>NC_067250.2:108485722-111319889 GCF_019359855.2 Lolium perenne
GGAGATTGAAGTCACTAATGCTTAAATGTCCCATTCATGAGCTCCCCCGTACTGTTATTATTAATAATTTTTATGCAAGGCTTTCAGGACATCACACGGACTATCTAGATGCCTGTTTGGAGGGATCTTTCACAAGCAAGAAGGTTGAAGCTAGATGGGATCTTATTGAAAGAATTCAGGAGAATACTGAAGATTGGGAGAACGACAAAGGTAAAGAATCAGGTATAAACTATGAATATGAATGCATTAAGTCTTTCGCTCAAACCGCTGATTTTCAAGAGCTTAGTGCTAAATATGGTCTTGATCCTCAAATTATGGTCAATTACTATAGAGCCTTTGCTTCTCACATTAATGTTCCTAAAGAAAATTGGTACATGTATCATGAACCTTTTAAAGATACTTGTATGGAAAATGAAATTGTTGTTAATGATTGCAATAAACATGCCCAAACTTCTGAAAATACTATTTCTTATAAGCATGTTAATTTTTGTGGAATGCATAGACCTTGTGGAATTAATCAAATCAAAGATGAATATTGTATCCATCATAGGAATGAAAAAACCAGAAAGTGGTTTAGGGCTCTAGATGATCTTGGTGAAAAAGATTGTGCCCTCTATCCTTTTATTTGTGAACTTTGCCATAGAGTAGGTCACTTTAATTTTCAATGCTTCTCCAATGATAATTCGAACCTCATGAGTGCTGCAAATTTATATTGTGATGATGAAATTACTCCTAATCAGCATGATGAACTTACTTTATTTTTGTGGTGTGAAGAGTTATCAAGAAATTTTTTATGGTTAGATATGAGTGATATTGATATTAATAGTGTCCTACATGGGTGTCTTTCTTATTGCATTAATAATTGCCATACAAATAATTACATACAAAATATTTTAGAAGATGACACTTTGCCAAAATATGATAGGACCGCTATGAGTTTTAAACTTATTAATAAAAAGGAGGAATCCTCCCAAGTTTCTTCTATTGTTTCTGGAAATAAATCAGGTTATGTGGAGAAGCCTCCCTTCAAGCCTCTCCCTCCTAAAGAAGGGAACGAGGAGAAGGAGAAGAAGAAGAAGGGAACGAAGAAGAAGAAGAAGAAGAAGAAGAGGGGAAATAAAAAGAAAGAGGTAACGGCATATCCCCGCGTGTATGAGATAACGATAGGTAATCATAAGTATGTTGCTCCTAATGATTATTATGATAATGAATCTGAGTACAATGATCTTCCTATGCCCTTTACCTATATTAGTGATCATGATTTAGAAGAGCACACTACTTTTGATATTGAAAATCTCTAGGAAACTAATTCTAAAAATTATGATGTTAATAATTGCCATAGTATCAGTACTATCCATTCTTCCTCCCATGAAGATATAGAAAGCTCTAAGCTTGGGGATGAGGTGTTTGAAAATCCTTTTGCTACTGATGATTATATGTTTGATACATCTCCTTCTATTAACAATGATGGTATGGTTACAGATGAACATACTGTGGAAGATAACTATTCTATTTCTTATGATGACACTATGCCTCCAATCTTTGACAATTATTATAAAGAATGCTATGACATAGGTTATAATTATCCTTATGAAACTTGTAATAGTTATGATGGGATTGCTAAAAACCATTCCCTTAGTATGCAACTTGTTTACCATGTTCAAATTCTTGATAATGATCATGTTCCAATTACTATTAATGAGAAGAGTTTTTCTTATGCCAAAATTAATGATACTTTTATGCATATGAACCATGATAAGAATGTTTTAAGTGATGGCTATATTGTGGATTTCATTAATGATGCTACTGAAAGTTATTATGAGGGAGGGAAACACGGTTATATGCATCTTAATAATATTAAGTTTCCCCTCTTTATGTTGAGAATTTTGAAGTTACTCGTGTTTTATCTTTCTATGCTTGTCACTTTGTTCTACATGAATTTATTTGTGTACAAGATTCCTATGCATAGGAAGTGAGTTAGGCTTAAATTTGTTTCATACTTTCTTTTTTATGCTCTCTTTGCTTCAAACTCTCATCCTTACGAGTGCATCATTAAAATTACTGAGCCCATCTTAATGGCTATAAAGAAAGCACTTCTTGGAAGATAACCCATGTTTTATTTTACTACAGCAATTTTTGTTTTATATTTGAGTCTTGGAAGTTGTTACTACTGTAGCAACCTCTCCTTATCTTTATTTTATTGCATTGTTGTGCCAAGTAAAGTCTTTGATAGTAAGGTTGATACTAGATTTGGATTACTGCGCAGAAACAGATTTCTTGCTATCACGAATTTGAGTAGAATTCTCTGTAGGTAACTCAAAAAAATCTGCCAATTTACGTGAGTGATCCTCAGATATGTATGCAACTTTCGTTCAATTTGAGCATTTTCATCTGGGCAAGTTAAGTGCATCTAAAAAATTCGTCTTTACGGACTATTCTGTTTTGACAGATTCTGCCTTTTATTTCGCATCGTCTCTTTTGCTATGTTGGATGGATTTCTTTGTTCCATTAACTTTCAGTAGCTTTGTGCAATGTCCAGAAGTGTTAAGAATGATCATGTCACCTCTGAACATGTGAGTTTTTGATTATGCACTAACCCTCTAATGAGTTTGTTTTGAGTTTGGTGTGGAGGAAGTTTTCAAGGGTCAAGAGAGGAGCAGGATGATACAATATGATCAAGGAGAGTGAAAACTCTAAGCTTGGGGATGCCCCCGTGGTTCATCCCTGCATATTTCAAGAAGACTCAAGCATCTAAGTTTGGGGATGCCCAAGGCATCCCCTTCTTCATCGACAACTTATCAGGTCACCTCTAGTGAAACTATATTTTTATTCCGTCACATCTTATGTGCTTTACTTGGGGCGTCTGTGTACTTTTATTTTCGTTTTGTTATTTTCATTCTCTGAATAAATTCATGCTTATGTGGTAGAGAGGCACGCTTCGCTCGTTCATATGAACACTGGTGTTCTTAGCTTTACTTTTAATGTTCATGGCGAAGGTTGAAACTGCTTCGTTCATTGTTATTTGGTTGGAAACAGAAAATGCTACATGTGGTAATTGGTATAATGTCTTGAATAATTTGATACTTGGCAATTGTTGTGCTCAAATAGATCATGTTTAAGCTCTTGCATCATGTACTTTGCACCTATTAATGAAGAACTACCATAGAGCTTGTTGAAATTTGGTTTGCATGATTAGTCTCTCTAAAGTCTAAATATTTTCTGGTGAAGTGTTTGAACAACAAGGAAGACAGTGTAGAGTCTTATAATGCTTGCAATATGTTCTTATGTAAGTTTTGTTGTACTGGTTCATACTTGTGTTTGCTTCAAACAACCTTGCTAGCCTAAGCCTTGTACTGGGAGGGAATACTTCTCGTGCATCCAAAACCTTGAGCCAAAAACTATGCCATTTGTGTCCACCATACCTACCTACTATGTGGTATTTCTCTGCCATTCCAAAGTAAATTGCTTGAGTGCTACCTTTAAAATCTCATTCTTTGTCTTTGCAATATATAGCTCATGTGAAAATAGCTTAAAAACTACTGTGGTAAAGAATATGTAGCTTATGTATCTTATTTCTTATAAGTTGCTTGTTGAGCGGTAACCATGTTTCTGGGGACGCCATCAACTATTACACCTTCGTTGAATATCATGTGAGTTGCTATGCATGTTCGTCTTGTCTGAAGTAAGGGTGATTTATCATGATCAAATGGTTTGAGTATGCATATTGTTAGAGAAGAACATTGGGCCGCTAACTAAAGCCATGATCCATGGTGGAAGTTTCAGTTTGGACAATCAATCCTCAATCTCTTATGAGAATATTATCTGTTGTTGAATGCTTATGCATTAAAGAGGAGTCCATTATCTGTTGTCTATGTTGTCCCGGTATGGATGTCTAAGTTGAGAATAATCAAAAACGAGAAATCCAATGCGAGCTTTCTCCTTAGACCTTTGTATAGGCGGCATAGAGGTATCCCTTTGTGACACTTGGTTGAAACATATGTTATGCAATGATATTCCATGTAAATCCAAGCTAATTAGGACAAGGTGCGGGCACTATTGGTAATCTATGCATGAGGCTTGAAACTTATAGGATGTCTTATACATAACACATATGCTTTATTACTACCGTTGACAAAATTGTTTCTTGTTTTCAAAAGAAAAGCTCTAGCACAAATATAGCAATCCATGTTTCCCTCTGCGAAGGGCCATTCTTCTACTCTGCGAAGGGCCATTCTTCTACTTTTATGTTGAGTCAGTTTACCTGCGGCCGTGGAATGCTATGAAGCATCAAAACACTTCTTCAGCTGCATGATGGAAGAAGGCAGCTCCGTTAGTGAGCACATGCTCGTTATGACCGGTCATGCGAAGAAACTCAGTGACTTGGGAATAGTGATTCCTAACAGACTGGGGATTAATCGTGTCCTTCAATCACTGCCACCAAGTTACAAGAACTTTGTGATGAACTACAATATGCAGAACATGAACAAAGAGTTACCTGAACTCTTTGGCATGCTAAAAGCTGTTGAGATTGAGATCAAGAAAGAGCACCAAGTGTTGATGGTCAACAAGACCATAGTTTCAAGAAACAGGGCAAGTCTAAGGGAAAATTCAAGAAGGGTGGCAAGAAAGCTGCCACGCCTCCTATGAAACCTAAGAACGGCCCTAAGCCTGATGCTGAGTGCTATTACTGCAAGGAGAAGGGACACTGGAAGCGTAATTGCTCCAAGTATCTGGCTGATCTGAAGAGCGGCCTTGTCAAGAAGAAGAAAGAAGGTATATCTGATATACATGTTATAGATGTTTATCTCACTGGTTCTCGTACTAGTACCTGGGTATTTGATACTGGTTCGGTTGCTCATATTTGTAACTCGAAATAGGAACTAAAGAATAAACGAAGACTACTGAAAGATGAAGTGATGATGCGCGTTGGAAACGGATCCAAAGTCGATGTGATCGCTGTCGGCACACTTCCTCTACATCTACCTTCGGGATTAGTTTTAAGCCTAAATAATTGTTATTTTGTACCCGCGTTGAGCATGAACATTATATCTGGATCTTGTTTAATGCAAGATGGTTATTCATTCAAGTCTGAGAATAATGGTTGTTCTATTTTTATGAATAATATCTTTTATGGTCGAGCACCTGAAAAGAATGGCTTATTTCTATTAGATCTCGATAGTAGTGATACACATATACATAACATTGATGCTAAGCGAATTAAATTGAATGATAATTCTACTTATATGTGGCTGTCGTCTTGGTCATATTGGAGTGAAACGCATGAAGAAACTCCATACTGATGGATTACTTGAATCACTTGACTTTGAGTCACTTGATAGATGCGAAGCATGAATGGGAAAAATGACTAAGACTCCATTTTCTGGTATGATGGAGCGAGCTACCGACTTATTGGAAATCATACACACCGATGTGTGCGGACCAATGAGTGTAGCATCGCGCGGTGGTTATCGTTATGTTCTAACCTTCACAGATGATCTGAGTAGATATGGGTATATCTATTTCATGAAACATAAATCCGAAACTTTCGAGAAGTTTAAGGAATTTCAAAGTGAAGTAGAAAATCAACGTAACAAGAAGATTAAATTTCTACGATCTGATCGCGGAGGTGAATATCTGAGTTATGAGTTTGGCATGCATTTAAAGAAATGTGGAATACTTTCACAATTGACACCGCCGGGAACACCTCAACGAAACGGTGTGTCCGAATGTCGTAATCGAACTCTCTTAGATATGGTTCGTTCTATGATGTCTCTTACTGATTTGCCGTTATCATTTTGGAGTTATGCATTAGAGACAGCCGCATTCACTTTAAATAGAGCACCATCAAAATCCGTTGAAACGACACCGTATGAATTATGGTTTAATAAGAAACCTAAGCTGTCGTTCCTTAAAAGTTTGGGGTTGCGAAGCCTATGTAAAGAAGTTACAACCGGACAAGCTAGAACCCAAAGCGGAGAAATGCGTCTTCATAGGATACCCTAGGGAAACTATAGGGTACACTTTCTATCACAGATCCGAAGGCAAAAGCTTTGTTGCTAAGAACGGAACCTTTCTTGAGAAAGAATTTCTCACTAAAGAAGTGACTGGAAGAAAAGTAGAACTCGATGAGATTGATGAATCTTTACTCGTTGATCAGAGTAGCGCAGTACCGGAAACTGTTCCTGTGCCGCCTACACCGGCAACAGAGGAAGCTAATGATAATGATCATCAAACTTCGAACGAGGAAGCTACTGAACCTCGCAAATCGACAAGGGAACGTGCCACTCCTGATTGGTATGATCCTTGTCTAAATGTCATGATTGTGGACAACAATGATGAAGACCCTGCGACGTATGAAGAAGCGATGATGAGCCCAGATTCCAACAAATGGCAAGAAGCCATGAAATCCGAAATGGGATCCATGTATGATAACAAAGTATGGACTTTGGTAGACTTACCTGATAGCCGCAAGGCTGTCAAGAATAAATGGATCTTCAAGAGAAAAACAGATGCTGATGGTAATATTACTGTCTATAAAGCTCGACTTGTCGCAAAGGGTTTCCAACAAATTCAAGGAGTTGACTACGATGAGACTTTCTCACCTGTAGCAAAGCTAAAATCTGTGAGGATTTTGTTAGCAATAGCTGCATTTTTCGATTATGAGATTTGGCAGATGGATGTCAAAACAGCGTTCCTTAATGGAGACATTGAGGAAGAGTTGTATATGGTACAACCCAAAGGTTTTGTCGATCCTAAAAATGCTGACAAAGTATGCAAACTTCAGCGTTCAATTTATGGACTGAAGCAAGCATCAAGAAGTTGGAACCGACGCTTTGATAAGGTGATCAAAGACTTCGGGTTTATACAGTGTCATGGAGAGGCCTGTATTTGCAACAAAGTGAGTGGGAGCTCTGTAGCATTCCTGATATTATATGTTGATGACATATTATTGATTGGGAATAATATAGAGCTATTAAGCAGTGTAAAAGGTTATTTGAATAATAGTTTTTCAATGAAAGACCTTGGTGAAGCATCGTATATATTAGGCATCAAGATTTATAGAGATAGATCAAGACGCCTAATAGGGCTATCACAGAGTACATACCTGGACAAGATTCTAAAGAAGTTTAGAATGGACGAAAGTAAGAAAGGGTTCTTACCTATGTTACCAGGCAAGGTCTTGAGTAAGACTCAAGGACCGGCTACGGCAGAAGAAAGAGAAATGATGAGTAATATCCCCTATGCCTCGGCAGTAGGATCTATCATGTATGCCATGCTATGTACTAGACCAGATATAGCACATGCTGTTAGTTTGACTAGCAGATATCAAATTGATCCAGGGATGGAACACTGGACATCGGTCAAGAATATCCTGAAGTACTTGAAAAGAACTAAGGATATGTTTCTTTGTTATGGAGGTGACCAAGAGCTCGTTGTAAACGGTTACACCGATGCAAGTTGGAACACTGATCCTGATGACTCTAAGTCACAGTCTGGGTACGTGTTTATATTGAATGGTGCTGCAGTAAGCTGGGCAAGCTCGAAGCAGTGCACGGTGGCGAAGTCTTCAACAGAATCAGAGTACATAGCGGCTTCCGGAGGCTTCATCGAAGCGGTATGGATGAAGAGGTTCATTGTAGAGCTCGGTGTGGTTCCTAGTGCATTGGACCCACTAGTCATCTACTGTGACAACATGGGTGCCATCGCCAATGCACAAGAACCAAGGTCACACAAGAGGCTGAAGCATATCAAGTTGCGTTATCACTCGATTCGCGAGTACATCGAAGATGGAGAAGTAAAGATTTGCAAAGTACATACAGATCTGAATGTAGCAGATCCGATGACTAAAGCTCTCCCTAGGGCAAAGCATGACCAACACCAGAATGCCATGGGTGTTAGGTACCTTACAATGTAATCTAGATTATTGACTCTAGTGCAAGTGGGAGACTGTTGGAGATATGCCCAAGAGGCAATAATAAAAGTGGTTATTATATATCTTTATGTTTATGATGAATGTTTATATACCATGCTATAATTGTATTAACCGAAACATTGATACATGTGTGATATGTAAACAACAAAGAGTCCCTAGTATGCCTCTTAACTAGCTTGTTGATTAATGGATGATTAGTTTCATAATCATGAACATTGGATGTTATTAATAACAAGGTTATATCATTGTATGAATGATGTAATGGACACACCCAATTAAGCGTAGCATTAGATCACGTCATTAAGTTATTTGCTATAAGCTTTCGATACATAGTTACCTAGTCCTTATGACCATGAGATCATATAAATCACTTATACCGGAAAGGTACTTTGATTACATCAAACGCCACTGCGTAAATGGGTGGTTATAAAGGTGGGATTAAGTATCCGGAAAGTATGAGTTGAGGCATATGGATCAACAGTGGGATTTGTCCATCCCGATGACGGATAGATATACTCTGGGCCCTCTCGGTGGAATGTCGTCTAATGTCTTGCAAGCATATGAATAAGTTCATAAGAGACCACATACCACGGTACGAGTAAAGAGTACTTGTCAGGAGACGAGGTTGAACAAGGTATAGAGTGATACCGATGATCAAACCTCGGACAAGTAAAATATCGCGTGACAAAGGGAATTGGTATCGTATGTGAATGGTTCATTCGATCACTAAAGTCATCGTTGAATATGTGGGAGCCATTATGGATCTCCAGATCCCGCTATTGGTTATTGGTCGGAGAGAGTTCTCACGCATGTCCACATAGTTCGCGAACCGTAGGGTGACACACTTAAGGTTTGATGTTGAAATGGTAGAACTTGAATATGGAATGGAGTTCGAAGTATTGTTCGAAGTCTCGGATGGGATTCCGAACATCACGAGGAGTTCCGGAATGGTCCGGAGAATAAGATTCGTATATAGGAAGTCATTTTATAAGTTTGAAAATGATCCGGTGATTTTACGGAAGGTTCTAGAAGGTTCTAGAAAAGTCCGGAAGGAATCACTAAGGAAGGAGGAGTCCCGGAGGGACTCCACCTCCCCATGGCCGACCAACCCTAGAGGGGGGAGTCCAAGGTGGACTCCACCTAAGGGGGCCGGCCACCCCCCCCTACATGGAAAGGGGGAATCCCACTTGAGGTGGGAGTCCCACCTTGGGTAGGTTTCCCTACTACATGGAAGGTTCTTGTGTTGGGGTCTTATTCGAAGACTTGTTGTCCAACACTTGGGGATCCACCTATATAATGAGGGGCATAGGGGAGGGGGCCGGCCACCACAAGCCCTCAAGGAGGCCGCACCCCACAGTGGCCGGCCATCCCCTCTCCCAAACCCTAGCCGCCCCCTCTCTCCTCCACCTCTCCCGCACGCTTAGCGAAGCTCCGCCGGAGTTCTCCATCGCCACCGCCACCACGCCGTCGTGCTGCCGGATTCAAGGAGGAGCTACTACTTCCGCTACCCGCTGGAACGGGGAGAAGGACGTCGTCTTCATCAACACCGAACGTGTGACCGAGTACGGAGGTGCTGCCCGATCGTGGCACCGTGATCAAGATCTTCTACGCGCTTTTGCAAGCGGCAAGTGATCGTCTACCGCAGCAACAAGAGCCTCATCTTGTAGGCTTTGGAAATCTTCAAGGGTGAGTCTCGATCATCTCCTCGTTGCCCCCGTCTTCTAGATTGCATCTTGGCTTGGATTGCGTTCTCGCGGTAGGAAATTTTTTGTTTTCTATGCAACGAATCCCTACAGTTATTAAAGTAGTCTATTCCTCCTCCATGATGTAATGTTGACAGTGTGTGCATCATGTAGTACTTGGCATAGGTTATGATTGTAATCTCTTGTAGATTATGGAGTTAACTATTACTATGATAGTATTGATGCGATCTATTCCCCCTTTCATAGCTGATGGTGACAGTGTGCATGCTATGTTGGTACTCGGTCTAAATTGCAACGGTCTATTATGCACTCTAGAGGTTACTTAAATATGAACTCCGGATGTTGTGGAGCTTGTTTACTCCGGCTTGAGGTGTGCTTTTATAGCTTTACACAATGAATGGTGTTTGTTATCCAACAAGAGAGTGTTTATGAGTAGCATTTATTTATTCAGTTATGTGATTAATATTGAGAGTGTCCACTAGTGAAAGTATGATCCCTAGGCCTTATTTCTAAGCATTGAAACACCGTTTTCAACAAGTTCTGCTACATGTTTGCTTGCTGCCATCTTTATTTCAGATTGCAATTACTACTTACAATCATCCATATTACTTGTATTTCACTATCTCTTCGCCGAACTAGTGCACCTATACATCTGACAAGTGTATTAGGTGTGTTGGGGACACAAGAGACTTCTTGTATCGTAATTGCAGGGTTGCTTGAGAGGGATATCTTTGACCTCTACCTCCCTGAGTTCGATAAACCTTGGGTGATTCACTTAAGGGAAACTTGCTGCTGTTCTACAAACCTCTGCTCTTGGAGGCCCAACACTGTCTACAGGAATAGAAGAGTGCGTAGACATCAATAGTCCGGAGTAAGTCTGGGTCAGACAGTCCGTGGGAAGAAGACACCCAGTGAGGCCAGACTTCCCGCCCCCAATTTCTGGGGCAACGTTTCCGCCCTCTTTCCAGGCCCCTCTGGCAGATGACACATTTCAAGGCAAGATAAGTCTACAACTTAATAAATGTAGCATTTTATGTTACTACACCTATGATACTAACCACTATGGAAGTAGTAACATAGAGTAGTAACATGTGTATGTTACTACCCACTATGACTAGTCTAATTAGATTTTATTTTGTCCTGAGCCTAATTGGATTTTGGGTCCCCTTAATAGTGTTTTTCCAAGCTTGTCCTATAGTATTCTTTTATTCTACTCTACTTTTTTTTGAGGGTGAATTTTTTTCTACTCTACTAAACCGCTTTTTTTCCCTAGCTTGCCAGGCCCGTTTCTCCGCGCGTTCCGCCTCCATGCGGCCGTGGCGAAGAAGGCACATCGGCCCAGACGCTGCTACTTGGGCCGCATTTGGAAGTGAAGTCTTAGTGGGCACGGGCTGACAGGAACCAGATGCTGTGCTGTATTGTCTCAAAAAAAAAAAAAGATGCTGCGCTTTAGGCTGCAGCCGCCCAAATCTCACCCAATCTTCCACCAGCTCCCACTTTCGCCACCGGAGGCGGCGGGTGAGCGCACGATCGGCGACTCAGTAACCAGTTAGGAGGGGAGCAGCCATGGCGGGGGGCGGGGAGGAGGAGCCGACGGCGATGGGCGGCGACAAGCTGATCCTGCGTGGGATGCAGTTCCACGGGTTCCACGGCGTGAAGCAAGAGGAAAAGAAGCTCGGCCAGAAGTTCGTCATCGACGTCGACGCCTGGATGGACCTCGCCGCCGCCGGGGACTCCGACGACATCGCCCACACCGTCAGCTACACCGATATCTACAGGTGCCGTGCTACACCCCCCGCCCCATCTCATTCTTGTCCAGCCACCGTAAAAAACTGCTCATCCAAAAGTGCGCTTCGGTTTTCGCTTACTGAATCCAATCTGTATTCATCCAAAAGTGCATTCACAAGGTAAAGATTCTCGATTTGTTTACTGAAAGAAGCAAAATAGAGTTTGATGTCCAAAAAGCCCAAAAGCAAACTGAACAATACTCAACTGACCGAAGCAGGCAGCAAATCTGAAAAACAAGCTAATGCGGCAGATAGCTAGCACAGCTTGCTGGAAGGTGATTACCCATGGCATATTAACCGTTGCTCCCACCGAAGTCAAATCATCTCTAATCAGCTTCAACTTCAGAACTATTCCAATGCTATTGCAAAACAGCCTCTGAATTCTTGGTGTACATACAAATTAGAATTCCTCTCCTCCATAACAAATCACGAACGAACTGGATCGTCCTGAACAGTCAATGCATTTTATTACTGCATATAAGTATATAACACCTACTATTGCTGTCTCTCAGAACTGATGATTGCATCTTCTTACTTCTGAATGCACATCATTTTCCCCCTCAAGCGAATTCATCATCTCAATTGCTTCGCTAGGAATGCATATGTTCTAAATAATTAATGAAACATCATGGAAGTCAAGGCTGGTGCACAGCTTCTCTCCAATTTCACCTCCACAGTTTTTCTCCGCGTAGATGGGAATTTCGTTTAACACCTTGGGAACAGAACAGAATAAACCCCGAGCATACAACATCACGTAGTTCAGTAGTCAGTAGCCTGTAGAAGAACTGCCCCTGCAGAACAGATGAGCCGACTGAATATACGGGATACAATTGATTATGAATGGTAGTTGTCTCAGTGTCTCCTCAGCATACAAAAGCTGCATTTGACTCCTTGCTCGTATACAATTTTACAACCATCATAGATTCTCTCAATAGGTCTGTATGGCTGCACTGAACTAATTAATGGGGGAATAGAACGATTTATTACTCAGGAGTTAAAACTGAACAAGTTCGACCTGCTCATTTGGTGTAGCCATGAACAAATCTTTCTAATCAATTAATTCGTGAAAGAAGAGAAAGCTTTATTTGCCATGAGCTATATTTGTTTCAACAACTTGTACCTTATTTCGTGATGGGGCATTATCAAATCATGTAAGCACAAGCCTCCTGTGAATTACTGGTCCCTTTGTTGAATTTAGAAGATCTGCGAATTTTCCCAATCAACATAAAAAAGGAACAGCAAAAGAAATGTGAGGTATGAGAAAAGAAGGAATGTTCCCACGCCAAACCCGCTCGCCACCAGCCACTATGGAACCTTTCTCCGCTCCATCGCCACTACTCTATTGCGGAGGAGCTCGCCCTCTCGGTGCTGCCGAAGAAAGAGCCTAAGCCCCAAAGTGTCAACAACGGCGCACAAGGGCGAAGGGAGAGAAGGTAGTGGCCGCTGTTGCCGCCGCTCAAGGTGCCGCTGACGCGGCCAGGAAGGAGACCGAGGAGCGCTTCGCCGTGCAGGTCACCGCCCAGCAGTAGCTTGGCGCACAGCACATAGTCCTAATGCTCAACCGCCAAGCAGGTGGCCGAGGCCTTGACCGCGCAAGGCTCGGCTCCCGCTAGCTAAGCCTCGGGTACGGGCACCTGGCTGCCGCGGATCATGTCTGCGCCTCCGCGTCTGCCACTCCCACCACGATACGGGTACCTGCCGGGCTTCACGCCGCCGCTGTCATTGCACAGTTAGTCTCAGGAAGTAAGCGAGTTGGCGTCGTTCGGCTGGGCGGCGCTGCCCAACTTCAACCTCAACTCGGTGGCCTACGCGGGTGACTCACCGGGGATGCTGCGGGTGCCCATTGCGCGCGGCATGCCTGATGGCCGAAACCTTTTCGGTGGACCGTCGGCCATGGTGGCCATTGCGCGCAGCACGCCGGACGCACGCCATGTATTCGGCGGTGTGCCGGTATGACGCCGTCGAACTTGGCATACTTCAGTGAGGAGCTCATGCAACAAATGATCAATGAAGATGGACAAGTTCATCGGCTAGCTATGGAAGATGTTGTGCATGGTATGCAACTATGCAAGGCATGCACGGACGTATGCAAGGTGGGTATGGATTTGCGCAAGGTGGGGAGGAAGGAGATGGACAAGATCATGAGCGAAATGGTGGACATGGTGGTGAGCAAGGAGGTGAGCAAAGTGGTGTGCAAGGAGGCTGTGGGTTTCCCTGGTTTATTTGCGAGCCAACACAGATGATGAATACGTGCGATTTCAGGAGGCTTTACAGTTTGACAGGATTTCACTTCTTCTCACCACTCCTCGATTGCTGCCTGGTGTCACAGTGAAACTTCAGCTGCAGTTGGAATTGAACTGTGGGATTTAATCACCTTTATGTCAGTCTTGTTCTCCCACATTCGTTTGGAAAAGTTGCGACTGATATGCATCTCAGAATGATTCTCTCTAGCTGCCATCAAACTGGTTTGGGGTTTCATACCTTCGACCTGAAATTAGGCCATTATAAAAGTATTTCCAGATCCGAGATATTGTCGTTTTGTAGGAAACAAGCTTAAATATGGCCGTCTTTGTATACCTCCACTTGCAAGAGGATTGATTATGCCTCATTTGCAACGGATCATATCAGATAGTGTAACTGCGGTGGAGTAGCTTGGCATGGACCAAAGTCCAGTTCTGTTATTTTTGCATAATTTAGTTAACGGTTTTCAGATTCATCAACTCAGCATACTGTACAAGCACTGAATGATCTCTTGCAGGCTACTTCTTTCTTTTTGGCGTTCATGATACAGAAGTATATCATTCTGCAGGATCGTGAAGGGTATAGTAGAAGGCCCGTCACATAATCTCTTGGAGTCTGTGGCTCAGTCGATCGCCAACTCCACATTGCTCAAGTTCCCTCAGATCTCCTCCGTTCGAGTGAAGGTTGAGAAGCCTCATGTCGCTGTGCAAGGTGTCGTCGACTACCTGGGAGTGGAGATACTGAGGTGCAGAAAAGCATGAGCAAAGCACTTGATATGAGGAAGCCCGAGAAATGCTCTTTGAGAATCTTAGCTGAGCTGATCTATGTGTCCTGTGTATAGACATGGTGTTGATTTCGCTCTTCCTCTTGGCACTCTTTGTTGCTGGAAGTTGGGCAATCATGAACTGGATGATTTTGCAGCTAGGTTCTGCACAAACTGAAATAAAAATGATGTTCTGGCATGCATATAGTTTCTGAGGATTCAAGCCGGCTCAGATTGTTGGACTTTCTCCGGCCCAAATTAATTGGCGCAGCTACGGATGGAGTATATTTTGAGGGCATATACTTGTTATCGGAGGCAGCGAGGACGATGGATTAGAGAAGTTGAGCAGAAAAGTAGGGCCTTGACGGTCGCGGCGATTCGAGCGGCCGGATTCTGTTTCAAGGGTTTGCTTCCAAGGGCTTGCTTGTATTTTTTATGTTTTGCAGTGGCTTTCAGGTATTTATTTTCATAGTCAATATTTCTAGGAAGAAGAATGTCCAATTCCCATCCTTGAACTCTTGAAAAAGTTCACTTTTAGTCCCAAAATTTATTTTTAGTCTAGAATGAACCTTGAACTCTCACAATGGTTCACTTTTCATCCCTTTGCAATTGAGTTGAGCAAATTGCTGGCGTGAAAAAGAAAAGGAAACCAACCAAATTGGTTTAGAACCAGACCAAGCCCAAACTAGCTAAGATGTTGAACCAAACGTCACAATGCAAAAAACAATCAAACCCTTGGGTCGCTGAACCTCTCTCGCTTAATTTCTCTCCCTTCTAATTCACGTGAAGCTTTGCGCCACAAAGGTCAGCTTGCTTGCCTATATATCACCATCGCCCCGTCTCTGTACCCTTGCACCGTTATCTTAAATTTTTGGCCACCTATGACAGATATTTTCCTAGCTCAATTGGGGTAAGGATTAAAAGTGAATGATTCTGAGAGTTCAAGGTTCATTTTGAACCAAACGAAAGGTCTAGGACCAAAAGTAATCTTTCACTAGAATTCAAGGACTAAAAGTGGACTTTCTTCTTCTAGGAACAATGTAGAAAAATACCATGTTCTCCGGAGACTTTTCAATACCATGTTCTCCGATCTCAACAGACTCGACCGAGTTTGAGTCAGCCTCAATAGCGGCGCCTCTGCTATATTGCTTTGCTTTGCGTCAGCCTTGAAGGCTTGAAGCCCAAAAAATCCAAGCCTGATCCTGTAAGATCGATCGCCGACTACAAACCATGGAGACGCAGGGATGGCTCGACGCCTCCTACTTCCAGGCCCCCGCCATAGATACCGCCACCTCCTGGGTCCTCCTCAACAAGACGGCCGGCTCCACCGACTGCGACAACGCCACCACTGCCTACGCCATCACGAGCGCCGGCCGCACCATCAAGGTCACCTTCTGCCTCACGTCTCCGCCGTCCGTCTCGCAACTGCACGTTCACTACACCGACGCCCAGCCCGAGCGCTTCGATTCAGTGAACGCCGAGGTGGCCTCCTCCGCCAAGGATCTCATCCTCCTCCGCTGCAGCACCTGGCGAGAGCCTCTTGACGTCGAGTACTTCGTCTACCACATCGCCTCCGGCAAGCCGTCGCTCACAGAGATCCCGCGCCCGCCGATGCCGAGCACCAGGGACGTTAGATCACCATCACCCTGCTTCGCCATCTTGCCCTTGGTCGACGACGAGGACAATGGCAGGGAGTTTCTGCTCGCCGTCTTGATCGCCGTGGTAGAGAACTACTACAAAATAGTGGCCTACGATCTCCGCGTCTTCTCGTCCAAGACGTGGGCGTGGAGCATCAGGGTGCTCACGCCTCCCGCCGGGGTCAGGTCCAACGACGTGCCCTACATATTCGACAAGGTGATCGCCCTCGGAGGAAGCGTCATAGGCTGGGCGGACCTCCACCACGGTGGAGGCATCATCGCCTGCGACGTGGTCGACGAGGATCCCGCCGCGCACGCCCGCTTCATCCCGCTACCCAAGTCCGACTTCTACAAGCGCCCGGAGCGTTCCCCGCTGCCGGTTCACCGGGACGTCGCATGCTACAGCGATGGTTTCATCGTCTTCGTCGACCTAGATATTCGGTTACGCTACATCGCCGTCGATAGGGACGATGAGAAGAAGCCCCTGATCAAGACTATCAGGGATCTCGACCACGTGGATGCCATCCTAGACTCCGAGCTCATCCACGCCAAATATAGCCTAAATGTCGTCCGCGTCCCGGATGGTTGGAAGATCCGGACGTGTTACAGACATATCACGTGGGACTACTGGCGCAAGGGCCACGCTGCGGATGTTGATGACATCGCACTCGACGACCCTAGGCACCGCACCATGTTGTCTGAGCTGTGGGATGGCAGTGCTGGAAGATGGACGTTGAGAAAATTGCAAGCAAAACGCCCAACCCTCAGTATGCAGGGCGACGATCTGGTGTATCTCACCGTTATGTCTAAAAAGAGACATAATGGTATAGGCCACTCGAACTTGTCGATCGGTATTGATCTTGGGAAGAAGACGGTGAAGATGCTTAAACCCTATGACTACCGTGATGTGCAACCTTTTATGTTCTCTTAACATGTGAGCACACGTTCACCCTAGCAAAACATGTGGAATATATGATGATGCCATACTTGCAGGCTATGCCTTACCTACGACATCTATCAACATCCACCTCTATGGCCACCTTTAAGTTTGAACTGATTACGATCAAGCCTGTGGTATTACATTGTCCTTTTCAAAAATAGTTTGGGTAATATCAAATTTTAAATCCTTGGAATCATATTAATAATACACAATCTATATGTACCCCTTTTTCTTGATAGGAATGGCTATCTTACTAATGTTTGCTTTTGGTGAAGGTTGCATCTATCCAGTGCACGTCCAGTCCGCGTGCCCAGTGCCCATGCATGGTGTTAAACGTTTTGTATGTAGACTCTAGCTTCCTATTCCGTATCTATAAGGAATATGGTCTGTGTACGATTGGTGCACGGTGATCTGTTGTAATTGTGCGTTCATCTATATAATGTCACACCCGTCAGCCCTAAGGGGTAACGACGTTCCCATATTTCTTTCATATGGTAACAACGCGACTTCTTCCTAAGATTGCATCTACGTTGCAATGATCTTTGCTTCCTCCTCTTCGTCGTCTATGGTGCCCGCTGGAGGATCTCTCGGTGAGTCTACTTCAGAGAAGCTGACGACGGAGAACATCATGATCTGGAAGGCCTAGGTCATGATGGCGATCAGGGGTGCCAGAGTCTTCGGGTACCTTGATGGTTCAGAGGTAGAGCCAGAGAAGGAAATCGTTGGCAATGACAAAGACGGGAAGGAGGTGAAGATGCCCAACCCGGATTACACGCGGTGGATCGCGCAAGACCAATCTGTGCTTGGATATCTACTCCGGAACATGATGAGGGAGGTCCTGGTGCAGGTCACTGGTCTGGCTAGCGCACATGAGGCCTGGACGACGATCACAGAGATGTTCTCCTCCGTTTCCAAGGCTTGCATTGTTCACCTTCGTACTCAACTGAATCAAACTCGGAAGGAGCTGGGAAGAAACTCGATAATGAAGTCATCATCTCCTATATCCTGGCCGGTCTTGATGATCGGTATGACGGGTTTGTGGCAGCAATCATGGCGCTGATCAAGACAGAAAAACATGTTAGCCTCATCGACCTTTATGCCCAGTTTGTTTCATACGAATCTCGTATTGAAGGTTGGCACTCCGACAATGATCATGGTGGTTTTGGTTTAGACCCCTTTGTCAATGGTGCTCAACGTGGTGGTGGCTACGGAAATCATGGTGGCTATCGAGGAGGCCGCAGCGGTGGCAACTACCAGCAAGGTGGCGGACATGGTGGAGGCTACAATGGTGGTGGCCGAGGTGGTGCTCCACTGTAAAACAATGGCGGTGGCAACTTTTACTCTCAAGGCGGCAATGGCAACCATCAACAGCAGCAGCAACGTCAAGGAGGTGGTGGCCATCGAGGCGGAGGATCAGATGTTGTATGCCAAAATATGTGGCAGGGATGGACATCCAGCGTTCCGAAGTTGGAAACGCTTCAACAATAATTTCCAAGGACCATGCTGGAGTGGTGGTGAATTCATTTGGCAATTGCATAGATACGAATTGGTAGAGATACGGGGGCTACAAATCATGTTACAGTGGAACTAGATAAGTTAACAGAGGTTCAGACCAAATCCATAATGCAAATGATTAAGGTATGGATATACATCACATTGGCCACTGTTAGTTCGTACCCCAACCATAATATTCGTCTCAATAATATCTTACATGCTCCTCAAGCCACCAAAAATCTTCTTTCTACCCATCATCTCACCAAAGATAATCATACTTTTGCTGAATATTGGCCTGATCATTTCTTTATTAAGAATCAGGACACGAGGGAAATCCTTCTTCAAGGTAGATGCGTTGGGGGGCCTCTATCCCCTTCCACCGTCATCATCATCACCTTCATCCGGGAGACAAGCTTTTGGTGTCCAGTCATCTTCACATTAGCACAGGCGCCTAGGACATCCTTTGTCAATAGTAGTTCAACAATTTTTTCGAGATAATAATAATATTCTGTTTAGGGAGTCTAGTAAAGAGTCTGTTTGTGATGCTTGTAAAAAATCAAAGAGTCATCAGTTACCATATCCTAAGTCCTACAGTGTATCCACTCTTCCTTTACAGCTTGTGTTTTCTGATGTATGGGGTCTTGCTCCTGTGTCAGTTTGTCGTAATAAATATTATGTCAGTTTTATTGTTGATTATAGCAAGTTTACATGGATATATCTGTTGAAAAATAAATCTGATGTGTTTTAGAAATTTCATTACTCTCAACATCATGTCGAAAGACTCTTTGACAAGAAAATTCTTGCTCTTGAGACTGACTGGGTGGCAAATATCAAAAACTTAACTCCTTTTTTCAGCGAGTGGGAATCTCCCATCATGTCTCTTGTACTCACGCTTATCAAAAAATGGCTCCGCTAAGCGTAAGCATAGGGACATTGTTGAGGTTGGGTTATCTCTTCTTGGATACCCCTATATGCCTCTTAAATATTGGGATGAGGCTTTCTCCATGGCGGTCTACTTAATTAATGGCCTTCCTAGTAAGACCATTGACTCTCAGTGACGAGGTATCAACTCATCAATGCCTACAGATTGTAGACTTAGTGTGTCGTGGAAGTAGAAGGCAAGTAGAACTTGAAGGTGGTCAGACGAACAAATACGCCTAACTAGAAAGAAACGGTGGCTAGGGTTTAATAATGATCGATCATTTCTTCGACCTCAACTTTGCCCTTATATACGAGGCGAAACTTAGGCTTTTTGTGATATACAAGTATACAAACATCGGACCACGTTGGGCCTTTCCATATATTGCTACAAGTTTCCCTATATTAACTCTATTCCCTCAAACCGCATGTCTTCAGCTCCATGTCACGAGGTATCTGACAAGGTATTAACTTTTCAATTCCTACAAGTTGTAGACTTGGGTTTCGAGGAAGTAGAGGGCAAGTAGATCTCGAAGGTTTCAGCCGAAAAGGTGCTCAACTGCTAAAAACTAGGGTTGATTTTGACGATGAGATTGATCCTTTCTTTGTCCCTCGACCCCCCCCCCTTATATAGGAGGCAGAGCCGAGGGTTTCGTATTACACAAGTTACAATTGCCGGAAGGCTCTTTGAGTCCATCCCATAAAATTACAAGTCTCTATCCTTAATCTATCTCTACTTGCCATAGTCGATGCCTTCATGGGCTTCCGGGCTTCATAAACTTCGAGTGATGGGCTTTCAGTAAACCCCGGGTACTATCTTCGGCAGACCCATATGGGATGCCTATGTCAGTAGCCCCCAAGATTTTACTTAAATTGTAGAATCGAGTAAAATCTCCATCGTACAATTTACCCATAAATTCTTCGAGCCGTTTACAAATAATTTATTCGAGACATATATCTTGTACATGGATAATGGTATATGGGGCTGGTTCATCACGGATCAGGTACCAGTTAACTGCTCTCGTGGCAAACCCGCAAAAACCTACTTCAAGGTCAAGTCCCTGGACATGACCCCGGGATACTGGCGTAATTCGATATGTACCTGTTATCACCAGATTTTGGCCAAATCAGGAGATGGGCCGTAATTGAGATGGGCTTGGAGGATATACACGTGGAGCGTCTCTGAAGCGGCCTTGCACGAGAGTTTGGGCTAGTTTGCCCGTGTATCTGTATATTATGGTAGATTAGAATCAAGAGATAGAGTTTAGCCCGTACACGGTTAGGTTTATTCCTGAATTAGAAAGTCCACGGACTATAAATATGTATCTAGGGTTATTGAGAAAAGAGGACAATCACGTTCACAACAAACACAAACCAGGCGCATCGCCACCCCTTATTTCGAGGGTTTCTTCCGGGTAAGCATCATGCTGCCTAGATCGCATCTTGCGATCTAGGCAGTACACGTTTATTCGATTACCTTGTGTTACTCGTGCTGAAGCGTTGTTGATGGCGAGTAGCACTATTTATCGTAGATGTCTTGGGGCTTGCATTGATGCTTTTCTTATGCATATTTGCTTAGCAATGCCGTCCCTCGATATCTAGCTGTCCTTACACCTGAATAGGTGTAAGGGCAGCACCTTGCCTTTTCGTTACTTAGTAGATCCAATCTGTTATAGTTGCTCCTTGTTTCAAGGATTAGTTTAATATCTGCATGATTAGGCCTTATGCTGGGGTTGGATGATCCGGTAGTGCGTGAGGTGTTGTTTTACCGTTCCTATAAGGGATGTTCCGGGAATTGACTTAACGTTGGTTTTTAGGCCTCTTTTAGGGATAGTTTCCATCATCTTTCGTATCTGCTAGGCCCAACTACGCGTAGGATGTTCCGATTATGCGGTGAAAACCCTAAACTGTCGTAGATTGGTTTAGCTTTGTTTTGATCAAGCAGGATCCCCATGTCATCGTAAATCCAACGTGAACCATGGGGCGATCGGCTCTTTGAGCCGATCCACAGGGCAACCTGAGAGCCGATCGGGCTCGTATTTAATGTTTACGTGTCTACCATGCAGGAGACTAGTTGAAGCAATCCAACACCTTCCTGATCAGGTATAGGTCAGGTGGCACGCCCTTGCAACCGCCAGGACGTGTGCTGGGACTTTGCGGGACGACGCGAGGCGCCAGGGCCCACTAAGCGGTCTTGGGAGTCTCCCGGCTCTTCGTGTTGCTTAACCACTGCTCGCCGGTGAGTTTTGGTAGGCAACACATTCTGGCACGCCCGGTGGGACACTTTCTACGAGAACCACGTCAACATCGGCAGCCAAGATGTCGGACGAACTGATCAAGTACGAGGATCTACCTGCAGAGCATAAGAAGAAATACGATGAGCTGAAGGCCATCTTTGAAGCCGATCTCATCGGCTCTTTTGAGAAGACCCGTTCGCACGGCATCAGGTTCAAAGGATTCACACCCGAAGGCGCGTTCGAGGGATTAGATCTGTCTCTCCCTTCGGAGGAACGTACCAGAGCCCTGCGCCAAGAAATTAACTATGCTGTGGCTCATTCTCTACATCGGCATTCTGAGAGCCTGGTGAATACGCTTGAGCGAGTTGCGCTTCATGTGGTGCAAGAAATCATGAAACATCAGTATTCTCCGTCAGGACCTGCTTTAGGGACTTATCAGGGAGAGATACCATTCCACACCAGGCCACCACTGCCATTCGCGATGGCAGCTCCACAGCAACAAGGTTCACCGGCATACGTTGTCTACAAGGTTGGAGGTGATCCTGGCGACTACCAATTCTTGTATGAGCCGCCCAAGGAGATCCCACATGGATACGTGTGCACATACGTGCCGGACTGCAACAACTGGACGCGCGCGATCCAAACTTCGGCAGGAGGAATTGCCGGAGCAGGAGCGATTGTTACAACAGGAGGGATTGCTGGAGCAGCGGGGAGTTCTGGAGCAGATGCTGAGAAACAGGCGTGGCTAACTAAATATGCCACTACAACGAGTCCGGACAGCTCAACCTCTACAGCTCCTACTGTGGATCAGATCAGCGCAATCTTGAGAGATCAGTTCGGTATCCTGCCGAAGAAGAAAACAATCGGCTATTCCAAGCCGTATCCCAATGAGTATGACCTGATCCCGCTGCCACCTAAGTATCGGCTCCCTGACTTCACAAAATTCAGTGGATCAGAAGGATCTAGCTCCATCGAGCACGTGAGCCGATACTTGGCACAGTTGGGCATGGTTTCAAAGATCGTAACCGCTACGTGTGAGGTTCTTTGCCCAATCTCTCACAGGTCCAGCCTTTGGGTGGTACACCTCGCTACCCCCAGATTCAGTTCGGACATGGAAGCAGCTGGAAGAGCAGTTTCACATACAATATCATTCAGAAGCTATCGAAGCTGGCATTGCCGATCTGACGCAGGTTCGGCAAAGGCGAGGAGAGACGGTGTCTGAATACATTCAACGTTTCAGAACTGTCAAGAACCGATGTTATTCGGTTCATTTATCTGAGAAAGAAGCGGTCGAGCTGGCCGTGGCAGGCCTCGCAGCGCCACTCAAGGATCTGACGTTCCAAGTGGAGTACAATTCGTTGACGCACATGGTCCAGAGACTAACTTCGTATGAACAGCGCCACCCAGAATTGTACCAAGACAAGTTCAAGCGCACGATAGGCCTGGTCGACGCTGAGGAGGATGAAGACCTTGCGGAAGATCAGGAAGTCGCCGTGGCTGAATGGACTCGGACGGCAGTTCCCGTGTCCTGCAAATGGGTGAAACAACCAGGGCCTCCAAAAGGGTTTGACTTTGATTTAAGCAAAACTGAGCAGATTTTTGATCTGCTGTCGAAGGAGAAACAAATGAAGTTACCCGAAGGCCACAAAATTCCTACGTCACAAGAGATGAACGGTAGGCCATACTGCAAATGGCATCACACGTTCACCCACGCCACCAACGACTGCAAAGTGTTGCGCGCACAGATTCAAATGGCGATAGAGTCAGGCCGATTAATCTTCGGACAATTTGCCATGAAACTAGACACACATCCGTTTCCTGGCGTCAACATGGTGGATCTCAGTCACTCCCTAAGACGCGAGCCAGGTTTCTCTTTTGGTGTCAACATGGCAGGGCTTGGGACCCGCCATGGCAAAGATAAAGCAGAAAGCAGTCACTCCCGTGGCAAGGAGAAAGAGGAGGCCGATCCACGCGACCGGCCCCAATATGATAACAGACGGTACCTGACAGAAGAAGAAGTGAGAAGCGTGCGGTATCAACGACCACTCTCCGCGCATCTCCTTAACAAATATGAGCAGCAGTATGACCGACGTCGGTGCTACGACGTGGATGACGAAAGATATCGTCGGTCTGATGCAGATGACAGGAGGTATCGTCGATATGATAGAGACGATGAAGGGTACGAGCGTCACGCTAGAGGGAAGTCAAGAGAGCAAGAAGACTTGGATAGGCATTGGAACTGTCCCTTCTTTAAACACTGTTGGGACTCAGGAATGAGCCGATTGCCTACAATCGAGAACTGCCCAGAATGTAGACCGCAGAGGAAGGGAACAAATGAAGTTTCAGTGTTCAAGCGTCTAGGACCTCTCCCACCTCAGGACAAACGAGCTGAGTCGTCTCAAGATGAAGACTTCGAGGAGTCAGATGAAGAAGAGGATAGGTACCACCGGCCAAGGTGGTGCCCTGATGGACTCAGCCATTCGCAGAAGCGTAGGGTGCAGCGGCTACGAAACCTGGAGGAAGCCGAATCACAGTACCTGTACACGTTGAGGAAGGCACGGCCCGATCTGGCCGTGAAAATTCAGCAAACGCTGGAGACAGAGATGCGCCCGCCAAAGAAGGTGTGGCGCCCTAAACAGACAAAAGCCGATGCAGAGGCATCGGCTGATACAAACATGGTGTTTATTCTCCCGTCAGAGTTTTGTGCTCCAAAAGACGAGGAAGTATCGGTGGCTCAATTCGACTGCGGTCCACGGCCAGTGATCTTTGAGAAGCCACGAGAGAGGAGCTACAGGCACTTGAAAGCTCTATACCTAAAAGGTTATATCGATGGGCAGCCTGTCAGCAAGATGTTGGTTGACACGGGAGCGGCAGTCAACATAATGTCGTATTCCATGCTACGATGTTTGGGACACTCCAATGACGATCTGATCAAGACCAACGTCACGTTAAGCGATTTCAACGGCCAAGCATCAGAAGCAAAAGGTGTTCTGAATGTAGATCTGACCGTAGGCCGAAAAACCATACCTACCTCGTTCTTCATCGTCGACAGCAAAAGCAATTACGCTGTCCTGCTAGGAAGGGATTGGATTCACGCTAACTGTTGCATCCCATCCACAATGCACCAATGCATCATACAGTGGGATGGAGATGAAGTGGAGGTTGTTCAGGCAGATGACTCAATCGAGATCTCACTAGCTGCCATGAATATTTGGGATGCAGACGACCAAGAGCCGCTCTCTGGAATCAGTTTGGATGGCTGTGAGCGCATCGAAGCTTCAAAAAATGGGGTGAGGCTGGTCTTATCCACCGGCCTGACAGAGTAGCAAGATCCAAATCAGTAGGTGTACGTGGCAAGGCCGATCCCTGTGATCGGCCCCAAAAAATAAAAAGCATGAGTCTCATCTCAAGCATGTCACGTACCCATAGTAGAAGACCAAGAAGTTGTAGACCCTCATTGAGCATTGCGATGAAAAAGGAGGCCGATTCTAGCAATCGGCCAAAATTATCCTCAACATACACTTTGCCTGTGTTCAGCATTGATCTAGCAGGCGATGGAAAGCTGGGGTATGGGTTTACATCAGCTGATGAGCTGGAAGAGATTGACATTGGTCCTGGGGATAAGCCACGACCAACATTTATCAGCAAAAAGTTAGATCCACATCTCAGGGGCCTGATGATAGCCTTGTTAAAAGAGTACCCAGATTGTTTTGCATGGGATTATACGGAAATGCCTGGGTTAGACAGGAGCATCATTGAGCATCGGCTCCCCCTGAAGAAAAGATTTCGGCCGTTCCAGCAGCGAGCACGACAGATGAAGGCCGAAATCTTGGTGGAAGTCAAGAAGGAGATCCAGAAGATGTTGGACGCCGGGTTCATCAGGACATGCAGGTACGCTGAATGGATTTCCAATGTCGTACCTGTGGAGAAAAAGGATAGCCGATGGTGCGTCGCCATAGATTTTCGGAACCTCAACAGTGCCACTCCAAAGGATGAATATCCAATGCCAGTAGCGGAGACATTGATCAATGCAGCTGCTGGTCATAAAATTTTAAGTTTCATGGATGGCAATGCCGGCTACAACCAATTTTTTATGGCCCCAGAAGATATACACAAGACTGCATTCAGAGTGCCAGGCTCGGTGGGCTTGTTTGAATATGTAGTCATGACTTTTGGACTGAAGAATGCTGGCGCAACATACCAAAGAGCCATGAATTACATCTTTCATGATTTAATCGGCAAATTGGTGGAAATTTACATCGATGACGTGGTGGTCAAGTCTGTTTTGATGGATGGACACTTGGAGGATTTGCGACACGTCCTGGACCGAACTAGGAAGTTCGGACTAAGAATGAATCCAAAGAAGTGTGCCTTTGGTGTGACGGCCGGTCAGTTCCTGGGTTTCTTGGTTCATGAACGTGGAATTGAGATCGGCCTGAAAAGTCAAGAGGCAGTGCGAACGATGAAGCCACCCACCACGAAGAAGGAGCTTCAATGTCTCATCGGCAAAATTAATTTCGTCATAAGGTTTATCTCCAACTTGTCAGGACGAATCGAGCCGTTCATGGGATTGGTTAAAATTAAGTCTGATGAGGAGTTTCAAGGGGCGAGCAACAACGAGGCATTTGACGATATTAAGGAGTACCTAACGAAGCCACCTGTGTTAGTTCCGCCGCAGCAAGACAGGCCGTTCTACATTTACTTATCAGTGGCTGACACCTCCATCGCATCAGTGGTGGTGCAGGTTTATGATGGTCTGGAAAAAGTGGGTTTCTACCTCAGCAGAAGGATGTTGGATGCAGAAACAAGGTACCCTGAAATTGAGAAGTTGTGCCTCTGTCTATTTTTCACCTGCACCAAGATCCAAAGACATCTTGTCGGCCAGAAATCATCGTCATATGCAAATCAGATGTCATCAAGCACATGCTGTCGGCTCCTGTACTGAAAGGCCGACTCGGCAAATGGATGTTTGCGTTATCGGAATTTGATATCCGGTATCAACCTGCGAAAGCAGTCAAGGGACAAGCGTTGGCCGATCTTATCGCTGAACGAATAAACACGGACGTCGCCGCACTATCTGTGCGTGCATGGGCCATGTTCTTCGATGGATCGGTCTGTGAGGATGGTTGCGGCATCGGTGTGCTACTCGTGTCGCCTCGGGGGGCAACATTTTCCTTCTCCATCAGGATATCTACCCCTTGCACCAACAACGTTGCTGAGTATGAAGCGATGTGCAAGGGAATGGAGTTGCTATTGGACGCTGGGGCGGAAGCGGTTGAGATCTTTGGAGACTCCAAATTGGTGATTTCTCAACTCACGGAAGAGTACAAGTGTGAGAGCGAGTCGCTCTTTCCATTATGGATACAATGCCGCGAGCTGATGACACGGTTCAGATATATAAACTTCCATTGGATCCCAAGGTCGCAAAATACCGAGGCGAACGATCTCGCACAAATGGCGTCAGGATACAAGGACGTAGCCGATGGAGCCGATTTTCAGGTGCAGTTCATGGAACCAGATGATTGGAGAGCCGATATCTTCAATTACTTGAAAGATTCGGCTCGGGGGGCACCTAAACGGATAAGATATAGGGCCATGAAGTACGTACTGATTGGCGATGACATGTTCTACAGGACATTGGAAGGATTACTTCTCAAATGTTTGGGACCAGCCGAGTCCAATCGGCTCTTGCACGAGGTGCATGAAGGTGCCTGTGGAACTCACCAATCGGCTCATAAGATGAAGTGGCTGATCAGGCGATCGGGATTTTATTTGCCCACCATGCTTGAAGATTGTTTCCAGTATTATAAAGGGTGTCAAGCATGTCAGAAGTTTGGGAGCATTCAGATGGTACCCGCATCAGCAATGAATCCTATCATCAAACCTTGGCCATTCCGAGGTTGGGGCATGGATATGATCGGCAAAATTCATCCCGCATCGAGCAAAGGCCATGAATGGGTTCTGGCCATTACAGATTACTTCACTAAATGGGTGGAGGCCGTCCCTATGAAGTCAGTAGCATCGAAAGATGTTATCAGTTTCGTGTTGGAACATGTAATTCATAGATTCAGGATTCCCCAGACTATCACGACCGATGGAGGTTCGGTCTTCGTTTCTAAGGAGTTTAGAAAATTCTGCAAGGATATGGGAATCAAGCTGATCCGATCATCTCCATACTATGCGCAAGCAAATGGGCAGGCTGAAGCATCCAACAAAAGTCTGATCAAGCTGATTAAGAGGAAAATTCGACGAGCACCCTAAACGATGGCATGAGGTATTGTCAGAAGCTTTGTGGGCTTATCGCATGTCGTGTCATGGAGCAATAAAAACCTCGCCATACCAGCTGGTCTATGGACAAGAAGCTGTGTTACCCTGGGAAATCAAGGCTGGGTCGAGACGGATAACATTTCAGAATGATTTAACTGCTGAGGAATATGCATCCCTGATGAGCGACAGCATTGAGGATGCAACGGAACTCAGACTATGGTTACTTGAGAAAATCAAGGAGAATAAAGCTAAGGTGGCTCGCGCATATAATAAGAAGGTTAAGCCAAAGGAGTTCCAGGTTGGTGATCTGGTATGGGAAGCTGTATTGCCGTTGGGGACTAAGGACAAAGTGTATGGTAAATGGTCTCCAAATTGGCACGGCCCGCACAAAGTCGTCCAAGTTTTAAAGGGGAATGCATACATGCTCGAGCAGTTGGATGGCGTGAATTTCCCAGTGGCTGTCAATGGCCAGCATCTCAAGAAGTATTTCCCAAGTATGTGGGATGATGGACAGTAAAATATGGAGGCCGATGCACGAAATCGGCCAGTAAAAAAAAAATTCTCTTCCCAAATATGGGGATGATGAACAGTGGAATATGGGGGCCGATGTATGAAATCGGCCGGTAAAAAGAAGTATATGTACGGTGCAACAGGTTGCTAAGTACAGCCGATGCACAGACATCGACTTAAGAGCAGAACAGCCGATGCACAGCCATCGACTTTAGAAGTCATTGAGTTTGGCCTTATTGGCGTTTGATGGTGAAAGACCGATACGCTGCTATCGGTTCTTGGTGCGTTGACTTACTTTGACAATCGGAAGATTTGAAATTGGACAGTTGAAAAATTCATCCTGGAAGAACATTTTCATTGATTCAAAGAGGGATTTTACAAGGAAGAGCCGATTGCTCTCAAAAGGATGGGCTACTGCCTAATGCACTACTACTAGTCCCTAATCTACGGGCCGTCGCTGCCCTCGTCGTCGCCGTCTGCGCCGCTGTCGGTGCTGCCACCGGCGACCTCCTCGTCACTGCTGCTATAGCCTTCGGCAGGGGTCTCTTCCTCCTCGTCATTGTCGTCGTCGTCGTCCTCGGCATCCGACCCGGCGCGGAAGCGTTTCGCCGGCGGCTCATCGGAGGAGCTGTCATCCTCCTCTTCCTCCTCCTCGTCGGTAGAGGAGAAGCCGTCCCAGGAGAAGAGGTCGTCGTCGCTCTCCTCCTCCAACCCCCCAACCGCAAGGAGATGAAGGTTGTCCTCCCCGTCGGTCAGGGAGGCGTCGTCTTCCGACTCGTCGGTGAAGGCCCAATCTCTCTCGTCCCACCATTCTGGGGCGAGGGCTTCGTACGCTGCCATCAGGTCGAAGTCCGGCTCCGGCTCGCTGGAGGAGGAGGATTGGAAGGATAGGCCAGAGGAGGCAGAGGAGGAGGAGGAATCCATGGCGGCCGAGATGGGTTTTTTGCCGATGGCTAGTACGGAGCAGGGGATTGAAGAGATGAATTGCTCGATGCGGTAAATAAAGGGGATATAGTGGAGATTTAATGCTTGAGCAGTTTTTGAGGATGCGGTGCCAAAACTGTCAATCGTGCAGAAGTTGAGAAGACAGGGTATCATGATGGAAAGATACTGAAGCGGTTCTGCTCTGCCACGACATGACACTACGAAGGAAAAACAGAGTGGTTTTGAAATTATCATTACCAAAACCAGGGGGGCATGTGTTATCACCAGATTTTGGCCAAATCAGGAGATGGGCCGTAATTGAGATGGGCTTGGAGGATATACACGTGGAGCGTCTCTGAAGCGGCCTTGCACGAGAGTTTGGGCTAGTTTGCCCGTGTATCTGTGTATTATGGTAGATTAGAATCAAGAGATAGAGTTTAGCCCGTACACGGTTAGGTTTATTCCTGAATTAGAAAGTCCACGGACTATAAATATGTATCTAGGGTTATTGAGAAAAGAGGACAATCACGTTCACAATAAACACAAACCAGGCGCATCGCCACCCCTTATTTCGAGGGTTTCTTCCGGGTAAGCATCATGCTGCCTAGATCGCATCTTGCGATCTAGGCGGTACACGTTTATTCGATTACCTTGTGTTACTCGTGCTGAAGCGTTGTTGATGGCGAGTAGCACTATTTATCGTAGATGTCTTGGGGCTTGCATTGATGCTTTTCTTATGCATATTTGCTTAGCAATGCCGTCCCTCGATATCTAGCTGTCCTTACACCTGAATAGGTGTAAGGGCAGCACCTTGCCTTTTCGTTACTTAGTAGATCCAATCTGTTATAGTTGCTCCTTGTTTCAAGGATTAGTTTAATATCTGCATGATTAGGCCTTATGCTGGGGTTGGATGATCCGGTAGTGCGTGAGGTGTTGTTTTACCGTTCCTATAAGGGATGTTCCGGGAATTGACTTAACGTTGGTTTTTAGGCCTCTTTTAGGGATAGTTTCCATCATCTTTCGTATCTGCTAGGCCCAACTACGCGTAGGATGTTCCGATTATGCGGTGAAAACCCTAAACTGTCGTAGATTGGTTTAGCTTTGTTTTGATCAAGCAGGATCCCCATGTCATCGTAAATCCAACGTGAACCATGGGGCGATCGGCTCTTTGAGCCGATCCACAGGGCAACCTGAGAGCCGATCGGGCTCGTATTTAATGTTTACGTGTCTACCATGCAGGAGACTAGTTGAAGCAATCCAACACCTTCACGATCGTGGTATAGGTCAGGTGGCACGCCCTTGCAACCGCCAGGACGTGTGCTGGGACTTTGCGGGACGACGCGAGGCGCCAGGGCCCACTAAGCGGTCTTGGGAGTCTCCCGGCTCTTCGTGTTGCTTAACCACTGCTCGCCGATGAGTTTTGGCAGGCAACAGTACCGCTTTAGGACTTATTCATGAATCGAATTCCAGTCATGTTTATAAAATCCATAGCGCGTCAGCTAGGAATGTTTCTTCGCATCTGTTGATACGGAAAAAAGTAGCAGAGCGCATTCAGGTGCGATACCACGCCACTCAGGACAGAACCTGGGGTCTTACCTTCGTAAAGTTTTACGGCATCCAGAGGTTTTATCGCAGGGGACGCGCTCCAGGAATTTATTGTCGAGTACCTTTATCGGCTGCTGGAATAGCCAATTTCGTCGAGTCAATCAACGATGATATCTTGATGCTCCCGATGGGAGTACATGCGGAGTTATGTGTAACTCGAAAATGTATGGCGACAACCATACTCCTTGAATTTTATCGACTATTCTTCTCAGAACAAATTATCGGGTACGCGACCAGCGCTCCCGATGGGAGTAGCCTCCAAGGCTACAGTCAAGTATTTATACTTGGCTGTAGGCTCAATTAAAAAAATGACTCCTTTATGCTCCTCCTTTTATTTTATCGGGTGCGCGACCAGTGCTCCTGATGGGAGTAGCCCCCGAGGCTACAGTCGAGTATTTGTACTTAGCTGTAGGCTCAACTTTTTATCTTCTTTAAACCACCATATATTTATGTCCTTCATGCCATCCTCTTATCAGAAGTAGTCATAAAACTTCTGATAAGAGTAGCCCCCGAGCATTTGAACGAATACTTGTATTTGATCAAAGGCTCTCGAAGTTATCTTAATTGAATTCTCGACAGTTCTCCTACCGCTATTTTGAAATACCCATTCGTGATTTTCCAATGGCGACGTCGATGCTGACGATAGCCACGAAATCTGTATTGGGAAGGTGCGAGTCATGTCATGTCTCTGATATGTGGGTCCAAACCTCTGCGCCTTTGACACGTCGCGGGAGTGGGGGACACACGTCCTCCGGTTTTTCCGACACGCGTGCTGTAACGCCTGTCAAGTAAATTGGTAGTGAATATACATTTTTACCCCTGTAGATATGTGTAGGGCATAGGATCCATTTTTCTTTCATCCAACAGCGTGACGGTTCAGTGGCTTGCTATAAATTTATCCCTTCATCCTCATTCATCCCCTTCGCTGCGCCGCTCATCTTTCCTTTCTCTCTCCAAAACCACCATTGCTGCTCCCAAGCTCGCGCGCTCCTACTCTCCTCCGTTCTCCCCCAAAGCTCGCTTTGATGCCACCGCGCACGAAGCTCACCAGACACACCGCTCCAGGAACCAATCCACCGATGGAGCCTACGGAGAGTTCCGGCTGGGAGAGATCTAAAATCTACAACCAAGATCTGAAGACCCTCAAGACATTGGGGCTACTGAAGAAGGAGGAAACACTAATCTTCCCTGGGGATGAAAGCTTCCCTACGCCGCGCATTTGATATCGGGTAACCTTCGTTGACCACCTCATTCGCGGCCTTTCCACCCCCATCCACGAGTTTCTTCGTGGACTTCTCTTTGTCTATGGGATTCAGCTACATCAGCTGACCCCCAACTCCATCCTTCATATCTCGATTTTCATCACATTATGCGAATGCTTTCTCGGGACCCATCCTCATTGGGGCCTGTGGAAACGCATCTTCTATCTCCGACGCAACAACTCTCGCAATGTCGCCTACAATGTGGGCGGTGTTGTCATCTGCGTCTGTACCGAAGTTGACTACTTCGACGTCAAATTCCCCGACTCCGTTCAAGGATGATGCCGGAGATGGTTATACATCCAAGAGGAGCACGTCGACTCTCAGGAATACAACATCGCTCCCTTTGATGGTGCCGCAAAAATCCTCCGGAGCCAATCATGGGACGCCAAAACTACCGACGAAGAGAAAACAACGACAAATGCTCTGATGAAGCGCATCCACGAGCTTCAGAACACCCGTGGTAAAGAACTGTCGGGTGTTCAAATCACTGCTCACTTCCTTAGGATTAGGGTGCAGCCTCTGCAGGCTCGCAAAAACCCCCTCTGGATGTATGTTGGCGAGGAAGATGTTGACCACGTATCCAAAGACCTTTATGTGAAGGACTTGGAGAAGCTTGTTCGACGTTTTTCATCGCTGAGCAATAAACTGGAGGTTCCAGCCTCTTGTCGCGTGGAGCCGTATAGTGGCAACCACGCCCTCCCCGAAGTAAGTAACTTCTTTCTTGGGTTCTATTTCTATTTTTCGACTGCTGTCTCGCTCCCTTACTTTTCCCTTGGTGTTGCCTCTCATCTACAGAACCATCGAGTCCTATCTTCTCTTCCTCCTCTACCTGAAGGTGGAGAGGTAGATGAGCGAACCGTCGTTACCGACGATTCGCAGGAACCCTCTCGTCCTGAGAGTGAAGTCGCAGGATCTCACAAATCTGTGACTTCCTCCGAAAAAGAAACTGACTCAGAAGCTTCTGAATCAGTGCGATCTCCTCCCTCCGCTGTTTCTCCAAGGAACAAGAGAAAAAGGGATGAAGTCGAAGATTCCGACACCTCCAAACCCAGTGGGTCACCTGCCGAGGAAAATTCTCCTGAAGAAGAGGGTGGCTTCTGTCCTTACGATGATGCTATCATTAGCTCGTAAGTTACGTTGTTTCTTACTTTTGCACATCTCTTGTGAGTATTCTCACGTTTCTTTGTTGATAGTGGTGAAGAAGAAGAAGAGGAACCCGCGGCTAATGTGACGGCACCAACGAGCACGTCAAATACCTTGGTTCTTTCTGAAGCACGCGGTGCTGCTGAGGAACCTTCACCTCCTCGTCATCAAGATGTGGAAATTTCAACTCCTATCGCCAGCCCCCGAGCCCCTTCGCCGAAAAGACCAAGGGTTGGGCTTGGCGAGAGCTACGACGTTCTGGCTGGGAGTTCAACGACTCCTCCCCTGGACGATTTAAGTATTTTTGCGGCTATTTTATTTTGTCAGTCTTATCTTTTACCATTTGTCGAGTTTTTTCCAATTTGAACCCGCCTATCGACTTTCTTTTTGTAGCCACTGATGAAACATCTCATCAATCTCGGCACCCAATTTATTGGGTATCGTGATACTGCCAAAAGTTTGAAAGGTAAAGCTTGCCTTCTGCAGATAAGATATTTTGTTTTTCCTCGGCTAGTATGTGTTGCATTTTGACTTCAAATTCTTGCATCATCTCCTTCTGCCAGAGGCTCTCGACAAAGCTAACGAACGCGCTAATGCTCTCGCTATTAAGCTTGAGCAAAGCGAAAAGGCTCGCAAGAAAGCTGAACAGGATGTTGCTTCTGTTGAAGATCTTCGCAAGAGGCTCCATCATGCTGAAAATGCTTTAATCGACAAGGTGACTCAACAGATTGCGCGTGAAGACGCCATCATAGGTCGCTTAGAGTCTCAGAACCGGCGCTTTGTTAGTAAGTTTCTTGATCTTATTTTCCAATCTTCTTCTAAGATCGGCTTTCTGCATATTTTGATGAACTCAAATTTTGTTCTAGCAGGAAAAATGGGTGAAGATTTTACCATTCACGAAGCTGAGGAGGATCATCTTCTCGACACCCTCTCAATCCTCGAGCTTCATGGGGATCTGGCGCGCAACAACATTGCCGATGCGCGGGCCGTGTTCACACGTATCTTCCCTTACTTCTTCCCCAACCAAACGCAACTGAAGACTTTCTCCGAGCTTGCCAGGAGCTTCCTTCCCCAAGAAGACCTTGGATTGGCATTTCGACAACAAAATCTGAAGGTTGGAGTCGAAGGAACCATAGCCCTGGTTGCCGAAAGTCATCAAAATGTCGACTGGGCGAAGGCTGGTGAAACTAAGGGAATAAACAAGGAGAAGTGGAAGTCTTTGGTGAAGGTTGCCAAGCCGCACTCTAAGAAGATTCTCTCCTTCGTGGGGTACAAACCAGCTGCTTCATCCAGTACCGCCAAGCCGGAGGTCAAGTAGACCAACTTATCCCTCCGTTCTTTTTTTCTCTTTTGGTAGTTGTCGATATCTTTATGATGTGCGACTGCTTTTGTCGAGTCACTAGGAGTCGTCCTTTTGTAATGGATCCCAACTTATGTAAATATCTCGACTTATGAATGAAAAAGAAGGAATCCTTGTTTGGTAATTGATGTCGACCTTTTCTTTCTTCCAGTTGGTGTTTGATAATTACTCTAAGATTGCTGGACCATCATCTGCTTCCCCTGCCACGTCTCGCTCTAATTGGATAGCTGACGATGTTTTGCTGGACGATTCGTCATGTGTTAACTCGAATCAACTAGAATTAGCTGAACTTCGACAGCAACTCCAGGCCATGAAGAAGCAATCCATTATTGTCATGGATCAATCCCGCAAATCTTCCGAGAGGGAGAAGATAGCTCTTCAGCAGGCTCAAGAAGCCTTAGAATTGAAAGAAACTGCAGTTGCTGAGGCTTTACAGGCTACCTCTCGAGAAAACTATATGCTTGACCTGCTGACTGACGCAAGTCTGGATATGGCGGGTAAGTTTCATCTTTTGTATTCTCCTTTTACTATCCCTATGTACTTTTGCAAACCTCATTATATCCTTTAATATGGTTAGGCTCCTTTTTGGACGTTGTTGCCGAGGATCAGCGTGTTGTTGCGAGGTTCGAGGTTCTTATTCGACTTGTTCTGCAGAACAACGCCAGTTTTTTGTCTACCCCAGACCGGACCTGACAAATTGTACGATTCCAGGATCGTGCTGCTCAGGTTCGGGAGTATCTTGAATTCTGCACTAAGACGCTGGCCTTGGTTTACAACGCCATGTTTCCTCGGAATCTTCAACCCAAAACTCTTCCTGAATTAATGGACAAGTTCAAGAGCGTTCGTCAAATACACGGATTTGTGAAGGCTCAATTAATGGCTGGTGCTAGATTTTCTTTGATTATGCTGCAAATCTGCTACCCAAAGTTGGATATGTCCAACGTCGATGATCTCTGCCACGCCAGATTGAGGAAAAGAAGGAGGAACGTCGACGAGATCAATGACGCGGTAACACCCGTAGCTGAAAAAATGATTGAAGATCTTCTTCGGATGGATGCTGCTTTCTTTACCGAAAATCATTATGCCAATACCATGGGTGCATCTGCGGAAGGTGAAAGGGTAAACATAGATGACGTGATCAAAGATGACTGAGGATCTTTTCCTTCTGTCGAGTTTTTCCTGAAATAAAAGAGATATCTTGTATATTGCGAGAACCATATATAGTCAGATTGATTTTTTACTTATTCTTCCTCTTTCTCTAGCCGCCGAGTGTTTCGGTAGGTGTATGTATATTTATTGCTTGCGAGGTGTTTGGACCAAGGCGAATAATTTGTGAGTTATATATTGTAAAGATCGAGTCTATATTGTTGAATCTGCGGGTTACAAGCCCCCGAGCCTGACGAAGAAAAAGATGTATGTCACCAATATTTTTACTATATTGCAGCATCGTGAGCCCGCCTCATTAAAAACCTTTCAGCCCCACTCGGTGCTCTGAAAGGAAAAGAGTGCGTCTGAAAACTCGCGAGCTTTTCAGTACATTGTATGCTTACATATGTAACTATATTTCGGATTCTATGCGTAAAAACGTTGGACCTGCACCACGTTCCAGGGGTTTGATTCCTCCTTCCCTGTCTTTTTGTCCTTCAATCTATATGCCCCTCCTGAAATCACTTCCATAACTATGTACGGTCCTACCCACGGAGATTCGAATTTCTCGTGACTGTCCTGGGTGAGCCGAAGAACCAAGTCGCCAACTTGAAAGGACCTTGATCGCAAACGTCGACTTTGGTAATTCTTCAGGTTCTGTTGGTACGTGGTGACTCTTGATAACACCTCGTCTCTACCTTCATCGAGTGCATCGACATCATCTTCCAGCGCCTTTCTCGAAGTTTCCTCATCATATTCCGCTACTCTCGGAGAATCATGATCTATTTCTATCGGGAGTACTGCCTCGGCTCCATGAACCAAGAAGAACGGGGTTTCTTGCGTTGTTGTGTTTGGTGTAGTCCGTATACTTCATAGTACGCTAGGCAACTCTTCTGGCCACGTATGTCGAGCTTTCTCCAATGGTGTCAACAGCCGTTTCTTGATTCCATTGCAGATGATGATGTTTGCTTTTTCGACTTGGCAATTGGTTTGCGGGTGTGCCACCGATGCAAAGTGCAATTTGATGCCCACTTTTGCACAGTATGCCTTGAACTCTTTGGATGTGAAATGACTACCATTGTCTGTAATCATGCTGCTAGGGACACCGAACCGAAAAACTATGCCCTTGATAAAGCTCACCACCGATGTTGCATCTGCCGAAGTTACTGGTACCGCTTCAATCCACTTGGTGAACTTGTCGACAGCCACCAGCAAATACACATAACCTCCTGGCCAGGCTTTGTGTAATTTCCCCACCATGTCGAGATCCCATTGAGCGAAGGGCCAAACCAATGGTATTGGCATCAGTTTAGCTGCCCGAGAATGAGGCTTTGCCGCAAACCTTTGACACGCATCGCACGTGCGTACTATGTTTTTCGCATCTTCTATTGCTGTTAACCAATAAAATCCTGCCCTGAAGACTTTGGCTGCTATTGCTCGGCTGCTCGCATGGTGGCCGCATATTCCTTCTTGTACATCCTTAAGTATGATTCTTCCTTCTTCGGGTGTGACGCATCTTTGCAAAACTCCTGATATACTTCGTTTGTACAACTCTCCCTTGACCACAGTGAAAGCTTTTGATCGTCGGATGACCCTTCTTGCCTCAACTGGATTTTGGGGTATTTCTTTCCTCATAATATATGCCACGTAAACCTGCATCCAAGGAACTTCTATCATCATGACTTCATGTGATTCCTCCTCATCTTCCGATAGATTGGCCTCGGTATTTTCTGGAGCCCCCGAGCCTTTCTTGGATTTCTCCTGATTTTTCGGCTGCTTTGGCATTTTCTTCGGCTTGGTGGATCTCTCACTTATCTCCTCCCAAAATACGCCAGGTGGTATCGGCAAGCACTGTGACCCGATATTTTCCAAAACATCAGCTTCATCGTTGCTGAGTCTGCTGATATGGTTAACTTCGCACCCGTCAAATAGTTTCTCGAGTTCATTGTAGACTTCTTTGTATGCAATCATGTTGTCATTGACTCTGTCGCACTTGTTCATCACCTGTTGTGCTACCAACTGGGAGTCGCCAAAGATTTTGAGGCGAGTAGCACCACAGGCCTTTGCCATCTTCATCCCGTGTATGAGTGCTTCATATTCTGCCTCATTGTTAGAAGCGTTAAGGAATGTCATCCACAATATATACTTCATTTTGTCGCCTTGGGGTGAGACAAGTATTACGCCTGCTCCAGCTCCCTCTACTCTTTTGGACCCATCGAAATTCATGGTCCAGGTACTCGATAAATCAGGAGGTCCCGTGTTTTGCAGCTCCATCCACTCTGCGACAAAATCCGGCAGAATATGTGACTTTATTGCTTTTGTTTTCTCATAAGTGATATCTCGAGGGGAGAGTTCTATGCCCCAAAGGGAGACACGCCCCGTGGCTTCTGGGTTGTTCAAGATGTTGGAGAGAGGTGCCTCATTGACAACTACTGTCGGGTGTACCGAAAAGTAGTGTCGCAACTTTCTTGCCGTTGTAAAAACGCCATATGCCAACTTCTGATATTGCGGGTAGCGTTGCTTTGATGGCGACAAAACTTCACTGATGAAGTATACCGGGCGCTGAACTCTGTGGATTTTCCCTTCTTCTTCTCTTTCCACCACGAGGACCGTGCTGACCGCCTGAGGTGTGGCCACAATATATAATAATAGAGGTTGAGAGTGAATTTGGTGTTCAGGGGGGTACGTGAGCACCCCCTAGCTACCGTTGGATCAACATTGAGATTCAATTTCTCACTCACGGCCACCATACGGCGTTAGCATCTTTTTTGGCTGTCCTCTCCTCTGCTCCACTCATCTGCATCTTGGGGATCTCCCCAAATCAAGTGCTCACGAGGCGGCGGCAGGGAGAGCATCTTGCTGGAGATTGGCGGAGACGCTCCACCTCCTCGTCCCAGCGCTCGCGGGTCGCCGGTCGCCAGCTCGCTGCCGGGCGCGAGCACGACGATGGAGGCGGGGGAGTTGCCGAGGTTGGTGGAGGCAGCACGGGAGGGGCGAGTCCTCGGAAACGCCGGTTCTTGGGCTTGGCGACGCCGGAAGCGAGCTGCCGCCCGACGTCCTCGCCCCCTCGAGCTTCACGACGACGGTGGCCAAATCGCCATTGTTCTCTACCCGGACTCGCCGCGGTCGTCGGACGCTCGGGCGGTTGCGCCTCGCGTGTCGGGGGACGGGTGCGGAGTTGCAGGAGGCGCCGCGTCTGGGCCAGAGCACTGCGGTAGTGCGGTGCACGCAAGTGCGTATGGAAGTTGGGGGCAAGTGCGGCTTGGTGGCTGGAGCTGCCGAGAAAGCTAGCTCGCGCTGCGAACAGCGACGGATTCGGATGAGCTCTTGAGCGGCGCGTGGTGACCAGAGGCTTGGCGGTGATGGGCTCCAGGCCAGCGTTGGGTGGGATCGATCAGAATCATACCAGCTTGGGCGGGATCGATCGGACCACATCTCGTCTTCATCGTCGTCCGCGTGGAGTTCGCAGCGCTCAGCCATCAACGCTCAGCTCTGTCTTCTACTCGTGCCCCATCCCAATGAAGGTAGCAAATTGACAATTAGGAAAAAAAATCAGATTTGCAGCTTTAGATCTACGGAGCAGAGGAGTGTTGATTTGGTGGATGGCGCACATGGTTGCGGCGGCTGTTTGAGAAGCTTCCCGAGTGTTGAATGTGCTGCTAGAGAGGAGGAGATGGGGAGATGAGAGGCATGTAGTTGTGAGCGATCGAGAGTGAGTCTATTTGGAGATGCGCGTCCGCGCTGCAGGGGCAAGCGGCGGCTTTGTATCCTCCAGTGTCTTCATTCGTTTTGGAGAGTGTTAACGGAATATTGGATGCCGTTAGACACGTGTCGAGTAGCCAGGGGGTGCTCACGTACCCCCCTGATCACCGGGCTTCATCCGAAGAGAGGTTCTTTATATTTTGGAGCCACCAGTTTTGGGGGTGTCGAGATTGTGCGCTTGAGGTCCTCAAAAGCTCTATCTGCTTCTTCGTTCCACTCGAACTTTTCCCCTTGCTTGATCAGTGCGTAAAATGCTTAAAGCCGTGAATCGTCCAGTTAGCTGTTGTATTTCCTTGAGCTTGGTTGGCTTCCTCATCATTACGATGGCTTGAATTTTCTCCGGGTTAGCCTCGATTCCTCTTGCTGACACCAAAAACCCGAGAAGCTCTCATGCAGGGACACCGAAAGAGCATTTTGTCGGGTTCAGCTTGAGGCATAACTTGTCGAGGTTATCAAAGGTTTCCTTGAGATCATCAATCAAGGATAATCCTTGCTTTGTTGTTATGACGACATCATCGATGTATACTTGAACGTTTTTGCCAATCTGTGTGGCGAGACATTTCTGCATCATCCGTTGATATGTTGCTCCCGCATTTTTCAACCCAAAATGCATTGTTCTGTAACAAAACACGCCATAAGTGGTTATGAAAGCTGTTTTGACCTCATCTTCTTCTTTTGATCGGATCTGATTGTAACCAGAATATGCATCCAGGAAGGAAAGACGTTCGCAACCTGCCGTGGAGTCGATAATTTGATCGATCCTCGGGAGGGGGAAGTGATCGTTTGGACAATGTTTACTGAGACACGTAAAGTCGACGCACATGCGAAGGACCTCCGTGTTTTGTTCGGAACCAGCACTGGGTTAGCTACCCATGTGGCTTCGGTGTGCAGTTCCTTGATAAATCCTGCATCTCTGAGTCGATTAATCTCAGATAACATAGCTTTGCGGTTTGGCGCAGAGAAACGCCGCAAAGGTTGTCGAATCGGCCTGGCTCGTGGATCCAGATTAAGGGTGTGCTCAGCAAGTTCCATGGGTACTCCTGGCATATCGGCTGGACACCATGCAAAGATTTCCCAGCGCTCACGGAGGAACTCGACGAGCGCGCTTTCCTATGCGCTATCCATGTTTGTTGCGATAGACGTCGTCTTCTTAGGATCCGTCGGGTGAATCTGCACTTCCTTTCAGTTCTTGGAGGTGTCGAAAGTTTGCTCCTTCAGCGGCCTTCCTCCGTCAGGCAACACATCATAATCAGTTGTTAACCTTGATGCCATTTATTCTAGCTGCATCCCGAAGGTTTCTGACATCCTGTGAAATTCCTTGTCCCACTTATCTGCCAAAGCAAAACTTCCCTTCATCGTGATTGGGCCCTTGGGTCCGGGTAGCCTCCATAGTAAGTATTTATAATGTGGTACTGCCATGAAACGGGATTTTTACACGTGGAACGGAAATTCTTTATGAACATCTCCTCAAAAGTTTCCCAGCTGTCGATGGATCCTAGTGGTAGCTTTTTTATCCATGATCTTGCGGCTCCACTGAGGTGTACTTGAACGCTTTGCACAGCTGTTGCTCTTGATCCGCCCAGCAGTTTTACTGTCTCCAGGAAATCAATTATCCAATATTCGGGATCTTGTAGGCCATCAAACTTTTTATAACCATCTGGCAACTTAAAGCCAGAAGGGACCCGTGTTCTGCGAACTCGTCGAGTAAAGCAGGGGAGTCCGCACATATCCTCTTCCTCGACTCCTGGCGAATGTCGCCTGGATCTATTTTCCCGTGCTCTGTCGGCTCTATCTTGAGTTTCTGTATTCCTTGCCACGTCTGCTCGTGGGGGGTCTTGTGCTTCCGTGGTGGGTCGAGGACTATTTCGTCTTGGAGCACTTTCGGGTTGTGGTGTACTGGGTCCTGCGAATGTTGTTCCCATGACTCCAACTCCTGTCATGGCCATCTGATACAATGCTTCTCTCGGGTCTCCAGCTGGTGGTTTTGACGCCAGCATGAAGGCTTGAGCCGCCATATACCCAGCTTCCGGTGTTTTGGGGATAATGTTCCCTCTTGTGTCGATCGACATAAAGGACATGTCGAGATTCTGGATCAGGTACTCCCGCTCATGCTCGGGTATATGTTGCAGGCGAGATCTTCCTCTATCGCGCGCTGCTCTATGGTTGTCATCCGAAGTCCTTGATTGTCGACTTAAATCAGCTCTTCGCCTGCTCGATGCGGAAGCTGCAGCTTTCCTTTGCTCAAGTATCACCCTTTGTTTCTCCAACTCTCGGCTAGCAAGAGCGAGTCTATATTGATATGCCTGCAGCTCTTCCACCGTGGTTGTGGTAGTCATTGGATCCGTGCCGTTCATGGCTGTTGTTGCTCTGTCCCATGTTTCTTGCGGAAGTGGTAGCCTCTAGCGAGGTGTAGGCCCGACATATTTGCTGCCCAAACCTCACGTGAGATCAGCGGGATCGATGTATGGATTTTCCAAATCATCGAAAGCCTATGATGTTTCATCTTCTTGATGGCTTGCCTCACCAATCACACAAACTTGATGATATGTTGGCATTGTATGTTTCTCTTCGGGTTTGGTGACACCATTGTAGCGATCAGCGAAGAACTCCCGAATAGAAGTAGATATGTCGATGAAGTTGAAGCTGTCGATGCTCTCCGAGTCGTTGTCCAGATCGGAGTCCGTGAACGACCCGAAAGATATCCCGCCGATCAGATTGGCGAGATCTCCTCCGGTGGCGGTCTTGACACAGCTTGTCGACGAGGTTTCTTCATCGCTTGACTTGGTTGACGACGGTGATCCCGAGAAATCATCATCAGCTGCTAACGGTCCCGAACAAATCGGTGCTGCTAAACAATGTGATCCCTCTTTCCCGATGCAAAAAATAGAAGCTCCTGAACTTCATCTCCATTGGCTCTTCCAGATAGGCATATGCATCCAAACGGGCGGGAGGGTGAGGAACAAAATCAACGAGACCGGTTTTGATCTGTTTACCTCCGTCCATCGCGCTGCTTACCACCGAAGATGTCGACGATGTTGAACGTGCCATCGAGATCAGCTCCTTGTCGCATCTAATCCCCACGGTCGGCGCCAATTGACAAGGTATTAACTTGTCAATGCCTACAAGTTGCAGACTTGGGTTTTGAGGAACTAGAGGGCAAGTAGATCTTGAAGGTTTCAGCTGAAAAGGTGCTCGACTGCTAAAACTAGGGTTGATTTTGATGATGAGATTGATCCTTTCTTTGTCCCTCGACTCCCCCTTATATAGGAGGCGGAGCCGAGGGTTTCGTATTACACAAGTTACAATTGCCGGAAGGCTCTTTGAGTCCGTCCCGTAAAATTACAAGTCTCTATCCTTAATCTATCTCTACTTGCCATAGTCGACGCCTTCATGGGCTTCCGGGTTTCATAAACTTCGAGTGATGGGCTTTCAGTAAATCCCGGGTACTATCTTCGGCAGGCCCATCTGGGATGCCTATGTCAGTATCGACTCGTCAATGCCTACAGATTGTAGACTTAGGGTTTGGTAGAAAGTAGAGGGAAAGTAGATCTTGAAGGTTGTCATACGAACAAAGGCGTCCAACTCAACAAAAAATGGTGGCTAGGGTTTTCAATGATTCGATCCTTATTTTGACCTCAGCTTCCCCTTTATATAGGAGGTGAAGTCGAGGGTTTTCCATGTCGTACAAGTACAGATTATCGGGCCACGCCGGGTCTTTCCCTATATTGATACAGATTTCCTATAATAACTCTATTTTCGTAATCCAAACATCTTCAACCTTCTGGGCCTCCAAATCTTCGATTCCATGGTCTTTCTTCGTTAATTATGGACCAGGGGTATTCATGCGACATGCCACTCAGGCATAACTAGGTTAGTAGCCCCCGAGATTTTACTCGAGTCATAGAGTCGGGCAAAATTTCCATCTTTCATCTTCCGAATTACACACAACCTTCTAATATCTATATTGTACATGGACGATGGTAAATGAGGCTGGTTCATCTGACGGATCAGGTACCAGTCAATTGCTCTTGTGGAAAATCCGCATAAACCTACTTCAAATTCAAGTCTCTGGACTCGAACCTGGGATACCGGTGTAACTTAGTACGTGCCACTTTAGGACTTACTGAAAACTGAATTCCAACTATTTTATCAAGTACCCAACGCATTCGCTGGGATTTTTCTTCATGTTTGTTGATGTGGATAAAATGGGAGAGCGCATTCGGGTGCAATACCACACCACACAAGACGGATCCTGGGGTCTTACCTTCGTGACCCTTTTGCAAGTCACGACATTTAGAGTTTTTATCGCGACGGACGCGCTCTGAGAATATATTATCGAGTGCCTTTGTTCGGATGATGAAATACTCCATTTCTTGAGCTTGATGTATTTCACCGAATAATATCTTGACTCCCGATGGGAGTACATGACGAGTTTTATGAAACTCAAAGATGTATGCCCACAACTAAAATTCTTCATTTCCATTCTATATTGCCTTGCTATCTTGCTTTATTTATTATCAATTTTCATCGGGTGCGTGACCAGCGCTCCAAATGGGAGTAGCCCCCGAGGCTACAACCGAGTGTTTGCACTTGGGTGTAGGCTCAACTTTGCTGTTAACCAACTCTATATTTTTTCATCATTCACCTTGTCTTATCAGCAGTATAATCTATACTGCTGATAAGAGTAGCCCTTGAGCACATGGTCGGCTGCTTGCAACTGGACATAGGCTCCAGATTTTATACTTCTCGCCATATATTGTCATGTTAACTCGAATATTTTCTCAAACGTGACATTGACGCTGATGAAGACCATGTGTTGTCGCCTCAGGAAGGCACGACTGTTGGTGGACCACTGTTTTGTGGGTCCAAAATTTCTGCTCTTCCCCCACGTCGCATGAAGTGGGGCTCGCACGTTCTCCGAAATTCCCGGCGCGCGCAGTAACTCCTCTATTTCCAAATTAAACTGTAAAAATATTTTTACTTCCCTGCCACGCGTAAGGCCGAGATTGTTTCACGCGCATCCAACGGTACAATCGTTTCATCTTCTAGGTTAAAAGGGGTAATACTAGATCTCATTTCCTCATCTTCACTCTGACGCACAAGCTCCTCTGCTCCTGCCATTGCCTGCATTCTCCACCACCATCTGCATGTCCTACGCCAAGCTTTTCCCTCTCTTCCTACGTGTCGTTGCTTCGCCGCCATGCCTCCTCGGACCAAGCGCACCAAGAACATCGCCGCTGGTACCTCTGCTCGAGCAGAGAAGGAAAAGGTCTCTGGATCGGAGAGATCCAAATTCCCTGGTGCGCGAGGCTGGACTTGCTGAACTTGATGTTGTGGTGCAGGCGGCGGGTTAGGGGGTTGCGATCCTTGTACCGTTGGGTATGTTTATCCTTTGCTGATTTGTTAAACTTCTGGAGCTCGAGGAACTGTCGACAGTCCCTGAGCAGATGGCTCAACTTCTTGACGTTGTTCTTCAGGTCGATGTATGCATGTATGTAATAAGGAGCGTTAAGTTGCTCCGCGAAATGTAGCTCCGACACTAGTGGTGGTCAATCCCTCCAATTACCTCGACTTCCTCTGGACCCACTGCGGTTGCTATCTCGACGATCGTCGCGTCGGTCAGTACGCTGGTCGTTATCATCGCGTCGATTAGTGTAGCTTGCTGCAACAATGTTGGCATCGCCGAAGGTTTTATACCCACGGTCTCTCCTCTTTTTGCTCCGGCCACGTCGATGACCCGAATTGTTTCTGTGCTTTTGATCATCCTCTTCATCATTGTTGCGTGGGCGCGGTTTTCGTACATGGTCTTCACCATCAGCCCAACTGTTGGCAATCTCCATGAGTTTGGTGATAGTTTTCGGCTTCTTATGCCTGAGTTCTTCGATGTAGGATTCTCGTCGGATGCCATCGCTGAAAGCGTCGATTGCCCTGTCAACAGAGACATCTTTGGCAGCATTCAGAAGTTTGGTGAAGCACCCGATATATGAATGCATCAACTTCTTTGGCTTTTGGTGGCATTGGCATAGCTCTTCAACTCCAATGGGTCTCTTGTATGTGGCTTGAAAGTTTTTGACGAAGGCGTCGACCAAATCTTCCCAGGATCTGATGGATCCTTTTGGCAGGCCTCTCAGCCATGCTCGTGCCGATTCTTTGAGGTACAGTTGTAGACACTGCATCGCCGCCACTTGATTCCACTTGTGCAGGATCACAGTTTGTAGATATTCAGCTATCCATGATCTCGACTCCTGTTGACCGTCGTACTTGACAACATCGGTAGGTATTGGCTTGAATCTCTTCGGTAGAATCGCCTCTCAAATTTTGTGGCTTAGGCAATCAGCACCACGGAGTTCACCGTCGTGCTATTGAGTTTCTTCAGAATCATCACTGTCAAAGCTAGCACGCGTAGAGCATCAGCGGCGAGCCTTGTCAATTTTACTCTGCGTAATATCGTTGCGAGCGTTCTTTGATGATGAACGATGTCGAGAACCGCTGCCGTGATTTGTAGATTTCCCCTTCCTAGGGATGAGCTTGTCCCCGAGGATTCCGAGACTTTCCAGGGCACCCCGATGATCCGGTGCCATCGGATTGTCAGGTGTCGACCGGTTATTAATTAAATAAGCTGTGAGGTTTGCTGTCACTCATTCGACAGTTTTGGGCCTAAGCATGCCTGACATATCCATTGTCATGAAGGAATTGCAGAGGTTTGATGTGATCTCTCTTGCGTCTGCCTCCGAGAGGCGGGGGATACGCGGACGGAATCTCCCAGACCCTTGGTTGCTCCTAGAGGCACTCCCGAGAGAGGATAGCCCCATTCGTCGCTCGCTCGATAGATCGGCAGCTTGCCGGCGTCAATCAAGGTCAGCTTGCTCTTTAGCTAACCGAGCTCAGTTTTTCTCCGGAATGACATGATAAGCGCTGAGGGTGCCTGTCGATACTCCGATGGGGATTCGGGTGCTGTTGATTACGGCGTTGCGAGCCACATCCCACTCCTCCCTAGAGACAGTGAAAGTGTTGTCGACATTGCTGCCGCTGGCTTCATCATCTCGTCGTCGCTCGCCATTGGCGCATGGGGTGTGCTCACCCCTGGAGATCTTGACTCCCGTTTGAGGGTTGACGATGACGCGTATTTGGTGATGAGCCACTTGCATCGTGGCTAAAGGTATGGCGTTGTCGATGCCCTCTTCATCGAAGGAGTACTTGACGCTGCACACGAACGGAGAGGCGTCCGAGCCAAGTCCATGCCTGGTGTCGCAGTCGACCCAGAGTCATCAGACCCGATAGACATGGTGGACATGGTTCGACGCGATGACTACGATGACGGAGAGGCCGGAGTCGACACCGACGGTGCAGCCGATAGATCGACCGCGATTGGTGATGAAGCAATAGATGTAGTTGTCGATGAAGTCGCGGCTGTCGCCGCGCCAGAAGCGATCAGGTTCGGGAGCCGAAGAACACTACCAGAGTCAACACAGAAGTGGACACTCCCGAATGTCATGTCCATCCCGCTGCGCGGGCCTGAGAAGGCCGAACACGACGCGTCGATGTGCGGAGTGAACTCGAAGGACCCGAAGCGAATCGAATTCCCCGAGTTTGGCAATGATGGAGCCGATGGTGGTGGTGATGCCGGCGAAGATTTAGCCGACACGGTCGGAACAGCCGATGAAGTATCTTGAACCAGCAGGTTTCCCACAGACGGCGCCAATTAACGAGGGAGCTCCTCGGCAATCCCCGCCATGAGGGGCTTGGCGTTGACGGAATCCTACAAGTTAACACGAGACATTGGATACCAAACGAACAGGGAGCGAGATTTACCCAGGTTCGGGGCCCTCGATGAGGTAAAACCCTTACTTCCTGCTTGTCTGATCTTGGTTTATCGAGTAAAATAGGTTACAATGGGGTAGCCGATAGACTACTATGGTGAACTCACCGAGAGGCAATGTTTCTAGGGTTTGTGTATGCTAGATTGTGCGGGTTTCGTGTGTTCTTGTTCGGCTGGCCCTCTCCTGGCCTTTATATGGGAGGCTAGGTCTCAGGAGTCCTGTCCGAACTCGACTAGGTTACATCAAGATCTAATCTATTATTTCCGTTATCGGCATCTTCTTGCCTTGTTCGTCAAGAATCCATCTTCTTGTAAGTCTTCTCTGTAGTAACCGATGTATGAGCCCACCTTGGGTCAGGGCCATCCTTATGGGCCCCTTGTTGGGCCAAAGGAGGTAGACTAATGTCGGGTAAGCGAAGGGTAATGCCCACATCAGCGCGGCCGACAATGACATGGCCTAGGCGCGGCGGAGCTCGTCCATGGCCTAGGCGCGGCGGAGCTCTGCGTGGAGGTGCTCATCTGTAGCGGCGGCGGGAGGGCGAGCTGGAGGTTGACAGGAGAGGAGGTGGGGAGAAATGAGAAGAATAATAGGTGGGGATGAGGGTCTCGGGGGTGGTGCGGGGCCTGTATAGTGTTTTGCAGGATGAGTTCAGCCTAGGCGTGCTGTGAAGCTCGATTTGAGCTTCGCTCCTCATCCCGGCTCTCGGACGTTTTCTGTATCCCTTGAGCAGTGCGCAGATGGGAAGAGTCCCTAACAAACATTGTATCCCCTTAAAATCTCGGTTGGGAGGAGAGATTCTGAGTAGCCCCGAGCTACCAAACACACCCCTAGTTCCTCCTGGCTTCTCTCCCCTTCTCCTCAGGCAGCCTCGCTAACTGGAGTGAGTTGCCCCCCTTTGTGCATAGTAGTAGTAGGCGAGCTAGGTTTGTCTATTCCCAAGGGATTTGGCGTTATGCCGTCGGGGAGCTCAACTACGGTGCTTGCGTCCGGTGGTTGGTGGTGTGGTTCCTATTTGCAGTCCTCCAGAGCCAGATATGGAGGTGATCTCACCACTGCATCCCCTTCAATAAAGGCCCAGTGGTGGCTTAGATCTGATGGTGTGTGTCGGCTAGTCTCTGATCTCGAACCATCGAGGTGATGGTTTCAGACATGAGGTTGGAAGTCGGGTTGCAGACGTTCCCGGTTGTTCTCAAGCTCGAGACTTGCGACGACGGTGCCCATCTCTCCCTTGCTTATCTAGGCCATGAGATGGTCATGCTTCTACCTCTAGATGTGAAGACGATGCGTAGGCCCTTACTCTCCTCTATCCTGCGAAGTCACAGCGACATCATCCCAAGTGGCGTGTCCTAGGCAGCGGCGTTGCTGGGCATGAGTGCAAGCGAGATCAGTTGAGCCATGGAGAAAGACTCAATTGCTTTCACTTTATTTAATCTAGGGTTCTTTGTGTAAAATTACAAGGCTAGTTTGCTATGCTAGCAACTTGTTAGACCATTTTTGTAAAATGTAATCTCACCACTCGAATAAAATGAGTCTGCTAGGTCCGTCCATCATGACATTTTCATGTTAAGGCACCAACCTATGGTGGCATACGATGATATTGCTTCCGAAGCTAACAGCTCCTAGGGAGACGTGAGGCAGTAGTTTATTTGTTTTCCATCTAACCCAAAAGCTCGGGCTACCAATCTCTTTCGTCAAGTATGCACTCATTTCTCTCTTCCTCTCTCATCTCTCCGCACCTTTTCTATCGGAGAGGCAGCCTCTTCATAGGGAGACTACTGATAACCCAGAGCAGCATCCGAGCCTATCATCTGGCACCCGAACCGAGCTAGGCCTGCGGGGCAGTCAGTTCAAGCCACCCGCTGACCATGCCCTAAAAGAAACAAGTCTACCTAGAAAAGCATAAGAAGCTTCTCAAAAGCTGAAACACAAAACAACCACAAGAATAAAAAAACAAAAAGGGAAAGGATGAGCATCCTCAATGAGGAACAAGACGAGGATGAAGAAAAGGTGTTGGACCAGGAGAACACCTGCCCAGGAAAAGAGACCACACCTGCCGGGAGAAGAAACCATAGAAAGTGGTTGGCACTTCTTGAAATGTGATGCATCATTATCGACTGATTAACGCCCAGCAATCATTCGATCCGGCACTCATCTACCTGCGCTTACCACACTTAATTGTTCTTTCTGCTAAACAAAAGAGGCCAACATTCCTTTGGTTGCACCCCACACATCGACATGACGCTTAGCTTAGCATACATAGATAGTGCAAATTGAGGATCAGATTGTTTAGTACGTGCCACCTAGAGCATGAATGTTAATTAACTAATTCAATGCATGCATGCTTTCAGGTCAAGCAACATTTTTTATAGTACCGGATTGAGGCTTGGTTGAGTAGGAGTACTGCAATTCCATTGGTTTACATTTGAGAAACATTATCGTAGTACTTTGTATACGTGTCCAGTACTGTACCACGTAGTATAGAATCCAACCAACAATTAGTATGGTAATTCTGTCCGTTTCCAGAGGAAAAATACTCGCTTTTTCTTTTGACATGAAATACCTTCGAATTTAAGAGGCAGAGCACAGAGTGAGCCGAGAAAAGGCAAAGCTCTCTGCTGCACAGCTTCAGTTCCGAGACTGAAGCTCCCTTTTGACTTTGCTTCAGTCTTCTCTTCTCTCTCCGCGGGCAGGCCACGAGATTCCTCCGCGCCAGCCCTCAACTGATCCCCAACTAACAAGCACCGAGAAAGCAACGGAAACCCAAACCCGGTAAAAGATAATCACCAGGAAACAAGGAAGAAAAGAAGGGAGAGAGAGTTTGTGTGAGCGTGAGTGAGGTTCGTTCTTTCCTTTTCTTTTTATAAAGAAAGAAATCTCCAGCCTCGTTCTGTTCGTCTCCGGTCTCGAACTGCCCTCGAGAAACCGGGGCAAAGGCGGCGAGAGAGCAGGGAGGAAGAGGGGGCCGCCATGGTGAGGAAGAACGGATGGCAGACTCCGGTACACACATTCCAGGTGAGATTTTCGACGGCCTGCTTCTCTTCTTTCTTACAGTGGCAGAATTTACTAGGCGAGTTCAGCTCATGCGGACTGCCTTGCAAGGGCCGCGATAAAGTGGGGGATTCGGTTCAGATCAGCAGCGCGAATTCAGTTGATAATTCGTCTTCTACTCTCGTTGTGTCGTTGATTGGAGGAGATAAATGTCAAATGCAGCTTTTTAATCGGAGTTCAGTCTCTAGGGCGCAATGCCAGCGTGGAGGATTCTTGCTCCTGGTTTATAGCAACAAGGGACCTGTTCAAGATCTGCGTGAATTTTGTGTTAAAAGAAAAGAAAAAGCATGTTTGGGAGAATTATCTAGGGCAGGCTCCTTAAATTCCTGATTCCCCCATCTACTAGGCATGAACCTGGGTTGTCTTTTGTAGTCTTGAAGCGGGGACCCCCTTTGGTTTCATCCTATTTATCTGGATGATCCCCTTTGTAATCATGGATTGGCTTCTGGTCCGCACAAGTCGACTGAAATTGGTGCAAAGGGAGCGAACTTATTTGGTTCATTCACATTTAGTAACCAGTAGCTCTAGCTCCTGAAGTAATGCCTTGGCCATGGCATTGGTTATAGTACTGTACTACTGTTACTTAGAACTAGTACTAGCTTTATAGTGTTTGCAAGTTTCCGGACTTGTACCATTTGATTCTACAATATGCAATTCCTCTGAAATCCAAACTTTGTGTTTAATTGTGCTAAAAGAGAAGAAAAAACTTGCGGTGTTGGACTGTTCCTGTCTGTAATGCCCTGCAAAGACAAGACCTTTATTGCAATGTCAGAAAGCAATACATATGCGACAAATTTGGGCGGTGCGTTTCATAGGTTCTGCTATCGATAGTTGGTCATATGCCTCTATGCGTTTTTCCATCCCACATTTTCCGGTTCACCTTATACACGGATAGAAATTTCAAATATGACTTGAAGTTGACCATTTCATACTTTTGGACCGGGGAATGACTATGTTCTTAATCTCTTATTGAACAGATCGTTGCAATTTTTATTTTCTTACTTCTGGTGGCTGCTTTTTACGCCTTCTTTGCACCATTTTTGGGAACACAAATCCTTAAGTATGTCGCAATTGGTATCTACACTCCTGTGGTAAGCCTGCCATATTGCACCTATATTTTATTTATTTCTCATCATTTAAGGATTGTTACTTTCCTCTGCTGTTTTTTACGTTCTATGTGTTTACTATTTCAATTCTTCGTGGCAATTCCTTCAGGCATTTGCTGTCTTCGTCCTTTATATCCGGTGCACTACTATAAACCCTGCAGATCCTGGGATCATGTCAAAGTTTGACGATGGTTATGTCAATGCACCAGAAAGTAATGCTGGCTTGCAGGGCACAAATTTGCCTGGGAAAACTGGCATTGCTACTGGAACAAACTCCCCCACATCTACTTGTAGGAGCTCTCAAAATGTGCGTTCTAACCAAGGAGATTTAGCGGCTGTAGATACAAATATAAATATAAGTGTGCAACCACCAAGAAGAAGATCAGGGTGCTACATTGGAGGCTTCATTTGTGCTTTGTTTAGTAAGGAGGATTGCAGGAAGTCTGATGATTCAGAGAATGAAGTTGATGGAGAAGGTGCACTGTTCTGCACATTATGTAACGCTGAGGTACAGTCATATATGTGGATGTTTGAGTTTGAAATGTTTTATTTCCCATGTCTCACATCTTATCAACAGGTCCTATCTGTTTAGCGTTCTGCACTAACTTTGGTACAAGTAAAAAAATGAAAACCAACACCGCCAGATCTTGCTAATTTACAAAAAGAAAGGAGTCTAGAAGGGCTTGCTTTATTTCTTATACGAAGCAAGAAACTTGGTTGCAATATAGATCTTTCTAACTTACGTAGAAAACATTTCAGGTTTGTCAATTCAGCAAACATTGCAGAAGTTGTGACAAGTGTGTGGATGGATTTGATCATCACTGTCGGGTATTTCTTACACAGAAGCTATATTTTCCTTCAGTTTTTATTTGCATATCTGATTTTTTTTGTTTGCATCTGCTGCAGTGGCTAAATAACTGTGTTGGACGCAAAAACTATTTCACATTTATTGCTCTGATGACTACCAGTCTCCTCTGGGTCTGTAAAGTGGTCTTACCTGATACCTAATTGTCACCTAAATAATATTTAAAATAATATAGCACTTTTGCAGCTTCTATTCACTTATCATCTGCTTGCTAAGCTAATTTATTTCTGACCTCATGTATGACAGCTTGCTATTGAAGTTGGGATGGGCATTGCTGTTTTTGTTCTGTGCTTCATCAACAAGAATGCTGAAAAAATTATTCATGACAAGATTTATGGATTATCTCGTCCTGCATTTGCAGTTATTGTGGTAAGCTGTCATTCTTTATTTCCGTAACTATTAAATTTTGGAGATCATGATTAGAAGCCTAAAACTGTATAGCCCTGCAAGATAATGTTCCACTATTTTTTTTTGTATGACCTTGCCATTAGCTGACTGAATGTGTATTTCTTATGTACAGGGAATATCTACTCTTCTGTCTCTAGTTGCTTGCGGACCTTTAGGAGAGCTGTTCATCTTCCACATGCTATTGATCAGAAAGGTTTTCTCGCAATTCCCACCTTGCGTAGTACGTATTCAAAGGTCCTGTTTTTTGATTGGATTGTTACATTTCTTTTGCTTGCTCTGTGTCAGGGGATCACAACTTATGAATATGTTGTCGCAATAAGAGCTATGAGTGAAGTACCTCAAGATGAGGAGGAAGAAGAGAGGGTAAACATTATTTATTCCCCAACAAACTCAGCCACTACTGGATTCAGCGCCGGAAGTTCTCTTGGTCTTCACTACAAGGGTGCATGGTGCACACCTCCAAGGATTTTCGTTGATAAGGTAGCATTGGACGACGAGCATACCGCCTTCTGAATTTTAAGCTTGCTAAGCAATCTGATATTGTATCTTTTCGAGAGATTAGTATTTTTTTTGGAGGCTTTATTGGTGACTTTTGTGCCTATGTTGAAGCAAGACGAAGTTATCCCACATTTGGAGCGTGGCGTGATACCATCTACCATCGACCCTGATGCCACAGGACATGCTGAAAGACCAAACAAAGCCAAGAAGCAAGTCAAAATCAGTTCATGGAAGCTTGCGAAGCTGGACGGCAATGAGGCGATGAAAGCTGCTGCAAGAGCTCGGGCATCGTCCTCCGTCCTCCGACCCAGAGATGCCCGCGGGGGCCATGATGCCGACCTTAGCTCCAGCGGCAACGGCAGTGTCAGGAGCAGCATAAGTGCTGATTACAGCGCAGCAAGGGAACAGAGGGGTGGCCTGAAACTGTTTTCTCTTCAGAACTCGTATCCTCAGAGCCTCGCTAGCCACGATGACTACGAGACTGGCACGCAGAGCGCCAGCAGTGTGGGCAGCCCGGTCCACATCCACAAGCTTGCACCTCACACGCAGATCAATATGCCATCATCCCGCCCACCTCCACCACCAGAGAGGCCAATACCAAGGCCGCCTGTTCCTCCAACTAAGCAGGTCACCAACCCAATGTTCCAGTCAGCGACGTCCTACGTTAGGGAGAACCGAAGAGCATCAGTTGTTTGGGATCAAGACGCTAGTCGGTACGTGTCGGTGGCACCCGCACCCGCAAGACCCAGGGGAGCTGATGGCCGCGTTGCTGCTGATCAACCGGCAAGAGCACCGCCTTTCTTGGAAAACCCAAGTGGTGAGCCAGGCAGCAACAACAACCGTGGCAGAAATCTCACACCGATGAATGTATCTTCTTCAGGATTGCCATCCGGACAGCCTTCTGAGTGGCTGACACACTCTGGACAATCGATATTCTTCGGCGGGCCTGTTATGAGCGCCGCTGTTGCTGGATCTCAAAGGAATGAAGCGGACGCGAGAGCGCAGCCAGATGACAGGAGGGAGCTCAATGCTGATCACCAGGATGCGAGGGGGGAGAGGGGGCGAACCGCCCAGTCCTTCCCGTTGTTTGCTCCCGAGGCATTTCAGAAGAACCCACCGTTCAACAGGTGAAGTCCACACCATTAGCTGACAACAACTGTGCTGCTGCCTGTGTCATGATGACACGCCAAGAAGACTCTTACAGCTGCAAACAGATAAGAATCTTCAAGGACATGTTTTCAGAAAAGAGTTTGAACTGAACATAACATTTTTCTTTCTCGGAGAACTGAGTGAAGATGAAACAGAAATCAGAGAGCAAAAGTAGAACAGCCAATTTGGCTTTGATGTAAATTGTTTGTCCTTTCACTGTTAGCAACGATTTTTCTGGTGCTCGATAGCTTCGTTTAACAGGAGTTTAAAACATGACATGATATGAAAGTGGGATTGTTTAAGCTTTGTTCAAGAAATACATCTGTCCAGGATCATCTGTTGGCGCTCTTCGGCCCATCGGAATTTTCCCTGACTCTTAGAAATTTAGCTTTTTCTTGTGAAACTCGTATTTAAATATATGTATATAAAAAAAAGACTCTCATCGTGTTGCTGCTCTCTGATCTTCCTTGCCAGAATTTTAGGACCCCGTTTGGAACGAACGGAGTTTTTTTTTTTTTGGAGAATAAGATTCTTGGAGCCTTAGAGGAAAATTGTCTTTCAGACCGTTTAGAACAAAAGAATAGATATCCTACATTCCTGTGAATTTCTATGAAATTGACAATTCCATAGGAGTAAAATACAGTACTTATGAAGGAAACCAGACATGAGATCCTGTATCTTGTATTCTTCATTCTGTTCTATGGTTCTCGTGTTTTTTCTGCATGGCATCCAAACGATAGTTTTAAAGATTTTAAACTCTTCTCCCCGCTATAAAACGCAGCTCCACAGAAGAAAAAATAAATCAGCAGGCAGTTGACTTATTTGACCATCCGTCCGAACAGAAGGTAAATCCATCAGTCCAACTCCGGCAGAAGGCCATGGGGAGCGGTGGTGGGATGGAGGTGGAGGTGCGCGTCGTCGGCGGCGCCCGGAGCTGCTTCGTCGCGCTCCCGCTCCACCTCATCCAGGCCCTCTCCCGCACCTCCGCCTCCGCCGACCTCCCGCCCGTCCTCGCGCTCGACCTCCGCGCCGCCGCCGGCGCGCGGTGGTCCCTCGCCTGGTCCGGCGCCGCGTCCCGCTCCCGCGCCATCGAGGTGAGTGACGACCCTGTTCCGCCCCTCTTATAGATTGACGGCAAAGGCTTCGAACCCCAGGCACTCCGAATTTACCGGGATCGTTCACTGAACTGATGCTAGCTTGGGAAGTTTTGGGGATCAAATTTTTCTATCAAGAACTTTCTAGAGTACATGTTGCCATCCAATCCAATACTAGTTTGTAAATTGCCGACCCTGGGTTGCAGAACTGTAATGATCATCTCCGATTACCCTCGGTTTGACGACCTTAAACGCGCTCTCTACATTGCATCGAAATAAGCATGCTCCGGATATTTGCAGCATGACCTCAGCTGGCGGAGCCTTGCAGGTTGCGCAGGAGTTGGCAGACTGCATTTCACTTCCTGATGGAACGGTGGCTCAACTCAGCGTAGCTCGCTCTCTGACCCGAGCTGACTCGGTCAGTATCGAGCCCTTCAGCGAGGACGACTGGGAGATACTGGAGAGCCGTGCCGATCTGGCTGAAGAAACCATCTTGCAGCAGGTATTCTATGCTTTCGGTACGAGTTAGTTTATTTCCCGCGCTTGCTGATTACATCGGTTCTAAGCTCTATGGGAAAAATGTCTCTTGTTATTAATCACATGTTCCCCCGACTGTTATTCATGTTTTACAATGAATTGAATCATCTGTACAACACGCTTCATTATTTTCCATATTGCTTATTTACAATTCCATGTTCAGTTCTAATGCCTGAAATTTCGATTTTGTTCTTTTCAACTAGGTCGGTATTGTTTATGAGGGCATGAAATTCCCGTTGTGGTTGGATGGCCATAATATTGTAAAGTTTGTCGTGGTTTCATCTAGCCCCAAAAAGTCAGTTGGTATGATTTCTTTTTCTTCATTCACTTGCACGATATGTGTTGCATCATTCGGATGGATGCTCCTTTGGATGCCCATTTACATATCATTGTGTTCACAGGTTGTAATTTCCTCTTCCCATATAATCACTAGGAATCGGTTGTTATAACATAATAATATAAAAACATGTTTAATTTTTTGAATAAACACGTACCAAGTCAAGGTACCGATAAAACGATGACTTAAGTATGCAATAATGTACTCCTTCCCACCGTCTTCTTTTGCCAACATTGCACCGATCACTCAATCTATAGTAAGCCATATAATGTGCACTTCTTAGGGAAGGGTGTGTGCATTTGGTAATGACTCAATTGATTGCACTATACTTATTATAGAAAGTGTCTTTTAGATGTACGTCTTACCAATAATAGAATAAAAATGAAATCACTTCTTACAAAATAATTTACATCGAGAGGATTTTGTTTTGATGATTTGTCACGTACCAAATTAAGTGTGTTCGTGAAGAAAGCAAAATTAAGTATGTCACTATATTTTGTACTTATCCTTAGTATGGTTTTAATGTTGTTTGGGACCAAGAATTAGTTCACATAGGTTAACAGATCCTACTAGTGATAAATACTCTGTGTTCTCCCTAAACTTAGCGAATGCGTTAATAGCGTGGTGGCTGCACCTCCGTTGGTGGGGGCTGGGGCATCCAACCCGGGTTCAAGACCTGGGTTTCGCATTAAAAAATCTTCCTCGTTGGCAAGCGCAGTGTCTAATCCCGAGGTGAGGTTGAAGCAGCCATGCGCCGTTTTTGGGGGGTTTCTCACCTTCTAAAAAAAGCTGTGGGGGCTGTCTTCCCCCACAGGTTGAGTTTTTTTTTTCTCCCAAAACATAAATTGCACAAAATCCTAAAGCAATATTTTGATGTTTTCTAAAAGTTCTGCAAACTACATTGTCAAGATTACGTATACATTGGTGACATACCAAAATATTTCAATTAGCATCTCATCTCTTATAAAAAAATATTATGCTTGTTCAAAATCATGATGTCAGGTATAGTTTTTGTATGCTTCACCTATTATAATTCTTGAACACTCTCATTATGTTTTAATTTAGCTATATCTAGTTACACTATTGCAGTTATTTATTTTCTACTGGCAATGCTTTGTAACTATTCGAGTGCAATAGTATTTCATTTGCCTAGAGCTAATGTGCTATCTTTTCAAGAAATCCTAAATAGGTTCTAGCCTATAGGGCACCATATGGTTTGAAGTTTCTTTGCTGCACTGTACTATATATTACTGAGTACCGCTAAGTATTCTAGTCATGAAGTGCATATGAACTTATGAATCATGTTATCACATTTATTTCCTTCTTACTTGTATTTAATTGTATATTGTGCCCTTTCTAGTTCAACTTGTGCCAGGAACTGAAGTTGCCGTGGCACCCAAAACACGCAAAGGGAAAGGCCAGGATGTGCAAAAGGAAAGTTCACTGAAAGAACAGGGCAAAACAAAGGCACTCTTACGTGTTCAAGCAGCAGATAGAAAGTATGCACATAAATTCAAATCTAAGGGTATTGAACTGGGAGTGGTTCTGAGTTTTGCTGTGCTGATACATCCAGATACAGCTGCAAGGACTTCATTTGGAAATCTCCAGTTGGTCACTATATCATCTAAATCACCACCTAAGGGACTTACTGAAAAAGCCAAAGAAGCTGCACAAAAAAAGGGTGTTTCAGTACCTAAAAGGACACGAGAAGTAGCCGTGTATATATTATTCTCAGACACTGTTGCTAAAGGGCATGTTATGCTTCCCCACTCTGTTCGTCACTTCATAAGTGCAGACACACATTCATGTGAGTTCACAGATCAGGTCTTTCTTCTCTATAACAAGAAGTAACCAGCTTTGTTATATGATTTCCAATTGAAAATTGAGTCATTTCTCAATAGCCATTTTGCCAGTCTATTGGTTGTACATTCTCTGCCGCTTACTTTACTATTATCTAAAATGGTGTTTATCTGTTCCTCAGGGGTTTATGTGAAGAAATGCAGTTCTAATGTTAAGAAAGATGAGCATGTAATGAAAATGTGTCCTTTACATTTCAATTTGCATGATAATGGCGATTTAGGCAGTCATGAAAATGACACTTGGAGGAACACCGGCATTCCTTCGGAAAATGGCAATTCTTTTCAGAAAGCTCATGATAATGGACATCTCATGAGTGCAGATGTTAATAGTATTTCTGAATCCATGTCAGAACAGAAGGTACTTATTAAACATTGGCTTATTGGGCAACTCAAAGAAATGGCCTTACATGCTGAAAATTCTGAGATAAGTTCAGTAATTTTACCAGCCAATGTTTTGATCCATTTTGAAGTGGTAGATGGGAAACTAAGCAGAGGAGGTGATTTTATCTACTTGTTAACAATTGCTTTTGAAAACCCTGGATACAACAATTCACAAGGCAATATAGAGATTACCTGGAATACTCCAACTGATGATCCAGAAAACTTGGAACTGAACTTCGGGAGGTTGGAGCTTGGTGAAGCTATATCAATTGATTCTGTACTGGATGATGGCTTCAGCGATGCTTTTAAGCTGACTCGATCTTCGTTAGGCTGGATGGATAATGCAATGTCGGATGTGACAAAAAGTATTTTCTTTCTTCACTAAATATGCAAATACTTCCTTGTTTGTCTTCTAGATACGTTGAAGTATTACCATTCTTGTTGTTCTCTTTATGCTTTGCATGCTTTCCTTCTTGAAGGACTATCTGTGCTCTTGTCTTCAACTGCTCTGAGGTTATTTAACAGGCTAAAGTTCCCCTTTCCTGGACATGTTCTTGTCCATGGACCTCGAGTAAGTAACAATACCATGTTTATTTGGTGAAACTTGACATCTATATTGACATACTTTGTGTGTCTGTTTATATTAATTTGAGCTTCAGGATTAAAAAAACTGTAACTTTATTTCCGTTTTCAGGGTTCTGGGAAAACTGCTTTGACACGGGCTGCTGCAAAATACTTTGAAGACCATAAAGAGATACTGGCACACATGTAAGCCACTCATGAGAAACTAAGTTCTTTATTGTTTCCAAATAATGATCATTTTACCTTGAAATATATCAATAAAAGGTGGATTTTGTTGTTAAGAGCAGAATATATATGGACTGTTCCAAACTTGCAATTGGCAAGGCTAAGGAGACAAGGCAAACAATTGAAGATTGCATTTCCGAAGCGTTGCTTCATTCACCTTCTGTTATCATATTTGATGATCTAGACAATATAATATCAGTCTCTTCAGATCCTCAAGTATCCCAATCGTCCAGTTCTTCTGATTCTCTAGTAAGATACTTGACTGATATTCTGGATGAGTATAAGGTAAGCATGATTTATCATCTTTTTTCTTATTTATTACATTGTAATGATTTATAAAAAGCAAACTTGGATAACGGTCATCTCGATATGTGTATGGCTGTATGATGTTCTTGTTTTGCAAGAATACTTGTGTGTCCTACTTGCTTAGCATGACCCTGTATTCTTGCAAGGATAAGAGTCGTAATGCATGTGGATATGGACCTATTGCACTGATGGCTTCAGTTCAATCACTTCAGAGTCTTCCTCAAGAGCTGACTTCATCTGGTTATTTTCTTCCCATCTTTCCATCAAACCTGTAGTTGCATCAACAACTCTGACGAACTAATAAAAAAATTCACAGGGAGATTTGATTTCCATGTTGAACTTCGTGCTCTTGCCATCCCTGAGCGTGAAGCAATACTTAAACATCAAGTTGAGGAGCACGAGTTACAGTGTTCTGAGGAAGTTATCTCAGAGATAGCGTCAAAATGCGATGGCTATGATGCATATGACTTGGTAATGTTTCCTTTATGCAACTCCTCTTTATCAACTATCAGGCATCGACAAAACATATCCAAAAATAGAACTTTTAATTTCTCTTATAATCGAACTATACTTGCAATCATGTAACATGTTTATCATAGGGCACCTTATCATATTATTATTCTTATTATTGCTATAACTTTGGGGGGTAGAAATTTTATTTTGTATGAGTAGGTCTACCAGATAATGTTTGATGTATGTGCTGTGTGACCAATCTGTGTCTTATGCACATACTATTGCATTGCAGGGAATTTTGGTTGATAGGGCTGTGCATGCTGCTGCTTCTCGCTTTGTTCTTCCGTATACCTATTTGAACTCTGTGAACCCAACGCTGGTGATGGAAGACTTCTTGACAGCGCTGCATGACTTCCTTCCTGTTGCCATGCGTGATCTTAGGAAATATGCTCCTGATGGCAATGATGGTGGTTGGGAAGATGTTGGAGGGCTTAATGAAGCAGTAACTATTATTAAAGAGGTGTCATTTCCTGACTTCTTCAAATTACTTCATTGTGCTATTAACAGATGCTAAACATGATGCCACTAGAGCTCGCAACACCTAATCTTCATGGCTGTAAAAGTTTCAGTAATTTCTGCATTGTAACCTGAGCTTTAAGATATGATGGTGGATATTAATTTCCACCAGGGTATACCATGGTTATTGCTCAGGGAATGAATGCCCTTTAACTAACGGAACAAGCAAATTTTCTGTCTGCCTATATCTGAAACTAATTGTTGAGAACCTTAACAGTAATCTTAAAGTCACTGTTTCTTGAGGGTTGGGGGTGTTGAAGAGTACTCACTGTTAGATACATTCTAACGAACATTGTTATTTATATTCAACAGGATTATTCCTGATATTTTCCAAATAGGAAGGTCAATGTTTAATGAACAATAACGTTGATTTCTAAGTTCTATCTTCATGGGCAACTAACTATTCTGTACACGCCTTCGATTTTTTTACTTGTGTAAGAGGGTTCCACTTATATTTTTCCCCCCTTATAGACTCTTGAATTGCCATCAAAGTACCCAAATGTCTTCACCAAGGCACCTGTACGGTTGCGATCAAATATCCTCCTTTATGGACCACCTGGATGTGGTAAAACACATATTGTGAGGGCTGCAGCTGCAGCTTGTTCCCTGCGGTTCATTTCAGTCAAGGGTCCAGAGCTGTTGAACAAGTACATCGGTTCTTCTGAGCAATCGGTAAGGAACTTCTCGCCCGTTATTTCGCTGCATCTTGTATTGTTCAAACATCTCTTACTGCTAAATGTAATTATTCATTTGAGTTCAAAAGACCACTCAGATCACCATGCTCTGATATTAATCACTCGATTCCAGGTTCGTGACTTTTTTGCAAAGGCAGCTGCAGCAGCACCTTGCCTACTATTCTTCGATGAATTTGACTCCATTGCACCCCAACGAGGAACGCATAGTGCAGGAGTTTCTGATCGTGTTGTTAATCAGGTGAGTAAATTATCATTGCTGCTACTCAACTTCTGTAGGTGGATCTTTAGGTACAAGAAAGACAGAACATTATCTAATTTTTTTTGCCGTGCTTTGCATTGTTTTAATTGTATGTATGCAGTTCTTAACTGAACTAGATGGCGTGGAAACTTTGACTGGGGTATTTGTGTTTGCTGCTACAAGGTTAGTTCTCAAAGAAAAAGAGATTTTAGTCTCTTTCTTATTTTGCTTTTAAAATTTACTGTCAGATCTATCCTTCTGTCCTATATTTCTTTCTATTTGCTCTTTTGGATATTCATAATTTCAGCCGGCATAGGATGAAATGCTAGGATGATTGATTTTTATCAGTGAGGGTTGTTTTACTCATATGCACACTTCATTCATTCCATTTTTTATGGTGTCACTGTTTTCTTATGTGCAGCAAACCACAATTAATTGATGCTGCACTCTTGCGGCCTGGAAGATTCGATCGACTTGTCTTTTGTGATTTTCCTCGATGGGACGAGCGTTTAGAAATTCTGAAAGTGCACTCTCGAACGGTGAGATTTCTTTAGAATGTGTTGTTAATTCTATTCTTTGTTCTGTATTGTTGCCTTTTTATGATCTAATACGGTGAGATTTTGTATCCCATTTCTTACATAGCCAGTTACGTGAACATCTGCACAAGTGTAGTTTTCTCTCTTAGTTTGTGTGTACTGGGCATGAGTTTGTTTTTGTTCCTGGATTAAAAAACTTCGTCAGTAGACTAGAAAAGGATGATGACACTTTAATCTATGTACACATTGTTGTACCCCTAAAAGAAATACCTCTTCCAGTATTTCCTCAGTCCTGTATTTTCTCTTGTTTTATGGAAAATTTCAGCAGAGAATATAACATTCACTTATATGATCTGAAATATATCTGAATTCATGACAATTTATTTTCTTTGCATCCACATTCTTTATAATTTTGGCTTTGTTTTATGTCTCCTGTTCGTCTCAGGTTACACTGGCAAGTGACGCCAGTCTGGAAGATGTTGCTTCGTTGACTGAAGGATTTACTGGTGCTGATCTGGCGGCAATTCTAACAGATGCTGGGTTGGCAGCGATTCATGAAGTTCTGGACAGCAGAGAGGACGGTATCCCAGAAGGAGAACCGTGTATCAGCAAGGAACTCCTCATGTCTGTTGCTATGAAGGCGAGACCTTCTACACCAGTCGATGATAAGAGGGGGTACGATAAGGAGTTTGGTGAATTTGTGTCGTCCAGGAAGTCTATTGCCACGAAGGTGCTACTTCGTACTCAATTTCACAGCATACAATCTGCATATTTCACAATTGAATATTCTAGTGTCCCCATCCGATCCATCTTCACCTGCAATAGTTGTCTTTCTAGTGTGGGGTTTCTTGGACGATTACTGAAAGAAATGTTATGCAGGCTAGGGAATCGAAAGGAAAGAAGGTCACACTGGCTTGATTACCTCCTTCAGTGCTGACATCTAGCTACATTGGACGAATCAGGTCACCTGCTACCCTAAAATCCCAATTACTCATGAAAATATGAAACTCCAAACATTCTGATGGACGTTGGATTCCTTCTGAATGCAGATCCTTAGTCTGGTTTCTCTTTATGTCCAGATGGTGGGGAACAGAAGAATTTTCTATTGCAATTAAGTGATCTGCACAAAATTGTAAATCGGGCATGGCTGAAATCAAACATTACCTTATTTTGCACCGCAAAAGAAAGAAGGGATCTTCACAAAAGTCTAAGCCCTGAGCGAAGGTGTTGCGATTGACTGGAAATGTAAATGCTAACATGAGACCTCGGGGAAACTTATGGCTATGTTTGTTTTGACTAAGTGCCGGTCTGCTTCCCTTGTGAATAAGTGGGCTTTTGTTGTTGCACTACTGCTGCATAAGCATGCCACATTAGGGAGGACTAGGTCTGTAGTTTGATTGTAGCATAGGTTAAAATCCAAACTACCCTTATATTGTTTTCTGCGTAGAGAATGTACAAACCATCCTTATATTGTTTTCTGCATAGTAAATGTAAAAACTGTACCAAGGAAACCTTATTTTCCTCAGATGTTCTCATGTAATAATTGTGTAATAGAAATATTGGAAACATTCTTTAGTTCAATGGATATTCACTGTACCAAAAGGTAAGGTTGAATGATGTGCAGCCTTTTCTTCTATATACTCAGTAATGTTTATCAAGAATGAAATCTTTGTTGTGGTGGGTGTGTATAGTTAATCCTACCTAGAGCCCTGCCTAGTCTTATTTGGCGTATACATGATCAATGGTCAAAGCCATGCCAAGATTACAAAAATCAAAACGACAGGCCATAGTTAACACTAGCAAAGAAGGGCACGGCGGCACGCCGCGCCAGATCATGGTAATTGTCTAGTTAATTTTGTTGTTTAGTACGAATCCGTTATTTTGTAAGTCGCAGCGAGTTGGTAAGGTTAGAGCATAAGCTATTCAAGAGGTGGTGCCCTTGAAGGTACTAAAAAGGTTGCAACCATAGTAGGTATACTTAGAATGAAAATCAAGAGCATTACTGAAAAATTCTTCTATTCGACAAAAAGAAACACAAATTCTTTGCGTTTTTTCGAAGAAAAATCACTGCAGAATTGCCAGCTAAACCGTTGAGCCAATGACAATGGCTGCATTGTATGCATAACACTATTAAGAAGTGATGGTATTGGGGAGGCGCACACCAATTAGTCGGTTATACTGATATATCTTCCTTCAGGATTACATCAACTAACCGGAAGATTAGTTACTGGTACCAACTAACATTGTTGCTTAATACATAGTACTCCAGTACATAGAGCTTGTGGATTAGCTAGTGGTACTAATATATATTGTTACTTAACTATAGTCACTTATACTGATACATCTTCCTACAGGATTGCATAGTTGATAGGATTACATCATATAACAGGAAGATTAGTTACTGGTAATATCTTGCATTGTTACTTAATACATAGCACTCCAGTACATAGTTTGTCGATTAGCTAATATACATTGTTAATTAATTAGTGGATAGCATGGTAAGACAGGTGCTGCGGGTGTTCTTCTGTCTTTGAGGTATCAGCAGCCGGCATTGTTGTCCTCGCCCGGTATCAGCTCTTCTAGGGAGGGCAAGACCTTGGACGGCTTCTTTGTCGTTGTTGGGCACAGGAAGAGATAAGTGCACTGCTACACCTATTTGTTGAGGTAGAATTTTCAGGCATGTTGTTATCAAGAATCTTGATTGCAGGAGAAACCATTATTTCATATGAAATAATTCAGACCAAACGATGTCGTTAAGTAAAGCAAGAGACCAACATTACTGAATTAAAAGTGAGCAAGATAAACGGGCGGCCAATTCAGTCGTTGACAATATATTATTGAACCAAACTGATGTGTTTAGGCTAGAACACTGTATTTGAAAGAGGACAACATCATTCATACAGGAAGAACATCATGGCGAATGGGCGTCCAGAGCTGGACACACCGGCGAGCAGGACGTATGCTGTCCGCGGCGGGGAGCAGGAAGAGGGCAGGCCGCATCGGCGAGCATGGCGAGCTCGACCGCGTACCAAGCCAGATGGGAGCGGAGCCGGGCCTCACCCAAGATTAGGAACATGGCCGTAGCTGGGCGTCTCAGTCGCGGTGGTGGTGGAGGAGCGGGAGAGTGCAGTGGCCTCCCGCCGATGGGGTAGGAGTAGGGACGGAGAAGCGAGTTATATCTAGCCTCCACGCCGGGAGATGGCGCGGCGGCATGCCGCGCCCAAATTGTGATTGCAAGTTGAAGAATGAAAGATAGGTCTTTTTCTAGAGCGTGTTGCATAGTTTTCCTGAATGTTAATTCTATCTTTTTTAGTATTGTTCGGACGTGATTGTCAGCGAAATCATGTATCAAGCAAAAGTGTAGATACATGTATGGGTACATTGACATGCAGAATAGCTGCTTCTAAATGCTAATTCGTTATTTTTCGTATCATTCGGACGTGGTTGTCAAAGAAATGAGGAATCATCTACCAAACAAGAGTAGATGCATGTGGAAAGAAATTAAAGAGTGTAACATAGGGCTTCTGCAATTTAAAACCAAAGAGGCACTGCAATATTACTTATAAATTGTCCTTGTCAAGAGAGTGATACACCAAAGGGATGAGAAATGCGATAAATCGATGCAGTCGTGAAATACTGCCCTCTATGCATGCACGTGTAAAACAAAGCAGAAATACTATGCATCAAACTCTTGTAAAACAGAGCAGCAGCAAGTCATAAAGACTGTAGTAAAGTTGCAATATTTCCATGCTAAACAACTACAAAAGAATGCCAAGAACCAGACGGACCAGCTTGTCAAGCTGAACAAACAGCTAGGTCATCTACCAATATAGGTGGTTTGGGTCTTCGGCCATCAGAGTTCATGAACTTTACGAATTCTCAAGTGCACTTTGTTTCCCCCAAGCAGTAAAAAACTGACCATAGGCAACGATCTAAACACATCAACTGCAGGTTTCTTTCCTCTGATCATGGATTTCTAGACGTTCAGCAACACCATGCTGCCAAACCGGTGGTCAGACAAACGGTATGGCCCGGGGAGCAAAAGTGATTAAATATACCAACAGGAGTAACATCGGTTTGCTTCGATTAATTTGATCACGTTATATGGCTGATTTCTTAGATATAGGATATACATATAAGATTTCTGCAGTTATTCTTTGTATAGGAGGACTACATGTTATCTAGAAGAAGAAAAATAGTTCACCTGCTTCCTTACACAAACTCTTAGAGAACATACGACCTTACTATATCCCGGGAGGGAACATAGTGCCTTCATTGAGCAAAGAGTTCAGAGGAAGAACACATCTGAATTTAAATAACTTCTGTTTCAGTCAAACAGCCAGTAGTATTTAATGAAAATCTGTTAGCATCTGATTCGTATAACCAAAGTGCTTCAACAATCTCCAGCCATCGACGCTCCCTACAAAAAAAAAAGAAACACTGAACTTCCCACGTAAGTGACAGAGTTCTGATACCTAATGACTAATCTTCATCATCGAAAGAGACACCCTGCACCTCTCCTACCTACCTTTTTTCAGTATAACAATGTATAATCTTTGTGTGGTAACACCGTCGCTAGCATCTACAATTAAGACTAAGTTTCTTAATTCGAATTCAGCTGACCAAGGAGTTTAGGCACCAACGTTGGTGATAGTATCTTCCTTGGCAAGAATATCTAGTCTAGATAGAAATGCTATCTCCCTTGCTTTCCATAGTGCAGAGTAATTCGAAAGCAGGGTAGCGAACTAAAGACCAGGAAATTTTACCAATGCCATCCCATGGCACACACGTGCAAATGGTCTCTGATGATGGCAACGACAAGGATGGTTGACAGTATGTCCCGCCACCTTTTCTTGCTATGTTTAGCTTGCCAGATAACTTCTTCCAAGAAGATATAATTGCAGTAAACAGGGAAGGTTGTTGCCTGAATTGTTGGTGTTATCACCCGCCACAGTCTTCATGGCCCATTGCAACCACCTACCGAAAGGACATAAAAGTTCAGATTAAAATGTTCTTGAGCATTGTTAGCAGAAAAACCATGCTAGGTTTTAAGAAACAACTTAATAGCCTCGAGAAGGAAGCAAAGAAACATGCAGATCAGGCTATTTGATGCAATGGTATCCTACTGCAAACTGAGTTCAGTGGTAAAATGCACCTGAATTTAAATAACTTCTCATCGGAGCGAACATGAGAGGGACGCTGAGCTTCTTCCACGGCGCGTCGCCCTCGCCTAGTTTCTCATATCCAATATTGATTTAATTGTATAGACTAATAGCATGAGTCACAGTAAAAAAGTTTAAGCAGGGATTATGTTGCATAGTACACACATGTGCCTATAACTTCTAAAATAAGGCATGGTTCAGATCAAAGAAGCCCTATCCTTCCACGTCATAACAGACCTGCACGTAATGCGAGAACCTTTTACTCATGAAAACATTGAAAATCAAAGTATCTTAAATTTCTGAGATCACACATATGGCCTATCTACAATTTGATACTGGAATTGAATTACAATGCCTTATTACCTTAGCTACTGTCCAATGCTGCAGTGATTGGGGCTCCTAGGGGAGTGGGGGAAAGAGCCTAGTGGGAACACGTGAAGGGATCTTGTTGGCAACAAATATGACATTCATGTCCTTTGCAAAATACATCTAGAACAACCATGATTTTTCGCTCATTATGAGCAAGTAAGAAGGCATGCAAGAAATTGACATCATATAGATAACTGATACTAAATGGCAGCTCGACATCTAGTTGTAAATCAATAGTCACCCCAATATGGTAGTAAATCAGAATAGATAATAATATTTCAATGAATATTTGAGTGCAAATTTTTTGTACATGCCGCAATCCATAAAACCAAACTCGAAATAAAAAAATATATCATTAATCTATTCAACATATAAACCTAATTAAAATCAACCACCTCCAACGACTTCCTAGCAAAGTGATGCCAACTTGCTGTTCGGCGACAATTCTGTCGCAAGATATACTGACGTACCGCCAGGCGCCAACATCGTAGAATGAGTGCATGACTCAATCCTTGAACATTAAAAGGCCGTTTACACACACATCCCATAATAGTTAGTTGGAAATACAATAACTTCAACACAGGCAGTCCACACTCTGAAAGACTGAACAACCATACTGTGAAATAGGGAAAAGAGAAACCAAAATTAGTATAATCTAACAACATAAAAAGGAGCATAGGATAGAATAACATATATACGTAACACCATACCGTCATGAACTCATGACAACAGAACTATACAAAAACATTGTAAGAAGTTGCATATGTACAAAAAAGAGGCTTGGCACAAAAACCAAGAACCTTCAAAGAAAGTCCGATGGACTAACACTTTTTTCCAGGAGCAGTAGATCGTATTTAGATACATCCCCATTACGTTATATATAAACGATAGTGCGCACTCAGCAATAACACGTAGCTAGCTTAGCAAATCTTAAATAAGGAAACCATGATAGCCCATAACGTGTCTTTAGGTAGACTACAAATTGTTTTGGTTGCATAAAAATAGTGCCGTTTTATCAGTACCCTCCTTTATGAAAGTTCCTTCAAAATCACCAACGGGTTTTCTTGTACCAAACAATAATTACCTTTGTTTCATTGTAGCATTATTATTTTCAGCTAACCATACCACAGTGGCCAAGAATATAGTTCAAGCAACAAAATTTTCACCTACAGAACACCAGCAATAATGTCATGTTTGATAAGTCAACACAACGAATTATATGAGCTGCATCCAAAAATCTTGTAGAGCAAGAGTATGTATACCTGTAAAAAACCAAAACTTCAACTAAGAGACATGGGACAAACAGAAATTCAGTCGGTAAGCATCCAGGCCCAAATTGTTGGTTCATTCAAACGAACATGTGGTGGGCAAGACCATTCTTTGGACATGAAGGAGTCGAATCAAGCAAACAACAGAGCGAGAAGAGAAGCCCCTCCGGCTGCAGCAGAAGAATTGCATCCTGTCGGGTAGTGAGGTCCAGCCGAAATTCCATACTGCAGTTGCCGACGCCCTGTACCGCCGAGGATGACGCCGCTCGCGAACTCGCCGAGCCTGCAGTACGTCTAGCGGCTGATATACATCGACGCGGAGGAGATGAGGAGGTCGGACCTCCAAAGCCGGCCAACCGTCGCGTCCATCTGCCAGAAGGTGCCGGAGCCCGCGTAGCGGCGCACGAAGGCGTTGCCCGCGGCGTAATGGACGCGGAGGCTGGCACAAGATATTCCTCGACGGCAGCCTCCGTGAGTGCGAGCTCGCTGGCGGCCCCGAGGAAGGAGACGGCGAGCGGGTAGAGGTCCCGCGTCTAGGCAGGGTCCCACGCGGAAAACTCCTGCGCGGCAAGCAGGTCCTCACGTCGTCGAAACGGCCAAGGCGAAGCACGCCGGGAAGAGGTGGGGCGCCATGACGGCGAGGCACGACACGGCTGAGGTGAGCACAAGCTGCGCCCAGGTGAAACTCGGTGACCTGCGGCCTGCGGCAAGAAGGAGTTCAAACATGAAAAACATCACGGCATAGATTGGGGCTGAGGCAAGCTCGCTACAGGCTGGGCTCGGTGGAGGAGATCGGTGGCAAAATAATAATGGCCTGTGTGGAGAGGAGACTGGATTACTGGAGGAGGAGGATGGGAGTTGCGTCTTGTGTGCCACGATGCATAGCAAACACACGCGTCAGTAGCACAGGTCGGTAGAGTAGCAGGACTTGGCACAGACCACCACCGCTTTGACTGACCGACAGATCATGAAAACCATCCGTTGCCCACTCCTGGATGGCCCACCACTATCTCAATCAGTTTTGTAGCTACGCCCACCCCACTAAAACATCAAGGTAACCTACCAACTAAACACCACCAAGGAAAACAAGCAAAGCTCTACACGCGTCAATCTAGGAAGAATGTGGCCAGTGATAGACAAACGTTAGGAGCACTAAAACATACACAGCAAAAAAAAAACAGCAACAGTCAAACTAAAGGATTAACACGTGTCACCACATGAAAGACTCAAAAAAAATTTCAAAAATCTGAGAAAAATCGAAGTTGTTCATCTTTAGTATAGTAGTTATGAATGGGAGAAGATAAACAAAGTCAAAGAAGACCTAAGAAAAAAAAAAGCTAAGGCACACTTCTCACCCTCCTCTCTATCTCTCTCTCCGATAGAAGACGAAACGGCTCTTGAAGAAAAGAAAAACGGTTCTGGAGGCCCATATACGCATGCGAAGCCCGCTAGAGACAGACACGAGGATCTGTAGTTCTGTAGGTGGGCCGACATTGTCATCGTGGCCACGCCGAGGGGAAAGAAGGTGGAGAGAGAGAGAGTGAGCACGGGAACATCCTTAGCCCTGCCTGCCTCACCACCGGAGCCAGAGACGAAGACGAGGCTACAGAGCAGGGCGGCGGGGGAGAAAGCGAGGCGATGGCGTCCGGGTGGGGCATCAACGGGAACAAGGGGCGGTGCTACGACTTCTGGCTGGACTTCAGCTCCTGCATGAGCCGCTGCCGCCAGCCCTCCGACTGCGTCCTCCTCCGCGAGGACTACCTCGAGTGCCTCCACCACTCCAAGGAGGTATGCCCGCCCCTCCTTCCCTTCCCCCTACTCCCCCCAGCCCATCGCCCTCCGCCCCCCCACTTCGATGTATAGAGGCAGGAGATCTATCCCCTCCTCGTCTGATCTGCCGCGGCCGCGACGCTGACCGGCGGCTGCCTAGATCCGTCGCCATCGCCGCCTCGTGTGATTCGTTGGCGAGCCGCTCCCGAATTTCAGACATGCCTGATCTTCCGTCCGTGGCTGTATCGGAATGGAGGGGAATCGATTGTTCTTTGATGTGTTTTTTCTCCAAATGGGAGGGTTCCGGTTTAGGCTGTTCCCATTTCGCTTCGTGTTCATTCATTATATTGTCCTCAATGTAGCCTACCTGTAAATCATCGGCCTCTGGAGAGATTCACCATAGCTGTGTTTGGGCAAATAAGGATTGCGCAGGGAGCTGTAATCCATTGTAGACTTGATTGGACAAAATAGGCGGGGGTTCTTACACGCTCACTTTCCTTGTGCTGTGGTCGAGCTTGATAAGTGTTCCGCAGAGGATGCTGTATCGGAGTATTTTGAGTGCTCTCTTAGGATGGTTGCTGAAATCATGGCTCGTTAGCCAACTAATTGCCTTTGTTATCTAGATTTTGCTTCTTTGAATTATGTCGAACGAGCTGCGGGGGGCAGTTTTTCGAGGTGATCCTTCTAGCTTCCTGCTTCTGGTGATGGGTAAATAATTAGGAGTATTGCTGGTTCAAACGAATAATAGTTGAGTTTTTGATACATCATTCCATGCCTAATGAGATCGTATTCTTAATTGTGTGTTGTTTAAAAGGAATAATCCCCCAATTCCTCAGAACCATTATCCTGGTAGAAAAATCCTAAGCACAACTTTTCCTACTTGGGTGATGGATAACCTATTAGGAGAATTTCTGGTTCTACGATGTGGACTAGTACAAGCGCAAAAAGGTCGAAGATATCCTTCGATGCCTGATGAGATCATATTCTGAATAATGTTTTGTTTGAAAGGAATAATCCCCTAGATCCTTAGGACCATTTTCCTGGTAATTTTTTTTCCTTAGAAACATTTTTTCCCATTCATAGTTATTGAAGTATTACAAGTCTCCAGTCTTAACTCGTGTTATTCTGTGCTTCCATTTCGTTCTTAGTTATTGCTAAGTGATTTGAAGAACCATGCTAAGCTGATAGGAAAATCATGTGCTTACCCTTTGTGATGTCTTCGACTGCAGTTCCAGCGCAGGAACAGGATCTACAAGGAGGAGCAACGCCAGATTAGAGCTGCTGCTCGCAAGGCCAAGGAGGAAGCCGAAGGAGCCCCTGCTGTTGCAGCTCACCACTAGCATCAGTTTATACTTTTTCTTGTGCTTTTGTTTGCTGCAAGCACTTGCATGTTTGGCTATGACGCTATGAGCAAGGAAATAATAATTCCCTAAACATTCTACCTTCCCACTCCATGACTTGTTCTAAACTCATGAGTTTGTCCATGTTTGAGATATTAGGCGATGATAAACGCTTGATTCAATCACGAAACAATGTGTGTGTGCATGTCTGCATATCTTGCAATCTTTCATGGCATTATTCTGGGCTAGAAAGAGCAACAAGGTGGTTCAGGCCAATTCGCAGTTGAACTTATCTTGTAGCTGACTTAGATTCGAAATCGGTATTTAATAGTTTCGAAAAAATCTGAAATCAAATCGAGATGTAGACAATGCCGTGTTGTACCAATGTGCAGAATTTCAACTCGAGATATCTTATATTCAGGGCTGCACAAAAATAACAAAATCTGACAGATTTTGACTAAAACTCAAAACATATTTTAAAAAGTTAAAAAGTTTAGGAAATAAATTTTGCATGCATGTTCTATGTGCTCACATGAAATTTCACATACAACCAAAAAAATTGTGCCCTATGTAAAAGGATAATAATAAAAATGTCTTCGAGAAGTGGATTATTGTAGCACCAAATATTTGAGTTTTTGCTGAAACAACTTTGTGAGCATGTAACATATCAAGATATATGTGGTGACCCTGCATACCACTGCATGTTGCAGTATGCCAGTCGTTGATATAACATTCACGAAGTACCAATCCGCAAATATTACATCCCTCAGAGTAGTACAACAGAACATAGCAGGTCCATAACTCATTCACTTATTATTACAAGCAACATGTACATATCATCTCGGAGCTCCTCTTGGGTCCTAAGAGGGATACTCCTGGGTTCGAGGCGAACCCAACTTAACTTACAACATAGAAGTCTAACTAGGTTATACATTTTATTCTCTTCGAGCAGTTAAGTACTAAGAGTTCGTACTGCTCGGATACTACTACTACTCGATAGGTCTAAGCTTGTTCTCCTCCGGAACCCTCCCTGGTTCCATAGACTATGAGGTAGTCTACTCCTTCGATGCCTCCTGAGAGGTCTGGTTCTTCATAGCCGATGACTTCGGCTCCTTCGGGGTCGTCATTGTCCTCCTCCAGTCGATTCGCATACCTAGCTGTGGGATTTAAGAGTGGTATGAGTACGAGCGTACTCAACAAGTTCATTATAGGAAAGAGGTGTTTAATGCACTAGCTACGGTATTAGACCAGAAAGTCTAATACCAATGCAGGTTTTCATAATCATTTCTTCAAAAGGTTGCTTTTATTCAAAAGAACTATGTCCGTCAGCCTTCACCGGTTTACTAGAACTTCATGGAGTTCCTTTAAGCGTCATAGCTCCAAAACCCGAACAGTGGAGGATCGGTCACGATTCGTTACACTCGAGGTGTGTTGCTTTACCCATAAGAGATCTTAACCTTGGTGCCAACCGGGCAGCTTTCCCGTCCACACTTCCAATGGTGTGAGGCCCGGTATAAGGTCCTAGCCAATCATGTTCCTCCGCTACCTCGAACACCCACCCTTTGTTGCAAACCCCGACCCTAGGTCCTCGCCGGTCCCATTATTCCCATTTTAGGGTGGACCCCGACCACGACAACAGTTTGGGATCGAACCAAACTCCTTCGCCGGTAGCTGCAACCCATCATAGACCGCAATACCGTGGGGACTTAGGACTCCCCAGCCTCACCGCTTGCTCCTTCGGGCGACAAGTGTACTACGGACAATGCCGTGGGGACTTAGGACTCCCCAGCCTCACCGCTTGCCCCCTTGGATTACAAGTGTACTACGGTAAAGCGCATCCGTTGATGAAGGAGAGGTGGAAACACTTTTGACTACTCCGTCCCACTCCAGATCTTATGGTTAACACGGGTATTACGGCACAAGAATCACTGGACGACATTTGTTGTTTAATCCTAGATGGATATAAACCCTTGCAATGGAACCTCCACCATATCAACACAATCCATGGTTCCATTGCCCACCATTTAGTCATATTCATAGTTATGAAAATAGTGGTTTTGCTTTTTATGCAATAGTGATAAACATAGTACTTTGCAAGTAATTTGGTAAAAATACTCAAATGACATGAGCAAGTGATGAACTTGCCTGAACACTGCAAAGTGTTGCAGTTGGATGGTGTGGACTGACCCTTGTCCTCTGTTGCTGAAAAATAGCATCATTGTCCGATAAGGGCAATGGTTAAAGAAGCATTTATGCATGATTCCAATTTTAGGGTTTGTTCCCCCCTTCCGATGTCTTTATCATTTTATGAGAGGTTAATACTAAGAATGATTTAGGGATACTCTATTTAGGGCAAAATACAACCTTGAAATGTTGTCAAGGTTTTTTTAGAGTCCAAAAGAATTTATGGACTTATTTTCATTATTGAAAATAAAATGTGTGATTTAAATGATTATTTAAATCATAAAATTTGAACTTATTCTTGTTTAACTTCAAAAATTCCATTTCATATTTTATTATGATAGAGTTTTTTATACTGAGTGGTTTTCATATTTTTAATTATTTTTTTTAGAGCTATAATGATTTTATAAAACTTGGTCAAAGTTTGTGTTTTTATATGAATTTGGAAATGACCAAATTACCCCTGGGCCCACCTGTCGGTGTAACCCAGTGGGGTTAGGTCGAACCGACCCACCTGGTCCGGCTCGACCAGCCTCACTCCTCTTTCTCTCTCACGCGCGTGTGAAACCCTAACCCTAATCCCCTCTCTGGCGATCCGCGTCGCCTCCGCCGTCGCCGCTCGATTCCGGCGAGCTCCGCCGGACTTGGCCCCCGCCATGGTGCGCAATCGACGCGCCCCACGATGGTGGTCAACCTCATCCGCGTCGATCTGGAGCAGGTGCTGCTCCCGCTCGCCCTCGACCTCCTTCGCGGCGGCTATGGTTACAGGATCCGTGGCGATCCCGCTGCGCCCTGGGTTCCAGGCGCGATGGCGCCGCCGTGGACCTTGCCGCGGTGGTGCGGTTGGTGCTGTGGTGCCGCCATGGCTTGGCTTGGCCTGGCGCCGCCGCGCTCCGGCGTGTGTCGCCGTGGCCGCCATGGCTGCGCCTGTCTGCTCGACCCCGGGTATGTGCGCCTCCCTTCTTTCCCTCTCCTGCCTGTTCTTCTTCCTCTAGCTCTGGTTATGGCTTGTACCTCTCTGTAGAGATGCTCGCCATGCCGATGCTCTACTGTTGCGCCTTGCTTGCCTGCTCATGAGCTGTTGTGCTTTGTTGCGCCATACTTGCCTGCTCCTGAGTTGATGTTCGTGCTGTTGTGCTCCACTGGCCTTGGCCATTGCTGCCATGGCCATGCCAGTGTTAGTGCTGCTGCTCTACTCGCCCTAGTCTATGCGCGTGTGCTAATCCTACTGTGGCGTATGCCTCCTTTGTTTCCTGTCTCTGCTCACCCTTGTGGTTATACATGCTATTATCTGTCTAGATGCTCATCTGAGCATCCCTAGCCATTGTTGTTGCTTGCTTGCTTGTGTTGTGCTATGCTCTGGCTCCCCTGGTTCACTACTGTGAGTGATTCTTGCTGTTTAGCAAGTACCAGTGCCCTTGGTGTGTGATTTATTGTGCTATGCTTCTTGGAATTGTCATGTTGAGCACTAATGCTACTGGTTGGTTCCATCCCTGGATGGTTTGATTCAAGATATGCTTGATTTGATTATCTGTAATATAATTGTTGCTTAACTGTTGCTGTTTCATTTTTTCTGACCCATGAATTGATGTTAGTAATGCCCTAGCATGCCCTGGCATGCTCTAGCAAGCTCCTGATGATCATATGATCATCAGTTGCTTGTAAAAGCGGCTGTGTTGCTTCTGCGTCTCATTGCTACTCAACCTGTGATGTGTGTGTGTCACACAGGTTGGTCCTGGTGTGAGCTGGTGCTTGCTTAAGCATCAGCTATTGCTTGCAATGATCCCTTGGATCATCTGCAAGGCTCTGGTGCTTTGATTATTTGTGTTGTTCGCTTGTCTGTATTGCCTGAATTTACTGAAATGGATAAGTGATGTGAACTGTGACACAGTGATGATTATTTCAATTAAATTAACTAGGGCTAGCTGGATGACAACCTCTGGTTGGTACCCTAGCCCTGTACTGAATCCAAATGGATAATGATGTGTGGGTTCTTGTGCTGGCTTAGGGTTGAGGTGGCCCTGGCAGCACTTGTGATGCTGTCATGGTTGCTCCCCCCTCTGTGACTTGCTATGGTTTGTGATTGCTTGCTGGAATGGAACAGCTGTTCACTGGCTTGATCCAATATTGGACTTCCAGTGGCCTTTAGATGTTGACAAAGTATATAGACAAGAAATTGTCTATAGTCTGATGGCATAGATAGCTGTAGGTGCTAAGTGTGTGGGCTAGGCTAGCTGTGACTTCATCCCTTGCTGGATTTCTCTAGTTATGCACTAATTTGCATAACTGATGTTCCCATAGGATGATTGCCTAGTGGTCTTACCCATATCTGCTTGCACCAAATGGCTTTATAGCCAGATGATGACACAAACAGAGTATTCTACCCTTCTGTGCTTCTGTGATGCATTGGATGCTTATTTATGAGCAAAACTTGGTTTTGCTCAGGATGATCTTGTTTATACCTCACTCCAGCTCCTAGATTGTTTGTTGGTGTAGAGGATTGCTTCTATGTTGATCTTATGCTTGCCCTGCTCCTCCTAGCAAGCCTGTGATGCTTGAGTTGGTCCTGTGATGGTTTTGGACAGATTGAACAGCAGTGCTGTTCCTCCTGTTCTTGTGTTCTTGCTATCTGGTGACTTACCAAGCTGCTTGTCGATGGATTGCTGGTTCTGGCGGTGGAAAAGGTTTTATACCACCCTTGCTTTGTTCTCCTGGTCGACAACAAGGCCTGGCCTCACTTGGTGACTCACTGCTGGTGTGTGTGTGTTGTGCTGCATGCACACTGCCTGGTGAGCTGCTAGGCTGTGTGTGTGTACCAAGTGCTTGGTACCTGGCTTGGTACTTGGCTGTGAGATGATCAGCTCGGCAGAGCTGATCCATATCCACTCAATTTCATTTGTTTCACTAACCTGACAAGGGGCAATGCCACTTGGCATAATCCATTATTTGATCTTTGAGTGTGTGCAGGGACTCAATTAGGATGATCAAGTGAAGATCAAGTTCATCTTATGTAATTTAGGATAGATCATTTACTTGTAATTTTCTTTCTTTTTCTTTTTCCATTTGTTCAATACTTGTAATATGTTGTAATATTTTATAATTCAAATCTGAATATTGTAAATGACATTGTATCTTGTGTGTTAATCAATAAAGCTCAAAGTTTCTCTAATGAGCTTTACTTATTATTTGTCTTATTCAATATTGTTTATTTTTTATAATTTAATTAATGAATTTCCTCACAATTGAATTATGAGTTATTTATTTAATGTTTGAATTTTGAAATTCAAATTCAACTTAGGTTTGAATTCAATCATGCAACTTAAGTTAGATGCAATTTCTCCCCTCTCTTCTCAAAACCCTATTTTAGTTGAATGAGAAACAAGTTTGTCGCACTCTCGAAACCCTAACTCTGTAAGGTGTCGAGAGAGAAACTTGTCCCCCTTCGATGCAGTTTTTGTTTAAAAGCGCGTAATTTTCTCAGAATTTACAATGCAATGCACACCCCTTTCTAAAATCTACCCCTCGATCGTCTCTAATCCTGGGACATTACAATATATAAGAGATATTTTTGCGTATTTGTTTACATTTTTTAATATGTCCAAAATATATTTTAAACAAAGGGTGTATATGCACCCAGATGTAGAAACACCCTATCCAGATTTTGAGGTTTTGAAAATTTGCACTTTTCACTATTACAAAATGTTGTCATTTTTGCACAACCTCGATTATAAGGGCATTTCAAGTTCAAATTTTACACTGGTAGAACGCAACATTGTCTTATTTTCAGATTTTCGAAACTTTAACATGCCATTTTTAAATTTTCCAAAAATAAACGAGCTATAGCTCAGGCTACATTTGTGGTTTCCGTTTAGAAATCAAGTTAGTAACTTCGATTGGAAAACAGTGAAGATTGTCTTTCAAGAATATTTCTGCAGATGCAAGCGCTTGATGGTCCTCAAACAATTGCTTTGAATGCAAATTATGTGATCATTCTTCAGAATGTCTTTGCTGCAAATGAAATATAGGCGTGTATCCCTGCTGTTTTTGCTTAACCTTGGTGCCAGAAGTATGTATATTGCACACCATGATTTAGTTTCACAAAACAAGATACTACAATAATAATGAAAAGATGTCATAACATCAAGAAAAGCTACAACGTCCATGTTTTTGACAGATCACATTTTATTCACCATCGCAGGGTGTACATCAGCTCTTATTCCCAAGCTAACCAGATGAATTTTAGCAAAAACAAAAGGGTAAAAGAAGCTACCTTTCGCATCTGGCATTATTTTGCTTTAAACTATATACAACACAAAGGACTGCTATTTCAGTCCCCGGTGGCTCTCAACGAATCACTAACCCCTAATCTAGAATACCAACTGACCAGCAGAAACCATTAGTACATCACTGAGGAACTTGCGAGTTAGACGTGAATTTCAAGTCAGAATAATCAATCTTCATTTGCTCCCAGTGCAATCTTTTGATGTTAATGCAAACTGAGAGGTGCCACCGTGGGAAAAAATATCTACCGGCAGCTGTCAAAAAGTCAAAGTGCATCTGAACTGACTTGAGCACGTGATCTCGCCTATTCTGGACCAAAATAGCAGTCCTCTATTGATAGCCGGTCAAAAGCATCAAAATTTGCTTTTAAACCAACGAACTGACTTCCTAGCTGCGCACAGGCAGCATGTGGCCATCTGCACCCCTCTCTCGTGCGCAAGGGGCACAGTGACTCGCAAACTTGGTCACTAGGTGTGTCTGATACCAAACCGTCCTCAATCGCAGATATGGATACCGATAAGTCAGCATTATCATCTTGCTGAGATCCAGCATCTGCTTCCCTTCGAAATGAATACGACATTTCCTCGGTCCTGTCAACTTGGTTTTCATTTATCGAGAAATTAACTTCGCAACCTATACTTTGGATTGCCCTTTTAATGGCAGCATTTTCCCTTCGAGCCTTTTGAGCCATGGCTAAGGCTGAACTACTTGCACGCCTCTCCCTCTGCAAGTCTGCCAGCATAGACTCCATCCTCATTTTAATATCCCGTGATCTTGATTCAGCTATCTCCTTTGCCTGCCGATTGCATGAAAAAATAAAAAATACAAGAGCATTACCAAGGGTATATGGCAGTCATTTTCGAATAGAACATACTAATATTGCTCTTGTTGTTAACATATCTTCAGCCATTATTTTTTGTCTCCTAACTCGTGTATATAATAAATAAAAATAGCTAGAAGGCTAGAGATAAGTACCTTAACTGAGGCCGCATATTTTTTACTCATGGAATGCCAATGGGATTCAAGACCACCACCTTGTGATTCAGGGGGACATGTCCATCTCAAATAAAACTGAGGCCATAAAGTTGGAGCAAGTGCTGCAGCAGGCGGCACTAGGGGAGCATCATAACTAGCTGCATCATAAAATGGATTGAAGTGCTCATGGTAGCTGCCACCAGAAGCCCGGAGATCAGCCAAGTACGTCCACATGCAATTGCAAGAGCTTGTAACCCCAGATTGCTCCCTTTCCCGCTCACTTGCATTTTGAATAAGAAATTAGTATGCAGAATACTTTACAATTAAGATAAATAAAACAGTGCAGATGAAGAAAAGAATCAAGCATTATCTGATCAATCAAAGCGCTATCATGGTCTGGACAAGCCCATTTTGGGCACACAATCAATAGTCTCAACCTCCATTTGTGCATTATACAGCTTAAAATTGAGTGGATGATGGATTCTAAAACAGGATGCGACATGATTACTGGGTATACTAATGACCAGATTATAGCATGTAGCCTCCTAATACTTTGAATTGATTTGAGCACCAGAGAATAACTTCAGAGATAGTCCAATTGCTCAGTAACTTAAGTCAACTATAATCCTGCTACTTATTGTTTCCCTAATTGGATACTCAATAGTGCCTATGGAAAATCCAAGAATGAAATCATGTCTCTTTACAGAGGTTCCTTTCAATCAAAGCATACATGCCAAACTTAAAAAGAGTTTGATCCTTGTAAAATTTCGTACTAATAAATATTTCTCCAACACAAAACACCTACATTTCAAGTTCCTTTTGTATATGATCCACTTATGTCCGGTGATTCACACTCTGGACAAAACAAAAATATGAAAAGAGTGTGATGAACATGCCTCTGTTCCCCTACTAGATTCACTAGATCATAAAATGCAGATATGACATATCAACAAATTAGCCAAGATGGTCCCAAGATTAAATACCTATTGCATAGGAAGTTCCCAAAGCGACATGAAAAGACGCAATCCATAAAGTCAGCAAGGAATTTCTGCAAAAAAAACAGTCCTAGTTATGATGAATATACATGTGGAAACCTAGTTTTAGCAGACACATACAGGTGGAGAAGAAAAGAAGACTTACAGATGAAAACTCAAATGCAGATGGGTATAGACGTAACAACTGAGCAATACAATCAAGCCACTGGAACATAAGATGCCATATTAGAAGAGAAGAAGAGAAGAAGTTCAAGTAATTAAGGGAAATATCATATATTTGCAAGACAAACACAAATGGATGAATAACCATTTGACACATCAAAACTGTATGATAGGTAGTGTTGTTCTCAAATGCTCAAACACATTGGTACTCATTAAAGCACACCATGCTGTTAACTGATATCATTTCATAAAATAAATAAAAAAGCTTCTGAGATGCATGACTTGTGAGGGGTCTGTTGTACAATCTTACAACCCCAATAGGTAAAATCCATAATCCAAAAGGTTATAGCGTACATGCAGTTAGTGAATTGGAGCAAGTAAATGAATATAAACATTTATTCATCGAAGCAAGCAGTTGGTAGTTGCTGAGACGGAGGCAACTCCTATTATTCAATGATAAAATCACCCCAACAAAAGAAAGAAAAGTATAACTTGTAGGCCACCTGTAACAGTATGGGCGAACTGTTGTTTGATGTCTGGGATTGAGCCGATGTATTAGAGGATGACCCTGATGATCCTAAAGAGGTTCTGCTTGGTGAACTGCTTAAATTCCCAACAGAAGGTTGTCTTAGTAGCTCATACTGTGATCCCCCGTTCTCAGTTACTGTTGGAATTCCCATTCGCTCAGCAAACGGGTGACCAAAAGCTAGCCAATCCTTTTCCACAAGAGCCTAAAACAGGTTGGTAAAAGAGTGTTAAATATTTCACTCGGAAAAACTAAGTCATTTGTATTATTGAAGTCACATAGTAAAAAATCAGCAATCAGGAACTAGCATAAATTAGATACTCCCTCCGATTCATATTACTTGTCGATAATATGGATGTATCTAGAACTAAAATGTGTCTAGATACATCCATATTAGCGACAATTAATATGGATCGGAAGGAGTAACATAATGATGATAAATTAAAGTACGCAGGAGCATAGTGTCATTATAATCTCATAAGTTCAGAAGGCATATATCATCTGAAGAGGCGCGTGCAACAGCTAGTGTGAGGAAATGGCATATGTAATCTAAAAAGTTCAATGGCAGGAATAAAAGAGAAGCGGGAACAGGTGTTTCTACAGGAGTACATTGCAAGCTTGGTGGTCTCTGCAGTCTGTACCTGGAACCCATCGAACGTCCGATAATAGGGATCAAGCAACAAACAAGCAAGTGCAATTAACTGGGTCGTGCGGTCCCATCCATCACTGCAAAAGAGAAAAACAGCGAAAGTTAAAATTATGTGAGCAGCTGTAGTCAAGCTAACATTACATTCGAAGGATCACTACTTAGTGCATGAGATGTCAACAAGACAACCAAGATTTGGAATCCCTCTAATAATCTGATCGCTAGTAGGACCAGTATTTGGAAAGCTGACAGGTATTAATTTATATTTATACTATGGATTAAGTTTGAATATAAAAGCTCCCAAAGGTAACAGACATAACTTTTCTCGAAACTTACTGCTCATGGGTTTCCCTGTTCCTGGCAGGAGCCTAGCAGTCTAGGTCCAGGACTTGTTTTCCCATAACCAGTTTTTGGAAACCCAGGTGTGAAACAGTGAACGAGCAGCCACAGCCAGCACAGTTACATTAAGCCAATAGCAACAAAACAGACAGGCTGTATGCATCTCCTCGATGCAGAGGCTGGGGGTCTTAAACTCCTTTATGGAAAAAAAAGCAACAAAACAGACAACCCAAACTGCAAAACACCATCGATGGGTCAAGGTGGAACCTAGATGGTATAGTTCAACCACTCCATTGGCATTGTCACGTATTCTCAGATACAATAAATGATTAAAGGAGCTACAGCGGCAAAAGGGTGTAGAATAGGCTAGCTTCACTATCAGATGAATGAAAACGAACGACCTCCAAATGTTATTCCAATCCTCTCAAAGGTGTGGTTTCACCATTATTTTCCATCCAAAGGTCGTAAGTGTATAAAAGGCAATTTTAAGTTCTGATTATGTAGTTCAACAATAACTGGTAAAAACTCGGGACATGTAATAATTATTATTTCAACAAATGAGTCCAGCTATTTATAACTTAAAAGCAATGCATAAATGAACTTATGCACATCTCAGTGTCGTCTAATGATTACAGAATCTAGAGAGCAAAAATAATTGAATGAAGCGATGTTTTAGACAGTTTTGCTATTCAGAATTCTAGGTTGAAAAGCAGACTTTTTCATAGCTGAGGGTTGAAAATTGTTTTTTTCCTATTGATTACACCAATTTTCAGAATCATTAGCGACAGGTCGTCTGTTATATTATTCTGAACAAATAAGCACAAATATGCTGTGTAGGAATTGATAATCCTATACCGGCACTTGCATGCATACATGTCTGAACTAAATGCAACATCAACAGTCACAGAAAAAAAAAATCAATGATGTTCATTTAGTACAATATAGACGAATTAATTCAATTAGCATGTATAATTGATACTGAGGTAAGTAGAAAACCTGCAATGGACAAGAACTGAAGCTGATTCCTGGGCAATTTGCGCAGCAATCCATGAAGCACCAACAAGGATGTTCTGGATATGGTTTAGCCATTCCCCTAACATCGAAGAAAATTGTGTCATGCTATTAAGACTCCCTCCACCCCAGGTTGATCCACGATTTCTCTGGAAAAACACAATATTCCTATCATTCCTATGTTTGCTTCTTGACACATGCAGCTATTACAGTATGAAAAAAATCAGATACTTGCCCGGTCCCCGACGAGGGATACAGCTGAAGAGGTACCGTTTGATGATATTGACCCATGGGCATCAACATAATCCCTAAGACGAGAAAGGCTATCTCTCATTGTGTGGATGTTTTGTATTCCTAAGAAGAGAACCTGGTTCCGGATCCAAGAATTGAACAGATAAAAAAAATGTGGAGCAATGATATAGGATACACATAGAGGCCAATCTGTGCATATCTTACCTCAGATTTTGGATAGTTAGAAGATGATTCAGAGCCACCACCCTTTGCCCCATTTGCTAAAGCATTTGCTCTTGGCCGGGCATCAACTATGTATAGTTTCCTGTTTACATCGAAGCAGAAGAATTGCAGCATAAGGAGGCATTAAAACTGGTCATAACGGATAGGAAACAGAAAGAGTCAATAGGTGCTTAAGAATATGGAATGGAGGGCATAAAAAACAATGGCTTAAATTAGCTAGAATTTGCTCAGAGTACTGTGTTGTTAAATGCAGAAGTAGATGAGATTCAATATGACATGACATCATCTATGAAAGTAATCATCAAGCGTCAACAGATGTGCAATTCTTAGCTTAGTATGTGAGGATAAACCTTTAGTGCACAAAAAAAAGGAAAGCAATAAGATAGTTGATAGCATAAATAACAGTACAGCACTGTTTGCATACATACATTCTTTTTTGTCAAAAAAAGAAACACATGTCACAGCTTACTTGCAAACATTGTAGGTGAAAGAGTGTTCATAGAGTAAAGCCACATTATAGGAGACAAAACTTTAATGTATATCGAAAGAGAGAGCCCAACCAACATAGAAATGAAAAGCATGATTTGATTACCTTGGAGGCTTCTTAGGATCAAAAATTTGGGGACAAAGAGCAGAAACAAGCTTCTCATCAGCATTGCTGCAGAAAAATACCTTATGATTAGACCAACAGCACTCAAAGGTCAGCACATGTATCAGCTATTTATTTAGATGAATGTAAGCTCACTTTCTAAAATTCATCATTAATCCCACCAGTGGCTGAGATGACCTTGCCAAGACAGCTCCAGACCCTGGAATATAAACAAGTTCACTTTTTCTGAGTATTATTCTATTCAAGACAACTAAAACCAAATGCTGGCTCATGCCTCCTCCACAGTTCCTTTATTACCACTATGACCCCATCTGAAAGTATCTAAGTACCTTTAACAACCAGAACATGCGTAGTTTACTAGACATGGATGTAAAATAGTGACTTGGTGTTCAGCAACATGAAAGTATCACTCAAATCTCAATATTTTTTAAGAAAAAATATATATTAACAGACTTAGATTTCCTTTATATGCTTGTGGAATGTACAAACAAGGAATATTCTCTTTGGCCAATGGCTCGGCCAAACTCCAGATTTCACACCACATGCTCACAAGAAATAAGGAGATCAGGGTACCAGGAACTTCCCATTTTACAGTATCTACTATTGGGCTATTTAACATTTGAACCACCAGAAGCAGTAACTGCTTGGCAGACCTAGAATAGCATCATTGCTAGTATAATCGACTGGTTTGGATATACTTGCAAGTTGTAATAGTAAAGATACTAACAAGAGTGGTCAGTGGTGGTTGTGCCAAGCTTTTAGCTGGTAGGGTGAAAATGACTGACCAAACTATGAACCATCCATATTTGCAAAAAAAAATGCTGATGTTATAATACAGATCTAATGAGGATTCAAATTACAGAGGAAATAATACAACTGTTGGCAAAGGGTAAAAAATGAACGCACTTACCAGGGTCACACCATGAAATAATAGGCAATCGTCTACCAGCTCGGAAAGTAGAAGCTAGCCACAAATCTTCGTCACTAAAAAAATATATTATATGTAACTTTTTGAGCATGTGTTTAAGAGAACAGAAACTAGCAAATGATGTTGCCAATGGTGAAAAGTACCTTATGCTCTTTGGAACAATCAATTGAGAGGGGTAAGTTGAACACAATGAATAGCTCGAATTAACTGTAGTTAACCTCCACAGATTTTTATGCATAGAATCTTTTTCAACTTCAAACCCACTGCCCGACTTTGGAAACTGCTTGCTAAAAAGGCGCTCGTATTCCTTCAAGAGGCGTGACTTTGGACTGGACGTCTTATCAACAGTGGATGGGTCACAGGAAAATGCATATAGCTCCCACAAATTAGCAGGTTTAGTGTATCTTCTCAATGCGTCAAATACTTCATTTTTCTGAAAAGATAAGTATTTGAAGTATATCTCAAAATGGCTGGCATAATAAAGGCACGGGCCATGCATAGTTAAAACTGGATATTGCTCAACCTAAGGGAACTGACAAGAATATTTCCAGAATAAGCTAAAAGGGTAATTAGTAAACAAATGCAACAGTTTTGGTAGATGGTTAGAATGGAAAAGAATATCCACCTGCTTGGTTCTAGGACGAAAAGCGAACACAATAACTCTCATGTCTTTACCTGAAAGAAAAATAATCAAGTAAAAGGTAAAGTCATTAAACTGTACTTCAGGACTTCTAAATAAAATTTCAAGTGGGATGGGATTTTCCAGCAATCCCGTGTCCCATCCCATCCCACTAATCCCGCCCATCCCTCTAATTGACTCTACTAATCCCGTGTGGGCCGAGTGGGACGAGCCCATCTATCCCAGCGACAGCCCAGACATCCCTACTTCCTCTCTGTGACTCTGTCGAGCGATTGGAGATTTGGAGCGAACCCTTCAGGCTCTCACCGACCGCCGCCGCCGTCTCCCAGTCATACCGCCGCCGCCGTCTCCCAGGTCTCAGCGCGCTGCCGCCGAAGCCTCCCTTGTTCTCCGGCGAAGCTAGGCCCGTAGGCATGTAGAGAAGGGCCCCAACCAGCCGCCTGAAACCCTAGCCCGAGAGTTCCGTCACATCGCCGACGCAGCCGCCGCCGTCGCACCTCGTCCGCCCGCGGTATGACCTCTGCGCCATCCCCAAGCTCCCCCCGTGCTCGTCCTCGACTCGTGGCCTCTCCGATAGAGGCGAGTTCTTCCCCAAGCCCGGCCTCCCGACTGATTTGCTTGTACTTGCCCTTGAGGACGCCACCTCTCCTCCATTGCTGAAGCACCAAGCTCGCCAACGACTGGTTCGTCCCCAAGGTACCCCACGAGTTCTTGCTGTTTTTACTCTTCTTCCTGCAACTGTCGGTTGTACTAATTTAGGCATTCACTATGGTCAGCTAGGGCATTTGGAAATTAAAGCTAAGTGATGCAGAGTTCTTGCTTGCAAATTAAAGCTAATAATTAGCTCATCATCAAAAATTGTTAGTTTAGCTTAAAAATGGAACCTACATAAAATTTTATAGATATTCAGGGGTGTTCCGACCAACTAAATTGTTTCATAAACAGCAAAGCAACATTATTTCAAGTTTTATTGTTCTTCTGAATAACTTAACCAAACCATGTAGTAAATTTTAAAAGAAAAAGTAAACTATAACAATTACCTTTCCATATAATATTTCAAGTTTTATTGTTCTTCTGTTATGATAATGTTGCAGGCCAGTATTAGTTGGTAAACCATGTCAACCTCTCAGGATGAGGAATATGATGTTTCTGAAGAACCTATACTCGAAATGTATTTTCCCCCATCATCCCAAGCAGAGCATTCACAGCGAAGGTCTCCAATCGTGCCTGTTGTCAGCTCTCCTGGTCTCAGATTGTATTTGAGCCCATCATTTGCAAGGCGGAGGAACTCTCCATCTGTTAGGAACTCTCCATTGTCTCTCGCGAATGCGCACACTTCAGCGACCAGGCGGCCTCCAAATGTCGTAGCGTCTACAGCAGGTGTGCATACTTCAGCTGATGCTACCGGTAAGTTCCTTTCTGTCTTTTATGTCTATGAAAATTGTGCTAGCAGTAGCTTTCCTGGTTTGTAATACATGCCTCCTTGTTGATAATGCAGGCCCACCAACTAGATCAAGAAAAAGAAAACTCACGTCGGACATATGGGATGATTTCACTGCTATCTATGATGACAATGGCAAACTTGTGGAAGGTCAGTGTATCCATTGTGAAACCATCTTTCCGACTTCTAAAAAGTCTGGATCTAGTCAATGCCGTCGGCATAGGTTGACCTGCACTGAAAAAGCCAAGTTAGATGAACTGATTGGTACCATTCAGCCCGGCGATGCAAGAATTCCTGCTATTAAGCGGTTTAAGTATGATAGAGATAAAGCTCTTGATGAGCTTGTCAGGATGATCGTACTCCATGAGCTTCCTTTCCGTATAGTTGAGTATGTTGGTTTTAGAAGATTCGTGGCTAGTCTGAACCCAGCCTTCAAGCTTATGTCTAGAACTACTATAAGAGATGAATGTATTGCAGAGTTCAATAGGCAAAAGACACAGCTACTAGAGGTGTTGAAAAATTTGAACTCTAGAGTTTCACTAACAGCAGATCTTTGGACATCGAATCAAGAGCTAGGTTATATTTGTGTTACATGCCATTTTGTGGATAACAAATGGAAACTCCATAAGAGAATTATCAACTTTGCTCACGTTGAAACTCCTCACAATGCCACTAATCTGTTAAATGTTATGTTAAAAACAATGGAAGATTGGGGTATAGATGATAAAATCTGCAGCATCTCTCTAGACAATGCTTCAGTTAATGATTTGATGGTCAGCTATATCAAATCAAACCTGATTGGGAGAAGACTGCTAGCTGGAAATGGTGACATATTTCATCATCGCTGTGCGGCACATGTTCTAAATCTGATCGTGCAAGATGGCCTGAAGGTCAGCTGTGGGGCTATTGATGCCATCAGGGAGAGTGTCAAGTTTGTGAGGAGCTCGGCTCAGCGGAAAGAAAACTTTGACAAAATCGTTACACAGCTTGGAATAACTTGTGAGAAACAGGTCGCATTGGATGTCAGCACTCGCTGGAACTCAACATATTTGATGATGAAGACAGCAAGTGAGTACATTGCAGCCTTTGATCAATTGGCTGTGCAAGACCTTTCATTCAAATGTGCACCATCAGCTTCTCAATGGACAATCGCGGAGGAAATTTGCAAGTTGTTAGTTGTTTTCTATGATGCTACGGTGGTAGTTTCTGGTTCACTATATCCTACAAGCAATGCATATTTCAAAATGCTTTGGAGGGTCAAATGGACGTTGGAAAAGGAAGCATCAAATGCGAATGCCACAATCAGATCAATGGTGCTGCATATGAAGAAGAAGTTCTTGAAGTACTGGAAGCTCTCATACTTAACTATGTGCATACCTATAATACTCGATCCTCGGTGCAAGGTTGAGTTCTTGAACTACAGCTTGAAGGATGATACAGAGGTTGAGGGGCCAAAGTATTTAGCAATCGTGAAGAGGAAATTCAAAGAAATGCTAAGCGCGTATTCATCAGAGCAGATTGGTGACTCGGGAATTCGAAATGAACAAGAAAATCAAGCATCATCTTCAAGTGATCCGTGGGCTAGGTGGAGTCAGCATGTGGGTCAACGCAAGCAGCGAACTAAGCAAAGTGAGTATGATATGTACTTGAAAGATGACCTTGTACCTCCAGATGTTGAAATTGATGTTCTGGAATGGTGGATGACCAATGGACATAAGTATCCTACAATTGCACGTATGGCACGTGATGTATTGGCTGTTCCTGCATCTACTGTGGCTTCAGAGTCAGCATTCTCCACTGGAAGTAGGGTGATTAGCGACTACCGTAGTCGTTTGGCTAGCGAAACCATCACGGCATTGATATGCCTGCAAGATTGGATGCGCCCATCAGGTAAACTATTGTCCTCTTGGCTACTCAATAATGTTATGTTTACTAAATTTACAAATTCTTGTTATGTTTTCAGGTGTAATTGATTCAACCACAATTGTAGAAGATCTGGATAATGAAGATGAAATTCTCAGGGCTAGTACTAATTTCAGGTACGAGCATACCTTAACATGTGTTGCTCTTTGTGGCTAGGTGTTGGGGAAAAGGTTGCAAAGTATATATCCAGAACTGGACACTTTGCAGCTGAACTTGTAGGCTTTCCTAATATCAAGGGTTCCATGTAGGATTTAAGGATGCTCACATGATTTTCTAATTTCAGAGTGGAGAGAAACGAGACACAGGTGGACTCTTGATGAACCTGTTCATTTACAATTTGTTGTGCTGTTAAGGTATGCTTTACATCCTTAGTATTAACCATTGTTCCCTGTAGTAGTAACTGAATGAACCAAGTATCCTCCAGAAACTGAGCCTGATTCTGTTGGCTTTGATTTTATCTGTACTAGCTTACTACTGCAGAATTCCATCATGTGAAATATATGGTTTTGTTGCCTGTTTTTTTCAAGTTCAGTTGATTGTTGCTAACCATGTCTTGATTAATGTCTCAGGTTACTGTCGTGACTACTGTCTCAGGAAGTGTTAAACCAGGGAACCAAGATTCTACTCAAGAGTGGCCTTTCCTGGCAGATGTTTTGACAAGATTTCCTGGCGCAGAACATAATTCCAGCGCTTCCTGCTTGAAGCATACCACAACATTTTCCTCAAATTGATTTAAGCGGCTAGCTGTAGCTTATGCAGTATTCTATTTCAATGAACTTAGATGACTCGATTCTGTACTCTGTAGTACTCTGCTTTTTAATCCTCTGTTTCTTGTTGTTTTTTTTAATTCTAGTACTAGTAGTATATTATGTTGCACATGCCACTATCTGTTTATGTGGATCTTGAGAAACTGTGCATGTGGTGTCTTGTATTAATTCTTCGGCTAGTGTCAAATTTTGTGTTTGCAAATTTTCAATTTATAATTTTTTTATTTGTAATTTCCATGATGGCATATGGGCTCTCAACGAGAAGCATATGTGCACGGAAAGCACATGAGGCGAACGCAAAAACAGCTGGTGAGAACGCAAAGACAACACGGAAAGCATATGTGCATACACCGTACGCACCTAAAGGTGGGATATCTGTGTGACAGGTGGGACATCCCACAGGAGGTCACTTAACTTCTCCTGTTGGTGGGATAATAGGGATAGGGACGGTGGGATAAATGAATGATTAGCCTGGCGGGAGGCGGACGTCCCGATCCCATCCCACCTGAAACGTTACTTCTAAATGGTGAGAAATAAAGTGCAGATAGCATAAATAAAAATGAATTATGCAGTAACAGAACAAAGACATTGTGACTACCACACTGGAAAAATATCAAAAATCTAAGGTCGCGGGGATAAAAGAAATGGTGAATACAGTTCCAGGATGATATGTAAACAGACCCCTCACATCAGTGCTATCATTGTGTTGAGGTATCACATATATGATTTTCTGTATAAAAAGTAAGGGTCCAATGATTTATTTTTTTGCATACTAGTTGTGTTGAGGTATCTTAGAATAATTAATAAGGTATATTGAGAACATCAGAATGATATAGGTATACCAGATTCTTTTAAGAGGTATACTGAATGTGGGAGTACATACTTCCATGAGTTCATAAAAGGAGTCCTATACTGATTCTTAAAGGTAATCCCTGAAAAGTACGAACTTACCAATGACTTGAAGAAGTTCACGAGGCTGGTTCTTATCATACTTGTGTGGCAGGGATTGAAGCTTTACATCCTGCAACAGAACCAGTAATTGATAATAATCTATAAGAATTGGTTGCAAGCATTAGAGCAAACCAACAGTGGGTATGCACCAAAGAAGATAAACCAAACTTAAGAATATAACCTGGAGGCTTACATCATTTAACTTCTCAATTGTAGTCAGAGGGATGGTACCCAACTCTACTATGCTTTTAGTTGCCTGGCTCTGCAAATAAAGGGGAAATATAAGAAAGAACATACTAAGCTCGTTGAAACAAACCAATATTTTTTTCTAGATTCCAATTCAATGGAATGAAATTGAGGGTACGATGTAGAAAGTGAAACGTAATTAAAAAACTGAAAAGTTACATGGCAAAAGGAATTTGTATTTAAGCTCAGGAGGCATCACAAGATGTAAAATTAGTTTTCACGGTAGCAATGGAATAATGATATGATTGCTTACCACAAAGAGAAGACGGAAATTTGTCACTGAAACAATGCCAGCCTCATCTGTGTTTAGTAGATTAACACCATGGCCCTAAGTAAGAAGAGGTAATGGCGATCAAAATCGAGATGGAGAAATGCCAAAGCCAAACATGGGAATGGGGATTCATCCAGTGAAGGTTTTTGGTTTTTGACTGGAAATTCATTAAACCACTAACTCATAGTTTGCACTTGTTCTTAAATTTAAGAACTTGGAGGTCAAAATGAAGTCACTACAGATTTGAATACTAAAATGATCTGGCCCACATATGTAAGTACTTATAATGTGGTAAAATTGGCATCAGTAGGCAGGAAGGCACTTATTTCCCTAAATTTCATTTTAAGGCTGAGCAAATATAGCAGCAAGGGAGGAACTAGGCATAGGCGAACCAGGCCCATTGATCCTTGAAGCACCTCACACAACACAAATTGTCGTCGGACCTTTAGACTTATGTTAGTTCTCTGTGAGTTGTGCGTGGTGGAGCTATTTGTCTAGCACTCTAATGCTTTCTGTCTGGCAAGTTTGAATACGCATGGTAGTAAAAGGCAGTTTATCATTTTGGTGCATAACATGTGTCTGCTGTTCGCATTTATTCCACTCCATAATTATTCAAGAATACTGAATTCCTGTGTTACTAATTCTGCTAGTTTCGAACTCGATTAATACATGCTACACAGGTGCTTTGCCTTAGTGAATTTCCAGTTCTGCCACTAAATAGCCAAGTACTATGTACGCTGGACCTGCTATACGTTGTAACACAACCTCAAAAATCTTGGAATCCACTAACTGCAATCTGCTCCAGTATCTATCACATGATGCTGGAAGCACGGCCTGTAGACCTGTCACCCCATCCTTCGCCTATGACCCAGTATCAGATTTTTATTGTTCTGGTCAGGCGCTTGATATTTGGTGACGAACTAATGCATGGTCTACTGAACAAAATTAGAATCAACTTGTTTTTCATGAATTTGGTAACATCAATAACTTAATTTGTTAGGTTGTACAAAAAGAAATGGAATTAATAACTTAGTTCCGTTTAGGACAGCGTACTCAACTGTACTCAGTTTTTTGTGTACATAATACTTTACTATTGGAGGAAGCATGACAGACAATGGTGTATGGTAGCGCTTACTGTGGTAAACCGCATTAGTGTTAAGCACAAGTTTCTCCTACGAAAATTAGCATCCAGCTTAGACCCGTTCTTATTTATGTTAACTGCTAAGGAAAGCTATGTAGAACGAACCCCCTTGAGGCTAGAAAGTAAAGGAAATCCACATTTTGGTCTGGCGCCACTTCCTAAGTCTATGGGAGATCAAACTTGTACCCGTTTGTTCTGCATAGAATTAGAGATGCGTGCGATGCCACTAGGCTAATCTACAAACTCATACCACCAGGCTAGCCATATGTCATGTGATGGCACACGCAGTAACGAGAACATGAACACTGGTTAGGGTCACAAAGCTAAATTCTCCAACCACACGAGGGATGCCGTCTCAAAATGAAACCCATCAGAAGCCGGGGGAATTGATCTTGGGGGGAATTGAGCGGAACCTGGGCGTGAACCTCCTCGTCCTCGAGCAGGTACTCCTCCATGCCCTGCGTGGACCTCCGCGACCTCGGATCCTGGAAGCGGAAAAAAAAAGGAATAAACGGCGCCGCATTAGAATTTAGAACCTCGGACCAGAACCTAACCCTACGCGCGCGCTTGTCGGGGGTGCGGGGCGAGGAGGAGCGAGATGCGCGCTCGCGGCGTGGCGGCGGCCCCGGGCGCCGCACCGGAATCGGCGCCCTCCCCCGGCCCCAACTCCCGCGCCGACGAGAGGCGGTACGTAGAGGGAGGGCGGCCGCGCGCGCGAGATTGTGGGTGCGGGGTCAGGCGGCGGGGGTAGGTACCTCGATTTGGTTCCAGACGATGGCGTCCCAGCTCCCGGAGGACTCCATCTCCGGCGAGCGGAGCGGAAGCGTGGGGTCCCCCGACCGCGGCGCGGCTTCTCGTTGTCGTCGCGCGCGCGAGAGACGAGGAGAGAGATGGAGAGAGCGAGCGAGCGGTGGCGTGGGCTTTGGGTTGGCGTTGGCTTGTCGGGGGAGGCGACCGTATCGTGTTCGTCTTCGTGCCGGCGCGGTCTCTTCTTCTGGAGTACTCCTTCTTCTGCAACGCACGCACGGCTCGGTTGCTTCACACCTCTTCCTGTGTGGTCGGTGGCGTGAGGCTACCCATGTACTACTCCTACCATGGGACGAGTTCGTTCCAAGTTTTTTTTTTTTTTTTTGACACAAATACAGTACGAAAAGGCTCCCTATTATGTCATTTTCTATTAATAAGGGATGAAATATTTACAATGGAGTACCACTTATTACATGCTCATAGACTATCAATCCAGGATTGCATTCCTTCTTTAAGGCTAGGCTTAGCTATATGCATTGTGAGAGTAAAGGTGGCTTTAAATTTGCTAATACAGAAAATTTCCATTAACAATAGCATCATTTCGTTGGTCCCATATGCTCCAGCATCCAGCAATCATAATTTCTATGAAGAAGTCCAAAGATATTCTCTGTTTAGCTTCATCAATCGTTTGAAATAGGTTCATATCCACATTCCACTCCAGACAAGGGCCCACCAGAAGCTTTGACTAAAAGTGCACACAAACAAGTGGTGCATATTTGTTTCTTCTAGGCAGGTATCATATATGATGCATTCTGAGAACTCGACATAAAAAATTGTGTGCTTCATCATCTCTTTGGTATTCAATCTACCATTAAGCACTAGCCAGACAAAGAATTTGTGTCTTGGAATACTACAGGCTTTCCATATTGCAGAAATACTACTTGGTGTTACATGATTGCCAATAAGATCTCTGTATTTTCTTTGTGGAAAAATTGCTTCCCTAATTAAAAGACCAAATGGCATGGTCATCTGTAGTATTTAAATCCAAGAGTTCTTGTTCCAAGTTATGCAGCTCATCATGAGCAACAACACTGAGAGGAAGATGACAAATATCATAGATATTATCACTTGTTGCCTCTACGGCCTTGTCAATTGTAATTTTTTGATTCGTGGCAAAAGAGTGCAAATGGGGATACAGATCTTATCTTATATCACTGTTCCAATTGTCTTTCCATAAGATGGCTGATTTTCCATTTTTTTTTACATCAACAGTTTTTATTTCCTTATATTTGTCCTGAAATGTCAGACAATCTCTCCACCAAAAAGATCCACCAAAAAGAGGCATTTGTGTTAATTGTTTGGGGAGTGCCTCTATTTTCATAATAAGCATGCCAGATCAACTTGATCCAAGGAACATCTGCATGGTTATAGAATTTATGCAAGTTCTTCATTAGGAGAGCTTGATTTTGTACCCTGAGATTTAAGATTCCCAGTCCTCCTTGATATTTTAGATTACACATCATTTCCCAGCTAGCAAGACATTTTCCTTGAATTTTATTTTCTCTATCCGACCAAAGGAATTGCCTCCCACTCTTTTCAAAATGTAGTTTCCTCCTTTTTGCCAGCAGGAACAAGGAAAAAAGCATGTGTCAATCGTATTATCTGCTGGTATTTTTTGCCGTGCAAGGATATCGAACCGAAGATTTCAGTCATGTCATGTGCACTAACGCTTCAATCATAAACTAGTGATGACATTGTTATCTGTATTCTTTCATGTATACCAGAAGCCTGATCTTGAAGAGGACCAGTTACGGTGTTAAACGGTCACAGACGCGATATCCGCAGTCTCCGTTTCATGCTAATGTAAAGTTGTACTAAACCAGCAACAACAAATATGAAACGAAGCGAGTAATTTGGTACACCGGTGAAAATGGGGCGAGAGTGTTCCACTAATGCTTCAATCGTAAACTAGTGATGACATTGTTGTGTGTATTCTTTCACGTACACCGACAACATGATTTTCAATTTTATATTAGTTATCGATGATTTAATATAAAATTGTACTAAATCAGCGACAACTAATATGAAACGAAGAACTTGGTACGCCAGTGAACAGGGAGCAAGAGAGTTTCCACTCAGACAGCCATAGTGGTATAATAGTGTTTTCTTTTCTATTTTGTTTACTTCAATTGATTTGTTTAGTATGCACCTTTGTCTGGCTGTTGGCTATGCTTCGATGGGTTGACCTACAGGAAATGCATCAAATCTAAGCTCGAGTCTTGAGGCTCGTGATAAACTTGTTAAGATATGACAAGAAGTAATAGTCTATACTATATTATCTTGCAAGATTGTCTTGCATGGAACATCGTCCACCGCAGATTTAAATCATAAAGCAAACTTAGCGATGTTTAATTATGCAAAGCTAATAATTCATGCGAGCAACATTTTTTAAGCTTAAGTAGAGGATCATTAGAAATATTATTAAGCATTTTAATTTCCTCAATGTGTGTAATATCATCTTGTTTCTTACTTTCTTCCTTGGGATATCTTTAGCAAAACTTAGAAATTTACTCATGTAGGCTAGTACTATTAAAGTGCAATCCTTAGTTTTCCATAAAGTTCCAAATAAATAATTTTCTTAGAAAGTTTAACCATGATATCATTTGTGTTCCTAAGCCTTAAGCATGTAGTATAAGAGAAAGCATGGTCAATACAATTTCGGCCGGGAGCATCTCCTAGTGTAGCATTTAATTTGTTTACCACATCTCCTAAATAAGTTTCCAACCTTTCAATTTCTTTTTTTCTTTAGTTGGTCCAGGATTTCCAAATAAAGTTACTAGCACATATCTAGCATAATCAGAATTTTAATAGACGAGTTAACTAAGTCTCTAGAATTTTCCTTCTTCGCCAGATGTTATCCCATCCAGAGCAGAAGTGCTGAAATGGTCAAAACTAATCAAGGATGGATGAAATTAAATTGTGATGGCGCTCTGGACATTGATGCTAGAATGGCGGGAGTAGGAGTGGTTGTGTGAGAATATACCTGGGCATGTGTCGGGCCGGGCCGGGCCTCGGGCCAGCCCGAGGTAGGCCCGACGCAAAAAAAATTCGGCCCAAGCCCGGCCCGGCCCGACCAAATTCCCACCAAGCCCGTCGGGCCGTAGTGTTAAAGTGTGTTTTCGGGCTACCCAGGCCCGGCCCGGCCCGGCCCGGCCCGGCCCGGCAGTTGGGCCAACATTTCTGGCCCAGGCCCGAGTTTTTCGGGCCGGGCTGCCCATGGCCAGATATATGTGAGAACATACGGGTGCCGAAGATATGAACATGTCACTTATCCGGGCACCGTGGAATTGCTAGCATGCTGTGATGCTTTCATGCTTGCCAAGGCCAGATGATGGACACATGTTGTGGTGGAGACGAATTGCCAGCTGCTTGTCACAGCATGTGAGAAGGATGAGGGGCACATGATTGTCTGTAAAAAGCAGATTAGCCCTTTTTATATTAGACCATGATGCTGCATGAAATCAGTATAAGTGGATTATTGAACAAAATTAGCAATGCACTTAAAGCGTATATTTATCATGAACCTGGAGAACTGATGCAGTAACATAATCTTTTCCTAGTATCCTTTGTTTGCATTTATTAAGAAAAGCTCGTAGTACTGTTGTTGATGATAATTAATAAATCGGCAATCCTTTTCGCAAGAAAGTGAAAGAAAACTATACTACCATCCGTAATCTACATCAAGGCCCAAAAACCAATGACATACTGCTGATTTAGTGCGAAAACCATCAGTGTAGACCAAGCTACATGTAGCTCGGTTTTTTTTAAATTCAAAACCGGCGGTTCAAAGTTTTAAAAAATATGGAAAAAAATCTTTGATGTAGCCAATGTTCTGATCTAAGTACGTACAAAATTTCAACTCGAAATACCATATATTCGGGGCTGTGCAAAAATGACAAAATCTGACACCTATAGTAGTGAACAGTGCAATATTTTAAAACCTCCAAATCTGTCAGATTTTGTCATTTTTGTGCAGCTTCGAATATAAGGTATTTTAAGTTGAAATTTTGCACATACGTAGATCCCAACATTACCTACATCAAGATATTTTTTAAGATTTTTTTAAAACTTTAAAGTATCATTTTAGAATTTTTGAAAAAAATGAACTATGTGTAGCTCGAGCTAAAAAAATCCAAACTCTGATTTAGTGCCCATAAATTGTAAAGGCCCATCAAAAAAAAGAACACAAATGGCTAAAGTGAGAAAGCTCAGCCATAGCTAAAGCCTAGGCCGATTTCACCAATCATAACGGCGAGTAAGAACTGCTACAGATTAACAAGTTTTGTTAAAGAAATAGCTTTTTTTTTGTCAGCTAAGAATTAGTCATCAGACCCTTATTTATTGGCCAACGCTAGCAATCAACCCGCTGTAAATAGCCAAAGCATCAGCCACCTCCGAAGCCGTCTGATTCAGATAAGTGCACAAATCTCGCTTGTCGAATAGCTATGGAGTACGCCCGACCCCCGCGTCGCTCGAGCGGAGCGACTCGGGGGAACCCTAACCACGCTGACATGGGTAAACCCTTCGGGTACCCATTATTAGTATACCTGGATCGGCTCGGTCCAATATGGAGAAGGTCCAAACAAGGCAACCCGAAGAAGTAGTCGACTAGGACTCTTGTAAAACCTTAGGCTGGTTGCATATATAAAGCTAGCCAGGGCACCCGAAATAAGGGAGAAGACATAGACAACATAGCTCCGCCTACGGCGGCAACCTATAAACATACTTATGCTCATATACTGGATTGCTAGCAGCACGTAGGGATCCTCCACCGAGGGGACCCGAAGCTGGGTACGTCGTGTGCCTAATCTCGCTCCCGGAATCTCCATCGTCGCTCTCTCCCGAAACCCAAGTCTACAATACGTAGGCATTGCCGAGGTGATCCCTCGTCAATTGGCGCCGTCTGTGGGGCTTGCGGCGGTTGGATTTTGTCATCCGGGCGGGATCCGTCAAATTCATTAGCAACTTCATCAGCAAGATTTAAGTCGAGAAAAAGAAACCGAGATCCCTCATCATCTTCATCAACAAGCATAGATCTATCGTCGAGCGTGAAGAAAAAGAAGCCTACACGATCGGGACTTTGCGCATCGCCTATCTCGACTGATGTTCGCTTGACATAAATCTGCAAGAAAAGAAGCGCTGTCGTGTCATGCTGTCTCTCGCGCAAGGGGCCGTATGGCTGTCATCATGTCGCTGCAAATCAGCGCGCGTGGCCTCGGTTTCAGTCAATCAAAAGACAGCACTACTTTTGTTGATTGGACCAAGAATGAAAAGCGAATCACTTCTGAATTAATGAATCCAGTGCAGGTAAGCTAGCGCCAGGGGCTTCACGTACAGGTTTCATGAATCTAGGAAAAAAAAAGCGAAGGAGGAGCAAGTCTCAAGAAAGCTTTATCAGGATTCAGGAAGCATGCAATAACAACAGACGGTTCTAAGATCGTGTTTTCTTCAGAAAACAAAAGCTAAGTATTCCTATTTGTTGTTTCTTATCGTACTTTTGTATTTCGTTTTTAACTATGGACAACTATTCATCTAATAAAGGCAAGCAACACGTGATCGTGTTTATAGTAAGAAAAATCACCGCGTAGAAAATATAGATCAATATTTGCTCCAAATTTTTTACGAGTAATTTCAGATTCATTTGCAAACGACGACTCTCATGGACACCAGCACGAACCTGCTAGTGCGCACTCGCCATAGCGGAGTCGCCATCCGATACAAACACCATTAGGTGCTATATTTCCAGTTAATTACTATTGTAAAATTTATTTAGCCGAAATATTTTTCGGTTTGGATTGTTACTTGCTCGCAGATTTTTTGCGCCATAATATAACTGCAGATCGGAATAAGCTTCGACTATTCGCCTGTCGTGTACTCGACATAGCGCACTCACCATGCTCAGGGGCTCGCCCGTCGCGGATCCGCCACATCCACTACGTCCTCTTCATCAACTATGTCGGCCACATCTACTACTTCTGGCCAGGCGCCGCGTGATTACATACTGCGTCCGAGGCACGACTTGCATCCACATTGGCTTCGCCGCACTCAATAAAAAGCTAAGTTTTTCTCTTCCTCCAAGATTCAATTATTTATTTACTTTCGCCATACCCGAATACTCGGGGGCTATGCCATTGCAATATTACAACAAAGACACCCGACACTCGGGGTTGCGCCATTACTTCGTTACCACAAATATACTCAGTTACTTGGTGAATTTCTCTTCTTCGGCTTAGTGGAATTATCTTCTCCGAAATATATCTTTTATGGCTCAGTGGAATTATCTTCTCCGGCGCAATGGAATTATTTTCTTCGGCTCTGGATATATCTCCTTCAGCTCAATGGATTTATTTTCTTCGGCTCTGGATATATCTCCTTCAGCTCAATGGATTTATTTTCTTCGGCTCTGGATATATCTCCTTCAGCTCAATGGATTTATTTTCTTCGGCTCTGGATATATCTCCTTCAGTGGATTCATTTTGTTCGGTTTAGTGAAATTATCTTCTTCGGCTTAGTGGATTCATCTTCTTCGGCTTACTGGATTTTGTCTTCTTCGGATTCATCTTATAAGATTCATCTATATGGATATTACTGGTTTACTCTTACACAATATTACCCGACGCGTTTCCGGGTCAATGGATTCATCTTCTATGGTTATTACTGGAACTATTTTCTCCGGCTCAATGGATTCATCCTCTATGATATCAACGGATTCATCTTTTATGGATATTTCTGGATTCTTCGGTTCAATGGATTCATCCTCTATGATATCGGCGGATTCATCTTCAATATATGATGGTGTAATCTTTAATATGGATTCATCTCAAGTACTTCATCTCGGACTTCATCTTCAGTATTTCATCCTTAATGGCCTTCTTTCGGCGACACGGATAATACTCGGGGGCTCGGCAATGACTTTGCCCCGAGTAACAACGGTGACACGGCGTCTAAGCAACAATCATGACATCACCCCAGCAGTGCTCGGGGGCTCGGCTATCTTTTCATCAACAATTTGGTGGCATCCACTTTCGCTATTCGGTGGTTTCTACTTCGGCTCGACTTCTTCTCCGCACTCGAAGACTTCATCGCGCCGAATCCGTCGTGCCCAATAAGCTAAGTGTTCCTTTGATTTGCATAAAGTTGATTATCATTTACTTTCGCCGCATCCGACACTCGGGGGCTGCGCCATACTTCTTCACTATACATCTCAGGTTGACCAAAGAAGAACCGTGTCTACAAAAAAAATCTTAAAGGAGGGACTCGACGAAACTGTCTTCAAAAGAGAACTCGACGAAATCTTCTTCAGGACGGAACCCGACAAAATCTCGAGGAACCCGAAGAAATTATCCTCAAGGAGAACCCGACGAAATCTTTTTCAGGGAGGACCCGACGAATTTTTCTCAAGGAGGAACCCGACGAAGAATTATCTTCAAGGAGGACCCGAAAAATTATCTTCAAGGAGGTCCCGAAGAATTATCTTCAAGGAGGTCTCGAAGAATTATCTTCAAGGAGGTCCCGAAGAATTATCTTCAAGGAGGTCCCGAAGAATTATCTTCAAAGAGGACCCGAAGAATTGTCCTCAGGGAGGACCCGAAGAATTGTCCTCAAAGAGGACCCGAAGAAATTTTCCTGAAGGAGGAACTCGACGAAATTTTCATCAAGGAGGAACCCAAATCTTCGGGTTCATTGACTCGTCATATTGTTCCGAACAAGAGCATCGGTGATGTACCCGACAATATAGAATAACCAATATATTCAGCTGTCTCATCAAGCCCGGGAGAAAAATAGAAGAACCCGCAAAATGGGTCATTGCATCAGCCGAACAAGGCACTTGACAAAATATTCTCAGAGCGCCAAAGTTGCGAATAATCTCTGAATGCCGCAAAACTCTGCGAAGGTAAGACCCCGGGATCCGTCCTGTGTGGCGTGGCATCGCCAAAGACTGCGCTCTGCTACTTTTTTCCACATCAATAGATGTGAAGAAATATCCCAGCGGACACGCTGTGGACCCGATAAAACATGACTGGGGCTCGACAGATGGTAAGACCTTAAGCGGCACCTGTCGAGTTAGCACCAGTATCCCGAGATCATGTCCAGGGACGTGATCTTGAAGTAGGTTTTTGCGGATTGCCACTAGAGCAGTTAACTAGTACCTGATCCGTCAGATGAACTAGCCCCAATTACCATTATCCCTGTACAATATAGATATGGATGTCAAATAAAAATAGCAATGGCCTGGAGTCGATAAAAAGAGGGGCTGCGCCCAGAAATATAGTCAAGTTCTTTATCGAGTAGTACAACTTGAGCCTATGCCTAGGTGCAAGCACCTGCCCATAGGCTCGGGGGCTACTCTTATCGAGAGTATTGTTCACCCTCCCGATAAGATACAAGAAAGAGGAAAAATTGTGGTGTCGATTAAAAGCAAGTTGAGCCTACACCCAAGTGCAAACACTTGGCTGTAGCCTCGGGGGCTACTCCCATCGGGAGCGCTGGCCGCGCACCCGATAGAAAAATAACTTCCACAACATCTGTGACAATCAAGGTTTGTGGACTCAACTCGATTCTATGACTCGAGTGGAGCCTACTCCCATCGGGAGCACATGGATTTCATCAAGTCCTCCAGAAATATAGTTAAGTTCTTCATCGGGTAGTTGAAAGGACACGGATGTCGCCTAGAGGGGGGGTGAATAGGCGATTTAAAACTTTTACGAGATGGGCTTAACAAATGCGGAATAAAACTAGCGTTTACTTTGTCAAGCCCAAAGCCTATAAACTATGGTTCACCTATGTGCACCAACAACTTATTCTAAGCAATGGTTCACCTATGTGCACTAACAACTTATGCTAAGCAAGACAAGCAACTTATGTGATAGCAAGATATATATATAACTTCAAGCACGATGGCTATCACAAAGTAAAGTGCATAAGTAAAGAGCTCAGGTATAGGAATAACCGAAGTGACGCGGAGACAACGATGTAGCCCGAAGTTCACACTCTTGCGAGTGCTACTCTCCGTTGGAGCGGTGTGGAGGACAAGTCACTCCAAATGCACGAGGGCCACCGTATTCTCCTCGAGAATTCCCACCAAAAGGGATGTCCTCGATCCACTATGGGACCTTAGGAAGGTCACCGAACCCGCACAAAGCTTGGGGCTATCTCCACAACTTAATTGGAGGCTCCCAATAAATTGCCACAAAGGCCTTGCCCTTGAAGATTCTCCACAACTTAATTGGAGTCCCCAAGAACACCACTAAGATGCCACAAAGGCCTTGCCCTTGAAGATTCTCCACAACTTAATTGGAGTCCCCAAGAACACCACTAAGATGCCACAAAGGCCTAGAATCCGTCTAGGGTTCCAAGAACCCAAGAGTAACAACCTTCTTGCTTTCACCTCCACGAATCACCGTGGAGAACTCAAACCGATGCACCAAATGCAATGGCAAGAACACCAGAAAGATGCTCAAGCCCTTCTCTCTCAAATTCCAACAAAGCTACAAAAGCTATTGGGGGAATAAGAGAGGAAGAACAAATAAGAGGAGGAACACCAAATTTCTCCAAGATCTAGATCTAGTGGATTCCCCTCACAAAGAGAGGGATTTGATTGGTAGGAATGTAGATCTAGATCTCCTCTTCCTTTTCCCTCAAATAGATTCAAGAAGCATAGGTGGAGTAGAGGGAAAGAGAAGCTCTCAAGGTCAACAATGGTGGAAAGCACTTGGGGGAAGAGTTAGCTGCCCAAGGAGGAAGAAGGGGGGCTTAAATACCCCCTCCCATCGAAATATGACCGTTTGGGTGTGCTTAGGCCGGATTTTCCGGGCCGGATATTTGCAAAATATCCGGGCCCCAAAAAATGGCTAAGGACATGAGAAAACTGCTCTCAGTAAGGGGGCCGGATATTTGGCCGGATTTTCCCAAAAACCGGATTTTTCGGGGGGGGCGGATTATCCGCCCCAAACTTGGGCCGGAATATCCGCCCCCTGAAAAATGCAGAAACACCAAAACGAGAATGATCATAACTTGAGCATCCGGACTCCGATTTTGATGATCTTGGGCTTGTTTCGAAGCTAGTAACAAGCTCTACAAGATCATGCAGGGAACCATCATAGTCCAGCAAGGTACGATATAAATAAATGAAGAAAGGTTTGACCTATCTAAAAAAGACATACCGGTAAAACCTCCAACCTTGAAAATGCAACAAGTGATCTATGCAAAATCCATTTTCGATGAACTAGAGCTTGTCATGAGAATAAGCACAAGCTCTAAAACATCACATGGATAAGATCCAAATAACAACCAAGAAAGATGATGCAAGGATGCCAAAGGTTTGAGCTCTCTCCGAACGATACGATCGAGTTACTCACTCGAGAGCCCTCTTGATAGTACGACAACTAAACTATAAACCGGTCTCCAACTACACTATGAGACCGGTGAGAAAGAAATCCTATCAAGAGCAAACCTTATACTTGCGCATTCCACTTGAGCTCGATGATGACGATCTTGACCTCAACAAGATGAAACGCCTTTCTTGCTTGTGCTTGCTTGACGAAGTCTTGTGGATTGCTCCCCCATAATCCACCATGGGAGAGCTACTTCTTCGGCGCATCTTCACATAACCATGACCACCATGTGGATTGCTCCCCCATAATCCACCATGGGAGAGCTTCTTCTTCGACGCATCTTCACATATCCATGATCACCATATGGATGGCAAGACTCAAGCAAAGGATCTCTTCGAGATGGCTCATCTTGAACTTGCACATCATTTCTCCATGGCAAGCTTCAAGCTTATGAACTCTTCGAGTTGGCTCATCTTGAACTTGCACTTCATTTCTTCATTCTTCATCATGTTGATGTCTTGAAGTAACTTGAGGGCTCATTTCATCTTCATCTTCATCTTCAAGACATACTTGACACTTGATATCCTTCATCAATTTCTTCTTATTGCAACCTTGAAGCCAACATATGGTTCAAGAATTGCCTATGGACAAATCCTACAAATATAACTCAATGCAAACATTAGTCCATAGGGATTGTCATTAATTAACAAAACCACACATGGGGGCTCCATGCACATTCAATCTCCCCCATTTTGGTAATTGATGACAATCTCTTTGAGAGGGTTTATATAAGGAATTGAAGTAGCAAGCAAGTTGAATATATAGAGCAAACTCCCCCATAATATATGCGTGTGTGAATGATCTTGACTTTCATTGTATATATTGGCATTCAAAGCCTAGTGGAGTTTCCTGTAACTATTCAACTATGCAAAGCAACAAGATGCAATGCAATAAAGGCACATGCTTAAGCACAAAGCAAAGACATAACCAAATTCCCTTAAACCCTCCAAACTTCTCCCCCATTGGCACCAATTGCCGAAATGGGTGAAAAATTTAGAAGGTCAATATAGTGAGAGTTCCTCCATAGCGTGTGCATTTCTCATAATTTGAGTGGAATCAAATGCACGTATCCAATGACGAATATTCGGAAGGAATCACACTATAGATAGGATCAAAGATTGCAAAAAGATAACAAAGTCTAGAAGCTTCAACAAATGAAGCAAGCAACCAAATGAACCACAAAGAAGATACCAAAAGAAAGATAGATATTATGATAAGATCAAGAAGATTACTCTAAATAATATGAGGAAGCTCCCCAAGGTTTGTGCACAAAACTAGACAATTTGCATTGAAGTATAAAGTGCACAAACATGGAATCATCACTCCCATAATATCATTCAAAACAAAAGATACCAAGTGAATCAAACTCTAATGATCACCACAAAATAGTGCCTTAAATAGAATGAGGAAGCTCCCCAAGGTACATGCATAAATTAAAATGTTGCATTTGAATACAATATGCATAACATGGAATCCTTACTCCCTCATTACCATTTAAAACACAAACATTTGCAATAGATCATAGATAGAAAATTAAGCTTAACACTTGTAACAAACAAATGGTTGAGCAACAAGTAAGAGGCACCATAATAAAAGGCTCACACTACAAGAAAAGTTCTGATAGACAACGTCTCAAAATCGTCCGCTAAGGGGTATTTTTCGTCGCCTATGGGCCTAACCCGACGATATGGGTTCTGTTGTGGAAACTGCGTCAGGCAAAGTCCTACGACGATTTTTTCGGTCCGTCGCGCTTGGGCGCCCTTCCGCCACGGAAAATCGGACCGTTGCCCAAGTGTTTCCGGGAGCCCGTTGATCGCCGACGACGTCATGCAAACTGACACGTGGCAGACGCCGTTAACTGGCAGTTAACGGCGTTAACCGGCTGAAACCCCGTGGTAGATGGTAGGCCCACACGAGGCCTGCCACATCTTAAGCGGGCCGGCCCATTAAGTTTACGGGCCGGGCCAGCTGACTTAGTTTGACCGGTCAACTATATAGCTGGGCTGGTCCATTAGTTACGTGGGCCGGGCCTAACCTCTAAAGTTGACTGGTCAAAACTTTAATGGGCCGGCCCACTAAGCATGTGGGCCGGGCCGAATGCACTCGTTTGACCGGTCAATAGGCAAAAGGGCCGGCCCACAAGACATGTGGGACCCACTTTCCTGTTATCGGGCCGGCCCATTTAACAAGTGGGAGAGTGGATTTGGTGACCGCGTGTATACGTGAGCACCCATCAGCCACCGTTGGATTGCCTTTGAGATTCCACCATCCCACTAACGGCAACATACGGTGTTAGAATCTTTTTTTGGGAAAATCTGTCCTTAGGGACCGATCACATCCTTGTCACCTTTATATCCAGTGCCTTATCCCTTCTCTAGTAGTATTCTCCACCACACAACCCAGTACCACACCGGAAAGGAAGAGAGGAGGACACCGCCGAGCTCCCGGAGGAGCTCCTGGCCGCGGTCTTCGGCCTCCTCGGCTCCGGCGACCGCAAGCGCTTCTCCCTCGTCTCCCGCCGCTGGCTGGCCGCCGAGGCCGCCTCGCGCCTGGGCCTCGCGCTCGACGCGCGGGACCCGCTCCTCCCGGCCGCCCCGGGATCCTCCGGCGCTTCTCCGCCGTCTCCAAACTCGCGCTCAAGTGCGACCGCCGCGCCGACAGCGCCGGGCGACCCGGCTCTGGTCCTCGTCGCGCGCCGCCTCGGCCCGGGCTGCGCCGCCTCAGCTGCGCTCTCCTCCGCGCCGTCACCGACGACGGGGTCCACGCGCTCGCCGCCGCCGGCGTCAACCTCCGCAAGCTCTCCGTCGGCTCCCGCGCCTTCGGCGCCCGCGGCATCGAGGCGGCCCTCCGCTCTCGCACCCGGCTCGAGGAGCTCTCCGTCAGCGCCTCGGGGCCTCGCCGGCTCGGACCCCATCACCGTCCCCGGCCCGCGCCTCCGGTCCCCTGTCCATGAAGGAGCTCTACAACGGGCAGCACTTCTGCTGCGGTTCTTATTCATCTCCGATGATGTGCTCGTGGAGATGCAAGCAGCAGCGATTTGGGGACAGTTGCCCCGTATCTGGATGTACATGTTCTGTATTGTTCTGTTCTTTGTAGTTTGGAAAAAAAATGCAAGCAGCAGCGATTCTGTTCTTTGTAGTTTGGAAAAAAAATGCATGCCTGATATGTTGATTGCTGAATCGACATGTTTCGTTTGCACTGAAGTGAAAAACCATCAGTATTGTACAAATTGTAAATTTAGTGTTCCTGGTTCTGGAGTAGCTCTTGTGCGTTGTAATTTGAAAGGGACGTGTAGTGTGAGCTACAGCAGCCGGGTCAACGGATGGTGGAGAGTGTTGAGCACGGTGGATAAGTGGAGAGTGTTGCATTAGGTTGTCACCTAACGGGACAACTAACACCGTTTGCCACATGTCAATCAATCACCGCGTGCTCACGTATACACCCGGTCACCAGGCTTCTTTCGTAACAAGTGGGGTCCGCCTTAAAGCAAGTGGGCCGGCCAAAAAAATTATTGGGCCGGCCCAATTAGCATGTGGGTCCCACTTTCCTGCTATCGGGCCGGCCCATTTAGTACGTGGGGTCCACATTAGATCAACTGGGCTGGCCCAACAAGCGATGGTCGGGCCAAAATCATAGGTGGGTCCCACTTTCCTGTTAAACGGCCAGCCCATTTAGTATGTGGGGTCCACCATATAGCAAGTGGGCCGGCCCAACAAGATAGTGGGCCGGGCCAAAAACACAGGTGGGTCCCACTTTCCAGTTAAAGGGCTGGCCCATTTAGTATGTGGGGTCCACCATATAGCAAGTGGGCCGGCCCAACAAGATAGTGGGCCGGGCTAAAAACACAGGTGGGTCCCACTTTCCAGTTAAAGGGCTGGCCCATTTAGTATGTGGGGTCCACCATATAGCAAGTGGGCCGGCCCAATAAGATAGTGGGCCGGGACAAAAACACAGGTGGGTCCCACTTTCCTGTTAAAGGGCCGGCCCATTTAGTATGTGGGGTCCACCATATAGCAAGTGGACCGGCCCAACACGCTAGTGGGCCGGGCCAAAAACACAGGTGGGTCCCACTTTCCTCTTAAAAGGCCAGCCCGTTTAGTATGTGGGGTCCACCATATAGCAAGTGGGCCGGCCCAACAAGAGAGTGGGCTGGGCCAAAAACACTGGTGGGTCCCACTTTCGTCTTAAAGGGCCAGCCCATTTAGTATGTGGGGTCCACCACAAAAGCAATTGGGCTGGCCCAACTAGTTAGTGGGCCGGCCCAGTAGTGGGTGGGGTCCACCTTAAAGCAAGTGGGCCGGCCCACTTAGAGTGTGGGGTCCACAGTAAATCAAGTGGGCTGGCCCAATAAGTAAGTGGGCCAGCCCGTTTAGTTGCTGTTTGTATGCCGGCGTAATAGGCGCTTTAGGATTTTGCGAGCCGGCACATATGTGATTTCGCTTAATTGGGCCGTTTAAGGGATGGGAATTCGTGATTTAGATACTGAGAATATTTACGCAGCATTGATTTCTGTCGGATAGCCTCACTTACCACAAGCACCAAAGAAAAAATGCGCGAAAGAACTATAAAAACTAACTAAATATTACATCAGCTGCAAGGCTTTGAAAAAATATTACAGAACCCAGAGAAATTGAATGGTAATTAAACCTATAATACAATGAAGCGATCCAGCAATCTTTTAAGTTGTCCATGCAGCACCTATATCTGAAACAAAGACATTACAAGTTAAGACAGCAACAATGGAAACGCAAAGACACTGCAATATTGTTTGCCAAAGAATTTGGAACTCATCATTTCGTCGTTATAACAAGATCATTGTAATGCGCACAATAAGCAAACAAAGAGTGCATGCCGCATACCAACAGCCAATATAACAGAGCATGTTAGAATGAAACAGCAGACTTACTACTGTCAAGTCCCATGCAAACCAACATGTTCAGGGAGTACAAAATTGGCATGAACAACATAGTAGCAGGCTATAAATTTTGTAACAACGACTGAGCAAGATGAAGTTATGATGGCTACATCTACAGAGCAGGGAATGTAAACCAAAAATAGAAGTTACGATGGCAAAAGCTAAAGAGGAGGGAATGTGAACCAACATGTGCCAAGTGCAATTACTTCATTTTGGCCGTGAACTAAATAATACTCCTGAACTTATAGTGAAGGGGATGCAAATCAAGATGTTTCGGGATATAAACTTGTAATGAGCAACACATAGAGGATAGTTAATGCTGGAGCTTAGGATGGACCAGATACAGAATATAGTGGGATCATGTAACATCCCAAGTTTTCAATAAAAAGGAACAAGAGAAAAATTCAAGAATCCAAAAATCAGAGCCAACAAAAACTTTTTCTCATCATATAGGACTATGCACCTTAGCTCACCTAATTAATTTATTTGAGTGTGCTTTTGCCATGATGCTTGTTTATGTGTTACTCTCATTTCAAAACCCTAGCAATGATCACTTGACCACCCAAAGTCAAATAAAAATAAAATAGAAAAGGAATTCTAAAAATCAACTTCACCCCCACACATGGCCTATGCCATTTTTACAAATCTTTGATCTAGGCCATTTTGTTTGGCACCATTAGTTGTAAATGGATACTAAACACCTATTAACACTTTTGGAAACAATCAAACTCAATTTAAATCAAATTTGAACCAAATATGAACTCACATGTGATTATGGTCATGTGTGACATTTTTAGCCTGGTACCCACTTTGAGCCCCTGGTTTTTAACTTTTCCTTTCTACACTTGGCCAACTCTTTGCACCTCTTCCAAGACAACATCAAGCACTTCAACTTTGCCCAAAACCACCACCCCAAATTCCTTACCAAATTCAAATGAGAATCAAGCAAAGTTGGAACAAATTCACATATGCAAGATCATATGCAAAATGTGATTTTGCATCTCAATTCCATTTTGATCACCACCACCACCAAAATGCTCCTTTTAATATATGTTTACAACCCACCAAAAAGAATTGCAAAATTCAAAAATTATTTTCTTCCGGGGATTTGATCGAACAGCTTGCAGGCAGGGGTATAATTGTTGCCCATACTGAAAATTGGAGAGGACCAAGTCCAACCTAAGCCACCACAGCAACCCCTGGACCCTCCTCTCACTTCACAACATCAGTTCCACCACTTGCATTGGCCATGGTTTGATTTAATCAACCAAACCAGGCCATGCCGTGGCATGGCATGCCACCATCATGCCACCATTGCCTCTGGCCACCTCTGGCTCGAACCCTCATGTCCACTGGCTTCCTCTCACCTCCCTGGACACGCTCATGCCATCCCTTGACCGAGACCGAGCTCGCACGCGTTAGCACACGAGCGCCCAGACACGCCCAGAACTCGCCCATGCCGCGCCAGAGCGCGCATGGCGTTCACCCTGGACGCGCCAGAGCGCGCTGACGCCCACGTCCTTGCGCCACCTCGACCCCTCCTCTCAGCACCAGTCGACGCACGACGGCTCACTGGACCGCCTGGACACGCCCACTAGCCCACGGGAACGTCAGCCATGACGACCACGACGACGCCTGTCCGCCATGGCCCGAGCCCTCCCGTCAAGCGCGCCATCGCTGCAGAGCCTCGGATGCGCCACGATCACGCGCGTCAGCCTCGCCAGGACGCCCGCAACCGTACGCGCCCACGCCTTGGCCCTTCGCAGCCCTGGACCGACGATGACAACGGCGACCCTAGCTCCGCCCCACTGCCACCTCTCGCCACTATAAAAGGAGGACTCCTCCTCTCAATCCGAGCACACCACTCGCTTCCACTCATCCTCACAGCTCTCCTCGACCTCTCAATTTCACCAAGTAGCCACCTCACTGCTCCAATCGCAAGATCGCCGCCGCCGGCAGTACACGGAGTTCGCCGGAGCAGGAGGCCGCCATTGGAGACGCAACTGCTTCCAGGCGCTTCCTCATCCACTCCAACGTTGCTGCGCACATCGCCGACGACCGCCGGAGCTCCGACGAGCTCGCCGACCCCCTACCGCCGCCGCCCGTGAGTCCCTCGCTCGTCGTCGACGACGACGCTTCTCAACCGTGCGATCGCGTTCTAATCGCACGGCTCTCCTCTCCCCGTACCGCTTCGGGCGTTACAGCCCACCAACAGGTGGCCCCCACCTTGTCAGCTGGCCCGCTGCGCTGGACGCAGTACTGGGCCGGCCCATTTCCCTTTTTTTTCTCTGCAGCCCAGCTAGTTTCCCGCGCCAGCCCACAGTTTGAATTCAAATTTGGAAAATAAAAAAATACCCTAATCTGATGCAAACTTTGAAATTCAATAGGGACAAATTTAATCCGGCCAAATTTTACAAACTTGATATTGTTGGAAAGCTTAGGATTTTATCTACACAATGCCACTGGATAGAACCCTAGATCTATTGTAGAATTAAAGTGACAAAATAAACAAGGCAGGGACTTTTCTGCCTTATAAAAATTCTTAAAAATCAACCATAAATGATTTTCAGATATTTCCACCTCCAATAATTCACATTTCACTTATACTAATTGTTTCTACAAAAATATGCCATGCTTACTTTGAATGATCATGGCTTGGTTGATTTAAATGACTTTATGGCTATTTCTAGTCAAAGATATTGTCCAAAACTATTAAGAAATCTTATGAGAGAGTTTCTCTCATTTAAATCTTTTCACCACCAATTCCAAATGAAGTAGAGACTCTGGTCAATTAGGTCTCATAGGAATTGTTGGTGATATTAAATCTTTGATATACTAGAATTAAATTGTATGAGGTGCTCACCTCATTTAAATCATTTTCTCAAATTGATAAGTGTGAAGAGGTTGACTTGGGTCAACCTAGGTCACATATTATGCATAAGAGAAATTAAATCTTAATAAGATAATGAGAGGAAATTATTTCTCTGGATAATTCAAAGTAACATTTAAGATTAGTATGAGAGGAAATTATTTTTCTTAAAGAATAAGAAAAACACATCCACCAACTTAATAGTAATATGTAATGCTAGTTTAAAGTGTGTAGCTCTTGAGTGTGCCTAGTTTAGTAAATTAGTTTGGTGTGATGATTGTGTACTCCGTATTCGTATTTTAGACGCTAGTACCGAGGAGTACCAGGAGGAGGAGGAGGTCTACTTCCAAGGAGAAGAAGACCACTTTGACCAATCCCCCAACCAAGGCAAGATAATACTCTTGCAAAGTGCAAAACTCACCATGAGCAAGGCATTACTCCATTTACTTTATATTTATGATCCTATTTCCCAGTTTTGCTTTACCAGCTTTATTTACCTTTGTTTTATCAAAGTACTTTTTCAATTATGATTTACTTGGTTAGTATTGAGTTAGTACAAGAGTATCAAACTTAGCCTAGAAGCGAAGCAAGTACTTAGCACCCCTCATACATAGTTGCTACTGCTAAATTAAAAGTGACTACTCTAGATGGGAACATGTGTCTATGAAATGATGATGGTGAAAACCTTGAAATGATGAGTCATTTCCATTGAAAGATTTTGAAGGTGAATATGACATGAATTTTGACTTGGTGATTTTAGCTAAAAACTGATGATTGAGTTGGATGCGATACCTTACCAATATTAAGTACCCCCACAATACCTGATTATGGGTAAGGCTTAGCTGGAAATTTATGTGTCTTAGTATGGGTTCCCTCTGAACACACGTCATAGGGGTTACGCTTGAGGCTGCCTCCGTTGTTGAGAAATGATGTGAATTGAGGTGAATTGTACGGCCAAGCCCTGTGCAGTTCCCGGGTTAACAGTTGGTTTTCACCGGGAGGCCAAGCTCATGGGGAGAGGTGCCTATACTAGGGTGTGTAAGTGAAAGGTTAACGGTTGATGATCCGCGTACTGAGTTACGATTATTCGGGGTTTTATCCCTGACGGATGAAATCAAATGTTGTGGCACAAGTGTACAACCTCTGCAGAGTGTAGAACTATTCGAATAGCCGCGTCCGCGGATATGGACAATTGGAAAGGCCATATTGTTTCCGTCATCAGAATTTATATCTTGTGACTGGTGATTTTTGAACTTGAACTTGAACGGTGACTTGAATTTTTGCATCGCAACTGAGTTGTGGGAATGACACTAATGTTCCCACTTGAGTTAGTTAGCACATGAGGAGTTGTTTACTAAAATGTTTATTCGAATAAAATTGGCTTTATGCAAACAACCTTAGAGCTTAGAACACTTTCAATCGCAATGTTAGCACATACATTAGTTTTAGATTGCGAGTACTTAAAGTACTCACGGCTTTGTCCCTGGCTATTCAAATGGCCAGACTATGAAGCCGAGCAGCAGTACGAGGATGACGATCAGCAGGACGTCTACCACAACTAGGAGCTTCTAACGTCAAGTGTTGGCCTGTGGACTAGAGAGTCCTTGTATCTTACGCTTCCGCTATGAACTTGTTTTGTTCGTTGATCATTTAGATCAACTATTTGTGTAATATGGATCATGTGATTCCAATTTGTAAGACATTATGGTTTGTAATGAATGATGACTGTGATACTTAACTATTATGCCTCGCAACAACAATTTCCTGGGATTGCGATGTATGACATAATAGGCATCCGGACTTAAAAATCCGGGTGTTGACAGATCACCTGTGAACTTGTATAAGAGGGAATGCAAACCAATATGTTCAGCTTTCCATATGTGAGCGTCATGCCAAGTCAGAGAAACAAGTCAATAATGCAGCTTTTGAAGAACAAGATGGCACGCAAAATTATTATCTAGTAGTATGACAAGTTTATTTGTACTACAGGCTAGATAGCAGAGTGATAGCATGCCAAACTAAGTCCTTACTTTGTTAGCTTACAATGAACTAGATACAAAACAATGGCATCACCTGTAGTACAGGGAATGCAAGCCAACATGTTCATGGAGTAAAAAATTGGCACAAACAACATAGTAGCAGGCCATAATTTTTGTAACAACGACTGAGTAAGATAAAGTTATGATGGCTAGATCTACAGAGCAGGGAATGTAAACCAAATATAGAAGTTACGATGCCAAAAGCTATAGAGCAGGGAATGCGAACCAACATGTGCAATTACTTAAAATTGGCCGTGAACTAAATAATAGCAGGATGTTACTATAATACCTATAATTTTTGTAACAACGACTGAGCAAGATAGAAGTTATGATGGCTACATCTACAGAGGTGGGCATGCAATCCAAAATGTTGAATCGCTGAAAGTTAGCAATGAAGTAGAAAATAGCAACGTGTTACGGTAATAGCTAGGAATGAACTAAAAGAGCTTCGGACAAACAAGCATCCGAACCTTAACATGGCGCTAAAACAAGGGACTTACATTAGGAGAAGCACTCTGTGGGAGTCACAGCAGATCTTCCTGGGGTTGATAGATCCGGTGATGAAGTACGCTACATGTGCTACTTGGGGTTGGAGAGACGGCCATTACACTTCATGATTACTCATCTCATCTGCAAAAACGTAACGGCGCGTCGTTAGCACAAACAGGTTCCCCCAAGATTAAACAAGAACTTGCAGGCAAGCAATAGAAAAGCGACAGTAGAAGAGTTTAGATCATGCACGGCGCGGGTGAAGCAGATCCGGTTCATGCACAGCGGTGTCGGTGAGCAAGATCCGATGCGGTGGACGACGGATCCGGTGAAGCGGCTCCGGTGGGGTGGACGATACCGCAGCTGAAGCGACTGCGGTAGACTGCTGGATGAGCATATGGTTTCGAGGTTCGGCGGGGATGATCCGGTCCGGTTGATGACGGCGTCGATGAAGCGGCTCCGGCAGGCAGCCGGATGACGAGGATCGCGAGGGCTCGGGTAGGACAGTGAAGTCCGGCGGGGATGTTCCGGTGCGGTGGTCGTGGAGGTGGTAGAGAGAGGGACTTGAGAAGTTCCGGTGGGTGGTCTCAGATGAGAGACTGAGGGAAATGAATTTTTTTGGGAGGGTATCCGGGGCTAGGGAGGTGGTGATCCAAAAAATGACGGCCAGACCCCCCACCAACCGACTTTGCTGTCATCTCCACAGGGGTAGAATCGGAATTTGGAAGCGTGTGAAATTTTTGTATTTTGTGGGCGGGAAGTTTTGCCGCTATGAGATTTTGAATTTCGCTAAGGTCCAAGTATAATGATAAAAAATTGTGAGACCGTACTAGTACCTCTGTTCAAGGCCGACTGTAAAATGAAATCATCATCAAGTTGAACATCGGTTACTACCATGATCATCATCGGACACAGATCTGGTGACATGCACCTGAAATTGGTATATCCGTTGCAAAGTATAATGCTAAAATTTTGAGTGACCGTACTAGTACTTATGTTCAAGCCCGAGTGCAACATCAAATCATCATCACGTTGAAAAATTTGTTACCATGATCATGATCTATCTCTAAATTTGGCGCATCCGCTAAATCTGGCAAAGTATAATGATAAAGAAATTGTGAGACAGTAGTAGTACTTCTGTTCAAGGTCGAGTGCAACATCAAATCATCATCACGTTTAAAATTTGTTACCATGATCATGATCTACCTCTGAAAATGGGCGCATCCGCTAAAACTTGCAAAGTATAATGATAAAAAAATTGTGAGACCGTACTAGGACTTATGTTCAAGGTCGAGTGCAACATCAAATCATCATTACATTGAAAAGTGTGTTACCATGATCATGATCTATCTCTGAATTTGGCACATCCGCTAAATCTCGCAAAGTATAATGATAAAAAAAATGTGAGAATGTACTAGTACTTATGTTCAAGGCCGAGTGCAGGATCAAATCATCATCACGTTGAAATTCGTTACAACGATCATGACATATCTCTAAAATTGGCGCATCCGCTAAATCTCGCAAAGTATAATGATAAAAAAAATTGTGAGACTGTACTAGTACTTGTGTTCAAGGCCGAGTGCAGGATCAAATCATCATCACGGTGAAATTTGTTACAACGATCATGACATATCTCTGAAATTGGCGCATCCGCTAAATCTTGCATGTGGCGCATCTCAGTGCGGAGCAACAGGCCGGTGCTATCAAGGTTGAGGCGTCAGTAGCGTCATCGGGCTCTCCTCTTTTGATAGATCTTCTACATGGCGCGGCGCACCGCCCGTCGAGAAGCAGTCACATGTGATACCGAGGTGGAGACGTCGCCGGCATCCTCGAGGCGCGGACGCCCTTCTACGAGCCAGCGTCGACTCAAGGTATGAATCCATGCGTTCTCGCGCCCCTTCTTCCGATGAAGTGGGGTGCCTTAGATTTATTGTTCTTCTCTTACGATTATTTCGAGCCGAACATGTGTGCTCTTTCTCTGAATATATTGCTTGAAAAGCTAACCAAGTTAATTAAATTCACTTCGTTCTTAATCTTGCGTGCTAATTTTGTTATTTTTGCTGACAGTGGTGCGCGCAAGGAGATTTATTTGTGGGTGTGCTGAGCTGTTAGGCCTAAGTCGAAATCCTCAGCTAAACGAGGCCTCAGCTTAACACATAAAAAAGGTGTTTAATCTCGCCCACAATGTCCTTTTCTTTCCTCTTCCTTTATTGGAACTTGTTTTGCAGACAAGGAAAGTGGCACGTGTAATGTGAGTAAAACCCTCTTAGCCAAAATCAGCTACAAGCAAGATTTTCTGTATTGTAGATGCCCCAATTGACTCTAATCCTCAATGTAGTCTTTTTTTATGTCAGTATAGACTTCTTTACATGGCATGCATTTGCCTAATGAGCAGCATTGTATTGCCATTCTAGCCAACCTGATCGATATGTCAAGCTTCATGCACGAGATGCCATGTTTAATTTACTCCCTCACTCCGATCCATATTTCTTGGTGTAAAATGAATGTGAATCGAAGGGAGTACTTTTCTTAGATAGTACTATACCATTTCAAAAAAAAATACTAGTACTTCGTACTACTACATCACAAATGCATCAAAAGAGTACTACCATCACAAGACCACCACGGTTGTACTAGTAGAGTTTAATACTGAACTTCCAAAGGGAATAAGATTACACATATGAACTTTAAACAGGACCAGGAGCATGAGGGCCAGCAAAGTAGGGGCGTTGGACTGGGAACAAGCTAGGCAAGACGTAATTCTGGAGGAAGAGGCCATATGCTGCGTGCTTGGCCTTGGTTGCGTGGCGGTGCTTCCCCGATGTACTTAGGCCTACACCCGTCGCATCTTGGATCAGTCGCGGATGTCCTTACGGAGGATTTTGCCACTGGAATGGGCAAAATAGCTCCTCGCGCATGCGAAACGAATTTCACCACCCTTCGGCCGCTTCGTAACGTAGCGGCTCTTCCGGTCCCTCGCGCTCCTTGTTGTCGTCCATGTCATCAGAATATTCCTGTGAATTATAAAGTACATAATAATCAGGTGCTTAATGAAAGATCGAATAAATACTGCACTATCATAAGCAAACCTTAGAAACCCTAAAATTAAATGTGTAGAACAAGTAAATGGCAGAAGAAATCATACTAAATCACGAGAAAACCCTATGAACAGAAATGAACATAAGCCACAACAATTGCAAGTCCACTAAGTATGAACACATAAATTAATTATTTGACAAATCCTGCCAACTACATGGCAGATTAGTCGAAATTAAACTAGAATCAATCGTACGAACCGTAGAATCAAGTACGTCTACAAGAACAAGGTAGGGGATCAAATCAATCAAGAACCAGGTTCGTGCAAACCACGCGAACAGTAATATGACACAAAAAGGATCGGGACAGTTTCGGTAAAAGAGCAGTACCTCCTCGTCGTCACCCTCGACATCCTCCTGGAACTGAACGTTTGGGCCGAAATCGTCGAAGGGGTCGAGGTCCGCGTCCAAAGACCGGGTCTAGGAAGACCTCGCCGTGGTGGCCTGCAACGCCTTGCGGATCTTCGGCGGGAGCAACGGCGTTGCTATCCACCTTCTCCTCGACGGCCAGGACGCCCGTTTCGACCGAGGTCGAAGAATCAGACAAGCAGAGGAGACGAGCGGCCTGGGTGCCTGGTGAAGCCTCACCCGCCGCGACGGCCACTACCGCAGAGGCATCCTCTGCGCGAGCGGCCGTCGATTGCTCTGCCTCGTACGCAAGACCTGTCTTCATGCTGCTGCGGTTGGAAACGAGGAAGTCGATGCCTCGGAGGTGCGGTGAGTTGATGGGAGGGGAGAGGACGAGCTCGCGAGAGACGATGAGGCCGATTATTTTATAGCCTCTGACTCTCTCGTATCGAATGGCATTAGTTGTGGACGCGACACGATGAGGCCGATTAGTTGTGGACGCGTGAAGTCGTGCATGTACTCGATTCTCACGTATACCAATACTTCCAAACGTCATAAGTAATTCACAATCATTCGAATAATATGAGACCTTAACATTTTATTGTTTGTGTCGATATTGTCCATGAAAAATAACATCCTTCAAAAAATAAATCCCCTATGCCAATCCGGTCATGCCCGTCTACTACAACTAGCTTCCTCGAGTAATTTGACAGCTTAGATTCTTAAAATGAACCAAAATTTGGCATGGGGCATCACATGGAAAATGATGTTACCATTCTCTCTTCCCATTTTTGTTTGAATTTTTCAAAATTGTCATGCCCTAACGGAAAAAATGTATGTTCCTTCTATGAAGCATGTATCAGAATGGCATTACCAAAACCTGGGGGTGGCGGGGCACATGGTGGTGTGATGATACATCACATTTGGACCACACAACACAATTTGGACCAACCAAAAAAATTCAACCACCCTACACAAACCTTGGTCAAAACTAGTTTGACCAATATTATAAAAGTTGTACATAATTCGAAACCGTCGAAATATACGAATCATTCAGGAGTCAATGCGAAGACAAAGCAATTATGCCAAAAGACGAAGGCAGAGGAGGAACAGGTCTTGCTATATTGCACAACAAAGGCAAATTCAACTTTTCATCGATTCCAAAATTCTGGCTGCAATTAGCACACCCTGGTCTCCTGATGTCGCAATAGTTGGCTGCTGGGAGCGGAGACACTCGACTTCCTTCTTCAACTTATCGCACTCTGTGTGAACTTTCAAGTACTTCGTCTCGAAATATTGCGCATGTTCAGCATGCAACTCCACTTCCTGTTGAAAACTTTCACAGTCACAGTTGCAATCACACTGACCAGCCTTGTCAGTGACCACACTCATCGGTGGCTGGGCGCGTAGTTCCTCGACTTCCTTCTTCAACTTCTTACACTCCGCGAGAACGTCTGAGTACCGTTTATCAAAAGAAGATTGCTCGGAACGGGCATTCTCCGCCGATATGGCACGATTTAAAATGCCCCTGCCCACGAGGTGGCGGATTTTCTTATGAAGGATGGTGTTGTGGCCCTTGATCTGGTCCAGTTTCGCGGAGAATCGTGTTATCACATCCTGCATTGCAAATTCAACAGCAATGAAGTATGCAGAGTGCAGATGAGGGGGGAGAAATAAACAAATGGAGTGCCAACCTCTTCAATATGCCTGAGAGCTGCAAAGTCCTTGTCCATAGGAACCTCTTCAACTATGGAACCGCCATCCCTGGAAGAAAGACAGTTAAGTAGTTGGATCTGGCAGCCAGCAAGGAGGCGATGAAACTGCGGCACGGCAATGGAAACATACACGGCCGAAGATGCACACACGTGCACTGGCTGCTCCTCTCCCGGAGACTGAGCATTCGTCTCTGATTCTGCATTCAGGATACCAACCTATGCAAGAGTTTGAGGTTTCTGTTCTGAAGGGTGGTGTTGTGGCCCTTTAATCTCATAATCCCTTCCTGCATGGAAAAATTCACCAGTAACGAATCAGGGATCCTTTTTCATTCACAGGATATGAAAATCATAAGATTAGGAAAAGCATAGGATTTTGTATACATTAGAGAGGGTGTATGCGCTATTTTGGAATGTACAAAATGAAGTCGTGTTTAATAAACCCAAATCTCATCCCTTCTTGCAGGTTATCCCTATGATTATTCACTAGATCCGTATGTTTCTTATCTCCAGCCCGAGGATCAGCAGGATATCAGGGAGTCTGGGTGCAACTGACTAGAGACAGCCGCACAGGATTTTTACTGACGGGGTGGCTGCGGTTTCCTCATAGAATTACTTATCGATGTGTTTTTGCCTTTTTGGCACCTCGTTTTCTATGTTTCGTTGGTGGATCTTTGTGTCGACTCTAGCTGATCCGTGAGAAGTTGTCATAATTTGTGTATGAACTGAAGAAAGCAATAAAGCAGCCATATACATCATTTTGATGCAGAGGCTGTGATATGTCCCCCATTTCGAAAAAAGGAACAAACATAGGATATATTTCTATAAATCAAACAACTAATGTAGGGAAGAACCCATAGGATCTAAATGCTACACAATTCTTATAGAAGTCCTACGAATTAAAGAAGCCCTCATGCAGTACGGAGATGAAGAGGAAGAAAAAAAAGCAATGGATATACTTCGTATATTATAGTGCATACATTATTAATGCTCTTGAGAGCTAACAAGTGCTCATCAAACAACGGGTCCTCGATAGCTAAGTACGAAGTGGATCCTGCGGTAGAAAGCACGAGCCTGGAACCGTCGGCCCTGGAAGATGATAGCCGGTTTAGTTGGCACCGCCTGCCAGCAAGGACTCAACGAAAATCCGGCATGGCGATGGAAACATACCCAGGAGCTTCGTACCCACTGATGGCGTGTAACTCACACGTTCGTTGGGAACCCCAAGAGGAAGGTATGATGCGCACAGCAGCAAGTTTTCCCTCAGAAAGAAACCAAGGTTTATCGAACCAGGAGGAGCCAAGAAGCACGTTGAAGGTTGATGGCGGCGGGATGTAGTGCGGCGCAACACCAGGGATTCCGGCGCCAACGTGGAACCTGCACAACACAACCAAAGTACTTTGCCCCAACGAAACAGTGAGGTTGTCAATCTCACCGGCTTGCTGTAACAAAGGATTAACCGTATTGTGTGGAAGATGATTGTTTGCAGAAAACAGTAGAACAAGTATTGCAGTAGATTGTATTTCAGTAAAGAGAATTGGACCGGGGTCCACAGTTCACTAGAGGTGTCTCTCCCATAAGACAAACAGCATGTTGGGTGAACAAATTACATTTGGGCAATTGACAAATAAAGAGGGCATGACCATGCACATACATATTATGATGAGTATAGTGAGATTTAATTGGGCATTACGACAAAGTACATAGACCGCCATCCAACTGCATCTATGCCTAAAAAGTCCACCTTCAGGTTATCATCCGAACCCCCTCCAGTATTAAGTTGCAAAGCAACAGACAATTGCATTAAGTATGGTGCGTAATGTAATCAACAACTACATCCTTAGACATAGCATCAATGTTTTATCCCTAGTGGCAACAGCACAACACAACCTTAGAACTTTCTCCTTGTCCCGGTGTCAATGTAGGCATGAACCCACTATCGAGCATAAATACTCCCTCTTGGAGTTACAAGCATCTACTTGGCCAGAGCATCTACTAGTAACGGAGAGCATGCAAGATCATAAACAACACATAGATATAACTTTGATAATCAACATAACAAGTATTCTCTATTCATCGGATCCCAATAAACGCAACATATAGAATTACAGATAGATGATCTTGATCATGTTAGGCAGCTCACAAGATCCGACAATGATAGCACAATGGGGAGAAGACAACCGTCTAGCTACTGCTATGGACCCATAGTCCAGGGGTAGACTACTCACACATCACTCCGGAGGCGACCATGGCGGCGTAGAGTCCTCCGGGAGATGATTCCCCTCTCCGGCAGGGTGCCGGAGGCGATCTCTGGATCCCCCGAGATGGGATCGGCGGCGGCGGCGTCTCCGGGAAGGTTTTCCGTATCGTGGCTCTCGATGCATCGGGGGTTTCGCAATGGAGGCTTTAAGTAGGCGGAAGGGCAGGTCGGGAGGCGGCACGAGGGCCCCACACCACGGGGCCGCGCGGCCAAGGGGGGCCCGCGCCGCCCTAGGGTGTGGCCCTCGTGGCCCCACTTCGTCTCCTCTTCGGACTTACGGAAGCTTCGTGGCAAAATAGGACCCTGGGCGTTGATTTCGTCCAATTCCGAGAATATTTCGTTACTAGGATTTCTGAAACCAAAAACAGAAACTTGACAAGAATCGGCACTTCAGCATCTTGTTAATAGGTTAGTTCCAGAAAATGCACGAATATGACATAAAGTGTGCATAAAACATGTAGATAACATCAATAATGTGGCATGGAACATAAGAAATTATCGATACGTCGGAGACGTATCAGCATCCCCAAGCTTAGTTCTGCTCGTCCCGAGCAGGTAAAACGATAAATACGAGATAATTTCTGGAGTGACATGCCATCATAACCTTGATCATACTATTTGTAAAGCATATGTAGTGAATGCAGCGATCAAAACAATGTATATGACATGAGTAAACAAGTGAATCATAAAGCAAAGACTTTTCATGAATAGCACTTCAAGACAAGCATCAATAAGTCTTGCATAAGAGTTAACTCATAAAGCAATAATTCATAGTAAAAGCATTGAAGCAACACAAAGGAAGATTAAGTTTCAGCGGTTGCTTTCAACTTGTAACATGTATATCTCATGGATATTGTCAACATAGAGTAATATAATAAGTGCAATAAGCAAATATGTAGGAATCAATGCACAGTTCACACAAGTGTTTGCTTCTTGAGGTGGAGAGAAATAGGTGAACTGACTCAACATTGAAAGTAAAAGAATGGTCCTCCATAGAGGAAAAGCATCGATTGCTATATTTGTGCTAGAGCTTTGATTTTGAAAACATGAAACAATTTTGTCAACGGTAGTAATAAAGCATATGTATCATGTAGATTATATCTTACAAGTTGCAAGCCTCATGCATAGTGTACTAATAGTGCCCGCACCTTGTCCTAATTAGCTTGGACTACCGGATCATCACAATGCACATGTTTTAACCAAGTGTCACAAAGGGGTACCTCTATGCACGCTGTACAAAGGTCTAAGGAGAAAGCTCGCATTGGATTTCTCGCTATTGATTATTCTCAACTTAGACATCCATACCGGGACAACATAGACAACAGATAATGGACTCCTCTTTTATGCATAAGCATGTAACAACAATTAATAATTTTCTCATATGAGATTGAGGATATATGTCCAAAACTGAAACTTCCACCATGGATCATGGCTTTAGTTAGCGGCCCAATGTTCTTCTCTAACAATATGCATGCTTAACCATAAGGTGGTAGATCGCTCTTACTTCATACAAGACGAACATGCATAGCAACTCACATGAAATTCAACAAAGAGTAGTTGATGGCGTCCCCAGTAAACATGGTTATCGCACAACAAGCAACTTAATAAGAGATAAAGTGCATAATTACATATTCAATACCACAATAGTTTTTAAGCTATTTGTCCCATGAGCTATATATTGCAAAGGTGAATGATGGAATTTTAAAGGTAGCACTCAAGCAATTTACTTTGGAATGGCGGGAAATACCATGTAGTAGGTAGGTATGGTGGACACAAATGGCATAGTGGTTGGCTCAAGTATTTTGGATGCATGAGAAGTATTCCCTCTCGATACAAGGTTTAGGCTAGCAAGGCTTATTTGAAACAAACACAAGGATGAACTGGTGCAGCAAAACTCACATAAAAGACATATTGAAAACATTATACGACTTTACACCGTCTTCCTTGTTGTTCAAACTCAATACTAGAAATTATCTAGACCTTAGAGAAACCAAATATGCAAACCAAATTTTAGCATGCTCTATGTATTTCTTCATTAATGGGTGCAAAGCATATGATGCAAGAGCTTAATCATGAGCACAACAATTGCCAAGTATCACATTACCCAAGACATTTATAGCAATTACTACATGCATCATTTTCCAATTCCAACCATATAACAATTTAACGAAGGAGAAACTTCGCCATGAATACTATGAGTAAAAACTAAGGACATACTTGTTCATATGCTACAGCGGAGCGTGTCTCTCTCCCATAAAGTGAATGCTAGGATCCATTTTATTCAAACAAAACAAAAAACAAAAACAAACCGACGCTCCAAGCAAAGCACATAAGATGTGATGGAATAAAAATATAGTTTCAGGGGAGGAACCTGATAATGTTGTCGATGAAGAAGGGGATGCCTTGGGCATCCCCAAGCTTAGACGCTTGAGTCTTCTTGATATATGCATGGGTGAACCACCGGGGCATCCCCAAGCTTAGAGCTTTCACTCTCCTTGATCATGTTGCATCATACTCCTCTCTTGATCCTTGAAAACTTCCTCCACACCAAACTTAGAACAACTCATTAGAGGGTTAGCGACAATAAAAATTAACATGTTCAGAGGTGACACAATCATTCTTAACACTTCTGGACATTGCATAAAGCTAATGGACATTAATGGATCAAAGAAATTCATCCAACATAGCAAAAGAGGCAATGCGAAATAAAAGGCAGAATCTGTCAAAACAGAACAGTTCGTATTGACGAATTTTATCGAGGCACCAGACTTGCTCAAATGAAAATGCTCAAATTGAGTGAAAGTTGCGTACATATATGAGAATCACTCACGTAAATTTGTATAATTTTCTGAGTTACCTACAGGGAAAACAGCCCAGATTCGTGACAGCAAAGAAATCTGTTTCTGCGCAGTAATCCAAATCTAGTATGAACTTTTCTATCAACGACTTTACTTGGCACAACAAAACACTAAACTAAGATAAGGAGAGGTTGCTACAGTAGTAAGCAACTTCTAAGACACAAAATAAAAACAAGGTACTGTAGGTAAAAACATGGGTTGTCTCCCATAAGCGCTTTTCTTTAACGCCTTTCAGCTAGGCGCAGAAAGTGTGTATCAAGTATTATCGAAGGGTGGTGCTTTCTCAGCGGGGTGTGGAGTTTTCTCAACCAGGCATAGTATATTAGATACATAAGTTTTAGCATCTCCCTTTTCATTAGTCTTAGGCGTGCTACTCTCATCAAACAAATTTTCAGGAACAAGCCAAGCATAGTTATTTTCTAGCGCATCATTCATAGCTAAGAGTTTACATGGTATTGGTGCTTTGATCTCCCCTCCATCATTAATATTATTAGTGTACTTTATTCTATCCATATCCATCTTTTCAAGGAGACTAACAAAATTGGTGTAAGAACCAAGCATATTAAATTTAGCAAAAACCTTTCTAGCCTCTCTCGCTATACCACCAAATTCTCTAAGAAGGGTTTCTAAAACAAAATCTTTCTTTTCCCCTTCTTCCATATCACCAAGTGTGAGAAACATGTGTTGGATTATAGGATTGAGATTAACAAATTTAGTTTCCAACATGCGAACTAAAGCAGCAGCAGCAATTTCATAGGTAGGGGCAAGGTCTACCAAGTGTCTATCCTCAAAATCGTCAACTGATCGACATGGTTGAAAAATTCCTCTATATTATTTCTCCCAATTATAGACCCACGTCCTACCGGTATATCTTTCGTGGTAAAATTAAAAGGAAACATGATGAATCAAGTAAGGTAAATGCAAGTAACTAATTTTTTTGTGTTTTTGATATAGCAAACAAGATAACAAATAAAGTAAAACTAGCAACTAATTTTTTTTGTATTTTGATTTAGTGCAGCAAACAAAGTAGTAAATAAAACTAAGCAAGACAAAAACAAAGTAAAGAGATTGAGAAGTGGAGACTCCCCTTGCAGCGTGTCTTGATCTCCCCGGCAACGGCGCCAGAAAAAGAGCTTGATGGCGTGTAACTCACACGTTCGTTGGGAACCCCAAGAGGAAGGTATGATGCGCACAGCAGCAAGTTTTCCCTCAGAAAGAAACCAAGGTTTATCGAACCAGGAGGAGCCAAGAAGCACGTTGAAGGTTGATGGCGGCGGGATGTAGTGCGGCGCAACACCAGGGATTCCGGCGCCAACGTGGAACCTGCACAACACAACCAAAGTACTTTGCCCCAACGAAACAGTGAGGTTGTCAATCTCACCGGCTTGCTGTAACAAAGGATTAACCGTATTGTGTGGAAGATGATTGTTTGCAGAAAACAGTAGAACAAGTATTGCAGTAGATTGTATTTCAGTAAAGAGAATTGGACCGGGGTCCACAGTTCACTAGAGGTGTCTCTCCCATAAGACAAACAGCATGTTGGGTGAACAAATTACAGTTGGGCAATTGACAAATAAAGAGGGCATGACCATGCACATACATATTATGATGAGTATAGTGAGATTTAATTGGGCATTACGACAAAGTACATAGACCGCCATCCAACTGCATCTATGCCTAAAAAGTCCACCTTCAAAGTTATCATCCGAACCCCCTCCAGTATTAAGTTGCAAAGCAACAGACAATTGCATTAAGTATGGTGCGTAATGTAATCAACAACTACATCCTTAGACATAGCATCAATGTTTTATCCCTAGTGGCAATAGCACAACACAACCTTAGAACTTTCATCCTTTGTCCCAGGTGTCAATGTAGGCATGAACCCACTATCGAGCATAAATACTCCCTCTTGGAGTTACAAGCATCTACTTGGCCAGAGCATCTACTAGTAACGGAGAGCATGCAAGATCATAAACAACACATAGATATAACTTTGATAATCAACATAACAAGTATTCTCTATTCATCGGATCCCAACAAACGCAACATATAGAATTACAGATAGATGATCTTGATCATGTTAGGCAGCTCACAAGATCCGACAATGATAGCACAATGGGGAGAAGACAACCATCTAGCTACTGCTATGGACCCATAGTCCAGGGGTAGACTACTCACACATCACTCCGGAGGCGACCATGGCGGCGTAGAGTCCTCCGGGAGATGATTCCCCTCTCCGGCAGGGTGCCGGAGGCGATCTCCTGGATCCCCCGAGATGGGATCGGCGGCGGCGGCGTCTCTGGAAGGTTTTCCGTATCGTGGCTCTCGGTACTGGGGGTTTCGCAACGGAGGCTTTAAGTAGGTGGAAGGGCAGGTCAGGAGGCGGCACGAGGGCCCCACACCACAGGGCCGTGCGGCCAAGGGGGGGGCCGCGCCGCCCTAGGGTGTGGCCCCCTCGTGGCCCCACTTTGTCTCCTCTTCGGACTTCTGGAAGCTTCGTGGCAAAATAGGACCCTGGGCGTTGATTTCGTCCAATTCCGAGAATATTTCGTTACTAGGATTTCTGAAACCAAAAACAGCAAACAAAGAATCGGCACTTCGGCATCTTGTTAATAGGTTAGTTCCAGAAAATGCACGAATATGACATAAAGTGTGCATAAAACATGTAGATAACATCAATAATGTGGCATGGAACATAAGAAATTATCGATACGTCGGAGACGTATCACCCACCAGGTTGGCGAGAAACGAGCGATTTCTCAACTTGGGTAGGAATGGCGCTGAAACCAGCCGCCATGGAAGAAAGACGGTTAAATTGTTTGATCCGCTAGCCAGCCAGAAGGCAGAGAAACTTCGGCATGGCGATGGAAACATACCGGGGAGCTACGTACCCACCATCTTGGCGAAACACGGTCGATTTCTCGGCATCGGTAGGAAGGGTGACACTTGAACGGGCGGCCCTGGAAGAAAGACGGTCAAATAGCTGGTTCTCCCGGGTAAAAAAAATAGTTGGATCTGTTTGCCTTGCTGTAATCTGCGTTCATGGGGGCAAAGAAAGCACATGGCGATAAAAACCTACCAGGACTCTTGCTGGATTACTCTGCCCTGACCCAACAAGCCCGAAGCGGGCATCGAGCTTGCGATGGAAGCGCAGACTGAGCTTGCGATGGAAGCGCAGACTGAGCTTGCGATGGAAGCGCAGACATGCCTGTCCGCCGGCGCCGCTGGTACACTTTCAAAGTCGGAGTTTGCAGGACTTTCAGCGGGATGGATTTCACCGCGGATTTAGTCTCAGACAACAACGCCTCCTTCCTCTTCTTACACTTCTTCATGTTCTTCTTAGACAACTTGTTGAACGATGGATGAATCGCTGGAGGAAGAAGGAAGGGACAAGCAGGTGGGGATAGAAGGGGTCGGTGTAGAGCTCTCCGGGGAGGGTTCCCCGGGGAGGAGGATGAAAACTGGAACGAACAGGACAGGGATGGGACTGGGCAATCTTGTCCGTCCATCCAAAATCAAAGGGCGGGAGCACATAAGACTTTGGGCCATTGACAGGCTGGTCCTGCCACAGGCGGACCCCAAGTTTCAGCGATTCAATGTCAGTGAAAAGATGGGCAATGTAAAAGAATCTTGTTCGGGGTCGGCCGCGGAAGCCAAATCTCTGTGTCCCAAAGTCTACTAGTAGTCTACTCCTATATAGGTATAGCTGCATAGCCATCATACCATTGCATTGATCGAGCTGTACGCCTTTACCACTCTGATTCAGGTCCAAAATATTAGTGTTCTCTTGTCAAATCAAAGGCCTTGTCAGTTTGACGAAATGGACGTTCTTTAACTCACAAACTACTCCAAGGACATCATTTACGGACTACTCAGTTCGGCAAAAAGATTCTTGAAGCCATGTACATATTTTCTGGATCGATTTAGTAATTTGCTACAACTGTAATATTATTTCCAATTTTCAGCAATTTATTTGAATTTTAGGATTTTACTTATAAATTTCGCTAATTGACATGTGTAGGAAAGATAGAAAACAACTAGTGTAAGCATGACCAATTAATCCGACTAAATAAATCTTATAGTGGCCACTTTGCATCACTCAAACTGAGAGTGCATGTTAGATTCATATGATAGAATAATGGAGAATCGCTATGACATATGCCTCCTTGAATCCTACGGGAAAGAAATCTACGGGAATTGGTAGAGCTAGGTGCGTGATGGTATCATAGGAAAGACAAAGGAAATTTCTATATAGATTGAGAGTGCATAGCATAGTTGTCACAGATGCATATGAATTTTTCCAAGAGGTCTAACCTCTTATTAGAAATCCCATAGGGTTGTACTAGTATAAGAAAACAATACATAGAAATTTTGGAGGATTCAATTCTTCAAATCAAACAAGCTATATAGGGGAAAAATCATATCCTTTGATTCGTACAATTTGTATAGGAGTTATGTAGGATTTGACTATAGGATTTGAATATTTGTACGGTTGTGTAATATTTCTACCCAGATCAATTCACATACCACCGGTTATGTATTTTTTTGGGCTATAAAAATAGGAGGTGTGGTATATTTGATGTGTGTAGAGATAATCTCACCATCTTATAGCCACCCCTAACATTTCGAGCAAAAAAAAATCTATACCACTACCCACCTCTCGTCCTACACTCAATTCCTACACAACCAAACAACAAAAATTGGCTATCCCTAGCCAGGTGGTTGGGGATACTCTCACCCCATAAACCTATCTCCTAAACCAAACAACCCCTAATATGGAGGGAAGGAAAACCTAGTATCTGATACTGTACAAAAACACATAAAGCAATCTGGAACCGTCCACATAGAATCAACGGGCCAGAGCAGATGCCTTCTTTGGGAAGGGTCTTGCGCGGAAGCCAAGGAATCCTCTGCGTCGACAATCTGGTGTAGCAGTAAAATACACCATCATAGCGGAACATTGATGGAGTCACTACAATGCGTCCGAATCCGGGTATAGTCTTGTCATATCAATGGCCATGTCAGTTTCTCCAGATATAATCTATCTGTTAGCTAGTACTACTACTCTAGAGGCCGACGCCACATGCAGAAGTTGTACAGTACTACGACTACTATCGAGTATCGACTAGTCCGATCACGTCCAGGTCCCAACTACTCAAAAATGGCCGTAAAGAAAATGCAGAAGTAGGATGGGGCCACGACAAAAGACATACATCTATTTATGGACAGAGGTAGTATCATATCAGCATGCATTAGCATCTCATTTGCAACTAGTTGCACTCGCATCCTATTATCGGATATCACACTTCTGCACTTTTAAAAAATATGAAGAAAAACAAAACTGGGACACATATTATGTTGTGTATTGCTCCACAGTCACGAGATGAGTATGTAAAAAAATTCTAGCTGGCACAAAAAAGACAAATGATATGTGAATAGTTAAGGAATATTATTCACTTTGGTCTCTTCTTTTTTCCACAGCTCACATATGGTCACTTTTTGAAACAAATGTTTAGATGTGCGCAAGATACAACATAACCCGTGACTATGATTTGAATTTACATTTTTTTACAAACTCGAAATGTGACATCCGACAATAAGATGAGGGATCAACTAGTTGCGAAATGTTTGCACTCCTGACCATGCATCTGAATCTATCTACTAGACTACTACAACAACATACAAAATGCACCAGTTTTGAACTAGACATGTAACAGCAGTACTAACCGTTGGTTTCCAAAATCTAACGCTTGTGATTAGAGGGATTCGCGTCAAGAGATACCACAACAGCATACACTTCTTTCTAGAACCATCATGTAGCCATTATGTAGAAGAAGAAAAAGCAGGGTCACACCAATATCACACGTCCCACTCGATAGTAAGAAAGGTTCCAAGTTATTGTTCCCATTTCTCAACTGGTCATACCTTTTTCGATGGTGTAACCTACGTAGTATAAGTTATATATTAGTTGTATGGAAAGTTTGAGCAACATTTAGAACATAATTTTGTACTCCTAATTGGTCCAACATGCATGCTAAGATTGGGGTCTTCACCTTGAAACGGCGAGCGCCGAAAAGCGGGTCAAAATCGCCCAGATCCTCGAAGATATCTACAGGCGCAGCCGCTGTATGAGAGACGGAGTGGGAAACGAGTGGGGCGATGTATGAGAGACGGAGTGGGGGTGTAGTATGTACTATAGTAAGACGGCGAGACAGCGAGGTCAGAGTGATTAAGACTAGTCACAATGGGAAGTACGTAGTACGTAGTATCATACACTACTAGTTTGTGATACTACCTCCACAATGCATAGTATCATAATATGGTTCATACTTATGTCATATTTAAAGTTTTGTAGAATCTCAATGCAAATGTGTGTACATGATGTATTTGTCATGAAGTTTTCTAAGTTTTCTAGGTTTATGTGTTATAATACTACTCTCATCTCTCACCTGATAATTGATGTGACACATTAGATTTTTGCCAACATGGCATGTATGATACTACTTACGAGCCTTAAAAGCACTTTTTTGTGATGTTGATCAAATTGTACTCTAAAATTGTCACTGGACAACAGGTCGGCCTATTGCAAACTTGTTTGAATGAGCTAAAATAGTTAGAAATCTAGAAAATTTGTCACTTCAATGAATTTTCATCCTATAACATTTACTTAATTTGAAAAACGAATGGGGACGTTTGCCATAATGGGACAATCATTTCTACAAAAAAGAATAAGATGGAAAGTCTCGCAATGTTATTTATCATGACAACATTGACAATGTCACAACCGTGGGGTGATTAGGGAATCCACTCCACTAGAAAAAACAAACTTATATAAGGCATGTGTGGCAATGCAGTTTGTCTACCTTATACACATATCTCGATGTGTAGCTATATATGGATTTTATTTTCCAAATTTAGATGATCAGTTTATAGTTCACCATTTAATTAGATTCATAATTTTTGGGAATAAAATACTTGGAGGTACCCTGCAAGTGTGGTACCACAAACAAAGCCCAAACATGGGTCCCAATAGTACAACATTGCGCGCATATATAGGAAGTTTGAGCAAATTTGAAACCAACCAAATGAGGTAGAAACAAATCAAAAAAAAAGTTGTGAAACATGTGCATGGAGCCATCACATGACATGTACTTACTACTAACAAGTAAAAAATATAAAACCCTATCATACATAGAGGTTTGGGGTGAAGAGTTATTATTCACACACATATAGAATAAATATGGACTACTTTTGGCTTTCTACCCATTAATTTGAGCAAGCTTCATGCAGTGTCCACTTCAAACTTGACAACATTGGAACCACTTAATTGGTTACACTACGAAAACCACAGTCAACTTCTGAATAATGCATGCATTGCCCCCCTTTTGCACATATGCAACTTTGCAAAGTAGGGATTTTTGGTTTACCACACATTAGTGTGTTGCTTTCTTTTTATTAGGACCCATGTTTGGTAGCCACATTTTTCCAAAGCCAAAGTGTGGTTAGCAACAAAAAAAAAGCTAGTATGGCTAGCCACCAAATTGTGGCTTAAAATATTAAAGCCAAACTTTGTCAAAACTTTGTAAAAAAAAGTTGAGTCTATGACAAATGGACCATATATACATGCAATGAAGTGTGATAAGCCAAATTGTGGCAAAAACCAAACACATGCCAAATAAACTATATGCATGGCTGCCAAATTTTGGCTTCTTGACAAATTGTGGCTAGGAACCAAACATGCCCTTGCTGGCCAAAGGGGTCCAAATATGTGTTTTGTTTATTCGCTATCATGTGCAGTGTGTGCACAATACCACAAATCAAAATTTCACGGGTAGGCCAAACATGCATGCATGGTAGGCGAATCGCCATTTCGAAGGCTAATTTGTCAAACTAGCTTACCATGAAACCATCATTTGTACTCCAATTAATTAAGTTCGGATATGAATGGTGGTCATCAACCAAACTAATAAGAATTCAAAATTTGGGATGATATAGGGATGTGCCCTATTGTTGTGGAATCAGAAAACATTAATTAGCCAACGAAAATGTGGGTTGCATCCAAGTATAGTAACTCACAAAGTCGATTGCCAAGAAGTTTTTGCCTAAATTTGAAAAAAGCCAAAAATGAGGTTCAAACTTATTGAAATCAGCAAGCAAGGCAATCACGAAGTCACCAATTACTACTTTTATCTAGGAAAAATAACAAACATGATGGCATGCAACTATTCTTGAGAAGCGAGAATCATTACGTAAATATTTTTTGGAGCCATGCATGTTGGACATTGATTCTCTTCTTGCCACATGGGTGAGCTAGCTTGGTTACCGCAAGAACCATGCATGGCGAACTTTCGAATCATGACCCCTTTTTAAGAGATCAATGAAAAACTTCTTATTTTCGACTATACTTTGCCAAATACAGTTTTTTTGGTTTTCCACATAAAGTCTTTTCATTTTTATTGGCCGAATTAAGGGGGGCAAAATTAAAAGGATGTATTTGTGAAGTGGCTACCGCGTGTATTGCGCACACTACCACCTATACAATTTTCACAAGCGGGTGACATGGTTGGATGGCCATGCATTTCCATGGTTTGTTGGATTATCTCATCATGTAGTATATAATAAATTTATTTTGTAAATATTTTTCAATTCAAGTATTAACGATGGTTATATTACAACTCAAATAAATTGGGAAAATACTGGGATTCGCCTCCCTATAATCAATCTTGCCCGTCCATTTCCTATCACAGGACTATAGGGACGACGAGATTTAAATGGCGGTTGGCATTAATTCCTCAACCTCATCGCAATATTATTCCCATCTGTCCCCACTAAACAACCCCTGGCGGTTCGTTCTCCCCTGCATTTCGGCAAGTTCCAAAAAACCCCATTGTTTGCAGTTGCTCTCCCTCCCTCCCCCTCAATCCCTCCGATCAGTTCGACGTGCTTCAGCGCTGCCATGGCCGACGGCGGCCTGTTTACGCTGAAGAGGAGCGTCGTTCCCCATGGGACGACCAAGGTGAACGTGGTCTACACGAATGACCCTTCCGTTCTCGAGCACACCCTCAAGATGTACAAACAAAAGCTACTAGAGGACAGGCCCAGGTTCGTCGGCCTCGACCTAGAATACACTGCGGACCAAGTAAGTACCGCCGTCGTTCAGTTGGCCATGGACGACCACGTCCTGGTGTACCATTTCTGCAGGTATGTTCTTCACATGCCTTCCTTTATCCTTTTGTTTTTTAATATAGAAACTCTTCCTTTATCTTGGATCTGCTTTTTTATTTCGAAATAGACTAGGTTCTAACTTGTATGAAAACACGAACAAACTAACTTGTATGAAAAATGTGGTCTGGAACGTAATATCCAACATACTTGTATAATTTTTTTGGATTGACCACGATATCTAGTTTCATGATTTTGGTACTCAAAATTTGCACAAATTTCATGTACTCATACTCACCGATAATCGGCATGGATGTCAAGATATTAACATATAGTAACTGAATCTTAACTTGACACTTAAATAATTAGATCATATAGTCGCAACAATAATTCATGTTATTTTGATGTGTATCACTGATGCAAAATCATTGTTTCACTGCAACAAGTATACAGTTTACTGGAAGAAAAATATGTGTACTATTTCAGCATATACGATCTTACAAGATTGATTTGTGTTAACATGCAGGAGTCATGATAATCTGCAGCCTTGCAAGAATTCCTTCAACATAAAGGAATTTGTTTCACAACTGTTGACATCAGGGGTGACTCTAGCAGGTTTGCTAGAGATGGCATTAAAATTCCTAAACATAATTGATTGACATTCAGGATATGATCAATTTCAATGGTCCTGGCAATAGGACTGGCATGGGTGATTTGGCAGCCGCCTGATACGTCTCCGACGTATCGATAATTTCTTATGTTCCATGCCACATTATTGATGTTATCTACATGTTTTATGCACACTTTATGGCATATTCGTGCATTTTCTGGAACTAACCTACTAACAAGATGCCGAAGTGCCAGTTGCTGTTTTCTGCTGTTTTTGGTTTCAGAAATCCTAGTAACGAAATATTCTCGGAATTGGACGAAATCAACGCCCAGGGTCCTATTTTGCCACGAAGCTTCTAGAAGTCCGAAGAGGAGACGAAGTGGGGCCACGAGGTGGCCACACCCTAGGGCGGCGCGGCCCCCCTGGCCGCGCGGCCCTGTGGTGTGGGGCCCTCGTGCCGCCTCCTGACCTGCCCTTCCGCCTACTTAAAGCCTCCGTTGCGAAACCCCCGATGCAGAGCCACGATACGGAAAACCTTCCAGAGACGCCGCCGCCGCCGATCCCATCTCGGGGGATCCAGGAGATCGCCTCCGGCACCCTGCCGGAGAGGGGAATCATCTCCCGGAGGACTCTACGCCGCCATGGTCGCCTCCGGAGTGATGTGTGAGTAGTCTACCCCTGGACTATGGGTCCATAGCAGTAGCTAGATGGTTGTCTTCTCCCCATTGTGCTTCATTGTCGGATCTTGTGAGCTGCCTAACATGATCAAGATCATCTATCTGTAATTCTATATGTTGCGTTTGTTGGGATCCGATGAATAGAGAATACTTGTTATGTTGATTATCAAAGTTATGTCTATGTGTTGTTTATGATCTTGCATGCTCTCCGTTACTAGTAGATGCTCTGGCCAAGTAGATGCTTGTAACTCCAAGAGGGAGTATTTATGCTCGATAGTGGGTTCATGCCTCCATTGATATCTGGGACAGTGATAGAAAGTTCTAAGGTTGTGTGGATGTGCTGTTGCCACTAGGGATAAAACATTAGTGCTATGTTCAAGGATGTAGTTACTAGTTACATTACGCGCAATACTTAATGCAATTGTCTGTTGTTAGCAACTTAATACTGGAGGGGGTTCGGATGATAACCTGAAGGTGGACTTTTTAGGCATAGATGCATGCTGGATGGCGGTCTATGTACTTTGTCGTAATGCCCAATTAAATCTCACTATACTCATCATAATATGGATGTGCATGGTCATGCCCTCTTTATTTGTCAATTGCCCAACTGTAATTTGTTCACCCAACATGCTGTTTATCTTATGGGAGAGACACCTCTAGTGAACTGTGGACCCCGGTCCAATTCTCTATACTGAAATACAATCTACTGCAATACTTGTTCTACTGTTTTCTGCAAACAATCATCTTCCACACAATACGGTTAATCCTTTGTTACAGCAAGCCGGTGAGATTGACAACCTCACTGTTTCGTTGGGTTAAAGTACTTTGGTTGTGTTGTGCAGGTTCCACGTTGGCGCCGGAATCTCTGGTGTTGCGCCGCACTACATCCCGCCGCCATCAACCTTCAACGTGCTTCTTGACTCCTACTGGTTCGATTAAACCTTGGTTTCTTACTGAGGGAAACTTGCTACTGTGCGCATCACACCTTCCTCTTGGGGTTCCCAACGGACGTGTCAACCACACGCATCAAGCAAATTTCTGGCGCCGTTGCCGGGGAGATCAAGACACGCTGCAAGGGGAGTCTCCACATCCCAATCTCTTTACTTTGTTTTTGTCTTGCTTAGTTTTATTTACTACTTCGTTTGCTGCACTAAATCAAAATACAAAAAAAAATTAGTTGCTAGTTTTACTTTATTTGCTATCTTGTTTGCTATATCAAAAACACAAAAAAAATTAGTTACTTGCATTTACTTTATCTAGTTTGCTTTATTTACTGTTGCTAAAATGGCCAACCCTGAAAATACTAAGTTGTGTGACTTCACAACCACAAATAATAATGATTTCTTATGCACACCTATTGCTCCACCTGCTACTACAGCAGAATTCTTTGAAATTAAACCTGCTTTACTGAATCTTGTTATGCGAGAGCAATTTTCTGGTGTTAGTTCTGATGATGCTGCTGCCCATCTTAATAATTTTGTTGAACTATGTGAAATGCAAAAATATAAAGATGTAGATGGTGACATTATAAAATTAAAATTGTTCCCTTTCTCATTAAGAGGAAGAGCTAAAGATTGGTTGCTATCTCTGCCTAAGAATAGTATTGATTCATGGACTAAATGCAAGGATGCTTTTATTGGTAGATATTATCCCCCTGCTAAAATTATATCTTTTAGGAGTAGCATAATGAATTTTAAACAATTAGATACTGAACATGTTGCTCAAGCTTGGGAAAGAATGAAATCTCTGGTTAAAAATTGCCCAACCCATGGACTGACTACTTGGATGATCATCCAAACCTGCTATGCAGGACTAAATTTTTCTTCACGGAATTTATTGGATTCAGCTGCTGGAGGTACCTTTATGTCCATCACTCTTGGTGAAGCAACAAAGCTTCTTGATAATATGATGATTAACTACTCTGAATGGCACACGGAAAGAGCTCCACAAGGTAAGAAGGTAAATTCTGTCGAAGAAACCTCTTCCTTGAGTGATAAGATTGATGCTATTATGTCTATGCTTGTGAATGATGGGACTAATATTGATCCTAATAATGTTCCGTTAGCTTCATTGGTTGCACAAGAAGAACATGTTGATGTAAACTTCATTAAAAATAATAATTTCAACAACAATGCTTATCAGAACAATTCTAGTAACAACTATAGGCCATATCCTTATAATAATGGCAACGGCTATGGTAATACTTATGGGAATTCTTACAACAATAATAGGAGTTCACCCCCTGGACTTGAAGCTATGCTTAAAGAATTTATTAGTACACAAACTGCTTTTAACAAATCTGTTGAAGAAAAGCTTGGGAAAATTGATATACTTGCTTCTAAAGTCGATAGTCTTGCTGCTGATGTTGATCTTTTGAAATCAAAAGTTATGCCTAATGAAAATCATCATAATAAAATTGTTACTACAGCAAATTCCATCCAAGTTAGAATTAATGAGAATATAAGATTAATGGCTGAACTGCGTGCTAGGTGGGATAGAGAAGAAAATGAAAAACTAGCTAAAGAGAAGAATGTAGCTAAAGTTTGGACTATTACCACCACTTGTAATGCTAATGCTACACATGTTGCTGCACCTCCTACTATTAATAATAAAAGAATTGGTGTTAGCAATGTTTCCACTTCTAATGCAAAGCGCGAGAAACTGCTAAATCGCTAAATCATTAAACCGCTCGTGATAAAACTGCTGAATTTTTTTCCAACATTGGGGATGATGATCCCATTGCTTTAGATTATAATGGTTTGAATTTTGATGATTGCCACATCTCTGAAGTTATAAAGTTCTTGCAAAAACTTGCTAAAAGTCCTAATGCTAGTGCTATAAATTTGGCTTTCACGCAACATATTACAAATGCTCTCATAAAAGCTAGAGAAGAGAAACTAGAGCGCGAAGCCTCTATTCCTAGAAAGCTAGAGGATGGTTGGGAGCCCATCATTAAGATGAAGGTTAAAGATTTTGATTGTAATGCTTTATGTGATCTTGGTGCAAGTATTTCTGTTATGCCTAAGAAAATTTATAATATGCTTGACTTGCCACCGCTGCAAAATTGTTATTTGGATGTTAATCTTGCTGATCATTCTACAAAGAAACCTTTGGGGAAAGTTGATAATGTTCGCATTACCGTTAACAATAACCTTGTCCCCGTTGATTTTGTTGTCTTGGATATTGAATGCAATGCATCTTGTCCCATTATATTGGGAAGACCTTTTCTTCGAACTATTGGTGCTATCATTGATATGAAGGAAGGTAATATAAAATATCAATTTCCTCTCAAGAAAGGTATGGAACACTTCCCTAGAAAGAGAATGAAGTTACCTTTTGATTCTATTATGAGAACAAATTATGATGTTGACACTTCGTCTCTTGATAATACTTGATACACACTTTCTGCGCCTAGCTGAAAGGCGTTAAAGAAAAGCGCTTATGGGAGACAACCCATGTTTTTTTTACTACAGTACTTTGTTTTTATTTTGTGTCTTGGAAGTTGTTTACTACTGTAGCAACCTCTCCTTATCTTAGTTTAGTGTTTTGTTGTGCCAAGTAAAGTCGTTGATAGAAAAGTTCATACTAGATTTGGATTACTGCGCAGAAATAGATTTCTTTGCTGTCACGAATCTGGGCTGTTTTCCCTGTAGGTAACTCAGAAAATTATGCCAATTTACGTGAGTGATCCTCAGATATGTACGCAACTTTCATTCAATTTGAGCATTTTCATTTGAGCAAGTCTGGTGCCTCGATAAAATTCGTCAATACGAACTGTTCTATTTTGAACGATTCTGCCTTTTATTTCGCATTGCCTCTTTTGCTATGTTGGATGAATTTCTTTGATCCATTAATGTCCAGTAGCTTTATGCAATGTCCAAAAGTGTTAAGAATGATTGTGTCACCTCTGAACATGTTAATTTTTATTGTCACTAACCCTCTAATGAGTTGTTCTAAGTTTGGTGTGGAGGAAGTTTTCAAGGATCAAGAGAGGAGTATGATGCAACATGATCAAGGAGAGTGAAAGCTCTAAGCTTGGGGATGCCCCGGTGGTTCACCCCTACATATATTAAGAAGACTCAAGTGTCTAAGCTTGGGGATGCCCAAGGCATCCCCTTCTTCATCGACAACATTATCAGGTTCCTCCCCTGAAACTATATTTTTATTCCATCACATCTTATGTGCTTTGCTTGGAGCGTCGGTTTGTTTTTGTTTTTTGTTTTGTTTGAATAAAATGGATCCTAGCATTCACTTTATGGGAGAGAGACACGCTCCGCTGTAGCATATGGACAAGTATGTCCTTAGTTTCTACTCATAGTATTCATGGCGAAGTTTCTCCTTCGTTAAATTGTTATATGGTTGGAATTGGAAAATGATACATGTAGTAATTGCTATTAATGTCTTGGGTAATGTGATACTTGGCACTTGTTGTGCTCATGTTTAAGCTCTTGCATCATATGCTTTGCACCCATTAATGAAGAAATACATAGAGCATGCTAAAATTTGGTTTGCATATTTGGTTTCTCTAAGGTCTAGATAATTTTTAGTATTGAGTTTGAACAACAAGGAAGACGGTGTAGAGTCTTATAATGTTTTCAATATGTCTTTTATGTGAGTTTTGCTGCACCGGTTCATCCTTGTGTTTGTTTCAAATAAGCCTTGCTAGCCTAAACCTTGTATCGAGAGGAATACTTCTCATGCATCCAAAATACTTGAGCCAACCACTATGCCATTTGTGTCCACCATACCTACCTACTACATGGTATTTTCCGCCATTCCAAAGTAAATTGCTTGAGTGCTACCTTTAAAATTCCATCATTCACCTTTGCAATATATAGCTCATGGGACAAATAGCTTAAAAACTATTGTGGTATTGAATATGTAATTATGCACTTTATCTCTTATTAAGTTGCTTGTTGTGCGATAACCATGTTCACTGGGGACGCCATCAACTACTCTTTGTTGAATTTCATGTGAGTTGCTATGCATGTTCGTCTTGTCTGAAGTAAGAGCGATCTACCACCTTATGGTTAAGCATGCATATTGTTAGAGAAGAACATTGGGCCGCTAACTAAAGCCATGATCCATGGTGGAAGTTTCAGTTTTGGACAAATATCCTCAATCTCATATGAGAAAAATTATTAATTGTTGTTACATGCTTATGCATAAAAGAGGAGTCCATTGTCTGTTGTCTATGTTGTCCCGGTATGGATGTCTAAGTTGAGAATAATCAATAGCGAGAAATCCAATGCGAGCTTTCTCCTTAGACCTTTGTACAGACGGCATAGAGGTACCCCTTTGTGACACTTGGTTAAAACATGTGCATTGCGATGATCCGGTAGTCCAAGCTAATTAGGACAAGGTGCGGGCACTATTAGTACACTATGCATGAGGCTTGCAACTTGTAAGAAATAATTTACATGATACATATGCTTTATTACTACCGTTGACAAAATTGTTTCATGTTTTCAAAATCAAAGCTCTAGCACAAATATAGCAATCGATGCTTTTCCTCTATGGAGGACCATTCTTTTACTTTCAATGTTGAGTCAGTTCACCTATTTCTCTCCACCTCAAGAAGCAAACACTTGTGTGAACTGTGCATTGATTCCTACATACTTGCTTATTGCACTTATTATATTACTCTATGTTGACAATATCCATGAGATATACATGTTACAAGTTGAAAGCAACCGCTGAAACTTAATCTTCCTTTGTGTTGCTTCAATGCCTTTACTTTGAATTATTGCTTTATGAGTTAACTCTTATGCAAGACTTATTGATGCTTGTCTTGAAGTGCTATTCATGAAAAGTCTTTGCTTTATGATTCACTTGTTTACTCATGTCATATACATTGTTTTGATCGCTGCATTCACTACATATGCTTTACAAATAGTATGATCAAGGTTATGATGGCATGTCACTCCAGAAATTATCTGTGTTATCGTTTTACCTGCTCGGGACGAGCAGAACTAAGCAGGGATGCTGATACGTCTCCGACGTATCGATAATTTCTTATGTTCCATGCCACATTATTGATGTTATCTACATGTTTTATGCACACTTTATGGCATATTCGTGCATTTTCTGGAACTAACCTACTAACAAGATGCCGAAGTGCCGATTCTTTGTTTTCTGCTGTTTTTGGTTTCAGAAATCCTAGTAACGAAATATTCTCGGAATTGGACGAAATCAACGCCCAGGGTCCTATTTTGCCACGAAGCTTCCAGAAGTCCGAAGAGGAGACGAAGTGGGGCCACGAGGTGGCCACACCCTAAGGCGGCGCGGCCCCCCCTTGGCCGCGCGGCCCTGTGGTGTGGGGCCCTCGTGCCGCCTCCTGACCTGCCCTTCCGCCTACTTAAAGCCTCCGTCGCGAAACCCCCAGTACCGAGAGCCACGATACGGAAAACCTTCCAGAGACGCCGCCGCCGCCGATCCCATCTCGGGGATCCGGAGATCGCCTCCCGGCACCCTGCCGGAGAGGGGAATCATCTCCGGAGGACTCTACGCCGCCATGGTCGCCTCCGGAGTGATGTGTGAGTAGTCTACCCCTGGACTATGGGTCCATAGCAGTAGCTAGATGGTTGTCTTCTCCCCATTGTGCTTCATTGTCGGATCTTGTGAGCTGCCTAACATGATCAAGATCATCTATCTGTAATTCTATATGTTGTGTTTGTTGGGATCCGATGAATAGAGAATACTTGTTATGTTGATTATCAAAGTTATGTCTATGTGTTGTTTATGATCTTGCATGCTCTCCGTTACTAGTAGATGCTCTGGCCAAGTAGATGCTTGTAACTCCAAGAGGGAGTATTTATGCTCGATAGTGGGTTCATGCCTCCATTGATATCTGGGACAGTGATAGAAAGTTCTAAGGTTGTGGATGTGCTGTTGCCACTAGGGATAAAACATTAGTGCTATGTTCAAGGATGTAGTTACTAGTTACATTACGCGCAATACTTAATGCAATTGTCTGTTGTTAGCAACTTAATACTGGAGGGGGTTCGGATGATAACCTGAAGGTGGACTTTTTAGGCATAGATGCATGCTGGATGGAGGTCTATGTACTTTGTCGTAATGCCCAATTAAATCTCACTATACTCATCATAATATGTATGTGCATGGTCATGCCCTCTTTATTTGTCAATTGCCCAACTGTAATTTGTTCACCCAACATGCTGTTTATCTTATGGGAGAGACACCTCTAGTGAACTGTGGACCCCGGTCCAATTCTCTATACTGAAATACAATCTACTGCAATACTTGTTCTACTGTTTTCTGCAAACAATCATCTTCCACACAATACGGTTAATCCTTTGTTACAACAAGCCGGTGAGATTGACAACCTCACTGTTTCGTTGGGGCAAAGTACTTTGGTTGTGTTGTGCAGGTTCCACGTTGGCGCCGGAATCTCTGGTGTTGCGCCGCACTACATCCCGCCGCCATCAACCTTCAACGTGCTTCTTGACTCCTACTGGTTCGATTAAACCTTGGTTTCTTACTGAGGGAAACTTGCCGCTGTGCGCATCACACCTTCCTCTTGGGGTTCCCAACGGACGTGTCAACCACACGCATCACCGCCATCATTGACCCATCTTACAAAGACATGAAGACCAAGTTCCCTACTAGCAGCCACGATCAATGGGAGTGCATGCCATTGCCTGAAGTAAACTTGAGGTATGCTGCGATTGATGGGTATGTCAGTTTTGAGTTGTACAGGCGACTCAAAAAAATCAATGATGGGCAGCGTCAAGCACAACCAATTCCAAGGGAAGTGGTTTGCCCGGATTGCAAGGAAGCGGCTAGGTTGGCCGCTCTTCCCCCTGCCTGGCGCGACGAGAAGAAGCAGTGTGTCGGGACAACCTCATCGGGAATTTGTATCTTATTGCTTTAGGCACAACATACCATTTGATCCGAAGAATATGCCACCATGGATAAAGGACCCGTGCGAGCCTACTTCGGGGTCTCCGTGGGATGGCGGTTCACATGGTGAGCAAGCTAGGGCAACGGCTGGATGTGGTGAGCTAGCAAGGGCAGGGCCTGTATCTGGTTGGGAAGCTCCAACAAGGATTCCCGACACACGAAGTGCGAACGAGTGCAGAACTTGGACTGCCAACCCATGGGAGGCAGGTACAAGCGGCACCGGCAAGCGCATCAAGAGGGATGATGATAATTGGTGAACTAGGCTGGCGTTATATGTTTCCAAGATTGTACATAAGTTTAGAATTATGAACTGGTAGTATTGTTTAGGTGATGTAATTACTTTTGCAACAATGTGTATGAGGTTTCAGAACCACGCATCCTTATTTAAACATGTTTAAAACATGAAAATGAAAAGGTAAGCCTGCATCCTTCTTAGTCACTCCAAAATGAAGCTTTTCGGAAGGTATTTGAAAGTTCCATGTTTGAAACCCAAAACGACTTCTCTTCGTGATTGACTTCATAAGACAAAGTTCAGGCTTAGGGGTAGATACATGATTTTTCTGGTTTGAATATGACTAGACCTTGTTTATCAACTTGAGTGCTTACTATATGACATAAGAAGGCTATGTGCTTTGGTTTTTCTTTTTTTTTGAAATTTTATGCCCATTTGAATCTTGGTCAAATCCTAGGTACGGTTTGACCAAGATTTGAACAAGTTTAAAATATGAAAATAAAATGTAAGCCCGGTCTGGATCCTTCTTAGTCACTCTGAAATGAAGCTTTTGGAAGGTTTTTGAAATTTCCATGTTTGAAACCCAAAACCACTTCTCTTCATGCTTGACTTCGTAAGATAGAGTTTAGGGTTAGGGGTAGATACGTACATGATTTTTCTAACTATTTTTATGCCCATTTGAATCTTGGTCAAATCATAGGTTTGACCAAGATTTAAACATGTTTAAAATATGAAAATGAAAAGGTAAGCCTGCATCCTTCTTAGTCACTCCAAAATGAAGTTTTTGGGAAGGTTTTTGAAATTTCCATGTTTGAAACCCAAAAACGACTTCTCTTCGTGCTTGACTTCATAAGACAAAGTTTAGGGTTAGGGGTAGATACATGATTTTTCTGGTTTGAATATGTCTAGACCTTGTTTATCAACTTGAGTGCTTATTATATGACATAAAAAGGCTATGTGCTTTGGTTTTTCATTTTTTTATACCCATTTGAATCTTGGTCCAATCCTAGGTTTGACCAAGATTTGAACAAGTTTAAAACATAAAAATAAAAGGTAAGCTCGACCTGGATCCTTCTTAGTCACTCTAAAATGAAGCTTTTGGGGGGTTCTTGAAATTTCCATGTTTGAAACCCAAAACCACGTCTCTTCATGCTTGACTTCATAAGACAGAGTTTAGGGTTAGGGTAGATACATGATTTGTCTGGTTTGAATATGTCTTGACCTTGTTTATCAACTTGAATGCTTAATATATGACATAAGAATACTATGTGCTTTGGTTTTCATTTTTTGATTTTTTCTGAATTTTTATGCCCATTTGATCTTGGTCAAATCCTAGGTTTAACCAAGGTTTAAACAAGTTTAAAACATGAAAATGAAAAGGTAAGCCTGCATCCTTCTTAGTCACTCCAAAATGAGGCTTTTGGGAAGGTTTTTGTAATTTCCATGTTTTGAAACCCAAAACGACTTCTCTTCGTGCTTGACTTCATAAGACAAAGTTTAGGGTTAGGGGTAGATACAAGATTTTTCTGGTTTGAATATCTCTAGACCTTGTTTACCAACTTGAGTGCTTACTATATATGACATAAGAAGGCTATGTGCTTTGGTTTTTCAGTTTTTTTGAACTTTTATACCCATTTGAATCTTGGTCAAATCCTAGGTACGGTTTGACCAAGATTTGAACATGTTTAAAACATGAAAATAAAAGGTAAGCATGGATCCTTCTTAGTAACTCTAAAATGAAGCTTTTGGGAGGTTTTTGAAATTTCCATGTTTGAAACCCGAAACCACTTCTCTTCATGCTTGATCGACTTCATAAGACAGAATTTAGGGTTAGTGGGTAGATACATGATTTGTCTGGTTTGAATATGTTTAGACCTTGTTTATCAAATTGAATGCTTACTATATGACATAAGAATACTATGTGCTTTAGTTTTCATTTTTTGATTTTTTCTGATTTTTTTTGCCCATTTGATCTTGGTCAAATCCTAGGTTTAACCAAGATTTAAACAAGTTTAAGACATGAAAATGAAAAGGTAAGCCTGCATCCTTCTTAGTCACTCCAAAATGAAGCTTTTGGGAAGGTTTTTGAAATTTCCATGTTTGAAACCCAAAACCACTTCTCTTCATGCTTTACTTCATAAGACAGAGTTTAGGGTTAGGGGTAGATATACGTGATTTGTCTAGTTTGAATATGTCTAGACCTTGTTTCATCAACTTGAATTCTTACTATATGACATAAAAAAAACTATGTGGTTTGGTTTGATAGTTCATTGTTCATAATTCATAGTTGATCATACATACGGATCATACATACAGAATTGCGCGATCCTTATCGCGACTTCTAACCTATCTAGTCGTCGAGGAAGATGACGGTCGCGTTCTCCTCCGCATCCCGCGCCTCCTTCTCCTTCACGGCGGCGATGGCCGCCGCCTTGTCTTCTTCCTCCGCCCTCTTCTTGTCGGCATCGTCCTTGAGGGACGCGGCCAGCGCCTTCAAGAAGAGGGGGTCTTCCCCTTCCTCCGCCTCCTCCGCCTCCTCGCTGGGCCGGCGGCGCGAATCCGCCGCTGGTGCTCGCCTCCCACGCCGCCTTCGACCGGCGGTTCCTCTCCCGGTCGGCGCGCCATTTGTTGAAGACGGGGCCGCTCATCGGTTTGAGCGGCGGATCCGCCTTGTAAGAGCCCGCCGGGGCGAACTCGCGGAGCGACGACGGCATGTACAGGGGAGCCTCTGTGCACTCGCACGCCGCGCGCCGACTCCCGGCGGCGGACGTTTGCACTGAGCCGCCACGCCTCCTCGAGCGTGTCCGGCGCGCGGGATCGCTTCGATCCGCTCGCGGGCGACGCGGAACTGGTACGGCGTGAATACATGGAGAGCGGCGAAGAATCACCACCCTGCAATCAAGGCCAAGCACGTAGCATATGGCCTCTTCCTTACGTCTTTTGACTGGTTTGTTGCCGGTCAACGCCCCTGCTGGCCACGATGCTCCCGGTCTGTTTAAAGTTCAGCATTAAACTCTACTATACAACTGTCGTGGTCTTGTGATGTACAGTACTAGTACTCTTTTGTAGCATTTGTGATGTAGTAGTACTATACTTTTTTTTGAACTGATATAGTACTATCTAAGAAAAGTACTCCCTCTGATTCACATTCTTTTTAGCACCAAGAAATATGGATCGGAGCGAGGGAGTGAATTGGCATCTCGTGCATGAAGCTTGACAGATTGATCGGGTTGGCTAGAACGGCTAAACAATGCTGCTCATTAGGCAAATGCATGCCATGTACGATAGTATACATCTAATAAAGAAGTCTATACTGACATAAAAAAAGACTACATTGGGGATGAGAGTCAATTGGGGCATCTACAATACAGAAAATCTTGCTCGTAGTTGATTTTGGCTAAGAGGGTTTTGTGCCCATACTTATCTTGGTCAAATCCTAGGTTTGACAATGATTTAAACAAGTTTAAAATATGAAAATGAAAAGGTAAGCATGGATACTTCTTAGTCACTCTAAAATGAAGCTTTTGGGAGGTTTTTTGATATTTCCATGTTTGAAACCAAGAACCACTTCTCTTCATGCTTGGCTTCATAAGATAAAGTTTAGGGGTTAGGGGGTAGATACATGATTTGTTTGGTTTGAATATGTCTAGACCTTGTTTATCAGCTTGAATGCTTACTATATGACATAAGAAGACTATGTACTTTGGTTTTTCATTTTTTTGTTTTTTTAATTTTATGCCCATTTGAATCTTGGTCAAATACACTAGCTATGACCAAGATGTAAACAAGTTTAAAACATGAAAATGAAAAGGTAAGCATGGATCCTTCTTAGTCACTCTAAAGTGAAGCTTTTGGCGGGTTCTTGAAATTTCCAAGTTTGAAACCCAAAACCACTTCTCTTCATGCTTGACTACATAAGACAGAGTTTAGGGTTAGGGGTAGATACATGATTTTTCTTGTTTGAATATATCTAGACCTTGTTTGTCAACTTTAATGCTAACTATATGACATAAGAAAACTATGTGCTTTGGTTTTTAATTTTTCTAATTTTTTTTATTTTGATGCACATTTGAATCTTTGTCAAATCCTAGGTTTGACCAAGATTTAAACAAGTATAAAACATGAAAATGAAAAGGGGAAGCATGTATCCTTCTTAGTCACTCTAAAATGAAGTTTTTGGGATGTTCTTGAAATTTTCATGTTTGAAACCCAAAACCACTTCTCTTCATGCTTGACTTCATAAGATATAGTTTAGGGGCTAGGGGATAGATACATGATTTGCCTAGGTTTGAATATGCATGTCCAATCCTTGTTTATCAACTTGAATGCTTAGTATATGACATAAGAAGACTATATGCTTTTGTTTTTCATTTTTCTGATTTTTTTAAATTTTATGCCCATTTGAATCTTTTGGTCAAATCCTTGGTTTAATTTGACACGGATTTAAACAAGTTTAAAATATGAAAATGAAAAGGTGGTAAGCAGGCATGGATCCTTCTTATATATATTAGTCACTCTAAAATGAAGCTTTTGGGAGGTTTTTGAAATTTCCATGTTTGAAACCCAAAACCACTTCTCTTCATGTTGTTGACTTCATAAGATAGAGTTTAGGGGTTAGGGGTATAGATACATGATTTTTCTTGTTTGAATATGTGTCTAGACCTTGTTTATCAACTTTAATGCTTACTATATGACATAAGAATACTATGTGCTTTCATTTGGTTTTTAATTTTTATAATTTTTTTTGAATTTTGATGCACATTTTGAATCTTGGTCAAATCCTAGGTTTGACCGAGATTTGAACAAGTTTAAAACAAGAAAATAAAAGGTAAGCCCGCCAGACTGGATCCTTCTTAGTCACTCTATAATGAAGCTTTTAGGGGGGTTGTTGAAAATGTAAGCATGTATCCTTCTTAGTACGTCACACCATAATGAAGCTTTTGGGAGGGTTTTTTAAATGTCCATGTTTGAAACCCAAAACGACTTCTCTTCGTGCTTGACTTCATAATTAAGACAAAGTTTAGGGTTAGGGGTAGATACATGATTTTTCTGGTTTGAATATGTCTAGACTTTGTTTATCAACTTGAGTGCTTACTATATGGCATATATAAGAAGCTAGGCTATGTGCTTTGGTTTTTCATTTTTTTTTGAATTTTTATGCCCATTTGAATCTTGGTCAAATCATAGGTACGTACAGTTTGACCAAGATTTGAACATGTTTAAAACATGAAAATAAAAGGTAAGCATGGATCCTTCTTAGTCACTCTAAAATGAAGCTTTTGGGAGGTTTTTGAAATTTCCATGTTTGAAACCCAAAACCACTTCTCTTCATGCTTGGCTTCGTAAGATAGAGTTTAGGGTTTGGGGTAGATACGTACATGATTTTTCTAAGTATTTTTACGCCCATTTGAATCTTCGTCAAATCCTAAGTTTGACCAAGATTTGAACAAGTTTAAAACATGAAAATGAAAAGGGTAAGCCTGGATCCTTGTTTAGGGTTAGGGGGTAGATACATGATTTTTGTGGTTTGAATATGCCAGACCTTGTTTATCACCTTGAATGCTTACTATATGACATAGGAAGACGGCGTGCTTTTGTTTTTTCTTTTTTTTTGATTTTTTTGAATTTTTATGCCCATTTGAATCTTGGTCAAATCCTAAGTTTGACCAAGATTTAAACATGTTTAAAACATGAAAATGAAAAAGTAAGCCTGGATCCTTCTTAGTCACTCCAAAATGTACCAATTGATAAATGAGTTAACTTGGCTTCATGGAAAAAATAATGTCATGTAAATGATTTAACTTGGCTTTCGTACCCTTGAATCCATAGGAAACTTTGTATAAATGTAGTAGTATAATAATCAACCGAGTTTTTACATCAACAGTCTGTCACTTACGTGTGGTGCCCATGCGTGAGGTCCCACACTTCAGTGAGCACAAGTCACGTGCAATAGGTACGCAAACTCCCAGCCATTTTCTTTGTCAAGAGAAGACGCATCAGGATGCGTATCGGAAGTATGTGGGTCCTTCGGGATCCTTCGGTTGTCCCTCTCACAAAAAACAAATCTCTCTCATTCTCGGCCTCGCTCGACTCGCTCGCTCGCTCCTGCTCACTGACAAACCCTGCACAAAAGTCAACATCATCACACGAAAAAGGGGAGACACCATAATTCTCTCCCTTCTTCTCTCCTTCCGAGTGATCCCTCTTCCTCCGAGTTTCACTCGACGGGCAAACACACATGTGCTGCATAGTAATAATAAAAAAGTAGAAAAATCGACCTACGAATCTATGATTAAATATGTTAAACTAGGGTTTTGCCCACTACTACAGATCAAGTTCAAAAATATCCAACTACTACTTCGATTTTGGGCTACTAATATAAAATTAAAATAAGTTGAACTAGTATTCCTCTAAAAAATCATTTTGGTATGCATTGTTTGATACTTTTCATAGCTATAGTGCATCACAAATTTATGATTTCATGCTTTGCTTTGCCAATTTCGATTTTTTCTAACCACCTTCTCTTTGATTTCAAATTTAGGTCAAACTATCGATGCCTACTATGTGTTCTACTTGAATTGGATGCAGCGTGCGCACATGTTTTGCCATTATTTTGGGCTTCCACACATCTTTGGGGCATCCAAGTATTTAAGTTACCTTGTTTTTTTGAATTGTAATTCATACCCTTCCTCCCAATTTTTATGCCCATTTGAATCTTGGTCAAATCCTAAGTTTGACCAAGATTTGAACAAATTTAAAACATGAAAATGAAAAGGTAAGCCTGAATCCTTCTTAGTCACTCTAAAATGAGAAGCTTTTGGGAGTTTTTTGAAATTTCCATGTTTGAAACCCAAAACCACTTCTCTTCATGCTTGACTTCATAAGACAGAGTTAATTTAGGGTTAGGGGGTAGATACATGATTTGTCTAGTTTGTTGTTTAGACCTTGTTTATCAACTTGAATGCTTACTATATGACATAAAAATACTATGTGCTTTGGTTTTCATTTTTTTTGATTTTTTCTGAATTTTTATGCCCATTTGATCTTGGTCAAATCCTAGGCTTAACCAATATTTAAACAAGTTTAAAACATGAAAATGAAAAGGTAAGCCTGTATCCTTCTTAATTAGTCACTCCAAAATGAAGCTTTTGGGAAGGTTTTTGAAATTTCCATGTTTGAAATCCAAAACGACTTCTCTTCGTGCTTGACTTCATAAGACAAAGTTTAGGGCTAGGGGTAGAAACATGATTTTTCCTAGTTTGAATATGTCTAGACCTTGTTTATCAACTTGAGTGCTTACTATATGACATAAGAAGGCTATATGCTTTGGTTTTTCATTTTTTTGAAATTTTATGCCCATTTGAATCTTGATCAAATCCTAGGTACGGTTTGACCAAGATTTGAACAATTTTAAAACATGAAAATAAAAGGTAAGCCCGACCTGGATCCTTTAGTCACTCTAAAATGAAGCTTTTGGGGGGTTCTTGAAATTTCCAAGTTTGAAACCCAAAACCACTTCTCTTCATGCTTGACTACATAAGACAGAGTTTAGGGTTAGGGGTAGATACATGATTTTTCTTGTTTGAATATATCTAGACCTTGTTTATATCAACTTTAATGCTAACTATATGACATAAGAAAACTATGTGCTTTGGTTTTTAATTTTTCTGATTTTTTATTTTGATGCACATTTGAATCTTTGTCAAATCCTAGGTTTGACCAAGATTTAAACAAGTATAAAACATGAAAATGAAAAGGGGAAGCCTGTATCCTTCTTAGTCACTCTAAAATGAAGTTTTTGGGATGTTCTTGAAATTTTCATGTTTGAAACCCAAAACCACTTCTCTTCATGCTTGACTTCATAAGATATAGTTTAGGGGCTAGGGGATAGATACATGATTTGCCTAGGTTTGAATATGCATGTCCAAACCTTGTTTATCAACTTGAATGCTTAGTATATGACATAAGAAGACTATATGCTTTTGTTTTTCATTTTTCTGATTTTTTTAAATTTTATGCCCATTTGAATCTTTTGGTCAAATCCTTGGTTTAATTTGACACGGATTTAAACAAGTTTAAAATATGAAAATGAAAAGGTGGTAAGCAGGCATGGATCCTTCTTATATATATTAGTCACTCTAAAATGAAGCTTTTGGGAGGTTTTTGAAATTTCCATGTTTGAAACCCAAAACCACTTCTCTTCATGTTGTTGACTTCATAAGATAGAGTTTAGGGGTTAGGGGTATAGATACATGATTTGTCTTGTTTGAATATGTGTCTAGACCTTGTTTATCAACTTTAACGCTTACTATATGACATAAGAACACTATGTGCTTTAATTTGGTTTTTAATTTTTATAATTTTTTTTGAATTTTGATGCACATTTTGAATCTTGGTCAAATCCTAGGTTTGACCGAGATTTGAACAAGTTTAATACAAGAAAATAAAAGGTAAGCCCTTGATTTGGATCCTTCTTAGTCACTCTATAATGAAGCTTTTAGGGGGGTTGTTGAAAATGTAAGCATGTATCCTTCTTAGTACGTCACACCACAATGAAGCTTTTGGGAGGGTTTTTTAAATGTCCATGTTTGAAACCCAAAACGACTTCTCTTCGCGCTTGACTTCATAATTAAGACAAAGTTTAGGGTTAGGGGTAGATACATGATTTTTCTGGTTTGAATATGTCTAGACTTTGTTTATCAACTTGAGTGCTTACTATATGGCATATATAAGAAGCTAGGCTATGTGCTTTGGTTTTTCATTTTTTTTTTTTGAATTTTTATGCCCATTTGAATCTTGGTCAAATCCTAGGTACGTACGGTTTGACCAAGATTTGAACATGTTTAAAACATGAAAATAAAAGGTAAGCATGGATCCTTCTTAGTCACTCTAAAATGAAGCTTTTGGGAGGTTTTTGAAATTTCCATGTTTGAAACCCAAAACCACTTCTCTTCATGCTTGGCTTCGTAAGATAGAGTTTAGGGTTTGGGGTAGATACGTACATGATTTTTCTAAGTATTTTTACGCCCATTTGAATCTTCGTCAAATCCTAAGTTTGACCAAGATTTGAACAAGTTTAAAACATGAAAATGAAAAGGGTAAGCCTGGATCCTTGTTTAGGGTTAGGGGGTAGATACATGATTTTTGTGGTTTGAATATGCCAGACCTTGTTTATCACCTTGAATGCTTACTATATGACATAGGAAGACGGCGTGCTTTTGTTTTTTTTTTATTTTTTTTTGAATTTTTATGCCCATTTGAATCTTGGTCAAGTCATAGGTTTGACCAAGATTTAAACATGTTTAAAACATGAAAATGAAAAAGTAAGCCTGGATCCTTCTTAGTCACTCCAAAATGTACCAAATGATAAATGAGTTAACTTGGCTTCATGGAAAAAATAATGTCATGTAAATGATTTAACTTGGCTTTCGTACCCTTGAATCCATAGGAAACTTTGTATAAATGTAGTAGTATAATAATCAACCGAGTTTTTACATCAACAGGTCTGTCACTTACGTGTGGTGCCCATGCGTGAGGTCCCACACTTCAGTGAGCACAAGTCACGTGCAATAGGTACGCAAACTCCCAGCCATTTTCTTTGTCAAGAGAAGACGCATCAGGATGCGTATCGGAAGTATGTGGGTCCTTCTGGATCCTTCGGTTGTCCCTCTCACAAAAAAACAAATCTCTCTCATTCTCGGCCTCGCTCGACTCGGTCGCTCGCTCGCTCGCTCGCTCCTGCTCACTGACAAACCCTGCACAAAAGTCAACATCATCACACGAAAAAGGGGAGACACCATAATTCTCTCCCTTCTTCTCTCCTTCCGAGTGATCCCTCTTCCTCCGAGTTTCACTCGACGGGCAAACACACATGTGCTGCATAGTAATAATAAAAAAGTAGAAAAATCGACCTACGAATCTATGATTAAATATGTTAAACTAGGGTTTTGCCCACTACTACAGATCAAGTTCAAAAATATCCAACTACTACTTCGATTTTGGGCTACTAATATAAAACTAAAATAAGTTGAACTAGTATTCCTCTAAAAAATCATTTTGGTATGCATTGTTTGATACTTTTCATAGCTATAGTGCATCACAAATTTATGATTTCATGCTTTGCTTTGCCAATTTCGATTTTTTCTAACCACCTTCTCTTTGATTTCAAATTTAGGTCAAACTATCGATGCCTACTATGTGTTCTACTTGAATTGGATGCAGCGTGCGCACATGTTTTGCCATTGTTTTGGGCTTCCACACATCTTTGGGGCATCCAAGTATTTAAGTTACCTTGTTTTTTTGAATTGTAATTCATACCCTTCCTCCCAATTTTTATGCCCATTTGAATCTTGGTCAAATCCTAAGTTTGACCAAGATTTGAACAAGTTTAAAACATGAAAATGAAAAGGTAAGCCTGAATCCTTCTTAGTCACTCTAAAATGAGAAGCTTTTGGAAGTTTTTGAAATTTCCATGTTTGAAACCCAAAACCACTTCTCTTCATGCTTGACTTCATAAGACAGAGTTAATTTAGGGTTAGGGGTAGATACATGATTTGTCTAGTTTGTTGTTTAGACCTTGTTTATCAACTTGAATGCTTACTATATGACATAATAATACTATGTGCTTTGGTTTTCATTTTTTTGATTTTTTCTGAATTTTTATGCCCATTTGATCTTGGTCAAATCCTAGGCTTAACCAATATTTAAACAAGTTTAAAACATGAAAATGAAAAGGTAAGCCTGTATCCTTCTTAATTAGTCACTCCAAAATGAAGCTTTTGGGAAGGTTTTTGAAATTTCCATGTTTGAAATCCAAAACGACTTCTCTTCGTGCTTGACTTCATAAGACAAAGTTTAGGGCTAGGGGTAGAAACATGATTTTTCTGGTTTGAATATGTCTAGACCTTGTTTATGAACTTGAGTGCTTACGTACTATATGACATAAGAAGGCTATATGCTTTGGTTTTTCATTTTTTTTGAAATTGTATGCCCATTTTTGAATCTTGATCAAATCCTAGGTACGGTTTGACCAAGATTTGAACAATTTTAAAACATGAAAATAAAAGGTAAGCCCGACCTGGATCCTTTAGTCACTCTAAAATGAAGCTTTTGGGGGTTCTTGAAATTTCCAAGTTTGAAACCCAAAACCACTTCTCTTCATGCTTGACTACATAAGACAGAGTTTAGGGTTAGGGGTAGATACATGATTTTTCTTGTTTGAATATATCTAGACCTTGTTTATATCAACTTTAATGCTAACTATATGACATAAGAAAACTATGTGCTTTGGTTTTTAATTTTTCTGATTTTTTATTTTGATGCACATTTGAATCTTTGTCAAATCCTAGGTTTGACCAAGATTTAAACAAGTATAAAACATGAAAATGAAAAGGGGAAGCCTGTATCCTTCTTAGTCACTCTAAAATGAAGTTTTTGGGATGTTCTTGAAATTTTCATGTTTGAAACCCAAAACCACTTCTCTTCATGCTTGACTTCATAAGATATAGTTTAGGGGCTAGGGGATAGATACATGATTTGCCTAGGTTTGAATATGCATGTCCAAACCTTGTTTATCAACTTGAATGCTTAGTATATGACATAAGAAGACTATATGCTTTTGTTTTTCATTTTTCTGATTTTTTTAAAATTTTATGCCCATTTGAATCTTTTGGTCAAATCCTTGGTTTAATTTGACACGGATTTAAACAAGTTTAAAATATGAAAATGAAAAGGTGGTAAGCAGGCATGGATCCTTCTTATATATATTAGTCACTCTAAAATGAAGCTTTTGGGAGGTTTTTGAAATTTCCATGTTTGAAACCCAAAACCACTTCTCTTCATGTTGTTGACTTCATAAGATAGAGTTTAGGGGTTAGGGGTATAGATACATGATTTGTCTTGTTTGAATATGTGTCTAGACCTTGTTTATCAACTTTAATGCTTACTATATGACATAAGAACACTATGTGCTTTAATTTGGTTTTTAATTTTTATAATTTGTTTTGAATTTTGATGCACATTTTGAATCTTGGTCAAATCCTAGGTTTGACCGAGATTTGAACAAGTTTAAAACAAGAAAATAAAAGGTAAGCCCGCCAGACTGGATCCTTCTTAGTCACTCTATAATGAAGCTTTTAGGGGGGTTGTTGAAAATGTAAGCATGTGTCCTTCTTAGTACGTCACACCACAATGAAGCTTTTGGGAGGGTTTTTTAAATGTCCATGTTTGAAACCCAAAACGACTTCTCTTTGTGCTTGACTTCATAATTAAGACAAAGTTTAGGGTTAGGGGTAGATACATGATTTTTCTGGTTTGAATATGTCTAGACTTTGTTTATCAACTTGAGTGCTTACTATATGGCATATATAAGAAGCTAGGCTATGTGCTTTGGTTTTTCATTTTTTTTGAATTTTTATGCCCATTTGAATCTTGGTCAAATCCTAGGTACGTACGGTTTGACCAAGATTTGAACATGTTTAAAACATGAAAATAAAAGGTAAGCATGGATCCTTCTTAGTCACTCTAAAATGAAGCTTTTGGGAGGTTTTTGAAATTTCCATGTTTGAAACCCAAAACCACTTCTCTTCATGCTTGGCTTCGTAAGATAGAGTTTAGGGTTTGGGGTAGATACGTACATGATTTTTCTAAGTATTTTTACGCCCATTTGAATCTTCGTCAAATCCTAAGTTTGACCAAGATTTGAACAAGTTTAAAACATGAAAATGAAAAGGGTAAGCCTAGATCCTTGTTTAGGGTTAGGGGGTAGATACATGATTTTTGTGGTTTGAATATGCCAGACCTTGTTTATCACCTTGAATGCTTACTATATGACATAGGAAGACGGCGTGCTTTTGTTTTTTTTTTTTGATTTTTTTGAATTTTTATGCCCATTTGAATCTTGGTCAAGTCATAGGTTTGACCAAGATTTAAACATGTTTAAAACATGAAAATGAAAAAGTAAGCCTGGATCCTTCTTAGTCACTCCAAAATGTACCAATTGATAAATGAGTTAACTTGGCTTCATGGAAAAAATAATGTCATGTAAATGATTTAACTTGGCTTTCGTACCCTTGAATCCATAGGAAACTTTGTATAAATGTAGTAGTATAATAATCAACCGAGTTTTTACATCAACAGGTCTGTCACTTACGTGTGGTGCCCATGCGTGAGGTCCCACACTTCAGCGAGCACAAGTCACGTGCAATAGGTACGCAAACTCCCAGCCATTTTCTTTGTCAAGAGAAGACGCATCAGGATGCGTATCGGAAGTATGTGGGTCCTTCTGGATCCTTCGGTTGTCCCTCTCACAAAAAAAACAAATCTCTCTCATTCTCGGCCTCGCTCGACTCGCTCGCTCGCTCGCTCCTGCTCACTGACAAACCCTGCACAAAAGTCAACATCATCACACGAAAAAGGGGAGACACCATAATTCTCTCCCTTCTTCTCTCCTTCCGAGTGATCCCTCTTCCTCCGAGTTTCACTCGACGGGCAAACACACATGTGCTGCATAGTAATAATAAAAAAGTAGAAAAATCGACCTACGAATCTATGATTAAATATGTTAAACTAGGGTTTTGCCCACTACTACAGATCAAGTTCAAAAATATCCAACTACTACTTCGATTTTGGGCTACTAATATAAAACTAAAATAATTTGAACTAGTATTCCTCTAAAAAATCATTTTGGTATGCATTGTTTGATACTTTTCATAGCTATAGTGCATCACAAATTTATGATTTCATGCTTTGCTTTGCCAATTTCAATTTTTTCTAACCACCTTCTCTTTGATTTGAAATTTAGGTCAAACTATCGATGCCTACTATGTGTTCTACTTGAATTGGATGCAGCGTGCGCACATGTTTTGCCATTGTTTTGGGCTTCCACACATCTTTGGGGCATCCAAGTATTTAAGTTACCTTGTTTTTTTGAATTGTAATTCATACCCTTCCTCCCAATTTTTATGCCCATTTGAATCTTGGTCAAATCCTAAGTTTGACCAAGATTTGAACAAGTTTAAAACATGAAAATAAAAAGGTAAGCCTGAATCCTTCTTAGTCACTCTAAAATGAGAAGCTTTTGGGAGTTTTTTGAAATTTCCATGTTTGAAACCCAAAATCACTTCTCTTCATGCTTGACTTCATAAGACAGAGTTAATTTAGGGTTAGGGGGTAGATACATGATTTGTCTAGTTTGTTGTTTAGACCTTGTTTATCAACTTGAATGCTTACTATATGACATAATAATACTATGTGCTTTGGTTTTCATTTTTTTTTTTTGATTTTTTCTGAATTTTTATGCCCATTTGATCTTGGTCAAATCCTAGGCTTAACCAATATTTAAACAAGTTTAAAACATGAAAATAAAAAGGTAAGCCTGTATCCTTCTTAATTAGTCACTCCAAAATGAAGCTTTTGGGAAGGTTTTTGAAATTTCCATGTTTGAAATCCAAAACGACTTCGCTTCGTGCTTGACTTCATAAGACAAAGTTTAGGGCTAGGGGTAGAAACATGATTTTTCTGGTTTGAATATGTCTAGACCTTGTTTATGAACTTGAGTGCTTACGTACTATATGACATAAGAAGGCTATATGCTTTGGTTTTTCATTTTTTTTGAAATTTTATGCCCATTTTTGAATCTTGATCAAATCCTAGGTACGGTTTGACCAAGATTTGAACAATTTTATAACATGAAAATAAAAGGTAAGCCCGACCTGGATCCTTTAGTCACTCTAAAATGAAGCTTTTGGGGGGTTCTTGAAATTTCCAAGTTTGAAACCCAAAACCACTTCTCTTCATGCTTGACTACATAAGACAGAGTTTAGGGTTAGGGGTAGATACATGATTTTTCTTGTTTGAATATATCTAGACCTTGTTTATATCAACTTTAATGCTAACTATATGACATAAGAAAACTATGTGCTTTGGTTTTTAATTTTCTGATTTTTTATTTTGATGCACATTTGAATCTTTGTCAAATCCTAGGTTTGACCAAGATTTAAACAAGTATAAAACATGAAAATGAAAAGGGGAAGCCTGTATCCTTCTTAGTCACTCTAAAATGAAGCTTTTGGGATGTTCTTGAAATTTTCATGTTTGAAACCCAAAACCACTTCTCTTCATGCTTGACTTCATAAGATATAGTTTAGGGGCTAGGGGATAGATACATGATTTGCCTAGGTTTGAATATGCATGTCCAAACCTTGTTTATCAACTTGAATGCTTAGTATATGACATAAGAACACTATATGCTTTTGTTTTTCATTTTTCTGATTTTTTTTTAAATTTTATGCCCATTTGAATCTTTTGGTCAAATCCTTGGTTTAATTTGACACGGATTTAAACAAGTTTAAAATATGAAAATGAAAAGGTGGTAAGAAGGCATGGATCCTTCTTATATATATTAGTCACTCTAAAATAAAGCTTTTGGGAGGTTTTTGAAATTTCCATGTTTGAAACCCAAAACCACTTCTCTTCATGTTGTTGACTTCATAAGATAGAGTTTAGGGGTTAGGGGTATAGATACATGATTTGTCTTGTTTGAATATGTGTCTAGCTAGACCTTGTTTATCAACTTTAATGCTTACTATATGACATAAGAACACTATGTGCTTTAATTTGGTTTTTAATTTTTATAATTTTTTTTGCATTTTGATGCACATTTTGAATCTTGGTCAAATCCTAGGTTTGACCGAGATTTGAACAAGTTTAAAACAAGAAAATAAAAGGTAAGCCCGCCAGACTGGATCCTTCTTAGTCACTCTATAATGAAGCTTTTAGGGGGGTTGTTGAAAATGTAAGCATGTATCCTTCTTAGTACGTCACACCACAATGAAGCTTTTGGGAGGGTTTTTTAAATGTCCATGTTTGAAACCCAAAACGACTTCTCTTCGTGCTTGACTTCATAATTAAGACAAAGTTTAGGGTTAGGGGTAGATACATGATTTTTCTGGTTTGAATATGTCTAGACTTTGTTTATCAACTTGAGTGCTTACTATATGGCTTATATAAGAAGCTAGGGTATGTGCTTTGGTTTTTCATTTTTTTTGAATTTTTAAGCCCATTTGAATCTTGGTCAAATCCTAGGTACGTATGGTTTGACCAAGATTTGAACATGTTTAAAACATGAAAATAAAAGGTAAGCATGGATCCTTCTTAGTCACTCTAAAATGAAGCTTTTGGGAGGTTTTTGAAATTTCCATGTTTGAAACCCAAAACCACTTCTCTTCATGCTTGGCTTCGTAAGATAGAGTTTAGGGTTTGGGGTAGATACGTACATGATTTTTCTAAGTATTTTTACGCCCATTTGAATCTTCGTCAAATCCTAAGTTTGACCAAGATTTGAACAAGTTTAAAACATGAAAATGAAAAGGGTAAGCCTGGATCCTTGTTTAGGGTTAGGGGGTAGATACATGATTTTTGTGGTTTGAATATGCCAGACCTTGTTTATCACCTTGAATGCTTACTATATGACATAGGAAGACGGCGTGCTTTTGTTTTTTCTTTTTTTTGATTTTTTTTTGAATTTTTATGCCCATTTGAATCTTGGTCAAGTCATAGGTTTGACCAAGATTTAAACATGTTTAAAACATGAAAATGAAAAAGTAAGCCTGGATCCTTCTTAGTCACTCCAAAATGTACCAATTGATAAATGAGTTAACTTGGCTTCATGGAAAAAATAATGTCATGTAAATGATTTAACTTGGCTTTCGTACCCTTGAATCCATAGGAAACTTTGTATAAATGTAGTAGTATAATAATCAACCGAGTTTTTACATCAACAGGTCTATCACTTACGTGTGGTGCCCATGCGTGAGGTCCCACACTTCAGTGAGCACAAGTCACGTGCAATAGGTACGCAAACTCCCAGCCATTTTCTTTGTCAAGAGAAGACGCATCAGGATGCGTATCAGAAGTATGTGGGTCCTTCTGGATCCTTCGGTTGTCCCTCTCACAAAAAAAAACAAATCTCTCTCATTCTCGGCCTCGCTCGACTCGCTCGCTCGCTCCTGCTCACTGACAAACCCTGCACAAAAGTCAACATCATCACACGAAAAAGGGGAGACACCATAATTCTCTCCCTTCTTCTCTCCTTCCGAGTGATCCCTCTTCCTCCGAGTTTCACTCGACGGGCAAACACACATGTGCTGCATAGTAATAATAAAAAAGTAGAAAAATCGACCTACGAATCTATGATTAAATATGTTAAACTAGGGTTTTGCCCACTACTACAGATCAAGTTCAAAAATATCCAACTACTACTTCGATTTTGGGCTACTAATATAAAATTAAAATAAGTTGAACTAGTATTCCTCTAAAAAATCATTTTGGTATGCATTGTTTGATACTTTTCATAGCTATAGTGCATCACAAATTTATGATTTCATGCTTTGCTTTGCCAATTTCGATTTTTTCTAACCACCTTCTCTTAGATTTCAAATTTAGGTCAAACTATCGATGCCTACTATGTGTTCTACTTGAATTGGATGCAGCGTGCACACATGTTTTGCCATTGTTTTGGGCTTCCACACATCTTTGGGGCATCCAAGTATTTAAGTTACCTTGTTTTTTTGAATTGTAATTCATACCCTTCCTCCCAATTTTTATGCCCATTTGAATTTTGGTCAAATCCTAAGTTTGACCAAGATTTGAACAAGTTTAAAACATGAAAATGAAAAGGTAAGCCTGAATCCTTCTTAGTCACTCTAAAATGAGAAGCTTTTGGGAGTTTTTTGAAATTTCCATGTTTGAAACCCAAAACCACTTCTCTTCATGCTTGACTTCATAAGACAGAGTTAATTTAGGGTTAGGGGGTAGATACATGATTTGTCTAGTTTGTTGTTTAGACCTTGTTTATCAACTTGAATGCTTACTATATGACATAATAATACTATGTGCTTTGGTTTTCATTTTTTTTTTGTTTAAATCCTAGGCTTAACCAATATTTAAACAAGTTTAAAACATGAAAATGAAAAGGTAAGCCTGTATCCTTCTTAATTAGTCACTCCAAAATGAAGCTTTTGGGAAGGTTTTTGAAATTTCCATGTTTGAAATCCAAAACGACTTCTCTTCGTGCTTGACTTCATAAGACAAAGTTTAGGGCTAGGGGTAGAAACATGATTTTTCTGGTTTGAATATGTCTAGACCTTGTTTATGAACTTGAGTGCTTACGTACTATATGACATAAGAAGGCTATATGCTTTGGTTTTTCATTTTTTTTGAAATTTTATGCCCATTTTTGAATCTTGATCAAATCCTAGGTACGGTTTGACCAAGATTTGAACAATTTTAAAACATGAAAATAAAAGGTAAGCCCGACCTGGATCCTTTAGTCACTCTAAAATGAAGCTTTTGGGGGGTTCTTGAAATTTCCAAGTTTGAAACCCAAAACCACTTCTCTTCATGCTTGACTACATAAGACAGAGTTTAGGGTTAGGGGTAGATACATGATTTTTCTTGTTTGAATATATCTAGACCTTGTTTATATCAACTTTAATGCTAACTATATGACATAAGAAAACTATGTGCTTTGGTTTTTAATTTTTCTGATTTTTTATTTTGATGCACATTTGAATCTTTGTCAAATCCTAGGTTTGACCAAGATTTAAACAAGTATAAAACATGAAAATGAAAAGGGGAAGCTTGTATCCTTCTTAGTCACTCTAAAATGAAGTTTTTGAGATGTTCTTGAAATTTTCATGTTTGAAACCCAAAACCACTTCTCTTCGTGCTTGACTTCATAAGATATAGTTTAGGGGCTAGGGGATAGATACATGATTTGCCTAGGTTTGAATATGCATGTCCAAACCTTGTTTATCAACTTGAATGCTTAGTATATGACATAAGAAGACTATATGCTTTTGTTTTTCATTTTTCTGATTTTTTTTTAAAATTTTATGCCCATTTGAATCTTTTTGTCAAATCCTTGGTTTAATTTGACACGGATTTAAACAAGTTTAAAATATGAAAATGAAAAGGTGGTAAGCAGGCATGGATCCTTCTTATATATATTAGTCACTCTAAAATGAAGCTTTTGGGAGGTTTTTGAAATTTCCATGTTTGAAACCCAAAACCACTTCTCTTCATGTTGTTGACTTCATAAGATAGAGTTTAGGGGTTAGGGGTATAGATACATGATTTGTCTTGTTTGAATATGTGTCTAGACCTTGTTTATCAACTTTAATGCTTACTATATGACATAAGAACACTATGTACTTTAATTTGGTTTTTAATTTTTATAATTTTTTTTGAATTTTGATGCACATTTTGAATCTTGGTCAAATCCTAGGTTTGACCGAGATTTGAACAAGTTTAAAACAAGGAAATAAAAGGTAAGCCCTTGACTGGATCCTTCTTAGTCACTCTATAATGAAGCTTTTAGGGGGGTTGTTGAAAATGTAAGCATGTATCCTTCTTAGTACGTCACACCACAATGAAGCTTTTGGGAGGGTTTTTTAAATGTCCATGTTTGAAACCCAAAACGACTTCTCTTCGTGCTTGACTTCACAATTAAGACAAAGTTTAGGGTTAGGGGTAGATACATGATTTTTCTGGTTTGAATATGTCTAGACTTTGTTTATCAACTTGAGTGCTTACTATATGGCATATATAAGAAGCTAGGCTATGTGCTTTGGTTTTTCATTTTTTTTTGAATTTTTATGCCCATTTGAATCTTGGTCAAATCCTAGGTACGTACGGTTTGACCAAGATTTGAACATGTTTAAAACATGAAAATAAAAGGTAAGCATGGATCCTTCTTAGTCACTCTAAAATGAAGCTTTTGGGAGGTTTTTGAAATTTCCATGTTTGAAACCCAAAACCACTTCTCTTCATGCTTGGCTTCGTAAGATAGAGTTTAGGGTTTGGGGTAGATACGTACATGATTTTTCTAAGTATTTTTACGCCCATTTGAATCTTCGTCAAATCCTAAGTTTGACCAAGATTTGAACAAGTTTAAAACATGAAAATGAAAAGGGTAAGCCTGGATCCTTGTTTAGGGTTAGGGGGTAGATACATGATTTTTGTGGTTTGAATATGCCAGACCTTGTTTATCACCTTGAATGCTTACTATATGACATAGGAAGACGGCGTGCTTTTGTTTTTTTTTTTGATTTTTTTTTGATTTTTTATGCCCATTTGAATCTTGGTCAAGTCATAGGTTTGACCAAGATTTAAACATGTTTAAAACATGAAAATGAAAAATTAAGCCTGGATCCTTCTTAGTCACTACAAAATGTACCAATTGATAAATGAGTTAACTTGGCTTCATGGAAAAAATAATGTCATGTAAATGATTTAACTTGGCTTTCGTACCCTTGAATCCATAGGAAACTTTGTATAAATGTAGTAGTATAATAATCAACCGAGTTTTTACATCAACAGGTCTGTCACTTACGTGTGGTGCCCATGCGTGAGGTCCCACACTTCAGTGAGCACAAGTCACGTGCAATAGGTACGCAAACTCCCAGCCATTTTCTTTGTCAAGAGAAGACGCATCAGGATGCGTATCGGAAGTATGTGGGTCCTTCTGGATCCTTCGGTTGTCCCTCTCACAAAAAATAACAAATCTCTCTCATTCTTGGCCTCGCTCGACTCGCTCGCTCGCTCGCTCTCACTGACAAACCCTGCACAAAAGTCAACATCATCACACGAAAAAGGGGAGACACCATAATTCTCTCCCTTCTTCTCTCCTTCCGAGTGATCCATCTTCCTCCGAGTTTCACTCGACGGGCAAACACACATGTGCTGCATAGTAATAATAAAAAAGTAGAAAAATCGACCTACGAATCTATGATTAAATATGTTAAACTAGGGTTTTGCCCACTACTACAGATCAAGTTCAAAAATATCCAACTACTACTTCGATTTTGGGCTACTAATATAAAACTAAAATAAGTTGAACTAGTATTCCTCTAAAAAATCATTTTGGTATGCATTGTTTGATACTTTTCATAGCTATAGTGCATCACAAATTTATGATTTCATGCTTTGCTTTGCCAATTTCGATTTTTTCTAACCACCTTCTCTTTGATTTCAAATTTAGGTCAAACTATCGATGCCTACTATGTGTTCTACTTGAATTGGATGCAGCGTGCGCACATGTTTTGCCATTGTTTTGGGCTTCCACACATCTTTGGGGCATCCAAGTATTTAAGTTACCTTGTTTTTTTGAATTGTAATTCATACCCTTCCTCCCAATTTTTATGCCCATTTGAATCTTGGTCAAATCCTAAGTTTGACCAAGATTTGAACAAGTTTAAAACATGAAAATGAAAAGGTAAGCCTGAATCCTTCTTAGTCACTCTAAAATGAGAAGCTTTTGGGAGTTTTTTGAAATTTCCATGTTTGAAACCCAAAACCACTTCTCTTCATGCTTGACTTCATAAGACAGAGTTAATTTAGGGTTAGGGGGTAGATACATGATTTGTCTAGTTTGTTGTTTAGACCTTGTTTATCAACTTGAATGCTTACTATCTTTACTATTAAATTGCAATAGGTGGCTGCCTGGTGTCACAAACGGGCCAAACTATTATTGTTTTCCTGGCCCAACAACATCTCTCGGTAATTCCTATTGAAAGGCCCAAGTCGCAATTTCCAGGAACTGGTTCGGTTCACAGACCACATTCCAACTCGATTGTCTACTGCGGCGGGGCAGGCAGGTATGGGCGGGATTCAGCAGGGGCGAGCGCGGTGAGGTGAGGTGGGTGGGCCGGCGACTCGAGAAATTGCAGGGCAGCGCGTGCGGGATCAAGCGTGGCGGCGGCACTGTGGAATCGAGGCAGGCAACGGCGGTTGCTCTTGGTTGCTGAGCAACGGAATTAAGGAGCGGGCCAGCGGAGGCCAAGTCTTGGTCGGCGGTGTTTGGTAGAGATGGTGGCCGGGGCGATCGGAAAACGGGCCCTCTGACGTAGAGCTAAATACTGCAGAGGGACGTAGATCGTTCTGGTCCGTTCGTTGGGCATCTGATAGCACCAGCTCGAATCGCTGGAAACGAGCGAAACCATCCGCCCAGGGCGACGGAAAAGGGCATCGCGTCGCTATACGCTTGCCGTCGCCGACACGAGACACGGCCAGCTCCACGCTCGCCGTCAGCTGAACCAAGGCAGCCGTCGAGCCGTATCTCTGAACCAGCGCCCGTGTAGTCCTGTTTGCCGCACCCAACCTCTGCGCTCACGCTGCCTCGGCGCACGCCGGCGGCGTCCTCCGAGAGGAGAAGCAGGAGTCCGATTTCGTGGGCGCCACGCTCATCCTGTTATGCCGCCGCCGTTGCGCATGCTGGCAGCATCCTCGGAGAGGAGGAACAGTAGTTTGATTTCGTGGCCGCTGCGCTTATCCTATGTTTCCGTCTCCCTTGGACAAGTGACCATCGTTAACTGAATTTGGACACAAGTACATCATATGAAGAATTCTATTTATACTGTTAATGGTTCAATATGTTATGCAAAGTTTCAGGAAATTTTTCCATGTCACTACATTTTTTGAAAAAAAAAACCCAGTATGATTCTATCAGTAACTTGATGTCATGCGATTTTCACTATTACACGACCATCATGTGAATTTCACTATTACACTAGAAAATCTATTAATGTGATTTCCACTAGCCATGATAGTTCAATTCAATTGACTTAAATATTTAAACATACAAAAGGTTCTCTTCATTTGATTATTTTTAGTAATGTTGTCCAATGATTTAGTGTGGCGTTGTAGCAACGCAAGAGCTCTATGGATGTTTTGATAAACACTATCTTTCCAAAAATAGCATTAGAAATTTAGAACTAGCCACTTATTCCATTCAAGGAAACACATAGGGAAACTGAAAGTGAACAGTTCACAGATCACAAATTTCTAAAAACCGAAAACTATTAGGTAGACACATGCAGGGCTACGACATGAATAAATCTACCCAACATTGAAAGGAGTAGACAAACCAAATTAACCTATAAAAAGGACTTGAATTCCTCGAACGAAACCCCGGGTAAATTGCAAGTCCTTGCGCTCTACATGTTGTGTTTAAGCGGTAACCATGCAATCATATTTCTAATGTGATGTAAACAATTTTCGCTCGCCCGCAGCAAAGCGCGGGCATAGTGCTAGTATGACATAATAATACTATGTGCTTTGGTTTTCATTTTTTTTTTGATTTTTTCTGAATTTTTATGCCCATTTGATCTTGGTCAAATCCTAGGCTTAACCAATATTTAAACAAGTTTAAAACATGAAAATGAAAAGGTAAGCCTGTATCCTTCTTAATTAGTCACTCCAAAATGAAGCTTTTGGGAAGGTTTTTGAAATTTCCATGTTTGAAATCCAAAATGATTTCTCTTCGTGCTTGACTTCATAAGACAAAGTTTAGGGCTAGGGGTAGAAACATGATTTTTCTGGTTTGAATATGTCTAGACCTTGTTTATGAACTTGAGTGCTTACGTACTATATGACATAAGAAGGCTATATGCTTTGGTTTTTCATTTTTTTTTGAAATTTTATGCCCATTTTTGAATCTTGATCAAATCCTAGGTACGGTTTGACCAAGATTTGAACAATTTTAAAACATGAAAATAAAAGGTAAGCCCGACCTGGATCCTTTAGTCACTCTAAAATGAAGCTTTTGGGGGGTTCTTGAAATTTCCAAGTTTGAAACCCAAAACCAATTCTCTTCATGCTTGACTACATAAGACAGAGTTTAGGGTTAGGGGTAGATACATGATTTTTCTTGTTTGAATATATCTAGACCTTGTTTATATCAACTTTAATGCTAACTATATGACATAAGAAAACTATGTGCTTTGGTTTTTAATTTTTCTGATTTTTTATTTTGATGTACATTTGAATCTTTGTCAAATCCTAGGTTTGACCAAGATTTAAACAAGTATAAAACATGAAAATGAAAAGGGGAAGCCTGTATCCTTCTTAGTCACTCTAAAATGAAGTTTTTGGGATGTTCTTGAAATTTTCATGTTTGAAACCCAAAACCACTTCTCTTCATGCTTGACTTCATAAGATATAGTTTAGGGGCTAGGGGATAGATACATGATTTGCCTAGGTTTGAATATGCATGTCCAAACCTTGTTTATCAACTTGAATGCTTAGTATATGACATAAGAAGACTATATGCTTTTGTTTTTCATTTTTATGATTTTTTTTTTTAAATTTTATGCCCATTTGAATCTTTTGGTCAAATCCTTGGTTTAATTTGACACGGATTTAAACAAGTTTAAAATATGAAAATGAAAAGGTGGTAAGCAGGCATGGATCCTTCTTATATATATTAGTCACTCTAAAATGAAGCTTTTGGGAGGTTTTTGAAATTTCCATGTTTGAAACCCAAAACCACTTCTCTTCATGTTGTTGACTTCATAAGATAGAGTTTAGGGGTTAGGGGTATAGATACATGATTTGTCTTGTTTGAATATGTGTCTAGCTAGACCTTGTTTATCAACTTTAATGCTTACTATATGACATAAGAACACTATGTGCTTTAATTTGGTTTTTAATTTTTATAATTTTTTTTGAATTTTGATGCACATTTTGAATCTTGGTCAAATCCTAGGTTTGACCGAGATTTGAACAAGTTTAAAACAAGAAAATAAAAGGTAAGCCCGCCAGACTGGATCCTTCTTAGTCACTCTATAATGAAGCTTTTAGGGGGGTTGTTGAAAATGTAAGCATGTATCCTTCTTAGTACGTCACACCACAATGAAGCTTTTGGGAGGGTTTTTTAAATGTCCATGTTTGAAACCCAAAACGACTTCTCTTCGTGCTTGACTTCATAATTAAGACAAAGTTTAGGGTTAGGGGTAGATACATGATTTTTCTGGTTTGAATATGTCTAGACTTTGTTTATCAACTTGAGTGCTTACTATATGGCATATATAAGAAGCTAGGCTATGTGCTTTGGTTTTTCATTTTTTTTTGAATTTTTATGCCCATTTGAATCTTGGTCAAATCCTAGGTACGTACGGTTTGACCAAGATTTGAACATGTTTAAAACATGAAAATAAAAGGTAAGCATGGATCCTTCTTAGTCACTCTAAAATGAAGCTTTTGGGAGGTTTTTGAAATTTCCATGTTTGAAACCCAAAACCACTTCTCTTCATGCTTGGCTTCGTAAGATAGAGTTTAGGGTTTGGGGTAGATACGTACATGATTTTTCTAAGTATTTTTACGCCCATTTGAATCTTCGTCAAATCCTAAGTTTGACCAAGATTTGAACAAGTTTAAAACATGAAAATGAAAAGGGTAAGCCTGGATCCTTGTTTAGGGTTAGGGGGTAGATACATGATTTTTGTGGTTTGAATATGCCAGACCTTGTTTATCACCTTGAATGCTTACTATATGACATAGGAAGATGGCGTGCTTTTGTTTTTTCTTTTTTTTTTCTTTTTTTTTGAATTTTTATGCCCATTTGAATCTTGGTCAAGTCATAGGTTTGACCAAGATTTAAACATGTTTAAAACATGAAAATGAAAAAGTAAGCCTGGATCCTTCTTAGTCACTCCAAAATGTACCAATTGATAAATGAGTTAACTTGGCTTCACGGAAAAAATAATGTCATGTAAATGATTTAACTTGGCTTTCGTACCCTTGAATCCATAGGAAACTTTGTATAAATGTAGTAGTATAATAATCAACCGAGTTTTTACATCAACAGGTCTGTCACTTACGTGTGGTGCCCATGCGTGAGGTCCCACACTTCAGTGAGCACAAGTCACGTGCAATAGGTACGCAAACTCCCAGCCATTTTCTTTGTCAAGAGAAGACGCATCAGGATGCGTATCGGAAGTATGTGGGTCCTTCTGGATCCTTCGGTTGTCCCTCTCACAAAAAAACAAATCTCTCTCATTCTCGGCCTCGCTCGACTCGCTCGCTCGCTCCTGCTCACTGACAAACCCTGCACAAAAGTCAACATCATCACACGAAAAGGGGAGACACCATAATTCTCTCCCTTCTTCTCTCCTTCCGAGTGATCCCTCTTCCTCCGAGTTTCACTCGACGGGCAAACACACATGTGCTGCATAGTAATAATAAAAAAGTAGAAAAATCGACCTACGAATCTATGATTAAATATGTTAAACTAGGGTTTTGCCCACTACTACAGATCAAGTTCAAAAATATCCAACTACTACTTCGATTTTGGGCTACTAATATAAAATTAAAATAAGTTGAACTAGTATTCCTCTAAAAAATCATTTTGGTATGCATTGTTTGATACTTTTCATAGCTATAGTGCATCACAAATTTATGATTTCATGCTTTGCTTTGCCAATTTCGATTTTTTCTAACCACCTTCTCTTTGATTTCAAATTTAGGTCAAACTATCGATGCCTACTATGTGTTCTACTTGAATTGGATGCGAGCGTGCGCACATGTTTTGCCATTGTTTTGGGCTTCCACACATCTTTGGGGCATCCAAGTATTTAAGTTACCTTGTTTTTTTGAATTGTAATTCATACCCTTCCTCCCAATTTTTATGCCCATTTGAATCTTGGTCAAATCCTAAGTTTGACCAAGATTTGAACAAGTTTAAAACATGAAAATGAAAAGGTAAGCCTGAATCCTTCTTAGTCACTCTAAAATGAGAAGCTTTTGGGAGTTTTTTGAAATTTCCATGTTTGAAACCCAAAACCACTTCTCTTCATGCTTGACTTCATAAGACAGAGTTAATTTAGGGTTAGGGGGTAGATACATGATTTGTCTAGTTTGTTGTTTAGACCTTGTTTATCAACTTGAATGCTTACTATATGACATAATAATACTATGTGCTTTGGTTTTCATTTTTTTTGATTTTTTCTGAATTTTTATGCCCATTTGATCTTGGTTAAATCCTAGGCTTAACCAATATTTAAACAAGTTTAAAACATGAAAATGAAAAGGTAAGCCTGTATCCTTCTTAATTAGTCACTCCAAAATGAAGCTTTTGGGAAGGTTTTTGAAATTTCCATGTTTGAAATCCAAAACGACTTCTCTTCGTGCTTGACTTCGTAAGACAAAGTTTAGGGCTAGGGGTAGAAACATGATTTTTCTGGTTTGAATATGTCTAGACCTTGTTTATGAACTTGAGTGCTTACTATATGACATAAGAAGGCTATATGCTTTGGTTTTTCATTTTTATGAATTTTTATGCCCATTTGAATCTTGATCAAATCCTAGGTACGGTTTGACCAAGATTTGAACAATTTTAAAACATGAAAATAAAAGGTAAGCCCAACCTGGATCCTTTAGTCACTCTAAAATGAAGCTTTTGGGGGTTCTTGAAATTTCCAAGTTTGAAACCCAAAACCACTTCTCTTCATGCTTGACTACATAAGACAGAGTTTAGGGTTAGGGGTAGATACATGATTTTTCTTGTTTGAATATATCTAGACCTTGTTTATATCAACTTTAATGCTAACTATATGACATAAGAAAACTATGTGCTTTGGTTTTTAATTTTTCTGATTTTTTATTTTGATGCACATTTGAATCTTTGTCAAATCCTAGGTTTGACCAAGATTTAAACAAGTATAAAACATGAAAATGAAAAGGGGAAGCCTGTATCCTTCTTAGTCACTCTAAAATGAAGTTTTTGGGATGTTCTTGAAATTTTCATGTTTGAAACCCAAAACCACTTCTCTTCATGCTTGACTTCATAAGATATAGTTTAGGGGCTAGGGGATAGATACATGATTTGCCTAGGTTTGAATATGCATGTCCAAACCTTGTTTATCAACTTGAATGCTTAGTATATGACATAAGAAGACTATATGCTTTTGTTTTTCATTTTTCTGATTTTTTAAATTTTATGCCCATTTGAATCTTTTGGTCAAATCCTTGGTTTAATTTGACACGGATTTAAACAAGTTTAAAATATGAAAATGAAAAGGTGGTAAGCAGGCATGGATCCTTCTTATATATATTAGTCACTCTAAAATGAAGCTTTTGGGAGGTTTTTGAAATTTCCATGTTTGAAACCCAAAACCACTTCTCTTCATGTTGTTGACTTCATAAGATAGAGTTTAGGGGTTAGGGGTATAGATACATGATTTGTCTTGTTTGAATATGTGTCTAGACCTTGTTTATCAACTTTAATGCTTACTATATGACATAAGAACACTATGTGCTTTAATTTGGTTTTTAATTTTTATAATTTTTTTTGAATTTTGATGCACATTTTGAATCTTGGTCAAATCCTAGGTTTGACCGAGATTTGAACAAGTTTAAAACAAGAAAATAAAAGGTAAGCCCGCTGAGGGGATCCTTCTTAGTCACTCTATAATGAAGCTTTTAGGGGGGTTGTTGAAAATGTAAGCATGTATCCTTCTTAGTACGTCACACCACAATGAAGCTTTTGGGAGGTTTTTTAAATGTCCATGTTTGAAACCCAAAACGACTTCTCTTCGTGCTTGACTTCATAATTAAGACAAAGTTTAGGGTTAGGGGTAGATACATGATTTTTCTGGTTTGAATATGTCTAGACTTTGTTTATCAACTTGAGTGCTTACTATATGGCATATATAAGAAGCTAGGCTATGTGCTTTGGTTTTTCAAATATATTTTGAATTTTTATGCCCATTTGAATCTTGGTCAAATCCTAGGTACGTACGGTTTGACCAAGATTTGAACATGTTTAAAACATGAAAATAAAAGGTAAGCATGGATCCTTCTTAGTCACTCTAAAATGAAGCTTTTGGGAGGTTTTTGAAATTTCCATGTTTGAAACCCAAAACCACTTCTCTTCATGCTTGGCTTCGTAAGATAGAGTTTAGGGTTTGGGGTAGATACGTACATGATTTTTCTAAGTATTTTTACGCCCATTTGAATCTTCGTCAAATCCTAAGTTTGACCAAGATTTGAACAAGTTTAAAACATGAAAATGAAAAGGGTAAGCCTGGATCCTTGTTTAGGGTTAGGGGGTAGATACATGATTTTTGTGGTTTGAATATGCCAGACCTTGTTTATCACCTTGAATGCTTACTATATGACATAGGAAGACGGCGTGCTTTTGTTTTTTCTTTTTTTTTGATTTTTTTTTGAATTTTTATGCCCATTTGAATCTTGGTCAAGTCATAGGTTTGACCAAGATTTAAACATGTTTAAAACATGAAAATGAAAAAGTAAGCCTGGATCCTTCTTAGTCACTACAAAATGTACCAATTGATAAATGAGTTAACTTGGCTTCATGGAAAAAATAATGTCATGTAAATGATTTAACTTGGCTTTCGTACCCTTGAATCCATAGGAAACTTTGTATAAATGTAGTAGTATAATAATCAACCGAGTTTTTACATCAACAGGTCTGTCACTTATGTGTGGTGCCCATGCGTGAGGTCCCACACTTCAGTGAGCACAAGTCACGTGCAATAGGTACGCAAACTCCCAGCCATTTTCTTTGTCAAGAGAAGACGCATCAGGATGCGTATCGGAAGTATGTGGGTCCTTCTGGATCCTTCGGTTGTCCCTCTCACAAAAAAACAAATCTCTCTCATTCTCGGCCTCTCTCGACTCGCTCGCTCGCTCCTGCTCGCTGACAAACCCTGCACAAAAGTCAACATCATCACACGAAAAAGGGGAGACACCATAATTCTCTCCCTTCTTCTCTCCTTCCGAGTGATCCCTCTTCCTCCGAGTTTCACTCGACGGGCAAACACACATGTGCTGCATAGTAATAATAAAAAAGTAGAAAAATCGACCTACGAATCTATGATTAAATATGTTAAACTAGGGTTTTGCCCACTACTACAGATCAAGTTCAAAAATATCCAACTACTACTTCGATTTTGGGCTACTAATATAAAATTAAAATAAGTTGAACTAGTATTCCTCTAAAAAATCATTTTGGTATGCATTGTTTGATACTTTTCATAGCTATAGTGCATCACAAATTTATGATTTCATGCTTTGCTTTGCCAATTTCGATTTTTTCTAACCACCTTCTCTTTGATTTCAAATTTAGGTCAAACTATCGATGCCTACTATGTGTTCTACTTGAATTGGATGCAGCGTGCGCACATGTTTTGCCATTGTTTTGGGCTTCCACACATCTTTGGGGCATCCAAGTATTTAAGTTACCTTGTTTTTTTGAATTGTAATTCATACCCTTCCTCCCAATTTTTATGCCCATTTGAATCTTGGTCAAATCCTAAGTTTGACCAAGATTTGAACAAGTTTAAAACATGAAAATGAAAAGGTAAGCCTGAATCCTTCTTAGTCACTCTAAAATGAGAAGCTTTTGGGAGTTTTTTGAAATTTCCATGTTTGAAACCCAAAACCACTTCTCTTCATGCTTGACTTCATAAGACAGAGTTAATTTAGGGTTAGGGGGTAGATACATGATTTGTCTAGTTTGTTGTTTAGACCTTGTTTATCAACTTGAATGCTTACTATATGACATAATAATACTATGTGCTTTGGTTTTCATTTTTTTTGATTTTTTCTGAATTTTTATGCCCATTTGATCTTGGTTAAATCCTAGGCTTAACCAATATTTAAACAAGTTTAAAACATGAAAATGAAAAGGTAAGCCTGTATCCTTCTTAATTAGTCACTCCAAAATGAAGCTTTTGGGAAGGTTTTTGAAATTTCCATGTTTGAAATCCAAAACGACTTCTCTTCGTGCTTGACTTCATAAGACAAAGTTTAGGGCTAGGGGTAGAAACATGATTTTTCTGGTTTGAATATGTCTAGACCTTGTTTATGAACTTGAGTGCTTACTATATGACATAAGAAGGCTATATGCTTTGGTTTTTCATTTTTTTGAAATTTTATGCCCATTTGAATCTTGATCAAATCCTAGGTACGGTTTGACCAAGATTTGAACAATTTTAAAACATGAAAATAAAAGGTAAGCCCGACCTGGATCCTTTAGTCACTCTAAAATGAAGCTTTTGGGGGGTTCTTGAAATTTCCAAGTTTGAAACCCAAAACCACTTCTCTTCATGCTTGACTACATAAGACAGAGTTTAGGGTTAGGGGTAGATACATGATTTTTCTTGTTTGAATATATCTAGACCTTGTTTATATCAACTTTAATGCTAACTATATGACATAAGAAAACTATGTGCTTTGGTTTTTAATTTTTCTGATTTTTTATTTTGATGCACATTTGAATCTTTGTCAAATCCTAGGTTTGACCAAGATTTAAACAAGTATAAAACATGAAAATGAAAAGGGGAAGCCTGTATCCTTCTTAGTCACTCTAAAATGAAGTTTTTGGGATGTTCTTGAAATTTTCATGTTTGAAACCCAAAACCACTTCTCTTCATGCTTGACTTCATAAGATATAGTTTAGGGGCTAGGGGATAGATACATGATTTGCCTAGGTTTGAATATGCATGTCCAAACCTTGTTTATCAACTTGAATGCTTAGTATATGACATAAGAAGACTATATGCTTTTGTTTTTCATTTTTCTGATTTTTTAAATTTTATGCCCATTTGAATCTTTTGGTCAAATCCTTGGTTTAATTTGACACGGATTTAAACAAGTTTAAAATATGAAAATGAAAAGGTGGTAAGCAGGCATGGATCCTTCTTATATATATTAGTCACTCTAAAATGAAGCTTTTGGGAGGTTTTTGAAATTTCCATGTTTGAAACCCAAAACCACTTCTCTTCATGTTGTTGACTTCATAAGATAGAGTTTAGGGGTTAGGGGTATAGATACATGATTTGTCTTGTTTGAATATGTGTCTAGACCTTGTTTATCAACTTTAATGCTTACTATATGACATAAGAACACTATGTGCTTTAATTTGGTTTTTAATTTTTATAATTTTTTTGAATTTTGATGCACATTTTGAATCTTGGTCAAATCCTAGGTTTGACCGAGATTTGAACAAGTTTAAAACAAGAAAATAAAAGGTAAGCCCGCCAGATCGGATCCTTCTTAGTCACTCTATAATGAAGCTTTTAGGGGGGTTGTTGAAAATGTAAGCATGTATCCTTCTTAGTACGTCACACCACAATGAAGCTTTTGGGAGGGTTTTTTAAATGTCCATGTTTGAAACCCAAAACGACTTCTCTTCGTGCTTGACTTCATAATTAAGACAAAGTTTAGGGTTAGGGGTAGATACATGATTTTTCTGGTTTGAATATGTCTAGACTTTGTTTATCAACTTGAGTGCTTACTATATGGCATATATAAGAAGCTAGGCTATGTGCTTTGGTTTTTCATTTTTTTTGAATTTTTATGCCCATTTGAATCTTGGTCAAATCCTAGGTACGTACGATTTGACCAAGATTTGAACATGTTTAAAACATGAAAATAAAAGGTAAGCATGGATCCTTCTTAGTCACTCTAAAATGAAGCTTTTGGGAGGTTTTTGAAATTTCCATGTTTGAAACCCAAAACCACTTCTCTTCATGCTTGGCTTCGTAAGATAGAGTTTAGGGTTTGGGGTAGATACGTACATGATTTTTCTAAGTATTTTTACGCCCATTTGAATCTTCGTCAAATCCTAAGTTTGACCAAGATTTGAACAAGTTTAAAACATGAAAATGAAAAGGGTAAGCCTGGATCCTTGTTTAGGGTTAGGGGGTAGATACATGATTTTTGTGGTTTGAATATGCAAGACCTTGTTTATCACCTTGAATGCTTACTATATGACATAGGAAGACGGCGTGCTTTTGTTTTTCTTTTTTTTTGATTTTTTTGAATTTTTATGCCCATTTGAATCTTGGTCAAGTCATAGGTTTGACCAAGATTTAAACATGTTTAAAACATGAAAATGAAAAAGTAAGCCTGGATCCTTCTTAGTCACTCCAAAATGTACCAATTGATAAATGAGTTAACTTGGCTTCATGGAAAAAATAATGTCATGTAAATGATTTAACTTGGCTTTCGTACCCTTGAATCCATAGGAAACTTTGTATAAATGTAGTAGTATAATAATCAACCGAGTTTTTACATCAACAGGTCTGTCACTTACGTGTGGTGCCCATGCGTGAGGTCCCACACTTCGATGAGCACAAGTCACGTGCAATAGGTACGCAAACTCCCAGCCATTTTCTTTGTCAAGAGAAGACGCATCGGGATGCGTATCGGAAGTATGTGGGTCCTTACGGATCCTTCGGTTGTCCCTCTCACAAAAAAGCAAATCTCTCTCATTCTCGGCCTCGCTCGACTCGCTCGCTCGCTCCTGCTCACTGACAAACCCTGCACAAAAGTCAACATCATCACACGAAAAAGGGGAGACACCATAATTCTCTCCCTTCTTCTCTCCTTCCGAGTGATCCCTCTTCCTCCGAGTTTCACTCGACGGGCAAACACACATGTGCTGCATAGTAATAATAAAAAAGTAGAAAAATCGACCTACGAATCTATGATTAAATATGTTAAACTAGGGTTTTGCCCACTACTACAGATCAAGTTCAAAAATATCCAACTACTACTTCGATTTTGGGCTACTAATATAAAATTAAAATAAGTTGAACTAGTATTCCTCTAAAAAATCATTTTGGTATGCATTGTTTGATACTTTTCATAGCTATAGTGCATCACAAATTTATGATTTCATGCTTTGCTTTGCCAATTTCGATTTTTTCTAACCACCTTCTCTTTGATTTCAAATTTAGGTCAAACTATCGATGCCTACTATGTGTTCTACTTGAATTGGATGCAGCGTGCGCACATGTTTTGCCATTGTTTTGGGCTTCCACACATCTTTGGGGCATCCAAGTATTTAAGTTACCTTGTTTTTTTGAATTGTAATTCATACCCTTCCTCCCAATTTTTATGCCCATTTGAATCTTGGTCAAATCCTAAGTTTGACCAAGATTTGAACAAGTTTAAAACATGAAAATGAAAAGGTAAGCCTGAATCCTTCTTAGTCACTCTAAAATGAGAAGCTTTTGGGAGTTTTTTGAAATTTCCATGTTTGAAACCCAAAACCACTTCTCTTCATGCTTGACTTCATAAGACAGAGTTAATTTAGGGTTAGGGGGTAGATACATGATTTGTCTAGTTTGTTGTTTAGACCTTGTTTATCAACTTGAATGCTTACTATATGACATAATAATACTATGTGCTTTGGTTTTCATTTTTTTTTGATTTTTTCTGAATTTTTATGCCCATTTGATCTTGGTTAAATCCTAGGCTTAACCAATATTTAAACAAGTTTAAAACATGAAAATGAAAAGGTAAGCCTGTATCCTTCTTAATTAGTCACTCCAAAATGAAGCTTTTGGGAAGGTTTTTGAAATTTCCATGTTTGAAATCCAAAACGACTTCTCTTCGTGCTTGACTTCATAAGACAAAGTTTAGGGCTAGGGGTAGAAACATGATTTTTCTGGTTTGAATATGTCTAGACCTTGTTTATGAACTTGAGTGCTTACTATATGACATAAGAAGGCTATATGCTTTGGTTTTTCATTTTTTTGAAATTTTATGCCCATTTGAATCTTGATCAAATCCTAGGTACGGTTTGACCAAGATTTGAACAATTTTAAAACATGAAAATAAAAGGTAAGCCCGACCTGGATCCTTTAGTCACTCTAAAATGAAGCTTTTTGGGGTTCTTGAAATTTCCAAGTTTGAAACCCAAAACCACTTCTCTTCATGCTTGACTACATAAGACAGAGTTTAGGGTTAGGGGTAGATACATGATTTTTCTTGTTTGAATATATCTAGACCTTGTTTATATCAACTTTAATGCTAACTATATGACATAAGAAAACTATGTGCTTTGGTTTTTAATTTTTCTGATTTTTTATTTTGATGCACATTTGAATCTTTGTCAAATCCTAGGTTTGACCAAGATTTAAACAAGTATAAAACATGAAAATGAAAAGGGGAAGCCTGTATCCTTCTTAGTCACTCTAAAATGAAGTTTTTGGGATGTTCTTGAAATTTTCATGTTTGAAACCCAAAACCACTTCTCTTCATGCTTGACTTCATAAGATATAGTTTAGGGGCTAGGGGATAGATACATGATTTGCCTAGGTTTGAATATGCATGTCCAAACCTTGTTTATCAACTTGAATGCTTAGTATATGACATAAGAAGACTATATGCTTTTGTTTTTCATTTTTCTGATTTTTTTTTAAATTTTATGCCCATTTGAATCTTTTGGTCAAATCCTTGGTTTAATTTGACACGGATTTAAACAAGTTTAAAATATGAAAATGAAAAGGTGGTAAGCAGGCATGGATCCTTCTTATATATATTAGTCACTCTAAAATGAAGCTTTTGGGAGGTTTTTGAAATTTCCATGTTTGAAACCCAAAACCACTTCTCTTCATGTTGTTGACTTCATAAGATAGAGTTTAGGGGTTAGGGGTATAGATACATGATTTGTCTTGTTTGAATATGTGTCTAGACCTTGTTTATCAACTTTAATGCTTACTATATGACATAAGAACACTATGTGCTTTAATTTGGTTTTTAATTTTTATAATTTTTTTTGAATTTTGATGCACATTTTGAATCTTGGTCAAATCCTAGGTTTGACCGAGATTTGAACAAGTTTAAAACAAGAAAATAAAAGGTAAGCCCGCCAGACTGGATCCTTCTTAGTCACTCTATAATGAAGCTTTTAGGGGGGTTGTTGAAAATGTAAGCATGTATCCTTCTTAGTACGTCACACCACAATGAAGCTTTTGGGAGGGTTTTTTAAATGTCCATGTTTGAAACCCAAAACGACTTCTCTTCGTGCTTGACTTCATAATTAAGACAAAGTTTAGGGTTAGGGGTAGATACATGATTTTTCTGGTTTGAATATGTCTAGACTTTGTTTATCAACTTGAGTGCTTACTATATGGCATATATAAGAAGCTAGGCTATGTGCTTTGGTTTTTCATTTTTTTTGAATTTTTATGCCCATTTGAATCTTGGTCAAATCCTAGGTACGTACGGTTTGACCAAGATTTGAACATGTTTAAAACATGAAAATAAAAGGTAAGCATGGATCCTTCTTAGTCACTCTAAAATGAAGCTTTTGGGAGGTTTTTGAAATTTCCATGTTTGAAACCCAAAACCACTTCTCTTCATGCTTGGCTTCGTAAGATAGAGTTTAGGGTTTGGGGTAGATACGTACATGATTTTTCTAAGTATTTTTACGCCCATTTGAATCTTCGTCAAATCCTAAGTTTGACCAAGATTTGAACAAGTTTAAAACATGAAAATGAAAAGGGTAAGCCTGGATCCTTGTTTAGGGTTAGGGGTAGATACATGATTTTTGTGGTTTGAATATGCCAGACCTTGTTTATCACCTTGAATGCTTACTATATGACATAGGAAGACGGCGTGCTTTTGTTTTTTTTTTTTTGATTTTTTTTTTGATTTTTTATGCCCATTTGAATCTTGGTCAAGTCATAGGTTTGACCAAGATTTAAACATGTTTAAAACATGAAAATGAAAAAGTAAGCCTGGATCCTTCTTAGTCACTCCAAAATGTACCAATTGATAAATGAGTTAACTTGGCTTCATGGAAAAAATAATGTCATGTAAATGATTTAACTTGGCTTTCGTACCCTTGAATCCATAGGAAACTTTGTATAAACTAGATTTAGATGTGCGCCTTGGCGCACGACCCCGTTGAGCTCGTGCCAAAATATACTTTGTACAATGTAGCAGCAAACCAATTGTAGCAAAACCATTGCGTAATTCGAGAGTTGTAGCAGAAAACAAACATATAAATATACAAATGGATGCAAAACTATGAGTACCTCAGTGACTACCAAAATATGATTGAAGGCAGCACCTTGCACACGGCTCGCATCTTTCAAACTGACCAAATATTATCTAAACACTTTCTCTTACGCTTAGAGAATAACAAAGGCAGGTACCAATACGAAGAGCAATAGAACTTCTATTCATTTTGATTACACAGAAGTGGCTTTTGTTTTCCTCGCTTTCACCTTAATCTTTGGTTCATACCAAGTGATAAGCTTCTCACTTCCTACCAAGTGATATTTATAGATTATAAGAAATCTTTTAAATTTGTCTTACCATTAATACAGGGGAAATGTTGATATCCCGTAATAGCTTATAAGCTTCTAAAGATAAACATCCAGATAACAGCCCATAATAGCTTATAAACTCAACGATTTAGGGGTGCGCCTAAACAGATGGCCGAGATCTCGATAGTTTCCATCTAGCTGCAACCATGAAGTGGAAAATTATTATTTTGATGGACCTAAACATATGAAGACAAAACAAGTAAAGCAATAGAAATGAGAATTCAAAGATAGTAAGTAAACCTTTGATAAACCAATGATTCACAAACAGCTAGCAGAGAAGAGTAAGCACGCTTATAATATCTCCAATCCTTTCTAGCCAAACATAGGGATATAAAGGAAGCAAACGGCTTACATGATACATAATCCTATTTACACAAAGAGATGGCATGTAGCAACTTTAAAATAAAGTGGTACAAAACGAAGGATAATACTACTGAACAGCAACAATGAGGCATCCATAGAAAAGAAGACACATTAGACATTGTACGGAATACACAGGAATAAACAATCTGTGGTTATCTCCACATGCATCAGAAACGGAAGCAAGACCTTGAAAAAGAGGCTAGTAGCAGAACTATGTTCATACACCCAGCTTGACATCTGGAACACTAACCAGTAAAGAAGCATCATTACATTAGCTAACAGCTTTAGGCAAATCTAAATATAATAATCTTAATACCATCTAATCAACTATGAATCTTTATGACACTGAAAAGGAAATCCTCCCTATCTATATAGCGCCGCCTTCACCTAGCAAATCTTTTGAAAGCTTGACATCTGCTATTTATATTGGAACCAATGTACAATCTGGCAGGCATGTAAAGCACCAGCAGGAATGGTAAATTGGTAGAGTAATACAACTGATAGTCAAGACTGATATAACCCAAATGTAAAACCAAGCTAAAAGCTAATCATCCATTCTTGAATTGTGAAGAGCCCAACACCAAGGAATAGTGTGCTTACAAAATAGTCGTTGGCTGACTATGGAAAGAGTAAAATAGAAAAAATGCAGCGGAGAGATGAGATGGCAGAAGCGAAGAACAAAAATATCATATAAAATACCTATTTGTTGCACTTCAGAACCGAAATGAGATTTTTTAGGGAGTATAATAAGTCATTTTTGTGAGATCCTAACCTTCATTTCCACAACCATGTATGTGTACATCCAGAAAAGGCGAGCATGCCAATACAGTGCCACAAGTGAAGAACAAAAAAATGGTCATAAGCTAGCTACTGGAAGCACAATGATTGACAATTCACGAAATTGTAAGCCATATGAAAGTTCCTACATGTCATCAACGCTGATAAAACAAGGAAACCGAAAGTCAAAAGAAAGCAAGTAAGTTTGCTTGTGGCAGTGATTAAACTTCCAACAAATACTCAATAGGATAGCCACGGAAAAAACCCTGATTTGTGTCTTCTTGTCAGCATTGCAAAAATTCAGAGCTCAGAAGTAATCACAGCCCTCCTCTAAAAGTAGCCCCTGGAAGTTTCCGCAGGAAAAAATCGCTGACCCCATATGGAAAGTGTAATGACAGAAAATCTGAATAGGAAGGGATGAAAATAATAAAGAACTCAAGAGGAAAAGAGAAGAAATATAAACCTGCACCAACATGCTCTGCACTGCTGCGTGGCATCTCCAGCGGCGATAGGAGAGGAGGCGGAGGAGGCAAGGCAGTTGCTGACGGCGCACTCCATGTGAATTCATCGCATCTGCACATCAGCCACCAGGTTGCCGATGTTGTGTCCTAAATCACTATCACCGGCGGCCGCGACACCAAGAGTTGGTGCTACCTTAACGACTCCGTTCCTTGTCTCACGACCGTTAGTTGCCCTATACAGTGAACCAGAGGTAGTATGATTGGAGGTGCTGGAGCACTATTTTTAGTAGAACTTCCAAAACACACATGAAAAGAAAGGAAAATTCACAGACATGTATTGCATAATGATTAAATTTAACTTCTAAGATCTCAAACTGAATGCTCAAATAAATTTAGAAAAGCAACAAAAATCTTCTAGAAGGGAAAATGCATGTCCTTCCGGTGAACCACGGAAAGATACAGCAATTAACCGAGTGCGATAAAAAATGGGCTCAGGTGGTGAGACCTCAACTATATGGGACTTTCATGGTGAAATAGCGTGTCTATTATAGGTGTCATTTTGTGACAAATAATCAAGCTTAATTACAAATGAATGGTAAAAATGAATTGTAATGAAGCAATGGACATTATTTTACTAACATGATTTGATCACAACTAATAACAAAATAAATATGTATCATAACTAATAAGTATTAAAGGAGAAAAGACAAAGCCTATAGCTCCCAGACCAAATAGAGAAATTAATGACCACCCTTGATAAATTATAGTCCCATTTCTTTAATGATTTTCAGGAATGGCTGAACTCCACCTCACCGCTCAGCTAGTGGACTTAACATAGAGCAATCCCACTTCATCGACAACCCCTCATCAGAAGAAGGTAATAGGCAGATAATTTGATACTGAAAAGATTTAGTACAAAAATATATCAGGTTGATTATTTACCATTAGGAACTATACAAATCATAAACCACCTAGATATTTATGGTAATTTAATTTCAGGCTGAACATGGCATCTAATAAGCTTGTGAAAGATGAGATCAAACAGAGAGGTTCAACGTCCAATAAGAACCTTTAACATGAGTATATTTTTAGGATTGATCTGGTACACAGTATACAAACACATCAATGGAGGTTACCATAAAATACATACCTTGCATACATTGGACATGATATATAAGAACAACAATGATGGTCTTTGTAGAAAAAAAATTATTGGCAGCTACTGCATATAATAGTGAAAATAATTTAAAACACCTGGACAAAATAAAGGTTTTCATATCATGTGCAAATGGGCTATTTTGTATGAACTGTCATAAATAAGAATTGCTGCAAGCAGAAGCTGTAATTTTATGCTACCACTGCATTTATAGGAGTTTCACATGTAGTAATTATATCCCCCAATCTATTTTATGTCCGATAATTAAAATGCAATGAGATGGAACAGGCAGAAAAGTAGTTTCACAGGGAAAGCCCTATTTGTACAACTGTAAAACAACTTAATGATTCTTATTATGATGGAATAAACAGATAGAAGGCAAGGAGTACCAACTATTTCACAATTATATACAATATATAAGAGCCTACATAAACCCTTATAGTTCAGAAGAATTTTAAGAAATAACTGGCAGGATACTATGACAGATGGGTACCAGAGTAGCAGATCTGGAAACATGTATGGCAAGGAGGCTGAATCAAATAGTATAAATGTTTCTGACATAACCAGTATGGGGCAAATGCCAACCTACTTTCTGCTAATACATTTTAAAGCATGGCAGAACTACACAAACAGAAAATACTTTTAGCTAAACAATTCCAGATTAAAGAGCAATATATGGAAAACACCATTTGCCAAGTAGGGAAGGAAACCAACAATGGTAGTACACTTTTAAGCATGGCAGAACTATGCAAACATAAAATACTTTTAGCTAAACAATTCCAGATTAAAGAGCAATATATGAAAAACACCATTTGCGAAGTAGGGAAGGAGACCAGCAATGGTCTTGGTAAATGGTAACACTAAACCCTTCTTATATTTCTGTATAAAATCTGACTAGCGAACCGCTAGTAAGAAGAGAAATTCTGTAAGCTATTATGCAGCAATCTGTTCACTACATTCTCAACACAAGAAGCTAAAGCATGTACCTCTGACAGTCAGAGTAGCCATGATAAATTGATAACAAAATGTTCAGACATAAGGTGAAATGTTTAACTCTCTAATTGACCACATCTACTGGAAAGCACACTAAAATCTAGTAGTATGGTCATCACACTAACTTAGTAACCAAACAATAGCATTAGTCTGCCATTTTCTTATTTAGACAAGCACGTGGCAAGATGATCACATACAGATCACTGAAAGTTCTAACTTTCGCTTTGAATAGGTGCTACTATAGTTTCAGAGATGCACGGTTTAAATAGTTCAGTTAGCACTTAGAAACTATGCTAGCAGCTAGTATACTGGATAGCGGATATTTATCACAAGAATGAGCTTGCAAAGTTATTCATCCATTCTGACATAAAACTGTACTAAATCAATATTTGTACAGCTTGTGCATTGGATTTTCTAGTTGGCATAAATAAAAGTTCAGAATCTTACTTCATGTGTTCATGATTCAACTTATGTCACTGTACAAATGCACTAGCCAAGTTTTTCTTCCTGTACAGTCATCTACCTATGACTCTATGAGCATATAATCTAGCATTTATTTTCTTTTAAAAATCCTTCCCGGATAAGTACATGGTGGCCCAAAATCTGAGAAACTCGTGATTTTCTCTAAACTATATATTTGAGATGCAAGACATCCATGACACCCAACAACGTCAACTGAGTCTCCCCTGTTTCTGATAACACTGAACTGAAGATTGTTTGTATGCTGTATGGGCATAAACAAATTTAAAAAGCTGAGAAAATACTGACGCGATCCTTGGATACCCAATGAAAATAGACATGGGCAGATAATTTCCTTCCCATTGAAAGTTTGCTCTCTTTTCTCTCACACACATTAGACATCACACAAACAAGCATGTTAACACTTCTATTCAGAGAACATTTACCTAGTTTGCTTCAGGGTTTCGAACTCCAGTTCTTGTGATGATGGCCTGAGCTATGATGTGCTCCTGTGATGGTCGCCCTCTTGCATGCCTCCTTTGGTGTTCCCTCCAACTCGCTTTGCGCTGCCTCCCACTGCCAATGGATGGCCGTGGAATACTCCTTCCTCTATGGAAATCGCACCAGTAAACGATGTGTATTACATTGTACTAAATATCTACGGAAACCGATGATACCGGATACATAGTAGAATTACCAGCTGATGAAGAGGAGCAAAAGAACACATCACAGGCTGTATATCAAGTGTGCTTCGAATAAACAAAACACGTAGATTGTGTTTGTAACATGGCAATCACCTGCCTAGTGCAGCATGGTTTTTAGTCTAGGATTGCTTCCTCATCATCTTCCGACGCTCTTCCCGAGTGCCCCAGCAAAGGTCACCTCCCCACGACTGCAGATTTTGGAGACCCAGGCATTTCAACCTAATATCAAATGTCAGTTTTCACAAACAAGAGTGGCTGCTGTTGTAATTTTTTGTGATGCCATATCAACTTGAAAGCACACGAGAGCCGAAAGGAATGCAAAACCTATGTGGTTTCTTACCTTTTATTGTCCTCATTGGACGCAGCCAAAACCATAGCATGTGATATTACACCGCACATTGCCGCCGGTTTAAGATTTGCAGAGCACACCCACTTTCGGGTTCTGCTCATTTATACAAGAAAATTGAAAAATTAGGGAGGCAAAACCACCACAACATACCATTTTGTTACTATAAATTATACCGAGGAAAAACAGACCTGCATTTCTTAAAGAGGGATGTATTTGATAAGTGCGCTAACCACTGTTCTTGGTGCCACTTCTCCAACATCGATCTCTTGTACATAAAGTGAATCAACATATAGATGCTTCTCTCCTTTCTGATAAGCCCTACCCAAATATAAAGCTTTGAAACTGGGAGTTCATCTGTTGTCTTTGATTGCAAACCACCAGATTGTTTCTTCTTTGAACTACCCTCTAGATATAAAAATGAGACAGAAAACTGGCAACTCAATTTCTGGAAGTATGAAATTGGATCAACAAAGACTAAATAGTGTTTCAGATAGAAAACAAATGCCAGTTTTTTGCGTTTTCACGAGAAAAAAAAATAAGAAAAATGCTGCACTTTGCAGTAGTGTTTTCCAGGGAAATATATGAAGAGCACAACTTGGGCCAGAAAGAGAAGCTTGTTTCTATAATGCATTTGTCAGTATGCTAGCATGGATTTTAAATTTAAATCTGATTCCACCGAATAAATTGTCTCCCGTAAAATTCACGCAACATCTACAGAGTAGAGTAAGGATGTCATAAGTACCAGATAATGTTGTGCCCTTGAGCTTGTCAGCATATTTCTTTGCTATTTCATAATCATTGGACTGGGCTCCAGACATCGACATGTTCACAGGAACCATGTAGATGCATTAAAGAGCAATTCACACAAACTTTGCTATCTTCTTATAATTCAAGATGGTACTCAGCCTTTGAAAGACCATGCTTTTAGCATAAGATTGAATAACATTCTATATAAGGAACCCTGAATATCCTTGGGAGTGTCCTGCAGCAGCACATGCATGAAAGCATTTCTTTAGATAAGAGGTAAGACCAACATAATTTTTGGCTGAATAAATGGAATAAAATAAAACTGTAAGGCATAACAACAAAAGTGAACTGCATAATAAAGTCACTTGTCATTCACTGCAGCTCTCCTAATATGTCTCATACGTGGCAATAAGCAATACAAAAATATGAACTCACTGGGACATGAAAGAAGACATCAGGGGTCTCTACATAAAAATATCATCGTATTTGCTTCATACTCGATTAATTTCTGCAACAGGAGCGAGATAAAGCGAAGGCCGTTAGCTTATTAATGGACTATGAAGAGAAAATAAATGTATCAATGAACTTTAAACATTTTCGGTCATTCCAAATGATCTTTAAATTTTCTCTGAACTTTATATGTGGTTCAGGCCTTAAGTAAATCAAATAGAAGCTATTAGGAAACCATCTCTCATAATCTACGGCTATACTCTTAGAAACCTGAAACTGAGGCATCAACAATAGTTGGATTAATTTCTCTATCTATGGCTCAACCTTTATGAACTCAAGCTGATATATTTAAACAATGCAGAATTCAAGATTTCACTATGAGCTTTTACAAAACTCAATGAGATATAAAGATTTTCTATCAACTCACAGGAAATTTATTTGTATATAACAGAGCTACTTCTTGTGGGAAATGTAGATCAACTTCAGGATGACCACTCTCAAGAAATATATGAAGCCACTTTGAACACAATATTAGACAAAGAAATGAAGGAGCCAAAAGCTACACCAAGCATAAATCTTTAGCAAAGCGAATAGATGCAGGTAACAAACAACGACAGTAGAGCAACAGTTTTAGACAAATCCTTCAAAACTTCGCCCAAAAAACAGAGGGAGCCTTCATTTATCCAATAACATAGCCAGGCATGACACATACTGACAAATTTATGATAGACGCTACATATTCTGGAGAGCACTCACATGCATGTCTGTGGCTATAGGTCTTTCCGACCATCACATGCACCACACCTGCACATCTATCAAATGACCAACAATTTCGAGATGAACACCTAGAACTGTACTGAATAGTAAATAAAACGCATGGTTCATTTGGAGAAACAAAATCAGAGATGATCTAGTATAGAGAAATAGGTGTATACCTCTTGCTATCCACATCTTTGTATGACGAGGAACACCACCACCGGCTGCAACTTTCTGTCAATAGTAATATTAGCTAGGATTTTCTTGAAGCACCTTGTAAGCCATAGATAGAAAAGGATCTGCACAAACACATATGAGATTCTCTGTTCCTTTGAGAGAGAGAGAGAACCTGCTGGTCTGGGACGCAGAACGCACGGAGGCCATGGGATCCTTGGCTGCGCTGCTCCCGTCGGGCACCGGCCACTCCTCCCGAACCAGCAGCTGCGATGCGGAGTAGAACGGATGCGGTGGCGTGGAGGAGGCGCAGGCGGCACGACATACATCGAGGGCGCCTGCTCCTACCGGTCGGCGGCGCGAATGGCGGCACCATGGAGAGCTTCCTCCTCTGCCTCCTCGCCTACTATCTCGACGGAGAAGACCACCATGACGGCGGCGATGGGACGAGGCACAACTGGGATCGACGCGAGCCGATTGGGGGGAGGAGGTTAGCGGATTGGGGGCGGAAGAGGCCAACGGATTGGGGCTGGAGGCTAGGTTTTCGTTGGTGTTTTTGTTCAAGAGATGAACGGGCCAGATCGATGCGGGGCTTGCTGGAAAAATCCGATGGTCGAGAGGCTCTAATCTCTGTGAGGCCCCCGTTGGGGGGCATCATATATACCCCTGGATGTAGTAGTATAATAATCAACCGAGTTTTTACATCAACAGGTCTGTCACTTACGTGTGGTGCCCATGCGTGAGGTCCCACACTTCAGTGAGCACAAGTCACGTGCAATAGGTACGCAAACTCCCAGCCATTTTCTTTGTCAAGAGAAGACGCATCAGGATGCGTATCGGAAGTATGTGGGTCCTTCTGGATCCTTCGGTTGTCCCTCTCACAAAAAAAAACAAATCTCTCTCATTCTCGGCCTCGCTCGACTCGCTCGCTCGCTCGCTCCTGCTCACTGACAAACCCTGCACAAAAGTCAACATCATCACACGAAAAAGGGGAGACACCATAATTCTCTCCCTTCTTCTCTCCTTCCGAGTGATCCCTCTTCCTCCGAGTTTCATTCGACGGGCAAACACACATGTGCTGCATAGTAATAATAAAAAAGTAGAAAAATCGACCTACGAATCTATGATTAAATAGGTTAAACTAGGGTTTTGCCCACTACTACAGATCAAGTTCAAAAATATCCAACTACTACTTCAATTTTGGGCTACTAATATAAAATTAAAATAAGTTGAACTAGTATTCCTCTAAAAAATCATTTTGGTATGCATTGTTTGATACTTTTCATAGCTATAGTGCATCACAAATTTATGATTTCATGCTTTGCTTTGCCAATTTCGATTTTTTCTAACCACCTTCTCTTTGATTTCAAATTTAGGTCAAACTATCGATGCCTACTATGTGTTCTACTTGAATTGGATGCAGCATGCGCACATGTTTTGCCATTGTTTTGGGCTTCCACACATCTTTGGGGCATCCAAGTAATTAAGTTACCTTGTTTTTTTGAATTGTAATTCATACCCTTCCTCCCAATTTTTATGCCCATTTGAATCTTGGTCAAATCCTAAGTTTGACCAAGATTTGAACAAGTTTAAAACATGAAAATGAAAAGGTAAGCCTGAATCCTTCTTAGTCACTCTAAAATGAGAAGCTTTTGGGAGTTTTTTGAAATTTCCATGTTTGAAACCCAAAACCACTTCTCTTCATGCTTGACTTCATAAGACAGAGTTAATTTAGGGTTAGGGGGTAGATACATGATTTGTCTAGTTTGTTGTTTAGACCTTGTTTATCAACTTGAATGCTTACTATATGACATAATAATATTATGTGCTTTGGTTTTCATTTTTTTTGATTTTTTCTGAATTTTTATGCCCATTTGATCTTGGTCAAATCCTAGGCTTAACCAATATTTAAACAAGTTTAAAACATGAAAATAAAAGGTAAGCCCGACCTGGATCCTTTAGTCACTCTAAAATGAAGCTTTTGGGGGGTTCTTGAAATTTCCAAGTTTGAAACCCAAAACCACGTACTTCTCTTCATGCTTGAGTACATAAGACATACAGAGTTTAGGGTTAGGGGTAGATACATGATTTTTCTTGTTTGAATATATCTAGACCTTGTTTATATCAACTTTAATGCTAACTATATGACATAAGAAAACTATGTGCTTTGGTTTTTAATTTTTCTGATTTTTTATTTTGATGCACATTTGAATCTTTGTCAAATCCTAGGTTTGACCAAGATTTAAACAAGTATAAAACATGAAAATGAAAAGGGGAAGCCTGTATCCTTCTTAGTCACTCTAAAATGAAGTTTTTGGGATGTTCTTGAAATTTTCATGTTTGAAACCCAAAACCACTTCTCTTCATGCTTGACTTCATAAGATAGAGTTTAGGGGCTAGGGGATAGATACATGATTTGCCTAGGTTTGAATATGCATGTCCAAACCTTGTTTATCAACTTGAATGCTTACTATATGACATAAGAAGACTATATGCTTTTTTTTCATTTTTCTGATTTTTTTTTAAAAATTTTATGCCCATTTGAATCTTTTGGTCAAATCCTTGGTTTAATTTGACACGGATTAATTTAAACAAGTTTAAAATATGAAAATGAAAAGGTGGTAAGTAGGCATTGATCCTTCTTATATATATTAGTCACTCTAAAATGAAGCTTTTGGGAGGTTTTTGAAATTTCCATGTTTGAAACCCAAAACCACTTCTCTTCATGCATGTTGTTGACTTCATAAGATAGAGTTTAGGGGTTAGGGGTATAGATACATGATTTGTCTTGTTTGAATATGTGTCAAGACCTTGTTTATCAACTTTAATGCTTACTATATGACATAAGAACACTATGTGCTTTAATTTGGTTTTTAATTTTTATATTTTTTTTGAATTTTGATGCACATTTTGAATCTTGGTCAAATCCTTGGTATGAACGAGATTTGAACAAGTTTAAAACAATAAAATAAAAGGTAAGCCCGCCAGACTGGATCCTTCTTAGTCACTCTATAATGAAGCTTTTAGGGGGGTTGTTGAAAATGTAAGCATGTATCCTTCTTAGTACGTCACACCACAATGAAGCTTTTGGGAGGGTTTTTGAAATGTCCATGTTTGAAACCCAAAACGACTTCTCTTCGTGCTTGACTTCATAATTAAGACAAAGTTTAGGGTTAGGGGTAGAGATACATGATTTTTCTGGTTTGAATATGTCTAGACTTTGTTTATCAACTTGAGTGCTTACTATATCAAGTTGTGTCTGAGTCGAGTCAATGTTGAGTCGTTGAGTCACCTAGTATTAGTATTATGGTGGTGTACTTGTGTTCATGTACTTGTTTCAGACAGGTATTGTTGTTTTGGTGAAGGAGACATGCATCATCCATTTTTGGTGGGGTTAATTGGTTCTAGGGTTAATTGGTTCTATGCCACTCCTCAATTCACAAGTTGTGTTTATGCCATTCCAAAAACTGAAGTTGTGTTTATGCCACTCTCAATTCTCAATACCCCCTTCTATGCCATTTTCAACAATACAACATGAAAACGGTTCAATAAATAGTCGTATTTCAGTTTATACTTTCGTATTGACCAAAATAAACCTGTGTTCAGATTTGGAGCGACTTTTGGGTGTTTCGGGCACACAAGAAATCCAAAATTTTCAAATTCTGGCAAAAATTAGAACTTCTCAGAAAAATCTAATTTTTTTAAAGGAAATCAAAAACACTGAAACGAGTATACTATTTTAATTTGAGCCATTTATGTGCAGATTTGCATAAAAAGGCTGACATTTTCTCGTTACGTCTAGAAATTGGTAAAATTTTGTCCAAAAAATCAAACTTCTTCGAAAAATCTGATAATTTTACAGAAAGTCAAGAACACTAATATGAGTCATCCAAGTATTTAAGTTACCTTGTTTTTTTTGAATTGTAATTCATACCCTTCCTCCCAATTTTTATGCCCATTTGAATCTTGGTCAAATCCTAAGTTTGACCAAGATTTGAACAAGTTTAAAACATGAAAATGAAAAGGTGAGCATGAATCCTTCTTAGTCACTCTAAAATGAGAAGCTTTTGGGAGTTTTTTGAAATTTCCATGTTTGAAACCCAAAACCACTTCTCTTCATGCTTGACTTCATAAGACAGAGTTTAGGGTTGGGGGTAGATACATGATTTATCTGGTTTGTTGTTTAGACCTTGTTTATCAACTTGAATGCTTACTATATGACATAATAATACTATGTGCTTTGATTTTCATTTTTTTGATTTTTTTCTGAATTTTTATGCCCATTTGATCTTGGTCAAATCATAGGTTTAACCAATATTTAAACAAGTTTATAACATGAAAATGAAAAGGTAAGCCTGCATCCTTCTTAGTCACTCCAAAATGAAAGCTTACATATACTCTTGGAATACTGTTTTGGGTGATTTGTCATTCAAAAATTTGGTATCATTCGGATCGGAGGAAGTATAGTTGGAGATGAATGGCCCACCAAGTCTCTGCCTCGAAGTTTGCTCTTTGACCAGATAAGTATTACTACTCGCGAGGTGCCGAGGAGACGGGGAGGCCAAATTTAAGGACTAACCTTTGCTCTTGCCGTCTTCCTCAGTTCACCACTTTGTTTACCTCTTGGAATACTACTTCGCCACCATGACCGGGAGCAAGTCTCGCCACATAAGGACTCGTGCGGCTGCGGCGAAGCTGAGGGAATCCCAGCAATGCCGTCCCTGTGTCTTTGTCCGAGGTGCCTTCTGCGCAAGAGTCTTCAAGGGCGTCGCAGCCCGCGACTGCCACCTTCAGGCGATCCTCCGTTCTTGCGCATCTTTCTATGTCTTTCACAACTTATCATCCCCTCCTTTTCTTACCTTCTCTCAATCGTATATTCAGGTCGGGCGGCCTTAGTTTTCCCGCAGCCCTCACACTGCGGATACATCTTCCACGGAGCCAAGTTCTCAAAGCAGCGAGGTATAGACATTCGTGCAAATTGGGATTCCCATTTTCTCTTTCTTGGTACTTCTCTGGGTACACTTCTGATTTTGTGCTCCATCCCCATCTGATAGAAGCCCCGCTACGAGATCGGGCCCATTTTAGAAATGGTTATGGGCGATTTCTGCGTCGAGACGGCGGACAGAAGCGCCCTCGCCGATGAGTGCATGAGACTTTATTCTGAGCTCGCCACTGAGAAGATCCGGATTCGCATTCTCGACGATATCGCCATGAAATCGTTCACTGCGAGTAATGAGATCCAGCGGCGGAGCCTCGGCCAGGCGGAGACCATGGACAAACTCGCCGGACTGATCCTGAACCTCACGGTTAGGACGGACAAACTAGAGGCCGAGCATCACAGGTTAAGGCTCTCAACTCCGAGCTGAAGCGTCAAGCGAGGCTCAAGGTAGATCTTGACCAGGTCACTGTGTACCACTAGCTGCAATCCTTGATGACTGCTGTGTCACCTGGCTTCCGAGTTTCTGAAGGTTAATTTTCGAAATTTTGTTCGTAAAATTGGCCTGTGGAAATGTAAACAAACTAGTACTCTTACTTTATTATATTAGTACTTGTGTCAATGTAGTAGTTGTGTCTGAGTCGAGTCAATGTTGAGTCGTTGAGTCACCTAGTATTATTATTATGGTGGTGTACTTGTGTTCATGTACTTGTTTCAGACAGGTATTGCTGTTTTGGTGAAGGAGACATGCATCACCCATTTTTGGTGGGGTTAATTGGTTATAGGATTAATTGGTTCTATGCCACTCCTCAGTTCACAAGTTGTGTTTATGCCATTCCAAAAACTGAAGTTGTGTTTATGCCACTCTCAATTCTCAATACCCCCTTCTATGCCATTTTCAACAATACAACATGAAAACGGTTCAATAAATAGTCGTATTTCAGTTTATACTTTCGTATTGACCAAAATAATCCTGTGTTCAGATTTGGAGCGACTTTTGGGTGTTTCGGGCACACAAGAAATCCAAAATTTTCAAATTCTGGCAAAAATTAGAACTTCTCAGGAAAATCTATTTTTTTATAGGAAATCAAAAACACTGGAACGAGTATACTGTTTTAATTTGAGCCATTTATGTGCAGATTTGCATAAAAGACCGACATTTTCTCGTTGTCTAGAAATTGGTAAAATTTTGTCCAAAAAACAAACTTCAAAAAATCTGATAATTTTACAGAATGTCAAGAACACTAATATGAGTCTATTATTCTAATATGAGCCATTTCTGGGCACATATGATCCATTAAACATAGGTGCAAAGTACGGTCCAGATTATCTGAGAGTATGTACAAACTGTAGTACAGAGAAGTCGTTTTGGGTTTCAAACATGGAAATTTCAAGAACATCCCAAAAAGCTTCATTTTACAGTGAGTAAGAAGGATCCAGGCTTACCTTTTCATTTTCATGTTTTAAACTTGTTTAAATCTTGGTCAAACCTAGGATTTGACCAAGATTCAAATAAATGCAGAAAATTAAAAAAATCATAAAAATGAAAAACCAAAGTACATAGTCTTCTTATGTCATATAGTAAGCATTCAAGTTGATAAACAAGGTCTAGACATATTCAAACCATACAAATCATGTATCTACCCCCTAACCCTAAACTCTATCTTATGAAGTCAAGCATGAAGAGAAGTGGTTTTGGGTTTCAAACATGGAAATTTCAAAAACCTCTTAAAAATTCATTTTAGAGTGACTAAGAAGGATATGATGCAGGCTTCCCTTTTCATTTTCTTGTCTTAAACTTGTTTAAATCTTGGTCAAACCTAAGATTTGACCAAAAGATTCAAACGGGCATAAAATTCAAAAAAATCAGAAAAATGAAAAACAAAAGCATATAGTCTTCTTATGTCATATAGTAAGCATTCAAGTTGATAAACAAGGTCTAGACATATTCAAACCAGAAAAATCATGTATATATCTACCCCTAACCCTAAACTCTGTCTTATGAAGAGAAGTGGTTTTGGGTTTCAAACATGGAAATTTCAAGAACCTCCCAAAAGCTTCATTTTAGAGTGTGACTAAGAAGGATCCAGGCTTACCTTTTCACTTTCATGTTCTAAACTTGTTTAAATCCTAGTCAAACCTAGGATTTCACAAAGATTCAAATATATGGGTATAAAATACAAAAAAATAGAAAAATGAAAAACGAAAGCACATAGTCTTCTTATGTCATATAGTAAGCATTAAAGTTGATAAACAAGGTCTAGACATATTCAAACTAGACAAATCATGTATCTCCCCTTAACCCCTAAACTACTGTATTATGAAGTCAAGCATGAAGAGAAGTGGTTTTGGGTTTCCAACATGGAAATTTCAAAAACCTCTTAAAAATTCATTTTAGAGTGACTAAGAAGGATGCAAGCTTCCCTTTTCATTTTCATGTCTTAAACTTGTTTAAATCTTGGTCAAACCTAAGATTTGACCAAAAGATTCAAACGGGCATAAAATTCAAAAAAAAATCAGAAAAATAAAAAACAAAAGCATATAGTCTTCTTGTGTCATATAGTAAGCATTCAAGTTGATAAACAAGGTCTAGACATATTCAAACCAGAAAATCATGTATATATCTACCCATAACCCTAAACTCTGTCTTATGAAGTCAATCATGAAGAGAAGTGGTTTTGGGTTTCAAACATGGATATTTCAAGAACCTCCCAAAAGCTTCATTTTAGAGTGTGACTAAGAAGGATCCAGGCTTACCTTTTTCATTTTCATGTACTAAACTTGTTTAAATCCTGGTCAAACCCAGGATTTCACAAAGATTCAAATATATGTGTATAAAATATAAAAAATAGAAAAATGAAAACCAAAGCACATAGTCTACTTATGTCACATAGTAAGCATTCAAGTTGATAAACAAGGTCTAGACATATTCAAACCGAGAAAAATCATGTATATATCTACCCCTAACCCTAAACTCATCTTATGAAGTTAATCATGAAGAGAAGTGGTTTTGGGTTTCAAACATTGGAATTCCAAGAACCTCCCAAAAGCTTCATTTTAGAGTGTGACTAAGAAGGATGATCCAGGCTTACCTTTTCATTTTCATGTTCTAAACTTGTTTAAATCCTGGTCAAAACTAGGATTTCACAAAGATTCAAATATATGGGTATAAAATTCAAAAAAATAGAAAAATGAAAAACCAAAGCACATAGTCTTCTTATGTCATATAGCAAGCATTAAAGTTGATAAACAAGGTCTAGACATATTCAACCTAGACAAATCATGTATCTACCCCCTAACCCCTAAACTCTGTCTTATGAAGTCCAGCATGAAGAGAAGTGGTTTTGGGTTTCAAACATGGAAATTTCAAAAACCTCTTACAAAATTCATTTTAGAGTGACTAATTAAGAAGGATGCATGCTCCCCTTTTCATTTTCATGTCTTAAACTTGTTTAATTCTTGGTCAAACCTAAGGTTTGACCAAAAGATTCAAACGGGCATAAAAAAATCAGAAAAATGAAAACCAAAGCACATAGTTTTCTTATGTCATATAGTAAGCATTCAAGTTGATAAACAAGGTCTAGACATATTCAAACCAGAAAATCATGTATATATCTACCCCTAACCCTAAACTCTGTCTTATGAAGTCAATCATGAAGAGAAGTGGTTTTGGGTTTCAAACATGGAAATTTCAAGAACCTCCCAAAAGCTTCATTTTAGAGTGACTAAGAAGGATACAGGCTTACCTTTTCATTTTCATGTTTTAAACTTGTTTAAATCCTGGTCAAACCTAGGATTTGACAAAGATTCAAATATATGGGCATAAAATTCAAAAAAAATAGAAAAATGAAAAACCAAAGCACATAGTCTTCTTATGTCATATAGTAAGCATTAAAGTTGATAAACAAGGTCTAGACATAAGCAAACTAGACAAATCATGTATCTACCCCTAACCCCTAAACTCTGTCTTATGAAGTCAAGCATGAAGAGAAGTCGTTTTGGGTTTCAAACATGGAAATTTCAAGAACATCCCAAAAGCTTCATTTTAGAGTGACTAAGAAGGATCCATGATTACCTTTTCATTTTCATGTTTTAAACTTGTTTAATCTTGGTCAAACCTAGGATTTGACCAAGATTCAAATGGGCACAAAATTTAAAAAATCAGAAAAATGAAAAACCAAAGTACATAGTCTTCTTATGTCATGTAGTAAGCATTCAAGTTGATAAAATGGTTCATGCCGGCGTCTTAGCTCCTAAAAAAATTATACACCAATTGATTTGACGAATTGATGATTTACTCTAGTCTGCTTCTAGACCATGCAGCTAGCGAGTATTCATATGTACTGCATGGAGCCCCCAACTTTTGACTTCCCGTGTCGGAAAAGGCCTGTTTAATAATGTGGGGCAGTGAGGTATCCCGAAGTATCTAGAGGGTTTCAGTGTTTCAGGCTTTCAGCATCACCAGTCCAAGGGAAGGATGGGTGACGAATCCGTGCATTCACAGCCGTTAGATCTGAAGAGTCCTTGTATGATGAGCGGTAGATAGCACCTCTAAGCTGCAAATCAACAGCTTCAATTACTTCAAATGAGCATTGGCCGGAATGCGGCAACAGTGAAAAAATTCAAATTAAAAAACTCATGTATATAATAGAAAAAAATAAAAAACATGTAGATAGAATAGAGGTATAGATAGATTAGCCCAAAAAAGAAGAGGACGGGGAAATTTCGAACGCTCGCTTTAACTCAGCAGACACCTCCCTCGCGCACCTAAACTTTCGAACGCGCGCCCAATATTTCGAACGCTCGCCTTTAACTCAGCACCTAGCCCACCTTGTTCTTCTCTAGACACCTCCTTCGGCGCCCTGTTCTTCTCTAGACACACCCTCGGTGAACCAGGCCGCGCACCAAAACTTCCCCACGCTGTCTATCACCGCGTCACCGGCGAATGCTGGTGGCGCCGTTCTTCTCCAGCCGCACCGTGACGGTCAGCTGGTAGATCCTCACGGTATGCATGCTATCTTCAGGCCTGGGCAAGTACGATTCATTATAGCTCAATCGAAGTCAGTCGCCGTCGCCGAGCCCTTATAAGTTCGTTAGTTCGTTCGAATCGATCGGTTGATATTGTTTTCCTCTCGATGTGTTTGTTTGACATTGTTTTCCGCTTTACCTATTTGCTCGAATTCGTTAAATGCTTGTACCTTGTTTGTTTGTAAGGCAAAGAGGAAATCATATCATGGCTTATCATCATGGGTATAACCTTTTTAGCTAGATTTTGCTGTTTGGGATCTATGATCCTTTTAGTTGCTGCTCTCCAAGAACATTTTCCCTCTTTTTTATTACAGTGAAAAATACACGGCAAGGAAACCACCGTCCAGCCTAAAAAATAGACCTCGATTGGTTTGCTGAAATCGGCTCAAATAACGTGGCATTTAGTTATATAGTTTTATATTCGACCTGTTTGCTCAGATATGTTGGTTTACATTCATACGCAACTTTGTTGGGCAAGTATGGACACAGCTTGATGACTTTCGTGTCAAAATTCTAGCGGTTGAGTGATTTTTGGTTGGATCCATTCTGTGCGTTCGATCGGCTTTTGATGGCTGTTATTGAGACAAAGTCATGGCTGGACTTTTGACGCAGCTCAGGTGACGTTCAGGTCAAAAGCCCAGCGTTGACTTTGGTTCAATATCAGCCATCCAAAGCCAATCGAACACACATGAATGTATCCAACCAAAAATCACTCTACAATAAGTCGTTTCCAGACTAAAACAATGTTTATTCCCAAACTATTTTTTGAATCCGACCAATCTTTCCCCGAATGCGAGAAGAAATATATAAGATTTACTGGAATGTTGTTCTTTTTACTGGACAGTTTGAATTTTAAGTTTAAAGTTGGCTGTAAAACATAAAATGAGGTTTATTGATAAACAATATGGCTGAATCTGATGAAACTCCCCCAGAATGCATAACCCGACATATAAGATTTACTGGATTTTTGTTTCAAAAACTTCTAGGCGATTTAATTTTAAGTTTAAAATTTTCTCGTGAAACTTAAAATGGTAAATTTTGGATCCATTCTCGTGCGTTCGATTGACTTTTGATGGCTGTTATTGAAACAAGTGTTAATTGGTTCTATGCCACTCCTCAATTCACAAGTTGTGTTTATGCCATTACAAAAACTGAAGTTGTGTTTATGCCACTCTCAATTCTCAATATCCCCTTCTATATATGCCATTTTCAATACTCCACTATAATAAATATAGCATATCTATGATAGTACTCTATGATACCACCCACTATGCACCCATGTTCCAAACACCACTCCCGCTGTTGTACCTTATTGTATCGAGCGATAAGCTTGATGAGCAACCCAAACAAACAAAAAAGACTGTACCTTATTGTACTTGCTCTTACCCATATCTTCTCTTTCTCTTTCATCGCGAGTGCAGCTAATTCAGTTAGTCTTCCAATGAATATTAATATTTTGTCTCAATGATGTCATGTTTCGACTAACAATTAGCACTTTTGAATTCTTAGATTGTTTTTTCACACGATGCACTTCTTTTAATTTATTTTACCACATTTGAATGTGAACCTTGACCAAATAAATAGGACAACAATATCACGATCATATAATACATAAGCAGCATTGTTAGAATCATGTTGGAAAATACTTTCTAATGATACCAGTTTTATATCAATTTTTTTATATACTTCATCCTGAAAAATATGTTTCAACTTCATCAAAACTTGCATGTATCTGCAAACTAAACTCATCTAAATACATGTATATCTACATAAAATTGAAACATCATTTTTAAATAGAGAGATATAGATTAATATTTTTTCGAAGATAAAATACGAAAAACAAGGGTGCATTGTTTATTGAAATGGAGTGAGTAGTATATATAAAATCATTTTAGTTGCCAATGATCATGTTGAGGGCCTCTATTTCTTGTTTTGCTCAGGCCCTCCGTATTCCCAGGTACGGCCCTGGTGGTCTATGAACCTGTATGTAATCTTATTACTTTTGGCTTCTTTGCACTGCTAATAGATCGGCGGAATTACGGCAAAAAAGAAGAAAGAATGTGTTGGTATTGTATTGCTTTCGATAGATCTGTTCGCCCCTCCCCCCCAAGCATTTACAGATGGCACAAGAGATTCAAGGATGAAATTGCTCTCCTTGTTCATAAGGCAAAGAGGAAATCATATCATGGGTAGAACATTTTATATATATTTTGCTGTTTGGGATCTATGATCCTTTTAGTTGCTGCTCTCCAGCAACTTTTGTACATATTTCCCTCTTTTTATTAATAAAAAAATACAAAGTGGGGAAACCCAGTGGTCAGCCTAAAAAAAATCTGTTCGCTAGGTAGCCGTAGTTTTGCACTCAGTTCGTTTGCTGAAATCGGCTCAAATAATGTAGCATTTATAGTTTTATATTTGACCTGTTTGCTCAGGTATGTTTGCTTACATTCTTAGGTGACATGTTTGTTGAAATAGCTTATCGCTTCTCTGACCATCTATCTCCTCAACAGATGGACAGAACTTGGATATTATTTCACTCATTAAACACACCAACATATTTGAGTGGTATTGAAGACTTCATGAAGCACGTTAGTGATTTTACTGATGGCGACAAGATAAAGGAAGTGATTTGTCCATGCCGCGTATGTTTGAATATTGGGTCCAAGCCTCAACATGTAGTCTCAGATCATTTATTCGTTTATGGGATGGACCAGACATATATCAGGTGGATTAACCATGGTGAACACTATGATCAGCCTGACATTATTGATCCTCTTTATTCTGATGGTTATCAGCCTGAAGATCTCGTCCAGGATGAGGCTACTGCTAATTTGTTATGGGATCTGTATCCATATGCAAGCCAACAGCCCCATGGTTATCACAAAAAGCCTCTTTTCCATGACCTGATAGAAGATGCTAAGCGCTTAGTGGCCCCTGGTTCTGTTGTGTCAAGATTCGAATTAATTGTGAAATTACTTCATGACAAGTCATACCAGGGGATTACCAATAAAGCGTTCAATGCAGTTGCGAAGACATACAGCGATGCACTCACAGGGCTGGACTGCCAAAATCCTTTTATGAGGTGAAGCAGTACATCAAGGTACTGGGACTTGGATATGAGAAGATTGATTTTTGCAAAAATAACTGTGCACTGTTTTGGATGGAGTATAATGACCTCGATGAATGTCCAGTATGTAAGGAATCAAGATGGAAACATGATGGAGCTGGTGGTAACAAAAAGATTCCTTGGAAGGTTCTGAGATACTTTCCACTTGTACAAAGATTGCAGAGGTTGTTTGCTTCAGAACAAACATATCGGGAAACAAGATGGCACAAAGAGATTCTCACGCCCGACCCTGATTTACTGAGGCATCCTGCTGATGGCGATGAATGGAAGCAATTCGACCTGGATCATCTAGATTTTGCTGCAGATCCAAGGAACCTGAGACTTGGCCTTGCTACGAGATGGATTCAACCCATTTGGCAACATGAGCAACTCGTATAGCATGTGGCCGGTACTAGTTACACCTTACAACCAGGCTCTGGACATGCACCGATCGGTCGAATCGTATGATGGCCTTACTCATCCCAGGTCCCAAATCTCCTGGGAAGGATTTTGATGTGTTCATGCAGCCTCTTATTAGAGACTTGCAAACATTATGGGAGGGTGTCCCTACACGGGATGTGTGTCAACCTAAAGAACAAAATTTTCTATTACGTGCTGCTGTACTGTATTGCACCCATGATTATCCAGCTTTGGGCACTATGTCGAGCGAGTAACATCAGTTATAATGCATGTGTTCACCGTGATCTTGATCACCGGCAGTGAGGATAATAAACAAGATATGCTATATGGGCCATCGCCGTTTCCTTCCATTAGATCACAGTTTCCGAAAAAATAGAAAAAAATTGCAATTTATTGGTGATCAGGCCTGTAAAAAGACTAAACCGCAGCACTTTAAGAGTCACGAGTTGGAGGCGCACCTAGAAGCGGTCAGAAATGTTAAACCAGGAAAACCACCAGCCGCCACAGATACAGCAGAGAAGGATACAGAAGATGCAGCAGCAGTAGTAGCAGATAGAAAAAGGAAGAAGAGAGGAGATGAACTGAGTCTAGCAGCTACCAAAAGGAAGATGGGAGGTGAAATAGCAGCATGTACCAAGAGGAAGGAAATGGAAAATGATAGACCGAGAATATTTTATAAGCGCAGGACCACTCTTTGGGACTTGCCATATTGGGCTGGTAAGCAGCTTCGGCATAATATTGATATCATGCACATGGAGAAGAATATATGTGACAGCATTGTCGGCACATTACTCAACATTCCATCCAAGACAAAAGATAGCTCAAATGCTAGGATTGATTGTGCAACATTGAATGTTAACAGGCACTTGCAACTGGATCGTAATGACAAAGTGAACAAAGGCAAGGAAAAACATTATAAATTTCGAGGCGCGGAATTCACATTGCCGATGCCTAAAAGGAGATTATTTTGTGAGTACCTCCGAGGTGTGATGTTCCCATTCGGATTTGCTTCCAACATTGCAAATTGTCTCAATGCTGAAGGAAACAAGCTCCAAGGGTTGAAAACTCACGATTGTCATATCCTGCTACAAAGGCTTTTAGCTATTGGCATTAAAGATTTAGTGAAGCCAAATATGTACAACGTGATTGCAGAGTTGGGAAGGTTCTTTAGGGAAATATATAGTAAAACTCTAAGCAGAGCTGTTGTAGAACGTCTTAAGGTGGACATAGCAAAGTAATCCTGTGCAAGCTGGAGCTGATATATCCTCCAGCCTTCTTTGATGTGATGGTGCATTTGGCTGTTCATCTACCTAATGAGGCACTTTTAAGAGGTCCGGTACAGTATGGATGGATGTACCCTATAGAACGTCGACTGTGCACTTTCAAGAATACAGTTAGGAACAAAGCTAGACCGGAGGCTTGCATTGCAGTGGCGTATATTGCTGCTGAAGCATATACATTTGCCTCAAGATATATTCACGATATTGAGACCGAGATTCAACCGGGTCGCAGAATTTTGGAAGTTGGAGGATCTGTTTTTAATCATGGTGTTGAGCTAATAGGAAAGAGGACCGAAAAAACATTAGAGCAGTCTGAATTTGAACAGCTGTCTTGGTATGTGCTGAATAATGCTACAGGGGCTGATGAATATGTTAAGTGAGTACTATGCACACGAAATACTCAGTTCCTCGCATATACTATGAACTTGTATCAAAATGAAATATATTCAGCTGACTTGGCTATGTTTTGCAGGTTGTACATGGAAACGAATGGAAAGCTATCGGCACGTGGGAGTGGGTTTCAGGACTGGTTTGAGAAATATGTAAGATGTTCAATTGCACTCCGACTTGTCTATGTGTTTTCACATGAGATGACCTCTTGTCTATTTTGTAATCGTAGATCTCGAAACTCCATGCGGAGAATCCAGGCGCTGTTAGTGCTGATCTCCTTGTCCTATCACGTGGTCCAGATAAGAGGGTGTTGGTAGCTGCAGCTTGCAATGCCAATGGTGTCCATTACAGCTCCTATGAGCGTGAACAACATTTGAAGACACGAAATAGTGGCATCACAACCAGTGGAGATCACTTGACAACCAGAAAGAAGAGATCAGAGTCATTTGACCATTATGGTCACATAGAAGAGGTTATTCAGTTGTTCTATAGTGATAAGGTTACTGTCCGATCTGTGGTTCTATTTAAGTGTTATTGGTACAACCAAGATCCAAACAAGGGCAAAGGTGCCGAAATGATGGGTATTTCATATCGAGTTAATACTACTGCTCAGTGGTACAAGGATGATCCTTATATTTTGGTACCTCAAGCGGCCAAGGTACTTTTCTTGGAAGACAGATCTAGAAAAGGATGGCAGTATGTGCAAAAGTTTGTGGCAAGGAACATATATGATTTGGATGAAAATGTGGATCCAATAATTGGTGCCTAGCAAGATGATTTCGCTGGTTGTATGCAAACTAAAGTTGCTGACATTGATGAAACCTCGTTGGATACAGGTATCCCTGCACATGATGGAGAAGTAGATTTCACTGTTGAGGTTAGCATAGTCCACAAAGAGATGGATAAACTGAAGCTACCTGGTGAATCTCAGGAGGAGAATGGACACGACGAGCAGGATGAGACCATGCACGAATATCAGAATGAAGACGGAGGTGATGATGATGATGATGATTAGACTCTTGTCTCTGTATCATGCTGTGAGATGAAGAACCATGATTTGTTTTGATTTTTCTATTTGGAAAATGTATGAGTCCTGAAGACAATTATCTGTTGGATTGTAATCCCATGATGACTAATTATTTATGTTTGTTGTCCTACTAAAAGTTGGTCAAACTTAATTGTGTGGAAGTAATCCCATGCTGTTTGATTCATAGGGTCATATCCCATAGGAAAATAGAATGATAATACTTGATCAAACTAATGCAGAATATCTTATAACCACAATCAAATAGAATTTCTCTTGACATAGGATTCAAGTTGGCATGGCATCCCTATCATACAGGGGTTTTATTCATACTATGCTACAAATCGAAAATAAGATGGGTCAGCACTTTATCGCGGCAGATAGGGCAGCTGGCGTTCGTTACAAACCAGGAGAAGATGCACTTCCTATGGAACGGGTGTTTGCATCCCCGGAGACGCACCGTTGTGCGCTGCGATAGCCCCAGCATGCATATGCTGCAGTGGCCGTCCTCCGGCGCAACTAGGACCCAACTGTCCTGCAGCGCCGGCAAGTTGACGATGAGCCGGTGGTCCACCCTAAGGGTGAGGTCGAAGTGGAGGCCACCGAGCCGACGACACGCCTGCTGCCACATCAGGTGCATAACATCGTAAGGCATGATGATGTCCCACTCCTCCTCCGTGAGGTTCAGGTTCTTGAGCAGCCATACACGGGCAAGAATCTCGCGCATAGTTCGCACGACATTGCCCCCACTACGCAGCTCCCTCGGAGGCAAGCCAAGATCCAGCACCACCTCTTCGCAGGGTGTAGTGGTGATATCGTCCTCATCCAGTGGGGCAGGGAGGGGGCCGGCCATCCTCCTGAGCTCGTACGTCCTTGAGAAGAAGATGTGCACTGTCATAGTGTACGGGGACGCCTCGCCCTCGCCCACGGCCGGCGGCTCGCCGACGGAGAAGTCGGTCATGCTTGCCGACACACGGCAGGCACGGAAGACATGTGGGCCAGACTCGATGATGCGCTCGCATGAGGAGCGCTCTAGTAGGGGCGTCGCCGCCATTGGGGATTCTTCGGAGGGCTGTAGACTGGCGGCTAGTCGACGGTGAGGTGGTTGGTGTGAGATCTCTGGGATGAGGCCAGGGGAAGTGGGCGAAGTGCTCGGGACTAGGGACTGCCCTCAACTTTCCGCAGTAGTATGATAATAATTGGTGGACGAGGGAGACTAGTCCAGAGACTACCCAAAGTTGATAAATCATGTTCGAGGGAAAATGCCCAAGATTTATTATCAAAATTCAAGCTAATTTCGCCGATTTTGTTATGCTGTTCATTAGACATCATCCAACGGCCTTGGTCTCTGGGATTCGCTGCTACAGTGTCATCTACTATTTTCTACCCAATTCCAGAAACATCCATAAAGCTAGTAGATAGCTTTCCTGCTTGTAGGCCCCAACCCATTTTTTTAATCTTTTCTTCCTTATCCCCTTCGCTCATGCTAGCAGCTACTTGCAGCCATTGCTACACCAGCGAGGTGATCTCTATGATAGGCACGGTTTTAGTAAGACAGCAAGTTGTAGATAGCTAACCATGAGACACATGCCTCTCTGGTTGAGACTAAGCTCGCTCTTGTGATTGGGCTCCAATGGTCGAGGTGAGTCACAGCTGCAATGACAGAGGTTTGTGCTGAATTAATTAGCACAGAGGTGTAACTAGCACTAGATGGAGAAGGCATAGTACACATATCGGACACGAAGTCGCGTCTGGCGAGCAGCTCACATTCACTTGCATCAGTGCGGTACAACAAAGATGATGAAGAAGGATTGGAGCTTTGAAGGTAGTCAGAAAAGTTACAAAAAATAATACGTGCAAAACTTAACCTGTATAAACGCACATGCATGGATAATTTTACATTTCTGCATGAGAAAGACATGTCAATTTTCAGTACGACATGGTTTGATTTGTCAAATTTGATGCTCCTTAATGCATTTTAAGTGAAAATTACAGGTTTATTCATTATAATTGCCGATTTTTAACGTTACGTGCAGCTGACTAGCAAACTATAAGTGTGTGATTGCTTGCTTCCAAAATAAGGATATGTAATCATTTTGTATAAGGTAGTACCAATTAGTCGTTATATTGCAGAACTTAAAGAGTTTTGAGAGATTCAACTCGTTGCTACTCCATAAGAATGGTCATGTTGACAAATTTGATCCAGTGTTGAACAGAGCCAGAAACATTTCAAAAACTTGAGCATGGAAGAGGCTAGGGGTAAATGCCCCAAGGCCAGCCGAGCCTATCGTAGGTGCCGTCCCAGGAGGAAGTACCTTAATTTGGGGCGCGCGCGACGCTGCGGTACCCGAGCTCGAGACGCCGCCGTGCCGTAGCTCGACCCGCGACGAGGCATGGCGGCGGCGGCGGAAGCGAGCGGCGGCGGCGGAAAGGTAAATCTCCTGGCGACAAACATATTAGGCACAAATGGGCAACCTTCGGTAACCCATGTTCCATTTTTTTGTCGGGATAACCCCATGTACCACCTTCCCAATAGAAAAAGTACTGTTCACCCTTCCCCAGTTGGGCCCAATATTTCACTTTTGGGTTGCCAAGGAACATCTACATGGTAATTGGTATCGGTCTACTTGATCCATTGTCGAAGCCCAATAACTACAAATGGGCCTTTCTGCTCATGCAATTTCGGCCCTTTTCTAATGAAACACAGATCCTATGATTGGCAAATAAAAATACACGGAGATTCTACATAAAAGTTGTTTTTATTTATTTTGAATTATAGGGTTCCAATTTTTGAAACTGCTCATGCCCAATATGAAAATCCTTGATCGCTCCATACCCACATGGATAACGGTATTTTTAAAAATTCATAAAGTGGATTTGAAATTTAAAACATATCCTAATAATTCCTTGATTTAATCTATCAACTTGCAAGATCTTGGAGCCAAAGAGCTTGTATTAGTCTGCGAAAATAATACTGATAAACCTGTCGTTAACAAGAAATGAAGGTTTAACGTTCATAGATGATGCCATGTGGGACCCATGAGACAGTAGCGTCCTCAACGTTTCAAAGAAAAAGGCAAGTAGCCCGAAAATAGGGGTAAAAAATAAATCCTACAAAGGAAACATTTATAGTTCATAGAGGCTGACATGTGGGACCGATCTGCCAGCTGCATCCTCATCATTTCGAAGTCGGCAGGGATCAGAAGAAAAAGGCAAATAGCCAGAAATTAGGGGTAAAAAATAAATCCAAAAAGGAAACTTTTATTCTTAATAGAGGATGACATGTGGGACCGACCTGCCAGCAGCGTCCTCATCGTTTCAAAGGCCGCAGGGGATCAAAAGAAAAAGGCAAATAGCCAGAAATTAGGGGTAAAAAATAAATCCAACAAAGGAAAGGTTTATTGTTCATAGAGGCTGACATGTGGGACCCATGAGCCAGCGGCAACCTCAATTTCAAAGGCGGCATATGATCGAAAAGAAAAAGGCAAGTTAGCAAAAATCAGTGGGTAAAAAAAATCTAAGAAATGAAACTTTATTGTACAGTCCCATGAGCCAGCACCTTACTCAACGTTTCAGTGGCGGCATGAGATAGAAAGAAAAAGGAAAGTGACCAAATATCAGGAGCAAAAAATAATCCAAGAAAAGAAACTTTTATTGTACATAGAGGATGACATATGGGTCCCACTTATACAAGCTCTTTCGCTCCAAGATCTTGCAAGTTGATTGTACATAGAGGATGACATGCGGGCCCCTTGTGTCAGCAGCTTACTCAACGTTTCCAAGGCGGCAGGGGATCAAAAGAAAAAGGAAGTAGCCAGAAATTAGCGGTCAAAATAACTCCAAGGAAGGAAACTTTTATTGTTCATAGAGTATGACATGCGGGACCCATGCGCTAGCAGCTTCCTCAACGTTTCAAAGGGGGCATGAGATCGAAAGAAAAAGACAAGTGACCAAATATCAGGAGCCAAAAATAATCCAAGAAAAGAAACTTTATTGTACATAAAAGATGACATGTGGGTCCCATTTTGCAGCAGCGGTGTCAACGTTTCAAATGCGGCTTGAGATCAAAAGAAAAAGAGTAGCCAGAAATTAGGGGTAAAAAAAAACTCCCAGAAAAGAAAGTTGATTGTACATAGAGGATGGCATGCGGGTCCCATGACCCAGCACCTTACTCAACGTTTCAGAGGCGGCATGAGATCGAAAGAAAAAGGAAAGAGACCAAATACCAGGAGCAAAAAATAATCCAAGAAAAAGAAACTTTTATTGTACATAGAGGATGACATATGGGTCCCACTTATACAAGCTCTTCCGCCCCAAGATCTTGCAAGTTGATTGTACATAGAGGATGACATGCGGGCCCCTTGTGTCGGCAGCTTAATCAACGTTTCCAAGGCGGCGAGGATCAAAAGAAAAAGGAAACAGCCAAAAATAAGAGGGTGAAAAAAAATCCAAGAAAAGAAACTTTTATAGTATCGAGGATGACATGTGGGTCCCATGAGCTAGTAGCTTCCTCAACGTTTCAGAGGCTGCATGAGATCGAAAGAAAAAGGCAAGTGACAAAAATAAGGGGTAAAAAAATCCAAGAAAAGAGACTTGATTGTACATAGAGGATGACATGCGGGTCCCACCGATCAATGACTTACTAACGTTTCCAAGGCCGCAGGGGATGAAAAGAAAAAGGAAATAGCCAAAGATCAGAGGGTGAAAAAAATCCAAGAAAAGAAACTTTTGTAGTACATAGAGGATGACATGCGGGTCCCATGGGCCAGCAGGTTCCTCAACGTTTTCAAGGGCGGCATGAGATCGAAAGAAAAAGGCAAGTGACCAAAAATCAGAGGGTGAAAAATAATCCAAGAAAAGAAACTTTTATTGTACATAGAGGATGACATGCTGTCCCAACGTTTCAAATGCGGCTTGAGATCAAAAGAAAAAGAAAGTAGCCAGAAATTAGGGGGTAAAAAAAACTCCAAGAAAAGAAAATTGATTGTACATAGAGGATGACATGCGGGTCCCACGAGTTAGCAGCTTACTCAATGTTTCCAAGGGCAGGGATAAAAAAAAAAAGGAAATAGCCAAAAATCAGAGAGTGAAAAAAAAACCCTAGAAAATAAACTTTTGTAGTACATAGAGGATGACATGCGGGTCCCATGAGCCAGCAGGTTCCTCAACGTTTCAAACATGGCATGAGATCGAAAGAAAAAGGCAAGTGACCAAATATCAGGAGCCAAAAATAATCCAAGAAAAGAAACTTGATTGTACATAGAGGATGACATGCGGGTCCCATTGTGCGGCAGTGGTCCCAACGTTTCAGATGCGGCTTGAGATCAAAAGAAAATGAAAGTAGCCAGAAATTAGGGGTCAAAAAAAAACTTCAAGAAAGGAAAGCTTTATCGTTCATACGGTGACATGTGGGACCTATGAGCCAGCAGCTTACTAAACGTTTCAAAGGCGGCAGGGGATCAAAAGAAAAAGGAAATAGCCAAAAATCGGAGGGTGAAAAAATCCAAGAAATCAAACTTTTATTGTACATAGAGGATGACATGCGGGTCCCATGAGTCAGCAGATTCCTCAATGTTTCAAACGTGGCATGAGATCGAAAGAAAAAGGCAAGTGACCAAATATCAGGAGCCAAAAATAATCCAAGAAAAGAAACTTTATTGTACATAGAGGATGACATGCGGGTCCCATTTTGCAAGACGGTCTCAACGTTTCCAAGGCGGCACAGGACCAAAAGAAAAATGAAGTAGCCGTAAATCGGGGGTGAAAAAATCCAAGAAAAGAAAGATTTCAATTGGGCTGCATCTGGACATCTGGGCCTTCGAACTATCCTTCTGGGCCTTTTGACTCGTACAATTTCAGCCCACTCCAGAACATGAAAGTTCGGATTTTTCTCAAAAAAAAAAAAACAGGAAAGTCCTATGCTTCGCCAAAACAAAAAACAAGGAGATTCAAGATATAAGTTGTAAAAATAAAGATTTAATTTATCCATTTGCAATAGCTCAGAGCGAAATACACTGTTTATTGTCTGCAAAATAATCAAGATATCACATGTTTCTTGTACGGGGAGGCTGACATCAGGGACCCATGAGCCAGCGGCGTAAATCCAACGTTTCAAAGGCGGCAGGGGATCGAAAATAAAAAAACCAAATATCAGTTAGTAAAAAAATCCAAGAAAAGAAAACATTTATCGTTCTGAGAGGATGACATGCGGGACCGATGAGGCAGCAGCATCCTCAACGTTTCCAAGGCGACAGGGGATCAAAGAAAAAAAGGAAATAGCCAGAAATTAATTAGGGGTTCAAAATAAATCCATCAAAGAAAAGTTTTATTGTTCATAGAGGATGACATGTGGGACCGACCTGCCAACAGCGTCCTCATCGTTTCAAAGGGGGCAGGAGATCAAAAGAAAAAGGCAAATAGCCAGAAATTAGGGGTAAAAAATAACTCCAAGAAAGGAAACTTATATTGTTCGTAGAGGATGACATGCGGGACCCATGAGCCAGCAGCTTACTTAACGTTTCAAAGGCGGCATGAGATCGAAAGAAAAATGCAAGTGACAAAATATCAGGAGCCCAAGATAATCCAAGAAAAGAAACTTTATTTACATAGAGGATGACATGCGGGTCCCATTTTGCAGCAGCGGTCCCAACGTTTCAAATGCGGCTTGAGATCAAAAGAAAAAGTAAGTAGCAAGAAATGAGGGGTGGAAAAAAATCCAAGAAAATAAAGTTGATGGACATAGAGGATGACATGCGGGTCCCATGAGCTAGCAGCTTACTCAACGTTTCCAAGGCGGCACAGAAACAAAAGAAAAATGAAGTAGCCAGAAATCAGGGGGTGAAAAAAAACAAAGAAAATGAACTTTTATAGTACATAGAGGATGACATGCGGGTCCCATGAGCCAGCAGGTTCCTCAACGTTTCAAACGTGGCATGAGATCGAAAGAAAAAGGCAAGTGACCAAATATCAGGAGCCAAAAATAATTCAAGAAAAGAAACTTGATTGTACATAGAGGATGACATGCGGGTCCCAATTAGCAGCAGCGGTATCACCGTTTGAGAGGCTGCACGGGATCGAAAGAAAAAGGCAAGTGACCAAATATCAGGAGCCAAAAATAATCCAAGAAAAGAAATTTTATTGTACGTAGAGGATGACATGCGGGTCCCATTTTGCAGCAGCGGTCTCAACGTTTCCAAGGCGGCACAGAACCAAAAGAAAAATGAAGTAGCCAGAAATCAGGGGGTGAAAAAAATCCAAGAAGAAAGATTTCAATTGGGCTGCATCTGGACATCTGGGCCTTCGAACTATCCTGCTTGGCCTTTTGACTCGTACAATTTCAGCCCACTCCAAAACAGGAAAGTTCCGAATTTTCTAAAAAAACAGGAAAGTCCTATGCTTCGCAAAGACAAAAAAACAAGGAGATTCAACATATAAGTTTGTTTATGTAAAAATAAAGATTTAATTATCCGTTTGAAATAGCTCAGAGCGCAATACATTGTTTATTGTCTGCAAAATAATCAAGATATCATATGTTTCTTGTACGGGGAGGCTGACATCGGGGACCCATGAGCCAACAGCGTCGTCAACGTTTTAAAGGCGGCAGGGGATGGAAAGAAAAAATAAACCATAAATCTGTTGGTAAAAAATCCAAGAAAAGAAACATTTTCGTTCTGAGAGGATGACATGCGGGACCCATGAGGCAGCAGCATCCTCAGCGTTTATTGTTCATAGAGGTTGACATGTGGGACCCGTGAGCCAGCAGCGTCCTCAACGTTTTAAAGGCTGCACGTGATCGAAAGAAAAAATAAGCCAAAAATCGTTTGGTCAACAAAATCCAAGAAAATAAACATTTACCGTTCTGAGAGGATGACATGCGGGACCCATGAGGCAGCAGCATCCTCAACGATTCCAAGGCGGCAGGGAAATATCCAGAAATTAATTAGGGGTTCAAAATAAATCCATCAAAGGAAACTTTTATTGTTCATAGAGGATGACATGTGGGACCGACCTGCCAACAGCGTCCTCATCGTTTCAGAGGGGGCAGGAGATCAAAAGAAAAAGGCAAATAGCCAGAAATTAGGGGTAAAAAATTACTCCAAGAAAGGAAACTTTTATTGTTCGTAGAGGATGACATGCGGGACCCATGAGCCAGCAGCTTACTCAACGTTTCAAAGGCGGCATGAGATCGAAAGAAAAAGGCAAGTGACAAAATATCAGGAGCCAAAGATAATCCAAGAAAAGAAACTTTATTGTACGTAGAGGATGACATGCGGGTCCCATTTAGCAGCAGCGGTCTCAACGTTTCAAATGCGGCTTGAGATCAAAAGAAAAAGAAAGTTGATTGTACATAGAGGATGACATGCGGGTCCCATGAGTCAGCAGCTTACCCAACGTTTCCAAGGCGGCAGGGGATCAAAAGAAAAAGGAAATAGCCAAAAATCAGAGGGTGAAAAAAAATAAAGAAAATAAACTTTTATAGCACATAGAGGATGACATGCGGGTCCCATGAGCCAGCAGGTTCCTCAACGTTTCAAACGTGGCATGAGATCGAAAGAAAAAGGCAAGTGACCAAATATGAGGAGCCAAAAATAATTCAAGAAAAGAAAGTTTTATAGTACATAGAGGATGACATGCGGGTCCCATTTAGCAGCAGCGGTATCACCGTTTGAGAGGCGGCAGGGGTTCAAAAGAAAAAAGAAATTGCCAAAAATCAGAGGGTGAAAAAAACCCAAGAAAATGAACTTTTATAGTACATAGAGGATGACATGCGGGTCCCATGAGCCTGCAGGTTCCTCAACGTTTCAAACGTGGCATGAGATCGAAAGAAAAAGGCAAGTGCCCAAATATGAGGTGCCAAAAAAAACTCCAAGAAAAGAAAGTTGATTGCTCATAGAGGATGACATGCGGGTCCCATTTAGCTGCAGCGGTCTCACTGTTTGAGAGGCGGCAGGGGATCGAAAGAAAAAGGCAAGTGAACGAATATGAGGTGCCAAAAATAATCCAAGAAAAGAAAGTTTTATAGTACATAGAGGATGACATGCGGGTCCCATTTAGCAGCGGTATCACCGTTTGAGAGGCGGCGGGGATCAAAAGAAAAAAGAAATTGCCAAAAATCAGAGGGTGAAAAAAAACCAAGAAAATGAACTTTTATAGTACATAGAGGATGACATGCGGGTCCCATGAGCCTGCAGGTTCCTCAACGTTTCAAACGTGGCATGAGATCGAAAGAAAAAGGCAAGTGAAAAATATGAGGAGCCAAAAATAATTCAAGAAAAGAAAGTTTTATAGTTGATACGTCCAAAACGTATCTACTTTCCCGAACACTTTTGCTATTGTTTTGCCTCTAATTTGTGTATTTTGGATGCAACTAACACGGACTAACGCTGTTTTCAGCAGAACTGCTCTGGTGTCTCATTTTTGTGTAGAAATCCAACTTTCGGGAAAATCCTCGGAATTTATGCAGAAGGCCCTATTTTCCCAGGAAACTAACGGAGCCAGAAGGACAATTGAAGTGGAGGCCCGAGGGCCCCACACCATAGGGCGGCGCGGCCCAGGGGGCCCGCGCGGCCTGTGGTGTGGCCCCTCGGCCGGCCTCCGACGCCCTCCTTCGGACTACTTATCGGCCTCGACCTAAAAACGCACGGGGAGAAGTCGAAGTCGCCGAAACCCTCCGTAACGCCGCCACATCGCGAAACTCCGTCGCGGGAGCCAGAAGTCTCCGTTCTGGCACTCCGCCGGGACGGGGAATTGGAGGAGATCATCACCGCCATCACCGCCAACGCCTCTACATCAACCAGCCATGTTTCCCCCATCCATGTGTGAGTAATTCCCCCGCTGTAGGCTGAAGGGGATGGTAGGGATTGGATGAGATTGGTCATGTAATAGCATAAGATTGTTAGGGCATAGTGCCTAGTGTCCGTAATTGGTACTTTGATGATATTGTTGCAACTTGTTATGCTTAATGCTTGTCACTAGGGCCCGAGTGCCATGATCTCAGATCTGAACATGTTATTGCTTCATCAAGATATTCATTGTTTATGGTCTTACCTATAAGTTGTATACACATGTCGCTGTCCGAACCGATGGCCCCGAAGTGGCAATCGGGACAACCGGAGGGAATGGTCGCGATGTGAGGATCACCTGTGTTCCCGGTGTGTTAATGGGTTGCTCCGGTTCTCTATGTAAAGGAGTTCCTTAATATCCCGTAGTTTCCGGTGAGGCCCGGCTGCCACCGGCTGGTAGGACAAAAGATGTTGTGCAAGTTTCTCATTGCGAGCACGCACGACTATATATGGAACACATGCCTATTGATTGCTTTGTACTTGGACACCGTTTTATTATTATCTGCAAATGCCCTGCTATGATTGTTACATGAGTTTCTCTCATCCATGCAACGCCCGTCATCCGTCCCCGTGCCTACAGTATTTTAATCCTGCTGTTTACTAAAATCACTACTGCTGTCTCTGTTACTCTGCTGCTGTTATTTCACTATCAAGCATCTTTGCTATAAAACTGTTACTCTTGATAAACTCTTGCGAGCAAGTCTGTTTCCAGTGCAGCTGAATTGACAACTCCGCTGTTAAGGCTTCCAAGTGTTCTTTGTCTCCCCTTGTGTCGAATCAATAAATTGGGTTTTACTTCCCTCGAAGACTCATTGCGATCCCCTATACTTGTGGGTCATCAAGACTATTTTCTCGGCGCCGTTGCCGGGGAGCATAGCTTTATTTGGAAGTTCACTTGGATTAATATTGTTCGCTGCAAATTATCCATCATGGGTAAACCTCGCGATACTAAGATCGCCATATTACCATCCACTAAAAGAAAAGTTACAATTACGAATACCTCTGCTGCTCTTGATTCACCATCTGTGATTGATAAACTTGTTTCACCGCCGCATGCTTCAAATGCGGGTACTTCTGCTGAATCTGAAAACTCTCATAATATTGATAATGTTTCTGCTGTGCTTGATGATAGTGGTTCATTGGGATCTTTTCTAGATGCTACAATTGCTAGGTCTAGACAAATTGAAAATACTGAAACTCCTAATGCTACTACACCTGTTAATTCACCTGAACTTGATTATTTTAGTGATGATCCTGATGAAGATTATGTGGAGCTTAATGATGATTTTATTGAAAAATGCAAAGCTACTACTGATGCAAGAAAAATTAAAAAGTTGCTTGCAGAACATGCTGTTAGATATAAACTGTCTCCTGATCCTAAATTTGCCACATCTCCTATAAACATTAGGGATAAAGATTATGATTTTTCTCTTGATCTATCTCATATAGCTATTGTTGAGAAAACACCCTTTTGTGGTACTGAAAAAGAGAGTGTTGTTGAACACATGACTGAGTTATCTACTCTAAGTAGCTTGTTTTCTGATGATGTCAAGATGCGTACTTACTTTGTTGCTAAAATCTTTCCATTCTCATTAAAGGATGACGCTAAAACTTGGTATAATAATTTGCCACCTAATTCTATTAAAAGTCCAAAAGAATTGCTTGATGTTTTCTTCCGCAAATACTTTCCTGCTAGTGCTCAACATATTGCTTTGCAGAGAATTTATAATTTTGACCAGGGAGATGAAGAGAAATTACCTGAGGCTTGGGCGAGATTTTGCTCTCTTATTAGAGCTCGGCCTGAGCATGATCTGGAAAAGCATGATTTACTTGATATATTTTATAGTGGACTAACCATTGAGTCTAGGGCATACCTGGATAGTTGTGCTGGTTGTGTTTTCAGGAAAAGAACTCCAGACGACGCTGAAGAATTATTGGCTAAAATAAGCCGGAATCATGATGATTGGACTACACCTGAACCAACTCCAACGCCAATATTGAAGAAGAGGGGTATGATTAAATTAAATGATGAAGATATGAGGGAAGCCAAGAAGTCTCTCAAGGAGAAAGGTATTAAATCTGAAGATGTGAAGAATCTACCTCCTATAGAAGATATATGTGAGATAATTCCCCCTTCATCTATGATTGAGGTAAACTCCCTTCAACGCTTTACTAGGGAAGATATTCCGTATTCGAAGCCTCCTGCACAATGCTTAGATGAGTTTGATAATTATATTGTTAAGCAAGAAAATTTTAATATGAGAGTAGAGAATCATTTAATGGAAAATTCTCGAGCTATTAGTGAATTGCATGGTATTGTGGAGAGAACCTCCAATGATGTTAAGATGCTTGTTAAACATTTTCATATGATTCAAACTCTAATTGATCAACTCACTAAAGTGCAAAATGACTTGTTAGGGAGTAATTCTAAAGAGAAACATGCTTATGAAGTAACAACTAGAGGTGGTGTCTCTACCCAGGATCCTCTATATCCTGAAGGGCACCCCAAAAGAATTGAACAAGATTCTCAACGCATTGAACCTAGTGCTCATTCTAGGAAGAAAAAGAAGAAGAAACATAAAAATGTTGTAGAATCCTCTGAACTTGTTAATGATCCTAATAGTATCTCTATTTCTGATGCTGAAACTGAAAGTGGTAATGAACATGATAAAGATAATGATAAGAATGATACTCCTGATAAAGAAGAGGTAGAAGAAGAACCTGAAAAGCATGCTAAAAATAAAAAGTACACTAAAGAAGATTTTATTGCTGAGAAACATGGTAATGAAAGAGAACCTTGGGTACAAAAGCAAATGCCTTTTCCTGCTAAGAAACTAAAATCAAAGGAAGAAGAACACTATAATAAATTTTGCGATTGGATGAAACCTTTATTCTTGCAAATCCCTTTGACTGATGCTATTAAATTGCCTCCTTATTCAAAGTATATGAAAGATATTGTTACTAACAAAAGGAAAATCCCCAATGAGGAAATTTCCACTATGCTTGCTAATTACTCTTTCAATGGCAAAATTCCAAAGAAGTTGGGCGACCCAGGTATACCTACTATTCCTTGTTCTATTAAGAATAATTATGTTAAAACTGCTCTATGTGACTTGGGAGCCGGTGTTAGTGTTATGCCTTTTTCTCTTTATAAGAGACTTTATTTAGATAAGTTGATACCTACTGATATATCTTTGCAAATGGCTGATAAATCTACTGCTATTCCTGTTGGTATATGTGAGAATGTTCCTGTTCAAGTTACTACTAACTGCTTGATATTAACTGATTTTGTTGTGTTGGAAATGCCTGAAGATGATAATATGTCTATTATTCTTGGGAGACCCTTTCTTAACACCGCAGGGGCTGTTATTGATTGCAACAAAGGGAAGGTTACTTTCAATGTTGATGATAGGGAACATACCGTTTATTTTCCCAAGAGGATTGAGAAAGCATGTGAAGTTAATACTATTTCTAATGTGAGAACTATCAAAGTGGGAACTATTGATTGTCCTATATATGAGCCTAAGGAAGAATATCAAACTCTCGTGATTGGATCCATATCAATACAATTCAAGGTAACATGATTGATTTGAGGTTTATTTCTTCTTATGCTATGTAAAATTTATTTGGTAACAAGACTTGATCAACCTTGTTAACGGATACTTTTTATATGCATAGAGAGGGTAAACAACATCTCTTTCTTCCTCCACTTGCTCTAGTTGCTGTAGCATTTTTAATTTGCAAAGTTCTTTAGTTATTTGAAGATTTCGAAATTTTTCCTGGCCAGTAATAATAAACTAAATACCCAGAAATGTGCGTTTTTCAAAGTTTTCAAAAATTCACAAAAATTATACCGTTGGTCCTATTTTTCGACGAGGCACCTGGGAGCACCAGAGGATGACCTGTGGGGCACTAGAGGGTGCCAGACCACAGGCCGGCGCGGCCAAGGAGGTGGCCGCGCCACCATGTGGTGTGGGTCCCCCTTTTGCCCCACTTTGTCATCTCTTTCTCCCAGCACCTTCTCTCTCCCGAAAAAACTCGTACCAAGTTCCTCTCTCTCGCGTTTTTGCTCCAGAGCTCCAGATTTCTCGATCTCTTTGCTCAGCTCAGATTTCTGTCTGAAATTTGGCACATTTGCTCTTCGGTATGTGACTCCTCCACCCATCCAAGTAGAATTTCGTTTGGTTGAGTATATCTTGAATATTTTGCTGCTGTAGGTAACATGTTTAGTGAGCTTGCATGCTTGTTCTAAGTGGTAGAGACTAGTTTTGATGCATGATTAGTACTCTAGCAAGTTCCCATGGTAGTTTCCCTCAATTATATGTCACCAAACCAAATTTTTATGTCATTTGTTGAAAATTTCAGAGAAGCTATGAAGAAGTTTAGCTTTGGAGAGTTGTTCAAGAAGGGGACAACCAGCACCGGGAGGCCTTCAAGGGCCGCCACCCGGATTAGGCGATCAAACAATGAAGACATCCTCGCGCCTAGCTTCGCGCCCGAGGAGGACAACGGGCCTCCTAATGCTTCTACTTTTCCATGCTATGATTTTCTAAGGAATGCAGGGATACTGGAGGATTTCTTAACCCTTGTCAACAGGGCAGGGTTAACCACTTATATGGGCGATGAAAGGGAGCAATACTACTTGCTCACCAAAACCTTCGTCGAGAGTTTCCAGTTCAACAACAAACACTATGAGCCAACGGTTGCATTCAGGATTTATGGTAATACTGTGACTATGCCATTGAAGGATTTTTGTTGTGCCTTGGATATTGCCCCTGTAGGTACAGCAAGTAGGATTGATGACAACCCCCGGGACTTGTTGGAGCTCTACCGAGGGATCACCGATGATGATTGTCGCACCATTCAGCGGGGCAAGATAAGGAACATTCAACTCCCAGCCATTAAATATTTTGCATACTACATTGCTACTAGCATTCTTGGTAGGGAGAACACTAGCAACATTTCTAGTTACCATCTTGCTTTCTTGAATATTGCACTTACTGGTCAGACATCTTATCACCTTGGTGCTCTTATTGCTCGCCTTTGACTACCAGGGGGCCTATTTTTGGAGGAACTATTGCACTGCGTGTTTTAACATATCTAAATCTTCCTATTGATCCTAATGATGTGCCATTGGCCCCTAGGAGACTCGACATTACTGCTATGAAGAGTCATCATTTTGTTACCACTGACTCTACTTTAGATAATATGGTGTATAGAATGTTGTTTTCTGACGGGGATGAGAAAGAAATTCCTCTTCCCCAACCTGGTTTGTTGAGTATTGACAGGCAGTCATGGTCGTGCACTAAGGAGGAGGTGGATGAACATTTGAAGATAAAAGACTTCCACCAGCAACATGACTCCGAGGACGTCGAGACCTCCTACGACCACACCGTCACATATCCGGGTGCTTCTTCTAGCACATACCCGGAATACGACCCATCTTCATATTACGGAGACACTACTTCATGGGATCGATGGGATTGAACTCTACTTAGGCCAAAAGCCTAAGCTTGGGGGGAGGTATACCGGCATCACTCATTCTTTGCATATTATGGTTGCTGGATACTTGCACATACTTGTTTTGTTCGTTTGAGTGGTTTTCTAATGAGAGGAAGATGATATTTGGGGAAGTGCTGCCTGAAAACAGATTCTGGAACGTTACCGTAAAAATTCTTAAAAATGGCCAGAGCGTCATTTTGAGCTGCCAATTTTTGTTCAGGTTCCCCAGGTTGTTATCTAACTTTCGTTAGTTGAACACTTTTCGATCTGAGCAACGTAAGATTTTTGTAAAAATCGATTTCTGTACTGCTGTCAGGTTTTGGCAGATTTCTGCCATCTCGCTTTTCTGTGTTTCTTTTAGTTTGTTATTTCTTGTTTTTGCTTTGTTTCTTCCCCAAAACACAAAAAGACCAAAAATATTTCTGTTATTTCTCTTCACCATTTGTTTGCTTTGGTTTCTTGCATTTGTTTCACTTTATTTGCTATTGCTAGTTTGCTATAAGAAAACCCAAAAAGATTTTGCTTTGTTTGTTTGTTTCCTCTTGTTCTTATTTGCAATTTGAAAACACCAAAAATATTTGCTGTTCTTCTTTGTTTTGTAAAGTTCTTTATGAGTTCAATGGTCTTCGGTGGCTGGAGCGTGGTGTTCATTTCATATTATCCAAGCTACACAAGTGAAAAGGCAATAATGACGATCTACGACAATCTGATTGTGGTGAGGAGAAATTTGGTATGAACTCTATTTGTTTTCATTTTTGTACATATACTCATCCATGTGAGCATGCTTAGTTGGTTCATGTGAGGTATATGTTATTTGAGAAAGTCTAGTAGTTTATGATCTCTCATGCTTAGCTCCAATCTATTAATATGAGTAACATGTCATGGATGTTTGCTTGCATTGTTTTATTCATAAGTAAGTATGGCATTGTGGTATCCTCCTCTGAATAATTCATTTATATCGACTTGGCACATGCTCACGCATGCATATGACTGAACAAAAAGTCAATTAAGCCTCGATGATCTATATTGCTTCAGAGTTCTTGTATCACTTTTATGCCTCCGTTAATTTATTTTGCCGCAAGCATGATTATGACAGTTACTGCTCTCTTGATTTGTCGCTCCCTAGTCTTTTGCTAGCCTTCACTTGTACTGAGCGGGAACGCTGCTCGTGCTTCCAATCACATGAAAACCAAGTTATTCCAGCGTGTCCACCATAAATACCTATGCATGGCATTTCAAACCATTCCAAGTAAATTCTCATGCGCTACCTTTAAAACCTTCAAAATGCTTCTCAATTTGTGTTTATGTTTCATAGCTCATGAGGAAGTAAGTGGTGTTTAGCTTTCAACCTTGTCATTTACTTTTGACGGACTCTCATATGGACTAGTGGCACATCCGCTTATCCAATAACTTTGCAAAAAGAGCTGGCAATGGGATTCCCAGTCCCAAATTAATTAATTTAAATAGACACTCCTCCATGGTTTGTGATTGTTGGACGGCACCCGAAGGATTCGGTTAGCCATGGCTTGTGTAAGCAAAGGTTGGGGGGAGTGTCATCATCATAATAAAAATAAAATAAAAAGGCACTCCTTCATGGTATGAGATTGTTGGCAGGCACCCGAGGATTCGGTTAGCCATGGTTTGTGTAAGAAAGGTTGGAAGGAGTGCCAAATAAATATGCAATAATTCATGGGAGCCGCTCTTGAAAGTCCGGTTGGCGAGGTAGTTAGTGTACCCATCACCATTCATTGACAACAACAAACACCTCTCAAAATAATTTTGGTCCTATCTTTATAAAAATAAAAAAGCTCTAGCGCATGTTAATCCCTGCTTCCCTCTGCGAAGGGTCAATCTTTTACTTTTATGTTGTGTCTCCATTATTTCTTTGAGCACTATCTTGAGAGCACAACTGTCATTCTTAGTATAATATGCTTGTCTCAAAATATGATTGATTGTGGTATAACTTTGATGCATTTATCTTTTGACAATCACTACTTCTAGTCTTTCTATGAACTCCAGAGGTGCCCGGGCATTTATGTTTTGCCAATCAAATACAGGCAAGCGAGATACCACTTTATCATACTCTCTTATGAACATTGCAATCCTGCTTATATACATGATTCATGATGCTTATTATTAATTGTTGGTACCTCTCCATGTTTGGCATAGCTGTTAGATGATCTTATTTGCATGTATTTCATTATGAACTGTTTAAGTATTAGCCATAGCATGAGAATATATACATCATATGAGCAAATGTGTTCGTGAAAGTTCTTTTATCGCTCAGTTGTTAACTGAATTGCTTGAGGACAAGCAATAAGCTAAGCTTGGGGGGAGTTGATACGTCCAAAACGTATCTACTTTCCCGAACACTTTTGCTATTGTTTTGCCTCTAATTTGTGTATTTTGGATGCAACTAACACGGACTAACGCTGTTTTCAGCAGAACTGCTCTGGTGTCTCGTTTTTGTGCAGAAATCCAACTTTCGGGAAAATCCTCGGAATTTATGCAGAAGGCCCTATTTTCCCAGGAAACTAACGGAGCCAGAAGGACAATTGAAGTGGAGGCCCGAGGGCCCCACACCATAGGGCGGCGCGGCCCAGGGGGGCCCGCGCGGCCCTGTGGTGTGGCCCCTCGGCCGGCCTCCGACACCCCCCATCGGACTACTTATCGGCCCCCACCTAAAAACGCACGGGGAGAAGTCGAAGTCGCCAGAAACCCTCCAGAACGCCGCCACATCGCGAAACTCCGTCGCGGGAGCCAGAAGTCTCCGTTCTGGCACTCCGCCGGGACGGGGAATTGGAGGAGATCATCACCGCCATCACCGCCAACGCCTCTACATCAACCAGCCATGTTTCCCCCATCCATGTGTGAGTAATTCCCCCGCTGTAGGCTGAAGGGGATGGTAGGGATTGGATGAGATTGGTCATGTAATAGCATAAGATTGTTAGGGCATAGTGCCTAGTGTCCGTAATTGGTACTTTGATGATATTGTTGCAACTTGTTATGCTTAATGCTTGTCACTAGGGCCCGAGTGCCATGATCTCAGATCTGAACATGTTATTGCTTCATCAAGATATTCATTGTTTATGGTCTTACCTATAAGTTGTATACACATGTCGCTGTCCGGAACCGATGGCCCCGAAGTGACAGAAATCGGGACAACCGGAGGGAATGGTAGCGATGTGAGGATCACATGTGTTCACGGAGTGTTAATGCTTTGCTCCGGTACTCTATTAAAAGGAGTACCTTAATATCCAGTAGTTTCCCTTGAGGCCCGGCTGCCACCGGCTGGTAGGACAAAAGATGTTGTGCAAGTTTCTCATTGCGAGCACGCACGACTATATATGGAACACATGCCTATTGATTGCTTTGTACTTGGACACCGTTTTATTATTATCTGCAAATGCCCTGCTATGATTGTTACATGAGTTTCTCTCATCCATGCAACGCCCGTCATCCGTCCCCGTGCCTACAGTATTTTAATCCTGCTGTTTACTAAAATCACTACTGCTGTCTCTGTTACTCTGCTGCTGTTATTTCACTACTGCTACTGCTATAAAACTGTTACTACTGATAAACTCTTGCGAGCAAGTCTGTTTCCAGGTGCAGCTGAATTGACAACTCCGCTGTTAAGGCTTCCAAGTGTTCTTTGTCTCCCCTTGTGTCGAATCAATAAATTGGGTTTTACTTCCCTCGAAGACTGTTGCGATCCCCTATACTTGTGGGTCATCAATAGTACATAGAGGATGACATGCGGGTCCCATTTAGCAGCAGCGGTATCACCGTTTGAGAGGCGGCAGGGGATCGAAAGAAAAAGGCAAGTGAAAAATATGAGGAGCCAAAAATAATTCAAGAAAAGAAAGTTTTATAGTACATAGAGGATGACATGCGGGTCCCATTTAGCAGCAGCGGTATCACCGTTTGAGAGGCGGCAGGGGATCGAAAGAAAAAGGTAAGTGACCAAATATGAGGTGCCAAAAATAATTCAAGAAAAGAAAGTTTTATAGTACATAGAGGATGACATGCGGGTCCTAGTTAGCAGCAGCGGTATCACCGTTTGAGAGGCGGCAGGGGATCGAAAGAAAAAGGCAAGTGACCAAATTTGAGGTGCCAAAAAAAACTCCAAGAAAAGAAAGTTGATTGCACATAGAGGATGACATGCGGGTCCCATTTAGCAGCAGCGGTCTCAACGTTTCCAAGGCGGCAAGGGATCAAAAGAAAAAGGAAGTAGCCAGAAATCAGGGGGTCAAAAAAATCCAAGAATAGAAAGAATTTTGGTTCATAGAGGATGACATGCGGGACCCATGATCCTGCATCGTAAACGGCTCGATCGGAGAACGTTGAACGAGATGGCGCGATCTAGAAAAAAAACAATGCCAGAGAGGCTGCCATCTGGGCCCTACATCCCTCGACGGTGCGGATTTGCGTTGACTCGGCCGGCGAACCCGAGATTTCAAGATGCACCACGTCCCGGGCCACCATACGCGACGTTTTGGCCGCTTTCGTCGGGCTAGGTGGCCTCAAAAACGAGAAAAAAAAAGTTTTGACATGCACCACGGAGGGACCCAAAATCGTCGGCCATGGTACACCAGCAACCACGGCGCGACTTCAACTTCGTCGGCCATGGCAACTTTTCTTGTAGTGTCAACCAAGAGGATATGTGAAAGGCATGATAAAGCATATTATAAGACTATTACAAGGATGAGCAAAAAGCATCATCATAGTGTTCAATGAATTATATTGCTTAGCATGACCAATCAACATGCAACAAATAAATAAGATATCAAATGGAGATGTATCATCTCTTATGTGTATAAGTTTCTCTAAGTGAGCAATATCACAAAGATATTTATCCACAAAGAAACATGCACACACAAAATGGATACGCAAGAAATATAGTATGATATCCCAAAATGAAGTCATGCAATTTACCAATAAGAATTTTTGCTTAATAGCGTGGCCAAATGCTCAATTTTATCTTATTGTACATTCATGAACTTAAACCACAAACATCTAAAATACATCACAAATATCAACAAGGGATAGAAGATAGTTGGGATGCATTTAGAAAGGCAACAAGTATCACAAACGAGGATACCAAAAGAAATAACTAAATTTGCACTTTCATCTATATTACACACGTGAGAGCCTTGAGGAATTGATATGCAATAAAATTGCTAGATAGGCATAGATGGGATGGGTGAATCATGAGCATGATTTTATATACTTCCCAACATATGTACTCATCTCAAATTACTCACATTCGCAATAAAGAGGTTTCGTTAAGACTTTAGCAAGAAGCACAACATTTGCAAATCAAGAGATTCATGCCAAGATGCAACCACATGGTTGGATGCTAGAAAAATATGCATGAGAAGATACTTGTTACCAAGATAGCATTGGTGTGGATGTAGTAGATATGTGTTCGTTGACCATCCTAGCTTGCCTCAAGTTACCATTGAGTCACCACTTCTCCCCAAGAGTGAGACAAGCATCCAATGCATATCCATTGTACCTAACACAAAGGTAAGTACAAAAAGGTCCCCAAACTAATTGGGTCCGAAGTAGTTAGACACACTACAACATATAGGACAAACTCCACAATACTATGTGCATATAGATATGCAATTGAATTTCATGCACATCTTAGCCAAATTAGGATTTGATGGAGTTTACCCTATATATTGGATCAAAGAAAGTAACACATGCCATAAGATATACATATATTAAATATGCATGCACAATACTTTCAAGAACCAAAGGAAAAAAATACCAAATAAATCAAGAGACAATGGTTGTCCAACTTATATCAAAGAATCAAATCAACACAAGATTGACTCCAAAGACTTATCTCATTATAAGAAGCTAATTAAACCTAAACACAAAGGAATGAGATAACCAACTCCCAAGAGAGCAAGGTTCCAACAAATAAACCAAACCCTCGAAACTTTTTACGATGGCATAAAGTACCAAAAAAGAAAATTTATGTCTCCCAAAACCAATTTTTTTGATAATGATCAAGAGATGTTAAGCAATCTAACAAATATAGGAGAGCTCCCCCAAGATTAGTGCATTATCTAGGATTTTTCATATGAATACAAAATGCACGAAACTAGGATCATGTAATATCCCAGGTATTGGGGTTACAAAAATAGAGGAAACAGATGTGTGCATTGCATTCATGCATAGAAAATCTGGGGAATTTTCGCGCTTTAAAGTAAAACAGTCACAATAACTGAAGTTTCACTTGACCTTGGTGGAATTGAAGTAGCTCATCAAGTCAAGCGCTATAAACCTCAATGTGACTTTGTTAAAACCTTATTTTGGGTAGAGATGATTTGATCTAAGGGGTTAGATCAAATGGAATGGATATACAACACAACAACACTTTACTCAATGATCAATTGCTTGATCATACAAAAGATCACAACATGGTAATCCTTGCCATAACATATGAACATCCATTTAATTGGAAATCAAGTAACAATAATTGGAGTAACTATTCCTAACTTATCTTCTCCATGTCTTAAACTAATCCTTGATCCTACCATGAACCTCATGGTATTCATTTCACTTCATCCTTGGAAATAAGACAAGGAGATCCAACCAAGGAATACATATCTTTCTCTATTCCATATTATTATACATCAAACCTAGAGGCAAACCTTGGATATAAATATCCATATGATCACAACATCATCCTCAAGAGGAACCCTAGGATAGTATTGAAGTCTTTCCCAAATGAGAGAGAGCATTCATATCAATCCTAGCTTTACCTAATTAAGAATCAAGGACAATTCTTGAACTAAAGTATTAGGACATAAACCATTTCACTTTGAAATGATGGGATAACCTAATATCAAATGGAACAAGACTATATCCATGAATTGGTAAAAGAAAGTAGAGACTAACTCAACTAAGTCATCTAGGTAAAGACTTAACCTTTCATACATAGTGAGCTCTTGTGAGTACACCATAAACCCTAGAATAAACCCTTCCTATATGAGAGAACTCAAGCTATGGAGTTACACTCAATATCGTTGAGGCAACACTTGAACCTTAGGGAGATAATTAACCAATCATCAGGATGATTATATCATCATATCTTGAGAATAACTCTAAGTAATTATCTCAGGTATTCTCCTGGGGTATAATCTATTGAGACAACCATAGCCATGTCCACCCAAGAAACTATAAGAGAGATACCTTAGGAAGCCAAACCTTGATCATTATAAATTGAGTGATGATCATAAAATCTAAGAACTTGAGGAATTGATATTAAGAACAAGTTGATCATGTCTAACCATTATCATGTTCTTGAGATAGGTGAGGATAAGATAAACCCTAATAGGATAAGTAGATATCATTCACCACATAAAATTATGGGGAGATCATTAGTAAGCAACCCTAGACTTATATCCCAACCTTTACTTGTGAACCACTAGGTGATCACAATTAGAATCCTACCATATCTATATTTCCTAAATTAAGGAACCCAAGAGCACCTTAGAGTTAAACACTATACTTTACTTGGTGAGAAACCATACATCCATATGACCAAAGTTAACTATAAAAATAACTAAAACTAGTATAGTTACTTTAATGATAAATTAGGGATAATAATAGAAGTTAATTGGTAGAAGATAAAACCAATTCTCAAATCCTCAGTAATTAGAGAAGCACATAAGAAATAAATGTTAAGTAAGCTACCACCTTATCATGGTTAGGGGAGATTAAACCCTAGCCAATGCACTATGGTGTCATTCTATATCTACCACCTATAAATATGTCTTAACCCTAGCCGGTACATCATTTGGGTGATCACAAATATAAACCTAGTGCACATTTGAGTTCCAACCCACATGCCATTAGGTGAACCTCATTAAAACCCTAGAATTGATCACAAGCTAAATCTTATGCTTCAAATATTGAACCTAAGATTCACATGATGCTAAGTACTATAATTTAAACCATATGTGTGATCAACCACTTATACTTATAATTAGACCAAACCATGATGAGAGTAGTATTTATATTTCAAGGTGTTATTAAATATAAACCTAGTGCTACCTTTGAAATATTGTTATAATAAAAAGCTACAAGACTCTAACAAGCAAGTGCTCACATAAAATTATGTGCATGTGACAAATTCTTCAAATAGAAATCAAGCACTAATAACAATCCATGAGATACTCCGAGTTAACAAAATTAACTCCAATCATTCCAAAAGATTTGATCTATAAGGAAAAGGAAATTTAAATAAGAAAATAAACTCATGTCCATTAGCTATTTTGAGAAATTCTACATGTATTAAATTTAATCAACTATAAATTAATTTCTTCAATTGGGAGAGTGGTGTAATAGACACTGCACCACATTTTCATTAAATAAATATAACTGAGACACCTACAAAGATAACATAATTCAGATATGAATTTAAATGTGAAAATACAAAACAGAAAATAAGGAATAAAGGAAAAACAGAGATAGAGAAATAGAGGAGGACTTACCTGTCTTACCAAACCGCACAGCCCAAGGGAGCCCAGCAGAAGCCCCCCAACACAACCCAAGTCTCGGCCCAAAACCAACCCACGTAACGTTTCGATAAAAAAAAATATATGGAGAGGGTCGTCCTCATCCTCTCCGAGTGCTGGAGGCCACGGCGACGTCGTGCTCGTCTTCCCCTTCGAGCTGGCGCCCTCTCCTCGACCGAATCCGTGACAAGGCACGCGCCTAGGCGCCGTATAAAGCTCTGGACGAACCTAGTCGCCCTCTTCTTCCTCCCCTGTCCCAATTTCTCTCCACACCGCAACCTGGACCTCACCGGTGATCTCTATCGCCGGCGTTTGGAGACCTCCCGAGCACCGCCGTGAGGCCCTGGAGCTCCGCCTCGTCCCCAGCAACCTCCTCGTCGACGCGCGCTTGCCGGGAAGTCCCGAGGTCGCCGAATCGCGACATCAACTCCTCGTCGGTAACCACCAGTCGACGCCAATCGCCGTCGATGGAGACCTTCCCGAGCTTCACTGACCACACCATCCGATCCAGGGTACAAATACGCACTCATAGCCCATTTATCTTTATCGTTTGGCATACAGTAGCCCAATTTCGTGACCTCGCCGGAGTTGTGCGCCGCAGATATGAATTCCGGCGATGCTCCGGTGGTCTATTCGAGCAGCCAAACCTACCATCAGACTCAACTTGTAGAGGGGGTCCGGAAAATGTTAGTCGCGCGCCCCAGTAGGCCGAAAAACGGCGTCGCCACCGTGTGTTGACTCGCCGACGGCGAGTGGACCGGCGTGGTCGACGTGGCAGTGGGGCCATCCCGCGTTCCTTGACCAGTCGTTGCCTACATGGCAACTGACTGGGTCAATGACCCCATGATGACCCACAAGTATAGGGGATCGCGGCAGTCTTCGAGGGTAGTATAACCCAAATTTATTGATTCGACACAAGGGGAGGTAAAGAATACTTATAAGCCTTAACAACTGAGTTGTCAATTCAGCTGCACCTGGAAAAGCACTAGCAACAGGGGTGATGTGAAAGTAGCAGTAATATGAGAGCAATAGTAACAGTAACACAGCAGCAGTAATAGCAATATGAGAGCAATGGCACCAGAAGATAGTTGATACTACTTCCAATGACATGGAGAACAAGTATATTATGATGAGAGATGGACCGGGGTTCCCAGCGATCTACACTAGTGGTAACTCTCCAATAAGTGACAAGTGTTGGGTGAACAAATTACAGTTGGGCAATTGATAGGAATCAAAGCATTAAGATAGAACATCAAGATTATTAATTATGTAGGCATGTTTTCCAAATATAGTCGTACGTGCTCGCAATGAGAAACTTGCACAACATCTTTTGTCCTACCAGCCGGTGGCAGCCGGGCCTCAAGGGAAACTACTGGATATTAAGGTACTCCTTTTAATAGAGTACCGGAGCAAAGCATTAACACTCCGTGAAAACATGTGTCCCTCACATCACCGCCATCCCCTCCGGTTGTCCCGATTCTTGTCACTTCGGGGCCATTGGTTCCGGACAGTGACATGTGCATACAACTTGTAGATACAATCTAAGCAATAAGTATAGAGCTCAAATCTAAGATCATGCCACTCGGGCCCTAGTGACAAGCATTAAGCATAACAAGATTATAGCAACAATAACTTCACAAACTTTATAGATAGACTAATCATAATGTATCATCCATCGGATCCCAACAAACACAACACCGATTACATCAGATGAATCTCAATCATGTAAGGCAGCTCATGAGATCATTGTATTGAAGTACATGGAGGAGAGAATACCAACTAGCTACTGCTAGAACCCGTAGTCCATGGGGGAACTACTCACGGAGCATGATGGAGGCGGTGGCGTCGATGGAGATGGCTTCCGGGGGCACTTCCCCGTTCCGGCAGGGTGCCGGAACAAAGTTCTGTCCCCCGAATTGGAGTTTCGCGATGGCGGCGGCGCCCCTGGAGTCTTTCTGGAGTTTCGTCAATTGGTACGGTGTTTTTAGGTCGAAAGGGATTTTATAGGCGAAGAGGCGGCGCAGGGGGGCACCTGGGGGCGCCTCACCCTAGGCCGGCGCGGCCAGGGTCTGGCCCGCGCCGCCTTGTGGTGTGGTGGCCCCCTGGCCCCTCTCCGACTCTTCTTCGGTGTTCTGGAGCCTTCCGGGAAAAATAGGAGGTTTGGCGTTGATTTCGTCCAATTCCGAGAATATTGCCCGAACAGCCTTTCTGGAACCAAAAACAGCAGAAAACAGGAACTGGCACTGTGGCATCTCGTTAATAGGTTAGTTCCGGAAAATGCATGAAATCATCATAAAGTGCAAGCAAAACATGTAAGTATTGTCATAAAACAAGCATGGAACGACAGAAATTATGGATACGTCGGGGACGTATCAGCATCCCCAAGCTTAGTTCCTGCTCGTCCCGAGCAGGTAAACGATAAAAAGAATAATTTCTGTAGTGACATGCTACTTACATAACCTTGATCATACTATTACAAAGCATATGAAATGAATGAAGTGACTCAAGGCAATGATCTATAGTTGCTAACAAGTAGATAACATATAGCAAAACTTTTCATGAATAGTACTTTCAAGACAAGCATCAAAAGATTGCACAAGAGTTAACTCATAAAGCAATAGATTCAAAGTAAAGGCATCGAAGCAACACAAAGGAAGATATAAGTTTCAGCAGTTGCTTTCAACTTTCAACATGCATATCTCATGGATAATTGTCAACACAAAGTAATATGATGAATGCAAATATGCAAGTATGTAAGAATCAATGCACAGTTAACACAAGTGTTTGCTTCTAAGGTGGAAGGAAGTAGGTAAACTGACTCAACATAAAGTAAAAGAATGGCCCTTCGCAGAGGGAAGCATTGATTGCTATATTTGTGCTAGAGCTTTGGTTTTGAAAACATATAGAGAGCATAAAAGTAAAATTTTGAGAGGTGTTTGTTGTTGTCAACGAATGGTAGTGGGCACTCTAACCCCCTCGCCAACCGGACTTCCAAGAGCGGCTCCCATGAATTATTTGCTTGTTTATGTGGCACTCCTTCCAACCTTTCTTACACAAACCATGGCTAACCGAATCCTCGGGTGCCTGCCAACAATCTCATACCATGAAGGAGTGCCTTTTTAGTTTTATTATGATGATGACACTCCCCCCAACCTTTGCTTACACAAGCCATGGCTAACCGAATCCTTCGGGTGCCGTCCATCAATCACAAACCATGGAGGAGTGTCTATTTAAGTTAATTAATTTGGGACTGGGAATCCCATTGCCAGCTCTTTTTGCAAAATTATTGGATAAGCGGATGTGCCACTAGTCCATGTGAGAGTCCGTCAAAAGTAAATGACAAGGTTGAAAGCTAAACACCACATACTTCCTCATGAGCTATAAAACATTAACACAAATTGAGAAACATTTTGAATTGTTTAAAGGTAGCACTCAAGCAATTTACTTTGGAATGGCAGGAAATACCACATAGTAGGTAGGTATGGTGGACACAATTGGCATAGTGGTTGGCTCAAGGATTTTGGATGCATGAGAAGTATTCCCTCTCGATACAAGGCTTAGGCTAGCAAGGTTGTTTGAAGCAAACACAAGTATGAACCGGTACAGCAAAACTTACATACGAACATATTGCAAGCATTATAATACTCTACACTGTCTTCCTTGTTGCTCAAACACTTTTACCAGAAAATATCTAGACCTTAAGAGAGATCAATTATGCAACCAATTTCAACAAGCTTTACGGTAGTTCTCCACTAATAGGTTTAAACTACATGAAAAAAAACTTAACCATACTTGAGAGCTCAAAACAATTGCCAAGTGTCAAATTATCCAAGACATATGAGGCATTTTCTTTTCCCGACCAAATAACCATAAGTATTGTAGCTTCCAACTTTTATCATTGAACATTAAAAGTAAAACGAAGAACAAGTATTCATATGAAAAAGCGGAGCGTGTCTCTCTCCCAAACAAGGATTGCTAGGATCCGATCTTATTCAAACAAAAACAAAAATAAAAGCACACAGACGCTCCAAGTAAAGCACATATGATGTGACCGAATAAAAATATAGTTTCAGGGGAGGAACCTGATAAGTTGATGAAGAAGGGGATGCCTTGGGCATCCCCAAGCTTAGATGCTTGAGTCTTCTTGAAATATGCAGGGATGAACCACGGGGGCATCCCCAAGCTTAGACTTTTCACTCTTCTTGATCATATATCATCCTCCTCTCTTGACCCTTGAAAACTTCCTTCACACCAAACTTCTCATAAACTTCATTAGAGGGGTTAGTACTCAAAAAAAATTTGAATCCACCTTGGTCCTGTAGTGGCACATTGCAAGAACTCAATAAAACATTAGCTACAGCTCTCTATGTCTAGAAAAGCTCGCTTAAAGTCCACAAGAGACAATGCAAAAAACAGAGACAGAATCTGCCAAAACAGAACAGCCAGTAAAGACGAATTTTAATAAAATACTTCCGTTGCTCAAATCAGAAAACTCAAAACTAATGAAAGTTGCGTACATATCTGAGGAACACGCACGTAAATTGGCATATTTTTCTGAGATACCTACAGAGAAAACAGCCCAGATTCGTGACAGATAGAAATCTGTTTCTGCGCAGAAATCCAAATCTAGTATCAACCTTCGATTAGAGGCTTCACTTGGCACAACAAAACACAAAACTAAGATAAGGAGAGGTTGCTACATTAGTAAACAACTTCCAAGACACAAATATAAAACAAAGTACTGTAGCAAAATAACACATGGGTTATCTCCCAAGAAGTTGCTTTCTTTATAGCCATTAAGATGGGCTCAGCAGTTTTAATGATGCACTCGCAAGAAATAGTAGTTGAAGCAAAAGAGAGCATCAAGAGGCAAATTCAAAACACATTTAAGTCTCACATGCTTCCTATGGAAAGGAGTCTTGTACACAAATAAATTCATGAAGAACAAAGTGACAAGCATAAGAAGATAAAACAAGTGTAGCTTCAAAATTTTAAGCACATAGAGAGGTGTTTTAGTACCATGCAAATTTCTACAACCATATTTTCCTCTCTCATAATAATTCTCAGTAGCTTCATGAATAAACTCAACAATATAACTATCATATGCAGCATACTTTTCATGATTTCCAAACACATAATTTTTATCAAGTTCAAGAATAGTGGAATTAAAACTTTCAAACTTACTTTTATTAATAATATAACAAGGTAGTTGATCAATCTCAAGAGATATGGGACTCATAGACAAAGTCAAGAACTCTCCAATCCCATTTTCATTAGTAGTACAATTAATATTATCAAGTAACATAGGACCATCATCAAGAGCTTTATCATAAACATTTGCTACGCAAAATTGTTTAGTACCATGCATTTCGACATCAGGCACAAACACAGCATTATCATAAGATTTATCAAAGTAGCATGGATTATCATAAATAATAGTAGCATAATTATTATCACAAGTTTTACTCATAGGTACTATTTCAAGAGAATCCACAGGAACATAACATTCAACCTCTTCCGGTAAGCATGGAGGACAATCAAATAGTGTAAGAGATAAAGAGTTACTCTCATTAGAAGGTTGGCATGGGTAGCTAATCCATTCTTCCCCCTTTTGTTCGTCGCTCTCCTCTTCTTTTTCATCCAATGAGCTTTCAGGTTCATCAATTTCCTCCTCTTTTTCATCCAATGAGCTTTCAGGTTCATCAATTTCTTCTTCCACCGGTTCCTGCAAATTGTGAGTGCATTCTTGTGCATTAATGTGTCTCTCTTTATAATCAAGGATATAAGGATTCCTACTGTAGCATTCTATGCAAGAATTAAGGATAGTAGAGACATAATCTTTAAGGTCCTTACAAATAGCACAAGTTTCATAATTCTCAACCATGAAGGATTCTATCTCGGAGGCTCCCATAAATAAGACAAATTGTTCTACCTCTTCGAACCCATAATGAATATAGCAATTCCGATTATAGTTCTTAATTAAAAATTCCTCACTAAAGCCACATTGAAATTTAAGATGTTTATCCTGTTGAGAGCAACAGTTTATATCATGGCGTCTAAGCAAGATTCTAGCCATTGTATTCAATTTTTCTATCATAGCACTCATTATTTTACCAGTTCTTGATTCTCTATAATTGTTATAACATTCTATGAGCTCCAAGTAGGTTGTTGGTTCTCCCATAACAGCAGTTTTTAATTTTTAGATTTTTCAAATTTTTATGGATTTTCAGGTATATGAGGAAAATAAAACAAGACAAAAATAAACTAAGCAAAAGTAAACTACGCAAACTAATACTAGACAGAAATAAACTAAGCATAAATAAACTAGGCAAAAGTAAACTAAGCAAAGCAAAATAAAACAAATTAAAAACAGAGAGAGAGGTAGAGTGTACTCCCCAGGTGAACTTATGAGTAGAGCTATGCCTCCCCGGCAACGGCGCCAGAAAACAGTCTTGATGACCCACAAGTATAGGGGATCGCGGCAGTCTTCGAGGGTAGTATAACCCAAATTTATTGATTCGACACAAGGGGAGGTAAAGAATACTTATAAGCCTTAACAACTGAGTTGTCAATTCAGCTGCACCTGGAAAAGCACTAGCAACAGGGGTGATGTGAAAGTAGCAGTAATATGAGAGCAATAGTAACAGTAACACAGCAGCAGTAATAGCAATATGAGAGCAATGGCACCAGAAGATAGTTGATACTACTTCCAATGACATGGAGAACAAGTATATTATGATGAGAGATGGACCGGGGTTCCCAGCGATCTACACTAGTGGTAACTCTCCAATAAGTGACAAGTGTTGGGTGAACAAATTACAGTTGGGCAATTGATAGGAATCAAAGCATTAAGATAGAACATCAAGATTATTAATTATGTAGGCATGTTTTCCAAATATAGTCGTACGTGCTCGCAATGAGAAACTTGCACAACATCTTTTGTCCTACCAGCCGGTGGTAGCCGGGCCTCAAGGGAAACTACTGGATATTAAGGTACTCCTTTTAATAAAGTACCGGAGCAAAGCATTAACACTCCGTGAAAACATGTGTCCCTCACATCACCGCCATCCCCTCCGGTTGTCCCGATTCTTGTCACTTCGGGGCCATTGGTTCCGGACAGTGACATGTGCATACAACTTGTAGATACAATCTAAGCAATAAGTATAGAGCTCAAATCTAAGATCATGCCACTCGGGCCCTAGTGACAAGCATTAAGCATAACAAGATTGCAGCAACAATAACTTCACAAACTTTATAGATAGACTAATCATAATGTATCATCCATCGGATCCCAACAAACACAACACCGATTACATCAGATGAATCTCAATCATGTAAGGCAGCTCATGAGATCATTGTATTGAAGTACATGGAGGAGAGAATACCAACTAGCTACTGCTAGAACCCGTAGTCCATGGGGGAACTACTCACGGAGCATGATGGAGGCGGTGGCGTCGATGGAGATGGCTTCCGGGGGCACTTCCCGTTCGGCAGTGGTGCCGGAGCAGTTGTCCCCCGAATTGGAGTTTCGCGATGGCGGCGGTGCCCCTGGAGTCTTTCTGGAGTTTCGTCAATTGGTACGGTGTTTTTAGGTCGAAAGGGATTTTATAGGCGAAGAGGCGGCGCAGGGGGGCACCTGGGGGCGCCTCACCCTAGGCCGGCGCGGCTAGGGTCTGGCCCGCGCCGCCTTGTGGTGTGGTGGCCCCCTGGCCCCTCTCCGACTCTTCTTCGGTGTTCTGGAGCCTTCCGGGAAAAATAGGAGGTTTGGCGTTGATTTCGTCCAATTCCGAGAATATTGCCCGAACATCCTTTCTGGAACCAAAAACAGCAGAAAACAGGAACTGGCACTGTGGCATCTCGTTAATAGGTTAGTTCCGGAAAATGCATGAAATCATCATAAAGTGCAAGCAAAACATGTAAGTATTGTCATAAAACAAGCATGGAACGACAGAAATTATGGATACGTCGGGGACGTATCACCCCACCAGTTAGCCTCTGTGGGTGGACTAGCCCGGTATAACTAGTCATTTCGTTTTAATTTTCAAATTCATAAATTACTGCAACTTCAAATAATTGTAGAAAATTCATAAAAGCTCAGAAAAATACAAATGACATATCAAAATTCTTATAAAAGAAAAATCTATCCAATAAAAATATAAAATGAAATTTATATTTTTAATAGAAATTCAATTATTTAATACTTGTTATTTAAGCCTTATTTATTAATTCTAAATGCAATTAAAACTCAATAATTAAGAAAACTTTCCAAATTAAATAAAAACCAGTAAATAAATAAATAAAACATTAAAACTAAATTTTCTTTACTTATTATTTTGTTAAATCTTTATTAGTGGAAATTTAAAACCTGATTAATAATTACCCTAATTATTAATTGTTTAAAAACAATCACTACAAGAAATGTGCCATAATATGACGTTTTTTTTATGACTGGAAATCAAAATGTCATAGCTTTATGACGTTCCTAGCTTTGACCGTCCTTGGCCACTCCGGGGGGGCAAAACCCTAGAAAATCGTGACGTTATTGGGCAAAAACGTCATTGGCAATTTAGGTCAAAACGTCATTAGCAAAATTAAGTGGCCTACGACGTTTTTCCAATGCCGATTGCGACAAATCAATAGCGTCATTGGCATTTGGCTCAATACAATGGTATGTGTTTGGCTGCCATGTCATCCATTTTGCCTATGTGTCCCTTTTCGGGTCCCACGCGCCTCACACGTGTCACTGGAAGCAACTGGCTTGAACTAACTGACATGTAGGACCAACTGATACTTGTGGGACAAAGGCGTCTTGTTATTTTTTTTCTCTGTGCCGTCCACCATTTTAATGGGCTGCTGGTGATATCCTCCTCTTTTGGGCTGTCCTCTACTAGGCTGCTGGCTGCTGGCCTACCCCACGGCGGCCCATCCGGGGGTTGAATTGCTGGCCCGACGGCCCATCCGGGGGTTGAATTGCTGGCCCGACGGCCCATCCGGGGTTGGAGTGGCTCCCGATGGAAATAACTGGCAAAAATTGCGCTTGCGGGGACTCGAACCCTCGACCTGGCGCTGCCGCACTACCACTCCCTACCGCTTTGCTACAATAGTGTTGTTGACACAAGTATGGTTGTCCATGTATATAGACATGATAGACTAATCAGTTGTCTTAAAAATCCCTCCAACTCGACCAAAATCCCTCCGACCAGGTGCATCTAGCTAGGGTTCCTCCTCCAACCAAAATCCCTCCGACCAGGTGCATCTGTTGCATGGCGGCGCAGTTCCCAGCCTGCTCGGGCAGTTCTTCTAGGTCAGGAGCGTCGTCGCGTCGCCGCCGGCGGCCGGGCACGCCCATCCCGTATCGGCAGCGGCCATTCGATTATGAGCCCGCCGACGTATGTGATCGTGGCGACAAGATGCCGCAATGGATTTCGTGGAGTGATCCGAATCCTGGGAGAAGATACCGGAATCGCAAAATTCGCTCGGTTAGTCTTCGAGCACGCCCCCGCCCCATTCTGAATTTCGCCCGCCGTCTTCGAAGTTTCTTTTCTACTATGGCTTACTTATCCTCTTTTGTTCTTCATCTCGTCAGATTGCTGGTGGAATAGGGTGTAAAGTGTTTAAGTGGATTGATGATCCGCTGGATGCACGTCACAAAGAGTTAGTTCGTGATCTGCGTGATGCTGTTTGGGTTCGAGATGAAGAAATTGAGAGGCTCCGTAGAAATTGAGAGGCTCTAGGAAGAAAAGTTTACGCTTGCTGCAAGGAAACAGAGCAACCACTGAACCAAAGAAAATGGGAGGCTTCATGGTTTGGGTGCTATCTCGTAGCTTTTGTCATCTGTTGTACACGGGTGATGTGTAGGAACTGAAATTAGGGTGAATTCAGTGATCTGTTGGTCGAGGAGGAGAAGAAGCTAGAGTATATGCTAGAGTTATTGTGTTGTAATTCCAACCATTTGTCTGTTTCGTGCCACAATGTTTAGTTCCTGAATTTGAACCATGTCTATGTATGTGTGCAATTGCATTCGATTGAAAATGTGTTCTGTTGAAAATGAGTTCGTTGAAAATGTGTAGCAGCTACTTTTGCACGGCGGCGCCGCCCATATATGGTCGCCGGCGTCACCATGCACGGCGGCGCCGCCCATATATGGTCGCCGGCGTCAGCCATGTATTGAAAAAATTGGGCATGGATTCCCCTAAAAATTGGGCATGGAGTCCCCAAAAAATTGGGCACAAATTCTGGGAACAAATAGCTGACATATTCAACATAAATTCTGGGAATATTGAACATAAAAATTGGGCACAAATTCTGGGAACAAATAGCTGACATATTCTGGGAACAAATAGCTGACATATTCAACATAAATTCTGGGAACAAATAGCTGACATATTCAACACAAATTCTGGGAACAAATAGCTGACAAATTCGGGAACAAATAGCTGACATATTCAACACAAATCGCTACTCATCTTCTTCGAAAACTTGACGCTTCCTAGTCCTATTTCCTCCATCATCATCATCATCATCCTCATCGCTGCAATATTGGTACATTGTCTGATCAACCTCCTCGATTTCTTCGGGCACAACCTCTTTGCTATGTTTCTTCAGTTTGTCCACAATGACTTTTTCAAGTAGCACACGTTCCTGGTCACTTCTCGTCCTACTCCGTGCAGTGCCTTCTTTTTCTTGCACAGGAACTTGACTGGAATCTTCATCTTGATATGATAGTACAGCAACACCGGGTCCTGTTCATTTTCTTTTACACTCCATAGATGTCTATGGTGAAATTTCTGCACAACTTGCCATTTTCCTTTCAACTTGGTGTACGGCACATAAAAGACCTTGGTTGCTTGTGATGTCGAAGGAAAGGATCAGTCTTGTACCAAAACTTTTACGTGTTAACACTCTTGAAGTGTCCATCATCGTCGAGCCCGGGTTTCCTACCACCAAGGTCAAACCAACCACACCGGAAGAGGACAACTGACCGATGGACGCCACCGCTGGAGTTGTATTGCAATCTGATGATGGATTTGAGCTGACCAAAGAAGTCAATGCTGTTGCCATCATGATCTCCCTCGAAACGATTCCACTATTTTGTGTCTTCTGTTCTTCTCGCGGTCAACAGATGGTACCGAACAACATCAACAACACATGCCGAATATAGTCTCACTCTAAAATCTGGTTTGCACGCCAAAGCATAGAGATCAGACAGACATCATTTCGCATTTTTCCAATCTGCAAAAAATCAACCGGGGTGAGTAACACACACAAGAAAATTATATCATGAACTTTTCCAATCTTGAGAAATAAACCAGCTAAAGATCTCACATGAGTCTGAAACCATCTAGCAAAGTTCTTGGCAAGCCATCTATCAACATTGATCTGACCACCTTGTTGGTTCAACTCTTGTTTGCACAAAGCTGGAATGGCAACGAGAAAATAGATCCTAATTATTATTTGGAGAGGCTGCAATAACCTATCTATATAAGGGGATGAAGAGAAACGTACTCGATGTATGGATCAACCTCGTGGCAACTTCGGAGCACATACCACACCATGTTGTCATAGTCCTCACCGGCAAACACATATTGAGAGGCTCCAATAAATTTCACACCGTGTTTGAAAACAGACACATCACCAATATGTGAATCATCCCGCTCCGGATTTCTGCTTGGACGGTTGAATCTTGTTTCAACATCGTCGAAGTATCTCGAGCAAAATGTCAGGCACTCATCAACAATATATGCTTCGGCAATCGATCCCTCCGGCCTGGCATTGTTCGGACATAACGCTTCAATGTTAGCAACCTTCTTTCGACCGGGTACATCCAACCGTAATGCATCGGGCCTCTAAGCCTTGCCTCTTTTGGTAAATGGATGGCCAAATGCACCATCACGTCGAAGAAAGATGGGGAAGATCTTCTCAAGTTTGCACAGAATATCTACGATTTCCTTTTCATGTCTGTCCAGACCGTCTCTCTTCGATGTTTTGCAAAGACAGCTCTCGAAGAAATTTCCAAGTTCAACAACCGCTTCATATATGTCTTCATGGATTGTTCCTCGAAGGCCAGCCGGTAAGATCCTTTGAAGCAATATATGACAGTCATGGGTCTTCAGCCCTTGAAGCTTGCACTTATCAGCAGCAACACACTTGGATATGTTAGACGCGTACCCATCTGGAAACCTCACAGCTTTTATGAATTCACAAAAAGCAATTTTTTCTTGTTTACTCATTGTATACCACGCCTGTGGCATCTCAAAAGAGTCAGCTGAAACAGGCTGCAAATGCAAGTCACCTCTTATGCCCATGTCTTCCAAATCAAGCCTTGAATTCACAGTGTCTTTGGTCTTGCCTTGTATGTTCATGAAAGTACCAAGCAAATTGTCACAGATGTTTTTCTCGATGTGCATTACATCAAGATTATGCCTCAGCTTTAGATCTTCCCAGTATGGCAAGTCCCACAAACATGATCTACGGCTCCAACACTGACCGTCCTCATGTTTCCTTTTCTTCTGAAGCTTGCCTGGTATCACATCTCTAACCCTATCAAGCTGTTGCTTCAGCTCTTCTCGAGTGAATTCCGCTGGCTTCTCACGGCTTTGGAAGCACCATCGAATTCTTTGCTATTTCTCCAAGGATGGTGCCGAGGTAGCCAACGGCGGTGCCCAATAAAGCAGATTTTGTTCCTTAATTTCTTGGAGCAATTCTCTTTGTCACAACGCACACATGCCTGGTAACCAGTGGCCCTCCCCGACAATGTGTGCAGTGCCGGATAATCATGAATACACCATAAGATTGCAGCACGGAGATCAAACTTGTGCGGACTATTGGCATCATACGATTTTACACCTTTCCAGGAGCTCCTGCAGCTCGTCCCTCAACGGCTCCATGAAGACATCAACCTCTTTTCCCGGAGAGGATGGACCAGGGATTAGCAATGCAAGCATGAAGTTGGACTGATCCATACATGCCCACGGCAGAAGGTTGTATGGCACCACGAATACAGGCCACATGCTGTAGGAGTTGCTCATATTCCCGTAGGGATTAAAACCATCCGTGGCAAGTCCAAGCCTTATGTTCCTGGCATCAGCGGCAAAGTCTTTATGAATATTGTCAAAATCCTTCCATGCACCCCCGTCTGCTGGATGACTGAGATCATTCTCCACGTCTTGCCGCTTCGGTTTGTGCCTTTGTACTTCCTTTGATTGCTCCTTTGAAAGAAACATTCTTTGCAGCCTTGGAATCAATGGGAAGTGCCTTAGCACCTTCTCTGGGATCTTTCTCCTACCATCAGCATCTTTCCATCTGGAGGCTTTGCACTTGGGGCAATTATTCTCCTTGGCATAATCCTTCCGGAACAACACACAGTTATTCGGGCACACATGGATACTCTCATAACCAAGTCCCAACCTGCCGACTATGCTAAGTGCCTCCTCGTATGACTTTGGTATTGAGCTATTAGGGTATTGCAAGGCCAAAATCAGGAGTATCGCGTTGAATGCAACGTTGCTAATCCGGTAGTACGACTTGGCCTGAAGTAACTTGACTGTGAGTGAAAACCTTGACATTGTACCCCCATCGCTGGCTGCGCGCTTGGCTTCCTCTATCAACTCAGCAAATATAGTGTCCTTTCCAGCACCTTGCGGTTACGAGTTGTACAAATCAGCAAGCAGATCAGGAATTCTATCATCTTCGTAACCATCTTCCTCTTGCAAACCATAATAGTGTGCCTCTGCATCACCTCCACCAACATGGTGTGCCCCTGCATCACCTCCATGTCCAGCCTCAGGTTCACCTCCATGTCCAGCCTCAGGTTCACCTCCATGTCCATGTCCGGCTTCAGGTGCACCTCCTTGTCCTCCATGTCCAGCTTCAGGTACAGGATGTAATGGTTCTCCATGGAAGACCCATCGGTCATAAGTGCTTGCCATCCCAAAAAGAAGCAAATGAGACTCTACTACATCTAGAGGTTTTGTGCACCGGTTGAGACAGCTACGACATGGGCACGACTCGATCAACATTGGCGGCATTCAGCGAACAAACTGCATAAACTCTGCCACTCCCTTTGTGTGTTCAGGGGAAAGCCTTCTAATTCTTGTTGTAATCCAGCGTCTGTCCATCTGCGGAAGAACAAAATGATGCAATTAGCACACACCTAACTGCACAGCAGTTCCAATTTCAAGCAATGCACAGCAGTTCAATTCGATTTTGTGAACTGATGAAGAAGAACAGATCGAGAAGGGAGAGATGAGAGGGGTGCAGACCGGGAGATGCGGAGGGGCTCGTCCTGGAGAGGGCGAGGGGCTCGTCCTGGAGAGGGCGAGGGGCTCGTCGTCGGCGAGGCAGATGGACAGCAGATCCCTTGCTCGGACGCAGCGCCGGCACAACCACCACCGCCGTCACCTCGGACTCGGTACTTTAGTCCTAGTAACAGCACATATTGGATCACAGAGATTCGATATTGTGAACTGACGAAGAAGAACAGATCGAGAGGGGAGAGGTGAGAGGGGTGCAGACCGGGAGATGCGGAGGGGCTCGTCGTCGGAGAGGGCCGGGGCTCGTCGTCGGAGAGGGACGGGGCTCGTCGTCGGAGAGGGACGGGGCCGCCGCCACCGCCGCCGCCGCCGCCGCCGCTCGTCGTCGGAGATTCGAATTTCTGCTAGGTTATCGGAGGGAGTTGGATTCGGAAGGGATATTTGGGCTTCTCCTGGGCGCCAAAAAAAAATCAAAAAGAGTGAGGGCTGGGACTCGAACCCAAGCACCTCTAGATGTGTCAACGTGCCGGTTAACCGGTGGAGCTATTGGAGAGATCTTGTCAGCTTACCATCCTTTATCCTTTACATAGTGGAACTAAGGCAACTTTTTTTATAGTTATGGATATGATCTTGTTACATAATCTATCGTAGGGGATACTGATTTAGGACAACAGTTAATTTGTACAGGAGCATTAGCTAAGCAACAGGCTAATATATGACTAATAATTAATTACGGCTAGCAAACTATATATATCTATATATACTCCAGCATATATAGACCACCAAAAGCACATTATATTACACATATATAGTGCCAGCCTTGAGCTCAATAACATAGTACCAAAAGGACACGTTAATTATAGATACTACCGAGGAGGTTCAACGCTCATTTACTTGAGCACATTACATAGACCAACAGGCCATTAGATAGTACCAGATCGATCGATAAGAGGTTCAACGCTCATATTAGTTGAGCTCATACACACATATATATAGTACTACTAGCTTAATTAGAGAGGTTCAGCCTGCTAGCTCATTTCTCGAGCTTCCTGACATACAACTTGAGACCGCCCCGGGCGCGAATGCGGAACCAAAACACAAAGATATCATTTGCCTTCATCTTGCTCTTCCGCACCACGGCACTCCAGTTTGTTGTGATCATCGCACCGTCAAACTTCCCTTTGCCCTGGAAAATCCTCACTTTCACACCATGTCTCTCTTTGTAAGAGACAAGAAAGTCATTATCTGGAAGCTGCATATTCGTCGAGATGTACTTCTTGGTAAACTTCCGGTTGAAGTACTGCAGATTATAAGATGCAAAACTTCGTTCAGATGAAGTAATTGTCAACATATAAAGATGCAAAAACATCCTTGATCGAGATGGAGTAATTATATTTACCATTCTGGAACAGCCTTCCACGGTACTTGCACTCTTTATAGTGCACACATAAAAAGGAATTGCGGGGCGCTTTTGGTCAACAAGATATCTCAGGGTATCAACTTGTGTAGGATTCATTTCCACTAGATTGGGATACATGCAAAAGTCATCCCATTCCTCACCTGCCTCTATCCTGGGACCTACATATATAAGGAAACCAGGGAATAAGGCCTAGTTTAAAGTTTTCCTAAAACTGAAGTATATCAAACCAACAGTATTTATAGAAACTGAAGTATTCCTTGAATGCTACAAATTGACTAGCTATTATGCCAAACCGAGACTAATTAAGCATTTGACCTATATCCTGCATCTATAACTACTATATATATATTTTACCTCGACGAGTCAGATGGACATCAGCAGGAGGAGGAGCAACTTCCTCATGCTCAGCTGCACAATCCATTGCTGCAGCATCATCAGCTTTCTCTTGCTTGACGTGAACCCTATCTAGAGCACCATCCTCACCTTCGGAGGATGAGCTGATGTCGATGGTCTCAACGGCCTTCTTGGATGGGACCAAAATGGCAACTTCATAGTCATAGGGGTCCATGGTGTCGACCTAATAACAAGCGATGAACAATTTGAGAACTATGAAACTATTAATTACACATTAATTAAAACTAAGTTGGGATGTTTAGGTTCAGATTGACATTCGCACTAGCAGCACTAGCACATGTTTTGAATCAATCTAAACCAGGAAAATCTACTCTAGCACTAGAATCTACTTTGAATCGATCAAACCCTAGGAAAATCGCCGCTCGGACAAAAAAACCCCAATTAAAATCCCCCGAGATTAAGTACGGCAAACCCTAGAAAATCCCCCGCTCATCCCCCAAAGTAACACGAGCTTCGGCCGACGGAGGCGGTGGAGCTTCGGCGACGGAGCTTGACGGAGCTGCTTGACGGAGCTCGGCCGACGGAGTTGGGAGAGGAAGAGGCGGCGATGGCGGCTGGGTGAGAGAGAGTGAGACGGGGGAGAAAGTTGCTTTTGGTATAGGACATTTTGGGGTGGGTGGGGCAAAATGGCACCCACCGACGTGTGGGGCCATCTAGCGATGAGATACCACTGGGTTGGGCCATTTCCGGTAATTTTATGTGGATTAGGGGCCAGCAGGTAAAATGGAACCCTCATTCTCTGTTTTTACTAATTATAATAAATCAGAAATTCCCTCCTCCGCCTCTCCGCTTCTTGACGGTTCCACTCCGCTTCTTGCCGGTTCCACTCCCACTAGACGGAAAACCCTGCTCCGCGCCAAGACGCTTCTGCCTCGCCGCTTCTGCCTCCTCCGCTCCGCTTCCTCCTCCGCCGCTTCTGCCTCCTCCGCGCCATGGACGCTGCTTCTTCTTCCTCTTCCTCTGTTCCGCAACCGCTTCTGCCTCCTCCGCCGTCAGCAATGCAGGCCATTACTCAGATCAGGACCTTCACCGTCCATGGCGGCAAGGAGATCGATGTTGTCTACACAAACGAGGAGGAGACGATGAGCAAGTACCTGAAGATGTACGCGCAGTGGTATGCGGAAGAAGAAGAGAACAAGTTTGTAGGATTGGATCTCGAGTACACTCGGGAGGACCCCAACCACGAAGAAGACAACTACCTCGCCGTCGCTCAACTGTGCATGAGGAACCACGTCCTCGTCTGCCACTTTTCCTGGTTTGTAGACCTTAATCTTGCTCTGATTTACTTAATCTTGCTCTGATTTTGTTAATCTTGCTCAGATTTTAGTTAATCGCTAGTGCATGATGAACCAAGTCACCCTCGAGTGCTCTGTTTTAGTTAATCTTGATCTGTTTTAGTTAATCTCGAGTGCAACAAATTAAACTACAAACCGTGCTAGCTGCAAAACTAGTTTTGTTTCTGTGTTTTGTGTAACAAAAGCCACAAAGCATGGTGTGCTGATCTTGCAGATTGAATCTATCCATATGCTCATCTAGCATGTACTGGATTTCATTATACCAAATTAATTATCACAAAGCAAATTTCCGGAGTCCTGATCTTGCATTTAATAGACTTTTGTTAGTTTCAAAATTATATGATGCAAAATGATATTTCAATGACTAAAAAATTTGCACTTGCACATTTCATAAAAGTGTTGGTCATGCATGACTAGATAATTTTCAGACTCTTGATCATGCACTTACTAAACTTATGTCAATTTTATTCAAGTTATGAGATTGCATAGACTAAACATTCGTATTCCCAAATTTTATTCAAGTGTTGATCTCGCAAGTACTAAATTTTTGCATCAAATTGAATCTATCCATATGCTCATCTAGCATGTACTGGATTTCATTATACCAAATTAATTATGACAAGCAAATTTCCGGAGTCTTGATCTTGCATTTAATAGAATTTTGTTAGTTTCAAAATTATATGATGCAAAATGAAATTTCAATGACTAAACAATTGCACTTACACATTTCATAAAAGTGTTGTTCATGCATTCTATTAGTACCAAATGAATTATGACTAGATAATTTTCAGACTGTTGATCATGAACTTACTAAACTTATGTAGTTTCAAATTTTATATTCAAGCTATGAGATTGCATATAGACTAGCTTCGTAGTCCCAAATTTTATTCAAGTGTTGATCTCGCAAGTACTAAATTTTTGCTTTCAGGACCAACGGGGAATGTCCGGCGCTGCGCTCATTCCTTCAAGATCAAGGAATTGTGTTCTGCAGCGTTGACAAGACAGCAGATTTTATAAAGTTATATTACGAGAAGATTATAATTCCTAGGGAGAACTGGATCGATATCCAGGAAATTGTCAACGTCAAAGGTCTCAACGAGAGAGGAAAATTAATGAGGGATGGAATGGCTAGTCTTGCAACTAGCATCATCGACGAGTCGTACAGCCAGATGAAGAGCAAATTCCCTCCAGAGAGGCACAATTACTGGGAAGAGCAGCCGTTGTCTGATTTAAACCTGGAGTATGCAGCTAAAGATGCTTACGTGAGCTACCAGCTCTACGTTAAGATATGGTTCTTCCTGCGTTACCTTGTGTTTTGCCCCAGTTGCAAGAAGGAAGACGAGCTGAGGGGACGTACGTGTCGCAAATGCAAGGCAGCAGAGATCGAAGCTGAACATGCACAGAGAAATGCTGCAGCTGAAATAGCAAGGTTAAATGCTGAACTTGCAAGCGCGCAGGCTGAACTAGCAATCTTGAAGGCACCAGCATCCAGCGACAACACCCAGCAGACAAGTCCCCCTCATGGCAAACGGACGAAGATGAATGATGAGCAGTGGCTGGAGCGTAGTGATGCGCCGAAGAGTAGTGATTATTGGCAGAACACGAGGAAGAAGTCGTGGACTGGTGCTGATCAGAAGAGTGATGATCCGTGGACGACGGAGATGAGTGATCAGCAGAGCCCGAAGAGTGATAATCCGTGGCGGACGAAGCCAGGCAATTACTGACGACTTCTCCAAGATCCATGCCTAGTTAATTATTTGTATTTGCTTGTCAAGAAACTTTGCTTCTATCGTCTCAGATTATCAGAGAAATCATACTTTTCCTGATGTGAATAGTACTGTCAGATCTGGTTGAATATTCACACCCAGATTTATATATCTTTTTTGTTTCTCTAAGTGTATGTCGAATTTGAATTTGAAGTTACATGTACATCTCCATAATATATGTGTATGCCTCAAGTTTCACGAGAAATCTAGGGGGGTAGACCCGCCGGGGCACACGTTCCGCTGTTTTGGGGGAAGGAGGGGGAGAACGACCGCCGGAGCACCGGAACCCCACCAAATCTTGCATGTGGACCTATGATATGTGTTAAAGTGTGGTGCAAGGTCTAATGGTGCAAAAGTAGCTCCCCTAAACCCTAAACCCTAAACTGGGGAGGCTTCGAGCACTAAAACCCCTCTAAAACCCTAAACCACGACACCGGAGCTGCAGAACCATGCATCATAAACCCTAACCCTAACCCTATACCCTAAACATATACCTAACCATAAATACTTACCTTTAACCTAAACCCTAGCCCTACCCCCTAAACCCTAGCCCTAACCCTACACCAAACCCTAACCAGTAGATCAGGCACACCCTCGATCGTGTGATAATGGCTCTAGCTGCGGGTATATGTGCCAAAGGGTCCCAATCTTGGTTCTCCATGTGTATATGTCCTAAACAAACCTAAAAGAATGAAAAGTTACATTGGTGCACCCTCGCGCGGAGAAATCTAGGGGGGCAGACCCGCCGGGGCACACGTTCCGCTGTTTTGGGGGAAGGAGTAGGAAACGGCCCGTTTCACCACATAGTTTGTCGGAACGAGGCCATATTTGGCACGTGCGTGGACCTTAGGATGGGAAGCAAGGCCCGTGTCGCAGATTTCCAATCCGAACCACGGGCGACGGTTTTTCCATTTTCGGGGTGCCGGAAGGGCTTTTTTTTGTGAAGGGGCTACATGGTGCGCATTTTAGTATTGCGCGAGACCTCCGCGCAGCGGTAGGATACCTCCTACGCACCACCTATCACATGCCGTATGCGCGCGGTAGCCATCTGGAAATCCCTCCCGCTTCCTGCGGTGTCCCGCCGAATCCGCTGGAAACTGACCGGATCTGAACTGGGGCCACACTTTCCTTTGCTCAATAAATGGAGGGAAAAATGTTTTTAGGTCTAGGATGCGTCATTTTATGTGCTAAATGTTTTCCGTTTCGCGCGTTGGCGGACGGGTGCACGCGCGCTCCGGGTACGGCCATACCGCATGTCCCGACGGCCCCGTTTTGCGCAGTTGGCAAATTAAACGGAGCCAAAAAATCGAGCGGAGCCGCGTGGCGTCATTTTATGTGTCCTGGTAACCACTTCAAAAGACGGAATTGGGATACGGCAATTATCTTGAAAAACCCTTCACGAATAGGGCTATCACGTCCGGAGTTCTATGGCTTTTAGGGGAAATGAGTAGGAAACGGCCCGTTTCACCACATAGTTTGTCGGAACGAGGCCATATTTGGCACGTGCGTGGACCTTAGGATGGGAAGCAAGGCCCGTGTCGCGGATTTCCAATCCGAACCACGGGCGACGGTTTTTCCATTTTCGGGGTGCCGGAAGGGCTTTTTTTGTGAAGGGGCTACATGGTGCGCATTTTAGTATTGCGCGAGACCTCCGCGCAGCGGTAGGATACCTCCTACGCACCACCTATCACATGCCGTATGCGCGCGGTAGCCATCTCGGGAATCCCTCCCGCTTCTGCGGTGTCCCGCGAATCCGCTGGAAACTGACCGGATCTGAACTGGGGCCACACTTTCCTTTGCTCAATAAATGGAGGGAAAAATGTTTTTAGGTCTATGACGCGTCATTTTATGTGCTAAATGTTTTCCGTTTCGCGCGTTGGCGGACGGGTGCACGCGCGCTCCCGGTACGGCCATACCGCATGTCCCGACGGCCCCGTTTTGCGCAGTTGGCAAATTAAACGGAGCCAAAAAATCGAGCGGAGCCGCGTGGCGTCATTTTATGTGTCCTGGTAACCACTTCAAAATACGGAATTGGGATACAGCAATTATCTTGAAAAACCCTTCACGAATAGGGCTATCACGTCCGGAGTTCTATGGCTTTTAGGGGAAATGAGTAGGAAACGGCCCGTTTCACCACATAGTTTGTCGGAACGAGGCCATATTTGGCACGTGCGTGGACCTTAGGATGGGAAGCAAGGCCCGTGTCGCGGATTTCCAATCCGAACCACGGGCGACGGTTTTTCCATTTTCGGGGTGCCGGAAGGGCTTTTTTTTGTGAAGGGGCTACATGGTGCGCATTTTAGTATTGCGTGAGACCTCCGCGCAGCGGTAGGATACCTCCTACGCACCACCTATAACATGCCGTATGCGCGCGGTAGCCATCTGGGAATCCCTCCCGCTTCCTGCGGTGTCCCGCCGAATCCGCTGGAAACTGACCGGATCTGAACTGGGGCCACACTTTCCTTTGCTCAATAAATGGAGGGAAAAATGTTTTTAGGTCTAGGACGCGTCATTTTATGTGCTAAATGTTTTCCGTTTCGCGCGTTGGCGGACGGGTGCACGCGCGCTCCCGGTACGGCCATACCGCATGTCCCGACGGCCCCGTTTTGCGCAGTTGGCAAATTAAACGGAGCCAAAAAATCGAGCGGAGCCGCGTGGCGTCATTTTATGTGTCCTGGTAACCACTTCAAAAGACGGAATTGGGATACGGCAATTATCTTGAAAAACCCTTCACGAATAGGGCTATCACGCCCGGAGTTCTATGGCTTTTAGGGGAAATGAATAGGAAACGGCCCGTTTCACCACATAGTTTGTCGGAACGAGGCCATATTTGGCACGTGCGTGGACCTTAGGATGGGAAGCAAGGCCCGTGTCGCGGATTTCCAATCCGAACCACGGGCGATGGTTTTTCCATTTTCGGGGTGCCGGAAGGGCTTTTTTTTGTGAAGGGGCTACATGGTGCGCATTTTAGTATTGCGCGAGACCTCCGCGCAGCGGTAGGATACCTCCTACGCACCACCTATCACATGCCGTATGCGCGCGGTAGCCATCTGGGAATCCCTCCCGCTTCCTGCGGTGTCCCGCCGAATCCGCTGGAAACTGACCGGATCTGAACTGGGGCCACACTTTCCTTTGCTCAATAAATGGAGGGAAAAATGTTTTTAGGTCTAGGACACGTCATTTTATGTGCTAAATGTTTTCCGTTTCGCGCGTTGGCGGACGGGTGCACGCGCGCTCCCGGTACGGCCATACCGCATGTCCCGACGGCCCCGTTTTGCGCAGTTGGCAAATTAAACGGAGCCAAAAAATCGAGCGGAGCCGCGTGGTGTCATTTTATGTGTCCTGGTAACCACTTCAAAAGACGGAATTGGGATACGGCAATTATCTTGAAAAACCCTTCACGAATAGGGCTATCACGCCCGGAGTTCTATGGCTTTTAGGGGAAATGAGTAGGAAACGGCCCGTTTCACCACATAGTTTGTCGGAACGAGGCCATATTTGGCACGTGCGTGGACCTTAGGATGGGAAGCAAGGCCCGTGTCGCGGATTTCCAATCCGAACCACGGGCGACGGTTTTTCCATTTTCGGGGTGCCGGAAGGGCTTTTTTTTGTGAAGGGGCTACATGGTGCGCATTTTAGTATTGCGCGAGACCTCCGCGCAGCGGTAGGATACCTCCTACGCACCACCTATCACATGCCGTATGCGCGCGGTAGCCATCTGGGAATCCCTCCCGCTTCTTGCGGTGTCCCGCCGAATCCGCTGGAAACTGACCGGATCTGAACTGGGGCCACACTTTCCTTTGCTCAATAAATGGAGGGAAAAATGTTTTTAGGTCTAGGACGCGTCATTTTATGTGCTAAATGTTTTCCGTTTCGCGCGTTGGCGGACGGGTGCACGCGCGCTCCGGGTACGGCCATACCGCATGTCCCGACGGCCCCGTTTTGCACAGTTGGCAAATTAAACGGAGCCAAAAAATCGAGCGGAGCTGCGTGGCGTCATTTTATGTGTCTTGGTAACCACTTCAAAAGACGGAATTGGGATACGGCAATTATCTTGAAAAACCCTTCACGAATAGGGCTATCACGTCCGGAGTTCTATGGCTTTTAGGGGAAATGAGTAGGAAACGGCCCGTTTCACCACATAGTTTGTCGGAACGAGGCCATATTTGGCACGTGCGTGGACCTTAGGATGGGAAGCAAGGCCCGTATCGCGGATTTCCAATCCGAACCACGGGCGACGGTTTTTCCATTTTCGGGGTGCCGGAAGGGCTTTTTTTTGTGAAGGGGCTACATGGTGCGCATTTTAGTATTGCGCGAGACCTCCGCGCAGCGGTAGGATACCTCCTACGCACCACCTATCACATGCCGTATGCGCGCGGTAGCCATCCGGGAATCCCTCCCGATTCTGCGGTGTCCCGCCGAATCCATTGAAACCGACCGGATCTGAATCGGGGCCACACTTTCCTTTGCTCAATAAATGGAGGGAAAAATGTTTTTAGGTCTAGGACGCGTCATTTTATGTGCTAAATGTTTTCCGTTTCGCGCGTTGGCGGACGGGTGCACGCGCGCTCCCGGTACGGCCATACCGCATGTCCCGACGGCCCCGTTTTGCGCAGTTGGCAAATTAAACGGAGCCAAAAAATCGAGCGGAGCCGCGTGGCGTCATTTTATGTGTCCTGGTAACCACTTCAAAAGACGGAATTGGGATACGGCAATTATCTTGAAAAACCCTTCACGAATAGGGCTATCACGCCCGGAGTTCTATGGCTTTTAGGGGAAATGAGTAGGAAACGGCCCGTTTCACCACATAGTTTGTCGAACGAGGCCATATTTGGCACGTGCGTGGACCTTAGGATGGGAAGCAAGGCCCGTGTCGCGGATTTCCAATCCGAACCACGGCGACGGTTTTTCCATTTTCGGGGTGCCGGAAGGGCTTTTTTTTGTGAAGGGGCTACATGGTGCGCATTTTAGTATTGCGCGAGACCTCCGCGCAGCGGTAGGATACCTCCTACGCACCACCTATCACATGCCGTATGCGCGCGGTAGCCATCTGGGAATCCCTCCCGCTTCCTGCGGTGTCCCGCCGAATCCATTGAAACTGACCGGGAGGATTTGAACTGGGGCCACACTTTCCTTGGCTCAATAAATGGAGGGAAACATGTTTTTAGGTCTAGGACGCGTCATTTTATGTGCTAAATGTTTTCCGTTTCGCGCGTTGGCGGACGGGTGCATGCGCGCGCCCGGTACGGCCATACCGCATGTCCCGTCGGCCCCGTTTTGCGCAGTTGGCAAATTAAACGGAGCCAAAAAATCGAGCGGAGACGACATTCTAGCTAGGAGAATCCTTCACGATCGAACTGCCACGTTCGGAATCTTGATGTATATAGAATGGGATAAAGCTTGCATATGCCTTATGATAAGCATATAATTAGTGTGTGCAAGAGACATATATTATTTGACCTAATTAACCAAACATTTTCTGATTTTTTTATATAATTTAATTATTAAGGATTCTAGGAGTTTCATATATCCCTATATTATTATCATTAAAGGAATGAAGGTGACACACGTTTAATTACATGATATTCTGTTTTTAAAAATATTTTAACCTACACCAAATTATATGCATTATTGCGCATTTAATTATTATTGTTTTGCACAAAAAAGCCCCAAAAATTCCCTCCAAAACCCCAAAACCCCAAAACCCTCCAAAACCCCAAAACTCTCCCGCCCAGCTTCTCCCGCCAGCTCCAGCGAAATGTTTTGAATCCGCCCGCCACTAACCTAAGCTGGAAAGGAGGGCAAATGTCCGAAACGCCACTAACCTAAGCTGGAAAGGAGGGACATTTCAGTCAAATCCCGTACGAGCTCCCTCAATTCCCCAATTCCCCTCCCACTCCGGTGCGATGCGAACCCCAATTCCCCTCCCACTCCGCTCATCCCCACCCGCCGACGGCCACCGACGAGCGGCGCTCCGACGAGCGGACGAGCGGAGAGCTACCCGCCGACGACGGCCGCGCGTGCGTAGACGCTCGCCACAAGATCTTCAGGCGAGTTCCCTCCTCAACCCGACCCCTCGCCCCCACTTCTATGGCCTTTTTCTTGGCCTGCTTAGGGTTTCGTCGGCCATGGCTAGGGTTACGGTTTGCTTGGCATGGCATGGTTAGGGTTAGGGATTTCGTGGCATGGCTTCTTTCCTTGGCTTGTCCAGGGTTAGGGTTGCTCGGCCTGTCATGGTTCTTGCTGCAACCAGTCCATGGTTGCTTCGGATCTTGCTTGGCATGTTCTTGCAGCAACCAGTCGATGATTGCTGCGGATCTTGCCTGGCTCAGGCTCTGTAGATTTTAGATTTGGTTTTCTGCAGTACCTATATGATTACCTGCTGCCGATCTTGCTTGCTATATGCAAGCAGTCCATGTTTGCTTCGGATCTTGATTGGCATGTGTCTTGCTGCAACCAGTCGATGATTGCTGCGGATCTTGCTTGGCTCAGGCTCTGTAGAATTTAGATCTGGTTTACTGCAGTCCCTATATGATTACCTGCTGCCGATCTTGCTTGCTGTATCCAACCAATCAATTAGTGATGCGGATCTTGCCTCGCGTGGGTCTCGCTGCAACCAGTCCATGATTGTTGGGGGATTTTACTTGGCTTGGGCTCTGTAGATTGTACATCTAGTTTACTGCAGTCCATATATGATTAGCTGCTACAGATCTTTCTTGCTGCAACTAGTACATAATATGATTACCTGCTGCGGATCTTGCTTGGTACAGATCTTTACCAAGGCATGCCCTTTTATATTTCGTCGATGAACATTTATATTGCCCTTTTATCCTGTGTTGATGAAACTTCTCCCAAACAAAGTTTGGGAGCCCTGTTTATCTGTACATGCCTACAGCTTTTACGTGTACATGTCTATTGTTGTATTAAGGGATATGTCTAATGATTATAACCTGTTATCTTCTTAGGTAATACTATCAAGGTCTGACCTACTTCAAGGAGCAAGGTGAACCAGGTGATTGTTGATCCACATGAACCTATGTTGCTTGGTTCTTTAATTGCATCCATATGTTGTATCTGCTGTCACTAATTGTTATTCTTTTCGTGCCAGCACATATCCAACCCATCAACATCAGGCATGGCAAAGACTGGGAAGAAGCGGTGGCTGGTATGCGGCTTCATCCTAACATCATTGTGTCTAATTGATGCTTTTAATCAGGTGCTGGGGTTTTTTGGCTCTGTCTCGAATATTTACGTACCCTAGGATTAAATGAAACTAAAAAGTTGAAAATTGCTATGATTAAACAATTTACCTTAGTTGTTCGAGTTGGCTTGCTTCTATGCATTTCAACCATCAATCTAATGGTTACATATTTTTCTCATACATGTAAAGAAGCGCCCCTCACCGAGATAGAGAAGGACAGGGCTAGGACAATGATGCGGAACAACCGTGTCTTACAATCCTGGTATCCCATTGTAGTGTCAATTTTTAGGAAGTCACATGGTGGTCGAGGTGGAGGTCGTTCCACACTTTCAAATGATGAGTCATCTGCCATAACACAAGGCGAGAGCTCAGATTATCATCCGAGCAATGACCAATTGGTTGACCAGGAGGATGGGGAGGTTGAAGGGAGTATAGGGGAACACATTGAGAAGGTGCATTCAGCTTATCATCTTTGGAGCGTGGCATTATTTGTATCTGTTTTCTTATTTCTGTTTTGCTATAACCTGGGAGGTAATGCCCTTGTGTGTTGCTATTTTTGCGAGGCCGTGAAGGATCCCAAGAGTAGAAAGAAAATGGCTTCGGTTAGAAAGACCAGCCCAGGGAGGAGGAGTAAGAGGTTGCAAAAGGAACAAAGTTCAATGCCTCCTGTTAGAGTGTTTGCTGATGCTCTAGGAGGGGGAAAGAGGCATCTGGAACCTGTTGCTGAAGTTCCTTCCAAAAGAGTCACCAGGAGGACATCAAGTGAAGCGTACTGCAACCAACAATGAAGATACTCCGCCCGCAACAATCGCAGTAGCTCACTGGCAGATTGATGAAAGGATCGATGAAGCAAGCAACGTTCGCAGGACACGGGTCCTACCGCATCTGATGTCATGGTCCAACAGCACTATGATTAGGATGGTTTTCTTGATCCGAAGGATGATGAAGGCAAGTTTTGGTTGGACAGCTGTCCACACTCTCCACTGCCTTTTTTGTTTATCGTGATAAACTCTTTTGGTTGTGGGTGCTTGCTTTACGACATGATCTTTGTATGTATGCTATTCAGGTGGAACCACCGCTTTGCAGGTGGCCGTAAAAGGAAGGGCACCGGGCTGGAGCGGATTTGCAAGGGGATGGGAGTCAAGCTTACCATTGAGATTCCTCCAGGGCTGAAACGTCTGAGAAGCCTGGGCCTGCTGCCAAGTTTGCATCGGAGGGTGGAATGCTTGCAAGAGGCCAGATGCCGCTCCTTCCGCATTTCAAGTTGTACAAGAGGGATGAGACTTTGTTGGCCGACTTCGTTGGAAAGATGGGGGTAATCTGCTTCATCACCAGTTCATTTGTTAGAGGATAGGAGTGCTTGCTTGATTGTTCAGATTTCATGATAACTAACCTCGTCCTTGCCCTTGTTTGCTTTGTAGGCAAATTTCAACATGGACACGAGTCGGAAGACATCCGTAAGGCTTGCTATGACGTGCTGCGGAAAGTGTCGAAGAACAGGCGCTACATCCTGAAAAGGGACTACTTCGACAAAGTACCGAGCAAATGAAGTCAGCATCAAGTCCCCTGTTAAGGATGTCTCGGATGAAGAATGGGAAGCTCTAATCGCTTCCGTGGGTAACCCCAAGACACAGGGTATGTTCTTTGCTTGATTGCGGTCATTAGTGCTTGCATGGTAGACATGATGCTCATCGTTATAGTGTGCACATTGCTGAATATCATGATTGTGCCCTTCTGCAGAACACATGTACCAAGAACAAGGACAGTCGTCTTTGCGGTCAAATTTGGCCAAAAGGCGGCTCTCGTAGCTATGCTGCTCATCTGTATGCAAGCGTAAGAACACTCTTACAGAATTTCCTTTTGCATCTTACTCTTGTCTCCACAAGCTTATGTTACGATTTTTGGTGAACATCATTTCCAGAGGGAGGAGCGCAGAGGTGAAGAGCTAGATGCGGTCGACATCTTTAAGGCGACCCATCACAAAGAAGAAGGATGGTTTCTCCGAGGAAGCTCTAGCTGCAATAGTAAGTGACTTGTTCATTTCACTTTTGTGAACCATTCTTGGACCTGCGTTTCTGAATTGATGAATCTTTTGGAAATGGATCTCCAGGCTGATATGGAAGCTGAGATGGCTATTCTGTGCGAGAAGGTGCACCGCCAAGGTCTGCGATCATTTGTTGTTGCAAAGGTTCTTAGCAAGGAAGCCAAGCACAGCACTTTCACGAAGAATGCTGGACTTCAGCCCAGCCCACTGTCAAGCTCAACAAGCCCACCGCAGTGCCGTATCGGCGCATGTTCATGACCTGGAAGCACACTGAAGAGGTCCCAGGAGGAAGCTGAACAGATGAAGCGGCAGCTTGCTGCCATCATGGAAGAAGGCTGCTGCCCGAAGGAGAAGCAAGCGGCAAATGAAGCCGCACAAGCTCGAGCGTGACAAGGACTACATGGAGCTCCTCAAGCGGACCGAGGAAAGTGATAGGAGGCTTGCTCACATGATGTCCATCTTCGGAGCATCTGCGAATTAGCTCCTGCTGCTGGTCGTATCCCTTTTTTGTGTCCCGCCATGGAACTTGGTCATATCCTGGCAGCGTGACAATAACTTGGTCATATCTGTGAACTTCTTACTGTGAATCTGTGAACTTTCTTGACATGTTGGTGAATCTGTGAACCTGGTCATTTTGTCTTGTCACTCTGCTGTGAAATTTGCAGATTTGAAATGTTGTCTTTTATATTTTCTTGTTGAATTTCCTAATTTAATATATGCACTGTTGGGCTATTGTGGGCTCTTAAAAGGCCAAGGCCCAAAGTAGCCTAGAAATATATGGGCTCTTAAAAGGCTAGAGCCCAACAAATAATTAATTGCATTTTCGAAAAATGGGAGTTGAAAAGGCCAAAAAAGGCCGAAGCCCAAAAAACTTGCAGGACCGTAAAAAGGCCAAAGCCCATAACTTTTATGGACCCAAAAAGGCCAAGGCCCAATATCTTTATGGACCCCAAAAAGGCTGTGGCCCAAAACCTTTGTGGACCCTATAAAGGCCTAGGCCCAAAATCTTAATGGACCCTAAAAGGCCAAGGCCCAAAACCATATTGGACCCTAAAAAGGCCAAGGCCCAAAACTGTAATGGGTCCTAAAAAGGCCACGGCCCAAAACTGTAATGGGTCCTAAAAAGGCCACGGCCCAAAACTGTAATGGGTCCTAAAAAGGCCACGGCCCAATGGAAATTGTCCCAGGGCCCGGTAAGTACGGCAATGACTAAAAAGGCCGTTGAAAAAAAAATAAGCTAAAAAGGCCGAGGTAATTGGGCCAGTTACGGGCCAAGGCCCAACAAAGCCGAAAAAAATAATCAGAACTAATGGGCTCAGCCCACATAAGGAGCTGAATGGACCGGGCTGAATTCAAATAACGACGTTTCTAATTCGTCACAATTTTGCCACGTCGGATTGCCACGCTGGACTCGGGGGCAGGTGCCCATGACGTTTTGGGAACGTCATGCAGCCAGTGACATTTTAAAACGTCACAAAGCTCTACGACGTTTTCAAGTGGAACGTCTTAAGCACTCACTGCTGACTCCCAGCTTTCGACGTTTTGAAAGTTGTCACAATAACGTCACAAGTAGCCATTAGTGACGTTTCAGTGACACCTTTATTTCGTCAACTTATGGCAGATTTCTTGTAGTGAATAAATGCCAAATTCAATATTGTTCTTTACTTAGAAGTTATTAATAACTTCAAATTCAAAATGAAGTTATTAATCATAGAACTATATGGTAAATAGTAAACCCTAGTTCCATATGGAAGAAAACTAGGAACTCATCATTTCATGTGTAGTACTAAACCCTCAACTCATTTAGACCCTAGTTCCATTAGTATATGTGAACCCTAAATTGTCCTAAACCTAAAACCCTAGATTAGAACATGTGATCATGATACCTACTTCTTTCAAATCATAGAACCATAGTAGCAATTAAATACTTGTCTTGGCCACATAAAATGTAAGAACCCTATTACTAGTTAATTAATATGCTATGTTCTTATTTAAATAAAACTTGTTGATCCAGTAGGATCAACCAAGTGTAAAACCCTAGTTCCTATTTCCAAGATCACCATCCTTAACTATCCATGATTAGCATCACACCATTGTGAGGAAACCAAATAACAACTATGCTTATTATCTTGTATTACCTAACCATTCTCCACTAAACCCCACTAGTGTTGGATACTTATCAACCATCCTATTTAGGAGTCAATCATTCCTTACTTAGTATATCCAATAGGAAAAACCTAGACAACCTCAACTCTAATTGATATACTTCTTATTACTTAAGAAGTATGTTCTTCAAAAGTTATTCTTTTGAAGAAAATAAGGAATCATCATCAACCCTGCCTAATAGGACGTCCAGCCAATAGCCAGCTATCTTGAGCAAGATGAACCCACCAGAATAGCAACCATGTATAATTAATTGCTTCAGTTGCTTATGCTTAAGTAAAACCAATCAAGCCTAGTTGCTGATGAATCCAACTATGTTGTGATCCATCTAATACTTACTCCAGAACTAGTTGAAACCATATTAAACCATAGAACCCCACCAACCTAATTATCATACCTGTTCTTTGTTAAAGAACATGTTCTTCAAAAGTTATTATTTTGAAGTATATGATAATTAATCATTAACCATGCCATATAGTGCTAAAACCAACCACCATTTATTACATGTTAGGATTATACTCAATGTTATTGTTGTATGCTATTAGTGTTATTATTATGATACATTGTAGCACTTGTTTATGATACCATGTAACCACACTTGAATAAGAACCTTGTATGAGAATCACTCTAAAAGTGCAACACACCCTAAACCAATCATTTCAACTCACTAATCCTAAATCATCGGGGTTAGGTCACGCTTAGAGCGATTGCATCTCATTCTTATGCATTATTGCATCCTTGCCAATCTTTTAAACATCGTCCTTACCGGACGATGATGCTATTTCAGAATTTGGAGTTAATACGTATCGAAGACCTTGTCTGCATAATCTTGCAGTCAAGAAAGGCAAGTTCATCACTTGCTCATGTCATTTGAGTATTTCTATCAAATTACTTGCAAAGTACTATGATTATCACTATTGCATAAAAACCAAAACCACTACTTTCATAACTATGAATATGACTATGTGGTGGGCAATGGAACCATGGATTGTGTTGATATGGTGGAGGTTCCATTGCAAGGGTTTATATCCATCTAGGATTAAACAACAAATGTCGCCAGTGATTCTTGTGCCGTAATACCCGTGTTAACCATAAGATCCGGAGTGGGACGGAGTAGTCAAAAGTGTTTCCACCTCTCGTTCATCAACGGATGCGCTTACCGTAGCAGTTGTATCTGGCGGAACAACCGGAGGGTGGGGATCCCATTCTAATTCCCCACGGTAAAGCATTGCTTGCCGTAGCAGTTGTGTCTTGCGGAACAACCGGAGGGTGGGGATCCCATTCTAATTCCCCACGGTAATGCGGTCTATGATGGGTTGCAGCTACCGGCGTAGGAGTGTATGGTAGAGCCCGACCTTTGCCGTGGTCGGGGTCCACCCTGAAATTACGGGAATAATGGGACCAGCGTGGACCCAGGGTCGGGGCATGCAACAACGGGTGGGTGTTCGAGGTAGCGGAGGAACATGATTGGCTAGACCTTATACCGGGCCTCACACCATAGGAAGTGTGGACGGGTTGCGCGCCCGGTTGGCACCAAGGTTAAGATCTCTTATGGGTAAAGCAACACACCTCTGCAGAGTGTAAAGAACCGTGACCTGTCACTCCCTGTTCCGGGATATGGAACTGCGAACGCGGCCGGAAAGGAGCTCCATGAAGTTCTAGTAAACCGGTGAAGGCTGACGGACATAGTTCTTCTGAATAAAAGCAATCTTTTGAAGAAATGATTATGAAAACCTGCATTGATATTAGACTTTCTGGTCTAATGCGGTAGCTAGTGCATTAAACACCTCTTTCCTATAATGAACTTGTTGAGTACGCTCGTACTCATCCCACTCTTAAATCCCCTGCTTAGATATGGAGGCATCGAAGGAGGATCCACAGTGCAACTCGAAGGCCGAGGAGTCCACAACTACTTCAAGAGACAGGACCCTGTCAGGGGAGTCAGATATCACATCCAACGAGGAGAAAACATAGTTTAGCCATAGAAGGGAACTAGCTTCCTAATCCTAGCTCCTATTTAGCTAGAATCTATTCATAGCCCTATAGCTAGTCAAATACTCTACAGATAGAGTTCGTGATAGGATTAGACTACGAGTCGTTCTTCTGGAGTTTATTTGCAGTTTTACCTCAATGTAAAGTAGGAGGCTGTGATGATCTTATGTAACAGAGTCAATGTTGTAATTCTATAGACATGCCTTGGACCCGCATATGTTTCTGTTGTACCACTCTGAGAGATATAATACTAGTGGAACGGTGTTTCATTGGTGTTGTATCAGACTTGCATACTACACCATGCAGTGGTATGCCGGGTCACCACAGTTGGTATCAGAGCAAATGCTTTGACCTTAGGATTAAAACCCTTTAAAGGAGACCTATAGGATTGGTAGTGTCTATAGGAAGTTGTCTTAGTAAACCAAATATTCTTATGACTTGAGATGGGTATTCACTTGAGAATAATCCTGACACACTTGAGTCAAACTTTCCTACCTATCTTTCCTAAGTAAAGTTAGTCAGCTAATCCCAAACATGTAGTACACAATTAAGTCCTTAAAACAATAGATGAGTAGACCCCAGTTGGTATACAATACATGGTAGTCCAAAGAGAGGATACAACCATAAGGAAGATATCCTATTGGAAGATGTGTACCAACACAAGTTATGATTAAGTAAGAATTATTCAGACAGGTAATAGGAGTAAATCAAGTGATGAAGATAATTAAGATATCCTAATAGAAAATGTAGACCAAGTTTAAGTAATGAGTAAGTAAACTATCCAAACTTGTGAAACAACTGATAGTAAGTGATAAAAACAAGTGATATGAGGTAGTGTAGACCATGATGAGTTAATCATGGGAGGTAAGAATAAAATTTGTCTACTTACATGGTAGAGTTGCTAATCATATATGATTCACCTGAGAATCGTTATGTGATGGACTAGAACCTTATAATTAATTAAGAGGAGAACAATAAGATGCCAGACAATAGTGCAAGAACTGTGTTCCAAAAAAAATATGGGAACTGTGTCAAGTACATCAGAACCCTAGTTATATGGTAAGAACATATGGAAGTTTATGAGCTATATTTCCATAGTTATGAGTTTAGTGTAGCAATGTTAGAACCTAGACATATCATGTGAGATAGTCCTCAATAAAATGAAGGTTAAGTAGTACTTCCAAAGAAAATTAGGTTAACCTTAACCATCCCAAACCACTTTGTGTCAAGTTTATCTCATTGCAATTGTGCAATTAAGGTAAATGTTGAGACAAATAGTAGAATCCCATATACTCGTACTAAGTATCACGATATAAACCTATCTTATGTGGTGCTATATACTACACATCTCAGCCTGATGTTTAGAGATGTCGTACTCAACTATTATATTCTGGTATAAGATGGTGTGTATTATATGCACAAAGCTGAATCTTCTTGGATTTTATTGGATTTTCATTGTTTGATTAGATCCATACATGAAGTTTGACTTTGATATGCAAATGCATGTTGCAATATCAGGTTCTTACTTGATGCTATAGATCTAGAGGGTAATAGTATTCGTGTGAGGAAGCGACGAATTCGGGAAGATTCCGAAGACAAGATGAAGGTTCATCAGATAAAGGAAGCAAAATTGTGGGAAGCAACCACAATCCTTGGAAGGAAGTATCAATCAAAACTCATGCTTAGCCTCAACAGAGGAGTACTTTAGTACAAGAGAAGCATGAAGGTGAGAAATCTGGAGATTATGGTGAAGCTCAAGCAGATCCATAATTAAAATAGAAGAGGGAATGCATGGGAAATCACTTAGGATACTATAATCATAGTGTCAGCTAGTGGTTTTCTAGCAACAATAAACCCTCGAAGAAAGGAAGATGACCGATGAAACCATAGCAGATATGAGAAGACCATAGTTGATATCAGAAAACCACAGTTGTGGTATAGGATCAATACTGCGAGATCAGGTAGAAGATATCTCGGCCAGTGGATCAAAACCTATAATAGAGTACTTTTTTAGATAACAAACATCCATAATTGGTATCAAGTAGTCCACCATTGGATTATTTGTACCAAGAAGTTGCGAACAAATAAAATTTTGTTAACCAAATAACAAGGATCTATAATCATTTAGTAGAAGGATTCATTATGGATGTCCACAACTGAGTGGATACACCACAAACATTCTTCGTGAGACTTCTAGAAAATTATAAACCATAAGTTAGACCCAGACCAATATTCTAACCATAAGTCCAATGGTTGGAAGAAATAGAGTTGAAGATCATAAGAAAACTCTAAGGGGTAGAGTAAAGATTGAGTTGGATATACAATTACTCAATACTTTAAGCTAGATAGAAACAGAAGGTCTGAACTGAGAGGAAGTTCGATCTTATTTTCATAAGATTATCGAACACTACTTTCAGAAGGAGGTCAGACTAGAAGCCGAAGTTTATACCTCGAGGAAGTAAGAAGCGGACTATAACATTAGAAAGTTAGTAATATTTAATCAGAAGTACGAAAGCTCAAGTAAAATAAAGATAATGAAGTTGGATGAAGGAAATACCATAGACCAAATACAGCTCAAGTAGGTCAAAGACTGAAGTAGATTGACCATACCAAAACTAAAGTCTAGTTGAATGATTCTTTTCATGGAACCTAAATAACCCAAAATAGTCAGAGGTATCAACCATAAATATATGATTGGATGGACTAAATGAGTCTAATCCATTCTTAGAGGAATAAACCACCATGATCAATTCCATAGTAAGTACCTTACCAAGTACCATTATTGCAGTTTTGGTAGTAAGGAAAAAACAAAGACCTATTTTATCAAATAGGAGAATGTTAACCAATTAGTCCTCAATTAAGACTTTCAGGACAAGAAGAAGTCCTAATCATTGAATCTTCAATGAGAAAGGAAATAAGCCTAAAGAGTTGAAAGAAATCAAGGAATCAAAGAAAGAACCATGGTTCAGAGACAAACCCTAATGGATTCCAAGAAGAATCTGGACAAGGGATGTATTCAATTATATCCAGTAAGATCACCATGGAGTTCGAGAAAAGGTTTAGTCTGCATAAGTCAGAACCACACTTCGGAAACGTGAGAGAGTTCAAACTTCGAGGACGAAGTTTAGTTTAAGGGGTAGAGACTGTAATATCCCAGGTATTGGGGTTACAAAAATAGAGGAAACAGATGTGTGCATTGCATTCATGCATAGAAAATCTGGGGAATTTTCGCGCTTTAAAGTAAAACAGTCAAAGAATGGCGAAGTTTCACTTGACCTTGGTGGAATTGAAGTAGCTCATCAAGTCAAGCGCTATAAACCTCAATGTGACTTTGTTAAAACCTTGTTTTGGGTAGAGATGATTTGATCTAAGGGGTTAGATCAAATGGAATGGATATACAACACAACAACACTTTACTCAATGATCAATTGCTTGATCATACAAAAGATCACAACATGGTAATCCTTGCCATAACATATGAACATCCATTTAATTGGAAATCAAGTAACAATAATTGGAGTAACTATTCCTAACTTATCTTCTCCATGTCTTAAACTAATCCTTGATCCTACCATGAACCTCATGGTATTTATTTCACTTCATCCTTGGAAATAAGACAAGGAGATCCAACCAAGGAATACATATCTTTCTCTATTCCATATTATTATACATCAAACCTAGAGGCAAACCTTGGATATAAATATCCATATGATCACAACATCATCCTCAAGAGGAACCCTAGGATAGTATTGAAGTCTTTCCCAAATGAGAGAGAGCATTCATATCAATCCTAGCTTTACCTAATTAAGAATCAAGGACAATTCTTGAACTAAAGTATTAGGACCTAAACCATTTCACTTTGAAATGATGGGATAACCTAATATCAAATGGAACAAGACTATATCCATGAATTGGTAAAAGAAAGTAGAGACTAACTCAACTAAGTCATCTAGGTAAAGACTTAACCTTTCATACATAGTGAGCTCTTGTGAGTACACCATAAACCCTAGAATAAACCCTTCCTATATGAGAGAACTCAAGCTATGGAGTTACACTCAATATCGTTGAGGCAACACTTGAACCTTAGGGAGATAATTAACCAATCATCAGGGATGATTATATCATCATATCTTGAGAATAACTCTAAGTAATTATCTCAGGTATTCTCCTGGGGTATAATCTATTGAGACAACCATAGCCATGTCCACCCAAGAAACTATAAGAGAGATACCTTAGGAAGCCAAACCTTGATCATTATAAATTGAGTGATGATCATAAAATCTAAGAACTTGAGGAATTGATATTAAGAACAAGTTGATCATGTCTAACCATTATCATGTTCTTGAGATAGGTGAGGATAAGATAAACCCTAATAGGATAAGTAGATATCATTCACCACATAAAATTATGGGGAGATCATTAGTAAGCAACCCTAGACTTATATCCCAACCTTTACTTGTGAACCACTAGGTGATCACAATTAGAATCCTACCATATCTATATTTCCTAAATTAAGGAACCCAAGAGCACCTTAGAGTTAAACACTATACTTTACTTCGTGAGAAACCATACATCCATATGACCAAAGTTAACTATAAAAATAACTAAAACTAGTATAGTTACTTTAATGATAAATTAGGGATAATAATAGAAGTTAATTGGTAGAAGATAAAACCAATTCTCAAATCCTCAGTAATTAGAGAAGCACATAAGAAATAAATGTTAAGTAAGCTACCACCTTATCATGGTTAGGGGAGATTAAACCCTAGCCAATGCACTATGGTGTCATTCTATATCTACCACATATAAATATGTCTTAACCCTAGCCGGTACATCATTTGGGTGATCACAAATATAAACCTAGTGCACATTTGAGTTCCAACCCACATGCCATTAGGTGAACCTCATTAAAACCCTAGAATTGATCACAAGCTAAATCTTATGCTTCAAATATTGAACCTAAGATTCACATGATGCTAAGTACTATAATTTAAACCATATGTGTGATCAACCACTTATACTTATAATTAGACCAAACCATGATGAGAGTAGTATTTATATTTCAAGGTGTTATTAAATATAAACCTAGTGCTACCTTTGAAATATGGTTATAATAAAAACCTACAAGACTCTAACAAGCAAGTGCTCACATAAAATTATGTGCATGTGACAAATTCTTCAAATAGAAATCAAGCACTAATAACAATCCATGAGATACTCCGAGTTAACAAAATTAACTCCAATCATTCCAAAAGATTTGATCTATAAGGAAAAGGAAATTTAAATAAGAAAATAAACTCATGTCCATTAGCTATTTTGAGTAATTCTACATGTATTAAATTTAATCAACTATAAATTAATTTCTTCAATTGGGAGAGTGGTGTAATAGACACTGCACTACATTTTCATTAAATAAATATAACTGAGACACCTGCAAAGATAACATAATTCAGATATGAATTTAAATGTGAAAATACAAAACAGAAAATAAGGAATAAAAGAAAATCAGAGATAGAGAAATAGAGGAGGACTTACCTGTCTTACCAAACCGCACAGCCCAAGGGAGCCCAGTGAAGCCCCCCAACACAGCCCAAGTCTCGGCCCAAAACCAACCCACGTAACGTTTCGATAAAAAAAAATATATGGAGAGGGTCGTCCTCATCCTCTCCGAGTGCTGGAGGCCACGGCGACGTCGTGCTCGTCTTCCCCTTCGAGCTGGCGCCCTCTCCTCGACCGAATCCGTGACAAGGCACGCGCCTAGGCGCCGTATAAAGCTCTGGACGAACCTAGTCGCCCTCTTCTTCCTCCCCTGTCCCAATTTCTCTCCACACCGCAACCTGGACCTCACCGGTGATCTCTATCGCCGGCGTTTGGAAGACCTCCCGAGCACCGCCGTGAGGCCACGGAGCTCCGCCTCGTCCCCAGCAACCTCCTCGTCGACGCGCGCTTGCCGGGAAGTCCCGAGGTCGCCGAATCGCGACATCAACTCCTCGTCGGTAACCACCAGTCGACGCCAATCGCCGTCGACGGAGACCTTCCCGAGCTTCACTGACCACACCATCCGATCCAGGGTACAAATACGCACTCATAGCCCATTTATCTTTATCGTTTGGCATACAGTAGCCCGATTTCGTGACCTCGCCGGAGTTGTGCGCCGCAGACATGAATTTCTGCGATGCTCCGGTGGTCTATTCGAGCAGCCAAACCTACCATCAGACTCAACTTGTAGAGGGGGTCCGGAAAATGTTAGTCGCGCGTCCCAGTAGGCCGAAAAACGGCGTCGCCGCCGTGTGTTGACTCGCCGACGGCGAGTGGACCGGCGTGGTCGACGTGGCAGTGGGGCCATCCCGCGTTCCTTGACCAGTCGTTGCCTACATGGCAACTGACTGGGTCAATGACCCCACCAGTCAGCCTCTGTGGGTAGACTAGCCCGGTATAACTAGTCATTTCGTTTTAATTTTCAAATTCATAAATTACTGCAACTTCAAATAATTGTAGAAAATTCATAAAAGCTCAGAAAAATACAAATGACATATCAAAATTCTTATAAAAGAAAAATCTATCCAATAAAAATATAAAATGAAATTTATATTTTTAATAGAAATTCAATTATTTAATACTTGTTATTTAAGCCTTATTTATTAATTCTAAATGCAATTAAAACTCAATAATTAAGAAAACTTTCCAAATTAAATAAAAACCAGTAAATAAATAAATAAAACATTAAAACTAAATTTTCTTTACTTATTATTTTGTTAAATCTTTATTAGTGGAAATTTAAAACCTGATTAATAATTACCCTAATTATTAATTGTTTAAAAACAATAAATGCCAAATTCAATATTGTTCTTTACTTAGAAGTTATTAATAACTTCAAATTCAAAATGAAGTTATTAATCATAGAACTATATGGTAAATAGTAAACCCTAGTTCCATATGGAAGAAAACTAGGAACTCATCATTTCATGTGTAGTACTAAACCCTCAACTCATTTAGACCCTAGTTCCATTAGTATATGTGAACCCTAAATTTTCCTAAACCTAAAACCCTAGATTAGAACATGTGATCATGATACCTACTTCTTTCAAATCATAGAACCATAGTAGCAATTAAATACTTGTCTTGGCCACATAAAATGTAAGAACCCTATTACTAGTTAATTAATATGCTATGTTCTTATTTAAATAAAACTTGTTGATCCAGTAGGATCAACCAAGTGTAAAACCCTAGTTCCTATTTCCAAGATCACCATCCTTAACTATCCATGATTAGCATCACACCATTGTGAGGAAACCAAATAACAACTATGCTTATTATCTTGTATTACCTAACCATTCTCCACTAAACCCCACTAGTGTTGGATACTTATCAACCATCCTATTTAGGAGTCAATCATTCCTTACTTAGTATATCCAATAGGAAAAACCTAGACAACCTCAACTCTAATTGATATACTTCTTATTACTTAAGAAGTATGTTCTTCAAAAGTTATTCTTTTGAAGAACATAAGGAATCATCATCAACCCTGCCTAATAGGACCTCTAGCCAATAGCCAGCTATCTTGAGCAAGATGAACCCACCAGAATAGCAACCATGTATAATTAATTGCTTCAGTTGCTTATGCTTAAGTAAAACCAATCAAGCCTAGTTGCTGATGAATCCAACTATGTTGTGATCCATCTAATACTTACTCCAGAACTAGTTGAAACCATATTAAACCATAGAACCCCACCAACCTAATTATCATACCTGTTCTTTGTTAAAGAACATGTTCTTCAAAAGTTATTATTTTGAAGTATATGATAATTAATCATTAACCATGCCATATAGTGCTAAAACCAACCACCATTTATTACATGTTAGGATTATACTCAATGTTATTGTTGTATGCTATTAGTGTTATTATTATGATACATTGTAGCACTTGTTTATGATACCATGTAACCACACTTGAATAAGAACTGTGTATGAGAATCACTCTAAAAGTGCAACACGCCCTAAACCAATCATTTCAACTCACTAATCCTAAATCATCGGGGTTAGGTCACGCTTAGAGCGATTGCATCTCATTCTTATGCATTATTGCATCCTTGCCAATCTTTTAAACATCGTCCTTACCGGACGATGATGCTATTTCAGAATTTGGAGTTAATACGTATCGAAGACCTTGTCTGCATAATCTTGCAGTCAAGAAAGGCAAGTTCATCACTTGCTCATGTCATTTGAGTATTTCTATCAAATTACTTGCAAAGTACTATGATTATCACTATTGCATAAAAACCAAAACCACTACTTTCATAACTATGAATATGACTATGTGGTGGGCAATGGAACCATGGATTGTGTTGATATGGTGGAGGTTCCATTGCAAGGGTTTATATCCATCTAGGATTAAACAACAAATGTCGCCAGTGATTCTTGTGCCGTAATACCCGTGTTAACCATAAGATCCGGAGTGGGACGGAGTAGTCAAAAGTGTTTCCACCTCTCGTTCATCAACGGATGCGCTTACCGTAGTGGGGCTTGTATCTGGCGGAACAACCGGAGGGTGGGGATCCCATTCTAATTCCCCACGGTAAAGCATTGCTTGCCGTAGCAGTTGTGTCTTGCGGAACAACCGGAGGGTGGGGATCCCATTCTAATTCCCCACGGTAATGCGGTCTATGATGGGTTGCAGCTACCGGCGTAGGAGTGTATGGTAGAGCCCAGCACTGTCGTCGTGGTCGGGGTCCACCCTGAAATTACGGGAATAATGGGACCGGCGTGGACCCAGGGTCGGGGCATGCAACAACGGGTGGGTGTTCGAGGTAGCGGAGGAACATGATTGGCTAGACCTTATACCGGGCCTCACACCATAGGAAGTGTGGACGGGTTGCGCGCCCGGTTGGCACCAAGGTTAAGATCTCTTATGGGTAAAGCAACACACCTCTGCAGAGTGTAAAGAACCGTGACCTGTCACTCCCTGTTCCGGGATATGGAACTGCGAACGCGGCCGGAAAGGAGCTCCATGAAGTTCTAGTAAACCGGTGAAGGCTGACGGACATAGTTCTTCTGAATAAAAGCAATCTTTTGAAGAAATGATTATGAAAACCTGCATTGATATTAGACTTTCTGGTCTAATGCGGTAGCTAGTGCATTAAACACCTCTTTCCTATAATGAACTTGTTGAGTACGCTCGTACTCATCCCACTCTTAAATCCCCTGCTTAGATATGGAGGCATCGAAGGAGGATCCACAGTGCAACTCGAAGGCCGAGGAGTCCACAACTACTTCAAGAGACAGGACCCTGTCAGGGGAGTCAGATATCACATCCAACGAGGAGAAAACATAGTTTAGCCATAGAAGGGAACTAGCTTCCTAATCCTAGCTCCTATTTAGCTAGAATCTATTCATAGCCCTATAGCTAGTCAAATACTCTACAGATAGAGTTCGTGATAGGATTAGACTACGAGTCGTTCTTCTGGAGTTTATTTGCAGTTTTACCTCAATGTAAAGTAGGAGGCTGTGATGATCTTATGTAACAGAGTCAATGTTGTAATTCTATAGACATGCCTTGGACCCGCATATGTTTCTGTTGTACCACTCTGAGAGATATAATACTAGTGGAACGGTGTTTCATTGGTGTTGTATCAGACTTGCATACTACACCATGTAGTGTTATGCCGGGTCACCACAGTTGGTATCAGAGCAAATGCTTTGACCTTAGGATTAAAACCCTTTAAAGGAGACCTATAGGATTGGTAGTGTCTATAGGAAGTTGTCTTAGTAAACCAAATATTCTTATGACTTGAGATGGGTATTCACTTGAGAATAATCCTGACACACTTGAGTCAAACTTTCCTACCTATCTTTCCTAAGTAAAGTTAGTCAGCTAATCCCAAACATGTAGTACACAATTAAGTCCTTAAAACAATAGATGAGTAGACCCCAGTTGGTATACAATACATGGTAGTCCAAAGAGAGGATACAACCATAAGGAAGATATCCTATTGGAAGATGTGTACCAACACAAGTTATGATTAAGTAAGAATTATTCAGACAGGTAATAGGAGTAAATCAAGTGATGAAGATAATTAAGATATCCTAATAGAAAATGTAGACCAAGTTTAAGTAATGAGTAAGTAAACTATCCAAACTTGTGAAACAACTGATAGTAAGTGATAAAAACAAGTGATATGAGGTAGTGTAGACCATGATGAGTTAATCATGGGAGGTAAGAATAAAATTTGTCTACTTACATGGTAGAGTTGCTAATCATATATGATTCACCTGAGAATCGTTATGTGATGGACTAGAACCTTATAATTAATTAAGAGGAGAACAATAAGATGCCAGACAATAGTGCAAGAACTGTGTTCCAAAAAAAATATGGGAACTGTGTCAAGTACATCAGAACCCTAGTTATATGGTAAGAACATATGGAAGTTTATGAGCTATATTTCCATAGTTATGAGTTTAGTGTAGCAATGTTAGAACCTAGACATATCATGTGAGATAGTCCTCAATAAAATGAAGGTTAAGTAGTACTTCCAAAGAAAATTAGGTTAACCTTAACCATCCCAAACCACTTTGTGTCAAGTTTATCTCATTGCAATTGTGCAATTAAGGTAAATGTTGAGACAAATAGTAGAATCCCATATACTCGTACTAAGTATCACGATATAAACCTATCTTATGTGGTGCTATATACTACACATCTCAGCCTGATGTTTAGAGATGTCGTACTCAACTATTATATTCAGGTATAAGATGGTGTGTATTATATGCACAAAGCTGAATCTTCTTGGATTTTATTGGATTTTCATTGTTTGATTAGATCCATACATGAAGTTTGACTTTGATATGCAAATGCATGTTGCAATATCAGGTTCTTACTTGATGCTATAGATCTAGAGGGTAATAGTATTCGTGTGAGGAAGCGACGAATTCGGGAAGATTCCGAAGACAAGATGAAGGTTCATCAGATAAAGGAAGCAAAATTGTGGGAAGCAACCACAATCCTTGGAAGGAAGTATCAATCAAAACTCATGCTTAGCCTCAACAGAGGAGTACTTTAGTACAAGAGAAGCATGAAGGTGAGAAATCTGGAGATTATGGTGAAGCTCAAGCAGATCCATAATTAAAATAGAAGAGGGAATGCATGGGAAATCACTTAGGATACTATAATCATAGTGTCAGCTAGTGGTTTTCTAGCAACAATAAACCCTCGAAGAAAGGAAGATGACCGATGAAACCATAGCAGATATGAGAAGACCATAGTTGATATCAGAAAACCACAGTTGTGGTATAGGATCAATACTGCGAGATCAGGTAGAAGATATCTCGGCCAGTGGATCAAAACCTATAATAGAGTACTTTTTTAGATAACAAACATCCATAATTGGTATCAAGTAGTCCACCATTGGATTATTTGTACCAAGAAGTTGCGAACAAATAAAATTTTGTTAACCAAATAACAAGGATCTATAATCATTTAGTAGAAGGATTCATTATGGATGTCCACAACTGAGTGGATACACCACAAACATTCTTCGTGAGACTTCTAGAAAATTATAAACCATAAGTTAGACCCAGACCAATATTCTAACCATAAGTCCAATGGTTGGAAGAAATAGAGTTGAAGATCATAAGAAAACTCTAAGGGGTAGAGTAAAGATTGAGTTGGATATACAATTACTCAATACTTTAAGCTAGATAGAAACAGAAGGTCTGAACTGAGAGGAAGTTCGATCTTATTTTCATAAGATTATCGAACACTACTTTCAGAAGGAGGTCAGACTAGAAGCCGAAGTTTATACCTCGAGGAAGTAAGAAGCGGACTATAACATTAGAAAGTTAGTAATATTTAATCAGAAGTACGAAAGCTCAAGTAAAATAAAGATAATGAAGTTGGATGAAGGAAATACCATAGACCAAATACAGCTCAAGTAGGTCAAAGACTGAAGTAGATTGACCATACCAAAACTAAAGTCTAGTTGAATGATTCTTTTCATGGAACCTAAATAACCCAAAATAGTCAGAGGTATCAACCATAAATATATGATTGGATGGACTAAATGAGTCTAATCCATTCTTAGAGGAATAAACCACCATGATCAATTCCATAGTAAGTACCTTACCAAGTACCATTATTGCAGTTTTGGTAGTAAGGAAAAAACAAAGACCTATTTTATCAAATAGGAGAATGTTAACCAATTAGTCCTCAATTAAGACTTTCAGGACAAGAAGAAGTCCTAATCATTGAATCTTCAATGAGAAAGGAAATAAGCCTAAAGAGTTGAAAGAAATCAAGGAATCAAAGAAAGAACCATGGTTCAGAGACAAACCCTAATGGATTCCAAGAAGAATCTGGACAAGGGATGTATTCAATTATATCCAGTAAGATCACCATGGAGTTCGAGAAAAGGTTTAGTCTGCATAAGTCAGAACCACACTTCGGAAACGTGAGAGAGTTCAAACTTCGAGGACGAAGTTTAGTTTAAGGGGTAGAGACTGTAATATCCCAGGTATTGGGGTTACAAAAATAGAGGAAACAGATGTGTGCATTGCATTCATGCATAGAAAATCTGGGGAATTTTCGCGCTTTAAAGTAAAACAGTCACAGTAACTGAAGTTTCACTTGACCTTGGTGGAATTGAAGTAGCTCATCAAGTCAAGCGCTATAAACCTCAATGTGACTTTGTTAAAACCTTGTTTTGGGTAGAGATGATTTGATCTAAGGGGTTAGATCAAATGGAATGGATATACAACACAACAACACTTTACTCAATGATCAATTGCTTGATCATACAAAAGATCACAACATGGTAATTCTTGCCATAACATATGAACATCCATTTAATTGGAAATCAAGTAACAATAATTGGAGTAACTATTCCTAACTTATCTTCTCCATGTCTTAAACTAATCCTTGATCCTACCATGAACCTCATGGTATTTATTTCACTTCATCCTTGGAAATAAGACAAGGAGATCCAACCAAGGAATACATATCTTTCTCTATTCCATATTATTATACATCAAACCTAGAGGCAAACCTTGGATATAAATATCCATATGATCACAACATCATCCTCAAGAGGAACCCTAGGATAGTATTGAAGTCTTTCCCAAATGAGAGAGAGCATTCATATCAATCCTAGCTTTACCTAATTAAGAATCAAGGACAATTCTTGAACTAAAGTATTAGGACCTAAACCATTTCACTTTGAAATGATGGGATAACCTAATATCAAATGGAACAAGACTATATCCATGAATTGGTAAAAGAAAGTAGAGACTAACTCAACTAAGTCATCTAGGTAAAGACTTAACCTTTCATACATAGTGAGCTCTTGTGAGTACACCATAAACCCTAGAATAAACCCTTCCTATATGAGAGAACTCAAGCTATGGAGTTACACTCAATATCGTTGAGGCAACACTTGAACCTTAGGGAGATAATTAACCAATCATCAGGATGATTATATCATCATATCTTGAGAATAACTCTAAGTAATTATCTCAGGTATTCTCCTGGGGTATAATCTATTGAGACAACCATAGCCATGTCCACCCAAGAAACTATAAGAGAGATACCTTAGGAAGCCAAACCTTGATCATTATAAATTGAGTGATGATCATAAAATCTAAGAACTTGAGGAATTGATATTAAGAACAAGTTGATCATGTCTAACCATTATCATGTTCTTGAGATAGGTGAGGATAAGATAAACCCTAATAGGATAAGTAGATATCATTCACCACATAAAATTATGGGGAGATCATTAGTAAGCAACCCTAGACTTATATCCCAACCTTTACTTGTGAACCACTAGGTGATCACAATTAGAATCCTACCATATCTATATTTCCTAAATTAAGGAACCCAAGAGCACCTTAGAGTTAAACACTATACTTTACTTCGTGAGAAACCATACATCCATATGACCAAAGTTAACTATAAAAATAACTAAAACTAGTATAGTTACTTTAATGATAAATTAGGGATAATAATAGAAGTTAATTGGTAGAAGATAAAACCAATTCTCAAATCCTCAGTAATTAGAGAAGCACATAAGAAATAAATGTTAAGTAAGCTACCACCTTATCATGGTTAGGGGAGATTAAACCCTAGCCAATGCACTATGGTGTCATTCTATATCTACCACATATAAATATGTCTTAACCCTAGCCGGTACATCATTTGGGTGATCACAAATATAAACCTAGTGCACATTTGAGTTCCAACCCACATGCCATTAGGTGAACCTCATTAAAACCCTAGAATTGATCACAAGCTAAATCTTATGCTTCAAATATTGAACCTAAGATTCACATGATGCTAAGTACTATAATTTAAACCATATGTGTGATCAACCACTTATACTTATAATTAGACCAAACCATGATGAGAGTAGTATTTATATTTCAAGGTGTTATTAAATATAAACCTAGTGCTACCTTTGAAATATGGTTATAATAAAAACCTACAAGACTCTAACAAGCAAGTGCTCACATAAAATTATGTGCATGTGACAAATTCTTCAAATAGAAATCAAGCACTAATAACAATCCATGAGATACTCCGAGTTAACAAAATTAACTCCAATCATTCCAAAAGATTTGATCTATAAGGAAAAGGAAATTTAAATAAGAAAATAAACTCATGTCCATTAGCTATTTTGAGTAATTCTACATGTATTAAATTTAATCAACTATAAATTAATTTCTTCAATTGGGAGAGTGGTGTAATAGACACTGCACTACATTTTCATTAAATAAATATAACTGAGACACCTGCAAAGATAACATAATTCAGATATGAATTTAAATGTGAAAATACAAAACAGAAAATAAGGAATAAAAGAAAATCAGAGATAGAGAAATAGAGGAGGACTTACCTGTCTTACCAAACCGCACAGCCCAAGGGAGCCCAGCAGAAGCCCCCCAACACAGCCCAAGTCTCGGCCCAAAACCAACCCACGTAACGTTTCGATAAAAAAAAATATATGGAGAGGGTCGTCCTCATCCTCTCCGAGTGCTGGAGGCCACGGCGACGTCGTGCTCGTCTTCCCCTTCGAGCTGGCGCCCTCTCCTCGACCGAATCCGTGACAAGGCACGCGCCTAGGCGCCGTATAAAGCTCTGGACGAACCTAGTCGCCCTCTTCTTCCTCCCCTGTCCCAATTTCTCTCCACACCGCAACCTGGACCTCACCGGTGATCTCTATCGCCGGCGTTTGGAGACCTCCCGAGCACCGCCGTGAGGCCCTGGAGCTCCGCCTCGTCCCCAGCAACCTCCTCGTCGACGCGCGCTTGCCGGGAAGTCCCGAGGTCGCCGAATCGCGACATCAACTCCTCGTCGGTAACCACCAGTCGACGCCAATCGCCGTCGACGGAGACCTTCCCGAGCTTCACTGACCACACCATCCGATCCAGGGTACAAATACGCACTCATAGCCCATTTATCTTTATCGTTTGGCATACAGTAGCCCGATTTCGTGACCTCGCCGGAGTTGTGCGCCGCAGACATGAATTTCTGCGATGCTCCGGTGGTCTATTCGAGCAGCCAAACCTACCATCAGACTCAACTTGTAGAGGGGGTCCGGAAAATGTTAGTCGCGCGTCCCAGTAGGCCGAAAAACGGCGTCGCCGCCGTGTGTTGACTCGCCGACGGCGAGTGGACCGGCGTGGTCGACGTGGCAGTGGGGCCATCCCGTGTTCCTTGACCAGTCGTTGCCTACATGGCAACTGACTGGGTCAATGACCCCACCAGTCAGCCTCTGTGGGTAGACTAGCCCGGTATAACTAGTCATTTCGTTTTAATTTTCAAATTCATAAATTACTGCAACTTCAAATAATTGTAGAAAATTCATAAAAGCTCAGAAAAATACAAATGACATATCAAAATTCTTATAAAAGAAAAATCTATCCAATAAAAATATAAAATGAAATTTATATTTTTAATAGAAATTCAATTATTTAATACTTGTTATTTAAGCCTTATTTATTAATTCTAAATGCAATTAAAACTCAATAATTAAGAAAACTTTCCAAATTAAATAAAAACCAGTAAATAAATAAATAAAACATTAAAACTAAATTTTCTTTACTTATTATTTTGTTAAATCTTTATTAGTGGAAATTTAAAACCTGATTAATAATTACCCTAATTATTAATTGTTTAAAAACAATAAATGCCAAATTCAATATTGTTCTTTACTTAGAAGTTATTAATAACTTCAAATTCAAAATGAAGTTATTAATCATAGAACTATATGGTAAATAGTAAACCCTAGTTCCATATGGAAGAAAACTAGGAACTCATCATTTCATGTGTAGTACTAAACCCTCAACTCATTTAGACCCTAGTTCCATTAGTATATGTGAACCCTAAATTGTCCTAAACCTAAAACCCTAGATTAGAACATGTGATCATGATACCTACTTCTTTCAAATCATAGAACCATAGTAGCAATTAAATACTTGTCTTGGCCACATAAAATGTAAGAACCCTATTACTAGTTAATTAATATGCTATGTTCTTATTTAAATAAAACTTGTTGATCCAGTAGGATCAACCAAGTGTAAAACCCTAGTTCCTATTTCCAAGATCACCATCCTTAACTATCCATGATTAGCATCACACCATTGTGAGGAAACCAAATAACAACTATGCTTATTATCTTGTATTACCTAACCATTCTCCACTAAACCCCACTAGTGTTGGATACTTATCAACCATCCTATTTAGGAGTCAATCATTCCTTACTTAGTATATCCAATAGGAAAAACCTAGACAACCTCAACTCTAATTGATATACTTCTTATTACTTAAGAAGTATGTTCTTCAAAAGTTATTCTTTTGAAGAACATAAGGAATCATCATCAACCCTGCCTAATAGGACCTCTAGCCAATAGCCAGCTATCTTGAGCAAGATGAACCCACCAGAATAGCAACCATGTATAATTAATTGCTTCAGTTGCTTATGCTTAAGTAAAACCAATCAAGCCTAGTTGCTGATGAATCCAACTATGTTGTGATCCATCTAATACTTACTCCAGAACTAGTTGAAACCATATTAAACCATAGAACCCCACCAACCTAATTATCATACCTGTTCTTTGTTAAAGAACATGTTCTTCAAAAGTTATTATTTTGAAGTATATGATAATTAATCATTAACCATGCCATATAGTGCTAAAACCAACCACCATTTATTACATGTTAGGATTATACTCAATGTTATTGTTGTATGCTATTAGTGTTATTATTATGATACATTGTAGCACTTGTTTATGATACCATGTAACCACACTTGAATAAGAACTGTGTATGAGAATCACTCTAAAAGTGCAACACGCCCTAAACCAATCATTTCAACTCACTAATCCTAAATCATCGGGGTTAGGTCACGCTTAGAGCGATTGCATCTCATTCTTATGCATTATTGCATCCTTGCCAATCTTTTAAACATCGTCCTTACCGGACGATGATGCTATTTCAGAATTTGGAGTTAATACGTATCGAAGACCTTGTCTGCATAATCTTGCAGTCAAGAAAGGCAAGTTCATCACTTGCTCATGTCATTTGAGTATTTCTATCAAATTACTTGCAAAGTACTATGATTATCACTATTGCATAAAAACCAAAACCACTACTTTCATAACTATGAATATGACTATGTGGTGGGCAATGGAACCATGGATTGTGTTGATATGGTGGAGGTTCCATTGCAAGGGTTTATATCCATCTAGGATTAAACAACAAATGTCGCCAGTGATTCTTGTGCCGTAATACCCGTGTTAACCATAAGATCCGGAGTGGGACGGAGTAGTCAAAAGTGTTTCCACCTCTCGTTCATCAACGGATGCGCTTACCGTAGCAGTTGTATCTGGCGGAACAACCGGAGGGTGGGGATCCCATTCTAATTCCCCACGGTAAAGCATTGCTTGCCGTAGCAGTTGTGTCTTGCGGAACAACCGGAGGGTGGGGATCCCATTCTAATTCCCCACGGTAATGCGGTCTATGATGGGTTGCAGCTACCGGCGTAGGAGTGTATGGTAGAGCCCAAAGACCTTGTCGTCGTGGTCGGGGTCCACCCTGAAATTACGGGAATAATGGGACCGGCGTGGACCCAGGGTCGGGGCATGCAACAACGGGTGGGTGTTCGAGGTAGCGGAGGAACATGATTGGCTAGACCTTATACCGGGCCTCACACCATAGGAAGTGTGGACGGGTTGCGCGCCCGGTTGGCACCAAGGTTAAGATCTCTTATGGGTAAAGCAACACACCTCTGCAGAGTGTAAAGAACCGTGACCTGTCACTCCTCGTTCCGGGATATGGAATCGCGAACGCGGCCGGAAAGGAGCTCCATGAAGTTCTAGTAAACCGGTGAAGGCTGACGGACATAGTTCTTCTGAATAAAAGCAATCTTTTGAAGAAATGATTATGAAAACCTGCATTGATATTAGACTTTCTGGTCTAATGCGGTAGCTAGTGCATTAAACACCTCTTTCCTATAATGAACTTGTTGAGTACGCTCGTACTCATCCCACTCTTAAATCCCCTGCTTAGATATGGAGGCATCGAAGGAGGATCCACAGTGCAACTCGAAGGCCGAGGAGTCCACAACTACTTCAAGAGACAGGACCCTGTCAGGGGAGTCAGATATCACATCCAACGAGGAGAAAACATAGTTTAGCCATAGAAGGGAACTAGCTTCCTAATCCTAGCTCCTATTTAGCTAGAATCTATTCACAGCCCTATAGCTAGTCAAATACTCTACAGATAGAGTTCGTGATAGGATTAGACTACGAGTCGTTCTTCTGGAGTTTATTTGCAGTTTTACCTCATTGTAAAGTAGGAGGCTGTGATGATCTTATGTAACAGAGTCAATGTTGTAATTCTATAGACATGCCTTGGACCCGCATATGTTTCTGTTGTACCACTCTAAGCGATATAATACTAGTGGAACGGTGTTTCATTGGTGTTGTATCAGACTTGCATACTACACCATGCAGTGGTATGCCGGGTCACCACAGATCATCACGCTACCTATATCTACTAAAATGCTAAGAAAGTTTGAATAGTCAAATTAGATCCATAAGATGCAAGGAAGACACATGGGAGTCAAAGCAAAACAAATTCATGGCAATAAATAGGGCAATTTGAACACAAGAGCCAATGTTGATATGATCAATAAATATCTACCTCATAATTTATTACCACTTGTCCTAGGACAAGAGATATTAGGAAATATTTCCCGGTGGTAGTTTGTAAGTATACATAAGATCATATTTACAACGAATAAAGCATATGGTAAAAGATAAGAGTTAACCATCATGCAAAGATAGTTTCTTGATAGCTTCATTTAGTCATACCAACATGCAAAGCAATTAATAGTATTCATACCAACATGCAAAGCAATTAATAGTATTCATACCAACATGCAAAGCAATTAATCGTATTCATACCAACATGCAAAGCAATTAATAGTATGCATACCTGATGTCTACGGGTGCTTCTATTCTTGTAGACAGTGTTGGGCCTCCAAGAGCAGAGGTTTGTAGAACAGTAGCAAGTTTCCCTTAAGTGGATCACCCAAGGTTTATCGAACTCAGGGAGGAAGAGGTCAAAGATATCCCTCTCATGCAACCCTGCAACCACAAAGCAAGAAGTCTCTTGTGTCCCCAACACACCTAATAGGTGCACTAGTTCGGCGAAGAGATAGTGAAATACAGGTGGTATGAATAAATGCGAGCAGTAGCAACAGCGCCAGAAAAGTGCTTGCTGGCGTGCAGTTGATGGTAGTAATATTGCAGGAAGTAAACAAGCAGTAAAACAGTAAACAAGCGATAGCAGTATTTAGGAACAAGGCCTAGGGATCATACTTTCACTAGTGGACACTCTCAACATTGATCACATAACAGAATAAATAGATAGATGCTAGACTCTACACCCTCTTGTTGGATGATGAACATCACTAACTGTGTAGGATTACACGAACCCTCAATGCCGGAGTTAACAAGCTCCACAATATTCAATGTTCATATTTAAATAACCTTAGAGTGCATGACAGATCAACATAACCAAACCAAGTACTAACATAGCATGCACACTGTCACCTTCACACTACGAAAGGAGGAATAGATCACATCAATACTATCATAGCAATAGTTAACTTCATAATCTACAAGAGATCACAATCATAGCCTACGCCAAGTACTACACGATGCACACACTGTCACCATTACACCGTGCAGGAGGAATAAACTACTTTAATAACATCACTAGAGTAGCACACAGATAAATTGTGATACAAAACACATTGCAATCATAAAGGGATATAAATAAGCACTTCACTATGCCATTCATAACAGTGAATAAGTATTCTGTGAAATATAGCCTAAGAGACCCACACGGTGCACACACTGTCACCTTTACACACGTGGGACAAGGAGTCTCCGGAGATCACATAAGTAAAACCCATTTGACTAGCATAATGACATCTAGATTACAAGCATCATCATATGAATCTCAATCATGTAAGGCAGCTCATGAGATTATTGTATTGAAGTACATAGGAGAGAGATGAACCACATAGCTACCGGTACAGCCCCGAACCTCGATGGAGAACTACTCCCTCCTCATGGGAGACAGCAGCGTTGATGAAGATGGCGGTGGTGTCGATGGAGAAGCCTTCCGGGGGCACTTCCCCGTCCCAGCGGCGTGCCGGAACAGAGACTCCTGTCCCCCAGATCTTGGCTTCGCGATGGCGGCGGCTCTGGAAGGTTTCTCGTACCATGGCTTTTTCGTCTCGATGTTTTAGGTCAGGGACCTTTATATAGGCGAAGAGGCAGAGTCGGAAGGTCAACGAGGCGACGACACAACAGTGGGGCGCGGGCCCCCCTTGGCCGCGCCGGCCTGTCGTCTGGTGGGCCTGTGGCCCCCCTCTGGCGACTCTCGGGTGTTCTGGAAGCTTCATGCAATCCTAAGATGATGGGCGTTGATTTCGTCCGATTCCGAGAATATTTCCTTACTAGGATTTCTGAAACCAAAAACAGCAGAAAACAGCAACTGGCCCTTCGGCATCTCGTCAATAGGTTAGTTCCGGAAAACGCATAATAATGACATATAATGTGTATAAAACATGTAGGTATCATCAATAAAGTAGCATGGAACATAAGAAATTATAGATACGTTGGAGACGTATCAAGCATCCCAAGCTTAGTTCCTACTCGCCCTCGAGTAGGTAAACGATAACAAAGATAATTTCTGGAGTGGCATGCCATCATAACCTTGATCATACTATTGTAAGCATATGTAATGAATGCAGCGATCAAAACAATGGTAATGACATGAGTAAACAAATGAATCATAAAGCAAAGACTTTTCATGAATAGTACTTTCAAGACAAGCATCAATAAGTCTTGCATAAGAGTTAACTCATAAAGCAATAAATCAAAGTAAAGGTATTGAAGCAACACAAAGGAAGATTGAGTTTCAGCGGTTGCTTTCAACTTATAACATGTATATCTCATGGATATTGTCAATGTAAAGTAAAATAACAGGTGCAATATGCAAGTATGTAGGAATCAATGCACAGTTCACACAAGTGTTTGCTTCTTGAGGTGGAGAGAAATAGGTGAACTGACTCAACATAAAAGTAAAAGAAAGGCCCTTCGCAGAGGAAAGCAGGGATTAAATCATGTGCTAGAGCTTTTTAAGTTTTGAAATCATATAGAGAGCATAAAAGTAAAATTTTGAGAGGTGTTTGTTGTTGTCAACGAATGGTAGCGGGTACTCTAACTACCTTATCAACCAGACTTTCAAGAGCGGCTCCCATGAAGGACGTTATCTCTACTAGCAAGGTAGATCATCCCTCTTCTCTTTTGTTTACACATGTACTTTAGTTTAGTTTTTATCTTTTTATTTTTTAGATGACACTCCTCCCAACCTTTTCTTTCTCAAGCCATGGCTAACCGAATCCTCGGGTGCCTTCCAACAATCTCATACCATGGAGGAGTGTTTATTTGCAAAATTAAGTTGCTTACTGATGAATCAGAGCAAAACATGTGAAGAGAATTATTAATGCAAGTTAATTAATCGGGGCTGGGAACCCCATTGCCAGCTCTCAAAATTATTGGATAAGCGGATGAAGCCACTAGTCCATTGTGAAAGTCTGTCAGAAGTAAATGACAAGATCGAAAGATAAAACACCACATACTTCCTCATGAGCTATAAAACATTGACACAAATAAGAGATAATAGCTTTTGAATTGTTTAAAGGTAGCACATGAGCAATTTACTTTGGAATGGCGGAGAAATACCATGTAGTAGGTAGGTATGGTGGACACAAATGGCATAGTGGTTGGCTCAAGGATTTTGGATGCATGAGAAGTATTCCCTCTCGATACAAGGTTTAGGCTAGCAAGGTTATTTGAAACAAACACAAGGATGAACCGGTGCAGCAAAACTCACATAAAATTCATATTGTAAACATTATAAGACTCTACACCGTCTTCCTTGTTGTTCAAACTCTTTACTAGAAATTATCTAGACCTTAGAGAGACCAATTATGCAAACCAAATTTTAGCAAGCTCTATGTATTTCTTCATTAATAGGTGCAAAGTATATGATGCAAGAGCTTAAACATGAGCACAACAATTGCCAAGTATCAAGTTATTCAAGACATTTTATCAATTACTACATGTAGCATTTCCCGTTTCCAACCATATAACAATTTAACGAAGAAGATTCAACCTTCGCCATGAACATTAAAAGCTAAGAACACATGTGTTCATACGAACCAGCCGAGCGTGTCTCTCTCCCACACAAGGATGAACTTATTCAAACATAAACAAAAACAAAAACAAACAGACGCTCCAAGTAAAGTACATAAGATGTGACCGAATAAAAATATAGTTTCAAGGGAGGAACCTGATAAGTTGTCGATGAAGAAGGGGATGCCTTGGGCATCCCCAAGCTTAGACGCTTGGGTCTTCTTAAAATATGCAGGGATGAACCACGGGGGCATCCCCAAGCTTAGACTCTTCACTCTTCTTGATCATAGTATATCATCCTCCTCTCTTGACCCTTGAAAACTTCCTCCACACCAAACTCGAAACAAACTCATTAGAGGGTTAGTGCATAAAGTTTATATCCCAGGAGAATGCCTGAGATATTATGTTAAGGTTCTACTTAATCAATGATGATATGATCATCTGGGTATATTGATAGTTCTCTCCCTCAAACTCAAGTGTTGCCTCAACTAACTTGAGTGTAACACCATAGCTTGAGCTTTCTTATATAAGAATGGATTTTTCTAGGTTATGGTGTACTCCTAATACTCTAGTTCAATGGTGGTCCTTTATTCTTAAATAGATAAAGCTATGATTTGTATGATTGGTCTCACTCATTTGGGAAGGACTTTAATACTAACCTGAGGTTAGGCTCTATAGAGATTGATGTGATCATCATTATCTATGTTTAACATAATTGGTTCTCTCTCTAGGGATGGTCTGGAATAATATCCTAGGGTTTCACTTCAAAGTGATGGTTGGAATACATGGATGTATATCCAAGGTTTTAGCTTAAGGTTTTCAATGGCTTCTCTAATAATTACTATAGAACTCTCACTTCTCTAGGTTTGATGTACAACAATATGGAATGGAGAAGGATATATATAATTCTAGAGTTCATCACCTTGTCATGTTTCCAAGATTGAAATAGAATGAATATCATGAGGTTCATGATAGGTTCCTAGATTAGTCTTAGGACATGGAAAAGATAAGTGAAGAATGGTTTCTTCATTTATTGTTACTTGATTTTCCAATTAAATGGATGTTCATAGGTTATGGCAAGGAACATCATGTTGTGATCTTTAATAAGATCAAGTAGTTGATCCTTGATTAATAAGTTCTTGTGTTGATTTTTATTCCATTTGATCTAACCCCTTAGATCAAATCATCTCTACCCAAAACAGGTTTTAACAAAGGTCACACTGAGGTTTATAGCACTTGACTTGATGAGCTAGTTCAATTCCACCAAGGTCAAGTGAAACTTCAGTTACTGTGACTGTTTACTTTAAAGCGCGAAAATTCCCCAGATTTTCTATGCATGAATGCAATGCACACATCTGTTTCCTCTATATTTGTAACCCCAATACCTGGGATATTACAACCCCCTGCCCATGTGTGATGGCTGGGCGGCGGCGGTCGGAGGAAGGGGGCGACGGCGCCTGCCGCGGCCTCCCCCGCCTCCCGTAGGTGGCACACCGGTGGTGGCTGGTGGGGGGACGGGCTGCGCCATCCCCTCCCTTTCTCGCCGGTGCGGGGTGGTGACCTCGGGATCTTCCCGCGGCACGAGGACGCCCGGGGCAGCAGCCTCGGGTTCGACGGAGGAGGCGGCCTTCTTCTTCGTCGGAGGTGGTCGGCCAGGCTAGTTGTCTTGTGTGGGGGATCATGGGATCTCACACAGGTTTCCGGCAATGGTGATCCAGTCCGGGGTGTCATGGCGGCCGGTGAAAACTGAGCCTCGACCTCGGTCTTGGCGGATGATGGCGACGTCGGTCGATGTCGTTACCTTGTCGAAAGCGTCATCTTTGTCCGTCTTGGCACTACACTCGGTGAGTTGGGGATGCGCGGCTGCCGGTGAAAACCGTGTTCCGACCTCGGTTGGCGGACGATGGCGACGTGTCACGCCGCTACCTTCTTGAAGGCATCGTCGTCGCAGTCTGCGGTCTCTCACTTGTGCTGCTCCGGGGGAAACCCTAGGTCTGGGTCTCCCGGATCAGACGATGGCGGCGCGCCCTGCGTCGTTCTACCTCTTGGGGCATCGTTTTTGGAGCAGCTGCTGGATGTTGGCGGTTTTCGGTGGAGTGGTGTTCATCTACCACATTGTTGGCGCTGAGTCTCAGTTGCATGGTGTTGCAGGGTATCAACGACAGATGCGGGATGATGTATAGGTGCAGGTTCGTGGAGCTGTCTGGCGTCATGGTGGCATCGACGGCAGGTCTTGCAAGGTTAATGCGATTATCTCTCTTGAAGATGGAGTCGAGGAAGACGGCGGGACCAACTCCTGTGGCGTGGGCGTTGGCGTGCGCTGAGAGTCTGCTTGACTGGATGTGCTTCTCACCTGCTATTGGGCGGTTTGGGAAGGCATTTAGTTTGGATGATGTGAGTTGGTGTATTGTCACCCTCTACAACCCACTGTAGGTATAGTTAGGTTGCTTCGAGATTGATCTTTTGTATTGTTTGTTGTAAGGTTTCGTGAATAATCTAATAAAAAACCGTGTGCATCCTTTGGATGCAGAAGCTGGGGCGATATTTCCCCATTTCGAAGGAAAAAACATAACTAAAAAAATGTGTATGTAATAAATCGCAACATCGTTTGTAACATCCGCAAAATTTCCAAAAACTTGACCTTCCCTAACGACCATGGGTCACTGCCATGACCAATTTGAGCTCTCCGACCACCAATCCACCACGTCGGAGGCCATTTAGAGGTAGATCGGGAGTTACTTGAACCATCCACCAGACCAATATTCCCATAGCTCAGATCGCTGTCCATGGCGACATGGGCGAGCTCACCCATGGCCGGCGAGGGCAAGCTTCGGGACCTTTCTACACATGGCGGCGGCCGGCTAGCAGCGGGAGCGCGCGACGGCCGACCATCGAGCAGGAAGGCACATGCGCGGAACGAACCGGCCAACGCGCGGAGGAGAAGTGGGGTTCCTGGCCGCCGACGGAGCTCGTGGGAGGAGAAGCGGTGGCCAACAAGCGGGAGGAGCAGCAATGCGGTGCCCAACGCCCAGAGGAGGAGAGCAGCGAAGGAATGAGACGTTCCTATCGAACCGGCTGTAGCAATGGATAGACTTTTCCTTATTTATTTGTGTTCGAGTAATAAACACTTGATTATTCTGAACATGTTTTTTTGAGGCAAATTATTATGAACATTTAATTAACCTTCTGAAGACTTCAACTGCAATTTCATACGTAAAAATGGCAGGATGCAAAATAAAGACTCTGTACAGAAATGAAAATTTTGTACTATATGGTCGAAACAACATTACAAGTATATGACTGGTACAACCCAGCATGCGAGATGTATTCATCGTGATCCATTATTTATTTATTTATTTTAGAGTAATATAAACCCTTTTACCACGGCTATACTATGGGTTGCCCTTAATGCATTTTAGTTTTTAATCAGAGCTCATCACGGAGGACACCTCCCTGCTTGGCGTTGGGTGATGTCTTGACGGGGTAGGATGCCGCCATGGCGATGCCGCAGAGTCCCTTCTTGTCCTTCACGTTCCGTTTCATGCGAATGTACCCCTGCTCACCCCAGTCGGAGCCCCATGAGTTCTTCACGATCCAGTACTTGGTGCCGTCCACGGTGACGCCATACCCGACCGCCGCCACGCCGTGGTCCAGCACAGTCCCGCACTTCCCGGCGAACACTCCCTCCGAGTAAAACTGGAACTGCGACCCGCTCGCGTCGATGGCCACGGACACGGGCTGCGCCGCCACCGCCTTCTGCAGCGCGGCCTCGCTGTTGGCCGGCACGTCCTGGTACCCGTCGATGGTGACCACGTCGGGCGGCGCCGTGTTGCAGGTGGACGCCTGCTGCGCCGTGTAGGGGTACGCGTCCTCGGAGGCGATCCCGCCGTTGCTGGCGATGTACTGGAAGGCGTTGTCCATGAGGCCGCCGTTGCAGCCGGAGTCGGACGTGTCGCAGTCCACGAGCTGCTGCTCCGACAGCGACGTCAGGTCGCCGGTGCGGATCGCGTTGATGCCCTCCACCGCCGCGACCGTCGAGAACGCCCAGCAGCTACCGCACTGCCCCTGGTTCTTGACGCCGGTCACCGCGCCCTTCGACCGCCAGTCCACCGAGGACGGGAGGCTCGAGGCGGTGGCGGCGCTGCCGTGCATGAAGGCGTCGCCGGTCCTCCGGTCGTCGCCGCGGAACGTGCGGTGGTGGGCGATGCGGGAGGAGGCGTAGGCGCGGCTGAACTCGTCGGCGGTCATGTCGCCGAAGCGGTTGAGGCGGAGCTTGTAGGGCTCGTCGCCGAGGTTGAACTCGTGGATGAGACGCACGTTCTCCTTGAACACGTTGAAGCGGCGAGCCTTGTCGCCGATGTTGCGCGACACCGTGTGCTGCGCGCGCCACCGCTCGTACAGCGCCCACAGGGACTCCTCCGACGCCAGGTCCTTCTCGGTGAAGTCCAGCGCGATCGCTGGCGCTGGCGCCGCGGCCAGCAGCAGCAGGACCAGCGCGGCCACGATGGTCGTCACCACGAGCGCTTTCGCCATTGTCACCTTTGCAATGCTATTGCTCCGTATGTTTGTATGTTTGTTGGAAGCTACTCTAGCTAGTAAGCTAGCTGTGTTGTGAGATGAGTGATGGATGGGTTGTGGTAACCATGCCGATCAGCTGGGTTCTTATATAGAGCAGGCAAGCACCCAAGCATGAGGCACACAACACAAGCCTCGGTCTTGTTTGAAATTTGAAGTCGCAGGTCAAAAACTGTTTTGTCGTTGCCTGCTGTTTGGACTCCATGGGAATTTAGGCAGTATTGTCCAGGTTGATTCAGCGCGCAGCTCACTTTTCGTTTTAGCCAGAATATGTTCTGATCTAAAGCGCCGGCAGCCATAGATTAAAGGTGTAGGTCAGCAGCTGTTGGCATTGTTGCCTGCTGTTGACGAAGGGGGGTTACTCGCATGCCGCACACGGGCCTGCTGAACTCTGTGGGCTGTACCCCAACTTGCCAAGCGCGGGTGGCAACAGCCCAAACCAATGGCCCACGGGTCCCAGCTCAAGGAAAATGGAGTCGAGGCCCCCTACTGACCATATTTTTCGGGACCTACTAACAACCCTAATTAATTCACCGGGTAAAAAAAACCTAATTCACTGTAAAAAAATAAGTACTAACCCTAATTTTTTTTGCTAGACCTAGTAGACATTAATACTATAAAAATAAAGGAGAAAGTAGAAATACTACATTACCGCTCGGATTTTTTAGTTTATCAATGCATAAATAGTTACCAACATGGGGAAATGGAAATATTGTGAAAAAAATCTATTAAACCAAATGAAGAATTAGGTGCAATTAAGATATAATTAAAAAAAAATCACAGCACGAAATATGCACAGTTGCAAGCTGGAAAAGCTGATGTGCTCAACAAAGGTCCATGTACTTCCGTTGTTGTGTTCACTTTCGTCCTCGCACGAGAACTCTTCTTGCGAGTACAAAGAGAAAAGAAGAATAGAACCTACATACTGACACTGTCATGCCTCGCATACGAAATATCCACACACTCCATTCGCTGGTAAATATTGCACATGGGAACAAATGATTTCCATGTCTCTCGCTTGGCCTTTTCACGACGATGACACAAAGGCTAGTTCCAGTAAAGGATCACGCCCTCCATTAACAAAGCTGTTGTATGATCCGAACTTCAATTAAAATGCAGGACAACATTTGCATAATTCTTTTGGTTCCACAAGTAGCAGGTTTGATCTGCAACTCCAAAAACAAACGATACGAAAGTGTTCCAGATCGCCCCAACTCCAAAAAGCGTCCAAAAACAAACGATACGAAAGTGTTCCAGATCGCCCAACCTCACACACAAAAAGCGACCACGCTGGGACTCGAACCCAGAATCTCCCGCTCCGGAGGCGAGCGCCTTATCCATTAGGCCACGCGGTCATTGTTGAGTAAAATGATCCACAAAATTATATAAAGGCTCTCAGTATCTTTCTCTGGACTTGTGGTTTGCTGCAACTATTAGCGCAACTAATCACAAGATCCATCCTTTGTTAATTTTGCTCGTATTTATCGGCGATGATACCGAAACACCAAAATCTGGAAGTACTCAGCTATGTACAGGGTAAAGACCGATGTGTCATGTGAGCTGACTTATCAGCCCATCTTTCAAGGAAAACATCCGATACAACTAGCAAGACAAACCATCCCATACAACACTACGGGAGACACGGGGTGCGCCGACGGCCCCGCACCGTCGGCACAGGGTGAAGCACCGTCGGCACCGTCTCTGCCGACGGTGACCGTCGGCGTCTGCACGTCGGCACAGATCGCGTCGGGGGCGGCGCGCTCACCGTCGGCACAGGCCTCCACCGTCGGCACACGCGTACGCCGACGGCTGGGCGGTGGCCGTCGGCCGTACCACCGTCGGCGCAGCCGGCTCGCCGTGACCCAGCTCGCCGTTATCGTCCCCTCTGTGCCGACGGTGTAACACATGCCGTCCTGTTTTTTCCCAGAAACGGCGCGAACGCACGGAATTTCAAACTGGACAAAAATGGCGCGAACCGCAGCAGCTGTGCCGACGGTGTCACCGTCGGCACAGGCCCAGGCACAGGCCCTGCCATTTGGCACAGCTATGGGCCTGTGCCGACGGTGTCGGCACAGCTGCTGCCCAGATTTTTTTTATTTCCCTGATTTTGCTCCATTTGCACATCAATTGCATATAAAATAGCAGTATCATATATGAATTGCACACATATAGCTCACATCACAGATATAGCACAAATATGGCACCAAATCCCAAATTTAGTACAAATATAGCACACAAGCAATACGGTACATATAGTCATCCTACATAGATCATTCTACACATATAGCATGTGTCATGTAGCTAGTACAATGTAGAAACTATGGTGGTGCACCACCCGAGTGACGATCTAGCTCCAGACGATCTAGCTCCGAGTGGGTGAAGTGAGGCCGCTGTATTTCGACGGTGCTCGGGGAGGTAGAACCACGACGAGAGCCACCGGAAGCAGAACCATGCCGAGGTTCGGCAGAAGCACCAGGAGAACAGCGACCGGGGTGCATCGGCGTACCATCAGGAGCGTCGTTCCCGGATTCTCCCAATCCCTACATGTTGGAGGGAGTTAGCAACTTAGCCATGTCACACCAAGTTAGCAACTTAGCCAAGTTAGCAACTTACCGGGGTCAACTGACGCTGACGCTTGTACATGATATAGAACTCCTCCTTGGACGGGAACACTGGCGTCGGCCCCGGATGAGGTGGCTCTGGGAGTGGTTCCTCTCGCACTCCAGTCATCATGAACCGAGTGAAACTCTGCAAGAAACGGGAGAGATAGCTCAGATTCAAACATGGGGACTTATCATGTTTTGCAACCATAGAGATTGAAACTTACCGCCATCTGGTTGCTCGTCCACTGGACATAGGCATCTTTCACAAGGTCATGCTCCTTAATCTTCTCGAGATACTCCTCGTAAGCTCATCGCATAGGCCTCCACGAGCTGAGTCTACAATTTCAGAAATAATGCGTCTCATCAACATAGCCATTCAGGAACAAGAGTCAAAACAGAGGATGAAAGTGTGGATGACTTACATCTACCTCTACCCGAGAACGGCATGTAGTTCGCGAGGAGGTAGCGTAGCTGCCGGAGGGGAGGCTAGCCTTGATCTGCGTGAAGTTCTTCTGAGGCTTGAAACCCCCAGCAAGGCAGGCAGGACGTCCATGCGGCTGGCCGGACCCCCGCCAAAGATCATCGCCACCTCGTCGACCGGCTCGGTCATAGGGTCCTCCACCTCTGGATGGAGCTTGGCGTACTCCTCGCAGTATCTTTCCTTGCTCTCTTTGGCCTTGCCGTAGTACATCTCAGGCGCGGGCCGAGGCTCGTTCGGACGGGGCGTCACCAGCTTCATGTGCGTCCACGCTTCCATCTCACCAAGTTCCCTCCCGAGCTTCTTCCCCTGCATCACAAAACAAATGTTATGCATATCATCGAAAATCAAAAATGCAGCTTGTTCCATTTTTATATGTACCGAACGCTCCCGATAGCGATCGGTCTTGCTGCTCCCCACCGTGTGTTCCACGATTCCCACGGTTGGCCTTGTTCCGGTCGCTCACGGCCTTGAAATCGGGGTTTTCGCCGACCCAATTCTTGACCAACTCCATGAAGGCGGCCCTCTTATTATTATCAGCCCAATGTGGTACAACCTGCAAAATCAAAACTCATTTGAAGAACAAACAATATAGTTGCAAGTTAGCCGCAGTACATAGAATCGCATTGACAATTACTTACCGACATGAAGTCCTCTATCGTCATAGCCGGGGCGAGTCCCTGCACAATCTCAGGCTTTGTGTACCTTACGCCCTGCTCAGCATAGAAGTGGCCGATGCACGTGATCCTCTGGTTGTACCACTGCTGCCGTGTCAACTTCCGACACATGTTACGGAGGATCACGTCCGCCCTCTCCTTATGCTCAGTCGCCACCCTATAATTGCGCTGCAATCAAGCATAACAGAAAGTGTGAGAGGCATGAGTTATCACGGTGGGGTTATCAACTACATATGAACGAAACCCAAAGAGTATGCATTACGTACCCAAAACTTCTTGATCACGGCGTCGGCGGCGGAAGTAAAGCCAGGGTAAGGCGCTATCTCAAAGTCTTCCCAAGTGTAGGCTAGCTTGGACTCGCCCCCAAGGACCGGAGTGTACATCCCCGGCCAGTACTTCCTAATAGCAGCTCCAATCAGACTCCCTGGCACGCGGACATTCTTCCCCGTATATGTGAAATTACTGCACAATTATCAAACATTAGAAAATGCTAAGTGTCATAACGAAAATGAAATCACCTTACTACTTACTCTATCTTTCCTGGGACAAGGAGCCACTTCTCATCCTCCGTAGCAGGTTCCTTACTCTCATCGGGAACCTGCGCTTCCCCACGAATCCGCAACTTCTTCGGAGCCATCTCCGTCGAAGCCTCCTCGTCCCTAGACTCCTCCTCCTCCTCCCTAGTGTCCTCCTCCTCCTCCCTAGTGTCCTCCTCCTCGTCCATAGACTGTGAAGCCACTGAGCCAGAAGCAGAGGGAATGTCAGCTAGAAGGAGCTGTGCATCCCTCCTCGTCCTCCAGCTCGTCCTCCCCCTCGTCCTCCAGCTCGTCCTCCCCCTCGTCCTCCAGCTCGTCCTCCAGCTCGCCCTCCCCTCGTCCTCCCCGTCCTCCGTCTGCGTCTTCGTAACGCCGGGTGGGAACAATGGGTCTTCCACTCCGTCTGGAAGCACCCGGCCCTGGCTTCCGCTGATGCATCTGCTCAAGCAAGGAGCTCGATGATGCCTTCCGTCCGCTCATATTGGGCAATTACCTGCATAAGAAAAGAGAAAATAATTAATAAGCATGTTAAAAATGAGTAAACACTAAGCATAATGACAAATATAGGTACTAAGCATAATGAAAAATGTAGGTATTAAGCATAATGACAAATGTATGTATTAAGCATAATGATAATGTAGGTACTAAGCATAATGACAAATGTATGTATTAAGCATAATGATAATGTAGGTACTAAGCATAAAAGACCCTCACCATTCATCACCACTCTCATCTCTAGGCATTGGGTTCTCAGCCTCACTATCAAAATCAGTATCATATGAGTATTCATGGTCGGCATTGGGTTCCGGTTGAGTCTCGACAATGTTGTCTTTGTTCGCATGGCGCTTGGTGAGCATAGCTATGTCCTTCAGGTCCACCACGGTCTCACCACGCATTTGTACAACGTTGTGGAGATCCTGAAGACCTATGTCTATTTGAAGAGCCCCGAACTGCTCTTCCTCTTGATAGAAAATTCCCTCATATGTTACCGGGTCAATGTTGTTGTAATCGTCCTCGGAGGGGATGGGTAGCTTACCATGTGGCGATACCTGGAACACGACTTCCCAGCCCATGAGTTCCTCATTCTGACATGGGTAGGACAAATAATAAACTTACTTGGTTTGGTGAGCCACAACATAGACGTCGGATCCGTTGTAGGTGGTTGTAGGCCTAACTTCAACTAAACCAATGGAGGGGGTGCTTCTCATTCCACCGTGTGGGTCAAACCAGTGGCATTTGAACACAAAGAGCTTGAGTTCTATGTTTGCGTTGTTGAACGTCAACTCGTATACCTTTTGTAACCTTCCATAGTAATCAAGATCATCGGCTCTGCGGGTGTAGACCCCAGTATTTATTGTTTTTGCATTAGGCCGGTTCTTCTGATGAAACTCCGTATGGAAGCGATACCCATTTACATCATACTTCTCATGCGTATGGACTCTACGGTTAAAACCCTGGGAAACGCATCTCAACTCATCTGTCATCTCAACGTTGGGATCAGCTCCCTACAAGTTCAGTTCAGATTATTCTGTGCATTAGTTACGTGTAATAAGACAAGTCACGGATTGCAAAGTAAGAGGAACATTTGAGAAATTACTTTTTCATGGAACCAGTTCACGAAGCTTTTATTTAAGGGCGGGGCACCCTCTTTCAGAAGAGTGTACCACTGCGTGGGAGTGGGACCATTTCTTCCTGGCCACATTTCATCATGGAATTGGCTGAAAGGAGAAAATACGTATTAGACCAAAACCAAGTTACTGGTTGCAAAGTAATTGGTTCATCATTTTACCTCATGAAATCGACCACTTCCTCCATGTTCATAAGCACGTAAAGCATTATGCAATCCTTCTCTTCTGGCGAAATGTTCTCCACTTTTGAGGCACCGGCCTTGCCACCGGGATATTTGAAGAGCAAGAGCTTTGGGTCACGCTTGGGCTCGTCGGAATTGTACCGAGCGACCGGGTTATGCTTAGTGGGCACATCATTGGCATAGTACATTGTCGTGGCGTCTGCCATCTCATGGAGGAGAGTTGCCTCAGCTATGCATGCTTCAATCTTATTTTTGTTTCCACATTTGTACCGAATATATTTGAACTCCCTCTCAATACAAAATCGCCAACGATACTGCACCGGTCCCCCCAAGAGTGCCTCGTTGGCGAGATGCACGATGAGATGTAACATCGGAGTGAAGAAGCCTGGGGGAATATCATCTCTAACTTGCATAGCATGTCCGGCACTTGATCCCGCAGCTTCTCAATCACCTCGGTACATATCTGCTTAGCACAGATCGTGCGGAAAAAATGGCTCACCTCCGCAAGCACTCGCCAGACATGATCGGGGAGATACCCTCGAAGCATCACCGGCATCAGCCGCTCAATCCATATATGATAGTCGTGACTCTTGAGCCCGTTTATTTTTCCTGTAGCAAGATTGACTCCCTTACTCATATTCGAACAATAACCATCAGGGAACATCACGTCATATTTGAGCCACGTAAATGCCTCCTTCTTGTCGGCGCTATCAAGACAGTACTTGGCATGCGGCTTTAACCAACCTTTTCGATTGCCCTCAGGAGGCTGCATGTGTAGAGCCACCCTGTCACATATCTCCTCAATATCGACTCTAGCTGAAACATTATCCCTTGACTTGCCTGGTATGTTGCAGCAGGTGTTAAGGAATGCCTCCCCACAATTCTTTTAGGTGTGCATCATATCGATATTATGGGGAAGTTCAAGGTCCTTGTAATACTCGAGCTCTGTTATGCCTGCTATGTTAGTCCAGTTGTGCGTTTTACCATATCCCTCAAATTGGTGGCCGGGTTCCTTACTAGGCTGGAGAGCACGTAGCTCAGCATCAACAGTTGCACCATTGAACTTTGGTATTTCTTTATGTTCAAGCACAACTACGCCTTTCGTGAAGTTTTTCTTGTCAGATCTGAACCGATGCCCTGGACTGAGGAACTTGCGGTGTTTGTCAAAGGCAACATATTTGTGTCCAGCTTTTAGGTGCCTGAATTCTAGTTCGTGCCTGCACACTGGGCATGGAAACTTACCAGTTGTACTATGCCCACAGAATAGGGCGTACCCGGGTAGGTCATGCATCGAATAGTGGAACCAAACTTTCATGATGAAGTTTCTCTTTGATGCTCGGTCGTATGTCAATGTACCGTGATGCCACGAGTGGTGCAAATCATCCACAAGTGGTTGCATTAAGACACTCAATTTCTTCCCTGGATATTCAGGCCCTGGAAGGATCATCGACAAGAATATGTTCTTCCTTTGCATTACGACTCCAGGAGGGAGATTGAGCGGAATAACAAACACGGGCCAGCAGCTGTACGCGGCAGTCGACATACCATATGGGTTGAATCCATCGGTTGCTATCGCAATTCTAACATTCCGAGCCTCACTTGCCTCATTTGGGTGCTTTTCATCGAAGTGCTTCCATGATTGACCATCAGATGGATGTACCATGGGTACCCGTTTCTTCTCGTCCTGCAATCTTATCCCGGTCTTATGCCATGTCATCTGCTTGGCAGTCTCCTCGAACATGTAAAGCCGCTGGATTCTTTTGATGAATGGGAGATAACGAAGAATCTTTATGGCTACTTTTGTCTGCCTCTTCTGACCATTGCCTACATCTACCTCATGATACCTAGAGTGACCACACTTGGCACAGTACTTGTCATCCGCATAGTCTTTCCAAAACAAAAGGCAAAATTTTGGACAGACATCATATGTTACATAATCCATTTTCAATGCTTTCAAGATTTTCTTTGTTTCGTACATGGTCTTGGGCAAGCAATGACCTTCAGGCAACATGTTACCTACGTGTTCGAGTCTTTTCAAACGATGCTCGAGTACTCTCAAACATGCACTTGTCGGCTAGCAACTGCGTGATGCCATCAAGTTGAGACATGTTTGCACCCGGGTATAGAGGCCTCCTAGCTGAGGCCATCATATCAATGAAGGCCCTCGCGGTTGGCTCAGGTTCCTCCTCTGGAAGTTCCTCCGGTTGTGGAGGTCCCTCCGGTTCAGGCGGTTCCTCCGGTTCAGACTGTTCGTCCCATGGTAACTCTGGCATGTGAGCATCCCGAAGATCATCTAGCAAGTTTAAGATGCCATCGTTCTCATTGCCATCGATCCGCTGCCGCATCACCTCACCTCTATCACGTTCGTGCCGAGAAAAGTCGACCGGCGGGTCGTAGTCACGCATATACCCATTCCACCAAAGGTGTTTAGTCATCTCTAGAATATCCTTAGGATGACGCCTCCTGCAGACATTGCAAGGGCAACGGGGACGAACAATCCCCTTCGAACCACGAGCTAACTCCTTCACTAACAAATCGGTCTTCCATTTCCATTCATCTGTCACTTGAGTTGAACTAACACGGCCACTGTACATCCACTCATTATCAGCCATCCTGCTTTATTGCGTGACAAACAACAAATAGTAGCATGAAATTGAATGCATCATATTTTTATTTTTCTACCGGCGAAAACGCGTGCATCAACCTACATCTCTACTAGGTGGGCTCCTAGCAGCCCCCGGACCCGTAGTTGGGTACGTTCTCCACGTTCTGCTCGGGTGCGAGACAGAATTTTGGCAGCACCTCCCCGCTGCTCTCCCGATACACGTCTCGGCAAAAAGCCGAGAGGATGTGCATCCGGAGAACAACAGGGAGGCGCTGACGAAATCCTGTCTCGCACCCGAGCAGAACATGGAAAATGTACCCAACTACGGGTCCGGCGACTGTCCCGTAAATGCCACAAGCGTTACGGTTCAAAATATGCTGACCACTAATGCATATTTATCCGCGTAACGCTTGCGGACGGGAATTGACACCTAGGTTACGCGACTTGACGGAGAAATTAAATCTAATGACATAAAAAATGCGGAGGGGGAGTCGGCAATTCAGCTCACCCTCGGCTGTAGAGGAAGTAGTCGAACAACCGGTGTTGTGGGTATACTTCATGGGTGTACCATCGACAGTGCCTGGATCCGGCAAGCCCGGGTGGCCCACAGATGGTGGTGAGGCATGTGGCCCATCGGGCGGCCCAGTTGCTGTTGATCCTGACGGAAGATGTCCGGCCCAGGGGCAGGGAGCCGGATCCAACCGACGTTGAGGAGGAACCCGGATCCACGGAGGCCCATCAAGGGACCCGGATCCGGTACGACGTAGATGGAAGGGTGGATCCTTGGCGTACACGGCAAGACATTGTACCGTAGTTAGGAAACCTGTATCCGGGTAGGACTCTCCATGTAAACCCTAGATCCGTGCGCCTTTATAAGCCGGATCCTGGGAGCCCTAGAGGCAGAATCTCAACTCATTGTAACATCGCGAAAGCGCCCAGATAATTCCAGACAAGCAGCAGTAGGCCCTGTCATCGAGCAGGTGTTCCGAAGCTGGGTAAATCGCGTACCACCGTCCCGTGTGCACTCCGCCCTATGGCCCCTACTTCTTCTCCCCCTCGTGAGGATCCCTCCTCCGAGGTACCGTCGATTAGGCAACGACAGTTGGCGCCCACCGTGGGGCCTGTGGCGTCTGGAGGCCGGAACCGGGAGGGTTCCGCCATGGGAAGCTACGACGACACCATCGCTGTGGGGCGCGTCCTCTACGCCGGAAATCTGCCGATCGTCCCTCCGGATGAGTGTTGGATTCCAGCTAGGACAAACCCCGTCAAGCTCTCCATCGTCCCAGTTGGCGGCATACACATCTTCATCGGGGAAACCGTCGATTCCGACGAAAACCCACTGGTAAGTAACGCAGACGCGACCGCGGCAGAGCTGGACGCTGTCGCGAAGATCCGATCTGAGATGCAGGAGCTTCCCAAGGAAGATTCCGCCTCGGATCTGGAATTTTCAAAGCCCACCCAATCCGCCCTTGAGCAGGAAACAACGGTGGAAGACCAATGCAGATCCGCCTGGGTCTCCCAGGTGTTAGAAAAGCAGAGGTGCCACTTCGTACACTTCTTGGCCCATACCGCCGGAACCGCCCCTCAAGAAGACGGAGCTGGTCCTGAGCAGGTAGAGGCACCGGAAAACGACACGGATCCGGATCAGGCTGAGCCTGTCGGAGAAAGCGAAACTCCGGTTGAAGAGTCGATCTTGGGCAATCTGAGCCCAATTTCGGGAGATACCCCCTCCATGGATACTGAAGAGTTCGATCGCAAGATAAGGGAATACGGATACGGTGATCAGCCTGAAGTTGAATCCGCCCAGCCTAAGCAGGTTCTCGCAACCGTAGCGGCCACTGGGACAACCTGGATCAGAAGAGGCAACCAACCAATCCGACCCTCAGCCATCTCGCCAAGGATCTCCAATGTCACGGGAGCGACCCCGCAGGGATTCTTCCTCGGAGGAACTCCTGTCACCTGAAGAGATGGTTGCACGAGCAGTTCTTAACAAACCTATAACCTCGGGCGATGCCGCAGATCCGGAGGCTCTAGAGGCCACGAGAAAGGAAATGCTGGCCACAGCCAAGAAGCTCGCCAATACCGCAGCCGCAATAAGGGATGAAAGGGCAGAAGCTGCAAACTTGATGGACCACTTCGAAAGACAGGATCGCGAAATTGCTGACACACTCGAGCATGTCAAGAGCATGAGGCAAGAGTGGGAAGTAAAGATGACCTATGCACAGGCGGAGGCCGATCGAATCGTTAGAGAAGCAATTCCGCCCCGCAGAATCAATTTCGCCACGCCCGCAGAAAGCGACGACGCTGGAAACCCCAAAGGATAACATGCTAAAAGCCGCGGAGCTATTGAAAAAGAAGGACGAAGAAGTTGATATCAACTACCTCCGCAAACTTGTCGCTTCAGCAATGCAGCAGCAAAGCAAGGCGGATACCTCGCGCAGGTTAGAATCCAATCCGGATAACTGTGTATCTACCGCGCAGAAGGACGCTCGCGCCAATCGACATCCCGACGATGAATCACACACCGGATCCTCGGAGCGCAGAAGAAAAGCCAGGGAACACCCAAATCTGATCCCCGTGCCGTCAAAGACGCCTTCGTCAGATCCAAGAAAGGGAAAGGATGCAATGTACTCTAGACGAGACAAGTACCGCAACCCCTCTCCTCCGCCTAATGGTTACCCGCGACCCCCTCGCCGCCGTAGTCCAGCCGGAAACACCAGGCCACCAGGGCATGGTGGGATTGTTATCCGCGACAACGTGCTGCCAAGAAACAGAAACAGGGAGCGCTCGCCGGAACCTCGCCGGAACCAGAACAACGATCGTGAGCCCGAGCCCAGGAGGAGTCGGAATGAGGAGCGCGACCCGGAGCCTCGCCGGAGCCGCAACCCGGAGCCTCGCCGGAGCCGGAACGACCAGGGCAGCCAGCGCCATGGCGAAGGCAGCCACGAAGCGGAGCCGGAGCCAGCACCGGGAAGGCCGAGGAGAATCGGAAGGCGGAAGCAAGAAGTCGGATCGACCACCTCGCAGGTCTCCCTCACCACCACCTAGCGGTGGCGGCGGAGGTGGAGGCGGAGGCGACAGCCGGAGATCTCGTTCTCGCTCACAATCTCCTCGCCACGGCCCGCGCGACGCGCGGGAACGCCTTAACGAATACAGAACCGACTACATCGGTCCGAAGTGCTTTGGCAGGATGATTCGAGAGGAACCAAAGCCAAGGATGAAGCTCAAGCTACCAGGAAACTTGAAGCATTATGATGGCACCGAAAGGCCGGACACCTGGATTGAGGATTACTATAATGCAGTAACCTTTGCCGGAGGAACCCCTAACATCGCCTGCTGCATGCTCCAGTTGTACCTTGTAGGTCCAGCCCGGATCTGGCTCAGTGACCTCGAGAAGAACTCCATCTTTTGCTGGTTCGACCTGAAGACCGCTTTCGAGAAACACTTCAGAGGCACCTACAAAAGACCTGCCACGGCAAGCGACTTGCAAGCCTGCATCCAGAAGAAGGGAGAAACCTCAAGACACTACCTCACACGATGGTTGGCATGCAGGAACGAGTGCGAAAACGTCGACCACACCACCGCCATGTACGCTTTCATCGGTGGACTGCAGAGGGGAGGATTGCTGAGGCATACGCTCACTCGTTTGGCTAACTCAAACAAACTGACTTTGGATGAGATGATCTCCATTGCCAGTGATCATACTGCCGCCGATGATGATGCAGGCGGTGATCTCGCAGCTACAGCAATCCCCCTACATCAACAAAAGAAGAACCGTGATAACGGCAACAGCAGCAGCCATAAGCGCAAGAACCACGATGACCAGAAGAGTGGCGGATCCGAGATGGTCGCCATGGCGTTTCAACGCGGAGGTTCAGGAGGCGGAAGAGGACGTGGCCGTGGTGGCGGAGCCGGCAGGGGTCAGCAGCATGGCACTGAGGTCACAGCTGGCGGATCCCGCGCCCCGCAAACCTATGAGGAGTATAGAGACATGCCTTGCCTAGCCCACTTGGATCCGGTTACAGGGAAGTCCACTCACACCAACGGCAACTGCAAATGGGTCAATGATTTAAAGAACGACCCGGAGGCAGGATACAAGCGAGCCCGGAAGCGCCGCCCACGTGGCAAGGGAGGCAAGGGCAAGAACAAGGACAAAGAGGAAGATAGTTCCGAGGCGATGGATGAGGATGATAACTCGCCGGATCCCAAGGCAGGGTCCGCAGGTAAATCCAACCCATTCGAGAAAAAGAGCGTGGGGGCTTACCACACTTTCCTCGGAACCCCAACAGTCCGCGCTGCCAAGTCAGCTACCCGGATCCTGAACGCCATAGTTCCGGCTGTGCCGCAGTATGTCAGGTGGTCGGAAGTCCCGTGCACATTTGATAGGGAGGATCACCCTGCCATTGTGCCAAAAGAATGCTACGCCTTGGTTGTAAGTCCCCGCATAGACGGGTATGACTTCTCCAAGTGCCTCATGGATGGTGGAGCCAGCTTGAACATCATGTACCTGGAGACTCTAGAGCGGATGAACCTCACCAAGGAACAGCTCAAACACAGCAACACTGAGTTTCATGGCGTGGTTCCGGGTAAGAAGGCGAATTCCCTCGGCAGCATCACACTTCCCGTGGCTTTTGGCGATGTTCACAATTACCGCGAAGAGAAGATCACGTTTGAAGTTGTGCCCTTCAAGAGCTCCTACCACGTTATCTTCGGCAGGCCCACCTACCACAAGTTCCATGCAAGAGCGTGCTACATCTACAACAAGCTCAAGATTCCGGGTCCTAAGGGTATGATTACCGTATCCGGAGACTACAAAAAGGCTCATGAGTGCGAGTTAGGCGAAGCCGCCTTCGCAGAGTCTGTGATATCTGGAGAAGAGCTGAAAGGCTACAGAGCCGCGGTGGATCCGACTGAGATGCAGACCACCAAAAAGCAGATCTCCGAGCACAAAAACTCCTTCAAGGCCGCGATAGAGACCAAGAAAGTCAACTTCAAGGAAGACGACGATTCCAAGCAGGTCTCAGTCGGAGCCAACATGGACCCCAAATAGGAAAACGCGCTCGTCGAGTTCCTCCACGCTAACATGGATATCTTTGCATGGCAGCCTTCTGACATGTCCGGAGTACCAAGGGAACTCGCCGAGCACTACCTCAACATAAACCCGGGGGATAAACCGGTGAAGCAAGCTATGCGACGCTTTGGAGACAAGAAGCGCCGCGCCATAGGAATGGAGCTAGCAAAGTTACTTGAGGCAGGTTTTGTAATAGAAGTTATCCACACTGATTGGATCGCAAATCCCCTCCTTGTACCCAAAAAGAACACTGAAATACTAAGAATGTGCATCGATTACTCTGGCTTGAACAAACATTGCCCGAAAGATCCGTTTCCCCTGCCGCGCATTGACCAAGTCATTGATTCGATGGCAGGGGCGGAACTTCTGTGTTTTCTTGATGCGTATTCCGGGTATCATCAGATCCGGATGAAGGAGTCCGACCAAAAGGCGACCTCATTCATCACCCCGTTCGGCACTTACTGCTATGTTACTATGCCTTTTGGCTTGAAAAACGCAGGTGCCACCTACCAACGTACGATGCAGCGGTGCTTGAAGGACCAAATTGGCCGGAACGTACACGCCTACGTCGACGACATCGCGGTCATGACTCGGAAAGGATCCGACTTGATCAGCGATCTCACAGAAACCTTTGAGAATCTCCGTCGGTACAAGATGATGTTGAATCCGCTAAAGTGCGTCTTTGGCGTACCAGCTGGAAAACTCCTTGGCTTCATTGTCTCTAATAGGGGCATTGAAGTTAACCCGGAAAAAATCAAGGCAATTTTGTGCATAAAAAGGCCAACTTGTCTCAAAGATGTGCAACGGCTCACTGGTTGTGTCGCAGCAATCAGCAGGTTTGTTAGCCGTCTTGGCGAGAAGGCACTCCCCCTGTACAAGCTATTGAAGAAAACAGACAAGTTTGTCTGGGACGAGGCAGCAGATGCAGCTCTTCAAGGGTTGAAGGACATACTCACCTCCCCACCTATCCTAGCAGCTCCAGGAGAGTCAGAGCCTATGCTCCTTTACCTGGCAGCCACCAACAGGGTCATCAGCCTCGTCATCGTGGTGGAGCGACAGGAAGAAGGTCACGAGTACGGAGTCCAAAGGCCAGTCTACTATATCAGCGAAGTCCTTACGGAGTCCAAACAGCGCTACCCTCACTTTCGTAAGCTAGCATACGGAGTATTCCTAGGCAGCAGAAGCTGAGACACTACTTCCAGGAGCATCCGATGTGATCGTGAGCAAGGCTCCGCTGTCAACGATTCTCAACAACGCTGACGCAACAGGACGCATAGCAAAATGGGGCATTGAGTTATCCGCCTTCGACATCAACTACAAAGCCAGGACCGCGGTCAAATCCCAGGTCTTGGCAGATTTCGTTGCAGATTGGACAGAAGCTCCGGATACAAACCTGGAGCCGGAACCTGAGACATGGGTCATGCACTTCGATGGATCCAAGCAGCATCAAGGCTCGGGAGCCGGAGTCACCCTGAAGTCCCCCACCGGAGAAGAACTGCAGTATGTTCTGCAGATACACTTCGAAGCTACAAACAATATGGCGGAATATGAGGCTCTACTTCACGGATTGCGCATCGCCAAGGAGATAGGGATCAAGCACATTATATGTTGCGGAGATTCAGACCTGGTGGCACAGCAAGTAGCCGGAACCTGGAACGCCAGAAACTCCGTCATGGCGGCCTACAGAGACGAAGTTGACGAGATCGCAAAACATTTCCTCGGATACGAAGTCAAGTACGTCAGGCGGGATGACAACACAGCGGCAGATATGCTATCCAAGCTCGGATCCGGCAGGAAGCCAATTCCGCCTGGAATTTTCCTGGAGCATCTCCGGATACCCTCGGTGAAGGGCGCTAACCCGGAAAACCCAGAAGTGGCAGTGTCTCCGGCTAGGGAAGTCATGGCTATCATTCCGGCTTGGACACAGCCTTTCCTGGACTACCTCATTGACCAGAAGTTGCCAGAGGACGAGGTCCTCGCACGACAGATCATCAGACGAGCAAGATCCTACACAATTGTTGATGGACAGCTCTACAAACGAAGCGCAACAGGGGTATTTCTCAAATGCGTCTCCAATCAAGATGGCATTGAAATCTTCAGAGAGATCCATGCAGGGGACTGCGGGCATCATGCCGCCCCCAGGTCACTCGTTGCAAAAGCTTTTCGGCTAGGTTTTTACTGGCTCACAGCTAAAGAAGATGCTGACAAGATAGTCAAGACCTGCCGAGGTTGTCAGTACTACGCTACTCAACCAAACGCTCCAGCCCAAGAGCTGAAGACCATACCTATCACCTGGCCAGTTGCGGTCTGGGGGCTCGATATGGTTGGTAAGTTAAAAAGATCATCTCCTGGCGGTTTTGAATACCTTCTGGTTGCTGTTGACAAATTCAGCAAGTGGATCGAGGCAAAGCCAGTGAGGAAAGCCGATGGTGCTACGTCACTAAAATTTGTCTGCAGCCTCGTGATGCGATTCGGCATCCCACACAGCATAATCACAGACAATGGCACAAACTTCGCACAGGGAGAATTGAAGGATTACTGTGAGACAGTAGGGATTCGACTGGACCTTGCATCTGTGGCTCATCCACAATCAAATGGTCAGGTTGAAAGGGCTAACGGCCTAATATTATCAGGAATTAAACCGCGCCTTGAAGAACCGCTTCGACGAGCAGCTGGAGCTTGGGCTGACGAGTTGGAAGCTGTTTTGTGGAGTTTACGAACTACCCCTAACAGATCAACAGGGTTTACCCCATTTTTCCTGGTATACGGATCCGAAGCCGTGCTTCCCTCCGACATCATCCACGATTAATCGCGAGTTTCCGCCTACAATGAAGAAACAGCTGACGAGGCCAGACAGCTATCTGTAGACCTGATCGAGGAAGCTCGGAACCTAGCTGACCAGCGCTCCGCCATCTACCAGCAGAAGCTCCGACGCTATCACAGTCGTCGAGTTCGGAATCGCTCCTCATGGCAGGTGATCTGGTCCTCCGCCTTCGGCAGGTGAAAGACCATAAGCTGCAGTCTCCATGGGAAGGACCCTTCATCGTTAGTAAAGTGCTTCATAACGGGTCATACTACCTTGTTGATTTCCGCGAGCTGAAGGATAGACCTGCTAATTGGCACCGGAAACGCAAGCGTGAGGATCCGGATGACATCTACGACGAGACAGATCGCCCTTGGAACATCGCACAGCTACGTCCTTTCTACACTTAGCGTATTTTTTACGAGTTACAAACTCTGTAATAGTTATACATGATCAATGAAAGAAAGCTTATGGTTCACTCTCTGAGTCTTTTACCTCCTTTACTTGTTCATTTTTAGATCATGTATGTTTTCCGACTAAAACCGCAGAGCTGGATTTTTCCGCCTAGGCGTGTATAAAAGTTGTGATTTTCAAAAATCGTCCTTTAGAACGTAAGCTTAAGTTTTCTGATTAAGTTGTTGTCTGTTGCGAACTCGTGGATTCCTAGTAGCGATTTCCGGCACCTATGCCTGGGGGCTTGTTTCTGCGGTTATTGACGGATTGCCATTGGGCTTCGTCGCCGCTGGCGAGTGTTTCCGGCTAAGGTCCTCCGGCTCGCGGAAGGTCAAGCGGGCTAGCCGGAAAACAATAAAATCAGCACTTGCTTTCCAACATAAAACGAAACATGCGCATAATATTAACGGATAGCAGGATAAGTGTTTCCGCCCCATGCATAGTCGTTTCGTTTCCTAGCTACTTAAGAATTTAAAGTCTTATTACAAACCCACTCTGGGGCCAAAATGATGCAACTTGTTTCATTGTCTAAACAGGAACTCTACTCGGAGTCCTCTTCTTCAGATTCCTGGTAGGTGGAGCCGTCGTCGTCACTGTCACCGGATCCGGCTTCGGAGTCGTCACCAGAGCTTCCTCCGGAATGCTCGACGCTTGACCCGGAGCCTTCCCCATAATACTCCGGCTCACCTTCCTCCTCCTCCTCTGCATCGGAAAATCCCTTGGGAAGATCGTGTTTGTTATACCAGAACGAGTGATTCACTCGCCTGACAAACAACTGCTCATAGCCTTGGGTTTTCGCAAGGAGGGCACCCATGTCGGAACCCTTGGGGGCTCCGCGTGCAACATTCGCAAAGTTGAGCGAGGGGAAGTGAGCCTTGCAGGTGGCCAAGACTAGGGAGGCGACTCCGCGTGCTGAAGATTTTTGCCAGTCCTTGATGAAATCCGGCACTTGTTCCATAAGTTTGGTCATTGTATCGATGACTGTGGTTTTGGCCTTCTTCAGAGACAGAGTCTTGGCGATTCCGCGACAGGCTTCAAATAACGCGTCAATAGAAATCCGCGCTTCATCATATGCCTCCATCCTCTTCAGGTTCGACTCTTTTGACCACTTGAAGCCAAGGCTCGCTGTGGAAGAAGGTCCAGTTCCGTTAGAGAGAAAGCATATAAGATAGTCGAAGTGATGGGGATACACCCTAGGGGGCCCATCACCCAGCTCACTCGCCAGTTGAAGACAGCCCAGGACAGCTCCAGTCGGCGGGCGACTGGACGAAGCGCCCTGGCGACAGAAGCCTAGGAGCGACTGGACCATGCAGGCCCATGAAGGAAGCGTAGCAAGCCCAAGAGGCCTTATACCTGTAAACCCTAGGTGGCTGCCTATATAAAGCCACCAGGGGCACCCCACAGAGGGGCATCTCATCATACATGTAATCTCTCCTTAGATACAATCTCCCCCTCCGCCTCCGGCGGCTACCCCAAAGCAAGTCGCCTAACGCTGGCGACACTATGATCATAGTGATTTATAGCAGGACGTAGCGATCCTCCACCGAGAGGACGTGAACCTGGGTACATCGTGTGCCAATCTCGTTCCCGGAATCTCCAACGCCGCCTTGCTCCATACCTCTCATGTGCTACCCCGTAGCATCTGCCGTGGTCAAAACCTCGACAGTGGCGCCCACCGTGGGGCATGCGGCGCTTGGAGTGGTGATCCGGGCGGGACCCCTCAACTCTTCGTCAACATCTGCGAGTGATCAAGGAAAAGGTGCAACGCATCTTCAAGATCGATCCGGAGATCGCCTTTTGGCGGCGGCCAGTCCAGGATTGGCCGAGTCGCTATTGCCCAAATCCAGTCGCCGGTCTTCAAAGGAAGAATTTGCTCCACGCAACATTCGCGATCTTTCTGACTTACAGATTCATGTTAAGTGGAACTATCAAATATTTTATTCAGATCTAATCTTCTAATGTCTGCGTGTTTTTCTGTATGCATGTTTCCTGGACGAGAGATCCAATCTTGGAGCCCGTAACGCCACGGCGTGCCTGCTGCTGTTCGACCAAAGTGCCTGACAAGACCAAGGAATCAACCAGCACGTGTCTTCTTCAAACACGGCAGTAGCTCGCCTGCGTTTTATTTTCTCCATGCATAGATCGATCATCCACACCATGCATAGATCGTTCATGCACAGTATACTTTGATTTGATACCCAATCAATCTCTCTCCATGCATTTATTATTCTACAATCAATTCAGAGCTAATTCTTTCATCTTGTTTTGATACTTTTATATACGCATGGCTTGGAGAATCGTGTGTGTTCATGGGCTCGTGACTGTGCGAGCCGGCAACCACGTCCGTCTCGGTTGCACGCCGGTCATCTACGCCATCTTCGTCCCGATCGTGGTGGACACCGCTGGATGCATGCGCGCCGCCAACGACTTCGATCGATGCGCGGACTCGCCCAGCGCCAAACCCGCCGTCACGCACTCGCCTGCCGCCTACTCGCCAGGCCCAGGGCCTCGTTCGCCGTGGATTTGTCACCACCGGCTCGCCATGCTCGGCGACTCGCCCTCCACGGAATCGTCATGTTCAACGACTCGCCCACCACGTCGACTCTGTCAACATTTAACAGCTAAGTTCAATTTACATATTCGTATATGCTGTACAAGTTTAAAACATATCCACCTGTTGGTTTGATCCACAAAGCCGATCACGCATCCGCATACAACCCTCGTGGAACTACATAACCATATTTGGGATCGGTTTCGGTTTTATCTGCTGTTTATTCGCGTCCGTCGAAGTAGTGAGGCTGGGTACCAAAAGGCCAACCTTGTCCCCGGGTTCAACGGCTGGCATCGCGTCCCTGTTACCCGGCAAGCGTTTGATGCTGGAGGTCTGCCTACTCATGAAAAGATACGCATAAACCTTTCATACCGCTAACCGATCCATTTAACAATGCGCGTTTTATCTACAAGTTTCACGTATTTACAAGTGTTCAATATATTTCATAAATACACCTTATTGCAGTTGTACTTGTTTCTCCTTCTCAGCAAAGCGGTCTGGGGTCTTTCTCGCCATCCGCCACGCTCGGGGACTCGGCGTGCTCCAGACAGCGCCACTCGCTGGTCGCCCGAGCTCGCCATCCGCCACGCTCGGGGACTCGGCGCGCTCCACACAGCGCCACTCGCCGGTCGCCCGAGCTCGCCATCCGCCACGCTCGGGGACTCGACGCGCTTCCGATAGCGCCAGTCGCTGATCGCCCGAGCTCGCCACTTGCCACGCTCGGGGACTCGACGCGCTCCAGACAGCGCCGCCCGCCGTTCGCCCGAGCTCGCCACTTGCCACGCTCGGGGACTCGGCACGCTCCACACAGCGCCACTCGCCGGTCGCCCGAGCTCGCCATCCGCCACGCTTGGGGACTCGGCGCGCTCTTGACAGCGCCACTCGCCGGTCGCCCGAGCTCGCCATCCACCACGCTCGGGGACTCGGCGCGCTCTTGAACATCGCCACTCGCCGGTCGCCCGAGCTCGCCATCCGCCACGCTCGGGGACTCGGCGCGCTCTTGACAGCGCCACTCGCCGGTCGCCCGAGCTCGCCATCCGCCACGCTCGGGGACTCGGCGCGCTACAGACAGCGCCAGTCGCCCGACCTCAACACTTGGCGCGCTGCATACGGCGCTACTCGCCGGTCGCCACTCGCCACAACGCGACTCAGTCCGCCGCGTTGAGCATGACTCCGCCGCGCCGACTTCGCTCCGTGCGACCCCTTCCACAGCGTCGACCCCGTGTCCGATGCGTCCACTGCGCCACTGCGCGCCCCAGTCCGCCGCGTAGACCATGTCCGCCGCGTCGACCTTGCCAACTCCGAGTCGCCAAAGAGAGCTCTGCGTCATGCTGCGCACCTCACCACTGGGTGTCCTCTTCCTTCAGGATGAAATTTCAATTGCCGTCATCAACCTTTGGCAGAGAAGCCCGAACTGGCTAAGTAGTGCGAGCTCCGGCTCGACCACTGCGACGCCAGGGGAAGGACCTCCATTGGAGTCGCACGCTCGACTGGCCTTACGGGCCAAGATGACCGGCTCGGCTCTGCCTCCGGGCACCCATGTCCCTCTCTACCTTGGACAGAGCGACCTGAAAAGCTAAGTACTGCGCTAGCGAGGTCGCCACAGCGGCCCAACGCGTCCAGGAAAAACGCCGAGTACGGAGCCCTCCTTGGGGTCGCTAAGCGACTGGCCTCCCGGGCCACGAGATGCGACTCGCCTCCGCAATCATCAGGCAAACAAATCGCCCTCCTCTACCTTAGGCAGGTGACTTGAACGGCTAAGTACTTCGACTAGGGACCCCGCAAAACGGACCCGCGGCTCGCCAAGGAAAACACGCCAAATCAAGAACCCCTTTGGAGTCGCCACGCGACTGGCCCCACGGGCCACGACGAGAGGCACGCTATAAAAAACAGCGTCAAATAAACGCCACCCATGAGGCTGCTACTCGCGCTATATGACTACGTACTACGACTGGGGACGCCCAGCTCAGCAAGGAAAACAGTCAAGCGGTAGCCTTCATCGGGATCGCCTAAGCGACTGGGAAACACAGCGACATTACCTAGTCGCCACAACGACATTGCTCATTGCATTTCTTACAAATTCAAGGCCCTAACACTGGCCTATGCAAAACAATTGTTTTATTTTCATGCCGCAGGAACAACACCAACAGTGGCGACCTACTTGCCATCCTTGCCATCAGCATCGCTTGCACCTTCGCAACGCTTGGGGACTGGCCGGACGCCGGTCTCCAGGATTCGTCCTCGCCACGTTCGGGGACTCGCCACTCGCTAGCCTCCGCGGCTCGCCACTCACCATGCCCGGGGGCTCACCGGTCGCTGTTCTCCGCGGCTCGCCAATCGCCACATTTGCGGATTCTCTTCGCTCAGGTGACTCGCCGAGATGTCAAGAAAATAGAGACTCAAGCCAACTTCGATGAAGCTGACTTAAGCCTCGGGGACTACACCTACTGGATATGCTGAGCGCACCTCCAGCGGATCGACATCTCGGAGGATCTATTTTACAACGTCACAATCTTCATCAAGCAGAGACTGCCGCCGCCACGCCAGGCCAGTCTTCTTCGCGCCATGGGCACATCTGCACAGTGCAGCGTGGTCACACGCGCGGCATCAAGCACGGTGCAGCTGCCTGGCACCACGCACGAGCAGCGGCCGCTCGGCCTCGTCGACTCGATGCTACATCGTCCCAGGCTCTAACGCTATACGCGGCCACGGAAACAACGCACCGATCGGTAACATGCTTTATTTATTATTTAATTCAATGCCAGATTGATCATTGATCCTGACTTAGAATCGCATGGAGAAGACTCATGCCGTATTTAATTTACCATTATGCTAATCCCTTGATGTGACTGCATATGAGGGAACCTTCTATTTGAGGCATTAAAGCTAGACAGATTGAGGCCAGAAGCCCACGCGAAGCAACACAGATGAATTGATGGAGTACTTCAATCCATCTCGATCTGTCTCCTGTTAATAACTCCACCGTTATTGATTTTACTTGGATTTGATTATACGCAATACATGTATGTTTGTCTATTTTGCATGTCCTGTCGGCACAATGGAATCGGTGAAGAACGAATCCATCAAGGGACTGGCTGCTTGACCTGCTTCACTAGCGCGGATGCATACACCCGCGAGGCAACGCGGACCTACGACTGTGTCCCGTCGACCAACATCAGCCCGCGTGTTGGATCAAGCTGCCGCAACATGACGTTCTTGCACAACTCTGCCCGGCGCGGACTTTCCAGCAACTTGCCTGCCGTGGACTGGCCAATGCGGATCTACCGTCGCGCACTCGTCCGACCTCGTCACCCGCCGCGTTCGGGGACTCGACGTGCTTCCGACTGCGCCACTCGCCAACCGGCTCTCGCCGACTGGCACTCACCACGACCGAATTCCTCGCCGACTGACTCTCAATGGCTGCTTCACACCGACTTGTTCACGCTGACTGTCCTACACCGACTGGCTCGCTTCGACCGCCTCCTGCTTCACGGTTATTTCCTCTGTTTCAGGAGCCCGTCGCCGATTCACCTCGACCCATCGCCAAGCCTCTTTGCGCCCTGCCTCAAGCCCGCGCCGAATCCACGACGCGCTCGGGGACTACTGATGGGGATACACCCTAGGGGGCCCATCACCCAGCTCACTCGCCAGTTGAAGACAGCCCAGGACAGCTCCAGTCGGCGGGCGACTGGACGAAGCGCCCTGGCGACAGAAGCCTAGGAGCGACTGGACCATGCAGGCCCATGAAGGAAGCGTAGCAAGCCCAAGAGGCCTTATACCTGTAAACCCTAGGTGGCTGCCTATATAAAGCCACCAGGGGTACCCCACAGAGGGGCATCTCATCATACATGTAATCTCTCCTTAGATACAATCTCCCCCTCCGCCTCCGGCGGCTACCCCAAAGCAAGTCGCCTAACGCTGGCGACACTATGATCATAGTGATTTATAGCAGGACGTAGCGATCCTCCACCGAGAGGACGTGAACCTGGGTACATCGTGTGCCAATCTCGTTCCCGGAATCTCCAACGCCGCCTTGCTCCATACCTCTCATGTGCTACCCCGTAGCATCTGCCGTGGTCAAAACCTCGACACGAAGCAACGACACGGAAAAAGCTTACGGAAGATAAGTTGGTCGATGGCCTCCGCCTCCGCTTCTAGAACTTTGTTCTTGGCTACCAAGGAGATCACGCGACCCTGGCTCTTCTCTAGTTTTTCGTTCAGATCCGCCAGGACGCGGGCATGCTTCTCGAAGAGCTCCTTCCTCGCCTCAGTCTCCTTGTTGGAGGATTCTTGGAGAAAAGTTTTGAGGGATTCATTCTCCGCCTCAAGCACCTTGACCTTGGCGGATAGTGATACGTCTCCGACGTATCGATAATTTCTTATGTTCCATGCCACATTATTGATGTTATCTACATGTTTTATGCACACTTTATGTCATATTCGTGCATTTTCTGGAACTAACCTATTAACAAGATGCCGAAGTGCCAGTTCCTGTTTTCTGCTGTTTTTGGTTTCAGAAATCCTAGTAACGAAATATTCTCGGAATCGGACGAAATCAACGCCCAGGTTCCTATTTTACCCGGAAGCATCCAGAACACACGAGAACCGCCAGAGAAGGGAGGCAGGGCCACCACACCACACCCCGGCGCGGCCTAGGGGGGGGGGCGCCCCCCTAGGGTGTGGGCCCCCCTTCGACCTTCCTGTGCCGCCTCTTCGCCTATAAGAAGCCCCTGGATCAGAAAACCCTACACCAATTGACGAAACCCACGAAAACCTTCCAGAGCCGCCGCCATCGCGAAGCCAAGATCTGGGGGACAGGATCTCTGTTCCGGCACCCTGCCGGAGCGGGGAAGTGCCCCCGGAAGGCTTCTCCATCGACACCGCTGCCATCTCCACCGCCATCTTCATCACCGCTGCTGCTCCCATGAGGAGGGAGTAGTTCTCCATCGAGGCTCGGGGCTGTACCGGTAGCTATGTGGTTAATCTCTCTACTATGTACTTCAATACAATGATCTCATGAGCTGCTTTACATGATTGAGATTCATCTGAGTTTTGTATCACAATTCATCTATGTGCTACTCTAGTGATGTGTTATTAAAGTAGTTCTATTCCTCCTGCACGTGTGTAATGGTGACAGTGTGTGCACCGTGTTAGTACTTGGTTTATGCTATGATCATGATCTCTTGTAGATTGCGAAGTTAACTATTGCTATGATAATATTGATGTGATCTATTCCTCCTACATATGCATGAAGGTGACAGTGTGCATGCTATGCTAGTACTTGGTTTAGTAGCGTTGATCTATCTTACACTAAAGGTTACTTAAACATGAGCATTATTGTGGAGCTTGTTAACTCCGGCATTGAGGGTTCGTGTAATCCTACGCAATGTGTTCATCATCCAACAAAAGTGTAGAGTATGCATTTATCTATTCTGTTATGTGATCAATATTGAGAGTGTCCACTAGTGAAAGTGTAATCCCTAGGCCTTGTTCCTAAATACTGCTATCACCGCTGCTTGTTTACTGTTTTACTGTGTTACTACTGCTGCAATACCACCACCATCAACTACACACCATCAAGCTATTTTCTGGCACCGTTGCTACTGCTTATATATATTCATACCACCTGTATTTCACTATCTCTTCGCCGAACTAGTGCACCTATTTGGTGTGTTGGGGACACAAGAGACTTCTTGCTTTGTGGTTGCAGGGTTGCATGAGAGGGATATCTTTGACCTCTTCCTCCCTGAGTTCGATAAACCTTGGGTATCCACTTAAGGGAAAACTTGCTGCTGTTCTACAAACCTCTGCTCTTGGAGGCCCAACACTGTCTACAGGAAAGGAGGGGGAACGTAGACATCAAGCACTTTTCTGCGCCGTTGTCGGGGAGGAAAGGTAAAGGCTCTCATACTACGGTCCTGTGTAAAGTATTTTTCTGGCGCCGTCGTGTGTGTGCTCGAAGCTATTTCCTTTAGATCCTGCAATTGCATCTTTTTGTTTCTTGTTTACACTAGTTTGGCATAATGGACAACAATGAGCTTCTTGTTCTATTTCCTGATTTAAAACATGGATTGTTTGATGCGAAAATTAAAAAACCTATGAAATCTTCTTTGCATGCTGGTAGTAATATTAGTATGAACGCTTTGAACACCATTGTTGACAATAATATAGAAAGTTCTAAGCTTGGGGAAGCTGGTTTTCATGATATTTTTAGTCCCCCAAGCATTGAGGAGAAAATTTTCTTTGATGATACTTTGCCTCCTATTTATGATGATAATGATACTGGTCTTTTAGTGCCTCCTACTATGGAGAGTAAATTTTGTTGTGATTATACTATGCCTCCTACACTTGATGAGAATAATAATGATAGCTACTTTGTTGAATTTGCTCCCACTACAACTAATAAAATTGATTATGCTTATGTGGAGAGTAATAATTTTATGCATGAGACTCATGATAAGAATGCTTTATGTGATAGTTATATTGTTGAGTTTGCTCATGTTGCTACTGAAAATTATTATGAGAGAGGAAAATATGGTTGTAGAAATTTTCATGTTACTAAAATACCTCTCTATGTGCTGAAATTTTTCAAGCTACACTTGTTTTATCTTCCTATGCTTGTTACTTTGCTCTTCATGAACTTGTTTATTTACAAGATTCCTATGCATAGGAAGCATGTTAGACTTAAATGTGTTTTGTATTTGCCTCTGGATGCTCTCTTTTGCTTCAAATACTATTTCTTGCGAGTGCATCATTAAAACTGCTGAGCCCATCTTAATGGCTATAAAGAAAAGAACTTCTTGGGAGATAACCCATGTGTTATTTTGCTACAGTAATTTGTTTTTATTTGTGTCTTGGAAGTTGTTTACTACTGTAGCAACCTCTCCTTATCTTAGTTTTGTGTTTTGTTGTGCCAAGTAAAGTCTTTGATAGTAAAGTAAGTACTAGATTTGGATTACTGCACAGTTCCAGATTTCTTTGCTGTCACGAATCTGAGTCCACCTCCCTGTAGGTAGCTCAGAAAATTAAGCCAATTTACGTGCATGATCCTCAGATATGTACGCAACTTTCATTCAATTTGAGCATTTTCATCTGAGCAAGTCTGGTGCCATTTTAAAATTCGTCAATACGAACTGTTCTGCTTTGACAGATTCTGCCTTTTATTTCGCATTGCCTCTTTCGCTATGTTGGATGAATTTCTTTGATCCACTAATGTCCAGTAGCATTATGCAATGTCCAGAAGTGTTAAGAATGATTGTGTCACCTCTGAATATGTCAATTTATAATGTGCACTAACCCTCTAATGAGTTGTTTCGAGTTTGGTGTGGAGGAAGTTTTCAAGGATCAAGAGAGGAGTATGATGCAACATGATCAAGGAGAGTGAAAGCTCTAAGCTTGGGGATGCACCCGGTGGTTCACCCCTGCATATATCAAGAAGACTCAAGCGTCTAAGCTTGGGGATGCCCAAGGCATCCCCTTCTTCATCGACAACATTATCAGGTTCCTCCCCTGAAACTATATTTTTATTCCATCACATCTTATGTGCTTTTTCTTGGAGCGTCGGTTTGTTTTTGTTTTTGTTTTGTTTGAATAAAATGGATCCTAGCATTCACTTTATGGGAGAGAGACACGCTCCGCTGTAGCATATGGACAAGTATGTCCTTGGTTTCTACTCATAGTATTCATGGCGAAGTTTCTCCTTCGTTAAATTGTTATATGGTTGGAATTGGAAAATGATACATGTAGTAATTGCTATAAATGTCTTGGGTAATGTGATACTTGGCAATTGTTGTGCTCATGATTAAGCTCTTGCACCATATGCTTTGCACCCATTAATGAAGAAATACATAGAGCATGCTAAAATTTGGTTTGCATATTTGGTTTCTCTAAGGTCTAGATAATTTCTAGTATTGAGTTTGAACAACAAGGAAGACGGTGTAGAGTCTTATAATGTTTTCAATATGTCTTTTATGTGAGTTTTGCTGCACCGGTTCATCCTTGTGTTTGTTTCAAATAAGCCTTGCTAGCCTAAACCCTGTATCGAGAGGGAATACTTCTCATGCATCCAAAATACTTGAGCCAACCACTATGCCATTTGTGTCCACCATACCTACCTACTACATGGTATTTTCCAGCCATTCCAAAGTAAATTGCTTGAGTGCTACCTTTAAAATTCCATCATTCACCTTTGCAATATATAGCTCATGGGACAAATAGCTTAAAACCTATTGTGGTATTGAATATGTAATTATGCACTTTATCTCTTATTAAGTTGCTTGCTGTGCGATAACCATGTTTACTGGGGACGCCATCAACTTTTCATTGTTGAATTTCATGTGAGTTGCTATGCATGTTCGTCTTGTCTGAAGTAAGGGCGATCTACACTGAGTTGAATGGTTTGAGCATGCATATTGTGAGAGAAGAACATCGGGCCGCTAACCGAAGCCATGTTCCATGGTGGAAGTTTCAGTTTTGGACAACAATCCTCAAATCTCTAATGAGAAAAGAATTAATTGTTGTTGAATGCTTAAAGCATTAACAGAGGAGTCCATTATCTCGTTGTCTATGTTGTCCCGGTATGGATGTCTAAGTTGAGAATAATCAATAGCGAGAAATCCAATGCGAGCTTTCTCCTTAGACCTTTGTACAAAGTGCATAGAGGTACCCCTTTGTGATACTTGGTTAAAGCATATGTATTGTGGTGATAATCCAGGTAGTCCAAGCTAATTAGGACAAGGTGCGGGCACTATTAGTACACTATGCATGAGGCTTGCAACTTATAAGATATAATTTACATAATGCATATGCTTTATTACTACCGTTGACAAAATTGTTTCATGTTTTCAAAATCAAAGCTCTAGCACAAATATAGCAATCGATGCTTTTTCCTCTATGGAGGACCATTCTTTTACTTTCAATGTTGAGTCAGTTCACCTATTTCTCTCCACCTCAAGAAGCAAACATTTGTGTGAACCGTGCATTGATTCCTACATACTTGCTTATTGCACTTATTATATTACTCTATGTTGACAATATCCATGAGATATACATGTTACAAGTTGAAAGCAACCGCTGAAACTTAATCTTCTTTTGAGTTGCTTCAATACCTTTACTTTGAATTATTGCTTTATGAGTTAACTCTTATGCAAGACTTATTGATGCTTGTCTTGAAGTGCTATTCATGAAAAGTCTTTGCTATATGATTCACTTGTTTACTCATGTCATACACATTGTTTTGATCGCTGCATTCATTACATATGCTTTACAAATAGTATGATCAAGATTATGATGGCATGTCACTCCGTAAATTATCCGTGTTATCGTTTTACCTCGCTCGGGACGAGCAGAACTAAGCTTGGGGATGCTGATACGTCTCCGACGTATCGATAATTTCTTATGTTCCATGCCACATTATTGATGTTATCTACATGTTTTATGCACACTTTATGTCATATTCGTGCATTTTCTCGGAACTAACCTATTAACAAGATGCCGAAGTGCAGTTCTGTTTCTGCTGTTTTTGGTTTCAGAAATCCTAGTAACGAAATATTCTCGGAATCGGACGAAATCAACGCCTGTGTTCCTATTTTACCCGGAAGCATCCGGAACACACGAGAACCGCCAGAGAAGGGAGGCGGTGGCCACCACACCACACCCCGGCGCGGCCTAGGGGGCGCTCAGGGTGTGGGCCCCCCTTCGACCTTCCTGTGCCGCCTCTTCGCCTATAAGAAGCCCCTGGATCAGAAAACCCTACACCAATTGACGAAACCCACGAAAACCTTCCAGAGCCGCCGCCATCGCGAAGCCAAGATCTGGGGGACAGGATCTCTGTTCCGGCACCCTGCCGGAGCGGGGAAGTGCCCCCGGAAGGCTTCTCCATCGACACCGCTGCCATCTCCACCGCCATCTTCATCACCGCTGCTGCTCCCATGAGGAGGGAGTAGTTCTCCATCGAGGCTCGGGGCTGTACCGGTAGCTATGTGGTTAATCTCTCTACTATGTACTTCAATACAATGATCTCATGAGCTGCTTTACATGATTGAGATTCATCTGAGTTTTGTATCACAATTCATCTATGTGCTACTCTAGTGATGTGTTATTAAAGTAGTTCTATTCCTCCTGCACGTGTGTAATGGTGACAGTGTGTGCACCGTGTTAGTACTTGGTTTATGCTATGATCATGATCTCTTGTAGATTGCGAAGTTAACTATTGCTATGATAATATTGATGTGATCTATTCCTCCTACATATGCATGAAGGTGACAGTGTGCATGCTATGCTAGTACTTGGTTTAGTAGCGTTGATCTATCTTACACTAAAGGTTACTTAAACATGAGCATTATTGTGGAGCTTGTTAACTCCGGCATTGAGGGTTCGTGTAATCCTACGCAATGTGTTCATCATCCAACAAAAGTGTAGAGTATGCATTTATCTATTCTGTTATGTGATCAATATTGAGAGTGTCCACTAGTGAAAGTGTAATCCCTAGGCCTTGTTCCTAAATACTGCTATCACCGCTGCTTGTTTATCGTTTCTTTGTGTTACTACTGCTGCAATACCACCACCATCAACTACACACCATCAAGCTATTTTCTGGCACCGTTGCTACTGCTTATATATATTCATACCACCTGTATTTCACTATCTCTTCGCCGAACTAGTGCACCTATTTGGTGTGTTGGGGACACAAGAGACTTCTTGCTTTGTGGTTGCAGGGTTGCATGAGAGGGATATCTTTGACCTCTTCCTCCCTGAGTTCGATAAACCTTGGGTATCCACTTAAGGGAAAACTTGCTGCTGTTCTACAAACCTCTGCTCTTGGAGGCCCAACACTGTCTACAGGAAAGGAGGGGGAACGTAGACATCAGATAGCTCATCAAACGAGGAGTGCTTGGCAGTTTCTTCTGAAGGCGGAAAGTTGCACATATCAAGCATCATGAACAGTTATATTAGTATACGAAATCAACTCGGATCTCATACCACGGAGGCGGGTCTCAAGAAGCTGGACAGCTTTCTGGCTATTTTCCGCGCTCTGACGCAGCCCTTCGATCTCCGTGATCTGCTCCAGCACATGGATGCGGAGATCCTCGTGCAATTTCCGCGTCGTCTGAGAAGCAGAGAGGAGTTAGCCGGATATTTTAAATCCGGGGGGCTGGCGAAGAATCCAAATTCTTGAAGGAATAAAATTTTTAAATCTCCGCCTAAGGTACATCTTGAGAAAGCATCGGCTAACACATGTTACATGGAAATGTCTGACCCAATGCTTGGGGGCTAGTATTACCTGCCGCACTTCTTTGTGCTTGGCGAAAAACTCTTTCAGATCGTTCTCCAGGACGGTGAGCTCTTGCATCTCTTCATCCAACTTCCCCCAGACCTTGTTCAGCATGGCGGAAACTTCGGTGGGGCGACTCGGAGAGGTGGGGGCAGTGCGTCCATGTCGGAAGCTCGGTGGCGGGGCAGTTCTTGAACGGCGGCAGCCTCCTTGTGCTCGTCGGGTCGGAAACGTCCTTCAAATAGAAGAAGCCTCCGGACCAGTACCGCGCGGATTCGTGGCGGTCGGTGTGGGGGTAGACGCGGCCCGGGCGGATCATGAAGGTGATGGATCCGCATGTTGCCAGCTCGGTGGAGTTCCGGATCTTCTCCTTCTTGACGGTGAAGTAGTATTGAAACAGAGGAAGCTCGGGAGTTACCCGGAGATGGCCCTCGCACAGGGTGACGTGATTGCTGATTGCAAGCACGCTGTTTGGAGAGATGTTGTGGGGTTGGAGCCCGTAAACCTTCAGGATCTCCAGGAAGAAGTCCGAAGGCGGAAACGAAAAACCCCGCTCCACCAGTGCCTTCGTCAGCACCATCTCATTGTCCTCCGGAGCTGGGGCTAGTTCATCAGGAACCGACCTCCAGCTTCCGGGTTGCAGGAAGCCCTCCGTCTCGAGGTTCGTCAGCTCCGTCTTGGTGGTGGTGCAAGGCCACCATTTTCCCCTGGCTTCAGCATCTCGTTGGCGAGCCTTTGATTTTTTGGCAGCGGCCTCTTCCGCCTTGTGCTCCGCCTGATCCTCCCTGGAGGCCTTTTCCGGGTTAGCAGAAGTCCCTTCGGTTTCCTTGCCGGAATCCTTTGAAGGACCCAGCTTAACTGGAGCGAAAGGTGGAGGGGCGGAGGAGATTGGGGTGGCCATGATCGGTTCAGAGGCTGGAGGCGGAGTCGTTGAAGACATCTGAAGAAAAGTTGAATGGCGGAAAATGTTCTTTAGTCGGATCCAGCATCGTTTTCCCCAAGTTCATCCCTACTAACTACGGCGCGAGAGCAAAGTTCGAGAACTAACCGTAATAGCGTTTACGGCGGTTGGAGTCGCCGGCGACGAGGTTTCCGCGCGGTGGCTCGCTGATGTTAAGAACAGGATGAACACGACGCGGCGGTGAAGTAACTTCGGTGATGTTCCGGTGAGATTCCGGCACGGCGGAGAGGGAGCTCGCGGCGGCGCTCGGCAGAGAGGTGAGAAGGGGGGTGAATGAGGGTTAAGGCGTCGACGGCGGATATTTATAGGCCGGCGGGCGAGATTCGTGCTCCGCATCCTGTGGTCGGAATGCAAGCGTCGCACCGTTGGATGCATGACACGTGTCCTAAACCCTAAGCGGTAAAAATGGCTAGAGATAAGTTACCGCACAAATCGCGCGAAAATGGCGCCAGAATTGGCGGAACCGTTTGAGTCTTTTAAGATTCCGGGTAATTGCGTGAGGATAAGTTGGCTCTCATTCGCGAGCAGGGAGTAACCCGGAAATGTTCTTTGGAACGTCGATGGATGAAGTCCCGCAGGATGGGAACATTTTCCGACTATAAGTTGGAAAAAGAAGAAAATGTGAAGTTGGAGTTCTTCAAGTTTCTCCGCGTTGCCAACGTTTGTCGGAGATCATGATGGACTAGCAAGGCAGAAACAGCAGGTGAAACTCGGAGAACTCTGGGGGCTACTGTTGTGGGTATACTTCATGGGTGTACCATCGACAGTGCCTGGATCCGGCAAGCCCGGGTGGCCCACAGATGGTGGTGAGGCATGTGGCCCATCGGGCGGCCCAGTTGCTGTTGATCCTGACGGAAGATGTCCGGCCCAGGGGCAGGGAGCCGGATCCAACCGACGTTGAGGAGGAACCCGGATCCACGGAGGCCCATTAAGGGACCCGGATCCGGTACGACGTAGATGGAAGGGTGGATCCTTGGCGTACACGGCAAGACATTGTACCGTAGTTAGGAAACCTGTATCCGGGTAGGACTCTCCATGTAAACCCTAGATCCGTGCGCCTTTATAAGCTGGATCCTGGGAGCCCTAGAGGCAGAATCTCAACTCATTGTAACATCGCGAAAGCGCCCAGATAATTCCAGACAAGCAACAGTAGGCCCTGTCATCGAGCAGGTGTTCCGAAGCTGGGTAAATCGCGTACCACCGTCCCGTGTGCACTCCGCCCTATGGCCCCTACTTCTTCTCCCCCTCGTGAGGATCCCTCCTCCGAGGTACCGTCGATTAGGCAACGACAACCGGCGATGTCGACGGCCGTAGAGATGCGCCGCAAGATCCGGGATCGTCACGCGGGATGCTCACTACTGGACCTAGTTAAAATAATAAAAAATTGTCAATGCAAATTCATCAATTGATAAAACAAATGCATTTCTACAAAATTCTAATTTATTTCACTTCAATTTCCATTTCTATTCCTTCATTTTCATTTCAATATTATTCCAATTCCAATTTCTATTCAATTTCTATTTCTATTTCATTTCAATTTCTATTCCAATTTCAATTTCTATTCCAATTCCTATTTCAATTTCTATTTCAATTCCTATTTCTATTCCTTTCCTATTTCTATTTCATTTCCATTTCATACTACTAAAAAGCTACAAAAAAAGAAAAAAAATGAAAAACAAACTTACCATGTGGGCGACGGGCAGGTGAGGCGGCGAGCTGCTGCGGCGGCCGGGCTGCTGCGGGGGCCGACCGGGCTGCTGCGAGGCGGCGGGCTCGGCTGCTGCGGGGGCGGCACGGAGGCAGGTGGTGGCGCGGGGGGCGGCTCGGCGGCGCGGGGGGCGGCTCGGCGGCGCGGGGGCGGCTCGACGACGCGGGGGGCGGAGCAGCTCTGCTGCGGCGGGGTGGTGGTGGCGGTGAGGCGGCCGGTGAGGGGCGGCAGCAGCGCGGGCGGGTGGCGGCGGGGTGGTGGCGGCAGGTGGCGGCCGGGTGGTGGCGGCGGCAGCGGAATCTGGCGGCGGCGGCAGGTGGCGGCGGTGAGGCGGCCGGTGAGGGGGCGGCGGCGGCGGGTTGCGCGGGGGCGGGTGAGGTTGGGGGGCAGCTGGTTTCTGGCCCCCGACCGTGTCGACCTGGCCGTTATGGCCACATCACTGTGCCGACGGTCGCGTATGTGCCGACGGTGACCGTCGGCACAAGTAGGGTTTTTTTTCTTTTTTTTTTTTAATTTTTTTACTGCAAATAATAAGAATAGATTATCACACATGGCATGGAAAGCAAAGGTTGGGCCCACTTTACCATGAAATAGGAGCCGACAAACCCGCAGCGGGAGTTTCCACGTACAGATTCAGGATTACAGCAAGTGTGCGTGTGGCACGCGTGTCTGAATAAGGCCGTGCCCGGGACCTATATATTGCATGCACCAAACCTACATCACACATATACACATATGATATGGACACATGCAAGGTTTCCAGGGCTTCCGACGCTCCGGTGGTCTCTATCCGGCAAAACCCTAGAGTGAGGGGGTCGATGGTCTACCCCTATAGCTTTCTCCGTACGAGGACTGAACAACAGACTCTTTGATTTCTTTTGGTTTGTTTAGGACATATTTGCATGGAAAGCAAAGGTTGGGCCCACTTTACCATGAAATAGGAGCCGACAGACCCGCAGCGGGAGTTTCCACGTACAGATTCAGGATTGCAGCAAGTGTTCGTGTGGCACGCGTGTCTGAATAAGGCCATGCCCGGGACCTATATATTGCATGCACCAAACCTACATCACACATATACACATATGATATGGACACATGCAAGGTTTCCAGGGATTCCGACGCTCCGGTGGTCTCTATCCGGCAAAACCCTAGAGTGAGGAGGTCGATGGTCTACCCCTATAGCTTTCCCCGTACGAGGACTGAACAACAGACTCTTTGATTTCTTTTGGTTTGTTTAGGCTTGGTTAGGTCATAGGTACATGTGTAAACAAGGATCATACCCTATGATCCCAAGGTTCTCTCCGGTTCACCTCCGAGGGAGTTCCCCCCTATACATGCAGAATCTGCCTAAGTGTAGGAACCCCATGTCCGAGAAGCCGGGCACACCCGGAGGGGGTAGCATTGGATATAGAACCATCTCAAATCACTTTTGTGCATGCCATGTGGACACACACAACTTTTGGGGCCATTCCCTAGGTCCGATGCTCGATTTCTGACGAAACCCTAGTTCTGTTGACCGCGCCGTCTACCCCTTTGACTGCATCCCATCGGGGGTCCCCCGGTGGGCGTATGCCTACGTTTGAGCTTGGTTAGGTCATAGGTACATTGTAAACAAGGATCATCCCATATGATCCCAAGGTTCTCTACGGTTCACCTCCGAGGGAGTTCCCCCCTATACATGCAGAATCTGCCTAAGTGTAGGAAACCCATGTCCGAGAAGCCGGGCACACCCGGAGGGGGTAGCATTGGATATAGAACCATCTCAAATCACTTTTGTGCATGCCATGTGGACACACACAACTTTTGGGGCCATTCCCTAGGTCCGATGCTCGATTTCTGACGAAACCCTAGTTCTGTTGACCGCGCCGTCTACCCCTTTGAATGCATCCCATCGGGGTCCCCGGTGGGCGTATGCCTTAGTTTTAGCTTGGTTAGGTCATAGGTACATGTGGAAACAAGGATCATACCCTATGATCCCAAGGTTCTCTCCGGTTCACCTCCGAGGGAGTTCCCCCGAAACATTGAGTAACAGCCTAAGTGTAGGAACCCCATGTCCGAGAAGCCGGGCACACCCGGAGGGGGTAGCATTGGATATAGAACCATCTCAAATCACTTTTGTGCATGCCATGTGGACACACACAACTTTTGGGGCCATTCCCTAGGTCTGATGCTCGATTTCTGACGAAACCCTAGTTCTGTTGACCGCGCCGTCTACCCCTTTGACTGCATCCCATCGGGGTTCCCCCGGTGGGCGTATGCCTACGTTTGAGCTTGGTTAGGTCATAGGTACATGTGTAAACAAGGATCATCCCATATGATCCCAAGGTTCTCTCCGGTTCACCTCCGAGGGAGTTCCCCCCTATACATGCAGAATCTGCCTAAGTGTAGGAACCCCATGTCCGAGAAGCCGGGCACACCCGGAGGGGGTAGCATTGGATATAGAACCATCTCAAATCACTTTTGTGCATGCCATGTGGACACACACAACTTTTGGGGCCATTCCCTAGGTCCGATGCTCGATTTCTGACGAAACCCTAGTTCTGTTGACCGCACCATCTACCCCTTTGACTGCATCCCATCGGGGGTCCCCCGGTGGGCGTATGCCTACGTTTGAGCTTGGTTAGGTCATAGGTACATGTGGAAACAAGGATCATACCCTATGATCCCAAGGTTCTCTCCGGTTCACCTCCGAGGGAGTTCCCCCTATACATGCGAGAATCCGCCTAAGTGTAGGAACCCCATGTCCGAGAAGCGGGCACACCCGGAGGGGGTAGAATTGGATATAGAACCATCTCAAATCACTTTTTGCATGCCATGTGGACACACACAACTTTTGGGGCCATTCCCTAGGTCCGATGCTCGATTTCGACGAAACCCTAGTTACGTTGGACCGCGCCGTCTACCCCTTTGACTGCATCCCATCGGGGGTCCCCCGGTGGGCGTATGCCTACGTTTGAGCTTGGTTAGGTCATAGGTACATGTGTAAACAAGGATCATACCCTATGATCCCAAGGTTCTCTCTGGTTCACCTCCGAGGGAGTTCCCCCCTATACATGCAGAATCTGCCTAAGTGTAGGAACCCCATGTCCGAGAAGCCGGGCACACCCGGAGGGGGTAGCATTGGATATAGAACCATCTCAAATCACTTTTGTGCTTGCCATGTGGACACACACAACTTTTGGGGCCATTCCCTAGGTCCGATGCTCGATTTCTGACGAAACCCTAGTTACGTTGACCGCGCCATCTACCCCTTTGATCGCGTCCCATCGGGGTCCCCCGGTGGGCGTATGCCTACGTTTGAGCTTGGTTAGGTCATAGGTACATGTGGAAACAAGGATCATACCCTATGATCCCAAGGTTCTCTCCGGTTCACCTCCGAGGAGTTCCCCCTATACATGCAGACCGCCTAAGTGTAGGAACCCCATGTCCGAGAAGCCGGCACACCGGAGGGGGTAGCATTGGATATATAACCATCTCAAATCACTTTTGTGCTTGCCATGTGGACACACACAACTTTTGGGGCCATTCCCTAGGTCCGATGCTCGATTTCGACGAAACCCTAGTTACGTTGACCGCGCCGTCTACCCTTTGATCGCATCCCATCGGGGTCCCCGGTGGGCGTATGCCTACGTTTGAGCTTGGTTAGGTCATAGGTACATGTGTAAACAAGGATCATCCCATATTATCCCAAGGTTATCTCCGGTTCACCTCCGAGGGAGTTCCCCTATACATGCGTAATCCGCCTAAGTGTAGGAACCCCATGTCCGAGAAGCCGGCACACCCGGAGGGGGTAGCATTGGATATAGAACCATCTCAAATCACTTTTGTGCATGCCATGTGGACACACACAACTTTTGGGGCCATTCCCTAGGTCCGATGCTCGATTTCTGACGAAACCCTAGTTCTGTTGACCGCACCATCTACCCCTTTGACTGCATCCCATCGAGGGTCCCCCGGTGGGCGTATGCCTACGTTTGAGCTTGGTTAGGTCATAGGTACATGTGGAAACAAGGATCATACCCTATGATCCCAAGGTTCTCTCCGGTTCACCTCCGAGGGAGTTCCCCCCTATACATGCAGAATCTGCCTAAGTGTAGGAACCCCATGTCCGAGAAGCCGGGCACACCCGGAGGGGGTAGAATTGGATATAGAACCATCTCAAATCACTTTTTTGCATGCCATGTGGACACACACAACTTTTGGGGCCATTCCCTAGGTCCGATGCTCGATTTCTGACGAAACCCTAGTTCTGTTGACCGCGCCGTCTACCCCTTTGACTGCATCCCATCGGGGGTCCCCCGGTGGGCGTATGCCTACGTTTGAGCTTGGTTAGGTCATAGGTACATGTGTAAACAAGGATCATACCCTATGATCCCAAGGTTCTCTACGGTTCACCTCAGGGAGTTCCCCCTATACATGCGAGAATGCGCCTAAGTGTAGGAACCCCATGTCCGAGAAGCGGGCACACCCGGAGGGGGTAGCATTGGATATAGAACCATCTCAAATCACTTTTGTGCATGCCATGTGGACACACACAACTTTTGGGGCCATTCCCTAGGTCCGATGCTCGATTTCTGACGAAACCCTAGTTCTGTTGACCGCGCCATCTACCCCTTTGACTGCGTCCCATCGGGGGTCCCCCGGTGGGCGTATGCCTACGTTTGAGCTTGGTTAGGTCATAGGTACATGTGGAAACAAGGATCATACCCTATGATCCCAAGGTTCTCTCCGGTTCACCTCCGAGGGAGTTCCCCCCTATACATGCAGAATCTGCCTAAGTGTAGGAACCCCATGTCCGAGAAGCCGGGCACACCCGGAGGGGGTAGCATTGGATATAGAACCATCTCAAATCACTTTTGTGCTTGCCATGTGGACACACACAACTTTTGGGGCCATTCCCTAGGTCCGATGCTCGATTTCTGACGAAACCCTAGTTCTGTTGACCGCGCCGTCTACCCCTTTGACTGCATCCCATCGGGGGTCCCCCGGTGGGCGTATGCCTACGTTTAAGCTTGGTTAGGTCATAGGTACATGTGTAAACAAGGATCATCCCATATGATCCCAAGGTTCTCTCCGGTTCACCTCCGAGGGAGTTCCCCCCTATACATGCGAGACCGCCTAAGTGTAGGAACCCCATGTCCGAGAAGCCGGGCACACCCGGAGGGGGTAGCATTGGATATAGAACCATCTCAAATCACTTTTGTGCATGCCATGTGGACACACACAACTTTTGGGGCCATTCCCTAGGTCCGATGCTCGATTTCTGATGAAACCCTAGTTCTGTTGACCGCGCCGTCTACCCCTTTGACTGCATCCCATCGGGGGTCCCCTAGTGGGCGTATGCCTACGTTTGAGCTTGGTTAGGTCATAGGTACATGTGGAAACAAGGATCATACCCTATGATCCCAAGGTTCTCTCCGGTTCACCTCCGAGGGAGTTCCCCCCTATACATGCAGAATCTGCCTAAGTGTAGGAACCCCATGTCCGAGAAGCCGGGCACACCCGGAGGGGGTAGCATTGGATATATAACCATCTCAAATCACTTTTGTGCATGCCATGTGGACACACACAACTTTTGGGGCCATTCGCTAGGTCCGATGCTCGATTTCTGACGAAACCCTAGTTCTGTTGACCGCGCCGTCTACCCCTTTGACTGTATCCCATCGGGGGTCCCCCGGTGGGCGTATGCCTACGTTTGAGCTTGGTTAGGTCATAGGTACATGTGGAAACAAGGATCATACCCTATGATCCCAAGGTTCTCTCCGGTTCACCTCCGAGGGAGTTCCCCCCTATACATGCAGAATCTGCCTAAGTGTAGGAACCCCATGTCCGAGAAGCCGGGCACACCCGGAGGGGGTAGCATTGGATATAGAACCATCTCAAATAACTTTTTTGCATGCCATGTGGACACACACAACTTTTGGGGCCATTCCCTAGGTCCGATGCTCGATTTCTGACGAAACCCTAGTTCTGTTGACCGCGCCGTCTACCCCTTTGACTGCATCCCATCGGGGGTCCCCCGGTGGGCGTATGCCTATGTTTGAGCTTGGTTAGGTCATAGGTACATGTGTAAACAAGGATCATACCATATGATCCCAAGGTTCTCTCCGGTTCACCTCCGAGGGAGTTCCCCCCTATACATGCAGAATCTGCCTAAGTGTAGGAACCCCATGTCCGAGAAGCCGGGTTATAACCCACAAGTATAGAGGATCGCGATAGTATTCGAGGGAAGTAAAACCCAAATTTATTGATTCGACACAAGGGGAGGTAAAGAATACTTATAAGCCTTAACAACTGAGTTGTCAATTCAGCTGCACCTGGAAAAGCAATAGCAACAGGGGTGATGTGAAAGTAGCAGTGATATGAGAGCAATAGTAACAGTAACTCAGCAGCAGTAATAGTAACACAGGAGCAATGGCACCAAAAAATAGTTGATACTACTTCCAATGACATGTAGAACAAGTATATGATGATGAGAGATGGACCGGGGTTCCCAGCGATCTACACTAGTGGCAACTCTCCAATAAGTGACAAGTGTTGGGTGAACAAATTACAGTTGGGCAATTGATAGGAATCAAAGCATTAAGATAGAACATCAGGCTTATTAATTATGTAGGCATGTTTTCCAATTATAGTCGTACGTGCTCGCAATGAGAAACTTGCACAACATCTTTTGTCCTACCAGCCGGTGGCAGCCGGGCCTCAAGGGAAACTACTGGATATTAAGGTACTCCTTTTAATAGAGTACCGGAGCAAAGCATTAACACTCCGTGAAAACATGTGTCCCTCACATCACCGCCATCCCCTCCGGTTGTCCCGATTTCTGTCACTTCGGGGCCTTTGGTTCCGGACAGCGACATGTGCATACAACTTGTAGATACAATCTAAGCAATTCATATAGAGCTCAAATCTAAGATCATGCCACTCGGGCCCTAGTGACAAGCATTAAGCATAACAAGATTGCAGCAACAATAACTTCACAAACTTTATAGATAGACTAATCATAATGTATCATCCATCGGATCCCAACAAACACAACACCGATTACATCAGATGAATCTCAATCATGTAAGGCAGCTCATGAGATCATTGTATTAAAGTACATGGAGGAGAGAATACCAACTAGCTACTGCTAGAACCCGTAGTCCATGGGGGAACTACTCACGGAGCATGGCGGAGGCGGTGGTGTTGATGGAGATGGCTTCCGGGGGCACTTCCCCGTCCCGGCAGGGTGCCGGAACAGAGACTTTTGTCCCCCGAATTGGAGTTTCGCGATGGCGGCGGTGCCCCTGGAGTCTTTCTGGAGTTTCGTCAATTGGTACGGTGTTTTTAGGTCGAAAGGGATTTTATAGGCGAAGAGGCGGCGCAGGGGGGCACCTGGGGGCGCCTCACCCTAGGCCGGCGCGGCCAGGGTCTGGCCCGCGCCGCCTTGTGGTGTGGTGGCCCCCTGGCCCCTCTCCGACTCTTCTTCGGTGTTCTGGAGCCTTCTGGGAAAAATAGGAGGTTTGGCGTTGATTTCGTCCAATTCCGAGAATATTGCCCGAACAGCCTTTCTGGAACCAAAAACAGCAGAAAACAGGAACTGGCACTGTGGCATCTTGTTAATAGGTTAGTTCCGGAAAACGCATAAAAACATTATAAAGTGCAAGCAAAACATGTAAGTATTGTCATAAAACAAGCATGGAACAACAGAAATTATGGATACGTCGGGGACGTATCAGCATCCCCAAGCTTAGTTCCTGCTCGTCCCGAGCAGGTAAACGATAAAAAGAATAATTTCTGTAGTGACATGCTACTTACATAACCTTGATCATACTATTACAAAGCATATGAAATGAATGAAGTGACTCAAGGCAATGATCTATAGTTGCTAACAAGTAGATAACATATAGCAAGACTTTTCATGAATAATACTTTCAAGACAAGCATCAAAAGTCTTGCACAAGAGTTAACTCATAAAGCAATAAATTCAAAGTAAAGGCATCGAAGCAACACAAAGGAAGATATAAGTTTCAGCGGTTGCTTTCAACTTTCAACATGTATATCTCACGGATATTGTCAACATAGAGTAATATGATGAATGCAAATATGCAAGTATGTAAGAATCAATGCACAGTTGACACAAGTGTTTGCTTCTAAGGTGGAAGGAAGTAGGTAAACTGACTCAACATAAAGTAAAAGAATGGCCCTTCGCAGAGGGAAGCATTGATTGCTATATTTGTGCTAGAGCTTTGGTTTTGAAAACATAAAGAGAGCATAAAAGTAAAATTTTGAGAGGTGTTTGTTGTTGTCAACGAATGGTAGTGGGTACTCTAACCCCCTTGCCAGACAAACCTTCAAAGAGCGGCTCCCATTTTATTTTATTTTTGGGTGGCACTCCTTCCAACCTTTCTTTCACAAACCATGGCTAACCGAATCCTCGGGTGCCTGCCAACAATCTCATACCATGAAGGAGTGCCTTTTTATTTTAGTTTTATTATGATGACACTCCCCCCAACCTTTGCTTACACAAGCCATGGCTAACCGAATCCTTCGGGTGCCGTCCAAAAATCACATACCATGGAGGAGTGTCTATTTAGTTTAATTAATTTGGGACTGGGAATCCCATTGCCAGCTCTTTTTGCAAAATTATTGGATAAGCGGATGAAGCCACTAGTCCATTGGTGAAAGTTGCCCAACAAGATTGAAAGATAAACACCACATACTTCCTCATGAGCTATAAAACATTAACACAAATTGAGAAGCATTTTGAATTGTTTAAAGGTAGCACTCAAGCAATTTACTTTGGAATGGCAGGAAATACCACATAGTAGGTAGGTATGGTGGACACAATTGGCATAGTGGTTGGCTCAAGGATTTTGGATGCATGAGAAGTATTCCCTCTCGATACAAGGCTTAGGCTAGCAAGGTTGTTTGAAGCAAACACAAGTATGAACCGATACAGCAAAACTTACATAAAAACATATTGCAAGCATTATAATACTCTACACTGTCTTCCTTGTTGCTCAAACACTTTTACTAGAAAATATCTAGACCTTAAGAGAGACCAATCATGCAAACCAATTTTAACAAGCTCTACGGTAGTTCTCCACTAATAGGTTTAAACTACATGCAAAAACTTATGATCTACTTGAGAGCTCAAAACAATTGCCAAGTATCAAATTATCCAAGACATATGAGGCATTTTCTTTTTCCAACCAAATAACCATAAGTATTGTAGCTTCCAACTTTTATCATTGAACATTAAAAGTAAAACGAAGAACAAGTGTTCATATGAAAAAGCGGAGCGTGTCTCTCTCCCAAACAAGGATTGCTAGGATCCGAATTTATTCAAACACAAACAAAAATAAAAACACACAGACGCTCCAAATAAAGCACATATGATGTGACCGAATAAAAATATAGTTTCAGGGGAGGAACCTGATAAGTTGATGAAGAAGGGGATGCCTTGGGCATCCCCAAGCTTAGACGCTTGAGTCTTCTTGAAATATGCAGGGATGAACCACGGGGGCATCCCCAAGCTTAGACTTTTCACTCTTCTTGATCATATATCATCCTCCTCTCTTGACCCTTGAAAACTTCCTTCACACCAAACTTCTCATAAACTTCATTAGAGGGGTTAGTACTCAAAAAAAAAATTGAATCCACCTTGGTCCTGTAGTGGCACATTGCAAGAACTCAATAAAATATTAGCTACAGCTCTCTATGTCTAGAAAAGCTCGCTTAAAGTCCACAAGAGACAATGCAAAAAACAGAGATAGAATCTGCCAAAACAGAACAGCCAGTAAAGACAAATTTTAATAAAATACTTCCGTTGCTCAAATCAGAAAACTCAAAACTAATGAAAGTTGCGTACATATCTGAGGAACACGCACGTAAATTGGCATATTTTTCTGATTTTCCTACAGAGAAAACAGCCCAGATTCGTGACAGATAGAAATCTGTTTCTGCGCAGAAATCCCAATCTAGTATCAACCTTCGATTAGAAGCTTCACTTGGCACAACAAAACACAAAACTAAGATAAGGAGAGGTTGCTACAGTAGTAAACAACTTCCAAGACACAAATATAAAACAAAGTACTGTAGCAAAATAACACATGGGTTATCTCCCAAGAAACTGCTTTCTTTATAGCCATTAAGATGGGCTCAGCAGTTTTAATGATGCACTCGCAAGAAATAGTATTTGAAGCAAAAGAGAGCATCAAGAGGCAAATCCAAAACACATTTAAGTCAAACATGCTTCCTATGCGTAGGAATCTTGTACATAAACAAGTTCATGAAAAGCAAAGTAACAAGCATAGGAAGATAGAACAAGTGTAATTTCAAGATTTTAAGCACATAGAGAGGTGTTTTAGTACCATGCAAATTTCTACAACCATATTTTCCTCTCTCATAATAATTTTCAGTAGCTTCATGAGCAAACTCAACAATATAACTATCACATAAAGCATACTTTCCATGATTCCCAAACACATAATTTTTATCAAGTTCAAGAATAGTGGAATTAAAACTTTCAAACTTACTTTTATTAATAATATAACAAGGTAGTTGATCAATCTCAAGAGATATGGGACTCATAGAATAAGTCAAGAACTCTCCAATCCCATTTTCATTAGTAACACAATTAATATTATCAAGTAACATAGGACCATCATCTAGAGCTTTATCATAAACATTTGCCAAGCAAAATTCTTTAGTACCATGCATTTCGACATTAGGAACAAACAAAGCATTATCATAAGATTTATCAAAGTAGCATGGATTATCATAAATAACAGTAGCGTAATTATTCTCACAAGTTTTACTCATAGGGAAAATTTCAAGAGAATCCACAGGAACATAACATTCAACCTCTTTCGGTAAGCATGGAGGACAATCAAATAGTGTAAGAGATAAAGAGTTACTCTCATTAGAAGGTTGGCATGGGTAGCTAATCCATTCTTCCTCCTTTTGTTCGTCGCTCTCCTCTTCTTTTTCATCCAATGAGCTTTCAGGTTCATCAATTTCCTCCTCTTTTTCATCCAATAAGCTTTCAGGTTCATCAGTTTCTTCTTCCACAGGTTCCTGCAAATTGTGAGTGCATTCTTGTGCATTAATGTGTCTCTCTTTATAGTCAATGATATAAGGATTATCACTGAAGCATTCTATGCAACAATTAAGGATAGAAGAGACATAATCTTTAAGGTCCTAACAAACAACACAAGTTTCATAATTCTCAACCATGAAGGATTCGATCTCAGAAGCTCCCATAAATACGACAAATTGTTCTACCTCTTCGAACCCATAATGAATATAGCAATTCCGATTATAGTTCTTAATTAAAAATTCCTCACTAAAGCCACATTGAAATTTAAGATGTTTAGTATCCTGTCGAGAGCAACAGTTTATATCATGGCGTTTAAGCAAGATTTTAGCAATTGTATTCACTTTTTCTATCATAGCACTCATTACTTCACCCGCTCTTGATTTCCTATAATTATTATAACATTCTATGAGCTCCAAGTAGGTTGTAGGTTCTCCCATAACAGCAGTTTTTAATTTTTAGATTTTTCAAATTTTTATGGATTTTCGGGTATATGAGGAAAATAAAACAAGACAAAAACAAACTAAGCAAAAGTAAACTAAGCAAAATAGTACTAGACAGAAATAAACTAAGCACAAATAAACTAGGAAAAAGTAAATTAAGCAAAACAAAATAAAATAAAACAGAGAGAGAGGTAGAGTGTACTCCCCAGGTGAACTTATGAGTAGAGCTATGCCTCCCCGGCAACGGCGCCAGAAAACAGTCTTGATAACCCACAAGTATAGAGGATCGCGATAGTATTCGAGGGAAGTAAAACCCAAATTTATTGATTCGACACAAGGGGAGGTAAAGAATACTTATAAGCCTTAACAACTGAGTTGTCAATTCAGCTGCACCTGGAAAAGCACTAGCAACAGGGGTGATGTGAAAGTAGCAGTGATATGAGAGCAATAGTAACAGTAACTCAGCAGCAGTAATAGTAACACAGGAGCAATGGCACCAGAAAATAGTTGATACTACTTCCAATGACATGTAGAACAAGTATATGATGATGAGAGATGGACCGGGGTTCCCAGTGATCTACACTAGTGGCAACTCTCCAATAAGTGACAAGTGTTGGGTGAACAAATTACAGTTGGGCAATTGATAGGAATCAAAGCATTAAGATAGAACATCAGGCTTATTAATTATGTAGGCATGTTTTCCAATTATAGTCGTACGTGCTCGCAATGAGAAACTTGCACAACATCTTTTGTCCTACCAGCCGGTGGCAGCCGGGTGATACGTCTCCGACGTATCGATAATTTCTTATGTTCCATGCCACATTATTGATGTTATCTACATGTTTTATGCACACTTTATGTCATATTCGTGCATTTTCTGGAACTAACCTATTAACAAGATGCCGAAGTGCCAGTTGCTGTTTTCTGCTGTTTTTGGTTTCAGAAATCCTAGTAACGAAATATTCTCGGAATTGGACGAAATCAACGCCCAGGGTCCTATTTTGCCACGAAGCTTCCAGAAGACCGAAGAGGAGACGAAGTGGGGCCACGAGGTGGCCACACCCTAGGGCGGCGCGGCCCGCCTTGGCCGCGCGGCCCTGTGGTGTGGGCCCCTCGTGCCGCCTCCTGACCTGCCCTTCCGCCTACTTAAAGCCTCCGTCGCGAAACCCCCAGTACCGAGAGCCACGATACGGAAAACCTTCCAGAGACGCCGCCGCCGCCGATCCCATCTCGGGGGATCCAGGAGATCGCCTCCGGCACCCTGCCGGAGAGGGGATTCATCTCCCGGAGGACTCTACGCCGCCATGGTCGCCTCCGGAGTGATGTGTGAGTAGTCTACCCCTGGACTATGGGTCCATAGCAGTAGCTAGATGGTTGTCTTCTCCCCATTGTGCTTAATTGTCGGATCTTGTGAGCTGCCTAACATGATCAAGATCATCTATTTGTAATTCTATATGTTGCGTTTGTTTGGATCCGATGAATAGAGAATACTTGTTATGTTGATTATCAAAGTTATGTCTATGTGTTGTTTATGATCTTGCATGCTCTCCGTTACTAGTAGATGCTCTGGCCAAGTAGATGCTTGTAACTCCAAGAGGGAGTATTTATGCTCGATAGTGGGTTCATGCCTCCATTGATATCTGGGACAGTGACAGAAAGTTCTAAGGTTGTGGATGTGCTGTTGCCACTAGGGATAAAACATTGGTGCTATGTTCAAGGATGTAGTTACTGATTACATTACGCGCAATACTTAATGCAATTGTCTGTTGTTAGCAACTTAATACTGGAGGGGGTTCGGATGATAACCTGAAGGCGGACTTTTTAGGCATAGATGCATGCTGGATGGCGGTCTATGTACTTTGTCGTAATGCCCAATTAAATCTCACTATACTCATCATGATATGTATGTGCATGGTCATGCCCTCTTTATTTGTCAATTGCCCAACTGTAATTTGTTCACCCAACATGCTGTTTATCTTATGGGAGAGACACCTCTAGTGAACTGTGGACCCCGGTCCAATTTTCTATACTGAAATACAATCTACTGCAATACTGTTCTACTATTTTCTGCAAACAATCATCTTCCACACAATACGGTTAATCCTTTCTTACAGCAAGCCGGTGAGATTGACAACCTCACTGTTTCGTTGGGGCAAATTACTTTGGTTGTGTTGTGCAGGTTCCACGTTGGCGCCGGAATCCCTGGTGTTGCGCCGCACTACATCCCACCGCCATCAACCTTCAACGTGCTTCTTGGCTCCTCCTGGTTCGATAAACCTTGGTTTCTTTCTGAGGGAAAACTTGCTGCTGTGCGCATCATACCTTCCTCTTGGGGTTCCCAACGAACGTGTGAGTTACACGCCATCAAGCTCTTTTTCTGGCGCCGTTGCCGGGGAGATCAAGACACGCTGCAAGGGGAGTCTCCACTTCCCAATCTCTTTACTTTGTTTTTGTCTTGCTTAGTTTTATTTACTACTTTGTTTGCTGCACTAAATCAAAATACAAAAAAAAAATTAGTTGCTAGTTTTACTTTATTTGCTATCTTGTTTGCTATATCAAAAACACACAAAAATTAGTTACTTGCATTTACTTTACTTGATTCATCATGTTTCCTTTTAATTTTACCACGAAAAACATACCGGTAGGACGTGGGTCTATAGTTGGGAGAAATAATATAGAAGAATTTTTCAATCATGTTAGTACCATTGAAGGTTTTGAAGATAGACACTTGGTAGACCTTGCGCCTACTTATGAAATTGCTGCTGCCTCTTTAGTTCACATGTTGGAAACTAAATTTGTTAATCTTAATCCTATAATCCAACACATGTTTCTTACACTCGGTGATATGGAAGAAGGGGAAAAGAAAGATTTTGTTTTAGAAACCCTTCTTAGAGAATTTGGTGGTATAGCAAGAGAGGCTAGAAAGGTCTTTGCTAAATATGATATGCTTGGTTCATATACCAATTTTGTTAGTCTCTTTGAAAAGATGGATACTGATAGAATAAAGTACACTAATAATATTAATGATGGAGGGGAGATCAAAGCACCAATACCATGTAAACTCCTAGCTATGAATGATGCACTAGAAAATAACTATGCTTGGCTTCTTCCTGAAAATTTGTTTGATGAGAGTAGCACGCCTAAGACTAATGAAAAGGGAGATGCTAAAACTTATGTATCTAATATACTATGCCTGGTTGAGAAAACTCCACACCCCGCTGAGAATGCACCACCCTTCGATAATACTTGATACACACTTTCTGCGCCTAGCTGAAAGGCGTTAAAGAAAAGCGCTTATGGGAGACAACCCATGGTTTTTACCTACAGTACTTTGTTTTTATTTTGTGTCTTGGAAGTTGTTTACTACTGTAGCAACCTCTTCTTATCTTAGTTTAGTGTTTTGTTGTGCCAAGTAAAGTCGTTGATAGAAAAGTTCATACTAGATTTGGATTACTGCGCAGAAACAGATTTCTTTGCTGTCACGAATCTGGGCTGTTTTCTCTGTAGGTAACTCAGAAAATTATGCCAATTTACGTGAGTGATTCTCAGATATGTACGCAACTTTCATTCAATTTGAGCATTTTCATTTGAGCAAGTCTGGTGCCTCGATAAAATTCGTCAATACGAACTGTTCTATTTTGACAGATTCTGCCTTTTATTTCGCATTGCCTCTTTTGCTATGTTGGATGAATTTCTTTGATCCATTAATGTCCAGTAGCTTTATGCAATGTCCAGAAGTGTTAAGAATGATTGTGTCACCTCTGAACATGTTAATTTTTATTGTCGCTAACCCTCTAATGAGTTGTTCTAAGTTTGGTGTGGAGGAAGTTTTCAAGGATCAAGAGAGGAGTATGATGCAACATGATCAAGGAGAGTGAAATCTCTAAGCTTGGGGATGCCCCGGTGGTTCACCCCTGCATATTCTAAGAAGACTCAAGCGTCTAAGCTTGGGGATGCCCAAGGCATCCCCTTCTTCATCGACAACATTATCAGGTTCCTCCCCTGAAACTATATTTTTATTCCATCACATCTTATGTGCTTTGCTTGGAGCGTCGGTTTGTTTTTGTTTTTTTGTTTTGTTTGAATAAAATGGATCCTAGCATTCACTTTATGGGAGAGAGACACGCTCCGCTGTAGCATATGGACAAGTATGTCCTTAGTTTCTACTCATAGTATTCATGGCGAAGTTTCTTCTTCGTTAAATTGTTATATGGTTGGAGTTGGAAAATGATACATGTAGTAAATTGCTATAATGTCTTGGGTAATGTGATACTTGGCAATTGTTGTGCTCATGTTTAAGCTCTTGCATCATATACTTTGCACCCATTAATGAAGAAATACATAGAGCATGCTAAAATTTGGTTTGCATATTTGGTTTCTCTAAAGTCTAGATAATTTCTAGTATTGAGTTTGAACAACAAGGAAGACGGTGTAGAGTCTTATAATGTTTTAAATATGTCTTTTATGTGAGTTTTGCTGCACTGGTTCATCCTTGTGTTTGTTTCAAATAAGCCTTGCTAGCCTAAACCTTGTATCGAGAGGGAATACTTCTCATGCATCCAAAATACTTGAGCCAACCACTATGCCATTTGTGTCCACCATACCTACCTACTACATGGTATTTTCCGCCATTCCAAAGTAAATTGCTTGAGTGCTACCTTTAAAATTCCATCATTCACCTTTGCAATATATAGCTCATGGGACAAATAGCTTAAAAACTATTGTGGTATTGAATATGTAATTATGCACTTTATCTCTTATTAAGTTGCTTGTTGTGCGATAACCATGTTCACTGGGGACGCCATCAACTACTCTTTGTTGAATTTCATGTGAGTTGCTATGCATGTTCGTCTTGTCTGAAGTAAGAGCGATCTACCACCTTATGGTTAAGCATGCATATTGTTAGAGAAGAACATTGGGCCGCTAACTAAAGCCATGATCCATGGTGGAAGTTTCAGTTTTGGACATATATCCTCAATCTCATATGAGAAAATTATTAATTGTTGTTACATGCTTATGCATAAAAGAGGAGTCCATTATCTGTTGTCTATGTTGTCCCGGTATGGATGTCTAAGTTGAGAATAATCAATAGCGAGAAATCCAATGCGAGCTTTCTCCTTAGACCTTTGTACAAAGTGCATGGAGGTACCCCTTTGTGACACTTGGTTAAAACATGTGCATTGCGATGATCCGGTAGTCCAAGCTAATTAGGACAAGGTGCGGGCACTATTAGTATACTATGCATGAGGCTTGCAACTTGTAAGATATAATTTACATGATACATATGCTTTATTACTACCGTTGACAAAATTGTTTCATGTTTTCAAAATCAAAGCTCTAGCACAAATATAGCAATCGATGCTTTTCCTCTATGGAGGATAATTCTTTTACTTTCAATGTTGAGTCAGTTCACCTATTTCTCTCCACCTCAAGAAGCAAACACTTGTGTGAACTGTGCATTGATTCCTACATACTTGCTTATTGCACTTATTATATTACTCTATGTTGACAATATCCATGAGATATACATGTTATAAGTTGAAAGCAAACGCTGAAACTTAATCTTCCTTTGTGTTGCTTCAATGCCTTTACTTTGAATTATTGCTTTATGAGTTAACTCTTATGCAAGACTTATTGATGCTTGTCTTGAAGTGCTATTCATGAAAAGTCTTTGCTTTATGATTCACTTGTTTACTCATGTCATATACATTGTTTTGATCGCTGCATTCACTACATATGCTTTACAAATAGTATGATCAAGGTTATGATGGCATGTCACTCCAGAAATTATCTGTGTTATCGTTTTACCTGCTCGGGACGAGCAGAACTAAGCTTGGGGATGCTGATACGTCTCCGACGTATCGATAATTTCTTATGTTCCATGCCACATTATTGATGTTATCTACATGTTTTATGCACACTTTATGTCATATTCGTGCATTTTCTGGAACTAACCTATTAACAAGATGCCGAAGTGCCGATTCTTGTTTTCTGCTGTTTTTGGTTTCAGAAATCCTAGTAACGAAATATTCTCGGAATTGGACGAAATCAACGCCCAGGGTCCTATTTTGCCACGAAGCTTCCAGAAGACCGAAGAGGAGACGAAGTGGGGCCACGAGGTGGCCACACCCTAGGGCAGCGCGGCCCCCCCCCTTGGCCACGCGGCCCTGTGGTGTGGGCCCCTCGTGCCGCCTCCTGACCTGCCCTTCCGCCTACTTAAAGCCTCCGTCGCGAAACCCCCAGTACCGAGAGCCACGATACGGAAAACCTTCCAGAGACGCTGCCGCCGATCCCATCTCGGGGGATCCAGGAGATCGCCTCCGGCACCCTGCCGGAGAGGGGATTCATCTCCCGGAGGACTCTACGCCGCCATGGTCGCCTCCGGAGTGATGTGTGAGTAGTCTACCCCTGGACTATGGGTCCATAGCAGTAGCTAGATGGTTGTCTTCTCCCCATTGTGCTTAATTGTCGGATCTTGTGAGCTGCCTAACATGATCAAGATCATCTATCTGTAATTCTATGTATTGCGTTTGTTGGGATCCGATGAATAGAGAATACTTGTTATGTTGATTATCAAAGTTATGTCTATGTGTTGTTTATGATCTTGCATGCTCTCCGTTACTAGTAGATGCTCTGGCCAAGTAGATGCTTGTAACTCCAAGAGGGAGTATTTATGCTCGATAGTGGGTTCATGCCTCCATTGATATCTGGGACAGTGACAGAAAGTTCTAAGGTTGTGGATGTGCTGTTGCCACTAGGGATAAAACATTGGTGCTATGTTCAAGGATGTAGTTACTGATTACATTACGCGCAATACTTAATGCAATTGTCTGTTGTTAGCAACTTAATACTGGAGGGGGTTCGGATGATAACCTGAAGGTGGACTTTTTAGGCATAGATGCATGCTGGATGGCGGTCTATGTACTTTGTCGTAATGCCCAATTAAATCTCACTATACTCATCATGATATGTATGTGCATGGTCATGCCCTCTTTATTTGTCAATTGCCCAACTGTAATTTGTTCACCCAACATGCTGTTTATCTTACGGGAGAGACACCTCTAGTGAACTGTGGACCCCGGTCCAATTCTCTATACTGAAATACAATCTACTGCAATACTGTTCTACTATTTTCTGCAAACAATCATCTTCCACACAATACGGTTAATCCTTTGTTACAGCAAGCCGGTGAGATTGACAACCTCACTGTTTCGTTGGGGCAAAGTACTTTGGTTGTGTTGTGCAGGTTCCACGTTGGCGCCGGAATCCCTGGTGTTGCGCCGCACTACATCCCGCCGCCATCAACCTTCAACGTGCTTCTTGGCTCCTCCTGGTTCGGTAAACCTTGGTTTCTTTCTGAGGGAAAACTTGCTGCTGTGCGCATCATACCTTCCTCTTGGGGTTCCCAACGAACGTGTGAGTTACACGCCATCACCGGGCCTCAAGGGAAACTACTGGATATTAAGGTACTCCTTTTAATAGAGTACCGGAGCAAAGCATTAACACTCCGTGAAAACATGTGTCCCTCACATCACCGCCATCCCCTCCGGTTGTCCCGATTTCTGTCACTTCGGGGCCTTTGGTTCCGGACAGCGACATGTGCATACAACTTGTAGATACAATCTAAGCAATTCATATAGAGCTCAAATCTAAGATCATGCCACTCGGGCCCTAGTGACAAGCATTAAGCATAACAAGATTGCAGCAACAATAACTTCACAAACTTTATAGATAGACTAATCATAATGTATCATCCATCGGATCCCAACAAACACAACACCGATTACATCAGATGAATCTCAATCATGTAAGGCAGCTCATGAGATCATTGTATTGAAGTACATGGAGGAGAGAATACCAACTAGCTACTGCTAGAACCCGTAGTCCATGGGGGAACTACTCACGGAGCATGGCGGAGGCGGTGGCGTTGATGGAGATGGCTTCCGGGGGCACTTCCCCGTCCCGGCAGGGTGCCGGAACAGAGACTTCTGTCCCCCGAATTGGAGTTTCGCGATGGCGGCGGCGCCCCTGGAGTCTTTCTGGAGTTTCGTCAATTGGTATGGTGTTTTTAGGTCGAAAGGGATTTTATAGGCGAAGAGGCGGCGCAGGGGGGCACCTGGGGGCGCCTCACCCTAGGCCGGCGCGGCCAGGGTCTGGCCCGCGCCGCCTTGTGGTGTGGTGGCCCCCTGGCCCCTCTCCGACTCTTCTTCGGTGTTCTGGAGCCTTCCGGGAAAAATAGGAGGTTTGGCGTTGATTTCGTCCAATTGCGAGAATATTGCCCGAACAGCCTTTCTGGAACCAAAAACAGCAGAAAATAGGAACTGGCACTGTGACATCTTGTTAATAGGTTAGTTCCGGAAAACGCATAAAAACAATATAAAGTGCAAGCAAAACATGTAAGTATTGTCATAAAACAAGCATGGAACAACAGAAATTATGGATACGTCGGGGACGTATCACCGGGCACACCCGGAGGGGGTAGCATTGGATATAGAACCATCTCAAATCACTTTTGTGCATGCCATGTGGACACACACAACTTTTGGGGCTAGGGCTGGACATAAAGCTCGAAGCTCGACGAGTTTAATGAACACTCGTTTGCTCGACTCGTTTGAGCTCGGCTCATTTTCTTAATGAGCCGAGCCGAGCAGCAAATTTTGCTCGTTAAGATTAACGAGCTAAATAATCAAGCCGACAATGTTCGTGAGCTACTCGTTAAGATCGGTAACAACCAAGTGATCGGCAGTACATTGTTATGTCCTTACGCTCCTGGCCCATCTAAGGTGAAGCAAGAAGGCAATAACGAAGCCCGTCAATAGAGACCAGATAAGCGACCAAACAATCTTATGCATATCATCTTGTACAATGTACTGATGTGAATGCATGCATCATGTGTCTCTATACAAGATTGTGTCGTTGCTTAATCCTAACACTTGGTAGCTGGCTTGCTAGCTTAGCTGAGCATATCTATTTTATTCTCTTGATCTAAATACGGCTATAGTATAAAAATATGCTTAACTGCATGTGTATGCCATTTCTTAATGATTCTTAATGAGCTGCTCGTGAGCGCTCGTTAGCACATAACGAGTCGAGCCGAACAATGATTTTAGCTCGTTATTCTTAATAAGCTTAACGATCCGAGTCTTAATGATCACGAGCCTTAACGAGCCGAGTCTTAATGATCCGAGCTGCTCGTTAGTCCACCCCTATTTGGGGCCATTCCCTAGGTCCGATGCTCGATTTCTGACGAAACCCTAGTTCTGTTGACCGCGCCGTCTACCCCTTTGACTGCATCCCATCGGGGGTCCCCCGGTGGGCGTATGCCTACGTTTGAGCTTGGTTAGGTCATAGGTACATGTGGAAACAAGGATCATACCCTATGATCCCAAGGTTCTCTCCGGTTCACCTCCGAGGGAGTTCCCCCCTATACATGCAGAATCTGCCTAAGTGTAGGAACCCCATGTCCGAGAAGCCGGGCACACCCGGAGGGGGTAGCATTGGATATAGAACCATCTCAAATCACTTTTGTACATGCCATGTGGACACACACAACTTTTGGGGCCATTCCCTAGGTCCGAAGCTCGATTTCTGACGAAACCCTAGTTCTGTTGACCGCGCCGTCTACCCCTTTGACTGCATCCCATCGGGGGACCCCCGGTGGGCGTATGCCTACGTTTGAGCTTGGTTAGGTAATAGGTACATGTGGAAACAAGGATCATACCCTATGATCCCAAGGTTCTCTCCGGTTCACCTCCGAGGGAGTTCCCCCCTATACATGCAGAATCTGCCTAAGTGTAGGAACCCCATGTCCGAGAAGCCGGGCACACCCGGAGGGGGTAGCATTGGATATAGAACCATCTCAAATCACTTTTGTGCATGCCATGTGGACACACACAACTTTTGGGGCCATTCCCTAGGTCCGATGCTCGATTTCTGACGAAACCCTAGTTCTGTTGACCGCGCCGTCTACCCCTTTGACTGCGTCCCATCGGGGGTCCCCCGGTGGGCGTATGCCTACGTTTGAGCTTGGTTAGGTCATAGGTACATGTGGAAACAAGGATCATACCCTATGATCCCAAGGTTCTCTCTGGTTCACCTCCGAGGGAGTTCCCCCCTATACATGCAGAATCTGCCTAAGTGTAGGAACCCCATGTCCGAGAAGCCGGGCACACCCGGAGGGGATAGCATTGGATATAGAACCATCTCAAATCACTTTTGTGCATGCCATGTGGACACACACAACTTTTGGGGCCATTCCCTAGGTCCGATGCTCGATTTCTGACGAAACCCTAGTTCTGTTGACCGCGCCGTCTACCCCTTTGACTGCATCCCATCGGGGGTCCCCCGGTGGGCGTATGCCTACGTTTGAGTTTGGTTAGGTCATAGGTACATGTGTAAACAAGGATCATACCCTATGATCCCAAGGTTCTCTCCGGTTCACCTCCGAGGGAGTTCCCCCCTATACATGCAGAATCTGCCTAAGTGTAGGAACCCCATGTCCGAGAAGCCGGGCACACCCGGAGGGGGTAGCATTGGATATAGAACCATCTCAAATCACTTTTGTGCATGCCATGTGGACACACACAACTTTTGGGGCCATTCCCTAGGTCCGATGCTCGATTTCTGACGAAACCCTAGTTCTGTTGACCGCGCCGTCTACCCCTTTGACTGCGTCCCATCGGGGGTCCCCCTGTGGGCGTATGCCTACGTTTGAGCTTGGTTAGGTCATAGGTACATGTGGAAACAAGGATCATCCCCTATGATCCCAAGGTTCTCTCCGGTTCACCTCCGAGGGAGTTCCCCCCTATACATGCAGAATCTGCCTAAGTGTAGGAACCCCATGTCCGAGAAGCCGGGCACACCCGGAGGGGGTAGCATTGGATATAGAACCATCTCAAATCACTTTTGTGCATGCCATGTGGACACACACAACTTTTGGGGCCATTCCCTAGGTCCGATGCCCGATTTCTGACGAAACCCTAGTTCTGTTGACCGCGTCGTCTACCCCTTTGACTGCATCCCATCGGGGGTCCCCCGGTGGGCGTATGCCTACGTTTGAGCTTGGTTAGGTCATAGGTACATGTGGAAACAAGGATCATACCCTATGATCCCAAGGTTCTCTCCGGTTCAACTCCGAGGGAGTTCCCCCGTATACATGCAGAATCTGCCTAAGTGTAGGAACCCCATGTCCGAGAAGCTGGGCACACCCGGAGGGGGTAGCATTGGATATAGAACCATCTCAAATCACTTTTGTGCATGCCATGTGGACACACACAACTTTGGGGCCATTCCCTAGGTCCGATGCTCGATTTCTGACGAAACCCTAGTTCTGTTGACCGCGCCGTCTACCCCTTTGACTGCATCCCATCGGGGGTCCCCCGGTGGGCGTATGCCTACGTTTGAGCTTGGTTAGGTCATAGGTACATGTGGAAACAAGGATCATCCCATATGATCCCAAGGTTCTCTCCGGTTCACCTCCGAGGAGTTCCCCCTATACATGCAGAATCCGCCTAAGTGTAGGAACCCCATGTTCGAGAAGCGGGCACACCCGGAGGGGGTAGCATTGGATATAGAACCATCTCAAATCACTTTTGTGCATGCCATGTGGACACACACAACTTTTGGGGCCATTCCCTAGGTCCGATGCTCGATTTCTGACGAAACCCTAGTTCTGTTGACCGCGCCGTCTACTCCTTTGACTGCATCCCGTCGGGGGTCCCCCGGTGGGCGTATGCCTACGTTTGAGCTTGGTTAGGTCATAGGTACATGTGGAAACAAGGATCATCCCATATGATCCCAAGGTTCTCTCCGGTTCACCTCCGAGGGAGTTCCCCCCTATACATGCAGAATCTCCCTAAGTGTAGGAACCCCATGTCCGAGAAGCCGGGCACACCCGGAGGGGGTAGCATTGGATATAGAACCATCTCAAATCACTTTTGTGCATGCCATGTGGACACACACAACTTTTGGGGCCATTCCCTAGGTCCGATGCTCGATTTCTGACGAAACCCTAGTTCTGTTGACCGCGCCGTCTACCCCTTTGACTGCATCCCATCGGGGGTCCCCCGGTGGGCGTATGCCTACGTTTGAGCTTGGTTAGGTCATAGGTACATGTGGAAACAAGGTCATATGTACATGTGGAAACAACTTTTGGGGCCATTCCCTGAGACTGCATCCCTTTCGTGCTACTTCTCTCCTGCCCTTTTTTTCCCGCCCACCATTTCCTGCTGCTTCTCTCCCGCCCTTTTTTCCCGCCCACCCTTTCCCGCTCCTTCTCTCCCGCCCTTTTTTCCCGCCCACCCTTTCCCACTGCTTCTCTCCCGCCCTTTTTTCCCGCCCACCCTTTCCCGCCCATTCTCTCCCGCCATGTTTTCCCGCCGTTTCAGCCCCTCGTCGGCCTATATATAGCCATGGCTTCTCCACTAACAGCACCAGCAACATTTCTCCCTTCATCACTTCTCTCATCCAATAGAACCACAAAATCCTCTGAGCTGAGTTGCCGCTGAGATGGCTCCTCGTCGCCGTAGCAACACGGGCTTCATCGGCGTTCGCCTGCGGCCTGCGGGACATTTCGCGGCTGAAATCACCGCCGGTGGTACGCGTGTGTGGCTCGGCACCTTCTACACGAAGGAGGCTGCTGCCCGCGCATACGACGTTGCGGCTTGGAGGTTTGGCCGGCCGCGCCACGAAATGAACTTCCCGGAGGTCAGGTCTCTGACGGAAGCTCAGAGTCTCTCTACTGAGCCGCTACTTCGCTCACAGGGTGAAGCGCGGCGGTACAGGGCTGGCCAGCGGCGGATTGATACCACCGAGGCGGACGAGCAGTTCATGGCACAGTGGCGCAGAGACCATCCCGGAGACGTCGAGGCAACGCGCACATTCTGGAAGGAGAAGCAGACGTACAGGAGAGAGAGGAGGGCGGGAAAGCGGCAGAGGAAGGCCGAGGTTGAAGCAGAGTATGCCAAAGGAGAGGCGTCGACATGGGGGGAGAATGATGAACGGTGGTCGTGGAACCTCACAACCACCGCTTCAGAGGACACCCCCAGCGAGGATGAAGATTTCGACTTCTCTGATTAATATGTGTGTGTGTCGAGTCCGTGTGTCTAGCGGGTCATGTGTCGACCCAGTGTTAAGTGCTTTGTTCGTGTGTGGGTGTAGTTCTTTAAATGCTTTGGTTTGTGTGTGGGTCTAGTTCTTTAAGTATTTTGGTTCATGTGTGTGGGTGTAGTTTCTTTAAGTGTTTTGCTTCCTCTGTGTGGGTGTAGTTCTTTAACTGTTTCGGTTCGTGTGTGGGTCTAGTTCTGTAAGCGCTTTGGTATGTGTGTGAGTCTAGTTATTTAAGTATTTTGTATCGTGTGTGGGTCTTAAGTTCTTAAATGTATCACTTTTGTGCATGCCATGTGTACACACACAAGTTTTGGGGCCATTCACCCCCTCCGAGGTTCGATTTCTGGCAAAACCCTAGTTCTGTTGACCGCGCGGTCTACCCCTTTGACTGCATCCCATCGGGGGTCTCCCGGTGGGCATATGCCTCCATTTGAGTTTGGTTAGGTCATAGGTACATGTGGTAACAAGGATCGTCCCATGTGATCTCAAGGTTCTCTCCGGTTCACCTCCGAGCCCCCCAATACATCCAGAATCTGCCTAAGGGTAGAACCCCATGTCCGAGAAGCCGGACACACCTGGCGGGTAGCATTGGATATAAAACCATCTCAAATCACTCTCTGATCCTCGATTTCTGAGAAAACCCTAGACCGGGGTCCCGGCGGGGGATCTATACCGCCCTTATACATATATATAGGTTTCCCGCAAAGGGGTTCGCCAAAATAGCAGTGAGAAATAAATAAACAAAAAAAAATGATTGGGATTAATAATTATATGGATAATAATTATCTCTTTGATGCAAAAAAATGGAAAAACAAAAATGTGCATATCAGTCTATGTGCCGACGGCCACCGTTGCGCCTAGGGTCACCGTCGGCACAGCATTAGAAAGACCCACCTGTCAGTCTATGTGCCGACGGCCACCGTTGCGCCGAGGGCTACCGTCGGCACAGTGCAGACGGCTCCGTGACAGTTAACGGCTGGGCCCACCATGTCAGCGCATGTACCGACGGCCGTCACAGTGCCGACGGTGACCTTCGGGCACCAGCTTCGTGTGTCGACGGTCCATTTGGCGCCGACGGTGACCGTCGGTGTCGCGCGCGGTGTGCCGACGGTGACTATGCGCCGACGGTCAGCTCCGTCGCCGGTCGACGAGCGCTTCTGTGCCGACGGCCCCGACATTTGGCCGTCGGCACATGGCCTGGCCGTCGGCACACGGCGTCTCTCCCGTAGTGCAACGTGGATTGTGAGTCATCTCAGCTCGATAGGAAGTCTCAAAGGGTCACATTAAGTCTCATATTTTTCGCCTGAAAATCTGTCGAGACTGGAGATATTAGGTAAGCCTAAAGAAAGAGGATATGGTGTTTTGGCTTATATGTCTAAATACACCTATTAATAAAAATGCACTTTAAGTTTATTCTAAAATATTGAAAAATTATGAAGAAAATCCAGGATGTACATTTGAACATTCTATGTTTACTCACAAAAGTTAGTGGAAAAAGTACATTTGTGTGGCCTACGTAAAAAAGATAAAAACATATCACATAAAAAGCTATTTTGAATCACCGAAAATTGTCTTTTTTTACACAGCTCATAAAAAATATCATTTCTTTGTGAAACTTAGTGTGTGAGCATAGAATGTCAAGATGTACACCTAGATTTTTTTAGACATTTTAAAATATACTTTATAGAAAACTGATACATCTACACTTTTTTTTAGGGGAACAAGAGGGATTTATTCATTAACAATATTCATGGAAATACATGTAATATCTGGCAACCCTACTAGGCACATATGACGACCACTAAATAGAAAAACAACTGCATTTACAAGCTTATGTGCATCCCACACTAAGAGCATCTCCAACAGGCCAACAGGCGCGCTATATAGGCCGCGCTGCAAAAATACGGCGAGTATACCGCGCGCGCGAGGGAATCAGGCGCTCCAGCAGGCGCGGTAAACGGCGCGGCGCTGTAAAATTTTTAGGGCGCGCGGCGTTTTGCACAAACCGGAGCGGCATATCTGGCGCGTCGGCTACAGCGCGCGGCAACGCTCCGCGCCCGCGCGAAAAGCCAACGGCTGGAAATTTCCCCCGCCCGCGCCCTTATTTCCCCACCTACCGCCGGCGCGAAATCCAGCCACCACCGGTCGAATCCATCGCCGCCCCGGCTGCTGCGCGCCGCCGCGGCGTAGATCCGCCTCGTCCGCACCCCCTCCTGGCAGCAGCGGCCGCTCCGCCGCACTGTGGCGCTCGCGCCGCCGCCAGCGACGGGCTGTAGTCGGCGCTCCTCCTCCGCGTCCCCCTTCACGCCGGCGTCGCGTTCTCCTCCGCGCCGCCGTCGACATGTCGTCATCATCTTCTTTGAGCTCGCTAGCAATATGGCGTGCCCATGGTGCTCGCCCATTTGCTCGCAAGGTATGCACCTCCGTCGGCCGGCCTCTATTTTTACTCACCAATAAGCTACAATAGTTAAGTAATTTCGTACATATGTTTGTAAAGTTCATCATACGATTCATCGGATGAAGAGTATGATCAAGAGGAAGAGGAGAACATATCGCTACTATTAGCATACCGCGCCGTTAAGAGGCCAAAATTTGGTGGATCGGTGTTCGGTAGACAGAAGTTGTGGAGAGAAAGGATTGAAGGGCATGAGAAGTTGATGCGGTCGTATTTCAATGAGAATCCGATATTCCCCGAAAGCTATTTTCGGCGACGTTTCCGGATGAGTCTCAACTAGTTCAAGCATATTGCAACGGAGGTCACCAAATATGATCGCTTCTTTGAGCAAAAAAGGAATCCCGCCGGAGAACTTGGTCATAGCACATATCAAAAGGTGACCGCCGCCTTGCGTATGTTGGCATATGGTATACCGGCAGATCTTATTGATGATCATTTGGCCATGGGAGAGAGCACTTCTATCTTGTGTGTGAAGCGCTTTGTCGTTGCAATTGTCAATGTATTTGGCTCCACATATTCGAGAGCCCCAATGCTCAAGACACGGCAAGGCTTTTGGAGATCAACACCAACCGGGGGTTTCCCGGTATGCTTGGTTCCATTGATTGTATGCATTGGAGTTGGAAGAATTGTCCAGCGGCATGGCATGGACAATTCAAAGGCTACAAGAAGGATGCCACCATAGTACTTGAAGCGGTGGCCGACCAAGAGACTTGGATATGGCATGCTTTCTTTGGAATGCCTGGATCTTGCAATGACATCAATGTTCTTCAACGGTCACCACTAATGACAAGACTTGCAATGCGGGAAGGTCCATTGGTGGAGTTTGAAGCAAATGGCCACAAGTACAACTATGGCTACTTCCTCGCCGACGGCATATATCCAAGGTGGCAAACATTTGTGAAGCCGATTATTCAACCAAGAGGTAAGAAGCAAACCCAATTCCATAATGCATAAGCGGCGGCTAGAAAAGATGTAGAGAGAGCATTTGTGAGTTTGCAAGCCCAATTTGCCATTGTTAGAGGACCGGCTAGATTTTGGGATCAAGAATGCCTTTGGTATATCATGACCGCGTGTGTCATCATGCATAACATGATTATAGAGGATGATCGCGGAAAAGATGTGGATCATACCCACTGCGACTTGATGGGGGTTCCCGTGCAAGTGAGGAGGTCCGCACATAGGATTGCCCGGTTCATTGCCTCATACCATGCCATTCGGTGCAACGACACACATGATGAGCTTCAAAAAGATCTCATGGAAGAATAGTGGAATTGGAATGGACAACAATAGTTGCATACCTGTTGTTTTTGTTCGAAAACTATGTGTTGTATTGTCTCAAAACTATGTTGTATTGTTGTATGTTGGACGTGTTGTATTTGGTGTGAATTATTGTTGTTAACAATGTATTGTATTTGGATGGTACATTTTATTTGTGAAATTCTATACAATTATTTGATCTTGTTGGATGCATAGGTGTGTGTTTGTTGTTTGCGCCGCGCCCGCGCGCTGCAAAATGGCGCGCCGGCGGAGGTGCTATTTTACCGCGCCAACGCGCGCTGCAAAATGACGCACCCGGCGGGGGAAAAATCGCTCCGGCGCGTGGCAACGGTTTACAACGTGACGGCAGCGTCATATACCGCGCCAACTTATAGCGCGTCTGTTGGAGATGCTGCCCTCCGTTCATGGCCAAACATATCATCCTGTAAAAACTCCTTACGATGATCAATCTCATGCAGAATCTAGCGACATGGCGCCTTGGCCTTCATGTTATTGATAACCTCCAAACAGTCCGACAACACCTTAATAGGCAAAGATGATTTCCGAAAGAAACAAAGCATACATAGCTCAGTAGGCGGTTGTGTCCAACCTAAACACTCATCTCTGAAGTTTGGAGCGTCTATGGTCGTTATGGAAGTGTTCCCTAATGCCCCATTTTGATGTCGATGTTGAATTGGGTTCATCGAACTGGAGGCCCAATCGGATTTCCCAAAAAATGGAAATGGGCTTAGGAATCTTCCTGTCTTCTTTTTTGCATCTCATTTTTGGTTGGTTTTGCATTTAAATGGGCATCTCTTTTCTTCTATTTTTTAGACATGTATTTCCATGGGAATGTAGGAATTCATTTTAAAATATACTTTTTAGAAATTTTCTTTTGGAATTTTTAGACATTTTAAAATATACTTTTTAGACAACTGATACATCTACACTTTTTAGGGGAACCAAAGGAATTTATTAATTAACAATATTCATGGAAATACATGAAACTATCACCGCTACAAACAACAATAGTAGTCCAAACTCCTCATCCGAGCTAATCCGAACATTAGTCAGCACACCTGTTACAAAAACAACACAAAAGGTTCTGCCCTAAGCGGAACATCGATCAAAACCGTAGCTTGACCAATACCGGTCACCTCCAAAGAGCAACAACTAGTACCAAACTTCCATTGCCGATGCACCAACCACCTTTAAATGCCAAAAGAAATGGGCAAGCCGGTGGCGGGACTCAGTCGGTTCCAAAAAAGTCTCATTGGTAATTGTGTACATTACACCCACAAAGATCTGTAAGGGTATATTGCCCCTATGTGTGGTTTGGTAATTAATGACAATCCCTATGGATTAATATTTTCGTTGAGTTTATATGAAGGAATATTCCATAGGTACTACTTGTATTCCATGTGTTGGATTCAAGTATGGATGCCATGAAGATAAAGATATACCTTGTGTATTGGCATCAAAATCATCGATTTGAAGATATATATGTGATATGATCAAGAAGAAGAAATGAAGATGGAGTTCTTGTGTGGAACTCAATATTAGCCATGCTCTAGCTTATGTGATAAGCAATGGATGATCAAGATCTTGAGTGCTTGATTCCAAATGAAGAATTCAAATTATGGTTCTAAGTCGGTGTCATGATAGTCTCATAAGTTGAGCTATGATTGACTAAAATTTAGAGCATGCAAACAAATGAAGAATTCTCTATACACCTCAAGAATTCTTTTGTATTATCCCACCTGATAGTTTAGCTCCATGGGCCGTAATGCTTACGTGAAGCGCCACGCCTGAGCTGCTCATACGAGCATAGGACCACCCGTGACATACTTCAGAAACATTTATGATTTAAATGTGCCATCTTATACTTTTGAGACCCAATTGATACCCATTGGTAATTTATAGGAGCTATGGTGCATTTTACTCATTTGAGAAGGAGGGAATACATGCATGGATCTAAATGCTAAGCATTGTGTGATTTCTTTCTTGCGAATTACGAGGTGGCCGAGGCCAAGCGGTCGATGTACCAGCGATGCAACGTGATCATGTGCCGAGATGGCGTCACACACATGAAGTAAGTACTGGCATGTTCACGCCAGCGTGCCGCGTGCGTGCTTTGTCGCTTGACGTATCTAAACACTTGGTCTTGATGGCACGTATCTTGGATCTGCCTAATTGCCGCGAAACCGTCCTCGGCCGGCCGGTCGGAGGAGATCGGCCGGAGATTCAGATTTAAAACGGGCACGAGAGCGCGGTGTGCCGCTGTTGGCGTCAGACAGGCTGATTAATTAAAGACGACGCCAGATTTCCAGCGCTCGATCTTTCTTTTTCTGAAACAAACAGGTATGTCTTGTGGTTAACGTCTGTATATAGCTACTGCATGCAATGCGGAGCACCAATAATCGGTCAGTGGTCAGTGGAGAGGATGAGGAACAACAGGAGCAAGCAACCGGCCGTATGTGTCGTACATCCATTAATCCAGATATGTTGGTTGCCTGTCGCATGAAGCAATCGACAGTCTATGTTGCTGACGAGCCGCACTTGGCAACCGTCCATGAACAAATGTGGATGCTAGGTTAATTGCCCGGGATAGATGGATATAACTTGGACATGCTTGCAAGCTTTCCATTGCTTGGCAAGTCCATCCTCTCGCGAGCGGTTTCAATTGTTCCATCTACTTCTCGGTCCTCCTTTTTACATGTTACCGACTCACTTGCAGTAGATATATCGTCCGAGATCTTGGTGACTCAACTTAAATTAGGCCAAGTTAATCGATGCAATACATATATCACTCAATTATCACTGCGCATCTCAAACTTTTCTTCCTTTTTACCCAAAGTATTGGATACAACTAGAAACTCATCTCCGTATGTTTCTAGAGTAGTTACCATAATGGTAATAATTTTGGTTTGCGGGACAGAAATCTAAAACAATTTTCACAAGATTTCGCAAAAAAAAAAGCACTAATCACGAATTGACACCATTTCTGATCGGTGGAACTCCCCGGGCCAATTTGCTGACGTTACCCGGACCCGCTTGTTAGACCAATTAAACGAATTAAACACATCAAAAGAATAAAAGCCCTTTCTTACCTTGTGTGTTCCCTATCCAAACCACCACTGCCGATGTACCCTATCGAGACTCAATACCATCATCGCTAGCGGCGCCCGAAGTGGACAAGCGGAGGCGACCTGGAATGCACGACCGTGTCAGGTGGCGAGGACGAAGATGTCACGTCGTATTCCCCATTAACGACCAGATCTCCCACGCTAGCCACCACCCTGGGGCGGCGGAGGAACACCTGTGCAAGGCTAGGACCTCGACGGTCTGGAGCGGAACAAGAATCCATGTCGATTGGCGGTGTTGACATACCATATGGTTGCCTGAGGAGCTTCGGTGAACCTCCCAAGTCCCAAGCAGCGGTGCTCGGCGATGCACGGCGGCACAACGTTGTAGAACGAGTGGTAGAGAATGGGGAGGTTGTCAACACCCGGATTTTTAATTCCAGATGCCTATTATGCCATACATCGCAATCCCGGGAAGATTGTTTTTGCGAGACATAATAGTCGATATCACATAACATTATTCATTACAAACCATAACCGTCTTACAACAAGGGATCTCATGATCCAATTTAAAACAACGGTTGATCTAAAGATCAAATACAAAATACATAGCGGAAGAAACTTAGTAGCGGTTCATCTGTTCCACAGGCAACGCTTGACGTTGGGAGGTGGTCCTAGTTATCATAGACATCCTGCTGTCCATCTTCCTGGTACCGGTGCTCCTCTTCATAGTCTGGCCATTTGAATAGCCAGGGACAAAGCCATGAGTACTTTTTTTTGAAGTACCGCAAACTAACACTAATAGAAGTACTAGTAGCTCTAATAATGGTTCTAAGCTTCTAGGTTTATTTGCACAAACCTAGTTTTATTTCGTAAACACTTAATAGTTAAAGACACTTTATTTGTCTAAAATTACTCAAGTGGGAACATCAGTGTCATTCCCACAACTCTGTTGTGATCAAGTCAAATTCATCTTTCAAGTCACAAGTTATTTTCAGAAAACATCTGACAACGGAACAGTATGGCCATCCAACCGTCCATGACCGCGGACGCGGCTATTCGAATAGTTTAACACTCTGCAGAGGTTGTACACTTGTGCCACAACTTTTGATTACATCCGTCAGGGATAGCCCTGAATAATCACACTGGTATGTGAATCATCAACCATTAACCTTTCACTTACATACCCTAGTATATGCACCTCCCCTATGAGCTTGGCCACCCAGCGATGGCGATCTGCCATCCTGGGAACTGCACAGGGCTTGGGTAGGACGTTCATCTCTTTTTCACGTCATTTCACTTTTCACGGAGGCAGCCTTGGCATAATCCCTATGACGCTTGTTCAGAAGGAACTCATACTAAAGTACATAAACTTCCAGTTAAGCCCTACCCATTTTCAGATATTGTGGGGGTACGCTAAAGTTGGAATGGTAACGCATCCGAACCCAACCATGAGTTTTTGTCAAATTCACCTTGTTATTCAAAGGTCATATTCACCTTCAAAACTTTCAGTAGAATGACTCATCATTCTAAGGTTTTCAAAGTCATTTGATTCACAAGTTCCCATCTAGAGTGGTCAAGTTTAGTTTTAGCACTAGCAACTAGTCATGAGGGGTGCTAACTAAATTTTAGCTATCTAGGCTAAGTTTGATGCTCTTGTAGTACTATATATTTAGACCAAAGTTAATTATAAAAATAAGTCTTGATAACCAAAGTAAAAGATTGCAAGATAAAATACTTGGGCTTGGAAAAATCCTTAAACAAAATAGTATTGCAAGGGTATCTTGCACTAGTATAGCTTGCATTAGTAGAGCTTGCTCATGGTAATATCTTGTATTGGTAATAGCTTGCCTTGAGTGGTACATTTGTCAAAGTGTTCCTCTTCTTTTTCGTAGAAGACCTCTTCCTCCGCGTAGCCTTCGGTACTAGCGTCTATAAACGGATACGAGGATACAATCACCAAACAATACTTGAGTAGACTAAGTAACCATAATGGTTCACACAATATGACCTATTATCATCACAAACATCCATACTAGGGTTTCCATTTATTTTATTTTTGGAGAAGTAATTTCCACTCATTGAAAATTACTATGATTTAATATCCTCAAATAATAAAATATGGGATCATGTTGACCAATGTCATCACCTCATATTTATTGACTTGGGAAATGATTTAAATGAGATGCTACCTCTCATAGATTTTAAATACTATTTTTGAATAATTTAAATGGACTAGAAATGACTACATAGCCATTATTTGAATCTAGCCCATGATCATAGGAAACAACCATGTCATATTTTTACATATTCAGATAGAGTATCTGAAATGTGAATTTTGAGATGTGGAATCACCTCAAAATAATTTATTGTTGATTTTTAATAAATGTTTGAAATCTGAAAACCTACTGCCTTGTTATTTTTCCTGCAAGTGTTCTACAAAGATTCAGAGGTTGAGACTAGTTGGGTTGGTTAGACAATTTGATAAGCTTTCGAGAACAATTTGAATCACTAGATTTGGCTCAGTAGATATTTGTCAAATTAAATTTGAAGGCAACTACTGAACTGTTTCAAATTAAAATGAAAAAGACCGATTTGAATTTTACGGGCTGCGCGGGAAACGAACTGGGCCGGCCCAGCTATGCTCACAGTGCACAGTGGGCCGCCTGACAGAGGGCCCCACATGTCAGTGGGATGTTAAAACCCAAAACGGTACGCGAACCAGGGGCCATAGGATTAGAACATGATCTAACGGCCGAGGGACGTCGTCGTCGACGACGAGCTCTAACCATAACTGCGGCGGACCTAGGGGGTCGGAGGTCTCACCGCTGGCCGGCGATGGTCGGGGGTGGCGGTGATCGGCGTTGTGGACGAAGAGGAAGTAGATGGTGGTCGCGGCAGCTCCGGGGGTGCTCGGCAACTCCAGCTCCACCTTCTCCAGCTTCGGCGGGTCTCCGGCCAGCAATTGGGGCTCAGTGTGTGAAATTGGGACGGGGCATTGCTTGAGGAGGGTTAGGGAGAGGAGTGGAGTGAGATGGTGTGGAGAAAGAGGGCCGGGGCGTGCTCCTTTTATAGGCTCCATGAGCAGCTGCGGGAGGTCACGGGGGCGGACGGTGAGGTGGTGCTACGGGCGGTGAGAGGCATGGGCGAGGACGGTGTGCTGTTCAAGGCATCATGGCGATCATCACGCGTGTCTTCGCACATGAAATGGTGGTCAAACACAGTGGGGATCGTGACGCGTCCGGCGGTACTGTGGCGGTCGTCGGCGACGAGAGCGACGGCGACAGGGCACGAGGAAGAGAAGGGCGGTGTCTGGCGGTCTCCTGGCGTCATGGCGAGGCTCCGTGCGGGCGCTGATGGAAACGCGAGAGCTGAGGCGACGGGGCACCGTGGCGCCCGTGCGCGTGCTGGCGTCGTGACCATGCCGGTCTTGGCACGCCTGGGTGACGTGGGCACGTCCTGGGCTGGGCAGTGCAAGGCTCTCCTTGTCCAGGGGCGTGTACCAGCAGGGTCAGGGGAGTGAGGGGTACCTCGAGGACATGGTGAGGTAAGCCAGGGAAGAGAGGAGAGAAGAGTGGCATGGATGAGGTCATGGTGAGTGGCATGGGCATGGCATTGTCATGATTCTCCAATGAGCAGTGGTGCAATGGCATGGCATTGTCCATAGGGTGCAAGGGGACACTGATGATCACAAATGGAGCTCTGGTTTAGGCTAAAACCCACTGGATTTTAGGTTGTGTGCACTTCTCTGATTCATGCACACACGGTGTTTGACAAAATGTTCGCAAGAGATTTTATTTTGAATTTTGCCAAAATCTTTCATGGGTGCGATTCTAATATTATTTGACATTCCTTGGTGGTATTGATTTGCAAAATAAGGTTGGTTTGATGAAAATCAAAATTGAGGTGATCTTAAATCTGTTTTAAAGTTACCACTTTGGATGCTTATTATAAGCATTTGAGAATGAATCAGCAAGGTTGGCCAACACCAAGTTACTCAATTTTATGTGTACTTGTGATCTGGGCAAAAAGATTATGGTGTTTGGTTTAGAAAAGAATAACCACAGGGGCTCAAAGTAGGCATCAGGCTAATAAAGTCCAAAGTGGCCATTATCACATGTGTTGCTATTTTGATTTTTATCTTTGTGTTTATTTGGTTTAGTGAGTAGTAGGATGAGTTGAGTAATGTGTTCCAATACTCTACACCATGCTAACATGGCAAGAGCAAACAAATCACTCATAGATACCAAGGACAATTTAATTGCACAAGTGACAAATATCACAAGCATGCATCTATTTTTATTTTTCCTTTCCTTGCTTTGTTTTCTTTGATCTGGAAGGTAGTGTGTTGAGTTTAAAAATGGTTTTCAAACCCATCTATCCAAAACAATCATGGCCTAAGCAAATATTCATTCATTCACATAACAGGAAATATTTTGAAATAGTCAAGTTTTTGTTGACTAAATTTTTTATAAATGGAAATTGATTTTTGTTTGTTTTGAAATTTTGGGGTGTTACAAACCTTCCCCCCTTAAACAAAATCTCGTCCCGAGATTTAAGAAAGATTAGGAACCTAAGAGAGATTGGGCAATTCGGTCCTAATAAACGGGTGCGATGCTCTGAGTTAACAGGAAAACATACCCTGCATGGCATTGGTTGCTTCCTGGGCTTCTGTTGCACTCATGCGGTAGAAACGACCATTGCGGTTGTTCGGGTTCCTTCCAGTTGAGACACGGCGCTGTTGCTGGGCAGGTGCAGTGGCATTGGGTGTTGTCTTCATCAACTTCTTGGGGCACTCGTTGGAGTAATGCCCGGTAACTCCACATTCATAACAGGTCACAGTTGACTTGTCCTTTGGGGCAATGGGGACAACATTGCTTCCAGTCCTTGGGGCAGTGTTGGTGTTGTTGTTATTACTAGTATGGTTGTTGTTGTTGCCTCCGGGCTTCGGGTGTCCTCCATTGTGGTTGGTGAAGTTTGGACGGGACGTCGGAACAGGTGGATTGTTGGGTCTTGGTGCAAATCCTGTAGGTGAACTGGTGCGGTACATCGGTGCATTGTGGGGTCCATTCTGGTGCATCATATGATGCTTGAAGTTATCATTGGCTTGACTGAGTTTTCCTTCCATCTGGATAGCAGAATCAACTAGGGCTTCTAGGTCAACAAACTGAATATTCACTAGCACTGTCTGCATCTCATCATGCAGTCCATTCAGAAATCTTTCCTTCTTCTGTTCATTGGTGTTTGTCTCATCCGGGGCGTACCTAGACAGAGTAAGGAACATGTCACGGTATGCCACCACAGACATTCTTTCTTGCTTGAGCTCTCTGAACTCATCTCTCATCTTCTTGATCAAACCCGGTGGCACATGGTATCTGCTGAACTTGAGCTTGAAGTCCTCCCAAGTCATCATTTATCCTTCATTCATTGCAAAGGCACTGTTCCAGCAGGCTCTGGCAGGTCCTGACAGATAATGGGTGGCAAACAACACCTTCTCAGCAGCTTCAACTCCTGCAACTTCCAGGTTGTTCTCCATTGATTGGAGCCATTCATCTGCATCTAAGGGCTCCTCAGTCTTGCTAAACATTGGGGGATTAGTATTCTAGAAATTCTTCAACTTAGATCCAGGATGATCATGAGGTCCATGTCCTTGCATAAAGGTTGTTCTGGGCTATCTGTTGTAGTACGGCAAGGTTGGCTTGCCGCTCAGCTCTTTCGACTTCTCTATCGTCCACCAACATTTGTAGAATCTGCAGCACTGCATCTGGGTGGTTGTTGCGTGTTGGAGGGGCCATCTGAACATTGAGATAGATCATAAGATAAGAGGAAATTTTCTATGGCTTGTTCGTGTAAATTTTAAAAAGTTTAAAACTTGAGTAGTGCTAAGGTGGTAAAAACCAACAACACTTTTTCATTCACTCCAAACAACACACATTACAAACTACTCAAACAGATGGTTTTAAGAACCATTTTCTCGTACTATGATACATTGGAATGGATACAAGCTCACACCTAGTGCTCTCTTGCGTAGGTGTAATTTCTACTAAAGTGATCTAGGGATACTACTCTTCATCCGGAATGGTGGGTTCTTCGTCTTCATGGGTAAGGTGCTTGGCGAAAGGCGCGGGCGTTGTCCAACTCCTTGCGGGTTTTGTACAACATGAAGTCTAGGTATGCAACATAGTGGTTCATCTCCGGGTGCGGTGGCATGGTTATTGGCCTTCCCATGGGGTCATGTCTTGGGTAGTAAAAGAAGCGAGTGTTCTTGATCTTGTTCACATTCTGTCCACACAGACGGGCAAGTGCTTCTTGCATGGCTTTGGCTATTCCATCCAACCAATTGTTCCCCCTCATAGAAAACCATACGGTTTCCCAAATTGGGGCTCCCAACCTTCCTCTCAGATCTGCAGTAACTTCCCACTGAGGTTGTCTCCCTGACTAATTATTAAGTGGCACTCCAAAGAACTCGGGATACGGGCGTGCTAGATATTCAGATAGCTGCTCCAAATCCTTCTGGAACATTATGTCTCCTCCGTGGCCAAGCTGATGGAACTCGTAGTTGTACTCCATTTCTGAGCCATTAGGATGAGTAAGTTAGTGAAGTGATCAAGTGTGCCAAGTTTTATGTAGAAACACAAGGAAAAGTAGAGCATGGATTTCTATTTTTGAAAATATCTCAAGGATAAGAGTGATAATAAGTTTTCATAAATATTCACTTCATTTGTTTGGAAACTACATTTTTCAGACGTCCATTCTAACTAGGGCCTCCTAAGGTCAAACAATGGCTCTGATACCAACTTGTCAACACCCGGATTTTTAATTCCAGATGCCTATTATGCCATACATCGCAATCCCAGGAAGATTGTTTTTGCGAGACATAATAGTCGATATCACAAAACATTATTCATTACAAACCATAATCGTCTTACAACAAGGGATCTCATGATCCAATTTAAAACAACAGTTGATCTAAAGATTGATACGTCTCCAACGTATCTATAATTTCTGATGTTACATGCTTGTTTTATAACAATATCTACATGTTTTGTTCACACTTTACATCATTTATATGCATTTTCCGGCACTAACCTATTAACGAGATGCCGAAGTGCCAGTTCCTGTTTTCTGCTGTTTTTGGTTTCAGAAATCCTACAAAGGAAATATTCTCGGAATTGGACGAAATCAACGCCCAGAGTCTTATTTTTCCACGAAGCTTCCAGAAGACCGAAGGGATTACGAAGTGGGGCCACGAGGTGGCGACACAATGATACGTCTCCGACGTATCGATAATTTCTTATGTTCCATGCCACATTATTGATGTTATCTACATGATTTATGCACACTTTATGTCATATTCGTGCATTTTCTGGAACTAACCTATTAACAAGATGCCGAAGTGCCGATTCTTTGTTTTCTGCTGTTTTTGGTTTCAGAAATCCTAGTAACGAAATATTCTCGGAATTGGACGAAATCAACGCCCAGGGTCCTATTTTGCCACGAAGCTTCCAGAAGACCGAAGAGGAGACGAAGTGGGGCCACGAGGTGGCCACACCCTAGGCGGCGCGGCCCCCTTGGCCGCGCGGCCTGTGGTGTGGGCCCCTCGTGCCGCCTCCTGACCTGCCCTTCCGCCTACTTAAAGCCTCCGTCGCGAAACCCCCAGTACCGAGAGCCACGATACGGAAAACCTTCCAGAGACGCCGCCGCCGCCGATCCCATCTCGGGGGATCCAGGAGATCGCCTCCGGCACCCTGCCAGAGAGGGGATTCATCTCCCGGAGGACTCTACGCCGCCATGGTCGCCTCCGGAGTGATGTGTGAGTAGTCTACCCCTGGACTATGGGTCCATAGCAGTAGCTAGATGGTTGTCTTCTCCCCATTGTGCTTCATTGTCGGATCTTGTGAGCTGCCTAACATGATCAAGATCATCTATCTGTAATCCTATATGTTGCGTTTGTTGGGATCTGATGAATAGAGAATACTTGTTATGTTGATTATCAAAGTTATGTCTATGTGTTGTTTATGATCTTGCATGCTCTCCGTTACTAGTAGATGCTCTGGCCAAGTAGATGCTTGTAACTCCAAGAGGGAGTATTTATGCTCGATAGTGGGTTCATGCCTCCATTGATATCCTGGGACTGATGTAAAAGTTCTAAGGTTGTGGATGTGCTGTTGCCACTAGGGATAAAACATTGGTGCTATGTTCAAGGATGTAGTTACCGATTACATTACGCGCAATACTTAATGCAATTGTCTCGTTGTTAGCAACTTAATACCGGAGGGGTTCGGATGATAACCTGAAGGTGGACTTTTTAGGCATAGATGCATGCTGGATGGCGGTCTATGTACTTTGTCGTAATGCCCAATTAAATCTCACTATACTCATCATAATATGTATGTGCATGGTCATGCCCTCTTTATTTGTCAATTGTCCAACTGTAATTTGTTCACCCAACATGATGTTTATCTTATGGGAGAGACACCTCTAGTGAACTGTGGACCCCGGTCCAATTCTCTATACTGAAATACAATCTACTGCAATACTGTTCTACTATTTTCTGCAAACAATCATCTTCCACACAATACGGTTAATCCTTTGTTACAGCAAGCCGGTGAGATTGACAACCTCACTGTTTCGTTGGGGCAAAGTACTTTGGTTGTGTTGTGCAGGTTCCACGTTGGCGCCGGAATCCCTGGTGTTGCGCCGCACTACATCCCGCCGCCATCAACCTTCAACATGCTTCTTGGCTCCTCCTGGTTCGATAAACCTTGGTTTCTTTCTGAAGGAAAACTTGCTGCTGTGCGCATCATACCTTCCTCTTGGGGTTCCCAACGAACGTGTGAGTTACACGCCATCAAGCTCTTTTTCTGGCGCCGTTGCCGGGGAGATCAAGACACGCTGCAAGGGGAGTCTCCACTTCCCAATCTCTTTACTTTGTTTTTGTCTTGCTTAGTTTTATTTACTACTTTGTTTGCTGCACTAAATCAAAATACAAAAAAATTAGTTGCTATTTTACTTTATTTGCTATCTTGTTCGCTATATCAAAAACACAAAAAATTAGTTACTTGCATTTACTTTATCTAGTTTGCTTTACTTACTGTTGCTAAAATGGCCAACCCTGAAAATACTAAGTTGTGTGACTTCACAACCACAAATAATAATGATTTCTTATGCACACCTATTGCTCCACCTGCTACTACAGCAGAATTCTTTGAAATTAAACCTGCTTTACTGAATCTTGTTATGCGAGAGCAATTTTCTGGTGTTAGTTCTGATGATGCTGCTGCCCATCTTAATAATTTTGTTGAATTATGTGAATTGCAAAAGTATAAAGATGTAGATGGTGACATTATAAAATTAAAATTGTTCCCTTTCTCATTAAGAGGAAGAGCTAAAGATTGGTTGCTATCTCTGCCTAAGAATAGTATTGATTCATGGACTAAATGCAAGGATGCTTTTATTGGTAGATATTATCCCCCTGCTAAAATTATATCTTTGAGGAGTAGCATAATGAATTTTAAACAATTAGATACTGAACATGTTGCTCAAGCTTGGGAAAGAATGAAATCTCTGGTTAAAAATTGCCCAACCCATGGACTGACTACTTGGATGATCATCCAAACCTTCTATGCAGGACTAAATTTTTCTTCGCAGAATTTATTGGATTCAGCTGCTGGAGGTACCTTTATGTCCATCACTCTTGGTGAAGCAACAAAGCTTCTTGATAATATGATGATCAACTACTCTGAATGGCACACGGAAAGAGCTCCACAAGGTAAGAAGGTAAATTCTGTCGAAGAAACCTCTTCCTTGAGTGATAAGATTGATGCTATTATGTCTATGCTTGTGAATGATAGGACTAATATTGATCCTAATAATGTTCCGTTAGCTTCATTGGTTGCACAAGAAGAACATGTTGATGTGAACTTCATTAAAAATAATAATTTCAACAACAATGCTTACCGGAACAATTCTAGTAACAACTATAGGCCATATCCTTATAATAATGGCAACGACTATGGTAATTCTTATGGGAATTCTTACAACAATAATAGGAACACACCCCCTGGACTTGAAGCCATGCTTAAAGAATTTATTAGTACACAAACTGCTTTTAACAAATCTGTTGAAGAAAAGCTTGGGAAAATCGATATACTTGCTTCTAAAGTCGATAGTCTTGCTGCTGATGTTGATCTTTTGAAATCGAAAGTTATGCCTAATGAAAATCATCATAATAAAATTGTTACTACAGCAAATGCCATCCAAGTTAAAATTAATGAGAATATAAGATTGATGGCTGAACTGCGTGCTAGGTGGGATAGAGAAGAAAATGAAAAACTAGCTAAAGAGAAGGATGTAGCTAAAGTTTGGACTATTACCACGACTAGTAATGCTAATGCTACACATGTTGCTGCACCTCCTACTATTAATAATAAAAGAATTGGTGTTAGCAATGTTTCCACTTTTAATGCAAAGCGTGAGAAACTACCTGAAACTGCTAAAACTGCTGAAACTGCTTGTGATAAAGCTGCTGAAATTTTTTCCAACATTGGGGATGATGATCCCATTGCTTTAGATTATAATGGTTTGAATTTTGATGATTGCCACATCTCTGAAGTTATAAAGTTCTTGCAATAACTTGCTAAAAGTTCTAATGCTAGTGCTATAAATTTGGCTTTCACAAAACATATTACAAATGCTCTCATAAAAGCTAGAGAAGAGAAACTAGAGCGCGAAGCCTCTATTCCTAAAAAGCTAGAGGATGGTTGGGAGCCCATCATTAAGATGAAGGTTAAAGATTTTGATTGTAATGCTTTATGTGATCTTGGTGCAAGTATTTCTGTTATGCCTAAGAAAATTTATAATATGCTTGACTTGCCACCGCTGAAAAATTGTTATTTGGATGTTAATCTTGCTGATCATTCTACAAAGAAACCTTTGGGGAAAGTTGATAATATTCGCATTACCGTTAACAATAACCTTGTCCCCGTTGATTTTGTTGTCTTGGATATTGAATGCAATGCATCTTGTCCCATTATATTGGGAAGACCTTTTCTTCGAACTGTTGGTGCTATCATTGATATGAAGGAAGGTAATATAAAATATCAATTTCCTCTCAAGAAAGGTATGGAACACTTCCCTAGAAAGAGAATGAAGTTACCTTTTGATTCTATTATTAGAACAAATTATGATGTTGATACTTCGTCTCTTGATAATACTTGATACACACTTTCTGCGCCTAGCTGAAAGGCGTTAAAGAAAAGCGCTTATGGGAGACAACCCATGGTTTTTACCTACAGTACTTTGTTTTTATTTTGTGTCTTGGAAGTTGTTTACTACTGTAGCAACCTCTCCTTATCTTAGTTTAGTGTTTTGTTGTGCCAAGTAAAGTCGTTGATAGAAAAGTTCATACTAGATTTGGATTACTGCGCAGAAACAGATTTCTTTGCTGTCACGAATCTGGGCTGTTTTCTCTGTAGGTAACTCAGAAAATTATGCCAATTTACGTGAGTGATCCTCAGATATGTACGCAACTTTCATTCCATTTGAGTATTTTCATTTGAGCAAGTCTGGTGCCTCGATAAAATTCGTCAATACGAACTGTTCTGTTTTGACAGATTCTGCCTTTTATTTCGCATTGCCTCTTTTGCTATGTTGGATGAATTTCTTTGATCCATTAATGTCCAGTAGCTTTATGCAATGTCCAGAAGTGTTAAGAATGATTGTGTCACCTCTGAACATGTTAATTTTTATTGTCGCTAACCCTCTAATGAGTTGTTCTAAGTTTGGTGTGGAGGAAGTTTTCAAGGATCAACAGAGGAGTATGATGCAACATGATCAAGGAGAGTGAAAGCTCTAAGCTTGGGGATGCCCCGGTGGTTCACCCCTGCATATTCTAAGAAGACTCAAGCGTCTAAGCTTGGGGATGCCCAAGGCATCCCCTTCTTCATCGACAACATTATCAGGTTCCTCCCCTGAAACTATATTTTTATTCCATCACATCTTATGTGCTTTGCTTGGAGCGTCGGTTTGTTTTTGTTTTTGTTTTGTTTGAATAAAATGGATCCTAGCATTCACTTTATGGGAGAGAGACACGCTCCGCTGTAGCATATGGACAAGTATGTCCTTAGTTTCTACTCATAGTATTCATGGCGAAGTTTCTTCTTCGTTAAATTGTTATATGGTTGGAATTGGAAAATGATACATGTAGTAAATTGCTATAATGTCTTGGGTAATGTGATACTTGGCAATTGTTGTGCTCATGTTTAAGCTCTTGCATCATATGCTTTGCACCCATTAATGAAGAAATACATAGAGCATGCTAAAATTTGGTTTGCATATTTGGTCTCTCTAAAGTCTAGATAATTTCTAGTATTGAGTTTGAACAACAAGGAAGACGGTGTAGAGTCTTATAATGTTTTCAATATGTCTTTTATGTGAGTTTTGCTGCACCGGTTCATCCTTGTGTTTGTTTCAAATAAGCCTTGCTAGCCTAAACCTTGTATCGAGAGGGAATACTTCTCATGCATCCAAAATACTTGAGCCAACCACTATGCCATTTGTGTCCACCATACCTACCTACTACATGGTATTTTCCGCCATTCCAAAGTAAATTTCTTGAGTGCTACCTTTAAAATTCCATCATTCACCTTTGCAATATATAGCTCATGGGACAAATAGCTTAAAAACTATTGTGGTATTGAATATGTACTTATGCACTTTATCTCTTACTAAGTTGCTTGTTGTGCGATAACCATGTTCACTGGGGACGCCATCAACTACTCTTTGTTGAATTTCATGTGAGTTGCTATGCATGTTCGTCTTGTCTGAAGTAAGAGAGATCTACCACCTTATGGTTAAGCATGCATATTGTTAGAGAAGAACATTGGGCCGCTAACTAAAGCCATGATCCATGGTGGAAGTTTCAGTTTTGGACATATATCCTCAATCTCATATGAGAAAATTATTAATTGTTGTTACATGCTTATGCATAAAAGAGGAGTCCATTATCTGTTGTCTATGTTGTCCCGGTATGGATGTCTAAGTTGAGAATAATCAATAGCGAGAAATCCAATGCGAGCTTTCTCCTTAGACCTTTGTACAGGCGGCATAGAGGTACCCCTTTGTGACACTTGGTTAAAACATGTGCATTGCGATGATCCGGTAGTCCAAGCTAATTAGGACAAGGTGCGGGCACTATTAGTATACTATGCATGAGGCTTGCAACTTGTAAGATATAATTTACATGATACCTATGCTTTATTACTACCGTTGACAAAATTGTTTCATGTTTTCAAAATCAAAGCTCTAGCACAAATATAGCAATCGATGCTTTTCCTCTATGGAGGACAATTCTTTTACTTTCAATGTTGAGTCAGTTCACCTATTTCTCTCCACCTCAAGAAGCAAACACTTGTGTGAACTGTGCATTGATTCCTACATACTTGCATATTGCACTTATTATATTACTCTATGTTGACAATATCCATGAGATATACATGTTACAAGTTGAAAGCAACCGCTGAAACTTAATCTTCCTTTGTGTTGCTTCAATGCTTTTACTTTGAATTATTGCTTTATGAGTTAACTCTTATGCAAGACTTATTGATGCTTGTCTTGAAGTGCTATTCATGAAAAGTCTTTGCTTTATGATTCATTTGTTTACTCATGTCATATACATTGTTTTGATCGCTGCATTCACTACATATGCTTTACAAATAGTATGATCAAGGTTATGATGGCATGTCACTCCAGAAATTATCTGTGTTATCGTTTTTCCTGCTCGGGACGAGCAGAACTAAGCTTGGGGATGCTGATACGTCTCCGACGTATCGATAATTTCTTATGTTCCATGCCACATTATTGATGTTATCTACATGATTTATGCACACTTTATGTCATATTCGTGCATTTTCTGGAACTAACCTATTAACAAGATGCCGAAGTGCCGATTCTTTGTTTCTGCTGTTTTTGGTTTCAGAAATCCTAGTAACGAAATATTCTCGGAATTGGACGAAATCAACGCCCAGGGTCCTATTTTGCCACGAAGCTTCCAGAAGACCGAAGAGGAGATGAAGTGGGGCCACGAGGTGGCCACACCCTAGGGCGGCGCGGCCCCCCTTGGCCGCGCGGCCCTGTGGTGTGGGCCCCTCGTGCCGCCTCCTGACCTGCCCTTCCGCCTACTTAAAGCCTCCGTCGCGAAACCCCCAGTACCGAGAGCCACGATACGGAAAACCTTCCAGAGACGCCGCCGCCGCCGATCCCATCTCGGGGGATCCAGGAGATCGCCTCCGGCACCCTGCCGGAGAGGGGATTCATCTCCCGGAGGACTCTACGCCGCCATGGTCGCCTCCGGAGTGATGTGTGAGTCGTCTACCCCTGGACTATGGGTCCATAGCAGTAGCTAGATGGTTGTCTTCTCCCCATTGTGCTTCATTGTCGGATCTTGTGAGCTGCCTAACATGATCAAGATCATCTATCTGTAATCCTATATGTTGCGTTTGTTGGGATCCGATGAATAGAGAATACTTGTTATGTTGATTATCAAAGTTATGTCTATGTGTTGTTTATGATCTTGCATGCTCTCCGTTACTAGTAGATGCTCTGGCCAAGTAGATGCTTGTAACTCCAAGAGGGAGTATTTATGCTCGATAGTGGGTTCATGCCTCCATTGATATCTCGGGACGGATGTGAAAGTTCTAAGGTTGTGGATGTGCTGTTGCCACTAGGGATAAAACATTGGTGCTATGTTCAAGGATGTAGTTACTGATTACATTACGCGCAATACTTAATGCAATTGTCTGTTGTTAGCAACTTAATACTGGAGGGGGTTCGGATGATAACCTGAAGGTGGACTTTTTAGGCATCGATGCATGCTGGATGGCGGTCTATGTACTTTGTCGTAATGCCCAATTAAATCTCACTATACTCATCATAATATGTATGTGCATGGTCATGCCCTCTTTATTTGTCAATTGCCCAACTGTAATTTGTTCACCCAACATGCTGTTTATCTTATGGGAGAGACACCTCTAGTGAACTGTGGACCCCGGTCCAATTCTCTATACTGAAATACAATCTCTGCAATCTTGTTCTACTATTTTCTGCAAACAATCATCTTCCACACAATACGGTTAATCCTTTGTTACAGCAAGCCGGTGAGATTGACAACCTCACTGTTTCGTTGGGGCAAAGTACTTTGGTTGTGTTGTGCAGGTTCCACGTTGGCGCCGGAATCCCTGGTGTTGCGCCGCACTACATCCCGCCGCCATCAACCTTCAACGTGCTTCTTGGCTCCTCCTGGTTCGATAAACCTTGGTTTCTTTCTGAGGGAAAACTTGCTGCTGTGCGCATCATACCTTCCTCTTGGGGTTCCCAACGAACGTGTGAGTTACACGCCATCACACAACATGGCGGCGCGGCAAGAGGGGGGGCGCCCCCTACTGTGTGGGCCCCCCAAGCCTCTTCCGACTCCGCCTCTTCGCCTATTTAAGCCTCCGTGACCTAAAACTTCGATACGAATAAGCCACGACACGGAAAACCTTCCAGAGCCGCCGCCATTGCGAAGCCAAGATTCGGAGGACAGAAGTCTCTGTTCCGGCACGCCGCCGGGACGGGGAAGTGCCCCCGGAAGGCATCTCCATTGACACCACCGCCATCTCCATCGCCATCGCTGCTTCCATGATGAGGAGGGAGTAGTTCTCCCCCGAGGCTGAGGGCTCTACCGGTCGCTATGTGGTTCATCTCTCTCCCATGTACTTCAATACAATGATCTCATGAGCTGCCTTACATGATTGAGATCCATATGATGAGCTTTGTATCACTATTAATCTATGTGCTACTCTAGTGATGTTATTAAAGTAGTCTATTCCTCCTCCATGATGTATTGTTGACAGTGTGTGCATCATGTATTACTTGGTATAAGCTATGATTGTGATCTCTTGTAGATTATGAAGTTAACTATTACTATGATAGTATTGATGTGATCTATTCCCCCTTTCACAGCCTGACGGTGACGGTGTGCATGCTATGTTAGTACTCGGTATAATTGCGTTGGTCTATTGTGCACTCTAAGGTTACTTAAATATGAACTCCAGATGTTGTGGAGCTTGTTAACTTCGGCTTGAGGGAGCTCTTGTAGACCTACACAATGAATGGTGTTTGTTATCCAACAAGAGAGTGTAGAGTAGTTTCAGTTATGTGATCAATGTTGAGAGTGTCCACTAGTGAAAGTAGGATCCCTAGGCCTTGTTTCCAAACATCGAATCTCCGTTTATTTACTGTTCTACTGCATGTTTACTTGCTGCCATATTTATTTCAGATTGTTATTGATACGTCTCCGACGTATCGATAATTTCTTATGTTCCATGCCACATTATTGATGATATCTACATGTTTTTTGCACACTTTATGTCATATTCGTGCATTTTCTGGAACTAACCTATTAACAAGATGCCGAAGTGCCAGTTGCTGTTTTCTGCTGTTTTTGGTTTCAGAAATCCTAGTAAGGAAATATTCTCGGAATTGGACGAAATCAACGCCCAGGGTCCTATTTTGCCACGAAGCTTCCAGAAGACCGAAGAGTCAACGAAGTGGGGCCACGAGGTGGCCAGGAGGGTGGCCGGCGCGGCCCCACCCTTGGCCGTGCCGACCTGTCTCCTGGGCCCCTCGCGACGCCCCCTGACCTACCCTTCCGCCTACAAATAGCCTTCGTTGCGAAACCCCCATTACCGAGAGCCACGATACGGAAAACCTTCCAGAGACGCCGCCGCCGCCAATCCCATCTCGGGGGATTCAGGAGATCGCCTCCGGCACCATGCCGGAGAGGGGAATCATCTCCCGGAGGACTCTACGCCGCCATGGTCGCCTCCGGAGTGATGTGTGAGTAGTCTACCCCTGGACTATGGGTCCATAGCAGTAGCTAGATGGTTGTCTTCTCCTCATTGTGCTTAATTGTCGGGTCTTGTGAGCTACCGAACATGATCAAGATCATCTATCTGTAATTCTATATGTTGTGTTTGTTGGGATCCGATGAATAGAGAATACCATGTTATGTTGATTATCAATTTATATCTATGTGTTGTTTATGATCTTGCATGCTCTCCGTTATTAGTAGATGCTCTGGCCAAGTTGATGCTAGTAACTCTGAGAGGGAGTATTTATGCTCGATAGTGGGTTCATGTCTCCGTGAATCTGGGGGAGTGAGAGAAACCTCTAAGATTATGGATGTGTTGTTGCCACTAGGGATAAAACATTGATGCTATGTCCGAGGATGTAGTTATTGATTACATTACGCGCAATACTTAATGCAATTGTCTGTTGTTAGCAACTTAATACTGGAAGGGGTTCGGATGATAACCTGAAGGTGGACTTTTTAGGCATAGATGCATGCTGGATAGCGGTCTATGTACTTTGTCGTAATGCCCAATTAAATCTCACTATACTCATCATAATATGTATGTGCATGGTCATGCCCTCTCTATTTGTCAATTGCCCAACTGTAATTTGTTCACCCAACATGTTGTTATCTTATGGGAGAGACACCTCTAGTGAACTGTGGACCCCGGTCCAATTCTCTATACTGAAATACAATCTACTGCAATACTTGTTCTACTGTTTCTGCAAACAATCATCATCCACACTATACATCTAATCCTTTGTTACAGCAAGCCGGTGAGATTGACAACCTCGCTGTTTCGTTGGGGCAAAGTACTTGGTTTGTGTTGTGCAGGTTCCACGTTGGCGCCGGAATCCCTGGTGTTGCGCCGCACTACATCTCGCCGCCATCAACCTTCAACGTGCTTCTTGACTCCTACTGGTTCGATTAAACCTTGGTTTCATACTGAGGGAAAACTTGCCGCTGTACGCATCACACCTTCCTCTTGGGGTTCCCAACGGACGCGTGCTGTACGCGTATCAAGCTCTTTTTCTGGCGCCGTTGCCGGGGACGTGAAGGAAATTACACCACGGAGATTTCTAACTCCCACGTCAACTACACGCCAGCAAATCTTTTTCTGGCGCCGTTGCCGGGGAGATCAAGACACGCTGCAAGGGGAGTCTCCACATCCCAATCTCTTTACTTTGTTTTTGTCTTGCTTAGTTTTATTTACTACTTTGTTTGTTGCACTAAATCAAAATACAAAAAAATTAGTTGCTAGTTTTACTTTATTTGCTATCTTGTTTGCTATATCAAAAACACAAAAAAATTAGTTACTCGCATTTACTTTATCTAGTTTGCTTTATTTACTACTGCTAAAATGGGTACTCCTGAAAATACTAAGTTGTGTGACTTCACAACCACAAATAATAATGATTTCTTATGCACACCTATTGCTCCACCTGCTACTACAGCAGAATTCTTTGAAATTAAACCAGCTTTACTAAATCTTGTTATGCGAGAGCAATTTTCTGGTGTTAGTTCTGATGATGCTGCTGCCCATCTCAATAATTTTGTTGAACTTTGTGAAACGCAAAAGTATAAAGATGTAGATGGTGACATTATAAAATTAAAATTGTTCCCTTTCTCATTAAGAGGATGAGCTAAAGATTGGTTGCTATCTCTGCCTAAGAATAGTATTGATTCATGGACTAAATGCAAGGATGCTTTTATTGGTAGATATTATCCCCCTGCTAAAATTATATCTTTGAGGAGTAGCATAATGAATTTTAAACAATTGGATACTGAGCATGTTGCACAAGCATGGGAAAGAATGAAATCTCTGGTTAAAAATTGCCCAACCCATGGACTGACTACTTGGATGATCATCCAAACCTTTTATGCAGGACTGAATTTTTCTTCGCGGAACCTATTGGATTCAGCTGCTGGAGGTACCTTTATGTCCATCACTCTTGGTGAAGCAACAAAGCTTCTTGATAATATGATGATCAATTACTCTGAATGGCACACGGAAAGAGCTCCACAAGGTAAGAAGGTAAATTCTGTCGAAGAAACCTCTTCCTTGAGTGATAAGATTGATGCTATTATGTCTATGCTTGTGAATGATAGGACTAATGTTGATCCTAATAATGTTCCGTTAGCTTCATTGGTTGCACAAGAAGAACATGTTGATGTAAACTTCATTAAAAATAATAATTTCAACAACAATGTTTACCGGAACAATTCTAGTAACAACTATAGGCCATATCCTTATAATAATGGCAACGGCTATGGTAATTCTTATGGGAATTCTTACAACAATAATAGGAACACACCCCCTGGACTTGAAGCCATGCTTAAAGAATTTATTAGTACACAAACTGCTTTTAACAAATCTGTTGAAGAAAAGCTTGGGAAAATTGATATACTTGCTTCTAAGGTCGATAGTCTTGCTGCTGATGTTGATCTTTTGAAATCGAAAGTTATGCCTAATGAAAATCATCATAATAAATTGTTACTACAGCAAATGCCATCCAAGTTAGAATTAATGAGAATATAAGATTGATGGCCGAATTGCGTGCTAGGTGGGAAAGAGAAGAAAATGAAAAAGAAGATAATATAGCTAAAGTTTGGACTATTACCACCACTAGCAATGCTAATGCTCCACAAGTTGCTGCACCTCCTACTATTATTAATAAAAGAATTGGTGTTAGCAATGTTTCCACTTCTAATGCAAAGCGCGAGAAACTGCCCGAAACTGCTAAAACTGCTGAAACTGCCTGTGATAAAACTGCTGAAATTTTTTCCAACATTGGGGATGATGATCCCATTGCTTTAGATTATAATGGTTTAAATTTTGATGATTGCCACATCTCTGAAGTTATAAAGTTCTTACAAAAACTTGCTAAAAGTCCTAATGCTAGTGCTATAAATTTGGCTTTCACGAAACATATTACAAATGCTCTCATAAAAGCTAGAGAAGAGAAATTAGAGCGCGAAGCTTCTATTCCTAGGAAGCTAGAGGATGGTTGGGAGCCCATCATTAAGATGAAGGTCAATGACTTTGATTGTAATGCTTTATGTGATCTTGGTGCAAGTATTTCTGTTATGCCTAAGAAAATTTATAATATGCTTGACTTGCCACCATTGAAAAATTGTTATTTGGATGTTAATCTTGCTGATCATTCTACAAAGAAACCTTTGGGGAAAGTTGATAATGTTCGCATTACCGTTAACAATAACCTTGTCCCCGTTGATTTTGTTGTCTTGGATATTGAATGTAATGCATCTTGTCCCATTATATTGGGAAGACCTTTTCTTCGAACTGTTGGTGCTATCATTGATATGAAGGAATGTAATATTAAATATCAATTTCCTCTCAAGAAAGGTATGGAACACTTCCCTAGAAAGAGAATGAAGTTACCTTTTGATTCTATTATTAGAACAAATTATGATGTTGACACTTCGTCTCTTGATAATACTTGATATACACTTTCTGCGCCTAGCTGAAAGGCGTTAAAGAAAAGCGCTTATGGGAGACAACCCATATTTTTACTACAGTATTTTGTTTTTATTTTGAGTCTTGGAAGTTGTTTACTACTGTAGCAACCTCTACTTATCTTAGTTTAGTGTTTTGTTGTGCCAAGTAAAGTCGTTGATAGTAAGGTTCATACTAGATTTGGATTACTGCGCAGAAACAGATTTCTTTGCTGTCACGAATCTGGGAAAAATTCTCTGTAGGTAACTCAGAAAATTATGCCAAATTATGTGAGTGATCCTCAGATATGTACGCAACTTTCATTCAATTTGAGCATTTTCATTTGAGCAAGTCTGGTGCCTCAATAAAATTCGTCATTACGAACTGTTCTGTTTTTGACAGATTCTGCCTTTTATTTCGCATTGCCTGTTTTGTTATGTTCGATGGATATTTCGATTCCATTGACTTTCAGTAGCTTTGTGCAATGACTAGAAGTGTTAAGAATGATTATGTCACCTCTGAACATGTATATTTTGATTGTGCACTAACCCTCTAATGAGTTGTTTTGAGTTTGGTGTGGAGGAAGTTTTCAAGGATCAAGAGAGGGAGATGATACAACATGATCAAGGAGAGTGAAAGCTCTAAGCTTGGGGATGCCCCGGTGGTTCACCCCTGCATATATCAAGAAGACTCAAGCGTCTAAGCTTGGGGATGCCCAAGGCATCCTGATGACCCACAAGTATAGGGGATCGCAACAGTCTTCGAGGGAAGTAAAACCCAATTTATTGATTCGACACAAGGGGAGACAAAGAACACTTGGAAGCCTTAACAGCGAAGTTGTCAATTCAGCTGCACCTGGAAACAGACTTGCTCGCAAGAGTTTATCAGTAGTAACAGTTTTATAGCAGTAGCAGTAGTGAAATAACAGCAGCAGAGTAACAAAGACAGCAGTAGTGATTTTAGTAAACAGCAGGATTAAAATACTGTAGGCACGGGGACGGATGAACGGGCGTTGCATGGATGAGAGAAACTCATGTAACAATCATAGCAGGGCATTTGCAGATAATAAAACGGTGTCCAAGTACAAAGCAATCAATAGGCATGTGTTCCAATTATAGTCGTACGTGCTCGCAATGAGAAACTTGCACAACATCTTTTGTCCTACCAGCCGGTGGCAGCCGGGCCTCAAGGGAAACTACTGGATATTAAGGTACTCCTTTTAATAGAGTACCGGAGCAAAGCATTAACACTCCGTGAACACATGTGATCCTCACATCACTACCATTCCCTCCGGTTGTCCCGATTTCTGTCACTTCGGGGCCATTGGTTCCGGACAGTGACATGTGTATACAACTTGCAGGTAAGATCAATAAACAATGAATATCATGATGAAACAATAACATGTTCAGATCTGAGATCATGGCACTCGGGCCCTAGTGACAAGCATTAAGCATAACAAGTTGCAACAATATCATCAAAGTACCAATTACGGACACTAGGCACTATGCCCTAACAATCTTATGCTATTACATGACCAATCTCATCCAATCCCTACCATCCCCTTCGGCCTACAGCGGGGGAATTACTCACACATGGATGGGGGAAACATGGCTGGTTGATGTAGAGGCGTTGGCGGTGATGATGGCGATGATCTCCTCCAATTCCCCGTCCCGGCGGAGTGCCAGAACGGAGACTTCTGGCTCCCGCGACGGAGTTTTGCGATGTGGCGGCGTTCTGGAGGGTTTCTGGCGACTTCGACTTCTCCCCGTGCATTTTTAGGTTGAGGCCGATAAATAGTCCGAAGGAGGGCGTCGGAGGCCGGCCGAGGGGGCCACACCACATGGCCGCGCGGGCCCCCCCTGGGCCGCGCCGCCCTATGGTGTGGGGCCCTCAGGCCTCCACCTGACTTGTCCTTCTGGCTCCGTCAGTTTCCTGGGAAAATAGGGTCTTCTGCATAAATTCCGAGGATTTTCCCGAAAGTTGGATTTCTGCACAAAAACGAGACACCAGAACAGTTCTGCTGAAAACAGCGTTAGTCCGTGTTAGTTGCATCCAAAATACACAAATTAGAGGCAAAACAATAGCAAAAGTGTTCGGGAAAGTAGATACGTTTTGGACGTATCAACTCCCCCCAAGCTTAGCTTATTGCTTGTCCTCAAGCAATTCAGTTAACAACTGAGCGATAAAAGAACTTTCACGAACACATTTGCTCATATGATGTATATATTCTCATGCTATGGCTAATACTTAAGCAGTTCATAATGAGATACATGCAAATAAAATCATCTAACAGCTATGTCAATCATGGAGAAGTACCAACAATTAATAATAAGCATCATGAATCATGTATATAAGCAGGATTGCAATGTTCATAAGAGAGTATGATAAAGTGGTATCTCGCTCGCCTGTATTTGATTGGCAAAACATAAATGCCCGGGCACCTCTGGAGTTCATAGAAAGACTAGAAGTAGTGATTGTCAAAGATAAAAGCATCAAAGTTATACCACAATCAATCATATTTTGAGACAAGCATATTATACTAAGAATGACAGTTGTGCTCTCAAGATAGTGCTCAAAGAAATAATGGAGACACAACATAAAAGTAAAAGATTGACCCTTCGCAGAGGGAAGCAGGGATTAACATGCGCTAGAGCTTTTCATTTTTGAAATCAGGAGTAAAATCATTTTGAGAGGTGTTTGTTGTTGTCAACGAATGGTAATGGGTACACTAACTACCTCGCCAACCGGATTCTCAAGAGCGGCTCCCATGAATTATTTGCATATTTATGTGGCACTCCTTCCAACCTTTCTTACACAAACCATGGCTAACCGAATCCTCGGGTGCCTGCCAATAATCTCATACCATGAAGGAGTGCCTTTTTATTTTAGTTTTATTATGATGATGACACTCCCCCCAACCTTTGCTTACACAAGCCATGGCTAACCGAATCCTTTGGGCGCCGTCCATCAATCACAAACCATGGAGGAGTGTCTATTTAAGTTAATTAATTTGGGACTGGGAATCCCATTGCCAGCTCTTTTTGCAAAATTATTGGATAAGCGGATGTGCCACTAGTCCATGTGAGAGTCCGTCAAAAGTAAATGACAAGGTTGAAAGCTAAACACCACATACTTCCTCATGAGCTATGAAACATAAACACAAATTGAGAAGCATTTTGAAGGTTTTAAAGGTAGCGCATGAGAATTTACTTGGAATGGTTTGAAATGCCATGCATAGGTATTTATGGTGGACACTCTGGAATAACTTGGTTTTCATGTGTTTGGAAGCACGAGCAGCGTTCCCGCTCAGTACAAGTGAGGGCTAGCAAAAGACTAGGGAGCGACAAATCAAGAGAGCAGTAACTGTCATAATCATGCTTGCGGCAAAATAAATTAACAGAGGCATAAAAGTGATACAAGAACTCGGAAACAATATAAATCATCGAGGCTTAATTGACTTTGGTTCAGTCATATGCATGCGTGAGCATGTGCCAAGTCGATATAAATGAATTATTCATAGGAGGATACCACAATACCATACCTACTTATGAATAAAACAATGCAAGCAAACATCCATGACATGCTACTCATATTAATAAATTGGAGCTAAACATGAGAGATCATGAACTACTAGACTTTCTCAAATAACATATACCTCACATGAACCAACTAAGCATGCTCACATGGATGAGTATATGTACAAAAATGAAAACAAATAGAGTTCATACCAGCCTCTCACCACAATCAGATTGTCGTAGATCGTCATTATTGCCTTTTCACTTGTGTAGCTTGGATAATATGAAATGAAAACCACGCTCCAGCCACCGAAAACCATTAAACTCATAAAGAACTTTACAAAACCAAAGAAGAACAGCAAATATTTTTGGTGTTTTCGAATTTGAGAACGAGAACAAAAGGAAACAAACAAACAAAGCAAAATCTTTTTGGGTTTTCTTGTAGCAAACTAGCAATAGCAAATAAAGCGAAACAAATGCAAGAAACCAAAGCAAACAAATTATGAAGAGAAACAACAGAAATATTTTTGGTCTTTTTGTGTTTTGGAAAGGAAACAAAGCAAAAACAAGAAATAGCAAACTAGAAGAAACACAGAAAAGCGAGATGGCAGAAATCTGCCAAAATCTGACAGCAGTACAGAAATCGATTTTTACAAAAATCTTACGTTGCTCAGCTCGAAAAGTGTTCAACTAATGAAAGTTAGATAACAACCTGGGGAACCTGCACAAAAATTGGCAGCTCAAAATAACGTTCTGGCTGTGCGCACGAATTTTTCTAGTAACAGTCCAGAATCTGTTTTCAGGCAGCACTTCCCCAATTATCATCTCCCTCTCATTAGAAAACCACTCAAACGAACAAAACAAATATGTGCAAGTATCCAGCAACCATAATATGCAAAGAATGAGTGATGCCGGTATACCTCCCCCCAAGCTTAGGCTTTTGGCCTAAGTGGAGTTCAACCCCAACGAGGGTCGCTGTTCCTCACCGGTGGATAATTCATGGCGTAGTCATAGTAAAGTTCCTGTGCAGAAGAAAAGCGTGGAGGCTCCACATGCCCAACATGTTGATGCGAGGAACTTGCTGCATCGGATGATGAGTCGAGGTGCTCCTCGACCTCCGTGTCGTCTCTTGCATGATGGCCTCCTCCCTCTATGTGTGCATCCAGTGCACCTTCTGTGACCGACCAATCTTCCCTGGAATCAAGGTTAGACAGAAAAGGCGCAGGCAATCTTACTAGTTTCTCAGTTTTCTTCGTTATTCTCCAGACTTTCTTATAAAATGTCATCTTGTAAAACAGGTTACCCAAGTTGGAGGAATCAGAAACAAATTCATGTTTAATCATAGAGGCTATGTCAAGTTTTTCTATGGAGAATGGAATATCAAAATGATGAGGTTCTACATTATGAAAAGCTAGTAAACGAGAGGCGATGAGACCTCCACAAATTCCACCTTTCTCACGGTTAGTAGCGAGTCTATAAGCTATCAATGCCCCCAAATTATAAGTCCTACTACTTTGCAGTGCCGCAGCTAGAAAAGCTAAATCCGGGATAGAAAGTTTACCACCAATCTTTCTAGCAAGAACGCATTTAGTAATAAAATAGGCAAAGTAGCGGATAGCCGGGAGCTGAATGCTAGTGATTTTACCACTATCCTCTGAGAAACTCCTTCCATAGCAAATCATCTTGAAGAGGCTTAAGAGTTCTTGCGGCGATCCCCTTATCTTCTCGCATGATCCCCATTGCGGTACTCTAATTGCTGCACAAAAATCACTGAATGGCAAGTTGACAACTTTATTGTAAATTTTATACTGGACCGTGGGGTTAGATCGCGACCAATTGAACTTAAAGTCCTGCACAAAAGACATAGTTAATTTTGCATATTGTCTTGGCTCTCCTTCAACAAAATCACTCAGCCCTGCTCGGGAAATTAGACTCCGAACATCTTCCAATATTCCCGCGCTTCTCATGAAATCCGCGCACGGGTAGTAAGAGGGGTATACTCCCTCTTCACGATTCACTCTCATAACTTGTTGGACCTCCAATTCTTGTTGGTTAAGTTGATATCTACTCCACTCCATTTTCTGAAATTTTCAACAAACAATATAAAATTTGATTTGGTGACATATAATTGAGGGAAACTATCATAGGAACTTGCTAGAGCACTAATCATGCATCAAAACTAGTTTATACAACTTAGAACAAGCATGCAAGCTCACTAAACATGTTACCTACAGCAGCAAAATATTCAAGATATACTCAACCAAACAAAATTCTACTTGGATAGGTGGAGGAGTCACATACCGGAGAGCAAATGTGCCAAATTTCAGACAGAAATCTGGGCTGAGCAAAGAGATCGAAAAATTCTGAGCTCTTGAGCAAAAACGCGAGTGAGAGAAACCTGGTGCGAGTTTTTTCGGGAGAGAGAAGATGCTGGGAGAAAGAGATGAGATAGTGGGGCAAGGAGGGGCCCACACCACAGGGTGGCGCGCCCCCTCCTTGGCCGCGCCGGCCTGTGGTGTGGCACCCTAGGGTGCCCCACAGGTCATCCTCTGGTGCTCGCAGGTGCCTCGTCGAAAAATAGGACCAACGGTATAATTTTTGTGAATTTTTGAAAACTTTGAAAAATACACATTTCTGGGTATTAAGTTTATTATTACTGGCCAGGAAAATTTTGAAATCTCCAATTAACTAAGGAACTTTGCAAATTAAAAGTGCTACAGAAACTAGAGCAAGTGGAGGAAGAAAGAGATGTTGTTTACCTCCTCTATGCATATAAAAAGTATTTGTTAACAAGGTTGATCAAGTCTTGCCACCAAATAAATTTTACATAGCATAAGAAGAAATAACCTCAAATCAATCATGTTACCTTGAATTGTATTGATATGGATCCAATCACGAGAGTTTGATATTCTTCTTTAGGCTCATATATAGGACAATCAATAGTTCCCACTTTGATAGTTCTCACATTAGAAATAGTATTAACTCCACACGCTTTCTCAATCCTCTTGGGAAAATAAACGGTATGCTCCCTATCATCAACATTGAAAGTAACCTTTCCTTTATTGCAATCAATAACAGCCCCTGCGGTGTTAAGAAAAGGTCTCCCAAGAATAATAGACATATTATCATCTTCAGGCATTTCCAACACAACAAAATCAGTTAATATCAAGCAGTTAGTAGTAACTTGAACAGGAACATCCTCACATATACCAACAGGGATAGCAGTAGATTTATCAGCCATTTGCAAAGATATATCAGTAGGTATCAACTTGTCTAAGTAAAGTCTCTTATAAAGAGAAAAAGGCATAACACTAACACCGGCTCCCAAGTCACATAGAGCAGTTTTAACATAATTATTCTTAATAGAACAAGGAATAGTAGGTATACCTGGGTCGCCCAACTTCTTTGGCACTTTGCCATTGAAAGAGTAATTAGCAAGCATAGTGGAAATTTCCTCATTGGGGATTTTCCTTTTGTTAGTAACAATATCTTTCATATACTTTGAATAAGGAGGCAATTTAATAGCATCAGTCAAAGGGATTTGCAAGAATAAAGGTTTCATCCAATCACAAAATTTATTATAGTGTTCTTCTTCCTTTGATTTTAGTTTCTTAGCAGGAAAAGGCATTTGCTTTTGCACCCAAGGTTCTCTTTCATTACCATGTTTCTCAGCAATAAAATCTTCTTTATTGTACTTTTTATTTTTAGCATGCTTTTCAGGTTCTTCTTCAACCTCTTCTTTATCAGGAGCATCATTCTTATCATTATCTTTATCATGTTCATTACCACTTTCAGTTTCAGCATCAGAAATAGAAATACTATTAGGATCATTAGCAGGTTCAGAGGATTCTACAACATTTTTATGTTTCTTCTTCTTTTTCTTCTTAGAAGGAGCACTAGGTTCAATGTGTTGAGAATCTTGTTCAATTCTTTTGGGATGCCCTTCAGGATATAGAGGATCCTGGGTAGAGACACCACCTCTAGTTGTTACTTCATAAGCATGTTTCTCTTTAGAATTATTCCCTAACAAGTCATTTTGCACTTTAGTGAGTTGATCAATTTGAGTTTGAACCATATGAAAATGTTTAACAAGCATCTTAACATCATTGGAGGTTCTCTCTACAATATCATGCAATTCACTAATAGCTCGAGAATTTTCCATTAAATGATTCTCTACTCTCACATTAAAATTTTCTTGCTTAACAATATAATTATCAAACTCATCTAAGCATTGTGCAGGGGGTTTCGAATACGGAATATCTTCCCTAGTAAAGCGTTGAAGGGAGTTTACCTCAATCATGGATGAAGGGGGAATTATCTCACATATATCTTCTATGGGAGGAAGATTCTTCACATCTTCAGATTTAATACCTTTCTCCTTGAGAGACTTCTTGGCTTCCCTCATATCTTCATCATTCAATTTAATTAAACCCCTCTTCTTCAATATTGGCGTTGGAGTTGGTTCGAGCGTAGTCCAATCATCATGATTCCAGCCTATTTTAGCCAATAATTCTTCAGGCTGCCCTGAGTTCTTTTCTGAAAACACAACCAGCACAACTATCCAGGTATGCCCTAGACTCAATGGTTAGTCCACTATAAAATATATCAAGTAAATCATGCTTTTCCAAATCATGGTCAGGCCGAGCTCTAATAAGAGAGCAAAATCTCGCCCAAGCCTCAGGCAATTTCTCTCCATCTTCCTGGTTAAAATTATAAATTCTCTGCAAAGCAATATGTTGAGCACTAGCAGGAAAGTATTTACGGAAGAAAACATCAAGCAATTCTTTTGGACTTTTAATAGAATTAGGTGGCAAACTATTATACCAAGTTTTAGCGTCATCCTTTAATGAGAATGGAAAGATTTTAGCAACAAAGTAAGTACGCATCTTGACATCATCAGAAAACAAGCTACTTAGAGTAGATAACTCAATCATGTGTTCAACAGCACTTTCTTTTTCAGTACCACAAAAGGGTGTTTTCTCAACAATAGCTATATGAGATAGATCAAGAGAAAAATCATAATCTTTATCCTTAATGTTTATAGGAGATGTGGCAAACTTAGGATCGGAGACAGGTTTATATCTAATAAAGCATGTTCTGCAAGCAACTTTTTATTTTTTCTTGCATCAGTAGTAGCATTGCATTTTTCAATAAAATCATCATTAAGCTCCACATAATCTTCATCAGGATCATCACTAAAATAATCAAGTTCAGGTGAATTAACAGGTGTAGTAGCATTAGGAGTTTCAGTATTTTCAATTTGTCTAGACCTAGCAATTGTAGCATCTAGAAAAGATCCCAATGAACCACTATCATCAAGCACAGCAGAAATATTATCAATATTATGAGAGTTTTCAGATTCAGCAGAAGTACCCGCATGTGAAGCATGTGGCGGTGAAACAAGTTTATCAATCACGAGATGGTGAATCAAGTGTAGCGGAGGTATTTAGAATTGTACCTTTTCTTGTAGTGGATGGTAATATGGCGACCTTAGTATCGCGAGGTTTACCCATGATGGAGAATTTGCAGCGAACAATATTAATCCAAGTGAACTTCCAAATAAAGCTATGCTCCCCGGCAACGGCGCCAGAAAATAGTCTTGATGACCCACAAGTATAGGGGATCGCAACAGTCTTCGAGGGAAGTAAAACCCAATTTATTGATTCGACACAAGGGGAGACAAAGAACACTTGGAAGCCTTAATAGCGGAGTTGTCAATTCAGCTGCACCTGGAAATAGACTTGCTCGCAAGAGTTTATCGAGGTAACAGTTTATAGCGATGTGAGTAGTGAAATAACAGCAAAGCAGAGTAACAAAGACAGCGGTAGTGATTTTAGTAAACAGCAGGATTAAAATACTGTAGGCACGGGGACGGATGAACGGGCGTTGCATGGATGAGAGAAACTCATGTAACAATAATAGCAGGGCATTTGCAGATAATAAAACGGTGTCCAAGTACAAAGCAATCAATAGGCATGTGTTCCAATTATAGTCGTACGTGCTCGCAATGAGAAACTTGCACAACATCTTTTGTCCTACCAGCCGGTGGCAGCCGGGCCTCAAGGGAAACTACTGGATATTAAGGTACTCCTTTTAATAGAGTACCGGAGCAAAGCATTAACACTCCGTGAACACATGTGATCCTCACATCACTACCATTCCCTCCGGTTGTCCCGATTTGTCACTTCGGGGCCATTGGTTCGGGACAAAGGTGACATGTGTATACAACTTGCAGGTAAGATCAATAAACAATGAATATCATGATGAAACAATAACATGTTCAGATCTGAGATCATGGCACTCGGGCCCTAGTGACAAGCATTAAGCATAACAAGTTGCAACAATATCATCAAAGTACCAATTACGGACACTAGGCACTATGCCCTAACAATCTTATGCTATTACATGACCAATCTCATCCAATCCCTACCATCCCCTTCGGCCTACAGCGGGGGAATTACTCACACATGGATGGGGGAAACATGGCTGGTTGATGTAGAGGCGTTGGCGGTGATGATGGCGATGATCTCCTCCAATTCCCCGTCCCGGCGGAGTGCCAGAACGGAGACTTCTGGCTCCCGCGACGGAGTTTTGCGATGTGGCGGCGTTCTGGAGGATTTCTGGCGACTTCGACTTCTCCCCGTGCGTTTTTAGGTTGAGGCCGATAAATAGTCCGAAGGAGGGCGTCGGAGGCCGGCCGAGGGGGCCACACCACATGGCCGCGCGGGCCCCCCCTGGGCTGCGCCGCCCTATGGTGTGGGGCCCTCGGGCCTCCACCTGACTTGTCCTTCTGGCTCCGTCAGTTTCCTGGGAAAATAGGGCCTTCTGCATAAATTCCGAGGATTTTCCCGAAAGTTGGATTTCTGCACAAAAATGAGACACCAGAACAGTTCTGCTGAAAACAGCGTTAGTCCGTGTAAGTTGCATCCAAAATACACAAATTAGAGGCAAAACAATAGCAAAAGTGTTCGGGAAAGTAGATACGTTTTGGACGTATCACATCCCCTTCTTCATCGACAACATTATCAGGTTCCTCCCCTGAAACTATATTTTTATTCCATCACATCTTATGTGCTTTGCTTGGAGCGTCGGTTTGTTTTTGTTTGAATAAAATGGATCCTAGCATTCTTTGTGTGGGAGAGAGACACGCTCCGCTGTTGCATATGGACAAGTATGTCCTTAGGCTCTACTCATAATATTCATGGCGAAGTTTCTTCTTCGTTAAATTGTTATATGGATGGAATTGGAAAATGATACATGTAGTAATTGCTATAATGTCTTGGATAATGTGATACTTGGCAATTGTTGTGCTCATGTTTAAGCTCTTGCATCATATGCTTTGCACCTATTAATTAAGAAATACATAGAGCATGCTAAAATTTGGTTTGCATATTTGGTCTCTCTAAAGTCTAGATAATTTCTAGTATTGAGTTTGAACAACAAGGAAGACGGTGTAGAGTCTTATAATGTTTACAATATGTCTTTTATGTGAGTTTTGCTGCACCGCTTCATCCTTGTGTTTGTTTCAAATAGCCATGCTAGCCTAAACCTTGTATCGAGAGGGAATACTTCTCATGCATCCAAAATACTTGAGCCAACCACTATGCCATTTGTGTCCACCATACCTACCTACTACATGGTATTTCTCTGCCATTCCAAAGTAAATTGCTTGAGTGCTACCTTTAAATTTCTATCCTTTACCTTTGCAATATATAGCTCATGGGACAAATAGCCTAAAAACTATTGTGGTATTGAATATGTACTTATGCACTTTATCTCTTATTAAGTTGCTTGTTGTGCGATAACCATGTTCCTGGGGACGCCATCAACTACTATTTGTTGAATATCATGTGAGTTGCTATGCATGTTTGTCTTGTCTGAAGTAAGGGAGATTTACCACCTTTATGGTTAGAGCATGCATATTGTTAGAGAAGAACATTGGGCCGCTAACTAAAGCCATGAATCATGGTGGAAGTTTCAGTTTTGGACATATATCCTCAATCTCATATGAGAAAATTAATTGTTGCTACATGCTTATGCATTAAGAGGAGTCCATTATCTGTTGTCTATGTTGTCCCGGTATGGATGTCTAAGTTGAGAATAATCAATAGCGAGAAATCCAATGCGAGCTTTCTCCTTAGACCTTTGTACAGGCGGCATAGAGGTACCCCTTTGTGACACTTGGTTAAAACATGTGCATTGCGATAATCCCGGTAATCCAAGCTAATTAGGACAAGGTGCGGGCACTATTAGTATACTATGGATGAGGCTTGCAACTTGTAAGATATAATTTACATAACACATATGCTTTATTACTACCGTTGACAAAATTGTTTCTTGTTTTCAAAATCAAAGCTCTAGCACAAATATAGCAATCGATGCTTTCCTCTTTGAAGGACCTTTCTTTTACTTTTATGTTGAGTCAGTTCACCTATCTTTCTCCACCTCAAGAAGCAAACACTTGTGTGAACTGTACATTGATTCCTACATACTTGCATATTGCACTTGTTATATTACTCTATGTTGACAATATCCATGAGATATACATGTTATAAGTTGAAAGCAACCGCTGAAACTTCATCTTCCTTTGTGTTGCTTCAATGCCTTTACTTTGAATTATTGCTTTATGAGTTAACTCTTATGCAAGACTTATTGATGCTTGTCTTGAAGTACTATTCATGAAAAGTCTTTGCTATATGATTCACTTGTTTACTCATGTCATATACATTGTTTTGATCGCTGCATTCATTACATATGCTTACAATAGTATGATCAAGGTTATGATGGCATGTCACTCTAGAAATTATCTTTGTTTATCGTTTACCTACTCGGGACGAGCAGAAACTAAGCTTGGGGATGCTGATACGTCTCCGACGTATCGATAATTTCTTATGTTCCATGCCACATTATTGATGATATCTACATGTTTTATGCACACTTTATGTCATATTCGTGCATTTTCTGGAACTAACCTATTAACAAGATGCCGAAGTGCCGATTCTGTTTTTTCTGCTGTTTTTGGTTTCAGAAATCCTAGTAAGGAAATATTCTCGGAATTGGACGAAATCAACGCCGAGGGTCCTATTTTGCCACGAAGCTTCCAGAAGACCGATGAGTCAACGAAGTGGGGCCACGAGGTGGCCAGGAGGGTGGCCGGCGCGGCCCCACCCTTGGCCGCGCCGACCTGTCTCCTGGGCCCCTCGCGACACCCCCTGACCTACCCTTCCGCCTACAAATAGCCTTCGTTGCGAAACCCCCAGTACCGAGAGACACGATACGGAAAACCTTCCAGAGACGCCGCCGCCAATCCCATCTCGGGGGATTCAGGAGATCGCCTCTGGCACCCTGCCGGAGAGGGGAATCATCTCCCGGAGGACTCTACGCCGCCATGGTCGCCTCCGGAGTGATGTGTGAGTAGTCTACCCCTGGACTATGGGTCCATAGCAGTAGCTAGATGGTTGTCTTCTCCTCATTGTGCTTAATTGTCGGGTCTTGTGAGCTGCCGAACATGATCAAGATCATCTATCTGTAATTCTATATGTTGTGTTTGTTGGGATCCGATGAATAGAGAATACCATGTTATGTTGATTATCAATTTATATCTATGTGTTGTTTATGATCTTGCATGCTCTCCATTATTAGTAGATGCTTTGGCCAAGTTGATGCTAGTAACTCCAAGAGGGAGTATTTATGCTCGATAGTGGGTTCATGTCTCCGTGAATCTGGGGGAGTGAGAGAAACCTCTAAGATTATGGATGTGATGTTGCCACTAGGGATAAAACATTGATGCTATGTCCGAGGATGTAGTTATTGATTACATTACGCGTAATACTTAATGCAATTGTCTGTTGTTAGCAACTTAATACTGGAAGGGGTTCGGATGATAACCTGAAGGTGGACTTTTTAGGCATAGATGCATGCTGGATAGCGGTCTATGTACTTTGTCGTAATGCCCAATTAAATCTCACTATACTCATCATAATATGTATGTGCATGGTCATGCCCTCTCTATTTGTCAATTGCCCAACTGTAATTTGTTCACCCAACATGCTGTTATCTTATGGGAGAGACACCTCTAGTGAACTGTGGACCCCGGTCCAATTCTCTATACTGAAATACAATCTACTGCAATACTTGTTCTACTGTTTCTGCAAACAATCATCATCCACACTATACATCTAATCCTTTGTTACAGCAAGCCGGTGAGATTGACAACCTCGCTGTTTCGTTGGGGCAAAGTACTTGGTTTGTGTTGTGCAGGTTCCACGTTGGCGCCGGAATCCCTGGTGTTGCGCCGCACTACATCTCGCCGCCATCAACCTTCAACGTGCTTCTTGACTCCTACTGGTTCGATTAAACCTTGGTTTCATACTGAGGGAAAACTTGCCGCTGTACGCATCACACCTTCCTCTTGGGGTTCCCAACAGACGCGTGCTGTACGCGTATCAAGCTCTTTTTCTGGCGCCGTTGCCGGGGACGTGAAGGAAATTACACCACGGAGATTTCTAACTCCCACGTCAACTACACGCCAGCAGTTATTACCACTCATATTCATCCATATTACTTGTATTTCACTATCTCTTCGCCGAACTAGTGCACCTATACATCTGACAAGTGTATTAGGTGTGTTGGGGGCACAAGAGACTTCTTGTATCGTAATTGCAGGGTTGCTTGAGAGGGATATCTTTGACCTCTACCTCCCTGAGTTCGATAAACCTTGGGTGATTCACTTAAGGGAAACTTGCTGTTGTTCTACAAACCTCTGCTCTTGGAGGCCCAACACTGTCTACAGGAAAAGAAGCGTGAGTAGACATCAAGCTATTTTCTGGCGCCGTTGCCGGGGAACGAAGAAAAGTTACATCACAGAGATTTCTACCTCCCACATCAACTGCGCGCCAGTAGTAGACAGCAAAGCTATTTTCTGGCGCCGTTGCCGGGGAGGTAAGGTAAAAGGTATTCACATCCTCCGACTACTAAGCTATTTCCTAGCATTGTTGTCGGTGTGTGAGTGCTCGAAGCTATTTCCTTTAGATCCTGCAATTGCATCTTTTTGTTTCTTGTTCACTAGTTAGGCATAATGGAAAATAACAGTGAGCTTTTTAATCTATTTCCTGAGTTAAGACATAAATTGTGTGATGCGAAAATTAAAAAACCTATGGAACCTTATTTGCATGCTAGTAGCAATGTTATTGGTATGAACACCATTGTTGATAATGCTATGGAAGAATTTAAGCTTGGGGAAGCTGGTTTTGATGAGCATGATATTTTTAGTCCCCCAAGCATGGAGGAGAAAATTTACTTTGATGATACTTTACCTCCTATATATGATGATTACGATGATGACTATCATCCACCTACTATTGAGGAGAAAATTAATTATGATTATACTATGCCTCCTATATTTGATGATTATGGTGATAATGATAGCTACCTTGTTGAATTTGCTCCCACTACAATTAATAAGAATGACTATGCTTATGTTGGGAGTAGTAATTATTTTATGCATGAGATTCATGATAAGAATGCTTTATGTGATAGTTATATTGTTGAGTTTGTTCATGATGCCACTGAAAGTTATTATGAGAGAGGAAAATATGGTTGTAGAAATTTTCATGGTACTAAAACACCTCTCTATATGCTGAAATTTTTGAAGTTACTCGTGTTTTATCTTCCTATGCTTGTCACTTTGTTCTTCGTGAACTTGTTTATTTACAAGATTCCTTTTCATAGGAAGTGGGTTAGGATTAAATTTGTTTTGAATTTGCTTTTTGATGCTCTCTTTTGCTTCAACTCTTATTTCTTGCGAGTGCATCATTAAAATTACTGAGCCCATCTTAATGGCTATAAAGAAAGCACTTCTTGGGAGATAACCCATGTTTTTATTTTGCTACTGTTTTGTTGTGTCTTGGAAGTTGTTACTACTGTAGCAACCTCTCCTTATCTTTATTTTATTGCATTGTTGTGCCAAGTGAAGTCTCTAATAGAAGGTTGATACTAGATTTGGATTACTGCGCAGAAACAGATTTCTTGCTGTCACGAATTTGGCCAGGGTTCTCTGTAGGTAACTCAGAAAAATCTGCCAATTTATGTGCGTGATCCTCAGATATGTACGCAACTTTCATTAGTTTTGAGTTTTCTCATCTGAGCAAGTTTAGTGCCCCAGAAAAATTCGTCTTTACAGACTGTTCTGTTTTGACAGATTCTGCCTTTTATTTCGCATTGCCTCTTTTGCTATGTTGGATGGATTTCTTTGTTCCATTAACTTTAAGTAGCTTTGGGCAATGTCCAGAAGTGTTAAGAATGATTGTGTCACCTCTGAACATGTGAATTTTTGATTATGCACTAACCCTCTAATGAGTTTGTTTCGAGTTTGGTGTGGAGGAAGTTTTCAAGGGTCAAGAGGGGAGGATGATATATGATTAAGAAGAGTGAAAAGCCTAAGCTTGGGGATGCCCCCGTGGTTCATCCCTGCATATTTCAAGAAGACTCAAGCATCTAAGCTTGGGGATGCCCAAGGCATCCCCTTCTTCATCAACAATTTATCAGGTTTCTTCTATTGAAACTATATTTTTATTCCCTCACATCTTATGTGCTTTACTTGGAGCGTCTGTGTGCTTTTATTTTCATTTTTTTATTCTCTGAATAAATTCATGCTTGTGTGGGAGAGAGACACGCTCCGCTGTTGTATGTGAACACTAGTGTTCTTAGCTTTACTATTAATGTTCATGGCGAAGGTTGAAACTGCTTTGTTTATTGTTATTTGGTTGGAAACAGAAAATACCTCGTATTGTCTTGAATAATTTGATACTTGGCAATTGTTTTGAGCTCTCAAGTAGATCATGATTAAGCTCATGCACCATGTAGTTTAAACCTATTAGTGGAGAACTACCATAGAGCTTGTTGAAATTGGTTTGCATGATTGATCTCTCTAAGGTCTAGATATTTTCTGGTAAAAGTGTTTGAGCAACAAGGAAGACAGTGTAGAGTCTTATAATGCTTGCAATATGTTCTTATGTAAGTTTTGCTGTACCGGTTCATACTTGTGTTTGCTTCAAACAACCTTGCTAGCCTAAGTCTTGTATTGAGAGGGAATACTTCTCGTGCATCCAAAATCCTTGAGCCAAAAACTATGCCATTTGTGTCCACCATACCTACCTACTACATGGTATTTCTCTGCCATTCCAAAGTAAATTGCTTGAGTGCTACCTTTAAAATTCCATTCTTTGTCTTTGCAATATATAGCTCATGGAAAAATAGCTTAAAAACTATTGTGGTATTGAATATGTACTTATGTATCTTATTTCTTATAAGTTGCTTGTTGAGCGATAACCATGTTCCTGGGGACGCCATCAACTATTACCTTTGTTGAATATCATGTGAGTTGCTATGCATGTTCGTCTTGTCTGAAGTAAGGGTGATTTATCATGAGTTGAATGGTTTGAGCATGCATATTGTTAGAGAAGAACATTGGGCCGCTAACTAAAGCCATGATCCATGGTGGAAGTTTCAGTTTGGACAACAATCCTCAATCTCTTATGAGAATATTATCTGTTGTTGAATGCTTATGCATTAAAGAGGAGTCCATTATCTGTTGTCTATGTTGTCCCGGTATGGATGTCTAAGTTGAGAATAATCAAAAGCGAGAAATCCAATGCGAGCTTTCTCCTTAGACCTTTGTACAGGCGGCATAGAGGTACCCCTTTGTGACACTTGGTTAAAACATATGTTATGCAATGATAATCCATGTAAATCCAAGCTAATTAGGACAAGGTGCGGGCACTATTGGTATACTATGCATGAGGCTTGCAACTTATAGGATATCTTTTACATAACACATATGCTTTATTACTACCGTTGACAAAATTGTTTCTTGTTTTCAAAATAAAAGCTCTAGCACAAATATAGAAATCCATACTTCCCTCTATGAAGGGCCATTCTTTTACTTTTATGTTGAGTCAGTTTACCTACTTCTTTCTATCTTAGAAGCAAACACTTGTGTTAACTGTGCATTGATTCTTACATACTTGCTTATTTGCACTCATCATATTACTTTGCGTTGACAATTATCCATGAGATAAACATGTTGAAGTTGAAAGCAACCGCTGAAACTTATATCTTCCTTTGTGTTGCTTCAAAACTTTCTACCAAGAATCTATTGCTTTATGAGTTAACTCTTATGCAAGACTTATTGATGCTTGTCTTGAAAGTAATATTCATGAAAAGTCTTTGCTATATGATTCAGTTGTTTAATCATTGTCTTTACCATTGCTTTGAATCACTTCATTCATCTCATGTGCTTACAATAGTATGATCAAGATTATGATAGCATGTCACTTAAGAAATTATATTTGTTATCATTTACCTACTCGAGGACGAGTAGGAACTAAGCTTGGGGATGCTGATACGTCTCCAACGTATCTATAATTTCTTATGTTCCATGCTACTTTTATGATGATACACACATGTTTTATACACACTTTATGTCATTATTATGCATTTTCTGGAACTAACCTATTGACAATATGCCGAAGTGCCAGTTCCTGTTTTCTGTTGTTTTTTGGTTTCAGAAATCCTAGTAAGGAAATATTCTCGGAATTGGACGAAATCAAAGCCCAGTATCTTATATTTCACGAAACTTCCAGAGAGCCAGAGAGGGACCAGAGGGGAGCCCTGGGGGCCCCACACATGGTGGCGGCGTGGCCAGAGGGGGGGCGCGCCCCCTGGTGTGTGGACCCCCCGTGGCCCCTCCGACTCCGACTCTTCGCCCATATAAGCCTTCGTGACCTAAATCTTCGACACGGATTGACGAAACTCCAGAAAACCTTCCAGAGCCGCTGCCATCGCGAAACTCCAATTCGGGGGACAGAAGTCTCTGTTCTGGCACCCTGCCGGGACGGGGAATTGCCCCCGGAGTCATCTCCATCGACATCACCGCCATCTTCACCGCCATCGCTGCTCCCATGATGAGGAGGGAGTAATTCTCCCCCGAGGCTGAGGGATCTACCGTAGCTATGTGGTTCATCTCTCTCTTTGTGATCTAGTTGAATATCATCTATGTGCTACTCTAGTGATGTTATTAAAGTAGTCTATTCCTCCTCCATGATGTAATGTTGACAGTGTGTGCATCATGTAGTACTTGGTATAAGCTATGATTATGATCTCTTGTAGATTATGAATTTAACTATTACTATGATAGTATTGATGCGATCTATTCCCCCTTTCATAGCTGATGTTGACAGTGTGCATGCTATGTTAGTACTCGGTATAAATTGCAATGGTCTATCATGCACTCTAAGGTTACTTAAATATGAACATCGAATGTTGTGGAGCTTGTTAACTCCGGCATTGAGGTGCTCTCGTAGCCCTACACAATGAATGGTGTTTGTTATCCAACAAGAGAGTGTAGAGTAGTTTCAGTTATGTGATCAATGTTGAGAGTGTCCACTAGTGAAAGTATGATCCCTAGGCCTTGTTTCTAAGCATCGAATCTCCGTTTATTTACTGTTCTACTGCATGTTTACTCGCTGCCATATTTATTTCAGATTGCTATTACCACTCATATTCATCCATATCACTTGTATTTCACTATCTCTTCGCCGAACTAGTGCACCTATACATCTGCCAAGTGTATTAGGTATGTTGGGGACACAAGAGACTTCTTGTATCGTGATTGCAGGGTTGGTTGAGAGGGATATCTTTGACCTCTTCCTCCCTGAGTTTGATAAACCTTGGGTGATTCACTTAAGGGAAACTTGCTGTTGTTCTACAAACCTCTGCTCTTGGAGGCCCAACACTGTCTACAGGAAAAGAAGCGTGAGTAGACATCAACAGGCGGCATAGAAGTACCCCTTTGTGACACTTGGTTAAACATATGTTATGCAATGATAATCCATGTAAATCCAAGCTAATTTGGACAAGGTGCGGGCACTATTGGTAATCTATGCATGAGGCTTGCAACTTATAGGATGTCTTATACATAACACATATGCTTTATTACTACCGTTGACAAAATTGTTTCTATGTTTCAAAATGAAAAGCTCTAGCACAAAAATAGTAATCCATGCTTCCCTCTGCGAAGGGCCTTTCTTTTACTTTATGTTGAGTCAGTTTACCTACTTCCTTCCATCTTAGAAGCAAACACTTGTGTCAACTGTGCATTGATTCCTACATACTTGCTTATTTGCATTCATCATATTACTTTGTGTTGACAATTATCCATGAGATAAACATGTTGAAGTTGAAAGCAACTGCTGAAACTTATATCTTCCTTTGTGTTGCTTCAAAACTTTCTACTAAGAATCTATTGCTTTATGAGTTAACTCCTATGCAAGTCTTATTGATACTTGTCTTGAAAGTACTATTCATGAAAAGTCTTTGCTATATGATTCAGTTGTTTAGTCATTATCTTTACCATTGCTTTGAATCGCTGCATTCATCTCATATGCTTTACAATAGTATTGATCAAGATTATGTAAGTAGCATGTCACTTCAGAAATTATTGTTGTTATAGTTTACCTACTCGAGGGCGAGTAGAAACTAAGCTTGGGGATGCTGATATGTCTCCAACGTATCTATAATTTCTGATGTTCCATGCTTGTTTTATAACAATATCTACATGTTTTGTTCACACTTTACATCATTTATATGCATTTTCCGGCACTAACCTATTAACGAGATGCCGAAGTGCCAGTTCATGTTTTCTGCTGTTTTTCGTTTCAGAAATCCTACAAAGGAAATATTCTCGGAATTGGACGAAATCAATGCCTAGAGTCTTATTTTTCCACGAAGCTTCCAGAAGACCGAAGGGATTACGAAGTGGGGCCACGAGGAGGCGACACAACATGGCGGCGCGGCCAGAGGGGGGGGCGCGCCGCCCTACTGTGTGGGCCCCCAGGCCTCTTCTCACTCCGCCTCTTCGCCTATTTAAGCTTCCGTGACCTAAAACTTCGATACGAATAAGCCACGACACGGAAAACCTTCCAGAGCCGCCGCCATCGCGAAGCCAAGATTCGGGGGACAGAAGTCTCTGTTCCGGCACACCGCCGGGACGGGGAAGTGCCCCCGGAAGGCATCTCCATCGACACCACCACCATCTTCATCACCATCGCTGCTTCCATGATGAGGAGGGAGTAGTTCTCCCCCGAGGCTGAGGGCTCTACCGGTAGCTATGTGGTTCATCTCTCTCCCATGTACTTCAATACAATGATCTCATGAGCTGCCTTACATGATTGAGATCCATATGATGAGCTTTGTATCACTATTAATCTATGTGCTACTCTAGTGATGTTATTAAAGTAGTCTATTCCTCCTCCATGATGTAATGTTGACAGTGTGTGCATCATGTAGTACTTGGTATAAGCTATGATTGTGATCTCTTGTAGATTATGAAGTTAACTATTACTATGATAGTATTGATGTGATCTATTCCCCCTTTCATAGCCTGACGGTGACGGTGTGCATGCTATGTTAGTACTCAGTATAACTGCGTTGGTCTATTGTGCACTCTAAGGTTACTTAAATATGAACTCCGGATGTTGTGGAGCTTGTTAACTCCGTTTGAGGGAGCTCTTGTAGCCCTACACAATGAATGGTGTTTGTTATCCAACAAGAGAGTGTAGAGTAGTTTCAGTTATGTGATCAATGTTGAGAGTGTCCACTAGTGAAAGTAGGATCCCTAGGCCTTGTTTCCAAACATCGAATCTCCGTTTATTTACTGTTCTACTGCATGTTTACTTGCTGCCATATTTATTTCAGATTGTTATTACCACTCATATTCATCCATATTACTTGTATTTCACTATCTCTTTGCCGAACTAGTGCACCTATACATCTGACAAGTGTATTAGGTGTGTTGGGGACACAAGAGAGTTCTTGTATCGTAATTGCAGGGTTGCTTGAGAGGGATATCTTTGACCTCTACCTCCCTAATTTCGATAAACCTTGGGTGATTCACTTAAGGGAAACTTGCTGCTGTTCTACAAACCTCTGCTCTTGGAGGCCCAACACTGTCTACAGGAAAAGAAGCGTGAGTAGACATCAAAGATCAAATACAAAATACATAGCGGAAGAGACGTAGTAGCGGTCCATCTGTTCCATAGGCAACGCTTGACGTTGGGAGGTGGTTCTAGTTATCATAGACATCCTGCTGACCATCTTCCTGGTACTGGTGCTCCTCTTCATAGTCTGGCCATTTGAATAGCCAGGGACAAAGCCATGAGTACTTTTTTAAAGTACTCGCAAACTAACACTAATAGAAGTACTAGTAGCTCTAATAATGGTTCTAAGCTTCTAGGTTTATTTGCACAAAGCTAGTTTTATTTCATAAACACTTAATAGTCAAAGACTCTTTATTTGTCTAAAATTACTCAAGTGGGAACATCAGTGTCATTCCCACAACTCTGTTGTGATCAAGTCAAATTCATCTTTCAAGTCACAGGTCATTTTCAGAAAACATCTGACAACGGAACAGTATGGCCATCCAACCGTCCATGACCGCGGACGCGGCTATTCGAATAGTTTAACACTCTGCAGAGGTTGTACACTTGTACCACAACTTTTGATTACATCCGTCAGGGATAGCCCTGAATAATCATACTCAGTATGCGGATCATCAACCATTAACCTTTCACTTACATACCCTAGTATAGGCACCTCCCCTATGAGCTTGGCCTCCCAGCGATGGCGATCTGCCATCCTGGGAACTGCAAAGGGCTTGGGTAGGACATTCATCTCTTCTTCACGTCATTTCACTTTTCACGGAGGCAGCCTTGGCATAACCCTTATGACGCTTGTTCAGAGGGAACCCATACTGAAGTACATAAACTTCCAGTTAAGCCCTACCCATTTTCAGGTATTGTGGGGGTACGCTAAAGTTGGAATGGTATCGCATCCGAACCCAACCATGAGTTTTTGTCAAATTCACATTATTATTCAAAGGTCATATTCACCTTCAAAACTTTCGGTAGAATGACTCGTCATTCTAAGGTTTTCAAAGTCATTTGATTCACAAGTTCCCAACTAGAGTGGTCAAGTTTAGTTTTAGCACTAGCAACTAGTCATGATGAGTGCTAACTAAATTTTAGCTATCTAGGATAAGTTTGATGCTCTTGTAGTACTCTATATTTATACCAAAATTAACTATAAAAATAATCCTTGATAATCAAAGTAAAAGTTTGCAAGATAAAAAACTTGGGCTTGGAAAAATCCTTAAACAAAATAGTATTGCAAGGGTATCTTGCACTAGTATAGCTTGCATTATGTGGTGACCCTGCATACCACTGCATGTTGTAGTATGCCAGTCGTTGATATAACATTCACGAAGTACCAATCCGCAAATATTACATCCCTCAGAGTAGTACAAAAGAACATAGCAGGTCCATAACTCATTCATTAATTATTACAAGCAACATGTACATATCATCTCGGAGCTCCTCTTGGGTCCTAAGAGGGATACTCCTGGGTTCGAGGCGAACCCAACTTAATTTACAATATAAGAGTCTTACTAGGTTATACATTTATTCTCCTCGAGCAGTTAAGTACTAAGAGTTCGTACTGCTCGGATACTACTACTACTTGGTAGGTCTAGACTTGCTCTCCTCGGGAACCGTCCCCGGTTCCGTAGACTATGAGGTAGTCTACTCCTTCGATACCTCCAGAGAGGTCTGGTTCTTCATAGCCGATGACTTCGGCTCCTTCAGGTTCATCGTTGTCCTCCTCCAGTCGATTCAGACAATCTAAGCAGGTGATTTAAGAGTGGTATGAGTACGAGCATACTCAACAAGTTCATTATAGAAAAGAGGTGTTTAATGCACTAGCTACGATATTAGACCAGAAAGTCTAATACCAATGCATGTTTTGATAAACATTTCTTCAAGAGGTTGCTTTTATTCAGAAGAACTATGTCCGTCAGCCTTCACCGGTTTTCTAGAACTTCATGGAGTTCCTTTCCGGCAGCGTTCGCAGTTCCAAATCCTGAAACAGGGAGTGACAGGTCACGATTCATTACACTCTGCAGAGGTGTGTTGCTTTACCCATAAGAGATCTTAACCTTGGTGCCAACCGGGCAGCTTTCCCGTCCACACTTCCTTTGGTGTGAGGCCCGGTATAAGGTCTAGACAATCATGTTCCTCCGCTACCTCGAACACCCACCCTTTGTTGCATACCCCGACCCTGGGTCCTCGCCGGTCCTCTTATACCAATTAAGGATGGACCCCGACCACGATGACAGTCTGAGATCGAACCAAACTCCTTCGCCGGTAGCTGCATCCCATCATAGACCGCAATACTGTGGGGACTTAGGACTCCCCAGCCTCACCGCTTGCTCCTTCGGGCGACAAGTGTACTACGGACAATGCCGTGGGGACTTAGGACTCCCCAGCCTCACCGCTTGTCCCCTTGGATTACAAGTGTACTACGGTAAAGCGCGTCCGTTGATGAACGAGAGGTGGAAACACTTTTGACTACTCCGTCCCACTCCGGATCTTATGGTTAACACGGTTGTTACGTCACAAGAATCACTGGACAACATTTGTTGTTTAATCCTAGATGGATATAAACCCTTGCAATGGAACCTCCACCATATCAACACAATCCATGGTTCCATTGCCCACCACTTAGTCATATTCATAGTTATGAAAATAGTGGTTTTGTTTTTTTATGCAATAGTGATAAACATAGTACTTTGCAAGTAATTTGGTAAAAATACTCAAATGACATGAGCAAGTGATGAACTTGCCTGAACACTGCAAAGTGTTGCAGTTGGATGGTGTGGACTGACCCTTGTCCTCTGTTGCTGAAAAATAGCATCATTGTCCGATAAGGGCAATGGTTAAAGAAGCAATTATGCATGATTCAGCTTTTAGGGTTGTTTCCCCCCTTCCGGTGTTTTTATCATTTCATGTGAGAGGTAAATACTAAGAATGATTTAGGGATACTTTGTTTAGGGTAAAATACTACCTTGAAATGTTGTCAAGGTGTTTTTAAAGTCCCAAAGTATTTATGGACTTATTTTCATTATTGAAAATATAAGGTGTGATTTAAATGATTATTTTAATCATCAAATTTGGATTTAATCTTGTTTGTCTCCAAAAATTCCTTTTCATATTTTATTATGATAGAGAATTTTATCCTGAGTAGTTTTCATATTTTTAATTATTTTTTTAGAGTATTTTCCATTTTCTATGCATTTTCAAAGTTTCTGTTTTAATTGGAATTGTGAAAAGTCTAAAATGCCCCTGGGCCCACTTGTCAGGGTGGCCCAGCGGGTTGAGTCTAACCCGAGCCGCCCCAACCGGCTCGGTCGGACTCAGTCGCTCTCTTCCTCTCCCCTCTCGCGAAACCCTAGCCCTTCGAGCTCTGGCAACTCCCGCGTCGCCGTCGCCTTCGCCGATTTTCTCCGGCCATCTCCGGCCATCGTCGGCGGTGAGATGTGGCGCATCTGAACCTCCGTTCGACGGCGCTTCAGATCCACCGCGTCGATCTGTTCTTCGTCGCCTCCTCGTTTCGCCCCCAACTCCTCTGCTCGCCTGGCCGTGGTGATCCGCGACGATTCGTCGCCGCCGACGATCCTGGCACCGTGGCGCGGCCGTGTGCCTCGCCGTGGTGATGCTGGGGCTCTTCCGCCCGGCGACGCCTGGCCTAGCTGCGGCCTGGCGCTGCAGTGGTCGGCCCGTGCCGCCGTGCCGCCATGGGCACGCCGCGGTGCTCTGCTCCAGGTATGTTCGCCTCCGTCTTCTTCCTTCTCTCCTCCTCCTCTTTGTCTAGCTTTGGCTACTGGCCTTGCTTCCCTTCGTGGAGGTGCTGGCCATGCCGTGATGCTGCTGCTGTGCCGTGCTAGGGCTTGGCATGCTGCTGCGCTACTGCTGCTGTGCTTGCCATGGATGCGCGTATGCTGCTGTTCTGTGTTGCTGCCATGAATCCTAGCTGCTTTGCTGTGCTACTGCTATGCATGTGCTGCTGCTGTGCTGCTGCCATGGATCCTAGTTGTTGTGCTGTGTTGTTCTTCTTTATCACTTGCTGTTGTAACTCATGAGCTCTTGCTCATGAGCATACTGTGATGCTCTGCTTAGTTCATTTGCTCCTGCTGTTACTATCTGACTCCTGCCTCTCCTGTGTGTGCAATTTCTTGCCCCCGGCTTGATCATGATGCATGATCCTTGCATTTTTGCAAGTGCCAGTGCTCCTGGTGTGCTATATCTTGTGCTTAAATTCATGGGCATGCTCAATTGAGCTTAGCTGTTGACTTAACAGCTCCATCCCTTGATGGAGTGCTTCTGGATACAATTGTACTGCCTTTATTTACTTATCTATGATGCAATTGTTCAATTTATATGGTTGATTTAATTATCTAGTCCATGTATTGATACTAGAAGTGATTCTAGCATGCTGTAGCATGCTCCAGCAAGCTTCTGATGATCTTGTGATCATCAGTTGCTTGTAAAAGCTGTTGTGCTGTTCCTGTGCCTCACAGCTGCTCAACCTGTGATGTGTGTGTGTCACACAGGCTTGTCCTGGTGTGTGTTGGTGCTTGCTCAAGCATTAGTTGATGCTTGCAATGATCCTCTGGATCATGTGCAAGTGTTCCAGTTACTGGTGACTTATGTATTTCATTTATCTGTAAAGCTTGTCATTGTTTATTGGATAAATGAGATGAACTACTTGCAGTGATGACTCTTACAGTTAATTTGATTGAGCTAGAGGGATGCCAACAGTTGTTGGGGACCCTAGATCCTCTTTGAACCCATCTGGGTGATGATACAAGTGCTTGGCTTGATGATTTTGTGGTTGAGGTGACCCTAGCAGTGATCATATACTGCCTTAGGGTAGCTCCCCTCTTGTTGGCTTGTTGTGGCTCACTAGATGCTTTCTGGGTGATCCTTTTGTTGGATTGCCAGTAGCTTTTGATGTTGAAATCAAATAGACAATGATTTGTCTAATGTCTGATGGTTAGTGAACCATTTAGTGCTAGGTGAGTTGGGCTAGGCTAGCTGTGGATCAATCCTTGCTGGATTCTTTGGTTTGTCTCAGTGATAATACACTTGGCTTGACCATTTCTTCCCTAGGATGATTTTCTTCTGGCTTATTCCCCTTTTTGCCAGCATCAAATGGTTTAACACCAAATGATGATGCACACAGGGTAATCATACCCTTTGGCTTGTGTATGTGTTATGCACATGCTTGTTTTATGAGCAAAACTGATGTTTGCTCACGGATTTGAGTATACCTTACTCCAGCTCCTAGAATTATTTGTTGGTGTAGAGGATTGCTTCTGTGATGTGCTTGTGCTTGCCCTGCTCCTCCTTGCAAGCTTGTGCTACTTGGTTAATTTCTGTGGTTTGCTAGAATAGGTGGAGCAGCTCTTGTTGTTCACCTGTTCTTGCTGTTCTTGATGTGTTCTTGTTGTTCTTACCCTGATGCTTGTGTCGATGAAATGGCTAGGGTTTGCTGTGAATAACTTTTATACTGGCCCTCACCATCTTCTCTTGGTCGACAGCACTTGCCTGGTCATCTTTGGTGACCCTCCCCTGGCTAGTGTGTGCTGTTGTGCATGCAACACACCCTGACTTGCTGTTGAGCATGCACACAAGCTGTGTGAGCTGCTTGTGTGTGTGTGTGTGTGTCTGATGCTTGTGAGTGGATCAGCTCGGCTGGTTCTTGGTCATATCCTCTCAAATTTCATTCTTTTACTAACCTGCCAAGTGGCTTTGCCACTTGGCATAACCCTTGTTTGGTCTTTGTGTGTGTGCAGGGACAATGTGATGATCAAGATGAAGATCAAGATCATCAAGAGCAAGAATTACAAGATGGTCAACAATGTAGTTTAGGACATTTAGTTGACTTGTAATTTTCCTTTTTATTTTTCCTTTAATTCAATTCATGTAATGTGTTGTAATATTTCATAATTCAATTCTGAATATTGTAAATGACAATGTATCATGTGTGATTATCAATAAAACTCCAATTTTCCTTAATGAGCTTTGTATAATAGTTGTACTATTTATATTCTTGATTATTTATAATTTGTTTAATGAATTACCTCAATTTTGAATTATGAGATATTCATATGATGTTTGAATTTGAAATTCAAACACAAGTTTGTTTGAATTCAATCATGCAACTTAAAGTTGTGATGCACTAACTCTCCTCTCTTCTCAAAACCCTAATTTAGTTAAGTGAGGTGTAAGTTTATCGCACTCTCGAAACCCTAACCCTGTAAGGTGTCGAGAGAGAAACTGGTCCCCCTTCAATGCAGTTTTCTTTTAAAAGCGCGAAATTTCCCCAGAATTTACGATGCAATGCACATCCCTTTCGAAAATCTACCCCTCGATCGTCTCTAAACCTGGGACATTACACATTAGTAGAGCTTGCTCATGGTAATATCTTGTATTGGTAATAGCTTGCCTTGAGTGGTACAGTTGTCAAAGTGTTCCTCTTCTTCTTCGTAGAAGGCCCCTTCCTCCTCGTAGCCTTCGGTACTAGCGTCTATAAATGGATACGAGGATACAATCACCAAAAAATTCTTGTGTAGACTAAGTAACCATAATGGTTCACACAAGATGACCTATTATCATCACAAACATCCATACTATGGTTTCCATTTATTTTATTTTTGGAGAAGTAATTTCCACTCATTGAAAATTACTAAGATTTAATATCCTCAAATAATAAAATATGGGATCATGTTGACCAATGTCATCACCTCATATCTATTTACTTGGGAAAATGATTTAATGAGATGCTACCTCTCATAGATTTTAAATACTATTTTTGAATAATTTAAATGGACTAGAAATGACTACATAACCATTATTTGAATATAGCCCATGATCATAGGAAAAAACCATGTCACATTTTTACATATTCAGGTAGAGTATCTGAAATGTGAATTTTGAGAGGTGGAATCACCTCAAAATAATTTATGGTTGATTTTTAATAAATGTTTGAAATCTGAAAACCTACTGCCTTGTTAATTTTCCTGCAAGTGTTCTACAAAGATTCAGAGGTTGAGACTAGTTGGGTTGGTTAGACAATTTGATAAGCTTTCCAGAACAATTTGAATCACTAGATTTGGCTTAGTAGATATTTGTCAAATTAAATTTGAAGGCAACTACTGAACTGTTTCCAATTAAAATGAAAAGGACCGATTTGAATTTTACGGGCTGTGCGGGAAACGAACTCGGCCGGCCCAGCTATGCTCACAGTGCACAACGGGCCGCCTGACAGAGGGCCCCACACGTTAATGGGCTGTTAAAACCCGAAATGGTAAGCGAACCAGGGGTCGTAGGATTAGAACATGATCTAACGGCCGAGGGTCGTCGTCGTCGACGGCAAGCTCTAACCATAACTGCGGCGGACCTAGGGGGTCGGAGGGCTCACCGCTGGCCGGCGATGGTAGGGGTGGCGGTGATCGGCGTTGCGGTCGAAGAGGAAACAGATGGTGGTCGCGGCAGCTCCGGGGGTGCTCGGCAACTCCAGCTCCACCTTCCCCTCCGTGTGAAATTGGGACGGGGCATTGCTTGAGGAGGGTCAGGGAGAGGAGTGGAGTGAGATGGTGTGGAGAAAGAGGGCCGGGCGTGCTCCTTTTATAGGATCCATGAGCAGCTGTGGGAGGTCACGGGGGCGGACGATGAGGTGGTGCTACGGGCGGTGAGAGGCATGGGCGAGGACGGTGTGCTGTTCAAGGCATCATGGCGATCATCACGCGCGTTTTCGCACAGGAAATGGTGGTCAAACACAGTGGGGATCGTGACGCATCCGGCGGTACTGTGGCGGTCGTCGGCGACGAGAGCGACGGCGACAGGGCACGGGGAAGAGAAGGACGGTGTCTGGCGGTCTCCTGGCGTCATGGCGAGGCTCCGTGCGGGCGCTGATGGAAAGGCGAGAGATGAGGCGACGGGGCACCGTGGCGCCCGTGCGCGTGCTGGCGTCGTGACCATGCCGGTCTCGGCACGCCTGGGTAACGTGGGCACATCCTGGGTTGGGCAGTGCAAGGCTCTCCTTGGCCAGGGGCGTGTACCAGCATGGTCAGGGGAGTGAGGGGTACCTTCAGGATATGGTGAGGTAAGCCAGGGAAGAGAGGAGAGAAGAGTGGCATGGATGAGGTCATGGTGAGTGGCATGGGCATGGCATTATCATGATTCTCCAGTGAGCAGTGGTGCAATGGCATGGCATTGTCCAGAGGGTGCAAGGGGACACTGATGATCACAAATGGAGCTCTGGTTTAGGCTAAAACCCACTAGATTTTAGGGTGTGTGCACTTCTCTGATTCATGCACACAAGGTGTTTGATAAAATGGCCGCAAGAGATTTTATTTTGAATTTTGCCAAAATCTTTCATGGGTGTGATTCTAATATTATTTGACATTCCTTGGTGGTATTGATTTGCAAAATGAGGTTGGTTTGATGAAAATCAAAATTGAGGTGATCTTAAATCTGTTTTAAAGTTGCCACTTTGGATGCTTATTATAAGCATTTGAGAATGAATCAGCTAGGTTGGCCAATACCCAGTTACTCACTTTTATGTGTACTTGTGATCTGGACAAAAAGATTATGGTGTTTGGTTTAGAAAAGAATAACCACAGGGGCTCAAAGTAGGCATCAGGCTAATAAAGTCCAAAGTGACCATTATCACATGTGTTGCTATTTTGATTTTTCTCTTTGTGTTTATTTGGTTCAGTGAGTAGTAGGATGAGTTGAGTAATGTGTTCCAACACTCTACACCATGCTAACATGGCAAGAGCAAATAAATCACTCATAGATACCAAGGACAATTTAATTGCACAAGTGACAAATATCACAAGCATGCATCTATTTTTATTTTTCCTTTCCTTGCTTTGTTTTCTTTGTTCTGGAAGGTAGTGTGTTGAGTTTAAAAATGGTTTTCAAACCCATCTATCCAAAACAATCATGGCCTAAGCAAACATTCATTCATTCACATAATAGGAAATATTTTGAAATAGTCAAGTTTTTGTTGACTCTAAATTTTTGATAAATGGAAATTGATTTTTCTTTGTTTTGAAATTTTGGGGTGTTACGGAGGTCCAGGAGAATAAATATGTAACCCTAAATGCGCTATCCGATGAGATGGAGCTCCGCCGACAATGAGGAAGATGGACTCGAGTTCAACGATACCGAGCGTTCCAACAACCGTGTTGTGAAACAAGAATGTTTACCATGTGAAGCAAGAATATTCGGGTGAAACTCACCCACCCTAACATTGGGTTGGGGGGGGGGGATCCATCTTATATATTGACATACATCATATTTACAAATGTTTGTTACCTACAAATATACAACATGACTACATACGTATTCTATCACGTGCTTCATCAGAGAGTTAGAGGACGACCAGGCAAGGAAGAATGCGTGCTCGGTTTTGCTCGGGACAGTGCGAGGCAATGCCTCCACGAAGGTGGCCCTCTTTCTTGGAAGGTCACACTAGTGAGGCTCGGGTTGACCGGAGGCAACGGCGATAGTCTCGGGTTGGGGAGGATGGATTCGTGAGTCAATCGGACGGGAGAGATTGGGGAACTTTTAAGAATTTTAATTAGGTTGACAAGTGGGTTCCGATCCATATCAGCGAATTGGCCCGGACAGTTTGGCCTCACTAGTTAGAAACGGTGTTAATTTGTTGTCAACTCGCGTTTAGTGTTCTATACGAAATCTTTCAAAAAATACGGTAGATTATATCCCCGCAAATGAAAAATGGTACTACTACAATTCGGTAAATTTGGTTAAAAGAGCGGATAGACAAACCAGCTGGTTGCTTAAAAGTTGAGGTTTAACATCCCATCATCCCGACTTGAAATCAATGCGCGATCTATGCGTAAAGCTTGGCACTGCACTCTACAGACTCTAGACAGACAGACAACATGACTGACACGTGTTAGAATTGTAACGGAATCCCAGTCGTTCCATCGATCGATCGCCATCTGCTAATCAGGATCACTCGGGGACGGGGGCCAGGGCAACACGCTTGCTTGCACCGTTATGGTTACTTGTTTTTCATTTACTCTGGTCATGTTCAATTAGAAAAAGCTTGCCAAAGGGTGTTCTTTTTGTAATGGCGACTCAGTGTCAATTATTCGAGTACATTTCGATCTCCTGACATGGACGTTTCTCTGTCTCGCCTCCCTGTGGCTGCTCCAATGATACATTGATACGTCATTCCAACACATTCCGATCCCCTGTGATGGTCGATCACCGAAAATGCAAGACAGGCCAGATGCTATGCTATGCGTGCTCTCGCCGTATCGTACATACATCTGCGCAAACCAAAAGCACTTGAAGAATTCCAAAACAGTAATGCTATAGTCGACCTGCCGCACAATTCCAGTTTCGACAATGTATCCTCAGATTGCGGTATCAATTTGTACATGGCCGTGGCGTAAACGCCTCGCTACTTCCTTCATCTGGTCGTCATCTCCATTAATCGCACAACCTAACAGCTCCGCCATGGATGGCATCCTGGCATGTACCAGTATGATGCGTATTAGCTAACAATTGCGCTAGTAATGGTAGTATACTTGGTTAAGGATGGAGCATTGATGAATTAGCCACCATTCTGATGTACTGGTAGCTGACCACTACCGACTGTAGTGAGTACGTGGTAAGTTGTTGCCGGCAAGCAACGTGCAGCTCCGATTGATTCTTGCATGCAACAATCTAGCCAGCAAAGTGATCCATCGATCCATCGAATCACTGATCGTGCTTGCCACCGAGCGCTATATAAGGACCAGCTCGTCGGCCATGGCTGCCACAACACAAGCATCCACCCATCTCACAGCACAAGCATACGCTCCAAGTTTAATCAGCATTGCCAAGGTTTCCAATAAACAGTCCATGGCGAGAGCGCCCGTGCTGGCGGCCATCATGGCCGCAGCCGCCCTGCTGATCGTGCTGCTGGCTGCGGCCGCGCCGGCGAGCGCGATGGACTTCGGCGAGCACGACCTGGCGTCGGAGGACTCCCTGTGGGCGCTGTACGAGCGCTGGCGCAGCCGCCACACGGTGGCGCGCGACCTCGACGACAAGGCCCGCCGCTTCAACGTCTTCCGCGAGAACGTGCGCCTCATCCACGAGTTCAACCGCGGCGACGCGCCCTACAAGCTCCGCCTCAACCGCTTCGGCGACATGACCGCCGACGAGTTCCGCCGCGCCTACGCCTCCTCCCGCGTCGCACACCACCGCATGTTCCGCGGCGGCCGCAAGGAGACTGCGGCCTTCACGCACGGCGCCGCTACCGCCGTCCCGCCGTCGGTGGACTGGCGGCAGAAGGGCGCGGTGACGGACGTCAAGGACCAGGGCCAGTGCGGGAGCTGCTGGGCCTTCTCCACCATCGCCGCCGTGGAGGGCATCAACGCGATCAAGACCAAGAACCTCACGGCGCTCTCCGAGCAGCAGCTGGTGGACTGCGACACCAAGACCAACGCCGGCTGCAACGGGGGACTCATGGACTACGCCTTCCAGTACATCGCCAAGCACGGAGGGGTCGCCGCCGAGGACGCCTACCCCTACAAGGCTCGTCAGGCCAACTCCTGCAACAAGAAGAACCCGGCCGTGGTCACCATCGACGGGTACGAGGACGTGCCACCCAACGACGAGAAGGCGCTCCAGAAGGCCCTGGCGAACCAGCCCGTGTCCGTGGCCATCGAGGCCAGCGGGTCGCACTTCCAGTTCTACTCCGAGGGGGTCTTCTCCGGCAAGTGCGGCACCGAGCTGGACCACGGTGTGGCCGCCGTCGGCTACGGCGCCACCGCCGATGGCACCAAGTACTGGATCGTCAAGAACTCGTGGGGGCCCGAGTGGGGGGAGAAGGGCTACATCCGCATGAAGCGCGACGTGGCCGACAAGGAGGGGCTCTGCGGCATCGCCATGGAGGCGTCCTACCCCGTCAAGACCTCGCCCAACCCAAAGCATTCCGCCGGTGACCTCCATGACGAGCTCTGAATGTCTGATCGACTAACTGTTTAATGCCGCCCCTACTCCCCTATATGCATCATCATGTTCATATCAGGGGATTATCTAGAAAAATAAACAGTCACTCAACATTTGTACTACATACATCACATCACATCACATCACATACAGTGCAGTATGCACCTGTCATACTTGTAATCCGGTTGTTTCGATCGGCCGATTATGTACACAGTTGTAATCCAGTTTTTATGTACGCAGTTTGCATTACAGATCCAGTCAGTGCTTCTTGTGAAACTCTAGTCAAACTTTTTATCCAAATGTTGCCATGCATTTTAATTTAACTTGGCATCATATAACAGCCGAGAAACATGGAAATCAGTTGTTCCCTTCTTGCAGGTTTGTCACTTGGCAGTCCAATATTAATCAGTGATTTTTTTGAAACAAAAAATATTTGCTAGTATTTTAATTGATTAAGAAGAAGATTTTAGAGTTTCATAAGTCCGTCATTAGTCAACAAGGCCAAGGTTTAAAAAATCTAATCTCACAGTATTACATTACTCAACGCTTTGGTCCCTGCAAAGCCTCACATTGTGGCCTCCTCTTCGGTTTTCGAGACTAACATGTTGTCATGGAGTTATTTCTGAAAACATGATCCTTCCAATTTTCCCACGACATCAACACAACAAAGAAGCCATTGCCTTTCTTGATTCCCCATTTTTATGAATGCCTTAAACCCACCAATTCTTCTGTTGTCCATGGCATACCAATCTCTAAACTATGTTTATCAGCGAATGGAATGCATGTATAATTGGTATGTGAGGTAAGCTATGTTCTTCTTTTTGTAGCGGGAAGAAGAGTTTTGGTCCGAGGACAAAGGTTTTTTTCCGAAATGGAGAGAGTACATTCGGCCTCTGCATCGAAAACATGCATACTGCCTTTTTTTATTAATTTATTCAACAAATGTCTGATAAAGATCATACATCAAAATATCCCAAGCCACGACGTAGCACCTGCACACCCGAAAACGAGACAAGATCATGTTTGCAGGACCTTATTCCATGTTGAAACAAATAAAAACTCACATCAATTAGGAACGGGAACATCGTATACCCATACACACACTAAGCGAAACGGGAGCACGCATCTGATCTAGTAGGCTCTTAGAGAGCACCTCATGCATCTGTCATGGTTGTAAAGTTGTAATCCGGCTTCGACCGGCCGATTATATATATGTACACAGTTTTTATAGATCAAGCGATTATGTACGCAGTTTGCGCTACATCCAGCTTGGTACTTGTGGAACTACAGTTCAGTTTATTTATCCAAATGTTGTCATGCATTTTTATTGGAGTTGGCATCATATACCAGCTTGGTGCTGTTAATGGAGGACTTGATTCTTTACCAGCCTTTTTGTCATCGTATAGCAGAAGGATGATAGGTGTATTAATTAGAAGCATGCTGCTAACTGTTGATGCTTCGCGAAAGGTTTGCATGTTTAGCTACAATGAATGCATGAAAATGTTCATGTCAAGATTAGATACTCACCCGTGAAATTTATCAAGCAATAAATGAAATAACCCATGTATGTATCACATGGTTTTGATCAACACACACATAAAGAGTGATAGTTCATTCGAGGAGAATTGCATGACAGACGAAGAAGCTATGCAACATGGCAATGGCATGCATATCTCTATGTGTATGTATATATATGTGTGTGTTTTTCTCATAGATGTCACAAATTAACATGACTCCAATATTAGGATATAATGTTCACCATCACTAGTTTAACGATGAGATTTTGGCAATAATTTAGGCATTTTCTCGTTGACGAGATGAGAAAGGGAAGCACACCGATTTCTTTTCCCGTCATAGGCAACCCATCTGTCTGACTTCAGATGTAACCAATCTGCAAGGTTGGACCAAAGTCTTGGACTTCACAACATCAACCTAGACGGGATCGACCGGCCACATTGTCCGGTCGGTTATTCACCATGTGACCAAACAACAGGCCGCGGCAATCGTGGACAACGACCGGCAGTTTGTGACAAGTTTCGATAATGTTCCAACTTTTATTTTAGGCACGTAGACGAGAATTAACACTATTGCGTTCTATTTTCTTCTGCCAATACCATTCTGCCAACATGTTCCTGCTTTCATCCTTTGTATTTCCATCCGTACAGTATACAAGCCTCAACATGTACTATCCGAGCGGTGTTAGTTTAGGAGTGTTTTTCCACTTGTGAATACTGTTTGGCAAATGATGTGTGGATGTACCAAGTGAATCAGAGACGAGGCATATGTTGATTCTTTCATCTTCTTGCCACCCACTGGTGGGTAATTGGGGATGTGTGGTGAGCCGGACGGTATGGATGAACTGGTGTGTACATACAGTTAATTTCAAAAGAAGATTTGTTTGTCTTACTGGGGTAATGCATCTATATTTCCATGTTAGTTTGGAAGAAGGTTTCTGTTTGTTTTACTGTGTGATGGTGATGCACCAGAGTGGGCATGCATTGAGCTCTCTTCTGTCATTTGGAAAATATGTTGTAGCTCCGAAGGTAGTGTTGGATAGAACATTTTAAAACATAGATCCATCTCAGCCGGGAGGCGGAGCATAATAAGCATATGGAGTTTCTTAGATGCTTTATCTTGATTTTTTGAAATTTTGATGTGCTTCTTTTTTCAATCTAGATAGACGGGAGCAAAGCCTTCTCCTCATGTTGTCAAACCAAGGGCTCAAGCACAAGGACAGACTAGGCTGAGGCGTACTCAAGCCTGGATTCCACCACCTAGTGGTATGGCAAAAATTAACGTTGATGCTGCTATTTCTCGGGCTGGAGATAAGGGAGCAGCTGGGGCTATCTGCCGTGACAGTAATGGAAATTACCTGGGTTCCTCTGTGCTTATCATTAAGGGTTTTACCGATCCTGCAAGCCTTGAAGCAATTGCTTGTAGAGAGGCGTTAGCACTGGCGGAGGATCTAGCCTTGCAGAGAGTCTACATTGCATCAGACTGCAAGAATGTCGTGGAGGATTTGAGAGAAGGAACTATGGGAAAGTACAGCTCTATCACAAGAGAGATTGCTGCGAGATCTTCTTCTCTTCAGGATTGCATATTCGCTCATGAGGGAAGATCATCAAATTATGAAGCACACAACCTAGCCAAGTATTCTGTATCGCTTGATGTTGGTCGCCAGCTTTGGCTTGATGTACCAAACTTTGATTCCATTCCTGTAAACATTCTTATAAATCAATAAAGTTTGGCAGGTTGTCTCAAAAAAAAAAAAAGATAGACGGGAGCCGTAATCGAGTATTTATACTTTCTCCTTTATTTTTCTTGTCTTAATGTCTACTAGGTCTAGCCAAACAAATTAGGGTTACTAGGTCCCGAAAAGAGCAGCGATATGGTCAGTAGGGGGGCTCGACTCCATTTTCCTTGAGCTGGGACCCGTGGGCCATTGGTTTGGGCTGTTGCCACCCACGCTTGGCAAGTTGGGCTACAAACCCACAGAGTTGAGCAGGCCCGTGTGCGGCATGCGAGTAACCCCGCCCCTGCTCCGTCGCTCCCTGCGCTTAGTTAAACAGCAGGCAACAATGCCAACAGCTGCTGACCTGCACCTTTAGTCTATGGCAGCCGGCGCTTTAGATATTCTGGCTAAAACTAATTAAGTGTGAGTTGCGCACTGAATCAACCTGGAGATAGTTTTTTTCGTGATAACCCACAAGTAATTCCCATGGAAGTCCAAACAGCAGGCAACGACAAAACAGTTTTTGACCAGCGACTTCAAATTTCAAACAAAACCGAGACTTGTGTGCCTCATGCTTGGGTGCTTGCCTGCTCTATATAAGAACCCAGCTGATCGGCATGGTTACCACAACCCATCCATCACTCATCTCACAACACAGCTAGCTTACTAGAGTAGCTTCCAACAAACGTCCAGACATACGGAGCAATAGCATTGCAAAGGTGACAATGGCGAGAGTGATCGTGGTGACGTCCGCCATGGCCTTGCTGCTGCTGGTCTTTCTGTTGGCCGCGGCGCCAGCGCCAGCGATCGCCCTGGACTTCACCGAGAAGGACCTGGCGTCAGAGGAGTCCCTGTGGGCGCTGTACGAGCGGTGGCGCGCGCAGCACACGGTGTCGCGCAACCTCGGCGACAAGGCCCGCCGCTTCAACGTGTTCAAGGAGAACGTGCGCCTCATCCACGAGTTCAACCTCGGCGACGAGCCCTACAAGCTCCGCCTCAACCGCTTCGGCGACATGACCGCAGACGAGTTCAGCCGCGCCTACGCCTCCTCCCGCATCGCGCACCACCGCGCGTTCCGCGGGGACCGTACGAGTGGCGACTTCATGCACGGCACCGCCGCAGCCTCGAGCCTCCCGTCGTCGGTGGACTGGCGGGCGAAGGGCGCGGTGACCGGCGTCAAGAACCAGGGTGGGTGCGGCAGCTGCTGGGCCTTCTCGGCGGTCGCGGCGGTGGAGGGCATCAACGCGATCCGCACCAGCAACCTGCTGTCTCTGTCTGAGCAGCAGCTCGTGGACTGTGACACGTCCGACTCCGGCTGCAACGGCGGCCTCATGGACAACGCCTTCCAGTACATCGCGACTAACGGCGGGATCGCCACCGAGGACGCGTACCCATACACGGGTCAGCAGGCGTCCACCTGCAACACGGCGCCGCCCGACGTGGTCACCATCGACGGGTACGAGGACGTGCCGGCCAACAGCGAGGCTGCGCTGCAGAAGGCAGTGGCGGCGCAGCCCGTGTCCGTGGCCATCGACGCGAGCGGGTCGCAGTTCCAGTTTTACTCGGAGGGGGTGTTCGCCGGGAAGTGTGGAACTGGGCTGGACCATGGAGTGGCGGCGGTCGGGTATGGCGTCACCGTGGACGGCACCAAGTACTGGATCGTGAAGAACTCATGGGGCGCGGATTGGGGTGAGCAGGGGTACATTCGCATTAAGCGGAACGTGAAAGACAAGAAGGGACTGTGCGGCATCGCCATGGCGGCATCCTACCCTGTCAAGACATCACCCAACGCCAAGCAGGGAGGTGTCCTCCGTGATGAGCTCTGATTAAAAACTAAAAACCCCATAGTATAGCCATGGTAAGGGGTTTATATTACTCTAAAATAAATAAATAATAATGTATCATGAATTCACGATGAATACATCTCACATACTGGTGATACCTGTCGATCTGTCAGTTGTAATCCTGTTTCAACCTTATACCTACAAAGTTCTCATTTCTGTACAGAGTCTTCATTTTACATCCTGCCTTTTTACATGTGGAATGACAGTCGAAATGTTCAGAATGTTAACTGAATCTTCAGAATGATCAAGGGTTCATTACTCGAAGATAAGTAAAAAATAATAACTATGAATACATCACATGTTGTTGTACCTGTCACATGTAACGTGGTTTCCACCTATATACACGATTTTCATTTCGTTACAGAGTCTTAACGTTACATCCTGCCATCACTACATGTTAAATTCATAGCGGCCTTACATGTGAAATTCCAATCCCTTAATTTGTTACACAAATATATATGGCTCGTGTTGTGTGTAGCAGCCAGCAGAAATGGGGAAATATTGGTCGCCTCTGAAACCATCTGATCCACTTAATGCCTTGTTTATTTCTAGTTTATGTAAGTGTATTTAGTGAGATGGCGAGAATTATACTGAATCCCAAAAGATTTCCAATACTTCGTTTATCAAGCCAGCTTTGGTTGGGATACTCACAAGATATCCCTACAACCCGCCTTATTTTTGTCTAGATTTAAAACTTTCCACCATACAAGTGTATTGGGGGTGGAAGATTATTTGAGGGATTGAAGGAGATTGGGTGAAAAAGAAGGATTCATCAAAATCCCTCCCATCACCAAACCCCTTGGGGGTGAAAATACTAGAGAAGTAAGCATGGCCTAAGTGAGCGAATCCCACGCGGGTGGCCATTGCAACAAAAAAATCTCCACATGTAACACTGTTTACATATGTAACATTGGCTGCAACATTGTTTTTCCTATGGTGTTAGTACAAGTGTGAAAAATTGCCATATTTCAAATATACCCATGTAGGGAAAAAAAGTGTATGCAACAAAAAAGTTGGAAAGTGTACCGTTGTTTGCAAACAAAAAAGGCAAACACATCAAAAAAAAATCAACATACACAACATCAAATAAACATGTTGGCAACATTGGAGAAAGTCCTCTTTAGCATGTGCACATAAATCAGTGTAGCATATTACCCGTGCTTGCACAACAAAAAGAACGCACAAATCTAGCATTTTGAAACGCTTCTTGCAATACTAGAAAATTCTCCAAAAAAAAAAGTTGACCCCCACTATCAACCACGGAAGCACCGCCATGGATGATTAGACCTGGAAGGCTACAACTCTGGCATGTTGAGACCCGTCACAGCCAAATTACGATAACCCAACGAATTCCTCCCGCGGACGTCATCTCCTATGAGGTCGGTGGCACGTGGGGACCTTGCCTTCCATGGCGCCCATGGCAAACTTCCTAGCCTTCGCATGGTGAGCGTGCGGGAGGTGCCGGCCAACCTCACCAAAACGCGTCGGTATTGACAAATAACACGTAGAACATCAACAGCGCATGCGTTTGCAGTAGACGCGGTCATGAGCGAGGGAGCATCAACGGCAAGAAGGCCTGGAATTAAAACTCGAAACTCGCGAGCTAAATGAGTAACTCGTGACTCGACTCGGCTCGGCTCGACTCGAACTTGGTGTATAACGAGCCAAGCCAAGTTTCATATTTTGTCGTTAAACAAGTTCAAGCTAAGCAAGTCGAGTTCATCGAACTCGCGAGTAGCTCGTTGTAACGGCCCGGGAAATACCCCTACTAGATTTGTTTGTTGTTTTCCTTTTGTGCATCATTATGCATCATGCATCATATCATACATGCATATTCTCACCAAATAAAATTATTTTATAAACCTGAACTATTTTCTTTCCCCTCTCATATGGTTGAATAAAACCTTCCCTTCCCTTTCTTTTAACAAAACCCTAACAAACAAATTATTTTTATTTTGGTATAAAAATGTTTGACAATGCTTGCAAATTATTCCCCCCTCTCTGTATTCAAAATTATAATTTTTGTTTGAGAATGTTTCAAACCAATTTGCAAAAACAGTTTTAAAAATAAAGGAGGAAAGGAAAACCCCTCTCCCCCTTCTCTGGGCCTCTCTCTTCCTCTGGCCCATCTTTGTTCCAGCCCGAGCCGGCCATCCTTCCTCTCCCTTCCATCCCGGCGGCCCAACCCACCATCTTGACCCAGCCCGCAACGAAGGGGTACGCCCCCTTTCTGTGTCGTCTTCCTCCCCTTCACGAAAAGTGTGTGAGGCTGTGGTCCTCTCCTCCTCCCATCACCTTCCCTCCCCCGTTTATCTTTCGGCCTCCAGAAAACCCTAGGGCTCTCCCCTTCCTTCCCCATCCTCGCGCCGCCGCCCCTCTCCCCTTTTTCTCTATTCTCTGTGAGCAAACGAAGAGAAAGAAAACCCCACTGCCACCATCCTCTTCACCATGGCGCCGCCGCTCCACACCTCCCCTCGCTACTCCGAGACCACCCCCAGAACCTTCTCGGCGTCCTCTACATCCATGTACAAGGAATAGACCCGGCAGGCTTTCAATCGTCGCCAATTCGCCATTTTCCTCGCGTCGGATGCCGACTTTCTTCTTCGATTCCGCCCCCCACGCTGCCTCCCCGACCCTTCCGAGCATGGCTACATGTTCACGGTGATGTTCTCGTTCTGCCAAACCTTCTCTTGATCCCCGTCTCCCTCTTGTTCGTTCCACCGACGATGAAGCTTGTTTCTCCTCGCAGATGTTCATGCTGGCACTGCTCCCGTGCTTCCCCGACTCCAAATCCTCCACTGGCCGACTTCCCTTCGTCCTCTGCGTCGAACGCACCCTCTCCCGCTCCCCGGCTCGCCCGCAAACGCCAGATCCGTCCTCGACCAGATCTCCGTCCGCCATGGAGGCTGCTGTCCCCGAGCTCCCCCTCTTCTGGTTCAAGTTGCCACGGGCCTTTCACTTGCCACGAACTGATCTGCAGCCCAGTGGTTCGTTCCTGTTTCTTGTCTCCAATAGATCCTGAGTTCAATTCCGGGGTGAGGCAAATAACCCAGGTTTTTGTTTTGTTTTCTGTTCAGCGCCTACTGGGCCTCAGCCCGTGTTGCCGCCAACTTGTTCGCTGCCGAGCGTGCGGCAGGCCGCTATCCACTGCTCAGGTCCGGCCCTGTACCAGCCCGTATCCCTCCGTCTATTTAATTCTTTTGCAAATCTTACAAAATTCATATCTCCTAAACTATAACTCGAAATAAAAAGTGTTATATATGAAATTTGATCAGAAAAATATGATGAACATGAATATGCCATCCATTCATCTGTTTGCATTTCGCATGATGTCGTGACGTGATAGTTGTGCATGTATACCTAACATATATGCGGAGTTTCGGATTTCCAACTAGGGTTTTCCCCGCTCTGTTTAATATTGAAGTAGCTCACCCCTGCCATGATATGCCATGCTAATCAACACTTAATTTTGTCGGTAGAAATGCAACTCCAACCTTAATTTGATTGTCCGGGGTTCCGACTCCGATTAAATTGGATAAGTGCATTGCATCATCGCTGCCATGTCATGCATATCATCTTGATCATGCTGGTTCTTCTTTCGTAGTAGTAAGACTTGCATACGTTGTGTGTTCCAGCATTTGCTTATTCCCGGATAGGATCACGAAGTGGTGATGTGAGATACGACGAGTTCTCCGACAAGTTCTTCTGCTGCTTTTCACAGGCGAGCCCTCTCTCTTCACCTATTTTACTCTCTCCCTCGCATTGCTATCCTTATGTTGCGATTCTTTATCGAGTCACGTGTCCTACTCCACTTGTTTACCATAATAATCCTATATGTATCATTCCTTACCCATAGCCGTTGCTTGATGTTTGAGCCTTGCGAGTCGTAGGCGTGTTTAGGCTCTGTTGTTTATCTCGATCTGTTATCGGGATATGTTGGGTTGTTGGGAGGTTATCACATGCTATATCAGTTGATGGAGATACACATGCTTTTCTTAATTGTTAACAACTAAAATTATAAGCAGAGGCATCTGTGAGCCCCTTTGCGAAAGCATCGGAACTTTGACTTGCTAATGTCCCCTAGGACCCGAGTTCTTGTTATCTGTTCCGAGATTGAGCGCTCTACCCATGCGTGGGGACGATTATTGGGACCCCCCTCACCCATTACCTTTTCTCAAGTCAGTTGAAAAGGGGGCCACAACCTTGGTTTTATTTGTCTATGCCATGTATGCCATGCTTTACTTACTGTTGCCTTCGGGTGTTTACTTCCTGTTGCCTTCGGGTGTTTATATTCTGTACTGTACCCCGCGGGACGTTTAGCGAAAGCGTGTGGTTCGCACGCCTAGCCGCCGTCGCAAACCCTGAGTCCGCTTCGGAGTACGGCCGGACTTCGTTACGGGTAGCTTAGTCGGGTGGCCCCCCTAGACTTTCTTGTTGAACTGGGAACGGTCTTGTTGTGAGACATCCACCTGTCGTAAGTGGGTCGAGCATGCGTATGGTTACATTTGGGCAACCCCTGCAGGGTGTACATCTTATCGATAAGCCGTGTCCGCGGTTATGGACGACTTGGAATTGTATAGCTTGATCATAGAACAACTTACACCGTTATCTTGTTGCTAATAATCTGATAATAACTTGCGTAGTAACATAGCATTACTACAACCGATACCTTATAAAACTTGTCCACCGTTGAGTGCCTTTTACATTGCCTCTTCGCATTTGTTGGAGGGGATATGTGTAATCGGCTGGGTTATGTTTGTGTAGTATTTTATCTGTCACCTTGTGCGCTCTCTTATCTTATCTGATTAGACGGATGTTGTAGTGTGTCTCTATTGGTTATAGTTTTGCTGCCGCTAAACCTACCATATAGCCCCCGGTGCTATATATATTATACTCGCCCGACGAGCATAGCCATTTCTAGTCTCGCTAAGTACGTGCCGGAGTTCGTTCCTTGGTACTTACTCTCGCCTTTTCCCCTTTCTCTTTTGCTTCCTCCCTCTTGTCGGCAACCGATGGCCCGACTTTGATAGGTACAAGATGACGACGTTAGCAAGGTTACCCTTTCGGCTTGGCCTGGGCAGGGTTATGGACGCCGCTGGTTATCTTCAGGACTCTTAGTCCAATTTGTATCTTGTTCGTACTCGGACGTATTTGATCTTCTGTATGATTTGGATCTTTGTATGTATCTATTTGTATCTTGACTCGTTGGAGTCGTTGTTGTAATATATGTATCTTGTGGGCTCTATTGTAATCCTGTTGTAATGCTACCGCTCGTGTTAATTCCTCTGGCATCACGTGTGTGATTCGTCGCGCACGTCGTGTCGGAGGGCGTCTCTGAATCGATATCATGCGGATTTCGGCGGGTTCGCTGGGATCCTCATGGTACCGGTTCCGGGGCGTCACAAGTTGGTATCAGAGCCTCAGGTTGACGGTACCCCACTAGTCCAGCCTGTAGGATAACCTTGCCAACGGTCGTTAAGTTTAGAGTGTCAAAACTATTTTCTGAAATTCGTTGGATAGATCTGACTAGCTCTATTTTTCTTCTTACCTATATTCTTTCTCCTCTTACCTTTGCGAGTTTTGAGTCTTCTCTCTTATCTGAGTTTTCTGAGTCTTAGGTTCCGACGCGGGTTGGACGATCTTTGCCCCTCACCTGTTAGGTCCGATCTTCGGAGGATCTCGACGAAAGCGCATCATCGAAAGCGGAACAACGACTTCTTGTTAGTGGTGTCGTCGATCTACGTGGAGCAAGAATTCTTGTTAGTGGTGTCGAGGAGATCGACACGTCGCCTGAAAACCCGATAGTTCACCTCTCTCCCCCGTACCTTGAGGTGGGATCTCGGGGCGCGATCCCTTGTTAGTGGTGTCGATTGTAACGGCCCGGGAAATACCCCTACTAGATTTGTTTGTTGTTTTCCTTTTGTGCATCATTATGCATCATGCATCATATCATACATGCATATTCTCACCAAATAAAATTATTTTATAAACCTGAACTATTTTCTTTCCCCTCTCATATGGTTGAATAAAACCTTCCCTTCCCTTTCTTTTAACAAAACCCTAACAAACAAATTATTTTTATTTTGGTATAAAAATGTTTGACAATGCTTGCAAATTATTCCCCCCTCTCTGTATTCAAAATTATAATTTTTGTTTGAGAATGTTTCAAACCAATTTGCAAAAACAGTTTTAAAAATAAAGGAGGAAAGGAAAACCCCTCTCCCCCTTCTCTGGGCCTCTCTCTTCCTCTGGCCCATCTTTGTTCCAGCCCGAGCCGGCCATCCTTCCTCTCCCTTCCATCCCGGCGGCCCAACCCACCATCTTGACCCAGCCCGCAACGAAGGGGTACGCCCCCTTTCTGTGTCGTCTTCCTCCCCTTCACGAAAAGTGTGTGAGGCTGTGGTCCTCCCCTCCTCCCATCACCTTCCCTCCCCCGTTTATCTTTCGGCCTCCAGAAAACCCTAGGGCTCTCCCCTTCCTTCCCCATCCTCGCGCCGCCGCCCCTCTCCCCTTTTTCTCTATTCTCTGTGAGCAAACGAAGAGAAAGAAAACCCCACTGCCACCATCCTCTTCACCATGGCGCCGCCGCTCCACACCTCCCCTCGCTACTCCGAGACCACCCCCAGAACCTTCTCGGCGTCCTCTACATCCATGTACAAGGAATAGACCCGGCAGGCTTTCAATCGTCGCCAATTCGCCATTTTCCTCGCGTCGGATGCCGACTTTCTTCTTCGATTCCGCCCCCCACGCTGCCTCCCCGACCCTTCCGAGCACGGCTACATGTTCACGGTGATGTTCTCGTTCTGCCAAACCTTCTCTTGATCCCCGTCTCCCTCTTGTTCGTTCCACCGACGATGAAGCTTGTTTCTCCTCGCAGATGTTCATGCTGGCACTGCTCCCGTGCTTCCCCGACTCCAAATCCTCCACTGGCCGACTTCCCTTCGTCCTCTGCGTCGAACGCACCCTCTCCCGCTCCCCGGCTCGCCCGCAAACGCCAGATCCGTCCTCGACCAGATCTCCGTCCGCCATGGAGGCTGCTTTCCCCGAGCTCCCCCTCTTCTGGTTCAAGTTGCCACGGGCCTTTCACTTGCCACGAACTGATCTGCAGCCCAGTGGTTCGTTCCTGTTTCTTGTCTCCAATAGATCCCGAGTTCAATTCCGGGGTGAGGCAAATAACCCAGGTTTTTGTTTTGTTTTCTGTTCAGCGCCTACTGGGCCTCAGCCCGTGTTGCCGCCAACTTGTTCGCTGCCGAGCGTGCGGCAGGCCGCTATCCACTGCTCAGGTCCGGCCCTGTACCAGCCCGTATCCCTCCGTCTATTTAATTCTTTTGTAAATCTTACAAAATTCATATCTCCTAAATTATAACTCGAAATAAAAAGTGTTATATATGAAATTTGATCAGAAAAATATGATGAACATGAATATGCCATCCATTCATCTGTTTGCATTTCGCATCATGTCGTGACGTGATAGTTGTGCATGTATACCTAACATATATGCGGAGTATTTCGGATTTCCAACTAGGGTTTTCCCCGCTCTGTTTAATATTGAAGTAGCTCACCCCTGCCATGATATGCCATGCTAATCAACACTTAATTTTATCGGTAGAAATGCAACTCCAACCTAATTTGTTTGTCCGGGGTTCCGACTCCGATTAAATTGGATAAGTGCATTGCATCATCGCTGCCATGTCATGCATATCATCTTGATCATGCTGGTTCTTCTTTCGTAGTAGTAAGACTTGCATACGTTGTGTGTTCCAGCATTTGCTTATTCCCGGATAGGATCACGAAGTGGTGATGTGAGATACGACGAGTTCTCCGACAAGTTCTTCTGCTGCTTTTCACAGGCGAGCCCTCTCTCTTCACCTATTTTACTCTCTCCCTCGCATTGCTATCCTTATGTTGCGATTCTTTATCGAGTCACGTGTCCTACTCCACTTGTTTACCATAATAATCCTATATGTATCATTCCTTACCCATAGCCGTTGCTTGATGTTTGAGCCTTGCGAGTCGTAGGCGTGTTTAGGCTCTGTTGTTTATCTCGATCTGTTATCGGGATATGTTGGGTTGTTGGGAGGTTATCACATGCTATATCAGTTGATGGAGATACACATGCTTTTCTTAATTGTTAACAACTAAAATTATAAGCAGAGGCATCTGTGAGCCCCTTTGCGAAAGCATCGGAATTTTGACTTGCTAATGTCCCCTAGGACCCGAGTTCTTGTTATCTGTTCCGAGATTGAGCGCTCTACCCATGCGTGGGGACGATTATTGGGACCCCCCTCACCCATTACCTTTTCTCAAGTCAGTTGAAAAGGGGGCCACAACCTTGGTTTTATTTGTCTATGCCATGTATGCCATGCTTTACTTACTGTTGCCTTCGGGTGTTTACTTCCTGTTGCCTTCGGGTGTTTATATTCTGTACTGTACCCCGCGGGACGTTTAGCGAAAGCGTGTGGTTCGCACGCCTAGTCGCCGTCGCAAACCCTGAGTCCGCTTCGGAGTACGGCCGGACTTCGTTACGGGTAGCTTAGTCGGGTGGCCCCCCTAGACTTTCTTGTTGAACTAGAAACGGTCTTGTTGTGAGACATCCACCTGTCGTAAGTGGGTCGAGCATGCGTATGGTTACATTTGGGCAGCCCCTGCAGGGTGTACATCTTATCGATAAGCCGTGTCCGCGGTTATGGACGACTTGGAATTGTATAGCTTGATCATAGAACAACTTACACCGTTATCTTGTTGCTAATAATCTGATAATAACTTGCGTAGTAACATAGCATTACTACAACCGATACCTTATAAAACTTGTCCACCGTTGAGTGCCTTTTACATTGCCTCTTCGCATTTGTTGGAGGGGATATGTGTAATCGGCTGGGTTATGTTTGTGTAGTATTTTATCTGTCACCTTGTGCGCTCTCTTATCTTATCTGATTAGACGGATGTTGTAGTGTGTCTCTATTGGTTATAGTTTTGCTGCCGCTAAACCTACCATATAGCCCCCGGCGCTATATATATTATACTCGCCCGACGAGCATAGCCATTTCTAGTCTCGCTAAGTACGTGCCGGAGTTCGTTCCTTGGTACTTACTCTCGCCTTTTCCCCTTTCTCTTTTGCTTCCTCCCTCTTGTCGGCAACCGATGGCCCGACTTTGATAGGTACAAGATGACGACGTTAGCAAGGTTACCCTTTCGGCTTGGCCTGGGCAGGGTTATGGACGCCGCTGGTTATCTTCAGGACTCTTAGTCCAATTTGTATCTTGTTCGTACTCGGACGTATTTGATCTTCTGTATGATTTGGATCTTTGTATGTATCTATTTGTATCTTGACTCGTTGGAGTCGTTGTTGTAATATATGTATCTTGTGGGCTCTATTGTAATCCTGTTGTAATGCTACCGCTCGTGTTAATTCCTCTGGCATCACGTGTGTGATTCGTCGCGCACGTCGTGTCGGAGGGCGTCACTGAATCGATATCATGCGGATTTCGGCGGGTTCGCTGGGATACTCATGGTACCGATTCCGGGGCGTCACACTCGTTTAGCTTGGTAAAAATGAAGTTGGTCCAATCCCACCAAAATGGGCAACTATATTTATGGTTTCTCAACTTGACAATCTTATTCTAATGATATATTGATAGTTGTGGTTTATATTGTTCTAGTACCATAATCCTAATGCTTGTTGTTCATCATTCATGCCCAAATATTTGAGAAAAATGCATTCTACATTTTACATATTCTATTTGATAGTTTTAAACGAGCTACTCATGAGTTACTCGCGAGCTTTGCGAGTCGAGCCGAGTTTCAAATCTGGACTCGATTGTTAAACGAGTCGAGTCGAGCTAACTTGATTGTTGACCGAGCTTTAGCGAGTCAAGCCGAGCTGGCTCGGCTCAGCTTGAATTCCAGCCCTAGCGGCAAGTGATGCAACAACAACAACAACGACAACCAATGGCAGAGGGGTTCCAAGGGAGGAGGATCCAGGGAGCGAGAGCGGAGTGGGAGTGATGAGGGAAGGAGAAATAAAGTCGTGCATGCGCGATGACGAAGGAAGTTTGGGGACAAATGCAGCATGAGGAACCAGTTAATGATTCAGCTAGTTGACTTAAAACATTTTTTTAATATGTATAGTCAAGAATGGTCATGAAAATTTAATAGAAACCAAGTCCATTGAACTTACAAAAGTGTAAGAATGTTACAGTATTTTCACCATTTTTTCTTACTTCATGAAGTACTGTTGTCAGGAATACTTTTATTAGGAAATGGATTGTTCCCTTATTTTTTCATAAAGTGGATTGTTTTCACTGAAATGGAATTTCTTTGAGTCGCCAAAGCCAACAAAAAACTTAATCGGTAAAAGATTTCTTTATTACTCAATAATAATTATAGGTACAATAGACGCTAGGGATTGCAAGAGCCACACACGGTAATCTAGAGAACCGCGAGCTAGATAGTGAGCATGAACATTCCATTCTCGGCTTTCATGAATAAAGAAGACCTCCATGAAGGCTTATTTTGTACTGCTAATTTCACTAAGAACAACAGCATACTTAAGGATACACTTATCCTTCAGTGCGTTTATCACCTCCTAATAGTCAAAGGGTGGCTCAAACCTTGTTAACTGAAGATCAGTAGTCAAGGACTTCTCGACATGCAATAGCTTTCAGGGTCGCGGCGGCGGATATAGCATGGCAAACTAGGGAAGATGATCCCAGATAAGTTCCATCTTGTCTCCTGTTGCAGCCACACCACCATGTTGCCACGTTAATCTTTGCATACTCCCCACTACACTAGTAGGAAAAGCCTCATCAGTGGCGCACAAAAAATGGATTCTGTGGTGTCATCACAAAAATAAGGTTTCTGTGGCGCACCTTCCCATGCGCCACAGAATTAAGGTTTCTGTGGCGCACGTGTTCCTAGGTGCGCCACAGAAAAGCGTGCGCCACAGAATTGGTTTTCAGTGCGCCACAGAAATTGCTTGTATTATACTCGATTTTGTGCTGCCTGCTATACACATGCAGTTTATACACAGCAATATACAGAGATACAGGTTATATACAGCAACATTCAGATATAATATAAATATCATGTACATTGCACAGATATAACATAGACATCATCATCACATTACTTAGAGCCCGATCGAGATACATATATAGTGGCAATTAAGTGTCAAATGTTTTGCATACAACTCTTAATTCATACAAAATTCACAATTTCGAGATACAAAGTAGTCTTCATCCGGTTCCTCCTTTGCTCCCTCATCTCTACCCACCAGGCTCGCTTGCATTGGGGTCCTTCATCCAGTTCCTACTATGATGAAAATGGAAGAAAGTGAGACCAACAAGTCCGATGCACAAGAGAAATGGAATAAATGCCTCATACATTGTTGGTCAACACAAATGTTAACATTCAGGGACGGTGTAATTGAGACCAAGTCCGATGCACAAGAGATTGATATTTGTGCTATCTTAGCAGGCTCACTTACGCCGCCCCCGAGTGTACGGTGACCAAACATTTTAATCATCGGCATTTTGAAAATCTCAAAGCAAATGGAATGACAAAATGGAATAAGTGCCTCATACATTGTTGGTCAACACAAATACTATGCTCAGAAACCATAGTTGCAGTATACACCGCATGATACTTTGCGAAGGGCCCCCTTTCCCCGGCCGCCGTTCCGTGAACGGTGCTTGACGACACAACGACGCCGATCTGCCTCTCGGCGCAGAACCACGGCAGTCCTCGCCGTCCGATGAACGAGTCCTTGATGCAAAGACCGTGCCGGCCTGCCCAAAGACATTATGCGGGCCGTGTTGCCGCGCCGGGCCGTGTGTCCCGCGCCTGCCTTTGTTCGCCTTCTTGCCCGGTGAACCAATAGACTGATCGTTCGAATAAGGAATCCGATGACGGCCGGTCGCAAGATTAAATTGCGATCGGCCGTCAGCGGCTTCCTTATTCCAACGATTAGTCTAGTCGTTCACCGGGCAAAAAGGCGACGAGTGCAGGGCGCCTGAGACACGGACGAAGCACGGCTTGTGGGTCGGCATGATGCTAGGGAGGCTGACACCGTCTTTGCATTAAGGACTCGTTCACGTACTGGACGGCGAGAGAAGAAAAGTGGTGATGCACCGGAGAGGCAGTTCGGCGTTGTTGTCTCGTCAAAGACTCGTTCACGGAACGGTGATACGTCTCCGACGTATCGATAATTTCTTATGTTCCATGCCACATTATTGATGTTATCTACATGTTTTATGCACACTTTATGTCATATTCGTGCATTTTCTGGAACTAACCTATTAACAAGATGCCGAAGTGCCGATTCTTGTTTTCTGCTGTTTTTGGTTTCAGAAATCCTAGTAAGGAAATATTCTCGGAATTGGACGAAATCAAAGCCCAGGGGCCTATTTTCTCCCGAAGCTTCCAGAAGTCCGAAGGAGAGACGAAGAGGGGCCACGGAGGGGCCACACCCTAGGGCGGCGCGGCCCCCCCCCTGGGCCGCGCGGCCCAGAGGGGTGGGCCCCCCGTGCCGCCTCTTGACCTGCCCTTTCGCCAATAACAACTCACCGCGACGCAAACCCCAGGACCGAGAACCACGATACGGAAAACCTTCCAGAGACGCCGCCGCCGCCGATCCCATCTCGGGGGATCCAGGAGATCGCCTCCGGCACCCTGCCGGAGAGGGGAATCATCTCCCGGAGGACTCTACGCCGCCATGGTCGCCTCCGGTGTGATGTGTGAGTAGTCTACCCCTGGACTATGGGTCCATAGCAGTAGCTAGATGGTTGTCTTCTCCCCATTGTGCTATCATTGTCGGATCTTGTGAGCTGCCTAACATGATCAAGATCATCTATCTGTAATTCTATATGTTGCGTTTGTTGGGATCCGATGAATAGAGAATACTTGTTATGTTGATTATCAAAGTTATGCTATGTGTTGTTTATGATCTTGCATGCTCTCCGTTACTAGTAGATGCTACGGCCAAGTAGATGCTTGTAACTCCAAGAGGGAGTACTTATGCTCGATAGTGGGTTCATGCACGCATTGACACCGGGACAAAGGATGTAAAGTTCTAAGGTTGTGTTGTCTTGTTGCCACTAGGGATAAAACATTAGTGCTATGTTCAAGGATGTAGTCACTAGTTACATTACGCACCATACTTAATGCAATTGTCTGTTGCTTTGCAACTTAATACCGGAGGGGGTTCGGATGATAACCTGAAGGTGGACTTTTTAGGCATAGATGCAGTTGGATGGCGGTCTATGTACTTTGTCGTAATGCCCAATTAAATCTCACTATACTCATCATGATATGTATGTGCATGGTCATGCTCTCTTTATTTGTCAATTGCCCAACTGTAATTTGTTCACCCAACATGCTGTTCGTCTTATGGGAGAGACACCTCTAGTGAACTGTGGACCCCGGTCCAATTCTCTTTCTTGAAATACAATCATCTGCAATACTGTTCTACTATTTTCTGCAAACAATCATCTTCCACACAATACGGTTAATCCTTTGTTACAGCAAGCCGGTGAGATTGACAACCTCACTGTTTCGTTGGGGCAAAGTACTTTGGTTGTGTTGTGCAGGTTCCACGTTGGCGCCGGAATCTCTGGTGTTGCGCCGCACTACATCCCGCCGCCATCAACCTTCAACGTGCTTCTTGGCTCCTCCTGGTTCGATAAACCTTGGTTTCTTTCTGAGGGAAAACTTGCTGCTGTGCGCATCATACCTTCCTCTTGGGGTTGCCCAACGAACGTGTGAAATACACGCCATCAAGCATATTTTCTGGCGCCGTTGCCGGGGAGATCAAGACACGCTGCAAGGGGAGTCTCCACTTCTCAATCTCTTTACTTTGTTTTTGTCTTGCTTAGTTTTATTTACTACTTTGTTTGCTGCACTAAATCAAAATACAAAAAAATTAGTTGCTAGTTTTACTTTATTTGCTATCTTGTTTGCTATATCAAAAACACAAAAAAACTAGTTACTTGTTTTACTTTACTTAATATCATGCATGTTTTTATTTCACTAGTTTGGCATAATGGACAAAAATGAGCTTCTATTTCTATTTCCTGATTTAAAACATGGATTGTTTGATGCGAAAATTAAAAAACCTATGGAATCTTATTTGCATGCTGGTAATAATATTAGTATGAACGCCTTGAACACCATTGTTGATAATAATATAGAAAGTTCTAAGCTTGGGGAAGCTGGTTTTCATGATCTTTTTATTCCCCCAAGCATTGAGGAGAAGATTTACTTTGATGATACTTTGCCTCCTATTTATGATAATGATATTGGTCTTTTAGTACCGCCTATTATGGAGGATAAATTTGATTATGACTACAATATGCCTCCTATATTTGATGATGAGAATAATAATGATAGCTACTTTGTTGAATTTGCTCCCACTACAACTAATAAAATTGATTATGCCTATGTGGAGAGTAATAATTTTATGCATGAGACTCATGATAAGAATGCTTTATGTGATAGTTATATTGTTGAGTTTGCTCATGATGCTACTGAAAGTTATTATGAGAGAGGAAAATATGGTTGTAGAAATTTTCATGTTACTAAAATGCTTCTCTATATGCTGAAATTTTTGAAGTTACACTTGTTTTATCTTCCTATGCTTGTCACTTTGCTCTTCATGAACTTGTTTATTTACAAGATTCCTATGCATAGGAAGCATGTTAGACTTAAATGTGTTTTGAATTTGCCTCTTGAAGCTCTCTTTTGCTTCAAATATTATTTCTTGCGAGTGCATCATCAAAACTGCTGAGCCCATCTTAATGGCTATAAAGAAAGAACTTCTTGGGAGATAACCCATGTGTTATTTTACTACAGTACTTTGTTTTTATTTTGTGTCTTGGAAGTTGTTTACTACTGTAGCAACCTCTCCTTATCTTAGTTTTGTGTTTTGTTGTGCCAAGTTAAGCCGTTGATAGAAAAGTAAGTACTAGATTTGGATTACTGCACAGTTCCAGATTTCTTTGCTGTCACGAATCTGGGTCCACCTCCCTGTAGGTAGCTCAGAAAATTAAGCCAATTTACGTGCATGATCCTCAGATATGTACGCAACTTTCATTCAATTTGAGCATTTTCATCTGAGCAAGTCTGGTGCCATTTTAAAATTCGTCAATACGAACTGTTCTGTTTTGACAGATTCTGCCTTTTATTTCGCATTGCCTCTTTTGCTATGATGGATGAATTTCTTTGATCCACTAATGTCCAGTAGCATTATGCAATGTCCAGAAGTGCTAAGAATTATTGTGTCACCTCTGAATATGTCAATTTATATTGTGCACTAACCCTCTAATGAGTTGTTTCGAGTTTGGTGTGGAGGAAGTTTTCAAGGATCAAGAGAGGAGTATGATGCAACATGATCAAGGAGAGTGAAAGCTCTAAGCTTGGGGATGCACCCGGTGGTTCACCCCTGCATATATCAAGAAGACTCAAGCGTCTAAGCTTGGGGATGCCCAAGGCATCCCCTTCTTCATCGACAACATTATCAGGTTCCTCCCCTGAAACTATATTTTTATTCCATCACATCTTATGTGCTTTTTCTTGGAGCGTCGGTTTGTTTTTGTTTTTTGTTTTGTTTGAATAAAATGGATCCTAGCATTCATTGTGTGGGAGAGAGACACGCTCCGCTGTAGCATATGGACAAGTATGTCCTTAGGCTTTACTCATAATATTCATGGCAAAGTTTCTTCTTCGTTAAATTGTTGTATGGTTGGAAACGGGAAATGTTGCATGTGGTAGTGTATAATAAAATACTTGTAGAACATTGAGCTTTGATAACTTGATTCTTTGCAAATGTTTTGAGATATTTAGATGGTAAGGCTTGCTGGATAAATGAGTTAAAATTAGTAGTGGATTGTTGTCTTTAAGCTTGTGCCGTACTACAAACTCTATTTAAATAGTTGAAGGCGTAGTTGGACTTGATAGCTTTCCATGTCTGAGAGTTCATCGTAATAACTAAGTTGTGCTGAAGGTCGAGGGAGCTAGCGGGGTACTTGTGCCACCGTGAACGGCCCTCCTTGGAGTAAATTTTAATCATGCTCTTAATGATGAACCTGCTAGTTGTTTGCAATAAGCTTGTGAGTTCTTTTTGACTAATGTTAAGCTACGGTTTTTGGCACTTCCACCATCCAAATTTGCTAGCCTCTTCGGTACTGTGCATTGCCTTTTGCTCACATTGAGAATTGTGCATACTTCGCTGGTACATCCAAACCCGTGGGAGAACTTTCTCTTGTTCTCCTACACATAAGCCCATACATCTCCTCAAAACAACCACCATACCTACCTACCACAGCATTTCCATAGCTGTTCCGAGATATATTGCCATGCAACATCCATTTTTACATTACATGCCATGTTGTCATTTATTATTTATATATTGCTTTGCATGATCATATACAACTGATGTGTGGTTTACCCATGTTACGCTAGATCAATGCACATCCTGCTACAGCAGCAGAGGCATACGATTTCATACATCATGTTTCATTCATTATGAGTTATTTGTACCAAAAAGTGTGTTGTCATATTAGGATGTTGCCCCTAAAAATGGAAAGAGCCGTGGAGGCCATCAAAAAGAAAAGAAAAAGAGAAGAAAGAAAAAAATGAAAAGAAAGAAAAAAAAGAAAAGAAAAAAAGAAAAAAAGAAAAAAAAGAGAATAACGAAAAAGGGGCAGCATTACTATCTTTTATCCACACTTGTGCTCATGTTTTAGCACCAGCATTATTCATAGTCATCATTTGTGCTCATGTTCAGCACCTACATTCATATGAGAGAGTTTTCATGTTTTACTAGTATAACTATGTGGGGAATTTACACTATAGAACTTGGGTTGTATATTCCAATGATGAGCCTCCTCAAAAGTGCTCTAGGTCTTCGTGAGCAACCAAGTTGGATGCACCCCCACTAGTTCCATTGGAGAGCTTTCATACACATATAGCTCTATGTGCATCCGTTGCATGGCAATCACTACTCCTTGCATAGCTTCGATCATAAGGTTTCCTCTTGTCTAATGGTCATTTACAGCTTTGCAAGCCTTTCTTCCATTTGGCCTTCCAAACCCCCATTAACGTTCTTTATGCCATAACATCCTGGTGCTAATACCAAATGCTTACGCTCACCGGTTGAGTAGACTTCGAAACAGTTGATTCATGATGTTCATGTTTATGTTTACTTGATTGAATCCTTCTTATGTTGTGAAAATTTACTTGATGCTTGGAATGAAGGATAGAACTTCTATGCTGAATACTTAATACATCTTTAATGAACTTTGTACGGTTGCATGTCTTTAAAGCAATAGTTCATGAAAACTTTTAGCTTGTCTAACTCTTGCATTATCATCTCTTATGTCAATATAGATACTTGCTTTGAATGATTTGATCTCAGCTCATATGCTTTACAAATAGTATGATCAAGATTATGATGGCATGTCACTCCGAGAAATTATCTCGTGTTATCGTTTTACCGCTCGGGACGAGCAGAACTAAGCAGGATGCTGATACGTCTCCGACGTATCGATAATTTCTTATGTTCCATGCCACATTATTGATGTTATCTACATGTTTTATGCACACTTTATGTCATATTCGTGCATTTTCTGGAACTAACCTATTAACAAGATGCCGAAGTGCGATTCTTTGTTTTTACTGTTTTTGGTTTCAGAAATCCTAGTAAGGAAATATTCTCGGAATTGGACGAAATCAAAGCCCAGGGGCCTATTTTCTCACGAAGCTTCCGAAGTCCGAAGGAGAGACGAAGAGGGGCCACGGAGGGGCCACCCCCTAGGGCGGCGCGGCCCCCCCCTTGGCCGCGCGGCCCTTTGGTGTGGGGCCCCCGTGCCGCCTCTTTACCTTCCCTTTCGCCTATAAAAAGTCACCGTGACGAAAACCCCAGGACCGAGAACCACGATACGGAAAACCTTCCCGGAGACGCCGCCGCCGCCGATCCCATCTCGGGGGATCCGGAGATCGCCTCCGGCACCACTGCCGGAGAGGGGAATCATCTCCCGGAGGACTCTACGCCGCCATGGTCGCCTCTGGTGTGATGTGTGAGTAGTCTACCCCTGGACTCTGGGTCCATAGCAGTAGCTAGATGGTTGTCTTCTCCCCATTGTGCTATCATTGTCGGAGCTTGTGAGCTGCCTAACATGATCAAGATCATCTATACGTAATTCTATATGTTGCGTTTGTTGGGATCCGATGAATAGAGAATACTTGTTATGTTGATTATCAAAGTTATGCTATGTGTTGTTTATGATCTTGCATGCTCTCCGTTACTAGTAGATGCTCTGGCCAAGTAGATGCTTGTAACTCCAAGAGGGAGTACTTATGCTCGATAGTGGGTTCATGCCTCGCATTGACACCGGGACGATGTGAGAAAGTTCTAAGGTTGTGTTGTCTTGTTGCCACTAGGGATAAAACATTAGTGCTATGTTCAAGGATGTAGTCACTAGTTACATTACGCACCATACTTAATGCAATTGTACATTGCTTTGCAACTTAATACTTGGAGGGGTTCGGATGATAACTTTGAAGGTGGACTTTTTAGGCATAGATGCAGTTGGATGGCGGTCTATGTACTTTGTCGTAATGCCCAATTAAATCTCACTATACTCATCATGATATGTATGTGCATGGTCATGCTCTCTTTATTTGTCAATTGCCCAACTGTAATTTGTTCACCCAACATGCTGTTCGTCTTATGGGAGAGACACCTCTAGTGAACTGTGGACCCGGTCCAATTCTCTTTCTTGAAATACAATCTCTTGCAATCTTGTTCTACTATTTTCTGCAAACAATCATCTTCCACACAATACGGTTAATCCTTTGTTACAGCAAGCCGGTGAGATTGACAACCTCACTGTTTCGTTGGGGCAAAGTACTTTGGTTGTGTTGTGCAGGTTCCACGTTGGCGCCGGAATCTCTGGTGTTGCGCCGCACTACATCCCGCCGCCATCAACCTTCAACGTGCTTCTTGGCTCCTCCTGGTTCGATAAACCTTGGTTTCTTTCTGAGGGAAAACTTGCTGCTGTGCGCATCATACCTTCCTCTTGGGGTTGCCCAACGAACGTGTGAAATACACGCCATCAAACGGCGGCCGGGGAAAGGGGGGGCCGTCTACAAAGTATATTGCGGCGTATAGGTGACCAAACATTCTAATCATCGGCACTAAAATGGAAGAAAGAGCCAAGTGGTATCTCAACTAGATATCATATGCCTCATACTTTGTTGGTCGAAAGAAATATTAACATTCCGGGATGGGGTCAGTGAGGCCAGGTAGAATGCACAAGAGATTGATATTTGTGCCATCGCACCAGGCTCACTGGCCCCACCCCAGAGTGTACAAGTGACCAAACAATTTAATCATCTCGGCACTAAAATGGAAGAAAGGCCAATGCAATTAAGAAGTAGCTAGTATGAACTAAATGGAATGCTTCATACTTTGTTGGTCGAAACAAATATTAACATCCAGGGATGGAGTAAGTGAGGCCAGGTAGGATGCACAAAATATTGATATTTATGCCATCACACCAGGCTCACTTGCTCCACCCCCGAGTGTACGAGTGATCGACCAACCATCTAATCATCGGCAAGTACAAAAACACCAACAAACCAGCAACCATGGTGACATAAGTCAAAATGCTCAAACACACATAGCATGCATGGAGCAGATGCTCCAAAGGGATTATTCATCACTTGGTATATAGACCAAGTGATGCTGGCAAAAGAGAGGCCAATCAAGAACCAGTAAATCCAGTAAGTGATAGATATGCCTAAACAAGCAACAACACATAGCATATCCCAGCTAACCAGATGAGACAAGTCTTGGTAACCAACTGAATCACCTAGCACCACCTGGCCTTTTAAAACCATCAGAAACAGTCCTTTTTCTTCAAAGGATACCATAGTGGCATTCATTTACATGATCCCCTACTGTGGATATCTCTATTTTCATCAAAGCCAACAAGAAAATGATACCACAGTGACATTCATTTACATGATTCCCTAATGTGAATATCTCTATTTTAGTATACCATCATAAGCATTCCATTTAAATCACACATTTTAGTATCTGTTCTTATCCAAGTTTTTGCCTCAGCCTTTGCATCATTGGCTGAGCCAAGACATCAAGCATCTGGCCAGGGAGCATTCTTTCTTTTTAGGGAACTATATGAACTATATGCACATGATCCAGTAAGCATCCCCACTAATCAGAGCATTATAAGCATAGTAGCATACCATAAGCTCACAAGAATCCATCAAGTAAATCTTCACAGTAGCATAGTAGCATACCATAAGCTCACAAGAATCCATCATTTTCTTCACAAGGATACCACAGTAGCATACCATAGTAGCATTTCATGCATTTAAATGAACCAGTAGCATCAAAACCAACCAAATGTCCAACTAGCAAGCAATACCAAGTGAGCAAGTCTTCATTACCTTGTACAGGTTCAGACATGGATTTATTTCCAACAAAGGATGGAAATCAAATTAACATCATTGAATTAAATTGAATCATTACCATCACATGGTTCATCAATAACAAGTGGCAGTAAACCTCCACAAACAACAGGTGCATATGATCCTGTAAGCCACACAGGCATAGCAAGTGATATAAGTTGACAATAACCAACACCTTTTTATTAGCAGCATAACAATATACTAACCACTAGCAATCCAGGCTCCAAATGGAACCTTTGGAGCAGATATATATAGAGCCAATATAGCATGTCACTCCAAATGAAACTATTCATATGCAGGCAACAAAGTAATTTATTCAGATACTGCACATGAGCAGCATTACTGAATCAAAGAAACTAGCAGCAATGCATCCAGAGCAACAACATCAATGCATCCAGAGCAACAGCAATGCATCCAGAGCATCATCAGCACAACCTAGAAGCACGAGCATTTCGTCGAGCACTTTGTGCTCGCGCGGGAGAGGAAGAGGGAGGGGTGGGGAGAGAGTTCACCGACGACAGGGGTGGAGGAGGAGGTTGACGACGACGGCAGCGGTGGAGGAGGAGGAGGACGCGGCGGCTCCTCCACCTTCACGCGACGGCGGCCCCTCCTCGCGGCGGCCCCTCCTCGCCGTAGCGGCAGCTTGTGCTGCAGGTGGCGGGGATGGGAGGACCGTGGCGGCATGCGGCCCTCGCGGAGGAAGGCGGCGGCGACGGCGATGGCGACGACCATGGTGGCGCGCGGCGGATCGGAGGAGAGGGGAGAGGGGAGAGGGGAGAGGTGAACAGGCGGGGGAGGGCACAGGCGAGATGATATAAGTTACCTTAATTATGTGGCGCACCCAAGCAAGTGCGCCACAGAATCAACTACTTCTGTGGCGCACCGAAGCACGTGCGCCACAGAAAGAGTTATTTCTGTGGCGCAGCATGCCATGTGCGCCACAGAAATACCTACACTAATAATTGGTGGTGGCAGGATGTGGGCCCCATACAATTTCTGTGGCGCAATGTTCAGCAGTGCGCCACAAAATTAAGCTATTTCTGTGGCGCACCTAGCATGGTGCGCCACAAAATAACATTCTGTGGCGCATTTTCAGTGGTGCGCCACAGAACTAAGCTCTGCCTATAAGGGTTGAAAATGCGCCACAGAACTAAGCTCTGCCTATAAGGGTTTTCCTACTAGTGCTAGGTGCAACCCAACGAGCTATCGCCGGTCGGACATGATGATCAACCGGTCTTTCCTGTGGCGGTGAAGCACTCATATATTGGCCTACCATGAATTCCTCCATGAACTTCAAAATCGAGAACGGGTTCTGCAAGATTTCTTCATGGATGGTCTTGCAGCGAGCTGATCAAATAGCGTACAATGCAACAACAGTTTGAGCAAGCTAGGATTGATTTCATAACTCGATCAAGAAGAATATTAATTCTTTCGCATCTCGGCGTTGCTTAGTGGATATGTGCACAACCAATTCTTCATATAGTAAAGCGCATATGCTTCGTGACATTGCACAGTCCAATAAAGAGTGCCTCCAGTCATCATTAGCAAATGATGGAAACCGCACTAAGGGTGACAGCCATATTTCGATGATGCCTAACTGGATCTGTGAGCTAGTCCAAAGGAAGACCTTCCACATCTTACATCTGCCAATCTTCTCGATTGTTTCCATCTGCCAATCTTCTCGAATCTTCTTTGTATGGCCTAGAACCTGATAAGTAGATTGAACAGTAAACAATCCTCTCTTCTCAAAATGTCAAGCCCAAAGATCTTCTCGTGGGGATGCACATGATTAGCCAAAGCTAGAGAGGAGATGAGCAGGAGTCAAGCCTTCATTATGCTCTTTTTTAGCAGAAATAGACTTCATTGTGGTGTAGGCGGTGTCACGGCCTCACGGGCCCATTTCAGCCCTAAACCGACATAGGCCTGTTAAAGCCCAATCATTCGCCAAGCCAAGCCAAAGCCGGAGAGAAGAGATGAGCAAGAGGCGAGCCGTGCTGCTCCTTCGGGAAAGATTCCGGTCCAGCTTCTTCGCGCACCACCGCGACCGGCGGACGAGCATCCACCGCCCCAGAGCCGTCGACTCCCCCCACTGCAGCAGCGCAGCAACTTATTCCTCCTCTAGGTCCAGAGCCTCTCCGCGCCCAGCCATGGAGGTACTCCGCTCCATCTTCTCCTGTTTCTCCTCGCCCCGCTCCGTAAGTTCTTACTGGAATTGTCCGATTGCGCTGTACCTGGCTGATTCGTTGATCTGGTTCATGGTGTCGTGCTATCGTGGACCTTTGATCTGTAACTGCAAGAATACTTGGAGGGGAATCGTTTCTTTTTTTTTCGGTCGAAGGGGCCGCTGGAATTGTTTCTTCGTTAGAAAACTAGAGTTCGAATTGGAGGGGAATTATTAGGGCACGGGGACTTATTCTCGCAGTGTCTCCTTCCTTGCGTACACATCTTTTGTAGTTGGCGGTTTATGCACTCTGATCCGACTAAATCTCTTTGGACCCGTATACTCAATCTTATAAGTGTGACCATCTTAAGGCTCGGAATGTCGATTTTGGTGGGAATCAAACTCTCCATATCATCCAAATTAGAAGGGCGACGAAATGCTAGGCTATTATAAGTTTTTTCTTGGTGGCAACCATCGTGTGTGCGAGATAAAAGTGTTCTGATATGCAACGATCCATAAATTTTAGTTACTTTGTTGATCAAAGAGAACCAGTTTTGTTCACTGAATTTCACCACCGTTTAGAATGGGCAAGTCAGACTGATTACGTATGTATCATGATTCTGCTGCAGGCGGCACTGGCACACAATGGACTGTGGTCGAGCGGAGCTAGCGAGAAGAACAAGGCCATGGTCGAGCAACTGCAGAGATACGGGGTAATCAAGTCGGCCAAAGTCGCGGAGGTCATGGAGGCCATCGACAGGGGGCTGTTTGTGCCTCCGGGCGCTTCCCCCTACTTCGATAGCCCAATGGCAATTGGCTACAATGCAACCATATCCGCGCCTCACATGCATGCTGCTTGCTTGGAGCTCCTGGAGGATCATCTGCAGCCTGGGATGCGGGCTCTGGATGTTGGATCAGGTACATATCAGACTTGAATATACTCAATCAGTTCTACTGAAATATGGTCAACTGAATTTGTCTGGCACCATTTCAACTGAAGTATGGTCAGTTTATGTTCATGTCCCATGTCATTTGGCAAATTGAGCAACCTTCATCTTTTAAGTTTTAAAGGCAGAGCAGTCTAGCAACAGACTTTTTTTTTTTTTGAAAACTAACAGACATATATATGAGAAAGCTGCCTAAAGTAAAATACATGAGAGGCAGGTCGCCATACATGTTATATTCTCCTCTCAACACCTACCTTTAAAGATTAAGTAGCAATTCTGGTATCTATCAGATCATATCTTTGTAAGTAATAATAATACTATCTTGTTTTAGTGGCTGAAATGCTTAACACCTTGGTCCTGAACTCTTTTGGTAAATTTGACAGGCACTGGGTACCTAACAGCTTGCTTTGCACTCATGGTTGGACCGGAAGGACGAGCGGTTGGTGTTGAACACATACCAGAGTTGGTTGCATCTTCTACAGAAAACATCAAAAAGAGTGCAGCAGACCCACAGCTTAAAGATGGATCTCTCAGTATTCATATTGCTGGTAAGTAAACCAAGTCTGCGTTTTTTACTCATCTACTTTTCTTCTGTATTACTGTTTGGTAAGATGAAAATATAGACTTGCAATTTGCAGGTCTTGTATGCTTACAAAACTGATAGAAGAACCTAATCAGCTATATCTTACATGGGTTGCTTACTTTCATTTGGGGCTAAGTAACAATCTATTTTAAGCTTTGGAACGAATTTATTGTTTGAGCATACCATTGGTTGTTTCCTCTCCATTTTCCATGTGTTTGTGTACCCTTTTTGACGAAAACCGATAGGAATTGTACCTATATTTCTGTAGTTTGTCTCAAACTATGTTTGCAACTGATACAGATGGTAGGGAGGGCTGGCCAGAGCTTGCACCGTATGACTGCATCCATGTCGGAGCTGCAGCACCACAGATTCCAGAGGCATTGATCGAGCAGCTGAAGCCTGGCGGCAGAATGGTGATCCCAGTTGGGACCGTCTTCCAGGAGCTAAAGGTGGTGGACAAGAAGTTAGACGGCACAGTCAGTGTCAGAGATGAGACGTCTGTGCGCTATGTGCCTCTCACTAGCAAGGATGCCCAGCTACACTCGAACTGATCGCCACATTCTGCCATTCCATGCGCCAATCAAGGCGCTATGTTTGTACATAAAGTTTATCCTGCTGTCAGTGTACAACTCTGGGGTTTGTGGATACTGGCACTTCATAAGTAATGAAGCATATGTGTCTGTTTTGCTAAATGTTGTTCATGCAGTATCCTCGTAGCAACTGCTCTCCCAATGATATAATCCTCTTGTTACTGAAAATTTGGGTTGGCTTAAATCGACTTATCCTGTAAGCTTGAGCAATCCTGCATTTCTATGGTTCTCTTAAGAAATGTCAGGCTGTGAAGTGAACGTAATTTTGGTCAGCAAGAGTGCACCGTCTGCCATGCTTTATGTCCTTTGCATAAATATCATATTGGCATTATCAAGAAAACCTTGGATTATCATGAGAACACTAGGGCATCATTACAGTAGCCTATTATAAGGTTTGAACTCATTGTGTATACAAGAAATTAACATGATAACTCAGCAGCAAAGAGAAGCTGAACAAAGAGCGGAGGGGAGAACCCGGCATCATGAGGCTAATGCAGGATTTGTAAGTGTCAAAATCAGCATCATTCTTCGGTAGTAACATTTCAGCATTGCTGTCTTATCTGTCCATGAGAAACCTCCAGCCATGCTCTCCAGATCTACGCCGAATTAGAAACCTCGCTGGGGTCGCTCAGCTGCAACGTTCACTCGGAGTGGGCGGCCATCCATCTCCTAGAGTTCATAATAACAACAGATCAGCATCAGCCAGGAGAAAGGTATTTTGCTTCCATGCTGCAGTGGTGTTACTATGTATAGTTTTTCAGAAAGATATGATTATGTTCTCACCTCTCCATCAAGTGCCTCAATAGCACTGTCGAGATCCTCCTTTGAAGCCATAGTTACAAAGCCAAATCCGCGTGAACGCCCAGTTTCTCTGTCGTACACGACTGTCGCGTTAAGTACGTTCCCATGCTTGCTGAACAAGTCCACCAACCCAGATTCTTCCGCTTGCCATGGCAGGTTGCCAACATAAGCCCTGAAAGCAGACGCAAATTGTCGAGGAGGTCTCTCCACACGGGAACCCCTTTGAGCTGCTTTGTTTACATTCAGAAGTCTCCCGTTAATGTCCTGTTGAATAGAAGTTACCCAGTGAGCTATTCAGCACAGTATGCAGTTTATATATTCTGCTATACTCCCTCCGTTCAAAGAAACATGTCTTAGATTGCCAAAACATGTTTCATTGGACAGAGGGATTATTATGTACTGCAACTGAGTTGTTCATCAATCATGTTTTGAGTCATGTCAAGGCACATATGCATCACAATAACTTGAAGATATGCAAGTGATGAAAGATAGGAACCAAAAAATTAATAATCTGTGGACTCTAAACACAACTTGAATAACTAAGTGAAATAGAAAATAGAAATGCAACTCACGTAGCGGTTGAACGTCTCGATGGCTTTGTCAGCTTCCTCGATGGTGCTCATGGTGACGAACCCAAATCCACGGCTCTGGCCTGACTCTCTGTTGTAAATAACCTGGAGTTGAAGAAAGCCACGTCAAATAACAAACACAACTGAGCACAGCACACCAACTGCTCGCGACTGGCAAGATGACATTGGGAGCTATAATTCAGTGGAAGGCACCCAAAATTGCATCAGTTATCAAATACTGCACAGAATATATAGACGGATATACGCTTACACCATTCAAAATTAATATCTGGGGACACAAACGGAACTGATAAAGTAAAAATCCCCACCGTTTGCTTTTTACCAAAATGAACAAATTTTCAAGGCACAAGTAGATAACTAAATACTAGTACTACTAGTAGTAAGCACAAGCGATTACTTAATCTTAATGTTTGTACAGCAAACCAAAATCCAACCTCAAATATAGCCAGTTACGAGTTAACAACAGGGTAATCAAAGCCCATCACGTCGAGAAACGCAGGTTTTATTAAGTTTCTTATTACTAATTATTTTGGGTATCGGTATGCTCACCTCGGCGACCTCGACGACGCCGGCCTGGTCAAAGAGCTGGGCGAGCGCCTCGCTGTCGACATCGTACGGGAGGTTCCCGACGTAAATTTTGGCCTCCTCGGGCGGCTCCGACGCGTAACCCGCATCCCCACCGGATGCCGCCGCCGCGGGCTCCTCCTCGGGTACCGCCTCGTCGGCTTCCTCCGCCTCGGTCCAGTCGAGGCTCGCCTCGGCGGCGTCGGAAGAGGCGACGAAGGGGGTGAGGGGGAGGCGGGGGCGGGTGGAGCGGAGGAGCGGCGAGCGAGAGAAGAGGAGCGGGAGGGCGGCGGAGGCCGGGGCGAGCTTGTGGTGGGCGGGGAAGGCGGGGTGGAGGAGCGAGGCGTCGGTGGCCGCGGCCATGGCGAGGGACATGGCGCTGGCCATGGTGGAGCGGGAGAGAAGGGGATAAGGGGGATGCGTAGGCGAGGAGAGGAAGGGATTTGAGCTTGAGGTGCTCCGTGCTCTGAATTCGCGTTAATATACGCGCCGTTCTGGTTCAGGTGGGCTTCTCACGGGCTTTTCCATGAGCTTTGGTTTGGTTTGGGGCTTTGTCCGAATGCAAGGGCCTGATTTGTTCCTTAGAGCAATTCCAATAGTGCAGTCGGGTGCTGGCTATAAGGCTAGCTATAGTTAGCTTATAGCTAACTTGTACAATAGTTGGTTTTAAGGATTGATAACTTTATGTGTAAAAGGCCCACCATACATACTCACAAAGCGCCTAGGAGCACGTGCAAGAGCTGGCTCTTGCATGAGAGCCCATCTCTCTCCTCTCTCCACTTCTCTCTCATCCACCTAAGCAAAATAACACTATTTTAATTCTTATAGCCTGCTGAATCAGCCTTATTGTACTTGCTCTTACAACTCCATGGATGCTATTGGGGGCGCGTTTGGTACGGTGCATCTCTCTTGGCTCACATCGGTCCAGCAATTTTTTGCTTGTTTGAATATCTAGGTCGAGCCGCGTTGTTGCATCGCACGGTTCTCAAAGCATCCTCGGGACAGGCTCTGGAGGAACATCCGGAATGACAGTTTCTCTAGGGCCAAGCTCGTTGCGGCCAGAAGGCTGCACGCGTGGGGAAGGGAGGCGGAAACGCCGCGTCCTTTCGGGAAAACGCGCCATAATTAACGTCACCGCTCCCCTCTCCTTCCTCTCACACGCGACCACACTCTCACCTCCCCCAAACTGTCACGTCACCCGGCGGTTCCCCTCCCGTTGACCAATCCGCCGCACCGCGGCACAGAGGAGCACCGGTACCGGAGAAGGAGACCTCGACGAGCAGCACCGCGACATCAGCCGCAATCTGCTCCGCAATCTTCATCGGCATCTCGACTTCGCCCGTGACCTCGAGCTCATCCTTGGCGGGAACAATGGCGATAACGACCTCTCCTTCTCACATTCGTACTCGTTGTGCCAGAACATGCCATTCTCGGTCATTTGCGATGACATGCACATTAGAACTGCTAGGGTTTCCATTAGGATAGCGTTTGGATTGATGTTTGCAAGGTGTTCATCCTCATTTCTTGCTGTTCTTGTCCAGTTCTTGCTTTTCACGGTGTGGATTTGCTTAGACCTGTTACTCTAATATCGGATTGCGGTAGATCCTTCCTAGATCGAACTGTGGATTGCTCAAACTGACAGATCTTACTGTCCATGCAAAGAGGGGACCAGAACACCGAAGGAGAGTCGGAGGGGAGGCCCAGGGCTCCCAGACCACAGGGCGGCGCGGCCTGGAGGGGGGCGCGCCAGCCTATGGCGTGGGCCCCCCAGGGACCCCCTCGCGCCGCCTCTTCGCCTATAAAGTCCCTCGTGACCTAAAAACCCGACACCAATTGACGAAACTCCAGAAAGACTCCAGGGACGCTGCCGCCATCGCGAAACTCCATTTCGGGGGACAGAAGTCTCTGTTCCGGCACGCCGCCGGGACGGAGAATTGCCCCCGGAGTCATCTCCATCGACACCACCGCCATCTTCATCGCCATCGATGTCTCCCATAATGAGGAGGGAGTAGTTCTCCCCCGAGGCTGAGGGTTCTACCGGTAGCTATGTGGTTCATCTCTCTCTCCCATGGTGTGATCTTTATGTGATCATGAGCTTTGTATCACTATTAATCTATGAGCTACTCTAGTGATGTTATTAAAGTAGTCTATTCCTCCTCCATGATGTAATGTTGACAGTGTGTGCATCATGTAGTACTTGGCGTAGGTTATGATTGTAATCTCTTGTAGATTATGAAGTTAACTATTACTATGATAGTATTGATGCGATCTATTCCCCCTTTCATAGTTATTGTTGACAGTGTGTATGCTATGTTAGTACTCGGTCTAAATTGCAATGGTCTATTATGCACTCTAGAGGTTACTTAAATATGAACTCCGGATGTTGTGGAGCTTGTTTACTCCGGCTTGAGGTGTGCTTTTATAGCCCTACACAATGAATGGTGTTTGTTATCCAATAAGAGAGTGTAGAAAGTAGCATTTATTTATTCAGTTATGTGATCAATGTTGAGAGAGTCCACTAGTGAAAGTATGATCCCTAGACCTTGTTTCTAAGCATTGAAACACCGTTTCCAACAAGTTTTGTTACATGTTTGCTTGCTGCCATCTTTATTTCAGATTGCAATTACTACTTACAATCATCCATATTACTTGTATTTCACTATCTCTTCGCCGAACTAGTGCACCTATATATGTGACAAGTGTATTAGGTGTGTTGGGGACACAAGAGACTTCTTGTATCGTAATTGCAGGGTTGCTTGAGAGGGATATCTTTGACCTCTACCTCCCTGAGTTCGATAAACCTTGGGTGATTCACTTAAGGGAAACTTGCTGCTGTTCTACAAACCTCTGCTCTTGGAGGCCCAACACTGTCTACAGGAATAGAAGCGTGCGTAGACATCAGAAGGCAATGACACATTCATCGACCAGGGATGGACGGCCTTCGCCGTCGCCCATCAACTCAAGGTAGGCCAGTTCCTAACCTTCAGGAAGGTGTCCTCCTTGGAGTATAGTGTTGTCATTTTCGACCACACCTGCACTGAGGTGGTGAGCAGGTGCTTGTACCATGGCGACGACACCAGGTGTGTCATCTCCGAGCATCATGTCTGAAGCTAACCTGGTACCATGTCGTCTCTACTTCCTGTTCATGTCTAGTGTGTTGAACTATGATCATGTATGCCGTGTCCAGAACTATGGTCATGTCTGCAAAATGTTGTGTTGTGACCTTGAGTCGTCTGTGATCAGTGTTAAGTTCTCTATCATCTATGATTGTGTTCTTACTTGTGTTGTTGATCGCTGGTAACCTCACCACATAAGGGAAGAGGTTACCACAACTGGATTCTGGGTTGCAACCAAACAACAGGGGCGCCGTTCTGGGCTGCTGCAAAGCCTGAAAACCGACCTACCAAATGGGCAGAGCCCAAATCTCCACATGGCCAAAAAAATCTCTGTGCAGACCACCAAACAAAGTCGCTTTTATGGCCCATGGCCCGTCTTGGACGCGCAGAGGGCTCCTTCCCACTGCGCCAATGATGCAGGAATTAGCTGCAGGCAACCAAACGCGTCCGTAACCTCTGATCCACGTTATGCAAGTTATTTTGTTGCCAACAATTCCTACTTTGTATCGGTTGGGAAGCAAAGTTCTCGGTGTTTGGTTGCCCACAAATCATGTTTGAGCAAAATTACGGTTGTTTGGTTACGTCCAACGTGTGGAATACAATCACCTCTTAGACTTCTGTGAGCTTACCCAGTTCACGAAGATGCCCACAAGGTGTTCGACGAAATAAGGAATAACATGATAACAACCATAGATCACATAATCAACAAGGCTAACATACGGATATTAGTTCTAGGAGTGGAGTTGCACCACGAGGGCACGAGCGGCAGCTCGTGATGCAATATAAGTTCATCAACCGAGGGGTTACATAAATACCACCTCGCAAAATATGCAAACGTGACACCAGTGCAGATCAACCCTAACTACTCCCAAAATGTACATCATGAATGCGATATCCATCATCAGCAGTAGAACACCAAGACAACAAGCATCCAATGCTTTGGCTCCTCACGGGTAATACTTCGTCAGGAAGGCGTTGAACCAGTCTATCCTGGCATCAGGGGTCGTCGCCAGATACTTGGCCGCGTGTGCCTTGTGATCCATGGGGTGGATCATAGCATGGTGGACCCGCGGCTGGAGTGAGCGGAGCAATTGGAACACGACTGATGTAGATCTTCTTCATCTGAGCATAGTTCTCTATGGGCTTGTTGATGAGCTTTGCGTCCCTAGGGTGGGTCTGTGATAATGAGGTTACTTAGTTCTTCCTGATGTCCAAGCTAACAACATTCATCATAATTGCCTTAGTGAATGAAGTGCAAGAGAAATTGAACTGCACTAACCTTGATGTAGGCATAGTATGCCTCATCGTCCATTATGATAGTTGATGCCTTCTCCACCCAGCGCACCCCCTCCATCTTCTTCATCCTTCATACATGAACCAACATTTCTCTCCAGTGCATCAGATGGCTGCAGACCTGAGCGACACAAATCTCACGGCTAGTGTACTTCAGAAAAGCATCAACAATCACTTTCAGGTCACGTTTCCTGAACAACGACACTCCGGCCTTCTCTTTCATGACCAACTCGCACACCCTGTTCAGCACGAAGGTGGACAGAGCGGCAAGCCATATCATATTGTTTATTCTTCCTGATATGGCATTACTTATCAGGCACCGGGATGTACCGGAGTGGCACAATATGCAACACAGACTTGTGCAACAGATTAGGGGAGGTCGCGTTCTATACAGACAATCAAAGTATCAAAGTGCAAGAAGAATGGTAAGCATGCTAGATCTGTTACACATAGAAGCTCACATGACAACATTATGCAATAATGGGAAGCAAGCAAGCATGGTAACAAGCTTCAGTGAAGTTACAAACATGTTGTGCGCACACAAATTGACCATAACACAATAGTACTCTTTTGTACCTTCTATCATGTATAAGTGCATAGCTGATACAAGGAGTAGTTGTACACATCGTAGAGCCAATCTGCGTACCAACTATCGCAATATATGTTGACGGCGTAGCTTACAAGAATGTAGAAACATGTGTTGAACAAAATAAGCACTCTAGGCTTACAGATCCAAGCAAGAACTAAGCAAAACTACTCTACGGTTACAGATCAAAGCAAGAACTACGCAAAGATACTCTACTCATAGATCGAAGTAGTCCCTTACAGATCAAATCGTAAACGTAGCAAAAGTACACTAAAAGTGCAGATCGAAGCAACAAACTAAGGTAAACTAATTTAGGTCTTACAGATCGAACTGGGTTGCCAACCGAGGATTTGTTTGTCATGTTGTCAATCAAGATAGAAACCCACATCACTTCCATTGAAAGAAAGTTCTCTCCACCACTAAATGTTCTGAAGATTAATATCGATGTGGCTTTCAGGGTGTCAATTGGGGTCGTTTGCACTCGCGGCTGAAGGTTCAGTTCAAAAGGATGGCATGGGGCAGCAACATGACCTCGTTGATGCTCTCGATGTTGAAACTATCGCATGCCCGACGGTGATTCATTTCACAGCCCATGTAACTAATGCAGATGTTCTAAAGAATACTCTCACATCTCGAGAAGGGATCTTGCTCACCATGGTCTCACAGTTCTCGCAACCTCGTACGGAGTGGTGTACACAGAACCACTAAGCATCCGAATCTCCAATGTAGAAATGAAAGGCTCGCCTGTGATGGCTTCTGGCAGACAGACATGAAGATCACTGCAAGGAATTAGAATAATGGCCTCTTTAACCACCACTGAGCTTGCACCATTTATAACGATAGTGGACCAATGTGTCTCTCCGAGTGAGATCTCAAATTACGTCATCGTTTTATTGCGCGGGGGGGGGGGGGGCAATGGCCCCCCTCCCCCTGTAAGGATGTAAGACCAATTTGATATAAAATTTTCTAACGTGAATACACTTAATCGATGTGAAATGGTTTCTATTTGAGCGATTAAATGTCGTCAAGGTTTAGAAAAAATAAACGACTGATGTTGTATGCATGAAGAAATAAACTATCATAATTGTAGTTAATGAGGTTTTGCATATAAAGATTATAAATATATCAAAATGTGACATTGGAAATAAAATGAAGTTTACACTATACATCAGCAAGAGTAAATTTGTCTAGGTGGACGGCCGGCTGGTGACAAATGCATAAACGGAGCAGCCTCATCCGCCTCTACCAAGGATCTTAGGAGGCAGACGTAGGCCCTCTTTTTTCCTTCGCGATCGAGGGTCCCAACATGCTATGAGGGTTTTCACATAAGTCGATTTCAGCATTCAACCGTTGCATGGAAATGGAAAAGGGGGCAGAGTACTGGTGGCATATCTACTTTAGTTAGATGAATCATCATCCCTAGCTAGCTTGACCAATGCAGATATACCTACCTTACGTATGATTCACACGGACCGTGATCATCACAGCTTCAGTTTTAATCCACAAGTTCACAAATGGGCTCCATCATTGTACATCTATGTACGCGGATGATGTGGTTACCTTCTTGAAGGCAGATAGAGTGGATCTTCTCGCTTGCGTAGCTATGGTAGATTTCTTCGGGGAGGCTTCGGGCCTCCATACCAACCGGTCCAAGTGCTCTCTCCACCTTATATGATGTTCCACTGAGCAGATCGAGTTGGCATGTTCTATTCTGTAGTGCACCGTGGAGGGGTGGCCTTGCAAATACTTAGGGCCCCCTCTTGGTCTCCAGAAGGTCTTTGCGGCCCATATTCAACTGGTGGTGGAGAGCGCAGCTAACCGACTACCACCGCGGTGTGCCTAGTTGCTCAACCGGGGTGGCTAGATGATTCTTGTCCAGACGACCCTTAGCTAGAGTGAGCGCAGCAGCTGGAACACGGTCGGTGTAGATCCTCTTCATCTGAGCATAGTTCTCTATGGGCTTGTTGAGGAGCTTCGTGTCCCTAGGGTGATTCTGCGATGACGAGGTTACTTAGTTCTTCCTCATGTGCAAGCTAACAACATGCATCATATTTGACTTAATAAATCAAGTGCAAGAGAAGTTTCAATGCGCTAACCTTGGTGTAGGCAAAGTATGCATCGTCGTCCATCATGATAGTTGATGTCTTCTCCACCCAACAGACCTCCTCTATCTTCTTCAGCTTGCATACATGAACCCACATTTCTCTCCAGTGTCTCAGATGGTTGTAGACCTGAGCGACACAAACCTCACGACCAGTGATAGCCACAAAAATCATTTTTAGGTCATGGTTCTTGAGCAACGGCACTTCGACCTTCTCTTTCGTGACCAAATCGCACACCCTGTTCAGCACGAAGGTGGACAAAGCGGCAAGCCATATCATGTTGGGCCTCTTCCTGGTAGGGCAGAACTTATCAGGCACTGAGATGTACTGGATTGGCACATCATGCAACATAGACTTGGGCGACCGATCAAAGGGGCTCGCGTCCTATGCAGACAATCAAAGTATCGAAGTGCAAGAACAATGGTAAGCAAGCTATATCTTTCACACATCCAAGATGTCAGGAGAAGGTTAAGTAACAATGGAAAGCAAGCAAGCATGGTACCAAACTGTTATGTATAAGTGCAAGAATGTTAGTAGGGTCAAGTTCCAAACACGTTGTGCACACACAGATTGACCATAACACAATAGTAATCTTCTACGTTTGTTGTCATGTATAAGTGCACAGCTGGTACAAGGAGTAGTTGTACACATCATAAAAACAGTCTGCGTACCAACTATCGCACTTATACATGGACGACTGGGCTTAGAAGAATGCATACACAGGTGTTCGACAAAATTATGGGCACTTGATGCTTTACAGATCAAAGCAAGAACTAAGCAGAACAACTTTACGGTTATAGATCGAAGGAAGAACTCATGTGCAAAGCTACTCTACCCTTACATATCGTAGCGCCCTTACAAATCTAAGCATTAACGTAGCAAAAGTACACTAAAAGTACAGATCGAATCAAGAAACAAAGGTAAACTACTTTAAGTCTTATAGACCGAAGCATCAAGTTCGCTAAACAGGTAGATCGAACCAAGAACTCTCTATCCGTACACACGGCAGCAACTTTGGTGTAGATCTAAGTCAGGGTTGGGTGGTACTCACAGTGATATAGCAGTCGGACCCGGCGAAGGAGGAAAGGAAGCTGCAACGGAGGCCCACCATCTGGAGATGAGACCGTCACTTACCTTGGTCGCCGACGAGTGGCTATGGACAGAGAGCTCGAGTGGAGGAAAATGGTGGTGCTCCTTTGGGCGGTGAGGCAGGGCGGTATAAATATGGGGGGGTATCGGTGGGAGGTGACCAAATTTCCCCCGCCGTATTTTTTCCGGCGCACGCGGGCTCCTGCCATCTCTCCCTCGTAGCACCGCGGCGCAGTTTGGCTCCAGCAAGCGTGAGACGAGGTTGCATCGCTGGAAACGGTCGAATCGAGCGTTCCTACGCATACATCATTTCGGGTGCTTTAAAGTTTGTGCGATGCAAAGCTTATTTCTCCCGTGGGAAACCAAACACACGATTTTCTTTTCCCACCAGGCGAGAAAACGCATTGTTGGCAACCAAACACGCTCCAAGTGAACCAGACTAGATCTAGACCTAAAAAGTAAATGCTCCCTTTATCCTCAAATAAGTGCATGTTTGATCGATTCTACGACATAGTTTTATATTATTATAATTTCTTAGTTATAGCTATTTTTCTCTAAAATTGGTTGCGTTGGGAAACTCCAAGAGGAAGGTATGATGAGCACATCAGCAAGTTTTCCCTCAGTAAGAAACCAAGGTTTAATCGACCAGTTGGAGAAAGGCGTGACTTCCGAAGGTGTTGCTAGCTGACTATTGGCAGGACGCACTACCGGCGTTAGCAACAACGTGGAACCTGCACACAACACAACCAAAATACTTTGCCCCAACTTACAGTGAGGTTGTCAGTCTCACTGGTTTGCTGAACACAAAGGATTAGACGTATCACGTGGAAAGATGATGATTGTTTGAAGTGAAATTAAAGAGAACAATGCTTGCAGAAAGTAAACAGAACATGATGGTTGTATCAGTGTAAAACAAAAGACCAGGATCCACAGTTCACTAGAGGTGTCTCTCCATAAAGATAAATAACATGATGGGTGAACAAATTACAGCTAGGCAATTGACAGAATAAAGACCATACATGACAAGATGATTACTATGAGATTCGTTTGGTCATTAGAACATAATACATAGACCGTAATCCAATTGCGTCTATGACTATTAATCCACCTTCTGGTTATCGTCCGAACGCCTTCCAGTATTAAGTTGCAAGCAACAGATTATCGCATTAAGCAATGTGTGTAAAGTAAATAATAGAATTACCCTTGGATAAAACATTGTTGTTGTCTTCCTAGTAGCAACAACACATCTACAATCTTAGAAGTTATTGTCACTCTTCCAGAAAACTAGAGGCATGAACCCACAATCGAGCATAAATACTCCCTCTTGGAGTTACAAGCATTTACTTGGCCAAAGTATCTACTAGCAACAAAGAGCATGCAAGATCACAAATAACATATGACAAATATATAATCGATCTCAACATGGTATTCAATATTCATCGGATCCCATCAAACACATCATGTAGCATTACATAATGATGATCTTGATCATGATAGGCAGCTCACAAGATCTAAACATGAGGCACAAATTGGACAAGACAACCATCTAGCTACTGCTATGGACCCATAATCCAGGGATGAACTACTCACACATCACTTCGGAGGCGGGAATGGCGATGTAGAGGCCTCCGGTGATGATCTCCCCCTCCGTCAGGGTGCCGGGTGATACGTCCAAAACGTATCTACTTTCCCGAACACTTTTGCTATTGTTTTGCCTCTAATTTGTGTATTTTGGATACAACTAACACGGACTAACGATGTTTTCAGCAGAATTGCTCTGGGGTCTCGTTTTTGTGCAGAAATTCAACTTTCTGGAAAATCCCCGGAATTAATGTCAAATGGCTTATTTTCCCAGAAGATTCACGGAGCCAGAAGGGCAGGCCAGGGGGGCCAGCCTCTGACGCCCCCTCTGGACTATTTAAGGGTTTCGATCTAAAAACACACGGGGAGAAGTCGAAATCGTCAGAAGACATCCAGTACGCCGCCACCATCGCGAAACTCCGTCTCGGGACCAGAAACTCCGTTCTGGCACTCCGCCGAGATGGGGAATTGGAGGAGATCATCGCCATCATCACCACCGACGCCTCTCCATCGACCAGCCATGTTTCCCCCATCCATGTGTGAGTAATTCCCCCGCTGTAGGCTGAAGGGTATGGTAGGGATTGGATGAGATTGGTCATGTAATAGCATAAGATTGTTAGGGCATAGTGCCTAGTGTCCGTAATTGGTACTTTTATGATATTGTTGCAACTTGTTATGCTTAATGCTTGTCACTAGGGCCCGAGTGCCATGATCTCAGATCTGAACATGTTATTGTTTCATGATGATATTCATTGTTTTATGATCTTACCTGCAAGTTGTATACACATGTCGCTGTCCGGAACCCGAGGCCCCAAAATGACAGAAATTGGGACAACCTAAGGGGAAGGCAGTGATGTGAGGATCACATGTGTTCACGGAGTGTTAATGCTTTGCTCCGGTGCTCTATTAAAAGGAGTACCTTAATTTCCAGTAGATTCCCTAGAGGCCCGGCTGCCACCGGCTGGTAGGACAAAAGATGTTGTGCAAGTTTCTCATTGCGAGCACGTACGACTAAATATGGAACACATGCCTATGGATTGATTAGTACTTGGACACCGTTTTATTACTATCTGCAAATGCCCTGCTTTGATTGTTACATGAGTTTCTCTCATCGATGCAACGCTCGTTCATCCATCCCATGTGCCTGCAGTATTTTAATCCTGCTGTTTACTATAATCACTACTGCTGTCTTTGTTACTCTGCTGCTGTTATTTCACTATCATCTTGCTATAAAGCATTACTACTGATAAACTCTTGCGAGCAAGTCTGTTTCCAGGTGCAGCTGAATTGACAACTCCGTTGTTAAGGCTTTCAAGTATTCTTTGGCTCCCCTTGTGTCGAATCAATAAATTGGGTTTTACTTCCCGCGAAGACTGTTGCGATCCCCTATACTTGTGGATCATCAAGACTATTTTCTGGCACCGTTGCCGGGGAGCATAGATTTATTTGGAAGTTCACTTGGATTGATATTGTTCGCTGCAAATTCTCCATCATGGGTAAATCTCGCGATCCTAAAGTCGCCATATTGCCATCCACTACAATAAAAGGTACAACTCTGAGTACCTCAGCTGCTCTTGATTCACCATCTGTGATAAAGTCAACTTGTTTCACCACCACAAGCTTCACATGCTGGTATTTCTGCTGAATCTGAAAATTCTTATAATTTTGATGATGCTTCTGCTGTGCTTGATGATAGTGGTTCATTGGGATCTTTTCTAGATGCTACAATTGCTAGGTCTAGACAAATTGGAAATACTGAAACTCCTAATGAAAATGCTGCTACACCTGTTAATTCACCTGAGTCTGTTGAATATTCTAGTGATGATCCTGATGAGGATTATGTGGAACTTGATGATGATTTTATTGATAAATGCAATGCTACTACTGATGCAAGTAAAATTAAAAAGCTTCTTGCACAACATACTGTTAGATATAAATTGTCTCCTGATCCTAAATTTGCCACATCTCCTATAAACATTAAGGATAAGGATTATGATTTTTCTCTTGATCTATCTCATATAGCTATTGTTGAGAAAACACCCTTTTGTGGTACTGAAAAAGAAAGTGTTGTAGAACACATGAATGAAATTTCTACTTTGAGTAGCTTGTTTTCTGATGATATCAAGATGCGTACTTATTTTGTTGCTAAAATTTTTCCTTTCTCATTAAAGGGTGATGCTAAAACTTGGTATAATAGTTTGCCTCCTGATTCTATTGATAGCCCAAGTGGTTTGCTTGATGTTTTCTTTCGGAAATACTTTCCTGCTAGTGCTCAACATGCTGCTTTGCAGAAAATTTATAGCTTTGACCAAGAAGATGGAGAGAAATTGCCTGAAGCTTGGGCAAGATTTTGCTCTCTTACCAGAGCTCGACCTGGACATGATTTGGAAAAGCATGATTTACTTGATATATTCTATAGTGGACTAATCATTGAATCTAGAGCATATTTGGATAGTTGTGCTGGTTGTGTTTTCAGGAAAAGAACTCCGGACGAAGCTGAAGAATTATTGGCTAGAATAGGCCGGAATCATGATGATTGGACTACACCTGAACCAACTCCGACGCCAATATTGAAGAAGAGGGGTTTGATTAAATTAAATGATGAAGATATGAGGGAAGCCAAGAAATCTCTTAAGGAGAAAGGTATTAAATCTGAAGATGTGAAGAATTTACCTCCCATAGAAGATTTATGCAAGATAACTCCCCCTTCATCCATGATTGAGGTAAACTCTTTTCAACGCTTTACTAGGGAAGATATTCCGTATTCAAAACCTCCTGCTCAATGCTTAGATGAGTTTGATAATTATATTGTTAAGTAAGAAAATTTCAATATGAGAGTAGAGAATCATCTAATGGAAAATTCTCAAGCTATTAGTAAATTGCATGATGTTGTGGAGAGAACCTCCAATGATGTTAAGATGCTTGTTAAACATTTTCATATGGTTCAAACTCAAATTGATCAACTCACTAAAGTGCAAAATGACTTGTTAAAAAATAGTTCTAAAGAAAAACATGCTTATGAAGTAACAACTAGAGGCGGTGTTTCTACTCAGGATCCTCTATATCCTGAAGGGCATCCCAAAAGAGTTGAACAACATTCTCAATGCATTGAACCTAATGCTCCTTCTAACAAAAAGAAGAAGAAACATAAAAATGTTGTAGAATCCTCTGAACCTGTTAATGATCCTAATAGTATTTCTATTTCTGATGCTGAAACTGAAAGTGGTAATGAACATGATAAAGATAATGATAAGAATGATGCTTCTGATAAAGAAGAGGTTGAAGATGAACCTGAAAAGCATGCTAAAAATAAAAGTATACTAGAGAAGATTTTACTGCTAAGAAACATGGTAATGAAAGGGAACCTTGGGTTCAAAAGCAAATGTCTTTTCCTGCTAAGAAACTAAAATCAAAGGAAGAAGAACACTATAATAAATTTTGTGATTGGATGAAACCTTTGTTCTTGCAAATCCCTTTGACTGATGCTATTAAATTGCCTCCTTATTCAAAGTATATGAAAGATATTGTCTCTAACAAAAGGAAAATTCCTAATGAGGAGATTTCCACTATGCTTGCTAATTACTCTTTCAATGGCAAAGTTCCAAAGAAGCTGGGCGACCCAGGTATACCTACTATTCCTTGTTCCATCAAGAATAATTATGTTAGAACTGCTCTATGTGATTTGGGAGCAGGTGTTAGTGTTATGTCTTTTTCTCTTTATAAGAGACTTTATTTAGATAAGTTGATACCAACTGATATATCTTTGCAAATGGCTGATAAATCTACTGCTATTCCTGTTGGTATATGTGAAGATGTTCCTGTTCAAGTTACTAATAACTGCTTGATATTAACTGATTTTGTTGTGTTGGAAATGCCTGAAGATGATAATATGTCTATTATTCTTGGGAGACCTTTTCTTAACACTGGAGGGGCTGTTATTGATTGCAATAAAGGAAAAGTTACTTTCAATGTTGATGACAAGGAGCATACTGTTTATTTTCACAAGAGGATTGATAAAGTATGTGGAGTTAATACAATTTCTAATGTGAGAACTATCAAAGTGGGAACTATTGATTGTCCTATATATGAGCCTAAAGAAGGATATCAAAATATTATGATTGGATCCATATCAATACAATTCAAGGTAACATGATTGATTTGAGGTTTATTTCTTCTTATGCTATGTAAAATTTATTTGGTGGCAAGACTTGATCAACCTTATTAACAAATACATTTTATATGCATAGAGGAGCTAAACAACATTTCTTTCTTCCTCCACTTGTTCTACTTGCTGTAGCACTTCATGTTTTGCAAGGTTCTTTAATTGTTTTGAGATTTCAAAATCTTTTTCTGCCCAGTAATAATAATTTTGACACCCAGAAATGTGCATTTTTCAAAGTTTTCAAAAATTTACAAAAATTATACCGTTGGTCTTATTTTTCGAAGAGGCATCTGGGAGCACCTGGGGATGACCAGTGGGGCACCCCAGGGCTGCACCCCACCTGCCGGTGCGGCCGAGGAGGGGGGCGCGCCACCCTGTGGTGTGGGCCCCTCCTTGCCCCACTTACTCATCTCTTCCTCCCATCTCACTCTCTCTCCCGAAAAAACTTGAACCAGCTTTCTCTCACTCGCGTTTTTGCTCAAGAACTCGGGATTTCTCGATCTCTTTGCTTAGCCCAGGTTTCTGTCTGAAATTTGGCACATTTGCTCTCCGGTATGTGACTCCTCCGATTATCCAAATAGAATTTTGTTTGGTTGGGTATATCTTCAATATTTTGCTGATGTAGGTAACATGTTTAGTGAGCTTGCATGCTTGTTCTAAGTTGTAAAAATTAGTTTTGATGCATTCTTAGTACTCTAGCAAGTTCCTATGATAGTTTCCCTCAATTATATGTCACCAAATCAACTTTTATAATGTTTGTTGAAAAATTTCAGAAAATGGAGTGGAATAGGAACCAACTAAACCAACAAGAATTGGAGGTGCAAGAAGTCATGAGAGTTCACCGCGAAGGGGGAGTATACCCCTCCTACTACCCATGCGTTGATTTTATGAGAAGTGCATGAATCTTGCGGGATGTTCAAAATCTGATCTCCAATGCAGGGTTGGAAAGTATTGTTGTTGGTGAACCTTACCAATATGCAAAACTGACCATGTCAGTGGTGCAGGATTATGAATTCAATTGGTCTCAATCTAACCCCATGGTTCGATACAAAATTTATAATAAAACTGTCAACTTGCCTTTTGATGATTTTTGTGCAGCAATTAGAGTGCCACAATGGGGATCGTGCGAGAAGATAAGGGGACTGCCGCAGGGGCTCTTGAGTCTCTACAAGATGATTTGTCAAGGGAGAAGCGTCTCAGATGATAGTGGTAAAATCAGTAGTATTCAACTCCCAGCTATTCGCTACTTTGCTTATTTCATCACCAAGTGCGTTCTTGCTAGAAAAAATGCAAGTAAGTTATCTATCCAGGATCTGGCTTTTCTAGCTGCTGCATTGCAAGGTGATAGGACTTATAATTTGGGTGCATTGATAGCCTATAGACTTGCTACTAACCGTGAGAAGGGAGGAATTTGTGGAGGTCTCATCGCCTCTCGTTTATTAGCTATGCATGGCGTAGAACCTCACCATCGTGATATTCAGCTCTCCATGGAGAAACTTGACATTATCTTCATGATTAAACATGAATTTGTTTCTGATTTGTCTAACTTGAGTAACATGTCTTACAAGATAACATTTTACAAGAAAAATTGGAGAACAACTAAGAAAACTGAAAAGCTAGTAGGATTGCATGCACCTGCTTTGTTTAACCTTGATTCCAGGCAAAATTGGTCGGTCACAGAAGAAGAACTGAATGCATACATAGAGGGGAATGGCCACCATGCAGAGGACATCATGGAGGAGGCTGAGGAACACCTCGACTTGTCATCCAATGCAGCAAGCTCTTCGCATCAACATTTTGGGCATGTGGAGCCTTCATCTTTTTCTTCTGCACCGGGACCTTATTATGACTACGCCATGTATGATCCACCGGCGTGGAACCCTGACCCTCGCTGGGGTTGATCTCCACTTAGGCCAAAAGCCTAAGCTTGGGGGGAGGTATACCAGCATCACTCATTCTTTGCATATTATAGTTGCTGGATACTTGTACATACTTGTTTAGCTTCTTAAAGTGGTTTTCTAATAAGAGGGAGATGATATTTGGGGAAGTGCTGATTGAAAACAGATTCTGGACTGATACCAAAAAAATTCTCAAAAACTGCCAAAACGTTATTTTGCGAATCCAATGTTTGTGCATGTTCCCCAGGTTGTTATCTAAATTTCATTAGTTGAACACTTTTCGAGCTGAGCAGCGGAAGAATTTCTTAAAAATCGATTACTGTACTGCTGTCAAGTTTGACGAATTCCTACTGCTTTGTGTTTATGTGATTCTTCTAGTTTTTATTTCCTTGTTTTTGCTTTGTTTCTTTCCGAAAACACAAAAAGACCAAAAATATTTCTGTTGTTTCTCTTCACCATTTGTTTATTTTGGTTTCTCGCTCTTATTTTGCTTTATTTGCTACCGTTGGTTTGCTATAAGAAAATCCAAAAAGATTTTGCTTTGTTTGCTTGTTTCCTTTTATTCTTATTTCCAATTCGAAAACACCAAAAATATTTGCTGTTCTTCTTTGGTTTTGTAAAGTTTATTATGAGTTCAATGGTCTTCGGTGGCTGGAGCGTGGTTTTCATTCCATATTATTCAAGCTACACAAGTGAAAGGCAATAATGACGATCTACGATAATTCGACTGTGGTGAGAGGGTGGTATGAACTCTATTTGTTTTCATTTTTGTACATATACTCATCCATGTGAGAATGCTTGGTTGGTTCATGTGAGGTATATGTCATTTAAGAAAGTCTAGTAGTTCATGATCTCTCATGTTTAGCTCCAGTTTATTAATAAGAGTAGCATGTCATGGATGTTTGCTTGCATTGTTTTATTCATAAATAGGTATGACATTGTGGTATCCTCCTCTGAATAATTCACTTGAATCGACTTGGCACATGCTCACGCATGCATATGACTGAACAAAAGTCAATTAAGCCTCGATGATTTACTTTGCCTCAGAGTTCTGGTATCACTTTTATGCCTCCGTTAATTTATTTTGCCGCAAGCATGATTATGACAGTTATTGCTCTCTTGATTGTCGCTCCCCAGTCTATTGCTAGCCTTCACTGTACTGAGCGGGAACGCTGCTCGTGCTTCCAAACCCCTGAAAACCAAGTTATTCCAAAGTGTCCACCATAAATAACTATGCATGGCATTTCAAACCATTCCAAGTAAATTCTCATGCGCTACCTTTAAACCTTCAAAATGTTTCTCAATTTATGTCAATGTTTTATAGCTCATGAGGAAGTATGTGGTGTTTATCTTTCAATATTGTCATTTACTCTTGACAGACTTTCATTATGGACTAGTGGCACATCCGCTTATCCAATAATTTTGCAAAAAGAGCTGGCAACGGGGTTCCCAGCCCCAATTAATCAAACTTCATTAATAATTCTCTTCACATGTTTTGCCCTGATTCATCAGTAAGCAACTTAATTTTGCAAATAGACACTCCTCCATGGTATGAGATTGTTGGAAGGCACCCGAGGATTCGGTTAGCCATGGCTTGTGTAAGCAAAGGTTGGGGGGGAGTGTCACCCATAATAAAACTAAAATACGTGTGTAAACAAAAGAGAAGAGGGATGATCTACCTTGCTGGTAGAGATAACGTCCTTCATGGGAGCCGCTCTTGAAAGTCTGGTTGATGAGGTAGTTGGAGTACTCATTACCATTCGTTGACAACAACAAACACCTCTCAAAATAATTTTACTCCTGTTTAAAAAATGAAAAGCTCTAGCGCATGTTAATCCCTGCTTCCCTCTGCGAAGGGTCAATCTTTTACTTTTATGTTGAGTCACCATCCTTTCTTTGAGCACTTTCTTGAGAGCACAACTGTCATTCTTAGTATAATATGCTTGTCTCAAAATGTGATTAATTGTGGTATAACTTTGATGCTTTTATCTTTGACAATCTCTACTTCTAGTCTTTCCATGAACTTCAAAGGTGCCCGAGCATTTATGTTTTGATGTACAAATACGGGCAAGCGAGATACCACTTTATCATATCCTTTTATGAACATTGCAATCCTGCTGATGGACATGATTCATGATGCTTATTATTAATTTGTTGGTACCTTTTCCATGATTGACATAGCTACTAGATGATTTTATTTGCATGTATCTTATTATGAATTGCCTAAGTACTTGTCCATATCATGAGAATATTTACATCATATGAACAAATGTGTTCATGAAAGTTCTTTTATCGCACTCAGTTGTTAACTGAATTGCTTGAGGACAAGCAATAAGCTAAGCTTGGGGGGAGTTGATATGTCCAAAACGTATCTACTTTCCCGAACACTTTTGCTATTGTTTTGCCTCTAATTTGTGTATTTTGGATACAACTAACACGGACTAACGCTGTTTTCAGCAGAATTGCTCTGGGGTCTCGTTTCTGTGCAGAAATTCAACTTTCAGGAAAATCCCCGGAATTAATGTCAAATGGCTTATTTTCCCAGAAGATTCACGGAGCCAGAAGGGCAGGCTAGGGGGGCCCACGGCCCCCACACCATGGGCCGGAGCGGCCTAGGAGGGGGGCGCGCCGCCCTATGGTGAGGCCGCCTCGGCCAGCCTCTGACGCCCCCCTCTGGACTATTTAAGGGTTTCGATCTAAAAACACACGGGGAGAAGTTGAAATCGCCAGAAGACATCCAGTACGCCGCCACCATCGCGAAACTCCGTTCTGGCACTCCGTCGGGACGCGGAATTGGAGGAGATCATCGCCATCATCACCACCGACGCCTCTCCATCGACCGGCCATGTTTCTGACATCCATGTGTGAGTAATTCCCCAGCTGTAGGCTGAAGGGGATGGTAGGGATTGGATGAGATTGGTCATGTAATAGCATAAGATTGTTAGGGCATAGTGCCTAGTGTCCGTAGTTGGTACTTTTATGATATTGTTGCAACTTGTTATGCTTAATGCTTGTCACTAGGGCCCGAGTGCCATGATCTCATATCTGAACATGTTATTGTTTCATGATGATATTCATTGTTTTATGATCTTACCCTGCAAGTTGTATACACATGTCGCTGTCCGGAACCCGAGGCCCCAAAGTGACAGAAATTGGGACAACCGAAGGGGAAGGCAGTGATGTGAGGATCACATGTGTTCACGGAGTGTTAATGCTTTGCTCCGGTGCTCTATTAAAAGGAGTACCTTAATTTCCAGTAGATTCCCTAGAGGCCCGGCTGCCACCGGCTGGTAGGACAAAAGATGTTGTGCAAGTTTCTCATTGCGAGCACGTACGACTAAATATGGAACACATGCCTATGGATTGATTAGTACTTGGACACCATTTTATTACTATCTGCAAATGCCATGCTTTGATTGTTACATGAGTTTCTCTCAACCATGCAACGCCCGTTCATCCATCCATGTGCCTACAGTATTTTAATCCTGCTGTTTACTATAATTACTACTATTGTCTTTGTTACTCTGCTGCTGTTATTTCACTACTGCTACTTCTATAAAACTGTTACTACTGATAAACTCTTGCGAGCAAGTCTGTTTCCAGGTGCAGCTGAATTGACAACTCTGTTGTTAAGGCTTTCAAGTATTCTTTGACTCCCCTTGTGTCGAATCAATAAATTGGGTTTTACTTCCCGCGAAGACTGTTGCGATCCCCTATACTTGTGGGTCATCACCGGGAAGAGCTTCAGAACCCTCCCGAGCTACGGTCTGCAATGGTGGCCGCGACGGAACTTTTCGTGGATGGAGGCTCGGGTATTTAGGTTTTTCCTGAGATCGTGAATAAATAGGCGCAAGGGCAAGGTCAGTGGCCGCCTGAGTGGGCCACACCATGCCTTGGCGCGGGCCCAGGCCTGGCCACGCCAAGCGGTGGATTGGCCCCCTGTGGCTCCTCTTCGTATCCCCTTTGGACTTCATCTTCGTTACGGTAAAATATTGAATTCGGCTTTTGTTTCATCAAATTCCGAGAATATTTCCTGTACAATTTTTCTGAAATAAAAAAACAGCAGAAAATAGGGAACTGGCACTGTGACATCTTATTAATAGGTTAGTGTTGGAAAATGTATAAAAGTGCAACGAAGTGTAAATAAAACATATATGAATTGGTGTAAAACAAGCATGGATCATAAAAAATGATAGATACGTTTACGATGTATCAAGTATCCCAAGCTTAACTCCTGCTCATCTTCGAGTAGGTAAGTGATAACAAAAATAACTTTTGAGGTGTGATGAGCATAGATTGCACACCGTTGGGGAACCCCAAGAAGAAGGTATGATGATCACAGCAGTAAGTTTTCCCTCAGTGAGAAACCAAGGTTTAATCGACCAGTAGGAGAAAGGCGTGACTTTTGAAGGTGTTGCTAGCTGACTAGTGGCAGGGCACACTACCAGCATCAATAACAACGTGGAACCTGCACACAACACAACCAAAATACTTTGCCCAACTTACAGTGAGGTTGTTAATCTGACCGTTTTTGCTGAACACAAAGGATTAAATGTATCAAGTGAAAGGAGATGTTTGCAGTAATTAAAGAGAACATTGCTTGCGAAAAGTAAACAGAGCAGGACTGTAGTGGATTAATTTATCAGTGTAAAGGAAAGGACCGGGGTCCACAGTTCACTAGATGTGTCTCTCCATAAAGATAAATAACATGTTGGGTGCACAAATTACAGCTGGGCAATTGACAGAATATCGACCATACATGACAAGATGATTACTATGAGATTCGTTTGGGCATTACAACATAATACATAGACCGTAATCCAACAGCGTCTATGACTAATAATCCACCTTCCAGTTATCGTCCAAACCCCTTCCAGTATTAAGTTGTAGGCAACAGATTATCGCATTAAGCAATGTGTGTAAAGTAAACAATATAATTTCCCTCGGATAAAACATTATTGTTTTCTCCCTAGTAGCAACATCACATCTACAATCTTAGAAGTTATTGTCACTCTCCCAGAAAACTAGAGGCATTAACCTACTATCGAGCATAAATACCCCCTCTTGGAGTCAGAAGCATCTACTTGGTCAGAGTATCTACTAGCAACGGAGAGCATGCAAGATCACAAATAACATATGGCAAGAATATATAATCGATCTGAACATAGCATTCAATATTCATCGGATCCCAACAAATACAACATGTAGCATTACATAAGGATGATCTTGATCATGCAGGGCAGCTCACAAGATCTAAACATGAAGCAAAAATTGGAGAAGATAACCATCTAGCTACTGCTATGGACCCATAGTCCAGGGATGAACTACTTACGCATCACTTCGGAGGCGGACATGGCAATGTAGATGCCTCCGGCGATGATTTCCTCCTCCGACAGGGTGTCGGGAAGAGCTTCAGAACCCTCCCGAGCTAGAGTCTGCAATGGTGGTCGCACGGAACTTTTCATGAATGGAGGCTCGGGTGTCCATGGTTTTCCCGAGATTGTGATTAAATAGGCGGAGGGGCAATATCGGTGGAGGCCAGGGGGCCCACACCACCCCTAGGCGTGAGCCAGGGCCAGGCCGCGCCTAGGGCTGGTCTGGCCGCCATGCGCCTCTTCTTTGACCCCCCTCTAGAATTTGTCTTTGTTACGGAAAAATATTGACTTCGACTTTTGTTTCGTCCAATTCCGAGAATATTTCCTGTACAACTTTTCTGAAATACAAAACAACAAAAAACAAGGAACTGACACTGTGGCATCTTGATAATAGGTTAGTGCTAGAAAGTATAAAAGTGCAACAAAGCATGAGCAAAACATATATAAATTGGTGTAAAATAAGCATGGAGCTTAAAAAAATTATAGATACGTTTGAGACGTATCAAGGTGACATGCAGCCAACACAATCTTGATCAAATTATTGTAAAGCATTGTGAGCTGGGATCAAAGTACTCTAAACATAGGCATGATAGATATAATTCTAACAAATAGAACTTAGCAACTATGTTATAACATGAAAAGTAACTCAAACAAAGGATCATGAATAATTGTGCATTGAAAGCAAGTGTTTGTTCATGAGCATAGAGAAAACACAGCAAAGTGGTACTCAACATGTCCTTTATGAAGTAGCAAAACATAAATGCTAAGACACCTTTAAAGTTCAAAGGGTGACTAGATACAAGTAATTTGACAACAAGCAATAGCATAATCATGAATCAATCAATAATATTTTTCGGACTATGGACATTATACTAAGAATGACAACTATGCTCTCTTAATTGGTGCATAAAAAAGAAGATGGAGACTCAACATAAAAGTAAAAGAAACGCTCTTCACACAGGAAGCAAGATTAACAAGTTTTATAAACCTTCCAAAAAGTATGGTACTCATTAGCATCTTGAATGGTTAAAGTTAATGTGAGGGGAAATATGAGTTATATGCTTGAAAAAGCACAAGTTGAAAATCCCGTGCCCCTTGAATACGAGTACCTAAACCTCATGCTACTCAACTTAGGTCCCAAATACGTTCCTGTCATTGTAAGTACACATGTATCATCGAGAACGCCAACGGGGTACCTCGCCCCATCATATGAAAGTACTCCTGCCTAGGAGCAATTCCATGCCAAAATGACAAGACAAACAGACAATGAGCATCTCAGCAATCTTTTTATTTACTATGTGCATAGCTTTTTATTGAAGATGCTTCATAGAATGCTCACTATGGTTCGCTGTAAATTTCCACCACGAATGATGCATGGCTTAAATTAGCCGCCCAGGTGTTTCTCTAACATATATATAAACTCCATGGACTTCAAGTTTCCAATTTATTTCACACCGCTAGGCATCCATAAACAAAAGAACATGAAATCAACTAAATAGGAATACGTGCAATGTTGAAAGCGTTCCCCATGAAAGCATGGTTATGCTAACTCTCAACTCGTAATTTGCAAGCATATAATCTTCATAAGATAATCACAATGGATCAAGTTTATTAAGTGCAAAAAAGTAAATGTGCCATCAAGTTCGTGAGGCTTTACTAACTAATTTTCTCATGACAAAATTTAATTTGGAAGATTAATAAAAGCATGATGAATATACTTGGAATAGCAATAATCCTAATAGGTAGATATGGTGGACACAATTGACAAACTTTGGTTTTAGTGGTTGGATGCACGAGTAGAGTTCACACTCGGTACAGGCGAAAGTAAGAAAAAGACTGGGAGCGACCAACTAAGCGAAGCAATAATGGCCATAATCATGCACATCGACAAAATATTATCAATCAAAGCATAAAGTGATATTACAAGTCAAAAAACTAAATGATCACAGAGGCTTTAGTTGCCTGGTTATAGTTATAACATGATGTAAACATGCGCCAAGTCAACCCGATAAAGCATCAAAGGAGAATACCGCAATATTATGCTTTGTATGATGGAAACAATACATGATTCTTCCAATAGCACAATATGCACTCTCAGCTATTTGAGACAATTCATGCTATAACAATAAATACTAAGCATATAATAAGAATAATATCTAACATGACACGCCAAAATCTATGCCACGGTCTAGACAAGCTTTCTTTTGCATCACAATAGGCATGAAACATTTTACTCATCTACAGCACCAATCAACTTATTTGAAACAACTCTCAAAGATAATAATCAATATGGAAAAGATAGCTAATCATACATAAATAAAGAATACTAACAATCTCTGAACAAAATAAGAAACGAAAACCAAGAGCTAAACGCAGTACTAGAAAACTAGAACACTCACAGGACAATAAGAGCGAAAACTAGAGTGTTCTATGCAATTAAAACAGAGCATGTCTCTCTCTAAAATAAATATTCCGGGATCCAACCATATGAGACATCAAACAAAACAAAACAAAAAACAAAAAAATACGCTCCAAGAACAACACATAGTGTATGAAGAAATAAAAATATAGCGCATAGAAAGATGACATGTTGATTTGTTGATAAAGAGGGGATGCCCAAGGCATCCCCAAGCTCTGACGCTTGTACCTCTTGGATATTTCTTGGGGTGCGGGGCCATCCCCAAGTTTGAGATTTTGTCCATTCTTCATCTCATTACATCATTCTTTTCTCCCTACACTTGAAAACTTCCTTCATACAAAACTTCACACAATTCTTATTACCAAAATTAGTACAATCAAAATAACAAATCCAGTTGGGCTCAGTTATAACATGTATCTAACAACTATTAAAACATTATCTACTGTAACAAATCCTTCAAAAAAAAACTCTTTGCTAAAAAAACTCAAAAATAAAGAGATTAAGAGGCAAAAGAAAATAGTGGCAGAAATCTGTCAAAACAGAACAACAGGTAAAAATCGATTTTTTCGAAAACTATCTGTTGCTCAGATCGAAAAGTGTTCAACTAACGTAAGTTAGATAATAACCCGAGGAATATTCTCAAAAATTGGAAACTCAATATTTCTCTTTGGCTGTGAATACAATTTTTATGGTGACAACAGAGAATCTGTTTCTAGACAGCAACTTCCCCAAATCTTACCTTCTTCCTATTAGAGGTTATTCTTGGCACAAAAACGAATAAAAATGATAAGGAGAGGTTATTACAGAGGAAATAACTTCCAAGACTCGACAAAAGAAAAAATAAAGAAATAAACATGGGTTATCTCCTAAGAGTGTTTTTCTTTAACGCCTTTCAGCTAGGCACAGAAAAAGAGCTAGCATCAAGTATTATCAAGTGAAGAAGCATCAACATCATAACTTGTTCGAATAATAGAATCATAAGGTGACTTCCTTCTTTTTATAGGGAAGTATTCCATACCTTTCTTGAGTGGGAATTGATATTCAATAACCCATCTCTCATATCAATAGCAGCACCAACAGTTTCAAGAAACGGTCTTTCCCAAAATAATTGGACAAGAATCATTGCATTCAATATGCAAAAACTCAATAGGGACAAAGTTATTATTAACCATAATAATAACATCATTAACTCTCCCCAAAGGTTTCATCTTAGTAATATAAACAAGATGAACATCCAAATAACATTATTCCAGCGGTGGCAAATCAAGCATATCATAGATTTTCTAGGCATAACAGAAATACTTGCACCAAGATCATGTAAAGAATTGCAATCAAAGCCATCTAATTTCATCTTAATGATTGGCTCCCAACAATATTCCAACTTTTTAAGAATATAAGCTTTACGCTTTAATTTCTCTTCTCTAATTTGCATGAGAGTATTTGTAATATGCTTCGTAAAAGCCATATTTATAGCACTCGCATTAGGACTTCTAGAAAACTTTTGTAAGAACTTAATTACTTTAGAGATATTGCAATCATCAAAATCAAAGTCATTATGATCAAAGGTAAAAGGACGATTGTCTCCCGTACTCCGAAAAATTTCAGCACACTTATCAGAAACAGTTTCAGTGGTTCTAGGCAATTTTGTAGAAGGAGTGGGGACTTTTCCTACACCAATTATTTTACCATTAATAGCAGGAGGATTGCTAGCATTTGAGACTTCATTGCTACTGGTGGTAATGGTACAAATTTTAGTTAAATTATTATTTCTAGCAATTTCATCTTCTCTTTCCCACCTAACATGCAATTCTACCAACATCCTAACATTGTCATCAATTTTAACTTAAATGGAATTTGTAATAGCAAAGGGATTTTCATACATAGTTACAAGTTTGGCAACCATTTTATTAATCAAAGAATCTTGTGCTTCAGACAAGGATGAAATACTAGTTTCAGCATTTGAAATTTTACTAGCAAACCAGAAATTTCCCTATTTAAATTCTCAAGCTCATGACTAATATTTTTCAATGTAGCAGATTTTTCTTCCATGGTTTTAGTGAACACTTCATTTTTCTCATATTGCATTTGCATAAAGTTCTTAGTGGCCTTTTCGACTTCTAAAATCTTTTCCTCACTAGGCATAGATCTACCATAATAACCATTGCCACTATTAGAAGGATATGGCATATAATTGTTATTAGCAAAATTATTCCTATAAGCATTGTTGTTCAAATTATTGTTTTTAATGAAGTTCACATCAACATGCTCTTCTTGAGCAACCAAAGAAGCTAACGGAATATTATTTGGATCAACATATGCTTTACCATTAATTAGCTTTACCATTAACAAGCATAGACATAATAGTATCAATCTTATCACTCAAGGAGGAGGTTTTTTCGACATAATTTACCTTCTTACCTTGTGGAGCTCTCCGGTGTGCCATTCAGAATAATTTATCATCATATAATCAAGGATTTTTGTTCCATCCCCCAAAGTAATGGACATAAAGGTACCTCCAGCAGCTGAATCCAGAAGGTTTCTTGAAGAATAATTCAGTTCTGCATAAAAAGTTTGGATGATCATACAATTAATCAGTCCATGAGTGGGACAATTCTTTACTAAAGATTTCAATCTTTCCAGAGCTTGAGCAACATGTTCATTATCAAATTGTCTAAATTTCGATATGTCACTTCTCAAGTATATAATCTTAGCAGGAGGATAATATTTTCCTATAAAAACATCTTTGCATTTAACCCAAGAATCAATACTATTTCTAGGCAAATATAGCAACCAATCTTTAGCTCTCCCTCTCAAAGAGAAAGGAAACAATTCCAGTATTATAATGTCACCATCTATATCCTTATACTTTTGCATCTCACAAACTTCAACAAAATTATTAAGGTGAGAAGCAGCATCATTAGAACTAACGCCAGAAAATTGCTCTTTCATAACAAGATTTAACAAAGGAGGTTTAATTTCATAGAAACCTGCTTCAGGAGCAGGTGGAGCAATAGGTGTGCATATAAAATCATTGTTGTTTGTGCTAGTAAAGTCACACAACTTATTATTTTTAGCAGTAGCCATTTTAGCAAAATTAAAACAGAACAATAAAAATAACAACTGTAATAGAAACTAATTTTTTGTGTGTTTTTGATATAATGAGGCAAACAAGACAAAGTAAAATAAACTAAGCGAAACAATAACAAAGTAAAGATATTGGAGATGAGAGACTCTCCTTGCAGAAATCCTCTTTCTCCCTGGCAACGGCGCCAGAAAAAATCTTGATGGTGCTCGTAGCGTAGACTTCACACTGTTGGGGAACCCCAAGAGGAAGGTATGATGAGCACAGCAGCAAGTTTCCCCCTAGTAAGAAACCAAGGTTTAATCGACCAGTAGGAGAAAAACGTGACTTCCGAAGGTGTTCATAGCTGGCTATTAGCAGGGCGCACTACCGGCGTCTGCAACAACGTGAAACATGCACACAACACAAACTAAAATACTTTGCCCCAACTTACAGTGAGGTTATCAATCTCACCGATTTTGCTAAACACAAAAGATTAAATGTATCGAGTGGAACTGTGGAAGGAGATGTTTGCGGTAATTAAAGAGAATAATGTTTACGGTAAAATATTGACTTTGGCTTTTGTTTTGTCCAATTCCGAGAATATTTTCTTTACAACTTTTCTGAAATACAAAAACAGCAGAAAACAGGGAACTGGCACTGTGGCATCTTATTAATAGGTTAGTGCTAGAAAATGTAAAAAATTACAACAAAGTGTAAATACAACATATATGAATTGGTGTAAAACAAGCATGGAGTATAAAAAATAATAGATACGTTTACGACGTATCAAGCATCCCCAAGCTTAACTCATGCTCGTCCTCGAGTAGGTAAGTGATAACAAAAATAATTTTTGAGGTGTGATGAGCGCAGATGGCACACCGTTGGGGAACCCCCAGAGGAAGGTATGATGAGCACAACAACATGTTTTCCCTCGGTAAGAAACCAAGGTTTAATCGACTAATAGGAGAAAGGCGTGACTTCTAAAGGTGTTGCTAGCTGACTAGTGGCAAGGTGCACTACCGGTGTTAGCAACAACGTAGAACCTGCACACAACACAATCAAAATACTTTTCTCCAACTTACATTGAGGTTGTCAATCTCACTGGTTTTGCTGAAACAAAGGATTGGACGTATCACGTGGAAAGATGATGATTGTTTGCAGTGGAATTAAAGATAATAATGCTTGCAGAAAGTAAACATAATAGGATGATTGTATCAGTGTAAAAGAAAGGACCGGGGTCCATAGTTCACTAGAGGTGTCTCTCCATAAAGACAAATAACTTGCTGGGTGAACAAATTACAGCTGGGCAATTGACAGAATAAAGATCATACATGACAAGATGATTACTATGAGATACGTTTGGGCATTACAATATAATACATAGACCATAATCCAACTGCATCTATGACTAATAATCCACCTTCTAGTTATCGTCGAACCCCTTCCAGTATTAAGTTGCAAGCAACAGATTATCGCATTAAGCAATATGTGTAAAGTAAACAATAGAATTACCCTTCGATAAAACATTGTTGTTTTCTCCCTAGTAGCAATAGCACATCTATAATCCAGAAAACTAGAGGCATGAATCCACTATCAAGCATAAATACTCCTCTTGGAGTCACAAGCATTTACTTGGTCAAAGCATCTACTAGCAACGGAGAGCATGCAAGATCACAAATAACATATGAAAAATATATAATCGATCTCAACATAGTATTCAATATTCATCGGATCCCAGCAAACACAACGTGTAGCATTACATAATGATGATCTTGATCATGATAGGCAGCTCACAAGATCTAAACATGAGGTACAAATTGGAGAAGACAAGCATCTAGCTACTGCTATGGACCCATGGTCCAGGGATGAACTACTCACGCATCACTTCGGAGGTGGGCATGGTGATGTAGAGGCCTCCGGTGATGATCTCGGCCTCCGGCAGGGTGCCGGGAAGAGCTTCAGATACCTCCCGTGCTAGGGTCTACAATGGCGGACACGACGGAACTTTTCATGGATGGAGGCTCAGGTATTTAGGTTTTTCCCGAGATCGTGAATAAATAGGCGGAAGGGCAAGGTCGGTGGCCGCCTGGGTGGGCCATACCATGCCTTGGTGCGGGCCTAGGCCTGGCCGCACCAAGGGGTGGTTTGGCCCCCTGTGGCTCCTCTTCGTCTTCCTTTCAGACTTCGTCTTCGTTACGGTAAAATATTGAATTCGGCTTTTGTTTCGTCCAATTCCGAGAATATTTACTGTACAACTTTTCTGAAATACAAAAATAGCAGAAAACAGGGAACTGGCACTGTGGCATCTTGTTAATAGGTTAGTGCCGGAAAATGTATAAAAGTGCAACGAAGTGTAAATAAAACATATATAAATTGTAAAACAAATATGGAGCATGAAAAATTATAGATACATTTACGATGTATCACACATCTATTTGTAGGCGAAGGGGTAGACCTTTTATCAAAATAAAATTACGGCGAGGAACCCTGTTCGCAAGAAAGAATCCATTGTTTTAGGCCTATTTGAATATTTTCATATGTATTTAGAGAATCCAAAATTTAAGGATTTTTTCTATGTTGGTTGTTTGATTTGTAGGGTTGAATCTCATACGGATTTTCAGTGCATAAGAACGAATCTAATAGGTATTCTGGAAGACTTACAAAATCGTAAAGAGCCATCTACACTACATTTCATAGACACAATTTAACATCCTCCGAAACCTAATGGTAATAACCCTTTGTAATGGGATGTGTATGAAATCAAACAAACTTTGGTGCCTATGAAATCTTACATTAATGGGATGGGTATGGCATTACAAATTTACAATAAGAAAATTCTATTCTTTCTCTTTTGGAAACCTAGGAAACAAACAAGCCCTTAATTTCCATTGTTTCCCCTCCCCTTTGATGGTTGTTTTGGCGGCAGAATCACAGCCCAATGTCTCGCATGTAGTTTAAGTTCTCTCCTGATGAGATTCCTTCGCGTTTGGGGCGACACCTCGGTGATGGAGGCTAAGTCGTACAATAGAAAGGTCTCTTGCTCCATCCTCATACTATATTTGTGATTGTGACCGACCCCATGGGGCTTGTTCTTCTGACATTTTGTACTTTCGTGCTTTTGATCTTCTTCGTTGTTAGTCTGGCAACAAAGAGCAGATTTTGTCAACCATCTTCATGAAAGTGTGTCCTAGGTGCAGGATGCATCTTAGGACCGACTACAAGTATAGACTGCACTTTTTTAGGGCGGCAAATAAAAAATGCCTCTAACATTTATTTTCCTTGTAGCAAATCCGAATTTTCGTGGTACCGGACTTGAAGCACCGTGGAAGCGGCATGTTCACAAGAACATATACAAACCCGTTAAGGTTGGTTTCATTGGCTTACCAGCATCCTTCAAAAAGGGTGTCCTAAAATTAAGCGTGAAAATGTGGAAATGTTAACATTGGACGAATCAAGTGGCGAAGATTCTTATGGAACGATGAATATGTATTCTTGGTAAAAAAAAAGGCTTGATCACGGAGAGCTTGTCCCCATGAGACGAGCTAAAGAAAATGAAATTCAATTCTCCCAATGGCCCAATTCGAGAAAAATGCTAGGTTTATTTAATGAATTTCCGTTGCCTAAAAGATGGCAATATCATCCAACAGTTTAGGAACATGAACGAGATGGGTAGAGTAAAGGTCGTCATTGACGAGGGTTATCCTTGTCAATGTTCATGGATATGAACTTAGGGTTTCGGGGAAAGATTTGCGCTAGTGGTTTTGTCAACTGGTTAGACAAACAAGGTAGTCTAACAATGTATTGATTGTAAGGCAAAGTCGCGGTAATACTAGAATAAATCTAGGGTTACAACAATGATTCGATCTCTTCTCTCGCTGGCTCCTCCTAGACTTTATATAGGAAGCTAGGTCTCGAAGTTCAGTTTAGGTCGGTCTACAAGTAATTGTACAAGGCTATAGGCTATGTTTATGTCAACTCCTAGGTGGGACATTCCTTATTTGACACGCTTTAGTTCCTGGGCTTCGGATGCTTCTAGCTTCATAGGTTTCTTCCTAAATAACGTATCAGGAATGCCAAAGTCACATGCCCAATAAAGTATACCCATGTTAGTCATATTTATCTATGTTTCTACTCATAGATATATAACCTAATGAGGCATTGATAAAATATGTGTGTAAGTTTATACCATGGGTCTCACCCGATTAAGATTAGAAACAAAGTTGATATTGTTATTTTGTATCAAGGGATTTTAATTGTGCCTGTATACTCCCTCCGTCCACAAATAAGTGTACGTGCGGGTTTTTCAAAAGAGATTATCAAATGGAGAGACAACTGCATTGGAAAGATGGAAACTAACATCTCTCTTCTTTTTAATTCTTCCACCTTCAATAAGATAAGCGTATGTAGAAAACGAAGATAACACATAATGAATAGTATTGGGTTTGATTTTTGTGCGGTAAGAGAAACAATTTTTGCTACTTTAAAATACATTAGGAACCTAGAAGTAAACTTAGGGATTTCTATTTTCGTGCCCTCGGGTCCTTAGTTGTGTCCAGTTTCCCCAGCCGCTTAGTTTTTCCTCAGTTTTACCCAAACCCTTGTCTGAAACCCTCACAAGTGCTCGAACGGCCGGTTGCCCGATGGGTCAACAACTTTGATCGTTATCTGCTGACTAGTGGAGCCACGTAGAGCCCACAAAGACACGTCAGACCATACATCTTTGTTTGACCGTAAGCATCACCGTATCCCTAACCAAAACGCGAACGAGTGGGGCTTCGATATATCGAATGACAAGTGGGGCTATGACGCTGATACAAGGGGCAATACATGGGTAGGATTATATTTTAAACGGAACTCTACAACGATGACACAGAGGAGGTGCCCTGCAGGGTGCCGAGATGAGATCGACGTTCACAAAGAACTACATGAGGCGAGACTAGATGCATTAGATAGATATGAACTAGACGCATTTAACCATGCTATTGTGGGTATACTTTATGAGTATATCAACAGCATGGCCTCGATCTGGCAAGCCCGAGTGGCCCACAAATGGTGATGTGGCATGTGGCCCATCGGGCGGCCCAGTTGTTGGAGATCTTGAATGATGAAGTCCAGCCCAGGAGCGAGGAGCCAGATCCCAACCGACCTACGAAGGGGGCCGGATCTGTGGAGGCCCATAAGGTATCTGGATCCCGCACGACATAGATGGAAGGCGGATCCTTGACGTACACGGCAAGATATTGTACCGTAGTTAGACAACTTGTATTCCGGCTAGGACTCTCCATGTAAACCCTAGGTCCATGCGCCTTTATAAGCCGGATCCTGGGAGCCCTAGAGGCACAACCACAATTCATTGTAACAACGCGAAAGCACCCAGATAATTTCAGACAAGCAGCAGTAGACCCTGTCTTCGAGTAGGTGTTCCGAAGCTAGGTAAATTGCGTACCACCGTCCCGAGGACTCTCCGCCCTATGGCCCCTACTTCTTCTCCCCCTCGTGAGGATCCCTCCTGAGAGGCACCATCGATTAGGCAATGACACATGCATAGAAGAGAAGAAATGGTGGAGGACATCGACGATTACCTCAACACTTTGACTGACGGTGTTGGACACGAATGCGAGCAATGTAGAGAAAACTAGTCTCTACTTTCTGGCATGTATAGATGGGTCCTAGGGGAGTGTGGTGGCGAAGGGAAATACCTCGCAGTGGTCTGTGGCGTCCAACATAGCGGGGTGGCGTGGTCGTGCCCACAGCGGCGTGCATGTTTAGCATTGGCATCAGCATGTACGTTCGGCATTGGCCTCGACGGTATATCTGGTGTGTCAGTGATCGAATGAGGGGACGAGATTGAGGGTGCATCCCGACGGTGACCTAGCAGTGGCGGCGAGCATAGCCGTTCTGACCATGCCGATATCGGCATCGGCATCATTTGGAGGCTGTGGTGCTCGAATCAATGTGGGATTTATTTCTTGTACGTCAAAATGAATTTAAAACAAGTTTCCTATTGAAGGTTAGGTAAAATACGAAAGTTTGTAACTAAAAAATTTACTAGCACCATGGTGAGGTTCTTTTTGATAGAGCTATACGGTTCGGCAATTTTCTTTTTACACTTTTTAGATATTCCTTGTTGTTACACGTATGGCATCATATATGGCAAATTTGGGATCATTTGGAGATGTTAAAAAAAATCACTTTGCTTAAGCGCATGCCGTTTCGTCTCACTGAAACCATCTTTTGTAACAAGGTGATTTTTTCTACCTTCTCTAAATGACCTCAAATTTCATATAGATGATCTTCTATACAGAGATAGATAGATTGTTTCGTTTTTACATTTTTCGAACTTTTTATTTCCCTTTATAATACCCAGTTGAATTTTAGGTCAAAACCTCGAAAAACAGCATCATGTATGGCATCATTTTCACCCTAAATTTCAAATTTTGCAAAACTTTTTAGATATTCCTTGTTGTTACAGGTAGAGCATCATGTATGCTAAACTTGGGGTCATTTGGAGATGTTCGAAAAATCACTTTGCTTAAGCGCATGCCGTTTGGACTCAGTGAAACCAGCTTTTGTAACAAGTTAGGTTTTTTCGACCTTCTCTAATGACCTCAAAAATCATATAGATGATCTTCTATACAAATATAGGTAGATTGTTTCATTTTTACATTTTTTTGATCTTTTTTGCGTGAAAAGTAATGGCTACAACAAATCGGTGATGGTTTATCATCTTTTGCGTGAAAAGTAACGGCTACAAGAAATCAGTGATGGTTTATCATTTTTTGCGTGAAAAGTAATGGCTACAACAAATCGGTGATGGTTTATCATATTTTGCGTGAAAAGTAATGGCTACAAGAAATCAGTGATGGTTTATCATTTTTGCGTGAAAAGTAATGCCTAAAAGAGTTTATAATTTCTAGCGCTTGAAAAATAATACAGAAAACCAAACTTGCTGAATCCGATGGCTGCTGTCTACTGTTGGCTTCTTTTCCTGTAGATAGTGTTGGGCCTCCAAGAGCAGAGGTTTGTAGAACAGCAGCAAGTTTTCCCTTAAGTGGATCACCCAAGGTTTATCGAACTCAGGGAGGAAGAGGTCAAAGATATCCCTCTCAAGCAACCCTGCAATCACGATACAAGAAGTCTCTTGTGTCCCCAACACACCCAATACACTTGTCAGATGTATAGGTGCACTAGTTCGGCGAAGAGATAGTGAAATACAAGTGGTATGAATGAATATGAGTGGTAATAGCAATCTGAATAAAAGATGGCAGCAAGTAAACATGCAGTGGAACAGTATATAAACGGAGATTCGATGTTTGGAAACAAGGCCTAGAGATCATACTTTCACTAGTGGACACTCTCAACATTGATCACATAATAAAACCACTCTACACTCTCTTGTTGGATAACAAACACCATTAATTGTGTAGGGCTACAAGAGCACCCCAATGCCGGAGTTAACAAGCTCCACAACATTCGATGTTCATATTATGTAACCTTAGAGTGCATGATAGACCAATGCAATTATACCGAGTACTAACAAAGCATGCACACCGTCACCGACAGACTATGAAAGGGGGAATAGATCACATCAATACTATCATAGTAATAGTTAACTTCATAATCTACAAGAGATCACAATCATAACCTACACCAAGTACTTCATGATGCACACACTGTCAACTTTACATCATGGAGGAGGAATAGACTACTTTAATAACATCACTAGAGTAGCACATAGATGATATTCAACTAGATCACAAAGAGAGAGAGAGAGATGAACCACATAGCTACAGTAGAGCCCTCAGCCTCGGGGGAGAACTACTCCCTCCTCATCATAGGAGACAGCAGCGGTGATGAAGATGGCGGTGGTGTCGATGGAGATGCCTTCCGGGGGGCACTTCCCCGTCCCGGCGGCGTGCCGGAACAGAGACTTCTGTCCCCCGAATCTTGGCTTCGCGATGGCGGCGGCTCTGGAAGGTTTCTCGTACCGTGGCTTATTCCCCCGAAGTTTTTAGGTCAGGAAGGCTTTTATAGGCGGAGAGTCGGAGTCGGAGGGGCTACGGGGCAGCCACACAACAGGGGGCGCACCCCCCTGGGCCGCGCCGCCACCATGTGTGGTGGCCCTGGGCCTCTCCTCTGGCCCCTCTTCGGTGCTCTGGAAGCTTCCTTGAAATATAAGATACTGGGCGTTGATTTCGTCCAATTCCGAGAATATTTCCTTACTAGGATTTCTGAAACCAAAAACAGCAGAAAACAGGAACTGGCACTTCGGCATCTCATCAATAGGTTAGTTCCGGAAAACGCATAAAATCATCATAAAGTGTGAACAAAACATGTAGGTATTGTCATAAAACAAGCATGGAACATCAGAAATTATAGATACGTTGGAGACGTATCAGCATCCCCAAGCTTAGTTCCTACTCGTCCTCGAGTAGGTAAACGATAACATAGATAATTTCTGTAGTGACATGCTACTTACATAATCTTGATCATACTATTGTAAAGCATATGAGATGAATGAAGTGATTCAAAGCAATGGTAAAGACAATGATTAAACAACTGAATCATACAGCAAAGACTTTTCATGAATAGTACTTTCAAGACAAGCATCAATAAGTCTTGCATAAGAGTTAACTCATAAAGCAATAGATTCAAAGTAAAGGCATTGGAGCAACACAAAGGAAGATTAAGTTTCAGCGGTTGCTTTCAACTTTCAACAGGCATATCTCATGGATAATTGTCAACGCAAAGTAATATGATGAATGCAAATAAGCAAGTATGTAAGAATCAATGCACAGTTGACACAAGTGTTTGCTTCTAAGATAGAAGGAAATAGGTAAACTGACTCAACATAAAAGTAAAAGAATGACCCTTCGCAGAGGGAAGCATGGATTACTATTTTTGTGCTAGAGCTTTTATTTTGAAAACATAGAAACAATTTTGTCAACGGTAGTAATAAAGCATATGTGTTATGTATAAGATATCCTATAAGTTGCAAGCCTCGTGCATAGATTACCAATTGTGCCCGCACCTTGTCCTAATTAGCTTGGATTTACATGGATTATCATTGTATAACATATGTTTTAACCAAGTGTCACAAAGGGGTACCTCTATGCCGCCTGTACAAAGGTCTAAGGAGAAAGCTCGCATTGGATTTCTCGCTTTTGATTATTCTCAACTTAGACATCCATATCGGGACAACATAGACAACAGATAATGGACTCCTCTTTAATGCATAAGCATTCAACAACAAATAATATTCTCATAAGAGATTGAGGATTGTTGTCCAAACTGAAACTTCCACCATGGATCATGGCTTTAGTTAGCGGCCCAATGTTCTTCTCTAACAATATGCATACTCAAACCATTGGATCATGATAAATCACCCTTACTTCAGACAAGACGAACATGCATAGCAACTCACATGATATTCAACAACGGTGTAATAGTTGATGATGTCCCCAGAAACATGGTTACCGCTCAACAAGCAACTTATAAGAAATAAGATACATAAGTACATATTCAATACCACAATAGTTTTTAAGCTATTTTTCCCATGAGCTATATATTGTAAAGACAAAGAATGGAATTTTAAAGGTAGCACTCAATTAATTTACTTTGGAATGGCGGAGAAATACCATGTAGTAGGTAGGTATGGTGGACACAAATGGCATAGTTTTTGGCTCAAGGATTTTGGATGCACGAGAAGTATTCCCTCTCAGTACAAGGCTTAGGCTAGCAAGGTTGTTTGAAGCAAACACAAGTATGAACCGGTACAACAAAACTTACATAAGAACATATTGCAAGCATTATAAGACTCTACACTGTCTTCCTTGTTGTTCAAACACCTCACTAGAAAATATCTAGACTTTAGAGAAACCAATCATGCAAACCAAATTTTAGCAAGCTCTGTGTAGTTCTTCATTAATAGGTGCAAAGTATATGATGCAAGAGCTTAAACATGAGCACAACAATTGCCAAGTATCAAATTATTCAAGACATTATACCATTTACCACATGTAGCATTTTTCGTTTCCAACCATATAACAATTAACGAAGCAGTTTCAACCTTCGCCATGAACACTAAAAGTAAAGCTAAGAACACATGTGTTCATATGAACGAGCGGAGCGTGTCTCTCTCCCACACAGGCATGAATTTATTCAGAGAATTAAAATAACGAAAACGAAAATAAAAGCACACAGACGCTCCAAGTAAAGTACATAAGATGTGACGGAATAAAAATATAGTTTCACTAGAGGTGACCTGATAATTTGTCGATGAAGAAGGGGATGCCTTGGGCATCCCCAAGCTTAGATTCTTGAGTCTTCTAGAAATATGCAGGGATGAACCAACGGGGGGCATCCCCAAACTTAGAGCTTTCACTCTCCTTGATCATATTGTATCATCCTCCTCTCTTGACCCTTGAAAACTTCCTCCACACCAAACTCGAAACAAACTCATTAGAGGGTTAGTGCATTATCAAAAACTCACATGTTCAGAGGTGACACAATCATTCTTAACTCTGGACATTGCCTAAAGCTACTGGAAGTTAATGGAACAAAGAAATCCATCTAACATAGCAAAAGAGGCAATGCGAAATAAAAGGCGGAATCTGTCAAAACAGAACAGTCCGTAAAGACGAATTTTTCAGAGGCACCAGACTTGCTCAAATGAAAATTCTCAAATTGAATGAAAGTTGCGTACATATCCGAGGATCACTCACGTAAATTGGCAGATTTTTCTGAGTTACCTACAGAGAATACTACACAAATTCGTGACAGCAAGAAATCTGTTTCTGCGCAGTAATCCAAATCTAGTATGAACCTTACTATCAAAGACTTTACTTGGCACAACAATGCAATAAAATAAAGATAAGGAGAGGTTACTACAGTAATAACAACTTCCAAGACACAAATATAAAACAAAGTTGCTGTAATAAAATAAAAACATGGGTTATCTCCCAAGAAGCAGTTTTAATGATGCACTCTCAAGAAATAATAGTTGAAGCAAAAGAGAGCATCAAAAAGCAAAGTCAAAACAAATATAAGCCTAACCCACTTCCTATGAAAAGGAATCTTGTAAATAAACAAGTCATGTAGGCATAATGCAATAAGCATAGGAAAACTAGACAAGTGCAACTTCAAGATTTTCAGCATGTAGAGAGGTGTTTTAGTAACATGAAAATTTCTACAACCATATTTTCCTCTCTCATAAAGATTTTCAGAACAAACTCAACAATATAACTATCACATAAAGCATTCTTATCATGAGTCTCATGCATAAAAAATTACTACTCCCAACATAAGCATAGTCATTCTTATTAATTGTAGTGGGAGCAAATTCAACAAAGTAGCTATCATCAAATATAGGAGGCATATTGTAATCATAATTAGATTTATCCTCCATAGTAGGCGGCACCAAAAGACTACTATCATTATAATCATCATAAATAGGAGGCAAAGTATCATCAAAGTAAATTTTCTCCTCAATGCTTGGGGGACTACAAATATCATGCTCATCAAAACCAGCTTCCCCAAGCTTAGAATTTTCCATAGCATTAGAAACAGTGGTGTTCAAAGCATTCATACTAATAACATTGCCATTAGCATGCAAATAAGGTTCCATAGGTTTTTCAATTTTTGCAACACACCATTTATGTCTTAACTTAGGAAATAGATTAAAAAGCTCACAGTTGTTTTCCATTATGCCTTACTAGTGTTTAACAAGAAACAAAAAGATGCAATTGCAGGATCTAAAGAAAATAACTTCGAGCACTTACCCAGGAAATAGCTTAGTTGCCGAGATCCGGAGTATGAGTGCCTTTTACCTTTCCTCCCCGGCAACGGCGCCAGAAAATAGCTTGCTGTCTACTGTTGGCTTCTTTTCCTGTAGACAGTTGTGGGGACCCGACATACCACTACATGGTGTAGTATGCAAGTCTGATATAACACCAATGAAACACCGTTCCACTAGTATTATATCGCTCAGAGTGGTACAACAGAAACATATGCGGGTCCAAGGCATGTCTATAGAATTACAACATTGACTCTATTACATAAGATCAGCACAGCCTCCTACTTTACAATGAGGTAAATCTGCAAATAAACTCCAGAAGAACGACTCGTAGTCTAATCCTATCACGAACTCTATTTGTAGAGTATTTGACTAGCTATAGGGGCTATGAATAGATTCTAGCTAAATAGGAGCTAGGTTTAGGAAGCTAGTTCCCTTCTATGGCTAAACTAGGTTTTCTCCTTGTTGGATGAGGTATCTGACTCTTCTGACAAGGTCCTGTCTCGTGTAGTTGTTGACTCCTCGGCCTTCGAGTTGTACTGTAGATCCTCCTTCGACGCCTCCATATCTAAGCAGGGGATTTAAGAGTGGGATGAGTACGAGCGTACTCAACAAGTTCATTATGGGAAAGAGGTGTTTAATGCACTAGCTACAGCATTAGACCAGAAAGTCTAATACCAATGCAGGTTTTCATAACCATTTCTTCAAAAGGTTGCTTTTATTCAGAAGAACTATGTCCGTCAGCCTTCACCGGTTTACTAGAACTTCATGGAGCTCCTTTCCGGCCGCGTTCGCAGTTCCATATCCCAGAACAGGGAGTGACAGGTCACGGTTCTTTACACTCTGCAGAGGTGTGTTGCTTTACCCATAAGAGATCTTAACCTTGGTGCCAACCGGGCTCGAGTTTCCCGTCCACACTTCCTATGGTGTGAGGCCAGGTATAAGGTCATAGCCAATCATATTCCTCCGCTACCTCGCACACCCACCCTTTGCTGCATCCCCGACCCTGGGTCCTTGATACGTCTCCGACGTATCGATAATTTCTTATGTTCCATGCTTGTTTTATGACAATACCTACATGTTTTATACATACTTTATGATGATTTTATGTGTTTTCCGGAACTAACCTATTAACGAGATGCCGAAGTGCCAGTTCCTGTTTTCTGCTGTTTTTGGTTTTAGAAATCCTAGTAAGGAAATATTCTCGGAATTGGACGAAATCAACGCCCAGAGTCTTAGAATTGGACGAAGCTTCCAGAACACCCGAGAGTCGCCAGAGGGGGGCCACATGCCCACCAGATGATAGGCTGGCGCGGCCCAGGCCTTGGCCGCGCTGCCCTACTGTGTCGCCGCCTCGTCGACCTTCCGACTCCGCCTCTTCGCCTATATAAAGGTCCCTGACCTAAATCTTCGAGACGGAAAAAAGCCACGGTACGAGAAACCTTCCAGAGCCGCCGCCATCGCGAAGCCAAGATCTGGGGGACAGGAGTCTCTGTTCCGGCACGCCGCCGGGACGGGGAAGTGCCCCCGGAAGGCTCCTCCATCGACACCACCGCCATCTTCATCAACGCTGCTGTCTCCCATGAGGAGGGAGTAGTTCTCCATCGAGGCTAAGGGGCTGTACCGGTAGCTATGTGGTTAATCTCTCTCCTATGTACTTCAATACAATGATCTCATGAGCTGCCTTACATGATTGAGATTCATATGAGTTTTGTATCACTATTCATCTATGTTACTCTAGTGATGTTATTAAAGTACTCTATTCCTCCTGCACGGTGTAATGGTGACAGTGTGTGCATCGTGTAGTACTTGGCATAGGTTATGATTGTAATCTCTTGTAGATTATGAAGTTAATTATTGCTATGATAGTATTGATGTGATCTATGCCTCCTTCATAGTGTGATGGTGACAGTGTGCATGCTATGTGATACGTCTCCGACGTATCGATAATTTCTTATGTTCCATGCCACATTATTAATGTTATCTACATGTTTTATGCACACTTTATGTCATATTCGTGCATTTTCTGGAACTAACCTATTAACAAGATGCCGAAGTGCCGATTCTTTGTTTTCTGCTGTTTTTGGTTTCAGAAATCCTAGTAAGGAAATATTCTCGGAATTGGACGAAATCAAAGCCTGTGGGCCTATTTTTCCACGAAGCTTCCGTAAGTCCGAAGGAGAGACGAAGAGGGGCGACGAGGGGCCACACCCTAGGGCGGCGCGGCCCCCCTTGGCCGCGCGGCCCGTGGTGTGGGGCCCCCGTGCCGCCTCTTGACCTGCCCTTCCGCCTACAAATAGCCTCCGTGACGAAACCCCCGGTGCGAGAGCCACGATACGGAAAACCTTCCAGAGACGCCGCCGCCGCCGATCCCATCTCGGGGGATCCAGGAGATCGCCTCCGGCACCCTGCCGGAGAGGGGAATCATCTCCCGGAGGACTCTACACCGCCATGGTCGCCTCCGGTGTGATGAGTGAGTAGTCTACCCCTGGACTATGGGTCCATAGCAGTAGCTAGATGGTTGTCTTCTCCCCATTGTGCTATCATTGTCGGATCTTGTGAGCTGCCTAACATGATCAAGATCATCTATCTGTAATTCTATATGTTGCGTTTGTTGGGATCCGATGAATAGAGAATACTTGTTATGTTGATTATCAAAGTTATATCTATGTGTTGTTTATGATCTTGCATGCTCTCCGTTACTAGTAGATGCTCTGGCCAAGTAGATGCTTGTAACTCCAAGAGGGAGTACTTATGCTCGATAGTTGGTTCATGCTCGCATTGACACAGGACGATGTGAAAGTTCTAAGGTTGTGTTGTGCTGTTGCCACTAGGGATAAAACATTGATACTATGTCAAAGGATGTAGTTGTTGATTACATTACGCACCATACTTAATGCAATTGTCTGTTGCTTTGCAACTTAATACTGGAAGGGGTTCGGATGATAACCTGAAGGTGGACTTTTTAGGCATAGATGCAGTTGGATGGCGGTCTATGTACTTTGTCGTAATGCCCAATTAAATCTCACTATACTCATCATGATATGTATGTGCATGGTCATGCTCTCTTTATTTGTCAATTGCCCAACTGTAATTTGTTCACCCAACATGCTGCTTGTCTTATGGGAGAGACACCTCTAGTGAACTGTGGACCCCGGTCCAATTCTCTTTCTTGAAATACAATCTCTTGCAATACTTGTTCTACTGTTTTCTGCAAACAATCATCTTCCACACCCTACGGTTAATCCTGGGTTACAGCACGCCGGTGAGATTGACAACCTCCTTTGTTTCGTTGGGGCAAAGTACTTTGGTTGTGTTGTGCGGGTTCCACGTTGGCGCGGAATCCCTGGTGTTGCGCTCGCACTACATCCCGCCGCCATCAACCTTCAACGTGCTTCTTGGCTCCTCCTGGTTCGATAAACCTTGGTTTCTTTCTGAGGAAAACTTGCTGCTGTGCGCATCATACCTTCCTCTTGGGGTTCCCAACGAACGTGTGAGTTACACGCCATCAAGCATATTTTTAGGCGCCGTTGCCGGGAGATCAAGACACGCTGCAAGGGGAGTCTCCACTTCTCAATCTCTTTACTTTGTTTTTGTCTTGCTTAGTTTTATTTACTACTTTGTTTGCTGCACTAAATCAAAATACAAAAAAATTAGTTGCTAGTTTTACTTTACTTGCTATCTTGTTTGCTATATCAAAAACACAAAAAAATTAGTTTACTTGCATTTACTTTATCTAGTTTGCTTTATTTACTGTTGCTAAAATGGCCACCGCTGAAAATACTAAGTTGTGTGACTTCACAACCACAAATAATAATGATTTCTTATGCACACCTATTGCTCCACCTGCTACTACAGCAGAATTCTTTGAAATTAAACCTGCTTTACTGAATCTTGTTATGCGAGAGCAATTTTAAGTGTTAGTTACGATGATCTTGCTGCCCATCTTAATAATTTTGTTGAATTATGTGAAATGCAAAAATATAAAGATGTAGATGGTGATATTATTAAACTAAAATTGTTCCCTTTCTCATTAAGAGGAAGAGCTAAAGATTGGTTGCTATCTCTGCCTAAGAATAGTATTGATTCATGGACTAAATGCAAGGATGCTTTTATTGGTAGATATTATCCCCTGCTAAAATTATATCTTTGAGGAGTAGCATAATGAATTTTAAACAATTAGATACTGAACATGTTGCTCAAGCTTGGGAAAGAATGAAATCTCTGGTTAAAAATTGCCCAACCCATGGACTGACTACTTGGATGATCATCCAAACCTTCTATGCAGGACTAAATTTTTCTTCACGGAATTTATTGGATTCAGCTGCTGGAGGTACCTTTATGTCCATCACTCTTGGTGAAGCAACAAAGCTTCTTGATAATATGATGATCAACTACTCTGAATGGCACACGGAAAGAGCTCCACAAGGTAAGAAGGTAAATTCTGTCGAAGAAACCTCTTCCTTGAGTGATAAGATTGATGCTATTATGTCTATGCTTGTGAATGATAGGACTAATATTGATCCTAATAATGTTCCATTAGCTTCATTGGTTGCACAAGAAGAACATGTTGATGTGAACTTCATTAAAAATAATAATTTCAACAACAATGCTTACCGGAACAATTCTAGTAACAACTATAGGCCATATCCTTATAATAATGGCAACGGCTATGGTAATTCTTATGGAAATTCTTACAATAATAATAGGAGTTCACCCCCTGGACTTGAAGCCATGCTTAAAGAATTTATTAGTACACAAACTGCTTTTAACAAATCTGTTGAAGAAAAGCTTGGGAAAATTGATATACTTGCTTCTAAAGTCGATAGTCTTGCTTTGATGTTGATCTTTTGAAATCAAAAGTTTTGCCTAATGAGGATCATCATAATAAAATTGCTACTACAGCAAATGCCATTCAAGTTAGAATTAATGAGAATATAAGATTAATGGCTGAACTGCGTGCTAGGTGGGATAGAGAAGAAAATGAAAAACTAGCTAAAGAGAAGAATGTAGCTAAAGTTTGGACTATTACCACCACTAGTAACGCTAATGCTACACATGTTGCTGCACCCCCTACTAATACTAATAAAAGAATTGGTGTTAGCAATGTTTCCACTTCTAATGCAAAGCGCGAAAAACTGCTGAAAGCTGCTAAAAGCTGAAACTGCCTGTGATAAAGCTGCTGAAATTTTTTCCAACATTGGGGATGATGATCCTATTGCTTTAGATTATAATGGTTTGAATTTTGATGATTGCCACATCTCTGAAGTTATAAAGTTCTTGCAGAAACTTGCTAAAAGTCCTAATGCTAGTGCTATAAATTTGGCTTTCACGCATCATATTACAAATGCTCTCATAAAAGCTAGAGAAGAGAAATTAGAGCGCGAAGCCTCTATTCCTAAAAAGTTAGAGGATGGTTGGGAGCCCATCATTAAGATGAAGGTTAAAGATTTTGATTGTAATGCTTTATGTGATCTTGGTGCAAGTATTTCTGTTATGCCTAAGAAAATTTATAATATGCTTGACTTGCCACCGCTGAAAAATTGTTATTTGGATGTTAATCTTGCTGATCATTCTACAAAGAAACCTTTGGGTAAGGTTGATAATGTTCGCATTACCGTTAACAATAACCTTGTCCCCGTTGATTTTGTTGTCTTGGATATTGAATGCAATGCATCTTGTCCCATTATATTGGGAAGACCTTTTCTTCGAACTGTTGGTGCTATCATTGATATGAAGGAAGGTAATATAAAATATCAATTTCCTCTCAAGAAAGGTATGGAACACTTCCCTAGAAAGAGAATGAAGGTACCTTTTGATTCTATTATGAGAACAAATTATGATGTTGACACTTCGTCTCTTGATAATACTTGATACACACTTTCTGCGCCTAGCTGAAAGGCGTTAAAGAAAAGCGCTTATGGGAGACAACCCATGTTTTTACCTACAGTATTTTGTTTTTATTTTGTGTCTTGGAAGTTGTTTACTACTGTAGCAACCTCTCCTTATCTTAGTTTTGTGTTTTGTTGTGCCAAGTTAAGCCGTTGATAGAAAAGTAAGTACTAGATTTGGATTACTGCACAGTTCCAGATTTCCTTGCTGTCACGAATCTGGGTCCACCTCCCTGTAGGTAACTCAGAAAATTAAGCTAATTTACGTGAGTGATCCTCAGATATGTACGCAACTTTCATTCAATTTGAGCATTTTCATTTGAGTAAGTCTGGTGCCATTTTAAAATTCGTCAATACGAACTGTTCTGTTTTGACAGATTCTGCCTTTTATTTCGCATTGCCTCTTTTGCTATGTTGGATGAATTTCTTTGATCCACTAATGTCCAGTAGCATTATGCAATGTCCAGAAGTGTTAAGAATGATTGTGTCACCTCTGAATATGTCAATTTATATTGTGCACTAACCCTCTAATGAGTTGTTTCGAGTTTGGTGTGGAGGAAGTTTTCAAGGATCAAGAGAGGAGTATGATGCAACATGATCAAGGAGAGTGAAAGCTCTAAGCTTGGGGATGCCCCGGTGGTTCACCCCTGCATATATCAAGAAGACTCAAGCGTCTAAGCTTGGGGATGCCCAAGGCATCCCCTTCTTCATCGACAACATTATCAGGTTCCTCCCCTGAAACTATATTTTTATTCCATCACATCTTATGTGCTTTTTCTTGGAGCGTCGGTTTGTTTTTGTTTTTGTTTTGTTTGAATAAAATGGATCCTAGCATTCACTTTATGGGAGAGAGACACGCTCCGCTGTAGCATATGGACAAGTATGTCCTTGGTTTCTACTCATGGTATTCATGGCGAAGTTTCTCCTTCGTTAAATTGTTATATGGTTGGAATTGGAAAATGATACATGTAGTAATTGCTATAAATGTCTTGGGTAATGTGATACTTGGCAATTGTTGTGCTCATGATTAAGCTCTTGCATCATATGCTTTGCACCCATTAATGAAGAAATACATAGAGCATGCTAAAATTTGGTTTGCATATTTGGTTTCTCTAAGGTCTAGATAATCTCTAGTATTGAGTTTGAACAACAAGGAAGACGGTGTAGAGTCTTATAATGTTTTCAATATGTCTTTTATGTGAGTTTTGCTGCACCGGTTCATCCTTGTGTTTGTTTCAAAAAAGCCTTGCTAGCCTAAACCTTGTATCGAGAGGGAATACTTCTCATGCATCCAAAATACTTGAGCCAACCACTATGCCATTTGTGTCCACCATACCTACCTACTACATGGTATTTTCCGCCATTCCAAAGTAAATTGCTTGAGTGCTACCTTTAAAATTCCATCATTCACCTTTGCAATATATAGCTCATGGGACAAATAGCTTAAAAACTATTGTGGTATTGAATATGTAATTATGCACTTTATCTCTTATTAAGTTGCTTGTTGTGCGATAACCATGTTCTTGGGGACGCCATCAACTATTCATTGTTGAATTTCATGTGAGTTGCTATGCATGTCCGTCTTGTCTGAAGTAAGAGAGATCTACCACCTTATGGTTAAGCATGCATATGTTAGAGAAGAACATTGGGCCGCTAACTAAAGCCATGATCCATGGTGGAAGTTTCAGTTTTGGACAACAATCCTCAAATCTCAAATGAGAAAATTATTAATTGTTGTTATGTGCTTATGCATAAAAGAGGAGTCCATTATCTGTTGTCTATGTTGTCCCGGTATGGATGTCTAAGTTGAAGAATAATCAATAGCGAGAAATCCAATGCGAGCTTTCTCCTTAGACCTTTGTACAGGCGGCATAGAGGTACCCCTTTGTGACACTTGGTAAAAACAATGCATTGTGATGATCCGGTAGTCCAAGCTAATTAGGACAAGGTGCGGGCACTATTAGTACACTATGCATGAGGCTTGCAACTTATAAGATATAATTTACATGATGCATATGCTTTATTACTACCGTTGACAAAATTGTTTCATGTTTTCAAAATCAAAGCTCTAGCACAAATATAGCAATCGATACTTTTCCTCCATGGAGGACCATTCTTTTACTTTCAATGTTGAGTCAGTTCACCTATTTCTCTCCACCTCAAGAAGCAAACACTTGTGTGAACTGTGCATTGATTCCTACATACTTGCTTATTGCACTTATTATATTACTCTATGTTGACAATATCCATGAGATATACATGTTACAAGTTGAAAGCAACCGCTGAAACTTAATCTTCTTTTGTGTTGTTTCAATGCCTTTACTTTGAATTATTGCTTTATGAGTTAACTCTTATGCAAGACTTATTAATGCTTGTCTTGAAGTGCTATTCATGAAAACTCTTTGCTTTATGATTCACTTGTTTACTCATGTCATATACATTGTTTTGATCGCTGCATTCACTACATATGCTTTACAAATAGTATGATCAAGATTATGATGGCATGTCACTCCAGAAATTATCTGTGTTATCGTTTTACCTGCTCGGGACGAGCAGAACTAAGCTTGGGGATGCTGATACGTCTCCGACTTATCGATAATTTCTTATGTTCCATGCCACATTATTGATGTTATCTACATGTTTTATGCACACTTTATGTCATATTCGTGCATTTTCTGGAACTAACCTATTAACAAGATGCCGAAGTGCCGATTCTTTGTTTCTGCTGTTTTTGGTTTCAGAAATCCTAGTAAGGAAATATTCTCGGAATTGGACGAAATCAAAGCCCAGGGGCCTATTTTTCCACGAAGCTTCCAGAAGTCCGAAGGAGAGACGAAGAGGGGCGACGAGGGGGCCACACCCTAGGGCGGCGCGGCCCCCCCTTGGCCGCGCGGCCCTGTGGTGTGGGGCCCCCGTGCCGCCTCTTGACCTGCCCTTCCGCCTACAAATAGCCTCCGTGACGAAACCCCCAGTACCGAGAGCCACGATACGGAAAACCTTCCAGAGATGCCGCCGCCGCCGATCCCATCTCGGGGGATCCAGGAGATCGCCTCCGGCACCCTGCCGAAGAGGGGAATCATCTCCCGGAGAACTCTACACCGCCATGGTCGCCTCCGGTGTGATGAGTGAGTAGTCTACCCCTGGACTATGGGTCCATAGCAGTAGCTAGATGGTTGTCTTCTCCCCATTGTGCTATCATTGTCGGATCTTGTGAGCTGCCTAACATGATCAAGATCATCTATCTGTAATTCTATATGTTGCGTTTGTTGGGATCCGATGAATAGAGAATACTTGTTATGTTGATTATCAAAGTTATATCTATGTGTTGTTTATGATCTTGCATGCTCTCCGTTACTAGTAGATGCTCTGGCCAAGTAGATGCTTGTAACTCCAAGAGGGAGTACTTATGCTCGATAGTGGGTTCATGCCTGCATTGACACAGGACGATGTGAGAAAGTTCTAAGGTTGTGTTGTGCTGTTGCCACTAGGGATAAAACATTGATACTATGTCTAAGGATGTAGTTGTTGATTACATTACGCACCATACTTAATGCAATTGTCTGTTGCTTTGCAACTTAATACTGGAAGGGGTTCGGATGATAACCTGAAGGTGGACTTTTTAGGCATAGATGCAGTTGGATGGCGGTCTATGTACTTTGTCGTAATGCCCAATTAAATCTCACTATACTCATCATGATATGTATGTGCATGGTCATGCTCTCTTTATTTGTCAATTGCCCAACTGTAATTTGTTCACCCAACATGCTGCTTGTCTTATGGGAGAGACACCTCTAGTGAACTGTGGACCCCAGTCCAATTCTCTTTACTGAAATACAATCTACTGCAATACTTGTTCTACTGTTTTCTGCAAACAATCATCTTCCACACAATACGGTTAATCCTTTGTTACAGCAAGCCGGTGAGATTGACAACCTCACTGTTTCGTTGGGGCAAAGTACTTTGGTTGTGTTGTGCAGGTTCCACGTTGGCGCCGGAATCCCTGGTGTTGCGCCGCACTACATCCCGCCGCCATCAACCTTCAACGTGCTTCTTGGCTCCTCCTGGTTCGATAAACCTTGGTTTCTTTCTGAGGGAAAACTTGCTGCTGTGCGCATCATACCTTCCTCTTGGGGTTCCCAACGAACGTGTGAGTTACACGCCATCACTATGTTAGTACTTGGTGTAGTTGTGTTGATCTATCATGCACTCTAAGGTTATTTAAACATGAATATCGAATATTGTGGAGCTTGTTAACTCCGGCATTGAGGGTTCGTGTAATCCTACACAATTAGTGGTGTTCATCATCCAACAAGAGAGTGTAGAGTATAGCATTTATTTATTCTGTTATGTGATCAATGTTGAGAGTGTCCACTAGTGAAAGTATAATCCCTAGGCCTTGTTCCTAAATACTGCAATCATCACTTGTTTACTGTTTTACAGCATCTGTACTGCCTGCAATATTACCACCATCAACCACACGCCAGTTGTAGCATCAAGCTATTTTCTGGTGCCGTTACTACTGCTCATATTTATTCATACCACCTGTATTTCACTATCTCTTCGCCGAACTAGTGCACCATTAGGTGTGTTGGGGACACAAGAGACTTCTTGCTTTGTGGTTGCAGGGTTGCATGAGAGGGATATCTTTGACCTCTTCCTCCCTGAGTTCGATAAACCTTGCGTGATCTGATGTCTACGCCCCCCCTCCTTTTCCTGTAGACAGTGTTGGGCCTCCAAGAGCAGAGGTTTGTAGAACAGCAGCAAGTTTTCCCTTAAGTGGATCACCCAAGGTTTATCGAACTCAGGGAGGAAGAGGTCAAAGATATCCCTCTCATGCAACCCTGCAACCACAAAGCAAGAAGTCTCTTGTGTCCCCAACACACCTAATAGGTGCACTAGTTCGGCGAAGAGATAGTGAAATACAGGTGGTATAAATAAGTAGTAGCAACGGCACCAGAAAAGTGCTTTGCCCAGGACAGTAAACAAGCAGTAGTAACGCAGCAGTAGTAACGCAGTAAAAGAGTAAACAAGCAGCAATAGCAGTATTTAGGAACAAGGCCTAGGGATTAGACTTTCACTAGTGGACACTCTCAACTTTGATCACATAACAGAATAGATAAATGCATACTCTACACTCTCTTGCTGGATGATGAACACATTGCGTAGGATTACACGAACCCTCAATGCCGGAGTTAACAAGCTCCGCAATTCAATGTTCATATTTAAATAACCTTAGAGTGCATGAAAGATCAATACGACTAAACCAAGTACTAACATAGCATGCACACTGTCACCTTCATGCTAAGAAAGGAGGCATAGATCATATCAATACTATCATAGCAATAGTTAACTTCATAATCTACAAGAGATCATAATCATAGCATACGCCAAGTACTAACACGGATGCACACACTGTCACCATTACACCGTGCAGGAGGAATAAAACTACTTTAATAACATCACTAGAGTAGCACATAGATAAATTGTGATACAAAACACATTGCAATCATAAAGAGATATAAATAAGCACTTCACTATGCCATTCATAACAGTGAATAAGTATTCTGTGAAATATAGCCTAAGAGACCCACACGGTGCACACACTGTCACCTTTACACATGTGGGACAAGGAGTCTCCGGAGATCACATAAGTAAAATTCACTTGACTAGCATAACGACATCTAGATTACAAGCATCATCATATGAATCTCAATCATGTAAGGCAGCTCATGAGATTATTGTATTGAAGTACATAGGAGAGAGATGAACCACATAGCTACTGGTACAGCCCCGAGCCTCGATGGAGAACTACTCCCTCCTCATGGGAGACAGCAGCGGTGATGAAGATGGCGGTGGTGTCGATGGAGGAGCCTTCCGGGGGCACTTCCCTGTCCCGGCGGCGTGCCGGAACAGAGACTCCTGTCCCCCAGATCTTGGCTTCGCGATGGCGGCGGCTCTAGAAGGTTTTCTCTGGTTTCGTCGAACATATCAGGGTTTTTGCGACGGAGGCTTTAAATAGGCGGAAGGGCAAGGTCGGTGGACTTCTGGGGGGCCCACACTATAGGGGGGCGCGGGCCCCCCCAGGCCGCGCCGGCCTATGGTTTGGTGGGCCTGTGCCCCCTCTCTGGCGGTTCTCGTGTGTTCTGGATGCTTCCGGGCAAAATAGGAACCTGGGCGTTGATTTCGTCCAATTCCGAGAATATTTCTTTACTAGGATTTCTGAAACCAAAAACAGCAGAAACGACAAGCGACACTTCGGCATCTTATTAATAGGTTAGTTCCAGAAAATGCACGAATATGACATAAAGTGTGCATAAAACATGTAGATATCATCAATAATGTGGCATGGAACATAAGAAATTATCGATACGTCGGAGACGTATCAGCATCCCCAAGCTTAGTTTCTGCTCGTCCCGAGAAGGTAAACGATAACAAAGATAATTTCTGGAGTGACATGCCATCATAACCTTGATCATACTATTTGTAAAGCATATGTAGTGAATGCAGCGATCAAAACAATGTATATGACATGAGTAAACAAGTGAATCATATAGCAAAGACTTTTCATGAATAGTACTTTCAAGACAAGCATCAATAAGTCTTGCATAAGAGTTAACTCATAAAGCAATAATTCAAAGTAAAGACATTGAAGCAACACAATGGAAGATTAAGTTTCAGCGGTTGCTTTCAACTTGTAACATGTATATCTCATGGATAGTTGTCAATGCAAAGCAATATAACAAATGCAATATGCAAATATGTAGGAATCAATGCACAGTTCACACAAGTGTTTGCTTCTTGAGATGGAGAGAAATAGGTGAACTGACTCAACATAAAAGTAAAAGAATGGTCCTTCAAAGAGGAAAGCATCGATTGCTATATTTGTGCTAGAGCTTTTATTTTGAAAACATGAAACAATTTTGTCAACGGTAGTAATAAAGCATATGTATCATGTAAATTATATCTTACAAGTTGCAAGCCTCATGCATAGTATACTAATAGTGCCCGCACCTTGTCCTAATTAGCTTGGACTACCGGGATCATCGCAATGCACATGTTTTAACCAAGTGTCACAAAGGGGTACCTCTATGCCGCCTGTACAAAGGTCTAAGGAGAAAGCTCGCATTGGATTTCTCGCTATTGATTATTCTCAACTCAGACATCCATACCGAGACAACATAGACAACAGATAATGGACTCCTCTTTTATGCATAAGCATGTAACAACAATTAATAATTTTCTCATATGAGATTGAGGATATATGTCCAAAACTGAAACTTCCACCATGAATCATGGCTTTAGTTAGCGGCCCAATGTTCTTCTCTAACAATATGCATGCTTAACCATAAGGTGGTAGATCTCTCTTACTTCAGACAAGACGAACATGCATAGCAACTCACATGATATTCAACAAAGAATAGTTGATGGCGTCCCCAGAAACATGGTTATCGCACAACAAGCAACTTAATAAGAGATAAAGTGCATAAGTACATATTCAATACCACAATAGTTTTTAAGCTATTTGTCCCATGAGCTATATATTGCAAAGGTGAATGATGGAATTTTAAAGGTAGCACTCAAGCAATTTACTTTGGAATGGCGGAGAAATACCATGTAGTAGGTAGGTATGGTGGACACAAATGGCATAGTGGTTGGCTCAAGGATTTTGGATGCATGAGAAGTATTCCCTCTCGATACAAGGTTTAGGCTAGCAAGGCTATTTGAAACAAACACAAGGATGAACCGGTGCAGCAAAACTCACATAAAAGACATATTGAAAACATTATAAGACTCTACACCGTCTTCCTTGTTGTTCAAACTCAATACTAGAAATTATCTAGACTTTAGAGAGACCAAATATGCAAACCAAATTTTAGCATGCTCTATGTATTTCTTCATTAATGGGTGCAAAGTATATGATGCAAGAGCTTAAACATGAGCACAACAATTGCCAAGTATCACATTACCCAAGACATTATAGCAATTACTACATGTAGCATTTTCCAATTCCAACCATATAACAATTTAACGAAGAAGAAACTTCGCCATGAATATTATGAGTAAAGCCTAAGGACATACTTGTCCATATGCAACAGCGGAGCATGTCTCTCTCCCACACAGTGAATGCTAGGATCCATTTTATTCAAACAAAACAAAAACAAAAAACAAACCGACGCTACAAGTAAAGCACATAAGATGTGATGGAATAAAAATATAGTTTCAAGGGAGGAACCTGATAATGTTGTCGATGAAGAAGGGGATGCCTTGGGCATCCCCAAGCTTAGACGCTTGTGTCTTCTTGATATATGCAGGGGTGAACCACCGGGGCATCCCCAAGCTTAGAGCTTTCACTCTTCTTGATCATAGTATATCATCCTCCTATCTTGACCCTTGAAAACTTCCTTCACACCAAACTTCTCATAAACTTCATTAGAGGGGTTAGTACATAATCAAAAACTCACATGTTCAGAGGTGACACAATCATTCTTAACACTTCTGGACATTGCTCAAAGCTACTGGAAGGTAATGGAACAAAGAAATCCATCCCACATAGCAAAAGAAGCAATGCGAAATAAAAGGCAGAATCTGTCAAAACAGAACAGTTCGTAAAGACGAATTTTATTGAGGCACAAGACTTGCTCAAATGAAAATGCTCAAATTGAATGAAAGTTGCATACATATCTGAGGATCACTCATGTAAATTGGCATAATTTTCTGAGTTACCTACAGAGAATTTTGCCCAGATTCGTGACAGCAAAGAAATCTGTTTCTGCGCAGTAATCCAAATCTAGTATGAACCTTACTATCAACGACTTTACTTGGCACAACAAAACACAAAACTAAGATAAGGAGATGTTGCTACAGTAGTAAACAACTTCCAAGAGACAAATATAAAACAAAATACTGTAGCAAAATAAACACATGGGTTATCTCCCAAGAAGTTCTTTCTTTATAGCCATTAAGATGGAATCAGCAGTTTTAATGATGCACTCCCAAGAAATAGTAATTGAAGCAAAAGAGAGCATCAAGAGGTAAATTCAAAACACATTTAAGTCTAACATGCTTCCTATGCATAGGAATCTTGTAAATAAACAAGTTCATGAAGAGCAAAGTAACAAGCATAGGAAGATAAAACAAGTGTAGCTTCAAAAATTTCAGCACATAGAGAGGTGTTTTAGTAACATGAAAATTTCTACAACCATATTTTCCTCTCTCATAATAACTTTCAGTAGTATCATGAGCAAACTCAACAATATAACTATCACATAAAGCATTCTTATCATGAGTCTCATGCATAAAATTATTACTACCCACATAAGCATAATCAATTTTATTAGTTGTAGTGGGAGCAAATTCAACAAAGTAGCTATCATCAAATATAGGAGGCATATTGTAATCATAATCAAATTTACTCTCCATAGTAGGTGGTAACAAAAGACTACTATCATTATAATCATCATAAATAGGAGGCAAAGTATCATCAAAGTAAATTTTCTCCTCAATTCTTGGGGGACTAAAAAGATCATGCTCATCAAAGCCAGCTTCCCCAAGCTTAGAATTTTCCATATCATTAGCAACAATGGTGTTCAAAGCGTTCATACTAATATCATTGCTACTAGCATGCAAATAAGATTTCATAGGTTTTTTAATTTTCGCATTAAACCATTCATGTCTTGACTCAGGAAATAGAATAAAAAGCTCACAGATGTTTTCCATCATGCCTTACTAGTGTAAACAAGAAACAAAAAGTTGCAATTGCAGGATCTAAAGGAAATAGCTTTGAGTACTTACGGCGCCGGAAAATAGCTTAGTAGCCGAGATCCGGAGTGTGAGTACCTTTTACCTTTCCTCCCCGGCAACGACGCCAGAAAATAGCTTGATGTTTACGCCCCCCTCCTTTTCCTGTAGACAGTGTTGGGCCTCCAAGAGCAGAGGTTTGTAGAACAGCAGCAAGTTTTCCCTTAAGTGGATCACCCAAGGTTTATCGAACTCAGGGAGGAAGAGGTCAAAGATATCCCTCTCATGCAACCCTGCAACCACAAAGCAAGAAGTCTCTTGTGTCCCCAACACACCTAATAGGTGCACTAGTTCGGCGAAGAGATAGTGAAATACAGGTGGTATAAATAAGTAGTAGCAACGGCACCAGAAAAGTGCTTTGCCCAGGACAGTAAACAAGCAGTAGTAACGCAGCAGTAGTAACGCAGTAAAACAGTAAACAAGCAGCAATAGCAGTATTTAGGAATAAGGCCTAGGGATTAGACTTTCACTAGTGGACACTCTCAACTTTGATCACATAACAGAATAGATAAATGCATACTCTACACTCTCTTATTGGATGATGAACACATTGCGTAGGATTACACGAACCCTCAATGCCGGAGTTAACAAGCTCCACAATTCAATGTTCATATTTAAATAACCTTAGAGTGCATGAAAGATCAATACGACTAAACCAAGTACTAACATAGCATGCACACTATCACCTTCATGCTAAGAAAGGAGGCATAGATCATATCAATACTATCATAGCAATAGTTAACTTCATAATCTACAAGAGATCATAATCATAGCATACGCCAAGTACTAACACGGATGCACACACTGTCACCATTACACCGTGCAGGAGGAATAAAACTACTTTAATAACATCACTAGAGTAGCACATAGATAAATTGTGATACAAAACACATTGCAATCATAAAGAGATATAAATAAGCACTTCACTATGCCATTCATAACAGTGAATAAGTATTCTGTGAAATATAGCCTAAGAGACCCACACGGTGCACACACTGTCACCTTTACACACGTGGGACAAGGAGTCTCCGGAGATCACATAAGTAAAATTCACTTGACTAGCATAACGACATCTAGATTACAAGCTTCATCATATGAATCTCAATCATGTAAGGCAGCTCATGAGATTATTGTATTGAAGTACATAGGAGAGAGATGAACCACATAGCTACCGGTACAGCCCCGAGCCTCGATGGAGAACTACTCCCTCCTCATGGGAGACAGCAGCGGTGATGAAGATGGCGGTGGTGTCGATGGAGGAGCCTTCCGGGGGCACTTCCCTGTCCCGGCGGCGTGCCGGAACAGAGACTCCTGTCCCCCAGATCTTGGCTTCGCGATGGCGGTGGCTCTGGAAGGTTTTCTCTGGTTTCGTCGAACATATCAGGGTTTTCGCGACGGAGGCTTTAAATAGGCGGAAGGGCAAGGTCGGTGGACTTCTGGGGGGCCCACACTATAGGGGGGCACGGGCCCCCCCTAGGCCGCGCCGGCCTATGGTTTGGTGGGCCTGTGCCCCCTCTCTGGCGGTTCTCATGTGTTCTGGATGCTTCCGGGCAAAATAGGAACCTGGGCGTTGATTTCGTCCAATTCCGAGAATATTTCTTTACTAGGATTTCTGAAACCAAAAACAGCAGAAAACAACAACTGGCACTTCGGCATCTTGTTAATAGGTTAGTTCCAGAAAATGCACGAATATGACATAAAGTGTGCATAAAACATGTAGATATCATCAATAATGTGGCATGGAACATAAGAAATTATCGATACGTCGGAGACGTATCATGATCCACTTAAGGGAAACTTGCTGCTGTTCTACAAACCTCTGCTCTTGGAGGCCCAATACTGTCTACAAGAATAGAAGCACCCGTAGACATCAAGCACTTTTCTGGCGCCGTTGCCGGGGAGGAAAGGTAAAAGGTACTCACACTCCGGATCTCGGCTACTAAGCTATTTTCCGGCGCCGTTGTAAGTACTCGAAGCTATTTCCTTTAGATCCTGCAATCGCATCTTTTTGTTTCTTGTTTTACACTAGTTTGGCATAATGGAAAGCAACATGGAGCTTTTTATTCTTTTTCCTGAGTTAAGACATGGATGGTTTGATTCGAAAATTAAAAAACCCATGGAACATATTAGTATGAAAACTTTGAATACCATTGTTGTTAATGATATGGAAAATTTTAAGCTTGGGGAAGCTGGTTTTGATGAGCATGATATTTTTAGTCCCCCAAGCATTGAGGAAAAAATTTACTTTGATGATACTTTGCCTCCTATTTATGATGATTATAATGATAGTAGTATTTTGGTGCCGCCTGTTATGGAGGATAAATTTGATTATGATTACAATATGCCTCCTATAATTGATGATGAGAATAATAATGATAGCTACTTCGTTGAATTTGCTCCCACTATTACTAATAAAATTGATTGTGCTTATGTGGAGAGTAATAATTTTATGCATGAGACTCATGATAAGAATGTTGCATTTGATAGTTATATTGTTGAGTTTTCTCGTGATGCCACTGGATATTATTATGAGAGAGGAAAATATGGTTGTATAAATTTTCATGTTACTAAAACACCTCTCTATATGCTTAAAATCTTGAAGCTGCATTTGTTTTATCTTTCTATGTTTGTTGCATTATGCTTCATGAACTTGTTTATTTACAAGATTCCTATGCATAGGAAGCATGTTAGACTTAAATGTGTTTTTAATTTGCCTCTTGATGCTCTCTTTTGCTTCAAATACTATTTCTTGCGAGTGCATCATTAAAACTGCTGAGCCCATCTTAATGGCTATAAAGAAAGAACTTCTTGGGAGATAACCCCTGTGTTTTTTTACTACAGTATTTTTATTTTATATTTGAGTCTTGGAAGTTGTTACTACTGTAGCAACTTCTCCTTATCTTAGTTTTTTTGCATTGTTGTGCCAAGTAAAGTCTTTGATAGTAAGGTTCATACTAGATTTGGATTACTGCGCAGAAACAGATTTCTGTCTGTCACGAATCTGAGCCTAATTCTCTGTAGGTAACTCAGAAAATTATGCCAATTTACGTGAGTGATCCTCAGATATGTACGCAACTTTCATTCAATTTGAGAATTTTCATTTGAGCAAGTCTGGTGCCTCAATAAAATTCGTCTTCACGGACTGTTCTGTTTTGACAGATTCTGCCTTTTATTTCGCATTGCTTCTTTTGCTGTGTGGGATGGATTTCTTTGTTCCATTAACTTCCAGTAGCTTTGAGCAATGTCCAGAAGTGTTAAGAATGATTGTGTCACCTCTGAACATGTGAATTTTTGATTATGCACTAACCCTCTAATGAGTTTGTTTCGAGTTTGGTGTGGAGGAAGTTTTCAAGGATCAAGAGAGGAGGATGATACAATATGATCAAGGAGAGTGAAAGCTCTAAGCTTGGGGATGCCCCGGTGGTTCACCCCTGCATATTTCAAGAAGACTCAAGTGTCTAAGCTTGGGGATGCCCAAGGCATCCCCTTCTTCATCGACAACATTATCAGGTTCCTCTAGTGAAACTATATTTTTATTCCATCACATCTTATGTACTTTGCTTGGAGCGTCTGTATGTTTTTGTTTTTGTTTTTGTTTGAATAAATGCTTGTGTGGGAGAGAGACACGCTCCGCTGGTTCATATGAACACATGTGTTCTTAGCTTTTAATGTTCATGGCGAAGGTTGAAACTGCTTCGTTAATTGTTATATGGTTGGAAACAGAAAATGCTACATGTAGTAATTGGTATGATGTCTTGAATAATTTGATACTTGGCAATTGTTGTGCTCATGTTTAAGCTCTTGCATCATATACTTTGCACCTATTAGTGAAGAAATACATAGAGCTGTTAAAATTTGGTTTGCATGATTGGTCTCTCTAAAGTCTAGATATTTTCTAGTAAGGGTTTGAGCAACAAGGATGACAGTGTAGAGTCTTATAATGCTTGCAATATGTCTTTTATGTGAGTTTTGCTGTACCGCTTCATACTTGTGTTTGTTTCAAATAACCTTGCTAGCCTAAGCCTTGTATCGAGAGGGAATACTTCTCATGCATCCAAAATCCTTGAGCCAAATACTATGCCATTTGTGTCCACCATACCTACCTACTACATGGTATTTCTCCGCCATTCCAAAGTAAATTGCTTGAGTGCTACCTTTAAACAATTCAAAATTTATCACCTATGATTTGTGTCAATGTTTTATAGCTCATGAGGAAGTATGTGGTGTTTATCTTTCAATCTTGTTGGGCAACTTTCACCAATGGACTAGTGGCTTCATCCGCTTATCCAATAATTTTGAAAAAGAGCTGGCAATGGGATTCCCAGTCCCAAATTAATTAACAAAAATAGACACTCCTCCATGGCTTGAGAAAGCAAAGGTGGGGAGGAGTGTCATCATAATAAAACTAAAATAAAAAGGCACTCCTTCACGGTATGAGATTGTTGGCAGGCACCCGAGGATTCGGTTAGCCATGGTTTGTGAAAGCAAAGGTTGGAAGGAGTGCCACCCAAAAATAAAAATGTCTAATGGGAGCCGCTCTTTGAAGGTTTGTCTGGCAAGGGGGTTAGAGTGCCCACTACCATTCATTGACAACAACAAACACCTCTCAAAATTTTACTTTTATGCTCTCTTTATGTTTTCAAAACCAAAGCTCTAGCACAAATATAGCAATCGATGCTTCCCTCTGCGAAGGGCCTTTCTTCTACTTTATTGTTGAGTCAGTTCACCTATTTCTCTCCATCTCAAGAAACAAACACTTGTGTGAACTGTGCATTGATTCCTACATACTTGCATATTGCACTTGTTATATTACTTTATGTTGACAATATCCATGAGATATACATGTTACAATTTGAAAGCAACCGCTGAAACTTAATCTCCCTTTGTGTTGCTTCAATGCCTTTACTTTGAAATTATTGCTTTATGAGTTAACTCTTATGCAAGACTTATTGATGCTTGTCTTGAAAGTACTATTCATGAAAAGTCTTTGCTATATGATCCAATTATTTACTCATTGCATTATCATTGTCTTGAATCGCTGCATTCATCTCATATGCTTTACAATAGTATGATTAAGATCATGTTGGTGGCATGTCACTTCAGAAATTATCTTTGTTATCGTTTACCTACTCGAGGACGAGTAGGAACTAAGCTTGGGGATGCTGATACGTCTCCGACGTATCGATAATTTCTTATGTTCCATGCTTGTTTTATGACAATACCTACATGTTTTATACATACTTTATGATGATTTTATGCGTTTTCCGGAACTAACCTATTGACGAGATGCCGAAGTGCCAGTTCCTGTTTTATTAATTTATTGGTTTCAGAAATCCTAGTAAGGAAATATTCTCGGAATTGGACGAAATCAACGCCCAGAGTCTTAGAATTGGACGAAGCTTCCAGAACACCCGAGAGTCGCCAGAGGGGGGCCACAGGCCCACCAGATGATAGGCTGGCGCGGCCTAGGCCTTGGCCGCGCCGCCCTACTGTGTCGCCGCCTCGTCGACCTTCCGACTCCGCCTCTTCGCCTATATAAAGGTCCCTGACCTAAATCTTCGAGACGGAAAAAAGCCACGGTACGAGAAACCTTCCAAAGCTACCGCCATCGCGAAGCCAAGATCTGGGGGACAGGAGTCTCTGTTCCGGCACGCCGCCGGGATGGGGAAGTGCCCCCAGAAGACTCCTTCATCGACACCACCGCCATCTTCATCAACGCTGCTGTCTCCCATGAGGAGGGAGTAGTTCTCCATCGAGGCTAAGGGGCTGTACCGGTAGCTATGTGGTTAATCTCTCTCCTATGTACTTCAATACAATGATCTCATGAGCTGCCTTACATGATTGAGATTCATATGAGTTTTGTATCACTATTCATCTATGTTACTCTAGTGATGTTATTAAAGTACTCTATTCCTCACACTTGCGGTGTAATGGTGACAGTGTGTGCATCGTGTAGTACTTGGCGTAGGTTAAGATTGTAATCTCTTGTAGATTATGAAGTTAATTATTGCTATGATAGTATTGATGTGATCTATGCCTCCTTCATGGTGTGATGGTGACAGTGTGCATGCTATGTTAGTACTTGGTGTAGTTGTGTTGATCTATCATGCACTCTAAGGTTATTTAAACATGAATATCTAATATTGTGGAGCTTGTTAACTCCGGCATTGAGGTTCGTGTAATCCTACACAATTAGTGGTGTTCATCATCCAACAAGAGAGTGTAGAGTATAGCATTTATTTATTCTGTTATGTGATCAATGTTGAGAGTGTCCACTAGTGAAAGTATAATCCCTAGGCCTTGTTCCTAAATACTGCAATCATCACTTGTTTACTGTTTTACTGCATCTGTACTGCCTGCAATATTACCACCATCAACCACACGCCAGTTGTAGCATCAAGCTACTTTCTGGTGCCGTTACTACTGCTCATATTTATTCATACCACCTGTATTTCACTATCTCTTCGCCGAACTAGTGCACCTATTAGGTGTGTTGGGGACACAAGAGACTTCTTGCTTTGTGGTTGCAGGGTTGCATGAGAGGGATATCTTTGACCTCTTCCTCCCTGAGTTCGATAAACCTTGGGTGATCCACTTAAGGTAAACTTGCTGCTGTTCTACAAACCTCTGCTCTTGGAGGCCCAACACTGTCTACAAGAATAGAAGCACCCGTAGACATCAGTCCTCGTCGGTTCTCTTACACCAATTAAGGATGGACCCCGACCACGACGACAGTCTGGGATCGAACCAAACTCCTTCGCCGGCAGATGCAACCCCTCATAGACCGCAATACCGTGGGGACTTAGATGGCTTCCCCAACCTACCGCTTGCACTTCGGCGACAAGTGTGCTACGGACAAAGCCGTGGGGACTTTTTTGGCTTCCCCGGCCTACCGCTTGCCCCGACAGATGACAAGTGTGCTACGGTAAAGCGCGTCCGTTGATGTACAAGAGGTGGAAATACGATTGACTATTCCGTCCCACTCCAGATCTTATGGTTAACACGGGTATTACGGCACAAGAATCACTGGACGACATTTGTTGTTTAATCCTAGATGGATATAAACTCTTGCAATGGAACCTCCACCATATCAACACAATCCATGGTTCCATTGCCCACCACATAGTCATATTCGTAGTTATGAAAATAGTGGTTTCGTTTTTTATGCAATAGTGATAAACATAGTACTTTGCAATTAATTTGGTAAAAATACTCAAATGACATGAGCAAGTGATGAACTTGCCTTTCTTGACTGCAAGATTATGCAGAAAAGGTCTTCGATACGCAATAACTCCAAATTCTGAAATAGCATCATCGTCCGGTAAGGACGATGTTTAAAAGATTGGCAAGGATGCAATAATGCATATGTATGAGATGCAATCGTTCTAAGCGTGTCCTAACCCCGATGATTTAGGATTAGTGAGTGGTAATGATTAGTTCAGGTGTGTTGCACTTTTAGAGTGATTCACAAACAAGGTTCTTATTCAGGTGTAAGTACTTGGTATTATAAACATGTGCTGCAATATATCATAGCAATAGCATTGATAGCACACAACAATAACATTTGGTATAATCCTAACATGTAATGAATAGTGGTTGATTTTAGCACTATATGGCATGGTTAATGATTAATTATCATATACTTCAAAAGAATAACTTTTGAAGAACATGTTCTTTAATAAAGAACAAGTATGATAATTAGGTTGATGGGGTTCTATGGTTGACTATGGTTTCATTTTGTTTCTGGAGTAAGTATTAGATGGATCATAACATAGTTGGATTTATCAGCAACTAGGCTTGATTGGTTTTACTTAAGCATAAGCAACTTAAGCAATTAATTATACATGGTTGCTATCATGGTGGTTTCATCTTGCTGGTGATAGCTGGTTATTGGCTATGGGTCCTATTTTGCAGGATTGATGATGGTTCATTATTTTCTTCAAAAGAATAACTTTTGAAGAACATACTTCTTAAATAATAAGAAGTATAACAATTAAGGTTGAGGTTGCCTAGGGTTTACCTTTGGATTCACTAAGTAAAGAATGGTTGGTTCCTGAATAGGATGATTCATAATTATCTAATATTAGTAGGTTATAGTGGAACAGGGTTATGTAGTGCAAAGTAATAGGTATGGTTGCTATTAGAGTTCATCACCATGGTGTGATGCTAAGTAGGAATGAGTAAGGTTGGTAATTTTGATGATAGGAACTAGGGTTTAGACTTAGGTGTTCCTATTTGATCATCTAGGTTTGAGGAGATGAACACATGGAATGCTAAAGTCTTAGTGATAGGCTCCTATATTTTATGTGGACCTAGATATGCACTTAGTGTCTAATTATGGATCTAGGTATGAAAACAATGTCTTTTGATCACATGTCCTAACCTAGGGTTTAGGTTTAGAAGCAAATTAGGTTCACAAAGAATAATGAAGCTAGGATTCCTATTTGAATTAGGGTTTTAGGTTTCACATGTAATGATGAGGTTATCACTTTATTTATAATAGAACTAGGGTTTCCTAATTACCCTATAATTCTTGGATTAATAACTTCATTAGTAAAGTTAAAGTTATTAATAACTTTGAAATGAAAATAATATTGGATTTATCCTTTTATTATTTTAAAGAACTAATAATTAAGGTAATTATTAATTAGGGTTTAAATCCTCTTATTAAGGATTTAATAAGTTATAAGTAAAGGAAAATTAGTTTTAGTATTTTCTTGATTTACTTACTGGTTTTTATTAAATTTTGAGGTTTTACTTAATTATCGAATTTTAATTGAATTTAGAATACAAGAAACGGTTTTAAATAACAAGTATTAGACAATTAAATTTTTATTAAAAATATAAATTTCATTTTATATTTTTATTGGATAGATTTTTCTTTTCTAAGAATTTTGATATTTCATTTGTAGTTTTCTGAGCTTTTATGAATTTTCTACAATTATTTGAAGTTTCAGGCATTTTCTGTAAATGAAAATAAACTAAAACACTAGACACACCCGTGCCTGTGCTACTCACAGACACAGACAGGTGGGGTCTGGCTGAGTCAGCTGCCACGTAGCGCCGATGTGGCAAGAAGCACGGTGACCGGTGGGCAGTGGTGGTGGTCGCCGGCGATTCCGGTTCCCCGCGAGGCCGTGTGTGGGCGTGTTGGAACGAGGGCAACGAGAGGAACCTACTGGTGGTGTCGCCGCCTCCAAATGGTCGCCGGAACTTGGCCGGCGGCAAGACGGAGCGGCAGAAGCTCACGGTTCTACGGTTCTAGGCATGCTACGGAGGGCTAGTGGAGGACCTAGGATGCTCAGGCGAACCAGGAACTCAGCGCGAACACGACAGGCTTGTCGGCGAGGCGAAAGGTGGTCGACATCGCCGGAATTCGTCGTTCCCGGCGTTGGGGAAGACGAGCTCGACGGCGTCGATTTCGAGCGCGATGGCTCAATTCCTCAGGCAGGTTGGGCAAGTCGAGGACGGCGAACGCGATGGCATCCACGGCTAGGCCTGAGGCTTCCTCTATCGCCGGCGGTGAACGGAGGTTGGCGAGCTAGGGTTTCGGCATGGAGAGAATATTGAACAGAGAGGGGAAGAAATCGGGAGCTAGGGTTCATCACGGCTTTTATACGGCGCCAGGACGCGCCTCGTCACGATGCCGATGAAGGAGAGGGCGCCAGCGACTAGGAGAATCGAAGCACGGCTTCGTGCTAGCCGGCATGCGAGAGGAAGGGGATGAGGACGAGCTCCTCCCTTTATTTTTTATCGAAGGGGTATTCGGGCTGATCCTGGGCTGGTGCTTGGGCTGCGTCGCTGGGTTGTTGTTGGGCTGATAGGCAGGCTGCTGCTGGGCTCCTTCGGCTGGCAAGGTCCAGGTAAGCTTCTCTCCTTTCTCTTATTTCTTTTCTGTTTTTCTTTTATTTTTATTTTCTATTTTGTGTTTCTTTCCAATTTGAATCTGATTTGAATTCAAATTGTATTTGCAGGTTTCTGATTGTGTTATTTCAATGAAGATGTAATAACTATTTCACCACTATTTCATTTGAAACAAGTATTTTGTATTGGATTATAATGCATAGTTGTGGCTTGTTCATAATAGCAAATAGGCATGGGTTTCAATTCTCATTTTTAATTTCCTTTTTCTTGTGAATTAATTCTTTTAGGATTTATGAGAGTTGATAATTGCAACTCAAAGTATTTCAGAGGTTATTATTAAGACTTGGTTCCCATTTGAGAAGTGGATGACTTACATATGATTTTATGTGATCACCAACTTATTAAGGTTTTAGAACTTCTATTCTAACCCCCTTTTAAGGTTAACACTATCATTATCTTTGAAAGTATCTAAGGTAGGTATTGTTCCATCATGGTTGATCTTGGTTACCAAGATAAATAGTTGATCACTACACATATGGTTTTAACCATATATTGTAGCACAAGGTTTTTCTTATGTTCAAGAATTGAAGCATAAGATTTATTTGATGTGCAATTCTAGGGTTCAAATGCTATTTACCTAATGACACATGGGTTGAATCTTAATTGTGGTTTAGGTTTTATTTGTGATCACCCAAGTGATACTCAAACTAGGGTTGAGATTTAATTCTAGGGTGTAGAGATGAGATGACACCATATTGCATGTGCTAGGGTTTAATCTCCCCTAACCATGATAAGGTGGTTACTTGCTTAATATTTCATGTGCTTCTCTAATTACTAAGGATTTGGGAATTGGTTTTATCTTCTACCAATTAACTTCTATTAGCATTCTCAATTCTAACATTAAAGTAACTATATTAGTTATAGTTCTTTTTATAGTTAACTTTGGTCACATGGAGGTATGGTTTCTCACCAAATAAAGTATAGTGTTTAACTCTAAGGTTTTCTTAGGTTCATTAATTTATGAAATATAGATATGGTAGGATTCTAATTGTGATCACCAAGTGGTTCACAAGTAAAGGTTGGGATATAAGTCTAGGGTTGCTTACTAGTGATCTCCCCATGATTTCATGTGGTGAATGATATCTACTTATCCTATTAGGATTTATCTTATCCTCACATATCTCAAGAGCATGATCATGGTTAGACATGATCAACTTGTTCTTGATATCATTACCTCAAGTTCTTAGGGTTTATGATCATCACTGAATTTATAATGATCAAGGTTTGGCTTCCTAAGGTATCTCTCCTGAGTTAAGTTTCTCACTTCTAAGATCAAGTATTGTCTTGATTAACTGAGATATAATATCTCTCTTATAGTTTCTTGGGTGGACATGGTTGTGGTTATTCAATAGGTTATATCCCAGGAGAATGTCTGAGATATTCTGTTAGGGTTCTACTTAAACAATGTTGATATTATCATCTGGGTATATGGATAGTTCTTTCCTTCAAACTCAAGTGTTGCCTCAACTAACTTGAGTGTAGCACCAAAGCTTGAGCTCTCTTTCATAGGAATAGTTTAATCAAGGGTTTATGGTGTACTCCTAATATCTCCTTAGGTGTCTAGGCTAAGGTTCCATTTGTCTAGCTGATTTGGGTTAGTCTCTTCCTCACCTTATCAATTCATGGGCATGGTATTATTCCATGTGATAATAGGGTATCTTACCACTCCAAGATGCAATGGTTAATCTCCTAATACTTTAGTTCAAAGGTTGTCCTTTATTCTTAAATAGGTAAAGCTAAGATTGGTATGAGTGGTCTCTCTCTCATTTGGGGAAGGACTTTAATACTAACCTAAGGTTAGGCTCCATAGAGAATGATGTGGTCACCAATATCTGTGGTTAACATAAATGGATTCTCTCTCTAGGAAATATCTTGAATAAGATCCTAAGGTTCCTCTTAAAGATGATGATTGGAATACTTGGATGTATATCCAAGGTTTAACTCAAGGTTTGTTAATGCTTCTCTAATAATTATAATAGAACTCTCACCTCTCTAGGTTTGATGCTTAACTATTTGGAATAGAGAAGAATATATATCTCTAGAGTTGATCTCCTTGTCATGTTTCCAAGAATGAAGTAAAATGAATACCATGAGGTTCATGGTAGGATCATGGATTAGTTTAAGACATGGAAAAGATAAGTCAGGAATGATTTCTCCATTTTATTGTTACTTGGTTTGTAATTGAACAGATGTTCTTGTGTTGTGGCAATGATTACCATATTATGATCTGTTCTAAGATCAAGTAGTTGATCATTGAGTAAAGTGTTGTTGTGTTGATTATTAGTTCCATTTGATCTAACCCGTTAGATCAAATCATCTCTTCCCAAAACAAGGTTTTAACAAAGTCACATTGAGGTTTATAGCGCTTGACTTGATGAGCTACTTCAATTCCACCAAGGTCAAGTGAAACTTCAGTTACTGTGACTGTCTTACTTTAAAGCGCAAAAATTCCCCAGATTTTCTATGCATGAATGCAATGCACACATCTGCTTCTTCTATTTTTGTAACCCCAATACCTGGGATATTACAGTCTCTACCCCTTAAACTAAACTTCGTCCTCGAAGTTTGAACTCTCTCACGTTTCCGGAGTGTAGATCTGACTTGTGCAGACTACGACTTTTCTCGAACTCCGTGGTGATCTCACTGGATATAATTGAATATATCCCTTATCCAAATTCTTCCTGGAATCCAATAGTATATGTCTCTGAGACATGGCTTCTTACTTCAATTCCATGATTTCTTTCAATATCATAATCTTGTTTCCTTTCCCATTGAAGATTCAATGATTGGTACTTCTCTTCTGGTGCTGCTAGTCTTAACTGAAGACTGATTTGATAATACACTCCTAATTGATAATTAGGTCTTTGTTTTTCCATTACTACCAAAAGTGCAATAATGGTACTTAGTAAGGTACTTACTATGGAATTGGTCTTGATGGTTTATTTCCCTAAGAATGGATTGGACTCATTTAGTCCATCCAATCATGGTTTATAGTTGATACCTATAACTATTTTGGGTTATTTAGGTTCCATGAAAGGAATCTTTCAAATAGACTTTAGTTTTGGTATGGTCAATCTACTTCAGTCTTCGGCCTTCTTGAGCTGTATTTGGTCTATGGTATTTTCTTCGTCCAACTTCTTTATGCTTGACTTACTTGAGCTTTCGTACTTTTGAGTAAATACTACTCACTTTCTCAAGTTATAGTCCACTTCTTACTTCCTCGAGGTATGATCCTCGGCTTCTGGTCTGACATCCTTCTGGAAGTAGTGTTCAACAATCTTATGAAAATAAGATCGAACTTCCTCTCAGTTCAGACCTTCTTCATCAATCTGGCTCAAAATATTGAGTTATTGTACATCCAACTCAATCTTTACTCTACCCCTTAGAGTTTTCTTATGTTCTTCAACATGAATCCTTCGACTAAATGATTATAGTTCATTGTGATTTGGCTGAAAAAAATTTATTTGTTCTATCAGTTGTGGTTTATCTGATACCAACTGTGGTTCATTTGATATCAGTGTGAGTTAGTTGATACCAATTGTGGCTATTTGTTATCTAAAATGGACTCTATTATAGGTTTTGATCAACTGGTCAGGACATCCTCTACTTTATCTCGTAGTATTGATCCTATACAAATTGTGGTCTTCTGATGTCAACTATAGTCTTCTTATATCAACTATGGTTTCATAGGTTATCTTCCTTCCCTCAGGGTTTATTTTGCAAGAAAACCACTATGAATATAGTATCCAAAGTGATTCCCCATGGATTCCCTCTTCTATATTAATTATGGATCTGCTTGAGCTTCACCCTAATCACCAGATTTCTCACCTTCATGATTCTAATGTACTAAAGTACTCCTCTGTTGAGGCTAAGCATGAGTTTTGGTTGATACTTCCTTTAGAGTATTGTGGTTACTTCCCACAATTTTGCTTCCTTCTTTTGATGAACCTTCATCTTGTCTTCAGGATCTTCAGAATTCGTCACTTCCTCACACGAATACCATTAACCTCTAGATCTATAGCATCAAGTAAGGACTTGATATTGCAACATTCATTTGCATATCAACGTCAAACTTCATGTATGGATCTAGTCAAACAATGAAAATCCAATAAAATCCAAGAAGATTCAGCTTTGTGCATATAATACACACCATCATAAGCCTGAATATCATAGTTGAGTAAGACATCTCTAAACATCAGGCTGAGATGTGTAGTATATAACACCACATAGGATAGGTTTATATCGTGATACTTAGCACGAGCATTGGGATTCTACTATTTGTCTCAACATTTACCTTAATTGCACAATTGCAATAAGATAAACTTGACACAAAGTGGTCTGGAATAGTTGAAGTTAACCTGGTTTTTTTTGGAAGTACTATCAAAGTATTATACCATATATAAATGCTATTGAGGACTATTTTGTATGATACCACTAGTTCTAATATGGTTACTCTGAATACATATTTATTAGGATATAGTTCCTATACTTCTAAGCGTTTCTACCATAAGCATATGGTCATGATGTGCTTGGCATACTTCCCATATTTTTGGAACACAGTTCTTGCACTATTGTCTGGCTTCTTATTGTTCTCCTCTTAAATGTTTATGATGTTCTATTCCATCACATAATGATTCTCAGGTGAATCATATATGATTAGCAACTCTACCATGTAAGTAGACATATATTATTCCCATCACTCTTCCTTACTTCTCATGATTGACTCGTCATGGTCTATACTACCTCATATCACTTGTTTTTGTCACTTACTATCAGTTGTTTTACAAGTGTGGATAATTTACTTACTCATTACTTAACTTGGTCTACATTTTCTATTAGGATATCTTAATTATCTTCATCACTTGATATTACTCCTATTACAGGTCTGGATAATTTTTACTTAACCATAACATTTGTTGGTATACATCTTCCAATAGGATATTTTCCTTATGGTTGTATCCTCTCTTTGGACTACCCTGTATTGTATACCAACTGTGATCTACTCATCTATTGTTTTACGAATGTAATGGTGTGCTACATGTCTGGGATTAGCTAACTTTACTTAGGAAAGATAGGTAAGAAATGTGGACTCTAGTGTGTCAGGATTATTCTCAAGTGAATATCCATCTCAAGTCATAAGAATATTTGGTTTAACTAAGACAACTTCCTATAGACACTACCAATCCTATAGGTCTCCTTTAAAGGGTTTTAATCCTAGGGTCAAAGCATTTGCTCTGATACCAACTGTGGGGACCCGGCATACCACTGCATGGTGTAGTATGCAAGTCTGATATAACACCAATGAAACACCGTTCCACTAGTATTATATCGCTCAGAGTGGTACAACAGAAACATATGCGGGTCCAAGGCATGTCTATAGAATTACAACATTGACTCTATTACATAAGATCAGCACAGCCTCCTACTTTACAATGAGGTAAATCTGCAAATAAACTCCAGAAGAACGACTCGTAGTCTAATCCTATCACGAACTCTATTTGTAGAGTATTTGAGGAGCTATAGGGGCTATGAATAGATTCTAGCTAAATAGGAGCTAGGTTTAGGAAGCTAGTTCCCTTCTATGGCTAAACTAGGTTTTCTCCTTGTTGGATGAGGTATCTGACTCTTCTAACAAGGTCCTGTCTCGTGAAGTAGTTGTTGACTCCTCGGCCTTCGAGTTGTACTGTAGATCCTCCTTCGATGCCTCCATATCTAAGCAGGGGATTTAAGAGTGGGATGAGTACGAGCGTACTCAACAAGTTCATTATAGGAAAGAGGTGTTTAATGCACTAGCTACAGCATTAGACCAGAAAGTCTAATACCAATGCAGGTTTTCATAACCATTTCTTCAAAAGGTTGCTTTTATTCAGAAGAACTATGTCCGTCCGCCTTCACCGGTTTACTAGAACTTCATGGAGCTCCTTTCCGGCCGCGTTCGCAGTTCCATATCCCGGAATAGGGAGTGACATGTCACGGTTCTTTACACTCTGCAGAGGTGTGTTGCTTTACCCATAAGAAATCTTAACCTTGGTGCCAACCGGGCTCGAGTTTCCCGTCCACACTTCCTATGGTGTGAGGCCCGGTATAAGGTCATAGCCAATCATATTCCTCCGCTACCTCGCACACCCACCCTTTGCTGCATCCCCGACCCTGGGTCCTCGTCGGTCCTCTTACACCAATTAAGGATGGACCCCGACCACGACGATAGTCTGGGATCGAACCAAACTCCTTCGCCGGCAGATGCAACCCCTCATAGACCGCAATACCGTGGGGACTTAGATGGCTTCCCCAACCTACCGCTTACACTTCGGTGACAAGTGTGCTACGGACAAAGCCGTGGGGACTTTTTTGGCTTCCCCAGCCTACCGCTTGCCCCGACAGATGACAAGTGTGCTACGGTAAAGGGCGTCCGTTGATGTACAAGAGGTGGAAATACGATTGTCTATTCCGTCCCACTCCAGATCTTATGGTTAACGGCACAAGAATCACTGGACGACATTTGTTGTTTAATCCTAGATGGATATAAACCCCTGCAATGGAACCTCCACCATATCAACACAATCCATGGTTCCGTTGCCCACCACATAGTCATATTCATAGTTATGAAAATAGTGGTTTTGTTTTTTATGGAATAGTGATAAACATAGTACTTTGCAATTAATTTGGTAAAAATACTCAAATGACATGAGCAAGTGATGAACTTGCCTTTCTTGACTGCAAGATTATGCAGACAAGGTCTTCGATACGCAATAACTCCAAATTCTGAAATAGCATCATCGTCCGATAAGGACGATGTTTAAAAGATTGACAAGGATGCAATAATGCATATGTATGAGATGCAATCGTTCTAAGCGTGTCCTAACCCCGATGATTTAGGATTAGTGAGTGGTAATGATTAGTTCAGGTGTGTTGCCCTTTTAGAGTGATTCACAAACAAGGTTCTTATTCAGGTGTAAGTACTTGGTATTATAAACATGTGCTACAATATATCATAGCAATAGCATTAATAGCACACAACAATAACATTTGGTATAATCCTAACATGTAATGAATAGTGGTTGATTTTAGCACTATATGGCATGGTTAATGATTAATTATCATATACTTCAAAAGAATAACTTTTGAAGAACATGTTCTTTAATAAAGAACAAGTATGATAATTAGGTTGATGGGGTTCTATGGTTGACTATGGTTTCATTTAGTTTCTGGAGTAAGTATTAGATGGATCATAACATAGTTGGATTTATCAGCAACTAGGCTTGATTGGTTTTACTTAAGCATAAGCAACTTAAGCAATTAATTATACATGGTTGCTATCATGGTGGTTTCATCTTGCTGGTGATAGCTGGTTATTGGCTATGGGTCATATTTTGCAGGATTGATGATGGTTCATTATTTTCTTCAAAAGAATAACTTTTGAAGAACATACTTCTTAAATAATAAGAAGTATAACAATTAAGGTTGAGGTTGCCTATGGTTTACCTTTGGATTCACTAAGTAAAGAATGGTTGGTTCCTGAATAGGATGATTGATACGTCTCCAACGTATCGATAATTTCTTATGTTCCATGCTTATTTTATGACAATATCTACATGTTTTATACATACTTTATGATGATTTTATGCGTTTTCCGGAACTAACCTATTGACAAGATGCCGAAGTGCCAGTTCCTGTTTTCTGCTGTTTTTGGTTTCAGAAATCCTAGTAAGGAAATATTCTCGGAATTGGAAGAAATCAACGCCCAGCATCTTAGAATCCCACGAAGCTTCCAGAACACCCGAGAGCCACCAGAGGAGGGCCCTGTGGGCCCCAGATGATAGGCTGGTGCGGCCAGGGGGTGGGCCGCGCCCCCTACTGTGTCGTCGCCTCGTCAGCCCTCCGACTCCGCCTCTTCGCCTATTTAGGCCTCCCTGACCTAAAACTTCGACACCGATTGACGAAACCACAGAAAACCTTCCAGAGCCGCCGCCATCGCGAAGCCAAGATCTGGGGGACAGGAGTCTCTGTTCCGGCACGCCGCCGGGACGGGGAAGTGCCCCCGGAAGGCTTCTCCATCGACACCGCTGCCATCTCCACCGCCATCTTCATCAACGCTGCTGTCTCCCATGAGGAGGGAGTAGTTCTCCATCGAGGCTAAGGGGCTGTACCGGTAGCTATGTGGTTAATCTCTCTCCCTATGTACTTCAATACAATGATCTCATGAGCTGCCTTACATGATTGAGATTCATATGAGCTTTGTATCACTATTCTATGTGCTACTCTAGTGATGTTATTAAAGTACTCTATTCCTCCTGCACAGTGTAATGGTGACAGTGTTCGCATCGTGTAGTACTTGGCGTAGGTTATGATTGTAATCACTTGTAGATTATGAAGTTAATTATTGCTATGATAGTATTGATGTGATCTATTCCTCCTTTCATAGTGTGAAGGTGACAGTGTGCATGCTATGTTAGTACTTGGTGTAGTTGTGTTGATCTATCATGCACTCTAAGGTTATTTAAACATGAATATCGAATATTGTGGAGCTTGTTAACTCCTGCATTGAGGGTTCGTGTAATCCTACGCAATTAGTGGTGTTCATCATCCAACAACAGAGTGTAGAGTGGTTTTATTATGTGATCAATGTTGAGAGTGTCCACTAGTGAAAGTATAATCCCTAGGCCTTGTTCCCAAATACTAAAATCACTGCTTGTTTACTGTTCTACTGCATCTGTACTGCCTGCAATATTACCACCATCAACCACACGCCAGTTGTAGCATCAAGCTATTTTCTGGTGCCGTTACTACTGCTCACATATATTCATACCACATGTATTTCACTATCTCTTCGCCGAACTAGTGCACATATACATCTGACAAGTGTATTGGGTGTGTTGGGGACACAAGAGACTTCTTGCTTTGTGGTTGCAGGGTTGCATGAGAGGGATATCTTTGACCTCTTCCTCCCTGAGTTCGATAAACCTTGGGTGATCCACTTAAGGGAAAACTTGCTGCTGTTCTACAAACCTCTGCTCTTGGAGGCCCAACACTGTCTACAGGAAAAGGAGTGTGCGTAGACATCAAGCTATTTTCTGGCGCCGTTGCCGGGGAACGAAGGAAAGCTACACCATTTCCTCCCTCATCAACAGTGCGCCAGTCCTGGACAGCATCAAGTATTTTCTGGCGCCGTTGCCGGGAGGAAAGGTAAAAGGTACTCACACTCCGGTCTCGGCTACTAAGCTATTTTCCGGCTCCGTTGTAAGTACTCGAAGCTATTTCCTTTAGATCCTGCAATTGCATCTTTTTGTTTCTTGTTTATCACTAGTTTGGCATAATGGAAAGCAACATGGAGCTTTTTATTCTTTTTCCTGAGTTAAGACATGGATGGTTTGATGCGAAAATTAAAAAACCCATGGAACACATTAGTATGAACACTTTGAATACCATTGTTGCTAATGATATGGAAAATTCTAAGCTTGGGGAAGCTGGTTTTGATGAGCATGATATTTTTAGTCCCCCAAGCATTGAGGAGAAAATTTTCTTTGATGATACTTTGCCTCCTATTTATGATGATTATAATGATAGTAGCCTTTTGGTGCCGCCTGTTATGGAGGATAAATTTGATTATGATTACAATATGCCTCCTATATTTGATGATGAGAATAATAATGATAGCTACTTTGTTGAATTTCCTCCCACTACAACTAATAAAATTGATTATGCTTATGTGGGTAGTAATTATTTTATGCATGAGACTCATGATAAGAATGCTTTATGTGATAGTTATATTGTTGAGTTTGCTCATGATGCTACTGGACATTATTATGAGAGAGGAAAATATGGTTGTAGAAGTTTTCATGTTACTAAAACACTTCTCTATATGCTTAAAATCTTGAAGCTGCACTTGTTTTATCTTTCTATGCTTGTTGCATTATGCTTCATGAACTTGTTTACTTACAAGATTCCTTTTCATTGGAAGCATGTTAGACTTAAATGTGTTTTGAATTTGCCTCTTCATGCTCTCTTTTGCTTCAAATACTATTTCTTGAGAGTGCATCATTAAAATTGCCGAGTCCATCTTAATGGCTATAAAGAAAGAACTTCTTGGGAGATAACCCATGTGTTTATTTTACTACTGCACTTTTATTTTATATTTGAGTCTTGGAAGTTGTTACTACTGTAGCAACATCTCCTTATCTTAGTTTTATTGCATTGTTGTGCCAAGTAAAGTCTTTGATAGTAAGGTTCATACTAGATTTGGATTACTGCGCAGAAACAGATTTCTTTTCTGTCACGAATCTGGGCCTAATTCTCTGTAGGTAAATCAGAAAATTATGCCAATTTACGTGAGTGATCATCAGATATGTACGCAACTTTCATTCAATTTGAGCATTTTCATTTGAGCAAGGCTGGTGCCTCTTAGGAATTCGTCTTTACAGACTGTTCTGTTTTTGACAGATTCTGCCTTTTATTTCGCATTGCCTGTTTTGCTATGCTTGATGGATTTTTCTATTCCATTAACTTTCAGTAGCTTTGTGCAATGTCCAGAAGTGTTAAGAATGATTATGTCACCTCTGAAAATGTGAATTTTGATTATGCACTAACCCTCTAATGAGTTGTTTTGAGTTTGGTGTGGAGGAAGTTTTCAAGGATCAAGAGAGGAGGATGATACAATATGATCAAGGAGAGTGAAAGCTCTAAGCTTGGGGATACCCCGGTGGTTCACCCCTGCATATTTCAAGAAGACTCAAGCGTCTAAGCTTGGGGATGCCCAAGGCATCCCCTTCTTCATCGACAACACTATCAGGTTCCTCTAGTGAAACTATTTTTTATTCCATCACATCTTATGTACTTTGCTTGGAGCGTCTGTTTGTTTTTGTTTTTGTTTTTTTTTGAATAAAGTGGATCCTAGCATTCATTGTGTGGGAGAGAGACACGCTCCGCTGTTGCATATGGACAAATATGTCCTTAGGCTTTACTCATAATATTCATGGCGAAGGTTGAACTGCTTCGTTAATTGTTGTATGGTTGGAAACGGGAAATGTTGCATGTGGTAGTGTATAACAAAATACTTGTAGAACATTGAGCTTTGATAACTTGATTCTTTGCAAATGTTTTGAGGTATTTAGATGGTAAGGCTTGCTGGATAAATAATTTAAAATTAGTAGTGGATTGTTGTCTTTAAGCTTGTGCCGTACTACAAACTCTATTTAAATAGTTGAAGGTGTAGTTGGACTTGAAAGCTTTCCATGTCTGAGAGTTCATCGTAATAACTAAGTTGTGCTGAAGGTCGAGGGAGCTAGCGGGGTACTTCTGCCACCGTGAACGGCCCTCCTTGGAGTAAATTTTAATCATGCTCTTAATGATGAACCTGCTAGTTGTTTGCAATAAGCTTGTGAGTTCTTTTTGACTAATGTTAAGCTACGGTTTTTGGCACTTCCACCATCCAAATTTGCTAGCATCTTCGGTACTGTGCATTGCCTTTTGCTCACATTGAGAATTGTGCATACTTCGCCAGTACATCCAAACCCGGGGGGGGGGGGGGGGGACTTTCTCTTGTTCTCCTACACATAAGCCCATACATCTCCTCAAAACAGCCACCATACCTACCTACCACATCATTTCCATAGCTGTTCCGAGATATATTGCCATGCAACTTCCCTTTTACATTACATGCCATGTTGTCATTCATTATTTATATATTGCTTTGCATGATCATATACAGCTGATGTGTGGTTTACCCATGTTACGCTAGATCATTGCACATCCTGCTACACAGGCAGAGGCATACAGTTTCATACATCATGTTTTATTCACTATGAGTTATTTGTACCAAAAAGTGTGTTGTCATATTAGGATGTTGCCCCTAAAAGTGAAAAGAGCCATGGAGGCCATCAAAAAGAGAAAAAGAAAAGAAAGAAAAAAAATAGAAAAGAAAAAGAAAAAAGAGAATAAAGAAAAAGGGGGCAGCATTACTATCTTTTATCCACACTTGTGCTCATGTTTAGCACCTATATTCCATATGAGAGAGTTTTCATATTTTACTAGTATAACTATGTGGGGAATTTACACTATAGAACTTGGGTTGTATATTCCAATGATGAGCCTCCTCAAAAGTGCTCTAGGTCTTCGTGAGCAACCAAGTTGGATGCACCCCCACTAGTTCCATTGGAGAGCTTTCATACACATATAGCTCTATGTGCATCCGTTGCATGGCAATCACTACTCCTTGCATCGCTTTGATCATAAGGCTTCCTCTTGTCTAATGGTCACTTATAGCTTTGCAAGCCTTTCTTCCATTTGGCCTTCCAAACCCCCATTAACGTTCTTTATGCCATAACATCCTGGTGCTAATACCAAATGCTTGCGCTCACCAGTTGAGTAGACTTCGAAACAGTTGATTCATGACGTTCATGTTTATGTTTACTTGACGTAATCCTTCTTATGTTGTGAAAATTTACTTGATGCTTGGAATGAAGGATAGAACTTCTACGCTGAATACTTAACACATCTTTAATGAACTTTGTACAGTTTCATGTCTTTGAAGCAATAGTTCATGAAAACTTCTAGCTTATTTGACTCTTGCATTATCATCTCTTATATCAATATAGACATTTTCTTTGAGTGATTTGATCTCAGTTCATATGCTTTACATTATTATTGGATCAAGATTATGTTGGTAGCACGTCACTTCAGAAATTATCTTTGTTATCGTTTACCTACTCGAGGACGAGTAGGAACTAAGCTTGGGGATGCTGATACGTCTCTGACGTATCGATAATTTCTTATGTTCCATGCTTGTTTTATGACAATATCTACATGTTTTATACATACTTTATGATGATTTTATGCGTTTTCCGGAACTAACCTATTGACAAGATGCTGAAGTGCCAGTTCCTGTTTTCTGCTGTTTTTGGTTTCAGAAATCCTAGTAAGGAAATATTCTCGGAATTGGACGAAATCAACGCCCAGCATCTTAAAATCCCACGAAGCTTCCAGAACACCCGAGAGCCACCAGAGGAGGGCCCTGTGGGCCCCAGATGATAGGCTGGCGCGGCCAGGGGGTGGGCCGCGCCCCCTACTGTGTCGTCTCCTCGTCAGCCCTCCGACTCCGCCTCTTCGCCTATTTAGGCCTCCCTGACCTAAAACTTCGACACCGATTGACAAACCCAGAGAAAACCTTCCAGAGCCGCCGCCATCGCGAAGCCAAGATCTGGGGGACAGGAGTCTCTGTTCCGGCACGCCATCGGGACGGGGAAGTGCCCCCGGAAGGCTTCTACATCGACACCGCTGCCATCTCCACCGCCATCTTCATCAACGCTCACTACAAGAAAAGTTGCCATGGCCGACGAAGTTGAAGTCGCGCCGTGGTTGCTGGTGTACCATGGCCGACGATTTTGGGTCTGTCCGTTGTGCATGTCAAAATGTTTTTTTCTCATTTTTGAGGCCACCTAGCCCGACGAAACCGGCCAAAACGTTGCGTATGGTGGCCCGGGACGTGGTGCATCTCGAATTCTCGGGTTCGCCGGCCGAGTCAACGCAAATCCGCACCGCCGAGGGATGTAGGGCCCAGATGGCAGCCTCTCTGGCATTGTTTTTTTCTCGATTGCGCCATCTCGTTCAACGCTCTCCGATCGAGCCGTTTACGATGCAGGATCATGGGTCCCGCATGTCATCCTCTATGAACCAAAATTCTTTCTATTCTTGGATTTTTTTTGACCCCCTGATTTCTGGCTACTTCCTTTTTCTTTTGATCGCTTGCCGCCTTGGAAACGTTGACACCGCTGCTGCTAATTGGGGCTTGCATGTCATCCTCTATGAGCAATCAACTTTCTTTTCTTGGAGTTTTTTTTGGCACCTCAAATTTGGTCACTTGCCTTTTTCTTTCGATCCCCTGCCGCCTCTCAAACGGTGATACCGCTGCTGCTAAATGGGACCCGCATGTCATCCTCTATGTACTATAAAATTTTCTTTTCTTGGATTTTTTTTGGCACCTCATATTTGGTCACTTACCTTTTTCTTTCGATCCCCTGCCGCCTCTCAAACGGTGAGACCGCTGCTGCTAAATGGGACCCGCATGTCATCCTCTATGTACTATAAAACTTTCTTTTCTTGGATTTTTTTGGAACCTCATATTTGGTCACTTGCCTTTTTCTTTCGATCCCGTGCAGCCTCTCAAACGGTGATACCGCTGCTGCTAAATGGGGCCCGCATGTCATCCTCTATGTACAATCAAGTTTCTTTTCTTGAATTATTTTTGGCTCCTGATATTTGGTCACTTGCATTTTTCTTTCGATCTCATGCCACGTTGAGGACCCTGCAGGCTCATGGGACCCGCATGTCATCCTCTATGTACTATAAAACTTTCTTTTCTTGGATTCTTTTTGGCACCTCATATTTGGTCACTTGCCTTTTTCTTTCGATCCCCTGCCGCTTCTCAAACGGTGATACCGCTGCTGCTAATTGGGACCCGCATGTCATCCTCTATGTACAATCAAGTTTCTTTTCTTGAATTATTTTTGGCTCCTGGTATTTGGTCACTTGCCTTTTTCTTTCGATCTCATGCCACGTTGAGGAACCTGCTGGCTCATGGGACCCGCATGTCATCCTCTATGTGCTATAAAAATTTATTTTCTTGGGTTTTTTTCACCCTCTGATTTTTGGCTATTTCCTTTTCCTTTTGATCCCCTGCCGCCTTGGAAACGTTGAGTAAGCTGTTGACTCATGGGACCCGCACGTCATTCTCTATGTACAATCAACTTTCTTTTTCTTTTGATCTCAAGCCGCATTTGAAACGTTGAGACCGCTGCTGCTAATTGGGACCCGCATGTCATCCTCTATGTACAATAATGTTTTTTTTCTTGGATTATCTTTGGCTCCTGATATTTTGTCACTTGCCTTTTTCTTTCGATCTCATGCCGCCTTTGAAACGTTGAGTAAGCTGCTGGCTCATGGGTCCCGCATGTTATCCTCTATGAACAATAAAAGTTTCCTTTCTTGGAGTTATTTTTGACCCCTAATTTCTAGCTATTTGACTTTTTCTTTTGATCTCCTGCCCCCTTTGAAACGATGAGGACGCTGTTGGCAGGTCGGTCTCACATGTCATCCTCTGTGAATAATAAAAGTTTCCTTTGATGGATTTATTTTGAACCCCTAATTAATTTCGGGATATTTCCTTTTTTTTCCTTTGATCCCCTGTCGCCTTGGAATCGTTGAGGATGCTAATGCCTCATGGGTCCCGCATGTCATCCTCTCAGAACGGTAAATGTTTCTTTTCTTGGATTTTGTTTACCAAATGATTTTTGGCTAATTTTTTCTTTTGATCTCATGCCGCCTTTAAAACGTTGAGGACGCTGCTGGCTCACGGGTCCCACATGTCAGCCTCTATGAACAGTAAACGCTGAGGATGCTGCTGCCTCATGGGACCCGCATGTCATCCTCTTAGAACGAAAATGTTTCTTTTCTTGGATTTTGTACCAACATATTTTTGGTTTATTTTTTCTTTCCATCCCCTGCCGCCTTTAAAACGTTGACGACGCTGCTAGCTCATGGGTCCCCGATGTCAGCCTCCCGTACAAGAAACATATGATATCTTGATTATTTTGCAGACAATAAACAGTGTATTGCGCTCTGAGCTATATCAAACGGAAAATTAAATCTTTATTTTTACATAAAAAACTTGTATGTTGAATCTCCTTGTTTTTTTGTCTTTGCGAAGCATAGGACTTTCCTGTTTTTTTAGAAAATTCGGAACTTTCCTGTTTTGGAGTGGGCTGAAATTGTACGAGTCAAAAGGCCAAGCAGGATAGTTCGAAGGCCAAGATGTCCAGATGCAGCCCAATTGAAATCTTTCTTCTTGGATTTTTTTCACCCCTGATTTCTGGCTACTTCATTTTTCTTTTGGTTCTGTGCCGCCTTGGAAACGTTGAGACCGCTGCTGCAAAATGGGACCCGCATGTCATCCTCTACATACAATAAAATTTCTTTTCTTGGATTTTTTTTGGCTCCTGATATTTGGTCACTTGCCTTTTTCTTTCGATCCCATGCAGCCTCTCAAACGGTGATACCGCTGCTGCTAAATGGGACCCGCATGTCATCCTCTATGTACAATCAAGTTTCTTTTCTTGAATTATTTTTGGCTCCTGATATTTGGTCACTTGCCTTTTTCTTTTGATCTCAAGCCGCATTTGAAACGTTGGGACCGCTGCTGCAAAATGGGACCCGCATGTCATCCTCTATGTAAATAAAGTTTCTTTTCTTGGATTATCTTTGGCTCCTGATATTTTGTCACTTGCCTTTTTCTTTCGATCTCATGCCGCCTTTGAAACTTGAAGTAAGCTGCTGGCTCATGGGTCCCGCATGTCATCCTCTACGAACAATAAAAGTTTCCTTTCTTGGAGTTATTTTTTACCCCTAGTTTCTGGCTACTTGCCTTTTTCTTTTGATCTCATGCCCCCTTTGAAACGATGAGAACGCTGTTGGTAGGTCGGTCCCACATGTCATCCTCTATGAACAATAAAACTTTCCTTTGATGGATTTATTTTGAACCCCTAATTAATTTCTGGATATTTCCTTTTTTTCTTTTGATCCCTATGACCTTGGAATCGTTGAGGATGCTGCTGCCTCATGGGTCCCGCATGTCATCCTCTCAGAACGATAAATGTTTATTTTCTTGGATTTTTGACCAACTGATTTTTGGTTTATTTTTTCTTTCCATCCCCTGCCGCCTTTAAAACGTTGACGACGCTGCTGGCTCATGGGTCCCCGATGTCAGCCTCCCCGTACAAGAAACATGTGATATCTTGATTATTTCGCTCTGAGCTTTGCAAACGGATAAATTAAATCTTTATTTTTACATAAACAAACTTATATGTTGAATCTCCTTGTTTTTTGTTTTTGCGAAACATAGGACTTTCATGTTTTGTAGTGGGCTAAAATTGTAGGAGTCAAAAGGCGTCCAGCACGATAGTTCGAAGGCCCAGATGGCAAGATGCAGCCCAATTGAAAAATATCTTTTCTTGAATTTTGTTTTGACCCCCTGATTTCTGGCTACTTCCTTTTTCTTTTGATCCCTTTCCGCCTTGGAAACGTTGAGGCCGCTGCTGCTAAATGGGTCCCGCATGTCATCCTCTATGTACAATAAAATTTCTTTCTTCGATTATTTTCGGGTCCTGATGTTTGGTCACTTGCCTTTTTCTTTCGATCTCATGTCGCCTTTGAAACGTTGAGAAAGCTGCTGGAGCATGGGTCCCGCATGTCATCCTCTATGAACAATAAAAGTTTCCTTTCTTGGAGTTATTTTTTACCCCTAATTTCTAGCTACTTCCTTTTTCTTTTGATCCCCTGCCGCCTTTGAAACGTTGAAGACTTTGCTGGATCATGGGTCCCACATGTCAGCCTCTATGAACAATAAACATTTCCTTTCTTGGAGTTATTTTGTACCCCTAATTTTTGGCTATTTGCCTTTTTTTCTTTCGATCCCGGCCGCCTTCTAAACGTAGAGGACGGCTGGCGGCTCGTGGGTCCCAGATGTCAGCCTCCATGGACAATAAACCTCTCCTTTGTTGGATTTATTTTTCACCCTCTGATTTTGGCTATTTCCTTTTATTTTGATCCACTGCCGCCTTGGAAACATTGAGTAAGCTGCTGACACATGGGGCCCGCATATCATCCTCTATGTACAATCAACTTGCAAGATCTTCGAGCGAAAGAGCTTGTATTAGTGGGACCCATATGTCAACCTCTATGTACAATAAAAGTTTCATTTCTTGGATTATTTTTAGCTCATGATATTTGGTCACTTTCCTTTTTCTTTCGATCTCTAGCCGCCTCTGAAACGTTGAGTAAGGTGCTGGCTCATGGGACCCACATGTCATCCTTTATGTACAATAAAGTTTCTTTTCTTGGATTTTTTTTACACCTGATTTTTGGTCACTTGCCTTGACGCTGCTGGCTCATGGGTCCCACATGTCAGCATCTATGAACAATAAACCTTTCCTTTGTTGGATTTATTGTTTACCCCTAATTTCTGGCTATTTGCCTTTTTTCTTTTGATCCCCAGCGGCCTTTGAAAACGTTGAGGAACCTGCTGGCTCATGGGACCCGCATGTCATCCTCTATGTACTATAAAATTTCTTTTCTTGGTTTTTTTTTCACCCTCTGATTTTTGGCTATTTCCTTTTTCTTTTGATCCCCTGCCGCCTTAGAAACGTTGAGTAAGCTGCTGACTCATGGGACCCGCATGTCATCCTCTATGTACAATCAACTTTCTTTTTTTGGAATTTTTTTACCCCTAATTTCTGGCTACTTTCTTTTTCTTTTGATCTCAAACCGCATTTGAAATGCTGAAACCGCTGCTGCAAAATGGGACCCGCATGTCATCCTCTATGTACAATAAGTTTCATTTCTTGGATTATTTTTGGCTCCTGATATTTAGTCACTTGCCTTTTTCTTTCGATCTCATGCCGCCTTTGAAACGTTGAGTAAGCTGCTGGCTCATGGGTCCCGCATGTCATCCTCTACGAACAATAAAAGTTTCATTTCTTGGAGTTATTTTTGACCCCTAATTTCTGGCTACTTCCTTTTTCTTTTGATCCACTGCCTCCTTTGAAACGTTGAGGATTCTGCAGACTAATACAAGCTTTTTCTCTCCAAGATCTTGCAAGTTGATAGATTAAATCATAGAATTATTAGGATATGTTTTAAATTTCAAATCCACTTTATGAATTATTAAAAATACCGTTATCCATGTGGGTATGGAGCGATCAAGGATTTTCATATTGGGCATGAGCAGTTTCAAAAATTGGAACCCAATAATTCAAAATAAATAAAAACAACTTTTATGTATAATCTCTGCGGTTTTTTTTTTTTTTGCCATTCATAGGATCTGTGTTTCATTAGAAAAGGGCCGAAATTGCATGAGCAGAAAGGCCCATCTGTAGTTATTGGGCTTCGACAGCCGGAGCAAGTAAGCCGATAGCAATTACCATGTAGATGGCCATTGGCAACCCAAAGTGAAATATTGGGCCCAACAGGGGAAGACTGAACAGTACTATTTTCTAATTGGAAGGTGGTACATGGCGTAATCCTGCCAAAAAAAAAGATGGACACGGGTTGCTGAAATTTGCCCATCTGCGCCTAATATCGCCGCCGCGGCTCCGCTTCCGCCGCCGCGGCTCCGCTTCCGCCGCCTCCATGCCTCGTCTCGCGTCGAGCTCGCGGTACTGCCGCGTCTCGGGCACGGGGTACCGCGGCGTCCACGCGCGCCCCAAAGGTACGTATTACGCGGAGATACGTGACGGCGGCGAGCGCATCGGCCTCGGCACCTACGAGACCGCGCACGAGGCCGCGCGCGCGTACGACGCCGTGGCGTGGCGGCTCGGGCGCCCGTGATCGTCGATGAATTTCCATGACGTGTGGACGCGCCAGCAGGCCGAGGATCTCGCGCCGCCGCCGTACATTGTTAGACAGGAGGAACAGCGCCACCGCCGCGAGACGGAGCGCCGTTTGCGCATCGCCGAGCGGGACGAGCGCGCGGCGCGCGAGTGGGCGGCCCGCTTCCCCGAGGATGTTGCCGCCGAGAACGAGCACTTCCGCAGACGGAGGGCGGAGAAGGCGACGAGGCGGGCTGCGAAGAAGGAGGACCACGCACGACGGAGGGCGGAGAAGGCGACGAAGCGGGCCTTCATCGAAGCGCAGCTCGCCGGGCCGACCACCATTGGAGAGGATGACCCCCGTTGGATTGACCTCTTCTCGTCGGATCCGGTGTCGGGCACGACACCGGACTCGTCAGATGTCGAGTTTTAGTTTTGTTTTATCGCACTACTTTGTAAAAATATGAACTACGGAGTATCTATCAAGCTAATTTTATCCTATTTTATGTCTATTTCTAGTCTTTGTTTGATCTTCTGTTTTACTGCACTCTATTTTTCATTATATTCTGTTTTTGGCACTGCATTTATAGCGCCTCTGAAAATACGCTGTTTCAGCCCTGCATTTGGCCGCCACAGTTTGCAGCTTCCGGTGAAGCTATTGCCGGCTCCATGCGCAGCATCAGCCCACAGCGCCAAAATATAGAGCCACTGCTGGAGTTGCTGTAATATGTTTGTCAGCAGGAGCTTACCTAATTAGTGAAAAAGATGTTCAGCGTGGGATTCGAAAAAAAGATCTTCATGTTTTTTTCCTAGCGATCCTAGTTCGGACTTTTGATTGTGTTGGCTAGTGCATGTAGCTTGACACCTGTATTATGTGATCCTGATATGAGGATAAGAACACCTTCAGCTTGCATTGCTAATGGTGTCTACTGCAGCAGTGGCGTACCTTCAATGGAGACTTATGCAAGAGAGTTGGTACTGGTGAGCCTGCACTTGACATCATCGTGCCACCTGAAGTAGGTCGTGTATTGGGATTAGACTGATAAGCATAGCACCTTGCAAAGAACAAGATGATGCTAGTGTTGGTTAACGTGATTTTACGCCAAAAGTCATGTATGCTCAACAGGTGCCGTACCTAGTTTGGATATTGTGTTGTTACCCTTTTGTGGTTTGGTGTTTGTCCAACAGAGAAAGCTACTCTTTTCCCGTGTAAGTGTTATTATGTGAACAAAAGTTGTATGTAAATATATATCGGTCAGAGAACCAAGATTGCATATTCTTGCCTGGTTATAACACATAAATCATAATAACAATTAAAGAGAAAAGGAACATTTGCCTTTGCAATGTGATTGTGCCAAGTAGATTAGACAACCAACCACAAACATTACAGGTCAACAGCCAAACGCATGCGAAAGTCCTAAGGTAAGCTCCATAATACATGTTGAAACCAAAAGCCTAGAAACCATAAGAAAGGTAGCTCCACATCACAGTTCCAATGACAAGACATACTGATCATAAAACATATATCAAGTCGGGACAGCTGCACCACCGGGTAAGCATCCATGGGGTCCGGCTCAAGAGCAAAGACTGTGTGAATGCTTTGCAAAATGTGGCTCTTGCCTCACCCCACCCATACATCTTATCATGGAACCTTACCAAATCAGCATGAATCATCTTGACATAAACATAGCTCCTCTCTCCATGCTGATGGGATTGAACAATGCGCCAGTTGCAGTGCTTCAGCTTGTCAAACAGTATGCAGGAGATGACGAAGCATGCTGGCTGGTCTTTTGTAGTGACAATGGCTTGGAGTAGCTGGTCCTATGAACCATCCAACTGGATCTTTAGAGCTTGAAGGACAGTCCGTGCCATATAAGCTACCGTTGCTGACTCCAGCTCGGGTTCAGGTGAATGACAGCTGACATCTTGTCCTCGAGATGCAGATCCTTCTTGATCAGATTCAGCGGAATCATCACCACTACTTATAGGTGCATCAGGTTCTACAGAAGGCACATCAGGTACATGCTCCAGTTCATAGGAGTTGGGTGGGACAGCACCGTTTGCTGAAATCTCTACAATACCAACTCCAGGTAGACCACCAGTCTCTACAGAGGGTAAACCACCAATATCCACTTCAGAGGATTCTCGTGGCACGACACCTTTCGCTAGAGGCTCTACCCTACCAGCTCCAGGTCCACCACCAGTCAGTACTGTGGGCATAGTCATGACGGGTTCTACCAATACAAAACCTCCTTCGGGTGGCGTGGCAACTTCGGGTGCAGGATCATCAGTAGCAACTCCAGCATCAGCACCAGTTACATCGGTCTTGACAATAGGTAAACCGTCTTGCTCCAGTTCAGAGAATTCCCGTGGCACGACTCCGTTCACTAGAGGCTCTACACTAGCAGCTCCAGCTGCACCACCAGTTTCTACAGCAGGGGGTAAACCCAATCCACAACCTTCTTCATGTGGCACGATGATGCCAGGTATAGGCTCATCAGTACAGGTCCATTGCATCAGTCTCCATAGACAGTAAACAAGGTGGCGTCGGAGGTTTAAAAGACTGGCATGCCATTTCACCTTTGTCATGAGACAATATAGAGTTTTCTTCAACTCTATGTTTCTGCAATAATAAGCACATGAACAGAAATTAGACCAGAGCATCTAGCCATCTAACAGGGGCAGCGGCAAAACAAGCGTCGATCCATATGTTTACCTTGTCATCTGGGATATCAGAACACACCGATTTAGAAGTCATTTCACATAGCATCCGCTTTTTCGTTCCTTCCCCTACGTCCATCTGGAATAAGTAATACTATTGATCACATAAAACTAATTAATCAAATATATGCATATGTTGAGAAGTTTGCACGGCAAATTGTGGATTCTGCTTTTATCACCTACGAATCGTCGTTCTATATATTTACCTTGTCATACGGGATATCGAAGTCACAGAATGAGAAGTCATCTCACTAAGTATCGGTTTTTTCGCTCTTTCCCCTCCATCCATCTGCAATAAGAAGTACTATTGATCACATAAAGCCAATTCATTGAATATATGCATATGTTGAGAAGTTTGCACAGCAAATTGTGGATTCTACTTCCAATCACCAAGTAATCTCGTGAGAAATGCATGATCAAGATATGTTTCTCCCTCTTGATCGACATCTGCATCTCCATTAAGACTAATTATCGTGCGATGGTGCTCTTCAGAAGAGCGCATACACTTCCAATCACCAGACAAGCAAAAAATTGTTGATTCTAGTAATGCTTAATCAGCAGTGGCCATGGAACGACCACAGATCGACCAAGCAAAAAAAAAATCAACAGCCTACTGACCACCAGGCAAAACAAACTAGGCCCATACATGGCCTCACAAATCATATCAAACATCGATCAAACTAGCAAGTTTGAACATGGATTACTAATTTATTTTCTGATAAAGTGAGTATATTAATATCGAAAGATATTGATTACACTGAGCCTCTGCAACAACGCAATACCTTACTGGTAGTACGGATGCACATGGATTCCTAATACTCCCTCTGTTCGGTTTTAATTAGTCGACGCGAGGGAGAGAAGAAAATGAACTGTCGATGCTTTCAACTAGAGTCAATTAAATACGAACGGAAGAAGTACGTAGTAGTATTGACAAATATCCGGATCTAGTCTAAAAACAAATTGGCATGTAAATCCTAGTAGTCTACTAAACTAGGATCAATACCCTAGATTAGGGTTGCAAGCGGCGTCCGCGAATCGTCCCGCAAAGCAGAAAATTAGAGAAAATAGTGGTTGAGATTAGAGCAGATTTAAAGCACTCGCACTGAAACTAGTTAGCCCGCTACCCACCCCGCTTGACACCCTGCCCTAGATGTGAATCTACACCAAATATTCAAACAAGGATGAGCAACCGCCAATAAAATTTTATCTGCACATCATCATCTCTACCATACACAAGGGTATGGTGATTTCACATACAGCCATTGTTGCCGCGGGACGAGGATGAGTGATGCGCCGCGGAGAAGGTGCCTCACGCCTCTGTCGCCGCCGCCGTCGAAGAGGAAGTCGAAGCCGCGCGATTGTGGTCCGTCGCCGATATGGAGGTGGAGCTACTAGGGAAGAGGTGGAGGTGGTGGTGGAGATGGAGTGATGGTTTGTACTAGTGGCGGCCGGTGAGGTAGTTATAAATACAGCCTCTCTCTCTTTTTTGGCAAGGAATGCAGCTTCTCTTGGAAGGCAACGAGGCAACGCACTCCAGATTTCGTATATACTATAATATAATATGGGCGGAGAAATTTGGACGCATCTGTGTTGTCTTGTCAAATGAATCACCAGGATTTGCTTTTAGTACTCCAGATTTGGGCGACCCAAGGAAGTAGAGATAGTAATGTACGCCATCTAGCTGCACGCTATCAAATCAAATAAATGGTCATGCCATTTACTTTTAAGATGGTGCAGCAGTTATTCTGACCAAAGAAACATGCACGTCTGCTGATTATTTTGATAGTACTACTAGTAGTACTAATATTTCTGATGGGTATACATTTAACATCCGCTAGCAAAGAATGTTTGGCACATTGTTCTTATGGCTTTCAACATCACACCCCTTAATAATATTATTAATCAATGTTTGGGCAATTAATTGAGTGTGTTAATAAAAAATTAAAACCCACAAATCCAACTGTACTATTTTTAGGGCCATATGAAGGACAAGGAATGATTTTAAATGCCATATGGAGTACCTCCAACCATGTGAAATATTGTTCTGTCATGCAGGTGATACCCATGGCTTCGCATTAAATCTGTATGTTGTCCTACATACAGTCAACTATGAAGTACCACGATTTGGTTTTTGGGTGCAACCGGCTAGAGAATGATGCACGGGTTTGTACAGCCAGTACAATTCACATTAAGACTTTCTGATAGGATGTTGATGTGTATATGTAAGAATCATACACTAGAATGTCTTCTATATTTAGATGGCTGATCTATGTTTATACTTTCTGTGAACCATGAGGTTAAGACCTTTGTACTGTAATAAAGATTGCTAAATAACAGTATATATGTATGCCTCTAGGGACACTGAAACAGCCAAACAACCATGCATGTGTATAGACCGTATTTGATCAAATTACAAGAAACACCTGGGTTCATGCAAATAGCATCAATTTATTAGCTATAAATAGTTAAATAGGAGTCAAGACCAACTGAGCGTTGGTGTAGCTTGGGATGAACCAAAACTCTGATTGTCTTTGTTCCAGTCCAGCGCGTTGGTGTAGCTTGGGATGAACCAAAACCCCGTATGCCAGTTGGCCGCTGGACCGCTGCTTGAGAAAGAGATGCTTTGGTGGTCTTCGCCATTTAGACTGAAGCGGAAAATTTCTTGATGTGATGTGTCAAACTTAGAGCCAATGGCCTGAGGCGTGGTGTAGATGCAGTTTCTTCTTGTCAAATATCCTGGGGGAAATGTTGCACCACCCACTGGCATGAAAATCGGATAGTTCAACCCAAGGAACATAGAATAGTCTCCAAGATTAGTAACCCTTTCCCACGAGTTGGCTGGAAGTAACCGACTAGTGTCATTCGAGAATACAAAGCAGGTATACCCCGAATAGCTGTGAACAGCGTGACCGCAATGGACAGAAGGGGTACTATCATAATAAGTTGGAGCACCGTCAGCGTCAAAATCCATTACGCCACGTGCATAGACCAGGAGAAGTCTAGAACGATATTGAGATCTTGCCAGCCACCACGTACGACTATTAGAGTCAAAATCATCATTGTCATCAAATCCAGCCGTCGACGGAATGAATGGAGCAGGGAGCACTATAGGACCTTGAAAAAGGAAAGAACACGTCACATGAAAATATATTTCATGATTTATCTACTAGTGATATTGATTTGATATTGTAGATGCCAATACTAGTACTTTATAAAATCATGGTCGAACATAAGATGGTTTGAAATATATTTCGAACATCTTGGTAAAACTTCATATGGATTTAAAACATGTTCCCCAAAATATTGGTCCAAATTTTAGATGGTTTGAATATAGTACTCCTTATTCTCTAGAACCGGGGGAATATAAACAAATGAAAGTCTTTATCAATATTGCATGGCATCTTTATTGATTCTATTTCTACTCTACCTTAAATTTTCCAGGGAGTAATAATAAAGAAACTTAATTACTAGGGGGCCTTTTTCCTACGAAACAACATGCACATTAGACCATACTAAAATTCCTATAGATGTTAAATTCTATATATGTCCATACCACAAGAGGGTTATGGTGTGCGCCTATGGAATTCCTTTAAGCCAAAAGATGCCAAGACAGTTCAACAAAAAAGAGGTGAAATACTATATAAGTTACGTATAAAAAAAAGATAGGGAGGAAATGTTACCAAATTGATTAGGATCCCATGCATAAACATTTCCAAGCCCAGTAACGGCGAACACAAGTCCGTTATGTATAATTGCATCGCAGTATATGGCGCCGTACTGAAACTGGTTTTCAAGAAATATCCATGTATGAGGATATTCGCCATGGAGGTAGGCAATTGCAAAGTCGAAGATTGCGACAAGGGAGAAATCTTTATACCCCCTAGCAGCTGTAGGAACTTGGCAAATAGCTATCTTCTGCAGTTGAATAGCATCACCCTGATACTCCAATATAAGTGGATTGCGTGTGGTTTCAAACTTCTTCGTCAAAGATGGAAGCTTAATCTTGCGATGAGTGTAGACATTGAGGAGGTTCCACTTGCCTTTGGGGCCAACCATGGCGATCCAATCTCCATTGGCGCCTGCCCGCTCCTCATCCTTACTGTGTGGCATTAGGCAATCATAGGAGAACCTGTCCAGCGGCACTAGTTTGCACTTGCTGTGCACCGACAAATCCTCCTTGAACTCCCATGGTTTATCCGCCGGGTCACAACAGAGAACACATGGAAGGCCAAACGGCTGAGAAGCAGGCAGAGTGGTACTGTATTTGGCTGACTGAAGAATACTTTTGAAGGAACCGACTAGGGACGCGGCGGTGATGGTGTCGCACTGGCTGATGAGCACTTCAAGGGGGCCTTCCGTAAACACCTTGTGAAACAGCCCAGATCCACATACCCTGCTCGATTTCGCCATCGCAATGAGGCAGGTGGTACAATGGGGTTGGTATTTTCTTGGGAGATTTACTGATTCGAACTTTGGGAGAGAGATGGCGATCAATGGCGGCAGGTGGGGGTTTGAGTTGGAGAACAGAGGCTCTCAAACTGGGCACTGCTGGATAGGATGCGAAAGCGCCATGGCGGAGACGCATGCGCGTGCTATGGAAGCTGGGCGGAGTGGGGATAGACGGCGGAGGTGAACCGAGACGCTCCTCCTCTTATGCATATATACTGCCTACTGCAGTTTCGAGGAGAGTGTGAATGTGTTCAAAAAAAGAGGAGAGTGTGAATGTGTTCAAAAAAAGAGGAGAGTGTGAATGTGTTCAAAAAAAGAGGAGAGTGTGACTGTGACCCGACACCCGAGTAGGAGCAGACGGACTATAGGAGTAGCCCCATCATTACAGTCCATTAATCGTGCTCCCTACAATAAATAAGTGAAACGTCCCAGGCTTGTGTTGTCTAATCAAATCGATGGCCATGTCAGTATTATGGTGAACAAATAAAACAAATACACACCAACCTTGTTCTTTTTGCAACATGGAGTACACCAACCTAGCAAGGCATCAACCTTCTCGCCATCAACTAGGACTCCGTGGCTCCGTCTCACCAAAGTTGTCTCAACTTTGTAAAATAAAAATACATCTATCCATCTAAATTTTAACAAAGGTGAGACACTTTTGGTGGGACCGAGGGAGTACAAAAAAACTTTACTACTCCATGCTAGTATCGGCCACTTTTCGAAAAGTAATTCAAATTTCAACTGAAGGCGTGCTATTTTATGGTCCTGAAAATTGCCAAAAAAAATACAACCAAAAAATGCAACAGATCCATGTTAAGGGGGTACACCCTACGCAGTATACATTAAGAAACTTCAAAACTTCAGCGACCTTGTAAGAATGTCCATGACAGCGCAGTTTTGCAAATTAGGAAGAGACGAAATATGAATTCAACCAAAGAAATCTAAACGAATCCTTAGACAATAGCATAGTTAACACGTTCAGAAAAAAAATGATGACTCCAAAAGAACAACATTAGCAAGAAATACTCCATTTTAGTTTGAACTTGCAGTCACATACATATACTAGTAGTACTGCCAAAATACTATAATACTCCGAGCTGCATTCTAGCACTCCAACTAGCTAGCTAATAATTCTGGAGTAGTAGTACTACTATACAAGTCCAAAATACATCCGAACGAACCCTACTTCGAACTAAACTACTCCCTCCGATCTTCGAGTAACTACATTGCAGTATGACTAAACGAAGATTATTGTATAACCTTCTTGTTGATGCAAACGCAGATAGGCAACACACGCTGCCCTCCATTACGCCGTAACGGGGCGGCACCGCCAGGAAAGAAGTGAGCTGCTGCAACATGATTGAGCTAGGCGTCGGGGAGCTCGTCGGCTCGATTACCGCCATCAAGGTGTCCGTCGAGAGGTCACTGGTCCCAGCCGGCGCCGGCGACGGCGGACCAATCACCAGCAGCTGCACCTTGTACATCGGAAACAAGCACGCGGCGGACCTGATGCACACACAGGACACAATGGTGGTCGGGCCGAGCGCGCCAACGGTGATGGCGAACACGCTACCCTCTTCTTCCCCACTGCCGATGAACAGGTGTCCCCGCGGTTGTACCGGAACATGAACTATGCACCAGGCGGGTATGCCATACTGGAACGTAAACACTGGGATGGAGTGGGATGCTTGGAGGTGTACCAGGAGCTCCCGCGGCGGGCCGGTGAAGCTGCAGCCGGTATTGATGGCCTCTGTGCAGCCGCACGGACCATGCGGGCACGCGATATAGTGCTTGTAGGACTCCATGGAGGTGACCAAGCTCTGGCAGCCGACGCACTTGACAATTGCCCCAGATCGATTCGACGGCGGCAATCTTGCCCCAGATCGATTCGACGGCGGCAACCTCGCCGGCTGCTCGCACTTCTTGCACGGGTTCGGCGCAAGCTCGCCAACGCAACACCGACAGCCCATATGACCGCCCTTGCACTGCACGGAACAACGTACGTGGCATCAGTTATCATTAAAATTTCTCACAGGTGAACCTAAGAATGAAATCGGAAGGGAGCGACCTTGGATATGGAGGGTTTGAAGGGCAGCAGGCAGAGGGGGCACAAGAAGAGGGCCTCCTCCATCTTCAGAGAAGAGTGATCGGGAAAACGAGAACGGGATGGGTTCTTTTTTTTATACATGCCTTGGAGTGGAGTATGGATACTACTACTTATAGGAAGAACTTCCTTGCTAAGAATCGGCGTCGGCCGTACGCAACCATAGATGCACCAGCGGCTCTGCAGTTTGTCAAAGTAAAAGGACAGAGCTGCAGTGACTTGAAGTCTCCAAATCTCATTGTGACTTGGTGCCACCATCTACCAACCATTTGAGATCCAACGTTCCAAACTATCTCTTATTTCGAACCTAAAAACAAAAATTATTCAGAAAATTATGAAAAAAATCCAGTAAAATGTAGATGCCTTGTTCTAAAATCTATGAATATTTCATCCCACTCGGACGACTAGCTTGTGATTAAAGAGCTTTTTACGTATACGAGCACTAGTTTAAACTAAATACTCCCTCTGATTGATATTAATTGACTTCAATATGGATGTATCTAGAACTAAAATGTGTCTAGTACATCCATATTAGAGTCAATTAATATGAACCAGAGGGAGTATATATTTGCTCACAAACCTTTGATTCAAATCGAATGAAACTTCACCAAAATATAAATCGAAATATGCACGATTAACTGAAAGTTCTTGAAATATTTCTGAGCAATTATAATAATTATTTAGTTTAAATTCTAAGTCGATCGCATACATTGGATCTGAGATGGATGGTGGATGGTGGCACCAAGTCACTGTGAGACTTGGAAGTATCAAGTCAGTGAAGCTCTATCCCAAAATAAAAGCTTCGTGAAGGGGGCAGTTTGGTTCAAAAAAGAAGACAATGCCAAGCAGTTGTCAAACAGTACCCATATAGTCAAATGTACTCCCTCTGATTCAAATGAATTGACTCAACTTTGTCTAGATATATATGGATGTATCAAGTCACTGAAGCTCTATCCCAAAATAAAAGCTTCATGAAGGGGGAAGTTTGGTTCGAAAAAAAATATAGTGCCAAGCAGCTGTCAAATAGTACCATAACGTCAAATGTACTCCCTCCGATTCAAACGAAATGACTCAACTTTGTATTTTTGCATGTTAAAGGTTTTTCGTAAAACTTGGCCAATCTTAACATAGTTTGCCTTTCTAAAAAAAGATATAAGCCCTAAGGCTCCTTTGATTCATAGGATGGGAAAACCATAGAAATATGAAAAACATAGGATTGAGATTTAATGGCTAGTTGAATCATATAGGAAGATGAGTTGTGTTTGATTGTGCCAAAGGAAATTTTCCATGAGGTATGACCTAATGTTTTATTCTTATAGGATTTGCACTGCAAGATTCCTGTAGGATATGTTCCTATGAATCAAACAACTAGTGTGGGGAAAATTCACATGTGATCTAAATCCTACATAATTCCTATACAAATCCTATATATGAATTTTAGTTGTTAGGTCACTTAAAATGACTTCACTTGAAGGGTTACATTTTTGTTTTTTCTGAATTAGTAGTGATGCCTAACCATATATATACCTAAACCAAGATAATCAGCATAAACTTATGTATATTAATAGTAAGCGCATATATGAATGTTTTTTTTATCTACAAACCCAGGGTCATATATATGTACATAGAAACATGCATATATGCTAGTTTTTGTACCTTGGTGTGTTCCTCTTTTGGGCTATCTTTTTTGTTCACCGGTTCACAACCAACGCCCTAGATTAATTTGGCACTTAGAAAATAACATTTTGTTTTTGGCGCACTAACACAAATAGTAGTAGCACGGTCAACACTGTAGAGAAGTACAAAATAAATGTGTGTGGGAAAAATTTACTTAAAGTGACCATTACAATGAGAAAAAGGGTAGAACCAAGCATTGCACAGGGAAAAAGCAGTGTAGTGCCCAGAAGAAAAAAAACAAGTTGGGCTATACTCCCTCCATCCTGAAATAATGGGTGTAGAGTTAAAATTTGTCCATAAAAGAGTGTACTTCTCGTTTTGCAATGCACTTCAAAATTTGTCCACAAAAGAGTGGTACTCCTAGTAAAAAATATTTCTTTCTCATCACGAGGGATATAGTTTCTTTACGACTAGTACGTACTACCTCCATCACAAAGCTTAAGGGTTCCTTTGATTCAAAGGATTTGCATAGGAATTGTGTAGGATTTGGTTCCTATGGGAAAATTTCCTATACATGTTGTTTGATTCATAGGAACATATCCTATAGGAAAAAATCCTATAGGAATCTTGTAGTGTAATTCCTATAGGAAAAAAGCATTAGCTCATGCCTCATGGAAAAATTCCTTTGCTACAATCAAACATACTTCATCTTCCTATAGGATTCAATTAGACATGCCATTCCAATCCTAAACCTTTCCTATTCCTATGCTTTTCCTATCCTTTAAATCAAAGGAGCCCTAAGTCTTTTTTTAAGAGTCAAAGCAAGTAAAGGTTGACAAAAATTTAGAACAATCTATCAACTAATATAATATTTTGTAGATACCATACCAAAAAAATTCATTGTCTATGTATTGATATTAATTTTGTATTTTGCATGATAATGATTTTTGGTAAAATCTTAGTTTACCTTGACATAGTTTGAGCTTCTAAAAATAATATAAGCCTTACGCTTTGGGATGGAGGTAGTAGTATTTAGCATAATATGGTTTTCTTATTTACTACATGCATTTAGCTCATTGGAGGTGGAAAAGTTGAAGAGGAAAGTGATGGTCGATGACAGTTTCCCAATGTAATAATAAAATCCTTAATATGCCTTGAAAACCCACACGTACGCTCTTTCTAGGACAGAGGCAGTATGAGGTAATGCACCCACGCGCTGTCATCTGCCCGTTCGTGCTATGTCTCCCAAATCTTGAAATATCGTCAGTTATCCATTTCACGTCCACACTTCTCCCTCTCTCCACGGACTAGGAAAAAACCCTCTCTTCGCTTCCCCTTCCCAATCCACCGATGGAGAGCCCAACCGACGCCGTCAACGCAGCGAAAGCGAAAGCCGCGCGGCTGGCCTTAGCCGCAGAGGAGGCGTCCAGAGCCGCGACCCAGCACGCATGGCCGCAACAGCGGCGATCATCGCCGCAGCGGATGCCAAAGACGAAGCGGAGGCCATTGCCGAAGGTCGGGCCATCGGTCGCTCATCGGCATCTGATGCTGTTGGTAGATGGGTCCACTCTCTTGGGAAGCATCCCCTAGATGACGAGGACGAGGTTGAACTCATCTTTGAACCGCCGCCGATGACCTTCGACGAGAATATCATCGACGAGGGGGAGGAAGTATGTTCCGATTCACCTCTCTCCCTTATTCAACATAGCCCTGTATCGATTTGCGCTATGGTCTCTCCCTCTTTTTTTGCGCTATAGCGTTTTGAATTAGCGTCAGAATCTTTTTAGATTCATATTCAGTAGTTGCAACTGCTACATATTTGCTTCACATCCGATTCACCTCTCTCCCTTATTCAACATAGCCCTGTATCGATTTGCTCTATGGTCTCTCCCTCTCTTTTTTGCGCTATAGGGTTTTGAATTAGCGTCAGAATCTTTTTAGATTCATATTCATTATTAGTTGCAACTGCTACATATTTGCTTCACCTGTTTATTTGGCATGTATCAGGTTGCTACTGATGAGGTTGACAGCGATGTCGAGTCGCGTCATAGGAAGGCCAGGGCCACTCTCAACAAGCTTAAGGCGGGGAAGTTCGACAAGTATTGGAGTGAACCCTGGACTGGTGCCAGGAACAGCTGCCCCTTCTGCACAAAGAGCATAAAGGTTGACTTTCAAAGCGTCTGCGGCATCAAGAAGCCGGTGGGTCCGGCTGTCTCAAAGTTGGGGAAGCGTTAACCGATCCGGCTTCATAGCCAACCACATGGCCTATGGGCTATTCCTAAGGAAGAAAATGAACCAAGCTATCGAGACCGGTCGTGTGCCTCCTCCCAAGCCCAAGCCACCAAAGATTAAAGGTATGGGCAGCAAGAAGCAGAAGAAGCGGGACCGGGAGGAGGCGACAGGAAGAAGATGGTAAATATACTCCGTAACTGCTGTGCATGTTTGTCTCTCCTACTGCTTCAAAAGCAGCATCTTTTGTTGAACTCTGTTTATGTTTGCTGCTCAGCAGCGTTTGTGGTGAACCTATTAGTTTAATTAGGGGTTGTTGAACTATATATGTCTGTGTTGAACCTTGCTTAATTAGGTTGTGTTGAACTCTGTTTGTGTTGGCGTGGGAAGGGGGGCATGATGCTACCCTGAATTTGCGGGACCCCCAAAAAACTTGCAAATACGAGTGATGCATCCAAAAGGAACAAACTTTTACATGGTAGACCCCTGTATGAAAGCAAGAAATGCGATCGGGTCCTTAACAGCCACCGCCCGATTGATCGGGGATTTTGCCTGCCTACCGCATGTGACTTGTGCTCACCGAAGTTTGGGACCTCATGCATGGGCACCACACGTAAGTGACAGACTGTTGGTGTAAAAACTCGGGTGATTATTATCTTGCATTAGTACAAAGTTTCCTATGGATTCAAGGGTTGGAAAGCCAAGTTAACTCATTTTCATGACTAAGAAGGAGCCAGGCTTACTTTTTCATTTTCATGTTTTAACTTGTTTAAATCTTGGTCAAACAAAGGATTTGACCAGGATTCAAATGGGCATAAAAATTCAAAAAAAAAATAAAAAAAATCACATAAGCTTCTTATGTCATCTAGTAAGCATTACAGTTGATCAACGAAGTCTAGACATATTCAAACCAGAAAAATCATGTATATACCCCCTAACCCTAAACTCTGTCTTATGAAGTCAAGCATGAAGAAAAGTGGTTTTGGGTTTCAAACATTGGAAATTAAAAAAAACTCCCAAAAGCTTCATTTTGGAGTGACTAAGAAGAATCCAGGCTTACCTTTTCATTTTCATGTTTTAAACTGGTTTAAATCTTGGTCAAACCTAGGATTTGACCAAGATTCAAATGGACATAACAAATTCAAAAAAATCAAAACCAAAACACATAGTCTTTTGATGTCATATAGTAAGCATTCAAGTTGATAAACAAAGTCTAGACATATTTAAACAAGAAAAATCATGTATATACTTGGCCCCTAACCCTAAACTCTGTCTTATGAAGTCAAGCATTAAGAGAAGTGGTTTTGGGTTTCAAACATGGAAATTTAAAAAACCTCCCAAAAGCTTCATTTTAATTATAGATTCGTAGGTCGATTTTTCTACGTACCTTTTTATTATTACTCTACTATGCAGCACATATGTGTTTGCCCGTCGAGTGAAACTCGGAAGGAGAGAAGAAGGAGGGAGAGCATTATGGTGTCTCCCCTTTTTCGGGCGATGATGTTGACTGTTGTGCAGGGTTTGTCAGTGAGCAGGAGGTGCGAGCGAGCGAGTCGAGCGAGGCCGAGAATGAGAGATTTTTTTGTGAGAGGTGATACGCGTACAGCACGCGTCCGTTGGGAACCCCAAGAGGAAGGTGTGATGCGTACAGCGGCAAGTTTTCCCTCAGTATGAAACCAAGGTTTATCGAACCAGTAGGAGCCAAGAAGCACGTTGAAGGTTGATGGCGGCGAGATGTAGTGCGGCGCAACACCAGGGATTCCGGCGCCAACGTGGAACCTGCACAACACAAACCAAGTACTTTGCCCCAACGAAACAGCGAGGTTGTCAATCTCACCGGCTTGCCGTAACAAAGGATTAGATGTATAGTGTGGATGATGATTGTTTGCAGAAAACAGTAGAACAAGTATCGCAGTAGATTGTATTTCAGTATAGAGAATTGGACCGGGGTCCACAGTTCACTAGAGGTGTCTCTCCCATAAGATAAACAGCATGTTGGGTGAACAAATTACAGTTGGGCAATTGACAAATAAAGAGGGCATGACCATGCACATACATATTATGATGAGTATAGTGAGATTTAATTGGGCATTATGACAAAGTACATAGACCGCTATCCAGCATGCATCTATGCCTAAAAAGTCCACCTTCAGGTTATCATCCGAACCCCCTCCAGTATTAAGTTGCTAACAACAGACAATTGCATTAAGTATTGCGCGTAATGTAATCAGTAACTACATCCTCGAACATAGCACCAATGTTTTATCCCTAGTGGCAACAGCACATCCATAATCTTAGAGGTTTCTGTCACTCCCCCAGATTCACAGAGACATGAACCCACTATCGAGCATAAATACTCCCTCTTGGAGTTACAAGCATCTACTTGGCCAGAGCATCTACTAGTAACGGAGAGCATGCAAGATCATAAACAACACATAGATATAAATTGATAATCAACATAACATAGTATTCTCTATTCATCGGATCCCAACAAACACAACATATAGAATTACAGATAGATGATCTTGATCATGTTCGGCAGCTCACAAGACCCGACAATTAAGCACAATGGGGAGAAGACAACCATCTAGCTACTGCTATGGACCCATAGTCCAGGGGTAGACTACTCACACATCACTCCGGAGGCGACCATGGCGGCGTAGAGTCCTCCGGGAGATGATTCCCCTCTCCGGCAGGGTGCCGGAGGTGATCTCCTGAATCCCCCGAGATGGGATTGGCGGCGGCGGCGTCTCTGGAAGGTTTTCCGTATCGTGGCTCTCGGTACTGGGGGTTTCGCGACGAAGGCTATTTGTAGGCGGAAGGGCATGTCAAGGGGCGTCACGAGGGGCCCAGATGACAGGGCCGCGCGGCCAGGGCTTGGGCCGCGCCGCCCTGTGGTTTGGCCACCTCGTGGCCCCACTTCGTTGACTCTTCGGTGTTCTGGAAGCTTCGTGGCAAAATAGGACCCTGGGCGTTGATTTCGTCCAATTCCGAGAATATTTCCTTACTAGGATTTCTGAAACCAAAAACAGCAGAAAAGAGCAACTGGCACTTCGGCATCTTGTTAATAGGTTAGTTCCAGAAAATGCAAGAATATGACATAAAGTGTGCATAAAACATGTAGATATCATCAATAATGTGGCATGGAACATAAGAAATTATCGATACGTCGGAGACGTATCAGCATCCCCAAGCTTAGTTCCTGCTCGTCCCGAGCAGGTAAACGATAAACAAAGATAATTTCTGGAGTGACATGCCATCATAACCTTGATCATACTATTTGTAAAGCATATGTAGTGAATGCAGCGATCAAAACAATGTAAATGACATGAGTAAACAAGTGAATCATATAGCAAAGACTTTTCATGAATAGTACTTCAAGACAAGCATCAATAAGTCTTGCATAAGAGTTAACTCATAAAGCAATAATTCATAGTAGAAGCATTGAAGCAACACAAAGGAAGATTAAGTTTCAGCGGTTGCTTTCAACTTGTAACATGTATATCTCATGGATATTGTCAACATAGAGTAATATAACAAGTGCAATATGCAAATATGTAGGAATCAATGCACAGTTCACACAAGTGTTTGCTTCTTGAGGTGGAGTGAAATAGGTGAACTGACTCAACAATAAAAGTAAAAGAATGGTCCTTCAAAGAGGAAAGCATCGATTGCTATATTTGTGCTAGAGCTTTGATTTCGAAAACAAGAAACAATTTTGTCAACGGTAGTAATAAAGCATATGTATCATGTAAATTATATCTTACAAGTTGCAAGCCTCATGCATAGTATACTAATAGTGCCCGCACCTTGTCCTAATTAGCTTGGACTACCGGGATTATCGCAATGCACATGTTTTAACCAAGTGTCACAAAGGGGTACCTCTATGCACTCGTACAAAGGTCTAAGGAGAAAGCTCGCATTGGATTTCTCGCTATTGATTATTCTCAACTTAGACATCCATACCGGGACAACATAGACAACAGATAATGGACTCCTCTCTTATGCATAAGAATGTAGCAACAATTAATTTTCTCATATGAGATTGAGGATATATGTCCAAAACTGAAACTTCCACCATGGATCATGGCTTTAGTTAGCGGCCCAATGTTCTTCTCTAACAGTATGCACGCTCTAACCATAAGGTGGTAGATCGCTCTTACTTCAGACAAGACGAACATGCATAGCAACTCACATGAAATTCAACAAAGAGTAGTTGATGGCGTCCCCAGTGAACATGGTTATCGCACAACGAGCAACTTAATAAGAGATAAAATGCATAAGTACATATTCAATACCACAATAGTTTTTAAGCTATTTGTCCCATGAGCTATATATTGTAAAGGTAGAGAATGGAAATTTAAAGGTAGCACTCAAGCAATTTACTTTGGAATGGCGGAGAAATACCATGTAGTAGGTAGGTATGGTGGACACAAATGGCATAGTGGTTGGCTCAAGTATTTTGGATGCACGAGAAGTATTCCCTCTTGATACAAGGTTTAGGCTAGCAAGGCTATTTGAAACAAACACAAGGATGAACCGGTGCAGCAAAACTCACATAAAAGACATATTGAAAACATTATAAGACTCTACACCGTCTTCCTTGTTGTTCAAACTCAATACTAGAAATTATCTAGACTTAAGAGAAACCAAATATGCAAACCAAATTTTAGCATGCTCTATGTATTTCTTCATTAATAGGTGCAAAGTATATGATGCAAGAGCTTAAACATGAGCACAACAATTGCCAAGTATCACATTATCCAAGACATTATAGCAATTACTACATGTATCATTTTCCAATTCCAACCATATAACAATTTAACGAAGAAGAAACTTCGCCATGAACATTATGAGTAAAGCCTAAGGACATATTTGTCCATATGCTACAGCGGAGCGTGTCTCTCTCCCACACAAAGAATGCTAGGATCCATTTTATTCAAACAAAACAAAAATAAAAACAAACCGACGCTCCAAGCAAAGCACATAAGATGTGATGGAATAAAAATATAGTTTCAGGGGAGGAACCTGATAATATTGTCGATGAAGAAGGGGATGCCTTGGGCATCCCCAAGCTTAGACGCTTGAGTCTTCTTGATATATGCAGGGGTGAACCACCGGGGCATCGCCAAGCTTAGAGCTTTCACTCTCCTTGATCATGTTGTATCATCTCCCTCTCTTGATCCTTGAAAACTTCCTCCACACCAAACTTAGAACAACTCATTAGAGGGTTAGTGCACAATCAAAATATACATGTTCAGAGGTGACATAATCATTCTTAACACTTCTGGACATTGCACAAAGCTATTGAAAGTCAATGGAATCGAAATATCCATCGAACATAACAAAACAGGCAATGCGAAATAAAAGGCAGAATCTGTCAAAACAGAACAGTTCGTATTGACGAATTTTATTGAGGCACCAGACTTGCTCAAATGAAAATGCTCAAATTGAATGAAAGTTGCGTACATATTTGTGGATCACTCACGTAAATTGGCATAATTTTCTGAGTTACCTACAGAGAATTTTGCCCAGATTCGTGACAGCAAAGAAATCTGTTTCTGCGCAGTAATCCAAATCTAGTATGAACTTTACTATCAACGACTTTACTTGGCACAACAAAACACTAAACTAAGATAAGGAGAGGTTGCTACAGTAGTAAACAACTTTCAAGACACAAAATAAAAACAAAGTACTGTAGTAAAAACATGGGTTGTCTCCCATAAGCGCTTTTCTTTAACGCCTTTCAGCTAGGCGCAGAAAGTGTGTATCAAGTATTATCAAGAGACGAAGTGTCAACATCATAATTTGTTCTAATAATAGAATCAAAAGGTAACTTCATTCTCTTTCTAGGGAAGTGTTCCATACCTTTCTTCAGAGGAAATTGATATTTTATATTACCTTCCTTCATATCAATGATAGCACCAACAGTTCGAAGAAAAGGTCTTCCCAATATGATGGGACAAGATGCATTGCATTCAATATCCAAGACAACAAAATCAACGGGGACAAGATTATTGTTAACGGTAATGCGAACATTATCAACTTTCCCCAAAGGTTTCTTTGTAGAATGATCAGCAAGATTAACATCCAAATAACAATTTTTCAGCGGTGGCAAGTCAAGCATATTATAAATTTTCTTAGGCATAACAGAAATACTTGCACCAAGATCACATAAAGCATTACAATCAAAATCTTTGACCTTCATCTTAATGATGGGCTCCCAACCATCCTCTAGCTTTCTAGGAATAGAGGATTCGCGCTCTAATTTCTCTTCTCTAGCTTTTATGAGAGCATTTGTGATATGTTTCGTGAAAGCCAAATTTATAGCACTAGCATTAGGACTTTTAGCAAGTTTTTGTAAGAACTTTATAACTTCGGAGATGTGGCAATCATCAAAATTCAAACCATTATAATCTAAAGCAATGGGATCATCATCCCCAATGTTGGAAACAATTTCAGCAGTTTTATCACAGGCAGTTTCAGCAGTTTTAGCAATTTCGGGCAGTTTCTCGCGCTTTGCATTAGAAGTGGAAACATTGCTAACACCAATTCTTTTATTAGTAATAGTAGGAGGTGCAGCAACATGTGTAGCATTAGCATTACTAGTGGTGGTAATAGTCCAAACTTTAGCTATATTATCTTCTTTTTCATTTTCTTCTCTTTCCCACCTAGCACGCAATTCGGCCATCAATCTTATATTCTCATTAATTCTAACTTGGATGGCATTTGCTGTAGTAAAAAATTTATTATGATGATTTTCATTAGGCATAACTTTCGATTTCAAAAGATCAACATCAGCAACAAGACTATCGACTTTAGAAGCAAGTATATCAATTTTCCCAAGCTTTTCTTCAACAGATTTGTTAAAAGCAGTTTGTGTACTAATAAATTCTTTAAGCATGGCTTCAAGTCCAGGGGGTGTGTTCCTATTATTGTTGTAAGAATTCCCATAAGAATTACCATAGCCGTTGCCATTATTATAAGGATATGGCCTATAGTTGTTACTAGAATTGTTCCGGTAAGCATTGTTGTTGAAATTATTATTTTTAATGAAGTTTACATCAACATGTTCTTCTTGAGCAACCAATGAAGCTAATGGAACATTATTAGGATCAACATTTGTCCTATCATTCATAAGCATAGACATAATAGCATCAATCTTATCACTCAAGGAGGAGGTTTCTTCGACAGAATTTACCTTCTTACCTTGTGGAGCTCTTTCCGTGTGCCATTCAGAGTAATTGATCATCATATTATCAAGAAGCTTTGTTGCTTCACCAAGAGTGATGGACATAAAGGTACCTCCAGCAGCTGAATCCAATAGGTTCCGCGAAGAAAAATTCAGTCCTGCATAAAAGGTTTGGATGATCATCCAAGTAGTCAGTCCATGGGTTGGGCAATTTTTAACCAGAGATTTCATTCTTTCCCATGCTTGTGCAACATGTTCAGTATCTAATTGCTTAAAATTCATTATGCTACTCCTCAAAGATATAATTTTAGCAGGGGGATAATATCTACCAATAAAAGCATCCTTGCATTTAGTCCATGAATCAATACTATTCTTAGGCAGAGATAGCAACCAATCTTTAGCTCTTCCTCTTAATGAGAAAGGGAACAATTTTAATTTTATAATGTCACCATCTACATCTTTACATTTTTGCATTTCACACAATTCAACAAAATTATTGAGATGGGCAGCAGCATCATCAGAACTAACACCAGAAAATTGCTCTCGCATAACAAGATTCAGTAAAGCAGGTTTAATTTCAAAGAATTCTGATGTAGTAGCAGGTGGAGCAATAGGTGTGCATAAGAAATCATTATTATTTGTGGTTGTGAAGTCACACAACTTAGTATTTTTAGGAGTACCCATTTTAGCAGTAGTAAATAAAGCAAACTAGATAAAGTAAATGCAAGTAACTAATTTTTTTGTGTTTTTGATATAGCAAACAAGACAGCAAATAAAGTAAAACTAGCAACTAATTTTTTTTGTGTTTTGATTTAGTGCAGCAAACAAAGTAGTAAATAAAACTAAGCAAGACAAAAACAAAGTAAAGAGATTGGGATGTGGAGACTCCCCTTGCAGCGTGTCTTGATCTCCCCGGCAACGGCGCCAGAAAAAGTGCTTGATACGCGTACAGCACGCGTCCGTTGGGAACCCCAAGAGGAAGGTGTGATGCGTACAGCGGCAAGTTTTCCCTCAGTATGAAACCAAGGTTTATCGAACCAGTAGGAGCCAAGAAGCACGTTGAAGGTTGATGGCGGCGAGATGTAGTGCGGCGCAACACCAGGGATTCCGGCGCCAACGTGGAACCTGCACAACACAAACCAAGTACTTTGCCCCAACGAAACAGCGAGGTTGTCAATCTCACCGGTTGATTGTATTTCAGTATAGAGAATTGGACCGGGGTCCACAGTTCACTAGAGGTGTCTCTCCCATAAGATAAACAGCATGTTGGGTGAACAAATTACAGTTGGGCAATTGACAAATAAAGAGGGCATGACCATGCACATACATATTATGATGAGTATAGTGAGATTTAATTGGGCATTACAACAAAGTACATAGACCGCTATCCAGCATGCATCTATGCCTAAAAAGTCCACCTTCAGGTTATCATCCGAACCCCCTCCAGTATTAAGTTGCTAACAACAGACAATTGCATTAAGTATTGCGCGTAATGTAATCAGTAACTACATCCTTGAACATAGCACCAATGTTTTATCCCTAGTGGCAACAGCACATCCATAATCTTAGAGATTTCTGTCACTTCCCCAGATTCACGGAGACATGAACCCACTATCGAGCATAAATACTCCCTCTTGGAGTTACAAGCATCTACTTGGCCAGAGCATCTACTAGTAACGGAGAGCATGCAAGATCATAAACAACACATAGATATAAATTGATAATCAACATAACATAGTATTCTCTATTCATCGGATCCCAACAAACACAACATATAGAATTACAGATAGATGATCTTGAGCATGTTCGGCAGTTCACAAGACCCGACAATTAAGCACAATGGGGAGAAGACAACCATCTAGCTACTGCTATGGACCCATAGTCCAGGGGTAGACTACTCACACATCACTCCGGAGGCGACCATGGCGGCGTAGAGTCCTCCGGGAGATGATTCCCCTCTCCGGCAGGCTGCCGGAGGCGATCTCCTGAATCCCCCGAGATGGGATTGGCGGCGGCGGCGTCTCTGGAAGGTTTTCCGTATCGTGGTTCTCGGTACTGGGGGTTTCGCGACGAAGGCTATTTATAGGCGGAAGGGCAGGTCAAGGGGCGTCACGAGGGGCCCAGATGACAAGGCCGCGCGGCTAGGGCTTGGGCCGCGCCGCCCTGTGGTTTGGCCACCTCGTGGCCCCACTTCGTTGACTCTTCGGTCTTCTGGAAGCTTCGTGGCAAAATAGGACCCTGGGCGTTGATTTCGTCCAATTCCGAGAATATTTCCTTACTAGGATTTCTGAAACCAAAAACAGCAGAAAACAAAGAATCGGCACTTCGGCATCTTGTTAATAGGTTAGTTCCAGAAAATGCACGAATATGACATAAAGTGTGCATAAAACATGTAGATATCATCAATAATGTGGCATGGAACATAAGAAATTATCGATACGTCGGAGACGTATCAAGAGGGACAACCGAAGGATCCTGAAGGACCCAGAGACTTCCAATACGCATCCTGATGCGTCTTCTCTTGACAAAGAAAATGGCTGGGAGTTTGCGTACCTATTGCACGTGACTTGTGCTCACTGAAGTGTGGGACCTCACGCATGGGCACCACACGTAAGTGACAGACCTGTTGGTGTAAAAAGCTCGGTTGATTATTATAGTGCATTAGAACAAAGTTTCCTATGGATTCAAGGGTAGGAAATCCAAGTTAACTCATTTACATGACATTATTTTTTCCATGAAGCAAAGTTAACACATCTATCAATTGGAACATTTTGGAGTGACTAAGAAGGATCCATGCTTACCTTTTCGTTTTCACGTGTTAAACTTGTTTAAATCTTGGTCAAACCTAGGATTTGACAGAGATTTAAATGGGCGGAAAATTCAAAAATAAAACAAAAAAATGAAAAACCAAAGCACATACGTAGTTTTCTTATGTCATATAGTAAGCATTCAAGTTGATAAACAAGGTCTACACATATTCAAACCATACAAATCATGTATCTACCCCTAACCCTAAACTCTGTCTTATGAAGTCAAGCATGAAGAGAAGTGGTTTTGGGTTTTAAACATGGAAATTTCAAAAACCTCCCAAAAACTTCATTTAGAGTGACTAAGAAGGATAAATGCTTCCCTTTTCATTTTCATGTTTTAAACTTGTTTAAATCTTGGTCAAACCTAGGATCTGACCAAGATTCAAATGGGCATCAAAAATAAAAAAAAACAGAAAAATGAAAAACCAAAGCACATAGTCTTCTTATGTCATATAGTAAGCATTAAAGTTGATAAACAAGGTCTAGACGTATTCAAACTAGACAAATCATGTATCTATCCCTAACCCTAAACTCTATCTTATGAAGTCAAGCATGAAGAGAAGTAGTTTTGGGTTTCAAACGTTTAAGCCAAAAGCCCCATTTCAAATATTTCAAACTTACACATAGTGCATACATGTTCACACATACTGCACTAGATGCTAACCCTATAGTTTGAGGCCATTGGATGAGTTCAAAAAATATCTTGGATTAAATGGGGTTGTTCGAACCCCGTAGTTGGATTTTTTTGAACCTTGATTTGTAGAACTGGGCAAAACCCTAGTTTAACCTATTTAATTATAGATTCGTAGGTCGATTTTCTACCTTTTTATTATTACTATGCAGCACATGTGTGTTTGCCCGTCGAGTGAAACTCGGAGGAAGAGGGATCACTCGGAAGGAGAGAAGAAGGGAGAGAATTATGGTGTCTTCCCTTTTTCGGGTGATGATGTTGACTGTTGTGCAGGTTTTGTCAGTGAGCAGGAGGTGCGAGCGATCGAGCGAGTCGAGCGAGACCGAGAATGAGAGAGTTTTTTTTGTGAGAGGGACAACCGAAGGATCCAGAAGGACCCACAGACTCCCAATACGCATCCTGATGCGTCTTCTCTTGACAAAGAAAATGGCTGGGAGTTTGCGTACCTATTGCACGTGACTTGTGCTCACTGAAGTGTGGGACCTCACGCATGGGCACCACACGTAAGTGACAGACATGTTTGTGTAAAAACTCGGTTGATTATTATAGTGCATTAGAACAAAGTTTCCTACAGATTCAAGGGTATGAAATCCAAGTTAACTCATTTACATGACATTATTTTTTCCATGAAGCAAAGTTAACACACCTATCAATTTCCCGTACATTTTGGAGTGACTAAGAAGGATCCATGCTTACTTATTCGTTTTCACGTGTAAAACTTGTCTAAATCTTGGTCAAACCAAATTGGCAAAAAATTAAAAAAAAACTGAAAAATGAAAAACCAAAGCACATAGTCTTATATGTCATATAGTAAGCATTAAAGTTGATAAACAAGGTGTAGACATATTCAAACCATACAAATCATGTATCTACCCCCTAACCCCTAAACTATGTCTTATGAAGTCACGCATGAAGAGAAGTGGTTTTGGGTTTCAAACATGGAATTTTCCAAAACCTCCCAAAAACTTCATTTTATAGTGACTAAGAAGGATACATGCTTCCCTTTTCATTTTCATGTTTTAAACTTGTTTAAATCTTGGTCAAACCTAGGATTCGACCAAGATTCAAATGGGCACAAAAAAATGAAAAACAAAAGCACATAGTCTTCTTATATATGTCATATCGTAAGCATTCAAGTTGATAAACAAGGTCTAGATATATCCAAACCAGACAAATCATGTATCTACCCCCTTGTCGATCTTATGAAGTCTAGCATGAAGAAAAGTTGTTTTGGGTTTCAAACATGGAAATTTCAAGAACATCCCAAAAGCTTCATTTTAGAGCGACTAAGAAGGATCCAGGCTTACCTTTCCATTTTCATGTTTTAAACTTGTTTAAATCTTGGTGAAATCTAGGATTTGACCAAGATTCAAATGGACCAAGATTCAAATGGGCATAAAATAAAAAAATAGAAAAATGAAAAACCAAAGCGCACATAGTCTTCTTATGTCATACAGTAAGCATTAAAGTTGGTAAACAAGGTCTAGACATATTCAAACCAGACAAATCATGTATCTAACCCCTAACCCCTCAACTCTGTCTTATAAAGTCAAGCATGAAGATAAGTGGTTTTGGGTTTCAAACATGGAAATTTCAAAAACCTCCCAAAAACTTCATTTTAGGGTGACTAAGAAGGATACAGGCTTCCCTTTTCATTTTCATGTTCTATACTTGTTTAAATCTTGGTCAAACCTATGATTTGACCAAGATTCAAATGTGCATCAAAATTAAAAAAAAATCAGAAAAATGAAAAACCAAAGCACATAGTTTTCTTATGTCATATAGTAAGCATTAAAGTTGATAAACAAGGTCTATACATATTCAAACAAGAAAAATCATGTATCTACCCCTAACCCTAAACTTTGTCTTATGTAGTCAAGCATGAAGAGAAGTGGTTTTGGGTTTCAAATATGGAAATTTCAAAAACCTATCAAAAGCTTCATTTTAGAGTGACTGGCTAAGAAGGATCCATGCTTACCTTTTCATTTTCATATTTTAAACTTGTTTAAATCATTGTCAAGCCTAGGATTTGACCAACATTTAAATGGGCATAAAATTAAAAAAAATCGGAAAAATGAAAAACAAAAGCACATAGTCTTCTTATGTCACATATATATATATAGTAAGCATTCAAAAGTTGATAAACAAGGTCTAGACATATTCAATCATGTATCTACCCCTAACCCTAAACTATGTCTTATGAAGTCAAGCATGAAGAGAAGTGTTTTTTGGTTTCAAACATGGAAATTTCAAAAACCTCCCAAAAGCTTCATTTTAGAGTGACTAAGAAGGATCCATGCTTACCTTTTCATTTTCATGTTTTAAACTTGTTTAAATCTTGGTCAAACCTAGGATTTGACCAATATTCAAATGGGCATAAAATAAAAAAACAAAGCACATAGTCTTCTTATGTCATATAGTAAGCATTCAAGTTCATAAACAAGGTCTAGACATATTCAAACCAGGCAAATCATGTACCCCCTAACCCTAAACACTCTGTCTTAATTATATATGAAGTCAGGCATGAAGCAGAGAAGTGTGGTTTTGGGTTTCAAACATGGAAATTTCCAAAACCTCCCAAAAACTTGTTTAAATCTTGGTCAAACCTAGGATCTGACCAAGATTCAAATGGGCATCAAAAATAAAATAAAATCAGAAAAATGAAAAACCAAAGCACACAGTCTTCTTATGTCATATAGTAAGCATTAAAGTTGATAAACAAGGTCTAGACATATTCAAACCAGAAAAATCATGTATCAACAAGCTACCCCTAACCCCAAACTCTGTCTTATGAAGACAAGCATGAAGAGAAGTGTTTTTTGGTTTCAAACATGGAAATTTCAAGAACCCTCCCAAGAGCTACATATTGGAGTGACTAAGAAGGATAGATGCTTAATTTTTCATATTCATGTTTTAAACTTGATTAAATCATGGTCAAACCTAGGATTTGACCAAGATTCAAATGGGCATAAAAATTCAAAAAAAAAATGAAAAACCAATGCACATAGTCATCTTATGTCATCTAGTAATTAAGCATTCAATTAAGTTGATAAACAATGTCTAGACATATTCAAACCAGAAAATTTATGTATCAAGCTACCCCTAACCCCAAACTCTATCTTATGAAGTCTAGCATGAAGAGAAGTACGTGGTTTTTTGGTTCAAACATGGAAATTTCAAAAACCCTCTCAAGATCGAGCTTCATTTTGGAGTGACTACGAAGGATACATGCTTAATTTTTCATATTCATTTTTTAAACTTGTTTAAATCATGGTCAAACCTAGGATTTGACCAAGATTCAAATGGGCATAAAAATAAAAAACAATAAAATGAAAAACCAATGCACATAGTCATCTTATGTCATCTAGTAAGCATTCAATTAAGTTGATAAACAAGGTCTAGACATATTCAAACCAGAAAATTCATGTATCAAGCTACCCCTATCCCCAAACTCTGTCTTATGAAGTCAAGCATGGAGAGAAGTACGCAGTTTTTTGGTTTCAAACATGGAAATTTCAAAAACCCTCTCAAGAGCTTCATTTTGGAGTGACTACGAAGGATACATGCTTAATTTTTCATATTCATGTTTTAAACTTGTTTAAATCATGGTCAAACCTAGGATTTGGCCAAGATTCAAATGGGAAAAATTGAAAAAAAATGAAAAATCAAGGCACATAGTCTTCTTATGTCATATAGTAAGCATTCAATTAAGTTGATAAACAAGGTCTAGACATATTCAAACCAGAGAAATCATGTATCTACCCCCTAACCCTAAACTCTATCTCATGAAGTCAAGCGCATGCATGAAGATATGTCGTTTTTGGTTTTAAACATTGAAATTTCAAAAACCCTCCCAAGAGCTTCATTTCGAAGTGATTAATTAAGAAGCATACATGCATGCTTACTTTTTCATATTCATGTTTTAAACATATTCAAATCTTGGTGAAACCTAGGATTTGACCAAGATTCAAATGGGTATAAAATTCAAAAAAAAAACAAAAAAGGTCTTCTTATGTTATATAGTAGGCATTCAATTAAGTTGATAAACAAGGTCTAGACATATTCAAACAAGAAAAATCATGCATGTATCTACCCCCTAACCCTAAACTCTGTTTCATGAAGTCAAGCATGAAGATATGTGGTTTTTGGTTTCGAATATGGAAATTCAAAAACCCTCCCAAGAGCTTCATTTTGAAGTGACTAAGAAGCATACATGCTTACTTTTTCATATTCATGTTTTTAACTTATTCAAATCTTGGTGGAACCAAGGATTTGACCAAGATTCAAATGGGTATAAAAATTCAAAAAAACAAGGTATTCTTATCTTATATAGTAAGCATTCAATTAAATTGATAAACAAGGTCTACACATATTCAAACTAGGAAAATCATGTATCTACCCCCTAACCCTAAACTCTGTCTTATGAAGTCAAGCATGCATGAAGAGAAGTGGTTTTTGGTTTCAAGCATGGAAATTTCAAAAACCCTCCCAAGAGCTTCATTTTGGAGTGACCAAGAAGCATACTTACGTGCTTACTTTTTCATATTCATGTTTTAAACTTGTTCAAATCTTGGTTAAACCTATGATTTGACCAAGATTCAAATGGGTATAAAAAATGAAAACCAAGGTCTTCTTATGTCATATAGTAAGCATTCAATTAAGTTGATAAACAAGGTCTAGACAAATTCAAACCAGAAAAATCATGTATCAAGCTACACCTAACCCCTAACTCTGTCTTATGAAGTCAAGCATGAAGATAAGTACGTGGTTTTTTGGTTTCAAACATGGAAATTTCAAAAACCCTCTCAAGATCGAGCTTCATTTTGGAGTGACTACGAAGGATACATGCTTACTTTTTCATATTCAGGTTTTAAACTTGTTTAAATCATGGTCAAACCTAGGATTTGACCAAGATTCAAATGGGCATAATTAAAAAAAAAATGAAAAACCAAGGCACATAGTCTTCTTATGTTATATAGTAAGCATTCAATTAAGTTGATAAACAAGGTCTAGACATATTCAAACCAGAGAAATCATGTATCTACCCCCTAACCCTAAACTCTGTCTCATGAAGTCAAGCATGATGATATGTGGTTTTTGGTTTCAAACATGGAAATTTCAAAAACCCTCCCAAGAGCTTCATTTTGAAGTGATTAATTAAGAAGCATACATGCATGCTTACTTTTTCATATTCATGTTTTAAACTTATTCAAATCTTGGTGAAACCTAGGATTTGACCAAGATTCAAATCCGTATAAAAATTAAAAAATAAAATAAAAAACAAGGTCTTCTTATGTTATATAATAAGCATTCAATTAAGTTGATAAATAAGGTCTAGACATATTCAAACCAAAAAAATCATGTATCTACCCCTAACCCTAAGCATGTATCTCGTTGTTTGCGCTATGATACAATATCTACCTATGTTACACTAATCTCCTCTCTCCTACTTAATTAGCTGCCACATCAGCAGTTTTGTGGGACCAATGTGTATGATACTAGCTATGATACTAGCACTATCATGTGGGTACCTAAATCTCGAGTCAAAGTTTGACACGAAACCGATGTGGACTTTATTAATGGTGGAAGGGAGTAACAATCATAAGCACATTATTATTATTGATTAAACAACATTTTATTTGATGTGCCATAAGAAGTTTAGAAACTCCTAGCCCCTGGAGGTGGCGTTTTGGCACACGCGTGCATATGCACCCATTATTGAAAATAATAAAAAAACAATTATATAAATGTTAAAAAAATCTGACATAATTTTTTTGGTATACATTGTGACATCCTATGTTCGTTCATAAGTTTTTGTGGAAAAACAACATTTTGTGTGGTGTGTACAAAAAAGGCAAAAAATGTGCTGTACGTAGTCGTGTTACAACATCAAAATTTGTCTTTTTTACAGGAAAATTTTAGTTTAGAATTTTTTGGCACTTTGAAATGTGGATTCACATAATGGATTCCTCTACCTCGACCCCCTTGGATTCCTGAACAGACTTACAGTACTACTAGTAGGGCCTACTATTTTTTATTATTATTACCTACTGCAGCCAAAATTTAATCTCATCGAGCGGTAAAATTCCCCGCCAACGCCCAAATATCTCGCGCCGCAAAGTTTCAGATCTGCGAATATTTTTTCCCCTCAAAAGAAGAACTGCGAAATTCCCTTTTTCTCCTCTATCGCCCAGCTTCGCCCTAGTTTCGCCCGCAAGCCCTCAGAGAAATCGCCCCTCTTACCTACCTCCCACCTTCACGGTCACCGCACCGGAAAATCACCGCCGCACTTCGCCGTTCAAGCTGCCACGGCTTCAAACCTCGAGGCTGCCCTATCCGCTTGATCCGCACCTACTCCGGCGTCCACTGCACCGTATCTCTTTCGCCGACTCTATCGACCACCGCACCTGACCAGCTTCGCCGACACCGACGTCCCCGTGCACTGCACATCATCTGCTTCACCGACCTTCTACTTCGGCCGGCGCGCTGAACACTTCATCGACCGCCCAGCATGTCCTTCTCCGACCCCCCAAGATCTGCTTCCCCGGCACCCACCGCAACAGCGGTCCCCTCGCCGACCTCCACGTCACCCGTAAGAACGCGGAACACGTCTAAACGCCGCCCAGAAATAGGTAACCAGACATCCCTGCGCGTTTTGTTCTGTTAGGAGTATTGCAATGATCGTATTTCTGAATTCTTGCTATATTTTTAACTTACAAGTGCTTTCGTTGGTAACCACCTCATCCTTTAGATTTAAACACGACGCATAAGTATTTTTTCCCTGACCTAACCCACCCATTTGCTGAAACTCTACATGGTATCAGAGCCTAGGTTTCCTTCCTGCTAGTGCTAGCCGCCCCAAACAGTACCATACAAGTTCTTCCTTTGACCACAAAAACCACCGTTGAGATGTAGAAATCCCGGCGGCGGGAGGCCGCATCAGGTGCTCTGCGTGGGTTGCGGCTATCACACACAGCGATGTGAGTTGTGTGAGATCGGCGGCTGCTTGCGCGGGGACAAAGAAGAGGGTGAAAATCGTTTTGGTTTAGAAAGGAGAGAAGAGGAAGTTAATCCGTGGCAGAGAGATCTGGATCCGTGCGAGGGGGAGATGTTGGAGGCGTGCGGAGTGGGCCGAGCCTTTGAGCGCAGGGCGGAGCCGGAGGTTGGTGCTGGACGTTGACCAGCGCGAGCCGGTCGATGTGGCCAGGTGCGGTCTGCCAGTTGGCTGTGGCGCGCAGACGAGGCGCCATCCGAGTGGAAGTGAGGAGAAAATGGAGATGTGAGGCTGTGAGGATATGTTGTGATGGAGTTGATGAGGCTGCGGTTGAGTCGTGATGGAGTTGATGAGGTTGCGGTTTAGTAGTGATGGTGATGGTTGTGGATATGTCCAGGGGAAAGGCATGCGTGCCTGAGGTGAGACTGGTTGAGGCCTGACCGGGGGATAGGCATGGGTGCTTGAGGAGTGGATGGTTGAGGCAGGAGTTGGCTGGGGGTTTGTGGGAGAGACGGAAGAGGTCAGTGGCCGGGCAGTGGAGAAGAGAGGCTGAGGACATTGAGGCGAGTGTGGATGGTTCTGCGGAACTTGTGTGGTGAAGCAGCCGGGGTTGTTGTGGACGTGTATGGTTAGGAGTTGTGCCTATCCCAGATGGTTGAAGCTGGATGTCTTCGCTGCTGATGAAGAGATGAGTCGAGATGACAAGATGATGGAAAGTGCAATGCTGTCATGTATCCTAGGAGTTATGCTGAAAGTTCATTACTCATCGTTGTCATATGTGTCATGTTGTTGTTGCAAGATGGCCATGGTTGTTTACCCATGATCATCTTGAGGGGGTGTGTTGGACCATGAGTGAGTTTAGTAGTAGCGCTGTAGTAATATTGTATCCAGTGTGAGGCCCATAGAGGCCCATGTCCAGTGGTATTGTAACCCTAACTCAGATGATATAAATACAGAGTGTGGTGGTCTGAGTGATTTAACCCACCCATTTGCTGAAACTCTACAAAATATGAGCCACCAATCATGAACCGTTGAATGCTCTACATGTCCACGATTGACAACAACAAAGCCTTTATTCCCAAACAAGTTGGGGTAGGCTATACAAGTCCACCATTGACAGGATTACAATTTCTCACTATTTGGCCGTAGGCTACTGCTCTAGTTACATCATGTTTGATATCTTTCTGCGATCCTGTATTACATGTTTATGCACGTCATAATGCTTCTACTACTGTTTGGTGTCAATTTAATTATAGCACAGGGCACAACGTGACCTGAGGCTTCCCATCCACCATTCGTTTCAATCCAACGGCAAGGAAAGCAACAACGTGACCCGATTAATTTCTGCTGAACTGAAGAGCTGCAGTGTTCTCTCGAACCTGAAGAAATAGAGAAGGGAACAGAAGATGATTTCGGTCCCAGCGCATCTGGCCGGGCAAAAAATGCGTCTGGTACACGCTCCAGCGGAGCGACGCATAGTGACTGGGCCGTTCACAGCGACGCAAACATGCCTAAATATGCGCCTCAGATCCGTCGCGCGGACGCTGCGTGGACGCGTAAAGTGTCCGCTCGCGTTTGGCTGACGTTTCGTTGGGCCCGCCTGGAAGTGACCTAGCGTCGATGCGTCTTCTCAGCGGCGCCGCTTCGGCAGTCCGCAGTCACGTAAAATGGCGATGCCTCGCGTGGCACGAGCTGTCACCTACCTCTGCGAATGGCGATGCCATGCGTGCTGCGGCCGCCGCGTGCCTCCGACCTATATAAACAGGAGCGCACACATATCATCTCCTCCCACACTAAACAGCGGTGAGTAGGAGGTTGAGCGACATCAGCTAGGGTTTAGTGTGGGAGGAGCCGATATGCGCGCACCCCTGTATATATATGTCGGAGGCAGGCGACGGCCGCTGCACGCGTGGTGTCGCCATTCGCAGAGGTAGGTGACAGCGCGCGCCACGCGAGGCATCGCCATTACGCGGCCGCAGACTGCCGAAGCGGCGCCCTAAGAAGACGCATCGACGCTGGGTCACTGCCAAGCGGGCCCGATGAAACGTTCGCCAGACGCGAGCGGACACTTTACACGTCCACGCATCGTCCGCGCGACGGATCCGAGACGCATATTTGGGCATGTTTGCGTCGCTGCGAACGGCCCAGTCACTATGCGTCGTCCCGCTGGAGTTTGTACCAGACGCATGTTTGGCCCGGCCAGATGCGCTCGGAACCGAAATCATCTTCTGTTCCCTTCTCTATTTGTTCAGGTTCGAGAGAACACAACAACTCTTCAGTTCAGCAGAAATTAATCGGGTCACGCTGTTGCTTTCCTTGCCGTTGGATTGAAACGAATGGTGGATGGGAAGCCTCAGGTCACGCTGCGCCCTGTGAACATGGGGGCACTGGATCTCTGTCCAGAAGATAGATGATGATCATGGTAGTAACTGGTATTTAATGTGATGATGATTTGATTTTGCACTCGGCCATGAACAGAGGTACTAGTACGGTCTCACAATTTTTTATCATTATAGTTGGACCTTAGCCAAATTCAAAATCTCATAGTGGCAAAACTTCCCGCCCACAAAATACAAAAAATTCACACGCTTCCAAATTCCCATTCTACCCCTGTGGAGATGACAGCAAAGTCGGTTGGTGGGGGGGGGGTCTGCCCGTCATTTTTTTGGATCACCACCTCCCTATCCCGGAAATCCTCCCCAAAAAAATTCATTTCCCTCAGACCACCCACCGGAACTTCCCAAGTCCCTCTCTCCCACCTCCACGACCATCGCACCGGAACATCCCCGCCGGACTTCCCTGGCCTACCCGAGGCCTCGCGATCCTCGTCATCCGGCTGCCTGCCTGAGCCGCTTCATCGACGCCATCATCAACCGGACCGGATCGTCCCCGCCGAACCTCGAAACCATATGCTCATCCAGCAGTCTACCGCAGTCGCTTCAGCTGCGGTATCGTCCACCCCACCGGAGCTGCTTCGCCGGATCCATCGTCCACCGCATCGGATCTTGCTCACCGACACCGCTGTGCATGAACCGGATCTGCTTCACCGGCGCCATGCATGATCTAAACTCTTCTACTGTCGCTTTTCTATTGCTTGCCTGCAAGTTCTTGTTTAATCTTGGGGGAACCTGTTTGTGCTAACGACGCGCCGTTACGTTTTTGCAGATGAGATGAGTAACCATGAAGTGTAATGGCCGTCTCTCCAACCCCAAGTAGCACATGTTGCGTACTTCATCACCGGATCTATCAACCCCAGGAAGATCTGCTGTGACTCCCACAGAGTGCTTCTCCTAATGTAAGTCCCTTATTTTAGCGCCATGTTCTGGGTTCAGATGCTTGTTTGTCTGAAGCTCTTTTAGTTCATTCCTAGCTATGACCGTAACACCTTGCTATTTTCTAGTTCATTGCTAACTTTAAGCGATTGAACATTTTGGTTTGCATTCCCTGCTCTGTAGATGTAGCCATCATAACTTCTATCTTGCTTAGTCGTTGTTACAAAAATTATAGGTATTATAGTAACATCCTGCTATTATTTAGTTCATGGCCAATTTTAAGTAATTGCACATGTTGGTTCACATTCCCTGCTCTATAGCTTTTGGCATCGTAACTTCTATATTTGGTTTACATTGCCTGCTCTGTAGATCTAGCCATCATAACTTTATCTTACTCAGTCGTTGTTACAAAAATTATGGCCTGCTACTATGTTGTTTGTGCCAATTTTTTACTCCATGAACATGTTGGCTTGCATTCCATGTACTACAGGTGATGCCATTGTTTTGTATCTACTTTATTGTAAGCTAACAAAGTAAGGACTTAGTTTGGCATGCTATCACTCTGCTATCTAGCCTGTAGTACAAATAAACTTGTCATATTACTAGATAATAATTTTGCGTGCCATCTTGTTCTTCAAAAGCTGCATTATTGACTTGTTTCTCTGACTTGGCATGACGCTCACATATGGAATGCTGAACATATTGGTTTGCATTCCCTCTTATACAAGTTCACAGGTGATCCCACTATATTCTGTATCTGGTCCATCCTAAGCTCCAGCATTAACTATCCTCTATGTGTTGCTCATTACAAGTTTATATCCCGAAACATCTTGATTTGCATCCCCTTCACTATAAGTTCAGGAGTATTAATTAGTTCACGGCCAAAATGAAGTAATTGCACTTGGCACATGTTGGTTCACATTCCCTCCTCTTTAGCTTTTGCCATCGTAACTTCATCTTGCTCAGTCGTTGTTACAAAATTTATAGCCTGCTACTATGTTTGGTTTACATTCCCTGCTCTGTTGATGTAGCCATCATAACTTCATCTTGCTCAGTCGTTGTTACAAAATTTATAGCCTGCTACTATGTTGTTCATGCCAATTTTGTACTCCCTGAAAATGTTGGTTTGCATGGGACTCGACAAGTAGTAAGTCTCATTGTTTCATTCTAACATGCTCTGTTATATTTGCTGTTGGTATGCGGCATGCACTCTTTGTTTGCTTATTGTGCGCATTACAATGATCTTGTTATAACGACGAAATGATGACTTCCAAATTCTTTGGCAAACAATATTGTAGTGTATTTGCCTTTCCATTGTTGTTGTCTTAACTTGTAATGTCTTTGTTTCAGATATAGGTGCTGCATGGACAACTTAAAAGATTGCCGGATCGCTTCATTGTATTGCTAGGTTTAATTACCATTAAATTTAGCTGGCTAAAGTAATATTTTTTCAAAGCCTTGCAGCTGATGTAATATTTAGTTAGTTTTTATAGTTCTTTCGCGCATTTTTTCTTTGATGCTTGTGGTAAGTGAGGCTATCCGACAGAAATCAATGCTGCGTAAATATTCTAAGTATCTAAATCACGAATTCCCATCCCTTAAACGGCCCAATTAAGCGAAATCACATATGTGCCGGCCCGCAAAATCCTAAAGCGCCTATTATGCCGGCATATAAACAGCAACTAAACGGGCTGGCCCACTTACTTATTGGGCCAGCCCACTTGATTTATGGTGGACCCCACACACTAATTGGGCCGGCCCACTTACTGTAAGGTCGACCCCACAATCTACTGGGCCGGCCCACTAACTAGTTGGGCCAGCCCAATTGCTTTTGTGGTGGACCCCACATACTAAATGGGCCGGCCCTTTAAGAGGAAAGTGGGACCCACCTGTGCTTTTGGCCCGGCCCACTATCTTGTTGGGCCGGCCCACTTGCTATATGGTGGACCCTACGTTCTAAATGGGCCGGCCCTTTAACAGGAAAGTGGGACCCACCTATGCTTTTGGCCCGGCCCACTTGCTACATGGTGGACCCCACATACTAAATGGGCCGGCCCTTTAAGAGGAAAGTGGGACCCACCTGTGTTTTTGGCCCGGCCCACTTGCGTGTTGGGCCGACCCACTTGCTAATATGGTGGACACCACATACTAAATGGCCGGCCCTTTAACAGGAAAGTGGGACCCACCTGTGCTTTTGGCCCGGCACACTATCTTGTTGGGGCGGCCCACTTGCTATATGGTGGGCCCCACATACTAAATGGGCCGGCCCTTTAACCGGAAAGTGGGACCCACCTGTGCTTTTGGCCCGGCCCATTTGATCTAATGTGGACCCCACGTACTAAATGGGCCGGCCCGATAGCAGGAAAGTGGGACCCACATGCTAATTGGGCCGGCCCAATAACTTCTTGGGCCGGCCCACTTGCTTTAAGGTGGACCCCAATTGGTAAATGGGCCAGCCCGATAACATGAAAGTGGGTCCCACATGTTTTGTGGGCCGGCCCTTTTGCCTGTTGACCGGTCAAACGAGTGCATTCGGCCCGGCCCACATGCTTAGTGGGCCGGCCCATTAATGTTTTGACCAGTCAACCTTAGAGGTTAGGCCCGGCCCACGTAACTAATGGACCAGTCTAGCTATATAGTTGACCGGTCAAACTAAGTCAGCTGGCCCGGCCCGCAAACTTAATGGGCCGGCCCGCTTAAGACGTGGCAGGCCTCGTGTGGGCCTACCATCTACCACGGGGTTTCAGCGGTTAACGCCGTTAATCGCGCTAATCTGCGTCTGCCACGTGGTAGTTTGCATGACGTCAGCAGTCAACGGGCTCCCGGAAACACTTCTGCAACGGTCCGATTTTCCGTGGCGGAAGGGCACCCAAGCGCGACGGACCGAAAAAAACGTGGTAGGACTTTGCCTGACGCAGTTTCGACAACAGAACCCATATCGTCGGGTTAGGCCCATAGGCGACGAAAAATACCCCTTAGCGGACGATTTTGAGACGTTGTCTATCAGAACTTTTCTTGTAGTGGCTGCTGTCTCCCATGAGGAGGGAGTAGTTCTCCATCGAGGCTAAGGGGCTGTACCGGTAGCTATGTGGTTAATCTCTCTCCCTATGTACTTCAATACAATGATCTCATGAGCTGCCTTACATGATTGAGATTCATATGAGCTTTGTATCACTATTCTATGTGCTACTCTAGTGATGTTATTAAAGTACTCTATTCCTCCTGCACGGTGTAATGGTGACAGTGTGTGCATCGTGTAGTACTTGGCGTAGGTTATGATTGTAATCTCTTGTAGATTATGAAGTTAATTATTGCTATGATAGTATTGATGTGATCTATCCCTCCTTTCATAGTGTGAAGGTGACAGTGTGCATGCTATGTTAGTACTTGGTGTAGTTGTGTTGATCTATCATGCACTCTAAGGTTATTTAAACATGAATATCGAATATTGTGGAGCTTGTTAACTCCGGCATTGAGGGTTCGTGTAATCCTACGCAATTAGTGGTGTTCATCATCCAACAATAGAGTGTAGAGTGGTTTTATTATGTGATCAATGTTGAGAGTGTCCACTAGTGAAAGTATAATCCCTAGGCCTTGTTCCCAAATACTAAAATCACTGCTTGTTTACTGTTCTACTGCATCTGTACTGCCTGCAATATTACCACCATCAACCACACGCCAGTTGTAGCATCAAGCTATTTTCTGGTGCCGTTACTACTGCTCATATATATTCATACCACCTGTATTTCACTATCTCTTCGCTGAACTAGTGCACCTATACATCTGACAAGTGTATTGGGTGTGTTGGGGACACAAGAGACTTCTTGCTTTGTGGTTGCAGGGTTGCATGAGAGGGATATCTTTGACCTCTTCCTCCCTGAGTTCGATAAACCTTGGGTGATCCACTTAAGGGAAAACTTGCTGCTGTTCTACAAACCTCTGCTCTTGGAGGCCCAACACTGTCTACAGGAAAAGGAGTGTGCGTAGACATCAAGCTATTTTCTGGCGCCGTTGCCGGGGAACGAAGGAAAGCTACACCATTTCCTCCCTCGTCAACAGTGCGCCATTCCTGGACAGCATCAATGATTCATAATTATCTAATATTAGTAGGTTATAGTGGAACAGGGTTATGTAGTGCAAAGTAATAGGTATGGTTGCTATTAGAGTTCATCACCATGGTGTGATGCTAAGTAGGAATGAGTAAGGTTGGTAATTTTGATGATAGGAACTAGGGTTTAGACTTAGGTGTTCCTATTTGATCATCTAGGTTTGAGGAGATGAACACATGGAATGCTAAAGTCTTAGTGATAGGCTCCTATATTTTATGTGGACCTAGATATGCACTTAGTGTCTAATTATGGATCTAGGTATGAAAACAATGTCTTTTGATCACATGTCCTAACCTAGGGTTTAGGTTTAGAAGCAAATTAGGTTCACAAAGAATAATGAAGCTAGGATTCCTATTTGAATTAGGGTTTTAGGTTTCACATGTAATGATGAGGTTATCACTTTATTTATAATGGAACTAGGGTTTCCTAATTACCCTATAATTCTTGGATTAATAACTTCATTAGTAAAGTTAAAGTTATTAATAACTTTGAAATGAAAATAATATTGGATTTATCCTTTTATTATTTTAAAGAACTAATAATTAAGGTAATTATTAATTAGGGTTTAAATTCTCTTATTAAGGATTTAATAAGTTATAAGTAAAGGAAAATTAGTTTTAGTATTTTCCTGATTTACTTACTGGTTTTTATTAAATTTTGAGGTTTTACTTAATTATCGAATTTTAATTGAATTTAGAATACAAGAAAAGGTTTTTAATAACAAGTATTAGACAATTAAATTTTTATTAAAAATATAAATTTCATTTTATATTTTTATTGGATAGATTTTTCTTTTATAAGAATTTTGATATCTCATTTGTATTTTTCTGAGCTTTTATGAGTTTTCTACAATTATTTGAAGTTTCAGGCATTTTCTGTAAATGAAAATAAACTAAAACACTAGACACACCCGTGCCTGTGCTACTCACAGACTCAGACGGGTGGGGTCTGGCTGAGTCAGCTGCCACGTAGCGCCGACGTGGCAAGAAGCACGGTGACCGGCGGGCAGTGGTGGTGGTCGCCGGCGATTCCGGTTCCCCGCGAGGCCGTGTGTGGGCGCGTTGGAACGAGGGCAATGAGAGGAACCTACTGGTGGTGTCGCCGCCTCCAAATGGTCGTCGGAACTTGGCCGCCGGCGAGACGGAGCGGCAGAAGCTCACGGTTCTACGGTGCTAGGCATGGTACGGAGGGCTAGTGGAGGACCTAGGATGCTCAGGCGAACCAGGAACTCACCGCGAACACGACAGGCTTGTCGGCGAGGCGAAAGGTGGTCGACATCGTCGGAATTCGTCATTCCCGGCATTGGGGAAGACGAGCTCGACGGCGTCGATTTCGAGCGCGATGGCTCAATTCCTCAGGCAGGTTGGGCAAGTCGAGGACGGCGAACGCGATGGCATCCACGGCTAGGCCTGAGGCTTCCTCTATCGCCGGCGGTGAACGGAGGTTGGCGAGCTAGGGTTTCGGCATGGAGAGAAAATTGAACAGAGAGGGGAAGAAATCAGGAGCTAGGGTTCGTCGCGGCTTTTATACGGCGCCAGGACGCGCCTCGTCACGACGCCGATGAAGGAGAGGGCGCCAGCGACTAGGAGAATCGAAGCACGGCTTCGTGCTGGCCGGCATGCGAGAGGAAGGAGATGAGGACGAGCTCCTCTCTTTATTTTTTATCGAAGGGGTATTCGGGTTGATCCTGGGCTGGTGCTTGGGCTGCGTCGCTGGGATGCTGTTGGGCTGATAGGTAGGCTGCTGCTGGGCTCCTTCGGCTGGCAAGGTCCAGGTAAGCTTCTCTCCTTTCTCTCCTTTCTTTTCTGTTTTTCTTTTATTTTTATTTTCTATTTTTGTGTTTCTTTCCAATTTGAATCTGATTTGAATTCAAATTGTATTTGCAGGTTTCTGATTGTGTTATTTCAATGAAGATGTAATAACTATTTCACCACTATTTCATTTGAAACAAGTATTTTGTATTGGATTATAATGCATAGTTGTGGCTTGTTCATAATAGCAAATAGGCATGGGTTTCAATTCTCATTTTTAATTTCCTTTTTCTTGTGAATTAATTCTGTTAGGATATATGAGAGTTGATAATTGCAACTCAAAGTATTTCAGAGGTTATTATTAAGACTTGGTTCCCATTTGAGAAGTGGATGACTTACATATGATTTTATGTGATCACCAACTTATTAAGGTTTTAGAACTTCTATTCTAACCCCCTTTTAAGGTTAACACTATCATTATCTTTGAAAGTATCTAAGGTAGGTATTGTTCCATCATGGTTGATCTTGGTTACCAAGATAAATAGTTGATCACTACACATATGGTTTTAACCATATATTGTAGCACAAGGTTTTTCTTATGTTCAAGAATTGAAGCATAAGATTTATTTGATGTGCAATTCTAGGGTTCAAATGCTATTTACCTAATGACACATGGGTTGAATCTTAATTGTGGTTTAGGTTTTATTTGTGATCACCCAAGTGATACTCAAACTAGGGTTGAGATTTAATTCTAGGGTGTAGAGATGAGATGACACCATATTGCATGTGCTAGGGTTTAATCTCCCCTAACCATGATAAGGTGGTTACTTGCTTAATATTTCATGTGCTTCTCTAATTACTAAGGATTTGGGAATTGGTTTTATCTTCTACCAATTAACTTCTATTAGCATTCTCAATTCTAACATTAAAGTAACTATATTAGTTATAGTTCTTTTTATAGTTAACTTTGGTCATATGGAGGTATGGTTTCTCACCAAATAAAGTATAGTGTTTAACTCTAAGGTTTTCTTAGGTTCATTAATTTATAAAATATAGATATGGTAGGATTCTAATTGTGATCACCAAGTGGTTCACAAGTAAAGGTTGGGATATAAGTCTAGGGTTGCTTACTAGTGATCTCCCCATGATTTCATGTGGTGAATGATATCTACTTATCCTATTAGGATTTATCTTATCCTCACATATCTCAAGAGCATGATCATGGTTAGACATGATCAACTTGTTCTTGATATCATTACCTCAAGTTCTTAGGGTTTATGATCATCACTGAATTTATAATGATCAAGGTTTGGCTTCCTAAGGTATCTCTCCTGAGTTAAGTTTCTCACTTCTAAGATCAAGTATTGTCTTGATTAACTGAGATATAATATCTCTCTTATAGTTTCTTGGGTGGACATGGTTGTGGTTATTTCAATAGGTTATATCCCAGGAGAATGCCTGAGATATTCTGTTAGGGTTCTACTTAAACAATGTTGATATTATCATCTGGGTATATGGATAGTTCTTTCCTTCAAACTCAAGTGTTGCCTCAACTAACTTGAGTGTAGCACCAAAGCTTGAGCTCTCTTTCATAGGAATAGTTTAATCAAGGGTTTATGGTGTACTCCTAATATCTCCTTAGGTGTCTAGGCTAAGGTTCCATTTGTCTAGCTGATTTGGGTTAGTCTCTTCCTCACCTTATCAATTCATGGGCATGGTATTATTCCATGTGATAATAGGGTATCTTACCACTCCAAGATGCAATGGTTAATCTCCTAATACTTTAGTTCAAAGGTTGTCCTTTATTCTTAAATAGGTAAAGCTAAGATTTGTATGAGTGGTCTCTCTCTCATTTGGGGAAGGACTTTAATACTAACCTAAGGTTAGGCTCCATAGAGAATGATGTGGTCACCAATATCTGTGGTTAACATAAATGGATTCTCTCTCTAGGAAATATCTTGAATAAGATCCTAAGGTTCCTCTTAAAGATGATGATTGGAATACTTGGATGTATATCCAAGGTTTAACTCAAGGTTTGTTAATGCTTCTCTAATAATTATAATAGAACTCTCACCTCTCTAGGTTTGATGCTTAACTATTTGGAATAGAGAAGAATATATATCTCTAGAGTTGATCTCCTTGTCATGTTTCCAAGAATGAAGTAAAATGAATACCATGAGGTTCATGGTAGGATCATGGATTAGTTTAAGACATGGAAAAGATAAGTCAGGAATGGTTTCTCCATTTTATTGTTACTTGGTTTGTAATTGAACAGATGTTCTTGTGTTGTGGCAATGATTGCCATATTATGATCTGTTATAAGATCAAGTAGTTGATCATTGAGTAAAGTGTTGTTGTGTTGATTATTAGTACCATTTGATCTAACCCCTTAGATCAAATCATCTCTTCCCAAAACAAGGTTTTAACAAAGTCACATTGAGGTTTATAGCGCTTGACTTGATGAGCTACTTCAATTCCACCAAGGTCAAGTGAAACTTCAGTTACTGTGACTGTTTTACTTTAAAGCACGAAAATTCCCCAAATTTTCTATGCATGAATGCAATGCACACATCTGCTTCCTCTATTTTTGTAACCCCAATACCTGGGATATTACAACAGTGTTGGGCCTCCAAGAGCAGAGGTTTGTAGAACAGCAGCAAGTTTTCCCTTAAGTGGATCACCCAAGGTTTATCGAACTCGGGGAGGAGGAGGTCAAAGATATCCCTCTCAACCAACCCTGCAATCACGATACAAGAAGTCTCTTGTGTCCCCAACACACCCAATACACTTGTCAGATGTATAGGTGCACTAGTTCGGCGAAGAGATAGTGAAATACAAGTGGTATGAATGAATATGAGTGGTAATAGCAATCTGAATAAAAGATGGCAGCAAGTAAACATGCAGTGGAACAGTATATAAACGGAGATTCGATGTTTGGAAACAAGGCCTAGGGATCATACTTTCACTAGTGGACACTCTCAACATTGATCACATAATAAAACCACTCTACACTCTCTTGTTGGATAACAAACACCATTAATTGTGTAGGGCTACAAGAGCACCTCAATGCCGGAGTTAACAAGCTCCACAACATTCGATGTTCATATTTAAGTAACCTTAGAGTAGGTGATAGACCAACGCAATTATACCGAGTACTAACATAGCATGCACACTGATACGTCTCCAATGTATCTATAATTTCTGATGTTCCATGCTTGTTTTATGACAATACCTACATGTTTTGTTCACACTTTATGATGATTTTATATGTTTTTCGGAACTAACCTATTGACAAGATGCCGAAGTGCCAGTTCCTATTTTCTGCTGTTTTTGGTTTCAGAAATCCTAGTAAGGAAATATTCTCGGAATTGGACGAAATGAACGCCCAGCATCTTATAATTGCACGAAGCTTCCAGAACACCGGAGAGGGGCCAGAGGAGGGCCACCACACAGGTGGCTGGCGCGGCCCAAGGGGGTGCGCCGCCCTGTTGTGTGGACCCCCAGAAGCCTTCCGACTCCGCCTCTTCGCCTATAAGTTGCTTCCTGACCTAAATCTTCGACACGGATTGACGAAACTCCAGAAAACCTTCCAGAGCCGCCGCCATCGTGAAACTCCAATTCGGGGGACAGAAGTCTCTGTTTCGGCACCCTGCCGGGACGGGGAATTGCCCCCGGAGTCATCTCCATCGACACCACCGCCATCTTCACCGCCATCGCTGTCTCCATGATGAGGAGGGAGTAGTTCACCCCCGGGGCTGAGGCCTCTGTTGTAGCTATGTGGTTCATCTCTCTCTTTGTGATCTAGTTGAATATCATCTATGTGCTACTCTAGTGATGTTATTAAAGTAGTTTATTCCTCCTCCATGATGTAATTGTGACAGTGTGTGCATCATGTAGTACTTGGTATATGCTATGATTGTGATCTCTTGTAGATTATGAAGTTAACTATTACTATGATGGTATTGATGCGATCTATTCCCCCTTTCATAGTCTGTCGGTGACAGTGTGCATGCTATGTTTGTACTCGGTATAATTGCGTTGGTCTATCATGCACTCTAAGGTTATTTAAATATGAACATAGAATGTTGTGGAGCTTGTTAACTCCGGCATTGAGGTGCTCTTGTAGCCCTACACAATTAATGATGTTTGTCATCCAACAAGAGAGTGTAGAGTGGTTTTATTATGTGATCAATGTTGAGAGTGTCCACTAGTGAAAGGAGGATCCCTAGGCCTTGTTTCCAAACATCGAATCTCCGTTTGTTTACTGTTCCGTTGCATGTTTACTCGCTGCCATATTTTATTCAGATCGCTATTGCCACTCATATTCATCTATATCATTTGCATCTCACTATCTCTTCGCCGAACTAGTGCACCTATACATCTCACAAGTGTATTAGGTGTGTTGGGGACACAAGAGACTTCTTGCATTGTGATCGCAGGGTTGCTTGAGAGGGATATCTTTGACCTCTTCCTCCCCGAGTTTGATAAACCTTGGGTGATCCACTTAAGGGAAAACTTGCTGCTGTTCTACAAACCTCTGCTCTTGGAGGCCCAACATTGTCTACAGGAAAAGGAGTGTGCGTAGACATCAAGCTATTTTCTGGCGCCGTTGCCGGGGAGGAAAGGTAAAAGGCACTCACACTCTGGTCCCAGGTAACTAAGTTATTTTCTGGTGCCGTTGTAAGTGCACGAAGCTATTTTCTTTAGATCCTGCAATTGCATCTTTTTGTTTCTTGTTTTACACTAGTAAGGCATAATGGAAAGCAACTATGAGCTTTTAATTTATTTCCTAAGTTAAGACATGAATTGTGTGATGCGAAAATTAAAAAACCTATGGAACCTTATTTGCATGCTAGTAGCAATGTTATTAGTATGAACGCAATCACTGCTAATACTATGGAGAAGTCTAAGCTTGGGGAAGCTAGTTTTTATGATCTTTTTAGCTTCCCATCTTTAGGGGAGAAAATTTGCTCTGATAATGCTTTATCTCCCATATGCGATAACTCTAATGATGCTTGTGATATTTTAAATCCACCAACTGCAAGTACTGCTTTCGAGATACCCATGAAAATTATTGAACGTGTTATGGATAACCGCTATGAAGGGGATGGAACTGTCCATCCTGGAGATCATTTACTGTTTTTGCATGAATTATGCGGGTTATTCAAGTGTGCAGGTATCTCTATGGATGAAGTGAGGAAGAAACTATTCTCTATTTCGTTGTCTGGTAAAGCGGCGCATTGGTATAAATTGCTGAAGAATAGTCATTCTCTTGGTTGGGAGGAAATTGTATCTCTCTTTTATTCTAAATTTTATCCTCCTCATGAAGTGCATATTGATAGGAACTACATTTATAACTTTTATCCTCGTGATGGAGAGAGTATTTCCCAAGCATGGGGGAGATTAAAGTCACTAATGCTCAAATGTCCCATTCATGAGCTCCCCCGTAATGTCATTATTAATAATTTTTATGCGAGGCTTTCAGGACATCACAAGGACTATCTAGATGCCTGTTCGGAGGGATCTTTCACAAGCAAGGAGGTTGAAGCTAGGTGGGATCTTCTTGACCGGATTGAGGAGAATGCTGAAGATTCGGAGAACGACAAAAGTAAAGAGTCAGGTATAAATTATGATTATGAATGCATTGAAACTTTTATGGATACTGGTAAATTTCGAAATATGAGTGCTACTTATGGTCTTGACTCTCAAGTTGCTGCAAATCTTTATAAAGCTTTTGCCTCTCATTTTGAATTGCCTAAGAAGAATTTTGATAAGTATCATGAACCTTTTAAAGAGGCTTGCATGAAGGATGAAATTGTTGTTAATGATTGCAATAAACATGCTCAAACTCCTAAAAATGCTATTTCCTATAAGCATGTTAATTTTTGTGGAATGCATAGACCTTGTGGAATTAATCAAATCGAAGATGAATATTGTATCCATCATATTAATGAGAAAACTAGAAAGTGGTTTAGGGCTCTAGATGATCTTGGTAAAAAAGTTTGTGCCCTCTATCCTTTTATTTGTGAACTTTGCCATAGGATGGGTCATTTTAATTTTCAATGCTCCTCCAATGATAATTTGAACCCCATGAGTGCTACAAATTTGTATTGTGATGATGAAATTACTCCTAATCAGCATGATGAACTTACTTTATTTTTGTGGTGTGAAGAGTTATCAAGAAAAATCTCTTTGTTACATATGAGTGATCTTGATATTGATGATGTCCTGCATTGGTGTTTTTCTTATTGCATTGATAATTTCCATACAAATACTTACATACAAAATATTTTAGAAGATGACACTTTGCCAAAATATGATAGGACCGCTGTGTGTTTTGAACTTATTAATGAAAAGGAGGAATCCTCCCAAGTTTCTTCTATTGTTTCTGGAAATAAATCAGGGTATGTGGAGAAGCCTCCCTTCAAGCCTCTTCCTCCTAAAGAAGGGAACGAGGAGAAGGAAGAGAAGAAGAAGAAGGGGACGAAGAAGAAGAAGAAGGGGAATAAAGAGAAAGACATAACGATAGGTAACCGTAAGTATGTTGCTCATAATGATTATTATGATAATGAATCTGAATACAATGATCTTCCTATGCCCTTTACATACATTAGTGATCATGATTTGAAAGAGCACACTACTTTTGATATTGCAAATCTCTGGGAAATTAATTCTGAAAATGATGATGTTAATAATTGCCATAGTATCAGTACTATCCATGCTTCCTCCCATAATGATATAGAAAGCTCTAAGCTTGGGGATGAGGTGTTTGAAAATCCTTTTGCTACTGATCATTATATGTTCGATACATCTCCTTCTAGTAACAATGATGGTAAGGTTGCAGATGAACATACTGTGAAGAATAACTATTCTATTTCTTATGATGACACTATGCCTCCAATCTTTGATAATTATTATAAAGAATGCTATGATATAGGTTATAACTATCCTTATGAAACTTGTCATAGTTATGATTGGATTTCCAAAAACAATTCCCTTAATATGCAACTTGTTTACCATGTTCAAATTCTTGATAATAATCTTGCTCCAATTACTATTAATGAGAAGAACTCTTCCTATGCCAAAATTAATGATACTTTTATGCATATGAACCATGATAAGAATGTTTTAAGTGATGGTTATATTGTGAATTTCATCAATGATGCTACTGAAAGTTATTATGAGAGAGGGAAACATGGTTATATGAATCTTAATAATATTAAGTTTCCCCTCTTTATGTTGAGAATCTTGAAGTTGCGCTTGTGTTGTCTTCCTATGCTTGTCACTTTGTTCTTCATGAATTCATTTGTGTACAAGATTCCTTTTCATAGAAAGTGGGTTAGGCTTAAATTTGTTTCATACTTACCTTTTGATGCTCTCTTTTGCTTCAACTATTATTTCTCGCGAGTGCATCATTAAAATTGCTGAGCCCATCTTAATGGCTATAAAGAAAGCACTTCTTGGGAGATAACCCATGTCTTTATTTTGCTACTGTTTTGTTGTGTCTTGGAAGTTTTTACTACTGTAGCAACCTCTTCTTATCTTTATTTTATTGCATTGTTGTGCCAAGTAAAGTCTTTGATAGTAAGGTTGATACTAGATTTGGATTACTGCACAGAAACAGATTTCTGTCTGTCACGAATTTGGGCAGTGTTCTCTGTAGGTAACTCAGAAAAATCTGCCAATTTACGTGAGTGATCCTCAGATATGTACGCAACTTTCATTCAATTTGAGCATTTTTATTTGAGCAAGTCTGGTGCCTCTAAAAAATTCGTCTTTACGTACTGTTCTGTTTTGACAGATTCTGTCTTTTATTTCGCATTGCCCCTTTTGCTATGTTGGATGGATTTCTTTGTTCCATTAACTTCCAGTAGCTTTGAGAAATGTCCAGAAGTGTTAAGAATGATTGTGTCACCTCTGAACATGTGAATTTTTGATTATGCACTAACCCTCTAATGAGTTTGTTTTGAGTTTGGTGTGGAGGAAGTTTTCAAGGATCAAGAGAGGAGGATGATATGATATGATCAAGAAGAGTGAAAAGTATAAGCTTGGGGATGCCCCCGTGGTTCATCCCTGCATATTTCAAGAAGACTCAAGTATCTAAGCTTGGGGATGCCCAAGGCATCCCCTTCTTCATCAACAACTTATCAGGTCACCTCTAGTGAAACTATATTTTTATTCCGTCACATCTTATGTGCTTTACTTGGAGCGTCTGTGTGCTTTTATTTTCGTTTTGTTATTTTCATTATCTGAATAAATTCTTGTGTGGGAGAGAGACACGCTCCGCTGGTTCATATGAACACATGTGTTCTTAGCTTTTAATGTTCATGGCGAAGGTTGAAACTGCTTCGTTCATTGTTATATGGTTGGAAACGGGAAATGCTACATGTGGTAATTGGTATAATGTCTTGAATAATTTGATACTTGGCAATTGTTGTGCTCATATGGATCATGTTTAAGCTCTTTCATCATATACTTTGCACCTATTAGTGAAGAAATACATAGAGCTTGCTAAAATTTGGTTTGCATGATTGGTCTCTCTAAGGTCTAGATATTTTCTAGTAAGGGTTTGAACAACAAGGAAGACAATGTATAGTCTTATAATTCTTGCAATATGTTCTTATGTGAGTTTTGTTGTACCGGTTCATACTTGTGTTTGCTTCAAACAACCTTGCTAGCCTAAGCCTTGTATTGAGAGGGAATACTTCTCGTGCATCCAAAATCCTTGAGCCAAAAACTATGCCATTTGTGTCCACCATACCTACCTACTACATGGTATTTCTCTGCCATTCCAAAGTAAACTGCTTGAGTGCTATCTTTAAACAATTCAAAAGTTATTACCTCTTATTTGTGTCAATGTTTTATAGCTCATGAGGAAGTATGTGGTGTTTATCTTTCAATCTTGTTGGGCAACTTTCACCAATGGACTAGTGGCTTCATCCGCTTATCCAATAATTTTGCAAAAAGAGCTGGCAATGGGGTTCCCAGCCCCAAATTAATTAACTTTCATAATTTTACAAATAGACACTCCTCCATGGTATGTGATTGTTGGACGGCACCCGAGGATTCGGTTAGCCATGGCTTGAGAAAGCAAAGGTGGGGAGGAGTGTCATCTAAATAAAAACTAAAATAAAAGGCACTCCTTCATGGTATGAGATTGTTGGCAGGCACCCGAGGATTCGGTTAGCCATGGTTTGTGAAAGCAAGGTTGGAAGGAGTGCCACCCAAAAATAAAAATCTTTCATGGGAGCCGCTCTTCGAAAGTCTGTCTGGCAAGGGGGTTAGAATGCCCACTACCATTCGTTGACAACAACAAACACCTCTCAAATCTTTACTTTTATGCTCTCTTTATGTTTTCAAAATAAAAGCTCTAGCACAAATATAGCAATCCATGCTTCCCTCTGCGAAGGGCCATTCTTCTACTTTTATGTTGAGTCAGTTTACCTATTTCCTTCCATCTTAGAAGCAAACACTTGTGTTAACTGTGCATTGATTCCTACATGTTTACCTATTGCACTTATTATATTGCTTTATGTTGACAACTATCCATGAGATATACATGTTACAAGTTGAAAGCAACTGCTGAAACTTAATCTTCCTTTGTGTTGCTCCAATGCCTTTACTATGAATCTATTGCTTCATGAGTTAACTCCTATGCAAGACTTATTGATGCTTGTCTCGAAAGTACTATTCATGAAAAGTCTTTGCTATATGATTCAGTTGTTTAATCATTGTCTTTACCATTGCTTTGAATCACTTCATTCATATCATATGCTTTGCAATAGTATGATCAAGATTATGTTGGTAGCATGTCACTTCAGAAATTATCTTTGTTATCGTTTACCTACTCGAGGACGAGTAGGAACTAAGCTTGGGGATGCTGATACGTCTCCAACGTATCTATAATTTCTGATGTTCCATGCTTGTTTTATGACAATACCTACATGTTTTGTTCACACTTTATGATGATTTTACATGTTTTCCGGAACTAACCTATTGACAAGATGCCGAAGTGCCAGTTCCTGTTTTCTGCTGTTTTTGGTTTCAGAAATCCTAGTAAGGAAATATTCTCGGAATTGGACGAAATCAACGCCCAACATCTTATAATTGCACGAAGCTTCCAGAACACCGGAGAGGGGCCAGAGGAGGGCCACAGGGCCACCACACAGGTGGCTGGCGTGGCCCAAGGGGGGGCACGCTGCCCTGTTGTGTGGACCCCCAGAAGCCTTCCGACTCCGCCTCTTCGCCTATAAGTTGCCTCCTGACCTAAATCTTCGACACGGATTGACGAAACTCCAGAAAACCTTCCAGAGCCGCCGCCATCGCGAAACTCCAATTCGGGGGACAGAAGTCTCTGTTCCGGCACCCTGCCGGGACGGGGAATTGCCCCCGGAGTCATCTCCATCGACACCACCGCCATCTTCACCGCCATCGCTGTCTCCATGATGAGGAGGGAGTAGTTCACCCCCGGGGCTGAGGGCTCTGCTGTAGCTATGTGGTTCATCTCTCTCTCTTTGTGATCTAGTTGAATATCATCTAGTGCTACTCTAGTGATGTTATTAAAGTAGTTTATTCCTCCTCCATGATGTAATTGTGACAGTGTGTGCATCATGTAGTACTTGGTATATGCTATGATTGTGATCTCTTGTAGATTATGAAGTTAACTATTACTATGATGGTATTGATGCGATCTATTCCCCCTTTCATAATCTGTCGGTGACAGTGTGCATGCTATGTTAGTACTCGGTATAATTGCGTTGGTCTATCATGCACTCTAAGGTTATTTAAATATGAACATCGAATGTTGTGGAGCTTGTTAACTCCGGCATTGAGGTGCTCTTGTAGCCCTACACAATTAATGATGTTTGTCATCCAACAAGAGAGTGTAGAGTGGTTTTATTATGTGATCAATGTTGAGAGTGTCCACTAGTGAAAGTAGGATCCCTAGGCCTTGTTTCCAAACATCGAATCTCCGTTTGTTTACTGTTCCGTTGCATGTTTACTCGCTGCCATATTTTATTCAGATTGCTATTGCCACTCATATTCATCTATATCATTTGCATCTCACTATCTCTTCGCCGAACTAGTGCACCTATACATCTGACAAGTGTATTAGGTGTGTTGGGGACACAAGAGACTTCTTGCATTGTGATCGCAGGGTTGCTTGAGAGGGATATCTTTGACCTCTTCCTCCCTGAGTTCGATAAACCTTGGGTGATCCACTTAAGGGAAAACTTGCTGCTGTTCTACAAACCTCTGCTCTTGGAGGCCCAACACTGTCTACAGGAAAAGGAGTGTGTGTAGACATCACACACCGTCACCGACAGACTATGAAAGGGGGAATAGATCACATCAATACTATCATAGTAATAGTTAACTTCATAATCTACAAGAGATCACAATCATAACCTACACCAAGTACTTCATGATGCACACACTGTCAACTTTACATCATGGAGGAGGAATAGACTACTTTAATAACATCACTAGAGTAGCACATAGATGATATTCAACTAGATCACAAAGATAGAGAGATGAACCACATAGCTACGGTAGAGCCCTCAGCCTCGGGGGAGAACTACTCCCTCCTCATCATAGGAGACAACAACGGTGATGAAGATGGCGGTGGTGTCGATGGAGATGCCTTCCGGGGGCACTTCCCCGTCCCGACGGCGTGCCGGAACAGAGACTTCTGTCCCCCGAATCTTGGCTTCGCGATGGCGGCGGCTCTGGAAGGTTTCTCGTACCGTGGCTTATTCCCCCGAAGTTTTTAGGTCCCGAAGGCTTTTATAGGCGGAGAGTCGGAGTCGGAGGGGCTACGGGGCAGCCACACAACAGGGGGGCGCCGCGCCGCCACCATGTGTGGTGTCCCTGGGCCTCTCCTCTGGCCCCTCTTCGGTGCTCTGGAAGCTTCCTTGAAATATAAGATACTGGGCGTTGATTTCGTCCAATTCCGAGAATATTTCCTTTCTAGGATTTCTGAAACCAAAAACAGCAGAAAACAGGAACTGGCACTTCGGCATCTCGTCAATAGGTTAGTTCCGGAAAACGCATAAAATCATCATAAAGTGTGAACAAAACATGTAAGTATTGTCATAAAACAAGCATGGAACATCAGAAATTATAGATACGTTGGAGACGTATCAGTGGCAAACTGGGTATTTAGCATACATAGAGGATGAAGCTAGCCACCGACAAAGAGAGAGGGTGGTGGCCCCGATCAGAGAGAGAGAGGGGGGTTATCCTGCCCGTTAGATCATACGATCAACGGTCGGCGGGCACGATCCACGTGACAAGGGCTAGACCAATCAGGGCAAGGTTGTGCATCTGTGAGAATTTGTGAAGGGAGAGGGCAAAACTGAGTAGTATCAAGAAACCAAGGGCACGTGAGTAGTAAACAGACTAAGGGATTCAAATATGAGATTTTAAAAAATAGAAAATGTGTGTTTTGTTCAATGAAACCCATCTTGACCTACTTCAAACTATTTGCAATACAAATATACATGAGTGTGAAAATTGTGGCTTTATTCAGACAAACTATGTTTTGGGGAAAGCTGTTTTGGGAAGGGCTTATTGTGGAAAGCCATGCACCTTCATAGCTACTAGGTGATTTGAGAAGTGACAATTTATGGTAAAACTTGATGTATCTATGATTGTTATGGTTCCCAACGTGGCAGGTCGCGTAAGAAGACTCGAGGGTATATCTGAGTATATCTAAATTTTCCGGGTTAGACTCGAGGACGCGTGTTGCGGTGCAGAAGTGGGAGACGTGCATTTGTTGATGTGTAGGATGCGGGTTGCGGTGCAGAAGTTGAAGACGTGCAATCGTGGACACGTTCGGCTAATTTATGCAAGTAATCATGGGATCTCAATCGGTTAATTTATGCACGAATCAAAAGATATCAATCGTTTAATTTTTCAAATAATCCGGAATTTGTTTCTTTGCCTATGATGAATCGTTGGGCACAAATTTGTATAGGGCGGGTTCAGCGAACCATTGCTGTGTATAAATCTGTTGTGCACGAGTTTTGGTTTGCTAACCCCATCTCTGTAGATATATAATTGTGTTCACTCTAACTGAGGCTGCCTCTGTTTTTCCTAACTTTGTTATCATGCACGTTACGTCATCGTTGCAACTCATTCACTCATAGTTTCCGTTTGATATGGATCAGGTGTCTGGGAGTGATGTCGGCAGCGACGAGGAGGATGAGCACACCAAGGCTCGGCAGGTACTGCGGAGGCTGCAAGTCGGCCAGTACACCTCCTACTTCGCCAAAGGTTTCTACAAATGCCCCTTATGCACTAGAAGACTCGGCGACATCGACTTCAACTGCCACCTCACGCATGCCGAGGATATCGGAAGGACCTTCCGCAATGCCGACACGACAGTGAACATCTACGCCTTCCGCGCAAAGCACAAGGCGCTCGGCATTCACCTCCGCAACTTCCAGAGGGTGGAGATCGCCACCGGGCGCATGCCTCTGATCAAGCCCAAGGTGCCGAAGATCAAGGGACAGGGGAGCAAGAACTGGAGGAAGAGCCAGATGGGAATGGAGTAGGCGGAGTCCAGGATGTGTGCTGCTGCAAAGCAGCTTTTTATTTTGCTATTATGTTGTTACTATGTTGGTGTTGTGAAGAACCTTGCTATTGACCTGCCTTTGTTAAGAACCTGTTATTATGGTGGCTGCTGTATGCAGCTTATTATCTATCCCTATTCTACTGTACTTTGCTAGCCCTACTTTATTTTTTCGATTTATTATAACGATGTGAATTTATTGTACATTAGCATCGAGATTTGCTTCTAGATTTAACTAGATACTCTCTCCATTTAGAAATTTAAGATTGTTTAGATGTTTTTAGAGTGGACTGCATTCAAACTAAAAAGAGTGAACCTACACACTAAAACTAGACTAGATACCAACTAAAATAGATGAATCAAAGAAAAAACCAAAACGTTTTATATACATGCACAGAGGGAGCACATATGAATCAAGATAGGTGAGGTTATTAATATAAACCAGAGGGAGTACTAGATTTGCTTCCATATTAAGCAAAAAACGAGGACCAAAAGACACAAATAATTGAAGAAAGATAGAAATGGAAGTTTCTCTAGATTTGATACTAATTTGGTGAAAAAACAGAGAGAGAAAAAGGGAAAAAAATATGCTCTTAAAAATGCCAATTTGGGCCGAGAGAGACAGAACCCAGCTCCTGCTCACGTACAACCAGACGCGATCTTATCATGTCCCACGCGGTTCCTTTCTACCAGCCCCACGCGACGCGGTCTCACAGAACGCGCCCTACACGCCAGCACGGAACAGTCAACTAAACGAGAATCCTCCCGTCCGAGCTCCTTCTGCGAGTTTCAGACAATGTTTGGAGAAAACTAAGAAAAAACTAAGTAGCTGGGGAAAACTGAGTACAACTAAGAACCCGAAGACACGAAAATAGAAATCCCCACATTTTATGGACAAAGTTTAAGACTAAACCGTCCACTTAGAGAACGGAGAGAGTACTTCTTTGTATCGTCACTTGAAGCTTCACCATTGCATTGAACTTAATTTATTGTGAAACTATAGTTTTATCTTCTGAAATATTCAGTTGTATACGCATTCGTCAATTTGCGTGTGTATAATGATGTTAGATTGGTACACAGTAGTCATGTGTCTGTTTGAAGGTCTACGGATAAGGGTCGTGGATGAAACGCGTTCATGAATATAAATATGGGTTTGCTAATGGTCGAGCTGATGAAACGCGTTCCTATTGCTACCTCTACATTTGAACTTGTTAGCTTAGGACTACAACAGATATGCTACATTGTAGCTAGGTTACACAAATTTCTGAGAAATAAATTCAACCTTGTCATTTCCGCATAGTTAACATATCTGCATATTCTCGTATGCCAAATTTTACATCAACATGTGTATCTGCTCTCTACAAGCATAATTTTCCCGTAACTTCTTAAAACACAAAAATGTGGTTACGACCAAACTAAATGAAGTATCACGAAGACTCATGTTCAGGGTAGTATTTTTCTTTGTTTACCACAAGAAAAACTCCAAGAACTTAGAAACTTACGGAGATTCACTTCAAAACTTGGGTGTCATGGAGCTCTTTATTTTTTGAAAAGAAAACATGATTTCAAAATTTCAAAAAACTATAAAAAACATCTAGACATGTTGTGATATATTAACATGCAAAATCTCAATCCGGAATACTCTGTATTCGGGGCTAATCACAAAATTTTGACATGATTGGGAGGTTTGAAAATTTGCATTGTTCACTATTTTATCTGTCATATTTTGTCATTTTTTCACGGCCTAAATTAATTTCCAACATCTAGAATTTTTTTATCTGATTTTTTTGAAACTTCAAATCTCCATTTTTGAACCGTTTAAAACTGATCTCCATGTCGCCTTATGACCCGAAAATCCAAAGTGTTATTTTGAATCTATAAACTTGCCTTTTTATTTTCTCATTTTAAAAAACAAGGCACAAAAGAAATTACATGAGCAAGTTTTAACTTAATATTTATGTGGGTAAAATTTTCAAGATCATATAAAACTTATAAGCATGTTTGATTCTAAGATTTCAAAATATGCGCACCAATAGTTATGACTTCTTTTATACATATCTGGTGGTACAAACATCAAGTACAAGCGTCCATAGGATCAGATTCACTTATTTAGTGTTTTGTTCGAAAATAAATAACTCAATATTATCTAGGCATGGATATATTTAGACATATTGTAATGTGTAGACATATCAGTACCATAGAAAGTTGACTCACTTTATTTTCGGACGAAGGTTGTATATTATAACCTATGAACTTCCGTAAAAATAAATTCAATCTTATAATTTCTGCATAGGTAGCAGTTATTGATTTCCTCGTGCAAAAATTGCGTGAGAGCAACTCTAACACATCCTAAAAGGGCAAACCCTTATAGCACCCTTTTTTAATGGTTTCGACTTCAAAAAAGGCTCGAGAAGAGAAGGTCTGATATATTTCTGAAAACAATAAAAAAAATCAAAGTGCACGATAGAATCCCTTGCAAGTAGCACCTGTCAAACCGACTCCTATAATACTTTTCGCCTCGCAACTTGTGGAGCATGGAAGTTTCAGCTCTCCTGCTCCCACCTTCCGCCGTCGCCGCCGCCTCCCGGCCACGATTTTGGCCGCCTCCTTCTAGTTCGCCTTACCTGACGTGTTGATTCCAAAGCTTTTGGACCACGGGCAGCGCAAATCCGTGCCTAGGCAGAACCGAGTGAGGTCGCGACATGCATGGACACCGCGTGGACCTCAGAATTGGCCAACACATATCAGTAGGCGCACTGAAACCACTACGACGAAGCAGTAGCCTCCGCCCCTCCCTCGATTCCCCCATCCTCATCCAATTCGCGCGCATTCCTCATCGAGTGTCATTTCCCCGCGGACCAGAAGGTACATTTTTTATAGTTTTCTCTTGATTCGTTCGTAGTTCTATTGATACATAATTTTGTAGATTAATTTGTCACTAAGCTCGAGCGCGCAATTTTTCTTCGATGACTTGCCATCCTTGGATGACTCGAGTATTGAAGATTTGCTCTAGTATGATGATGTCGAGCAAATGATTGTGCTCCTCTCCATGAAAGAGTTTGAGGATTAGAAGAAGAAAAGGCGGAAAGGATCGGGTGCATCCCGCGGAATCGTGTGCTCAGTCACGTCATTCTCATGCGTGATTACTTCGGCGAGGTACCTATCTACTCCGAAAATATTTTCCATTGGTGATACCGAATGCGTAGAGAGGTCTTCATGAAGATCGTAAAAACTTGTGAGGCCAATTACCGTCTTTTTACTTGCCAGAGGAGCGTGGCTATGATGATTGGGTTTAGCCCGTACCAAAAGATCTCGGTAGCTATGTGATTGATCGCCTATGGCATTCCAGCAGACTATACCGACGAGTATCTTCGCGTTGGCAAAGATACTACTGTCAAGTGTGTTTTTATGTTTGCCAAGGTCATGTTCGTGTGCTTGGGCCGATGTATTTTCAAGCTCCCAATGAAGAGGCACCAAGAGATTCATGCCACTCAATGAGCAACGAGGTTGGCCAGTCATGCTAGGAAACATAGATTGTATGCATTGAAGATGGAAGAATAGCCTGGCGACATGGCATGGACACCTGGAAAAGTCATGGTCCCACAATTGTTCTTGAAGTTGTGGCATCGGAGAACTTGTGAATTTGGCATTGTTTCTTTGTGCTCCCGGGTTCTCTCCATGATATCAATGTCTGAGGTCTCATCTTTTTGCAAGGCTTGTGAGTGGAGATGATCCGGCTTGCAACTACATAGTGAATGGACACAAGTAGACAATAGGCTACTATCTTTCCGATGGCATTTATCCTTCCTAGTCTACATGTGTGAAGACCATTCGAAACCTAACAACAAGGAAGCAAGATGAATTTACCAATTCACAAGAAGCATGCTAAAAGGACATTGAGAGGGATTTCCGTATTTTGCAAGCTAGGTTTGCTATTGTTCGAGGTTCATGTCGTTTCTGGGACAAGAATACACTCAACAACATCATGACCGGATGTGTGATTCTTCACAACATGATCATGGAGGAGAGGGACTTGGACTTGGAGTTTCTCTTTGACAATGTTGGTAGCTCTGTCAAGGCAACAAGGAATCCTAACCATATTCAAGCATTTCTTGAGACCTACCGTAAGATTGATAACAGTGCGACACATACCCAACTTTGAGATGATCTAATTGAGCACCGGCAGCTACATGGGCAGTAGCTCCCCTTCGTAATTCATTTGATTTCCTATTCTTTCATGTTTGAGTTGAACTATTATTTGCTTCCCAGACCATTCGTTATTTGTTTAATTTTTTTAATGTATGTAACTGGATTATTGTTATATTGTGTGATGTTTCGAACTTTCACAATTGTAGTTTATATTGCTATTACATTTACATTTAATTGACCATGTATATGTGCTAAAATGGTGAAATTGCTGAAAAAAACAGTAGTTTACGGTTTCACGGAGGATCTGTTAGGCGGGCACATTTCAAAATTCGATTGGATCATGACCCATTTCAGACGATAAATCGTTGAACGGGAAGCCGTCGATCAGGTAGGAGCGAAAATGTGGGCGTGAGACGGCAACGAGAGGATCACCCTCTGTTTGCTGCAACAAAACAAAGCGAGGAAACCACGCTGATGCTTTGCCTTTGCCTACGATGTAGATGAACAGCTCCGGGACGCTGGGACTCATTTTCCAAATTGGATGGGATCATTATCAGTTTGAGACGGTAAATCGTTACAGAGACAGAGAGCTATCGCGGTTACGGTTGCGATCTAATGGCTACATGGTCGGGCACCCCGTGGATCGAGTAGAGCTAGCATGGTCTCTGTGCCGGTGGCCATGGCGCAGCAGCAGTACTAGCAAGCTAGCTCACTCGGGGTACAGGGAGCGGCATGTCGGTGCTGGCCATCCTGCCGGAGCCGGCGAGCGAGAGCCTGCCGGGGAACACGTCGACGCGGCCGAACGAGTCGGTGCCTGGCGGGCACTCGAGCGCGGCCTCCAGGGTGCGGTGGTGCACGCCGCGCGCGTCCACGGCGTACCCGCCCCTGTGGTCGTGCCCGGCGAGGCACGCCGCGACGCAGCCGTGCCGGTGCACCACGGCCAGCGCCTCCTCGTAGTTCCACATGAGCCCCGCGGGGGACGCCGCGCCCGGGTGGAGCGGCAGGTGGCTGCACACCACCACGGTCTCCCCGCGCCGCGACGCGCTCCGCAGGGCGCCGTCCAGCCACCGCAGCTGCTCCTCGCCGACTCCCCCGTTGAACATCACGAACCGCCGGTCCTCGCCGGCCAGCCCGGTGGGGCTGTTCTTGTCGGCGTTCGGGTTCCGCTCCTCCAGGAACCGCCTCGCCGCCAGCGCCACCGGGTGGTCGCGCGGCCACCCGACGGCGCTGAAGTCGTACGCGTCCAGCACCACGAACCTGTACCCGGGCCACGGCGAGAACTCGTAGTAGGCGCGGCCCGGCATCCGCAGCACGGACACCAGCTCGCTCCGCGGGAGGTTGTACAGGCAGTGGTTGCCGAGCATGTGGTACGCCGGGCCGCCGCGGAACCGGTCGAACTCCGCCACCACGGCCTGCACGGCGGACAGCGACCTGTCCTTGGGGCAGAAGCCGTCGACGATGTCCCCGAAGTTGACGCAGAACTTGACGCCGGCCTTGTGGCCGTTCCAGCTCCGGACCGCCCGCTGGAGCACGGTGATGCTGTGGCGGTAGTACCGAGGCACGCCGAGGAAGGAGCGGCCGTCCGGGATGTCGGCGTACTGGACGTCCGCGATGACGCCGAACGAGAAGAGGGGCTCCCTGGCCGCCGACGCCCGGATCACCCCGACCCCTCCCGGGTGAGCTAGCATTGATGCGGCTGGCCGGCGCCGTCGAACACGACGGAATCAACCAATTGCTGCCCTGCAATGCAAGAAACATGAAGACGATTTAGGTACGAACTGCTTTTGCTTCGAGTGATCGAGTTGGCACATCAGGAATGAGCAGCTCACCGGCGTGACAGTTGCCGCCGGCAGTAGCTGCAGCTCGTCGTCCTCCTTGCTGGCGACCTCGCGTCCTCTGTTCTCCGGAGCACCGGACGCGGAAGACGGAGCCGATGGATGGATATCATCACGTGGCACGAGCAAGTGGACGGTGGTCCGCTCGACACGTGGAACGATCCCACCCAGGGAATCATATCGCCAGTTAATTTCTGAGAGCTACTCACCAACCGCATTCCCGGATCCAACAGGATTTTAGGTGGCTCATGGATATTTTCATTCATGCTCCCATGTACGATATGGTTCTTTTTTAGCGGTAAACAAAATAGGATTCAAGCCCGGCAGGCACATAAAAAGAGTTGTTGAGCCTACTAACGTGCAAATTTCAACATCACGACAGCTCGTGTACGATAAGTCTTAAGAACGTCTAATGTCTTCAGGTTCATGTCTATTTCACAACATTTAAAGAGTTAAGAATAGTTTTTAAGTTGGTTTCAGGTAGTTGAATGTCCTAAGTAAAGCTTTTATTTCTTATTTTTGCAGTCAAGAAAGATTCTTCAATGTGTGTTCTCAGTGGTGTTGCACAATAAACCAAAATCAATGAAACATTGGCTAAATTGATGAAGAAGTTCCAAAAAAGAAGAAGGGTGCCAACCGTTGAGTTCAAAATTTGACACTTCTGCTTAAGCAGATATCATTTCATGATTTTCACTTAAGGAAAACAAACAAAGACAAGTGAAATAAAAGATCCATGGTGGATTGGTGGTGTTCGGGATGCTCAAACATGAACGAATTTCACACAAAAATGAACAATTTTGGGTCATGTATGCAAAGTGCATACCCAACACTCTTACAATGAAGTCCTCTGGCAACAACTTCATCATCCATTGAAGTCATCACCACAGCCTTCAAAGTTGTTGATTCTCGTTGAACTACCGCTACCGATTTCCTCTTCGACTAAGGTCCAACACGACTTGCTTCAAGATTGGCGCCGCCACTTGTTGCTCATCTGATGACGAGCACACACAGATGGTAGTCCAATTCGCATGTACTTGGGAGGTGCCAAGTCTAGCTACCACATTAGGATCCACCATTAATTTTTCTAAGGGCGGCATGGTCCTTAAGCATGACGTGAGTTTTCACACCGTCACCTTCACATTCGGAACCACACAAAAAAGTGCAGCGACGACAAATCTAGCATGTCATTACATATCCATCATGCGTCAATTCATGGTCTAATGGCGGTGTTGTGGAAGTTCAAAACATACATAAATTTCACACAAATTTGGATGATCTTTGGTGTGTAAAGTGCATGAGTATAGCTCCTAGAATAGCTTCATAGACAACAACTTCATCATCAAGTGTTACCCCAACCATAGTGTGGTATCTCTTTCAAAGTCAACAGTTGCCGCTAAGCCATCGATACAGATTTCCTCTTTGACGAAGGTTCACCATGACTTGCTTCAAGATTGGTGCAACTTGTTCCCTTTGCTCGCACGACGATGATCACACACACACACACGTACGTAGGCACGTACACACACATGGTAACCATAGTAGAGCCCGAAGGGTCCTAAGAATAAATACATGTAAAGGTGTCAACACATAATGCATTAGGAACATCTATTTATCTTTAGTTTTGAATTGACTAACTTTGCACATACTTTGGCTTCTCTCATGCCTTCTCTCTTGCTTACTCTATCCCAAACCTATTTTTCTCTGCAACATTTTGAGCCTTATGGAAGTTCAAAATGAACTCTATTTTGAGGGACATGTGTGGAGTACTGTATGGTCTTATCTTGTGTGGTAATACTCATCAAGAGATGGAAACCGTTGTGCAAACCTACATAATCATCATTTTGGACGAATTCTATTGTGGGCATAAGTGATTGTATTAAGGTCCCATATAATCCTACATGATAACTTGACAAGGCCAAGCTAGATCAACCAAAAGATATGCCACTTGTCATAGCAATAAGTCAAGGGAGAAGAAACAATAAAAGAGAAAGTCAATGGGAGGCCCAATATGGAAGAAGCCTCCATACAATTAGAGATAAAGGGAGACCTCTACCTGACCCAGCGGAGGAACCATAAACATATCGAAGCTTGGGCAAATATGTCTAAAATACCGATTTTTCAGATAAATAGTAAGAAGTCACATAACTCAAGCAGGGATGGGGCTAGAAAGCTTGGGCAGATGCCCGGGCTGTAGGGTGCTAGATCAGCCCCTGACCTAACCATGTTGTTCCATAACTATTTCGATCCATAGAAGGGAAAAAATATTGAGGGTCTTCTAGATAACCATATACGACGAAGCACACATTTAGTTCTTGTCTGCACACATGATGGGTACAATGCTTGTTTTCTCTTTTCTAGTTTATTGCGACATGTAATTTTGTTTCATGGGGTAGGGCGTACTTCTTCTCTAGGAATACCTAATTAGTATGGTTCATGCAATTTAGGTGGGTTTCAACCCCTTGTTTTTTTCCAAGGAAAATATAATATCAACAAAGCTTTTATTAGGAACAACATGAACAACTCTTCATATTTTTTTATATCTTTGCTAAAGCAACAACCTTTAGTAGCAAATAAAAAAACTTTTTTCCAAGAGAAAAAATCTGAAGAGAAATGCACGGGCTGTTATGTATCCTAAGCGCAATGGGCTTGTTTTAAGTTTTTTTTTAAGGGAAATGGGCTTCTATTAACTCCTTTTCCTTCCGAGAATGGTTCGGTTTCAATCGGGCTGAACACGAGTGTCGCAGGGCCCATTCAAAATACTCGGCTGCGGCAAGCCCACGCGTCCTTACACTTCCCCAAAAGCCTCCTCAGTCATCGCGTCCCTCACATCGCCACAAAGCCTGCGCCTCCATCCACCTCCCTCCCTTCCCCCACCCGCCGCGCCGCCGCTCGCCGGAGCACCGCCTCGCCGAATCCGTCCGCTACCCATAGGTAACTACGCTGCACCCTTCGGTTCTCGACCCCCCCTTTCTGAAATCTAGAATCTATTCGATCTGCTGATCTGCTCCGGTCGTCGCGCGGTTGCGCGCCGGCGACCCGGTCCGGGGTCTCGGGGGTGGGCGGTAATCGCGAGGGTAGATAGATCGGGGGCTTTCTTCTTCGAATCCGGTCCATTTGTGCCGTCGCGCCGTGGGGATCGTACCGTTACCGATCGCGCGTCTCGGGCTAGATCTCCCGGGAGATGGTGCTTGTTGCCAGCGAATCGTAAGATGTAACCGCCCACCCGCCACGCTTCGGTGAATCTGATCCATTTAGGGTCGTTACTGTCTTGTCTATTTTCCATTTCATTCGGTATGGAGATCATAATACTGTACTGCCGTCTCTCATCCAGTGCCTGCTCTAATATATCTGTTTACGCCTGTTAGTTCTTCGTCTTCTGTAGTAATGCCCTGAATTTTGTGTTGGGATTTGAGGTTGGCGTTGTGAAAAATAGAACATTTCGCAACAAATCCTTTTCATCATTCTTTATACAATGATTTTCGTTCCAGTTCACTCAAATAGGATGGCTTAATGTAAACATGATTGCAATTTTTCAGTTTGTCACCAGCAAGTTTTGCATCTTTGATTCTCTGCGGTTTGTGATTTTACCATACCAGTCCACCTTTGTTCTATAACACTGCTTGTAATCTTCGATGCAGAGTCCTGAATGGCTGCCGGGAGGGGCCTCAGCCAGCTTCTGAGGAAAACTCTTCATAGCCAGTCGTCTGTAAGTGCTGCCTTGGAACTCCTGCTTCTGTATGCAATCTATTGAAAAACTAGTCCTGTATTCAGTCATGCTATTATTTGCTTTAGATTCCATAACTGTACTGAAGTTATAGCATCACTGTTCCATCAAGTTTACCGAATGTGTTTTTGCAAATGATATGCTAGAAAGATATCTTAGTTGACATGCTTGGTCTGTTACAGTCAGCATTGTTTTTTTTCTGATAGAGAAATCAGTTGGTACCAGGGCTGCATGTTTGGTTGATATGAGGGTTCATATTTGCCAGGATTACCTTTTCAAATAGTGTAAAGAAGAATGGTAGTCCGTAGTACCGTGCTTTTGATAGAATCAAGCCATCAACTAATTAATACTGTTTTTATGTGATGACTATTCTTTTTAACATTGTAATCATTTTTTCTAGGGCTCATCTGTGCTCTCCTCGTTCCGGGCAAAGAATGAAGAGTCTTCTGCTGGACTAAGAGCATTGGCTCTTCTTGGAGTTGGTGCTTCCGGTCTCTTAAGTTTTGGTACGATAGCATCTGCTGATGAAGCTGAGCATGGTTTGGCAGCGGCAGACTACCCCTGGCCGCATGAGGGCATTCTTAGCTCTTACGATCACGCATCGTAAGTCATCCATTTTTCCTTCTTTTCTAGACATCATTTTTTTTTTTTGCACTAAGATAATAGTGCCCTCATTCATTTTGAGTTCGTACTTTCCCCGTAAGATAATAAAAAAGGGTGTGTCATTCATTTTGAACTATGGCCTTATATTGGAAAAATATCTGAGCAGAATCCGGCGTGGACACCAAGTTTACCAGCAAGTGTGTGCATCTTGCCACTCCATGTCATTGATTTCATACCGTGATTTGGTTGGGGTGGCCTATACTGAGGAGGAAACCAAGGCAATGGCTGCTGAAATTGAAGTGGTTGATGGTCCTAATGATGAGGGTGAAATGTTCACACGTCCTGGTAAGCTGAGTGATCGCTTCCCGCAGCCTTATCCAAATGAACAGGCTGCCCGATTTGCAAATGGTGGAGCATATCCTCCGGACCTCAGTCTTATCACAAAGGTAATTATAACGCATTTCTCATTTCTTTGCATTACGATGGTGTAATCTTTGTTCTCCAGCTTGTATCTTACTGATGATGATTCATATATGCTCAGGCAAGGCACAATGGCCAGAACTACGTGTTTGCTCTTCTTACTGGTTACCATGACCCACCTGCTGGTGTTCAGGTAAACCTTTATTCTCTGTGTTCTGTTTCTATCAGGTAGCTTAGCCTTGTAGTTTCTGCTGCATTTTCTCTCAGTACCATTAACAAGTTGCTAAGGCCCACCGCAACACTTGTACATGGTATCCAATTATATGGACATAGCTCACACCAACACTTGTACATGTACATGATAGTAGCATCCAATTTTGTACTGTTCTGTGAAAGAGTAATCCTGCTGGAACTTGAAAGTGATGTACTTCTGATTGTGATATCTTAACTGTTTTTGTGTATGCTGTTTGTTTAGTGACATATTATTCTGTTAATCTAGGATCAGTTCAGCTTTTCATTCTGGTCAATTATTATTGTTCTGACTTCCGAACCTTAGCGCACGAATTCATTGTGTGATCCCAAAATCAGGATTTTTGGCTAGTCTGAAATGACTTACCTGCCCTGCCGAGTGCCAGCGTTGATTGTTTCTGCTGAATATTCTAAAAATTGCCGCAGTACTTTATACACTTATTGAGAAAAGCTTTTCTTGTGCATCATCTAGCGAGAGGCGGCCAACTTTAATTGTTCTTGCAATATTCATGCTGTTTACTGGAGTATTTTTTTGTATTTTTCCCCTTTGTATTTTTTAGCATTATTATGAAACTGACTTGGAATAATCAAACTCTAGATCCGTGAGGGTCTGCATTACAATCCCTACTTCCCTGGTGGTGCCATAGCCATGCCTAAGATGCTTATGGATGGAGCTGTTGAGTATGAAGATGGTACCCCTGCAACTGAAGCCCAGGCATGTCCTTTTATCCTTTGTTGAGCTCTTCATGTGTAAGTTGTTGACTTGTTGGGCTAACACTATATTTCGATCGCAGATGGGCAAGGATGTTGTGTCGTTCTTGTCGTGGGCAGCTGAGCCTGAAATGGAAGAGAGGAAACTGGTAACTACCATACCACTCGCGTCTTTAAATGTAAATACACAATTGTAGCTGGCCACTATTCTGATGCGCCTTATACCAACTTTTGCAGATGGGCGTCAAATGGATATTCCTTCTGTCACTTGCACTTCTCCAAGCCGCATACTACCGTCGCATGAGGTGGTCGGTCCTCAAGTCCCGCAAGCTGGTCCTGGATGTCGTCAACTGATGACCATTATTTCTTCTTTTTATTACAACGTCGAGTCTTTAAGCAGAAGCGATCGAAATAATGACTTTCTGTTGTACATTTTGCCACTTGGGTTGTCTCCCAATATCCCCTGCGTAGAATTTCTTCTGTTTTCTTCCTCTGCTGCGAAAGCATTTCTCCAAGGGAGCAGTTATTTTGAAATATTTTTTGTCTGTTGATACCTGAGTGGTACCAGCATACTTCTAACAGATGAGATGATGAAGATCATAAATCCTTTATTATATTCTGGAACTAGGCATCTTACAATTCTTTTGCCCATCCATCTATTCATTCCGCTTTTAAAATTATCACTGGCCTGTTAAAATTTTGCTCCGACAGTCTGGTTGTTTCTTTTAGAGCTTGGTGTTCCATAATTTTATAGAAGTTAGAATAATATTTACAAGATCATGTCCTTGATGTGAAGGCTATTCTCTCACGATATGAGCTAGATCACCTACACACCTCCTATCTATCTTCCATAGTTTGGACTCCAAAACCCTAGATGCCAACACTTGCACTGGAAATTGTAGCCTAACATTGCCGAAGGCCCATGTGTTTCTTCCAGAACAACCAGCAGATCAGGGTTACAAGGTGTCAAAAACCCTCCTGTCATTTTGCCGCAGCCTCCAAGGCGTTTGCGATGCAGGCCTGGAAACATGTGTGCTAGACGCCTAGACCTTGCAAACGAGCAATGCAGCAGTATGTGCACCGGTTCAAACCGGACTTTTCCTATGTGTACGTACCCGGATATTTTTATTTTAGAATTTTTTCACATTTCGAAAATACATTTCCAACTAGGGTTCACATGCACCTAGGTTCAAACCGGACTTTTCCTATGTGCTATGTTGTATCTTCGTCCTGCATAACATGCCCTCTGATCTTGCAATACATGCCTAAGAGCATCTCCAGTCCCATCCCCCAAACAATGTCCGGCAATAGCGCCGAATTTTCGTTTGGGGGACGTCCGGACGAAATTTTCGTTTGGAGGAGGTCTCTTTCCTAGCCACGTCACCCAAACGCGACCTTCAAACAAAAAGCAAGTATAAAAATCGTGTCCGGCGTCCCCGATGGAGCCTATATACACATGAGATGAGCTAGGGACGTCGGACAATATTTGAGGGACGTCCGGAGCGAAACGGCCTTTGAGGCATGCGACTGGGACGTTTTTTTGGCCGGCGTCCCCAAATCCCTTTGGGGGACGCTCTAAAACGGGGGGTCTGAGAGCATCTCCAGCCGCGTCCCCCAAAGCGTCCCCCAAAGCGAGTTGGGGCGCGCCGGACAAAAAAACCGTTCCAGCCGCGTCCCCCAAAGCCCATTTTGTCCGGCGCGCCCCCATACGGTGTCCGGCGCCCCGAGCCCATCCCCGTCCCACAGGGGACGCACCGGGGACGCCGGACACAACGAAAAGCGAGGCGGGGAGTGGCGGGGCCGACTCGTCAGCGGCACAATAATTTTTTAACCTAACCGTCGCCTACCTCGCGACGGAAGTTATTGGCGGTGCAGTTCCCGCAGTGACGCAGCGACGGTGCAGTTCCCGCAGCGACGCAGCGACGGTGCAGTTCCCGCAGCGACGCGTCCCGTCGCGCCTAGCTCTGCGTGCCGACGTTAATGCGCGCCACCGCTCCCCCGCCTCCCTCCGGCCTATAAAAGGGCCGCCTCTCATCGTCCCTCTCACACACAAACCCTAACGCCTCTCTCCCAAACCCTAGCCGCCACCATCTCAACAAGACTCGACGCTATGTCCGGTAGAGGCAGAGGCTGACCTCGCGGCCGTGGTCGTGGTCGTGGCCGCGGCAGAGCTGAACGCTTGCCGTCGCCTTCCACGCCGCCGGCTTCATCATCGTCGGAGATGGACGTGGAGCCGGACGTGCGGTTCGAGTTCGTCCTCGTCCTCAAGGGCGACCCGCGCAGCATCCAGAGGCTGCCGGACTCCTTCGCCGACTACGTCGCCGGCGACGATCGCCCGCGCACGATGCATCTGCGGGAGGCTGCGTGCGGCTACTACCGGTGGATCGTCGACGTGATCTACGACGCGCGCGGCAAGATGTACCTCAACATCGGCTGGGAGAAGTTCGCGCGGCACCACAGCCTCCAAGCCAGCTTCATCCTCCTGTTCTCCTACTTCGGCGACAGGGACATGAGCGCCAGGGTCTTCGACGAGACGCGGTGCCGCCGGGACTACCACGGCGACAACACCGACGAGGAGGACGACTGAGTGTTCTTTCTTCGCAGCGAACACGTGCACGGAGGTTTCTGGATGTTCGCCTCCTCGGTAGAACCAACAAGGGCACCATCCTCCCGCTGGATTTTCCAGTTTAGGTGACTGGGTGTGCCCTCGAGTGTTCTTTCTTAGCAGTGAACATAGGAAACCTTCGATGCACGGCCTAGTTAGGTTTAGTTTCTTTGCAAAATTTAATATTTGTGTCCACGACGGTTCAAACTATGTATTAGTTTGTGGAAAACCATGTGCCTAACTGTGTTTTCGTGTAAACCACGTTCCAAATTATGTATTAGTTTGTGGAAATTGAAATAAAAAAAATCAACAAAAAGTATTTTAAATGTTTGTGGGCGGCGTTTGGGGGACGCGGCTGAGGAGCGACGTCCCCCAAAGGCGGCACGAATAAAACACGTCCCCCAAACGCTCAATCCGGTGCGCTTTGGGGGACAGTTTGGGGGACGCGGCTGGAGATGCTCTGAAGTCCACAACCGATGTTGAGCTGCAAGCCACATGAAACTTTTGCACTTTAAAGGTGCATGGCTTCGCCAGATCTTCTCCGCGACAACATCTGATATATCCATTTGGCAGTGTATTGGCCTGGCGCACTGACCTGTCCCAGGGCCAGCAGCCTTGCCATAGTTGAACGCACTGCTTGACCCTAGTTTCACATAGCGCCTTCTTAAAGTCTTAGAGCATTTCCAGCCGCGTTTCCTAAAGCGTCCCCAAAAGAATTTGGGGCACGCCGGACCAAAAAATCTTTCCAGCCGCGTCCTCCAAAACCCATTTTTATCCGGCGCGGCCCGATATGGTGTCCGGCGCCCCGAGCCCGTCCCCGTCCCACAGGGGACGCACCGGGGACGCCGGACACACCGAAAAGCGAGGCGAACCGACACGGGCCCGGCGCGTCAGCGGCTCAGTGAAAAATCGTCTCCCACTCCCGCCAAATCCCGCCCCTCCCGCCATATCGCGCCTATCCGCCGCGTATTTCTGGCCTCCCAACACATATCCCGCCGCCGATTCATTTCTCCTTTCCCCGCTGATTTGTTTCTCCCTCCCACCGTCCACCCGCCGCCGCTACCTTCTCCCCATTCCATGACGCCGCCGGTAGCCCCCAAGAAGATGGCCAAGAAAGCGGCCAAGAAGCCGCCGAGCAATGCGACGAAAGGGGCTAAAGCGCCGTTCGCGAAGCCGCGGAAGGCGCCGGCCCCGAAGAAGAAGCCGGAAGGATGGACCGATGATCAATGGCATCAAGACTGTCTGCGCCAGAAGATGTCGACGGCGGAGCGGAAAGGACGGAGGGAGGCGGAGCAGGAGAAGAAGGCTCTGGCGGCGCGCCAGCACCAGCACTTAATGGCCGGGTGTCTCGCCGCCACCAACGCGAGCCCATATAGTACGAACGTGCCGGTGTACGTTCCGGGAGTCTTCTCTCCGTCGTCATCCGCCTTCTACAACGACGGCCCCTCCGGCACTCCCGGGTGCATGACGCCTAACTTGTCGCCGCACTACCATGATGCGCTGCCGCATGGCGGCTTCAACCCCAACAACCTCTACTCCCCGGTGTACGAGCAGCGCGAGCCAGGACCCGGTGCAGACGGCGACCCTTTCACTGGCCGCAGGGGGCCGCTCGAATTCGACGGCGCCGGTGCTGAGGGTGCTGAGGAAGAGGGTGGGGGTGAGGACGAGGAGGACGATGAAGGAGAGGGGGTGGAGGACGAGGACGATGACGAGGACGAAGAGGGCGGCGAGGAAGAAGAGGAGGAGGGTGCCGGTGACGATGATCTCGTGGAGGTCGACGCGGACGGCGTGAAGAAGAAAAAGAAGAAGAAGAAGGCGTCGGGTACACGAGGCCCCAAGTGGACGGCTTTGGAGGATCTTTGTCTGTGCGAGTCGTGGGCGACGGTGAGCCATGACTCCATCATCGGCGCCAACCAAAAACACGGGAAGTATTGGGCGAGAATCAAGGCCGAGTTCGATGAGCGCAAGCTCATGAAGAGCGACTACAACAAAGTGACAATGAAGAGGAGCCAAAAGGCAATTTCGACGCGATGGGCCATCATCCAGGCGTCGGTGAACTCCTTCCATGGATACCATCAGGAATTACTGACCAGAGCCGAGAGCGGCGCCGACCTCTCCCAAATGGTACGACTCTTTCTTCCATAATCTGTAGCGCCTACATTGTGTTCGATGAAATGATTCCGCTTCCTTTGGCTAGTTTGATAGGGCCATGGAGGTTTACGCGAGGAACTCCGATGGGTATAAGTCGTTCGCGCTGATGCATTGCTATACCAAGCTCAAAGGGAATGAGAAATGGCGGTTGACGCGCCTGTCGCTGTCCAAGGGGAAGGACACCATTGATCTGGACGAGGCGTCAGCAATGTCGGCAGGGCGTCCTACTGGCAACAAGGCTGCCAAGGCCGCCTTGGCCGACGCCGCGTCGTGTGAGAAGACGCAGGCGTCGATCTCGCGGACGTCTCCTCGACCTTTCTCTCCCGCGCCAAAAAGAACGACGAAAGGTGGGCGGAGCTGCTCAAGAGGCAAGAGGAGAAGTTGGAGCTCAAGAAACGCAGGGACGACATGTCCCTGCTGAGAGCGTCGATAGAGGGAATGTCTCCCCGGACGCGGGCGACGCACAACTTCTTCAAAGGCCAGATCCTCGACGACATCGAAGCCAAAATGGCGGCGGCCGATGCTGCGGCCGACGCGGCGGCCCAGGAAGCGGCAGCGGCAGCAACTGCGGCGCAAGAGCCGGCTGCCGCGTCTTCGACTGCTACACCATCGTCGGCCTACGCGACGGCGGCGGAGGAGACGGAGCATGCACAACACCAGGCAGATCACGACGAGGTCATCGTGATCGACGGGCCTGCGTCGACTCAGGATACATCGCCATCGACCAACCCCTTCTTCTAATTTAGCATGCACTATATGGTCTGTAATATGATCGCGCGCCTAGTACTTTGATCGCCGCTGCTCTGATCGCGACGATTCGGCGGGAACGATCTCTTTTGAATGCAAAATTTGAATTCTTGATTGGGGGCGGTGTTTGGGGGACGCGACTGGGGAGCGACGTCCCCCAAAGGCGGCACGAACAAAACACGTCCCCCAAACGCTCAATCCGGCGCGGTTTGGGGGACGCTTTGGGGGACGCGGCTGGAGATGCTCTTAGAGCCGCTGATCGCCAGCCTCCACTGTTCTACCATTCCTGTGCCTAGTCATGTCAGACTTGCAAAGATCCACCGCGATGTCCATGGCAGCCCTGCCTGCTTGTTAGACTGTATTATACATAGCTTTTGTATATGTTGTGTATTGTATTGTACACCTTTGTGTACCCCATATATATATGAGATAGTCACACCCTATTGGGTGTTGAGCAGTTCCCAAATTACGTCTTACATGGTATCAATCTAGGTTACGATGTCGTCTTCTGCTGCCCTAGCCGCCGCCGGCTCCTGTCTTGCCTGCCGCCGCCGCCCCTGTGCTGCTGCCCATGCAGGTCCCTGCTCTCCCGCCAGTGCTCGCCCGTCTCCTGAACGGCGGCACCGCCCCCGATGTTGCGATGTCTCCGTTCGCCCTGCTATCCACTCTCACCGCGGGCGCGATGTTCTCGGGACAGATCGCTCCTGTGTCGGGCTTCACCTCGCCGCCGCTCGTCTCCACGGTGCCGGCGCCCACGTCGCTCGCTCCCCCGACCATGGCAGCTCCTTCGCCGTCTACGGCTCCACTGCCCACACCGAACGCGCCTCCACCGTCGAAGATCGCGGCTGCGGCTCCGCCCGGATTCTACTTCAACCCTACCCCGGAGCACTTCAATGCCCTGGCCCTCTATCAAGGACTCCTGCATGCCGGCTCCTCGTCGACGCTGTCACCCTCGTTCGAGAAATCGACCTCACACGGTGGGTTCGGACCTGATCCCTATGTGTATGGTGGTGCGCCGTTTCTAGGGCTTACCCCGGCTCCCGCCGCTGCTACTGGTGCTGTTCCGCCTGGTCCACCCTATGCCATTGCCGGCGCACCTGCGGGCGGTGTGGCGCCGTTCTACATTGCTCACCCGATCCCGGTAAAGCTGTCACCGGACAATTACCTGGCATGGCGCGCCCAGGTGCTTCCTCTGCTTCAGAGTCGTCATCTCGAGGGCTTCATCGATGGCTCTCTACCATGCCCTCCGTCGTATCACCCGGCCTATCATCAGTGGGTGGCGCAGGATCGAGCCATTCTCTCTGGGATTCAGTCTTCCTTGACCGAGAGTGTCTCTGGGCTGGTGCTCTTTGCCACTACATCGCGTGAGGCTTGGGCTGCGCTTGACACTAGCTACTCTACGCAGTCTATTGCTCGTTCCATGGCCATCCGTACTCAGCTCGGTGAATTGAAGAAGAATGACCTCACAGTTACTCTCTACTTCAACAAGATCTCCGTGTTGGCTGACACTCTGGCATCTATTGGACAACCCTTGTGTCCCGAGGAATTCATATCCTATGTGTTCAATGGCCTTGATGATGATTATGATTCTCTTGTTGAAAATATTACAGGTCGCACCATCCCTATTCAGCCACGGGAGCTCTATGCTCGTATGCTGGCCACGGAGCAGCGCATAGTGAGCCGCCGCTCGAGTCCCTCTTATGCCGCTGCCAACGCGGCGACTCGTGGGGGAAAGCCCTCCAAGCCGTACCTGCCCAAGTCGGCGCCCGCGCCTGGGGACGCTGCCGCGCCTCCACCAGGCTCCCGCCCTGTCATCACCAGCCTGAACGGCCGGCCCCGTGCCTGCTGTGCCACATGTGGTGCGTTCACCGCCTGTCAGCTATGTGGCATTGATGGCCACGTCGCCTCTAAGTGTCATCGACGGTTCAAGGCGGAATTTCTTGGTCTTGGCAACAATGGCAAAGGGAATGATAAGCAGGCTGCTCTTGCTACTCACGGACATACTCAGTCCTACTCGGTTGATGCTCCATGGTACATGGATACTGGGGCTACTAACCATCTGACGAGCGAGATGGCGAAGCTCAATGCCCATGAGCCCTACCAGGGGCACGATCATGTCCGCACCGCCAACGGTGCAGGTATGCACATACCACATGTTGGTCAGGCATCTCTTCTTACTTCCAACTCCAAACACTTGTGTCTTCTCAACGTTCTTCGTGTACCTTCTGTCACTCGTAGCTTGTTGTCTGTTCCACAACTTACTCGTGATAATGATGTTTTTGTTGAGTTTCACCGGCTTTATTTTTTTATTAAGGACCGGGCCACGAGGGATGTTCTTCTTAGAGGTTGATGCTGCCATGATATCTATGAGCTTGCTCCGCCTGTCTCCCAGGTGTTCAGCGGTGTTCGTGTCTCTCCATCACATTGGCACGCTCGTCTGGGTCACCCTGCCACTCTTGTCGTTCGCCATGTTCTCCATCGCCATGAGCTTCCCGTTGGGTCTAGTAATAAAGTAGAAACAGTGTGTGATGCCTGTCAGCAGGGCAAGAGTCATCAACTTCCGTTTTCTGAGTCCACTCGTGTAGTCAAAACTCCACTTGAGCTTATTTTTTCAGATGTATGGGGCCCTGCCCAAACCTCTGTTAGTGGTCATTTATACTATGTCAGTTTTATTGATGCTTATAGTCGCTTTACCTGGCTTTATCTTATTAAGCGCAAGTCTGATGTGTTTGATGTGTTTATTCGCTTTTAAGCTCATGTCGAACGTCTTCTCAAGCATAAAATTATACATGTGCAATCCGATTGGGGTGGTGAGTATCATCACCTTAATGAGTTCTTTCAGAAGCTTGGGATCACTCACCGTGTCTCCTTTCCTCATACACATCAGCAGAATGGTACCGCTGAACGTAAACATCGCCATCTAGTTGAGACTGGCCTCACACTTTTAGCCCATGCATCTTTACCGTTTCAGTTTTGGAGTGATGCTTTTTTCCACAACCTGTTTTCTCATAAACCGGCTTCCTACACGACTCCTTCACATGAAATCCCCTCTTGAACTCCTGCTGAATGAGATTCCGGACTACACCTTGTTCAAGGTGTTTGGTTGTGCTTGTTGGCCTCACTTGCATCCGTATAATAGTCGTAAGCTGGAGTTTCGGTCTAAGAAGTGCGTCTTTCTTGGGTATAGTTCCCTTCACAAAGGGTACAAATGCATTCATGTTCCATCTAACCGTGTCTACTTTTCTAGGGATGTCGTGTTCGATGAGAATGTGTTTCCGTTTTCTGCACTTCCCACCACTGATACTTCCTCCCCACCACTGTCACAGTCCTCTCCGCCTTTCCTGACCAATTTGTTGATATTGCATATACTCTGAGCTTGTTGTCTAACCATGGTGCAGGTACTGGTCGAGGCGCACGTGTGCAACTGCTGGATGTCCCTGTTTCCCCGCATGCCGATTTCTCGTCGCCGGACGTCGATCACGGCTCCTGCATGAGCCATGCAGCTCCGACTGCTTCTCCGCCCCGTGCGTCGCCTTCCTCGCCTCCGTCCGCCTCGTCATCGCCTGGGCTGGTGTCGTCTGGGCCGGCGTCCTCTGCTATGATGCCCTGTGCGTCACCTGCCTCGTCATCGCCGTGTGCGTCCCCCGCCTCGTCATTGCCGGTTTCCCCTGGGTCCTTTGCTTCCTCTCCACTGCCTGGTGCTTCCACCATCACGTCGACTGCCCCTGTGGTGTCTACCTCACCACCTGCTGCTCCGCCATTGTCGCGTCCTCACACGCGAAGCAAAATTGGCATTGTCCGGCCTCGTCAGCGCACTGATGGAACTGTGGCATGGATAGCTGCATGTGTGGCTCAGTCTACTCTTGACCCTACCGCTGAACCTCGCCATTTTCAGGCTGCTCTGGGTATTCCACACTGGCGTGCTGCTATGGAGTTGGAGATTCAGGCACTGCATAAAAATGACACTTGGCAGCTGGTTCCGTCTCATTCTGGTGTTAATGTTATTGACTCGAAGTGGGTGTTTAAAGTCAAGAAGCATGCTGATGGCACTATTGAGTGATACAAGGCGCGTCTTGTTGCCAAGGGGTTTAAGCAACGGTATGGTCTGGATTATGAGGATACATTCAGTTCGGTGGTCAAACCAGCGACTATTCGCATTCTGCTCTCTCTTGCTGTCACTTGTGGCTAGTCCTTGCTTCAGCTTGATGTTCAGAATGCCTTTCTCCATGGTGTTCTTGAGGAAGAGGTATACATGAGGCAACCTCCAGGTTTTGTTGATCCCGCTCTCCCTCATCATTTATGTCGACTTGTCAAGGCTATATATGGGTTGAAGCAGGCTCCTCGTGCTTGGCATGCACGCCTTGCAGCTGTTCTTCGGGCTCTTGGTTTTGTTCCCTCTACTGCTGATACGTCACTCTTCTTGTAAACCTAGAGGGGGGGGTGAATAGGTTTCTACAAATTTTAATTCTTTCTTTGCAATATTAGGCTTTGCGGAATATAAAGATGAGCCTAATGCAAACTAGGTGAAGCAACCTATATGAGGATACAACTAACTCGAGCACGAAGGCTCTCACAGGCAGTTAAATCACAAGTAAGGAGTTCGGTTAGAGATAACCGATAGCACGCGGAGACGAGGATGTATTCCCGTGTTCCCTTGCTTTGCAACAAGGTACGTCACGTTTGGAGGAGTGGAGGTCCCACGAAGGATTCCCCGCGCCACGAAGGCTCACCCTATTCTCCGGAGCCTATCCCACGAAGGAATAGCTCACTCACTTGTGGTAGACTTTGAGGTAGCCTCCAAACCTTCACAATCTTGCCCGGAGCAAATCCACAGCCCGGATGCTTCCGGACTCCTCTTGCCTACCTAGGGTTTCCAAGGAACCCTAGGAAGCAAGCTTCTCAATGAATACAAGGGGGAATGAGATTTGGCTTGGTAGAACGGTAGATCGGGTCCTCCTCTAATGATTCCCCGGAGGGATTTGAGTTTGGGTGGAGGAGGAGGGAGATCTGAGGCTTTTGGTGTTTCTAGCAATGGAGTAAGAGAGAGAGAGCTCAAGAACAGCTTGTAGTGTAGTGCCTGACTGTTCAGAGGTAGGAGAAGACCTATTTATAGTGTTCTTCGAAATACGGCCGTTGGTCACTTGCCACATCAGCAGATTCTTCGAGAAACCCGGTCGACCGGATTTGGCGCCGGACAGGCCGGTCCACAGCCCGGTCAGACCGGGCCTCAGACCGGACCGGCCGGTTTCCAACCGGAGCTGGGACCGGGTCTTGACCGGGCAGGCTTCTGAGCTTACTGGATGGCGTCCGGATGTCACAGGCACAGAGTCCGGTTGCTGACCGGGCCGCTCGGTCTGGTGCCCGGTCAGACCGGGCCGTGGACCGGAGCAGCCGGTTCGAAACCGGGCTGGTGACCGGACGCAGACCGGAGGGCTTGCCTTCTTTACTGGAACTTGCCCGGATGGCACCGGTTCTGGGTCCGGTTGGTGACCGGGCTGTCCGGTGCCAGGGCCGGTCCGACCGGATCTGTGACCGGCCGGGCACTGAAAAGCTTGCTGATTTTTCGTCGAATTGGGGGGGTCTCCCGTTGCCTTTTGTTCCATTGCTACACCATCATACCTCTTTGGCTAATACCTGAAAGTCATCTTGTAGACATGTATTAGTCCAAATACTCTAGCACGGTGTCATAGATACCAAAATAATGGATAAGGGTAAAATACCCTTACAATCTCCCCCTTTTTGGTATACGATGACAAACCGAGCTAGAGTTACATATAGATATTATGATAAGCTCTAAACCTTGATTCCATATAAGATATTACGACAGCTCCCCCATAATGTGTGCACTTGGAGAATTTGCGTTTGAATGCAAAGTGCACCATTTGTGGAATATGAGAAGCTCCCCCAATATCTTTAGGAAACAAGCATGGTATGGACAAGTATATCAACATATATAAGCATAAAGCATGATTATCCTAACATAGAGTAGCACACATAATAGTCGTCCATACATATCCATACATGAATTATTCAAAGTAGCAAATGGTTCTTGAGAAATCAAAGCAAATACGCACAAGCCATATAAAATCCAAATAAAGCAACTCCCATGGCTTGTGACAAGCAAAGAACCCCGTGATTCTAGACTCTACTCTCTTCTCCCCCTTTGGCATCGGAACACCAAAAAGGCGAAGAAAAGAGGAGAGATGCTAGCGTCCCATCAATAGAACTGGTGCCCCGCGGATGGAGAGTCGCCATCACCATCCCCATCGTCATCCTCTTCATCGTCATCCTCTTCATCATCATCCTTATCACCTTCATCCTCTTCATCATCAGCATCAGCAGGAGGTGCACGAGCAGATCCAGGAGGAGGACCACCAAAGTACAGGGAAGGATCAAAGTTCTGGAACATCTCATCAGAAAGAAGAGGCATCTCCCAGTTTGGTGCGTGGACAGGCTCCAACTCAGGGCCAGGAGGAGGGATAGGTGCATTCCTAGCAGCCATGAACTCATTTTGGCGCCTCCTGGTCTCTTGGTTCAAAGAAATACTTTGATGTGCAACATCATTTGTATTTTTGCACATCTGCCATAAGCTAGAGAAGAACCGTGAGACACCATGCTGTGGGCGACTAGAGGAGCTGGAGCTAGCATGGTCATGGCGTGCCTTGGACCGGCGCTCAGAAGGCATCATTTCAGGAACATCCGGGCTATCACCTTGGGCAGGTACCTTGAAAGCTTCCATCCTGACCCGCTCACCTTGAGTATTGAAAGGTGCGGGCACAACCTTGTTGATGAGCAGCTGAACGTACTGGGCAAGATTAGGAGTCAACCTCTCGTGAACACAGCGCCGTAACTCACAGTAGATGAGATCACAGCCATCAATAAGTTGCCGGTGCTCAGGGTGACAGTAGTACATCAAGTTCAGATGATATGCACGGCATTCACTTGTATCGCCGGACTTGCTGATGAGAGTCTCACGGAATAGCTTGGCAAGTAAGAGGTAGGAGTAGTACATCCCAGAGATGGTGGGAGGTCCAGGTGTGGGTTCCGGCGGATAGCAAACGGCAATGTCCCCACGGTTGAACTTCTGCTGAGAATATATCTTGAAACCAGAAGCACGTCCTCCACCAAACCCCAAAGCTTCACAGAAATCAAGATAGTTGCAAGTGTATTTCTGTTTGCCAGTCATCCAAGTCATAGTCCGAGCTGCATCATCATGGAAAAAGGCATGCGGTGAAACTGTCTCACCAAGGTTGGACAATAGCACCCATCAGTAGGTGTCAAGCACATAAGATCATACAACCCCATCCGCCTCAAGGTCGCAACCACAAAGCGAAACTTGGTGGCTTCATACATTCCAATGACATCCTTGATGGCCTTGGGCATAACAATGGTGCCTTTCTTCATGTGCTCGCGGGAGTTATAGAAGTCATCCCACATGACTTGCTGTGTGTTGGTCCAGAAAAATTGATCTCCCCCTGTGTAAGTGGGTTCCTCAAAGCGATAGGGGTTGGACTCTCTGAGTCTTCTCCATGCCCCAATATGTACATCACCAACATGGAACTACGCGGTACCTCATCACCATCTGTGCTTTGCATGTTTATCTTTCCTCTTATTGGCAGATGTCTTGGTTCGGCCTCCAGTTGAGCTGCCACCCGTAGTCTGAGGAGCACGACCAGTAGAGCGCCGTGGTGGAACCCCTGAGCGCCTCCCTCGCTTGGCAACAGTGCCATGGTCCGCATCAGTCCATTCATCACCTGTGAATCAGCAAAATAGGGCGAGGATAGCAAAGAGGTAAGTGTACATGTCATCAGCATATGTGTGGAAGCCAAAAGCATAGCCTATATTCAAGTGTTTCGACGAGATCATGCGAAAAAGCTGGGCGAGCCGGCGCAGGGGCCGGTCCGACCGGACGACAGACCGGACGAGCCGGTTGGCCATCCGGTTGACCGGGCGCTGCGCCGGACCAGCCGGTCGAGAGGCCGGTTGACCGGGCTGTAGACCGGGTCATGCTGAGTTGTGATGTTTGCCCAGAAATTCGACACAAAATCATGCAAAAACTCACAAACTTGAACATAGATTATACCAGGAGAGTGAACAATGTGCATAGGAGGGGTGTGACACTCTAGGTGGCATGAGGACTTACTAACCCTAACCCTAACCCTAACTTTTCTCAACTTTCCTCAAAAATTGACAATGTGAGGGGAAAGCAAGAGGGAGAGGGATAGGGAGAAAGATTTACCCGAAGACATCGTCCTCTTTGCCCAAGTGAGCAAGAAGAACTCGTGAAGAAGGCTTAAGGACCAAATCCCCAAGATCTCCCAAAATAGCTTGAGGGAGACCAAATCCTTTGGTGAAGATGCTTGAGAGATCCCGATCTATGGTTGTGTGAAGTTTGGGGAGAATCTAGTGGTGGGAAGTGCCTAGGACGTGGTGGAGATGGTGGAGGCGGCGGCCATGGAGGTTTGAGAGGTGGGGGATAATGAGGAAGAAGATCCCCAAGGGGTATCCTCTCCAAAACATAACAGCCCGCACGGCCGGTCGGGTGCCCGGTCGGCAAGACGATGATCGGACGATCCGGCGCACAGGCCGGTCCGACCGGGCCAGTGACCGGCCAGAGTCAATTTTCCCAAAAATGTGTCATTTTGCCTCGTTTTGCCCCTATTCTTTGTGTAAATGTGTGTGAGTGCTCAAATGATGACATGTACATATAGATAGATAGATGATGATGATGAGATGAGCATAGACATGGGGTTGGAAAACACAAAGTTCTCTAGGCATACCCATTGGAGTGAAAATGCAAACAAGATACAAATAGCTACAATGGGCATGATTCAAAGTATATCAAGAATCATAAGAGCATTTTGAAATAGTTTTTGCAATAAGATCATTTGGCCTTATATAGTCAAATCAAGTTGTAATGAAGGCTCAATGAGGGGCGGGGGATTACTCCCCCTATGTGAAAGCGCAAATGTCATGAGACCTCGAAGAGACATGCTTGGGTCCATATAATGACATTGGGTCTATTTATGTTGCACACATAGGTATGCATCATACCAAGATATGGTAGAATGACTATCCCCATATGTGCTATGCCTCTAAGCTAGATAGCAAGATAAATGCAAGAATATAGTGCAAGAAGTTAATCAATCCAAGTTTTTAGGATCAAGAATACCAAGTTCTCCTCTCAAGTTAACAAAGCGGGCTTCATCCAAAGGCTTAGTGAAAATATCCGCCAATTGGTAGGTTGTTCCCACATGAGTGAGATCAATATCCTTATTGGCAACATGATCACGTAGGAAGTGATGGCGAATGTCAATATGTTTGGTGCGACAATGTTGAACCGGGTTGTTGGCGATCTTTATTGCACTTTCATTGTCACAAAGAAGAGGCACCGTACCAAGAGACACACCATAGTCTTTCAAGGTTTGCTTCATCCATAACAATTGAGTGCAACAAGATGCCGCGGATATGTATTCGGCTTCGGCGGTGGATAGGGCGGTGGAGTTTTGTTTCTTGGATGACCAACTCACCAATGACCGGCCAATAAATTGGCAAGCCCCGGAGGTAGACTTCCGATCAACCTTATCACCGGCCCAATCGGAATCCGAATAGCCAATGAGTTCAAAGGTTGACCCCTTTGGATACCATAGCCCGAGAGTAGGAGTGAGAACAAGGTATCTTAGTATCCGTTTGACCGCCACTAAATGGCTCTCCTTGGGAGCGGATTGAAAACGAGCACACATCCCTACACTTAGCATGATATCCGGCCTAGAGGCACAAAGGTAGAGCAAGGATCCTATCATGGAGCGGTATACCTTTATGTCCACATCCTTCTCACCGTCACATGAACCAAGTTGCCCCTTTACGGGCATGGGTGTCTTCATTGGACTTGCATTGGTCATGTTGAATTTCTTGAGCATGTCCTTCACATACTTTTCTTGAGAGATGAAGGTGCCTTTTGCAAGTTGCCTCACTTGGAAGCCTAGAAAGAACTTCAACTCTCCCATCATGGACATCTCAAATTTCCTAGTCATCAATAGCTCAAAAGCTTTGTTATGATTGGGGTTAGTTCCACCAAAAATAATATCATCAACATATATTTGACATATAAAGAGGCCACCCCCTTTAACCCGCTTGGTGAAAAGGGTGGAATCGACCGTACCCATGCAAAACCCATCATGTAGTAAGAAATCCCTAAGGAACTCATACCAAGCACGTGGAGCTTGCTTGAGACCGTAGAGTGCCTTATGGAGTAAATACACGTGGTTGGGTCGGCATGGGTCTTCGAAACCCGGGGGTTGAGCCACATATGCGGTTTCTTTTAGGGGACCATTCAAAAATGCACTTTTCACATCCATTTGATATGAAGGAGATATGCCCTAGAGGCAATAATAAAGTGGTTATTATTTATATCTTTATGTTTATGATAAATGTTTATATATCATGCTAGAATTGTATTAACCGAAACATTAGTACATGTGTGATATGTAGACAAACAAGAAGTCCCTAGTATGCCTCTTAAACTAGCTTGTTGATTAATGGATGATTAGTTTCATAATCATGAACATTGGATGTTATTAATAACAAGGTTATGTCATTGTGTGAATGATGTAATGGACACACCCAATTAAGCGTAGCATAAGATCTCGTCATTAAGTTATTTGCTATAAGCTTTCGATACATAGTTACCTAGTCCTTATGACCATGAGATCATGTAAATCACTTATACCGGAAAGGTACTTTGATTACACCAAACACCACTGCGTAAATGGGTGGCTATAAAGGTGGGATTAAGTATCCGGAAAGTATGAGTTGAGGCATATGGATCAACAGTGGGATTTGTCCATCCCGATGACGGATAGATATACTCTGGGCCCTCTCGGTGGAATGTCGTCTAATGTCTTGCAAGCATATGAATGAGTTCATAAGAGACCACATACCACGGTACGAGTAAAGAGTACTTGTCAGGAGACGAGGTTGAACAAGGTATAGAGTGATACCGAAGATCAAACCTCGGACAAGTAAAATATCGCGAGACAAAGGGAATTGGTAATATATGTGAATGGTTCATTCGATCACTAAAGTCATCGTTGAATATGTGGGAGCCATTATGGATCTCCAGATCCCGCTATTGGTTATTGGTCGGAGTGAGTACTCAACCATGTCCGCATAGTTCTCGAACCGTAGGGTGACACACTTAAAGTTGGATGTTGAAATGGTAGTACTTGAATATGGAATGGAGTTTGAATATTTGTTCGGAGTCCCGGATGAAATCCCGGACATCACGAGGAGTTCCGGAATGGTCCGGAGAATAAGATTCATATATAGGATGTCATTTTATGTGAAATAAAATGTCGCGGAAGGTTCTATGGAAGGTTCTAGAAGGTTCTAGAAAAGTCCGGAAGAAACCACCAAGGAAGGTGGAGTCCACATGGGACTCCACCTCCATGGCCGGCCAGCCCTAGATGGGGAGGAGTCCCAAGTGGACTTCTCCATAGGGGGCCGGCCACCCCCCACATGGGAGGTGGAAATCCCACCTTTTGGTGGGAGTCCTAGTTGGGCTAGGTTTCCCCTCTTATGGAAGGTTTTTGGTTCGGGTCTTATTCGAAGACTTGGACACCAACACTTGGGGATCCACCTATATAATGAGGGGCCAAGGGAGGGGGCCGGCCACCCCAAGATCACAAGCTGGCCGCCCCCCTTGAGTGGCCGGCCACTCCCTCCCAAACCCTAGCCGCCCCCTTCTCCTCCATATCTCCCGCGTAGCTTAGCGAAGCTCCGCCGGACTTCTTCACCGCCACCGACACCACGCCGTCGTGCTGTCGGATTCAAGAGGAGCTACTACTTCCGCTGCCCGCTGGAACGGGGAGGTGGACGTCGTCTTCATCAACAACCGAACGTGTGACCGAGTACGGAGGTGCTGCCCGTTCGTGGCGCCGGAACCGATCGTGATCAAGATCTTCTACGCGCTTTTGCAAGCGGCAAGTGATCGTCTACCGCAGCAACAAGAGCCTCATCTTGTAGGCTTTGGAATCTCTTCAAGGGTGAGACTCGATACCCCCTCGTTGCTACCGTCTTCTAGATTGCATCTTGGCTTGGATTGCGTGTTCGCCGTAGGAAAATTTTTGTTTTCTGTGCAACGTTATCCTACAGTGGTATCAGAGCCGTGTCTATGCATAGATGGTTGCACGAGTAGAACACAATGGTTTGTGGGCGTTGATGCTCTTGTTATCTTTAGTTTGAGTACTTTGCATCTTTGTGGCATAGTGGGATGAAGCGGCTCGGACTAACTTTACATGACCGCGTTCATGAGACTTGTTCCTCGTTCGACATGCAACTTGTATTGCATAAGAGGCTTTGCGGGTGTCTGTCTCTCCTACTATAGTGAAGATTCAATTTACTCTTCTATTGAAAACATTAGTATCAACGTTGTGGTTCATGTTCGTAGGTAGATTAGATCTCTCTCGAAAACCCTAAACCACGTAAAATATGCAAACCAAATTAGAGACGTCTAACTTGTTTTTGCAGGGTTTGGTGATGTGATATGGCCATAATATGATGATGAATATGTATGAGATGATCATTATTGTATTGTGGCAACCGGCAGAGCCTTATGGTTGTCTTTAAATTTCATGTTGAGTAGTATTTCAAAGTAGTTGTAATAGTTGCTACATGGAGAACAATCATGAAGACGGCGCCATTGACCTTGACGCTACGCCGACGATGATGGAGATCATGCCCGAAGATGATGGAGATCATGTCCGTGCTTTGGAGATGAAGATCAAAGGCGCAAAGACAAAAGGGCCATATCATATCACATATGAGCGCATGTGATGTTAATCCTTTTATGCATCTTATTTTGCTTAGATCGCGACGGTAGCATTATAAGATGATCCCTCACTAAAATCTCAAGATAATAAAGTGTTCATCCTTAGTAGCACCGTTACCAAGTCTTGTCGTTTCGAAGCATCTCGTGATGATCGGGTGTGATAGATTCAATAAGTACATACAACGGGTGCAAGACAGTTTTGCACATGCGGATACTAAGGTGGCCTTGACGAGCCTAGCATGTACAGACATGGTCTCGGAACACGTGATACCGAAAGGTAGAGCATGAATCATATGGTTGATATGATGAACACTTTGAGTGTTCGCCATTGAAATCACACCTTTTCTCGTGATGATCGGGTTTAGGTGCGGTGGATTTGGTTCGTGTGATCACTAAGACAATGCGAGGGATATTGTTTTTGAGTGGGAGTTCACTTAGGTTTTTAATTATGTTGAATTAAAATTTGAACTCAATTTGTCATAAACTTAGTCTAAACTATTGCAAATATATGTTGTAGAGATGGCGTCCCCAATCAATTTTAATCCGTTCCTAGAGAAAGAGAAACTTAAGAGCAACGGTAGCAACTTCACCGACTGGTTCCGTCATGTGAGGATCTTCCTCTCTGGCGGAAATCTGCAATTTGTGCTTGATGCACCGCTAGGTGACCCTCCTGCAGAAGATGAAACCGATGAAGTAAAAGCTGTTTACGCAACTCGGAAAACTCGGTACTCTCAAGTTCAGTGTGCCATCTGTGCGATGCGGAATCCGATCTTCAAAAACGTTTTGAGCACCATGATCCTCATGAGTTGATGAATGAGCTGAAAGCTATATTCGAGACTCATGCGGCCGTGGAATGCTATGAAGCATCGAAACATTTCTTCACTGTATGATGGAAGAAGGCAGCTCCGTTAGTGAGCACATGCTCGCCATGACCGGGCATGCGAAGAAACTCGATGACTTGGGAATAGTGATTCCTAACAGATCGGGGATTAATCGTGTCCTTCAATCACTGCCACCAAGTTACAAGAACTTTGTGATGAACTACAATATGCAGAACATGAACAAGGAGTTACCTGAACTCTTTGGCATGCTAAAAGCTGCTGAGATTGAGATCAAGAAAGAGCACCAAGTGTTGATGGTCAACAAGACCACCGAGTTTCAAGAAACAGGGCAAGTCTAAGGGAAAATTCAAGAAGGGTGGCAAGAAAGCTGCCACGCCTCCTATGAAACCTAAGAACGGCCCTAAGCCCGATCTTGAGTGCTATTACTGCAAGGAGAAGGGACACCTGAAGCGTAATTGCTCCAAGTATCCGGCTGATCCGAAGAGCGGCCTTGTCAAGAAGAAGAAAGAAGGTATATCTGATATACATGTTATAGATGTTCATTTCAACGGTTCTCGTTCTAGTACCTGGGTATTTGATACTGGTTCGGTTGCTCATATTTGTAACTCGAAACAGGAACTAAAGAATAAACGACAACTGCTGAAAGATGAAGTGACGATGCGCGTTGGAAACGGATCCAAGGTCAATGTGATCGCAGTCGGCACACTTCCTCTACATCTACCTTCGGGATTAGTTTTAAGCCTAAATAATTGCTATTATGTACCTGCGTTGAGCATGAACATTATATCTGGATCTTGTTTAATGCAAGACGGTTATTCATTCAAGTCTGAGAATAATGGTTGTTCTATTTTTATGAATAATATCTTTTATGGTCGAGCACCACAAAAGAATGGCTTATTTCTGTTAGATCTCGATAGTAGTGATACGCATATACATAACATTGATGCTAAACGAATTAAACTTAATGATAATTCTACTTATATGTGGCACTGTCGTCTTGGTCATATTGGAGTGAAACGCATGAAGAAACTCCATACTGATGGATTACTTGAATCACTTGACTTTGAGTCACTTGATAGATGCGAAGCATGTCTAATGGGAAAAATGACAAAGACTCCATTTTCTGGTATGATGGAGCGAGCTACTGACTTATTGGAAATCATACATACCAATGTGTGTGGACCGATGAGCGTAGCATCGCGCGGTGGTTATCGTTATGTTCTAACCTTCACAGATGATCTGAGTAGATATGGGTATATCTATTTCATGAAACATAAATCCGAAACTTTCGAGAAGTTTAAGGAATTTCAAAGTGAAGTAGAAAATCAACGTAACAAGAAGATTAAATTTCTACGATCTGATCGTGGAGGTGAATATCTGAGTTATGAGTTTGGCATGCATTTAAAGAAATGCGGAATACTTTCACAATTGACACCGCCGGGAACACCTCAACGAAACGGTGTGTCCGAACGTCGTAATCGAACTCTCTTAGATATGGTTCGTAGTATGATGTCTCTTACTGATTTGCCGTTATCATTTTGGAGTTATGCATTAGAGACAGCCGCATTCACTTTAAATAGAGCACCATCAAAATCCGTAGAAACGACACCGTATGAATTATGGTTTAACAAGAAACCGAAGTCATCGTTCTGAAAGTTTGGGGTTGCGAAGCCTATGTAAAGAAGTTACAACCGGACAAGCTAGAACCCAAAGCGGAGAAATGCGTCTTCATAGGATACCCTAAGGAAACTATAGGGTACACTTTCTATCACAGATCCGAAGGCAAAATCTTTGTTGCTAAGAACGGAACCTTTCTTGAGAAAGAATTTCTCACTAAAGAAGTGACTGGAAGAAAAGTAGAACTCGATGAGATTGATGAATCTATACTCGTTGATCAGAGTAGCGCGATGCGGAAGTTATACACTGTACCGCCTACACCGGCAACAGAGGAAGCTAATGATAATGATCATGAAACTTCGAACGAGGAAACTACTGAACCTCGCAGATCGACAAGGGAACGTGCCACTCCTGATTGGTATGATCCTTGTCTAAATGTCATGATTGTGGATAACAATGATGAGGACCCTGCGATGTATGAAGAAGCGATGATGAGCCCAGATTCCAACAAATGGCAAGAAGCCATGAAATCCGAAATGGGATCCATGTATGATAACAAAGTATGGACTTTGGTAGACTTACCTGATAGCCGAAAGGCTGTCGAGAATAAATGGATCTTCAAGAGAAAAACAGATGTTGATGGTAATATTACTGTCTATAAATCTCGACTTGTCGCAAAGGGTTTTCGACAAATTCAAGGAGTTGACTACGATGAGACTTTCTCACCTGTAGCGAAGCTAAAATCTGTGAGGATTTTGTTAGCAATAGCTGCATTTTTCGATTATGAGATTTGGTAGATGGATGTCAAAACGGCGTTCCTTAATGGAGACATTGAGGAAGAGTTGTATATGGTACAACCCAAAGGTTTTGTCGATCCTAAAAATGCTAACAAAGTATGCAAACTTCAGCGTTCAATCTATGGACTGAAGCAAGCATCAAGAAGTTGGAACCGACGTTTTGATAAGGTGATCAAAGACTTCGGGTTTATACAGTGTCATGGAGAGGCCTGTATTTACAAGAAAGTGAGTGGGAGCTCTGTAGCATTCCTGATATTATATGTAGATGACATATTATTGATCGGGAATGATATAGAACTATTAAGCAGTATTAAAGGTTATTTGAATAATAGTTTTTCAATGAAAGACCTTGGTGAAGCATCATATATATTAGGCATCAAGATTTATAGAGATAGATCAAGACGCCTAATAGGGCTATCACAGAGTACATATCTAGACAAGATTCTAAAGAAGTTTAGAATGGACAAAAGTAAGAAAGGGTTCTTACCTATGTTACCAGGCAAGGTATTGAGTAAGACTCAAGGACCGGCTACGGCAGAAGAAAGAGAAAGGATGAGTAATATCCCCTATGCCTCGGCAGTAGGATCTATCATGTATGCCATGCTATGTACTAGACCGGATATAGCACATGCTGTTAGTTTGACTAGCAGATATCAAAGTGATCCAGGAATGGAACACTGGACAGCGGTCAAGAATATCCTGAAGTACTTGAAAAGAACTAAGGATATGTTTCTTTGTTATGGAGGTGACCAAGAGCTCGTTGTAAACGGTTACACCGATGCAAGTTGGAACACCGATCCCGATGACTCTAAGTCACAATGCAGGGTACGTGTTTATATTGAATGGTCTTGCGATAAGCTGGGCAAGCTCGAAGCAGTGCACGGTGGCAAAGTCTTCAACAGAATCAGAGTACATAGCAGCTTCAGAGGCTTCATCAGAAGCGGTATGGATGAAGAGGTTCATTGTAGAGCTCGGTGTGGTTCCTAGTGCATTGGACCCATTAATCATTTACTGTGATAACATGGGTGCCATCGCCAATGCACAAGAGCCAAGGTCACACAAGAGGCTGAAGCATATCAAGCTGCGTTACCACTCGATTCGCGAGTACATCGAAGATGGAGAAGTAAAGATTTGCAAAGTACACACTGATCTGAATGTAGCAGATCCGTTGACTAAAGCTCTCCCTAGGGCAAAGCATGACCAACAAGAATGCCATGGGTGTTAGGTATATTACAATGTAATCTAGATTATTGACTCTAGTGCAAGTGGGAGATGAAGGAGATATGCCCTAGAGGCAATAATAAAGTGGTTATTATTTATATCTTTATGTTTATGATAAATGTTTATATATCATGCTAGAATTGTATTAACCGAAACATTAGTACATGTGTGATATGTAGACAAACAAGAAGTCCCTAGTATGCCTCTTAAACTAGCTTGTTGATTAATGGATGATTAGTTTCATAATCATGAACATTGGATGTTATTAATAACAAGGTTATGTCATTGTGTGAATGATGTAATGGACACACCCAATTAAGCGTAGCATAAGATCTCGTCATTAAGTTATTTGCTATAAGCTTTCGATACATAGTTACCTAGTCCTTATGACCATGAGATCATGTAAATCACTTATACCGGAAAGGTACTTTGATTACACCAAACACCACTGCGTAAATGGGTGGCTATAAAGGTGGGATTAAGTATCCGGAAAGTATGAGTTGAGGCATATGGATCAACAGTGGGATTTGTCCATCCCGATGACGGATAGATATACTCTGGGCCCTCTCGGTGGAATGTCGTCTAATGTCTTGCAAGCATATGAATGAGTTCATAAGAGACCACATACCACGGTACGAGTAAAGAGTACTTGTCGAGACGAGGTTGAACAAGGTATAGAGTGATACCGAAGATCAAACCTCGGACAAGTAAAATATCGCGAGACAAAGGGAATTGGTAATATATGTGAATGGTTCATTCGATCACTAAAGTCATCGTTGAATATGTGGGAGCCATTATGGATCTCCAGATCCCGCTATTGGTTATTGGTCGGAGTGAGTACTCAACCATGTCCGCATAGTTCTCGAACCGTAGGGTGACACACTTAAAGTTGGATGTTGAAATGGTAGTACTTGAATATGGAATGGAGTTCGAATATTTGTTCGGAGTCCCGGATGAAATCCCGGACATCACGAGGAGTTCCGGAATGGTCCGGAGAATAAGATTCATATATAGGATGTCATTTTATGTGAAATAAAATGTCGCGGAAGGTTCTATGGAAGGTTCTAGAAGGTTCTAGAAAAGTCCGGAAGAAACCACCAAGGAAGGTGGAGTCCACATGGGACTCCACCTCCATGGCCGGCCAGCCCTAGATGGGGAGGAGTCCCAAGTGGACTCCTCCATAGGGGGCCGGCCACCCCCCACATGGGAGGTGGAAATCCCACCTTTTGGTGGGAGTCCTAGTTGGGCTAGGTTTCCCCTCTTATGGAAGGTTTTTGGTTCGGGTCTTATTCGAAGACTTGGACACCAACACTTGGGGATCCACCTATATAATGAGGGGCCAAGGGAGGGGGCCGGCCACCCCAAGATCACAAGCTGGCCGCCCCCCTTGAGTGGCCGGCCACCCCCTCCCAAACCCTAGCCGCCCCCTTCTCCTCCATATCTCCCGCGTAGCTTAGCGAAGCTCCGCCGGACTTCTTCACCGCCACCGACACCACGCCGTCGTGCTGTCGGATTCAAGAGGAGCTACTACTTCCGCTGCCCGCTGGAACGGGGAGGTGGACGTCGTCTTCATCAACAACCGAACGTGTGACCGAGTACGGAGGTGCTGCCCGTTCGTGGCACCGGAACCGATCGTGATCAAGATCTTCTACGCGCTTTTGCAAGCGGCAAGTGATCGTCTACCGCAGCAACAAGAGCCTCATCTTGTAGGCTTTGGAATCTCTTCAAGGGTGAGACTCGATACCCCCTCGTTGCTACCGTCTTCTAGATTGCATCTTGGCTTGGATTGCGTGTTCGCCGTAGGAAAATTTTTGTTTTCTGTGCAACGTTATCCTACATGATATAATTTGAAATTGTGGAAAGATGCAAATGCAAGCAAAAGACGAATAGCTTCAAGACGGGCTACCGGCGCAAAGGTATCCTCAAAATCCATACCTTCTATTTGGGCAAACCCTTGCGCCACTAACCTTGCTTTGTTTCGTATAACAATGCCATTCTCATCTTGCTTGTTCTTGAATACCCATTTGGTCCCAATGACATTGATGCGATGATCCTTGGGTCTCTCAACTAGAGACCATACTTCATTACGAGTGAAACACTCCAATTCTTCTTGCATGGCAATTACCCAATCCGGATCGACCAAGGCTTCATGTACCTTAAGTGGTTCAAAACTAGACACAAAAGCATGATGTTGACAATAAGTGATAAGTAATGCATGGTGTCTACGAGTTACCACTCCTCTTGAGATGCTACCAAGGACTTGATCCACTTTCATGTCACTTGCCCTTGTAGCGGCCTTGATCTTCCGAACGGTTCCTTCATGATCAATGAATTCATCTCTTGCTAGTACTTGATCATGAGGGACCACTTGAGCTTGATCATGAGTTGAGGATGTTTCTTGATCGTCATCATGATCTTGCTCCATGGAATGAGGATCTTCTTCTTGTTCTTCGGATTGAGACTCATCTTGAGTAGAGGATGGTTCTTGAGTTGCACTTGATGGTTCGGCTTGAGTTGAGCTAGGCTCCACTTGTGGCGTGCTTGAGACATCTACTCCATCATCTTGATCATCATTATGAACCTCCATGGGCCGGATGTGTCCAATGCCCATATGCTTGATGGCACTAGATGGATCATCATCATTACCTGCAACACATGGAACAACTTGCTCCACTTGGGAGCCATTATCCTCCAAGAACACCACGTCACAAGATACTTCAATAGTCCCGGAGGACCGGTTGTAGTATCTATAGGCATGAGAGTTCTCCGCATATCCAACAAATATACCCTCTATGGTTCTAGTTTCAAATTTACCGAGCTTTCCTTTGTTGTTCTTAACAAGGCATTTGCATCCAAAGACACGAATATACATGACATTAGGCTTGTTACCGGTAAGGAGCTCGTATGGAGTTTTGTTGTGGAGGGGACGGAGGAAGAGCCGGTTGGAGTAGTGGACGGCCGTAGAGATGGCTTCTCCCCAAAAGTTGTGGGGTGAGTTGAATTCACTCAACATGGTTCTTGCCATCTCAATGATAGTCCGATTCTTCCTTTCAACAACACCGTTTTGTTGAGGGGTGTATGGCGCCGAAAACTCATGCTTGATGCCCTCATCATCCACAAACTCTTGCATAGTGTAGTTCTTGAACTCGGTGCCATTGTCGGTCCTAATCGCCTTGATCTCGGATTCATACATACGTTGAGCTTTCTTGGCGAAGGTGATGAACTCTCTATGGGTCTCGTCCTTAGACTTAAGGAGAAAGACCCAAGAGTATCTTGAGTAATCATCAACAATGACAAGTCCATACTTGCTCCCACCAAGAGTATCATAATGTGATGGCCCAAAGAGGTCCAAATGAAGGAGCTCCAAAGGCCTAGATGTGGTAACAATACTCTTGATGGGATGCTTCTTCTTGAGTTGCTTTCCGGCTACACATGCACTACAAACACGATCTTTCTCAAAAGAAACGCCGGTTAGTCCCACAATATGCTCACCCTTTAGGAGTTGTTTAAGATTCCTCATGTTAACATGACCAAGGCGGCGATGCCACAACCATCCTTCGTCATGCTTGGCCGCCATTAGACATGTGGAGAAGGAGGGGCTCTCTTTCGAGAGGTCAACCACGTAAAGGTTGTTCTCCACATATCCAACAAGGACCAATTTGAGATTGTCACTCCTAAAGACTTGCACATAATATTTAGTGAAATATGAATTGTAACCGGCATCGGCAAGATGATATATAGAAAGTAAGTTATAGCCAAGGTGTTCAACAAGCATAACCATCTCAAGGCACAAGTCCTTAGAGATTGCTACCTTGCCATACCCAAGTACCTTTCCCTTTGAGTTGTCACCAAAGGTAATGCTTGACTTCTTGTTGATATCTTCAATGAATTGATCAAGCACACCTTTTCCTCCGGTCATATGATTGGTGCATCCACTATCAAACACCCATTTTGGACCACCGGAGGAATACCCCTACAAAATCAAGTAGAGGATTTAGGAACCCATCGATTAATGGGTTCCTTTGCAATGGCAACAATATCTTTTGGTACCCAAATTGAGTACTCTCTATAAGCATAGCCATTAGGAGGGCCAACATAGTTAGCATAGACATCACCATAATAATCAACAAATAATGCATAGTGATCGTTTGGCCCCGTGCGGTCACCACTAGTGGCTTTGCCCTTTGAGGCTTTGCCATTGTTAGTGACCTTCTTGTTCTTATCTTGAGCGGGTTTCTCCTTCTTGTAGTTGTTCTTCTTGTGGGACTTGGGGACATATCCAAGTCCATACTTTTGATTGTTTGACCTTTGCTTACTCAAGAGGTCATCCAATCCCATCTTGTTCTTGGCGGTGGTGAACTTTGCAAGTTCCTTTGTTAGCCTAACATTTTCCTCAAGAATAGATGCTTGCTCACAAGAAGATTCATTAGGATGATAGTCAAGACCATATTTGGTCACCAAGGACTCAAGATATGCATTGGTCTCAACATGCAAAGAAAGTTCCTCTTGTAAACGAATATGTTCCTCAACAAGTTTAGCATGCTCACTAGTAAAGGAAATGGAGGAACAAGCAAGCTTTTCAACATCAATGGGATCCTTCATTGATCCAAGAGCCCTTTTGTAGGATTCTTGAAGTAGATCATGATTCTCTCCAAGTTTCTTGAGCTCATCCTTGACAAGCTTGTTAGCTCTTTCAAGGTGGTCAAGATCCCTAGTGAGAGAAGCATGAGCAACTTCAAGTTCCTCCTTTGAGGCATTGAGCTCTTGGGTCAATAATTGAGCCCTATCAATAGTTTCTAGGTCCTTAACTTTATCAAGTTCATAAGTTTCAATTTGTTGCTTAAGGCCTTGAGATATGCACCTTTCGGTGTTTAGCTCTTGTCTTAGGAGATTGAATCTCCGTTCCTTCTCATTCAATTGATATTCTAATTCCTCAATGGACTCATCCTTTTCTTTGAGTGAGTCCATCAAGAAATCAAACTTGACAAGAGCTTCACCACGAAGGGTGCATCTAACATCATAGAGTTCCTTAAGCATAATTAATTCTTCTTGATCTTCGTTTTCATCATCAAGAACACTAGATAGGGAAGGTGGAGGTTCCATTACCTTGGTTTCCCTTGCCATAAGACAAGAGCCAATGATTGGAGAGGAGGGAGAGTCATCGGAGTCATCATCTTGATTTGTCCTTGCCATGAAGGAAGAGCCAACATCATTCTCCGTGGAGTAATCTTTGGAGTAGTCATATGTGAAGAGTGACCCGGGCTTAGAGTAAGCCAAACCGGCCACTCCGGCCTCCTTCTCCTCATCTTCCTCTTCTTCATCGGACAAGTACTCGGCCCCAACAAAAGCTCTTCCCTTGTTCTTCTTGTACCGATCGTTGATTGGGTTCGGCTTCAATCTTGGCTTGACCCCTTTGATGAACTTTGGCTTGTCTACCCTTTTCTCATAAGGGCACTCATTTGCAAAGTGGTTATCTTCATCACAATTGTAGCAAGTTCTCTTCTTCTTCTTGTCATTGAGGAGCATTGGGAACTTGACCTTGTACTTCTTGGCAAAGAAAGCAAAGTCGGTAGCAATGTCACTAGTTGAAGTCATCTCTTCATCTTCTTCAATTTCATAGTCTTCGTTGCTTTCATGGTCGGCTCTAGCTTTGAGAGCAAGGTTGTGTGACGCTTCATGGTTGTGTGAGGCTTCATCAACACGGTTCATTGCCTTGAGCCTCTTTCCGGCTTTGGCCATGCTTTCATTGGCGGCCACATAGGAGACTAGATCATCGGAGTTGAGATCGGCACTCTTGGTCATGATTTGCAAGTTGAGTCCAAGGTTGGTGTCTTCTTGTTTGACGGCAATCATAGCAATGACCTTGGATTTTATGAAGGCTTCGTTCATCTCGAATCCGTCATTGTACTTCTCAGCACCAAGTCCCTTGACCCTTACTTTCAGAGCACCAAGCCTAGCATAGGCATCGAATACGGATTCTCCATCTCGAATCATGAACTGGTAGGCCTCTTGCTTTGCGGTCTCATAGAGAGCTGATTGGATCAAATCGGTTCCCTCTTGGAGTACTACGATCCGATCCCACAACTCTTTAGCGGAGACAATGTCATCGACTTGATCAAGAAGCTTGCGGTTGATGCCACTTCTAATCTTGTCACGTGCGGATGCATTGAGTTGACGGTTGTAGAACTCGGTGGAGGTCAACCGAGTAGGATCTTGTGGCTCCCGATGTCCATGAACAATGAGCTCCCATAGCTCCACACCTGCCATTGCGAATATGAGATTCCATAGCAGATTTCCAATGTGGAAAGTGAGTTCCATCGTAATGGGGAACGGTCCCACTATGGTTTATATGAGGCATGGGTGAAGTGTTTCTGGGATAGTCATGGTTAACATCATGGTAGGTTTCCTTAGAGGCCGAAGCCCCACTAGAAGTTCCACCCGCAGCTAGGTTCTTAAGCATGGCAGTCATTTCTGTCATTTGGTTTTGTAGCTCATCCTCCCTTTTCTTCTTCTCGGCATCATATGCCAAGAATCTAGATTTCATCTCTTTAACCGAAAGGTTAGAGTCGTCATCTAGACCCTCGAAGAGTTTATCCATCTCACTCTTAAGGCGGTGAAGCCCTTAATAAGAGTCCTGGCTCTGATACCAATTGAAAGTATAGAGATGGTAAACCTAGAGGGGGGGTGAATAGGTTTCTACAAATTTTAATTCTTTCTTTGCAATATTAGGCTTTGCGGAATATAAAGATGAGCCTAATGCAAACTAGGTGAAGCAACCTATATGAGGATACAACTAACTCGACCACGAAGGCTCTCACGAGCGATTAAATCACAAGTAAGGAGTTCGGTTAGAGATAACCGATAGCACGCGGAGACGAGGATGTATTCCCGTGTTCCCTTGCTTTGCAACAAGGTACGTCACGTTTGGAGGAGTGGAGGTCCCACGAAGGATTCCCCACGCCACGAAGGCTCACCCTATTCTCCGGAGCCTATCCCACGAAGGAATAGCTCACTCACTTGTGGTAGACTTTGAGGTAGCCTCCAAACCTTCACAATCTTGCCCGGAGCAAATCCACAGCCCGGATGCTTCCGGACTCCTCTTGCCTACCTAGGGTTTCCAAGGAACCCTAGGAAGCAAGCTTCTCAATGAATACAAGGGGGAATGAGATTTGGCTTGGTAGAACGGTAGATCGGGTCCTCCTCTAATGATTCCCCGGAGGGATTTGAGTTTGGGTGGAGGAGGAGGGAGATATGAGGCTTTTGGTGTTTCTAGCAATGGAGTAAGAGAGAGAGAGCTCAAGAACAGCTTGTAGTGTAGTGCCTGACTGTTCAGAGGTAGGAGAAGACCTATTTATAGTGTTCTTCGAAATACGGCCGTTGGTCACTTGCCACATCAGCAGATTCTTCGAGAAACCCGGTTGACCGGATTTGGCGCCGGACAGGCCGGTCCACAGCCCGGTCAGACCGGGCCTCAGACCGGACCGGCCGGTTTCCAACCGGAGCTGGGACCGGGTCTTGACCGGGCAGGCTTCTGAGCTTACTGGATGGCGTCCGGATGTCACAGGCACAGAGTCCGGTTGCTGACCGGGCCGCTCGGTCTGGTGCCCGGTCAGACCGGGCCATGGACCGGAGCAGCCGGTTCGAAACCGGGCTGGTGACCGGGCTGTCCGGTGCCAGGGCCGGTCCGACCGGATCTGTGACCGGCCGGGCACTGAAAAGCTTGCTGATTTTTCGTCGAATTGGGGGGGTCTCCCGTTGCCTTTTGTTCCATTGCTACACCATCATACCTCTTTGGCTAATACCTGAAAGTCATCTTGTAGACATGTATTAGTCCAAATACTCTAGCACGGTGTCATAGATACCAAAATAATGGATAAGGGTAAAATACCCTTACACATGCTGATGGCACTATTGAGTGATACAAGGCGCGTCTTGTTGCCAAGGGGTTTAAGCAACGGTATGGTCTGGATTATGAGGATACATTCAGTTCGGTGGTCAAACCAGCGACTATTCGCATTCTGCTCTCTCTTGCTGTCACTTGTGGCTAGTCCTTGCTTCAGCTTGATGTTCAGAATGCCTTTCTCCATGGTGTTCTTGAGGAAGAGGTATACATGAGGCAACCTCCAGGTTTTGTTGATCCCGCTCTCCCTCATCATTTATGTCGACTTGTCAAGGCTATATATGGGTTGAAGCAGGCTCCTCGTGCTTGGCATGCACGCCTTGCAGCTGTTCTTCGGGCTCTTGGTTTTGTTCCCTCTACTGCTGATACGTCACTCTTCTTGCTTCAGCGGCCTGAAGTGACTACGTATCTCTTGGTATATGTCGATGACATTATTCTTGTCAGTTCTTCAGTTACTGCTGCTATGTCTGCCTCTGATCACCTGTCTGCCTTTGATGGTGATCCTCTATCTACTGAGGATGCTACTGAATATCGGAGTCTGGTTGGTGGTCTTTAGTACTTGACTATCACTCGCCCTGATATCTCCTATGCCGTTAATCAGGTGTGCCAGTTCCTCCATGCTCCAACTGATTCCCATTGGTCTGCTGTGAAACACATTCTTCGGTACGTGCGTCACACTTCCGTTTATGGCATGGCTGTGCGTCCTACTGCATCCTGTGTCCTCTCCGCGTTCTCTGATGCTGATTGGGCTGGTAGTCCTGATGATAGGCGATCCACGGAGGGATATGCAGTGTTTCTTGGTTCTAACCTGATCGCCTGGCGTGCTCGTAAACAAGCTACAGTGTCTCGCAGTAGTACTGAAGCTGAGTATAAGGCGGTTGCAGATGCCACAACAGAGCTTATATGGGTTCAGTCATTGTTGAGAGAGTTGCGGATTTCTCAGTGCACATCTCCTATTCTTTGGTGTGATAATATCGGTGCTACATATTTGCCATCTAATCCAGTCTTTCATGCCCGAACAAAACACATCGAAATTGACTACCATTTTGTGAGGGAACGTGTTGCTCAGAAGCTACTTTGTATCAAGTTCATCTCCTCGAAGGATCAACTTGCTGACATCTTCACAAAGCCGCTACCTCAGCCCTTGTTTGACGGTTGCCGGCGCAATCTTAACTTGCTTAGTTCTTCTAGCCACAATTAAGATTGAGGGAGGGTGTTAGACTGTATTATACGTAGCTTCTGTATATGTTGTGTATTGTATTGTACACCTTTGTGTACCCCATATATATATGAGATAGCCACACCCTATTGGGTGTTGAGCAGTTCCCAAATTACGTCTTACACTGCTATCCATCGATCCCTCCAAAACTAGAATCGTCAACCCTTTCCCAACCCTGATGCTGACGAAGCTGTTGAACACACTTTGTGGCCTCTGGAAGAATCGCCTCTTAAATAATGTAAAATCACACAATTTTACAGCTATATCATGGTACGCACACCTCCCCAACACCAAACATAACTTGAAATTAGAATATCATCACAATGTTCTCCACACCATACAGCCACAGCCGATACACTGACCGACGAGGCATGACTGTGTCTAGATTACACCGTTTCTGCACTCCGGCCTACAACCTAGGAACTGGCTAGTCAAGGACTGAGCAGCCAGATTAACCACTGACGGTCCGCAAAATGACGGCGAATGATTTTTATTTTTTGACCACTGAGAACTAAAAATGACACTGCCGATCGGCTACGCGAAATGACCAGCTTGACGCTAGGCAGCAACAGACGACCTCACGGAAGCAAACGACTCCAAGATAAAAGCTACGTTGAGCATGTTCTACGACATCAAAGGCAGCAGTGCCATCAGAATATGCGACTCTCACGTTGTTGCTTCAGCTTGTTGCTGCTCCAACTGCATTGGAAAACAAAATATCAAGTCAGTTGCTTGAAGTCTATCAATGCTGTGAGAAATTGAGAGGCCAAAAATTCTAGTGACCTTTTCGTGCAACATGAAGCTAGGATCCAGGTACCACATATACCCAAAACAGTTCAGTCAACAAAGGCTTTCAACTCAGATTTTCAGTAGTCCTAAATACTGCTCTAGATACTAAGTCACAATTCAGCACTGCAAATGGATCAGAGACTTACGTAACAATAAATGAAGATGACGTGTCCAATCTTTTTTATCTTCCCCAAATGTTACTATTAATTTTATGCTAGTTAGGCAAACTAACTGTATTCATTTCATGAACATGATTTTCGTTTGTTGTTATGCATCAAACTAACTGAATCCATTTGATTACATCTTGTCTTTTGTCTAGTTTAATAATTTTTCATATAGGAAACACTTTTGAATATTTTTTCCTTTGAAGATGGCTACTCCATTTTAGTGCAATACTACTGAGAGTTCGACACGAGATTTAGAAAAAAAGGTAAATACCTGAAGCATAGCCTTAAACTTCCCACACAGATCATAGAAAACAACCCTCATAGTATCTAGTGTCTTCAGGCACCTGGCAAGGAAAATAGTTCAGTAAGTTGTGAAGCTCCTTTCCATTAGCAGCTCACGAAAGGAGCATATTCATAATTACTGAAAAATGCAAATGGCTACCAGAAATTTACTCCATAATAATAAAATTTTCCACGGGCAGGATTATCTTAAAAGTTTGGGAAGGGAAGCCTTATGAATGTCCTCCTAGACATACTTCCTAACAAAACATACAATCTAACAGAGTTGGGGGTTAACTATAACTAAAAACAACTCTGTTCTGGTAGTAACATCAAATTGGAAGATTACAACATAAACCAGTTATAGGTTTATTTACTGGATAGCTGCGCAATATTCAGAGAAGATGGAAAAACTTAGTTTCTCTTTTAAAGACTTAAATGCTATTATAATTCAGTAAAGAAGACCCAGGTGTTTCCAAACATGTGCAGCGGAATAGTTTATAAAAGCAATGAAGATACAATTGAATCAATAAATACTCTGGAAAATTAATATTAAGGCCATTACACTAGATGAGTAGATAAAACTAGGCACCATTCATTATAAAAAAATCAATTAGATGAGGATAGAAAATACAATACTATGGCATAGTGATACAAGATACTAACCCATCCCCGCTCTTCACCTGACAAAACTCATGGAAGTGAATGCAGGTATTCTTTACTCTCACGAACACTGCACCATGAAATACTATACAATCAGGTTTGTACCACCAAATTTTCTTTAATGAATGAAAAAGTCACACGAATAGCACAAACATAAGGAAATCTACATTGATTAGAAAATATATGATGCTTTGTGCACAATAGTATTATTTTCTAAGCATAATAAATTAGCCTCCCTAATATTTTTATTACCATAAATATTTATCATTTAACTCGAGCAAATCTTCAGCATGAAAATACAAAAACCATGGTTTGGGAACCTATACCAGCACAATGAACCCCTAAAACCCAAAAACTATTTCTTATTTTTGTGAGAAACAAAGGTGAAACATGCAAAATTACCCTATCTAATTTAAAACTATACTACAATGGAAGATCCAATGTGAACCACTCCAAAAAATAATTGGAAGAAACACTTGAGATGGGAGAATCTAGAGTGTTACTCCTTGAGTTATCCAATATGTGTGAAGCAGCTCATATATGTCAGATATAAATCATAAACCAGCACAATGGCTGAATGGTTTGTAGGATCTCAACCATTGAATAATATAACAGCCAAACGGTTTCTTCATATCTACAACAACCAAATGGATTGTCGGATAAGTAATTAAAATAGTACAACAAAAAGGATTTGTCGTATCTAAATCATGAAATGGTAAAATGACAAAATGGTTTGCCAGATCTAAACGATAAAATCCTAAAACGGCAAGACAGTTTGCCGAACCTACAATAGCCAAACGTTTGTCAGATCTGAATCATAAAACAGTACAATGACAAAATGACTGGTTATATTTAAATCATAAAATAGTAAGAGGACAAATAATTTGTTGGATCAACAGTACAAAGTCAAAATGGATCTCAACTTCTCCCCAAATTACGTGGAAGATGCCACTGATGTGTATGGAACAGAGATGTACATGATTAATCACTACAAGCGACAAACCGACCTCATCCCTCCCCATATGGATCAGAAGTGCCAGTTGTAATGCAATAGTATGTGAAATGGATAGAGTTTGCCGGATCTACTTCATAAAACACTATGATGATCAAAACGATGATAAGTCTCCCCCAAGATGACCTTACACCTTACAAAGACTATACCTCCTTCGAATCTATGAGGATGCATGCATGGTCAAGAAAAGAATATATATATGGGGATATAATACCCGATTTGCGCCACTGACAACAACCATCACTCCTACGCTATTGCAGAAACACATATGCTAGTACATGCCATAAAATACAAATAAAAGAGCCTCACCATGCACCGCTGCCCTCAAGCTTATGCACATAAGCAGCCACCTCGTTGAAGTTCACGCATGGCTTGTCCCTGCACACACAACAACCGATCCTCAAGCAAAGAACCAAACAGGTGATTACACAAAACATGTCAAGCGAGCCAACATGGAAAGCACACTTACAGCTACTTGGCGAGCTCGCCAATGATCCGCTCGCCTTCCTGGGAGAAGAGGGTGACGATCTCGGCAACGAAGTTCTGTTTGCTCCCGTCCGGGAGCAGAAGCTGCTGCTGGAACTGCTCGTCCAACAAACCCTAACCTAGAAAAATAAACGCAAAGCCAAAACATCAAATTCTCCAACACAATCAAGTTTCCCATCACCTAAGGAGAAACTAAAACTCTGCATAGATGGCAATAAAATAGTAAAGCGCTCACCGTGCCGAACATCCTGGCTTCATAACCAAGGGTGTCGAGCTTCATCGCGGCCGCCATGGATTCCTTAAGCAAGGACTCGAGCTAGCGAGGAGGAACTAAGTGAGGAGAGGAGGGGCGATGCTGGAACAGTAGGAATGTATGGTGATTGGGACTAACCGGGTGTGGTATTTATAGAGGGGAATTGGACTCCCAAGCCACCCAACTTACACACACACCGCAGGTTGAAAGTGGACAGCTATCCTCTTCCTGCTATTTATTGCTCACATTCATTTTTTTTTTTTCATAACACAACCCTTTTTCATTGAGAAATGCCAAGCTTAGATTTAATTTTCAATTATTGTTAGATCATTTAGGCCTTTAGTCTATTTGACTGGTCAAATGAAGGCATTGTTTCATTGGATACCTTTTATTTGCCTATCTAAATCTAGAATATACTTTTGCGCAATAACAATGGAAAACAGTTCTCATTTCAGAAATGTAAGTTCTAAATTTCTAATTGCTTATATTTGTGAGATCAATAAGTCTTATGTAGTTTGATTGGCATGGCATAGGAAGAGTTCCGTGCCATGAATTTTAAGCCTTAAACCACTCTAATGTTTATAAATCACTAGAAGTTTCTACTTAATATGATTGATACTTAAATAGCAGTGGGGACAGTTTTATTTGATACCTTTTATTTTCACTTGGAGTACTTAATTTTATTGTCTCTACCAAGTTATACTTTCATTGGAGGACACCTCTTGTGTAGTAGATTTATTCACTTGTTCACAGCTAAGAGGTAGTTTTATTATGCAGTTGGATCTGAAGAATATATACTCCATCTCTCTCAAAGTGTGCCAACATGATTAGTAGCATACAAATGAAACATATGCATGTGCTAAATATCGTGAATGGTTAGATATTACTATTTTTTATGACTCTGCTATAACATTTCGAAATCAGTTCATATAATGAGATAAAAAATGCTGTATATGACACAAAAATATATGTAATACTAGTATAGATAAAGTGACTACCATGTCATGTTCCAACACCACCAGTATTAGAGAATGAGGCAGATAGAGTAACGTGCACAACCAAACATGATTTGTTTTTTTCACGCAACTAATTCAGGTCCGAACTCAGATTATGGGCTTATTTTATCCTACAGAAAATCAGGATGGGGTGCCGATCAGATGGCGGCGATACGATCCTAGTGGTGTGTCTTGTCCCGACACGACAATCTTGTGATGTTTTCTTAATTACTGTAACTAGCCAACATGTGAGTGGGGAAAATGTTCAATTAAGAACATGGTAGCTAGATTGCTGCGGGTTGTAATTGGTTCCTATTAGAAATACGACAATATCCGTATAACATGAGCAACAAATCGAAATGTCCATACAATATCAACTACCGCTGAGAGCACTTTTAATTCAATCCACACATTTAAATTCATCAATATCACATTTTCTATTATTATTTATAAACAATACACAAAATATGGACATTTGTTTCTTTATAGTAGGTAAAGTCTCATGGTTCAATTATCATTATGGACATATCATGGTAGACATCATGGTGACCAAATAAGAGCTACAGACACAAATGTTCACCTCACACGAAATTAGATATGATTTTGAACCAATCATAAATTATATGATCCTGCAAAGTGAGAAGTGAATGGGACTAAAGATAAACCTTTCTTCCATAGTGACTTAAGGAAACGATCTCTTTAATTTATCATTAGAAACAAAATCAGTTGATATTGGGATTAGTGGTTTATTATCATTTAATTTATTTGATGGTTGGGATAGCTATATGGATCACCCTTCATATTTCCCTTTTTGTTTTCTTGGAGGCTTTTACGGTCTACTCATTGAAAGCGCAAGGATAAATGGTGCAATGTATCTATTCATTTCAAATGGCACCTGCCATGCATATGTGATATGTCCAAAATGAGGTGAGTACAAAATACGTGTCTACTGTCATTAATGGACGCAGGGTATTGCATGCACATGTAAACTAACGTTTGTTCCCAATTAACTTGACTATCTATATTGTTATGATTTTTTTTCGAAATGAGGTGACCCCTGCCTATATTGTCACGAATGACATAAGGAATTTTTGAATTTTCTTTGAAGTGCACAAATACATGTGTGCAAATTCTACTACTGCTTTATTACTAGAGACAAGATGCCAGCAGTATTCGACGAGTATTTGAAGCTTGGCAAACATACGCATGTACCTAGTTAATAATCTTGTCCAATTGTGCAAAGAGAGGAGACGATTATTGGATTTATCTGAAGCAAATCAATGAGCCAACATCATAGCTTGCAACCTTGGCTAAAAAGACAAGAGATTAAATGAGCGGACGGTGTGTAGTCAATAGTTTAGCCGGTTAATGACACACTAGTGGTTGGGGCGCCCCATGGGGCGCCTCCTCGCCGGTGCTTTGCGATCAAATTCCAAGACCTAATGATAATAGTGACCTGTCACATGGACTCTCCAACGATTGGCTGTTGAGCTTGTATTTATGTTTAACCTAGCATGTAGAAAAGCGATTGATTATAGCACCTAGATGCTGAATTTTGAGCCATTGATTTGCTTACTACGCAAAACTCAAAAAATAATCTCTTGAACATAAACGAGTACAATGAAAATATGGAGCACAAGCCATAATGTATTACGAACATTTTGTAGCATTTTCCAGCATATGTTGAAAATAGTAACAAAAAAGAAAATACAGAGAGAAAAAATACAAACTCCGCGAAGAGCTTGAGCAATTATACTGACAAAGAGTCGTAAACTTGTTCAATACATTGTATTACGGGAAGCACCACGCCTGAGCTAGAACAGCCTGGTCACGCCCGGCTAAAGTAGCTGGAGGCGAGCGACAATTAATTGAGTTCGGGGCAACAAAGCCAAGCAAGCCTTCAAGGCTGGCCTGCAAGAATTAAAGAATCACCAGGTTTAGCTAGTATGTTTGATTGGCATGACGAGATAAATTCAAAGCATCAATACTGATTTAGCTAGTAGGCTTCTAATTTTTCCACCAAGAAATACATGATTGCAAAACTGTTAACAAACTACTACTGAAACTGCAAGCGGATAAATATAGAATAAACCAGATACAGTAATTTGTCTGCTATATTTTTGCAATATCGACGCTTAATTGATTGTAACGGTGAACAAGGTAAGTATATATTGTCAGAGTTAGTGCTAAAGTATGTTGGAAAGGGGAATCGTATACATATTTATGTGTAGTCTCATTTCTCTCTAAATTTAAGTTCAACATGAAGTTCAAAAAGCTGAGTCTGCAGCACAACGGAAATCAGAAACTATGCGTACACAAACTCTATACCAACTCAAAGCAAATAAGTCAGTATTTTCCGCTGAAGGTTGAGTGAGCCTGAACCTAGCATGGTTATAGCTCTATGCTGGACCCAAATTCAGCACATAAGAACATTAGTTACTTCTGTAAATATAGGAGCTGTATGGTATGTGGGATATTTCACCTCCCATCAGCCCAAAGTAACTTTCTGGTAAGTAGGACCATCTCTCTCCATGATATCTACTATTTTGTTTTGGGGGGTTTAAATTGTAATAAATATGATTGTTTATACAGTTCTTCAATTTGCAAGCTACCTGTCATAGGCAGTTTTGATATCATTGGGCTTTTGTGGTGCTTCCACCAAATTGGATTTTTTTCTTTTCGTAGCTGCACATGGGCATTTGGTTACAGAAAAAAGGGTTATCCCCATTTGGATGGACTAAGACGGTACAAGCTGAGTACGAAGGCAAGAATAGTTATATTGGCCACTATTATCAAGCCAGTTATGGTTGCAGCTTGCAAGTATAGTTCAACGACTGGAGTATAATAGTGTTATCATCAACTTAACTGAGGTCATCTAGATAAAACGAATACAAATAGGACATGTATTCTTTCATTTATCGGTATGCACATAGATTAACTAACACAATATTAGGGTAGCTCGCAATTTTCAAAAGCACATCTCATTTTGTAACAAAAAACAACAACAAGCAGCTTGGACACTTGAGGAGATCCAAGCCTTTGAAGAGCTAAGAAATAAATTACCTGAATGCCTTGGATGACAAATTTGAGTGGCATCCATCACTGAATCCATATAAATGGATTGTTTCCAAGAACTTGCAATGCTTTAAAGAATTCCATATAAAGGGAAATCTATCTTCGAAAATCCTACCTACTACCCTCAAGAGAAATGCCCTTTACCAAAAAACGATGCAGCCTGACCCTGTCTACTCCCTGTTCAAGATCAATTGTTTTAGCACAACATGTTTTATGGTCTTGGGTGAAATAGATTTTTTCTTGAGAAGGAACCAATGTGCTCCAGTATTTCTTTTCACTGTATGGCTTGCTTGAAGATTGTAAGTTCTCGACAGAATTGGCCACTCCTAAAAAGAACAAACAGAATCAGATCTTGTAGCACTACCACCACCTCAATCGACAATTACAAAACCATCCGTCTCTAAAATGGAACTGACAGGCAACAAATATGCATAAGGTTATTGTCAGGAAATTTATGTCAGCGTGCATTATTAAATCGGAAAACAGTAAGCCTTTACTGAATATTCCTAGCTATGATGTCAGAGAAATAGAGTACATACTATGAATATGTAACTCCTGTGGTTTTGTACTTTTATAGCTGGTTAAATGTCTTCCATAATTTAAACCTTGAAAAAAAGAATTTCAATGGATTGTGGAAGCTTTCTTTCATAAGTAAACCATGAAAACAAGAATTTCAGTACTTTGACACTATAGAGCAAAAGTCAATTGCTCGACTTCTCTATTAGTGTTCATAATACATACCTCAAATTCTGAGTGTGGCAATGCTTTGAAGCTCCTGAGAAGACACAAACATGTGAAATTATGAAGATAAATGTTCCATAAATCTATCCAAGACAGCAAAAATGACAAGTTCAGTATCACATCGAAATAAAAATTCAGATTTGTCAATTTAGTATTCATACGGTGGGGGAAAATGGTGAGGGACTTACACTTCCTCGAGGATATCAAGCGCCATGTGATCCCAGCCAACATGATTGCTAGCAAATCCCCGAACCGGCCACGAGAGCTCTCCTGAACCATGCAAATGCAATCCCTACTGGTCACAACATAACAACAAAGTATCCGCTCAAAGGTGCAATCCCTCCAAATTCAGTACTCAGTGAACAACGAAAATCATTGATAGATCAACCTTCCCTTCCATGTTTAACCGTCTTCTCAGGGAGCAACCAGCCACCAAGACCGTCCCCTACCAAGTTGCTAACATGGCTAGGACCCAGCTAGCAATCCCTTAGAAGTCGAGCCGTGGCGGAGCTGAGGAAGGAGCGGGGAAAGAGTAGTTCATAATCAAAAATTTATACTGACAAATGCCATGATGCATAAGCACGCCCAGAAGAGGCTACCATTGCAAATTTAACAGTCTAGAAATATGGGGGAAAAACTACTAAACAAAATTTGAGCTTGTCTCTGCAATCCAGGTTCAGCAACCATATTGACCACAATGTAAGTCTTATTACATATTCACCTTCGAACTTTTTTGCAAACCTGAAGCCAAAACTATCTGGCACACACCCACATATAAATACATGTGCATTATTAGAACAATGCTATATTTGAACTCCTATTGTGCGACTCATTAATGTAGTAAATACAAAAAGTAGTACTCCTATGAAAGAATCAGTAATTATTCTGGTTACATGATTAGCATAGGTCTTGGTCTTCCTCAATGTATCACAATACTTGTCAGTTAAACAATGCATATTTCAAAATGACAGAAACAAATGCATTATGACATGCTACCTGCCTAGGATCTACAATGACAATTCTTTCTAAATACAATATATTTAATACATGATCATATCATCAATATGATATAATAACAGAGTTCATTGAATCCCTGATATTTCAACACACATTGACCAATCCCAGATCCGTCACCACAGCCTATTCAGATTAGTACAGTAGTACCTCATCATCAACCAGCTACGAGACATGCGTGTACACCTCGCCCATCACAACGAAAGTTGCATAATATCTTCGCTTGTCCACCTACAATAAAACATTTACAAATAATTATAAAGGCGACATAAAACCTCATGCAATTTACCAAGGAACAAAAAGGATGTTTACCGAAAGAGAGATTTGCCCAGGATGTTGTACTCGTCATGTATCTCTATCTTGATGGCCATCACCCCCACGACCTTGGATACATCCACAAGAAGGCTCAACTTCACCAAATCTTATGAACAAACAATGAAACAAATAAGGATAAACTCGGGAGAATTATACCTCTGATTTTTTAGGGGGTAATCACCAAACCTGAAGAATGTTGTTGTTGGGCTTCTTCTTGGACACCGGCTCAGTCTTCTGTAACCATCCCGTGCTCCTTCAGATATAAAGAGGGGTCAGAACAAAGACATGGGGGGCAAATAAGAGAGGGAACAGCTGAGGGTCAGGATGTAAATGGCAGCGGCGTTTAGCGGGACCACATATGCCGCCCGCGAAAAACTGTTCAAATGGCGCACGCGGATCTCTGCTTAACTTATGCGGCCCATGTGGCCGAGCCACCAACGCCAGCGGCGCCAGCGGGCACCGGCTGACTGCGCACTGTACGGCGCACTTAACGCCGCTGCAATGTACAAAACTACAAATACCGCAGTTTACTCTTTCGTCAGTCGAGGGCCGCAGTGAGGGCATCGCTTGCCTGTAGCGGTGAGAACCTGCAACAACTGCAAGCACCGAGCGGAGCTACAATCCTACATACAAGCACGGTCTCAGGCTCGCTGGAGTGAGTTGGTTGATCGATTTTCTTGTGGCTTGCGAGCCCATAGCAATCAGCTTAGCTAACAAAAAATAAATATAAATTTGAATTCAACGATCGCCATCATGATGCCATCTCCCGCGACGTAAACGGAGGCTGAGCAAACCGTTTGCGTCCGTCGGGCCGAAAAATACGTCTGGTACCACATCCAGCGGTGACGCATCGTGACCGGGCCGACACAAACCCGGCGTATATTTGCGCCCGGAATGCGTCGTGACGGACGCTGCGTCGACACGCAAAGTGTCCGATCGCGTCTCCACCGGGCCTGTCTGGCAGCGAGCCTGTATCGAGGGCATCGCTTCCGCGGCCATCGCTTCCGCGGTCAGCGCTTCCGCATCTGCGCTGCAGCATTCGCCATAAATGTCATGGCTGCCTCTTCTGCGCGCGCACTGGCGGGCGGCGGCTGGGCTTCTGCGCCGTCTTCAATGGCATCGTTTCCCGCGCGCGGCTGGCATTAAAAGTCCACCGGTGTCGTTTCTCCATCGCCCACACCTCCGCTCGGACCACGATGGATGGACGTCGAGATCGCGAAGCTCGGCGTCCTCGTCTCCGAGAACGACCAACCTGTGCAGCCGCCGCTGCCCCGGTACGCCACCGGCTTCACGAAACGGACGCGCGCGAGCATTTTCGGACGCAAACGAACGCGCCCTAAGCCGTCGTTGTCGGCACGTCGTCGTACACTGCGGCGGCACGTCATCGTACGCCGGGGGCGGCGGCGCATTCAACGGCGTCGTCGTCGCGGACAACGACGGTGTTGCGTCTCTTTGTGCAATATGCCGATGTTGGTGTCGCCGGCCAAGATATGGAGCAGGTACGGCAGCTTAACAAATGCGGGCGTCCTCAGTGTCCTGCACTCCTGCCGTGTGCCGTCCCTAGGCTCTGTGCCCAGCTCGTGCTCTCCAATTCTCTTTTTTACTACTACTCCAGCGGAACGAAGAGAGCTGGCACCAGCTGGCACCAGCGAGCGAAGAGAGCTTCATCCGTCGCGGCTTTTGCGGCGCCACTGATCCGCATGAAGCCGCGAAACTAATTAACTGGCGACCACAAAATCCGTGAAAGCAGCACGTGGCCGAAGCGGCGTCTCAGAATTGACCAGCGGACGGGCCACTTACATCCTGAGCTGAGGGAACCCATTCCAGGCAGCAGTGTTCACTATTTCCCGCCGCCGCACAAGAGAGGAGAGAGAAGACAGAGCAAGAGAGGAGAACATGCCAGTTCCCTGCCGCCGCTTCTTGTCGTTCCTCGCCCTGAGACAGGAGAGAGGACAGAACGAGAGAGGATAGAAGAGGGGAGAGGATGCACTCACCACCCCTCGCCATCCCCTGCAGCCTGCTGCCCGCTCGCCGCCGCCGCCGGCCACTAGGATAGCGAGACTGGAGAGAAATAGGGTTTGGGAGGGAGGAAGCCTGGGGAGAGGAGGAAAAGGTACATCTGCCGGATGATGGACCGTGACGAACCGCTTTTTTCCTCGCCCGCCGAATCCACGCATGGCTTATTTCCTGGTCCGCCCAATCCACGCACGGTCTTTTTCCTCGCTCGCCCAGTTCACGCACGGCAGCGGGTATCGTGGATAGGCTAGGAAGACGCCCCACCCACACGCACTTGCTTATTCTCAATACCACTGATGGATCACAGTTGGGCCTAGGCCGGTCAGCACTAACTTAACACCAGTGACAACGGACATTACAATTCGTTTTTTAAACATAAGGCTCGAGCAGAGCCCGGCTTTAAATTAATAAAACCCCAACGGCAGCATTCATACATCATCCACCCACACGAACAAGACGCGACACGACAAGATGGAGGGATGCTCCACACAACCACAAGCACAGGTTACAAGACCTGGACAGCACAAGATACAAGGTGAGCGACCAAGTTCACCAGATGGCGAGGCGACGCCCCAACGCCAAAGCCTGCCACCTAGATACACCGGACACCACCTGACTCCACTTGGCCCCAGAGGGGAGCACAAGGAACTAGACACTATCTCTGATAGAAGCATGAAGAGCTCGGATCCTGCCAATCACCAGCTCCACCGCATGCCAGTCTCCTCTCCTAGCCAGAAGCTTCCACGCCTGCAGGTAAACAGTCATTTTGTACAAGCCGTTAGCCGGGTTAGTAGGGAAACTACCCTCAATGGTGAATTTGTTTCTAACGTTCCAAAGAGACCAAAGAAGGGCAGCGCACGCCAACCAAAGAACTCTCCGAGTCTGGCCAACATGGACGCGCATGTACCGAAAAATGTCGGCAAAGCACGATGGGTTCCAAGAGCAACCAAGAAGGTCTCTGACCGCACTCCACATGAAGCGCGCCAGAGGACATCTAAAGAAGATGTGGTTGTTATCCTCCACCTCCAAGCAAAGGGCGCAAGTACCATTGGATGGACCCTTACGTTTCCGGATATTGTCGTTGGAGGGGAGTCGATGTTTCGATAATTGCCAAAGAAAGATGCGGACTTTGAGTGGCACCTTGATCTCCCACACTATCCCATAGTGTTTGTGGGGAATGCCTTGGCATAAGCTCTTATACAACGAACGCACGGAGAACTTCCCATTTGGCTCCAAGGACCACGAAATCCGATCCTGGGGTTCCGACAGGTGGATGGTCTCCACCAGCCGGGCGACGTTGGCCAGCTCCACTCGCTCCCCAAAGCCCAGCTCACGGCGGAACGTGAGCCTGCACTGGTTTCCCAGGAAGAGCGTGGCCACCGAGGCAAGGGGTTCCGACGCAATGGCAAAGAGACCCGGGAACTGGTCCTTGAGGGGGCCCTTCTCATGCCACCAGTCCACCCAGAATCTAGTGGCGCGTCCATTGCGGATAGCATGCCGGGCCCCCATGCCGAAGACATGCTTGATCTTTTGGATAGCATTCCAAAATTGAGATCCAGGCCGATGCTTATCTGCAAGGAGGTCCCTCTCCCCTAGATACTTAGCCCTAAGGATCTCCGCCCAGAGGCCTTGCTCCCCAGCGTACAGCCTCCAGATCCATTTGGCCATGAGGCAAATGTTCATAAGTCTCGTATCCACAATACCTAGCCCCCCCAGGCATTTAGGCTTGCACATGGCCGACCATCTGACCCAATGGTATTTGCGTTTAGCCCCATTTGCTTCCCAGTAGAAACGGGACCTGGCCTTGTCAAACAGGCCATGAACTCCCTCCCCCAAGAGGCAAACCGCCATCGCGTGCAGTGGCAAGCTAGATAAGCAAGCGTTGATAAGCGTCAGCCTCGCCGCCGAGGACATCAGCTTTCCCATCCAGGGATCTGCGCGCTTGGCCACTTTGTTAGTCAACGGACCCCAATCCGAGGCTAGAAGGGCTCGGTCACTCACCGGTAAACCTAGGTAAGTAAAAGGGAAGGTGCCTCTTTTGCAGTTAAGCATATTGGCAATCCTTGTCCCCTCGGTCTCATCCCCGCCTAAAACCATGACCTCACTCTTGTGGAAGTTAATCCTGAGGCCCGACATATTCTCGAAGCAGAGAAGAATGTACTTGAGGTTGGCGATGGCCAGGTCATCTGGCTGAAGCATGATGATGGTGTCATCCGCATACTGCAAGTGAGACACCCCCCCAGGTATCAAATGTGGGATCAACCCAGAAATGTGGCCCGCCTCTCTGGCTTTGTCCAGTATGGAAGCCAGAGCTTCCACCACAAAGTCAAAGAGGAGGGGGGACAGAGGGTCCCCCTGACGCACCCCGCGCCCATTACGGAAGAAGTTCCCTACTTCCCCGTTGACAGTGATCGCAGTCTGGCCCCCCGAGACCAGACCAATCGCTCTGTGAACCCACCCGGGCTCAAAGCCTTTGCGGAGAAGCACCTCCCGCAGAAAGGCCCAACTCACCCTATCGTACGCCTTTTCAAAGTCCAGTTTTAAGAAGACTCCCCGAAGTTTCTTGGACTTGGTCTCATGAATGATCTCCTGCAGAGCCAGGATCCCTTCATGGATATGGCGACCCCGAATAAAGGCCGATTGGGTCGGGCTAATCGTCCTATGCGCAATTGGAGATAACCTAATCGCGTACGCTTTGGCCACAAACTTGAAAATAACGTTGATAAGCGCTATCGGCCTGAACTGTCTAATATCGTTCGCCCCAGGAACCTTGGGAATGAGAGATAAGACCCCCATATTAAGTCTGGCAATGTCAACCCTCCCCAGAGCAAAACCGTTGGCGATTGCCAAAATAAGCGGTTTAGCCAGTTGCCAGAACTCTTTGAAGAAGAACACAGGGAACCCGTCCGGCCCCGGAGCGGTATCCGTCTTCATGCTAGCCAAGACCGTGTCCATCTCCTCCCCATAGAAGGTGAGCATCAAGCTGTCATTATCGCCCTCCGACACCCGCCGAATGGAGTGCCAGATGGAGGGGGAAAGAGACAGGAAACTCGGCGCCGCCTGCGCCCCCATCAGACCTCTGTAGAAGTCATAGATGTGAGCCTGCAGCTCCCTCTCATCAGTAATGATCCCAGAGTCACTGACGAGGCTCGAAATCGCACACTTTCTTCGCCGGCCATTGGCGAAAGCGTGGAAGAAGGCCGTGTTCGCATCCCCCTGGATGAGCCAATTGGCCCGACTACGCTGCCTCCAGTACTCTTCCTCCACCCTGGAGAGGTGAAGAAGTTGACCCTCAAGATGATAACGCAGCGCCCAGCCATCGTCATCCAGGCCCGCATGGTCCGCGATCCCATCAAGATCCCGGATTTGCGCCAAGATGTCAGCTTTGAGGTCCCGTTCCTCCTTCCCAAGGTTGGCCCCCCAACCTCTGAGAAACTGCCTAAGGCCTGCGGCAATACGGTGCCAGGTCTCAATCGGGTCCTGACACCACGCCGCCTCACGCGCCAGCTCCTGCCAACGATGGGCCACCAGCGCGTGGAAATCTGGTTTCTCTAGCCAACCCTTTTGGAAGAAAAACCGAGAACTCCTCTTGCCTAACTCCTCCCCAGAGCTGAGGACAAGAGGGGAGTGGTCCGAGCCAATGATGGTACCCGCAACCAGGGAGCTTAAGGGGAAGAGCCCCTCCCACTCCGGGGACACCAACACCCTATCAAGGACGCAACGCACGGGGGAGAGCTGTTTGTTAGTCCACGTGTATCTCGCCCCCGTCCGACGGATCTCCCTAAGCGCAAGCGAAGCAATGCAATCATTGAACCTCTGAACCCGCGGCCAGTCAATGTTGTCATTGTTCTTATCCTCTGATCCCCTGATCAGGTTGAAGTCCCCTCCCACCACCAGCGGAAAGGGGCGGGCATTAACCGCCGCCGAGAGCTCCTCCAAGAAGTCAGCGGATCTTCGGTGGTCCGCAGGACCATACACCACGAAGATCGACCACCGGGAAGAGTTGTCCAGCTGCAGAACATCTGCCCGGATGAAGAAAGCACCCCCATGCCACTCCAAGACCTCAAAGGCGTCCTCGTTAACCCCAAGGAGCATGCCTCCCGAGCGCCCCTGCGCGGGGGTGGAATTCCAGGCAAAACGGCCGTGCGGATCCAAGCTAAGCAGCTCCGCGGGGGTGAAAGAGGCCTTGATGGTTTCCTGCAGACCAACAAAGTCAAGTCTCTCTCGGGAAATGAAATCCTTAATCTGCGTTCGTCGTCCCGGCCGCCCGAACCCACGGATGTTGTAGAAGCCCGCGCGCATCACGCACAGGCACCTTTCCTCCGCCCCCGGCGGGAAGCCAACACGGCCTTACCGCGCCTCAAGTTGGGCTGGGGCGCAGCCAACACGGGGATATCCACCAGCGTGGACTCCGACTCCCGATCCATCGCTGTCGTAGTCCCAGCTACAACAGACAACGTCGGGGCAGGAGGCACAGAACGTGCCGCCTCCACCTCCTTGCGGAAAACAGCAAGGGCCAGCGCAGCTTGCGCCTCCTCCTTAGCCCTAATCAGGGCGAGGGCTTCCTGGGGCGAGTGTGTCTCGCAAGAAAACGCAAGACCCGAATCGTGTGTAACCCGAAGAAGGTGAGCATCGGAAACCCTAGGAAGAATGGCAAAGTCATCGAGCTTACCTGACGGGTCGAGGTTCCTAGAAGCCGTCCTCTCCTGCGCCCTCTGCAAGACCGGGGTCGCCGCACCCGGCCCAGTGAGGCGCGCGCTCTTGCGCGCCGGCTCTGCCGGGACCGTCCTCGTGCGCCTCCTCCTCGGAACGCCAGCCCCTGGGCCGTCTGACTGGGCCACCGTCGCCTCATCCAGCTCCGACGCCTCCCGCATCAGCTCGTCGCTGTCGAGGACCCCAATCGACACGAGCGACTCCGCCCCACCCAAGTCCTTGGACGGAGAGCCCGATGGAGTGGTATCCTCCGAGTCCGCGGTGATGAGGGTGGAGGAATCGAAAGGTGGGGAGGCTGGCCGGACCAGCGTGGGACCCGACCCGACCGGCTCCTCCGGCACCAACCGCCTCGCGCGCGCCTGCTCAAGAACCGCAAGGGGGGCCGGCCAGGGGGAGCGCAGGTTGCTGCCGTACTGGTCCAAACCCGCCCCCAACGGCTCCTCCACCGCGGGCAACACGGGAGCCACGTCGGCCCCGGGCGTACCCGGCTGGGCGCGGGCGCGCTGCGCGCCACCCGGAGAGGTGGCCTGGCCATGGGAGCCGCTCGGGACCCCCCTGCCGGTGGGACTGCCACCCTCGTGCTCCACAGCACGGTCATCCCGCTCCTCCGAACCCTTTCGCGAGGGGGAGAGATCATCCACGTCATCGTCATCCTCCTCTTCCTCATCCCGAGGGTGAGGAGGCCGCGGTGGAGAGCGTGGTGGAGCCGACCCGGACGGGCCGGCCAAGGGCTCAACATGGACGCCAATGCTGAATCCCTGCTTCTTGTGGAAAACTTGCACCACACCCTTGAAAGTGCTTGGAGCCCCCATGTGTGGTTTTGGTAATTAATGACAATCCCTATGGACTAATGTTTGCATTGAGTTATATTTGTAGGAGTTGTCCATAGGCAATTCTTGAACCATATGTTGGCTTCAAGGTTGCAATAAGAAGAAATTGATGAAGGATATCAAGTGTCAAGTATGTCTTGAAGATGAAGATGAAGTGAGCCCTCAAGCTACTTCAAGACATCAACATGATGAAGAATGAAGAAATGAAGTGCAAGTTCAAGATGAGCCATCTCGAAGAGATCCTTTGCTTGAGTCTTGCCATCCATATGGTGATCATGGATATGTGAAGATGCGCCGAAGAAGAAGCTCTCCCATGGTGGATTATGGGGGAGCAATCCACAAGACTTCGTCAAGCAAGCACAAGCAAGAAAGGCGTTCCATCTTGTTGAGGTCAAGATCGTCGTCATCGAGCTCAAGTGGAATGCGCAAGTATAAGGTTTGCTCTTGATAGGGTTTGTTTCTCACCGGTCTCATAGTGTAGTTGGAGACCGGTTTATAGTTTAGTTGCCGTACTATCAAGAGGGCTCTCGAGTGAGTAACTCGATCGTATCGTTCGGAGAGAGCTCAAACCTTTGCATCCTTGCATCATCTTTCTTGGTTGTTATTTGGACCTTATCCATGTGATGTTTTAGAGCTTGTGCTTATTCTCATGACAAGCTCTAGTTCATCGAAAACGGATTTCGCATAGATCACTTGTTGCGTTTTCGAGTTTGGTTCATCATCTTTCTTGGTTGTTATTTGGACCTTATCCATGTGATGTTTTAGAGCTTGTGCTTATTCTCATGACAAGCTCTAGTTCATCGAATACGGATTTCGCATAGATCACTTGTTGCGTTTTCGAGTTTGGTTCATCATCTTTCTTGGTTGTTATTTGGACCTTATCCATGTGATGTTTTAGAGCTTGTGCTTATTCTCATGACAAGCTCTAGTTCATCGAAAACGGATTTCGCATAGATCACTTGTTGCGTTTCGAGTTTGGTTCATCATCTTTCTTGGTTTTATTTGGATCTTATCCATGTGATGTTTTAGAGCTTGTGCTTATTCTCATGACAAGCTCTAGTTCATTGAGAATGGTTTTTCCATGGGCAACTTGTTGCATTTTCAAGATTGGAGGTTTTACCGGTATGTCTTTTTGAGATAGGTCAAACCTTTCTTCATTTGTTTCTATCCTCCTTTGCTGGACTATGATGTTTCTATGCATATTGTTGTAGAGCTCATTGTTGTGATTTCAACGAGCCCAAGATCATCGAAATCGGAGTCCGGATGCAAAAGTTATGCCCGTTTTAGTTTTGGTGTTTCTGCAGTTTTCTTAGGCCGGATATTTTGGAAATATCCGGGCCGGATTATCCGGGCCGGATATTTCGGAAATATCCGGCCCCCCCGAAATCGTCTAAGGACCGGAAGAAAAGCAGCTCTGGATAGGGGCCGGATTTTTGGCCGGATTTTGTCCAGGTTTTGTCCCTGAGGCCGGATTATCCGGCCCCCGGATAATCCGGCCCCAACTTGGGCCGGAATATCCGACCTGTTTTTGCCCAAACGGCTCGATTTTCTTGGGGGTATAAATACCCCCTTCTTCCTCCTTGGGCTGTGCTTCTCTCACTCTCTCCCCTCCATTGTTGAACTAGAGAAGCTTGCTCCATCTCTCAATCCCTCCATGATTCTTGCCCCCATTTGAGGGAAAAGAGAGAGGAGATCTAGATCTACATTTCTACCAATTAAATCCATCTCTTTGTGAGTGGAACTCTCTAGATCTTGATCTTGGTGTTCTTTGTGAATTCCTTTGTTCTTCCTCTCTTATTCCCCCAATAGCTTTTGTAGCTTTGTTGGAATTTGAGAGAGAAGGACTTGAGCATCTTTGTGGTGTTCTTGCCATTGCATTTGGTGCATCGGTTTGAGTTCTCCACGGTGATTCGTGGTGGTGAAAGCAAGAAGGTTGTTACTCTTGGGTTCTTGGAACCCTAGACGGACTCTAGGCCTTTGTGGCGGTTTGTTGGGAGCCTCCAATTAAGTTGTGGATGTGTGCCCCAATCTTTGTGTAAGGCCCGGTTTCCGCCTCGAAGGAAATCCCTTAGTGGAACCGTGACCTAGGCCTTTGTGGCGAGGGTCACCGGAGATTTAGGTGAGGCGCCTTCGTGGCGTTCGGTGTGTGGTGTGAGTACCGCATCTTGGGGTGAGGCCTTTGTGGCGTTGGTGTGCATCGAGCAACCACACCTCAAGGTGAGCCTCTTGTGGCGTTCGGGAGCACTAAGCAACCGCACCTCTCCACCGGAGATTAGCACTCGCAAGAGTGTGAACTCCGGGATAAATCATCGTCTCCGCGTGCCTCGGTTATCTCTATACCCGAGCTCTTTACTTATGCACTTTACCTTGTGATAGCCATCGTGCTTGAAGTTATATATATCTTGCTATCACATACTTGCTTGTATTGCTTAGCATAAGTTGTTGGTGCACATAGGTGAACTCTTGCTTAGAATAAGTTGTTGGTGCACATAGGTGAACCATAGTATATAGGCTTTGGGCTTGACAAAGTAAACGCTAGTTTTATTCCGCATTTGTTAAGCCCATCTCGTAAAAGTTTTAAATCGCCTATTCACCCCCCTCTAGGCGACATCCGTGTCCTTTCAATTGGTATCGAGCAAGGTCTCTCATTCTTAGGCTTCACCGCCTTGAGAGTAAAGATGTCGGTTAGGGGATTAGCGCACAATAACTTGGTTATATTTGATGGCACAAATTATGATCTATGGAAAATTTATGTGCTTAATATTTTGCGGCGTATGTCTCCGGACATGGAGCGATTTCTTGGCATGGGTTTTTCTTCTCCTAAGGATCCTCAAAATTTATCTCTTGAGGAGGAGAAAAACTCTTGCCTCGATGCTCTTGCTTCTCATGTGTTTTCCATTGTTGTGAGCAATGTAGTTACTTCTTCAATCATGCCTTTTGGGAGCGCTCATGAGTTATGGACAAAAATTCAAGATAAATATGATGTGTCCAATATTATTAAGGATGATTGCATTGCTTCCACTTCCGGCCGTGATGAGTTCTCATCTTCATCCACTTCACCAAAGTGTGTCAAGACACAAGGTAATGATATGGTGAGTGGTGATGAAAATTGCAATGTTGATATTAAGCTTTCTATTGATGATTCTTCATCTCTATCTCAATGCAATGTTTCATCTACGGACTCAAACACATCTAGCACTAGAAATGATTTACATGCTTGTGTTGATAGTCCTTGCATATCATGTGTAAGTTGCTTGAATAAATCTAATGATGATATGCTTGCTTTGTCTTGTGGCCATGATAAAAATGCTTCTATTTCCTCTAGTTGTTGTGTGACTAACATTGTAGAGGAAACCAAAGATTCTATTGGTCAAGACAAGATCTTGAAAGGAGCCTCAAGTAACTCCTCATCTTTATCTCACGGTTCTCATATGTGCCTTATGGCCAAGGGTTCCACGGTATCTCCTACCATGGAACCTCATACTTCTCGTGGTGATAAGGATGAGGATGTTTATGAAGAAGAGGATTGGGTTGTCTCTCTACGCGATAAGGGTAAGAGTGTATTCAAGATTATTTGCAAAGATAAAATTGCTAGCACTCACTTCTTTGAAATCTTGACTACCGCTATTGAGAGCCAAAAACTTATTTGGATGCATGAGAACACCATTGATAAAAAGGGTGCTCTTGAACGAGAGTATGCCGATGATGTAGCATCTTTAAAGAATGAACTTGAAGAAGAACAAACCATCAAGGAAGCTCTTGAGGAGACCTTTGCTCTAGAATTGTCTAGAGAAAAGGAAAACCATGATAGAGCTCTTGAGATGGCAAATGAACTAAAGCTAAAAAATGATAAGCTTGTGTTTGTTAATGCTAAACTCCTTGAGGATTTTGAGCAACTCAAAAAGGGCTCAAGGGTCATTGAGAGTGCGCTCACCAAACTCACCGAGTCGCATGAGCAACTTAAAGCTTCTTATCTAAAAGTGCATGCCAACTTGCCTTCTCCTATTGCTATTGATAATGATGCTTGTGCTACTAACTCTACTTCTTGTGAAGCATCTACCTTGAAGGAGAATGTTGAGCTAAGGGCTCAACTTGATTTGCTAACTAGCAATTATGGGAAATTGGGAGAAATTCATGGAAAGCTTTCTAGCTCCTATGAGGATCTTCTAGCCTCTCATGATAGGCTAAAGTTAGCTCATGAGGCTATAATATCTAAGGCAACACCTTGTGAGCCTCATGTGGGTACTAGCACTACTACTCAAAATGTTATATTGCCATGTGCTAGTCCTAGTAATTCATCCACTCATAATATTGCTAAATCTTGTGATGAATTATCTTCATTGCCTTGTTGCTCTAACAATGAAGGTTCTACTTCCTCTAGTACTTGTGTTGTTACTAACCATGTAGAGGAAATCAAAGAGCTCAAGGCCCAAGTCTCTTCTTTGAAGAACGACTTGGTAAAGGGTCATGAAGGGAAATGCAAACTTGATAAGATGTTAAGTGTGCAACAATCCCCAATGACAAGAGTGGACTTGGATTCAACTCCAACAACAAGATCAAGTCCAAGAACAACAAGAAGAAGAAGGGCAAAGTACAAGTCAAAGACCCGGCCAAGATCGTTTGCTTCAAGTGCAAAATTGAAGGGCACCATGTTAGATCTTGCCCTTTGAAGAAGAAGCAAAAAGGGAAGCGGCCTCAAGCTCAAACTCATATTCAACCTCAAGTTGAAGAAATTCCACTTCCCAAGAAGAATCAAGCCAATGCTCCCATTGTGGAGAAATCTAGTGAGAAGAAGGAGAGGAAAAGAACTTGCTACATATGCCGTGAGAAGGGCCACATCTCCTCTTTTTGCACTATTGGTACCTCATCCAACTCTATCTCCATTGATGATGTTTATTCTCTTCGTAAGGATGAGGGTGGCAATGTGTTTGCCAAATATGTTGGTACTCAAAGTGGTGTCAAGAAAAGAACCATTTGGGTTGCCAAGCCTATTGTGACTAACCTCTTAGGACCCAACTTAGTTGGGGACCAACAATCCAAAACTTGATCAATAGGTGCTTGTTGGTGGGCATTGGAGACTTGGTTACATCATGAAGAATTAAGGGATCTTCATCACTTATCTTATCTCAAGCCAAGTCTTTTGGTTATCTTACTTCTATCATACACCCAATGTTCCTCCTTGCGGTAACATGTGCTCAACTCTTTTATATTGAAAGTTACTCGCCCCTTTGCATGTGTTAGTTTTGTTCCTAACATATGTTTGTATATGTTGTGCATCCTACTAGTTTTTCTTGAGAAATCAAGTCTATGTATGTTAGGTTGCACACCATGTATTTGTGTGTGTGTTGGAGCCTCTTTGCATCTTGTTGTATCCTATATGGCTCTTATGAGCGATTAATGGACAATCCCATTTTGGGGGAGTGACATTCCTTTGGGAATTTCATGATCCTAACAATGTGTGTACATGAGGAATACCACTTAGAATTGATATTGCAAGATTATCTAGTCTCTATGTGGTATGTCATCTTCATGAGAAATTCAAATTCTAATGTCCATTAATATCTCTACTTGGATCTTATTTGCCTCTTGTGAAAATAAATTCCTTATCACATTATGGGGGAGTAATAAGCTTTGTGCATATTACAAGCCTAGAAAATGTGAACATTTGAGGTTGTGTCACATAGAATTGATACCGTAATTTATCTCTCTCCTATGTGGCATGTTTGCTCAAACAAGCTCCAATTTGCTTAAATGGCTTCATTGCTAATATCTTTGTGGATCTTATTTGTGAAAGTTTTTCTTGGCATGGTTTTTCACAACGTGTCCATCAATACATTTTTGGAAAACCATGTGCTTCAAGTCATACTATTAATTGCTTTGCATGTTGGTATGAATACTATTAATTGCTTCGCATGTTGGTATGAATACTATTAATTGCCTTGCATGTTGGTATGACTAAATGAAGCTATCAAGAAACTATCTTTGCATGATGGTTAACTCTTATCTTTTACCATATGCTTTGTTCGTTGTAAATATGATCTTATGTATACTTACAAACTACCACCGGAAATATTTCCTAATACCTCTTGTCCTAGGACAATTGGTAATCAATTATGAGGTAGATATTTATTGATCATATCTACATTGGCTCTTGTGTTTAAATTGCCTTATTTATTGCCATGAATTTGTTGTGCTTTGACTCCCATGTGTCTTCCTTGCATCTTATGGATCTTGTGTTTAAATTGCCTTATTTATTGCCATGAATTTGTTGTGCTTTGACTCCCATGTGTTCTTTTTTCTATTCAAACTTTCTTAGCTTTTTTTAGTAGATATAGGTAGTGTGATGATCCTAGTTGTGTGCATTTTGTATCCATATTCTAAATCCTAGATAATGCACTAATCTTGGGGAGCTCTCCTATATTTGTTATATAAACTTCTCTTGATCTTTATCAAAAATTTGGTTTTGGGAGTCATAAATTTTCTTTTTGGTACTGTGTGCCATCATAAAAAGTGTCGAGGGTTTGGTTTATTTGTTGGAACCTTGCTCTCTTGGGAGTTGGTTATCTCATTCCTTTGTGCTTAGGTTTAATTAGCTTCTTATAATGAGATAAGTCTTTGGAGTCAATCTTGTGTTGATTTGATTCTTTGATATAATTTGGACAACCATTGTCTCTTGGTTTATTTGGTGTTTTGTCCAAATTGTATCTTCCTTTGGTTCTTGAAAGTATTGTGCATGCATATTTAATATATGTATATCTTATGGCATGTGTCACTTTCTTTGATCCAATATATAGGGTAAACTCCATCAAATCCTAATTTGGCTAAGATGTGCATGAAATTCAATTTCATATCTATATGCACATAGAATTGTGGAGTTTGTCCTATATGTTGTAGTGTGTCTAACTACTTCGGACCCAATTAGTTTGGGGACCATTTTGTACTTACCTTTGTGTTAGGTACAATGGATATGCATTGAATGCTTGTCTCACTCTTGGAAAGAAGTGGTGACTCAATGGTAACGTGAGGCAAGCTAGGATGATCAACGAACACATATCTACTACATCCACACCAATGCTATCTTGGTAACAAGTATCTTCTCATGCATACTTTTCTTGTATCCAACCTTATGGTTGCATCTTGGCATGAATCTCTTGATTTGCAAATGTTGTGCTTCTTGCAAAAGTCTTAATGAAACCTCTTTATTGTGAATGTGAGTAATTTGAGATGAGTGCATGTGTTGGGAAGTATTTTAAATCATGCTCATGATTCATCCATCCCAACTATGCCTATCTAGCAATTTTGTTGCATATCAATTCCTCAAGGCTCTCACATGTGCAATATAGATGAAAGTGCAAATTTAGTTACTTCTTTTGGTATCCCCGTTTGTGATACTTGTTGCCTTTCTCAAATGCATCCCAACTATCTTCTATCCCTTGTTGATATTTGTGATGTATTTTAGTTGTTTGTGGTTGAAGTTCATGAATGTACAATAAGATAATATTGAGCCTTTGGCCATGCTATTAAGCAAAAATCTTATTGGTATATTGCATGACTTCGTCTTGGATATCATGCTATTTTTCTTGTGTATCTATTTGGTGTGTGCATGTTTCTTTGTGGATAAATATCTTTGTGATATTGTCCACTTAGAGAAACTTATACACATAAGAGATGATACATCTCCATTTGATATCTTTTTTATTTGTTGCATGTTGATTGGTCATGCTAAGAAATATAATTCATTGAAGACTATGATGATGCTTTTTGCTCATCCATATAATAGTCTTATAATATGCTTTATCATGCCTTTCACATATCTTCTTGGTTGAGCCTTTTATTATGGTGCCTCTTACTTTTTGCTCAACTATTTGTTTGTTGCAAGTGTTAAGCTTATTTCTCTATCTATGATCTATTCCAAATGTTTGTGTTTTAAATGGTAATGAGGGAGTGAGGATTCCATGTTATGCATATTGTATTCAAAGACAACATTTTAATTTATGCATGTACCTTGGGGAGCTTCCTCATTTGATTTAGAGCACTATCTTGTGGTGATCATTAGAGTTTGATTCACTTGGTATATTTTGTTTTTGAATGATATTATGGGAGTGATGATTCCATGTTTGTGCACTTTATACTCCAATACAAATTGTATAGTTTTGTGCACAAACCTTGGGGAGCTTCCTCATATTATTTAGAGCAATCTTCTTGATCTTATCATAATATCTATCTTTCTTTTTGATATCTTCTTTGTGGTTCATTTGGTTGCTTGCTTCATTTGTTGAAGCGTCTTGACTTTGTTATCTTTTTGCAATTGTTGATCCTATCTATGGTGTGATTCCTTCCGAATATTCGTAATTGGATATGTGCATTTGATTCCACTCAAATTATGAGAAATGCACACGCTATGGAGGAACTCTCACTATATTAGCCTTCTAAATTTTTCACCCATTTCGGCAATTGGTGCCAATGGGGGAGAAGTTTGGAGGGTTTAAGGGAATTTGGTTATGTCTTTGCTTTGTGCTTAAGCATGTGCCTTCATTGCATTGCATCTTGTTGCTTTGCATAGTTGAATCTTTAGAGGAAACTCCACTAGGCTTTGAATGCCAATATATGCAATGAAAGTCAAGATCATTCACACATGCATATATTATGGGGGAGTTTGCTCTATAGATCCAACTTATTTGTTACTTAAATTCCTTATATAAACCCTCTCAAAGAGATTGTCATCAATTACCAAAATGGGGGAGATTGAAAGTGCTTGGAGCCCCCATGTGTGGTTTTGGTAATTAATGACAATCCCTATGGACTAATGTTTGCATTGAGTTATATTTGTAGGAGTTGTCCATAGGCAATTCTTGAACCATATGTTGGCTTCAAGGTTGCAATAAGAAGAAATTGATGAAGGATATCAAGTGTCAAGTATGTCTTGAAGATGAAGATGAAGTGAGCCCTCAAGCTACTTCAAGACATCAACATGATGAAGAATGAAGAAATGAAGTGCAAGTTCAAGATGAGCCATCTCGAAGAGATCCTTTGCTTGAGTCTTGCCATCCATATGGTGATCATGGATATGTGAAGATGCCGAAGAAGAAGCTCTCCCATGGTGGATTATGGGGGAGCAATCCACAAGACTTCGTCAAGCAAGCACAAGCAAGAAAGGCGTTCCATCTTGTTGAGGTCAAGATCGTCGTCATCGAGCTCAAGTGGAATGCGCAAGTATAAGGTTTGCTCTTGATAGGGTTTGTTTCTCACCGGTCTCATAGTGTAGTTGGAGACCGGTTTATAGTTTAGTTGCCGTACTATCAAGAGGGCTCTCGAGTGAGTAACTCGATCGTATCGTTCGGAGAGAGCTCAAACCTTTGCATCCTTGCATCATCTTTCTTGGTTGTTATTTGGACCTTATCCATGTGATGTTTTAGAGCTTGTGCTTATTCTCATGACAAGCTCTAGTTCATCGAAAACGGATTTCGCATAGATCACTTGTTGCGTTTTCGAGTTTGGTTCATCATCTTTCTTGGTTGTTATTTGGACCTTATCCATGTGATGTTTTAGAGCTTGTGCTTATTCTCATGACAAGCTCTAGTTCATCGAAAACGGATTTCGCATAGATCACTTGTTGCGTTTTCGAGTTTGGTTCATCATCTTTCTTGGTTGTTATTTGGACCTTATCCATGTGATGTTTTAGAGCTTGTGCTTATTCTCATGACAAGCTCTAGTTCATCGAAATCGGATTTCGCATAGATCACTTGTTGCGTTTCGAGTTTGGTTCATCATCTTTCTTGGTTTTATTTGGATCTTATCCATGTGATGTTTTAGAGCTTGTGCTTATTCTCATGACAAGCTCTAGTTCATTGAGAATGGTTTTTCCATGGGCAACTTGTTGCATTTTCAAGATTGGAGGTTTTACCGGTATGTCTTTTTGAGATAGGTCAAACCTTTCTTCATTTGTTTCTATCCTCCTTTGCTGGACTATGATGTTTCTATGCATATTGTTGTAGAGCTCGTTGTTGTGATTTCAACGAGCCCAAGATCATCGAAATCGGAGTCCGGATGCAAAAGTTATGCCCGTTTTAGTTTTGGTGTTTCTGCAGTTTTCTTAGGCCGGATATTTTGGAAATATCCGGGCCGGATTATCCGGGCCGGATATTTCGGAAATATCCGGCCCCGAAATCGTCTAAGGACCGGAAGAAAAGCAGCTCTGGATAGGGGCCGGATTTTTGGCCGGATTTTGTCCAGGTTTTGTCCCGAGGCCGGATTATCCGGCCCCGGATAATCCGGCCCCAACTTGGGCCGGAATATCCGCCCTGTTTTTGCCCAAACGGCTCGATTTTCTTGGGGGTATAAATACCCCCCTTCTTCCTCCTTGGGCTGTGCTTCTCTCACTCTCTCTCCCCTCCATTGTTGAACTAGAGAAGCTTGCTCCATCTCTCAATCCCTCCATGATTCTTGCCCCCATTTGAGGGAAAAGAGAGAGGAGATCTAGATCTACATTTCTACCAATTAAATCCATCTCTTTGTGAGTGGAACTCTCTAGATCTTGATCTTGGTGTTCTTTGTGAATTCCTTTGTTCTTCCTCTCTTATTCCCCCAATAGCTTTTGTAGCTTTGTTGGAATTTGAGAGAGAAGGACTTGAGCATCTTTGTGGTGTTCTTGCCATTGCATTTGGTGCATCGGTTTGAGTTCTCCACGGTGATTCGTGGTGGTGAAAGCAAGAAGGTTGTTACTCTTGGGTTCTTGGAACCCTAGACGGACTCTAGGCCTTTGTGGCGGTTTGTTGGGAGCCTCCAATTAAGTTGTGGATGTGTGCCCCAATCTTTGTGTAAGGCCCGGTTTCCGCCTCGAAGGAAATCCCTTAGTGGAACCGTGACCTAGGCCTTTGTGGCGAGGGTCACCGGAGATTTAGGTGAGGCGCCTTCGTGGCGTTCGGTGTGTGGTGTGAGTACCGCATCTTGGGGTGAGGCCTTTGTGGCGTTGGTGTGCATCGAGCAACCACACCTCAAGGTGAGCCTCTTGTGGCGTTCGGGAGCACTAAGCAACCGCACCTCTCCACCGGAGATTAGCACTCGCAAGAGTGTGAACTCCGGGATAAATCATCGTCTCCCGCGTGCCTCGGTTATCTCTATACCCGAGCTCTTTACTTATGCACTTTACCTTGTGATAGCCATCGTGCTTGAAGTTATATATATCTTGCTATCACATACTTGCTTGTATTGCTTAGCATAAGTTGTTGGTGCACATAGGTGAACTCTTGCTTAGAATAAGTTGTTGGTGCACATAGGTGAACCATAGTATATAGGCTTTGGGCTTGACAAAGTAAACGCTAGTTTTATTCCGCATTTGTTAAGCCCATCTCGTAAAAGTTTTAAATCGCCTATTCACCCCCCCCCCCCTCTAGGCGACATCCGTGTCCTTTCAACCCTGGAGTTTGTCCGGGTTGCGACAAGCAATGCGCATCCGAACGGGCTGGCGGCATCGAAGCGAGACCTCGTCCACCTCCATCGGCCAGCCCAACATCCTCATCCCTGCCAACAGGCGGCTGGCCCGGCGCATCCGCTTGGGGACACCGGTGAGCTTGACCCACACCTCCTGAAGGAGCTCCACCGGGGCCGGGTCAGCGTCCGCGAGCCTGATGTCCGCCACCGTCCCACTGAGAGGCAGGAAGAGGCGTCCACTGCGGGTGCTGAACTGCAGCGACTCGCGCGAAGGGAACAACACCGCGAACTCGTTGCGGCCCACCTCCTGGACCTGCCAGTCCCAGTCAGCCTCCACCAGGTGCTGCAGTTCCCGGTTGAGGTCACTCGCCGAGAACACCACCTGGCGGAAGGAGATGACCGCCCCATTGGTCACCTCCTCATCCTCATCCTCATCTTCGTCGAAGTCCAGGTAGAAGAAGCTCTCCCCGGGCACCGCCTGACCGAGGATGCGCAGCTCCGGCTGCTTACCCTTGGACAGACAGGCGTTCGAGTTGTGCCCCTCCACCCCACAGAGAAGACACACCGGCGGGAAGGTGCAACTCGCTTGGAAGTGCCCCATCCTTCCGCACTTAAAGCATTCCATGTTGGACGCCGGGGTCGGCACCTCCTCCACAGCAGCGGCACGGCTCGGACCCGAGCCCGTCGCAGGACGCTCCTGCACCACGGGCTGCTTGCCCGCCGCGGTCTCCGAAGCCCGGCCCCTGCCGAGCTCCGGGATGGAAGGGGGAACGAGCGGCGGCGCCGCCTCGAGAGCCCTCCGGGCCTCCCTCTTCTTTTCCCGTGCCACCCACCAGGCGGGTGGGACTTTGCTGTCACCTGCGCCGGCACGGGAGCCTCCCTGCCCCTGCCGACGCCGCCCTTGCTCCACCAGGGCACGCTCCCGGAGCGCCGCCTCAGACTGCAGCGGCTGCTGCTGCGCGCGACCCGCTCCCGATGGCCCCTGCTGCCGCCCGCCGCCGCCGCACGAGAGCGGTCGTCCAGGCGCCGCTTGTTACCGGCCTGTCCCCGCTGGCCGCCGGCCCCCGTGCCTCCACCCGCACCCGGACCGCTGCCCGTCGCCCGCTCCATGGTCACCTGCGCGAACGAGCGCGAGAGCAACGGCGGTGGCGCAGATCGACGGACTTTGCGCGCGGCGCGGTGGTGGCGGCGCACGTCTTGTGCAGATGCAGGGAAACCTAACTCCAGACTCGAGCAGCCACGACGAATCCAGAGCCAGGTAAGTGGCTCGGCCACCCCCGGGCCTTGCACACTCCGACTGTGGGCCTGGGACGCCACAACCTTCTCAGCCCACAGTTCCAAAGCCTTCTGGCTCTCCTGGGCCTCGGAGGAGAGGGACAAGGAGCAGGCCGGCCCAACGTCCAGGCCCAGCCCAGACAGCAGCGGGGGGAACGGCTCGTCCCCAACCTCCCGAGCGCTACCCCGCCCCGCCGCCAGCGGCGACACCGGCGCAGCAGCCTCGCCAGCACCAGGGACGGCCGCCGCCGGCGAACCAGGCTCCGGCGACGGGCTCCGGACGGACACCCAGTCCTGCGCCGGGAACCTCCTCCGCCGGCGTGCCTCCGCGCGCGCGAAACCGCGATTAGAGCTGCTCCTACCAGGGACGGAGCCAGCCCCTCCTCCACCACCGGAGGGGAACCTAGAGGGACGGCCGCCAGGCGCGAACGCCGACCGCCGGGCCGACCGGAGGGAGCCCCCAAGCGCCTCCGCCGCCCGAAGAAAAAGACCAAGGGAAGGAGAGGGGGAAGGTTTACCTGTGACCGTACCTGGGGAGGAGGGGAATTCGTCGCTGGCCTCGCTCACCGCCTCCGCGTCGTCCTCCGCCGGCGTGAGCGCCCAGAACCGACCGCCCAGCCCACCCCCAACCGGAGACGGCCGGGAGCAGAGGAGCGACGGCGGGGGGCTCGACTTCGAGGGGGGGCGGGCGCCGCCGCCCACCGCGTCGCAGGAGCGCCTCGCACTCATCCTCTGAACTTCCATCGGCTGCCCTCCCATTACAATTCGTTCTTACTTGTGGCAGTCAGTACTTATTTATGCTCGATCTTTTACCCTTTTAGTCCATATATACTTCCTGAACAAGTAGGTAGAAACTAGGATGTGCTGGATTATGGCAATGAATTAGTGAATTAAGTAGTCAATAAAATTATTAAAATCTAAGAAAAAGATAGGTATGTGTTGGTGAAGCTATGATCAGTTGGCTTGATGGGGTGGCCACCGCTTCGCCCGATTTCTGCAACGGCCAACAATGACGTGTTTTTCTCCTTTATCAAAGAAATGCACCCACACTAGTGTATAGAGTATCCTCTGTAGCTTTCTTTGCTACCTTATTGCATATACACAGGCTTCTTGAATTAGTGGCAGAGTACGCTCCGTTTGCCTCTCAGTATGAATTGAAAGTGACATGAGGAGTATCGATAGCTTTGCTTGTGTGGCCAGAAGAGGCAGCCAAAAATCACGTGTGCAGCCAAATGGAAAAATGGGAAAATGTCTGCACTCACACAATTCAGTTCCGTGCTCAGATTGCAGTGGTTGTAGTCTTATGGCACAATTCAGTTCCGTGCTCAGATTGCAGTGGTTGCAGTCTTATGGCGGCTATTGGATGATTGTTCTTGAGCGATGCTTCCGTCATGATGATTTTCCTCAGTCTGGTAGCATAAAAAGCTTCCAGAAGTTGATCTCGGCCTTCCAGTAAGTCCATCACTTACATGCATAAAAAGCATCAGGGTATTGAACTGTTTCCATATACCAGCTAGCAAAAAACTAGCATGATATTTGTACACTCTAGAAGAATCCCTTGGCACGAAAATCACCTGAGACTGAATATAAAGTAACTTGTGCTGAGGAATTCTACAGCTATAACATTTTCCCAAACACAACATAACTTGAAATTAGAATAACACCACAATGTTCTCCACAACAAACAACCACAACCGATACACTGACCGACGACGCATGACTGTCAACATTACACTGCTTCTGCACTCCTACGACCGAAACTGGCTTGCCAGAACTGAGCAGCCAGATTAACCACTGACGATCCGCAAAACAACGGCGGATGATTTTTATTTGACCACTGAGAATTAAAAATGACACTGCCGATAGTAACACAGATATCGGCGACGCTAAATGACCAGTTTGCCGATAAGCAGCTTTAGGCGACCTCAAAGAAGCAAATGTTGTTCTCCGACTTCAAAGGCAGTAGTGCCAGTCACAACATGTTGCTCTCACTTTGTTGCTTCAGCTTGCTGCTGCTCCATCTGCATTGGAAAACAAATATCAAGACAGTTGCATCAAGTCTATCAATGCTGTGAGAAATTGAGGTCAAAATTTCTAGTAAACTGTACTGCAACATGAAGCTAGGATTTAGATAACACATGTACCCAAAACAGTTCAGTCAACAAAGGTTTTCAACTGCAAATGCTACAGAGATTTACACAACAATAGATGAAGATGCCGTGTCCAAGCTTGTTTACCTTGCACGGATGTTACTAGTAATTTAATGACTGTTAGGCAAACTTCATCCACATGATTTTTATTTTTTGTTATGCAGCAAACTAAGTGAATTCATTTTATTGCATCTTGTCTTTTGCCCAGTTTAATATTTTGCGTATAAAAGAATCTTTGGAACATTTTATCCATTGAAGATTTGAAGATGGCCAACCCAGTTTAGTGCAATATTACTGAGAGTTCCACACGAGTTTTAGAAAAAATACAGTAAATACCTGAAGCATAACCTGAAACATGTTGCTCACTTCATAGAAAACAACCCTCAGAGTATCCAGTGTCTTCAGGCACCTGGCAAGGAAAACAATTCAGTAAGTTATGAAGCTCCTTCCCATTAGCAGCTCACGAAAGGAGCATATTCATAATTGGCTACTACAAATTTACTCTAGAAGAATAAATATTTCCACGGGCAGGATTATCATAAAAGTTTCGGAAGGAAAGCCTTGTGAATGTCCTCTTGAACATAATTCCTAAACAAAACATACAATCTAACGGAGTCGAGAGTTAACTATAACAAAAAATAACAACTCTATTCTTGAAGTAGCATCAATTAGAAGATTGAAACATCAACCAGTTATAGGTTTATTTACTGGATAGCTGTGCAATATTCAGAGATGATAGCGAAACTTAGTTTCACTTTTAAAGATTTAAATGCTATTATAATTCCTTGTTCAGTAAAGAAGACCCAGGTGTTTGCAAACATGTGTAGTAGTTTTCAATATTTAGTATAACATTCTTAAAAGTACACATTTGAGTACAAAATTTTACTGTTACACTCTTAACCCACTAAGCTCAGTAGACTCAGCCAAACCTTTCGTGCCTTTATAGACTGAATATTTTAGCACTTTATAAAAGTAATGAACATGCAATTGAATCGATAAATACTCTGGCAAAATTAAAAATAAGGCCATTACAGTAGATGAGTACATAAAACTAGGCAACATTCACTATAAGAATTCAAATAAGACGCCGATAGAAAATACAATACTATGACATAGTGATACAAGATACTAACCCATCTCTGTTCTTCTCCTTACAAAACTTAAGGAACTGAATGCAGGTATTCTTCACTCTCTGAGCACCAACACTGCAACATGCAATACTATACAATCAGGAATGTACCACCAAATTTTCTTTAATGAATGAAAAAAGAGCATCATATTTCTTTCTCTTCACTTCTTTCCAATGAAATACAAATATAGCACTGTGATTTTCCATATATGAGATAGCAAGTCAATTAAATGCAACCGAGAAAACCCAGGGTAAGAAAAGACACGTGCACTTATTGGCTAACAAACTTTGATTCCATAAAAAGTCACATGGATACCATAAACATAAGAAATCTAAATTGATTAGGCCATATGATGCTTTTTGCATAATAATAATTGTTCTTAAGCACAACAATATTAGTTTCTAAGCATGATAAAATTAGTCTCTGTAATAATTATGTTATTATAAATATTTATTGCTTAACTAGGCCAAATTTTCTGCATGAAACTACAAAAACCATGGTTTGGAAACCTAAATACCAGCACAACAAACCACCAAATCAAAAAAATCTTTGTTCTTTTTTGTGCGAAGCAAAGGGGAAACATGTAAAACTGTCCTATCTATTTTAACACTACACTACAATGAAAGATCCAATGTCAAACCTTCCAAAAATAATTGGAAGGAACACTTGACTTGGCAGAGTATGGAGTGATACTCCTTCAGCTATTCAATTTGTGCAAATCAGTTCATATATGTCAGATATAAAGCATAAAACAGCACAATGGCTAAACGGTTTGTCGGATCTCAACCATGTAGAACAGTAAAACAGCCAAACGGTTTGTCGTATCTACATCGACTAAATGGTTTGTAGGATCAGTAATTGAACAGTACAACGAAAATGATTTGTCGTATCTAAATCATGAAATGCAAATAGTTTGCTGGATCTAAACGATAAAATCTCTGAAACGGCCAGACAGTTGGCCGAACCTACATCAGCCAAAGGGTTTGTCAGATCTAACTATAAAACAGTACAACGACAAAATGATTGGTCGGATTTAAATCACAAAATAGTGAAACGACAAATAATTTGTCAGATCTAAACCATGAAACGGTACAACAGCCAAACGGATCTCAACTTCTCCCTGAAATACTTAGAAGATGCCACCGATTTGTACGGAACGGAGATGTACATGATTAGTCACTACAAGGGACAAACATACTTTATCCCTCCCCATATGCATGGGAAGCGCCAATAGTAATTCAACAATACGTGAAATAAATAGATTTGCCGGATCTACTTCATAAAACACTGATGATCAAAACGTCGATAAGTCTCCCCCAAGGTGACCTTACGCCTTACAAAGAATCTACCTCCTTCCAATCTACAGATATAGCATGGTCAAGAAAGATCTACGGGGATATAATACCCGATTTGCACCACTACTAAAAGCCATCACTCATATGCTATTGCAGAAACACATATGGTAGTATAGGACATAAAAGACAAAGAAAAGAGCCTCACCTTGCACTGCTGCCCTCAAGCTTATGCACAAAAGCAGCTACCTCGTCGAAGTTCACGCATTGCTTGCCCCTGCACACACAGCAACCGATCCCAAGCAAAGAGTCAAACAGTTTTACACAGAACATCGCAAGAGAGCCAGCAGAGGTAGCCCACTTACAGCTGCTTGGTGAGCTCGCCAATGGTCTGCTCGCCGTCCTCGCAGAACATGGTGATGCTCTCGGTAACGAAGTTCGGGTCGCTCTTCTGGAGCAGAAGAAACTTCTGGAACTGCTCGTCGAACAAACCCTAACCCAGGAAAATAAATGCAAAGCAAAAAACATCAAATTCCCCAACACTATCAAGTTACTCATCCACCAAAGGAGAAACTAAAACTCCACACAGATGGCAGTGCAATAGTAAAGCGCTCACCGTGCTTAACATGCTGGCTGCATAACCAAGGGTGCTGAGCTTCATCGTGGCTGCCATGGCTACCTGAAGGGTCGACTCGAGCTAGCGAGCAGGAAGTAAGTGAGGAGAGGAGGGGTGATGCGGGAACAGTAGGAATGGATGGTGATTGGGACTGACCGGGTGTGGTATATATAGGGGAATTGGACTCCCAAGCCACCCAACTTACACACACACACACACCGCAGGTTGGAAGTGGACAGCTATCCTCTTCCTGCTATTTATTGCTCCCATTTATTATTTTTGTCATAGCACACCCCTTTCTCATTGAGAAATGCCAAGTTTAGAATTAATTCTAAATCATTTTGGCCCTTAGTCTATTTGACTGGTCAAAAGTAAGCATAGTTTCATTGGATACCTTTTATTTACCTATCAAATATTAGAAAAAAAATTTGCGCAATAAGTTATATGATTGACAGGGCGTAGGAAGAGTTCAATTCCATAACTTTTAAGTCTTAAACCCATTGATTGTATTAAATGTTTCTACTTAATATGATTGATGCTTAAACAGTGTAGGGGAAGTTTTATCGGATACCGTTTATTTTCATTTGGAGTACTTAATTTTACTGTCTAGACCAAGTTATACTTTTCATTGGATACCTTGTGTAGTAGCTTTATTCATTTATTTACAGCTAAGAGGTAGTTTTATTATGCATTTAAATCTGAAGAACACATGCTCCACCTCCCAAGGCGTGTCAACATAACAATAGTAGCATAGACATGAAACATATGTATGTGCTTAATATTGTGAATGGTTAGATATTACTATATATTTATGGCTGTGCTATAACATTTCAAACTAATTAAGAGTCGTCGATTAGTATAATGTGATAAAAATATTGAGAGATAAAAAAATATGAAATATTATAGATGAAGTGATTACCATGTCTTGTTACGACATGACGAGTATCAAAGAATGAGGCAGCTAGAGAAAACACAGGAATTTTGTGGCACCCAACTAATTCAGTTCCGGGCTCATATTATGGGCTTATTTTGTCCTAGAGAAATCAGGACGGGGTGCCAATCCCATGGCGGCGGTACGATCCCAATGTTGTGTCTTGTCCCGACACGTCGATCTTGTGATGCAATCAATAACAAGGTAGCTAGATTGTTGTGGGTTGTAATCGGTTCCTGTTTTAAATAAGGCAGTACTTGAACGGCATAAGCGACAAATTGAAATGTCCGTACAATATCAACTACGGCTGAGAGAAGCTTTTCTAATTCTATTCACACATTTAAATTCATCAATAGCACATTATCTATTATTTACGAACACTGCAAAAATAATAGGTAAATTGTCATGGTTCATTCAACATTATGAACATATCATGGTAGACATCATGGTGACCGAATAAGAGCTACAAACACACATATTCACCTCACAAGAAAGTACTACCTCGGGACTGATTTGATTGACGCGCCGTTGCTTCGAACTCTCGCCTCGTATGTACCCCTCCGGCGTGAATTAAATCCGACCAGAGGGAGTACATATGATTTTGAATCTTGCAAAGTGAGACAGTGAATGGGACTAAAGATAAACCTGTCTTCCACAGTGATTTAACGAAGAGATCTCCTTAATTTATCATTAGAAAAAAATCGGTTTATTGCAAAATACGTGTCTACTGTCATCAATGGACATAGGGTATTGCATGCACACGTATACAAACGTGTGTTCCCAATTAACTTGAGTATCTATTGTCATGAATGATGTAATAATTTTTAAAAATTTCTTTGAAGTGCACGAATACATGTTTGCAAATTCTACTACTGCTTTACTACTAGAGACAAAAGAAATGCCAGGAGTATTCGGCGAGTATTTGAAGCTTGGCAAACATAGACCTGTACCTAGTAAATAATCTTGTCCAATTGTGCAAACACAGGAGACGGTTGGTGGATTTGTCTGAAGCAAAGCAAATCAACGAGCTGGCATCTTAGCTTGCAACCTTGGCTAAAAAGACAAGAGAACCAACGAGCGGACAGGAGAGCTTGCAACCTTTGCTTTTTAACCATCTGCCAACTAATTTGGATGGTCATATATATGCAGCTTTTGTTTCCACATGTGCTCATTACTGTTCATACAACGACAACCACTCCTTTCTTTCTAGTCTAGTATCTCTCATGTGAAGTCAGTGTGGCGGAAGAAAAAAACACGGTGTTCGGTCCGTTTAAGCTTATAGATACTAAATATATTTTTGGCTAGATGTCCAATAAATTGACCTCCCAGGGTGTATGAACTATTGTGGGCTAGGCCCATCAATAATTTCTGGATAAAGTCCCAATGGTCCACCTGGGTGTGGCAAGTGGTGGAACAAATTTAGTCACAGTTTATATGGTAAACCTAAGTTCACCCAAGAAGCCATCGCCATGACCTGTCGTGGCGGCTACCCTGGCAAGATTGATGGTGCGGCAAAATAGATTACGTCCCCTCCGGGGGTGACCTAGATTAATATTGATGTTGTTGTCTCACAGCATGGGAAAGGGTGACATTGGGGAGTTACGACCATTGGTGCTTTTTCTCATGACCATGATGGCTCTTATATGTGCTCTCCAGCTATGGTCTCCGTGATCCAGCGATGCTTGTACTAGTATAGAATAGTATGCCACTGAGCCCACATCGCTAATTGGCCTTAAGACACTCGTCAAACCTCGACATGTGCCTATTTAGGAAGCAAAAACTATTACGGGTAAGTGTAGTCAGTAGTGTGGCCGGTTGATGACACATACTGTCATTAATGGACGCAGAGTATTAAATGAGGTGAGTACGAAATACATGTCTACTGTCATTAATGGACGAAGGGTATTACATGCACATATATACTAACGTATGTTCCCAATTAACTTGAGTACATAATACTTAGCTAATGTCATGAATGACGTAAGAATTTTTTGAATTTCCTTTGAAGTGCACAAATACATGTGTGTTTGTGACTGCAAATTCTACTACTGCTTTATTACTAGAGACAAAAAAATGACAGAAGTATTCGACAAGTAATTTGGAGCTTGGCAAACATAGGCCTGTACCTAGTTAATATTCTTGTCCAGTTCTGCAAAGACAGACGACCATTGTTTGAATTGTCTGAAGCAAAGCAACAACTCAGCATCATAGCTTGCAACCTTGGCTAAAAAGACAAGAGACCCAACGAGCAGACAGAAGAGCTTGCAACCTTTGCTTTTATAATCACCTGCCAGCCTATTTGGATGGTCATATACATGCATCTTTCTTTCTAGTCTAGTATCTCTCATGTGAAGTCAGTGCGGCGGAAGAACAAAACACCGTTGTTCGGTCCGTTTAAACTTCGTGCTCCAGTGTCCTTAAGCATCGGGAGGCCCTGCCAAGGTCTTTTCTCCTTCTGGGCCACTCCCACCTCACTCTCAGTGCCAGGCCTTGTAGTCTCAAGTTTTCTACTCCCAGGCCATCAAAACAATGAGTTTTGCTTATACTGTTCCAAGATAGCAGGCATTGTCCTCCTTGCACCTTCTTTCCGGGCCAAAAAAAAGCTCTCAGACTTTTACCTATCTCCTCAAAACGGAAAATTGGAGCATCAGCGACAAGCAGTTGATGTACCGGCCTCGCCATCAGCACGGATTTAATCAATGTTAATTTCCCTGCTCTGACAGTCATGCACCTAAGCCAAGCTGGAACACGTTAATCGCTGCATCTAACATAGGTTGTCACTCAGATCTCGTCATCGGCCTGACAATCTGGGTGTTACCTTTACACTCAACTGGATGACATTTAGTCCTTGGGCCGAATCGTAGCGGATCGATGTCACCGCTTATATATACCTCTTGTAAGCCGCCGGCTAGGGTTTATCATATTATGAGATAACCCATGGAGTTTGTAAACACTCCCCGATATAGTGAAGTATTTGCTGGCTGGCGCCCGTGGTTTTTCCCCCCACTGTGTTGGAGGGGTTTTCCACGTTAAATCTTGTGTCTCCGCTGCGATTTCCTTTTCGTTCTTCGTTATTTGGTTGTCGCGTTTACAACAGCAGGGGACCTCAGGATTGAGTGCGGTGGCCGACCCTAGACAGATGTGCGAGGAGAAGTTGGACCCTAACCCTGACCCTTGACGGCACCGGAATGGTGGTGGCTAGGCGAACTCTACTATGAGGGCTGCTACCGGTGGTGCTGAGACATCTATGACCTAATTCATGAGGCTATATGGCCTACGGTGCAGACCTTGTAGAGGTCTGTGATACGTCTCAAACGTATCTATAATTTTTGATGCTCCATGCTTGTTTTGTTGCAATTGTTATATGTTTTATGTGCACTTTTCCACACTTTTTAGCATTTTCTGGGACTGACCTATTAACGCATTCAGAAAAGTTGTACATGAAAGTTTCTCGGAATTGGACGAAACAAAAGCCAGTCTTATTTTTCCGGGACGAAGACAGAGTCAGAAGGACACGCGCAGGAGAGCTACCACGTGGCAGTACATAGGGCAGGCGCGACCCCACCCTTGGTCGCGCCTGGCCCATGTGCTGGCGCCTCGTCGCCTCGTTTGCTCCGCCCTTCTGCCTATTTATTCCTCGTATCGGGAAAACCCCAGGGACCAGAGCCTCCATCCACGAAAAGTTCCGACGCCGCCGTCAACCGAAACCCAAGTTCGGGAGGGTTCTGCAGTCCATCCCGGCACCCTGCCGGAGAGGGAAATCACCGCCGGAGGCCTCTACATCGCCATGTCTTCATCTGAGGTGATGCGTGAGTAGTTCTCCACGGGACCATGGGTCCATAGCAGTAGCTAGATGGATGTCCTCTCCTTGTTGTGCTTCATGTATAGATCTTGTGAGCTACCTAACATGATCAAGATCATCTATTTGTAATTGCTACATGTTGGTTTGATGTGGATCCGATTTATAGAGAGATTGCTTTGGTTGAGATTATGTATTTTATGTTATTATGATCTTGCATGCTCTCTGTTTCTGGTAGATGCTCTGGTCAAGTAGATGCTAGCGACTCCAAGAGGGAGTATTTATGCTCGATAGTTGGTTCATGCTTCTATTTAACCATGGGAAGTGACCTCGTTTTCTACGGTTGTAGATGTGTTGTTGCTACTAGGGAGAAAACAACGATGTTCTATTCAAGGGTAGTTTCATCGTTTACTTTACACACATTGCTTAAAGTGATAGTTCGTTGCTTGCAACTTAATACTGGCGGGTGTCGCGGATGCAATCCTGAAGGTGGATTATTAGTCATAGATGCAGTTGGATTACGGTCTATGTATATTGTTGTAATGCCCGCATACTTTCATAGCATGTATTCTGCACCAACCATTAGCGTAGAATCTCTGTTTGTCAATTGCCCATATGTAGTTTGTTTACCCAGCATATTTATTTTATTGGGGAGGCGCCTCTAGTGAATTGTGGACCCCGGTCCTTCTTCTTTTAATTGCAATCTTCTACAACATTTTTCTGTTCTGATCTCTGCAAACAATTCTTTTTCCACACGGTTCGTTTAATCCTTTGTTTTCAGCAGAACCAGTGAGCTTGACAACCTCGCTAAAAGTTGGGGACAAAGTACTTGGTTGTTTGTGTGCAGGTCTCAACGTTGTTGTTGACGCCGGCAGTGCGCCCTGCCACGAGTTGGTTCGCAACACCTCGGGAGAGAACGTTTTTCTCCTACTGGTCGATAAACCTTGGTTTCTTACTGAGGGAAAAACTTCCTGCTGTGCTCATCATACCTTCCTCTTGGAGTTCCACTCAACGTTGCGCATAAATACTCCTTCATCAACTCCGCTCTCAGCAGTCTGCAACGGGGAAAACGAGGCTAACTACCGCGGTGCTGCATGGTAGCGCTGTAGCCGGAAGTCGTTCTAGCAGTGGTGATCTGGCGGCGACACGCTCGGTAAGACGTCAGCCGATGGTGGCGTAGGAGATTGGAACTAGGGAAGCAACCCTGGCACTTCGATGACGATGCATTGTGGTCATGTGGATGATGCGGCAGTCGGATCTTCGTCAGGGGCGGACCCATGTAGAGGTGAGTGGGGGCAGTGGCCCCCACTAAAATTTTTAAATTTCAGTGTTATTTGTTTGCATTTGAAGGAAAAGTTGCAAAAAATTAGAATTTGCACTAAAACTGCCCCCACTCAACTAAATTTCCCCCACTGAACATTTGGTCTGGGTCCGCCCTTGATCTTCGTCTTGGTTATGGTCTCAAGCTTCATGTGTGGAGGCCAATGGTGGTAGACCCCACTTCAGAGACCGCGGAGTTTGAAGGCCGGTGGCGGCCCCCTCCACTTCGAGGTTGGGTTCGATTCAACTCAACGGGTGCTACACACGACATCCACCGTGGAGGTGTCAAGCCATGTCTGGCCGGTGGTGGATATGGACGACATCTCATGAGGAGGCGTCAAGTCATGCCTGGTCTTGGTAGGTGCTACGCATGGCCTCTCTTCTGGTGACCTCAAGTCATGACAATGGATGGAGGCGTGGCGGCATGGGACCTAATAGTCTACCAGTTTTTCCTCCAGTGGCATCCGGTTAGTGAGAAGCTGCTAGCGGGACAAGTGATGATGGTATAAGTAGAACATCAATATTACACACTCACATGTGAAAACAGTTGATTATAATCGGGCAATGTCAACGTCTACCTGCATCGCGCCCTTGTTGAAGGTGGTGGCTCGAAACTCGGGTTTGGAGATAAAAATTTCAAGATCAACCTATAGTTGAGCTCGTCATCATTGATGCACATACGACAATTCCTTCTTAGGAGATGTGTATATATTTTTTTCCTTTTATTGTATGGTTGGTCGTAGTCTGGAGGTATTGCCGCGAGGCATGATGCCTCGGGCTTGTTTTTTCTTTTCTTTTTGTATAGCTACTTTTGTCGGGCTTGGCTAGCTTTTATTAATAAATGTTGTATGCATTAGTCGATGCAGAGAAAATAGTACGTGGTAGAGATACATGAACTCCAGCGATTATAAAATGAAGTCTGAACAAAAAAAGGCAAATTTTCGCGACTCCAAACTCTATTTTCTTTCAATACCCATATTTTTCTAAAGACAGCCCTAGAAAGATGATATATATTCTGAACCACACACTTGTAAATACCAATGAAGGCTTTCACATATGTGGTATTGATTGTCAAAAAAAAAAACCAATGAAGGTTTTCACATAATTTCGAGCCGCAATGCTAAGGCTACATGCACGCAGAACACAATCAACAAAGTAATCAACCAACATCGATAAGAGTACTAGCACCAATATTCAACGGACCGAACAGTCTAATCAAGGATATATGATGCCACTCTACTAAACATGAGTTAACCAGAATTAGAAAATTATATTATTTGAAGTAACAATACTCAAAAAAATTCCTAGTCTAATTCCCATCTGAATATATATCAAATTTCAGTTCAGCTTGAAAAGATGGAACTCATAATGATTCATTCAAGAAGTTGGGGAACTTAGAGGGGAGAAAGGGCTGGAGAAGGTGGGACCTGAAGTCGACCATGTCAGCATCTTTGCCACGGAGATCTCTTCAATATAAGGAAGGATAGACACCACTGCCTTGGCAGTCATATCAATAGATACACTGAAAACCTTGTCGATTTCATCATCCCTGGACTCGTCGTCAATAGATACAGTGGAAACATTGTAGATTCCATCCCAAGACTGATCAGCCAACAGAAAATGTACCAAATGGGGCCTGTCCATACTCACAAGAGGGTACATCAGAGCACTGCGTGGAAGGAGATCGGAGCTGTTGCAAGCCCACAAATCCTTGGACGTGATGGAGAAATCCTTGTCCCACTTCATGTCGCCGCTCTCTGATATCTTCAATGTGTGGCAGGTGATGGTGAAACCAGTACCAAGTTCCATTGGGCCCGAAAGCTCACCGTCTTCACAGGAAACATCGACAAACTTTAGGCCAGCTTCAGTAACGCACACGCTGCGCTTCGTGTCAAAGAATGGGCGTGCCGATGTATCACGAGGACGATTGGTAATGGGCAGCCGGAGGTAAACTAGCTTGGGCATTTCTTCGAACACATCGCAGAAGTGAATTCCTCCTCGGTCGTAATTGACCCAGCACAAGAAGTTGCTGAAGGGGGATCACCGTGTCAGTTTTCCAGTATAGCAAATCCAGCAATTCCTCCTCACGATAGTGGATCTGTAGGTTCTGCATAACATCCCACTTGTTATGTACCAATAGGTCCAATACTGGTTCTGCAACTCCTTCCCGTTCTTCTTCACACGTACCAATACTGGTTCCGTACACATGGGGATCCGTTTGAGCAGCAGCGAGGAGGACGCTCTGCAGTCTGCAGATGAAGTAGTCCTGCTGCAGATGCGGGAGCCTGAGGAGGACGAGGTCACGATGGGCCGCCACGAGGTCGAGGCCGCCCGGGCCCGGTCACTGCACGTAGAGGCGGGAGATGGCCGGCGGCGCGGCGATGAGGAAGGCGACGCGGAAAGGGTCGCCCTGGGAGGTGCAGGAGGAGGCCGTGAAGGGCGCCGCCTCGTCGCCGGGGAAGGACTCTGGGTCGTCCCTCCGGAAAACGTAGCGCTCTAGCATCATCCAGCTGGGGAGGGTGGCAGCCATGGCGATGGCTCGCGAGGCTGGGTGTTAGGGTTTGCGAGGCCAGGCAGGATACTCCATGCCCCAGTGTACATCCCAAATCTGAAAATCTCATCATACAGAACATTTTCATTTTTGTTTCTCAATTTTCATATATCAAATTAGCTCTAAAACTTTTTCACTAACATATTGATGCAATATTAGTGTAGTAAAGTTATTTCATAATTTGCAAAATAGCTCAAATTGTATGAGTGCGGGAGGGGTATACAACGAGCTAGGGTTGATACGTTCTCAATGGCCGGGGGCAGTACTAATACTAGTGAAAAAAGGGGCAACCGTTTTAGACATTAATACCGGTTGAGTTACGAACCGGTATTAAAGGTGGCATTTGTACCGGTTCAAGCGCTCTGACGGGCGAGGAGCATAAGTACCGGTTCGTTTATGAGCTTTCGTACCGGTTCGTGTTAGGAACCGGTACGAAAGGTCTTCGGCCCGCACTTCAGACGCGTGTGGGGCCCAGGCTAGACCTTTGGTACCGGTTATATCAAATCGCCCAAACCCTTCCCGAGCCCCTGGCTCTCATTTTTCTCTTCTTCCTCACACTCTAAATTTTTCTCCACCTCTCACACTCCAACAAATCTCTATTTTTTCTCCACCATTCTAACAAGATTAAAGGCATACATCTATCCAAGGGTTAGCAATATCATTCTTCCTTCCGGCGTTCCTAATTTAGCTCATTTCTTTGGTAGTTTTAACCCGTACTATTTTTCTAGTGCTAGCAAGGTGTTCGATGAAATGCCTAAGTTTAGGATTTTATTTTTTTATATGCAATTTGAGCTGAAATTATGGTATATTTTGTAGGTTTTAATTAGTATCATCCCCGTCCTCACCGCCGTCGATCGCCAGCGTCGTCCCCTAGCCGGCACCGTACAACCTCGGTGAGCCTCTTCTTTTTTATAAAAAACTTAGTTTTATGTGATGAACTTAAATATTAATTAAGTTGTTCACTCATATATCCACGATGTTGTGTAATTAATGATTTTTGATATACATATAAAATGCAGATGAGTCGACAATGGATGTACGGTGACCGGTGCCATCCCGACTTCATTAATGGCATGCATTATTTTCTGAACGTGGCTGAGGCAAACAGGCAGTCGAATGGTTTCATCTATTGTCCATGTAGTTCCTGTAAGAATACGGTGGATTACTCTACCTCAAAGACCATTCACGTCCACCTGCTGCAGAACGGTTTCATGCTCAGCTATAATTGTTGGACCAAGCACGGAGAAAGAGGGGTTATATTGGAAGACAACGAAGAAGAGGATAGTGACAACTATCCTATGTTCACTGAAGACGGTGATAGTAGAATGGGGGAAGACGAAGCTGAAGAAGAACCCATTTTTGATGAGCCGATTTTTGATGACCCCGATGACGATTTGGGTCGGGCCATTCTTGATGTGAAGATAAGCTGTGGAAGTGAAAAGGAGAGGTTGAAGTTGGAGAAAATGTTAGAGGATCACAAGACACTGTTGTACCCAAATTGCAAAGATGGCCAGAAAAAGCTAGGTACCACGCTGGAATTGCTGCAGTGGAAGGCAGAGAATGGTACTTCTGACAAGGGGTTTGAAAAGTTGCTGAAAATAATAAAGAAGATGCTTCCAGGGGAGAACGTATTGCCCTCTAGTACGTACGAAGCAAAGAAGGTTGTCTGCCCTCTAGGATTAGAGGTGCAGAAGATACATGCATGCATCAATGACTGCATACTCTACCGCGGGGAGTACGAGAATTTGAATGCATGCCCGGTATGTAGTGCATTGAGGTATATGATCAGGCGAGATGACCCTGGCGATGTTGAGGGCGAGTCCAACCCCAGGAAGAGGGTTCCTGCGAAGGTGATGTGGTATGCTCCTATAATACCACGGTTGAAACGTTTGTTTCAAAACAAAGAGCATGCCAAGTTGTTGCGATGACACAAAGAGGACCGTAAGAAAGATGTGATGCTGAGACACCCCGCTGACGGGTCGCAGTGGAGAAAAATCGACAGAGAGTTCAAGTCATTTTCAGATGACGCAAGGAACTTAAGATTTGGTCTAAGTACAGATGGCTTTAATCCTTTCGGTGAGCAGAGCTCCAGTCATAGCACCTGGCCAGTGACTCTATGTATCTATAACCTTCCTCCTTGGTTGTGCATGAAGCGGAAGTTCATTATGATGCCAGTGCTCATCCAGGGCCCGAGGCAACCCGACAACGACATTGATGTGTACCTGAGGCCATTGGTTGAAGAACTTTTACAGTTGTGGCGTGACGAAGGTGTACCTGTGTGGGATGAGCACGAACAAAAGGAATTTAACCTACGGGCGTTATTGTTTGTAACCATCAATGCTTGGCCTGCTCTTAGTAACATTTCAGGGTAGTCAAACAAGGGATACAATGCATGCACACACTGTTTAGGTGAGACTGACACTATATATTTGGGAAACAAGAATGTGTACCTGGGGCATCGTCGATTTCTTCCAAAACAACATCACGTAAGAAAGAGAGGAAAGCATTTCGGAGGTGAGGCAGATAACCGAACGAAGCCTACCCGCCCTACTGGGGAAGTTATATATGATATGGTCAAGGATTTAAAAGTGATCTTTGGAAAGGGTCCCGGCGGACAATCTGTTCCGCATGATGTTGACGGACACGTACCCATGTGGAAGAAGAAGTCGATATTTTGGGAGCTACCCTACTGGAAATTCTTAGAGGTTCACTCTGCAATCGACGTGATGCACGTGACGAAAAATCTTTGCGTGAACCTGCTAAACTTCTTGGGCATGTATGGGAAGACAAAAGATACACCGGATGCACGGCAGGACCAGCAAAGTATCCACGAAGGAAACAACCTGAATCCAGAGAAGTATCAAGGTCCTGCCAGCTACGCTCTTACGAAAGAGGAGAAGGAGATCTTCTTTGAAGTCCTGAGTAGCATCAAGGTCCCGTCTAGCTTCTCGTCGAATATAAAGGGAATAATAAACATGTCAGAGAAAAAGTTTCAAAACCTAAAGTCTCATGACTGACATGTGATTATGACACAATTACTTCCGGTTGCATTGAGGGGGCTTCTGCCGGAAAATGTTCGAGTACCCATTGTGAAGCTATGTGCGTTCCTCAATGCAATTTCTCAGAAGGTGATCAATCCACTTACTCTACAAAATTTACAGAAGGATGTGGCCCAATGTCTAGTCAGCTTCAGTTGGTGTTCCCACCATCCTTCTTCAATATTATGACACATCTCCTAGTTCACCTGGTCGAAGAGATTGGCGTTCTCGGTCCTGTATTTATACACAACATGTTACCCTTTGAGAGATTCATGGGAATCTTAAAGAAGTACGTTCATAACCGTGCTAGGCCAGAAGGAAGCATCTCCAAGGGCTATGGAACAGAGGAGGTCATTGAGTTTTGTGTTGACTTTATTCCTGACCTTAAGCCGATCGGTGTTCCTGAATCGCGCTATGAGGGGAGACTGCGTGGAAAAGGCACGCTAGGAAAGAAAGCAACAACGTGTATGGACGGACATTCTTTCACTCAAGCACACTACACAGTTCTACAGAATTCCATCTTGGTGGCTCCGTACAAAGAGGAACACAAGGATATCTTACGCTCTAAATACCCGGAGAAACGTGAAGATTTGATTGATGGAGAACACATGAAGACTTTCGGCGGTTGGTTGCAAACACGTCTCATGAATGTCACCGATGACGAACAGCTGTACTTGTTGTCCAAGCAACCATCTTCTACTATATCGAATTTTCAAGGGTACGAGATTAATGGGAACACATTTTACACTTTCGCCCAAGACAAAAAGAGCACCAACCAAAACAGTGGTGTTCGCTTTGATGCAGAAGATGGCAATGGGAACAAGGTCACATATTATGGGTACATAGAGGAGATATGGGAACTTGACTATGGACCTAATTTCAAGGTCCCTTTGTTCCGGTGCAAATGGTTCAACCTGAAAGACGGGGTACAGGTAGACCCACAGTATGGAATGACTACAGTGGATTTCAAGAATCTAGGGTATGACACCAAACCATTCGTCCTAGCCAGTGAAGTGGCTCAGGTTTTTTATGTGAAGGACATGTCTAGCAAACCGAAAAAAAGAAAAAAAAAAGGCAAGAGGACACATCATACAATGAGCCAAAGCGGCACATAGTTCTTTCAGGAAAAAGAAACATCGTGGGAGTAGAGGACAAGATAGACATGTCAGAAGATTATAATAAGTTTGATGATATTCCACCCTTCAAGGTAAAAAATGACCCAAGCATCATCTTAAATAATGAAGATTGTCCATGGTTGCATCGCAGTCAGAAGAAAGGGAAACAGACGAAGAAAACTCAGAAGACTAGCTAGATAGGGATCATAACTTGTGTATCTCAATATGGAAATCACTTTTGTGTAATGATGTTACTGTATGTAAGATATTAACAATGGATATGGTTGGCTTGTTTTACTAGTTAAGTAGCTTTCACGGGCTTGTAGGGAAATTTTTCCGAGGCAGAACTTCCGAATATGCCATATATAGGGCATGTCACCAAGGGCATATTCGAGAAGTTCTGCCACGGGAGATTTCCCAACCCTTTCCCCAACATTGTTAGAGGAGATGGAGTCTTTCACGGGCTTGCAGGGAAATTTTTCCGAGGCGGAACTTCCGAAGATGCCATAGGGCGTGTGCACCAAGGGCATCTTCGACAAGTTCCGGCACGGGAGATTTCCCAACCCTTTCCCCAACATTGTTAGAGGAGATGGAGTCTTTCACGGGCTTGCAGGGAAATTTTTCCGGGGCGGAACTTCCGAAGATGCCATAGGGCGTGTGCACCAAGGGCATCTTCGACAAGTTCCGCCACGGGAGATTTCCCAACCCTTTCCTCCATCCATGGTGATGAAACTCTCCATCCATGTTGGCTTGTTGAGCTGCTTGCCATGGCGTATAGATGCTCCTTTTATAGGCACGGCGCCGCTTCTACATTGTCTTCTTCCTCCGACAGGGCGTCGTGCGCTACATGCTTTATCTCATCGAGCAGGGCGTCCTTATCCTGCCGACAGCTTTAGTACCGGTTGCACCCACCAACCGGTACTAAAGGTTACCCACGTGTCCTTATCCCACCGACACTTTTGTTACATGACAGAAAAACCACCTTTAGTACCGGTTGCACCCACCAGCCAGTACTAAAGGTTACCCACGCGTCCTTATCCCACCGACACTTTTGTTACATGACAGAAAAACCACCTTTAGTACCGGTTGCACCCACCAGCCGGTACTAAAGGTTTGCCGCGCCATCGCGTTCCCGCCTATTTTCTTCCCGCGCTTTCCACCGGTTCCTGCCTCTGTCTTCCCGCCATTTTTTCACTATATATATGTAGGCTTGGCCTCCATTTACATATCACATCTACACTCATATCTGCAAACCTCATCATTCTCTCCCATGGCTTCCATCGTATCTCTAACCCCCCGGGAGGCGGAGGCGCTTTGCGCCTCGAACTACCCCTACCCGCCGGGGTACCGCGTCCCGACCGACTGGTTGCTAAGCATCGGAGGCCTACCGGTCCCTCAAGTCCCTCTAGGTGTGGCGCGCGAGATGGCCATTGATACGTCTCCAACGTATCTATAATTTCTGATGTTCCATGCTAGTTTTATGACAATACCTACATGTTTTGCTCACACTTTATAATGATTTTATGCATTTTCCGGAACTAACCTATTAACAAGATGCCGAAGTGCCAGTTCCTGTTTTCTGCTGTTTTTGGTTCCAGAAAGGCTGTTCGGGCAATATTCTCGGAATTCGACGAAAAAAAAGCCAAACATCTTAATTCACCGAGACGGACTAGAACACCGAAGGGGAGACGGAGAGGAGGCCCAGGGCCCCCAGACCACAGGGCCGCGCGGGTGGACCCCTGGCCGCGCCGGCCTATGGGGAGGGTGCCCTGGTGCCTTTCCGACTCCGCCTCTTCGCCCATTTAACCCCTCGTGACCTAAAAAGTCGACACCAATTGACGAAACTCCAGAAAGACTCCAGGGGCGCCGCCGCCATCGCGAAACTCCATTTTGGGGGACAGAAGTCTCTGTTCCGGCACCCTGCCGGGACGGGGAATTGCCCCCGGAGTCATCTCCATCAACACCACCGCCATCTTCATCGCCGTTGCTGCCTCCTATGATGAGGAGGGAGTAGTTCTCCCCCGAGGCTGAGGGCTCTACCGGTAGCTATGTGGTTCATCTCTCTCTCCCATGTGATCTTTATGTGATCATGAGCTTTGTATCACTATTAATCTATGTGCTACTCTAGTGATGTTATTAAAGTAGTCTATTCCTCCTCCATGATGTAATGTTGATAGTGTGTGCATCATGTAGTACTTGGCGTAGGTTATGATTGTAATCTCTTGTAGATTATGAAGTTAACTATTACTATGATAGTATTGATGCGATCTATTCCCCCTTTCATAGCTATTGTTGACAGTGTGTATGCTATGTTAGTACTCGGTCTAAATTGCAACGGTCTATTATGCACTCTAGAGGTTACTTTAATATGAACTCCGGATGTTGTGGAGCTTGTTTACTCCGGCTTGAGGTGTGCTTTTATAGCCCTACACAATGAGTGGTGTTTGTTATCCAACAAGAGAGTGTGAGAAAGTAGCACAAGTGAAGAGAAGTTATTTATTTACGTGATCATTGTTGAGAGTGTCCACTAGTGAAAGTATGATCCCTAGGCCTTGTTTCCAAATATCGAATCACAGTTTATTTACTGTTCTACTGCATGTTTACTTGCTGCCATATTTATTTCAGATTGTTATTACCACTCATATTCATCCATATCACTTGCATTTTACTATCTCTTCGCCGAACTAGTGCGCCTATACATCTGACAAGTGTATTAGGTGTGTTGGGGACACAAGAGACTTCTTGTATCGTAATTGCAGGGTTGCTTGAGAGGGATATCTTTGACCTCTACCTCCCTGAGTTCGATAAACCTTGGGTGATTCACTTAAGGGAAACTTGCTGCTGTTCTACAAACCTCTGCTCTTGGAGGCCCAACACTGTCTACAGGAATAGAAGTGTGCGTAGACATCAAGCTATTTTCTGGCGCCGTTGCCGGGGAGGTAAGGTAAAAGGTATTCACATCTTCCGACTACTAAGCTATTTCTTAGCACTGTTGCCGGTGTGTGAGTGCTCGAAGCTATTTCCTTTAGATCCTGCAATTGCATCTTTTTGTTTCTTGTTTTTATTTTTCACTAGTTAGGCATAATGGAAAACAACAATGAGCTTTTTAATCTATTTCCTGAGTTAAGACATGAATTGTGTGATGCGAAAACTAAAAAACCTATGGAACCTTATTTGCATGCTAGTAGCAATGTTATTAGTACGAACGCAATTACTGCTAATGCTATGGAGAAGTCTAAGCTTGGGGAAGCTAGTCTTTATGATCTTTTTTTCTTCCCATCTTTAGGGGAGAAAATTTGCTCTGATAATACTTTATCTCCATATGCGATAACTCTCATGATGCTTGTGATATTTTAAATCCACCTACTGAAAGTATTCCTTTCAAGATACCCATGAAAATTATTGAACGTGTTATGGATAACCGCTATGAAGGGGATGGAACTGTCCATCCTGGAGATCATTTACTGTTTTTGCATGAATTATGCGGGTTATTCAAGTGTGCAGGTATCTCTATGGATGAAGTGAGGAAGAAACTATTCTCTATGTCGTTGTCTGGTAAAGCGGCGCATTGGTATAATTGCTGAAGAATAGGCATTCTCTTGATTGGGAGGATATTATGCCTCTATTTTATTCTAAATTCTATCCTCCAAGTGAAATTCACAAAGACCGAAACCGCATATATAATTTTTGGTCTCATGATGGAGAGAGTATTGCCCAAGCATGGGGAAGATTGAAGTCTTTAATGCTCAAATGCCCCATTCATGAGCTTCCTGGTAATATCATCATTGATAATTTCTATGCAAGACTTTCTTTTCAAGACAAAACCTTGCTGGATACTACTTGTTCTGGATCATTCACGCACAATAAAGAAGAGTTTAAACGGGACCTTCTTGATCGGATTCAGGAGAACGCTGAAGATTGGGAGAACGACAAAGGTAAAGAATCAGGTATAAACTATGAATATGAATGCATTAAGTCTTTCATTGAAACTGCTGATTTTCAAGAGCTTAGTGCTAAATATGGTCTTGATCCTCAAATTATGGTTGATTGCTATAGAGCCTTTGCTTCTCATATTAATGTTCCTAAAGAAAATTGGTACATGTATCATGAACCTTTCAAAGACACTTGCATGGAAAATGAAATTGTTGTTAATGATTGCAATAAACATGCCCAAACTTCTGAAAATATTATTTCTTATAAGCATGTTAATTTTTGTTGAATGCATAGACCTTGTGGAATTAATCAAATCGAAGATGAATATTGTATCCATCATAAGAATGAAAAAACTAGAAAGTGGTTTAGGGCTCTAGATGTTCTTGGTGAATAAGTTTGTGCCCTCTATCCTTTTATTTGTGAACTTTGCCATAGAGTGGGTCATTTTAATTTTCAATGCTCCTCCAATGATAATTCGAACCCCATGAGTGCTGCAAATTTGTATTGTGATGATGAAATCCTTCCTAATCAGCATGATGAACTTACTTTATTTTTGGGGTGTGAAGAGTTATCAAGAAAAATTTCTTTGTTACATATGAGTGGTCTTGATATTAATAGTGTCCTGCATGGGTGTCTTTCTTATTGCATTAATAATTACCATACAAATACTTACATACAAAATATTTTAGAAGATGACACTTTGCCAAAATATGATAGGACCGTTGTGTGTTTTGAACTTATTAATGAAAAGGAGGAACCCTCCCAAGTTTCTTCTATTGTTTCCGGAAATAAATCAGGTTATGTGGAGGAGCCTCTCTTGAAGCCTCTTCCTCCTAAAGAAGGGAACAAGAAGAAGGGAACGAAGAAGAAGAAGAGGGGGAATAAAAAGAAAGAGGTAACGGCATATCCCCACGTGTATGAGATAACAATAGGTAACCGTAAGTATGTTGCTCCTAATTATTATTATGATAATGAATCTGAGTACAATGATCTTCCTATGCCCTTTACCTACATTAGTGATCATGATTTGAAAGAGCACACTACTTTTGATATTGAAAATCTCTGGGAAACTAATTCTGAAAATGATGATGTCAATAATTGCCATAGTATTAGTACTATCCATGCTTCTTCCCATAATGATATAGAAAGCTCTAAGCTTGGGGATGAGGCGTTTGAAAATCCTTTTGCAACTGATGATTATATGTTTGATACATCTCCTTCTAGTCACAATGATGGTATGGTTACAGCTGAACACATTGTGAAAGATAACTATTCTATTTCTTATGATGACACTATGCCCCCAATCTTTGACAATTATTATAAAGAATGCTATGACATAGGTTATAATTATCCTTATGAAACTTGTCATAGTTATGATTGGATTGCCAAAAACAATTCCCTTAGTATGCAACTTGTTTATCATGTTCAAATTCTTGATAATGATCCTGCTCCAATTACTATTAATGAGAAAAATTCTTCTTGCGCCAAAATTAATGATTATTTTATGCATGTAGCTCATGATAAGAATGTTTTAAGTGATGGTTATATTGTTGAGTTTGTTCATGATGCTACTGAAAGTTATTATGAGAGAGGGAAACATGGTTATATGCATCTTAATAATATTAAGTTTCCCCTCTTTATGTTGAGAATCTTGAAGTTGCGCTTGCGTTGCCTTTCTATGCTTGTTGCCTTATGCTCACATGATTTGTTTATTTACAAGATTCCTATGCATAGGAAGTGGGTTAGACTTAAATGTGTTTTGAACTTGCTTTTTGATGCTCTCTTTTGCTTCAACTCTCATCCTTATGTAAGCATCATTAAAATTGCTGAGCCCATCTTAATGGCTATAAAGAAAGCACTTCTTGGGAGATAACCCATGTCTTTATTTTGCTACTATTTTGTTGTGTCTTGGAAGTTTTTACTACTGTAGCAACCTCTCCTTATCTTTATTTTACTGCATTGTTGTGCCAAGTAAAGTCTTTGATAGTAAGGTTGATACTAGATTTGGATTACTGCGCAGAAACAGATTTCTTGCTGTCACGAATTTGAGTAGGCCTCTCTGTAGGTAACTCAGAAAAATCTGCCAATTTTCGTGCGTGATCCTCAGATATGTACGCAACTTTCATTCAATTTGAGCTTTTTCATCTGAGCAAGTTAAGTGCCCCTAAAAAATTCGTCTTTACGAACTGTTCTGTTTTGACAAATTCTGCCTTTTATTTCACATTGCCTCTTTTGCTGTGTTGAATGGATTTCTTTGTTCCATTAACTTCCAGTAGCTTTGAGCAATGTCCAGAAGTGTTAAGAATGATTGTGTCACCTCTGAATATGTGGATTTTTGATTATGCACTAACCCTCTAATGAGTTTGTTTTGAGTTTGGTGTGGAGGAAGTTTTCAAGGATCAAGAGAGGAGGATGATACAATATGATCAAGAAGAGCGAAAATTCTAAGCTTGGGGATGCCCCGTGGTTCATCCCTGCATATTTCAAGAAGACTCAAGCATCTAAGCTTGGGGATGCCCAAGGCATCCCCTTCTTCATCGACAACTTATCAGGTCACCTCTAGTGAAACTATATTTTTATTCCGTCACATCTTATGTACTTTACTTGGAGCGTCTGTGTGCTTTTATTTTCGTTTTGTTATTTTCATTCTCTGAATAAATTCATGCTTATGTGGGAGAGAGACACGCTCCGCTCATTCATACGAACACTGGTGTTCTTAGCTTTACTTTTAATGTTCATGGCGAAGGTTGAAACTGCTTCGTTCATTGTTATTTGGTTGGAAACAGAAAATGCTTCATGCGGTAATTGGTATATGGTCTTGAATAATTTGATACTTGGCAATTGTTTTGCTCAAATAGATCATGTTTAAGCTCTTGCATCATGTAGTTTGAACCTATTAGTGGAGAATTACTGTAGAGCTTGTTGAAATTTGGTTTGCATGATTGGTCTCTCTAAAAGTCTAGATATTTTCTGGTAAAGTGTTTGAACGACAAGGAAGACACTGTAGAGTCTTATAATGCTCGCAATATGTTCTTATGTAAGTTTTGCTGTACCGGTTCATACTTGTGTTTGCTTCAAACAACCTTGCTAGCCAAAGCCTTGTACTGAGAGGGAATTCTTCTCGTGAATCCAAAACCTTGAGCCAAAACCTATGCCATTTGTGTCCACCATACCTACCTACTACATGGTATTTTTTTGCCATTCCAAAGTAAATTGCTTGAGTGCTACCTTTAAAATTTCATTCCTTGTCTTTGCAATATATAGCTCATGGGAAAATAGCCTTAAAACTATTGTGGTAAAGAATATGTAGCTTATGTATCTTATTTCTTATAAGTTGCTTGTTGAGCGGTAACCATGTTTCTGGGGACGCCATCAACTATTACACCTTTGTTGAATATCATGTGAGTTGCTATGCATGTTCTTCTTGTCTGAAGTAAGGGTGATTTATCATGATCAAATGGTTTGAGTATGCATATTGTTAGAGAAGAACATTGGGCCGCTAACTAAAGCCATGAATCATGGTGGAAGTTTCAGTTTGGACAATCAATCCTCAATCTCTTATGAGAATATTATCTGTTGTTGAATGCTTATGCATTAAAGAGGAGTCCATTATCTGTTTTCTATGTTGTCCGGGTATGGATGTCTAAGTTGAGAATAATCAAAAGCGAGAAATCCAATGCGAACTTTCTCCTTAGACCTTTGTACAGGCGGCATAGAGGTACCCCTTTGTGACACTTGGTTGAAACATATGTAATGCAATGATAATCCATGTAAATCCAAGCTAATTAGGACAAGGTGCGAGCACTATTGGTATTCTATGCATGAGGCTTGCAACTTATAGGATGTCTTATGCATAACACATACGAATTATTACTACCATTGACAAAATTGTTTCTATGTTTTCAAAATGAAAAGCTCTAGCACAAAAATAGTAATCCATGCTTCCCTCTGCGAAGGGCCTTTCTTTTACTTTATGTTGAGTTAGTTTACCTACTTCTTTCCATCTTAGAAGCAAACACTTGTGTCAACTGTGTGCATTGAGTCCTACATACTTGCTTATTGCACTAATCATATTACTTTGTGTTGACAATTATCCATGAGATATACATGTTGAAAGTTGAAAGCAACTGCTGAAATTTATATCTTCCTTTGTGTTGCTTCAAAACCTTCTATTAAGAATCTATTGCTTTGTGAGTTAACTCCTATGCAAGTCTTATTGATGCTTGTCTTGAAAGTACTATTCATGAAATGTCTTTGCTATATGATTCAGTTGTTTAGTCATTGTCTTTACCATTGCTTTGAATCACTTCATTCATCTCATATGCTTTACAATAGTATTGATTAAGATTATGATAGTAGCATGTCACTTCAGAAATTATCCTTGTTATCATTTACCTACTCGAGGGCGAGTAGGAACTAAGCTTGGGGATGCTTGATACGTCTCCAACGTATCTATAATTTCCGATGTTCCATGCTAGTTTTATGACAATACCTACATGTTTTGCTCACACTTTATAATGATTTTATGCATTTTCCGGAACTAACCTATTAACAAGATGCCGAAGTGCCAGTTCCTGTTTTCTGCTGTTTTTGGTTCAAGAAAGGCTGTTCGGGCAATATTCTCGGAATTTGACGAAACAAAAGCCAAACATCTTAATTCACCGAGACGGACCAGAACACCGAAGGGGAGACGGAGAGGAGGCCCAGGGCCCCCAGACCACAGGGCCGCGCGGGTGGACCCCTGGCCGCGCCGGCCTATGGGGAGGGCGCCCTGGTGCCCTTCCGACTCCGCCTCTTCGCCCATTTAACCCCTCGTGACCTAAAAAGTCGACACCAATTGACGAAACTCCAGAAAGACTCCAGGGGCGCCGCCGCCATCGCGAAACTCCGTTTCGGGGGGCAGAAGTCTCTGTTCCGGCACCCTGCCGGGACGGGGAATTGCCCCCGGAGTCGTCTCCATCAACACCACTGCCATCTTCATCGCCGTTGTTGCCTCCTATGATGAGGAGGGAGTAGTTCTCCCCCGAGGTTGAGGGCTCTACCGGTAGCTATGTGGTTCATCTCTCTCTCCCATGTGATCTTTATGTGATCATGAGCTTTGTATCACTATTAATCTATGTGCTACTCTAGTGATGTTATTAAAGTAGTCTATTCCTCCTCCATGATGTAATGTTGATAGTGTGTGCATCATGTAGTACTTGGCGTAGGTTATGATTGTAATCTCTTGTAGATTATGAAGTTAACTATTACTATGATAGTATTGATGCGATCTATTCCCCCTTTCATAGCTATTGTTGACAGTGTGTATGCTATGTTAGTACTCGGTCTAAATTGCAACGGTCTATTATGCACTCTAGAGGTTACTTTAATATGAACTCCGGATGTTGTGGAGCTTGTTTACTCTGGCTTGAGGTGTGCTTTTATAGCCCTACACAATGAATGATGTTTGTTATCCAACAAGAGAGTGTGAGAAAGTAGCACAAGTGAAGAGAAGTTATTTATTTATGTGATCATTGTTGAGAGTGTCCACTAGTGAAAGTATGATCCCTAGGCCTTGTTTCCAAATATCGAATCACCGTTTATTTACTGTTCTACTGCATGTTTACTTGCTGCCATATTTATTTCAGATTGTTATTACCACTCATATTCATCCATATCACTTACATTTTACTATCTCTTCGCCGAACTAGTGCGCCTATACATCTGACAAGTGTATTAGGTGTGTTGGGGACACAAGAGACTTCTTGTATCGTAATTGCAGGGTTGCTTGAGAGGGATATCTTTGACCTCTACCTCCCTGAGTTCGATAAACCTTGGGTGATTCACTTAAGGGAAACTTGCTGCTGTTCTACAAACCTCTGCTCTTGGAGGCCCAACACTGTTTACAGGAATAGAAGTGTGCGTAGACATCAGCCATCACGAACCACTACTACTTCGAGCTCACGCCAGAACAGCGGAGGAATCCCCAGTGGCATCCCGACTACAGCCCGACTTGGGAAAGCTTCTTCATCAATCGGCGTGAGAGGGCGCTTGCCAGGCACGAGGAGGGCGGCCCGCCTCCTTCGAACTTCAACGAGGCCGGCCATCGGCTGTGGTGGCGCGGCCGAACTCTCCAGGGCGTCATGGCCTACCGTGGCCCCGCCTGCGCTACCCTCAGTCCCAGCCCACGCGTGCTCTCCCGCCGAGGTTCGACTACCACGACCCCGAGGCCAGCGATAATGATGACGGTGACTACGACGACTACAGTGGCGAGTACTATAGGGCTAGGCACGAGTATGACTGAATCTTAAGGTGGCGGTCGGCTATGTGTACCCAAATCTGGCCATGTATCTTAATTTTCAGTTGAGCTATGTACTTTTAATTCGAGTTCAATCGTAATAAAATTTTATTCCCGCCCCTTTCTTTCCCGCCTTTTTTCTCCCACGCGCGGCGTCGTGGCGGGAAACTTAAAAGAAAAGGAACATAAAAATAAAAAAGAAAATAAACATACAAGAAAAGAAAAAAGAAAAGAATAAGAAACAGAAAAAAAGAAAAGAAAGAGAAAAGAAAAAAGAAATATAAAAGCAAAAGCAAAAAAAAAGAAAAAAAAAAGAGAAATAGAAAATAAGAAATAGAAAATAATAAATAGAAAAGAAAAGAAACATAAATAAAAAGAAAAAAGAAAAGAAAAAGAAACAGAAAAGAAAGAAGAAACAGAATAGAAAAAAGAAATAGAAAAGAAACATCAAAAGAAAAGAAAACAGTAAAAGAAAACAAAAAACAAAAAAAAAAACCTTTGGTACCGGTTGGTACCACCAACCAGTACCAACCGGTACCAAAGGGGTTCGCCTCGTTCCCTTAGCCGCGCAACACCAATTTGGTGCCAAAAACACACACATCTCCACCACACCGAAGCCGTGCGCGCCGCCGTGTCCGCCGTCGTCGCCAAGGACCCCGAAGCCTCGCCATCGCCGCCGTGTTCGCCGTCGTCGCCACGCGCTCACCGTCGCCACGAGGACCACACCGTCGTCACCCGCCGCTCCCCCCTCCGCCGGCAACCAGGTGAGGGTTTCCCCACTCGATCCCCTTCTTCCCCCCTCCTCCGGCCGGCAGCGCCTCCCGCCACAGCGGCCGCCGCCTACGCCGCAGCGCCTCCCTGCTCCAACCGCCGCCGACGCCGCAGCAATGGAGCAGCTAGCGCCCGCCTGTGTGCAGTGGCGCGTGCCGCGGCGCCCTCAACCGCGGCCGCCCACCAGTTGTTCGACGAAATGGTTGCCCCTCACCTTGCCGCTCCTCCCGCCGGACCACCTCCCCGTTGACGCGCCACTCGATGGCCTCGGCACCCCAGGCAACGGTGAACACAGCGACGTCCCTCGGGTTCTTCCAGATGCCGGGGCGAGCGACACCGGCGCGACATACTCGACGCAGAGGCCACCGCCGATGGCCTTGTTCTGCTTGCTGGACTCCGACGCCGAGACTACGGGCGTGAGAGGGAACCCCGCCGCCGTGGACTCCAGCCTCATTGTGTCATGGCTAGACACGAGGCCGGCCCAGTCGCAGGTCGCCGAGCTCGCCGCTGGCCTGGTTGTCGACGTGTGCTCGGCGCCGGCGTCCGTTCAGGCGTCAAGGTGCCGTTCACATACGTAGTCAGGAACCCCGAGATGTCAAAAGTGCAGGTCGGGCGGGAGGAGGTGGAGAGAGGGGTGGCCGCGCTGATGGATGAGGGGACGGCAATGCGGGCAAGGGCGATGGACCGGGGAGATGACGCCGCAGAACAGCTTCCTAATTAGTTAAATAGCACCATTTTTTCTAAATTCTGAACAACTTGATTTGTTGTGTTTGATTTCAGTGCCTTTCTAAATGTTGATTGCAATATTGTCACTTCTTGCCTTAGTGCATAAGAGATCGGATTGCAAAGAACAAACTAGGTATTGTGAGCTCAACTAGTATGTAGCTCAACTCTGAACTTGGGTGCCATTCGTGTGTCCGTAGTTACATGTGAACTAGCAAAGACTTCGGGATTAGCTGGCCAGTACTGTGTCTGTTGTTATCCATAATGTTCATATATTGCCAAAACGCATCCGTTCTACATTATTTGAGCACTGAATTTTGAAGTTGATTTTGTCTCTGCAAATGAACTGCAAGATTGTTAGGAGGTATGGTCGTGCCGAGTTCTTTTATCATGAATATTAAACTAAATATATAAATGTAGGGAAACAGAGCAAAGTGTTCTATTTGTTGGCATGGATTGGACTTGATAGTTCTTGGACTACATAAACATATGAACATCACAAGGTGAAATCTGGATAGATAGAAAGTACCACAACTAAGTCTTTTTAAGGGCATGCTTGTGTTTTTGTTTGGCATATTCATTTCAAAAGGAGGGCATATGTGTTTGTATTTCACAGGATTATGCTATTAATTGCTTTCTTAATTTTGTAGTGACATTGAGGTATGGCGGATGGCACCTTCGTCCGAGATGATGAGGGGGAAGAAGCGGTGCAGAAATTGATCTATGAGAGTGCCCGTGGTACGAAACCCGATGGAGATGATAACGAGTTCGAAGACTTTCTGAATGATTTCGGCGAGGGACTTGAGTTTGAACAAGTTAGAAGAGACAACGAAGTGTCGATAACAAACTCCGGCGAGGTGTATATCTATGTATCAATTAGTCTATGTTCATCGATCCCTAGATGCATTCATTTATTTGTATTGCACTTATTAACGATTTTTTTTCTTTTAGCCTTCTGCATCATCGAGCAAGTCTGTTAAAACAAAACGAGGCCCGACGAGAGTGTTAAAGGGCGAGGGCAGGTTAGCCCTCACGGCATTTAAGGCTAATGGTGAACTGGAGCATCCCAAAGAGTTCTGCCGCAAATTTTCAAATCAAGCCGGAGTTTTTGTTAGGAACCATGTACCGATCAGCATTCAAGAGTGGAATAAGCCCAAGAAAGCAGGGACTGGAGCTAGTTATGTCAACGACGAGATGAAAACTTTTCTTTGGGACACTCTACTGACACGATTCAGCCTACTGGAAGACATGACGGAAGGCCAGAAGAATAAAGTCAGGGAATGGACATGGAAGAAGATGGCCATACAATTCCAGACCTGGAAGAAAAATTTATGGGACAAATATAAGAATGAAGATCCATTATTCGATGATAATCTAGTGAAGATAAAAGATCACTGGCCCGCATTTAAGGAGTATAAGCAATCGTCTACTTTTGTGTCCCGATCGGAGACAAATACGAAAAATGCTGCAAAGAAGAAACTTTGGCATCATTTGGGGTCAGGTGGCTACAAAACTGCCATTCCGAAGTGGACAACGTTTGAGAATAAACTGATGGATGCAGGAATCACTCCACAGACATGGGACTGGCCCGAACGGTCCAAGTTCTGGTTGTTCGCGCATGGGGCAGGGTTGGACCCAAATACAGGGCTGATCGTTGCGAAGGGAAAATGGAAGGAAAAAATTGAGGCAATCGTACTGAAGCTTGTAGATGCAATTGAAAAGGTCAGAAAGGGAGAGTACATTCCCGATAGAGAGAACGACAAGCTAACACTCGCTCTGGGGAACCCTGAACACGTTGGACGGGTACGAGCTCGCCCAGGTCTCACCATGAAGGAAGCGTGGCCAGACAGCGCTGAAGAATGACGCCGACACATTAACAGAATTGTTAACTAGGGTGGAGGCGCTTGAGAAAAATCAGAGGGCACCTGATTAGCCGATGTTTGTACAGGATCCACAAGCCGATGCTGCCCCATCTCAGCGAAGAAGCAGTGTCGGTTCCTCGCATCTTGACGGATGTGGAGGAAGCTACCCCATGGATTATGTCACGGAGAAGACAGATTGCGCGCTACATATGTTATTCAGGACCGCGTCCGTTAAGGTGGCAGTCGGCTATGTGTACCCAAGTGAAGATGGAGCAATGCACCATCATATGCCCATTCTGAAGGAGATATGCCCTAGAGGCAATAATAAAGTGGTTATTATTTATATCTTTATGTTTATGATAAATGTTTATATGTCATGCTATAATTGTATTAACCGAAACATTAGTACATGTGTGATATATAGACAACAAGAAGTCCCTAGTATGCCTCTTAAACTAGCTTGTTGATTAATGGATGATTAGTTTCATAATCATGAACATTGGATGTTATTAATAACAAGGTTATGTCATTGTATGAATGATGTAATGGACACACCCAATTAAGCGTAGCATAAGATCTCGTCATTAAGTTATTTGCTATAAGCTTTCGATACATAGTTACCTAGTCCTTATGACCATGAGATCATGTAAATCACTTACACCGTAAAGGTACTTTGATTACACCAAACGCCACTGCGTAAATGGGTGGTTATAAAGGTGGGATTAAGTATCCGGAAAGTATGAGTTGAGGCATATGGATCAACAGTGGGATTTGTCCATCCCGATGACGGATAGATATACTCTGGGCCCTCTCGGTGGAATGTCGTCTAATGTCTTGCAAGCATATGAATAAGTTCATAAGAGACCACATACCACGGTACGAGTAAAGAGTACTTGTCAGGAGACGAGGTTGAACAAGGTATAGAGTGATACCGAAGATCAAACCTCGGACAAGTAAAATATCGCGTGACAAAGGGAATTGGTATCGTATGTGAATGGTTCATTCGATCACTAAAGTCATCGTTGAATATGTGGGAGCCATTATGGATCTCCAGATCCCGCTATTGGTTATTGGTCGGAGTGAGTACTCAACCATGTCCGCATAGTTCACGAACCGTAGGGTGACACACTTAAAGTTGGATGTTGAAATGGTAGTACTTGAATATGGAATGGAGTTCGAATATTTGTTCGGAGTCCTGGATGAGATCCCGAACATCACGAGGAGTTCCGGAATGGTCCGGAGAATAAGATTCATATATAGGATGTCATTTTATGTGAATTAAAATGACGCGGAAGGTTCTATGGAAGGTTCTAGAAGGTTCTAGAAAAGTCCGGAAGAAACCACCAAGGAAGGTAGAGTCCACATGGGACTCCACCTCCATGGCCGGCCAACCCTAGTGGGGGTGGAGTCCCAAGTGGACTCCCCCTTAGGGGGCCGGCCACCCCCCCATATGGGAGGTGGAACTCCCACCTCTAGTGGGAGTCCTAGCTTGGGTAGGTTTCCCCACCATATGGAAGGTTTTTGGTTCGGGTCTTATTCGAAGACTTGGAGACCAACACTTGGGGTTCCACCTATATAATGAGGGGCCAAGGGGAGGGGGCCGGCCACCCAAGAACCACAAGGTGGCCGCACCCCATAGTGGCCGGCGCCCCCCTCTCCCCAAACCCTAGCGGCCTCTCTCCTCCACCACGTCCCGCACGCTTAGCGAAGCTCCACCGGACTTCTCCACCACCACCGACACCACGCCGTCGTGCTGTCGGATTCAAGAGGAGCTACTACTTCCGCTGCCCGCTGGAACGGGGAGGTGGACGTCGTCTTCATCAACAACCGAACGTGTGACCGAGTACGGAAGTGCTGCCCGTTCGTGGCGCCGGAAGCGATCGTGATCAAGATCTTCTACGCGCTTTTGCAAGCGGCAAGTGAACGTCTACCGCAACAACAAGAGCCTACTCTTGTAGGCTTTGGAATCTCTTCAAGGGTGAGACTCGATAAACCCCTCGTTGCTACCGTCTTCTAGATTGCATCTTGGCTTGGATTGCGTGTTCGCGGTAGGAAATTTTTTGTTTTCTATGCAACGTTATCCTACAGTGGTATCAGATCCGTGTCTATGCATAGATGGTTGCACGAGTAGAACACAATGGTTTTGTGGGCGTTGATGCTCTTGTTATCTTTAGTTTGAGTACTTTGCATCTTTGTGGCATAGTGGGATGAAGCGGCTCGGACTAACTTTACATGACCGCGTTCATGAGACTTGTTCCTCGTTCGACATGCAACTTGTATTGCATAAGAGGCTTTTCGGGTGTCTGTCTCTCCTACTATAGTGAAGATTCAATTTACTCTTCTATTGAAAACATTAGTATCAACATTGTGGTTCATGTTCGTAGGTAGATTAGATCTCTCTCGAAAACCCTAAACCACGTAAAATATGCAAACCAAATTAGAGACGTCTAACTTGTTTTTGCAGGGTTTGGTGATGTGATATGGCCATAATGTGATGATGAATATGTATGAGATGATCATTATTGTATTGTGGCAACCGGCAGGAGCCTTATGGTTGTCTTTAAATTTCATGTTGAGTAGTATTTCAAAGTAGTTGTAATAGTTGCTACATGGAGGACAATCATGAAGACGGCGCCATTGACCTTGACGCTACGCCGACGATGATGGAGATCATGCCCGAAGATGATGGAGATCATGTCCGTGCTTTGGAGATGAAGATCAAAGGCGCAAAGACAAAAGGGCCATATCATATCACATATGAACTGCATGTGATGTTAATCCTTTTATGCATCTTATTTTGCTTAGATCGCGACGGTAGCATTATAAGATGATCCCTCACTAAAATCTCAAGATAATAAAGTGTTCATCCTTAGTAGCACCGTTACCATGACTTGTCGTTTCGAAGCATCTCGTGATGATCGGGTGTGTTAGAATCAACAAGTACATACAACGGGTGCAAGACAGTTTTGCACATGCGGATACTAAGGTGGCCTTGACGAGCCTAGCATGTACAGACATGGTCTCGGAACACGTGATACCAAAAGGTAGAGCATGAATCATATGGTTGATATGATGAACACTTTGAGTGTTCGCCATTGAAATCACACCTTGTCTCGTGATGATCGGACTTAGGTGCGGTGGATTTGGTTCGTGTGATCACTAAGATAATGCGAGGGATATTGTTTTGAGTGGGAGTTCATCTAGATTTTTAATTATGTTGAATTAAAATTTGAACTCAATTTGTCATAAACTTAGTCTAAACTTTTGCAAATATATGTTTTAGAGATGGCGTCCCCAATCAATTTTAACCAGTTCCTAGAGAAAGAAAAACTTAAGAGCAACGGTAGCAACTTCACCGACTGGTTCCGTCATGTGAGGATCTTCCTCTCTGGCGGAAATCTGCAATATGTGCTTGATGCACCGCTAGGTGACCCTCCTGCAGAAACTGAAACCGATGAAGTAAAAGCTGTTTACGAGACTCGAAAAATTCGGTACTCTCAAGTTCAGTGTGCCATCCTGTGTAGTCTGGAATCCGATCTTCAAAAACGTTTTGAGCACCACGATCCTCATGAGTTGATGAAAGAGCTGAAAGCTATTTTTGAGACTCATGCGGCCGTGGAATGCTATGAAGCATCGAAACAATTCTTCAGCTGCATGATGGAAGAAGGCAGCTCCGTTAGTGAGCACATGCTCGCCATGACCGGGCATGCGAAGAAACTCAGTGACTTGGGAATAGTGATTCATAACAGACTGGGGATTAATCGTGTCCTTCAATCACTGCCACCAAGTTACAAGAACTTTGTGATGAACTACAATATGCAGAACATGAACAAGGAGTTACCTGAACTCTTTGGCATGCTAAAAGCTGCTGAGATTGAGATCAAGAAAGAGCACCAAGTGTTGATGGTCAACAAGACCACCAGTTTCAAGAAACAGGGCAAGTCTAAGGGAAAATTCAAGAAGGGTGGCAAGAAAGCTGCCACGCCTCCTGTGAAACCTAAGAAGGGCCCTAAGCCTGATGCTGAGTGTTATTACTGCAAGGAGAAGGGACACTGGAAGCGTAATTGCCCCAAGTATCTGGCTGATCTGAAGAGCGGCCTTGTCAAGAAGAAGAAAGAAGGTATATCTGATATACATGTTATAGATGTTTATCTCACTGGTCCTCGTTCTAGTACCTGGGTATTTGATACTGGTTCGGTTGCTCATATTTGTAACTCGACACAGGAACTAAAGAATAAACGGAGACTACTGAAAGATGAAGTGACGATGCGCGTTGGAAACGGATCCAAGGTCAATGTGATCGCAGTCGGCACACTTCCTCTACATCTACCTTCGGGATTAGTTTTAAGCCTAAATAATTGTTATTTTGTACCTGCGTTGAGCATGAACATTATATCTGGATCTTGTTTAATGCAAGACGGTTATTCATTCAAGTCTGAGAATAAAAGTTGTTCTATTTTTATGAATAATATCTTTTATGGTCGAGCACCAGAAAAGAATGGCTTATTTCTGTTAGATCTCAATAGTAGTGATACGCATATACATAACGTTGATGCTAAGCGAATTAAATTGAATGATAATTCTACTTATATGTGGCACTGTCGTCTTGGTCATATTGGAGTGAAACGCATGAAGTAACTCCATAAAGATGGATTACTTGAATCACTTGACTTTGAGTCACTTGATAGATGCGAAGCATGTCTAATGGGAAAAATGACTAAGACTCCATTTTTTTGGTATGATGGAGCGAGCTACTGACTTATTGGAAATCATACATACCGATGTGTGCGGACCGATGAGCGTAGCATCGCGCGGTGGTTATCGTTATGTTCTAACCTTCACAGATGATCTGAGTAGATATGGGTATATCTATTTCATGAAACATAAATCCGAAACTTTCGAGAAGTTTAAGGAATTCCAAAGTGAAGTAGAAAATCTACGTAACAAGAAGATTAAATTTCTACGATCTGATCGTGGAGGTGAATATCTGAGTTATGAGTTTGGCATGCATTTAAAGAAATGCGGAATACTTTCACAATTGACACCGCCGGGAACACCACAACGAAACGGTGTGTCCGAACGTCGTAATCGAACTCTCTTAGATATGGTTCGTTCTATGATGTCTCTTACTGATTTACCGTTATCATTTTGGAGTTATGCATTAGAGACAGCCGCATTCACTTTAAATAGAGCACCATCAAAATCCGTAGAAACGACACCGTATGAATTATGGTTTAATAAGAAACCTAAGCTGTCGTTCCTGAAAGTTTGGGGTTGCGAAGCCTATGTAAAGAAGTTACAACCGGACAAGCTAGAACCCAAAGTGGAGAAATGCGTCTTCATAGGATACCCTAAGGAAACTATAGGGTACACTTTCTATCACAGATCCGAAGGCAAAATCTTTGTTGCTAAGAACGGAACCTTTCTTGAGAAAGAATTTCTCACTAAAGAAGTGACTGGAAGAAAAGTAGAACTCGATGAGATTGATGAATCTATACTCATTGATCGAGTAGCGCTGATCGAAGTTGTACTGCATCGCCTACACCGGCAACAGAGGAAGCTAATGATAATGATCATGAAACTTTGAACGAGGAAACTCATCGAACCTCGCAGATCGACAAGGGAACGTGCCACTCCTGATTGGTATGATCCTTGTCTAAATGTCATGATTGTAGATAACAATGATGAGGACCCTGCGACGTATAAAGAAGCGATGATGAGCCCAGATTCCAACAAATGGCAAGAAGCCATGAAATCCGAAATGGGATCCATGTATGATAACAAAGTATGGACTTTGGTAGACTTACCTGATAGCCGAAAGGCTGTTGAGAATAAATGGATCTTCAAGAGAAAAACAGATGCTGATGGTAATATTACTGTCTATAAAGCTCGACTTGTCGCAAAGGGTTTCCGACAAATTCAAGGAGTTGACTACGATGAGACTTTCTCACCTGTAGCGAAGCTAAAATCTGTGAGGATTTTGTTAGCAATAGCTGCATTTTTCGATTATGAGATTTGGCAGATGGATGTCAAAACGGCGTTCCTTAATGGAGACATTGAGGAAGAGTTGTATATGGTACAACCCAAAGGTTTTTTCGATCCTAAAAATGCTGACAAAGTATGCAAACTTCAGCGTTCAATCTATGGACTGAAGCAAGCATCAAGAAGTTGGAACCAACGCTTTGATAAGGTGATCAAAGACTTCGGGTTTATACAGTGTCATGGAGAGGCCTGTATTTACAAGAAAGTGAGTGGGAGCTCTGTAGCATTCCTAATATTATATGTAGATGACATATTATTGATCGGGAATGATATAGAACTATTAAGCAGTGTTAAAGGTTATTTGAATAATAGTTTTTCAATGAAAGACCTTGGTGAAGCATCGTATATATTAGGCATCAAGATTTATAGAGATAGATCAAGACGCCTAATAGGGCTATCACAGAGTACATATCTGGACAAGATTCTAAAGAAGTTTAGAATGGACAAAAGTAAGAAAGGGTTCTTACCTATGTTACTGTGCAAGGTATTGAGTAAGACTCAAGGACCGGCTACGCAGAAGAAAGAGAAAGGATGAGTAATATCCCCTATGCCTCGGCAAAGAGGATCTATCATGTATGCCATGCTATGTACTAGACCGGATATAGCACATGCCGTTAGTTTGACTAGCAGATATCAAAGTGATCCAGGAATGGAACATCGGACAGCGGTCAAGAATATCTGAAGTACTTGAAAAGAACTAAGGATATGTTTCTTTGTTATGGAGGTGACCAAGAGCTCGTTGTAAACGGTTACACCGATGCAAGTTGGAACACTGATCCTGATGACTCTAAGTCACAGTCTGGGTACGTGTTTATATTGAATGGTGCTGCAGTAAGCTGGGAAGCTCGAAGCAGTGCACGGTGGCGAAGTCTTCAACAGAATCAGAGTACATAGCGGCTTCAGAGGCTTCATCAGAAGCGGTATGGATGAAGAGGTTCATTGTAGAGCTCGGTGTGGTTCCTAGTGCATTGGACCCATTAATCATCTACTGTGATAACATGGGTGCCATCGCCAATGCACAAGAGCCAAGGTCACACAAGAGGCTGAAGCATATCAAGCTGCGTTACCACTCGATTCGCGAGTATATCGAAGATGGAGAAGTAAAGATTTGCAAAGTACACACTGATCTGAATGTAGCAGATCCGTTGACTAAAGCTCTCCCTAGGGCAAAGCATGACCAACACCAGAATGCCATGGGTGTTAGGTATATTACAATGTAATCTAGATATTGACTCTAGTGCAAGTGGGAGACTGAAGGAGATATGCCCTAGAGGCAATAATAAAGTGGTTATTATTTATATTTTTATGTTTATGATAAATGTTTATATGTCATGCTATAATTGTATTAACCGAAACATTAGTACATGTGTGATATATAGACAACAAGAAGTCCCTAGTATGCCTCTTAAACTAGCTTGTTGATTAATGGATGATTAGTTCATAATCATGAACATTGGATGTTATTAATAACAAGGTTATGTCATTGTATGAATGATGTAATGGACACACCCAATTAAGCATAGCATAAGATCTCGTCATTAAGTTATTTGCTATAAGCTTTCGATACATAGTTACCTAGTCCTTATGACCATGAGATCATGTAAATCACTTATACCGGAAAGGTACTTTGATTACACCAAACGCCACTGCGTAAATGGGTGGTTATAAAGGTGGGATTAAGTATCCGGAAAGTATGAGTTGAGGCATATGGATCAACAGTGGGATTTGTCCATCCCGATGACGGATAGATATACTCTGGGCCCTCTCGGTGGAATGTCGTCTAATGTCTTGCAAGCATATGAATAAGTTCATAAGAGACCACATACCACGGTACGAGTAAAGAGTACTTGTTAGGAGACGAGGTTGAACAAGGTATAGAGTGATACCGAAGATCAAACCTCGGACAAGTAAAATATCGCGTGACAAAGGGAATTGGTATCGTATGTGAATGCTTCATTCGATCACTAAAGTCATCGTTGAATATGTGGGAGCCATTATGGATCTCCAGATCCCGCTATTGGTTATTGGTCGGAGTGAGTACTCAACCATGTCCGCATAGTTCACGAACCGTAGGGTGACACACTTAAAGTGGGATGTTGAAATGATAGTACTTGAATATGGAATGGAGTTCGAATATTTGTTCGGAGTCCCGGATGAGATCCCGGACATCACGAGGAGTTCCGGAATGGTCCGGAGAATAAGATTCATATATAGGATGTCATTTTATGAGAATTAAAATGACGCGGAAGGTTCTATGGAAGGTTCTAGAAGGTTCTAGAAAAGTCCGGAAGAAACCACCAAGGAAGGTGGAGTCCACATGGGACTCCACCTCCATGGCCGGCCAACCCTAGTGGGGGTGGAGTCCCAAGTGGACTCCCCCTTAGGGGGCCGACCACCCCCCCATATGGGAGGTGGAACTCCCACCTCTAGTGGGAGTCCTAGCTTGGGTAGGTTTCCCCACCATATGGAAGGTTTTTGGTTCGGGTCTTATTCGAAGACTTGGAGACCAACACTTGGGGTTCCACCTATATAATGAGGGGCCAAGGGGAGGGGGCCGGCCACCCAAGAACCACAAGGTGGCCGCACCCCATAGTGGCCGGCGCCCCCTCTCCCCAAACCCTAGCGGCCTCTCTCCTCCACCACGTCCCGCACGCTTAGCGAAGCTCCGCCGGACTTCTCCACCACCACCGACACCACGCCGTCGTGCTGTCGGATTCAAGAGGAGCTACTACTTCCGCTGCCCGCTGGAACGGGGAGGTGGACGTTGTCTTCATCAACAACCGAACGTGTGACCGAGTACGGAAGTGCTGCCCGTTCGTGGCGCCGGAAGCGATCGTGATCAAGATCTTCTACGCGCTTTTGCAAGCGGCAAGTGAACGTCTACCGCAGCAACAAGAGACTACTCTTGTAGGCTTTGGAATCTCTTCAAGGGTGAGACTCGATAAACCCCTCGTTGCTACCGTCTTCTAGATTGCATCTTGGCTTGGATTGCGTGTTCGCGGTAGGAATTTTTTTGTTTTCTATGCAACGTTATCCTACACATTCCACCTGGTTGTGTTCGTGTCGGGGTGGATGAAGTTGTTCCGGGTTTTGAAACAGTGGAGCTTGATATTCCTAGAGGTGAAGATGAGAGGACACTGGCCGATGTCAAGCACGGTTTCGCCCTATGGCCGAAGAAGTACGTCGTCCTTTTGCAAAGGCCACCGACTCCTCCACATGAGCAGCAAATGTCATCGACTCCTCCTGGTAGGAGTCCTCATGAGCAGCCAAGTCCACACCTACCTGAGAGGGACCCCAGCGTGAGTCCACCATCTCGAGATCCTCCGTGTAAGACAGCGCCCGTTAAGCGGAACGGTACGCCGCCTCGGAAGAGATCTAGAAAGGAGAAACCACAGCCGCCCATTGAGAAGTTACCTTGGGAAAAAAGTGAAGAGGAAAACAGGGAAGCCGTTCAGTCCGAGCTGAAAGCCTTTTTTGCACCGAAAGTGCCAGAGATACCTTTTGAGAAGACACTAGATCCGGTGAAAGTTGTGCGTACCATTGAGAATCTATATGACCCTGTACCATCGCCGCCATCTGACTATAGGCGTTCTATTGAAAGGTCGTATGACAACATGATCGAGGCGACAAAACCCGTTCAATCGTGTGTCAAGGAGATAAAAGGGATACACCAAGTCTACCACCTCGGACAACAACCCGTTCAATCGGCCCCCCATCTCGTGGTGTATGACGAGAAGGCCGTTCAAAGTTCTCGACAATACACCGATTACCCCTTAGCTCAAGTACAATATAAATATGTTCAAGGGAAAGATTTGGTCGAGAATCTCAGGAAGCTACCAACAAAAATGCGTAACTTGCATATGTGGTACCAACTTGCCACAAAGGGAGGGATCGAGACTATCATGGTGCGAGTTAAGGAAGAGCACTACTTCCAAGAATACTCTGTGAGTGTTGACTTCTGCGAGCTTTTCCAGTTATACAATCTTTGGGCCCTCGACAAATCTATCATCAGTTGCTATTGTCTGTAAGTGATTTATTTATATAATTTGAGAAGTCTTTAGCTCAGCTCCTTCATTATCTGCAAATTATAATCTTTTGTGCACTATGTTATGCAGATCGAAGATGCTCGAATGCAAAAGGGATGAAATCACGGACATTGGGTTCATTGACCCGGAAACAATGCATGTCAGGACCATAGAAGAACCCCTCTATAACAGAAATGCGCGAAACAAGCACAGGGGACTGATCTATGTGGATACCACGTTTGCGAGTACATCCACAGAATTGTCAGCGAGAGAGTAAATAATGAAAGAAATAGAGAGGTACGAAAACAATATTCACAAATTTATTTTGTTACCATAAGTTGTGCTGAGTTTCATGTATTCATTTGTATCTTATTCTTTTACAGTTGAGAAGAAAGCGGGAGAAGATCTCAATCGAGGAGCGCTTCAAAGCAATTGGCGAGGAATGGCGGGATTTTTCCTTTGGGAAGTCATACCACCATCCGGAGAGTTCCACTATGCATAAAGATCTTCTCCCGCTCCTCGATTGCTTCGTGTATATATAGTTCGACTCGGAGTGTACCACTATGGTACATGTAATAGATAGTATGCCTCGGAGAGTACCACTACGCATGAAGATCGATCTTCATGCATGTACTACTTTATTCTGGTGCATCGACTTGATATGCATCGAAGAGTACTACTTATGCAATTACATGTGTGTTATATTATATGCACCAACTTGATATGCATCACCTTGATCTTCATGTACTACGTAAACACAAACGCGTTTCTGGTGCATCGACGTGATACGAAACGCTCTGATACCCCTAAACCCCTCCTAAAACCCTAAACCCTGAATTCTCTGCCGCGGCAGACAACCTTTTGTACCGGTTTGTAATACAAACCGGTACCAAAGCTCCCTCGCCGTGCGCTCTCCTGGGTGCCTAGGTGGAGGCGCCTTTTATACCGGTTCGTAAGGAACCGGTACGAAAGGGGGGGGGGGGGCTTTTGTACCGGATCTTTTATACCGGTTGCAAAACCGGTGCACATGGCCCTTACCAACCGGTATAGATGAGCCTTTTTCTACTAGTGTAAGCAACGTTATCAATACCCAGATACACATCTAGTATCTCATGGCCAGCCAACTCTAGTTCCTAAATTAACCTCAGGCCATCTCCAATGGGCCGACGTAAATTGGATGCATGCGTCCGTTTTCATCGGTCTGGGTGATCGAAATCGACCACGCATCCGTTTGCGTATGGGGTGCCCCAACAGCCTGACGCATCTCACCCTCCTCGATCTCACACACACGCTCCGGAGTGGAAATCTCCACGATGAATCCGATGCAATTTCTTCTTCCTGCTGCCCTGGGTCAAAAGATGTCGGTGTCAGGGACAAGCCGATGTTGCCACCGGCAGGCAGCCCACTCGATGCCAGAGGAGCGGTGGCGGCCATCGGCAGCTTTTGACCACTTTACGCTAGAGAGAGAAGGTGGTCAACGTCATCCTCCCACCCTTTTCCATCTCCACCACTGACCGGACCCAGTCCTTCGCTTAGACGGTAGCAGCGGGCTGCCCCACTAACCCCACCATGACACCGGTAGTGGGGCCCCACGGCGCCACAGTGGTGGTCGGAACCAACGCCACCGCGCCACTGGTGGGAAGGCGTCTCGCGACCAGGATCAACCCCAGCACCACGGGTAGGACCAAGTGGGCCGCGCGGATCTGCACCCGCACCACCGCCTCCAGAGACAGCAACCTCGGTGCCGCCAACATCCTGATCTCTTCCACGACCACCGGCGGGAGAGGGGGAGCGAACCGTTAGGTCCTCGACATGCATGATGTGCACAGTCGCCTCGTAATCGAGAAGGGCCACCTCCTCCGGGATGAGAGCTTTGAGCGGGAGGAGCAAGCCATCATCGTCCTCGTTGAAGAGTAGGGGCACAGCGAGCTAGAGCTCTTTCGACAGCGGGATGGAAGCCGGATTGTCCGTCGAGGTCGTGATCATGAAGCTGCCCATGTTGGCATGGCTCGCCATCTCCGAGCCCAAGTGTTCCACCCACGCAGAAGAGCCCAAAATGGACTTGGTCATGGCCAAACTTCAGGCCACCGGCGGGATGCCGACCACCTCAAGGTGCACGTGGAAGCGGAAGACATGCCTTGTCGCTTGCCGCTGCCTATTCCACAAACCAAAATGAAGAGAGAAATCATGGGCGTCCAAGGGATTCTCCGCCAGCTGCGTGTCTCGGTTAGCCCTCGAGTCGAAGACCAGGAGAAATTCCGCCGGCCAGAAGCGATGGACCGAGAAATGGCCGTCGACCGCTTGGAAATGGCCCAGGACAGCCGTCGCCGCCTCACTGGTCACAGAGTGCCATCCTAGAGACAAAAGCCACCACACCCCAGCGCAACGCATGTTCAGCATTGTCGACCTCCAGCGTCCTGTAAATGATGCACCTTTCGCGGGCGGTGCGCGCCGCCACGAACTCCACCACGATCTCCTCGTCAGACGCACATCGGCCAGCGGCGATCGGCGAGCCGCAGAAGCAAGCGCCGCCTCCTGCAACTCCAGTTCCTCCTCAAAGGGTGGTCGAGGAGGGTCTCCCCCTACGCCCCCACATCACTCCGGAGCAGCGAGACCACTCATAGCTCACGCTCCCTGCCTAGGCCACACTCGTACGAGGTCTTGTCGCCGACCGGCTCGTAGGATTTAATCACCGGCCCGACAGACGTGGGTGCCACCTGCACCCCCACCGGAGGGACGCGCGAGCCCAGCAGCTCCTTGACCGGGGCCCGCGGCAGGACCAACGGCGCAATCGTTTCCACCAAGCCAAGACGCTTCCGGGCCGGAACCCTGTTGATGGCTATGAAACCATATTTTCTCGCGTTTAAACCCTTAGCTAAGTCAAGAAATTGACTAAGTTTACCTCTCAACTCGCCACTAATTTCTAATCAATGCAAAGATATGCAATTTCTTCTACTTTTGGATGTTGTGTAGGAAATCACGTCATAATGGCAAATGGACCTGCAATTACTGAAGAAAATCACGTCAGCAGCATGGCAAAGTTGACTACACTCGGAAAGGCGGTTCCTAGAGCTTTAACGGGCATCGGTACGAGCACGACCTGCCTGTACCGTCCGCCTGTACCACCTGTGGCTGCGTTCCCGAGGTCAAACCCCCTATAAAAGTCGTGAAGGGACCGGCGCTGAAAAGAGAGCCATTCGTCGCTAAAACAGAGCTGCCATCCACCAGATCCATATGCACCACACCGAAGGAGATCCATCACCATAGTTCATCCATTCCATCCCCCATCTCCTTCATAGCCATAGCCATCACCATTGTAATAGATATCGCCTGGAGAATTGGCGACCATTATTGTAAGAATATTGTGATTTCAATCTAAGTATTTTGCACAATGATTTCTATCTTTGTATCTGATCTTGATATTATGTGTAAGGGTATATTGCCCCTATGTGTGGTTTTGGTAATTAATGACAACCCCTATGAACTAATGTTTTCATTGAGTTTATATGAAGGAATATTCCACAGATACTACTTGTAGTCCATATGTTGGATTCAAGTATGGTTGCCATGAAGATAAAGATATACCTTGAGTATTGGCATCAAGATCATCGATTTGAAAACATATATGTGATATGATCAAGAAGAAGAAATGAAGATGGAGTTCTTATGTGGAACTCAATATTAGCCATGCTCTAGCTTATGTGTTAAGCAATGAATGATCAAGATCTTGAGTGCTTGATTCCGAGTGAAGAATTCTTTATACACCTCAAGATAGTATGATAGAGCATGAGGAGAAGATACAAGGTTGACCAATACAAAGAGTGAATAATAGATTCAAGTTTGGTCAACACATGAAGCATGAAGAATGTGCCACGTGAAGTCATGTGGTATGGTAAGCCTTGTCAATTATGCTTTATGAACTAACCCATCATATATGTGCCCTTGTGTTGTCTATGTGGGTTAGGTATCTTCCCATGGGCATGCATCAAAAGTGAGATCTCATATAACCCATGAGAGGATGACATCAAGTGGTGATCGTCATCAAGGTTGAGTTAGGCAAGTTCAAGTTGAGCATCCCAAGAGGATCATATGCTTGAAGCTTTCCGTCCATTTGGTGATAATCAACATGTGAAGATGTGCTTAATGAAGCTATCCCATAGTGGTGTATGAAGGAGCACTTGTGAGTCTTCACGAAGCAACAATGATCAAGTGAGGCATTCCGGCTTGAGTGGAGCTTGAAGAGTTATCACCAAGATCAAGCGGGATGCGCAAGGCAAAGGTATGGCCTTGCTAGGTTTTCCTTTTACCGGTCTCAAGGTGGTTGTTGGGAGATCGGATTATAGGATAGATAGCCGCACTATCAAGAGGGGCTTTCGGTTGGGTAACTTGATCACATCGTCTCAGGGAGCTCGATCCTTTGCATACTTTGCATATCCCTATTGCTTCTTGGTGTTTCTCTGTGTGAGGTTTCTTGAGCTTGTTTCTAGCTTCACAATAAGCCCAAGTTCATCAAAAACAGAATCCATATGCATCTTCTATTGCGTTTTCGAGCTTGGAGGTTTTACCAATGTCTCTTTTATAGATAGGTCAAAATATTCATCTTGTGGTGTTTATTCCGTGGGTGGACAATGATGTTTCTATGCACAAATTTGTAGGGCTTGTTCATCTGATTCCAACAAGCCCAAGATCATCAAAATCAGAGTCCGGACGCAAAAGATATCACTGTTTTCGTAAACATGTTTTCATGTTGGCCCGGTCGACCAGCCGTCCCACCGTCCCACCCGACACCACGCCCGGTGACGCCGGCTTCCTCACCGGACGGCCCGACACAGACCGGCTCCCACACCGGTGCACACCGGACGCAATCCAGGGGCACTCAGGGCTGGCTCGGTGCCACGCCCGGCGTGACCAACCCTCCCACCTGGCGGCCCGGTGCCACGCCCGGTGTGTCGGCCCTCCCACCAGGCTGCACGAAAAACTCCAAGATCTTCCCCAAACGGTCATATTTCTTTTGGCTATAAAAGGGGATTTTTCCCCAACAGTTTTCTAGGGTTCTTTAGACCACCATTATTGAACCTCTTGAGCTTGCTTCCTCTCCCTTCCCTCCTATGATTCTTGCATATTCTTGGGGGATTTGAAAGAGGAGATCTAGATCTAGAGCCTCCTCCAATCCATTCCTCCTCTAAGTGAGGGTAACTCTTGGAATCTAGATCTTGGAGTCATTTGTTGATTTCCTCCTTTGTTCTTCCTCTCTAATCTCATCCTAGCATATGTTGCTTTGGTGGGATTTGAGTGTGAAGGATTTAAACACCTTTGGTGTTCTTGCTTTGCATCATTGCGTAGTGTTGAGCTCTCCACCACGATTAGTTCGAGTGAGAGACCGTGAGCTTGTTACTCTTGGAGGGTGACCTTCTAGTTGGCTTGGTTGGTGTCCCGGTGACCTCTTCGTGGAAGGTTGTGAAGGGGCCTAAGGTTTCTCCTTCGTGGAGCTTGTGAAGTGGTTGTGGAGCTTGCCATCTCCGGAGTGGAGGAAAAGCTAACCATAAGGAAATGGGCTATTCCTTCGTGAGATAAGCTCGGAGAAGAAGGTGAGCCTTCGTGGCATTGGTTAATCCTTCGTGGGATCCCCACCTCTCCAAACGTGACGTAACTTCTTGCGAAGGAACGGGAATACATCTTTGTCTCCGCGTGCCTCGGTTATTTCTATACCCGAGTTTACTTTCCTTGTGATAGCCATCGAGTTTGAAGTATCTATTATATCTTGCTATCACTTATTATTCATATATATATATTGTGCCTATCTTGCTTAGCTCTAGTTGTTGTTGTTCCACTTAGTTGAGCCTAGCATATTTAGGATTTGTGCTTGTAAAATAAACGTTAGTTTAATTCCGCATTCTTACAAGCCAAATCCGTAAGAGTTTTTAAAACGCTTATTCACCCCCCTCTAGGTGACATCTCGTCCTGTCAATTGGTATCAGAGCAAGGTCTCTCCTTGTTTAAGGCTTCACCACCTTGAGAGTAAAGATGTCTGATGTCTACGCACGCTTCTATTCCTGTAGACAGTGTTGGGCCTCCAAGAGCAGAGGTTCGTAGAACAGCAGCAAGTTTCCCTTAAGTGAATCACCCAAGGTTTATCGAACTCAGGTAGGTAGAGGTCAAAGATATCCCTCTCAAGCAACCCTGCAATTAAGATACAAGAAGTCTCCTGTGTCCCCAACACACCTAATACACTTGTCAGATGTATAGGTGCACTAGTTCGGTGAAGAGATAGTGAAATACAAGTAATATGGATGATTATAAGTAGTAATTGCAATCTGAAATAAGAATGGCAGCAAGCGAACATGTAGCAGAACTTGTTGGAAACGGTGTTTCAATGCTTAGAAACAAGGCCTAGGGATCATACTTTCACTAGTGGACACTCTCAACAATGATCACATAATTGAATAAATAAATGCTACTCTCAAACACTCTCTTGTTGGATAACAAACACCACTCATTGTGTAGGGCTGCAAAAGCACACCTCAAGCCGGAGTAAACAAGCTCCACAACGTCATAAAGGAATCACACACGATGCGCACACTGTCACCATCACACCGTGGAGAGTGACTCCGGAGTTCATATTAAAGTAACCTCTAGAGTGCATAATAGACAAGAGTAACATCTACATATTCAACTAGATTACAAAGCTCATGATCACATAAAGATCACACCATGGGAGAGAGAGATGAACCACATAGCTACCGGTAGAGCCCTCAGCCTCGGGGGAGAACTACTCCCTCCTCATCATGGGAGACTACAACGGCGATGAAGATGGCGGTGGTGTCGATGGAGATGACTCCGGGGGAAATTCCCCGTCCCGGCGGCGTGCCGGAACAGAGATTCTGTCCCCCAAAACTTGTCGTCGATGGCAGCGGCGCTGCGGAACCCTTGGTGGAATATGACTGGATTCTTTAGGGTTTTCGCATCTGGGGCAATATATAGGCGAAGGGGCAACGTCGGTGGAGTCCCGAGGGGCCCACCCCACCTGGCGGCGCGACAGGAGGTGGGGCCGCGCCCCCCTATGGTCTGGCCAGCTCGTGGCCCCCCTTCGTCTCTCCTTCGGACTCCAAAAATAGCAGAAAACAGGAACTGGCACTTCGGCATCTTGTTAATTGGTTAGTCCCGGAAAATGCATAAAAATGATATAAAGTGTATATAAAACATGTAGCAATTGGTATAATATAAGCATGGAACATCAGAAATTATAGATACGTTGGAGACGTATCAAGCATCCCCAAGCTTAGTTCCTACTCGCCCTCGAGTAGGTAAACAATAAAAAGAATAACTTCTGAAGTGACATGCTACCAATATAATCTTGATCAATACTATTGTAAAGCATATGAGATGAATGAAGTGACTCAAAGCAATGGTCTATAGTTTGCCAACAAATAGATAATGACTAAACAACTGACTCATATAGCAAAAACTTTTCATGAATAGTACTTTCAAGACAAGCATCAAAAAGTCTTGCATAAGAGTTAACTCATAAAGCAATAGATTCTTAATAAAAGGTTTTGAAGCAACACAAAGGAAGATTTAAGTTTCAGCAATTGCCTTCAACTTTCAACATGTATATCTCATGGATAATTGTCAACACAAAGTAATATGATGAGTGCAATAAGCAAGCATGTAAGAATCAATGCACATAGTTGACACAAGTGTTTGCTTCTAAGATAGAAATAAGTAGGTAAACTGACTCAACATAAAGTAAAAGAAAGACCCTTCGCAGAGGGAAGCATGGATTAAATCATGTGCTAGAGCTTTTAAAGTTTTGAAATCATAAAGAGAGCATAAAAATAAAGTTTTTAGAGGTGTTTGTTGTTGTCAACGAATGGTAGTGGGCACTCTTACCCCCTTGTCAAACAGACTTTCAAAGAGCGGCTCCCATGAAGGACGTTATCTCTACCAGCAAGGTAGATCATCCCTCTTCTCTTTTGTTTACACATGTATTTTAGTTTTATTTATAGATGACACTCCTCCCAACCTTTTGCTTTCACAAGCCATGCTAACCGAATCCTCGGGTACCTTCCAACATTTCACATACCATGGAGGAGTGTCTATTGCAAAATTAAGTTGCTTACTGATAAATCAGGGCAAAACATGTGAAGAGAATTATTAATGAAAGTTAATTAATTGGGGCTGGGCACCCCGTTGCCAGCTCTTTTTGCAAAATTATTGGATAAGAGGATGTGCCACTAGTCCATTGGTGAAAGTCTGCCCAACAAGATTGAAAGATAAAACACCGCATGCTTCCTCATGAGCTATAAAACATAAACACAAATAAGGAGTAATAAAGTTTTGAATTGTTTAGAGGTAGCACATGAAGTATTTACTTGGAATGGCAGAAAAATAGCACATAGTAGGTAGTTATGGTGGACACAAATGGCATAGGTTTTGGCTCAAGGTTTGGATGCACGAGAAGAATTCCCTCTCAGTACAAGGCTTTGGCTAGCAAGGTTGTTTAAAGCAAACACAAGTATAAACCGGTACAACAAAACTTACATAAGAACATATTGCAAGCATTATAAGACTCTACACTGTCTTCTTTGTTCCTCAAACACTTTCACCAGAAAATATCTAGACCTTAGAGAGACCAATCATGCAAACCAAATTTCAACAAGCTCTACGGTAGTTCTCCACTAATAGGTTTAAACTACATGATGCAAGAGCTTAAACATGATCTAATTGAGAGCTCAAAACAATTGCCAAGTATCAATTTATTCAAGACAATATACCAACTACCACATGAAGCATTTTCTGTTTCCAACCAAATAGCAATAAGTGATGCGACTTTCAGCTTTTGCCATGAACATTAAAATAAAACGAAGAACACCAGTGTTCAAATGAAAAAGCGGAGCGTGTCTCTATCCCACACAAGCATGTTAGGATCTGATTTATTCAGAAAACTAAAATAACAAACGAGAATAAAATCACACGGACGCTCCAAGTAAAGCACATAAGATGTGACAGAATTAAAATATAGTTTCATTAGAGGTGACCTGATAAGTTATTGATGAAGTAGGGGTTGCCTTGGGCATCCCCAAGCTTAGACGCTTGAGTCTTCTCGAAATATGCAGGGATGAACCACGGGGGCATCCCCAAGCTTAGACTTTTCACTCTTCTTGATCATATTATATCATCCTCCTCTCTTGATCCTTGAAAACTTCCTTCACACCAAACTCAAAGCAATCTCATTAGAGGGTTAGTGCATAATCAAAAATTCACATGTTCAGCAAGGACACAATCATTTCCAACACTTCTGGATATTACCCAAGGTTACTGAACTTTAATGGAGCAAAGAAACCCACTCAAACACAGTAAAAGAGGCAATGCGAAATAAAAGGCAGAATATGTCAAAATAGAACAGTTCGTAAAGACGAATTTTTTCGAGGCACTTAACATGCTCAGATGGAAAAGCTCCAATTGAATGAAAGTTGCGTACATATCTGAGGATTACTCATGAGTTTTTTTCAAGATTTTTAGATTTTTCTACAGAGAGAAAAACTCAAAACCGTGACAGCTAAAAATCTGTTTCTGCGCAGAAATCCAAATCTAGTATCAACTTTCTATCAAAGACTTTACTTGGCACAACAATGCAATAAAATAAAGATACAAAGGTATTGCTACAGTAGTAACAAGCACCTTGACTCAAATATAAAACAAAAATTGCAGAAATAAAATAATGGGTTGTCTCCCATAAGTGTTTTTCTTTAACGCCTTTCAGCTAGGCGCAATGATTTTTATGATGTTCACATAAAGATGAGAGTTGAAGCAAAGATAGCATCAAAAAGAAAGTATGAAACACTTTTAAGTCTAACCCTCTTCCTATGAAAAATAATCTTGTAAGGGAACAAGTACTGAAAGCACAAAGCCACAAGCATAGAAAGGCAACACAAGCGCAACTTCAAGATTCTCAACATAAAGAGGGGAAACTTAATATTATTAAGATGCATATAACCATGTTTCCCTCTCTCATAATAACTTTCAGTAGCATCATTAATGAAATCCACAATATAACCATCACTTAAAACATTCTTATCATGGTTCATATGCATAAAAGTATCATTATTTTTGGCATAAGAAAAACTCTTCTCATTAATAGTAATTGGAGCAGGATCATTATCAAGAATTTGAACATGGTAAACAAGTTGCATACTAAGGGGATGGTTTTTGGCAATCCCATCATAACTATGACAAGTTTCATAAGGATAATTATAACCTGTGTCATAGCCATCTCTATAACGATTATCTAAGCCCGAAGATATAATATCATCATTTTCACTAAAAGTAAAGGTCTCAAATATAGGATCTTCAAGCACAACATCCCAAAGCTTACAACTTTCAATATCATCGTTTGAGGGAACATGGATAGTGCTAACATCATTACTTTCATAATCGGTACCAAAGAGATTTTCAGTATCAAAAGTAGTGTGCTATTCCAAATCATGATCACTAATATAGGTAAAGGGCATAGGAAGATCATTGTACTCAAATTCATTATCATAATAATCATTAGGAGCAACATACTTACGGTTACCTATCGTTATCTCATACACGCGGGGATATGTTGTTACCTCTTTCTTTTTATTCCCCCTCTTCTTCTTCTTCTTCTTCTTCTTCCTCCTCTTCGTCTCCTTCTCCTCGTTCCCTCCTTTAGGAGGAAGAGGCTTGAAAGGAAGCTTGTCCACATAACCTGATTTATTTCCAGAAACAATAGAAGAAACTTGGGAGGATTCCTCCTTTTCATTAATAAGTTCAAAACACACAGCGGTCCTATCATATTATGGCAAAGTGTCATCTTCTATAATAATTTGTATGTAAGTATTTGTGTGGCAATTATCAATGCAATAAGAAAGACACCCATGCAGGACACTATTAATATCAAGAGCACTCATATCCACCAAAGAAGTTTTTCTCAATAACTCTTCACACTCCAAAAATAATGTAAGTTCATCATGCTGATTAGGAGTGATTTCATCATCACAATACAAATTTGCAGCACTCATGAGGTTCGAATTATCATTGGAGGAGCATTGAAAATTAAAATGACCCACTCTATGGCAAAGTTCACAAATAAAAGGATAGAGGGCACAAACGTTTTCACCAAGATCATCTAGAGCCCTATACCACTTTCTAGTTTTTTCATTCCTGTGATGGATACAATATTCTTCTTCAATTTTATTCTTTTCACAAGGTCTATGAACTCCACAAAAATTAACATGCTTATAGGAAATAGCATTTTCAGATGTTTGAGCATGTTCATTGCAATCATTAATAACAGTTTCATCCTTCATGCTGATGTCTTTAAAAGGTTCATGATACATGTACCAATTTTCTTTAGGAACATTAATATGAGAAGCAAAGGCTCTATAGCAATCGACCATAATTTGAGGACCAAGACCATATTTAGCACTAAGCTCTTGAAAATCAGCAGTTTGAGCGAAAGACTTAATGCTCTATACCTGATTCTTTACCTTTGTCAGGCTTGTACTCTTCTTCTATGCAATGAAAAGAAACGCAATGTCATTGTGTTTTCTCGAAAAAAAATTATCCCAATTTTCAGTATTCCTTTGAATTTCTTCGAGAAGATTCCACTTAGCTTCAACCTCCTTGCTTGTGAAAGATCCCTCCAAACAGGCATCTAGATAGTCCTTGTGGTGTCCTGAAAGCCTTGCATAAAAATTATTAATAATAACATTACGGGGGAGCTCATGAATGGGACATTTGAGCATTAGTGACTTCAATCTCCCCCATGCTTGGGAAATACTCTCTCCATCACGAGGATAAAAGTTATAAATGTAATTCCTATCAACATGCACTTCATGAGGAGGATAAAATTTAGAATAAAAGAGAGGTACAATTTCCTCCCAACCAATAGATCGACCATTCTTCAGCATCTTATACCATTCCGCAGCTCTGCCCTTCAGAGATATAGAGAATAGCTTCCTCTTAACTTGGTCCTTTGAAATACCTGCACTCTCGAACAACTCGCATAATTCATGTATAAAGAGTAAATGATCACTAGGATGGACAGTCCCATCTCCAAAATAGCAATTGTTCATAGCAAGTTTAACAATTTTCGTAGGTATCTTGAAAGGAATACTTTCAGTAGGTGGATTTAAAATATCACAAGCATCATTAGAGTTATCGCATATGGGAGATAAAGTATTATCAGAGCAAATTTTCTCCCCTAAAGCTGGGAAGCTAAAAAGATCATAAAAACTAGCTTCCCCAAGCTTAGACTTTTCCATAGCATTAGCAGTAATTGCGTTCATACTAATAACATTGCTACTAGCATGCAAATAAGGTTCCATAGGTTTTTTAATTTTTGCATCAAGCAATTCATGTCTTAACTCAGGAAAAAGATTAAAAAGCTCACTAATTTTTTTGTTGTTTTCCATTATGCCTAACTAGTGAAAAATAAAAACAAGAAACAAAAAGATGCAGTTGCAAAATCTAAATGAAATAACTTCGAGCACCCACACCCAAGGATGTGAATACCTTTTACCTTACCCCCCGGGCAACGGTGCCACAAAATAGCTTGCTGTCTACGCACGGTTCTATTCCTGTAGACAGTGTTGGGCCTCCAAGAGCAGAGGTTCGTAGAACAGCAACAAGTTTCCCTTAATTGAATCACCCAAGGTTTATCGAACTCAGGGAGGTAGAGGTCAAAGATATCCCTCTCAAGCAACCCTGCAACTAAGATACAAGAAGTCTCTTGTGTCCCCAGCACACCTAATACACTTTTCAGATGTATAGGTGCACTAGTTCGGCGAAGAGATAGTGAAATACAAGTAATATGGATGATTATAAGTAGTAATTGCAATCTGAAATAAGAATGGCAGCAAGCGAACATGTAGCAGAACTTGTTGGAAACGGTGTTTCAATGCTTAGAAACAAGGCCTAGGGATCATACTTTCACTAGTGGACACTCTCAACAATGATCACATAATTGAATAAATAAATGCTACTCTCAAACACTCTCTTGTTGGATAACAAACACCATTCATTGTGTAGGGCTGCAAAAGCACACCTCAAGCCGGAGTAAACAAGCTCCACAACATCATAAAGGAATCACACACGATGCACACACTGTCACCATCACACCGTGGAGAGTGACTCCGGAGTTCATATTAAAGTAACCTCTAGAGTGCATAATAGACAAGAGTAACATCTACATATTCAACTAGATTACAAAGCTCATGATCACATAAAGATCACACCATGGGAGAGAGATGAACCACATAGCTACCGGTAGAGCCCTCAGCCTCGGGGGAGAACTACTCCCTCCTCATCATGGGAGACAGGAACGTCGATGAAGATGGCGGTGGTGTCGATGGACATGACTCCGGGGGCAATTCCCCGTCCCGGCGGCGTGCCGGAACAGAGACTCTATCCCCTGAAACATGTCGTCGATGGCGGCGGTGCTGCGGAACCCTTGGTGGAATATGACTGGATTCTTTAGGGTTTTCGCATCTGGGGCAATATATAGGTGAAGGGCACCGTCGGTGGTGTCCCGAGGGGCCCACCCCACCTAGCGGCACGGCAGGAGGTGGGGCCACGCCCCCTATGGTGTGGCCAGTTCGTGGCCCCCTTCATCTCTCCTTCGGACTCCATGAAGCTTCTGGAAAAATAGGGCCGTGGCCTTTTGTTTCGCGTAATTCCAAGAATATTCGCAGAAGTAATTTTCTGGATCGAAAAACAGCAAAAAACAGGAACTGGCACTTCGGCATCTTGTTAATAGGTTAGTCCCGGAAAATGCATAAAAATTATATAAAGTGTATATAAAATATGTAGCAATTTGTATAATATAAACATGGAACAACAGAAATTATAGATACATTGGAGACGTATCAATGTCGGCTAGTAATATAGTGCACAATGACACAATTATCTTTGATGGCACAAATTATGTTTTGTGGAGAAATCGCTTGCTTTGTAATCTTCGGACCTTGTATCCAAATATAGAGCGATTTCTAGATATAGGTTTTTCTCCTCCGATGGATCCTAAAAATCATCTTTAGAGGATGAGAAAAATTTACATCTTGAAGCTCAAGTATCTAATGAGTTTTTATTCTCCTTGGGACCAGATTTTCGTAGGTTCTTAATATTTATAAAGCGGAAGTCGTCTCATGAGATGTGGATCAAGCTTAAGGAAATATTTGGTGCATCCATTTCTCATATGGTCGGTGGTGTCTCCGAGGAGCTCTCTCCCCCTTCACATCATGAAGAGCTCCAAGTTGCTTCCACCTCCGGCCGTGATGAGTTCTCATCTTCTTCCACCTAACAAATGTGTAGCAAGACACGAGGTAATGATATGGTGAGTGGTGAGGAAAATTGTAATGTTGATATTGTGCTCAATAGTGATGATTCTTCATCTCTATCCCATTGCAATGTTTCCTCTTTGGACTTAAACACATCTAGCACTGAAAGTTCCTTACATGCTAGTGTTGATAGTCCTTGCATATCTTGTGTAAATTGTTCACATAGATATCATGATGATATGCTTTCTTTGTCTTGCTGCCATAACCAAAATGCTTCTATTTCCTCTAGTTGTTTGTTGACTAACAATGTAGAGGAAACCGAACACTCTATGGGCCAAGACATGATTATGAATGGAGATTCCAAAAAATCTTCATCGTCATCCTCCGGTATGCACTCTATGGGCCAACGACAATCTTGTGATGTTTTCTTAATTACTGTAACTAGCCGACATGTTTACTGTAACTAGACGACATGTGAGTGGGGAAAATGTTCAATTAAGAACATGGTAGCTAGATTGCCGTGGGTTGTAATTGGTTCCTATTAGAAATACGACAAATACCACTTCATGTTGTAGTATACAAGTCATTAATATGATCTACACGAAGGGACTTCTTCACAAATATCACATCCCACCTAGCGGCCTGCGGTGACCCAGAATACCACTTCATGTTGTAGTATACAAGTCGTTGATATGATCTACATGAAGGGACTTCTTCACAAATATCACATCCCTCAGAGTGGTACAACAGAAACATTGCAGGTCATAACACTCCAGATAATATTACAAACATGGTCTTAACAAGTTGGTATTCTCACAGGTCCGATGAGAACACCATACGATATTACTTAAGTACTTTTACAACTCCACTTAAGAAACATAATGATCTCAACAACTTATTTAAGTATGGCATGATACGTCTCAAACGTATCTATAATTTCTGATGTTCCATGCTTACATTATACCAATTGCTACATGTTTTATACACTTTATATCATTTTTATGCATTTTCCGTGACTAACCTATTAACAAGATGCCGAAGTGCCAGTTCCTGTTTTCTGCTCTTTTTGGTTTCAGAAATTCTACACAGGAAATATTCTCGGAATTGCGCGAAACAAAAGCCACACCTTCTATTTTCCCGAGGGACACACGGAGCCAGAAGGGCAAGCCCGGGGGAGGCCCAGGGCCTCCTCCCCATAGGGTGGCGCGGCCAGGCCCCCAGGCGCGCCCAGGTGTGGGGAGGCCACCCCCTGGCTCCCCCGACGCTGCCCCTTCGCCTATATATTCCTTTGTCTCCGAAAACCCTAGGATGATAAGTCATATTCCATGAAGAGTTCCGTAGCCGCCGCCATCGCGAAGCCAAGTTCGGGGGACAGAAGTCTCTGTTCCGGCACGCCGCCGGGACGGGGAATTGCTCCCGGAGTCATCTCCATCGACACCACCGCCATCTTCATCGCCGTTGCTGTCTCCCATGAGGAGGAGGGAATAGTTCTCCCCCGAGGCTGAGGGCTCTACCGGTAGCTATGTGGTTCATCTCTCTCTCCCATGATGTGATCTTTATGTGATCATGAGCTTTGTATCACTATTAATCTATGTGCTACTCTAGTGATGTTATTAAAGTAGTTTATTCCTCCTCCATGATGTAAAGAGGACAGTGTGTGCATCATGTAGTACTTGGCGTAGGCTATGATTGTAATCTCTTGTGGATTATGAAGTTAACTATTACGATGATAGTATTGATGTGGTCTATTCCCCCTTTCATAGCTATTGTTGCAGTGTGTATGCTATGTTAGTACTCGGTCTAAATTGCAATGGTATTATCTTGGATTATGATTTGATGAGGATATCCCTATGAGTGGTGTTTGTCAAGTACTTGATGAACTTTGAGTGGAGCTTTTGTAGCCACTATGTGATGATTAGTGATTCCAATAGGAGAGTAATTCAGAGTAGCACAAGTGAAGAGAAGTTATCTAATTGTTCAATTATGTGATCATTGTTAAGAGTGTCCACTAGTGAAAGTATGATCCCTAGGCCTTGTTTCTAAGCATTGAAACACCGTTTCCAACAAGTTCTGCTACATGTTTGCTTGCTGCCATTTTTATTTCAGATTGCAATTACTACTTATAATCATCCATATTACTTGTATTTCACTATCTCTTCGCCGAACTAGTGCACCTATACATCTGACAAGTGTATTAGGTGTGTTGGGGACACAAGAGACTTCTTGTATCTTAATTGCAGGGTTGCTTGAGAGGGATATCTTTGACCTCTACCTCCCTGAGTTCGATAAATCTTGGGTGATTCACTTAAGGGAAACTTGCTGCTGTTCTACAAACCTTTGCTCTTGGAGGCCCAACACTGTCTACAGGAATAGAAGCGTGCGTAGATGATACGTCCAAAACATATCTACTTTCCCAAACACTTTTGCTATTGTTTTACCTCTAATTTGTGTATTTTGGATACAACTAACACGGACTAACGCTGTTTTCAGCAGAATTGCCCTGGTGTCCTATTTTTGTGCAGAAACTCAACTTTCAGGAAAATCCCCGAGAATAATTGCAATGGGCCTATTTTCACAGAAGATTGACTGATCCAGAAGACGAGAAGGAGGGGGGCCACGAGGAGCCCACACCACCAGGCGGCGCGATGGGCCCCTGGGCCGCGCCGGCCTATGGTGGCGGCGCCTCGGCCAGCCTCCGACGCTCCCCTTTCGACTACTTAAGCCCTCTGGCCTAAAAATGCGAGGGGGTTCGACGAATTTGCCAAAAGACATCCAGAACTCCGCCGCCATCGCGAAACTCCTTCTCGGGACCAGAAACTCCGTTCTAGCACTCCGTCGGGACGGGGAATTGGAGGAGATCATCACCATCATCACCACCGACGCCTCTCCATCGACCATCCATGTTTCCCCCATCCATGTGTGAGTAATTACCCCGCTGTAGGCTGAAGGGGATGGTAGGGATTGGATGAGATTGGTCATGTAATAGCATAAGATTGTTAGGGCATAGTGCCTAGTATCCGTAGATGGTACTTTTATGATATTGTTGCAACTTGTTATGCTTAATGCTTGTCACTAGGGCCCGAGTGCCATGATTTCAGATCTGAACATGTTATCAATTCATGATGATATTCATTGCTTTATGATCTTACCTGCAAGTTGTATACACATATTGCTGTCCGGAACCCGAGGCCCCAAAGTGACAGAAATTGGGACAACCAGAGGGGAAGGCTGTGATATGAGGATCACATGTGTTCACGGAGTGTTAATGCTTTGCTCCGGTGCTCTATTAAGAGGAGTACCTTAATTACCAGTAGATTCCCTAGAGGCCCGGCTGCCACTGGCTGGTAGGACAAAAGATGTTGTGCAAGTTTCTCATTGCGAGCACGTACGACTATATATGGAACACATGCCTATGGTTGTTTAGTACTTGGATACTGTTTTATTACTATCTGCAAATGCCCTACCTTGATGGTTACATGAGTTCTCTCATCCATGCAGCGCCCGTTCATCCATCCCTATGCCTACAATATTTTAATCCTGCTGTTTACTATAATCACTACTGCTGTCTTTGTTACACTGCTGCTTATATTTCACTACTGCTGCTGCTATAAAACTGTTGCTACTGATAAACTCTTGCGAGCAAGTCTGTTTCCAGGTGCAGCTGAATTGACAACTCCGCTGTTAAGGCTTACAAATATTCTTTGGCTCCCCTTGTGTCGAATCAATAAATTGGGTTTTACTTCCCTCGAAGACTGTTGCGATCCCCTATACTTGTGGGTCATCAGTAGACATCAAGCTATTTTCTGGCGCCGTTGCCGGGGAGGTAAGGTAAAAGGTATTCACATCCTCCGACTACTAAGCTATTTCCTAGCACTGTTGCCAGTGTGTGAGTGCTCGAAGCTATTTCCTTTAGATTATGCAATTATATCTTTTTGTTTCATGTTTTTATTTTTCACTAGTTAGGCATAATGGAAAACAACAAAAAAATTAGTGAGCTTTTTAATCTTTTTCCTGAGCTAAGACATGAATTTTTTGATGCGAAAATTAAAAAACCTATGGAACCTTATTTGCATGCTAGTAGAAATGTTATTAGTATGAACGCAATTACTCCTAATGCTATGGAAAAGTTTAAGCTTGGGGAAGCTAGTTTTTATGATCTTTTTAGCTTCCCAACTTTAGGGGAGAAAATTTGCTCTGATAATACTTTATCTCCCATATGCAATAACTCTAATGATGCTTGTGATATTTTAAATCCACCTACTGAAAGTATTCCTTTCAAGATACCTATGAAAATTGTTGAACTTGCTATGAACAATTGCTATTTTGGAGATGGGACTGTCCATCCTAGTGATCATTTACTCTTTATACATGAATTATGCGAGTTGTTCGAGAGTGCAGGTATTTCAAAGGACCAAGTTAAGAGGAAGCTATTCTCTATATCTCTGAAGGGCAGAGCTGCGGAATGGTATAAGATGCTGAAGAATGGTCAATCTATTGGTTGGGAGGAAATTGTACCTCTCTTTTATTCTAAATTTTATCCTCCTCATGAAGTTCATGTTGATAGGAATTACATTTATAACTTTTATCCTCGTGATGGAGAGAGTATTTCCCAAGCATGGGGGAGATTGAAGTCACTAATGCTCAAATGTCCCATTCATGAGCTCCCCTGTAATGTTATTATTAATAATTTTTATGCAAGGCTTTCAGGACACCACAAAGACTATCTAGATGCATGTTTGGAGGGATCTTTCACAAGCAAGAAGGTTGAAGCTAGATGGGATCTTCTTGAAAGAATTCAAAGCAATACTGAAGATTGGGAGAACGACAAAGGTAAAGAATCAGGTATAAACTATGAATATGAATGCATTAAGTCTTTCATTGAAACTGCTTGTTTTCAAAAGCTTAGTGATAATTATGGTCTTGATTCTCAAATTATTGTTGATTTTTGTAGAACCTTTTCTTCTCATATTAATGTTCCTAAATAAAATTGGGGCGTGTATCGTGAACCTTTCAAAGACACTTGCATGGAAAATGAAATTGTTGTTAATGATTGCAATAAACATGCCCAAACTTCTGAAAATACTATTTCTTATAAGCATGTTAATTTTTGTGGAATGCATAGACCTTGTGGAATTAATCAAATCGAAGATTAATATTGTATCCATCATTGGTATGAAAAAACTAGAATGTGGTACAAGGCTCTAGATGATCTTGGTGAAAAAGTTTGTGACCTCCATCCTTTTATTTGTGAACTTTGCTATGAAGTGGGTCATTTTAATTTTCAATGTTCTGGTCATGATGATAGTATTTCGAATTTAATGAGTACTTCAAGTCTATATTGTGATAATATGATCACTTCTAATCAGCATGATGAACTTACTTTATTTTTGGGGTGTGAAGAGTTATCAAGAAAAATTTCTTTGTTAGATATGAGTGATCTTGATATGAATAGTGTGTTGCATGGATGTTATCTCTATTGTGTTAATAATTGCCATGCCAACACCTACATACAAGGTGTTATAAAGGATGGGACTTTACCAAAATATGACAGGACTAATATGTGTTTTGTTCTTATTAATGAAAGAGAGGTATCCTCCCAAGTTTCTTCTATTGTTTCTAATAACAAACCAGGTTATGTGGAGAAGCTTCCTTTCAAGCCTCTCCCTCCTAAAGGGGAAAATAAGAAGAAGGGAACGAAGAAGAAGAAGAGGGGGAATAAAAATAAAGAGGTAACGGCATATCCCCACGTGTATGAGATAACGATAGGTAACCGTAAGTATGTTGCTCCTAATGATTATTATGATAATGAATCTGAGTACAATGATCTTCATATGCCCTTTACCTATATTACTGATCATGATTTGGAAGAGCACACTACTTTTGATACTGAAAATCTCTTTGGTACCGATTATGAAAGTAATGATGTTAGCACTATCCATGTTCCCTCAAATGATGATATTATATCTTCAGGCTTAGATAATCGTTATAGAGATGGCTATGACACAGGTTATAATTATCCTTATGAAACTTGTCATAGTTATGATGGTGACATAGGCATTCCCAATGGGCCTGCCGAAGATAGTACCCGGGGTTTACTGAAGGCCCACGACTCGAAGAATAAGAAGAATCGCAAGCCCAAGTTGATATTAAGGAAAGCTAGAGTTGTATTAGGAGATAATATTTGTAATCTTGCGGGATGAGTTGGAAACCCTCCCGGACTCTGTAACTTGTACAATACGAATCCCTCGGCTCCACCTCCTATATAAGGGGGAGTCGAGGGACAAAGATAGCATCGAATCATTGTCTCACAAACCCTAGTTTCCACATCGTCGAGTACTTGTCGGCTGAAACCTTCAAGATCTACTTGCCCTCTACTTCTAACTAAACCCTAGTCTACAACCCGTAGGCATTGACAAGTTAATCCCTTGTCAATTGGCGCCGTCTGTGGGGATTAGAGGCGTCAAGGATCTGATCTCGATGGCACGTTCAAGATCGTCAACTTTGTCAACAGCAAGCAACGCAATGGATCGAGGTAAACAGATCGCAACTGGTCCTGTCGATTTTGTTCCTCACCCGCCCTCCCGTTTGGATGCATATGCGTATCTGGAGGAGCCTATGGAGATGACGTTCGGAAGATTCCACTTTCGCGTCGAGAAAGAGGGAGCGTATCGTCTCGAAATTCCGATCTCGTCGGGATTGTCGACGGTCGATTCCGATTTTTCGAGCTCAACATCGTCAATCGAGTCAGGCGAAGAGGAGACTTCATCGCCACGCTTCATCAGCACCAGGGCAAGTGAAAAGCTCGCCAAGATCTTCAGTGACATGTCCTTCGAGTCATCCGCGGACTCCTATATAAGCGATGACTCGAGCAGTGTCGACAGCTTCAACTTCATCGACAAATCCACTACAGTGGGCAAGGTCTTCACCAATCTTTATGATGGTGTCACCAAACCCAGCACAGATCTGAATACAAAATACCATCAGATTTATGCCATCGGAGAGCCAAGCCGCGATCAGGAAGAAACGTCTGAGGCTTTCGACGATTTGGGAAATCCATACGTCGATCCCTCTGATTTACGACGAGGTCTAGGTAACAAATATGTCGGACCGACGCCTCGTGTTAGGGTTCAAATCCCGCAAGCAGCATGGGATAGAGCCGCAAGAGCTATGGATGACTCAGAACCAACGGCCACAACAGCCACGCCAGAAGAGTTGCAAGCATATCAATATAGGCTCGCACGAGCTGCGAGGGAATTGGAAAAACAGACAGCTGCTCTAAATAGAAGAAAGGAGGCAGCCTCCGCATCAAGCAGGCGAAGAGCGGAGTTAAGTCGACAATCTGGAACTTCGGGAGATAGCCACAGGGAAGCTCGGAACAGAGCAAGATCAAGGCTGCAAAACATACCTGAAGGAGAAAGAGAGCACTTGGTTCAAAACCTTGACATGTCTTTTATGTCGATAGACACGAGAGGGAACATCATCCCCAAGACACCAGAAGCTGGGTATATGGCGACACAGGCTTTTATCCTTGCATCTAGTCCACCTCCAGGAGATCCAAGGGAGGCACTGTACAACATGGCAATGGCAGGAGTCGGAGCCATGGGAACGGCGTTTGCATCAACACCTCCCGAAGGAACAGCAAGGCAAAATAGTCCACGACCTGCGGTAGCAGCAGCGGTTCCCGAAGGAACAAGTGGAGCAAGAGACACTGCAGCGCAGGCAAGGGTGGACAGAGCACGGCAAAATAGAAGGGAACATCGGCATTCCCCAGAACTAAACGACGAGGACATGTGCGGTTTGCCATGCTTCACGAGGAGAGTCCGAAAAACTCGAGTCCCTTCAGGGTTTAAACTGCCTGATAACTTCAAAAAATTCGACGGTCTGCAAGATCCAGAGGATTGGCTAGTTGATTACCTCGAGACGGTGAAGCTTACAGGAGGAACCAGAGCAACAACTATGCAAAGCATCCAGGTGCACTTAAGTGGAGCCGCACGATCTTGGATAAAGAAGCTTCCTCCAGGATCTATCAACAGCTGGGATAGCTTCAAGGACGTATTCGTCAAGAATTTCCGATCCACCTGCAAAAAACCTGCATCGCTAGAGGAATTGAGGGCGTGTCGACAAAAGCCAGACGAATCAATGAGAAAATACATCCAAAGGTGGAATATCATTAAAAACTCGGCAGAGAATATATCTGACGAGAGAGCGATAGATGCGTTTGTCGCAGGAATCAGGCGAGGAGATTTTGTCGAGGATTTGGGGAGAACCAATCCAAAGACAGTATCCGCATTAATGGAGATAGCAAACAGATGGGCATATGGAGAAGATGCTGTCCACAACAGACGGCATAGGTCACCAGAGGAGGACCGCGGCCGAAATTATCAAAATAGGCGACGATTTCCTCGGCAGTACTCGGGATATGATGCTCCTGGGCAAATTTCGGCTGGCTTCCGAGCAAGCGCCGGAGGAAACAATAGAGATGATTATCAGAGGAGCAACGAGCAGAGAGGCGACAATAGAGATGACTCTCGAAACAACAGGCAAAATACAGGGTCAAGGTTTCAGAGACCTTTCGTGTCTCCCGAGGAGATGATGAACGGGCCGTGTCAGATGCATTTTTATCTCGACAATAACGGAAAAAGACAGTCAGGATACTTGCAAAAGGATTGCCGAAATTTCCAGGCAATGTTAAGGTGGGCAGGGCATGCCAATTCTCAGGCAGCGCACAGAAATCCTCAAGGACCCAGGAGTGAGATTCACCTGCCACCTCCTCCCGCAATTACGGACGACAATCGACATCATCTCAGAATAGCGGCAGCACCTGCACCACCACCTTATGTTGATCCCAATTCCAACGGAGCGGTCTCGATGATTCAGAAAGGCAGGCCATCCAATAGAGCTCAGAAAGTAATCTCGCGACAGGTGTTCATGGCAGAGAAGATGCTGATACGTCTCCAACGTATCTATAATTTCTGATGTTCCATGCTTGTTTTATGACAATACCTACATGTTTTGTTCACACTTTATATCATTTTTATGCGTTTTCCGGAACTAACCTATTGACGAGATGCCGAAGTGCCAGTTCCTGTTTTCTGCTGTTTTTGGTTTCAGAAATCCTAGTAAGGAAATATACTCTAAATTGGACGAAATCAACGCCCAGAGTCTTAGAATTGGACGAAGCTTCCAGAACACCCGAGAGCCACCAGAGGGGAGCCCTGGGGGCCCCACACACTAGGCTGGCGCGGCCAGGGGGTGGGCCGTGCCCCCCTAGTGTGTCGTCGCCTCGTCAGCCCTCCGACTCTGCCTCTTCGCCTATATAAAGGTCCCTGACCTAAAACTTCGATACGAATAAGCCACGGTACGAGAAACCTTCCAGAGCCGCCGCCATCGCGAAGCCAAGATCTGGGGGACAGGAGTCTCTGTTCCGGCACGCCGCCGGGACGGGGAAGTGCCCCCGGAAGGCTTCTCCATCAACACCGCTGCCATCTCCACCGCCATCTTCATCACCGCTGCTGTCTCCCATGAGGAGGGAGTAGTTCTCCATCGAGGCTAAGGGCTGTACCGGTAGCTATGTGGTTAATCTCTCTCCCTATGTACTTCAATACAATAATCTCATGAGCTGCCTTACATGATTGAGATTCATATGATGATGCTTGTAATCTAGATGTCATTATGCTAATCAAGTGGATTTTACTTATGTGATCTCCGGAAACTCCTTGTCCCACGTGTGTAAAGGTGACAGTGTGTGCACCGTGTGGGTCTCTTAGGCTATATTTCACAGAATACTTATTCACTGTTATGAATAGCATAGTGAAGTGCTTATTTATATCCCTTTATGATTGCAATGTGCTTTGTATCACTATTAATCTATGTGCAACTCTAGTGATGTTATTAAAGTACTCTATTCCTCCTGCACGGTGTAATGGTGACAGTGTGTGCATCGTGTAGTACTTGGCGTAGGTTATGATTGTAATCTCTTGTAGATTATGAAGTTAATTATTGCTATGATAGTATTGATGTGATCTATGCCTCCTTCATAGTGTGATGGTGACAGTGTGCATGCTATGTTAGTACTTGGTGTAATTGTGTTGATCTATCATGCACTCTAAGGTTATTTAAACATGAATATCGAATATTGTGGAGCTTGTTAACTCCGGCATTGAGGGTTCGTGTAATCCTACACAATTAGTGGTGTTCATCATCCAACAAGAGAGTGTAGAGTAGAGCATATATCTATTTATTATGTTATGTGATCAATGTTGAGATTGTCCACTAGTGAAAGTATTATCCCTAGGCCTTGTTTCGAAATACTGCAATCATCGCTTGTTTACCGTTCTACTGCATCTTTACTACCTGCAATATTCCCACCATCAACCACACGCCAGTTGTAGCAGCAAGCTATTTTCTGGTGCCGTTACTACTGCTCATATTCATTCATACCACTTGTATTTCACTATCTCTTCGCCAAACTAGTGCACCTATACATCTGACAAGTGTATTAGGTGTGTTGGGGACACAAGAGACTTCTTGCTTTGTGGTTGCAGGGTTGCATGAGAGGGATATCTTTGACCTCTTCCTCCCTGAGTTCGATAAACCTTGGGTGATCCACTTAAGGGAAACTTGCTGCTGTTCTACAAACCTCTGCTCTTAGAGGCCCAACACTGTCTACAAGAATAGAAGCACCCGTAGACATCAAGCACTTTTCTGGCGCCGTTGCCGGGGAGGAAAGGTAAAAGGTACTCACACTCCGGACCTCGGCTACTAAGCTATTTTCCGGCGCTGTTGTAAGTACTCAAAGCTATTTCCTTTAGATCCTGCAATTGCTTCTTTTTGTTTCTTGTTTTACACTAGTTTGGCATAATGGAAAGCAACATGGAGCTTTTTATTCTTTTTCCTGAGTTAAGACATGGATGGTTTGATTCGAAAATTAAAAAACCGATGGAACATATTAGTATGAATACTTTGAACACCATTGTTGCTAATGATATGGAAAATTCTAAGCATGGGGAAGCTGGTTTTGATGAGCATGATATTTTTAGTCCCCCAAGCATTGAGGAGAAAATTTACTTTGATGATACTTTACCTCCTATTTATGATGATTATAATGATAGCGGTCTTTTGGTTACGCCTGTTATGGAGGATAAATTTGATTATGATTACAATATGCCTCCTATATTTGATGATGAGAATAATAATGATAGCTACTTTGTTGAATTTGCTCCCACTATTACTAATAAAATTGATTATGCTTATGTGGAGAGTAATAATTTTATGTATGAGACTCGTGATAAGAATGCTTTATGTGATAGTTATATTGTTGAGTTTTCTCATGATGCTACTGGACATTATTATGAGAGAGGAAAATATGGTGGTAGAAATTTTCATGTTACTAAAACACCTCTATATATGCTTAAAATTTTGAAGTTGAGCTTGTCTAGTTTTCCTATGCTTGTTGCATTATGCCTACATAACTTGTTTATTTACAAGATTCCTATGCATAGGAAGCATGTTAGGCTTAAATTTGTTTTGAATTTTCCTCTTGATGCTCTCTTTTGCTTCAAATACTATTTCTTGCGAGTGCATCATTAAAACTGCTGAGCCCATCTTAATGGCTATAAAGAAAGCACTTCTTGGGAGATAACCCATGTGTTATTTTGCTACAGTACTTTTTTTTATATTTGTGTCTTAGAAGTTGTTACTACTGTAGCAACCTCTCCTTATCTTAGTTTTGTTGCATTGTTGTGCCAAGTAAAGTCTTTGATAGTAAGGTTCATACTAGATTTGGATTACTGCGCAGAAACAGATTTCTTGCTGTCACGAATCTGGGCCTAATTCTCTGTAGGTAACTCAGAAAATTATGCCAATTTTCCTCAGATATGTACGCAACTTTCATTCAATTTGAGCATTTTCATTTGAGCAAGTCTGGTGCCTCAATAAAATTCTTCTTTATGGACTGTTCTGTTTTGACAGATTCTGCCTTTTATTTCGCATTGCCTCTTTTGCTATGTGGGATGGATTTCTTTGTTCCATTAACTTCCAGTAGCTTTGAGCAATGTCCAGAAGTGTTAAGAATGATTGTGTCACCTCTGAACATGTGAATTTTTGATTATGCACTAACCCTCTAATGAGTTTGTTTCGAGTTTGGTGTGGAGGAAGTTTTCAAGGGTCAAGAGAGGAGGATGATACAATATGATCAAGAAGAGTGAAAGCTCTAAGCTTGGGGATGCCCCGGTGGTTCATCCCTGCATATTTCAAGAAGACTCAAGCATCTAAGCTTGGGGATGCCCAAGGCATCCCCTTCTTCATCGACAAAATTATCAGGTTCCTCTAGTGAAACCATATTTTTATTCCATCACATCTTATGTACTTTACTTGGAGTGTCTGTGTGCTTTTGTTTTCATTTTTGTTTGGTTTGAATAAATTCTTGCTTGTGTGGGAGAGAGACACGCTCCTCTGGTTCATATGAACACATGTGTTCTTAGCTTTTAATTTTCATGGCGAAGGTTGAAACTGCTTCGTTAATTGTTATATGGTTGGAAACGGGAAATGCTATATGTAGTAATTGGTATGATGTCTTGAATAATTTGATACTTGGAAATTGTTGTGCTCATGATTAAGCTCTTGCATCATATACTTTGCACCTATTAGTGAAGAAATACATAGAGCTTGCTAAAATTTGGTTTGCATGATTGGTCTCTCTAAGGTCTAGATATTTTCTAGTAAGGGTCGAACAACAAGGAAGACAGTGTAGAGTCTTATAATGCTTGCAATATGTTTTTATGTGAGTTTTGCTGTACCGGTTCATACTTGTGTTTGCTTCAAACAACCTTGCTAGCCTAAGCCTTGTATTGAGAGGGAATACTTCTCGTGCATCCAAATCCTTGAGCCAAAAACTATGCCATTTGTGTCCACCATACCTACCTACTACATGGTATTTCTCCGCCATTCCAAAGTAAATTGCTTGAGTGCTACCTTTAAACAATTCAAAATTTATCATCTCTGATTTGTGTCAATGTTTTATAGCTCATGAGGAAGTATGTGGTGTTTATCTTTCAATCTTGTTGGGCAACTTTCACCAATGGACTAGTGGCTTCATCCGCTTATCCAATAATTTTGCAAAAAGAGCTGGCAATGGGATTCCCAGTCCCAAATTAATTAACCTTCATAATTTTACAAAAATAGACACTCCTCCATGGTATGTGATTGTTGGACGGCACCTGAGGATTCGGTTAGCCATGGCTTGAGAAAGCAAAGGTGGGGAGGAGTGTCATCTAAATAAAACTAAAATAAAAAGGCACTCCTTCATGGTATGAGATTGTTGGCAGGCACCCGAGGATTCGGTTAGCCATGGTTTGTGAAAGAAAGGTTGGAAGGAGTGCCACCCAAAAATAAAAATGTTTCATGGGAGCCGCTCTTTGAAGGTTTGTCTGGCAAGGGGGTTAGAGTGCCCACTACCATTCGTTGACAACAACAAACACCTCCCAAAACTTTACTTTTATGCTCTCTATGTTTTCAAAATAAAGCTCTAGCACAAATATAGCAATCGATGCTTCCCTCTGCGAAGGGCCATTCTTCTACTTTTATGTTGAGTCAGTTTACCTATTTCCTCCCACCTCAAGAAGCAAACACTTGTGTTAACTGTGCATTGATTCTTACATACTTGCATATTTGCATTCATCATATTACTCTATGTTGACAACTATCCATGAGATATACATGTTATAAGTTGAAAGCAACCGCTGAAACTTAATCTTCCTTTGTGTTGCTTCAATGCCTTTACTTTGAATTTATTGCTTTATGAGTTAACTCTTATGCAAGACTTATTGATGCTTGTCTTGAAAGTACTATTCATGAAAAGTCTTTGCTATATGGTTCAGTTGTTTAATCATTGTCTTTACCATTGCTTTGAATCGCTGCATTCATCTCATATGCTTTACAATAGTATGATCAAGATTATGTTGGTAGCATGTCACTTCAGAAATTATCTTTGTTATCGTTTACCTACTCGAGGACGAGTAGGAACTAAGCTTGGGGATGCTGATACGTCTCCAACGTATCTATAATTTCTGATGTTCCATGCTTGTTTTATGACAATACCTACATGTTTTGTTCACACTTTATATCATTTTTATGCGTTTTCCGGAACTAACCTATTGACGAGATGCCGAAGTGCCAGTTCCTGTTTTCTGCTGTTTTTGGTTTCAGAAATCCTAGTAAGGAAATATTCTCGAAATTGGACGAAATCAACGCCCAGAGTCTTAGAATTGGACGAAGCTTCCAGAACACCCGAGAGCCGCCAGAGGGGAGCCCTGGGGGCCCTACACACCAGGCTGGCGCGGCCAGGGGGTGGGCCGCGCCCCACTAGTGTGTCGTCGCCTCGTCAGCCCTCCGACTCTGCCTCTTCGCATATATAAAGGTCCCTGACCTAAAACTTCGATACGAATAAGCCACGGTACGAGCAACCTTCCAGAGCCGCCGCCATCGCGAAGCCAAGATCTGGGGGACAGGAGTCTCTGTTCCGGCACGCCGCCGGGACGGGGAAGTGCCCCCGGAAGGCTTCTCCATCGACACCGCTGCCATCTCCACCGCCATCTTCATCACCGCTGCTGTCTCCCATGAGGAGGGAGTAGTTCTCCATCGAGGCTAAGGGCTATACCGGTAGCTATGTGGTTAATCTCTCTCCCTATGTACTTCAATACAATAATCTCATGAGCTGCCTTACATGATTGAGATTCATATGATGATGCTTGTAATCTAGATGTCATTATGCTAGTCAAGTGGATTTTACTTATGTGATCTCCGGAGACTCCTTGTCCCACGTGTGTAAAGGTGACAGTGTGTGCACCGTGTGGGTCTCTTAGGCTATATTTCACAGAATACTTATTCACTGTTATGAATAGCATAGTGAAGTGCTTATTTATATCCCTTTATGATTGCAATGTGCTTTGTATCACTATTAATCTATGTGCTACTCTAGTGATGTTATTAAAGTACTCTATTCCTCCTGCACGGTGTAATGGTGACAGTGTGTGCATCGTGTAGTACTTGGCGTAGGTTATGATTGTAATCTCTTGTACATTATGAAGTTAATTATTGCTATGATAGTATTGATGTGATCTATGCCTCCTTCATAGTGTGATGGTGACAGTGTGCATGCTATGTTAGTACTTGGTGTAATTGTGTTGATCTATCATGCACTCTAAGGTTATTTAAACATGAATATCGAATATTGTCGAGCTTGTTAACTCCGGCATTGAGGGTTCGTGTAATCCTACACAATTAGTGGTGTTCATCATCCAACAAGAGAATGTAGAGTAGAGCATATATCTATTTATTCTGTTATGTGATCAATGTTGAGAGTGTCCACTAGTGAAAGTATTATCCCTAGGCCTTGTTTCCAAATACTGCAATCATCGCTTGTTTACCGTTCTACTGCATCTGTACTGCCTGCAATATTCCCACCATCAACCACACGCCAGTTGTAGCAGCAAGCTATTTTCTGGTGTCGTTACTACTGCTCATATTCATTCATACCACTTGTATTTCACTATCTCTTCGCCGAACTAGTGCACCTATACATCTGACAAGTGTATTAGGTGTGTTGGGGACACAAGAGACTTCTTGCTTTGTGGTTGCAGGGTTGCATGAGAGGGATATCTTTGACCTCTTCCTCCCTGAGTTCGATAAACCTTGGGTGATCCACTTAAGGGAAACTTGCTGCTGTTCTACAAACCTCTGCTCTTGGAGGCCCAACACTGTCTACAAGAATAGAAGCACCCGTAGACATCAGATGCCTCCACCAACGATTGAGTATCTCAATTGGTTAGGGCAAGATATCAGATTCACAATAGCGGATCATCCACAGCAAGTTCCTCGGCCAGGGCAATCAGCACTAATCTTACCAACAGTAATTGCAGGATTCGACGTATCTCGAGTGTTCATAGATGGCGGCAGCAGTTTAAACCTTATGTATGCAGATACATTAAGGAAAAATGAACATATCCCTAGCAAACCTGAAACCAACCGACACGCGATTCCACGGTATTACACCGGAGAAGCCAAGTTATCCGCTGGGGAAGATTAATCTCGACGTCCAGTTTGGGACCCGAGAAAACTACAGAATAGAGAAGCTGGAATTTGAAGTTGTGGATTTCCCATCACAATACCATGCTTTGTTGGGACGACCAGCATATGCTCAGTTTATGGCGGTACCACATTATACGTACCTGTTGTGGAGGATGCCTGGACCTAAGGGACCAATCACAGTGAAAGGAAGCTTTGCGCTAGCCGATAGGTGTGATAAGGATTTTCATCGACTGTCAGAAACCTTCGGGATGCAAGCAGAATACATGGCGTCAAGGCTCACGACTGACTATAATGTGTTGCCAGATGTAGGAAGGCCCAACAAAGAATCAGCTTTTAACACCGAGAAAAATTCTAAGGAGGTGCAGATTCACCCGACAGACCCGAAAAAGACGACGTCCATTGCGACAGACATGGACCTCGCATAGGAAACCGCGCTCGACGAGTTCCTCCGTGAGCACTAGAAAATCTTCGCATGGTGTCCAGCTGACATGCCAGGAGTACCCAGGGAACTTGCCGAGCACCACCTAAACTTGGATCCATTAGCGAGACCAATAAAACAACCTTTGCGGCGTTTTTCGGAGCCAAACCGCAAAGCTATGCTGTCAGAAATCGATCGACTGAGGGAAGTTGGTTTTATCAAGGAGCTGCATACAGAAGCCACATGGGTAGCAAATCCAGTGTTGGTGCCGAAGAAAAACACTAAAGTCCTTCGCATGTGCGTCGATTTTACGTGTCTCAATAAACATTGTCCAAAGGATCACTTTCCCCTCCCGAGGATCGATCAAATTATCGACTCCACGGCAGGATGTGAACGTCTTTCCTTCCTGGATGCATATTCTGGTTACAACCAGATCAGATTGAAAGAAGAAGATGAAGTCAAAACAGCGTTCATCACACCTTATGGCGTGTTTTGCTATAGAACAATGCCTTGTGGTCTGAAAAACACGGGAGCAACATACCAGAGGATGATGCAGAAGTGCTTAGCAACACAGATTGGGAAAAATGTACAAGTGTACATCGACGACGTCGTCATAACATCAAAAAAGGGGACAACGCTAATCGAGGATCTGAAGGAAACTTTCGACAACCTCGACAAGTTTTGCCTCAAATTGAACCCGACGAAGTGTTCCTTTGGCGTCCCTGCAGGAGAACTTCTTGGGTTTCTAGTTTCAGCAAGAGGGATTGAAGCAAATCCCGAAAAAATCCAAGCTATCGTAACAATGAGGAAGCCAACAAAGTTGAAGGAAATACAGCAGCTAACTGGGCGAGTCGCAGCCTTAAGCAGATTCGTTGCCAGGCTGGGAGAAAAAGCGTTACCGTTCTATGCTTTAATCAAGCAAGGAGAGAAATTCCAGTGGAACGAAGAGGCCGATAGAGCCTTCGAGGATTTAAAGCGCACAATTTCGACACCACCAATCTTGGTGGCGCCAAAAGAGAAGGAACCTCTCCTGCTATACATCGCAGCCACACCTCAGGTGGTTAGCACGACGCTAGTTGTCGAAAGAGAAGAAGAGGGAAAACTTCATGGAGTACAAAGGCCGGTATATTTCATCAGTGAAGTTTTATCGCCTTCCAAACAACGGTACCCACAGTACCAGAAGTTGGCATATGGAGTGATCGCAACAGCAAGAAAATTGCGCCACTATTTTTTGGCACACCCGATAATAGTGGTCAATGAAGCACCTCTATCAAATATACTGAACAATCCAGAAGCTACAGGGCGTGTCTCCCTTTGGGGAATAGAACTTTCCCCTCGGGACATCACGTATGAAAAAAGAAAGGCAATCAAGTCGCAAATTCTGCCAGATTTCATTGCAGAGTGGCTGGAGCTGCAAAATACAGGACCCCCAGATTTGTCGAGAACTTGGACCATGAACTTCGATGGATCCAAGTGAGTAGAAGGAGCTGGTGCAGGAGTGATACTCATATCACCTGAAGGCGACAAATTGAAGTATGTCCTACGGATGACGTTCCCAAACGCATCTAACAATGAAGCAGAATATGAAGCTCTCATACACGGGATGAAGATGGCGAAAGCTTGCGGCGCAACTCGACTAAAAATCTTTGGCGACTCACAATTGGTAGCTCAGCAGGTTATGAACCAATGTGATGCAGTCAATGATAGCATGGTGGCATACAAGGAAGTATACAACGAGCTTGAGAAGCTGTTTGATGGATGCGAAGTAAATCACATCAGTAGGCTGAGCAACGATGAAGCTGATGTTCTCGCAAACATCGGGTCGCAGTGCCTTCCAATCCCGCCAGGTGTGTTTTGGGAAGAGATAGCTGAGAGATCTACAAAGCCAAAGAAGACGCAGAAGAAGAAGAAGGAGGAGAAAACTTTGGCGCCTCTCAACGAGGCTCCAGACGAAGAAGAATACCAGGAGCTGGTGATGATGGTAGAAGTCCCATGGATGCAAGCGTACATATCGTATATCCTAAGGAAAGAAATACCCGACGACCCAGTTGAAGCAAGGCGAGTTATTCGACGATCCAAAGCTTTCAAAGTGGTCAAAGGGGAGTTATACAAGCGAAGTATTTCGGGCGTGCTGCAAAGGTGCGTTACACCCGAAGAAGGAAGGATAATCTTAAAGGATGTACACGAGGGAATATGTGGTCACCACGCGAGCAGTCGAGCTATTGCGGCCAAGGTTTTTCGGGCTGGATTTTACTGGTTGACAGCAATCGAGGATGCAAAAGAAATAGTACGGACCTGCGACGCGTGCCAGAGATTTGCCGCAAGACCCCACTCTCCAGCAGCAGAGCTAATGCCAATACCATTGTCTTGGCCCTTTGCCCAATGGGGTCTCGATATGGTGGGAAAATTACACAAGGCTTCGCCAGGAGGATACGAGTACATGTTGGTTGATGTCGATAAATTCACCAAGTGGATAGAAGCAAAGCCAATAAATTCACCAGATGCAGCATCAGCAATAAAATTCGTGAAGGGCATCGTTTTTCGATTTGGAGTACCTCACAGCATCGTCACAGACAATGGTAGTAACTTTACATCCAAGGAGTTCAAGGCATACTGCGCAGAAGTGGGCATCAAATTGCACTTCGCGTCAGTTGGGCACCCGCAAACCAACGGTCAAGTCGAGAAAGCCAATGGTATCATCTGTAATGGTATTAAAAAGCGCCTGCTAGGACCACTTGAAAAGGCTCGACATACCTGACCAGAAGAATTGCCAAGTGTCCTGTGGAGTATTCGAACAACACCAAATACGGCGACACAAGAAACTCCGTTCTTTTTAGTCCACGGAGCTGAGGCAGTACTACCAATTGAAATAGAGCATGACTCCCCAAGAGTCACAGAGTATGACGAAGAAACTTCAAGAAGGGCTTTGGAGGACGATATGGATGCACTCGACGAAGCTCGAGATGAAGTACTCTCACGAGTCACCAAGTACCAGCAAGACCTAAAAAACTACCACAGTCGACGATTGCGGCCAAGATCTTTCCAGGTCAGAGATTTGGTCCTACGGCTCAATCAACAAAGTACTGAAAAGCTCGAGTCGCCATGGCTGGGCCCTTACGTCGTCACAGAAGTAATCGAAGGAGGAGCGTACAGGATCAAGGACAAGAAGACAGGGGTTCCCGAGAAAAACCCCTGGAATGTGGCGCAGCTCAGGCGGTTCTACGCTTAGAGCCGAAATATAGTCCTCCTTTGTAAAAATACAATGTACTGAAACGCCCGCGAATTTTCAGACGCACTCTTTTCCTTTTCAGGGCACCGAGTGGGGCTGGAAAGGTTTTTAATGAAGCGGGCTCGCGGTGCTGCAATATAGTAAAAGATAGTGATGATATACATCTTTTTTCTTCGACAGGCTCGGGGGCTCATAACCCACGACAGCAAAACACATATTCTCGCAAAACAGTAAATTCTTCGAGATGACAAAATAGTATAAGCTCCAACCAAAGGCTCGGGGGCTTCGCAATATAGATTACACTTTACAATATAGACAACTTCATCAGTACAAAGAATTCGACGAAAAATATAGACATAGCTTTTCGCAATATAGTACAACTCAGTCAAGGCCTAATATACTGTCTATGGATAAACCTTTATTATTGGCAGCAGTCGTCTTGTGCTCAGCATAGCTCCCCTTGACAAAGAATTCAGAATCCATCCGAAGAAGTTCATCCATCATAGCTTCGGCCACAGGAGTCACCATGTCATTGATTTCGTCGACATTATTCTTTCGTCGCGATTTTTTGGCCAGGCAGTCAGAGACAATCTTCGTCAGATCTAATTTTGGATGGCAAATATGTATCATGATCATGGCAAATCTTGCTCCAGCAGTCAACTGAGCTCGTACAAAGTTATGAATACGAGGGGCATTGATGCTGTCCAGGACTGGCGGGGTTGACGAGGGAGGAAATCCCTGTTGTGTAGCTTTCTGGTCCCCGGCAACGGCGCCAGAAAATAGCTTGATGCCTACTTTCCCCCTCCTTTTCCTGTAGACAGTGTTGGGCCTCCAAGAGCAGAGGTTTGTAGAACAGCAGCAAGTTTTCCCTTAAGTGGATCACCCAAGGTTTATCGAACTCAGGGAGGAAGAGGTCAAAGATATCCCTCTCATGCAACCCTGCAACCACAAAGCAAGAAGTCTCTTGTGTCCCCAACACACCTAATAGGTGCACTAGTTCGGCGAAGAGATAGTGAAATACAGGTGGTATGAATATATATGAGCAGTAGTAACGGTGCCAGAAAATAGCTTGCTGGCGTGTAGTTGATGGTGGTAGTATTGCAGCAGTAGTAACGCAGTAAAACAGTAAACAAGCAGTAGTAACTCAGCAGTATTTAGGAACAAGGCCTAGGGATTACACTTTCACTAGTGGACACTCTCAACATTGATCACATAACAGAATAGATAAATGCATACTCTACACTCTTGTTGGATGATGAACGCATTGCGTAGGATTACACGAACCCTCAATGCCGGAGTTAACAAGCTCCACAATTTGTTCATATTTAAGTAACCTTATAGTGTAAGATAGATCAAAAGACTAAACCAAGTACTAACATAGCATGCACACTGTCACCTTCATGCATATGTAGGAGGAATAGATCACATCAATATTATCATAGCAATAGTTAACTTCGCAATCTACAAGAGATCATGATCATAGCATAAACCAAGTACTAACACGGTGCACACACTGTCACCTTTACACACGTGCAGGAGGAATAGAACTACTTTAATAACTTTGCTAGAGTAGCACATAGATAAACGGAAAACCAAAACTGATCCCGGGTGCATATGCACCCGGTATGTATAAAACATATTTCAAAAACATAAAAAATTTATGAAAAAAATTTAGCATGTAGAGGGACATGTTCTATGTGTGCACGTAAAGTTTCACATAAAACCGACAATTTTTATACCCTGTGTAAAAAAGACAAATAATGCCTCGAGAAATAGACTATTTTAGCACCAAAAATTTGTCTTTTTTGCACAGGGTACAAAACATCTTGATTTTTGCTGAGACAACTTTGTGAGCATGTAACATGTCAAGGTATACATGCGGCATTTTTATTTATATTTTTTTGACATTTGTAAATATATTTAATATGTATTTCAAATAAAGGGTGCATATGCACAAATTGTGATACAAACTCATATGAATCTCAATCATGTAAAGCAGCTCATGAGATTATTGTATTGAGGTACATGGGAGAGAGATGAACCACATAGCTACAGCGGAGCCCTCAGCCTCGGGGAGAACTACTCCCTCCTCATGGGAGCAGCAGCGGTGATGAAGATGGCGGTGGAGATGGCAGCGGTGTCGATGGAGAAGCCTTCCGGGGGCACTTCCCCGCTCCGGCAGCGTGCCGGAACAGAGACTCCTGTCCCCCAGATCTTGGCCTCGCGATGGCGGTGGCTCTGGAAGGTTTCTGTGGTTTTCGTCGAACGTATCAGGGTTTTCGATCCAGGGGCTTTATATAGGCGAAGAGGCGGCGCAGGAGGGTCGAAAGGGCGACGACACCATAGGGCGGCGCGGCCAGGGCCTGGGCCGCGCCGGCCTATGGTCTGGGGGCCCAGTGCCCCCCCTCTGGTCCTTCCCGGGTGTTCTGGATGCTTCCGGTGAAAATAGGAACTTGGGCGTTGATTTCGTCCGATTCCGAGAATATTTCGTTACTAGGATTTCTGAAACCAAAAACAGCAAAAACAGGAACTGGCACTTCGGCATCTTGTTAATAGGTTAGTTCTAGAAAATGCACGAATATGACATAAAGTGTGCATAAAACATGTAGATAATATCAATAATGTGGCATGGAACATAAGAAATTATCGATACGTCGGAGACGTATCAGCATCCCCAAGCTTAGTTCTGCTCGTCCCGAGCAGGTAAAACGATAACACGTATAATTTACGGAGTGACATGCCATCATAACCTTGATCATACTATTTGTAAAGCATATGTAGTGAATGCAGCGATCAAAACAATGGTAATGACATGAGTAAACAACTGAATCATAAAGCAAAGACTTTTCATGAATAGCACTTCAAGACAAGCATCAATAAGTCTTGCATAAGAGTTAACTCATAAAGCAATAATTCATAGTAAAGGCATTGAAGCAACACAAAAGAAGATTAAGTTTCAGCGGTTGCTTTCAACTCATAACATGTATATCTCATGGATATTGTCAACATAGAGTAATATAATAAGTGCAATAAGCAAGTATGTAGGAATCAATGCACAGTTCACACAAGTGTTTGCTTCTTGAGGTGGAGAGAAATAGGTGAACTGACTCAACATTGAAAGTAAAAGAATGGTCCTCCATAGAGGAAAAGCATCGATTGCTATATTTGTGCTAGAGCTTTGATTTTGAAAACATGAAACAATTTTGTCAACGGTAGTAATAAAGCATATATATCATGTAAATTATATCTTACAAGTTGCAAGCCTCATGCATAGTGTACTAATAGTGCCCGCACCTTGTCCTAATTAGCTTGGACTACCGGATCATCACAATGCACATGTTTTGACCAAGTGTCACAAAGGGGTACCTCTATGCCGCCTGTACAAAGGTCTAAGGAGAAAGCTCGCATTGGATTTCTCGCTATTGATTATTCTTCAACTTAGACATCCATACCGGGACAACATAGACAACAGATAATGGACTCCTCTTTTATGCATAAGCATGTAACAACAATTAATAGTTTTCTCATTTGAGATTGAGGATATATGTCCAAAACTGAAACTTCCACCATGGATCATGGCTTTAGTTAGCGGCCCAATGTTCTTCTCTAACAATATGCATGCTTAACCATAAGGTGGTAGATCTCTCTTACTTCAGACAAGATGGACATGCATAGCAACTCACATGAAATTCAACAATGAATAATTGATGGCGTCCCCAGTGAACATGGTTATCGCACAACAAGCAACTTAATAAGAGATAAAGTGCATAATTACATATTCAATACCACAATAGTTTTTAAGCTATTTGTCCCATGAGCTATATATTGCAAAGGTGAATGATGGAATTTTAAAGGTAGCACTCAAGCAATTTACTTTGGAATGGCGGAAAATACCATGTAGTAGGTAGGTATGGTGGACACAAATGGCATAGTGGTTGTCTCAAGTATTTTGGATGCATGAGAAGTATTCCCTCTCGATACAAGGTTTAGGCTAGCAAGGTTTATTTGAAACAAACACAAGGATGAACCGGTGCAGCAAAACTCACATAAAAGACATATTGTAAACATTATAAGAATCTACACCGTCTTCCTTGTTGTTCAAACTCAATACTAGAAATTATCTAGACCTTAGAGAGACCAAATATGCAAACCAAATTTTAGCATGCTCTATGTATTTCTTCATTAATGGGTGCAAAGCATATGATGCAAGAGCTTAATCATGAGCACAACAATTGCCAAGTATCACATTACCCAAGACATTAATAGCAATTACTACATGTATCATTTTCCAATTCCAACCATATAACAATTTAACGAAGAAGAAACTTCGCCATGAATACTATGAGTAGAAACCAAGGACATACTTGTCCATATGCTACAGCGGAGCATGTCTCTCTCCCATAAAGTGAATGCTAGGATCCATTTTATTCAAACAAAACAAAAACAAAAACAAACCGACGCTCCAAGCAAAGCACATAAGATGTGATGGAATAAAAATATAGTTTCAGGGGAGGAACCTGATAATGTTGTCGATGAAGAAGGGGATGCCTTGGGCATCCCCAAGCTTAGACGCTTGAGTCTTCTTGATATATGCAGGGGTGAACCACCGGGGCATCCCCAAGCTTAGATCTTTCACTCTTCTTGATCATGTTGCATCATACTCCTCTCTTGATCCTTGAAAACTTCCTCCACACCAAACTCGAAACAACTCATTAGAGGGTTAGTGCACAATAAAAATTAACATATTCAGAGGTGACACAATCATTCTTAACACTTCTGGACATTGCATAATGCTACTGGACATTAATGGATCAAAGAAATTCATCCAACATAGCAAAAGAGGCAATGCGAAATAAAAGGCAGAATCTGTCAAAACAGAACAGTTCGTATTGACGAATTTTAAAATGGCACCAGACTTGCTCAAATGAAAATGCTCAAATTGAATGAAAGTTGCGTACATATCTGAGGATCATGCACGTAAATTGGCTTAATTTTCTGAGCTACCTACAGGGAGGTAGACCCAGATTCGTGACAGCAAAGAAATCTGGAACTGTGCAGTAATCCAAATCTAGTACTTACTTTACTATCAAAGACTTTACTTGGCACAACAAAACACTAAACTAAGATAAGGAGAGGTTGCTACAGTAGTAAACAACTTCCAAGACACAAATATAAAACAAAGCACTGTAGCAAAATAACACATGGGTTATCTCCCAAGAAGTTCTTTCTTTATAGCCATTAAGATGGGCTCAGCAGTTTTATTGATGCACTCGCAAGAAATAGTATTTGAAGCAAAAGAGAGCATCAAGAGGCAAATTCAAAACACATTTAAGTCTAACATGCTTCCTATGAAAAGGAATCTTGTAAATAAACAAGTTCATGAAGAGCAAAGTAACAAGCATAGGAAGATAAAACAAGTGTAGCTTCAAAAATTTCAGCACATAGAGAGGTATTTTAGTAACATAAAAATTTCTACAACCATATTTTCCTCTCTCATAATAACTTTCAGTAGCAACATGAGCAAACTCAACAATATAACTATCACATAAAGCATTCTTATCATGAGTCTCAAGCATAAAATTATTACTCTCCACATAAGCATAATCAATTTTATTAGTTGTAGTGGGAGCAAATTCAACAAAGTAGCTATCATTATTATTCTCATCATCAAATATAGGAGGCATATTGTAATCATAATCAAATTTATCCTCCATATCAGGTGGTACTAAAAGACTACTATCATTATAATCATCATAAATAGGAGGCAAAGTATCATCAAAGTAAATTTTCTCCTCCATGCCCGGGGGACTAAAAATATCATGCTCATCAAAGCCAACTTCCCCAAGCTTAGAATTTTCCATATCATTAGCAACAATGGTATTCAATGTATTCATGCTAATATGTTCCATGGGTTTTTTAATTTTCGGATCAAACCATCCATGTCTTAAATCAGGAAATAGAGTAAAAAGCTCATTGTTGTCCATTATGCCAAACTAGTGTAAACAAGAAACAAAAAGATGCAATTGCAGGATCTAAAGGAAATAGCTTTGAGTACTTACGACAGCGGAAAATAGCTTGGTAGCCGAGGTCCGGAGTGTGAGTACCTTTTACCTTTCCTCCCCGGCAACGGCGCCAGAAAATACTTGATGCTGTCCAGGACTGGCGCGGGGTTGACGAGGGAGGAAATCCCTGTTGTGTAGCTTTCTGGTCCCCGGCAACGGCGCCAGAAAATAGCTTGATGTCTACTTTCCCCCTCCTTTTCCTGTAGACAGTGTTGGGCCTCCAAGAGCAGAGGTTTGTAGAACAGCAGCAAGTTTTCCCTTAAGTGGATCACCCAAGGTTTATCGAACTCAGGGAGGAAGAGGTCAAAGATATCCCTCTCATGCAACCCTGCAACCACAAAGCAAGAAGTCTCTTGTGTCCCCAACACACCTAATAGGTGCACTAGTTCGGTGAAGAGATAGTGAAATACAGGTGGTATGAATATATATGAGCAGTAGTAACGGTGCCAGAAAATAGATTGCTGGCGTGTAGTTGATGGTGGTAGTATTGCAGCAGTAGTAACGCAGTAAAACAGTAAACAAGCAGTAGTAACTCAGCAGTATTTAGGAACAAGGCCTAGGGATTACACTTTCACTAGTGGACACTCTCAACATTGATCACATAACAGAATAGATAAATGCATACTCTACACTCTTGTTGGATGATGAACGCATTGCGTAGGATTACACGAACCCTCAATGCCGGAGTTAACAAGCTCCACAATTTGTTCATATTTAAGTAACCTTATAGTGTAAGATAGATCAAAAGACTAAACCAAGTACTAACATAGCATGCACACTGTCACCTTCATGCATATGTAGGAGGAATAGATCACATCAATATTATCATAGCAATAGTTAACTTCACAATCTACAAGAGATCATGATCATAGCATAAACCAAGTACTAACACGGTGCACACACTGTCACCTTTACACACGTGCAGGAGGAATAGAACTACTTTAATAACTTTGCTAGAGTAGCACATAGATAAATTGTGATACAAACTCATATGAATCTCAATCATGTAAAGCAGCTCATGAGATTATTGTATTGAGGTACATGGGAGAGAGATGAACCACATAGCTACAGCGGAGCCCTCAGCCTCGGGGAGAACTACTCCCTCCTCATGGGAGCAGCAGCGGTGATGAAGATGGCGGTGGAGATGGCAGCGGTGTCGATGGAGAAGCCTTCCGGGGTCACTTCCCCGCTCCGGCAGCGTGCCGGAACAGAGACTCCTGTCCCCCAGATCTTGGCCTCGCGATGGCGGCGGCTCTGGAAGGTTTCTGTGGTTTTCGTCGAACGTATCAGGGTTTTCGATCCAGGGGCTTTATATAGGCGAAGAGGCGGCGCAGGAGGGTCGAAAGGGCGATGACACCATAGGGCGGCGCGGCCAGGGCCTGGGCCGCGCCGGCCTATGGTCTGGGGGCCCAGTGCCCCCCCTCTGGTCCTTCCCGGGTGTTCTGGATGCTTCCGGTGAAAATAGGAACTTGGGCGTTGATTTCGTCCGATTCCGAGAATATTTCGTTACTAGGATTTCTGAAACCAAAAACAGCAGAAAACAGGAACTGGCACTTCGGCATCTTGTTAATAGGTTAGTTCCAGAAAATGCACGAATATGACATAAAGTGTGCATAAAACATGTAGATAACATCAATAATGTGGCATGGAACATAAGAAATTATCGATACGTCGGAGACGTATCAGGCATCTCGAAACTTTTCCATCAATCCAAGAAGAGTATCGGGAGCTTCGTCTCGAGGGAACATGGTTTTGTAAACAAGGGTCAAGGTTCTCGTGCAGAATTTAAGGAATTTGTGAACCTGACAGGCGCGGTCTTGGAACCTGACAATCTGTTGGGTCCGCTCGGGAGTGGCCCAGAACAGACAGCCGTGGTTAAGAGAAAGGTTAACGAGGAGGTTCGTTCTTACATTCACCCTTTGATACGTCTCCGACATATCGATAATTTCTTATGTTCCATGCCACATTATTGATGTTATCTACATGTTTTATGCACACTTTATGTCATATTCGTGCATTTTTTGGAACTAACCTATTAACAAGATGCCGAAGTGCCAGTTGCTGTTTTCTGCTGTTTTTGGTTTCAGAAATCCTAGTAAGGAAATATTCTCGGAATTGGACGAAATCAAAGCCCAGGGGCCTATTTTTCCACGAAGCTTCCAGAAGTCCGAAGACGAAACGAAGTGGGGCCACAGGGTGCCCAAACCCTAGGGCGGCGCGGCCCACTCCCTGGCCGCGCCGGCCTATGGTGTGGGGCCCCTGTGCCCCCTCCTGACTTGCCCTTCCGCCTACTTAAAGCCTCCGTGACGAAACCCCCAGTACCGAGAGCCACGATACGGAAAACCTTCCAGAGACGCCGCCAACGCCGATCCCATCTCGGGGGATCCAGGAGATCGCCTCCGGCACCCTGCCGGAGAGGGGAATCATCTCCCGGAGGACTCTACACCGCCATGGTCGCCTCCGGTGTGATGTGTGAGTAGTCTAACCCTGGACTATGGGTCCATAGTAGTAGCTAGATGGTTGTCTTCTCCCCATTGTGCTATCATTGTCGGATCTTGTGAGCTGCCTAACATGATCAAGATCATCTATCTGTAATTCTATATGTTGCGTTTGTTGGGTTCCGATGAATAGAGAATACTTGTTATGTTGATTATCAAAGTTATATCTACGTGTTGTTTATGATCTTGCATGCTTTCCGTTACTAGTAGATGCTCTGGCCAAGTAGATGCTTGTAACTCCAAGAGGGAGTACTTATGCTCGATAGTGGGTTCATGCTCGCATTGACACCGGGACGATGTGAGAAAGTTCTAAGGTTGTGTTGTGCTTTGTTGCCACTAGGGATAAAACATTGATGCTATGTCTAAGGATGTAGTTGTTGATTACATTACGCACCATACTTAATGCAATTGTCTGTTGCTTTGCAACTTAATACTGGAGGGTTCGGATGATAACACGAAGGTGGACTTTTTAGGCATAGATGCAGTTGGATGGCGGTCTATGTACTTTGTCGTAATGCCCAATTAAATCTCACTATACTCATCATGATATGTATGTGCATGGTCATGCTCTCTTTATTTGTCAATTGCCCAACTGTAATTTGTTCACCCAACATGCTGTTCATCTTATGGGAGAGACACCTCTAGTGAACTGTGGACCCCGGTCCAATTCTCTTTACTGAAATACAATCTACTGCAATACTTGTTCTACTGTTTTCTGCAAACAATCATCTTCCACACAATACGGTTAACTCTTTGTTACAGCAAGCCGGTGAGATTGACAACCTCACTGTTTCGTTGGGGCAAAGTACTTTGGTTGTGTTGTGCAGGTTCCACGTTGGCGCCGGAATCCCTGGTGTTGCGCCGCACTACATCTCGCCGCCATCAACCTTCAACGTGCTTCTTGACTCCTACTGGTCCGATTAAACCTTGGTTTCTTACTGAGGGAAACTTGCCGTTGTGCGCATCACACCTTCCTCTTGGGGTTCCCAACGGACGTGCCAACCACACGCATCAAGCAAATTTCTGGCGCCGTTGCCGGGGAGATCAAGACACGCTGCAAGGGGAGTCTCCACTTCTCAATCTCTTTACTTTGTTTTTGTCTTGCTTAGTTTTATTTACTACTTTGTTTGCTGCACTAAATCAAAATACAAAAAAATTAGCTGCTAGTTTTACTTTATTTGCTATCTTGTTTGCTATATCAAAAACACAAAAAAATAGTTTACTTGCATTTACTTTATCTAGTTACTGTTGCTAAAATGGCCAACGCTGAAAATACTAAGTTGTGTGACTTCACAACCACAAATAATAATGATTTCTTATGCACACCTATTGCTCCACCTGCTACTACAGCAGAATTCTTTGAAATTAAACCTGCTTTACTGAATCTTGTTATGCGAGAGCAATTTTCAGTGTTAGTTACGATGATCTTGCTGCCCATCTTAATAATTTTGTTGAACTATGTGAAATGCAAAAATATAAAGATGTAGATGGTGATATTATTAAACTAAAATTGTTCCCTTTCTCATTAAGAGGAAGAGCTAAAGATTGGTTGCTATCTCTGCCTAAGAATAGTATTGATTCATGGACTAAATGCAAGGATGCTTTTATTGGTAGATATTATCCCCCTGCTAAAATTATATCTTTGAGGAGTAGCATAATGAATTTTAAACAATTAGATACTGAACATGTTGCTCAAGCTTGGGAAAGAATGAAATCTCTGGTTAAAAATTGCCCAACCCATGGACTGACTACTTGGATGATCATCCAAACCTTCTATGCAGGACTAAATTTTTCTTCGCAGAATTTATTGGATTCAGCTGCTGGAGGTACCTTTATGTCCCTCACTCTTGGTGAAGCAACAAAGCTTCTTGATAATATGATGATCAACTACTCTGAATGGCACACGGAAAGAGCTCCACAAGGTAAGAAGGTAAATTCTGTCGAAGAAACCTCTTCCTTGAGTGATAAGATTGATGCTATTATGTCTATGCTTGTGAATGATAAGACTAATATTGATCCTAATAATGTTCCATTAGCTTCATTGGTTGCACAAGAAGAACATGTTGATGTAAACTTCATTAAAAATAATAATTTCAACAACAATGCTTACCGGAACAATTCTAGTAACAACTATAGGCTATATCCTTATAATAATGGCAACGGCTATGGTAATTCTTATGGGAATTCTTACAACAATAATAGGAGTTCACCCCCTGGACTTGAAGCCATGCTTAAAGAATTTATTAGTACACAAACTGCTTTTAACAAATCTGTTGAAGAAAAGCTTGGGAAAATTGATATACTTGCTTCTAAAGTCGATAGTCTTGCTGCTGATGTTGATCTTTTGAAATCAAAATTTTTGCCTAATGAGAATCATCATAATAAAATTGTTACTACAGCAAATGCCATCCAAGTTAGAATTAATGAGAATATAAGATTAATGGCTGAACTGCGTGCTAGGTGGGATAGAGAAGAAAATGAAAAACTAGCTAAAGAGAAGAATGTAGCTAAAGTTTGGACTATTACCACCACTAGTAATGCTAATGCTACACATGTTGCTGCACCTCCTACTAATACTAATAAAAGAATTGGTGTTAGCAATGTTTCCACTTCTAATACAAAGCGCGAAAAACTGCCTGAAACTGCTAAAACTGCTGAAACTGCCTGTGATAAAGCTGCTGAAATTTTTTCCAACATTGGGGATGATGATCCCATTGCTTTAGATTATAATGGTTTGAATTTTGATGATTGCCACATCTCTGAAGTTATAAAGTTCTTGCGAAAACTTGCTAAAAGTCCTAATGCTAGTGCTATAAATTTGGCTTTCACACATCATATTACAAATGCTCTCATTAAAGCTAGAGAAGAGAAACTAGAGCGCAAGGCTTCTATTCCTAAAAAGCTAGAGGATGGTTGGGAGCCCATCATTAAGATGAAGGTTAAAGATTTTGATTGTAATGCTTTATGTGATCTTGGTGCAAGTATTTCTGTTATGCCTAAGAAAATTTATAATATGCTTGACTTACAACCGCTGAAAAATTGTTATTTGGATGTTAATCTTGCTGATCATTCTACAAAGAAACCTTTGGGGAAAGTTGATAATGTTCACATTACTGTTAACAATAACCTTGTTCCCGTTGATTTTGTTGTCTTGGATATTGAATGCAATGCATCTTGTCCCATTATATTGGGAAGACCTTTTCTTCGAACTGTTGGTGCTATCATTGATATGAAGGAAGGTAATATAAAATATCAATTTCCTCTCAAGAAAGGTATAGAACACTTCCCTAGAAAGAGAATGAAGGTACCTTTTGATTCCATTATGAGAACAAATTATGATGTTGACACTTCGTCTCTTGATAATACTTGATACACACTTTCTGCGCCTAGCTGAAAGGCGTTAAAGAAAAGCGCTTATGGGAGACAACCCATGTTTTTACCTACAGTACTTTATTTTTATTTTGTGTCTTGGAAGTTGTTTACTACTGTAGCAACCTCTCCTTATCTTAGTTTTGTGTTTTGTTGTGCCAAGTTAAGCCGTTGATAGAAAAGTAAGTACTAGATTTGGATTACTGCGCAGTTCCAGATTTCTTTGCTGTCACGAATCTGGGTCCACCTCCCTGTAGGTAGCTCAGAAAATTTAGCCAATTTACGTGCATGATCCTCAGATATGTACGCAACTTTCATTCAATTTGAGCATTTTCATTTGAGCAAGTCTGGTGCCATTTTAAAATTCGTCAATACGAACTGTTCTGTTTTGACAGATTCTGCCTTTTATTTCGCATTGCCTCTTTTGCTATGTTGGATGAATTTCTTTGATCCACTAATGTCCAGTAGCATTATGCAATGTCCAGAAGTGTTAAGAATGATTGTGTCACCTCTGAATATGTTAATTTAAATTGTGCACTAACCCTCTAATGAGTTGTTTCGAGTTTGGTGTGGAGGAAGTTTTCAAGGATCAAGAGAGGAGTATGATGCAACATGATCAAGGAGAGTGAAAGCTCTAAGCTTGGGGATGCCCCGGTGGTTCACCCCTGCATATTCTAAGAAGACTCAAGCGTCTAAGCTTGGGGATGCCCAAGGCATCCCCTTCTTCATCGACAACATTATCAGGTTCCTCCCCTGAAACTATATTTTTATTCCATCACATCTTATGTGCTTTTTCTTGGAGCGTCGGTTTGTTTTTGTTTTTGTTTTGTTTGAATAAAATGGATCCTAGCATTCACTTTATGGGAGAGAGACACGCTCCGCTGTAGCATATGGACAAGTATGTCCTTGGTTTCTACTCATAGTATTCATGGCGAAGTTTCTTCTTCGTTAAATTGTTATATGGTTGGAATTGGAAAATGATACATGTAGTAATTGCTATTAATGTCTTGGGTAATGTGATACTTGGCAATTGTTGTGCTCATGATTAAGCTCTTGCATCATATGCTTTGCACCCATTAATGAAGAAATACATAGAGCATGCTAAAATTTGGTTTGCATATTTGGTTTCTCTAAGGTCTAGATAATTTCTAGTATTGAGTTTGAACAACAAGGAAGACGGTGTAGAGTCTTATAATGTTTTCAATATGTCTTTTATGTGAGTTTTGCTGCACCGGTTCATCCTTGTGTTTGTTTCAAATAAGCCTTGCTAGCCTAAACCTTGTATCGAGAGGGAATACTTCTCATGCATCCAAAATACTTGAGACAACCACTATGCCATTTGTGTCCACCATACCTACCTACTACATGGTATTTTCCGCCATTCCAAAGTAAATTGCTTGAGTGCTACCTTTAAAATTCCATCATTCACCTTTGCAATATATAGCTCATGGGACAAATAGCTTAAAAACTATTGTGGTATTGAATATGTAATTATGCACTTTATCTCTTATTAAGTTGCTTGTTGTGCGATAACCATGTTCACTGGGGACGCCATCAACTATTCATTGTTGAATTTCATGTGAGTTGCTATGCATGTCCGTCTTGTCTGAAGTAAGAGAGATCTACCACCTTATGGTTAAGCATGCATAATGTTAGAGAAGAACATTGGGCCGCTAACTAAAGCCATGATCCATGGTGGAAGTTTCAGTTTTGGACATATATCCTCAATCTCAAATGAGAAAATTATTAATTGTTGTTACATGCTTATGCATAAAAGAGGAGTCCATTATCTGTTGTCTATGTTGTCCCGGTATGGATGTCTAAGTTGAAGAATAATCAATAGCGAGAAATCCAATGCGAGCTTTCTCCTTAGACCTTTGTACAGGCGGCATAGAGGTACCCCTTTGTGACACTTGGTAAAAACATATGCATTGTGATGATCCGGTAGTCCAAGCTAATTAGGACAAGGTGCGGGCACTATTAGTACACTATGCATGAGGCTTGCAACTTATAAGATATAATTTACATGATGCATATGCTTTATTACTACCGTTGACAAAATTGTTTCATGTTTTCAAAATCAAAGCTCTAGCACAAATATAGCAATCGATGCTTTTCCTCTATGGAGGACCATTCTTTTACTTTTAATGTTGAGTCAGTTCACCTATTTCTCTCCACCTCAAGAAGCAAACACTTGTGTGAACTGTGCATTGATTCCTACATATTTGCTTATTGCACTTATTATATTACTCTATGTTGACAATATCCATGAGATATACATGTTACAAGTTGAAAGCAACTGCTGAAACTTAATCTTCTTTTGTGTTGCTTCAATACCTTTACTTTGAATTATTGCTTTATGAGTTAACTCTTATGCAAAACTTATTGATGCTTGTCTTGAAGTGCTATTCATGAAAAGTCTTTGCTTTATGATTCACTTGTTTACTCATGTCATATACATTGTTTTGATCGCTGCATTCACTACATATGCTTTACAAATAGTATGATCAAGGTTATGATGGCATGTCACTCGAAATTATACGTGTTATCGTTTTACCTGCTGGACGAGCAGAACTAAGCTTGGGGATGCTGATACGTCTCCGACGTATCGATAATTTCTTATGTTCCATGCCACATTATTGATGTTATCTACATGTTTTATGCACACTTTATGTCATATTCGTGCATTTTACTGGAACTAACCTATTAACAAGATGCCGAAGTGCCGATTCTTTGTTTTACTGTTTTTGGTTTCGTAAATCCTAGTAAGGAAATATTCTCGGAATTGGACGAAATCAAAGCCCAGGGGCCTATTTTTCCACGAAGCTTCCAGAAGTCCGAAGACGAAACGAAGTGGGGCCACAGGGTGCCCAAACCCTAGGGCGGCGCGGCCCACCCCCTGGCCGCACCGGCCTATGGTGTGGGCCCCCTGTGCCCCCTCCTGACTTGCCCTTCCGCCTACTTAAAGCCTCCGTGACGAAACCCCCAGTACCGAGAGCCACGATACGGAAAACCTTCCAGAGACGCCGCCAACGCCGATCCCATCTCGGGGGATCCAGGAGATCGCCTCCGGCACCCTGCCGGAGAGGGGAATCATCTCCCGGAGGACTCTACACCGCCATGGTCGCCTCCGGTGTGATGTGTGAGTAGTCTACCCCTGGACTATGGGTCCATAGCAGTAGCTAGATGGTTGTCTTCTCCCCATTGTGCTAACATTGTCGGATCTTGTGAGCTGCCTAACATGATCAAGATCATCTATCTGTAATTCTATATGTTGCGTTTGTTGGGATCCGATGAATAGAGAATACTTGTTATGTTGATTATCAAAGTTATATCTACGTGTTGTTTATGATCTTGCATGCTTTCCGTTACTAGTAGATGCTCTGGCCAAGTAGATGCTTGTAACTCCAAGAGGGAGTACTTATGCTCGATAGTGGGTTCATGCCTGCATTGACACAGGGACGATGGAAAGTTCTAAGGTTGTGTTGTCTTTGTTGCCACTAGGGATAAAACATTGATGCTATGTCTAAGGATGTAGTTGTTGATTACATTACGCACCATACTTAATGCAATTGTCTGTTGCTTTGCAACTTAATACTGGAGGGGGTTCGGATGATAACCTGAAGGTGGACTTTTTAGGCATAGATGCAGTTGGATGGCGGTCTATGTACTTTGTCGTAATGCCCAATTAAATCTCACTATACTCATCATGATATGTATGTGCATGGTCATGCTCTCTTTATTTGTCAATTGCCCAACTGTAATTTGTTCACCCAACATGCTGTTCGTCTTATGGGAGAGACACCTCTAGTGAACTGTGGACCCCGGTCCAATTCTCTTTACTGAAATACAATCTACTACAATACTTGTTCTACTGTTTTCTGCAAACAATCATCTTCCACACAATATGGTTAACTCTTTGTTACAGCAAGCCGGTGAGATTGACAACCTCACTGTTTCGTTGGGGCAAAGTACTTTGGTTGTGTTGTGCAGGTTCCACGTTGGCGCCGGAATCCCTGGTGTTGCACCGCACTACATCTCGCCGCCATCAACCTTCAACGTGCTTCTTGACTCCTACTGGTCCGATTAAACCTTGGTTTCTTACTGAGGGAAACTTGCCGCTGTGCGCATCACACCTTCCTCTTGGGGTTCCCAACGGACGTGCCAACCACACGCATCACCCTTTCATCTTCAGCAGCAGCGTCGAGAACAGAACCTATCAAGCGAAAGAACAAGAAATTCAAAAAAAAGGGGGAACAGCAAAAGACAGAAGAAGTTCTGGGTTGAAAAAGCATACCTAACATATCCACACTAGTTTCAGTCATTAGCTCGAGCATACTATTTTCTCGAGTAGTTGCTTTTTCAGCTTCCGAAATAGCAGCTTCCTTGGCAGTTATGGCTTCTTTAGCTTGTTGAAGGGCAATTTTCTCTCTTTCGGATGCTTTGCGGGATTGCTCCATCATCGCAAGAGTTTGCTTTTTCATGGACTGAAGTTGTTGACGAAGTTCTTGCAAATCTTGCGAGGAGTGTTTACTTGAAGAACCTTCGACAAGGTCATCATCAACAAGTGTTTTCTTCGAGAAGGAGGAAGCAGGAAAAGTATCGGCAGGATGAGGATTTGCGGAGTAGTTATCAAATATCAACTGGAAAAGAAAATTTCAGTATCAATGATCACGCAAAATAGAATTCCATTGATCTTCGGGAAATTTACATAGATATTACAGAAGGAGTTTTTCAAAAGAATTACTACGACAGTTGTCGCCAAAGCTACTGTGACGACAACATCAAAAGAAACAGTAAAAATAAAAACAGAAAAAGATAAGGCATTCTACTAGACCTCCGGCTTCGACGAGCTAGGAGTAGAAGTTGGCTTGCATCCAAGATAGGCAAGGATCTTCTTTGAGTTGGGCTTTGCAGCCCTGATCAGCGCTTGCCATTTTTTGGTCTCCATCTCCTGCGTGTCGCCAACTTTGGTCCAGTCAATGCTTTGCTGGCTGTCAGCAACCAGGGCGACAGTGCTTTCAACGGCAACTTTCATATTTTCTTGGCGAAGCTTCAGTCCAAGATCTTCTGCGGGGTTAAAGCACTTGGCAAGAGCAAGAAAGCCCTGATCAATGCCTTCGCGTGCTTCATCTCCGTGAAACTCAAGGAAAGCAAGTGCGTCAAGAAGAGGATCATTGTCGGGATCTTCAAGTTCATATTCTTGAGATGTTTTCCCTGTCGAGGCAAAAAAGTTATTGGTCAACAAGCAAGTAAAGAAAAGCAATTCCAAAGAATGCAAAATAGATCGGGCACTTACTGACAAAGCGGCGGCTTTGTGATTCCAAGCGCTTGGTAATCGCTTCTTCACGAGGAGATTGTGCGGTTTTATGCTCGCTCAAAGCAGTCTCGGCGTCATGAAGCCTCTTTTGAAGTCCTTTGACACCAGCAGCGTCGGCCTTGGCCTTGTCAGCCTCTGCCCTAGCCTTACTAGCATCTGATTCGGCCTTCTAACGAGCCTCCTCACTTTGCTCTAATTTTTGAGCAAGTGTGTCGGCACGTTTGTTGGCCTCTGCCAGTTTTTCTGCCAAGATAGTTAAATCCAGTCAAAATCACGACAAGAAAGGAGTGAGAAGGGAAGGGTAAAGAGAAGCAAAAAGACATTACCTTCAGCTTTGCTAGCATACTCGCGGTACCCAACGAATTGGGCACCGAAGCGGATGAATTCCTTAATCAAAGGCTGTTAAAGAAAGATAGAGAAAGAAAGCGTCGGTAGGGGAAAAAGTGCGATAGCACAAAATGAAAAGAAGCAAACAGTGAAAACATCGACAGCACCAGAAAGCATTCAAGGACTTACATCATACAAAAGAGGATTTGAGGAGCTACCCAATTGTAAGGTAGGCTCTGTGATTGATTCAACCCTCGCCCTTTTTGGTGAAGGGACAAGGGGGCTTGCAGGAGGAGTAGGTGCGTCGGTGTTTTGTTGAGGAGGCGAAGATTCTTCTCCTTCAGCTTGCACTTCAGAAACAACTAGAGTATGCGACGTACTCGTTTGAGCAGTCGCATCAATAGCTGGCATTTCTTCCTCGTCACCACTACGATTAAATGGCGACAGTATAAGAAGCAAGATAGACAAAAATCTTCAAGAGGCAAAGCAATAAGAAACAAGGGGTGACTTACGAACTGACGAGGGCATCAAGGTATGGATCGAAAGCCGCTTTCCAATTTGAAGGAGCAGCTTCTTCGGCTTTGGAGGTGCCGAAATCTTCGACGTATGTCCTCTTCCTCTTGTTCTTTGGAGAAACATCAGGAGGAGGAGAGTGTGCCGATGTGGTACCCTCGGATTCAGCTTCCTTTTCAGAGGATCCTGCAGATTTTCGAGAACATGCGGGTTCACCCGAGGGCAAGGAGCACCCTGGTTGTCATCAGTGACAACGGGTCGTTCTTTGACTTCTCCACCTTCAGGAAGGGGAGGAAGAGAGACAAGATCTGGATGGTTCTATAAAAAATAAAGAGGCATGTCAATAAAAGAATTATGCAAAGGATGGCAACCAAAAATGAGCAAGTCGACAAAGGTTACCTTGGGGAGCGCATTGGTGGCTCTATATGGTTTTACGCGACAAGAAGAGGGGACATCATCTTTCTTGCTGAGGGAGGAGATTTTCCGGACAAGTTTTTCTAAATCCTTGACCGGCAAATTCACCGACAGCCGATCCACATCATTGTCGCCAGCATACTTCCAGAGGGGATTTTTGTGAGCCTGCAGAGGCTGCACTCTGATCCTAAGGAAATAGGCCGTGATTTGGATACCCGACAGTTCTTTACCGCGGGTACTTTGAAGCTCGTGGATGCGGGTCATCAGTGCCTCCGTCGCCGTTTTTTCTTCGTCGGTAGCCTCTGCATCCCAGGAGCGGCGGCGATAGATTTTCTCGGCACCATCAAAAGGAGGAATGTTGTCTTCAATACACCCATGATTCTCCTCGTGGATGTACAGCCATTTTTTGCGCCACCCTTGAACTGATTCAGGGAATTTGGCATCGAAGTACTCGACATCAGGGCGCACGCAGATACAAACACCGCCTATGTTATAGGCGACATTGGCAGAGCCATTACGGCGACACAAAAAGATGCGTTTCCATAACGCCCAGTTAGGCTGAACGCCGAGGAAGGATTCACAAAGAGTGATGAAGATGTAAATATGGAGGATAGAGTTGGGTGTGAGGTGATGAAGTTGCAATCCGTAAACAAAAAGCAACCCACGGAGAAAATTGTGAATGGGGGCAGAGAGGCCGCGGATGAGATGATCGACGAAACTAACCCGATACTCCATTGGAGGGGTTGGGTAGCTCTCTTCGCTGGGGAAGCACAGCGCCTTTGGCTTCTTGCTGATCCCCAGTTTCTTCAGGAGGTTGATGTCTTGGGCAGAGATTTTGGATCTCTCCCACTCAGCGCTCCCCAGATCTGCGGAAGCCATCTTTGATTCAGGAGTGTTGTGCCTGATCAATCTGCGCGGTGGCATCAACAATGGCGCATGAGTACAGTGTGAGAGTGGTTGAGCTCAAGGAGTTATGGGACGCAAGAGGGGATTTTTGCAGAGGAGAACGGAGGAGCGGCACGAGAGAAAGTGCTGGAGGAAGAAGATGGAGACCTTAAATAAGAGGTGCGGCGAATCGGCGCACCGTTGGATGGAAAAAATGTGAGCCAGATAGCGTACACGTGGAGCAAGGGTACAAAAGTAATTTCACCCTAGAAGAGTTACAGTGCGTGCACCAGGAAAAGCGGAGGACGTGTGTCCCCCACTTGCACGACGTGTCAATACGATGCGTAATTTGGGCCCGCAAGGCAGTGAGAGAGAACTTCTCGCGATTTCCAGGAACAGCGGTCGTGGCTATCGTCAGCAATGATGTCATCTTAACAAGAGAAAATTTTGACTCAACAGTTTCATAAAAAGTCGACAGCAAAAGATATTGGAGAGCCTTTGATCAAATACAAGTTTTTGATCAAATGCTCGGGGGCTACTTTGGAAAAATGAAAAATTCGAGAAAGACAAAATAGAAATGGTGTGAGCCTATGATCAAATACAAATATTTGCTCATAGCCTCGGGGGCTACTCCCATCGGGAGCGCTGTTCGCGCACCCGAGAGATTTGAAAATTTCGGGAGAGAATGAAAATATAGCGACATAAGGCGTGGAGCCTACACCCAAGCACAAGTCCTTGGCTGTAGCCTCGGGGGCTACTCCCATCGGGAACGCTGTTCGCGTACCCGATGAAATTATAAAAAAGAAAGATAGAAGAACAAGAGAGTATATTCTGACTTATAAGTAACTCTACATATACTCCCATCGGGAGATCAATATAAGTCATCCGTTGACTCAATAAAATGTGCCATTCCAACAGCCGAATAAGCACTCGACAATATATTCTCAGAACGCCAAAGTTGCGAACAATTTCTGAATGCCGCAAAACTTTGCGAAGGTAAGACCCCAGATCCATTCTGTGTGGCGTGGCGCCGTCTCTGACGTCGGTTTGCTACTTTTATCCGTATCAACAGATACGAAGAAAAATCCTAATGGACGCGTTAGGTACCCGATAAATATGATTGGGACTCGACAGAATGGTAAGACCTTAAGCAGCACCTGTCGAAGTTTACACCAGTATCCCGAGATCATGTCCAGGGACGTGATCTTGAAGTAGGTTTTTGCGGATTGCCACTAGAGCAGTTAACTAGTACCTGATCCGTCAGATGAACTAGCCCCAACTACCATTATCCCTGTACAATATAGAAATTCATATGCAAAGAAATATGGAGAAAGTCAAAGCTACCGAATAAATATAACGGTGGAGATTTTCCCTGACTCTACGATTCAAGCAAAATCTCGGGGGCTACTGACATAGGCATTCCCAATGGGCCTGCCGAAGATAGTACCCGGGGTTTACTGAAGGCCCACGACTCGAAGAATAAGAAGAATCGGAAGCCCAAGTTGATATTAAGGAAAGCTAGAGTTGTATTAGGAGATAATATTTGTAATCCTGCGGGATGAGTTGGAAACCCTCCCGGACTCTGTAACTTGTACAATACGAATCCCTCGGCTCCACCTCCTATATAAGGGGGAGTCGAGGGACAAAGATAGCATCGAATCGTTGTCTCACAAACCCTAGTTTCCACATCGTCGAGTACTTTTCGGCTGAAACCTTCGAGATCTACTTGCCCTCTACTTCTAACTAAACCCTAGTCTACAACCCGTAGGCATTGACAAGTTAATCCCTTGTCAGAAGGGATTGCCAAAAACCATTCCCTTAGTATGCAACTTGTTTACCATGTTCAAATTCTTGATAATGATCCTGCTCCAATTACTATTAATGAGAAGAGTTTTTCTTATGCCAAAAATAATGATACTTTTATGCATATGAACCATGATATTTTTAGTCCCCCAAGCATGGAGGAGAAAATTTACTTTGATGATACTTTACCTCCTATACATGATGATTACAATGATGACTATCATATTTTCAGTCCACCCACTATTGAGGAGAAAATTAATTATGATTACAATATGCCTCCTATATATGATGATTATGGTGATGAGAATAATAATGATAGCTATTTTATTGAATTTGCTCCCACTACAATTAATAGTAATGACTATGCTTATGTGGAGAGTAATAATTTTATGCATGTAGCTCATGATAAGAATCTTTCATGTGATAGTTATATTGTTGAGTTTGTTCATGATGCTACTGAAAATCTTTATGAGAGAGGACAATATGGTTGTAGGGATTTTCATGTTACTAAAACACCTCTCTTTTTGCTGAAAATCTTGAAGTTGCGCTTGTCTTATTTTCCTATGCTTATTGCATTATGCTTACATGACTTGTTTATTTACAAGATTCCTTTTCATAGGAAGTGGGTCAGACTTAAAAGCGTTTCTTATTTGCTTTTGATGCTCTCTCTCGCTTCAACTCTTATTACTTGCGAGAGCATCATTAAAATTACTGAGCCCATCTTAATGGCTATAAAGAAAACACTTCTTGAGAGATAACCCATGTTTTTATTTTGCTACTGTTTTGTTGTGTCTTGGAAGTTTTTACTACTGTAGCAACCTCTCCTTATCATGTTTATTTCGTTTTTGTGCCATGTAAAGTCTTTGATAGAAAGTTGATACTAGATTTGGATTTCCGCGCAGGAACAGATTTTTAACTGTCACGAATTTGAGCTGTTCTCTCTGTAGGAGAATCTAAAAATTCTGTAAAAATTCGTGAGTAATCCGCAAATATGTACGCAACTTTCATTAAATTTGAGCTTCTTCATCTGAGCATGTTAAGTGCCTCGGAAAAATTAGTCTTTACGGACTGTTCTGTTTTGACAGATTCTGCCTTTTATTTCGCATTGCCTCTTTTACTGTGTTTGAGTGGGTTTCTTTGCTCCATTAAATTTCAGTAGCCTTGGGTAATGTACAGAAGTGTTGGGAATGATTGTGTCCTCGCTGAACATGTGAATTTTTGATTATGCACTAACCCTCTAATGAGATTGTTTTGAGTCTGGTGTGGAGGAAGTTTTCAAGGATCAAGAGAGGAGGATGATATAATATGATCAAGAAGAATGAAAAGTCTAAGCTTGGGGATGCCCCCGTGGTTCATCCCTGCATATTTCAAGAAGACTCAAGCATCTAAGCTTGGGGATGCCCAAGGCATCCCCTTCTTCATTAACCACTTATCAGGTCACCTCTAGTGAAACTATATTTTTATTCCGTCACATCTTATGTGCTTTACTTGGAGCGTCTGTGTGCTTTTATTTTCGTTTTGTTATTTTCATTCTCTGAATAAATTCGGATCCTAACATGCTTGTGTGGGAGAAAGACACGCTCCGCTTTTTCATATGAACACTGGTGTTCTTCGTTTTACTTTTAATGTTCATGGCAAAAGCTGAAAGCCGCTGCACTTATTGCTATTTGGTTGGAAACAGAAAATGCTTCATGTGGTAATTGGTATATTGTCTTGAATAATTTGATACTTGGCAATTGTTTTGAGCTCTCAAGTAGATCATGTTTAAGCTCTTGCATCATGTAGTTTAAACCTATTAGTGGAGAACTACCGTAGAGCTTGTTGAAATTTGGTTTGCATGATTGGTCTCTCTAAGGTCTAGATATTTTCTGGTAAAAGTGTTTGAGCAATAAGGAAGACAGTGTAGAGTCTTATAATGCTTTCAATATGTTCTTATGTAAGTTTTGCTGTACCGGTTCATACTTGTGTTTGCTTCAAACAACCTTGCTAGCCAAAGCCTTGTACTGAGAGGGAATGCTTCTCGTGCATCCAAAACCTTGAGCCAAAACCTATGCCATTTGTGTCCACCATAACTACCTACTATGTGGTATTTCTCTGCCATTCCAAGTAAATACTTCATGTGCTACCTTTAAACAATTCAGAAGTTATTATCTCTTGTCTGTGTCAATGTTTTATAGCTCATGAGGAAGTATGTGGTGTTTTATCTTTCAATCTTGTTGGGCAGACTTTCACCAATGGACTAGTGGCTTCATCCGCTTATCCAATAATTTTGCAAAAAGAGCTGGCAACGGGGTTTCCAGCCCCAATTAATTAACTTTCATTAATAATTCTCTTCACATGTTTTGCCCTGATTCATCAGTAAGCAACTTAATTTTGCAAATAGACACTCCTCCATGGTATGTGAAATGTTGGAAGGCACCCGAGGATTCGGTTATCCATGGTTTATGAAATAAAAAGGTTGGGAGGAGTGTCATCCATAAATAAAACTAAAGTACATGTGTAAACAGAAGAGAAGAGGGATGATCTACCTTGCTGGTAGAGATAACGTCCTTCATGGGAGCCACTCTTTGAAAGTCTGTTTGGCGAGGGGGTTAGAGTGCCCACTACCATTCGTTGACAACAACAAACACCTCTCAAAACTTTACTTTTATGCTCTCTATATGATTTCAAAACTTGAAAAGCTCTGGCACATGATGTAATCCCTGCTTCCCTCTGCGAAGGGCCTTTCTTTTACTTTATGTTGAGTCAGTTTACCTACTTCTTTCTATCTTAGAAGCAAACACTTGTATCAACTGTGTGCATTGATTCTTACATGCTTGCTTATTGCACTCATCATATTACTTTGTGTTGACAATTATCCATGAGATATACAATTTGAAAGTTGAAAGCAACTGCTGAAACTTAAATCTTCCTTTGGGTTGCTTCAAAACCTTCTATTAAGAATCTATTGCTTTATGAGTTAACTCTTATGCAAGACTTTTTGATGCTTGTCTTGAAAGTACTATTCATGAAAAGTCTTTGCTATATGATTCAGTTGTTTAGTCATTATCTATTTGTTAGTAAACTATAGACCATTGCTTTGAGTCACTTCATTCATCTCATATGCTTTACAATTGTATTGATCAAGATTATGTTGGTAGCATGTCACTTCAGAAATTATTCTTTTTATCGTTTACCTACTCGAGGGCGAGTAGGAACTAAGCTTGCGGATGCTTGATACGTCTCAAACGTATCTATAATTTCTGATGTTCCATGCTTATATTATACCAATTGCTACATGTTTTATATACACTTTATATCAATTTTATGCATTTTCCGGGACTAACCTATTAACAAGATGCCGAAGTGCAAGTTCCTATTTTTTGCTGTTTTTGGTTTCAGAAATTCTACACAGGAAATATTCTCGGAATTGCGCTAAACAAAAGCCAAACCTTCTATTTTCCCGAGGGACACACGGAGCCAGAAGGGCAAGCCCGGGGGAGGCCTAGGGCCTCCTCCCCACAGGGTGGCGCGGCCAGGCCCCCAGGCGCGCCCAGGTGTGGGGAGGCCACCCCTGGCTCCCCCGATGCTTCCCCTTCGCCTATATATTCCTTCGTCTCCGAAAACCCTAGGACGATAAGTCATATTCCACGAAGAGTTCCGTAGCCGCCGCCATCGCGAAGCCAAGTTCGGGGGATAGTAGTCTCTGTTCCGGCACGCCGTCGGGATGGGGAATTGCCCCCGGAGTCATCTCCATTGACACCACCGCCATCTTCATCGCCGTTGCTGTCTCCCATGATGAGGAGGGAGTAGTTCTCCCCCGAGGCTGAGGGCTCTACCGGTAGCTATGTGGTTCATTTCTCTCTCCCATGGTGTGATCTTTATGTGATCATGAGCTTTGTATCACTATTAATCTATGTGCTATTCTAGTGATGTTATTAAAGTAGTCTATTCCTCCTCCATGATGTAAAGAGGATAGTGTGTGCATCATGTAGTACTTGGCGTAGGCTATGATTGTAATCTCTTGTGGATTATGAAGTTAACTATTACTATGATAGTATTGATGTGGTCTATTCCCCCTTTCATAGCTATTGTTGACAGTGTTCATGCTATGTTAGTACTCGGTCTAAATTGCAACGGTATTATCTTGGATTATGATTTGATGAGGATACCCCTATGAGTGGTGTTTGTCAAGTACTTGATGAACTTTGAGTGGAGCTTTTGTAGCCACTACGTGATGATTAGTGATTCCAATAGGAGAGTAATTCAGAGTTGCACAAGTGAAGAGAAGTTATCTAATTATTCAATTATGTGATCATTGTTGAGAGTGTCCACTAGTGAAAGTATGATCCCTAGGCCTTGTTTCTAAGCATTTAAACACCGTTTCCAACAAGTTTTGCTACATGTTCGCTTGCTGCCATTTTTATTTCAGATTGCAATTACTACTTATAATCATCCATATTACTTGTATTTCACTATCTCTTCGCCGAACTAGTGCACCTATACATCTGACAAGTGTATTAGGTGTGTTGGGGACACAAGAGACTTCTTGTATCTTAATTGCAGGGTTGCTTGAGAGGGATATCTTTGACCTCTACCTCCCTGAGTTCGATAAACCTTGGGTGATTCACTTAAGGGAAACTTGCTGCTGGTCTACAAACCTCTGCTCTTGGTGGCCCAACACTGTCTACAGGAATAGAAGCGTGCGTAGACATCATGCCACTACGCTGCTCGGCTCTGATAGAACTAAGGTGAGACTCTATTCTTCCGCTTCGGTGTTGTCAACTCCATAGACTATCCCATAGTCCCATAGTCCACGCCTTCTACTCCTCCTGTCAGGTCAAGCTCTTCGTAGACCAACTAGTAGTCCCCTTCCGGTGCTCCGATGCAGGCCTCCTCTTCATTGTCACAATCTAGCAAGGGTGTCGAAAGAAAGTGAGTACAGCGGTACTCAACAATTTCAAAAGAGAATAGGTGTTTGATGCACTAGCTACGAGCATTGATCAAAAAATCTCAAGTCAATGCATGTTTCAAAAACATTTCTTCAAAAGGTTTATTTTATTCTGAAAACTATGCCCGCCAGTCTTCACAGGTTGACCAGAACTTCACGGAGTTCCTTTCCTGCCGTGTTCGTAGTTCCCTTCCCGGAACTGGGAGTGACAAGCCAAAATTTGATACACTCTGTAGAGGTGCGTTACTTTTCCCATAAGAGAACTTATCCTTGTTGCCAACCGGGCATACTTTCCCGTGCACACTTCCTTGGTGTGAGGCCCGGCATAAGAACCAAACCAATCACTGCCTTCTCCGCGATCCCGCAGACCCACCCTTTTGTAAGTCTGTCCTGTCCTTTATCTATAGGTAGACTAACACAGGCATTTGTTCTCTCCTTCACCATTAAGGTAGACTGATACGAACAATTCACATGCCTGGTCCTATGCACTATAGATAGACTAACCCGGACAACCCTTACAATCCATCATAGACCTTTAATAAGTCTGCCCTCTCCTATATCTAATGGTAGACTGTTACCGACCATTGTCCTCACCTTTACCAATAGATAGACTGATACATGCAACCCTTATCACTAGCCCATCGATATGCGAGAGGGAAAAGATACAACTGACTTCCCAGAGCCATTATAGATCTCATGGTTAACGTGAAATGTACGGCGCTAGAATCACTAGACGGCATTGGTGTTTAGTCCTAGATGAGTAGAACCCTTGCAATGGAACCTCAACCATCAACACATACCATGGTTCCATTGCCAACCACATAGTCATATTCATAATTGGAAAAGTAACATTTGATTTTCAATGTAGGAGTGATAAGTATATAGCTTTGCGAGTAAATTGATAGAACATAATCAAGATGACATGAGCAAGAGTGAACTTGCCTGGTGACTGCGAGATAGTGCAGTTCGATGTTTTGGATGGAACCTAGACCTCGGGTTCTGTAAAGAAGCATCATTGTTCGGTAAGGACAATGTTATAAAATCCAAATGATGCATGCATGGTGCATTATTTTATGTTCAATCCCTTTCCCCAGAGTAGCTGTTAAGATTTGGATGATTTAAGTTTGGTTTAAATATTTATGCCTTTGGCAGTAATTTATAATTCTTTCATATTGTTTTATTATAAAAGAAAAGATTATAGAATTAATAAAATTTACCTTTGGAAAATATCAACCTTAAATGAAAAGGTTAATCATAATAGAATATTTCTCTTTTTGGAAATATTACGTTTTGAAAATATTAAAGTTATTTGGAATTTTCCTTGATTTTATATATTCAAGGAAAATTGCAAATTTGAATTTTCCATTTTAAATTTATATCCAAAATTCTTAAATTTGAATTCTCATTGTTTATTGCATTTCACATTTTATTTTTGTTAAGGAATATTTTCTATGAGTTTTTCATATTTTCCTTGAATTTTTGGAGGCTTATATAATTTGTTTGGAATTTTGCAAAATTTAGGGGTTATTTGGAATTGTGAAATTACTAAAATGCCCCTGGGCTATTTAATTAATCCACTTGGCCCATTTGGGTCGGCCCACTTGGCCGAACCAAACCAACTCGGTGGGATCTGATCGAGTCGGCCCACTCCACTCGTCTCTCTCTCTCTCTCTCTCTCGCAACCCTAACCCTAACCCTTGGCGACACCATGGCGATGGCGTCGCCGCCACGGCCGCCGCCACGCTTCGGCCAGCTCCAGCCATCCCCGGCCACGCCACCGACAACGCTCGAAACACCAGGCGACGATCTTTCGATATGTCCGCGTGGATTCATCGACTTCTTCCTCCTTCTCCAGATCGCCACCATCCTAGATCTGGAGACAAATTGCCTCCGACGATCTGATGTCTCCAATGAGCTGTAGTTGCCGCCGTCGTCTCTCGCATGCACCTGAGACTGTCCTGGCGTGGGTGATGTCATGGCATCGCATGTGCCGTCGTCTCCAGGGTGTTGTGATGTGGGTTTGGAGTCGTCAGCGTAACACCGGCGTCTACCTTGGACTTGCAGCTGCTACGGCCGCGCGAGCACTGCCTCGCCATGCCATAGCCTCTGCTTCCAGGCACAGGTACGTCCTTCAGGTCCTCCTCCCTCTCTTCTCCTTGTCTGTGTGCCTCCATGTCTCTGTTGCTCTTCTTCTCCTCTCGCCAAGCTTCCCGATAATCCAAGGATCATGCAGGACATTGCTGTTGATGCCCTTTGCATCAAATCCTTCCTCTACCTAAGCCCTGGCCAGCCCACATCATTACTGGTCACTGGCCAAGTTTGTATGTTGCTTTGTGTTGTTCATCTCATGGCTGTGCTGCTCCCTTTGCTACTTCTATGCTATGCAATTGCTTGCTGGTGATACTTGCTATCACTACTGGCTGATATCTTGACACTAGTGCTGCCTGTGATGATCTCCTGTGTCTTGCACATGATCCAATTCATCCATTGGATCAAAAGATACAAGTGGCTAGGCTCTATGTCTTGTCTGGTTTTTGCTCTAGCCATTTGGTTAAACTGTGTTTCCTATTGATGGTTGTCTGTCTCTCTGATTGGCTTGTGATGCTATTGGTGCCTTACCAGTGGCTTATGTGCATGCTTAGTGGATAATTAAGCTACTTATGCTTGCATTAATACTGGGTTAAATAGTTTTGGTAGCCAGATAGGCTTTACCGAAGCAATTGCTTCAGTAAACCTTCTGTGTATGTCATGCTGTTGCCGTGTATTGATTTCTGTCAGTTATCTTTGATGAACCATGTGTTGGTAGTGATTCAATTACATTAACAGTGGCTTACATGAATTCCAATATGCTTTTGGAATAAATTTACTTGTCTGAACCTATATGGTAATGAAGACAACTAGCTTGTGTGGCTAAGTTTGCTTGTTAGTCTAGTGTTGTGACCTCAGTAGCTTGCTACTGCATCTGGTTGCATCCTATTTGGCTATTTGGTGGATTTTATGAAAAGATAACTAAACTCCACAGTTGGGAATCATATGTATGAATGCCCTGTGGATGCTTTTGATGAAAAACTGGGTTGATTTGATGGTTTAACACACCATATGGTGCTAGGTTCATTAGTTGGCTACTGTTCTAGGGTTTTAGTGACTTGGATGGCTAGTACTAGATATACTGATGCATATCCAGTGACTAACTCTCTGGTTCTTGGTCTGATCTCTTGAATACCAAGTGATGACATACCCTGTGGAGCATCTGCTCCACACCAAGTGTGTGTATGATCATGCTTATGATGGATCGGGTCATGAGATCCATCCAGGTATGATGTATACCTTGCTCCAGCTCCTAGATAGATGTTTTGTGTTGATGCAGTGCTTCTGGATGGTTGATTTGATCACAACCCTTCACCTCCTTGCTCCTGGATGATCTATCCTTAGGTCACCATGATCTATGGATGGTTGGTTTGGTTGGGACTTGATCCCTCCCTGCCAGGCTTATCAATTGCATTTCCAATTCTTTTTACTGCCAAGTGTCAACGACACTTGTTACTGGACATATTCTTCTATTTTCTCATATTCTACAGGTTTCCAAGATCAACCAAGCCTTGGAAAAGATCAAGATGAAGAATTTAATGAAGACTTTAGTTTAGAAATAGTCCATTTGATGTAATCTTCATTTTCTATAATTTGTTATTCATTCTTGTATATTGGATACTAGCTTAGTGCCCGCGCGTTGCAGCGGATCACTCTGACACTTCCTCTATCTTTATCCTTTTGAACATATTGTTAGGAAAATAATCTACAAATTCAAGTTTTCTCTAAAACTAAACGAAAATGCTTACGGAAGAAAGAGGCATCCAGGGGTGGGCCCCTCCACGTTGAGCTTATCTTCTCCCTGGTTCTGGTTCTTCTACTACACGGGAATTTTCCATTTTTCTCCCACACGTACGAGCATGTAAGAGCCATGGCTGACTTCACAGACCGACGCATCGCCGCTGTTCCTCTCGTCTGCTACAGGTACTACTGCAATTGAAGATAATTATTGCCCGATGTAGAAATCATCCTCTGTATCACATCACTTATGATGGTCAGTGTGAAACTTGAAGAGGTTGATCAGATGAATTTACATATGTGTTGCAGATTATTCATGGCGAGCTTCAGAAACATGAGCATGGACTGGGATGGCATTTACAAATATTTGATGCAAATGTAGTGCACTGAAGATGACAATCACCTAATCTCCAGCGCCCAGCAAAATGACCCCCAAATCTTACTTCTTAATGATTCGCCTGAACTTATAAAGGGAACAAATGTGTCAAAAATTCAGACAACACATCACAGGAAAATATTTACAATTGCATCACAATCATTCAGTTTCCACATGTGAACAAGATTACACAAATGCAAAATGTTGTGTGAACATAGTGCAGCAAACTAATGACTCTGACTGATGATGAGTAACACATTAGGCAAGATATTTTGTACCTAGAGTTCAGACTTCTGAGAGGTTCATATATATGTAAAGTGGTATCACAAGCGCAAAAATAAATATATATTCTGAAGTCTCACACAAGTCAAAATCATAATACCCTACAACCCTGTTCGGCCATCCCCCTATTTTTTCTGGGGAGCAACTTACATGTAGTACAAAATCACTAACTATTTTCAGCGATTCTTTACGTGGTAAACACTGCAGCAGCTTTCTTGCCCAGGCACCGAAGATTTCAATTCGGACCTAATTGCAGATGATTCCCTTGATGCCCATACCCAGTGATGAGTTTCAGGTATCAATAACTGGTATACAGAAGTATCTAATACAATGTGGTGATGTCATGCAAACATGAGCCCTATGCAATTCATAAAACCCAAACGTAGTAGTAAGATCTCTCTTGAAATCTAAGGACTTGTCTTTTTTTTTCAAACTTGACATTTGGAGAATTCCAGATCAAAGGACAGTCTACACTGCAATCATAACGAGCTGCGCTTCAGATTAGATGCCCATTAACGTGACCAGCATGTCCGCCTCAGTGGGACTCTCTTGCCTGGACTTGAGCAGGATCAGGGCAACACTACCTCAGTGGCATCGGCAGGTTCCAGCATCGGCGGCATGAGGCTAGCCAACTCCGGTGCTGAACCCGCCTCCAGGAGATGCGCAGAAGAGCGCCGGGAAATCACGATGACAGACGGACGCGAGACACTGTAGATGGACACGCCGTACTTGTCCTGTGCTTGGAAAGATCCTCCGCTGCTGCCTGCCGGGGTGGAGGCCGGCTGGGTTGTTGGCACTTCGGGTGGTGTAAGAGGCTGGGGCGGCGGCGCTCCCGCGGAGCAGGGGAAGGGGAAAAGAGAAAACTCCAACCGGTAGGTTAACTTCGCGGTGGCATAGGATGTAAATTGTCTGTGAGGAGACTCCGACCCGGGGTTTTTCACCTGTGTCCGGTTTTTCCTTTGTACTAACGCTCTGTTTGGATGTTTGCATTGGGAGGCTTGGCATTGCATTGGGTTGAATGTCCAATAGCCAGGATATTGATATTAAGACCGAATGTCAATATTTCTGTTTGGATGTGTAGATATTGGAATCCATATATTATACTGAAGTCGAATACCAAAATGTTGTTTGGATGTTTAAAGTGAGGTATTTCAGTTATATGGGACTTTGATCATTATACTGTTTATAAATGCAATTTTGCAACCCATTACACGTATCAGTTCGACAAATAGAAACATACACACTCTCACAATCATTTTTTACAAGTTCATTTTACAAACAATTTCATATCACTCTCATAAGCAACATCACACTCACATCCAAAGCACATCCATACTAATTTGTATCTAGTTTTTGCAGAGAATAGATTGACAAAGTATTGATGCGATTCAACTTGATGGAAATCATAAGATTTTTCTCTTCAATTTATATCATCAATAGGAGAAGTTACAGGAGAGGATACATAAGTCAAATAGTAACATAGGATAAAATATTGTGTATTACACGGTTTCAGTTATCTTATCTCTAACATGGATAGACCAGGGTGTAGATTGCCGGTCATCTTCTTCAACTCACCCGCGTGTGTTGCACACAAGTGAGTAGTGAGATCGAGCCTGAGCCTGTGTGGGGGAGAGAGCACGGCGACAGGGAAGAGGGTAGAAGGGAGGCCGGCCGCCGGTGCTTGGAAGCGGCGGGCGGCGAGGCTGCGGCAACGAAGGCGTGCCGAACGCGGGGGCTCGGGGTGGAGGTCTTGTAAAGACAGCCATGAGAGGGTGGAGCTGGAGGGGAGGAAACTCGCAGGGGAGCGCGGCGGGGCAGGAATACAGCGCCGTGCTCGTGCGGAGGAGGAGGGCGGGATGGGCGGCGGTGGTACTGCGTCGCCGTCGATCCTTAGGTCGGGCGCAACTCGACTTGATCGAGGGGTTGGGGGCTAGACGAGCCACATACGGGGAAGACGAGGGGAGGAGCGAATGCATAGCAATGTTTAGGTCCTGGCCTCTGTATTCGGGAGCGGGCTCGGTAGGCCAACTCTCGCGACCTCAATATTAAGCCCGAATATATCGCATGAATATCTAGGCCATCCAAACGCTCTGAATTCGGGATATTCGGGCCTGCAAGATACCAATGCCTAATACCAAGCCCGAAAGCAAACATCCAAACAAACCGTAAGCGATTTTGTAACACAAAAACCAATACGAGCGAACAAGATTACGACCGACGAAGCTGGCTTTTTTTTTGACGTACCAACTGGTTTTTTCACCTACGGACACCACCAATTGCAAACTAATAGTTAAGATTGTCTGTGAGGAGACTCCGACCCGGGTTTTTTCACCTGTGTCCGGTTTTTCCTTTGTACTAAGCGATTTTGTAACACAAAAACCAATACGAGCGAACAAGATTGCGACCGACGAAGCTGGCTTTTTTTTGACGTACCAACTGGTTTTTTCACCTACTGACACCACCAATTGCAAACTAATAGTTAAGATTGTAATGACAATGTAACTATGTGTGTGTGTGATCAATAAAGCTCAAAGTTTTGATTATGAGATTTTTTAATTATTTTATATTCACTTATGAAGTATTTGTATAAAGTTGATATGCTTTTGAATTATTTGTGTAAGTGTGATGTGTCTTTGAGTTATGAATTCATAATTCATTTATATAGTGTTTAATTATCACTTCTTTTGTTTTGAATTCAAATTGAAATGCAAACCAAACATTCTCCCAACACTTGAAGTTTCAAAAGAAGTCATGTCGAAATTCATAACACTCACCTTGCTCTAACCCTAATAGCAACGAGAGAGAAACCATGATCCCTCTTATGTTTCATACAATAAAGCGCAAAAATTTCCCCCATTTTGCGATGAAATGCACATCCCATTTCTAATTCTACCCTTCGTTGGTCCTATGTTCTGGGATATTACACGGCCCAGTGCCACGCCCGGTGTGTCGGCCCTCCCACCTGGCTGCACGAAAAACTCCCAGATCTGCCCCAAACGGTCATATTTCTTTTGGCTATATAAGGGGCTTCTTCCCCAATGGTTTTATAGGGTTCTTTAGACCACCATTATTGAACCTCTTGAGCTTGCTTCCTCTCCCTTCCCTCCTATGATTCTTGCATATTCTTGGGGGATTTGAAAGAGGAGATCTAGATCTACAGCCTCCTCCAATCAATCCATTCCTCCTCTAAGTGAGGGGAACTCTTGGGATCTAGATCTTGGAGTCATTTGTTGATTTCCTTCTTTGTTCTTCCTCTCTAATCTCATCCTAGCATTTGTTTCTTTGGTGGGATTTGAGTGTGAAGGATTTGAACACCTTTGGTGTTCTTGCTTTGCATCATTGCGTAGTGTTGAGCTCTCCACCACGATTAGTTTGAGTGAGAGACCGTGAGTTTGTTACTCTTGGAGGGTGACCTCCTAGTTGGCTTGGTTGGTGTCCCGGTGACCTCTTAGTGGAAGGTTGTGAAGGGGCCCAAGGCTTCTCCTTCGTGGATCTTGTGAAGTGGTTGTGGAGCTTGCCATCTCCGGAGTGGAGGAAAAGCTAACCATAAGGAAATGGGCTATTCCTTCGTGAGATAGGCTCGGAGAAGAAGGTGAGCCTTTGTGGCGTTGGTTAATCCTTCGTGGGATCCCCACCTCTCCAAACGTGACGTACCTTCTTGCAAAGGAAGGGAACACGGGAATACATCTGCAGGTACCCATAGCATTCGAGTCGATCAAGGGAAGAGGTGGGATGAGTGGAGAACGGCGTGCTACCGTGAAACCCCAGTGATAGAAAGGGGAAAGTAACGGTACATGTTTAGTGATTCATTCGGGATCATAGCACAATCATCTAGCTTAAGGCTTTGCTCTGTATTTACTTAAAAACTGTTGTTGTTTGCGGCTGTAATGACAATTGTTGGACCATTAGGCTCTTGTCACCTCTGGCTTTAGGGGCAAGAGTATTTACGGATGTGCTACTCACAAATCTCTTATCTCTATTTTATTTGGTACATATATTAGCTTCACTTATATATGTATGCATAGCTGCAGGTGAAACCTTAACCCTGGCATATTTCCATCATTGAACACAACCCCCTTAAAAGTAAACTAGATAGGTCCGGTAAACTGAAGATATAATACACTAGAAAGTCGTGTATACTTTTCCTTCACACCATTTAGCAGTGCTTCCCAAGGTTCGATTAAACCTAGGTCTTCTAGGGAAAAAACTTATCATACTACAATATGTAATTCGGATCGAAGGTATCACATGTAGGGGCACGGGCGGCTCCACAGGTTGCACAACAGCGGGTGCAAGGAAGACACGCGGTGATGCCGAGAGCGGGGCCACAACTGGCGGAGCCGAAGGCTGTGGCGCGCCGATAGATACATCATCGGGTGCCGTGCACTGTCGTGCGATGTGCGTCTCGCTCTTGCAATTCAGGCACTGCCACGGACCCTCACATCTCCCAGCCACATGGCCAGGTTCTGACAGTTGAAGCAGAGTCCAGCTAGTCAAGCTGGGATGCCCGCCGGAACGAAGAACGGGTGGAGGGGCTCCCTGATGGTGCTCCGGTGATGGCGCCAAACAATCTTGGTGGCGGTTGTTGTTGAAGCGGTTTGGAAACCCCAAGAGGAAAGTGTGATGAGCACATCAGAAAGTTTTCCCTCAGTATGAAACCAAGGTTAATCGACCAGTAGGAGAAAGGAGTGACTTCTGAAGGTGTCGCTAGGGTACTATTGGCAGGGCGCACTACCGGCGCCAGCAACAACGTGGAACCTGCACACAACACAACCAAAGTACTTTGCCCCAACTTACAGTGAGGTTGTCAATCTCACCGGTTTGCTGAACACAAAGGATTAGACGTATCGAGTGGAAAGAGATGTTTGCAGTAAGTAAAAGAAAACAGAGCTTTGCAGTAAGTAACAGATCATGATTGTAGTGGTTGAATTCATCAGTGTAAAGAAAAGGACCAAGGTCCATAGTTCACTAGAGGTGTCTCTCCATAAAGATAAATAGCATGCTGGGTGAACAAATTATAGCTGGGCAATTGACAGAATATCGACCATACATGACAAGATGATTACTATGAGATTTGTTTGGGCATTACAACATAATACATAGATCGTAATCCAACTGCGTCTATGACTAATAATCCACCTTCCGGTTATCGTCCGAACCCCTTTCAGTATTAAGTTGCAAGCAACATATTATCGCATTAACAATGTGTGTAAAGTAAACAATATAATTACCCTTGGATAAAACATTGTTGTTTTCTCCCTAGTAGCAACAACACATCTAAAATCTTAGAAGTTATTGTCACTCTTCCAGAAAACTAGAGGCATGAACCTACTATCGAGCATAAATACTCCCTCTTGGAGTCACAAGCATCTACTTGGCCAGAGTATCTACTAGCAACGGAGAGCATGCAAGATCACAAATAACATATGACATGAATATATAATCGACCTCAACATAGTATACAATATTCATCGGATCCCACCAAACATAACATGTAGGATTACATAAGGATGATCTTGATCATGTAGGGCAGCTCACAAGATCTATACATGAAGCACAAATTGGAGAAGACAACCATCTAGCTACTGCTATGGATCCATAGTCTGGGGATGAACTACTCACGCATCACTTCGGAGGCGGGCATGGTGATGTAGATGCCTCCGGCGATGATTTCCCCCTCCGCCAGTGTGCCGGCAAGAGCTTCAGAACCCCCGAGATGGGTTCTGCAATGGTGGCCGCGATGGAACTTTTCGTGGATGGAGGCTCGGGTATCCAGGGTTTTCCCGAGAAGATGTATAAATAGGCGGAGGATTTAGGTCGGTGGGATGCCTGGGGGGCCAAACCCCCTTGGCGCGGGCCAAGGACAGGCCGCGCCAAGGGCAGGTCTGTCCGTCCTGTGGCGCATCTTCGACCCCCCTCTGGACTTCGTCTCTGTTTCGCTAAAATATTGACTTCGGCTTTTGTTTCGTCCAATTCCGAGAATATTTTCTGTACAACTTTTTTGAAATACAAAAATAGCAGAAAACAGGGAACTGATACTGTGGCATCTTGTTAACAGGTTAGTGCCAGAAATCATGCAAAAGTGCAACAAAGTGTAAGAAAAACATATATGAATTGGTGTAAAACAAGCATGGAGCATCAAAAATTATAGATACGTTTGAGACGTATCACTCCCGGTGAAGCTGGCTCTTAGGTTGCGGCCTGCTCCTACCTCCCACACCACGTGAGGCATCACCACCGTCCGCCCGCGGTTGGGCAGGACGACAAACCACAGAGGCCAACTGACGAGCAGGCGGCGAGCGCGCATCCACCGGACTACCCTAAGGGGATGGAGGGGACACTGAGCGCTCGGGGCTGGGCGTCTCGTCCCGCACCACATCGAAGTAGGAGCGGCGTGATGAGGATCCCTCCAACTCCACGAACTCATCATCCTACTCCTCCACCATGGCGAGATTTAGGGGCGCTAGGCGCAGGCATCATGACGAGGGCAGCGAGGTGGGAGGGAACCGGGATGGGCCGAAGATGGCCGCTGGCTAGGGAGGTGGCTGCAGTCGTCAGGGTGGCGTACGATGGTCGCGCGGAGGGGCGCCCTACGCCTCCCACTCATGCTCTCTCGCCCACGCTCTCTTAGTCTATATCTGTGATTTGACTAGAAAATTTTACTGGAACAATTACACTCCTAACCCACAAAGCTCAGCAGAGTTAGACAAATCTGTATGCCCTTAAAGACTAAATATTTTAGCAGATTATAAAAGCAATGAAGATACAATTGAATCAATAAATACTCCGGAAAATTAATATTACGGCCATTACACTAGATGAGTAGATAAAACTAGGCACCATTCATTATAAAAAAACCAATAACATGAGGATAGAAAATACAATACTATGGCATAGTGATACAAGATACTAACCCATCTCAGCTCTTCACCTGACAAAACTCGTGGAACTGAATGCAGAGATTCTTCACTCTCTAAGCACGAACACTGCACTATGAATTGTACCACCAAAATTTCTTTAATGAATGAAAAATTCACATGAATAGCACAAACATAAGGAAATCTATATTGATTAGGAAATATATGATGCTTTGTGCACAATAATATTATTTTCTAAGCATAATAAAATTAGTATCCCTAATATTTTTTATTACCATACATATTTATCATTTAACTCGAGCAAATCTTCAGCATGAAAATACGAAAACAATGGTTTGGGAACCTATACCAGCACAATGAACCCCCAAAACACAAAAACTATTTCTAATTTTGTGCGAAACAAAGGCGAAACATGCAAAATTATCATATCTATTTTATAACTACGCTACCATGGCAGATCCAATGTCAACCCCTCTATCAAATATTTGGAAGAAACACTTGAGATGGGAGAATCTAGAGTGCTACTCCTTGAGTTATCCGATGTGTGCCAAGCAGCTCATATATGTCAGATATAAATCATAAACCAGCACAATGGCTGAATGGTTAGTAAGGTCTCAACCATAGAATAATAAAACAGCCAAACGGTTTCTTCGTATCTACAACCACCAAATAGATTGTCGGACAAGTAATAAAACAGTACAACAAAAATGATTTGTTGTATCTAAATCATGAAGTTGTAAAATGACTAAATGCTTCGCCGGATCTAAATGATAAAATCCTAAAACGGCGAGACGGTTTGCAGAACCTACAACAACCAAATGTTTATCAGATCTAAATCATAAAACAGTACAATGAAAAAATGATTGGTCATATTTAAATCATAACACAGTAAAAGGATAAATAATTTTTTGGATTAACGGTACAAAGGCCAAAACGGATCTCAACTTGTCCCCAAATTACCTAGAAGATGCCACTGATGTGTATGGAATGGAGATGTACACGACTAATCACTACAAGGGACAAACCAACCTCATCCTCCCCATATGGATCAGAAGTGCCAGTCGTAATGCAACAATATGTGAAATGGAAAGAGTTTGCCGGATCTACTTCATAAAACACTATGATGATCAAAACGACGATAAGTCACCCCCAAGATGACCTTACACCTTACAAAGACTGTACTTCCTTCGAATCTATGAGGATGCATGCATGGTCAAGAAAAATATACGGGGATATAATACCCGATTTGCACCACTGACAACAACCATCACTCCGATGTTATTGCAGAAACACATATGCTAGTACATGCCATAAAAGACAAATAAAGAGCCGCACCATGCACTGCTGCCCTCAAGCTTATGCACAAAAGCATACACCTCGTCGAAGTTCACGCATGGCTTGTCACTGCACATACATCAACCGATCCCAAGCAAAGAATCAAACATCTGATTACACAGAACATGACAAGCGAAGCGATCCAGCAGGGAAAGCACACTTACAGCTGCTTGGCGAGCTCGCCAATGATCCGCTCGCTTTCCTGGCAGAAGAGGGTGATGATCTCGGCAACAAAGTTGTGCCCGCTCCCGTCCAAGAGCAGAAGCTGCTGCTGGAACTGCTCGTCCAACAAACCATAACCCAGAAAAATAAACACAAAGCAAAAACATCAAATTCTCCAACACTATCAAGTTACCCATCACCTAAGGAGAAACTTAAACTCCCGATAGATGGCAATAAAATAGTAAAGCGCTCACCGTGCCGAACATCCTGGCTTCATAACCAAGGGTGTCGAGCTTCATCGCGGCCGCCATGGATTCCTGAAGCGAGGACCCAAGCTAGCGAGGAGGAAGTAAGTGAGGAGAGGAGGGGTGATGCAGAAACAGTAGGAATGGATGGTGATCGGGACTAACCGGTGTGGTATTTATAGAGGAATTGGACTCCCAAGCCACCCAACTTACACACACACCGCAGGGTGGAAGTGGATAGCTATTCTCTTCCTGCTATTTATTGCTCACATTTATTATTTTTGTCATAACACAACCCTTTTTTCATTGAGAAATGGCAAGCTTAGATTTAATTTTCAATTATTGTTAGATCATTTAGGCCTTGCCTATTTGTGTGGTCAAATGTAGGCATTGTTTCATTGGTACCTTTTATTTGTCTATCTAAATCTAGTTTATACTTTTGTGCAGTAACAATGGGAAAACAATTATCATTTCAGAATTGTAAGTTCTAATTGCTTATTTTTTTGAGATCAATATCTTATGTAGTTTGATTGGCACCATAGGAAGTGTTCCGTTCCATACACTTTAAGCCTTAAACCACGTCGATTGTTTATAGATCACTAGAAGTTTCTACTTAATGTGATTGATACTTAAACAGTGACGGAGACAGTTTTATTGGATACCTTTTATTTTCACTTGGAGTACTTAATTTTATGTCTCTACCAAGTTATACTTTCATTGGAGGACACCTCTTGTGTAGTAGCTTTATTCACTTGTTCACAGCGAAGATGTAGTTTTATTATGCAGTTAAATCTGAAGAACACATACTCCACCTCTCAAAATGCGCCAACATGATTAATAGCATACACATGAAACATATGCATGTGCTAAATATCGTGAATGGTTAGATATTACTAATTTTTATGACTCTGCTATTACATTTTGAACTAAGATTCATCAGTTAGTATAGAGAGATAAAAAAAATTGTAGATGACAAAAAAATATATAATAGTATAGATAAAGTGACTACCATGTCTTGTTCAACCAACACCAGTATCAAGAATAAGGCACATAGAGTAACGTGCACATCCAAACATGATTTTTTTTTTTCACCCAACTAATTCAAGTCCGGACTCAGATTATGGGCTTATTCTGTAATACAGAAATCAGGATGGGGTGCCGATCAAATGGCGGCGATACGATCCTAGTGGTGTGTCTTGTCCCGACACGACGATCTTGTGATGTTTTCTTAATTACCGTAACTAGCCGACATGTGAGTGGGGAGAATGTTCAATTAAGAACATGGTAGCTAGATTGCTGTGGGTTGTAATTGGTTCCTATTAGAAATACGACAATATCCGTGCAACATGAGCAACAAATTGAAATGTCCATACAATATCAACTATCGCTGAGAGCACTTTTCCTAATTCAATCCACACATTTAAATTCATCAATATCACATTTTCTATTATTATTTATAAACAGTACAAAAAATATGGAAATTTGTTTCTTTATAATAGGTAAAGTCTCATGGTTCAATTATCATTATGAACATCATGGTAGACATCATGGTGACCAAATAAGATCTACAAACACACATATTCACCTCACAAGAAATTAAATATGATTTTGAACCAATCATAAATTATATGATCCTGCAAAGTGAGAAGTGAATGGGACTAAAGATAAACCTTTCTTCCACAGTGACTTAACGAAACAATCTCTTTAATTTATCATTAGAAAAAAATCAGTTGATATTGGGGTTAGTGGTTTATTATCATTTAATTTATCTGATGGTTGGGATAGCTATATGGATCACCTTCATATTTCCCTTTTTATTTTGTTGGAGGCTTTTGCGGTCTAATTAACTCATTGAAAGCACAAGGATAAATGGTGGAATGTATCTATTCATTTCAAATGGCACCTTCCATGCACTCATGCACATGTCCAAAATGAGGCAGAGTACAAAATACGTGTCTACTGTTATTAATAGACGCAGGGTATTGCATGCACATGTAAACTAACGTATGTTCCCAATTAACTAGACTATCTATATTGTCATGATTTTTTTTTCTCGGAATGAGGTGACCCCTACCTATATTATCATGAATGACATACGGAATTATTGACCCCTGCCTATATTGCGATGATTGTTCTTGAGCGATGCTTCCGATGCTTCTGTCACGATGATTTTCCAAAGTGATGCTTCTAGTAGCATAAAAAGCTAATGCAGAGTAGGCTAATGCATCAGCTTCAGCATTTGCCAGTTTAAGGAACAACATTTTTCTGCTAATGCATCAGCTTTAGCTTTTGCATTTCTACTGGTGCGATGATATCTTTGCATTCAAAAGAACCTCGGTGATCACATGGGTACGTGAGCACGTCTCTATTGTCCAACACGTGTCTAACGCCGTCAGTTTGGTGGAATATTTCTGTGCAGTTGGAAGCACCCCACGACCCCACTTACCCACGCTGAGCTACTCACCAGCATGTCCAACTTCTATATCCTCTCCTCTCCTCTCTCTCACCTCATCTCCACACCCAATCCTCTCGTCCATGGCCGCCGCCGCGTAGCACCATGCCGGGCGTGGTCGCCGACTCTCCAACCCACTTAGTCCTCCGCTACGGGCTGCAACTCGTCAGCCCCCGGCCTCTCCTACCTCGATCTCCTCCGCAAGTGGTACTGAATTTTCTCGTGTTCATAGATTCATGTGGACCATTGTCTTCTACAAGTGGAGTAAAGTGCCGCCTTCCACCGGCGCGAGGCCGCCGCGCCCACCCTACTCCTCCCTCACCAACGACAGGCCCGCGCGCCGCCCCTGCTCCTCCTGCCCAGACGCGAGGCCGCGCGCTGCCCCTGCTCCGGCCATCCCTGTGCCCGCACCACCGCTCAGAGGGCACCAAACCTGCATCGAGCGCAGGTGAGGGGGCGACCAAGGCGCGCCTTCTCCCGCTGCTTCGCCGTAGGCCCCGGCGCCACCACCGCAGCAGGGGGTCCGGGCGGAGCGGCCAGATGTGGTAGATGGATTACATCCCGCCGGCCAAGCAGTGGACGGGGGCGGGTGGAGCAGCGATCCCATCGGCCTGCTGCACGCCCCGCCCCTCCGATTAAATCCACCCACGAAGACACCCGCGAGGAGGACAACCTCCCCGTCGATCTCCTCTGCTCGGCACGCCGCGGACCACCGCGCCGTCCCCGTTGTCAGCGTCCAAAAACGGGGAACGTCTGGAATTGACTCGATTTGGGAAGTCTCTGCGTCTCTGGCTCCGGCCGGCTTGGTGGTCGACGTCGGGCGCCATGTCGACGGCCGGCTATGCCATAAATCTGCGTAGGTCGATGGGTCGGGCGCCATCTGCTTCTTCTGCTTGCCACGACAACGTGTTGCTGGGAGCGGGAAGAGGTCGGCGATGTTGAAGCCCTGGGCGCAAGGATGCGCTTGAGCGTGTCGACCTTGTCGGTGTTGAAGCAGAGCCGGTAGCCCCCAGGCCCCAGCAGACGAGATCTCCGACACTGGGTCGGCGAGGTGACGGACGACGAGCAACACCTGCATCGATGAGGTGTGTTGCTGCTGGGCAGGCGAGGTGCCGCTGCAGGGGCCAACGGAAAGGTACTGCTATTGGGGCCGATGAGGTGCCGCTGCGGGAGCCGGCGAGGTGCCGCTGCAGCTGTGGCCGGCGGCCGGCGATCTGCTGGGCGAGCAGCACCTGGGCTGGGCGTGATGCGGGGAAGAAGCTTCGCTAGGTAAGCAGCACCTCGGCGGCCACACTGGGAGAGATCGCGGGGCAGCGACGTGGGGAGCAGGACCTGCGTGTGGTCGCAGGAAAGAAGCGGGCCTATCCCCGGGAAGAAGAGGAGCGATCGATCGATTGTGGAATAAGCAGAGTGATGGCGTTTGTATTCGAACTGAGGGATCGATTGATCTGTGCTTTGTTTTGGAGAAGAAAATCGATTTGGTTCTTGAACGATTACGCGCTTACTTGTTGGTTTTGGTTGGAGTATTCGGTGTTTAGTTAATTATCACTGGAGATTTATTTTGTCTTGTTTTTTAAATAGTAGTAGATATTAATTAGCCCTTAATTTACAGAGAGTAAACAATCGCTTACCTAGAACTCTCTCATAACTACAACCACAACAGAGTACACAGTAGCGATAAGATATAGAGTACGAGACTTTCTTTATTCTCTCCATCAAATGGGTCCCATCCACGCATGCACTTTCTTTTGGAACCGTGTTCTCACCGTGAGCCTCACCGTGAGCCAGGAGAAGAATCCAATGGTGATGAAGAATATCCAACGGCAATAGAGGCATGCGCACGTACCCACCTGATCACCAAATCCACTCTTTGCATTATTGCATATACACATGCTTCTTGAATTAGTAGCAGAGTAGGCTTCGTTTGCCTCTCAGTATGAATTGGAGCTAGTGACATGAGAAGAATTAAGAGCTTTGCTTGTGTGACTGTTTCAGAAGAGGCTGCCAGAGATCACTAGTGCAGCCAAATGGGAAAATGTCTACACTCAGAAAATCTAGTCCCGTGCTCAGATTGCAGTGGTTGCACGCTTATGGCGGCAATTGCGATGATCATTCTTGAGCGATGCTTTCCTCGGTGATGTTTCTGGTAGCATAAAAAGCTTCCAAAAGTTGATCTCGGCCTTCCAGTATGTCCATCACTTACATGCAAACTCAGGGGTACAATATATTGTAAATAAAGCATCCAAGTTTTCCGGTATCCTCCATGTCCGACAGGTTGCTGAGAGTGTTACCTCATCAGTTCATCCAGGTATTGAACTATTTCCATATACCAGCTAGCACAGAACCAGCATGATGTTTGTGCACTCTAGAAGAATCCGTAGGCACGAAAGTCACACCTGAGACTGAATAGAAAACAACTTGAGCTGAGGAATTCTACAGCAATAACATTTTCCCCAACACAATATAACTTGAATTAGAATAACACACAATGTTCTCCACAACAAACAACCACAGCCGATACACTAGCCAACGCATAACTCTGTCGACATTACACTGCTTCTGTACATGGAGTTCATCCAGCCTACCAAAATTCTCCCCTTCATCACGCTTGTAAGCCGGGGGCGCCGAACATGAACGCTGCGGCACTCACCGCCCTTGTCGACCGGTGGAGGCTAGAGACGCACACCTTCCACTTGAGGGCCGGCGAGATGACCCCTACTCTTCAGGATGTTTCCATGATCCTTGGTCTTCCTATTCAGGGTGAGCCACTATGTATGAACATAGCTTCTGATGGGTGGCGCCAGCAGATGGAGGGGCTTATTGGCCTGGCTCCTCTTGAGCCAGAAGATAAAAAGGATAGAGCTCCCACCTGCGCATCTTTACTTTGGATCAGGACTAACTTTGGTACATGCCCGAAAGGGGCCAACCGTGACACTATCAAGACATACACCCGAGTGTATTTGTGGTATATGCTTTCGAGGACTCTCTTTGCTGACAGTGGTGAAAAGTTGGTCCATTGGTGTTGGATGAAGGTGCTTACGGTGTTGGAGCACCAGTGGAGTTGGGGAAGCGCGGCACTTGCCTACCTCTATCGACAGGTGATGGTTTCCTATCTTTACTATTCTTCTATAGTAGTATGCGGCACTTGCCACCCGTGGACTAACCAAATGTCTTATGTACGCAGTTGGACGAAGGTTATCGCAGGATTGGGAGCGACAGTACTGGTGGATGCTCGCTCCTACTTTCCGTATGGAGCTGGGATCGCCTATCACTTGGGCGGCCGAAGAGACTCAACCAGAGGCCATCGGTGGATTGGGAGCCCACTTGGGCATATATACATTTGGGACAATGTCCCGGAGATGACGAACGATCCAATTGTCATGTACATGCACTACACTGAGGAGTTAAACACTCTTACCTCTGAGCATGTAACCGATTTTAAGCCATCACACTTTTGCTATCCTATTTCATCAATTTCATTGGCGTGTTGTAAATTTTGAAATATTTGTATGTTGTAGGTGGATTGGGAGCCATATGGTAGCTTTTACCGTATTGGTGCGGCGATGACTGACCTCCACCCAAAGTGCACAGAGGAGTCGGCTTTCTGGTGTATGCGGTACCCACTCATATGCATGTGGCTTGTTGAATACCACCAGCCGCAAAGAGTGATGAGACAGTTTGGGTTGTATCAGGAGAGCCCACCTCAGTGGCAAGACACGGATCACGCGCTCCATAGGTAAACTTCTTGAATCATGCGATGGAAACTTGTTGATTGAAGCGATACAATCTTACTTTATCCATTGTGCTCCAATGTCTTGCAGGCTTGATAGGCAGCGGCAGAGGAAGATCACGAATTGGCATGTCTATCATAGGATTCACGTGTCAGCGTTCGAAAACTGTTTGGAGGCGGTACGGCTTGGCGGACATGTCGAGGTTGTCCCGTACGACGCGACCGCCTTCAACAACTATATCCAGTGGTTTCATCAAAACACGCGTATCGAGTTAGTGAACTACGCGTATGATGAAGACATCTTGGACGAGCCCATCGCGTTCGATGAGGTTGCGCAAAGCCAGTACGACAGGATTGCTCGAGCAGGGAGATCGACTTCTATTGCTTCCTCCCTGAACTTTGTGGTAATGTATTCTCTCATTAGCTAGTACATCATCTATATTGGCATGTGCTCGCTCAAATTGTGTTTAATATGTTTTTCACAGCGGTCCGAGATCCAAAAAACAGCTGACGAGTGTGAGGTTATTTGGGATCAGAGCCATAGAGATGAAAAGCCTATCGGAGCGATGCGGTATTTCATTAAGGTATGGTCACCAACTTTGAATGTAAGCTATTCCTTTTGGCGGCTTTGTAACCATGAGTTTCATGACGCAGAAGTTGCGGCGGTTAGGCAACTTGCTAGGTTGCCGCAAGGGCGAAATTCCTACATCCTCTTCTGAAGATGAACGTCGTGGTTCGGAGGTGTGGACTCTTTTGTTGCCGTCAAACATGTGCGAAATTTCAACTTTTTCTAACCATGTGTTGCTGTTTGTGAAGATTCCTGACGACACAATTCTGAGTCAAGCCAAGGAGCAAGGCGCACGGTCTGCGTACATGTTGAAGCCTAGGGGGAAGGCTCCAAACCGTTACACTCCGGAAGACTGCACGAACCGAGGGAAGAAGGTTGTCGTTGAGTCTGACGAGGAGCCGCCGAAGAGGTCAGCTTTGAGGAGGATGAGGAACGATGAGCCTTCCTCCTCAGAGGAAGAGGTGGAGGAAGAAGCATCACCGCCACCACCACGGAGGAAGCAGCCCACGAGGAGGGGACGTCGATCTTAGATGGATTTGCTATGTGTTGTGTGAACTCTATCTTCGATGAACTCTAACTATGTCATTTGGGACCATGTCGTCATTGCTACGTGTTGTTTGAATTCTATCTTAAATTGTATGAATCTATATGCTACGATGTTAGCTATGATGTTTTTATGTGTATGATGTGTGTACGAAATTGCTATTGATATGAGTAGTCACTTTGCAACCATGCCTGTCAGTTTTCTTGATTTTTATACCCAAGTCAATGTGTGGCGCCGATGGCATGGGCGCCACACTTCACAGTGTCGCGCCGATGACATGGGTGCCACACATAACAACATAATGGCCCGAAACATACTGTAAGACAATTATCCATGGCGTCGGCGCCACACAAACAGGCTCGCCAAAACGGCTAAGGACTAAGCGTCCGGAGTCCCTGGATGTTTTCGACATATAACTTGACATGTGTGGCACCGATGTGAATGACGCCACAATCCTGCCACGTCGGCTGGTCAGCGTTGACCGCGCCACGTCGGCATGGATGTGTGGCACCGATCGCATGGGCGCCGATGAGAAGAGCGCCACACAAAAGGGTTAGATGGGTCAAATAGTTCGGCCAGAGGGTGCTTTTCTTTTAAAAAAAAGGGTTATTTTTGTGTAAATCGAGAGGCGGCCAGAGATCACGTGTGCAGCCAAATGGGAAAATGTCTGCACTCACACAATACAGTTCCGTGCTCAGATTGCAGTGGTTGCAGGCTTATGTCGGCAATTGCGATGATCACGATTTTCCCCAGTGATGCTTCTGGTAGCATAAAAAGCTACCAGAAGTTGATCTCGGCCTTCCAGTATATCCATCACTTACATGCAACTCAGGGGTACAATATATTGTAAATAAAGCATCCAAGTTTTCCGGTATGCTCCATGTCTGACAGGTTGCTAAGAGTGTTACCTCATCAGTTCATCCGGGTATTGAACTGTTTCCATATACCAGCTAGCACAGAACCAACATGATATTTGTGCACTCTAGAAGAATCCCTAGGCACGAAAAACACACCTGAGACTGAATAGAAAATAACTTGAGCTGAGGAATTCTATAGCAATAAAAATTTCCCCAACACAACATAACTTGAAATTAGAATAACACACAATGTTCTCCACAACAAACAACCACAGCCGATACACTGGCCGAGGCATGACTCTGTCGACATTACACTGCTTCTGCACTCCTACGACCGAAACTGGCTTGCCAGAACTGAGCAGCCAGATTAACCACTGACGATCCGCAAAATGACGGCGGATGATTGTTATTTAACCACTGAGAACTAAAAATGACACTGCCGAGAGTAACACAGATATCGGCGACGCTAAATGACCAGTTTTCCGATAAGAAGCTTCAGGCGACCTCACAGAAGCAAATCTTGTTCTACAACTTCAAAGGCAGTAGTGCCGTCCCAACATGTGGCTCTCACTTTGTTGCTCCGGCTTGCTGCTGCTCCAGCTGCATTGAAAAACAAAATATCAAGACAGTTGCATCAAGTCTATCAATGCTGTGAGAAATTGAGAGGTCAAAAATTCTAGTAAACAGTAGTGCAACATGAAGCTAGGATTCAGATATCACATGTACCCAAAACAGTTCAGTCAACAAAGGTTTTCAACTGCAGATGCTACAGAGATTTACACAACAATAGATGAAGATGCCGTATCCAAGCTTGTTTACCTTGCACGAATGTTACTAGTAATTTAATGTCTGTAACTTCATCAACATGATTTTCATTTTTTGTTATGCAGCAAACTAAGTGGATTGATTTGATTGCATCTTTTCTTTTGTCCAGTTTAATATTTTGCGTATAGAAGAATCTTTGGAATATTTTTTCCATTGAAGATGGCCAACCCAGTTTAGTGCAATATTACTGAGAGTTCCACACGAGTTTTAGAAAAAGTACGGTAAATACCTGAAGCATATCCTTAAACTTGCCGCTCACTTCATCGAAAACAACCCTCAGAGTATCCAGTGTCTTCAGGCACCTGGCAAGGAAAACAATTCAGTAAGTTATGAAGCTCTTTCCCATTAGCAGCTAACGAAAGGAGCAAATTCATAATTGGCTACTACAAATTTACTCTAGAAGAATAAATATTTCCATGGACAGGATTATCATAAAAGTTTCGGAAGGAAAGCCTTGTGAATGTCCTCCTGAACATACTTCCTAAACAAAACATACAATCTAACGGAGTAGAGGGTTAACTATAACGAAAAATAACAACTATATTCTGGAAGTAGCATCAATTAGAAGATTGAAACATCAACCAGTTATAGGTTTATTTACTGGATAGCTGTGCAATATTCAGAGATGATAGCAACTTAGTTTCACTTTTAAAGATTTAAATGTTATTATAATTCCTTGTTCAGTAAAGAAGGCCCAGGTGTTTGCAAACATGTGTAGTAGTTTTCAATATTTAGTATAACATTCTTAAAGCACACATTTGAGTACAAAATTGTACTGTTACACTCTTAACCCACCAAGCTCAGTAGACTCAGCCAAACCTTTCATGCCTTTATAGACTGAATATTTTAGCAGTTTATAAAAGTAATGAATATGCAATTGGATCGATAAATACTCTGAAAAAATTAAAAATAAGGCCATTACAGTAGATGAGTAGATAAAACTAGGCAACATTCACTATAAGAATTCAAATAAGACGCTGATAGAAATACAATACTATGACATAGTGATACAAGATACTAACCCATCTCTGCTCTTCTCCTTACAAAACTCAAGGAATTGAATGCAGGTATTCTTCACTCTCTTAGCACCAACACTGCAACATGCAATACTATACAATCAGGAATGTACCACCAAATTTTCTTTAATGAATGATTAAAGAGCATGATATTTCTTTCCCTTCACTTCTTTCCAATGAAATACAAATATATCACTGTGATTTTCCATATATGAGATAACAAGTCAATTAAATGCAACCGAGAAAACCCAGGGTAAGAAAAGACGCACTTATTGGCTAACAAACTTTGATTCCATAAAAAGTCACATAGATACCGTAAACATAAGAAATCTAAATTGATTGGGCCTTATGATGCTTTGTGCATAATAACAATTGTTCTTAAGCACAATAATATTAGTTTCTAAGCATGATAAAATTAGTCTCTGTAATAATTATGTTACCATAAATATTTATTGCTTAACTTGACAAAATCTTCTGCATGAAACTACAAAAACCATGGTTTGGAAACCTAAATACCAGCACAACAAACCACCAAATCACAAAAATCTTTGTTATTTGTTTGTGCGAAGCAAAGGGGAAACATGTAAAACTGCCTTATCTATTTTAACACTACACTACAATGACAGATCCAATGTCAAACCCTCCAAAAATAATTGGAAGTAACACTTGACTTGGCAGAGTATGGAGTGATACTCCTTCAGCTATCCAATTTGTGGAAAGCAGTTCATATATGTCAGATATAAAGCATAAAGAAGCACAATGGCTAAACGGTTTGTCGGATCTCAACCATGTAGAACACTAAAACAGCCAAACGGTTTGTCGTATATACATCGACTAAATGGTTTGTAGGATCAGTAATTGAACAGTACAACGAAAATGATTTGTCGTATCTAAATCATGAAATGCTAAAACAGAAAAATAGTTTGCTGGATCTAGACGATAAAATCCCTGAAACGGCCAGACAGTTTGCCGAACCTACATCAGCCAAAGGGTTTGTCAGATCTAACAATAAAACAGCACAACGACAAAATGATTGGTCGGATTTAAATCACAAAATAGTGAAACGACAAATAATTTGTCAGATCTAAACCATGAAACGGTTAAACAGCCAAACGGATCTCAACTTGTCCCTGAAATACTTAGAAGACGCCACCGATGTGTACGGAATGGAGATGTACATGATTATTCACTACAAGGGACAAACATACTTCATCCCTCCCCATATGGATGGGAAGCGCCAATGGTAGTACAGGACATAAAAGACAAAGAAAAGAGCCTCACCTTGCACTGCAGCCCTCAAGCTTATGCACAAAAGTAGCTACCTCATCGAAGTTCACGCATTGCTTGCCCCTGCACACACAGCAACCGATCCCAAGCAAAGAGTCAAACAGTTGATTACACAGAACATCGCAAGCGAGCCAGCAGAGGTAGCACACTTACAGCTGCTTGGTGAGCTCAGCAATGGTCTGCTCGCCGTCCTCGCAGAACATGGTGATGGTCTCGGTAACGAAGTTTGGGTCGCTCTTGTTCTGGAGCAGAAGCAACTTCTGGAACTGCTCGTCGAACAAACCCTAACCCAGGAAAATAAACGCAAAGCAAAAAACATCGAATTCCCCAACACTATCAAGTTAGTCATCCACCAAAGGAGAAACTAAAACTCCGCACAGATGGCAGTGCAATAGTAAAGCGCTCACCGTGCTTAACATGCTGGCTGCAGAACCAAGGGTGCTGAGCTTCATCGTGGCTGCCATGGCTACCTGAAGCGTCGACTCGAGCTAGCGAGCAGGAAGTGAGGAGAGGAGGGGTGATGCGGGAACAGTAGGAATGGATGGTGATTGGGACTGACCGGGTGTGGTATATATAGGGGAATTGGACTCCCAAGCCACCCAACTTACACACACACACACCGCAGGTTGGAAGTGGACAGCTATCCTCTTCCTGCTATTTATTGCTCTCATTTATTATTTTTGTCATAGCACACCCCTTTCTCATTGAGAAATGCCAAGTTTAGAATTAATTCTAAATCATTTTGGCCCTTAGTCTATTTGACTGGTCAAATGTAAGCATAGTTTAATTGGATACCTTTTATTTACCCATCAAATATTATAAATTTTTTTTGCGCAATAAGTTATATGATTGACAGGGCGTAGGAAGAGTTCAATTCCATAACTTTTAAGTCTTAAACCAATTGATTGTATTAAATGTTTCTACTTAATATGATTGATGCTTAAACGGTGTAGGGGAAGTTTTATCGGATACCGTTTATTTTCATTTGGAGTACTTAATTTTACTGTCTAGACCAAGTTATACTTCCATTGGATACCTTGTGTAGTAGCTTTATTCATTTATTTACAGCTAAGAGGTAGTTTTATTATGCATGTAAATCTGAAGAACACATGCTCCACCTCCCAAGGCGTGTCAACATAACAGTAGTGTGGCCGGTTGATGACACATACTGTCATTAATGGACGCAGGGTATTAAATGAGGTGAGTACGAAATACATGTCTACTGTCATCAATGGACGAAGGGTATTACATGCACATATATACTAAAGTACGTTCCCAATTAACTTGAGTACTTAGCTAATGTCATGAATGATGTAAGAATTTTTTGAATTTCCTTTGAAGTGCACAAATACAAGTGTGTTTGTGACTGCAAATTCTACTACTGCTTTATTACTAGAGACAAAAAAATGACAGAAGTATTCGACGAGTAATTTGGAGCTTGGCAAACATAGGCCTGTACCTAGTTAATATTCTTGTCCAGTTCTGCAAAGACAGAAGACCATTGTTGGATTTGTCTGAAGCAAAGCAACAACTCAGCATCATAGCTTGCAACCTTGGCTAAAAAGACAAGAGACCCAACGAGCGGACAGCAGAGCTTGCAACCTTTGCTTTTCTAATCACCTGCCAGCCTATGTGGATGGTCATATACATGCATCTTTCTTTCTAGTCTAGTATCTCTCATGTGAAGTCAGTGCAGCGGAATAACAAAACACCGTTGTTCGGTCCGTTTAAACTTCGTGCTCCAGTGTCCTTAAGCATCGGGAGGCCCTGCCAAGGTCTTTTCTCCTTCTGGGCCACTCCCACCTCACTCTCAGTGCCAGGCCTTGTAGTCTCAAATTTTCTACTCCCAGGCCACCAAAACAATGAGTTTTTCTTATATTGTTCCAAGATAGCAGGCATTGTCCACCTTGCACCTTCTTTCCGGGCCAAAAAAAGCTCTCAGACTTTTACCTATCTCCTCAAAACGGCAAATTGGAGCATCAGCGACAAGCAGTTGATCAGCACGGATTTAATCAATGTTAATTTCCCTGCTCTGACAGTCATGCACCTAAGCCAAGCTGGGACCACGTTAATCGCTGCATCTAACATAGGTTGTCACTCAGATCTCATCATCGGCCTGACAATCTGGGTGTTACCTTTACACTCAACTGGATGACATTTGGTCCTTGGTTTCTTACCTTTGCTGGCACAATTTTTAATGGGACCATATACTTATGGTGATCTATGTTAGGCTATAAATAACTATGCATGCCTAGCAAGAATTCTTCTGTAACTTTCTCTATTGCTTGTTAAGAAGCTGATGTTCGTTTAGCTCCTGCAAGAATTAGATGATAACAAAAATGGGAATTTTTTTTGCCTATGATTTACTGTTTTTAAACGAATTATTGTTTGTTTCCATTTATGATTCCGTATTGCTAATACATGAATGATGGATACTCGTATAAACGCTACCTATATAGTTGAACTAGGAACTTGTGCTGTGCTATTGGGCCTCTGATTTGTTTTCAAGATAGGCATTTCATTCACAAATCAAATTGTCTGAATTAGCATGAGAAGTGTAACATGTGAGCTGGTGCATGTGCATGACTTGCTGAGTCGTATTTAATTAGGATTGCTCCATGCTCAAAGCAGCCACTACGAGTGAATCCCAGCTCTGAGTCCATGCTTAATAAGGGTTTAACTATACATTCTAGTATCCTGTATGGTGATGCTATCATAAAGTTGATCTCGCACCTTTATCTCAAACCATTTGCTTTAGCACAATACCTAGCATGAACGTTGGTGTTTGGTATTAGATCACTCAAGGTTTTCAGTTCTCCAACACTAATGCAGATGCATTCGTAGTTGGGATTAATAACAGACATATGGTATATATATTGAATTGCAAGGATATATGATGCCACTCTACTAAACATGAGTTAACCAGAATTAGTTAGAAAATTATATCACGAGGACGAATGGGCAGCCAGAGGTAAACTAGCTTGGGCATTTCTTCGAACACATCGCAGAAGCGAATTCCTCCTCGGTCGTAATTGACCCAGCACAAGAAGTTGCTGAAGGGGGATCACACTGGTAGAAAAACAGGCTTCCGTCCAGCCCCATTAGTCGCGAAACTATAGGAACCGCGACTAATGGGACCTTTAGTCGCGGTTCGGGAGGCGAACCGCGACCAAAGGCCTGGGCCCAGGGCGCTCGGTGGCCAGCTGGTGCACGTGAGGGACTTTAGTCGCGGTTGGAGCCATCCAGCGACTAAAGCCCCTCCCCTATAGCCAGGCCAACCGCGACTAAAGCCCCTCCCCTATATATACCCATCCAGCAGCCAACACTTAGCCATTTAGAGCCATTCTCTTCACAAACTTCACAAGTGGGTGTTAGGTTTGCTTTTGGTTCCTCTTATGCACATAAGGTGTTTGATGAAATGCCCCAAGAGCATGAAACAAACATGATATGAAGTGTTGGAGCCACACTTGAGCTTTCTCATTTATTTTTTCCTCCTCGATCGCGGTTAGCAACTTGAACCTTTGATGTGTCATTGATAAAATATGCATGTGTGTAGTTCATTGTTTAATTTATATTGTTTGTAGCTAGTTAGTTTAACAAATGCATGATGGTTAATTATATATTTTATATTATAATAATGCAGATGAATCGGCAATGGATGTACGGTAACCGACTCTCCGGCGAGTTCACTACGGGTTTGAAAGATTTCCTCGTAGTGGCTAATGCGAACAAGCAGGGGGGTTTTGTTATCTGTCCATGTGTTAACTGTAAGAATCAGAAGGGTTACTCTTCCTCAAGAGATGTTCACATGCACCTGCTTCGGCACGGTTTCATGCCAAGCTATAATTGTTGGACCAAGCATGGAGAAAGAGGGGTTATAATGGAAGAAGATGAAGAAGGGGATGATTTCATCGATGAAAGCTATCTTGCTCATTTCGGTGATACTTTCATGGAGGATGCTGAAGGTGAAGGGGAAGGTGAAGGGGAAGGTGAAGAAGAGGCACGTGATGATCCCGTTGATGATCTTGGTCGGACCATTGCTGATGCACGGAGAAGCTGCGAAACTGAAAAGGAGAGGGAGAATTTGGATCACATGTTAGAGGATCACAGAAAGGCGCTGTACCCCGGATGCGATGATGGTCTGAAAAAGCTGGGCTGCACACTGGATTTGCTGAAATGGAAGGCACAGGCAGGTGTAGCTGACTCGGCATTTGAAAACTTGCTGAAAATGTTGAAGAATATGTTTCCAAAGAATAACGAGTTGCTCGCCGATACGTACGAAGCAAAGAAGGTTGTCTGCCCTCTAGGTTTAGAGGTTACGAAGATACATGCATGCATCAACGATCGCATCCTCTACCGCGGTGAATACGAGAATTTGAATGAATGCCCGGTATGCACAGCATTGCGTTATAAGATCAGAGGCGATGACCCTGGTGACGATGTTGAGGGCCAGAAACCCAGGAAGAGGGTTCCCGCCAAGGTGATGTGGTATGCTCCTATAATACCACGGTTGAAACGTCTGTTCAGGAACAAAGAGCATGCCAAGTTATTGCGATGGCACAAAGAGGACCGTAAGTCGGACGGGGAGTTGAGACACCCCGCAGATGGAACGCAATGGAGAAAGATCGACAGAGAGTTCAAAGATTTTGCAGCTGACGCAAGGAACATAAGATTTGGTCTAAGTACGGATGGCATGAATCCTTTTGGCGAGCAGAGCTCCAGCCATAGCACCTGGCCCGTGACTCTATGCATCTACAATCTTCCTCCTTGATTGTGCATGAAGCGGAAGTTCATTATGATGCCAGTGCTCATCCAAGGTCCGAAGCAACCCGGCAACGACATCGATGTGTACCTAAGGCCATTAGTTGATGAACTTTTACAGCTGTGGGGCAGACCTGGTGTCCGTGTGTGGGATGAGCACAAAGAAGAGGAATTTGACCTACGAGCGTTACTTTTCGTAACCATCAACGATTGGCCTGCTCTTAGTAACCTTTCGGGACTGTCAAATAAGGGATACAATGCATGCACGCATTGCTTACATGAGACTGAAAGTGTACATTTGCCAAATTGTAAGAAGAACGTGTACCTTGGGCATCGTCGATTTCTTCCGAAAATTCATCCAGTAAGAAAGAAAGGCAAGCATTACAACGGCAAGGCAGATCACCGGCCGAAGCACTGCGGAACACACTTGGTGCTGAGGTATTTGATATGGTCAAGGATTTGAAAGTCATCTTTGGAAAGGGTCCTAGCGGACAATCAGTTCGAAGGAGCTGACGGGCACGCAGCCATGTGGAAGAAGAAATCTATATTCTGGGAGCTAGAATATTGGAAAGTCCTAGAAGTCCGCTCTGCAATCGACGTGATGCATGTTACGAAGAATATTTGCGTGAACCTCCTAAGCTTCTTGGGCGTGTATGGGAAGACAAATGATACAAAGGAAGCACGGCAGGACCAGCAACGTTTGAAAGACCCTGATGACCGGCATCCGGAACGGTTTCAAGGTCGTGCCAGCTACGCTCTGACCAAAGAAGAGAAGGTCATCTTTTTTGAATGCCTGAGCAGTATGAAGGTCCCGTCTGGATTCTCGTCCAATATAAAGGGAATAATAAACATGGCGGAGAAAAAGTTCCAAAACCTGAAGTCTCACGACTGCCACGTGATTATGACGCAATTGCTTCCGATTGCTTTGAGGGGGCTCCTGCCGGAAAATGTTCGAGTAGCCATTGTGAAGCTATGTGCATTCCTCAATGCAATCTCTCAGAAGGTAATCAATCCAGAAGTTCTACCACGGTTACAGAACGATGTGATCCAATGTCTTGTCAGTTTCGAGTTGGTGTTCCCACCATCCTTCTTCAATATTATGACGCACCTCCTGGTTCACCTAGTCGATGAGATTTCCATTCTCGGTCCTGTATTTCTACACAATATGTTCCCCTTCGAGAGGTTCATGGGAATATTAAAGAAATATGTTCGTAACCGTGCTAGGCCAGAAGGAAGCATCGCCAAGGGCTATGGAAATGAGGAGGTAATTGAGTTTTGTGTTGACTTTGTTCCTGACCTTAAGCCGATTGGTCTTCCTCGATCGCGGCACGAGGGGAGACTAAGTGGAAAAGGCACGATCGGAAGGAAATCAACGATATGTATGGACGGCCATTCTCTAACTGAAGCACACCACACAGTTCTGACCAATTCCAGCTTGGTGGCTCCGTACTTTGAGAAACACAAGAATATTTTACGCTCGGACAACACTGGGAAGCCTGAATCCTGGATTAGGAAGGCCCACATGGAGACTTTCGGCAGTTGGTTGAGAAAACATTTAATGAATGACGATCATGTTATAGATCAGCTGTACATGTTGGCCAAGACACCATCTTCGACTATAACGACTTTCCAAGGGTACGAGATAAATGGGAATACATTTTACACGATCGCCCAAGATAAAAAGAGCACCAACCAAAATAGTGGTGTCCGCTTTGATGCAGCAACCGAGAATGAGCAAAAGGTCACATATTATGGTTACATAGAGGAGATATGGGAACTTGACTATGGACCCTCCTTTAGGGTCCCTTTGTTCCGGTGCAAATGGTTCAAGCTAACAGGAGGTGGGGTAAAGGTGGACCAGCAATACGGAATGACAATGGTGGATTTCAACAATCTTGGTTACCTTGACGAACCATTCGTCCTAGCGAAAGATGTCACTCAGGTTTTCTATGTGAAGGACATGAGTAGCAAACCGAAGAAACGGAAAGATAAGAAAACGATCAGTACATCATGCGATGATCCAAAGCGCCACATTGTTCTTTCAGGGAAAAGAAACATCGTGGGAGTGGAGGACAAGACAGACATGTCAAAAGATTATAATATGTTTGCTGAAATTCCGCCCTTCAAAGTGAACACCGACCCAAGCATTAAGTTAAATGATGAGGATGCTCCATGGATACGGCACAATCGTAAGCAAGCAGGGGCACAAGGAAAGAAATGATGTGTAATAATTTATTGTACCAAACTTTGTTGAATGGATCATGTGAATTATATTACCCGTGATGTGTTTGGTGTCCATTTTCGAATGATTCAATTGACTCGAGATAGCACTGATGATACATGAAATTTGGAGTGATTCAGTCATACTCCTGCCTAGGCGTATAATATGCATACTCGTAGTCTTCATAGCCGCCGCCGTTGTACTGGTAGTCGTTGCCTTCTAAGTTGCCGCCGTCGTCGTCGCTGCTGTCGTCGTCATTGTCGTCGGCGCTCGTGGCTCGAACCGAGGGTAGCGCAGGCGGGGGATATCGCCGGCCGTAATGTAGTCCATGACGCTCTGCGAGTCCGGCCGTACCACCATAGCCGACGGCCGGCCTCGTGGAAGTTCCCGGGAGGCAGACCGTCCTCCTCATACCTGGCGAGCGCCCTCTCACGCCGATTGATGAAGAAGGCTTCCCAAGTATGCTGGTTATCGGGATGCCAGCGGGGATTCATCCGCTGCTCCGGCGTGAGGTCGAGGTAGTAGTGGTTCGTGATGGCCGCCCGGCGCGCAGTACCCTGAGGGACGGGAGGGACCGGCACGCCGCCGGCGCTTAGGCTCCAGCCGGCGGGGACGCGGTAGCCCGGTGGGCAAGGGTAGTTCGAGGCGCAAAGCTCCTCCACCTGCTGGTAGGTTAGAGTGGGTGCGGTGGAAGCCATGAGAGAGTGATGAGAGATTGTAGAGATGTGATAATGCTGGCCAAGCCGGGCTACATATATGGAGTGACAAATGGCGGGAAAAATGGGAGCGGGAAGACAGGAGGCAGGAAGAAAGTGGCGGGAAGAAAGAGGCGGGAAGAAATTGGCGGGAAAAAATTGGCGGGAAGAAAGAGGCGGGAAGACAGGGAAGAAATGGCGGGAAGACGAGGCGGGAAGAGGGGGTCGGCGGAAAGACAGAGGCGGGAAGAGGGGGCCAACGAGAAGACAGAGGCGGCCGGGAAGAAATTTTGAATTGAATTAGTTTTATTTTTCTGAATTTTTTGATATATTATTTGTATTTTTAAAATTTTGAATTGAATTAGTTTTATTTTTCTAAATTTTTTGATATATTATTTGTATTTTTAAGATTTTGAATTGAATTAGTTTTATTTTTCTGAATTTATTGATGTATTATTTGTATTTTTAAAATTTTGAATTGAATTAGTTTTATTTTTATGAATTTTTTGATATATTATTTGTATTTTTAAAATTTTGAATTGAATTAGTTTTATTTTTCTGAATTTTTTGATATATTATTTGTATTTTTAAAATTTTGAATTGAATTAATTTTATTTTTATGAATTTTTTGATATATTATTTGTATTTTTTAAATTTTGAATTGAATTAGTTTTATTTTTCTGAATTTTTTGATATATTATTTGTATTTTTTAAATTTTGAATTGAATTAGTTTTATTTTTATGAATTTTTTGATATATTATATGTATTTTAAACATTTTGAAATGAATTAGTTTTATTTTTCTGAGTTTTTCTGTATTTTTAACATTTTGAAAAACAAAAAGTAATTCGAAAAATACTCGCCAACCGCGACTAAAGGTCTGTGTGCGCGCGGGAACGAAAAACCGGCGAAAAAAGCCTTTAGTCGCGGTTGGGCTGGCCAACCGCGACTAAAGGGTACCCTTTAGTCGTGGCTCTCCTCCCCAACCGCGACTAAAGGGGGGGCTATAAATAATTTTCCCAAACCGTCGCTCCACACATCGTCTTCTTCGCCTCGCTCCGTCTCTCTGCCGATCGATCGAGCTCGCCGCACCGCGCCTCGCCGTCACCGCGCCTCGCCGTCGCCGAGCCTCGCCCGTCGCCACGCTGCCGTCGCCTTGTGACGTCGCCGCCGCCCTGTCGTCGCCGCCGCCCTCCGCGTGTACCGCCGTGTACGTCGCCGCCGCCCGGATCCGTACTGTATACGTCGCACCGCCGCCCCTCGTCATCACCGGCGCAGAGAAAGAGAGAGGAGAGGCGCCAGGGCCGCCGCCGCCGCTCTGCTCGCCCCGGCGGCTCTCTGCTCGCCGGCGGCCGCCGCGTGTGCGCGCATGAGAGAGAGAGAGGGGAGGAGCGCGCACAGACGAGCCCGACCTGCCTTTTTTTCTTCTTTTTTTTAGTTTTTTTGTTTTTTACTTTGTGTAACTATAAGTTTTTTTAATTAAAAACTAGTAAAAATGCAACTACAACTTTGACTTAATAAAAACTAGCGGGGTTGCCCGCGCACTCGCGCGGCTAGATTAGGATTTATACCATTTCCATCATATTTATTTCAATTTATATATGCTAATATTTTTAGTTATTAATTTATATGATATTGCATTAAAGTGGTGTCTTAAATTTATTGATGAGCTGGATTATTATTTTCTGAGCATGTGGTAGTTTGTGCGGATCTATGTACTATATTTTTATTTATTTACTCAGATAAATATGTTATCCGACCTTAGATCGGTCTCATATAATTTGTTGAATTGTATTTCCTTTTGTTTGTGTTATAATGTGCTTGCCACTTGGCAATGACAAATATATGTTCATTTCTCATTCTGTCCATAATACATCTCTAATCCTATTTCAACCACCAGTAGTGATGTGGATAAATGTTACTGCTTAGACATCCTAAATTTTATTTCGATTCAATATGTACATCCTACAGCTGAGAGCGAGGCTACTCAGCAACATTGCCTGGTCTCAAGCAATTTATAGTCTAAAATATATTCATGGGCATCAACATTTGCACCAATTATATCAGTGATATCTAGACCAAAAGTAATATGAGTATATATTCTTATGGCGCAGATTGTGTTAGCCTATTAAATTAATAACAATGAATATATTAGTCCTTGCAGAATGGCTGTGAATATTATCACCCCTACCGATGTAATTATAAAAAATATATTTAATGAGAGTCTTGAAGTAGAAATTGAGCTCTGCATGTACACTTACTTGGTCTTCGGATGTTTATCTCATGGAATCAGAAATTTATGCGTTAATAGCCGTGCTATCCTTGTTGAGATGGAAACATCTAAGCAAAGCAAGGCGCGTGGATGGTATTACTCCTGCTTTTTTTTCGGAACTGTACTCTTAGTTCATGTTGATGGCGTTGATATCCTGCAAAAGAAACGGATTTCGAAATTTAGCTCTTCATCCAAGTAAAATTAAGTATGTAAAAAAAAGAGCGGTTACTCTATCTTAAAAAATAAGCCTTTTGCATATAGTTTTTATGTATTTGTCAGATCATCTGGATGCACAATGCATGCATCACATGTTATCTCAAGAAAAACTGTACCTGCTTGAGTGGACTTGATGCATTGGGCACTCCGTACGAATATTTAGTTCATGGCAGGGGACCCTAGGGAAACTCAGCTGAGCCCCGGCTGATGCAAACCACCGTGGAGGTGCCGGTCCGTACCATTGTGTGCTCTGTGGTTGCTCATCATATCGTTACTGTCCATCCTAACGACCGCATGATCTTCGGATGTTTTCGTTTGATTCTCGCCCCGAAGCTACCAAGTTTGCACGTAGACTGTTTATGTACACGCATGCAAGGCACTGTATGTACCGCACTTTGCTGTCGGATCGTCAAAGGTCTCACCATTATCGTCAAGCTCATCGGAGGTTTTGTTGAGCTCATCGGAGAAGGCATGAAGCTTGTATCTCCATAGCCGCTACCACCTCCGAGACGTGCTTCTGCTGTTGTTGGATGGGTGACCGTCGAGATCGAGGATCACTTCTTGAGTTCCGCTATATACAACTTAGTTGGCTATAATTATGACATAATCATTTCCTTTGTTTAACCCAAACGATGACCAAAATACTTGTGATTCTTGCATGCAACTACAGTATATATTAACATGTCTTACTAAACAAAGTGTTTCATCTCAATCAATAACTATTTTTAGTACTCAGCTGAGCCCCAGGGAAACTCAGCTGACAAATACACAACACAGGTCGATCTATTGTAAATAAGTAGTTGGAGCAAACAAAAAGGAAACTGAAGCTTCGATAGATTACCTTGCTTTGGGCTGTCCGGCTGTGTGGGCGCGATGCAGGACTGAGTTGGATTGATCGCTCTATCTATTACTAGATGACCCGTTGCGCCCCGGCGCAAAGGCAAAGGCGAGACAACATTATAACCATTATATTATTACAGAACCTAAGTGGTGAAATTTGTATGTACATTCTATGTAAATTTAGTGAAGGTCCAATAACACTGTACAACATTATGTACAAACTCAGAAGGCGCAAGTACCAGATTCAAACTTGAATTTATTGCTTGAAAACTCTATTTACAACACAAGTTACTACTTGACAGTCTCATTATGTACAAACTCAGGAGGCAGTAGCCAACATGATAAATTACCCCAGGTAATATATGGAGAAAACCTCACTTCAACTCTATCCCAGCCCTTGAGCTTGGTCTAGGGCAACACAGGTTCTATATTGATTGAAAGTAGCTTCCCGCCCATGCCCATTCGTTAAACAGCGCAAGCAGCCATGCTGCAGTAGCAATCATCACAATCTTCATAGATGATCGGAAGACAATGTCCAGCGCAAATATGGGTACAAACATTCAAAGGGAAGCCGAAGGTGAAGCACCATAGCATGGTTCGAAGTGCCGCAGCTAGTGCACATGTGTTTTATCATTGCACATCATCTCATGAAGCTGAAAGTAGATGGAATATCAGTGAGTATAATGAAACCTCATACAATACCTATGTGTTTGCGCAGTATATATCCATAATATCTTGCTCCAGTTCACAGTTCAGCAAAGATATCACAATTGGTATGCCTTGCAAGAAAAAGGAAAGAGAAATATGAAGTAAGAAATAATTTATCCCCGTTAAGGGGACTTGTTCTCCAAGTTCTATGCAAGGCTTGGCATTTACGGTGCAGTTCTATTTATGGAAAGGGTGATTGTTCCATTGCCAGGTTTGTTTCTTTTCTCCAAAACTATCTGAACTATTCGTAAGGTGTCAGTGTTTTGCACAAGACTAACAATTCAAAAGGCAAAGCCCCCGGCATCAACCAAGGCATTCAAGCTACTGATGTCAACTCATGTGGCCAACACATTCATATTCATCATCTTGGACAGACATGGAGAAAACCCGAAGAGGGATGGATAAAAGTGTTTACAATGCAGAAATTGGTCATAATGTTGCTACCTTTCTAGAATCTTTAGACGAGCATAACTCCTATGCAGTTCTTAGTGGAAGCAAGACACCACAGAACGCAAGCCCATGTCTAAGCAAAATGAATGAGGAGATCAACCTGTAGAACGACATCCAAAATTATCTTGTTAAATAAGATCTTTATGTTCAAAGTACAGCAGTAAAATGTTTGGTACCTGTAACTGAATTTAGTAATGGGTATTCTAATATGACAGTACATTAAAAATTCTTAATAGCATACATATTTTCAATATAAATATATCTCTCCGAGGGTGGAACTTGAAGGTAAAATAACATTCAAGCGATAGGACTACTCATTAGGAAATTATATATCACAAAGAATATGATATACATTTAACACTAAAAAGAATATGCTTAAGGAAAAGCATATATCTCCCAAGTTAAGCATAGCTATCAATGAAACCAGGGGTATTGTAAAAAGGAATGTCCATTCCTAATTAGGAGGTCTTTCCCAAGCAGAAAAAGAGTCCATGCAACACAATCGTGAGTAGATGGTGACAATGATCACCTGTGACGCAAGCTTGTTTGGATTTAGCAAATTCTTATCTTCCCAGACCTTTTTGCTGTTAAACCCCATCCAGGGCAGCCAAAGGACAGCACAGTACAATCAGAGAATAAGCCTAAACTGATTCGTTCCAGGGAAGTACAGCCAGCATAGTACAACCAACAAATAAGCCTCTTTCCAGGGAATACGTCTCGATTCCCCAATCCAACGATTGGAAAAATCATTTACTTCATAAGCCTAAACATCCAGAGATAACTAAAACTGAAATCACTCTCCTTTGTTTCCGCCGAACGAAACACTTGAGAATGTCGGCGAGGCACATATGGCGCCAAAGCATGAGCCTGCAAACCGTCAAGTGCTGCTAGCTTTTTCTTTAGAACACTGCTATTTTCAGAATGCTATTTCTCTCACATGAAAAACAGCTAAATATTAAGAATTTAGTTCTAATAGTCTCACTAATTCTTCTAGCACTAAGAATTACAGACGTTGTAATAAAGTAGAAAACTAAAACAATTGGCAAACTAAAACTATGTCCATATATATTTTATTAACGAGCATCCAAGGTATGGACTAAGAATTCGCCTGCATATACACCTGTGTATATTACCATGAGACATGCCAAAAGAAATTCGAGCTCCAAACTATAACTCTTAGATCGGAGATAGCTCCAACCATGGATTTGGGGATGTGTAGCCAGGCTAACAGATGCAGCCACTGCCACTCGCCATGGAGCCGGAAAAATCACTTCTTGTAGGCGGACAGATGCAGTCAGAAGCAATGTTTTGGTTTTTCAGAAACTTTCTCCATCAGGTCAGACATAACATTTCTACACAAACGCTCTTTTTTTCATTGATAAATGGAAAAAAACAGTTGCAAGCCACATGTGACATTCATTTTCACACAACATGACGACTTTCTCCATCAGGTGAGGGTTAATTTTTCTACACTACATGTGCTCTGCAAGTGTTATAAGGGAAATCGAGAAAGAGAGAGAGGGGCAGAAATTACTGCAATACCAGCGGCAATATCTGGTTGCTTTTCTCCTTCTTGTGTTTCCCTAACCAGATCTGCTGCTACCTGCTACCTATAAGGAGACGGCACAATAGCTTACCTCAAACAAAAAAAGAATCATAGATTCATCATGCTAAGAAAGAAAGAATGGTCCAGTACAAGGTCATGTCATTGTGTAGCAATTTTTTTATATTTCTAATCCAAGCACCCCATTTGCTCTTAGATAAAGTGTTACTCTTGCAAATCCAGTAATTCAATTGCTTGATTTTTACCATAAAAAGATAGGAAGTGGCATGCCTGGCTGGCATGTCTAAATCAGAGGAGCCGTTTTTGGCCACGATGGCAAGATTGTCTCAACTACAAAAAGGCCAATACCTTGATCCGAACGGCCGAAAAGGTAGCGAGCATGCTCCTAGCAAAGCAGCAACGCACGGAAACACCAACCAGCTTGTGCAAAGCGACAGAACGGATGGAACAACCTGCAAGAAAACAGACAAAAGCACACGAGACACCATGCCATTGCACCAAACAGGTAGAATGCAAGGTTGGGGAAAGCGCACAGCAGAGAAGAAGAGGGAAACCAACCAGGCTACGGGAGTCGAGTAAAACCGTGGAAGAATCGCAGCAGGAACGTCGAGCACCCTGCAGCGTAGGAATTACACCTTAGAGAAAAAACAATGCAACGCCGCCAGACAAAGAAAGAACAGAAGGCAGAGAACAGCAGGAACTAACCCTAACCATACACGTCGGCCACCTGAAACCCCATTGGCCCCTCGCGACAGAGCAGGCAGAGGAGAGGGAGTAGGTGAGAGGAGAGGAAGCAGTCGAGGGCGAGGGTGAGGACGGCGGAAAGGAAGGAGGGAAGCGAGGTTTCGTGGGTCTGACCGGGAAGGGGAGGGCAAGTTTGAGAGATGAGGGCCACTACGGCGGGCCCCGCGCAGGTCCGCGCCTGACCGTCCAACAGTGCCGTGCGGCGGTAAAAAAGGAAGCATATGAGCACCGATGGAGGAAAGACCCAGCTCACCGACAAACAGCCCCACGAGCCAAAGGGACCAGCACGCAGTGAAATAGACTAAGCAGAGGACATGTAGTCAGATAGACAATGCTCTATCCACAAGCTGTGAAAAAAGGCTACGGGAAGAGAGGGAAATGGGCGACGCGGGCGAGCGCCTGCCGGTGCCACTTTCTGCTGGTCCCGCACATGAACGGTCCCCACTCGTCATAGACCATGAAAGATCAACTCAAGGTAAATAAAAATTCACAGAATCGGATGGCTAGTGTCAAAAGATGTTACTGCTCAGGGTGAAACGAGCGTCCAGGATGCTTTTGCCCCTTTTGGTGGCTTCTTTGGCCGGGTTGGCCAGAGGCCTTTATAAGTAGAATAGTAGCAACAACTGATGCAATTGCAAGGAAACTATATTTCCATTGACCTTATGGTAGTACCTATATTGTGAATTGAAAAATGAAAACAATGAAAATAATATATTTGCTATTATTGATGATGTTTCTAAAAAAGACTTTTACATAGGATGCATGCCTTTGTTTCTAGATGATTTCCAGACCAGACTAACAGTAACAAACATGCAGGGAGCCAACTAATTGTTTGCTTCTCCTAGATGGCCCAAACAGTAGGGGTACTTGTGTTGTCTAAAGGAACAAATTCTGAATTGAACACGGCAAGATATCTTAGTTGTTACTGCAGTGTTGTCAAAAATCTTTTTGCCTGCAAGATATCTTAGCAATCATGGCATGAAGTTGTACGAAGCATATGTAATTGTTGAATAAGATCTGGACACACACCTGGACTATACCAAGACATCTCTATACACAAAAAAGACTGCCATATGCATGAGATAGCATCACATGAATTTTAATCTTATGCACTAACAAGTTCAAAAAGAAATTGACGGTAGAAGTTCTAAAAATGCAGACCATGCAAGGAAGAACATAAACTTCTACAGCTACAAATTCAATCAAGAAACGTCAATGACTATGTTAAAACTTGTATGTTACTCTAGAACCAAAACAGGCCAGAATAGCCAGCTTATCACTGCATGAAAGATAATCATACGACATGGTTTCATGAAAATAACACTTGATACTTCTATGAGAGAGCATCAGATTATTTAATTATAGAAGTTCAATTATCCAAGTGAGAGTGATCTTACAATTTAAAATATGACCGACGATGCTGAATAAGAAACAGAGGCAAAATACGCAATGACAAAAGGAAGACACAAGTTCATGATGTGCATCTGCAAAAAGTTTTCTGCATATCGACAACACTCCCGACCAGATATCCAGAAAAGTGCAACATACGCTGAGAGTCTCAGTTAAGCAAATTTATAATATCGGTAAACGTCATCTAACAGAACAGACTCTTAAAGATGATAACAACAAAAAAGACTACCCCTGTGCTAGATAAACAACTGTCAGGTAACAGAACGGTGGACATGCTCTAATATGATTAAGGAAAATATTACATTGTCATGGCATGACCGGCCATATTTCAAGATTTCATCTGCAAAGATAGTTTCCTTATCACCCATGAGATGTTGACATTAATGTCAATCTACGATTTAAAAGTGCAGTATATGAAATTAAATGTTAGGAAGCTTAGCGGTTGCTTGCTTTTCAGCGCATCAACTTAATCAAGGATAATGACCAGATGCATCTAATAAAGGGAAGTAGATACTACTTGTTGTATGGTAATTACTTGACCGGTCATGAATCACGCATGTACACTTACTTTGCATTATGATCTTCATTCTATATATCTTGATCCAGTGACCATCCTCATCAACTTGACAAATGCAAATGATCTTCAGAGTTTGGAAAGAGATCAGTAGAGCTTAACCATACTTTCTACAGAAACAACGGACATATTATGGATCACTCCAACATGTTTGACTACAAACCTCTATGAGTAAACACCAGCCCTTTAGGGAAAAAACATCGGTAAGCCTCTGAAATACAAATAATCCAATAATAAATAAGTTTATGTCTGAACTGCAACCAATCACTGAACCAAACAACTGATCAAGCATTGATACTCTGTACATCACTGCTCAATATAGCACTCACTATTGGTGAGAGAAACGGAAAAAATGGTACAAACAACTGTTTAGTTGCATCTAAATGCAAATTTTATGCCCTAGGCGAGATACTGAAATGCATATACTTGCTCTCCATCTACGACACATCAATACCTAATTAGAATACAAATGCATTATTATATACCATTTACACCGCCAAAATGGCAGTAGAAGCGTAGAATCTGGTATATATATGTTGACCTCAGTCTCAACTGAATCAAGTAAATGACAAAAAGAGTAGTAGCTAGTGTACCTGAATCCAGCATTGTGTGGGTGAGATGATGTACAACCTAACAGCTAGAAACAATGCCGGCAAATCCCGAGACTTAAGTGATAGTCCTAGAAACAATATAAGAAAAACAAGTTCAGAATAAGTTAGAGAGCACAAATTCAGTTTCTGATGGCACAAATTCAGTTTCTGCTGTACCATCAGACACGAAGACAGAACCACAGTATCTGGAAACAGAGAATGAAGCATGGTGTCAGCTCACAAATAGTAGGAAATTTAAACAACAAATGACGCTCCACTTAGGTAAGCCATGCTTGCAGCCTCTGTCGCTAGTTTATACGCTTAACTCTGTCAGCTGTAACAGAGTTGGTTAATAGAATCTGTAACATTGAACAATACCAACTAAATGATCTCTTATGAAGAAAGAAAATTTCAGGTAGCATTTCTGTGAATAGATAGGAGAGCAGCAGAGTCAAAATAACGGAATGGAAGAACAAATGATAAATCAGGTGAAATAATTTCAAGTAATATTGGTTTTAAGTACTAAAAAGTTCAAACCCTGATGAGCAAACCACTCAAGAATTGATGGAAGGGAGATGATGACCAGAAATTCATAATTATAGAATTACCTTGCTATTTCAAGATATGTAGCAGTGCGTCATAACCAAAATTAAAATTAGAATCAATTTGACATTCTTTCCTCTAAATATGAAATACTGCAAAACAATGCTGACCCCTCTTTTTTTTCTTGGATTATTGTTCTTCGGCATGTTATGCAGCTGTCAAACAAAATGTACCATCAGCCTATGTCACAAAGTTATATATGTGGCACTAATTCTTTTAGCCTGCAATGCATACATCGAACCTGGAAGGGTCAAACACCGTTGGATTGTTTTAGATGGTCGGATCATAGTATATAGACCTCGTGTTGTTGTTACTTGTGTCTCTGTTGAATAGTAGCTTCCTGCAAGCAGAAAGAATGAATCAACAAAGTTTAGTTAACCTGGCAGTCCTTTATAGCCACTCTTGGAAACCAATAATAATAACCAGTTGGTTGGAACTACATAATTCTGCAGCTAAACAACTACTGGGATGAGCTCACCCTGATGTCTGGACCGTGCCCGCCGTTTCCACTCGACGCATGGCGCCGATGGTCTTGAACGCTGCTCACGCCGACAGGTTGCGGCCCCTCGCTGCAGCTCGTAACCTACAAAGCAACAACACACGCACATATCAAAATACCATCACAAAAACGAGAGAGGGAGAGAGGAAGCAGGAGCTTGAAGTATATAATTAGATAGCTTAATTACCTTATTTACCACATGGAAACCAATAATAATAACCAGTTGGTTGGAACTACATAATTCTGCAGCTAAACAACTACTGGGATGAGCTCACCCTGATGTCTGGACCGTGCCCGCCGTTTCCACTCGACGCATGGCGCCGATGGTCTTGAACGCTGCTCACGCCGACAGGTTGCGGCCCCTCGCTGCAGCTCGTAACCTACAAAGCAACAACACACGCACATATCAAAATACCATCACAAAAACGAGAGAGGGAGAGAGGAAGCAGGAGCTTGAAGTATATAATTAGATAGCTTAATTACCTTATTTACCACATGATTACATACAGTACTAAGCATATCTATACTGGCCTACATAGCATAGAACGGAATGTAGATAACTCAAAACTATTATTTTTAAGCACCATATTGATAGGGATAAATAATAAATGACTAATAATACCTACATCAGATCAGCACAAGAAGCCAATGTATATTTCACAGCCAGTTTTCTTGCTACTACAACATGTACCATCTATCAACATGCAGCTCAGAAAATAGATCTGGTATGGCACAATCTGCACCTATAGAAAGCATGTAAAGGCTACGAATCAGGTGGAAAGATCCATTCCCACTACGAACAGATACACAGTCAGGGATAATTCAGAGAGAAAGATTGAAATCACATATACCTTGTGCTGGGCAGGAAATATCACCGGGAATGGAGAGGAGCGGTGAGTCGTCCTGGCTTCCTGGACCTGCAGGGGATGCGGCCGTGCGTCGTTGTGGGGCATCGGCTGATGCTGATTCCTATGACCCAAAGGGAGGTGACTGCAGGCTGAAGCCGAAAGGAGGTACGAGGGGAGAGGGACGAGGTTGCAGATGCTTCTCCTGGGCAGCAAAACGGTGGAGGCGTCCATGGTGCTGAGCACAAGGATAAGCACCCAAAAATCCACACATCAACCTGCAGGCCACGGTAGTCGTCCGAGATCTAAGCTGCAGCAGCGAGCTCGCCTCATACCTCGTCGATGCTTCGTCGCTGCCAGTTGTCCCGACCGGTTTGGCCCGCTCGCCGCTCCGCGAGCGCGCCAAGGGCATGTCCTCGGTGTAGGGCGGGTCCGGGGCAGGGATCTTGCCGATGGCCTCGAAGGGGCCGACGTAGTGCTTGCGGCCGGTCTGGAGGCAGACGTGGACGAGCGCGGGGCAGTTGGGGACGACGACGGAGAGGACGTTGCGGAGCATGGCGGAGTTGGCCCGCCGGTTCTCGTCCTCCGTGGGGTGGCTGGACCAGGCGGCGTAGAAGACGTGGGTGATGTCCTTGAGGGGCTCGAGGGCGTCGGCAACGGCGGCAGAGTCGGCGAGGTCGAGGTGCAGATTCGTGACGGCGGGGACCAGGGCGGGAGCGGGCGGCGGGAGAGCGCGTAGACCTTCCAGGGGCCGCCGGGGGTGTCCTGCAGCGGGAGGATGTCGAGGAGGGAGGTGCCGACGATGCCGGTGGATCCGACGACGAGCGCGACGCTCTGTAAGGTGGGCTCGACCGCGGCGGCGTTCTCGTCCTGGCGCTTCTTGACGGCGCCGATGGCGCCCGCCCACCACCAGCTCATGGCGCTTGGATGGATCGGGCGGCCGGAGGAGGAGAGACGGCACGGGATTGGGCTGGGGGAGGGGGTTGATCGATCTAGGGTTTCACCGTGCCCACGCGAGTAGGAAAAGAGTGCGACCCAAACAAGCTATCGTTGCTGCCTCTGTCTGTCGGTCCCGCATAGGTCTGGTCCCACGCGTCATGGACTGTCTAAGAAAACCAACAGGTGAGGAAATCTTTTACGCATCGAATGGCTGTGGTGAAAAGTGGGACTGAGGAGAGTAAAACGCACGGACCAGATTGGTTTGCCCCTCTCAGGTGCCTTGGATGGCCGGGTAGTATTAGAACATTTATAGGAGAAATGTACAGCGCCATGCACCGTTTTACTCTGTGTTGTTGAGACTCGAGAGAGCGAAGTGACAAATTTCTAGACCATATAGGATGTATTGTGAAGAAGTAGATGCAGCACTCAAAAAGGAAATTAAATCTCACCGTTATTCACCTGGCGTTAGGCACTTAGGCTGTTCGGCAGGGTGTGCACGATGCAAGTCTTAGTTGGATTGATCGATCTATCCATTATGGCTGCCTGCACTGTGTATACTGTATGCATGAGATTGGAAGCAAACTAACCGTGCCCTGCATGCACAAGAGCAGAGGGAACCTCAGAGAGAACTTGGGAGCGGTGGCAGCATACCTAGGGCGATCGGAATAGATACAACGGCATAGCAGTAGCATGCCTGAGGACACTGCACCTAGGGTGATCGGAATACGACGGCCGCGGCAGCACGCGTACGTGAGAAAACGCTAGAATACATCGGCGGCCATCGGAGTACGACGGCCGCTGCACTATACGTCGGGTGATATCCATTGATCTAAGTAGAGCTCTCTAGGTATGAGTCCAGGATGCGGCGGTCACGGCAGTAGAAAAAAGGTAAAAGGCACCGATCTGAGCGGGCACGTTATTATTGTTTTAATGGCAGTGGTGGGTTTATCCTTCCTAATAGAATCATAACTAATTTTAACTAATCGGAAACAAATATTACGGGAGCAACGTGACAGATTTTTGGGCCCAAAATAATATATGTTGGTACTGCATGTTACGCTCCGTGGTTTTTTATGCATGGCAATTTTAAATCTGAGCCGTTCCCTTTCAAGTGCTAAATCTAAACCGTTATTTGTCTTGTGTTTTAATTATATAATAGATAGATAGATAGATAGATTGAACTAAAATGGGTACTAAAAAAAGAACTAAAATTTTGACTTAATTAAAAACTTTGTCTTAATTAAAAACTTTGACTTAATTAAAAACTTTGTCTAAAAAAGAACTAAAATTTTGACTTAATAAAAATGAACTAAAATTTTGACTTAATAAAAATTGACTTAATAAAAAATAAACTAAAATTTTGACTTAATAAAAAATGAACTAAAATTGTAACGCTGTACCGTCGCCAACGCCGTCAACGCGCCAACGCTACCTCTATTCACAAAAATGTAACGCCGTCAACGCTAGCTCTATTCAACGCGCCAACGCCAACGCTACCTCTATTCAACGCGCCAACGCCAACGCCGTCAATGCGCCAACGCCAACGCGCTCGTCCTCGCCTCCCTCTTCCGCGACACCCTCTCCCACCCCTTCCTCGCCCCCTCCTTTTGCCACCGCTATTTCACCACCGCCACCGGTCTCTCGGTCACTTTTAAAATAACTTAACAAAAGTTTGTCACTTTTAAAATAACAAAAATAACTTAACCACCGCGCGTATACGAAGGGGGCAGCGCTCGTCGCCCCCTCCGTATACGCGCGGTGTTTTTTTATGGATCGAGAGGGGGCGGAGAGGGTTATGTGTCCTCGGCACCGCCACCGCCCTTTCGCCACCGCCCTTTCGCCACCGCCACCGGTCTCTCGGTCACGCGTTCACTGCGTCCCCCCTCTCGCCTCCCTCGTCGCCCTCTCTCTTTATATGTAGAAGAGATGTGATAATGCATACACACAATTAATTTGTTTTTACTACATGTTTTCAGGACTGACATATGGCGGACGATAGAGCTGACCCGATTATGGAGAACTATGATCCGGACGCTGAAGACCATATTTTCGGCATCATAAACGGCGATATTCTATATGTGCCGACCGGACAAGAAGAAGATGATATCTCTTCTTATCTGAACCTTGAGGGTGAAGATGAAGGGCGCCGTCAGCAAGATGATGCCGAAGAAACGTCGATAAACGACGATCTTCAATTGGAAGTAGCAACCACCTCCGGCGCTGAGGTATATATATACATTGAGCCTCTGGTGATACAAACTAACTGATTTGAATAAATATGTGTGTACTAACGCGCGCGACTCTCTTTCTTATTTTAGCCCTCGGCCGGATCGTCGAAACAATCGAGTACATCGTCAAAGCGTGGCGCAACCAAGACGATGAAACCAGGAGAAAAATGCACCATCAAGGTTGTCGAGGAAGCAACCGGCAGGCCGCTGGAGCCCCACAAGAACGCCACCAAGTTTATCAGCCAATGCGGAGCCGTTGTTAGAGACAACGTCTCGATCACCGTCCAGGAGTGGAATCAGCCAAAGAAGGCACGTCTTGGTTTCACTTTTGTCGATAAGAGAACAAAAAAAGATTGCTTCAACAAGCTTATGGAACATTTCGTTCTACCTCCGGAATACCACAAATACGATGAGGAGGGTAACAAGATTGAGGAAAACAAGGAGAGGAGGAGGCTAGTCAAACAGTTCGCTCTTCATAAGATGTCCGACGCATTCCGGAAATACAAGCAAAATCTAGCCCATGACTTTGTCAAGCAGAACAAGACTCCGGATTTCAAAGGACAATATGAGAAACTGCAACATGATTGGCCAGAATTTGTGAAGCAAAAGAAATCGGAGCAGTTCCTTCAAATATCGAAAAAAATAAGGAAAATGCGGCTAAGAAGGAGTACAATCATATTATGGGGCTAGGAGGGTATCGCCTTTGGGTGCCTAGGTGGGAGAAGATGGAGAACGAGCTGAGGGCGCGAGGAATCCGTCCAGGTACGGAGGGATGGGACCCAAGGGCCAAAAGCTGTTGGTACGGGCATGGGGGATCGCTGAACCCGGAGACAGGGGAGTGTGTTTACCAGGGCAAAATAATTAAACCCACCCAAAAGCTTATTGAGGCAATGAGGGATGCTCAAGAGGGGAGGATCAAGTTCAACAGAGAGAACGACGCCCTGACAAAAGCCCTCGGGAATCCTGAACACGGAGGACGTGTACGAGGCATGGGGCACATTCCGTGGAAAGTAGGGTTCCCCCAGAACGATGACCCGTACGGTTACAGAAGCCTTAAGAGAAAGATGGATCGGGAAGCAGATGTTGTGGCGCGGTTGGCATCGGAAATGGATGTGATGAAGAAAACCGTGAGTGTACTAGTAGCCGAAAGAGATGCAGCTCGGGCGCAGCATGAAGATCATCCATTGGATCTCGGAAGCCAGCAGCGAAGAAGCAGCGTGGCTTCCACGGAGGCCCCACCGGCTGGTGCACCGACGATCGAAATTACTGCACCGGAGCCTCTGGTGGTCGAAATTACTGCACCGTAGCCTCCTCGCTACCCCGTGGATGATATAAAGGAGATGAAAGCATGTCATCTGTATTATCCTATCGGGAACATGTCCATGAAGGTAGCCATCGGCAGTGCTTTACCACCTGGAGCACTCCACCACAACAACCCCATTCAAGATGGCTATGCTCGTGTCACGGTGGAGGACATAGTCCAAGGGTTTGAGGACCTGGACATTGACATTGCTACACCTGAAGGGGCGACAAGACTTGGAGATGTCAAGCGCCAGTTCATTCTATGGCAGAATAAGTTTATCAAGTTTCCAGGCGAGGCGCCAACAAGTCCACCCCCCTACGGTGGTGGTGGTGGCGGCGGTGGCGGTGGTGGTGGTGCTTCACCTACACCTCCTTCACGTCAGCCGACGCCACCCCCCAATTCACCTCCGGCGGGTAAGCAGCCGCCGCCCCCTAGTCCGCCCCGGGCAGGTAAGTAGACGCCGCCCCCCAATCCACCTCCGGCGAAGAAGCAGAAGCAGCAGTCCTGGATTATTAACCCGGACCCTTATGTACCTAAGAAAACAAAGGTACCGGAGCCATCACTGAAGCCTCTCCCCACGAGGCCTTGGGAACGTAGTGCCGAGGAAGTCGAGGCGGCCGCGACTGCTGAATATGAGAAATGGAAGGCGGGCTGCAAGAAGAAAAGAGAGCCCGAGCCCAAGCCAGTATTTTCTGATGAGCAAAAGAAGTGGGCTAAGTCATTTTTGAACACACCGTCCCAAGCCGCGAAGAATCTGCCTGACGACTATGCACGTGAACTAAAGAATCAGGCACGTATGTTCAAGAACAAGAAAGAGGAGGCCGAGAAAGCGGAATTACAAAGTGCACAAAGCGGGAAACGAGTTGCCCAGCTCGGGGAACAAAGTAAACAATCGATTGCCCCGCTTATAGTGACAGCCGCCGGTCCGGATGCCCCCGATATCATAGAAGCTGCGGCAGCACAGGGATTGACTGTAACGAGTGCCAGAGAACAAGCGGCCAACTTAGGTATTACTCTTTGTGAACTGTTAGGCCTTGATGAGGCGCCAGTGAAGGAGGTAGTACTTTCATATGTGAAGAATGGGCCTCTCGTCGAGCCTGCGCAGGAAGAGGATCTACCTCCACAAATGAAAGGTCTGCTGAACTGGTACAAGGGTTACATAAAACATAAAAACGCCAAAGATTATATTTATGCGGAAGTTGGATATGAGCATCACTTCAAACATTACTCTGTACAAATTCATCTGAGTGAATTGTTCCAGCTTTTCAATCTGCGCGAGCTCGACAAATCTATCATCAGTTGCTACGTTCTGTAAGTGATTTATTTCTACCCCATCTCGTTCATATTGCCTGCACTATATATATATATATATATATATATATATATATATATATATATATATATATATATATATATATATATGTCCTAACTATATTGTTGTGTCCGCTATTATATATGCAGATTGAAGATTAAGGAATGCAGAGTAAGGAACATCCATGATGTTGGGTTCATTGACCCACACATCGTTAATGGATATACGTTACAGCATCACCCCGCCGACATGGAGGAAGACCTGTGGCGGTTTCTTGAAAAGCAGGAACTCAAAAGTGATATTCTATTTCCTTACCATTTTGGGTGAGTGTTTATGTCTTGAGCACATTCTCTTTTGTTTACTCCATGCATGGTATGTGGCCGGCTAATCGATGAGTTATGCATGATGTACTGTGCATGTATCGTGTCCGCAGGTTCCACTGGATTCTGCTAGTAATTAAAGTTGACAAATCAGAATGTCTCGTCCACGACTCTCTGAATATGGATAAGGCGGAGTGGGCCGACATGAGACAAATGATTCAAAAGTAATTGTTTTCATTCATTTGCGCTCTATATCGATCGGCCTATTTCGTTCATTTTCCTAATTAAGCTTCAAGTAATTAACTAATAACTCTCTTGTTCATTTAATTTTCTTTGCCTCGTAGGGTTTGGAGACGGTTCTCAGATACAAAGGTCGGTCAATTCAAAAAAGAGCTAAATTTCATGCGGTCAAAGGCTAAGAATGGTAGCGATATTCAGCCACCGGGAACCAATCTGTGTGGATACTATGTCTGTGAGATGATCCGGAGATACACCTCTGAGCGCGTTCCGAGTGATCTCAATGCTCAGAGGAATAACCTCCGGATGATGCTTAGTCCAGAAGCTCGCTTCCGACCACTTCAAGAGGAACTAGCTGGATGATTCAGGAGGGAAGTCCTCGATCCTAAAGGAGAACACCATTACGAGGACGTAGAACTATACATGCATTAAATTATGTATGGAAACTTGTTCAAACTTGTATATGGTCATCCGATGATATTGAATATATATTGTATATTCCTCTTGAATTCTTTTTGGTTCTAATTTCAAATTTGTTTGAAATTGTACATTCATATGCATGTATATATGTAGTACCGTAGAATATGTGAAACTCCTTCAAAATTACAATAAAGCACAAAAGAAATAAAACAATATACAAATTAAACAGAAAACATGTTTAGGGGGGGGGGGCAGGTTTAAGGGGGGCCTAAAACCCTAAACCTACGGCGGCCTTTAGTCGCGGTTGGCCAGAAGAACCGCGACTAAAGGTTCTCCGCCCCGACGGTTGCCTGGCGCCCACGTGGACGGGCCTTTAGTCACGGTTCGTAAGCAACCGCGACTAAAAGGGGGGACCTTTAGTCGCGCTAATTTGGTCGCGGTTGCGCAACCACGACTAATGGCAGTTGCGAACCGCGACCAAAGGCCCTTTTTCCACCGGTGTCACCGACTCACCGTGTCAGTTTTCCAGTATAGCAAATCCAGCAATTCCTCCTCACGATAGTGGATCTGTAGGTTCTGCATAACATCCCACTTGTTATGTACCAATAGGTCCAATACTGGTTCTGCAACTCCTTCCCGTTCTTCTTCACACGTACCAATACTGGTTCCGTACACATGGGGATCCGTTTGAGCAGCAGCGAGGAGGACGCTCTGCAGTCTGCAGATGAAGTAGTCCTGCTGCAGATGCGGGAGCCTGAGGAGGACGAGGTCACGATGGGCCGCCACGAGGTCGAGGCCGCCCGGGCCCGGTCACTGCACGTAGAGGCGGGAGATGGCCGGCGGCGCGGCGATGAGGAAGGCGACGCGGAAAGGGTCGCCCTGGGAGGTGCAGGAGGAGGCCGTGAAGGGCGCCGCCTCGTCGCCGGGGAAGGACTCTGGGTCGTCCCTCCGGAAAACGTAGCGCTCTAGCATCATCCAGCTGGGGAGGGTGGCAGCCATGGCGATGGCTCGCGAGGCTGGGTGTTAGGGTTTGCGAGGCCAGGCAGGATACTCCATGCCCCAGTGTACATCCCAAATCTGAAAATCTCATCATACAGAACATTTTCATTTTTGTTTCTCAATTTTCATATATCAAATTAGCTCTAAAATTTTTTCACTAACATATTGATGCAATATTAGTGTAGTAAAGTTATTTCATAATTTGCAAAATAGCTCAAATTGTATGAGTGCGGGAGGGGTATACAACGAGCTAGGGTTGATACGTTCTCAATGGCCGGGGGCAGTACTAAGCAACGTTATCAATACCCAGATACACATCTAGTATCTCATGGCCAGCCAACTCTAGTTCCTAAATTAACCTAAGGCCATCTCCAATGGGCCGACGTAAATTGGATGCATGCGTCCATTTTCATCGGTCTGGGTGATCGAAATCGACCACGCATCCGTTTGCGTCTAGGGTGCCCCAGCAGCCTAACGCATCTCACCCTCCTCGATTCACACACACGCTCCGGAGTGGAAAATTCCACGATGAATCCGATGCAATTTCTTCTTCCTGCTGCCCTAGGTCAAAAGATGTCGATGTCAGGGACAAGCCGATGTTGCCACCGGCAGGCAGCCCACTCGATGCCAGAGGAGCCGTGGCGGCCATCGGCAGCTTTTGACCACTTTCCGCTAGAGAGAGAAGGTGGTCAACGTCATCCTCCCACCCTTTTCCATCTCCACCACTGACCGGACCCAGTCCTTCGCTTAGACGGTAGCAGCGGGCTGCCCCACTGACCCCACCATGACACCGGCAGTGGGGCCCCACGGCGCCACAGTGGTGGCCGGAACCAGCGCCACCGCGCCACTGGTGGGAAGGTGTCTCGCGACCAGGATCAACCCCAGCACCACGGGTAGGACCAAGTGGGCCGCGCGGATCTGCACCCGCACCGCCACCTCCAGAGCCAGCACCCTCGGTGCCGCCGGCATCCTGATCTCTTCCACGACCACCGGCGGGAGAGGGGGAGCGAACCGTTAGGTCCTCGACATGCATGATGTGCACGGCCGCCTCGTAATCGAGAAGGGCCACCTCCTCCGGGATGAGAGCTTTGAGCGGGAGGAGCAAGTCATCGTCGTCCTCGTTGAAGAGTAGGGGCTCAGCGAGCCAGAGCTCCTTCGACAGCGGGATGGACGCCGGATTGTCCATCCAGGTCGTGATCATGAAGCTGCCCATGTTGGCATGGCTTGCCGTCTCCGAGCCCAAGTGTTCCACCCACGCGGAAGAGCCCAAAATGCACTTGGTCATGGCCAAACTTCAGGCCACCGGCGGGATGCCGACCACCTCAAGGTGCACGCGGAAGCGGAAGACATGCCTTGTCGCTAGCCGCTGCCTATTCCACAAACCAAAACGAAGAGAGAAATCGTGGGCGTCCAAGGGATTCTCCGCCAGCTGCGTGTCTCGGTTAGCCCTCGAGTCGAAGACCAGGAGAAATTCCGCCGGCCAGAAGCGATGGACCGAGAAATGGCCGCGACCGCTTAGAAATGGCCAGGACAGCCGTCGCCGCCTCACTGGTCACAGAGTGCCATCCTAGAGACAAAAGCCACCACGCCCCAGCGCAACGCATGTTCAGCATTGTCGACCTCCAGCGTCCTGTAAATGATGCACCTTTTGCGGGCGGTGCGCGCCGCCATGAACTCCGCCACGATCTCCGCGTCAGACGCACATGGGCCAGAGGTGATCGGTGAGTCGCAGAAGCAAGCGCCGCCTCCTGCAACTCCAGTTCCTCCTCAAAGGGTGGTCGAGGAGGGTCTCCCCCCAAGCCACCACATCACTCCGGAGCGGCGAGACCACACGTAGCTCAAGCTCCCTGCCCAGGCCACACTCGTACGAGGTCTTTTCGCCGACCGGCTCGTAGGAGTTAATCACCGGCCTGACAGAAGTGGGCGCCACCTGCACCCCCACCAGAGGGACGCGCGAGCCCAGCCGCTCCTTGATCGGGGCCCGCGGCAGGACCAGCGGCGCAATCGTTTCCACCAAGCCAAGACGCTTCCCGGCCGGAACCTTGTTGATGGCTATGAAACCATATTTTCTCGCGTTTAAACCCTTAGCTAAGTCAAGAAATTGACTAAGTTTACCTCTCAACTTGCCACTAATGTATAATCAATGCAAACATATGCAATATCTTCTATTTTTGGATGTTGTGTAGGAAATCACGTCATAATGGCAAATGGACCTGCAATTACTGAAGAAAATCACGTCAGCAGCATGGAAAAGTTGACTACACTCGGAAAGGCGGTTCCTGGAGCTTTAACGGGCATCGGTACGGGCAAGACCTGCCCATACCGTCCGCCTGTACCACCTGCGGCTGCGTTCCCGAAGTCAAACCCTATAAAAGTCGTGAAGGGACCGGCGCTGAAAAGAGAGCCATTTGTCGCTAAAACAGAGCTTCCATCCACCAGATCCATATGCACCACACCGAAGGAGATCCATCACCATAGTTCATCCATTCCATCTCCCATCTCCTTCATAGCCATAGCCATCACCATTGTAATAGAGATCGCCTTGAGAATTGGCGACCATTATTGTAAGAATATTGTGATTTCAATCTAAGTATTTTGCACAATGATTTCTATCTTTGTATTTGATCTTGATATTATGTGTAAGGGTATATTGCCCCTATGTGTGGTTTTGGTAATTAATGACAACCCCTATGAACCAATGTTTTCATTGAGTTTATATGAAGGAATATTCCATAGGTACTACATGTAGTCCATATGTTGGATTCAAGTATGGGTGCCATGAAGATAAAGATATACCTTGAGTATTGGCATCAAGATCATCGATTTGAAGACATATATGTGATATGATCAAGAAGAAGAAATGAAGATGGAGTTCTTATGTGGAACTAAATATTAGCCATGCTCTAGCTTATGTGTTAAGCAATGAATGATCAAGATCTTGAGTGCTTGATTCCGAGTGAAGAATTCTTTATACACCTCAAGATAGTATGATATAGCATGAGGAGAAGATACAAGGTTGACCAATACAAAGAGTGAGGAATAGATTCAAGTTTGGTCAACACATGAAGCATGAAGAATGTGCCACATGAAGTCATGTGGTATGGTAAGCCTTGTCAATTATGCTTTATGAACTAACCCATCATATATGTGCCCTTGTGTTGTCTATGTGGGTTAGGTATCTTCCCATGGGCATGCATCAAAAGTGAGATCTCATATAACCCATGAGAGGATGACATCAAGTGGTGATCGTCATCAAGGTTGAGTTAGGCAAGTTCAAGTTGAGCATCTCAAGAGGATCATATGCTTGAAGCTTTCCGTCCATTTGGTGATAATCAACATGTGAAGATGTGCTTAATTAAGCTATCCCATAGTGGTGTATGGAGGAGCACTTGTGAGTCTTCACGAAGCAACAATGATCAAGTGAGGCATTCCGGCTTGAGTGGAGCTTGAAGAGTTATCATCAGGATCAAGCGGGAAGCGAAAGGCAAAGGTATGGCCTTGCTAGGTTTTCCTTTTACCGGTCTCAAGGTGGTTGTTGGGAGACCGGATTATAGGATAGATAGCCGCACTATCAAGAGGGGCTTTCGGTTGGGTAACTTGATCACATCGTCTCAGGAAGCTCGATCCTTTGCATACTTTGCATATCCCTATTGCTTCTTGGTGTTTCTCTGTGTGAGGTTTCTTGATCTTGTTTCTAGCTTCACAAAAAGCCCAAGTTCATAAAAAACAGAATCCATATGCATCTTCTATTGCGTTTTCGAACTTGGAGGTTTTACTAGTGTCTCTTTTATAGATAGGTCAAAATATTCATCTTGTGGTGTTTATTCCGTGGGTGGACAATGATGTTTCTATGCAAAAATTTGTAGGGCTTGTTTATCTGATTCCAACAAACCCAAGATCATCAAAATCGGAGTCCAGACGCAAAAGATATCACTGTTTTTGTAAACATGTTTTCCTGTTGGCCAGGTCGACCGGCCGTCCCACCGGCCCACCTGACACCACGCCCGGTGACGCCGGTTGCTGTCCACAACTGGCGCGTGGTTGACGTGGGAGGTTTGATGGCGGTTGACGGGCTTGATGGAGTGTCTTGATTCATCCCTGGCAACGGCGCCAGAAAAGTGCTTGGCGCGTGGTTGACGAGGGAGGAAAGCTTGTTCCTTCAGGTCCCCGGCAACGGCGCCAGAAAAGTGCTTGATGTCTACGGGAGCTTCTATTCTTGTAGACAGTGTTGGGCCTCCAAGAGCAGAGGTTTGTAGAACAGCAGGAAGTTTCCCTTAAGTGGATCACCCAAGGTTTATCGATCTCAGGGAGGAAGAGGTCAAAGATATCCCTCTCAAGCAACCATGCAACCACAAAGCAAGAAGTCTCTTGTGTCCCCAACACACCTAATAGGTGCACTAGTTCGGTGAAGAGATAGTGAAATACAGGTGGTATGAATAAGTATGAGCAGTAGTAACGGTACCAGAAAAGTGCTTACTGGCGTGTGGTTGATGGTGGTAATATTGCGGACAGTAGAGATGCAGTAAAACAGTAAACAAGCAGCGATAGCAGTATTTAGGAACAAGGCCTAGGGATCATACTTTCACTAGTGGACACTCTCAACATTGATCACATAATAGAATAAATAGATAGATGCTAGACTCTACACCCTCTTGTTGGATGATGAACACCACTAACTGTGTAGGATTACACGAACCCTCAATGCCGGAGTTAACAAGCTCCACAATATTCGATGTTCATATTTAAATAACCTTAGAGTGCATGACAGATCAACATAACCAAACCAAGTACTAACATAGCATGCACACTGTCACCTTCACGCTACGAAAGGAGGCATAGATCACATCAATACTATCATAGCAATAGTTAACTTCATAATCTACAAGAGATCACAATCATAGCCTACGCCAAGTACTACACGATGCACACACTGTCACCATTACACCGTGCAGGAGGAATAAACTACTTTAATAACATCACTAGAGTAGCACATAGATGAATTGTGATACAAAACTCATATGAATCTCAATCATCTAAGGCAGCTCATGAGATCATTGTATTGAAGTACATAGGAGAGAGATTAACCACATAGCTACCGGTACAGCCCTTAGCCTCGATGGAGAACTACTCCCTCCTCATGGGAGACAGCAGCGGTGACGAAGATGGCGGTGGAGATGGCAGCGGTGTCGATGGAGAAGCCTTCCGGGGGCACTTCCCCGTCCCGGCGGCGTGCCGGAACAGAGACTCCTGTCCCCCAGATCTTGGCTTCGCGATTGCGGCGGCTCTGGATGGTTTCTCGTACCGTGGCTTTTCCGTATCGAAGATTTAGGTCAGGGACCTTTATATAGGCGAAGAGGCGGCGTCAGAAGGTCAACGAGGCGGCGACACAACAGGGGGCGCGGGCCCCCCCTTGGCCGCGCCAGGGTGTCATCTGGTGGCCCTGTGGCCCCTCTCTGGCGACTCTCGGGTGTTTTGGAAGCTTCATGCAATCCTAAGATACTGGGCATTGATTTCGTCCGATTCCGAGAATATTTCCTTACTAGGATTTCTGAAACCAAAAACAGCAGAAAACAGCAACTGGCCCTTCGGCATCTCGTCAATAGGTTAGTTCCGGAAAACGCATAAATATGATATAAAGTATGCATAAAACATGTAGATATCATCAATAATGTGGCATGGGACATAAGAAATTATCGATACGTCGGAGACGTATCACCGGATTCCTCACCGGACGGCCCGGCATAGGCCGGCTCCCACACCGGTGCACACCAGACGCAATCCAGGGGCACTCAGGGCTGGCCCGGTGCCACGCTCGGCGTGACCGACCCTCCCACCTGGCGGCCCGGTGCCACGCCCGGTGTGTCGGCCCTCCCACCAGGCTGCACGAAAAACTCCCAGATCTGCCCCAAACGGTCATATTTCTTTTGGCTATAAAAGGGGCTTTTTCCCCCAACAGTTTTCTAGGGTTCTTTAGACCACCATTATTGAACCTCTTGAGCTTGCTTCCTCTCCCTTCCCTCCTATGATTCTTGCATATTCTTGGGGGATTTGAAAGAGGAGATCTAGATCTACAACCTCCTCCAATCCATTCCTCCTCTAAGTGAGGGGAACTCTTGGGATCTAGATCTTGGAGTCATTTGTTGATTTCCTCCTCTGTTCTTCCTCTCTAATCTCATCCTAGCATATGTTGCTTTGGTGGGATTTGAGTGTGAAGGATTTGAACACCTTTGGTGTTCTTTCTTTGCATCATTGCGTAGTGTTGAGCTCTCCACCACGATTAGTTCGAGTGAGAGACCATGAGCTTGTTACTCTTGGAGGGTGACCTCCTAGTTGGCTTGGTTGGTGTCCCGGTGACCTCTTCGTGGAAAGTTGTGAATGGGCCCAGGGCTTCTCCTTCGTGGAGCTTGTGAAGTGGTTGTGGAGCTTGCCATCTCCGGAGTGGAGGAAAAGCTAACCATAAGGAAATGGGCTATTCCTTCGTGAGATAAGCTCGGAGAAGAAGGTGAGCCTTCGTGGTGTTGGTTAATCCTTCGTGGGATCCCCACCTCTCCAAACGTGACGTAACTTTTTGCGAAGAAATGGAACACGGGAATACATCTTTGTCTCCGCGTGCCTCGGTTATTTCTATACCCGAGTTTACTTTCCTTGTGATAGCCATCGAGCTTGAAGTATCTATTATATCTTGCTATCACTTATTATTCATATATATATTTTGTGCCTATCTTGCTTAGCTCTAGTTGTTGTTGTTACACTTAGTTGAGCCTAGCATATTTAGGATTTGTGCTTGTAAAATAAACGTTAGTTTAATTCCGCATTCTTACAAGCCAAATCCGTAAGAGTTTTTAAAACGCCTATTCACCCCCCCCTCTAGGCGACATCTCGTCCTTTCAATTGGTATCAGAGCAAGGTCTCTCCTTGTTTAAGGCTTCACCACCTTGAGAGTAAAGATGTCGGCTAGTAATATAGTGCCCAATGACACAATTATCTTTGATGGCACAAATTATGTTTAGTGGAGAAATCGCTTGCTTTGTAATCTTCGGACCTTGTATCCAAATATAGAGCGATTTCTAGATGTAGGTTTTTCTCCTCCGATGGATCCTCAAAATCTATCTTTAGAGGATGAGAAAAATTTACATCTTGAAGCTCAAGTATCTAATGAGTTTTTATTCTCCTTGAGACCAGATTTTCGTAGGTTCTTAATATTTATAAAGCGAAAGTCGTCTCATGAGATTTGGATCAAGCTTAAGGAAATATTTGGTCGATCCATTTCTCATATGGTCGGTGGTGTCTCCGAGGAGCTCTCTCCCCCTTCACATCATGAAGAGCTCCAAGTTGCTTCCACCTCCGGCCGTGATGAGTTCTCATCTTCTTCCACCTAACAAATGTGTAGCAAGACACGAGGTAATGATATGGTGAGTGGTGAGGAAAATTGTAATGTTGATATTGTGCTCAATAGTGATGATTCTTCATCTCTATCCCATTGCAATGTTCCCTCTTTGGACTTAAACACATCTAGCACTGAAAGTTCCTTACATGCTAGTGTTCATAGTCCTTGCATATCTTGTGTAAATTGCTCACATAGATCTCATGATGATATGCTTTCTTTGTCTTGCTACCATAACCAAAATGCTTCTATTTCCTCTAGTTGTTTGTTGACTAACAATGTAGAGGAAACCGAACACTCTATGGGCCAGGACATGATTATGAATGGAGATTCCAAAAAATCTTCATCGTCATCCTCCGGTATGCACTCTATGGGCCAACGACAATCTTGTGATGTTTTCTTAATTACTGTAACTAGCCGACATGTGAGTGGGGAAAATGTTCAATTAAGAACATGGTAGCTAGATTGATGTGGGTTGTAATTGGTTCCTATTAGAAATACGACAAATACCACTTAATGTTGTAGTATACAAATCGTTGATATGATCTACATGAAGGGACTTCTTCACAAATATCACATCCCACCTAGCGGCCTGTGATACGCGTACAGCACGCGTCCGTTGGGAACCCCAAGAGGAAGGTGTGATGCGTACAGCGGCAAGTTTTCCCTCAGTATGAAACCAAGGTTTATCGAACCAGTAGGAGCCAAGAAGCACGTTGAAGGTTGATGGCGGCGAGATGTAGTGCGGCGCAACACCAGGGATTCCGGCGCCAACGTGGAACCTGCACAACACAAACCAAGTACTTTGCCCCAACGAAACAGCGAGGTTGTCAATCTCACCGGCTTGCTGTAACAAATGATTAGATGTATAGTGTGGATGATGATCGTTTGCAGAAAACAAGGTAGAACAAGATTGCAAAGAGATTGTATTTCAGTAAAGAGAATTGGACCGGGGTCCACAGTTCACTAGAGGTGTCTCTCCCATAAGATAAACATCATGTTGGGTGAACAAATTACAGTTGGGCAATTGACAAATAAAGAGGGCATGGCCATGCAAATACATATTATGATAAGTATTGTGAGATTTAATTGGGCATTACGACAAAGTACATAGACCCCTATCCAGCATGCATCTATGCCTAAAAAGTCCACCTTCAGGTTATTATCCGAACCCCCTCCAGTATTAAGTTGCTAACAACAGACAATTGCATTAAGTATTGCGCGTAATGTAATCAGTAACTACATCCTCGAACATAGCACCAATGTTTTATCCCTAGTGGCAACAGCACATCCATAATCTTAGAGATTTCTATCACTTCCCCAGATTCACGGAGACATGAACCCACTATCGAGCATAAATACTCCCTCTTGGAGTTACAAGCATCTACTTGGCCAGAGCATCTACTAGTAACGGAGAGCATGCAAGATCATAAACAACACATAGATATAAATTGATAATCAACATAACATGGTATTCTCTATTCATCGGATCCCAACAAACACAACATATAGAATTACAGATAGATGATCTTGATCATGTTCGGCAGCTCACAAGACCCGACAATTAAGCACAATGGGGAGAAGACAACCATCTAGCTACTGCTATGGACCCATAGTCCAGGGATAGACTACTCACACATCACTCCGGAGGCGACCATGGCGGCGTAGAGTCCTCCGGGAGATGATTCCCCTCTCCGGCAGGGTGCCGGAGGCGATCTCCTGAATCCCCCGAGATGGGATTGGCGGCGGCGGCGTCTCTGGAAGGTTTTCCGTATCGTGGCTCTCGGTACTGGGGGTTTCACGACGAAGGCTATTTGTAGGCGGAAGGGCAGGTCAAGGGGCGTCACGAGGGGCCCACACCCTAGGTCGGCGCGGCCAGGGCTTGGGCCGTGCCGCCCTATGGTGTCGCCACCTCGTGGCCCCACTTCGTCTCCTCTTCGGTCTTCTGGAAGCTTCGTGGCAAAATAGGACCCTGGGCGTTGATTTCGTCCAATTCCGAGAATATTTCCTTACTAGGATTTCTGAAACCAAAAACAGCAACTGGCACTTCGGCATCTTGTTAATAGGTTAGTTCCAGAAAATGCACGAATATGACATAAAGTGTGCATAAAACATGTAGATAACATCAATAATGTGGCATGGAACATAAGAAATTATCGATACGTCAGAGACGTATCAGCATCCCCAAGCTTAGTTCCTGCTCGTCCCGAGCAGGTAAACGATAAACAAAGATAATTTCTGGAGTGACATGCCATCATAACCTTGATCATACTATTGTAAAGCATATGTAGTGAATGCAGCGATCAAAACAATGTATATGACATGAGTAAACAAGTGAATCATATAGCAAAGACTTTTCATGAATAGTACTTCAAGACAAGCATCAATAAGTCTTGCATAAGAGTTAACTCATAAAGGATTAATTCATAGTAAAAGCATTGAAGCAACACAAAGGAAGATGAAGTTTCAGCGGTTGCTTTCAACTCGTAACATGTATATCTCATGGATATTGTCAACATAGAGTAATATAACAAGTGCAATATGCAAGTATGTAGGAATCAATGCACAGTTCACACAAGTGTTTGCTTCTTGAGGTGGAGAGAGATAGGTGAACTGACTCAACAATAAAAGTAAAAGAATGGTCCTTCAAAGAGGAAAAGCATCGATTGCTATATTTGTGCTAGAGCTTTGATTTTGAAAACATATAGAGAGCAATAAAAGTAAAATTTTGAGAGGTGTTTGTTGTTGTCAAAGAATGGTAGTGGGCACTCTAACCCCCTTGCCAGACAAACCTTCAAAAAGCGGCTCCCATTTTATTTTATTTTTGTGTGGCACTCCTTCCAACCTTTCTTTCACAAACCATGGCTAACCGAATCCTTCGGGTGCCTGCCAACAATCTCATACCATGAAGGAGTGCCTTTTTATTTTAGTTTTATTATGATGACACTCCTCCCCACCTTTGCTTTCTCAATCCATGGCTAACCGAATCCTTCGGGTGCCGTCCAACAATCACATACCATGGAGGAGTGTCTATTTTTATTAATTAATTTGGGACTGGGAATCCCATTGCCAGCTCTTTTTGCAAAATTATTGGATAAGCGGATGAAGCCACTAGTCCATTGGTGAAAGTTGCCCAACAAGATTGAAAGATAAACACCACATACTTCCTCATGAGCTATAAAACATTGACACAAATCAGAGGTAATAAATTTTGAATTGTTTAAAGGTAGCACTCAAGCAATTTACTTTGGAATGGCGGAGAAATACCATGTAGTAGGTAGGTATGGTGGACACAAATGGCATAGTGGTTGGCTCAAGTATTTGGATGCATGAGAAGTATTCCCTCTCGATACAAGGTTTAGGCTAGCAAGGTTATTTGAAACAAACACAAGGATGAAGCGGTGCAGCAAAACTCACATAAAAGACACATTGTAAACATTATAAGACTCTACACCGTCTTCCTTGTTGTTCAAACTCAATACTAGAAATTATCTAGACCTTAGAGAGACCAAATATGCAAACCAAATTTTAGCATGCTCTATGTATTTCTTCATTAATGGGTGCAAAGCATATGATGCAAGAGCTTAAACATGAGCACAACAATTGCCAAGTATCACATTATCCAAGACATTTTAGCAATTACTACATGTATCATTTTCCAATTCCAACCATATAACAATTTAACGAAGAAGAAACTTTGCCATGAATATTATGAGTAAAGCCTAAGGACATACTTGTCCATATGCTATAGCGGAGCGTGTCTCTCTCCCACACAGTGAATGCTAGGATCCATTTTATTCAAACAAAACAAAAACAAAAACAAACCGACGCTCCAAGCAAAGCACATAAGCTGTGATGGAATAAAAATATAGTTTCAGGGGAGGAACCTGATAATGTTGTCGATGAAGAAGGGGATGCCTTGGGCATCCCCAAGCTTAGACGCTTGAGTCTTCTTGATATATGCAGGGGTGAACCACCGGGGCATCCCCAAGCTTAGAGCTTTCACTCTCCTTGATCATGTTGTATCATCTCCCTCTCTTGATCCTTGAAAACTTCCTCCACACCAAACTTAGAACAACTCATTAGAGGGCTAGTGCACAATCAAAATATACATGTTCAGAGGTGACATAATCATTCTTAACACTTCTGGACATTGCACAAAGCTACTGAAAGTCAATGGAATCGAAATATCCATCGAACATAACAAAACTGGCAATGCGAAATAAAAGGCAGAATCTGTCAAAACAGAACAGTTCGTATTGACGAATTTTATCGAGGCACCAGACTTGCTCAAATGAAAATTCTCAAATTGAATGAAAGTTGCGTACATATCTGAGGATCACTCACGTAAATTGGCATAATTTTCTGAGTTACCTACAGAGAATTTTGCCCAGATTCGTGACAGCAAAGAAATCTGTTTCTGCGCAGTAATCCAAATCTAGTATGAACTTTACTATCAACGACTTTACTTGGCACAACAAAACACTAAACTAAGATAAGGAGAGGTTGCTACGGTAGTAAACAACTTCCAAGACACAAAATAAAAACAAAGGTACTGTAGTAAAATAAACACATGGGTTATCTCCCAAGAAGTTTTTTCTTTATAGCCATTAAGATGGGCTCAGCAGTTTTAATGATGCACTCGCAAGAAATAGTATTTGAAGCAAAAGAGAGCATAAAGAGGCAAATTCAAAACAAATTTAAACCTAACATGCTTCCTATGAAAAGGAATCTTGTAAATAAACAAGTCAATGAAGAACAAAGTGAATAGCATAGGAAGACAAAACAAGTGTAACTTCAAAAATTTCAGCATATAGAGAGGTATTTTAGTCACATGAAAATTTCTACAACCATATTTTCCTCTCTCATAATAATTTCCAGTAGCATCATGAACAAACTCAACAATATAACTATCACATAAAGCATTCTTATTGTGAGTATCATGCATAAAATTATTACTCTCCACATAAGCATAATCAATTTTATTAGTTGTAGTGGGAGCAAATTCAACAAAGTGGCTATCATCATATATAGGAGGCATATTGTAATCATAAAAGAAAATTTTCTCCTCAATGCTTGGGGGACTAAAAAGATCATGCTCATCAAAGCCAGCTTCCCCAAGCTTAGAATTTTCCATAGCATTAGCAACAATGGTGTTCAAAGCATTAATAGTAATAACATTCCCATTAGCATGCATATAAAGTTCCATGGGTTTTTTAATTCCCTCTTCAAACACATCATGTCCTAATTCAAGATAAAGTTCATAAAGATCTCTCATATTTTTGTTGTTTTCCATTATGCTTAACTAGTGAAACAAAAACATGCATGATATTAAGTAAAGTAAAACAAGTAACTAATTTTTTTGTGTTTTTAATATGGAGAACTAGATAGCAAATAAAGTAAAGCTAGCAACTAATTTTTTTTGTATTTTGATTTAGTGCAGCAAACAAAGTAGTAAATAAAACTAAGCAAGAAAAAAACAAAGTAAAGAGATTGGGATGTGGAGACTCCCCTTGCAGCGTGTCTTGATCTCCCCGGCAACGGCGCCAGAAAAAGAGCTGGCGTGTAGTTGACGTGGGAGTTAGAGATCTTTGTGGTGTTATTTTTCTTCAGATCCCCGGCAACGGCGCCAGAAAAAGAGCTTGATACGCGTACAGCACGCGTCCGTTGGGAACCCCAAGAGGAAGGTGTGATGCGTACAGCGGCAAGTTTTCCCTCAGTATGAAACCAAGGTTTATCGAACCAGTAGGAGCCAAGAAGCACGTTGAAGGTTGATGGCGGCGAGATGTAGTGCGGCGCAACACCAGGGATTCCGGCGCCAACGTGGAACCTGCACAACACAAACCAAGTACTTTGCCCCAACGAAACAGCGAGGTTGTCAATCTCACCGGCTTGCTGTAACAAAGGATTAGATGTATAGTGTGGATGATGATCGTTTGCAGAAAAAGCAGAGAAACGATTGCGAAGTAGATTGTATTTCAGTAAAGAGAATTGGACCGGGGTCCACAGTTCACTAGAGGTGTCTCTCCCATAAGATAAACAGCATGTTGGGTGAACAAATTACAGTTGGGCAATTGACAAATAAAGAGGGCATGACCATGCACATACATATTATGATGAGTATTGTGAGATTTAATTGGGCATTACGACAAAGTACATAGACCGCTATCCAGCATGCATCTATGCCTAAAAAGTCCACCTTCAGGTTATCATCCGAACCCCCTCCAGTATTAAGTTGCTAACAACAGACAATTGCATTAAGTATTGCGCGTAATGTAATCAGTAACTACATCCTCGAACATAGCACCAATGTTTTATCCCTAGTGGCAACAGCACATCCATAATCTTAGAGATTTCTGTCACTTCCCCAGATTCACGGAGACATGAACCCACTATCGAGCATAAATACTCCCTCTTGGAGTTACAAGCATCTACTTGGCCAGAGCATCTACTAGTAACGAAGAGCATGCAAGATCATAAACAACACATAGATATAAATTGATAATCAACATAACATGGTATTCTCTATTCATCGGATCCCAACAAACACAACATATAGAATTACAGATAAATGATCTTGATCATGTTCGGCAGCTCACAAGACCCGACAATTAAGCACAATGGGGAGAAGACAACCATCTAGCTACTGCTATGGACCCATAGTCCAGGGGTAGACTACTCACACATCACTCCGGAGGCGACCATGGCAGCGTAGAGTCCTCCGGGAGATGATTCCCCTCTCCGGCAGGGTGCGGCGGCGTCTCTGGAAGGTTTTCCGTATCGTGGCTCTCGGTACTGGGGGTTTCGCGACGAAGGCTATTTGTAGGCGGAAGGGCAGGTCAAGGGGCGTCACGAGGGGCCCACACCCTAGGTCGGCGCGGCCAGGGCTTGGGCCGCGCCGCCCTATGGTGTCGCCACCTCGTGGCCCCACTTCGTCTCCTCTTCGGTCTTCTGGAAGCTTCGTGGCAAAATAGGACCCTGGGCGTTGATTTCGTCTAATTCCGAGAATATTTCCTTACTAGGATTTCTGAAACCAAAAACAGCAGAAAACAGCAACTGGCACTTCGGCATCTTGTTAATAGGTTAGTTCCAGAAAATGCACGAATATGACATAAAGTGTGCATAAAACATGTAGATAACATCAATAATGTGGCATGGAACATAAGAAATTATCGATACGTCGGAGACGTATCAGCCTGCGGTGACCCGGAATACCACTTCATGTTGTAGTATACAAGTCGTTGATATGATCTACATGAAGGGACTTCTTCACAAATATCACATCCCTCAGAGTGGTACAACAGAAATATTGCAGGTCATAACACTCCAGATAATATTACAAACATGGTCTTAACAAGTTGGTATTCTCACAGGTCCAATGAGAACACCCTACGATATTACTTAAGTACTTTTACAACTCCACTTAAGAATCATAATGAGCTCAACAACTTATTTAAGTATGCCACTACGCTGCTCGGCTCTGATAGAACTAAGGTGAGACTCTATTCTTCCGCTTCGGTGTTGTTAACTCCATAGACTATCCCATAGTCCATGCCTTCTACTCCTCCTGTCAGGTCAAGCTCTTCGTAGACCAACTAGTAGTCCCCTTCCGGTGCTACGATGCAGGCCTCCTCTTCATTGTCACAGTCTAGCAAGGGTGTCGAAAGAAAGTGAGTACAGAGGTACTCAACAAGTTCAAAAGAGAAAAGGTGTTTGATGCACTAGCTACAACCATTGATCAAAAAATCTCAAGTCAATGCATGTTTCGAAAACATTTCTTCAAAAGGTTTATTTTATTCTGAAAACTATGCCCGCCAGTCTTCACAGGTTGACCAGAACTTCACGGAGTTCCTTTCCTGTCGTGTTCGTAGTTCCCTTCCCGGAACTGGGAGTGACAAGCCACAATTTGATACACTCTGTAGAGGTGCGTTACTTTTCCCATAAGAGAACTTATCCTTGTTGCCAACCGGGCATACTTTCCCGTCCACACTTCCTTGGTGTGAGGCCCGGCATAAGAACCAAGCCAATCACTGCCTTCTCCGCGATCCCTGATGTCTAAGCATGCTTCTATTCCTGTAGACAGTGTTGGGCCTCCAAGAGTAGAGGTTTGTAGAACAACAACAAGTTTCCCTTAAGTGAATCAACCAAGGTTTATCGAACTCAGGGAGGTAGTGGTCAAAGATATCCCTCTCAAGCAACCCTGCAATTAAGATACAAGAAGTCTCTTGTGTCCCCAACACACCTAATACACTTGTCAGATGTATAGGTGCACTAGTTCGGCGAAGAGATAGTGAAATACAGGTAATATGGATGATTATAAGTGGTAATTGCAATCTGAAATAAAGATGGCAACAAGCAAACATGTAACAGAACTTGTTGGAAACGGTGTTTCAATGCTTAGAAACAAGGCCTAGGGATCATACTTTCACTAGTGGACACTCTCAACATTGATCACATAAATAAATAACTTCTCTTCACTTGTGCTACTTCCTCACACTCTCTTGTTGGATAACAAACACCATTCATTGTGTAGGGCTACAAAAGCACACCTCAAGCCGGTGTAAACAAGCTCCACAACATCCGGAGTTCATATTAAAGTAACCTCTAGAGTGCATAATAGACCGTTGCAATTTAGACCGAGTACTAACATAGCATACATACTGTCAACAATAGCTATGAAAGGGGGAATAGATCGCATCAATACTATCATAGTAATAGTTAACTTCATAATCTACAAGAGATTACAATCATAACCTACGCCAAGTACTACATGATGCACACACTGTCCTCTTTACATCATGGAGGAGGAATAGACTACTTTAATAACATCACTAGAGTAGCACATAGATTAATAGTGATACAAAGCTCATGATCACATAAAGATCACATGGGAGAGAGAGATGAACCACATAGCTACCGGTAGAGCCCTCAGCCTCGGGGGAGAACTACTCCCTCCTCATCATGGGAGTCAGCAGCGGCGATGAAGATGGCGGTGGAGTCGATGGAGATGGATTCCGGGGGCACTTCCCCGTCCCGGCAGCGTGCCGGAACAGAGACTTCTGTCCCCCGAAACTTGTCTTTGCGATGGCGGCGGCATCCCTAGAGTCTTTCTAGAGTTTCATCGATTCGTATCGGGTTTTTAGGTCGCGAGGGATTTTATAGGCGAAGAGGCAGCGCAAGGGGGTGCCTGGGGGGCCACCCCATAGGGCGGCGCGCCACCCCTCCTAGGCCGCGCCGCAGTGTGGTGTGGGCCCCCCTTGGCCCTTCTCCGTCTCCCCTTTGGTGTTCTGGTCCGTCTCGGTGAAATAAGATGTTTGGCTTTTGTTTCGTCGAATTCCGAGAATATTGCCCGAACAGCCTTTCTGGAACCAAAAACAGCAGAAAACAGGAACTGACACTTCGGCATCTTGTTAATAGGTTATTTCCGGGAAATGCATAAAATCATTATAAAGTGTGAGCAAAACATGTAGGTATTGTCATAAAACTAGCATGGAACATCAGAAATTATAGATACGTTGGAGACGTATCAATACCGCAGACCCACCCTTTTGTAAGTCTGTCATGTCCTTTATCTATAGGTAGACTAACACATGCATTTGTTCTCTCCTTCACCATTAAGGTAGACTGATACGAACAATTCACATGCCTGGTCCTGTGCACTATAGATAGACTAACCCGGACAACCCTTACAATCCATCATAGACCTTTAATAAGTCTGCCCTCTCCTATATCTAATGGTAGACTCGTACCGACCACTGTCCTCACCTTTACCAATAGATAGACTGATACAGGCAACCCTTATCACTAGTCCGTCGATATGCGAGAGGGAAAAGATACAACTGACTTCCCCAGAGCCATTATAGATCTCATGGTTAACGCGAAATGTACGGCGCTAGAATCAATAGACGGCATTGTTGTTCAGTCCTAGATGAGTAGAACCCTTGCAATGGAACCTCCACCATCAACACATACCATGGTTCCATTGCCAACCACATAGTCATATTCATAATTGGAAAAGTAACATTTGATTTTCAATGCAGGAGTGATAAGTATATAGCTCTGCGAGTAAATTGATAGAACATAATCAAGATGACATGAGCAAAAGTGAACTTGCCTGGTGACTGCGAGATAGTGCAGTTCGATGTTTTGGATGGAACCTGGACCTCGGGTTCTGTAAAGAAGCATCATTGTTCGGTAAGGACAATGTTATAAAATCCAAATGATGCATGCATGGTGCAATATTTTATGTTCAATCCCTTTCCCCAGAGTACCTATTAAGATTTGGATGATTTAAGTTTGGTTTAAATATTTATGCCTTTGGCAGTAATTTATAATTCTTTTATATTGTTTTCTTATAAAAGAAAAGATTTTAGAATTAATAAAATTTACCTTTGAAAATATCAACCTTAAATGAAAAGGTTAATCATAATAGAATATTTCTCTTTTTGTAAATATTACATTTTGAAAATATTAAAGTTATTTGGAATTTTCCTTGATTTTATATATTCAAGGAAAATTGCAAATTTGAATTTTCCATTTTAAATTTATATCCAAAATTCTTAAATTTGAATTCTCATTGTTTATTGCATTTCACATTTTATTTTGGTTAAGGAATATATTCTATGAGTTTTTCATATTTTCCTTGAATTTTTGGAGGCTTAAATAATTTGTTTGGAATTTTACAAAATTTAGGGGTTATTTGGAATTGTGAAATTACTAAAATGCCCCTGGCCTATTTAATTAATCCACTTGTCCCATTTGGGTCGGCCCACTTAGCCGAACCAAACCAACTCGGTGGGGATCTGATCGAGTCGGCCCACTCCACTCGTCTCTCTCTCTCTCGCAACCCTAACCCTAACCCCTGGCGACACCGTGGCGATGGCGTCGCTGACACGCTTCGGCCAGCTCCAGCCATCCCCGGCCACGCCACCGACATCGCTCGAACCACCACGCGACGATATTTTGATATGTCCGTGTGGATTCATCGACTTCTTCCTCCTTCTCCAGATCGCCACCATCCTGGATCTGGAGACAAATTTCCTCCGACGATCTGATGTCTCCAGCGAGCTGTGGTTGCCGTCGTCGTCTCTCGCATGCACCTGAGACTGTCCTGGCGTGGGTGATGCCATGGCATCGCTTGTGCCGTCGTCTCCAGGGCGTTGTGATGTGGGTTTGGAGTCGTCGGCATAACGCCGTCGTCTACCTTGGACTTGCAGCTGATACGACCGCGCGAGCACTACCTCGCCATGACGTAGCCTCTGCTTCCAGGCATAGGTACGTCCTTCAGGTTCTCCTCCCTCTCTTCTCCTTGTTTGTGCGCCTCCATGTCTCTGTTTCTCTTCTTCTCCTCTCGCCAAGCTTCCCGATGATCCAAGGATCATGCAGGACATTGCTGCTGATGCCCTTTGCATCAAATCCTTCCTCTACGCAAGCCCTGGCCAGCCCACATCATTACTGGTCACTAGCCAAGTTTGTATGCTGCTCTGTGATGTTCATCTCATGGCTGTGCTGCTCCCTTTGCTACTTCTATGCTATGCTATGCTCAGGCTTACTAGTGCTATACTCTTGCTTGTCTAGGTTTACTGCTATGCAATTGCTTGCTGGTGATACTTGCTATTAGTACTGGCTGATATCTTGACACTTGTGCTGCCTGTGATGATCTCCTGTGTCTTGCACATGATCCAATTCATCCATTGGATCAAAAGATACAAGTGGCTAGGCTCTTTGTCTTGTCTGGTTTTTGCTCTAGCCATTTCGTTAAACTGTGCTTCCAATTGATGGTTGTCTATCTCTCTGATTGGCTTGTGATGCTATTGGTGCCTTACCAGTGGCTTATGTGCATGCTTAATGGATAATTAAGCTACTTATGCTTGCATTAATACTTGGTTAAATAGTTTTGGTAGCCAGATAGGCTTTACTGAAGCAATTGCTTCAGTAAACCTTCTGTGTATGTCATGCTGTTGCCATGTATTGATTTCTGTCAGTTATCTTTGATGAACCATGTGTTGGTAGTGATTCAATTACATTAACAGTGGCTTACATGAATTCCAATATGCTTTTGGAATAAATTTACTTGTCTGAACCTATATGGTAATGAAGACAACTAGCTTGTGTGGCTAAGTTTGCTTGTTAGTCTAGTGTTGTGACCTCAGTAGCTTGCTAGTGCATCTGGTTGCATCCTATTTGGCTATTTGGTGGATTTTATGAAAAGATAACTAAACTCCACAGTTGGGAATCATATGTATGAATGCCCTGTGGATGCTTTTGATGAAAAACTGGGTTGATCTGATGGTTTAACACACCAGATGGTGCTAGGTTCATTAGTTGGCTACTGTTCTAGGGTTTTAGTGACTTGGATGGCTAGTACTAGATATACTGATGCATATCCAGTGACCAACTCTCTGGTTCTTGGTCTGGCCTCTTCTTCCTAGCATCAGTTGGTGAATACCAAGTGATGAGATACCCCGTGGAGCATCTCCTTGCTGCTTGTGACGGTAAAGCACTCGTCCGTTGGGAACCCCAAGAGGAAGGTGTGATGCGTACAGCGGCAAGTTTTTCCCTCAGTAAGAAACCAAGGTTATCGAACCAGTAGGAGCCAAGAAGCACGTTGAGGGTTGATTGCTGCGGAGTGTAGTGCGGCGCAACACCAGGGATTCCGGCGCCAACGTGGAACCTGCACAACACAACCAAAGTACTTTGCCCCAACTTAACAGTGAGGTTGTCAATCTCACCGGCTTGTTGTAACAAAGGATTAGATGTATAGTGTGGATGATGATGTTTGCAGAAAACAGTAGAACGAGTATTGCAGTAGATTGTATTCGATGTAAAAGAATGGACCGGGGTCCACAGTTCACTAGTGGTGTCTCTCCCACAAGAAATAGCATGTTGGGTGAACAAATTACAGTTGGGCAATTGACAAATAAAGATGGCATGACAATGCACATACATGTTATGATGAGTAGTGTGAAATTCAATTGGGCATTACGACAAAGTACATGACCGCTATCCAGCATGCATCAATGCCTAAAAAGTCCACCTTCAGGTTATCATCCGAACCCCTTCCAGTATTAAGTTGCAAACAACAGACAATTGCATTAAGTATGGTGCGTTATGTAATCAACAAATACATCCTTAGACATAGCATTGATGTTTTATCCCTAGTGGAAATAGCACATCCACAACCTTAGAACTTTCTGTCACTGTCCCAGATTTAATGGAGGCATGAACCCACTATCGAGCATAAATACTCCCTCTTGGAGTTACAAGTAACGACTTGGCCAGAGCCTCTACTAATAACGGAGTGTTGGAGATATGCCCAAGAGGCAATAATAAAATGGTTATTATAATATATCTTTAAGTTTATGATAATGTTTACATACCATGCTATAATTGTATTAACCGAAACATTGATACATGTGTGTTATGTGAACAACAAGGAGTCCCTAGTAAAGCCTCTTGTATAACTAGCTTGTTGATTAATAGATGATCATGGTTTCGTGATCATGAATATTGGATGTTATTAATAACAAGGTTATGTCATTATATGAATGATGTAATGGACACACCCAATTAAGCGTAGCATAAGATCACGTCATTAAGTTATTTGCTATAAGCTTTCGATACATAGTTACCTAGTCCTTATGACCATGAGATCATGTAAATCACTTATACCGGAAAGGTACTTTGATTACATCAAACGCCACTGCGTAAATGGGTGGTTATAAAGGTGGGATTAAGTATCCGGAAAGTATGAGTTGAGGCATATGGATCAACAGTGGGATTTGTCCATCCCGATGACAGATAGATATACTCTGGGCCCTCTCGGTGGAATGTCGTCTAATGTCTTGCAAGCATATGAATAAGTTCATAAGAGACCACATACCACGGTACGAGTAAAGAGTACTTGTCAGGAGACGAGGTTGAACAAGGTATAGAGTGATACCGATGATCAAACCTCGGACAAGTAAAATATCGCGTGACAAAGGGAATTGGTATCGTATGTGAATGGTTCATTCGATCACTGAAGTCATCGTTGAATATGTGGGAGCCATTATGGATCTCCAGATCCCGCTATTGGTTATTGGTCGGAGAGAGTACTCAACCATGTCCGCATAGTTCGCGAACCGTAGGGTGACACACTTAAGGTTTGATGTTGAAATGGTAGAACTTGAATATGGAATGGAGTTTGAAGTTTTGTTCGAAGTCCCGGATGAGATCCCGGACATCACGAGGAGTTCCGGAATGGTCCGGAGAATAAGATTCCAGATATAATGTTCATGCTCAACGCGGGTACAAAATAACAATTATTTAGGCTTAAAACTAATCCCGAAGGTAGATGTAGAGGAAGTGTGCCGACTGCGATCACAATGACCTTGGATCTGTTTCCAACGCGCATCGTCACTTCATCTTTCAGTAGTCTTCGTTTATTCTTTAGTTCCTTTGTCGAGTTACAAATATGAGCAACCAAACCAGTATCAAATACCCAGGTACTAGAACGAGGACCAGTGAGATAAACATCTATAACATGTATATCAGATATACCTTCTTCCTTCTTCTTGACAAGGCCGCTCTTCAGATCAGCCAGATACTTGGAGCAATTACGCTTCCAGTGTCCCTTCTCCTTGCAGTAATAGCACTCATCATCAGGCTTAGGGCCGTTCTTAGGTTTCATAGGAGGCATGGCAGCTTTCTTGCCACCCTTCTTGAATTTTCCCTTAGACTTGCCCTGTTTCTTGAAACTGGTGGTCTTGTTGACCATCAACACTTGGTGCTCTTTCTTGATCTCAATCTCAGCAGCTTTTAGCATGCCAAAGAGTTCAGGTAACTCCTTGTTCATGTTCTGCATATTGTAGTTCATCACAAAGTTCTTGTAACTTGGTGGCAGTGATTGAAGGACACGATTAATCCCCAGTCTGTTAGGAATCACTATTCCCAAGTCACTGAGTTTCTTCGCATGCCGGTCATGGCGAGCATGTGCTCACTAACGGAGCTGCCTTCTTCCATCATGCAGCTGAAGAATTGTTTCGATGCTTCATAGCATTCCACGGCCGCATGAGTCTCGAAAATAGCTTTAAGCTCTTTCATCAACTCATGAGGATCGTGGTGCTCAAAATGTTTTTGAAGATCGGATTCCAGACTGCACAAGATGGCACACTGAACTTGAGAGTACCTAATTTTCCGAGTCTCGTGAACAGCTTTTACTTCATCGGTTTCAGTTTCTGCAGGAGGGTCACCTAGCGGTGCATCAAGCACATAAATTTTTATATCTTGAAGATTTCCAAAGCCTATAAGAGTAGGCTCTTATTGCTGCGGTAGACGATCACTTGCCGCTTGCAAAAGCGCGTAGAAGATCTTGATCACGGTGCCACGATCGGGCAGCACCTCCGTACTCGGTCACACGTTCGGTGTTGATGACGACGTCCTTCCCATCCAGCGGGCATCAGAAGTAGTAGATCCTCCTCGGAATCCCGGCAGCACGACGGCGTGGTGGCGGTGTCGATGGAGATCTCTGGCGGAGCTTCGCTAAGCATATGCGGGAGAAGTAGTGGAGGAGGGGTGCTAGGGTTTGGGGAGAGGGGGTGCCATGGGCGCCGGCCTCAAGGGGGCAGGGGTGGTGCGGCCAAGCCATGGCTCTGTGGTGGCCGGCCCCCTCCCCTATGCCCCTCATTATATAGGTGGAAGCCCCAAGAGTTGTAGTCCAAGTCTTCGAATAAGACCCCAACACCAAAACTTCCCAAAGGTGGGAAACCTACTCAAGGAGGGAGTCCTACCCAAGGTGGGACTCCCACCTTTTCCTTAGGTGGGGTGGCCGGCCACCATGGGTGGAATCCACCTGGGATTCCTTCCCCTTAGGGCTGGCCGGCCATGCTAGTGGAGTCCCTCCGGGATTCCACCTTCCATAGTGCCATTCTTCCGGACTTTTCCAGAACCTTCTAGAACCTGCCATAAATGCACCGGATCATTTCCAAACTTGGAATATGACTTCCTATATATGAATCTTATTCTCCGGACCATTCCGGAACTCCTCGTGATGTCCGGGATCTCATCCGGGACTTCGAACAAAACTTCGAACTCCATTCCATATTCAAGTTCTACCATTTCAACATCAAACCTTAAGTGTGTCACCCTACGGTTCGCGAACTATGCGGACATGGTTGAGTACTCTCTCCGACCAATAACCAATAGCGGGATCTGGAGATCCATAATGGCTCCCACATATTCAACGATGACTTCAGTGATCGAATGAACCATTCACATACGATACCAATTCCCTTTGTCACGCGATATTTTACTTGTCCGAGGTTTGATCATCGGTATCACTCTATACCTTGTTCAACCTCGTCTCCTAACAAGTACTCTTTACTCGTACCATGGTATGTGGTCTCTTATGAACTTATTCATATGCTTGCAAGACATTAGACGACATTCCACCGAGAGGGCCCAGAGTATATCTATCCATCATCGGGATGGACAAATCCCACTGTTGATCCATATGCCTTAACTCATACTTTCCGGATACTTAATCCCACCTTTATAACCACCCATTTACGCAGTGGCGTTTGATGTAATCAAAGTACCTTTCCGGTATAAGTGATTTACATGATCTCATGGTCATAAGGACTAGGTAACTATGTATCGAAAGCTTATAGCAAATAACTTAATGACGTGATCTTATGCTACGCTTAATTGGGTCTGTCCATTACATCATTCATATAATGACATAACCTTGTTATTAATAACATCCAATGTTCATGATCACGAAACCATGATCATCTATTAATCAACAAGCTAGTTATACAAGAGGCTTTACTAGGGACTCCTTGTTGTTCACATAACACACATGTATCAATGTTTCGGTTAATACAATTATAGCATGGTATGTAAACATTATCATAAACTTAAAGATATATTATAATAACCATTTTATTATTGCCTCTTGGGCATATCTCCAACAGTCTCCCACTTGCACTAGAGTCAATAATCTAGTTTACATTTGTAGAGATATAACACCTTGGCCTTCCGATGCTTTATCATGTTTTGTTCACGGGAGAGGTTTTAGTCAACGGACCTGACATGCTCAGAACCGTATGTATTTTGTAATTCATTTGCGTCTCAACGCATCACTCATTTCCAAATGAGTCGGCATTAAATATGTTTGGTCTTCTGGTGGAACCTTAATTCCGTGGTCTGAAATATGTCACTAATATTGTCTCACACAATATAGCTTCAAAGTTCTGACTCTGTCGGAACTACACCAAGTTCTCAAAGAACCTCTTGACTTAACATCCTTTGTCATTGTCAAAAACAATGACATACTCTGCCTTATTTTGTAGAATCCGTCACAATATTTAGAACTTTTCTAAATCTAGCATAGACAACTTCTATCTCATTGTGCTACCTTTTAAACAACACTTAGCCTAATTTGAGATTGAAATTTTATTTTCATATGTGACAAAACAAATATCGGTGCAACATCTTACAGCGATTTGTTTGTCATTTCTCCATACAAAACTATATATATATACTTGGTTCTTCTTAAGTACTCAAGAATATTCTTACAGTTTTTCAATGATCATCACATGAACCATTCTGGTACATGCTCATAACACTTTTAGAGCATAGGACATTTGATTGTGTACATATTATTCGTGATCTATAATCACTCATGTGTTTTTACTCATTGAGTGTCAGATACACTCAAGTCTTGTTAAATCTTCACATGACAAGAACATTTTCTTAATATTTCTATATTGAACTACTTCAATATCCATCCTATGTACTTTGACTTAAACTTATTTATGTGTTTCAATCTATCTTCATAGATCTTGACACTAAATTTGTTTTAGTCCATATCCTTTCATTGAAATTAATTTCTCAATGAAACCTTTTAATCAAGTATATAATTACATCATTTATAACCAACTATATTGTAACACCCCAACTTTTGCAACCTTGATTAATTGTCCTTAATGCAAAAATTAGGGGGAACACAAACTTTTTCTTTAGATTAATTAAGATGAATTGCCTTGATCTGTTTGTTATGATGAATTGCCTTGATCTGTTGGTAGATGAATTATCTTGATTTGCTTGTGAGTTTTGTCTTGAGCTACCTCATAGAACAACACCCCTGGTGGTTAAATAAGCAACTCACCAAATAAAACACATGTGTGGCTTAGGAAGAATTGTTTTCCTTTTTACTACATCAAACCTCTCTCCTGATGATAACATGGGTGTGCCATCTTGAATTTCCTCTTTGTGGTACAAGATAGCTCAATCCTACTTAATTCAAAACTTGGGATCATCTACCCCTAGCTACATCCATCTCTTATACCCACTCATCCTTGTTGGTTTTGAGGCCATGTCGACCATCTGTGTTGACAGGCTTAAAATGTTCAGACTCTAGCAGTTGATATCTAAACAACCACCACTGTTATTGTTGACTTCAATGCATGGATCTCATCTATGCAACATCCTCTTCAACCTCCACGTCTTGCATGTCTCAGTCTATCCTTGCAACTCCTATATCCAACTTAATCTCATACCTTATCCAGTGTTTCTGCACTAGATCACTTTCTTTACTTTCACCTCTTGATTTTATTCAAGTTCAATCTTCACAAAACCTAGAGTGGGAATGGTGGGTACATTTTGTAGCCATCATCTACCCTTGAGAACACTTCTCCCTAAATTAGTTTTCTCCCTCAAAAACCTTATTGTTTTCCTTCTCTAGTTTTGATCACAAAACTACTTCTAGTTTTATTAAATCTTTTCAAGATATTTCTTCAAGGAAAACAAAGAACTGAAATGGGTTTTGGTTTTCTCCTCCCATTTCTACCAAGCACTGATTTCTAAAAACATTACTCTCTATGTTGCTTTGTTTTTAACAAAAGGCTTGTTTATGGTACCTATACCATTTCTTGTTTACTTTAAAATTGAGAAAAACTCTACTTTACTTGAGAAAGTAAGTAGAATATTTTGAACTCCTATGTTCCAACTAGTTTTCTCCCAACATCTTCAAGATTCCATTTCACTTGAGTTCATTCCCAATTGTGTCTAGACAATTGAGGTGTGTCCCATACCTTTCAATTAAACTCTTTTTTTCAAATGGCAACTCTTGCACATCTTATGCACATCTCTGATCCACCACATTGTATCCCCTCCATCCTCCAATTTTTGATCAAATGGATGATCATTTGATACTTTCAAATCACTCCCAATTGACCTCTTATTTGAATAACAACTTATATTTCATCATACCCATCTCAATCATCTATTTCTTTTCCATCATCACCTTGACCTCAGGAATTGATGATTTATGTCAATATATTCATCCTTGTGAGTATATGAATACTTCACTCACCATCTCTCTTAATCTTGCTCTATCATTGACTAAGCCACCATCACCATCCCATCTACCTTGGCATTCTCATGCATTGTTGCATGTGGTCAATCCCAATCTTTTCAATCTTGAATTCAAATAAAAACTTCTATTAATCAACTCTACCTCAGGAGTTATCTTCTTCATAGGTTGGTCTCAACCAAAGTGGTGGAAATTATGCTCATGACACATGTTACCCTCATACTCCTTTATATCTATTTGTATCTACTCCTAATTTTGTTAGCATCAGAGTCTCTCATTGACATTATCTCCTCAACATCATGCCTTTATCTATTCACATGGATGTTGTGCCTCTCCCTCACATTGTTCACTTGAGTTTGGCAAGAATGGAGCCGGCCATGGCAAGAAATTCGGCCAGCTCTCCCTCCTCACTTTCTTCCTCCACAAGCCTTGTACTCCCACCTAACCAAATAACTAAATGGGCAGCCACCCACCTCCACCAATCAAATAAGGAGGCAGCCACCCCTCTCCCTCTATAAAAGGGACTTGGCCGGCCACCTCCTCCACCTTTGGCCCTCATTTTTCTTCTCTCCACTCCCTCACACTCTTCTCCCTCACTACCCCACGAAAATGCTGCTCCTCTCAACTCCATGGCCGGCCATGGCCATGGAAAGCTCACCAAGATGCAGCTCCTTCCTCCCTCAAGCTCATCCTCACCATGAGAGCCTCACCCTCCATCTTCTCCCCAACCCTTGATGGTTTAATCTCCTCTTCTTCTTCCTCCATTGCTAAGATTGGATCTTTATGCAGGTGCATGTTGGTCCAAGCATGGAGAAGGTTGAGCAATCCTCAGATCTGAAGTTCTTGAGCAAAGTTCGTCCAAAAACTTGCTGTAATTTCTGCTTTCTTGCTGTTTTAGATTCTGGTACGATTTTGTAAAATCCTCCAAATCTCGTGTGCAGATCCAAATCGAGTGGTTCAAAGTTCTGCAGATAGGTATTGAAAATATCTACAACTTGGCATTGGTCTCATCCTCAAATTCGTTACGGATTTTGCATGGTAAATAAAGTTCTGCAAACATGCAGAATCACTGTTTGTTAGATTTCTCCCGTTTTACCAAACCTTTTTGAGCAAACTAAACTGTGGGTGAAAGCCCTCTCCAATACCTTCATTTTGGCGGTGGTTTCACTTCGATTGACCTCCTGAAACTGAAATGGCTCACAGATCAAGATCTGGTCAGATCTGACTTTGTCGAATTAAACCAGGAGCTTGGAGACGAATTTTTGAATGAAACCAACTGGGTAAGAACCACCTATTCAATAAATTTCAGATGCAGCAGACCTCATATTTTTATGATTTGTGTATGATTTTTGATGAATTAAACTTGTTATGTATGTTCTGCAGACATGGCTGTTAGATTTTAATTCATCAAAAATCCATTTTTGAACCTAATTGAGTGATTCCAATTCTGTAGGATTACTGAATGTTTCTTAATCATCTCCGACAAGTTTCAAACCTTTATCTGTTCTGCAACTCCATAGTTAAAGCAAATGGTGAAAACATGCAGTAAACTTGTCAATCCATTTGTGAGAGTTTCAGAAATAATTTGAACCCAAATCCAATTGTGTTTGCATCTCTGTTTAATTACCTTTCAAATGCAAGTAGCCTCATATTTTTAGGATTTTTCTACGATTTATGGCTTACAGATCTTGTTTTCTGTACAGTCAGATTCAAGGAAATTCCTAAAATTGTATGTTTAATGTTTTTGGGTGATTCCAATTGGGTTAGTCTTGTATTAGTACTGGCTATATAGGAAAAATAGTATTAGTCTCTGTTCATACATATTTGTTGCTGTTAGTAATGTTTTTGTGTGACATGCATTGTTGAAGCAAAACTTTCCGGTTTATTTAAAACCCTTGACCAACTCTTTTTAGTAAAGATGGGCAACCTTTGTTTTATGCTTGCAAAACAACACCTCTGCAACCTAACTTTAGCTCTTTTGTTTTGCTTAAGTTTTCAAATGATGTGGCATATGGTTTGCTTCCTATTTTTGTATAGTGTTAAGTGAGCAGATTAAATTAGGAAAACTGATTTCTACTTTTCCAAAAATGTTTGAAATTATGTTGTGAATGTTTGTGATGCCAAACTAATGCTCTTGTCCTCTTCATGATGTTATCTACCAGGGGATAATTGGTTTATACCATGGTGATAACCGAGAGAGGCAATTGCTAAGTTGTGATGCACTCATACCTCTACTAGGTAGATAAATGGGGTTTTCTAAATTAAAACTCTTAAATTTGTTTTGTGGTATCTATAAGACCTTAGTATGTTATACCTTGGCTGCATGGTTAGTTGTTGATTGTTGAATGTTGTCTTGTTGATGCAATGTGATTGATTGTGTTCCTTTTATATTTTCCGGCGATAGATGCGAACAATTCCGGAGAAGAAGAAGAAGTGGAATCGAACGAGGATTTTATTTATATATGTTGTTGGAATTCTTATATGGATGGAGTTGAAGAAGTACATGGACAAATAAGCCAAGGCAAGCCATCTTTTGATCTCTGATTCGGTGTCTAGTTGGATGTCATTTGTTGATGTCCAAAGCACCTTAATTCTATGTGTGTTATTCTCTCTATTTATGTCATCTATGTGTGATTGCAAATGGGGTACTCCCTAGTGGTGATACTCCACTATTGTCTTTGTGATTATGGGATGCATGGTATCATGGCCGTGCTATTCCTCTTGATTATCTTGTATGCTCAACTTGAGCATGTTCCATCTCAAGATAGTAACTTACACCACATCCACCCCCCCTTGTAGTATAGAGGTATCAATGTCATGATCGTGGTATATTCTCAACTTGAGAAGAGTATGTCGTGTACCCTATTGGAGAGTTGGTTGGATAGTGATTCTCCACTATCTAAGTTGTATATTTAGCACCACAAATCTGAAAGTATAATTCTCCTTGTGTTGTCATAATACATGCTTACCTTAAGCAAGTATGATCCACCCATTACTCCTTTTATACCCTCTATGGCAAGATGACTCTCATCTCGGCCGTGGTGCCATAGTAGTTCCTTCTCAAGAAACTTTAGGTTGGGAACCCCTCAAGGTTTACCTTGTTGTAAATGTTTATGAAAACCTTGGGTGAGTTAACCCAAGTGTATGGTTTATAAAAGCAAAGGATCTTGATAAAAATGTTTGGGAAAGATGTGTAAGTAGGTTGGTTGGGCAACCGTGGTGTTGTGGGAAATCGAAAAAGGGTTTGCAAAAAGGAGCACTGCGTATAAGTGTTCGCCGTCCCAACTTTTAATCGCGCAACCACATTATCCAAAGTGGGCATGGGCTTAGTCCGTAGTTCGTTGAGATTGGCATAAGCACCCTTCACAACTCTCTAGGGAGGGTCAAGATGACCTCCGACGCCGGGTTGCGCTCTGGAGGAGGCAATACACTGTCTTAACTGATAGCCGGACGATTACTGAGGGTCTTCCGACGTGGCGCCGGAGATACGCTCAAAAGGAGGTATGCTGCCGGGGTGCCGGGAAGGGGTAAGCCCGCAGGGAAGGACTTGTGCCAATGGAGACGGGCGAAAGACTATGACTGGTTATCCGAGTCTCGCATACTTTTGTATGACGATCCGGGGATGATCCCGGCGGATTTATCAGTTCTTGTGGGGAAAGTGCGCAAACTCTGCAGAGTCAAATCTATTCGAATAGCCGCGTCCGCGGTCATGGACAAGTTGAAATGGCCATACTTAACCGGGGCTTGCATTTTGTTTTTGAACAAATGATTTGCAAAGGAAGTGTTGTGTTTATGTGTACCGGAAGGGTACGGAAAAAGGGCGTGTGTTGACCATATGGAGATGGTCGTGGAAAAATGAAGGCTAAGTGGGGAACTCTTTCCTAAATGTTTCTTGAAGAGGAACTCTTCTTTAACAAAGATATAGAGATGTCATAGATATTTTTTGAAGTATCTTCTTCAATAAAGGTATAGATATGTCATAGAACTTCCTAAGCGTTCCCATCAATTGAGATGGCGGTATGCTATCTTTCCTCCTAGATGTTTAGTGGATGTCGTTGAAAGACCATAGTATCCGCATCACTTGAGATGCCGGCATGCTTTATCCACAAGAGAAACTATCTCTCTTTCACATGCTATATCCACGAGAGAAACTGATTCTCTTCCTCATGCTATTTCCACTAGAGAAAATAGCTCTTCCTTCTTGTCTTCTTAGTTTAGCACTTGTCATCTTGCACTCTTGCAAAGTACCTTTCTTGATGGTTTGCGAGTACAATTCCAAATGTACTCACGGCTTTGTCCCTGGTTATTTACTTGGCCAGACTTGGAGGAATGCGATGGATGAAGAAGGAGTTGGCGACGTCTATGCGAGCTAGGAACGTCTTCGATCGATTGCTGTAGGGTTATGGCAGATGACTTGGGTACTACGCTGCTGAAGTGATGATGCTACTCTGATGTTTAGTTAGGCCCTTCAAGGCTATTATGTAAGTATCGGTCATGTGACCATGTTGTAATTTTCTTATTCCGCTTTGTAATGGATGGTGTAATTTGATATCAGTTCGGTTATGTGTTCACGGCGCACTGATCATGGGATCGTGAACTGTATACATAACAGGGAATTTCGGACAGCTAGTCCGGGGTCCCCACAGAGCTGGTATCAGAGCTATCCTGACTGTAGGAGACCTTAGTTAGCATGGACGTTAGTTAGGAAACAATTACTTGGGGAAAACTATTTATGAAACAAATTGTTTCTTTAGTCGGAAGTATAGCTCCTACTCCTCTTATTTATTCAAAGTTTCTAAATTCTTATCTCTCCGCTTTATAAAAAGGTTTGAAAATTCATACTCTATTGTCTCATCCATTTCAAACCTACATGATGGACGATGTCCCCAACTCAGACCGGAGACTCGAACTCGAAGATGGATCAACCTTTTATGAAGTCTCACATATCTCCAACGACAACTATTGAAGATCGGATGCCGACTTAGTCCTGCACATAAAGGGATAATAAGATCATGCCTTTGGTTGTCACCAAAGCCTGTCAAGGAGCTGACCTTCTTCCTCCGTGGACTTGCACTTTTGCAGTCATCAGGGATCAAGTCCTCAGTTTCTTGACTAGTAATTTTTAGGCCAGCCACGAGAAGATCTCAACTTCGGGAGTACCTCAACAGCTACCTCTTCGAAGACCTCATGTTTCCGGGATGTCGAGACTAGAAGTTCTACACACTTTTCTCCTCCGCCTCAACCTCAACGACTCAACACCCGGGCCCTTCACCACCAGCTGCCACAAGGATTCAAGTTGAAGCTGATGCCGGCGGTATGAAGACATCAACATATGCGACCAGCCCCCAAACCTATAGGATGGATAGGACAAACTCAATCGCTTTGATTGAGATAAACCCGCGCATTAGGAATTTCTGGGTACTTAGAGTACCATGTCTGGTTTGATGATTGCTTGTAGTTCCCTAGTGTGCTGCCTTGAGTGTTTGTATCTGTTTGTTGTGTGCATGTATGTCTTGCTATTTAGACGTTCCCGCCCTTTTTAATTGTTTGAAATTTGTAAAACAGAAATTAAAAATGGAAATCTGCCAGTATACTGTTTTGCTAATAAAAATAGTTTGGTAGCTCCGATTGATGTGATTCCAATTGCACTAGAACCAGTATGAAATTATATTTCAGATGCCACTGACCTTGTATTTTTAGGATTTTTGTGCGATATTTAATAAATAAAACTTGATCACTGTTTCTGGTTAGTATTTTGAGTCTCAAAAATTGAAAAATAAATATTTTTGAATGATTCCAATTGTGTTGATCTTGTTTTGTTACTGTGCATCTAGGAAAAATACCAGTAGCCTCTGTTAGTGGTATTTTTTCTCTGGTTATGATTGTATGGGTGTCACATGCAATGATATGATTAAAGTTTGCCTCGCCGATGTATTGCTAACTGCTAGTTAGTGGGTAGATTAACGAAAGACTCTAACTCTAAACCCGTTAGCAGTTGTTTTTCAATCGTCAGGGAAACTAACTCAGACCCCTATCTACGCCGACTACTTTCAAGGTCATCTGAAGCATCTCTACTATGCCAACAAAGCAGAAGCCCCTACCTTCAAGAGTGACTGCACCTCTACCAGAAGACTTACTAACTTGGTCTAACCTTGGTTTATAATCGCGCTAACCTCGAGGATATCATTTTGAAAACCACCCCCCCTAACACACCGTCTAACTATATGAGAGAACAATAGCGTCAACGCCAAGCTACATCACATGGTTCATCTGGTCCTCATCAAGTGAAGACTCCTGAAGATACCTCAAGAACTCAATACTAGGTGCAACTTACCCGCTCACCAACTGTTGTAAGTTAGCACCAAACCGCAAGCTGAAGATTTTCTTCGACGCCCTCTGTTGCGGCTTCATATGGATACCAATCAGGCCTTTCTTCAACTTACTAACTCACCGCACGTCCTCTATGGTTTAGTAACACCGTGAGTGCCTCTTGAAGTTGTGGTCTGCACGTCGCCCCTGAAGATTCTTCGACTAAACAAGGAAGATTGACGACTTCTTCAGAAGCCCCTGACAGGACCGCAAGGCAGACGCTCTGAGTTTTTTTCAAAAGGATCGACGAAAAATCTTAAGGGTGGAAGACTCCGTCTTCCACTAAAAGTTGGAACTAACCCTAAAATTTTAAACCCTTCTAACACACCGTTGGAAACGTGGGATGCACTAACCCCTCTTGAAGCCGTGGACTGCACAACGCCTCTGAAGATGTTTTCAACTCAAGACAGGAGATCAATGGCTTCTCCAAAAAGCGCCCGACAAGACCCGTGGCCGAAGCTTACCGTTTTTAACGCTCCCTCCCCGGTGAACAATTTTAAGGGTGGAAGACTTCGTCTTCCACTAAATTTAAGCTAACTCTAAAAAGTTTTCAACCCCGCTAAGGCACCATTGGAGTGCACTAAATTTTCTGAGTCATGAGCTCCACTAAGGTCGTTAAGAAGCTACAGGTCTAACATCTGCATGGAGTAGTCAACCTCTTCATGAAGTTCGCCATCGGCAGGAATCCATCATGTCTCCCAGAAGCTGAAGTTGCGACCCTCTCAACAACGGCACGCCGACAGAAGAATGGAGTCTAACTTTTGTTAAGGTTTACAACCCCTCTAGTTCCGCGCTCAGTAATCTCGGGACGAGATTATTTTAAGGGTGGAAGATCTGCAACACCCCAACTTTTGCAACCTTGATTAATTGTCCTTAATGCAAAAATTAGGGGGAACAAAAACTTTTTCTTTAGATTAATTAAGATGAATTGCCTTGATCTGTTTGTTATGATGAATTGCCTTGATCTGTTGGTAGATGAATTATCTTGATTTGCTTGTGAGTTTTGTCTTGAGCTACCTCATAGAACAACACCCCTGGTGGTTAAATAAGCAACTCACCAAATAAAACACATGTGTGGCTTAGGAAGAATTGTTTTCCTTTTTACTACATCAAACCTCTCTCCTGATGATAACATGGGTGTGCCATCTTGAATTTCCTCTTTGTGGTACAAGATAGCTCAATCCTACTTAATTCAAAACTTGGGATCATCTACCCCTAGCTACATCCCTCTCTTATACCCACTCATCCTTGTTGGTTTTGAGGCCATGTCGACCATCTGTGTTGACAGGCTTAAAATGTTCAGACTCTGGCAGTTGATATCTAAACAACCACCACTGTTATTGTTGACTTCAATGCATGGATCTCATCTATGCAACATCCTCTTCAACCTCCACGTCTTGCATGTCTCAGTCTATCCTTGCAACTCCTATATCCAACTTAATCTCATACCTTATCCAGTGTTTCTGCACTAGATCACTTTCTTTACTTTCACCTCTTGATTTTATTCAAGTTCAATCTTCACAAAACCTAGAGTGGGAATGGTGGGTACATTTTGTAGCCATCATCTACCCTTGAGAACACTTCTCCCTAAATTAGTTTTCTCCCTCAAAAACCTTATTGTTTTCCTTCTCTAGTTTTGATCACAAAACTACTTCTAGTTTTATTAAATCTTTTCAAGATATTTCTTCAAGGAAAACAAAGAACTGAAATGGGTTTTGGTTTTCTCCTCCCATTTCTACCAAGCACTGATTTCTAAAAAAATTACTCTCTATGTTGCTTTGTTTTTAACAAAAGGCTTGTTTATGGTACCTATACCATTTCTTGTTTACTTTAAAATTGAGAAAAACTCTACTTTACTTGAGAAAGTAAGTAGAATATTTTGAACTCCTATGTTCCAACTAGTTTTCTCCCAACATCTTCAAGATTCCATTTCACTTGAGTTCATTCCCAATTGTGTCTAGACAATTGAGGTGTGTCCCATACCTTTCAATTAAACTCTTTTTTTCAAATGGCAACTCTTGCACATCTTATGCACATCTCTGATCCACCACATTGTATCCCCTCCATCCTCCAATTTTTGATCAAATGGATGATCATTTGATACTTTCAAATCACTCCCAATTGACCTCTTATTTGAATAACAACTTATATTTCATCATACCCATCTCAATCATCTATTTCTTTTCCATCATCACCTTGACCTCAGGAATTGATGATTTATGTCAATATATTCATCCTTGTGAGTATATGAATACTTCACTCACCATCTCTCTTAATCTTGCTCTATCATTGACTAAGCCACCATCACCATCCCATCTACCTTGGCATTCTCATGCATTGTTGCATGTGGTCAATCCCAATCTTTTCAATCTTGAATTCAAATAAAAACTTCTATTAATCAACTCTACCTCAGGAGTTATCTTCTTCATAGGTTGGTCTCAACCAAAGTGGTGGAAATTATTCTCATGACACATGTTACCCTCATACTCCTTTATATCTATTTGTATCTACTCCTAATTTTGTTAGCATCAGAGTCTCTCATTGACATTATCTCCTCAACATCATGCCTTTATCTATTCACATGGATGTTGTGCCTCTCCCTCACATTGTTCACTTGAGTTTGGCAAGAATGGAGCCGGCCATGGCAAGAAATTCGGCCAGCTCTCCCTCCTCACTTTCTTCCTCCACAAGCCTTGTACTCCCACCTAACCAAATAACTAAATGGGCAGCCACCCACCTCCACCAATCAAATAAGGAGGCAGCCACCCCTCTCCCTCTATAAAAGGGACTTGGCCGGCCACCTCCTCCACCTTTGGCCCTCATTTTTCTTCTCTCCACTCCCTCACACTCTTCTCCCTCACTCCCCCACGAAAATGCTGCTCCTCTCAACTCCATGGCCGGCCATGGCCATGGAAAGCTCACCAAGATGCAGCTCCTTCCTCCCTCAAGCTCATCCTCACCATGAGAGCCTCCCCCTCCATCTTCTCCCCAACCCTTGATGGTTTAATCTCCTCTTCTTCTTCCTCCATTGCTAAGATTGGATCTTTATGCAGGTGCATGTTGGTCCAAGCATGGAGAAGGTTGAGCAATCCTCAGATCTGAAGTTCTTGAGCAAAGTTCGTCCAAAAACTTGCTGTAATTTCTGCTTTCTTACTGTTTTAGATTCTGGTACGATTTTGTAAAATCCGCCAAATCTCGTGTGAAGATCCAAATCGAGTGATACAAAGTTCTGCAGATAGGTATTGAAAATATCTACAACTTGGCGTTGGTCTCATCCTCAAATTCGTTACGGATTTTGCATGGTAAATAAAGTTCTGCAAACATGCAGAATCACTGTTTGTTAGATTTCTCCCGTTTTACCAAACCTTTTTGAGAAAACTAAACTGTGGGTGAAAGCCCTCTCCAATACCTTCATTTTGGCGGTGGTTTCACTTCGATTGACCTCCTGAAACTGAAATGGCTCACAGATCAAGATCTGGTCAGATCTGACTTTGTCGAATTAAACCAGGAGCTTGGAGACGAATTTTTGAATGAAACCAACTGAGTAAGAACCACCTGTTCAATACATTTCAGATGAAGCAGACCTCATATTTTTATGATTTGTGTATGATTTTTGATGAATTAAACTTGTTATGTATGTTCTGCAGACATGGTTGTTAGCTTTTAATTCATCAAAAATCCATTTTTGAACCTAATTGAGTGATTCCAATTCTGTAGGATTACTGAATGTTTTCTTAATCATCTCCGACAAGTTTCAAACCTTTATCTGTTCTGCAACTCCATAGTTAAAGCAAATGGTGAAAACATGCAGTAAACTTGTCAATCCATTTGTGAGAGTTTCAGAACTAATTTGAACCCAAATCCAATTGTGTTTGCATCTCTGTTTAATTACCTTTCAAATGCAAGTAGCCTCATATTTTTAGGATTTTTCTACGATTTATGGCTTACAGATCTTGTTTTCTGTACAGTCAGATTCAAGGAAATTCCTAAAATTGTATGTTTAATGTTTTTGGGTGATTCCAATTGGGTTAGTCTTGTATTAGTACTGGCTATATAGGAAAAATAGTATTAGTCTCTGTTCATACATATTTGTTGCTGTTAGTAATGTTTTTGTGTGACATGCATTGTTGAAGCAAAACTTTCCGGTTTATTTAAAACCCTTGACCAACTCTTTTTAGTAAAGATGGGCAACCTTTGTTTTATGCTTGCAAAACAACACCTCTGCAACCTAACTTTAGCTCTTTTGTTTTGCTTAAGTTTTCAAATGATGTGGCATATGGTTTGCTTCCTATTTTTGTATAGTGTTAAGTGAGCAGATTAAATTAGGAAAACTGATTTCTACTTTTCCAAAAATGTTTGAAATTATGTTGTGAATGTTTGTGATGCCAAACTAATGCTCTTGTCCTCTTCATGATGTTATCTACCAGGGGATAATTGGTTTATACCATGGTGATAACCGAGAGAGGCAATTGCTAAGTTGTGATGCACTCATACCTCTACTAGGTAGATAAATGGGGTTTTCTAAATTAAAACTCTTAAATTTGTTTTGTGGTATCTATAAGACCTTAGTATGTTATACCTTGGCTGCATGGTTAGTTGTTGATTGTTGAATGTTGTCTTGTTGATGCAATGTGATTGATTGTGTTCCTTTTATATTTTCCGGCGATAGATGCGAACAATTCCGGAGAAGAAGAAGAAGTGGAATCGAACGAGGATTTTATTTATATATGTTGTTGGAATTCTTATATGGATGGAGTTGAAGAAGTACATGGACAAATAAGCCAAGGCAAGCCATCTTTTGATCTCTGATTCGGTGTCTAGTTGGATGTCATTTGTTGATGTCCAAAGCACCTTAATTCTATGTGTGTTATTCTCTCTATTTATGTCATCTATGTGTGATTGCAAATGGGGTACTCCCTAGTGGTGATACTCCACTATTGTCTTTGTGATTATGGGATGCATGGTATCATGGCCGTGCTATTCCTCTTGATTATCTTGTATGCTCAACTTGAGCATGTTCCATCTCAAGATAGTAACTTACACCACATCCACCCCCCCTTGTAGTATAGAGGTATCAATGTCATGATCGTGGTATATTCTCAACTTGAGAAGAGTATGTCGTGTACCCTATTGGAGAGTTGGTTGGATAGTGATTCTCCACTATCTAAGTTGTATATTTAGCACCACAAATCTGAAAGTATAATTCTCCTTGTGTTGTCATAATACATGCTTACCTTAAGCAAGTATGATCCACCCATTACTCCTTTTATACCCTCTATGGCAAGATGACTCTCATCTCGGCCGTGGTGCCATAGTAGTTCCTTCTCAAGAAACTTTAGGTTGGGAACCCCTCAAGGTTTACCTTGTTGTAAATGTTTATGAAAACCTTGGGTGAGTTAACCCAAGTGTATGGTTTATAAAAGCAAAGGATCTTGATAAAAATGTTTGGGAAAGATGTGTAAGTAGGTTGGTTGGGCAACCGTGGTGTTGTGGGAAATCGAAAAAGGGTTTGCAAAAAGGAGCACTGCGTATAAGTGTTCGCCGTCCCAACTTTTAATCGCGCAACCACATTATCCAAAGTGGGCATGGGCTTAGTCCGTAGTTCGTTGAGATTGGCATAAGCACCCTTCACAACTCTCTAGGGAGGGTCAAGATGACCTCCGACGCCGGGTTGCGCTCTGGAGGAGGCAATACATTGTCTTAACTGATAGCCGGACGATTACTGAGGGTCTTCCGACGTGGCGCCGGAGATACGCTCAAAAGGAGGTATGCTGCCGGGGTGCCGGGAAGGGGTAAGCCCGCAGGGAAGGACTTGTGCCAATGGAGACGGGCGAAAGACTATGACTGGTTATCCGAGTCTCGCATACTTTTGTATGACGATCCGGGGATGATCCCGGCGGATTTATCAGTTCTTGTGGGGAAAGTGCGCAAACTCTGCAGAGTCAAATCTATTCGAATAGCCGCGTCCGCGGTCATGGACAAGTTGAAATGGCCATACTTAACCGGGGCTTGCGTTTTGTTTTTGAACAAATGATTTGCAAAGGAAGTGTTGTGTTTATGTGTACCGGAAGGGTACGGAAAAAGGGCGTGTGTTGACCATATGGAGATGGTCGTGGAAAAATGAAGGCTAAGTGGGGAACTCTTTCCTAAATGTTTCTTGAAGAGGAACTCTTCTTTAACAAAGATATAGAGATGTCATAGATATTTTTTGAAGTATCTTCTTCAATAAAGGTATAGATATGTCATAGAACTTCCTAAGCGTTCCCATCAATTGAGATGGCGGTATGCTATCTTTCCTCCTAGATGTTTAGTGGATGTCGTTGAAAGACCATAGTATCCGCATCACTTGAGATGCCAGCATGCTTTATCCACAAGAGAAACTATCTCTCTTTCACATGCTATATCCACGAGAGAAACTGATTCTCTTCCTCATGCTATTTCCACTGGAGAAAATAGCTCTTCCTTCTTGTCTTCTTAGTTTAGCACTTGTCATCTTGCACTCTTGCAAAGTACCTTTCTTGATGGTTTGCGAGTACAATTCCAAATGTACTCACGGCTTTGTCCCTGGTTATTTACTTGGCCAGACTTGGAGGAATGCGACGGATGAAGAAGGAGTTGGCGACGTCTATGCGAGCTAGGAACGTCTTCCCAGTCAGTTGCCTGTAGGGTTATGGCAGATGACTTGGGTACTGCGCTGCTGAAGTGATGATGCTACTCTGATGTTTAGTTAGGCCCTTCAAGGCTATTATGTAAGTATCGGTCATGTGACCATGTTGTAATTTTCTTATTCCGCTTTGTAATGGATGGTGTAATTTGATATCAGTTCGGTTATGTGTTCACGGTGCACTGATCATGGGATCGTGAACTGTATACATAACAGGGAATTTCGGACAGCTAGTCCGGGGTCCCCACATATATGTCACCTACATAAAGTATTATAAATATGTCTTAGCGCTCCCACTTAATTTCTTGCAAATGCAAGCCTCTTCATCGTCTCTGATGAAATCAAAAACTCTTTGACTATTTCATCTGGTGAAGATTCCAACTCCGTGATACTTACTTCATCCAATTGAAGTTCGTATACCTATCTAGTATTCCACGGACCAGCAAAACTCTTGGTTGTATCTTGTATACACCTTTAATACACACTTCTGATAAGTAATGTATTTTGCCATCCTACTAACATATCTCATAAAAGAAATATGTAGTGATTACTAGAATAATCCATATAGACTATAAGCATTGCTACAGAAGATCTAATCTTGTCGTAGTCAACTCTTTGAATTTTGTCGTAAACAACTTTTCGACAAGTCAAGCTTCTTCAAAGATATTTCATCCAAGTCCATCAATTTTATAGATCCATTTACTTTCAAAAAGTATTCATCTATCTTGGATTTCATGGCGTATAGCCATTTTAACGGAGTCAGGGCCCATCATAACTTCTTTGTTTGTAGTTGGTTTATCATTGTTCACAATCAATCCTTTGTCCACAAATCATTTATTTGATCACAAAGTAAACCATACCTACAAGGTTCAATATGTACTTTGATCTCCATGGCTAAAACACTTTGTAGTCATGGGATCCATGATCGTCGTGGTCGCTTCCGGAACCAATTCCGATGCTGTACTACTCTGATCATTATGCTCAGGTTCATAAACTTTATCAAGTTCTATTGTCATCCCACTCAAAAACTTCGCTAGAAAACAATTTCTTGGAAATAAGCAAGTAACATTAACAAAAAAAATTGTCTTTTACTTCATAGTGGAAAGAATTCCCAATCACTTCTTTGGGATTACCAACAAAGATATTTATCCGATTTCGGTTGTAAACTTTTAAACCAAAATTTAAAGAAAGGACTATTAGGGTTTATACCCATGCCATAACTCGTATGGTGTCATTTCTACGGATCATGATGATGCTCTTATTTAGTGTAAAAGCGGTAGTCTCTAAAGCATAATCCACAAAAATATAATGGCATCAATATTTTATCTCATCATTAATCCAACAAGTTTTGGATACGTCTTTTGGATACTTTATCATCACTATGATACTCCAAGAAATGTGAGTTGTAGAACAATTTCATAACTCTCTTAGATGTTCGCTAAAACTCGTAATTCAAATATTTCCACTATGATCAAATCATAGATATTTGACTTTTCTATTACGATGATTTCCACTTCATGCTGAAATTTATTTGAATCCATTCAAATATTTCAAACTTCTTCCTTATCGAATATATCCACATATATACCCAATTCATTGTTTGAAGTTTTCATGAGGTAGAAGAATCTCCCGCACACAATTATGCCCAGTGAACCATATACATCATTATGTATGTTTCCACTAAGTTAGTTGCCCGTTCAAAAATTTGGCCTATGAACGGTATTTCAGTCATTCCTTTTAGAAGAGATTTGCAAGCGCCAAATGATTCATAAATCAAATGACTCCAATAATCCATTTGTATGGAGTTTCTTCATGCGTTCCTTTCCAACATGACCTAAATGGCGGTTCCACAAATAAGTGGAATTCAAATCATTTGCCTTACGGCATTTTAGCGTCAGTGTTATGTATGTGTGTTTCACCATTTATAATAACTTATCCATCGTATATGGAGTAATGTCATAATTTGAACAACTCATTGTTTTCATTTGACCAGAGCAAAATAACAATTATTAAGTTCTTTATTATAAATTCTAAGGGCTAGATAGAATGCTTAACGACGAACATAATAACACTTTATTTTGTTCCAGTCGTGCATTCCTATCATATTCCTTGTCAGTCACTTAGGCCATTGTATTCTTGTATTGCGTTGTTTTGTATGACACTTCATACCAACCAATATGGTACAAATACCCAAGAATTTCATTGTGTGACCTAACTAAGAATATAACCATAACATGTATATCATTTATATACACCTGAGCTAGACATTCTAGTCTTTTCTTTCTTTCTGCCAATAATCTTTTGTAGTTTCTCTTTTAGCTTTCCTCATTATTCAGAAAAACACATCAACTTCAATAACTTCTCGGTTTGTTGGTCAAATACCGATAACCTCGAGGTTCTTACTTTGAAGTTGATCATCATATGACAAGTGTTCCAGATTTCACTATTAGTAACCTTGTAATATGATGAACAATTTCACTCATAATTTTATCCATTGTATCATGATGACTTTCTGAGACCATGTCTGTACATGCTAGGCTCATAAAGTTTTAACCTTGGTATTCACATGTGCAAATCTGGCTTGCACCCGTTGTATGCACACGTAGAATCTATAACACCCGATCATCACGTGATGCTTCGATACGACGAGTCTTAGCAACAGTGCATACTAAGGATGATAACTTCATGGATATGCGAATATTGTTAGTGCCCCAATAGTTGGAGGATTGGGACGCCTTGCGTCTTCAACCTTCGTACATTCCCATAAAACTTATGAGTTTATGTAGTCTCACCAAATTATATTCTATCATCTTGCAATAAGGTCTTAGATATCACATATATCTCATACCTTGATTATTTCTGAAAACTAAATTTTCAGCTCCTTACATTTCAAACAGATTTGAACTTCAAGTTTCACGGAGACAAGATAACTTTAGGTACTAATTGAAACCATAGCTCATTGAATCAACAATATGAGGTTTACTAAAAGTTTGCAATAGGACTTAATCAATTCTTGATTCTTTAACAATACGGTACCAATCCGTAAAGTTTCTTATCAGATTTTAACAGTATTTTTATCTCAATTACAAGACTAGCGCATGGTAGAAAACGGATGCCAATACTACAAAATTAATTCAAAATACTACTCAGACTATGTTTATGATAATTAGTTCATGTTTTAATCTAATTACTAATGAACTCCCACTTAATACAACATCCCTCATAGTTGTTAAGTGGTACACGATCCAAATCCACTCCACCAAAACCGATCATCACGTGAGATGATGTAGCTTCAATGGTGAACATCAACATGTTGATCATATCATCCATATGACTCGTGTTCAACCTTTCGGTTTCCATTGTCCCGAGGCCATGTCTGTACATGCTAGGCTCGTCAAGCAAACCCAAGTATTCCACGTGTGCAACTGGCTTACACCCGTTGTATGTGAACGTTGATTCTATCACATCCGATCATCACGAGATGCTTCGAAACGACGAACTGTACAACGGTGCATACGAGGGGAGAACACTTTATTATCTTGATATTAATGTGAGGGATCATCTTATAATGCTACCGTTGCGTTCTAAGCAAAATAAGATGCATAAAGGATTAACATCACATGCAATTCATATGTGATATGATACGGCCCTTTTGTCTTTGCGCCTTTGATCTTCATCTTCAAAGCACGGACATGATCTCCATCATCAACGGGCATGATCTCCATCATGGTCGGCGTAGCGTCAAGGTTCATGGCGCCGTCTTCATGGTTGTTCACCTCATGTAGCAACTATTACAACTACTTTGAAATACTACTCAACATGAAAATTAAAGACAACCATAAGGCTCCTGCCGGTTGCCACAATACAATAATGATCATCTCATACATATTCATCATCACATTATGGCCATATCACATCACCAAACCCTGCAAAAACAAGTTAGACGTCTCTAATTTGGTTTGCATATTTTACGTGGTTTAGGGTTTTCGAGAGAGATCTAATCTACCTACGAACATGAACCACAACGGTGATACTAATGTTGTCAATAGAAGAGTAAATTTAATCTTCACTATAGTAGGAGAGACAGACACCCGCAAAGCCTCTTATGCAATACAAGTTGCATGTCGAACGAGGAACAAGTCTCATGAACGCGGTCATGTAAAGTTAGTCCGGGCCGCTTCATCCCACTATGCCACAAAGATGAAAAGTACTCAAACTAAAGACAACAAGAGCATCAACGCCCACAAAACCATTTTGTTCTACTCGTGCAACCATCTATGCATAGACACGGCTTTGATACCACTGTTGGGATACGTTGCATAGAAAACAAAAAATTTCCTACCGCGAGAACGCAATCCAAGCCAAGATGCAATCTAGAAGATGGGAGCAACGAGGGGATGAACGAGACTAACCCTTGAAGATTTCCAAAGCCTATAAGAGTAGGCTCTTATTGCTGCGGTAGACGATCACTTGCCGCTTGCAAAAGCGCGTAGAAGATCTTGATCACGGTGCCACGATCGGGCAGCACCTCCGTACTCGGTCACACGTTCGGTGTTGATGACGACGTCCTTCTCCCCGTTCCAGCGGGCAGCGGAAGTAGTAGATCCTCCTCGGAATCCCGGCAGCACGACGGCGTGGTGGCGGTGTTGATGGAGATCTCCGGCGGAGCTTCGCTAAGCATATGCGGGAGAAGTAGTGGAGGAGGGGTGCTAGGGTTTGGGGAGAGGGGGTGCCATGGGCGCCGGCCTCAAGGGGGCAGGGGTGGTGCGGCCAAGCCATGGCTCTGTGGTGGCCGGCCCCCTCCCCTATGCCCCTCATTATATAGGTGGAAGCCCCAAGAGTTGTAGTCCAAGTCTTCGAATAAGACCCCAACACGGAGAGCATGCAAGATCATAAACAACACATAGATGATAGATTGATAATCAACATAACATAGCATTCAATATTCATCGGATCCCAACAAACGCAACATGTAGCATTACAGATAGATGATCTTGATCATGTTAGGCAGCTCACAAGATCCAACAATGATAGCACAATTAGGAGAAGACGACCATCTAGCTACTGCTATGGACCCATAGTCCAGGGGTGAACTACTCACACATCACTCCGGAGGCGACCATGGCGGTGAAGAGTCCTCCGGGAGATGATTCCCCTCTCCGGCAGGGTGCCGGAGGCAATCACCTGAATCCCCCGTGATGGGATTGGCGGCGGCGTCTCTGGAAGGTTTTCCGTATCGTGGCTCTCGGTACTGGAGTTATTATCGACGAAGGCTTATGTAGGCGGAAGGGTAGGTCAGGGGCGCCACGAGGGGCCCACACAACAGGGTCGCGCGGCCCCAGGCCTGGCCGCGCCGCCCTACTGTGGCGTCGCCTTGTCGCCCCACTTCGTTTCCCTTTCGAACTTCTGGAAGCTTCGTGGAAAAATAAGATCTTGGGCGTTGATTTTGTCCAATTCCGAGAAGATTTCCTTACTAGGATTTCTGAAACAAAAAACAGCAGAAAACAGCAACTGGCTCTTCGGCATCTTGTTAATAGGTTAGTGCCGGAAAATGCATAAATATGACATAAAGTGTATATAAAACATGTAGGTATCATCAATAAAGTAGCATGGAACATAAGAAATTATAGATACGTTTGAGACGTATCAAGCATCCCCAAGCTTAGTTCCTACTCGTCCCGAGTAGGTAAACGATAACAAAGATAATTTCTGAAGTGACATGCTATCATAATCTTGATCAATACTATTGTAAGCACATGTAATGAATGCAGCGATTCGAAGCAATGGTAAAGACAATGGTTAAACAACTGAATCATGTAGCAAATACTTTTCATGAATAGTACTTTCAAGACAAGCATCAATAAGTCTTGCATAAGAGTTAACTCATAAAGCAATAAATTAAAAGTAAAGGCATTGAAGCAACACAAAGGAAGATTAAGTTTCAGCGGTTGCTTTTGTAGGGATTCACTTGCCGCTTGCAAAAGCGCGTAGAAGATCTTGATCACGGCGCCACGAACGGGCAGCACCTCCGTACTCGGTCACACGTTCGGTTGTTGATGAAGACGACGTCCACCTCCCCATTCCAGCGGGCAGCGGATGTAGTAGCTCCTCTTGAATCCGACAGCACGACGACGTGGTGTCGGTGGCGGTGGAGAATCCCGGCGGAGCTTCGCTAAGTGTGCGGGGAAGAAGGAGGAGTGGGGCGGCTAGGGTTTGGGAAGAGGGGGGCGCCGGCCATCTAGGTGGTGCGGCCACCTTGTGTTGTTGGGGTGGCCGACCCCCTCCCCTTGGCCCTCATTATATAGGTGGAAGCCCCAAGTGTTGGACTACAAGTCTCCGAATAAGACCCGAACCCAAAACCTTCCATGTGATAGGGAAACCTACCCAAGGTGGGAATCCCACTTGGGGTGGGATTCCCCCCTTCCATGTGGGGGGTTGGCCGGCCCCCATAGGGGAGTCCACTTGGGACTCCTCCCCCTCTAGGGTTGGCCGGCCATGGAGGTGGAGTCCCTTTGGGACTCCGCCTTCCAAAGTGGTTTCTTCCGGACTTTTCTAGAACCTTCCATAGAACCTTCCGGATCATTTTAAATCTTATAAAATGACTTCTTATATATGAATCTTATTCTCCGGACCATTCCGGAACTCCTCGTGATGTCCGGGATCTCATCCGGGACTCCGAACAAATATTCGAACTCCATTCCATATTCAAGTTCTACCATTTCAACATCCAACTTTAAGTGTGTCACCCTACGGTTCGCGAACTATGCGGACATGGTTGAGTACTCACTCCGACCAATAACCAATAGCGGGATCTGGAGATCCATAATGGCTCCCACATATTCAACGATGACTTTAGTGATCGAATGAACCATTCACATACAATACCAATTCCCTTTGTCACGCGATATTTTACTTGTCCGAGGTTTGATCATCGGTATCACTCTATACCTTGTTCAACCTCGTCTCGTGACAAGTACTCTTTACTCGTACCGTGGTATGTGGTCTCTTATGAACTTATTCATATGCTTGCAAGACATTAGATGACATTCCACCGAGAGGGCCCAGAGTATATCTATCCGTCATCGGGATGGACAAATCCCACTGTTGATCCATATGCCTCAACTTATACTTTCCGGATACTTAATCCCACCTTTATAACCACCCATTTACGCAGTGGTGTTTGATGTAATCAAAGTACCTTTCTGGTATAAGTGATTTACATGATCTCATGGTCATAAGGACTAGGTAACTATGTATCGAAAGCTTATAGCAAATAACTTAATGACGTGATCTTATGCTACGCTTAATTGGGTGTGTCCATTACATCATTCATACAATGATATAACCTTGTTATTAATAACATCCAATGTTCATGATTATGAAACTAATCATCCATTAATCAACAAGCTAGTTAAGAGGCATACTAGGGACTCTTTGTTGTTTACATATCACACATGTATCAATGTTTCGGTTAATACAATTATAGCATGGTATATAAACATTTATCATAAACATAAAGATATATAATAACCACTTTTATTATTGCCTCTAGGGCATATCTCCTTCAGTCTCCCACTTGCACTAGAGTCAATAATCTAGATTACATTGTAAGGTACCTAACACCCATGGCATTCTGGTGTTGGTCATGTTTTGCCCTAGGGAGAGCTTTAGTCAACGGATCTGCTACATTCAGATCAGTGTGTACTTTGCAAATCCTTACTTCTCCATCTTCGATGTACTCGCGAATCGAGTGGTAATGCAGCTTGATATGCTTTAGCCTCTTGTGTGACCTTGGTTCTTGTGCATTGGCGATGGCACCCACGTTGTCACAGTATATGACTAGTGGGTCCAATGCACTAGGAACCACACCGAGCTCTACAATGAACCTCTTCATCCATACCGCTTCTGATGAAGCCTCTGAAGCCGCTATGTACTCTGATTCTGTTGAAGACTTCGCCACCGTGCACTGCTTCGAGCTTGCCCAGCTTACTGCAGCACCATTCAATATAAACACGTACCTAGATTGTGACTTAGAGTCATCAGGATCAGTGTTCCAACTGGCATCGGTGTAACCACTTACAACGAGCTCTTGGTCACCTCCATAACAAAGAAACATATCCTTAGTTCTTTTCAAGTACTTCAGGATATTCTTGACCGCTGTCCAGTGTTCCATTCCTGGATCACTTTGATATCTGCTAGTCAAACTAACAGCATGTGCTATATCCGGTCTAGTACATAGCATGGCATACATGATAGATCCTACTGCCGAGGCATAGGGGATATTACTCATCCTTTCTCTTTCTTCTGCCGTAGCCGGTCCTTGAGTCTTACTCAAGACCTTGCCTGGTAACATAGGTAAGAACCCTTTCTTACTTTCGTCCATTCTAAACTTCTTTAGAATCTTGTCCAGGTATGTACTCTGTGATAGCCCTATTAGGCGTCTTGATCTATCTCTATAAATCTTGATGCCTAATATATACGATGCTTCACCAAGGTCTTTCATTGAAAAACTATTATTCAAATAACCTTTTACACTGCTTAATAGTTCTATATCATTCCCAATCAATAATATGTCATCTACATATAATATCAGGAATGCTACAGAGCTCCCACTCACTTTCTTGTAAATACAGGCCTCTCCATGACACTGTATAAACCCGAAGTCTTTGATCACCTTATCAAAGCGTCGGTTCCAACTTCTTGATGCTTGCTTCAGTCCATAGATTGAACGCTGAAGTTTGCATACTTTGTCAGCATTTTTAGGATCGACAAAACCTTTGGGTTGTACCATATACAACTCTTCCTCAATGTCTCCATTAAGGAACGCCGTTTTGACATCCATCTGCCAAATCTCATAATCGAAAAATGCAGCTATTGCTAACAAAATCCTCACAGATTTTAGCTTCACTACAGGTGAGAAAGTCTCACCGTAGTCAACTCCTTGAATTTGTTGGAAACCCTTTGCGACAAGTCGAGCTTTATAGACAGTAATATTACCATCAGCATCTGTTTTTCTCTTGAAGATCCATTTATTTTCGACAGCCTTGCGGCTATCAGGTAAGTCTACCAAAGTCTACACTTTGTTATCATACATGGATCCCATTTCGGATTTCATGGCTTCTTGCCATTTGTTGGAATCTGGGCTCATCATCGCTTCTTCATACGTCGCAGGGTCCTCATCATTGTTATCCACAATCATGACATTTAGACAAGGATCATACCAATCAGGAGTGGCACGTTCCCTTGTCGATCTGTGAGGTTCAGTAGTTTCCTCGTTCGAAGTTTCATGATCATTATCATTAGCTTCCTCTGTTGCCGGTGTAGGCGGTACAGGTACAACTTCCGGTACTGCGCTACTCTGATCAACGAGTATAGATTCATCAATCTCATCGAGTTCTACTTTTCTTCCAGTCACTTCTTTAGTGAGAAATTCTTTCTCAAGAAAGGTTCCGTTCTTAGCAACAAAGATTTTGCCTTCGGATCTGTGATAGAAAGTATACCCTATAGTTTCCTTAGGGTATCCTATGAAGACGCATTTCTCTGCTTTGGGTTCTAGCTTGTCCGGCTGTAACTTCTTTACATAGGCTTCGCAACCCCAAACTTTAAGGAACGACAGCTTAGGTTTCTTATTAAACCATAATTCATACGGTGTCGTTTCTACGGATTTTGATGGTGCTCTATTTAAAGTGAATGTGGCTGTCTCTAATGCATAACTCCAAAATGATAACGGCAAATCAGTAAGAGACATCATAGAACGAACCATATCTAAGAGAGTTCGATTACGACGTTCGGACACACCGTTTCGTTGTGGTGTTCCCGGCGGTGTCAATTGTGAAAGTATTCCGCATTTCTTTAAATGCATGCCAAACTCATAACTCAGATATTCACCTCCACGATCAGATCGTAGAAATTTAATCTTCTTGTTACGTTGATTTTCTACTTCACTTTGAAATTCCTTAAACTTCTCGAAAGTTTCGGATTTATGTTTCATGAAATAGATATACCCATATCTACTCAGATCATCTGTGAAGGTTAGAACATAACGATAACCACCACGCGACGCTACACTCATTGGTCCGCACACATCGGTACGTATGATTTCCAATAAGTCAGTAGCTCGCTCCATCATACCAGAAAATGGAGTCTTAGTCATTTTTCCCATTAGACATGCTTCGCATCTATCAAGTGACTCAAAGTCAAGTGATTCAAGTAATCCATCGGTATGGAGTTTCTTCATGCGTTTCACTCCAATATGACCAAGGCAGCGAGTGCCACATATAAGTAGAATTATCATTCAATTTAATTCGCTTAGCATCAATGTTATGTATATGCGTATCACTACTATCGAGATCTAACAGAAATAAGCCATTCTTTTCAGGTGCTCGACCATAAAAGATATTATTCATAAAAATAGAACAACAATTATTCTCAGACTTGAATGAATAACCGTCTTGCATTAAACAAGATCCAGATATAATGTTCATGCTCAACGCGGGTACAAAATAACAATTATTTAGGCTTAAAACTAATCCCGAAGGTAGATGTAGAGGAAGTATGCCGACAGCGATCACATCGACTTTGGATCCGTTTCCAACGCGCATCGTCACTTCATCTTTCAGTAGTCTTCGTTTATTCTTTAGTTCCTATTTCGAGTTACAAATATGAGCAACCGAACCAGTATCAAATACCCAGGTACTAGAACGAGAACCAGTGAGATAAACATCTATAACATGTATATCAGATATACCTTCTTTCTTTTTCTTGATAAGGCCGCTCTTCAGATCAGCCAGATACTTGGAGCAATTACGCTTCCAGTGTCCCTTCTCCTTGCAGTAATAGCACTCAGCATCAGGCTTAGGGCCGTTCTTAGGTTTCATAGGAGGCGTGGCAGCTTTCTTGCCACCCTTCTTGAATTTTCCCTTAGACTTGCCCTGTTTTTTGAAACTGGTGGTCTTGTTGACCATCAACACTTGGTGCTCTTTCTTGATCTCAATCTCAGCAGCTTTAAGCATGCCAAAAAGTTCAGGTAACTCCTTGTTCATGTTCTGCATATTGTAGTTCATCACAAAGTTCTTGTAACTTGGTGGAAGTGATTGAAGGACACGATTAATCCCCAGTCTGTTAGGAATCACTATTCCCAAGTCACTGAGTTTCTTCGCATGCCCGGTCATGGCGAGCATGTGCTCACTAACGGAGCTGCCTTCTTCCATCATGCAGCTGAAGAAATGTTTCGATGCTTCATAGCATTCCACGGCCGCATGAGTTTCAAATATAGCTTTCAGCTCATTGACCAACTCATGAGGATCGTGGTGCTCAAAACGTTTTTGAAGATCGGCTTCCAGATTGCACAGGAGGGCACACTGAACTTGAGAGTACCGAGTTTTCCGAGTCTCGTAAACACCTTTTACTTCATTGGTTTCAGTTTCTGCAGGAGGGTCACCTAGCGGTGCATCAAGCACAAATTGCAGATTTCCGCCAGAGAGGAAGATCCTCACATGACGGAACCAGTCGGTGAAGTTGCTACCGTTGCTCTTAAGTTTTTCTTTCTCTAGGAACTGGTTAAAATTGATTGGGGACGCCATCTCTACAACATATATTTGCAAAAGTTTAGACTAAGTTTATGACAAATTGAGTTCAAATTTTAATTCAACATAATTAAAAATCTAGGTGAACTCCCACTCAAAACAATATCCCTCGCATTGTCTTAGTGATCACACGAACCAAATCCACCGCACCTAAGTCCGATCATCACGAGACAAGGTGTGATTTCAATGGCGAACACTCAAAGTGTTCATCATATCAACCATATGATTCATGCTCTACCTTTCGGTATCACGTGTTCCGAGACCATGTCTGTACATGCTAGGCTCGTCAAGGCCACCTTAGTATCCGCATGTGCAAAACTGTCTTGCACCCGTTGTATGCACTTGTTGATTCTATCACACCCGATCATCACGAGATGCTTCGAAACGACAAGTCTTGGCAACGGTGCTACTAAGGATGAACACTTTATTATCTTGGGATTTTAGTGAGGGATCGTCTTATAATGCTACCGTCGCGATCTAAGCAAAATAAGATGCATAAAAGGATTAACATCACATGCAGTTCATATGTGATATGATATGGCCCTTTTGTCTTTGCGCCTTTGATCTTCATCTCCAAAGCATGGACATGATCTCCATCATCTTCGGGCATGATCTCCATCATCGTCGGCGTAGCGTCAAGGTCAATGGCGCCGTCTTCATGATTGTCCTCCATGTAGCAACTATTACAACTACTTTGAAATATTACTCAACATGAAATTTAAAGACAACCATAAGGCTCCTGCCGGTTGCCACAATACAATAATGATCATCTCATACATATTCATCATCACATTATGGCCATATCACATCACCAAACCCTGCAAAAACAAGTTAGACATCTCTAATTTGGTTTGCATATTTTACGTGGTTTAGGGTTTTCGATAGAGATCTAATCTACCTACGAACATGAACCACAACATTGATACTAATGTTGTCAACAGAAGAGTAAATTGAATCTTCACTATAGTAGGAGAGACAGACACCCGCAAAGCCTCTTATGCAATACAAGTTGCATGTCGAACGAGGAACAAGTCTCATGAACGCGGTCATGTAAAGTTAGTCCGAGCCGCTTCATCCCACTATGCCAAAACCTTCCATGTGATAGGGAAACCTACCCAAGGTGGGAATCCCACTTGGGGTGGGATTCCCCCCTTCCATGTGGGGGGTTGGCCGGCCCCCATAGGGGAGTCCACTTGGGACTCCTCCCCCTCTAGGGTTGGTCGGCCATGGAGGTGGAGTCCCTTTGGGACTCCGCCTTCCAAAGTGGTTTCTTTCGGACTTTTCTAGAACCTTCTAGAACCTTCCATAGAACCTTCTGGATCATTTTAAATCTTATAAAATGACTTCCTATATATGAATCTTATTTTCTGGACCATTCCGGAACTCCTCGTGATGTCCGGGATCTCATCCGGGACTCCGAACAAATATTCGAACTCCATTCCATATTCAAGTTCTACCATTTCAACATCCAACTTTAAGTGTGTCACCCTACGGTTTGATACGTCTCCGACGTATCGATAATTTCTTATGTTCCATGCCACATTATTGATGATATCTACATGTTTTATGCACACTTTATGTCATATTCATGCATTTTCTGGAACTAACCTATTAACAAGATGCCGAAGTGCCGATTCTTTGTTTCTGCTGTTTTTGGTTTCAGAAATCCTAGTAAGGAAATATTCTCGGAATTGGACGAAATCAACGCCCAGGGTCCTATTTTGCCACGAAACTTCCAGAAGACCGAAGAGTCAACGAAGTGGGGCCACGAGGTGGCCAGACTACAGGGCGGCGCGGCCTAGGTCTTGGCCGCGCGGCCCTGTCATCTGGGCCCCTCGTGACGCCCCTTGACCTACCCTTCCGCCTACAAATAGCCTTCGTTGCAAAACCCCCAGTACCGATACGGAAAACCTTCCAGAGACGCCGCCGCCAATCCCATCTCGGGGGATTCAGGAGATCGCCTCCGGCACCCTGCCGGAGAGGGGATTCATCTCCCGGAGGACTCTACGCCGCCATGGTCGCCTCCGGAGTGATGTGTGAGTAGTCTACCCCTGGACTATGGGTCCATAGCAGTAGCTAGATGGTTGTCTTCTCCTCATTGTGCTTAATTGTCGGGTCTTGTGAGCTGCCGAACATGATCAAGATCATCTATCTGTAATTCTATATGTTGTGTTTGTTGGGATCCGATGAATAGAGAATACCATGTTATGTTGATTATCAATTTATATCTATGTGTTGTTTATGATCTTGCATGCTCTCCGTTATTAGTAGAGGCTCTGGCCAAGTTTTTGCTATTAACTCCAAGAGGGAGTATTTATGCTCGATAGTGGGTTCATGTCTCCGTGAATCTGGGGAAGTGACAGAAATCTCTAAGATTATGGATGTGCTGTTGCCACTAGGGATAAAACATTGGTGCTATGTTCGAGGATGTAGTTACTGATTACATTACGTGCAATACTTAATGCAATTGTCTGTTGTTAGCAACTTAATACTGGAGGGGGTTCGGATGATAACCTGAAGGTGGACTTTTTAGGCATAGATGCATGCTGGATAGCGGTCTATGTACTTTGTCGTAATGCCCAATTAAATCTCACTATACTCATCATAATATGTATGTGCATGGTCATGCCCTCTTTATTTGTCAATTGCCCAACTGTAATTTGTTCACCCAACATGCTGTTTATCTTATGGGAGAGACACCTCTAGTGAACTGTGGACCCCGGTCCAATTCTCTTTACTGAAATACAATCTACTGCAATACTGTTCTACTGTTTTCTGCAAACAATCATCTTCCACACTATACATCTAATCCTTTGTTACAGCAAGCCGGTGAGATTGACAACCTCGCTGTTTCGTTGGGGCAAAGTACTTGGTTTGTGTTGTGCAGGTTCCACGTTGGCGCCGGAATCCCTGGTGTTGCGCCGCACTACATCTCGCCGCCATCAACCTTCAATGTGCTTCTTGGCTCCTACTGGTTCGATTAAACCTTGGTTTCATACTGAGGGAAAACTTGCCGCTGTACGCATCACACCTTCCTCTTGGGGTTCCCAACGGTCGCGTGCTGTACGCGTATCAAGACTGTTTTCTGGCGCCGTTGCCGGGGAGATCAAGACACGCTGCAAGGGGAGTCTCCACATCCCAATCTCTTTACTTTGTTTTTGTCTTGCTTAGTTTTATTTATTACTTTGTTTGCTGCACTATATCAAAATACAAAAAAATTAGTTGCTAGTTTTACTTTATTTACTATCTTGTTTGCTATATCAAAAACACAAAAAAATTAGTTACTTGCATTTACTTTATCTAGTTTGTTTTATTTACTACTGCTAAAATGGGTACCCCTGAAAATACTAAGTTGTGTGACTTCACAACCACAAATAATAATGATTTCTTATGCACACCTATTGCTCCACCTGCTACTACAGCAGAATTCTTTGAAATTAAACCTGCTTTACTGAATCTTGTTATGCGAGAGCAATTTTCTGGTGTTAGTTCTGATGATGCTGCTGCCCATCTCAATAATTTTGTTGAACTATGTGAAATGCAAAAGTATAAAGATGTAGATGGTGACATTATAAAATTAAAATTGTTCCCTTTCTCATTAAGAGGAAGAGCTAAAGATTGGTTGCTATCTCTGCCTAAGAATAGTATTGATTCATGGACTAAATGCAAGGATGCTTTTATTGGTAGATATTATCCCCCTGCTAAAATTATATCTTTGAGGAGTAGCATAATGAATTTTAAACAATTGGATACTGAACATGTTGCACAAGCATGGGAAAGAATGAAATCTTTGGTTAAAAATTGCCCAACCCATGGACTGACTACTTGGATGATCATCCAAACCTTTTATGCATAACTGAATTTTTCTTCGCGAAACCTATTGGATTCAGCTGCTGGAGGTACCTTTATGTCCATCACTCTTGGTGAAGCAACGAAGCTTCTCGATAATATGATGATCAATTACTCTGAATGGCACACGGAAAGAGCTCCACAAGGTAAGAAGGTAAATTCTGTCGAAGAAACCTCTTCCTTGAGTGATAAGATTGATGCTATTATGTCTATGCTTGTGAATGATAGGACAAATGTTGATCCTAATAATGTTCTGTTAGCTTCATTGGTTGCTCAAGAAGAACATGTTGATGTAAACTTCATTAAAAATAATAATTTCAACAACAATGCTTACCGGAACAATTCTAGTAACAACTATAGGCCATATCCTTATAATAATGGCAACGGCTATGGTAATTCTTATGGGAATTCTTACAACAATAATAGGAACACACCCCCTGGACTTGAAGCCATGCTTAAAGAATTTATTAGTACACAAACTGCTTTTAACAAATCTGTTGAAGAAAAGCTTGGGAAAATTGATATACTTGCTTCTAAAGTCGATAGTCTTGCTGCTGATGTTGATCTTTTGAAATCGAAAGTTATGCCTAATGAAAATCATCATAATAAAATTACTACTACAGCAAATGCCATCCAAGTTAGAATTAATTAGAATATAAGATTGATGGCCGAATTGCGTGATAGGTGGGAAAGAGAAGAAAATGAAAAAGAAGATAATATAGCTAAAGTTTGGACTATTACCACCGCTAGTAATGCTAATGCTACACAAGTTGCTGCACCTCCTACTATTACTAATAAAAGAATTGGTGTTAGCAATGTTTCCACTTCTAATGCAAAGCGCGAAAAACTGCCTGAAACTGCTAAAACTGCTGAAATTGCCTGTGATAAAACTGCTGAAATTTTTTCCAACATTGGGGATGATGATCCCATTGCTTTAGATTATAATGGTTTGAATTTTTATGATTGCCACATCTCTGAAGTTATAAAGTTCTTACAAAAACTTGCTAAAAGTCCTAATGCTAGTGCTATAAATTTGGCTTTCACGCAACATATTACAAATGCTCTCATAAAAGCTAGAGAAGAGAAATTAGAGCGCGAAGCTTCTTTTCCTAGAAAGCTAGAGGATGGTTGGGAACCCATCATTAAGATGAAGGTCAAAGATTTTGATTGTAATGCTTTATGTGATCTTGGTGCAAGTATTTCTGTTATGCCTAAGAAAATTTATAATATGCTTGACTTGCCACCGCTGAAAAATTGTTATTTGGATGTTAATTTTGCTGATCATTCTACAAAGAAACCTTTGGGGAAAGTTGATAATGTTCACATTACCATTAACAATAACCTTGTCCCCGTTGATTTTGTTGTCTTGGATATTGAATGCAATGCATCTTGTCCCATTATATTGGGAAGACCTTTTCTTCGAACTGTTGGTGCTATCATTGATATGAAGGAAGGTAATATTAAATATCAATTTCCTCTCAAGAAAGGTATGGAACACTTCCCTAGAAAGAGAATGAAGTTACCTTTTGATTCTATTATTAGAACAAATTATGATGTTGACACTTCGTCTCTTGATAACACTTGATACACACTTTCTGCGCCTAGCTGAAAGGCGTTAAAGAAAAGCGCTTATGGGAGACAACCCATGTTTTTACTACAGTACTTTGTTTTTATTTTGTGTCTTGGAAGTTGTTTACTACTGTAGCAACCTCTCCTTATCTTAGTTTAGTGTTTTGTTGTGCCAAGTAAAGTCGTTGATAGTAAAGTTCATACTAGATTTGGATTACTGCGCAGAAACAGATTTCTTTGCTGTCACGAATCTGGGCAAAATTCTCTGTAGGTAACTCAGAAAATTATGCCAATTTACGTGAGTGATCCTCAGATATGTACGCAACTTTCACTCAATTTGAGCATTTTCATTTGAGCAAGTATGGTGCCTCAATAAAATTCATCAATATGAACTGTTCTGTTTTTGACAGATTCTGCCTTTTATTTCGCATTGCCTGTTTTGATATGTTCGATGGATATTTCGATTCCATTGACTTTCAGTAGCTTTGTGCAATGTCCAGAAGTGTTAAGAATGATTATGTCACCTCTGAACATATATATTTTGATTGTGCACTAACCCTCTAATGAGTTGTTTTGAGTTTGGTGTGGAGGAAGTTTTCAAGGATCAAGAGAGGGAGATGATACAACATGATCAAGGAGAGTGAAAGCTCTAAGCTTGGGGATGCCCCGGTGGTTCACCCCTGCATATATCAAGAAGACTCAAGCGTCTAAGCTTGGGGATGCCCAAGGCATCCCCTTCTTCATCGACAACATTATCAGGTTCCTCCCCTGAAACTATATTTTTATTCCATCACATCTTATGTGCTTTGCTTGGAGCGTCGGTTTGTTTTTGTTTTTTATTTTGTTTGAATAAAATGGATCCTAGTATTCATTGTGTGGGAGAGAGACATGCTCCGCTGTTGCATATGGACAAGTATGTCCTTAGGCTTTACTCATAATATTCATGGCGAAGTTTCTTCTTCGTTAAATTGTTATATGGTTGGAATTGGAAAATGATACATGTAGTAATTGCTATAATGTCTTGGATAATGTGATACTTGGCAATTGTTGTGCTCATGTTTAAGCTCTTGCATCATATACTTTGCACCCATTAATGAAGAAATACATAGAGCATGCTAAAATTTGGTTTGCATATTTGGTCTCTCTAAAGGTCTAGATAATTTCTAGTATTGAGTTTGAACAACAAGGAAGACGGTGTAGAGTCTTATAATGTTTTCAATATGTCTTTTATGTGAGTTTTGCTGCACCGCTTCATCCTTGTGTTTGTTTCAAATAGCATTGCGAGCCTAAACCTTGTATCGAGAGGGAATACTTCTCATGCATCCAAAATACTTGAGCCAACCACTATGCCATTTGTGTCCACCATACCTACCTACTACATGGTATTTCTCCGCCATTCCAAAGTAAATTGCTTGAGTGCTACCTTTAAATTTCCATTCTTCACCTTTACAATATATAGCTCATGGGACAAATAGCTTAAAAACTATTGTGGTATTGAATATGTACTTATGCACTTTATCTCTTATTAAGTTGCTCGTTGTGCGATAACCATGTTCCTGGGGACGCCATCAACTACTCTTTGTTGAATATCATGTGAGTTGCTATGCATGTTCGTCTTGTCTGAAGTAAGGGCGATCTACCACCTTATGGTTAGAGCGTGCATATTGTTAGAGAAGAACATTGGGCCGCTAACTAAAGCCATGATCCATGGTGGAAGTTTCAGTTTTGGACATATATCCTCAATCTCATATGAGAAAATTAATTGTTGCTACATGCTTATGCATAAAAGAGGAGTCCATTATCTGTTGTCTATGTTGTCCCGGTATGGATGTCTAAGTTGAGAATAATCAATAGCGAGAAATCCAATGCGAGCTTTCTCCTTAGACCTTTGTACAGGCGGCATAGAGGTACCCCTTTGTGACACTTGGTTAAAACATGTGCATTGCGATAATCCCGGTAGTCCAAGCTAATTAGGACAAGGTGCGGGCACTATTAGTATACTATGCATGAGGCTTGCAACTTGTAAGATATAATTTACATGATACATATGCTTTATTACTACCGTTGACAAAATTGTTTCTTGTTTTCAAAATCAAAGCTCTAGCACAAATATAGCAATCGATGCTTTCCTCTTTGAAGGACCATTCTTTTACTTTTATTGTTGAGTCAGTTCACCTATTTCTCTCCACCTCAAGAAGCAAACACTTGTGTGAATTGTGCATTGATTCCTACATACTTGCATATTGCACTTATTATATTACTCTACGTTGACAATATCCATGAGATATACATGTTATAAGTTGAAAGCAACCGCTGAAACTTCATCTTCCTTTGTGTTGCTTCAATGCCTTTACTATGAATTATTGCTTTATGAGTTAACTCTTATGCAAGACTTATTGATGCTTGTCTTGAAGTACTATTCATGAAAAGTCTTTGCTATATGATTCACTTGTTTACTCATGTCATTTACATTGTTTTGATCGCTGCATTCACTACATATGCTTACAAATAGTATGATCAAGGTTATGATGGCATGTCACTCCAGAAATTATCTTTGTTTATCGTTTACCTGCTCGGGACGAGCAGAAACTAAGCTTGGGGATGCTGATACGTCTCCGACGTATCGACAATTTCTTATGTTCCATGCCACATTATTGATGATATCTACATGTTTTATGCACACTTTATGTCATATTCGTGCATTTTCTGGAACTAACCTATTAACAAGATGCCGAAGTGCCGATTCTTTGTTTTCTGCTGTTTTTGGTTTCAGAAATCCTAGTAAGGAAATATTCTCGGAATTGGACGAAATCAACGCCCAGGGTCCTATTTTGCCACGAAGCTTCCAGAAGACCGAAGAGTCAACGAAGTGGGGCCACGAGGTGGCCAGACTACAGGGCGGCGCGGCCTAGGTCTTGGCCGCGCGGCCCTGTCATCTGGGCCCCTCGTGACGCCCCTTGACCTGCCCTTCCGCCTACAAATAGCCTTCGTTGCGAAACCCCCAGTACCGATACGGAAAACCTTCCAGAGATGCCGCCGCCAATCCCATCTCGGGGGATTCAGGAGATCGCCTTCGGCACCCTGCCGGAGAGGGGATTCATCTCCCGGAGGACTCTACGCCGCCATGGTCGCCTCCGGAGTGATGTGTGAGTAGTCTACCCCTGGACTATGGGTCCATAGCAGTAGCTAGATGGTTGTCTTCTCCTCATTGTGCTTAATTGTTGGGTCTTGTGAGCTGCCGAACATGATCAAGATCATCTATCTGTAATTCTATATGTTGTGTTTGTTGGGATCCGATGAATAGAGAATACCATGTTATGTTGATTATCAATTTATATCTATGTGTTGTTTATGATCTTGCATGCTCTCCGTTATTAGTAGAGGCTCTGGCCAAGTTTTTGCTATTAACTCCAAGAGGGAGTATTTATGCTCGATAGTGGGTTCATGTCTCCGTGAATCTGGGGAAGTGACAGAAATCTCTAAGATTATGGATGTGTTGTTGCCACTAGGGATAAAACATTGGTGCTATGTTCAAGGATGTAGTTACTGATTACATTACGTGCAATACTTAATGCAATTGTCTGTTGTTAGCAACTTAATACTGGAGGGGGTTCGGATGATAACCTGAAGGTGGACTTTTTAGGCATAGATGCATGCTGGATAGCGGTCTATGTACTTTGTCGTAATGCCCAATTAAATCTCACTATGCTCATCATAATATGTATGTGCATGGTCATGCCCTCTTTATTTGTCAATTGCCCAACTGTAATTTGTTCACCCAACATGCTGTTTATCTTATGGGAGAGACACCTCTAGTGAACTGTGGACCCCGGTCCAATTCTCTTTACTGAAATACAATCTCTTGCAATCTTTGTTCTCTTGTTTTTACGCAAACAATCATCTTCCACACTATACATCTAATCCTTTGTTACAGCAAGCCGGTGAGATTGACAACCTCGCTGTTTCGTTGGGGCAAAGTACTTGGTTTGTGTTGTGCAGGTTCCACGTTGGCGCCGGAATCCCTGGTGTTGCGCTGCACTACATCTCGCCGCCATCAACCTTCAACGTGCTTCTTGGCTCCTACTAGTTCGATTAAACCTTGGTTTCATACTGAGGGAAAACTTGCCGCTGTACGCATCACACCTTCCTCTTGGGGTTCCCAACGGTCGCGTGCTGTACGCGTATCACGGTTCGCGAACTATGCGGACATGGTTGAGTACTCACTCCGACCAATAACCAATAGCGGGATCTGGAGATCCATAATGGCTCCCACATATTCAACGATGACTTTAGTGATCGAATGAACCATTCACATACGATACCAATTCCCTTTGTCACGCGATATTTTACTTGTCCGAGGTTTGATCATCGGTATCACTCTATACCTTGTTCAACCTCGTCTCCTGACAAGTACTCTTTACTCGTACCATGGTATGTGGTCTCTTATGAACTTATTCATATGCTTGCAAGACATTAGACGACATTCCACCGAGAGGGCCCAGAGTATATCTATCCGTCATCGGGATGGACAAATCCCACTGTTGATCCATATGCCTCAACTTATACTTTCCGGATACTTAATCCCACCTTTATAACCACCCATTTACGCAGTGGCGTTTGATGTAATCAAAGTACCTTTCCGGTATAAGTGATTTACATGATCTCATGGTCATAAGGACTAGGTAACTATGTATCGAAAGCTTATAGCAAATAACTTAATGACATGATCTTATGCTACGCTTAATTGGGTGTGTCCATTACATCATTCATACAATGATATAACCTTGTTATTAATAATATCCAATGTTCATGATTATGAAACTAATCAACCATTAATCAACAAGCTAGTTAAGAGGCATACTAGGGACTCTTTGTTGTTTACATATCACACATGTATCAATGTTTCGGTTAATACAATTATAGCATGGTATATAAACATTTATCATAAACATAAAGATATATAATAACCACTTTTATTATTGCCTCTAGGGCATATCTCCTTCAGTTTTCAACTTGTAACATGTATATCTCATGGATATTGTCAACATAAAGTAATATAATAAGTGCAATAAGCAAGTATGTAGGAATCAATGCACAGTTAACACAAGTGTTTGCTTCTTAAGACAGAAGAAAGTGGGTAAACTGACTGAACATAAAAGTAGAAGAATGGCCCTTCGAAGAGGGACGCATGGATTGCTATATTTGTGCTAGAGCTTTTATTTTGAAAACAAGAAAGATAGCATAAAAGTAAAGTTTTTAGAGGTGTTTGTTGTTGTCAACGAATGGTAGTGGGCACTCTAACCCCCTTGCCAGACAGACTTTCAAAGAGCGGCTCCCATGAAAGATTTTTATTTTTGGGTGGCACTCCTTCCAACCTTTGCTTTCACAAACCATGGCTAACCGAATCCTCGGGTGCCTGCCAACAATCCTTCCAACGTGGAGAGCTGTAGCTAATGTTTTATTGAGTTCTTGCAATGTGTCACTACAGGACTAAAGTGAATTAAAGTTTTTTCGAGTACTAACCCCTCTAATGAAGTTTATGAGAAGTTTGGTGTGAAGGAAGTTTTCAAGGGTAAAGAGAGGAGGATGATATATGATCAAGAAGAGTGAAAAGTCTAAGCTTGGGGATGCCCCCGTGGTTCATCCCTGCATATTTCAAGAAGACTCAAGCGTCTAAGCTTGAGGATGCCCAAGGCATCCCCTTCTTCATCAACAATTTATCAGGTTTCTTCTATTGAAACTATATTTTTATTCGGTCACATCTTATGTGCTTACTTGGAGCGTCTGTGTGTTTTTGTTTTTGTTTTTGTTTGAATAAGATCGGATCTTAGCAATCCTTGTGTGGGAGAGAGACACGCTCCGCTTTTTCATATGAACACTTGTTTTTCGTTTTACTTTTAATGTTCGTGACAAAAGTTGGAAGTTGTTGCATTTATTGCTATTTGGTTGGAAACAGAAAATACCTCATATTGTCTTGGATAATTTGATACTTGGCAATTGTTTGGAGCTCTGATACGCGTACAGCACACGTCCGTTGGGAACCCCAAGAGGAAGGTGTGATGCGTACAACAGCAAGTTTTCCCTCAGTAAGAAACCAAGGTTTATCGAACTAGTAGGAGCCAAGAAGCACGTTGAAGGTTGATGGCGGCGGAGTGTAGTGCGGCGCAACACCAGGGATTCCGGCGCCAACGTGGAACCTGCACAACACAACCAAAGTACTTTGCCCCAACATAACAGTGAGGTTGTCAATCTCACCGGCTTGCTGTAACAAAGGATTAGATGTATAGTGTGGATGATGATGTTTGCAGAGAACAGTAAGAACAAGTATTGCAGTAGATTGTATTCGATGTAAAGAATGGACCGGGGTCCACAGTTCACTAGTGGTGTCTCTCCATAAGAAATAGCATGTTGGGTGAACAAATTACAGTTGGGCAATTGACAAATAAAGATGGCATGACAATGCACATACATATTATGATGAGTAGTGTGAAATTCAATTGGGCATGACGACAAAGTACATAGACCGCTATCCAGCATGCATCTATGCCTAAAAAGTCCACCTTCGGGTTAGCGTCCGCACCCCTTCCAGTATTAAGTTGCAAACAACAGACAATTGCATTAAGTATGGTGCGTAATGTAATCAACACAAATATCCTTAGACATAGCATTGATGTTTTATCCCTAGTGGCAACAACACCTCCACAACCTTAGAACTTTCTGTCACTGTCCCAGATTTAATGGAGGCATGAACCCACTATCGAGCATAAATACTCCCTCTTGGAGTTACAAGTAACGACTTGGCCAGAGCCTCTACTAATAACAGAGAGCATGCAAGATCATAAACAACACATAGATGATAGATTGATAATAAACATAACATAGCATTCCATATTCATCGGATCCCAACAAACGCAACATGTAGCATTACAAGATGATCTTGATCATGATAGGCAGCTCACAAGATCTAACAATGATATCACATGTGGAGAAGACAACCACCTAGCAACTGCTATGGACCCATTGTCCAGGGGTGAACTACTCACACATCACTCCGGAGGCGACCATGGAGGTGAAGAGTCCTCCGGGAGATGATTCCCCTCTCCGGCAGGGTGCCGGAGGCGATCTCCTGAATCCCCCGAGATGGGATTGGCGGTGGCGGCGTCTCTGGAAGGTTTTCCGTATCGTGGCTCTCGGTACTGGGGTATTCGCGACGAAGGCTATATGTAGGCGAAAGGGTAGGTCAGGGGGCGTCACGAGGGACCCACACACTAGGGAGGCGTGGCCCAGGCCCTGGCCACGCGGCCCTGGTGTGGCGTCGCCTCGTCACCCCATTTCGTTTCCCTTTCGGACTTCTGGAAGCTTCGTGGAAAAATAAGACCCTGGGCGTTGATTTCGTCCAATTCCGAGAATATTTCCTTACTACGATTTCTGAAACCAAAAACAGCAGAAAACAGCAACTGGCTCTTCGGCATCTTGTTAATAGGTTAGTGCCGGAAAATGCATAAATATGACATAAAGTATGTATAAAACATGTAGGTATTGTCATAAAACAAGCATGGAACATAGGAAATTATCGATACATTGGAGACGTATCAGCATCCCCAAGCTTAGTTCCTACTCGTCCTCGAGTAGGTAAACGATAACAAAGATAATTTCTGAAGTGACATGCTATCATAATCTTGATCAATACTATTGTAAGCACATGTAATGAATGCAGCAATTCGAAGCAATGGTAAAGACAATGAGTAAACAACTGAATCATATAGCAAACACTTTTCATGAATAGTACTTTCAAGACAAGTATCAATTAGTCTTGCATAAGAGTTAACTCATAAAGCAATAAATTCTAAATAAAGGCATTGAAGCAACACAAAGGAAGGTATAAGTTTCAGCGGTTGCTTTCAACTTGTAACATGTATATCTCATGGATAGTTGTCGATACAAAGTGATATGATGAATGCAAATATGCAAGTATGTAAGAATCAATGCACAGTTAACCCAAGTGTTTGCTTCTGAGATGGAAGGAAATATGTAAACTGACTCAACATAAAAGTAGAAGAATGGCCCTTCGTAGAGGGAAGCATGGATTGCTATATTTGTGCTAGAGCTTTTATTTTGAAAACATAAAGAGAGCATAAAAGTAAAGTTTTGAGAGGTGTTTGTTGTTGTCAACGAATGGTAGTGGGCACTCTAACCCCCTTGCCAGACAGACCTTCAAGTGCGGCTCCCATGAAAAATCTTTTATTTTATTTTTGGGTGACACTCCTTCCAACCTTTGCTTTCACAAACCATGGCTAACCGAATCCTCGGGTGCCTGCCAACAATCTCATACCATGAAGGATTGCCTTTTTATTTTAGTTTTATTTAGATGACACTCCTCCCCACCTTTTCTTTCTCAAGCCATGGCTAACCGAATCCTCGGGTGCCGTCCAACAATCACATACCATGGAGGAGTGTCTATTTTTGTAAAATTATGAAGGTTAATTAATTTGGGACTGGGAATCCCAATGCCAGCTCTTTTTGCAAAATTATTGGATAAGCGGATGAAGCCACTAGTCCATTGGTGAAAGTTGCCCAACAAGATTGAAAGATAAACACCACATACTTCCTCATGAGCTATAAAACATTGACACAAATAAGAGGTAATAACTTTTGAAGTGTTTAAAGATAGCACTCAAGCAATTTACTTTGGAATGGCAGAGAAATACCATGTAGTAGGTAGGTATGGTGAACACAAGTGGCATAGTTATTGGCTCAAGGATTTGGATGCACGAGAAGTATTCCCTCTCAATACAAGGCTTAGGCTAGCAAGGTTATTTGAAGCAAACACAAGTATGAACCGGTACAGCAAAACTCACATAAGAACATATTGCAAGCATTATAAGACTCTACACTATCTTCCTTGTTGTTCAAACCCTTACTAGAAAATATCTAGACCTTAGAGAGACCAATCATGCAAACCAAATTTTAGCAAGCTCTATGTATTTCTTCACTAATATGTGCAAAGTATATGATGCAAGAGCTTAAACATGATCCTTATGAGCACAACAATTGCCAAGTATCAAATTATTCAAGACATTCTACCAATTACCACATGTAGCATTTCCTGTTTCCAACCATATAACAGTTAACGAAGCAGTTTCAACCTTCGCCATGAACATTATGAGTGAAGCTAAGGACATATTTGTCCATATGCAACAGCGGAGCGTGTCTCTCTCCCACACAATGAATGCTAGGATCCAACTTTATTCAAACAAAACAAAAACAAACAGACGCTCCAAGTAAAGCACATAAGATGTGATGGAATAAAAATATAGTTTCACTAGAGGAACCTGATAATGTTGTTGATGAAGAAGGGGATGCCTTGGGCATCCCCAAGCTTAGATGCTTGAGTCTTCTTGAAATATGCAGGGATGAACCCCCGGGGCATCCCCAATCTTAGAGCTTTCACTCTCCTTGATCATATTGTATCATCCTCCTCTCTTGATCCTTGAAAACTTCCTCCACACCAAACTCAAAACAAACTCATTAGAGGGTTAGTGCATAATCAAAATTCACATGTTCAGAGGTGACATAATCATTCTTAATACTTCTGGACATTGCACAAAGCTACTGAAAGTTAATGGAATAAAGAAATCCATCAAACATAGCAAAACAGGCAATGCGAAATAAAAGGCAGAATCTGTCAAAACAGAACAGTCCGTAAAGACAAATTTTTTAGGTGCACCAGACTTGCTCAAATGAAAATTCTCAAATTGAATGAGAGTTGCGTACATATCTGAGGATTACTCACGTAAATTGGCAGATTTTTCTGAGTTACCTACAGAGACTAAATTCGTGACAGCAAGAAATCTGTTTCTGCGCAGTAATCCAAATCTAGTATGAACCTTACTATCACAGACTTTACTTGGCACAATAATGCAACAAAATAAAGATAAGGAGAGGTTGCTACAGTAGTAACAACTTCCAATACTCAAATATAAAACAAAAGTGCAGAAGTAAAATCATGGGTTGTCTCCCATAAGCGCTTTTCTTTAACGCCTTTCAGCTAGGCGCAGAAAGTGTGAATCAAGTAACATCAAGAGACGAAGCATCAACATCATAATTTGTTCTAATAATAGAATCAAAAGGTAAATTCATTCTCTTTCTAGGGAAGTGTTCCATACCTTTCTTGAGAGGAAATTGATACTTAATATTACCTTCCTTCATATCAATAATAGCACCAACAGTTCGAAGAAAAGGTCTTCCCAATATAATGGGACAAGATGCATTGCATTCAATATCCAAGACAACAAAATCAAAGGGGACAAGGTTATTGTTAACCGTAATGCGAACATTATCAACCCTCCCCAAAGGTTTCTTTGTAGAATTATCAGCAAGATTAACATCCAAATAACAATTTTTCAATGGTGGCAAGTCAAGCATATTATAGATTTTCCTAGGCATAACGGAAATACTTGCACCAAGATCACATAAGGCGTTACAATCAAAATCATTGACCTTCATTTTAATGATGGGCTCCCAACCATCCTCTAACTTCCTAGGAATAGAAGCTTCACGGTTTAATTTCTCTTCTCTAGCTTTTATGAGAGCATTTCTAATATGTTTTGTAAAGGCCAAATTTATAGCACTAGCATTAGGACTTTTAGCAAGTTTTTGTAAGAACTTTATAACTTCAGAGATGTGGCAATCATCAAAATCTAAACCATTCTGATCTAAAGCAATGGGATTATTATCCCCAACATTAGAAAAAAATTCAGCAGTTTTATCACAAGCAGTTTCAGCAATTTTAGCAGTTTCAGGCAGTTTTGCAAGCTTTGCATTAGAAGTGGAAACATTGCTAACACCAATTATTTTACCATTGATAGTAGGAGGTGTAGCAACATGTGAAGCATTAGCATTACTAGTGGTGGTAATAGTACAAACTTTAGCTATATTATCCTCTTTAGCATTTTCTTCTTTTTCCCACCTAGCACGCAATTCGGCCATCAATCTTATATTCTCATTAATTATAACTTGGATGGCGTTTGCTGTAGCAAATGACTTAATATCTTTATTTTCATTAGGCATAACTTTCGATTTCAAAAGATCAACATCAGCAGCAAGACTATCGACTTTAGAAGCAAGTATATCAATTTTCCCAAGCTTTTCTTCAACAGATTTGTTAAAAGCAGTTTGTGTACTAATAAATTCTTTAAGCATGGCTTCAAGTCCAGGGAGTTTATTCCTATTATTGTTGTAAGAATTCCCATAAGAATTACCATAACCGTTACCATTATTATAAGGATATGGCCTATAGTTGTTACTAGAATTATTCCGATAAGCATTGTTGTTGAAATTATTATTTTTAATGAAGTTCACATCAACATGTTCTTCTTGAGCAACCAATGAAGCTAACGGAACATTATTAGGATCAACATTTGTCCTACCATTCACAAGCATAGACATAATAGCATCAATCTTATCACTCAAGGAAGAGGTTTCTTCGACAGAATTTACCTTCTTACCTTGTGGAGCTCTTTCCGTGTGCCATTCAGAGTAATTAATCATCATATTATCCAGAAGCTTTATTGCGGCGCCTAAATTAATGGACATAAAAGTACCTCCAGCAGCTGAATCCAATAGGTTCCGTGAAGAAAAATTCAGTCATCCATAAAAGGTTTGGATGATCATCCAAGTAGTCAGTCCATGGGTTGGGAAATTTTTAACCAAAGATTTCATTCTTTCCCATGCTTGGGCAACATGCTCATTATCCAATTGTTTAAAATTCATTATACTACTTCTCAAAGATATAATTTTAGCAGGAGGATAATATCTACCAATGAAAGCATCCTTACATTTAGTCCATGAATCAATACTATTCTTAGGCAAAGATAGCAACCAATCTTTAGCTCTTCCTCTTAATGAGAAAGGAAACAATTTTAATTTTATAATGTCACCATCTACATCCTTATACTTTTGCATTTCACATAATTCAACAAAATTATTAAGATGGGCAGCAGCATCATCAGAACTAACACCAGAAAATTGCTCTCTCATAATAAGATTCAGTAAAGCAGGTTTAATTTCAAAGAATTCTGCTGTAATAGCAGGTGGAGCAATAGGTGTGCATAAGAAATCATTATTATTTGTGTTTGTGAAGTCACACAACTTAGTATTTTCAGGAGTACCCATTTTAGCAATAGTAAATAAAGCAAACTATATAAAGTAAATGCAAGTAACTAATTTTTTTTGTGTTTTTAATATAGAGATCGCAAACAAGATATTAAATAAAGGGATTTCTATTTTCGTGCCCTCCGTTCCTTAGTTGTGCTCAGTTTTCCCCAGCTCCTTAGTTTTTCCTCAGTTTTCCCCAAGTGCTTGTTTGAAACCCGCAGAAGGCAGCTCAGACGGCAGGATTCCCGTTAAGTTGACCGCTCCGTGCTGACGTGTGGGGCCGCGTTGTGTGGGCCCGCATCGCGTGGGGCTGGTAGAAAGGGACCGCGTGGGACAGGACGAGATAGCGTTTGGTTGCACGTGAGTAGGAGCTGGGTTTTGTCTCTCTCGGCCATTGGCATTTCCCTTTTAAGAGTACCTTTTCTGCCTCCTTCTCTCTGCCTTTTTTCACCTAATTAGTATCAAATCTAGAGAAGCTTGCATTTCTGTCTTTCTTCAATTATTATTTGTGCCTTTTGGTCCTCGTTGTTTGCCCAATATGGCAGCAAATCTAGTAGGGAGCCTAATCTAGTACTCCATCTGGTCCATATGTATGTAGTTAAATCTAGAAGCAAATCTACAGGGAATGTACGATAAATTCACAAGGTCATATAGTAGAATAGGGATAGATAATATAGATAATAAGCTGCATTCAGCAGCAAAACATAGTAGGGTTCGAGGTTCTTCACAAAGATACGGCACCATCATACTAACAACATAACAACGAGGGATCCCTAGCTAACAACAAAGGGATCCCAACAACAAAATGGAGGAGGCAGCAGCAGCACACGTCCAGGACTCCGCCTACCCCATCTGCCTCTGCCTCCACTTGTTGATCCCCTTGGGAGCCTTGGGCTTGAGCGGAGGCATGCGCCCGCCGGAGATCTCCACCCGCTGGATGCTGCGGAGGTGCATGCCGAGCGCCAAGTGCTTGGCGCGGAAGGAGTTGGGGTTCACCGACGCGCCGACCTTGGGGTTGGTGTGGCCGATGTTCTCGGCATGCGTGAGGACGCAGTTGAAGTCAGTGCCGCCGAGCCTCCTAGTGCAGAAGGGGCACCTGTAGACACCCTTGGCGACGTCGAGGTAGGAGACGTACTGGCCGACCTGCAGCCTCCGCGGCACTGGCGAGTCTTGACGTCATGGTGCTCGTCGTCGCTGCCGACGTCGCTGCCAGACAGCTGATCCATATCAAACGGGAATTTATTAGTGAATGAGTTGCAAACGTGCATGATAACAAAGTTAGGAAAAACAGAGGCAGCCTCAGTTAGAGTGGACATGATTATATGTCTACAGGGACGGTGTAAGCGAACCAAAGCTCATGCACAACAGATTTGTACACAGAAATGGTTCACTGAACCCTCCCTGTAAAAATCTGTGCCCACCGATTCATCATAGGCAAAGAAACAGAATCCAGATCTGAACTTGAACACATTCCAGATTATTTGCAAAATTAAACGGTTGATATCTTTTGATTCGTGCATAAAATAACTGATTGAGATCCTATGATTACTTGCATAAATTAACTGATTGAGATCCCATTATTACTTGCATAAATTAACCGAACGGCCGAACCCCAAATCTTAAACGAAATCAAGGAGGGATCAAAGCAAAATGGAATAAAATCGGCGCAAATATTAGCCCAATACTCATCCATCCACAGATCCATCTACACCAGCACAAATAGGGTTCAAAAAGAAATGGGGAACAAAAAAGGAAGCAAACCGTAGTTACCTCGTTCCATGGGTCCTCTATGGAGGTGTCGTAGCGGTTCGGGGGCGGGACGTACGGCACCGGCTCGTAGGGGTCCCATCCCGGCGGGATCTGACCGCGACCGGCGGCAGCAGCCTCCGATGCACCGGCGGAGGCGGCGGCGACGTCCGTTGAGGGGACGGTGGCGACGTCCGTTGAGGGGACGACATCGAAGAGGGAGGCGTCGCGCTTGGAGCCGACGGCGCCGTGGACGATGGGATTGGCATTCTCCTTGTCCATCTCGCCGGCAGAGGAGAGGGAGAGGGAGAGGGTTTTTTGCTTTGGAGAAGATGATGGGACGTGAGAGAGGCGGCGTTGCGTAGGCGAGTGAGAGTGACAGAGATAGTGGGAGGATGCGTCTATAAAGGCAATGGGTGGTTAATGCGACCCGCGTCCTACGCGTCCACCGCTGCACGTCTGCACGTCTTGGACTTCTGCAATGCGCCACGCGTCCACGATTGCACGTCTTCGACTTCTGCACCGCGACCGGCGTCTACGCGTCAAATATTGCACGTCTTTCATTTCTGCACCGCAACACGCGTCCTCGAGTCTAACCCTGGAAATTTAGATATACTCAGGTATAACCTCGAGCATTATACTAGCATTTTTTGTGTGCTCAGTTTTCCCCTTGAGTGCTAATACTGGCTAGTGCAATATGCTCAGTTTTACCCTCAAGTAGCTGGTCAACAGACAGTCAACAAATGGGATTAACTAGTTAAATGAGTCATTTAATGTGCAAAAAATTCCGAAATTGCCAGTTCTCAAAACATAGATAAGTCATAGATAAATCAAGTTTTACCACAAATTGCCACTTCTCAAAGGCCTTCTCAAATCACCTAGTAGCTATGAAGGTGCATGGTTTTCCACAATAAGCCCTTCCCAAAATAGCTTTCCCCAAAACATACTTTGTATAAATGAGGCCACAATTCTCACACTCATGTATATTTGTATTGCAAATAGTTTGAGATAGGCCAAGATGGGTTTTATTGTACAAAACACGCATTTTCCATTTTTTAAATCTCATATTTGAATCCCTTAGTCTGTTTATTACATAGGTGCCCTTGGTTTCTTGATACTACTCAGTTTTGCCCTCTCCCTCCACAAATTCTCTCACACGTGCAACATTGCCCTGATTGGTCTAGCCCATGTCACGCGTATCGTCCCCGCCGACCGTTGATCGTATGATCTAACGGGCAGGATAACCCCTCTCTCTCTCTCTCTGTCGGCGGTTACCTTCCACTCTCTAAGTATGCTAAAGGGCGGTTTTCTGTATTTATTTTCACGCGCTAAAAATTATAAACTCTTTTAGGCATTACTTTTCACGCAAAAAATGATAAACCATCACCGATTTATTGTAGCCATAAATTTTCACGCAAAAAATGATAAACCGTCACCGATTTGTTGTAGCCATTAATTTTCACGAAAATCCCAAATGATAAACCATCACCGATTTGTTGTAGCCATTAATTTTCACGCAAAAAATGATAAACCATCACCGATTTGTTGTATCCATTACTTTTCACGCAAAAAATGATAGACCATCACCGATTTCTTGTAGCCATTACTATTCACAGTAAAAATGATAAACGAACCAATCTATCTATCTCTGTATTTGAAGTTTGGAAGGGTTCACCATCTAGTTATGTTAACTTTCGAGGTTTTGACCTGAAAACAAATGGGTATTATAAAGGGAAATAAAAGTTCAAAAAAATGTAAAAACGAAACAATCTACCTATCTTTGTATAGAAGATCGTATGTATGATTTTTGAGGTCATTTAGAGAAGGTAGAAAAAAATCCCTTTTGAGAAGGTCGAAAAAACCTAACTTGTCACAAAAGCTGGTTTCAGTGAGACCTAACCAAATTTGGCATACATTATGCCATATCTATAACAACAAGGAATATCTAAAAGGGAAAGTTTCACAAAATTTGAAATTTATGACGAAAATGATGCCATACATGATGCTGTTTTTCGAGGTTTTGACCTGAAAATCAATTGGATATTATAAAGGGAAATAAAAAAGTTCGAAAAATATAAAAACGAAACAATCTATCTATCTATGTATAGAAGATCAGCTGTATGAGATTTGAGGTCATTTAGAGGAGGTAGAATAAATCACCTTGTTAGAAAAGCTGGTTTGAGTGAGACGAAACGGCATGCGTTTAAGCAAAGTGATTTTTTCGAACATCTCCAAATGATCCCAAATTTTCCATACATGATGCCATACGTGTAACAACAAGGAACCCTATCTAAAAAGTGTCAAAAAAGTTTGCCCAACCGTATAGCTCTATCAAAAAGAACCTCACCATGGCGCTAGTATAATTTTGGGCTTAGTTACAAACTTTCGTTACCTAACCTTCAACACGAAACTTGTTTCAAATCACTTTTGGCATACAAGAAACAAATCCCTCCTTGATTCGAGCACCACAGCCTCCAAACTTTGCCGATGCCGATATCGGCATGGTCAGAACGGCTATGCTCGACACCACTGCTAGGTCACCGTCGGGATGCACCCTCAATCCCATCCCCTCATTCGATCACTGACACACCAGAGATACCGCCGAGGCCAATGCCGAACGTACATGCTGATGCCAATGCCGAACATGCATCCACGCCGATGTGGGCACGGCCACGCCGCCCCGCTATGCTGGACGCCACAGACCACCGCGAGGTCTTTCCCTTCGCCACCACACTCTTCTAGCACCCATCTATACACGCTAGAAAGGAGAGATACTAGTTTTCTCTACATTGCTCGTGTTCGTGTCGGACACGGTCAGTCAAAGTTTTGAGGTAGTCGTCGATGTCGTCGACCATTTCTTCTCTTCTTTGCATGGTTAAACGCGTCTAGTTCATATCTATCTAATGCGTCTGGTCTCGCCTCATGCAGTTCTTTGTGGACGTCGATCTCATCTCGGCACCCCGCAGGCCACCTCCTCCGTGCCATCGCTGTAGAGCTCCGTTTAAAAATCTATTCCTACCCGTGTATTGCCCCTTGTATCAGCGCCATGGCCCACTTGTCATTCGATATACCAAAGCCCCACTCGTGCGAGTTTTGGTCAGGGATACAGCGATGCTTACGGTCAAACAAAGATGGATGGTCTGACGTGTCTTTGCGGGCTCTACGTGGCCCCACTAGTCAGAAGATAACGGTCAACCGTCGGGCAACCGGCCGTTACAACATCTGTGATGGTTTCAGACAAGGTCTTGGGGAAAACTGAGGAAAAACTAAGGAGCTGGGGAAAACTGAGCACAACTAAGGAACCGAGGGCACGAAAATAGAAATCCCTTAAATAAAGTAAAGCTAGCAACTAATTTTTTTGTATTCTGATATAATGCAGCAAACAAAGAAGTAAATAAAAATAAAGCAAGACAAAAACAAAGTAAAGAGATTGGAAGTGGAGACTCCCCTTGCAGCGTGTCTTGATCTCCCCGGCAACGGCGCCAGAAAAAGCCTTGCTGCTTGTGACGGTAAAGCACTCGTCCGTTGGGAACCCCAAGAGGAAGGTGTGATGCGTACAGCGGCAAGTTTTTCCCTCGGTAAGAAACCAAGGTTATCGAACCAGTAGGAGCCAAGAAGCACGTTGAAGGTTGATGGCGGCGGAGTGTAGTGCGGCGCAACACCAGGGATTCCGACGCCAACGTGGAACCTGCACAACACAACCAAAGTACTTTGCCCCAACTTAACAGTGAGGTTGTCAATCTCACCGGCTTGCTGTAACAAAGGATTAGATGTATAGTGTGGATGATGATGTTTGCAGAAAATAGTAGAACGAGTATTGCAGTAGATTGTATTCGATGTAAAAGAATGGACCGGGGTCCACAGTTCACTAGTGGTGTCTCTCCCACAAGAAATAGCATGTTGGGTGAACAAATTACAGTTGGGCAATTTACAAATAAAGATGGCATTACAATGCACATACATGTTATGATGATTAGTGTGAAATTCAATTGGGCATTACAACAAAGTACATAGACCGCTATCCAGCATGCATCTATGCCTAAAAAGTCCACCTTCAGGTTATCATCCGAACCCCTTCCAGTATTAAGTTGCAAACAACAGACAATTGCATTAAGTATGGTGTGTTATGTAATCAACAAATACATCCTTAGACATAGCATTGATGTTTTATCCCTAGTGGCAACAACACATCCACAACCTTAGAACTTTCTGTCACTGTCCCAGATTTAATGGAGGCATGAACCCACTATCGAGCATAAATACTCCCTCTTGGAGTTACAAGTAACGACTTGGCCAGAGCCTCTACTAATAACGGAGAGCATGCAAGATCATAAACAACACATAGATGATAGATTGATAATAAACATAACATAGCATTCAATATTCATCGGATCCCAACAAACGCAACATGTAGCATTACAAATAGATGATCTTGATCATGTTAGGCAGCTCACAAGATCCAACAATGATAGCACAATTAGGAGAAGACGACCATCTAGCTACTGCTATGGACCCATAGTCCAGGGGTGAACTACTCACACATCACTCTGGAGGCGACCATGGCGGTGAAGAGTCCTCCGGGAGATGATTCCCCTCTCCGGCAGGGTGCCGGAGGCTTTCTCCTGAATCCCCTGAGATGGGATTGGTGGCGGCGGCGTCTCTGGAAGGTTTTCCGTATCGTGGCTCTCGGTACTGGAGTTATTATCGACGAAGGCTTATGTAGGCGGAAGGGTAGGTCAGGGGGCGCCACGAGGGGCCCACACAACAGGGCCGTGCGGCCCCAGGCCTGGCCGCGCCGCCCTACTGTGGCGTCGCCTCGTCGCCCCACTTCGTTTCCCTTTCGGACTTCTAGAAGCTTCTTTGAAAAATAAGATCCTGGGTGTTGATTTCGTCCAATTCCGAGAATATTTCCTTACTAGGATTTCTGAAACCAAAAACAGCAGAAAACAGCAACTGGCTCTTCGGCATCTTGTTAATAGGTTAGTGCCGGAAAATACATAAATATGACATAAAGTGTATATAAAACATGTAGGTATCATCAATAAAGTAGCATGGAACATAAGAAATTATAGATACGTTTGAGACGTATCACTCCTATACATCAAGTGTGTGTATGATCATGCTTATGATGGATTGGGTCATGAGATCCATCCAGGTATGATGTATACCTTGCTGCAGCTCCTAGATAGAAGTTTTGTGTTGATGCAGTGCTTCTGGATGGTTGATTTGATCACAACCCTTCACCTCCTAGCTCCTGGATGATCTATCCTTAGGTCACCATGATCTATGGATGGTTGGTTTGGTTTTGGGTTTGATTCCTCTGGATGATTATGGAATTGCTATACTGGTGGTTCTAGATCTGTTCTAGTTGTTCTTCTTGGTGAACTGATGAATTCAACCCTATTTCTAAGCATTGTGCTATTTATAGCACAGGGTGTTGTGCTCCTTGGTCGACAGCACTTGTGTGTGTGTGATGTGTTCTCATGCCCTTCTCTCCTTACTCATGATGGTGAAAAGCTGTTATGTTCCCCCTTGGCTTTGGTTGGGACTTGATCCCTCCCTGCCAAGCTTATCACTTGCATTTCCAATTCTTTTTACTGCCAAGTGTCAACGACACTTTTTAATGGATAGATTCTTCTATTTGCTCATATTCTACAGGTTTCTAAGATCAACCAAGCCTTGGAAAAGATCAAGATGAAGAATTTAATGAATAATTTTGTTTAGAAATAGTCCATTTGATGTAATCTTCATTTTCTATATTTTGTTATTCATTCTTGTATATTGGATATTGTAATGACAATGTAAGTATGTGTGTGTGTGTGATCAATAAAGCTCAAAGTTTTGATTATGAGATTTTGTAATTATTTTATATTCACTTATGAATTATTTGTATAAAGTTGATATGCTTTTGAATTATTTGTGTAAGTGTGATGTGTGTTTGAATTATGAATTCATAATTCATTTATATAGTGTTTAATTATCACTTCTTTTGTTTTGAATTCAAATTGAAATGCAAACCAAACATTCTCCCAACACTTCAAGTTTCAAAAGAAATCATGTCGAAATTCATAACACTCACCTTGCTCTAACCCTAATAGCAACGAGAGAGAAACCATGATCCCTCTTATGTTTTATACAATAAAGCACGAAAATTTCCCCCATTTTGCGATGAAATGCACATCCCATTTCTAATTATACCCTTCGTTGGTCCTATGTTCTGGGATATTACACGGCCCGGTGCCACGCCCGGTGTGTCGACCCTCCCACCTGGCTGCACGAAAAACTCCCAGATCTGCCCCAAACGGTCATATTTATTTTGGCTATAAAAGGGGCTTCTTCCCCCACCAGTTTTCTAGGGTTATTTAGACCACCATTATTGAACCTCTTGAGCTTGATTCCTCTCCCTTCCCTCCTATGATTCTTACATATTCTTCGGGGATTTGAAAGATGAGATCTAGATCTACAGCCTCCTCCAATCCATTCCTCCTCTAAGTGAGGGGAACTCTTGGGATCTAGATCTTGGAGTCATTTGTTGATTTCCTCCTTTGTTCTTCCTCTCTAATCTCATCCTAGCATTTGTTGCTTTGGTGGGATTTGAGTGTGAAGGATTTGAACACCTTTGGTGTTCTTGCTTTGCATCATTGCGTAGTGTTGAGCTCTCCACCACGATTAGTTCGAGTGAGAGACCGTGAGCTTGTTACTCTTGGAGGGTGACCTCCTAGTTGGCTTGGTTGGTGTCCCGGTGACCTCTTCGTGGAAGGTTGTGAAGGGGCCCAAGACTTCTCCTTCGTGGAGCTTGTGAAGTGGTTGTGGAGCTTGCCATCTCCGGAGTGGAGGAAAAGCTAACCATAAAGAAATGGGCTATTCCTTCGTGAGATAGGCTCGGAGAAGAAGGTGAGCCTTCGTGGCGTTGGTTAATCCTTCGTGGCATCCCCACCTCTCCAAACGTGACGTACCTTCTTGCAAAGGAAGGGAACACGGGAATACATCTGCAGGTACACATATCATTCAAGTCGATCAAGGGAAGAGGTGAGATGAGTGGAGAACGGCGTGCTACCGCGAAACCCCAGTGATAGAAAGGGGAAAGTAACGGTACATGTTTAGTGATTCATTCGGGATCATAGCACAACCATCTAGCTTAAGGCTTTGCTCTGTATTTACTTAAAAACTGTTGTTGTTTGCGGCTGTAATGACAATTGTTGGACCATTAGGCTCTTGTCACCTCTGGCTTTAGGGGCAAGAGTATTTACGGATGTGCTACTCACAAATCTCTTATCTCTATTTTATTTGTTACATATATTAGCTTCATTTATATATGTATGCAAAGCTACAGGTGAAACCTTAACCCTGGCCTATTTCCATCATTGAACACAACCCCCTTAAAAGTAAACTAGATAGGTCCGGTAAAGTGAAGATAAAATACACTAGAAAGTCGTGTAGACGTTTCGTTCACACCATTTAGCAGTGCTTCCCAAGGTTCGATTAAACCTAGGTCTTCTAGGGAAAAAACTTATCATACTACAATATGTAATTCAGATTGAAGGTATCACATGTAGGGGCACGGGCGGCTCCACAGGTTGCACAACAGCGGGCACAAGGAAGACACGCGGTGATGCCGAGAGCGGGGCCACAACTGGCGGAGCTGGAGGCGGCGGCGCGCCGATAGCTACATCACCGGGTGCCATGCACTGTCGTGCGATGTGTGTCTCGCTCTTGCAATTCAGGCACCACCACGGACCCTCGCATCTCCCAGCCACATGGCCAGGTTCGGACAGTTGAAGCAGAGTCCAGCGAGTCCAGCTGGGATGCCCGCCGGAACGAAGAACGGATGGAGGGGCTCCCTGATGGTGCTTCGGTGATGGCGCCAGACAATCTTGGTGGCGGTTGTTGTTGAAGTGGTTGGGAAACCCCAAGAGGAAAGTGTGATGAGCACAACAGAAAGTTTTCCCTCAGTATGAAACCAAGGTTAATCGACCAGTAGGAGAAAGGAGTGACTTCTGAAGGTGTCGCTAGGGTACTATTGGCAGGGCGCACTACCGGCATCAGCAACAATGTGGAACCTGCACACAACACAACCAAAGTATTTTGCCCCAACTTACAGTGAGGTTGTCAATATCACCGGTTTGCTGAACACAAAGGAATAGATGTATCGAGTGGAAAGAGATGTTTGCAGTAAGTAAAAGAAAACAGAGCTTTGTAGTAAGTAACAGAGCATGATTGTAGTGGTTGAATTTATCAGTGTAAAGAAAAGGACCAGGGTCCATAGTTCACTAGAGGTGTCTCTCCATAAAGATAAATAGCATGCTGGGTGAACAAATTACAGCTGGGCAATTGAAAGAATATCGACCATACATGACAAGATGATTACTATGAGATTTGTTTGGGCATTACAACATAATACAGAGACCGTAATCCAACTGCGTCTATGACTAATAATCCACCTTCCGGTTATCGTCCGAACCCCTTTCAGTATTAAGTTGCAAGCAACATATTATCGCATTAACAATGTGTGTAAAGTAAACAATATAATTACCCTTGGATAAAACATTGTTGTTTTCTCCCTAGTAGCAACAACACATCTAAAATCTTAGAAGTTATTTTCACTCTTCCAGAAAACTAGAGGCATGAACCTACTATCGAGCATAAATACCCCCTCTTGGAATCACAAGCATCTACTTGGCCAGAGTATCTACTAGCAACGGAGAGCATGCAAGATCACAAATAACATATGACATGAATATATAATCGACCTCAACATAGTATACAATATTCATCAGATCCCACCAAACATAACATGTAAGATTACATAAGGATGATCTTGATCATGTAGGGCAGCTCACAAGATCTATACATGAAGCACAAATTGAAGAAGACAACCATCTAGCTACTGCTATGGATCCATAGTCTGGGTATGAACTACTCAGGCATCACTTCGGAGGCGGGCATGGTGATGTAGATGCCTCCAACGATGATTTCCCCCTCCGCCAGGGTGCCTGGAAGAGCTTCAGAACCCCGAGATGGGTTCTGCAATGCTGGCCGCGACGGAACTTTTCGTGGATGGAGGCTCGGGTATCTAGGGTTTTCCCGAGAAGATGTATAAATAGGCGGAGGATTTAGGTCGGTGGGGTGCCTGGGGGCCAAACCCCCCTTGGCGCGGGCCAAGGCCAGGCCGTGCCAAGGGCAGGTCTGGCCGTCCTGTGGCGCATCTTCGACCCCCTCTGGACTTCGTCTCTGTTTCGGTAAAATATTGACTTCGGATTTTGTTTCGTCCAATTCCGAGAATATTTCCTGTACAACTATTTTGAAATACAAAAATAGCAGAAAACAGGGAACTGACACTGTGACATCTTGTTAATAGGTTAGTGCCAGAAATCATGTAAAAGTGCAACACAGTGTAAGCAAAACATATATGAATTGGTGTAAAACAAGCAAGGAGCATCAAAAATTATAGATACGTTTGAGACGTATCACTCCCGGTGACGCTGGCGCTTAGGTTGCGGCCTGCTCCTACCTCCCACACCACGTGAGGCATCACCACCATCCGCCCGTGGTTGGGCAGGACGACAAACCAAAGAGGCCAACTGACGAGCAGGCGGCGAGCGCGCAACCACCGGACTACCCTGAGGGGATGGAGGGGACACTGAGCGCTCGGGGCTGGGCGTCCCGTCTCGCACCACGTCGGAGTAGGAGCGGCGTGACAAGGATCCCTCCAACTACACGAACTCATCATCGTCCTCCTCCACCATGTCAGACCACTGGCGAGATTTAGGGGCGCTAGGTGCAGGCACCATGACGAGGGCAGCGAGGTGGGAGGGAACCGGGATGGGCCGAAGATGGCCGCCGGCTAGGGAGGTGGCTGCAGCCATCGGGGTGGCGTACGACGGTCGCGCGGAGGGGCGCCCTACGCCTCCCACTCATGCTCTCTCGCCCACGCTCTGTTAGTCTATATCTGTGATTTGACTAGAAAATTTTACTAGAACAATTACACTCCTAACCCACAAAGCTCAGCAGAGTTAGACAAATCTGTATGCCCTTAAAGACTAAATATTTTAGCAGATTATAAAAGCAATGAAGATACAACTGAATCAATAAATACTCCGGAAAATTAATATTAAGGCCATTACACTAGATGAGTAGATAAAACTAGGCACCATTCATTATAAAAAAACCAATAACATGAGGATAGAAAATACAATACTATGGCATAGTGATACAAGATACTAACCCATCTCAGCTCTTCACCTGACAAAACTCATGGAACTGAATGCAGGGATTCTTCATTCTCTAAGCACGAACACTGAACTATGAATTGTACCACCAAATTTTTTTTAATGAATGAAAAATTCACACGAATAGCACAAACATAAGGAAATCTATATTGACTAGGAAATATATGATGCTTTGTGCACAATAATATTATTTTCTAAGCATAATAAAATTAGCATCCCTAATATTTTTTATTACCATAAATGTTTATCATTTAACTCGAGCAAATCTTCAGCATGAAAATACAAAAACCATGGTTTGGGAACCTATACCAGCACAATGAACCCCCAAAACCCAAAAACTATTTCTAATTTTGTGCGAAACAAAGGCGAAACATGCAAAATTATCATATCTATTTTATAACTACGCTACCATGGCAGATCCAGTGTCAACCCCTCTATCAAATAATTGGAAGAAACACTTGAGATGGGAGAATCTAGAGTGCTACTCCTTGAGTTATCCGATGTGTGCCAAGCAGCTCATATATGTCAGATATAAATCATAAACCAGCACAATGGCTGAATGGTTAGTAAGATCTCAACCATAGAATAATAAAACAGCCAAACGGTTTCTTCGTATCTACAACCACCAAAAAGATTATCGGACAAGTAATAAAACAGTACAACAAAAATGATTTGTTGTATCTAAATCATGAAGTTGTAAAATGACTAAATGGTTCGCTGGATCTAAATGATAAAATCCTAAAACGGCGAGACGGTTTGCAGAACCTACAACAACCAAACGTTTATCAGATCTAAATAAACACAAAGCAAAAAACATCAAATTCTCCAACACTATCAAGTTACCCATCACCTAAGGAGAAACTTAAACTCCCCATAGATGGCAATAAAATAGTAAAGCGCTCACCGTGCCGAACATCCTGGCTTCATAACCAAGGGTGTCGAGCTTCATCGCGGCCGCCATGGATTCCTGAAGCGAGGACCCAAGCTAGCGAGGAGGAAGTAAGTGAGGAGAGGAGAGGTGATGCGGAAACAGTAGGAATGGATGGTGATCGGGACTAACCGGTGTGGTATTTATAGAGGAATTGGACTCCCAAGTTCCAAGCCACCCAACTTACACACACACCGCAGGTTGGAAGTGGACAGCTATTCTCTTCCTGCTATTTATTGCTCACATTTATTATTTTTGTCATAACACAACCCTTTTTTCATTGAGAAATGGCAAGCTTAGATTTAATTTTCAATTATTGTTAGATCATTTAGGCCTTTCCTATTTGAGTGGTCAAATGTAGGCATTGTTTCATTGATACCTTTTGTTTGTCTATCTAAATCTAGAGTACTTTTGCGCAATAACAATGGGAAAACAATTATCATTACAGAATTGTAAGTTCTAATTGCTTATTTTTTTGAGATCAATATCTTATGTAGTTTTATTGGCACCATAGCAAGTGTTCCGTTCCATATACTTTAAGCCTTAAACCACGTCGATTGTTTATAGATCACTAGAAGTTTCTACGTAATGTGATTGATACTTAAACAGCGACGGAGACAATTTTATTGGATACCTTTTATTTTCTTGGAGTACTTAATTTTATGTCTCTACCAAGTTATACTTTCATTGGAGGACACCTCTTGTGTAGTAGCTTTATTCACTTGTTCACAGCGAAGAGGTAGTTTTATTATGCAGTTAAATCTGAAGAACACATACTCCACCTCTCAAAGTGCGCCAACATGATTAAAAGCATACACATGAAACATATGCATGTGCTAAATATCGTGAATGGTTAGATATTACTATTTTTTGACTCTGCTATTACATTTTGAACTAAGATTCATCAGTTAGTATAGAGAGATAAAAAATGTTGTAGATGACAAAAAAAAATAGTATAGATAAAGTGACTACCATGTCTTGTTCAACCACCACCAGTATCAAGAATAAGGCACATAGAGTAATGTGCACATCCAAACATGATTTGTTTTTTTTTCACCCAACTAATTCAAGTCCGGACTCAGATTATGGGCTTATTCTGTAATACAGAAATCGGGATGGGGTGCCGATCAGATGGCGGCGATACGATCCTAGTGGTGTGTCTTGTCCCGACACGACGATCTTGTGATGTTTTCTTAATTACCGTAACTAGCCGACATGTGAGTGGGGAGAATGTTCAATTAAGAACATGGTAGCTAGATTGATGCGGGTTGTAATTGGTTCCTATTAGAAATACGACAATATCCGTGCAACATGAGCAACAAATTGAAATGTCCATATAATATCAGCGGCCGCTGAGAGCACTTTTCCTAATTCAATCCACACATTTAAATTCATCAATATCACATTTTCTATTATTACTTATAAACAGTACAAAAAATATGGACATTTGTTTCTTTATAATAGGTAAAGTCTCATGGTTCAATTATCATTATGAACATCATGGTAGACATCATGGTGACCAAATAAGATCTACAAACACACATATTCACCTCACAAGAAATTAAATATGATTTTGAACCAATCATAAATTATATGATCCTACAAAGTGAGAAGTGAATGGGACTAAAGATAAACCTTTCTTCCACAGTGACTTAAGGAAACAATCTCTTTAATTTATCATTAGAAAAAAATCAGTTGATATTGGAATTAGTGGTTTATTATCATTTAATTTATATGATGGTTGGGATAGCTATATGGATCACCTTCATATTTCCCTTTTTATTTTCTTGGAGGCTGTTGCGGTCTAACTCATTGAAAGCACAAGGATAAATGGTGGAATGTATCTATTCATTTCAAATGGCACCTGCCATGCACTGATGCACATGTCCAAAATGAGGCAGAGTACAAAATACGTGCCTACTGTTATTAATAGATGCAGGGTATCCCAATTAACTAGACTATCTATATTGTCATGATTTCTTTCTCTCGAAATGAGGTGACCCCTGCCTATATTATCATGAATGACATACGGAATTATTGACCCCTGCCTATAGTGCGATGATTGTTCTTGAGCGATGCTTCCGATGCTTCCGTCACGATGATTTTCCAAAGTGATGCTTCTAGTAGCATAAAAAGCTAATGCAGAGTAGGCTAATGCATCAGCTTCAACATTTGCCAGTTTAAGGAACAACAGTTTTCTGCTAATGCATCAGCTTTAGCTTTTGCATTTCTACTCGTGCGATGATATCTTTGTATTATTGCATATACACATGCTTCTTGAATTAGTAGCAGAGTAGGCTTCGTTTGCCTCTCAGTATGAATTGGAGCTAGTATGAATTGGAGCTAGTGACATGAGAAGAATTAAGAGCTTTGCTTGTGTGACTGTTTCAGAAGAGACTGCCAGAGATCACTAGTGCAGCCAAATGGGAAAATGTCTACACTCAGACAATCCAGTTCCATGCTCAGATTGCAGTGGTTGCAGGTTTATGGCGGCAATTGCGATGATTGTTCTTGAGCGTTGCTTTCCTCAGTGATGTTTCTGGTAGCATAAAAAGCTTCCAAAAGTTGATCTCGGCCTTCCAGTATGTCCATAACTTACATGCAAACTCAGGGGTACAATATATCTCTATCTCTACTACTTATAAAAGAGAGAACTTGGCAGGAAAATCAGATCTTAACCGTCCATATACATCAATCAAATGGTCGAGGTTAACCTGTTCTCCCCACCCTCCAGCCCCACAATTCACGCGTCTTTCCTTTGCCAGGCTCTATCCTGGCCGGCATGCACAAGACTCGCACGATCGAGATACCCATCACCCAGTCCTTTTCCACGCGACGCCCCAGCCCGCCGCCTCCAATTCACGCGAGATCACCGTTCCACGCTCCGCCAGCTGACCGCGACGCTGCCTCACCACGCGACGGCTCCTGACCAGTGCCCTTGCTGCTGTCCTTTTAACTCAAGCCCTTCCTCGACCACCAATGGGAGCGGTCAGTATCGCGGCGAGACTCAGAGGCAGCGAAGCACTATCAACCGTATGATCTCCATGGCGCTTGCAATCCCAGGTCGCAGCAGTCACGCCACTGATGTGTGCCTCCCTCGCCCTGCGTCCGTGTCGGACTCGAGCCGGCCTCCCCGCCCGAAGCAGCGGCTGCCACTAAAGTGAAGGGAGAATGCCAAGGTATTCAAGGTGAGCGGTGCCATGCATGTCATTATTTGGGGATCGTAGGTTCTTGGTGTCAATCGATTAAAGGGTGCATCGCCGAAGCACTCCTACCATGACGTAGCCCTGCCCGACCCTTGTCTGTATCAAGGTTTATGTATGACAATCGGACATGTATATGAAGGTCTGTCAACTTAGTTTTTTGTAGAGTGCAGATTTGGTTTTTCATAATAATGGTCAGGGACACGGCTTGACATAGATTTGGCTTTTCATACTGTATTTTTCTTGATTTCTTCGCGTTACTGTCAGCTGCTCCGAGCAAGCTGCAGATCTAAAACATTTATGCGAAGGTACATGGACCCTGGATGTTGTAGATTTGGATATATATGTTATATAGTACCATGTGAAAATTAAATAGCTAAGAGCCGAATTGGTTCTCCATCTCATGTTTTGTTCAAAACCTAACAAGCATGAGAAGCAAAGGTTATTTTCATCTACATAAGTCCAAACAGGTATCATGTTTTAGACTCAGAAATTGATTACTATACTATCTGATATCTCATGTTATACCATTTGTTGTCAAAGTTTTGTATTGTCATCTTGGATCTGATGGTCTGACGGCGGTGTCCCGTACAGTGGCTGCGGTGGCACCGGCGAGCTTGAAGCGGAAACCTGCAGCACAGACTGTGTCATCTTCTCCGTCAGAGACCCATTCTCGAAGCGTCTTGCAATGTATATAGCAGACACAAAACAAAAAACTGAAACTCTTTGTATATAGTGTAGAAATATAACCACAAGGTAAGATATGATTAGATCAAATGTACTTGTACTAATCTTCTTCTTCTTATGGTATACATATTTTATTTATTTAAGAATCTTTACAGTATGTAATCCCACTTACTGGTTCCCTAAAACACTGAATTTTGTTTGTTGAAGACCCAAAAGAATAATTGACATTCAGATTAATATTGCTTTGATATATCAGAAACCAATGCCAATAAACCTACTGTATTCATTTAACAAATAAGCATAGTTTTGAGAAATTTATAATAGAAAATATTTTGCAATCCAGAAAAGTAGGTTGCTTATGATACACTCTTATAGTGTTATGTACTAGGGTCATTTTTTATATTTCTTAACACTTCTGTACATCCAACCTGATATGATGATATCAGATACAACTAGATGTGTTTTTATGAGTTTGATATAATTACATACATATCTTCCAATCTCCTAAATGCATTCTTCAGTTCCTTCCTAGCATTACATAAGTAGTGTTTCCTTTTATTTGAGAAAGTGTGACTTTACGAAATTTATTCGCAAAAATCTTTAGTGATCATATGTCAATAGAATTTAAGCTCATGTTTGTGGTTGTAGTACATTTGTTTAAGTAAATTGTATTTTTTCAGCCTTTTGGTATTTTGGTTGTTGAGGAACGTCTCTTGATGAGATGCAGGATCCAAGGCGTGTTTTTTGGTCAAATCTTTTATTAGGTGGGCAGAAAATACTTGGCCAGACAAAATAGCAGGCTTTTTGTCAAAAAAAAAAAAACAGGCTTAGTGTAACGGGGTGAGATGGCATGTTGTTCTTATGAGCTTGATCCATTCCATGATTGAGAAGATTAAAACTGACTACACTGAATGGTGTCTCGCCAGTGAAGAGGGCTTGCCCCCTTACCCTTACGCATCTGACTTTGTTTTTATTTTATATACACTATTATACATTGTTTAAAAAATATATATCTTCATGCCAAGGATGTATGTTTTCATCTTGAAATCGATTGGTGAATTGCTTATTTCTTACCATTATTTATAGGTAAGAATGTTGACATAGTTATAAATTATATTTTCTGAACAAATATAGATGTGCTATATTGTTAATTACAACATATCATTGGCCTAGACGTGCGTTGCACGTACACACTTACTAGTTGTAAATAAAGCATCCAAGTTTTCCAGTATCCTCCATGTCCGACAGGTTGCTGAGAGTGTTACCTCATCGGTTCATCCAGGTATTGAACTGTTTCCATATACCAGCTAGCACAGAACCGGCATGATGTTTGTGCACTCTAGAAGAATCCGTAGGCACGAAAGTCACACCTGAGACTGAATAGAAAATAACCTGAGATGAGGAATTCGACAGCAATAACATTTTCCCCAACACAACATAACTTGAAATTATAATAACACACAATGTTCTCCACAACAAACAACCACAGCCGATACACTGGCCGACGCATGACTCTGTCGACATTACACTCCTTCTGTACATGGAGTTCATCCAGCCTACCAGAATTCTCCCCTTCATCACGCTTGTAAGCCGGGGGCGCCGAACATGAACGCCGCGGCACTCACCGCCCTTGTCGACCGGTGGAGGACGGAGACGCACACCTTCCACTTGAGGGCCGACGAGATGACCCCTACTCTTCAGGATGTTTCCATGATCCTTGGTCTTCCTATTCAGGGCGAGCCACTATGTATGAACATAGCTTCTGATGGGTGGCGCCAGCAGATGGAGGGGCTTATTGGCATGGCTCCTCCGGAGCCAGAAGATAAAAAGGATAGAGCTCCCACCGGCGCATCTTTCTTTTGGATCAGGACTAGCTTTGGTACATGCCCGGAAGGGGCCAACCGTGACACTATCAAGACATACACCCGAGTGTATTTGTGGTATATGCTTTCGAGAACTATCTTTGCTGACAGTGGTGGGAAGTTGGTCCATTGGTGTTGGCTGAAGGCACTTACGGTGTTGGAGCACCAGTGGAGTTGGGGAAGCGCGGCACTTGCCTACCTCTACCAACAGGTGATGGTTTCCTATCTTTACTATTCTTCTATAGTAGTATGCGGTACCTGCCACCCTTGGACTAACCAAATGTCTTATGTACGCAGTTTGACGAAGGTTGTCGCATGATTGGGAGCGACAGTACTGGTGGATGCTTGCTCCTACTTTCCGTATGGAACTGGGATCGTCTATCACTTGGGTGGCCGAAGAGACTCAACCAGAGGCCATGGGTGGATTGGGAGCCCACTTGGGCATATATACATTTGGGACAATGTCTCGGAGATGACGAACGATCCAATTGTCATGTACATGCACTACACTGAGGAGTTGGACACTCTTACCTGTGAGCAGGTAACCGATTTTAAGCCATCACTCTTTTGCTATCCTATTTCATCAATTTCATTGGCATGTTGTAAATTTTGAAATATGTGTATGCTGCAGGTGGATTGGGAGCCATATGGTAGCTTTTACCGTATTGGCGCGGCGATGACTGACCTCAACCCAAAGTGCACGGAGGAGTCAGCTTTCTGGCGTATGCGGTTCCCACTCATATGCATGTGGCTTGTTGAATACCACCAGCCGCACAGAGTGATGAGACAGTTTGGGTTGTATCAGGAGAGCCCACCTCAGTGGCAAGACACGGATCACGCGCTCCATAGGTAAACTTCTTGAATCATGCGATGGAAACTTGTTGATTGAAGCGATACAATCTTACTTTATCCATTGTGCTCCAATGTCTTGCGGGCTTGATAGGCAGCGGCAGAGGAAGATCACGAATTGGCATGTCCATTATAGGATTCACGTGTCAGCGTTAGAAAACTGTTTGGAGGCGGTACGGCTTGGCGGACATGTCGAGATTGTCCCGTACGAAGCGACCGCTTTCAACAACTATCTCCATTGGTTTCATCAAAACACGCGTATCGAGTTAGTGAACAACGCGTATGATGAAGACATCTTGGACGAGCCCATCGCGTTCGATGAGGTTGCGCAAAACCAGTACGACAGGATTGCTCGAGCAGGGAGATCAACTTCTATTGCTTCCTCCGTGAACTTTGTGGTAATGTATTATCTCATTAGCTAGTACATCATCTATATTGGCATGTGCTCGCTCAAATTGTGTATAATATATTTTCCACAGCGGTCCGAGATCCAAAAAACAGCTGACGAGTGTGAGGTTATTTGGGATTAGAGCCATAGAGATGAAAAGCCTATCGGAGCGATCCCGTATTCATTAAGGTATGGTCACCAACTTTGAATGTAAGCTATTCCTTTTGGCGGCTTTGTAACCATGAGTTTCATGACGCAGCGCACTACACAGAAGTTGCGGCGGTTAGACAACTTGCTAGGTTGCCGCAAGCGCGAAATTCCTACATCCTCTTCTGAAGATGAATGTCGCGGTTCGGAGGTATGGACTCTTTTGTTGCCGTCAAACATGTGCCAAATTTCAACTTTTTCTAACCATGTGTTCCTGTTTGTCAAGATTCCTGACGACACCATTCTTGGTCAAGCCAAGGAGCAAGGCGCACAGTCTGCGTACATGTTGAAGCATTGGGGGAAGGCTCCGAACCGTTACACTCCGAAAGACTACGCGAACCGAGGGAAGAAGGCTATCGTTGAGTCTGACGAGGAGCCGTCGAAGAGGTCAGCTTTGAGGAGGATGAGGAACGATGAGCCGTTTTCCTCAGAGGAAGAGGTGGAGGAAGAAGCGTCACCGCCACCACCATGGAGGAAGCAGCCCGCGAGGAGGGGACGTCGATCTTAGATGGATTTGCTACGTGTTGTGTGAACTCTATCTTCGATGAACTCTAGCTATGTCATTTGGGACCATGTCGTCATTGCTACGTGTTGTTTGAATTCTATCGTATGAATCTATATGCTACGATGTTAGCTATGATGTTGTTATGTGTATGATGTGTGTATGAAATTGATATTGATATGAGTAGTCACTTTGCAACCATGCCAAGTCAGTTTTCTTGATTTTTATACCCAAGTCAATGTGTGGCGCCGATGCCATGGGCACCACACTTCACAGTGTCGCGCCGATGACATGAGTGCCACACATAACAACATAATGGCCCGAAACATACTGTAAGACAATTATCCATGGCGTCGGCGCCACACAAACAGGCTCGCCAAGACGGCTAAAGACTAAGCGTCCGGAGCCCCTGGATGTTTTCGATATATAAGTTGACATGTGCGCCACAATCTTGTCACGTCGGCTGGTCAGGGTCGACCGCGCCATGTCGGCATGGATGTGTGGCACCGATCGCATGGGCTCCAATGAGAAGAGCGCCACACAAAAGAGTTAGATGGGTGAAATAGTTCGGCCAGAGGGTCAGTCTTTGCTTTTCTTTTAGAAAAGGGGGCCAGAGATCACGTGTGCAGCCAAATGGGAAAATGTCTGCACTCACACAATCCAGTTCCGTGCTCAGATTGCAGTGGTTGCAGGCTTATGTCGGCAATGGCGATGATCATTCTTGAGCGATGCTTCCGTCATGACGATTTTCCTCAGTTATGCTTCTGGTAGTATAAAAAAGCTTCCAGAAGTTGATCTCGGCCTTCCAGTATATCCATCACTCCATGCAAACTCAGGGGTACAATGTATTGTAAATAAAGCATCTAAGTTTTCCGGTATGCTCCATGTCTGACAGGTTGCTGAGAGTGTTACCTCATCAGTTCATCCGGTATTGAACTGTTTCCATATACCAGTTAGCATAGAACCAACATGATATTTGTGCACTCTAGAAGAATCCCTAGGCACGAAAATAACACCTGAGACTGAATAGAAAATAACTTGAGCTGAGGAATTCTACAGCAATAAAAATTTCCCCAACACAACATAACTTGAAATTAGAATAACACACAATGTTCTCCACAACAAACAACCACAGCCGATACACTGGCCGACGCATGACTCTGTCGACATTACACTGCTTCTGCACTCCTACGACCGAAACTGGCTTGCCAGAACTGAGCAGCCAGATTAACCACTGACGATCCGCAAAATGACGGCGGATGATTGTTATTTAACCACTGAGAATTAAAAATGACACTGCCGAGAGTAACACAGATATCGGCGACGCTAAATGACCAGTTTGCCGATAAGAAGCTACAGGCGACCTCACAGAAGCAAATATTGTTCTACAACTTCAAAGGCAGTAGTGCCGACCCAACATGTGGCTCTCACTTTGTTGCTCCGGCTTGCTGCTGCTCCAGCTGCATTGAAAAACAAAATATCAAGACAGTTGCATCAAGTCTATCAATGCTGTGAGAAATTGAGAGGTCAAAAATTCTAGTAAACAGTAGTGCAACATGAAGCTAGGATTCAGATATCACATGTACCCAAAACAGTTCAGTCAACAAAGGTTTTCAACTGCAAATGCTACAGAGATTTACACAACAATAGATGAAGATGCCGTATCCAAGCTTGTTTACCTTGCACGAATGTTACTAGTAATTTAATGTCTGTAACTTCATCAACATGATTTTCATTTTTTGTTATGCAGCAAACTAAGTGGATTGATTTGATTGCATCTTGTATTTTGTCCAGTTTAATATTTTGCGTATAGAAGAATCTTTGGAATATTTTTCCATTGAAGATGGCCAACCCAGTTTAGTGCAATATTACTGAGAGTTCCACATGAGTTTTAGAAAAAGTACGGTAAATACCTCAAGCATATCCTTAAACTTGCCGCTCACTTCATCGAAAACAACCCTCAGAGTATCCAGTGTCTTCAGGCACCTGGCAAGGAAAACAATTCAGTAAGTTATGAAGCTCTTTCCCATTAGCAGCTAACGAAAGGAGCAAATTCATAATTGGCTACTACAAATTTACTATAGAAGAATAAATATTTCCACGGACAGGATTATCATAAAAGTTTCGGAAGGAAAGCCTTGTGAATGTCCTCCTGAACATACTTCCTAAACAAAACATACAATCTAACGGAGTAGAGGGTTAACTATAACGAAAAATAACAACTCTATTCTGGAAGTAGCATCAATTAGAAGATTGAAACATCGACCAGTTATAGGTTTATTTACTGGATAGCTGTGCAATATTCAGAGATGATAGCAACTTAGTTTCACTTTTAAAGATTTAAATGTTATTATAATTCCTTGTTCAGTAAAGAAGTCCCAGGTGTTTGCAAACATGTGTAGTAGTTTTCAATATTTAGTATAACATTCTTAAAGTACACATTTGAGCACAAAATTGTACTGTTACACTCTTAACCCACCAAGCTCAGTAGACTCAGCCAAACCTTTCGTGCCTTTATAGACTGAATATTTTAGCAGTTTATAAAAGTAATGAACATTCAATTGGATCGATAAATACTCTGACAAAATTTAAAATAAGACCATTACAGTAGATAAGTAGATAAAACTAGGCAACATTCACTATAAGAATTCAAATAAGACGCTGATAGAAAATACAATACTATGACATAGTGATACAAGATACTAACCCATCTATGCTCTTCTCCTTACAAAACTCAAGGAATTGAATGCAGGTATTCTTCACTCTCTTAGCACCAACACTGCAACATGCAATACTATACAATCAGGAATGTACCACTAAATTTTCTTTAATGAATGAAAAAAGAGCATCATATTTCTTTCCCTTCACTTCTTTCCAATGAAATACAAATATAGCACTGTGATTTTCCATATATGAGGTAACAAGTCAATTAAATGCAACCGAGAAAACCCAGGGTAAGAAAAGACGCACTTATTGGCTAACAAACTTTGATTCCATAAAAAGTCACATGGATACCGTAAACATAAGAAATCTAAATTGATTGGGCCTTATGATGCTTTGTGCATAATAATAATTGTTCTTAAGCACAATAATAATAGTTTCTAAGCATGATAAAATTAGTCTCTGTAATAATTATGTTACCATAAATATTTATTGCTTAACTCGACCAAAGCTTCTGCATGAAACTACAAAAACCATGGTTTGGAAACCTAAATACCAGCACAACAAACCACCAAATCACAAAAATCTTTGTTATTTTTTTGTGCGAAGCAAAGGGGAAACATGTAAAACTGCCTTATCTATTTTAACACTACGCTACAATGACAGATCCAATGTCAAACTCTCCAAAAATAATTGGAAGTAACACTTGACTTGGCAGAGTATGGAGTGATACTCCTTCAGCTATTCAATTTGTGCAAAGCAGTTCATATATGTCAGATATAAAGCATAAAGCAGCACAATGGCTAAACGGTTTGTCGGATCTCAACCATGTAGAACACTAAAACAGCCAAACGGTTTGTCGTATATACATCGACTAAATGGTTTGTAGGATCAGTAATTGAACAGTACAACGAAAATGATTTGTCGTATCTAAATCATGAAATGCTAAAACGGAAAAATAGTTTGCTGGATCTAGACGATAAAATCCCTGAAACGGCCAGACAGTTTGCCGAACCTACATCAGCCAAAGGGTTTGTCAGATCTAACAATAAAACAGCACAACGACAAAATGATTGGTCGGATTTAAATCACAAAATAGTGAAACGACAAATAATTTGTCAGATCTAAACCATGAAATGGTACAACAGCTAAACGGATCTCAACTTCTCCCTGAAATACTTAGAAGATGCCACCGATGTGTACGGAATGGAGATGTACATGATTAGTCACTACAAGGGACAAACATACTTCATCCCTCCCCATATGTATGGGAAGTGCCAATAGTAATTCAACAATACGTGAAATAGATAGATTTGCCGGATCTACTTCATAAAACACTGATGATCAAAACGACGATAAGTCTCCCCCAAGGTGACCTTACGCCTTACAAAGAATCTACCTCCTTCCAATCTATGGATATAGCATGGTCAAGAAAGATCTACGGGGATATAATACCCGATTTGCACCACTACTAAAAGCCATCACTCATATGCTATTGCAGAAACACATATGGTAGTACAGGACATAAAAGACAAAGAAAAGAGCCTCACCTTGCACTGCAGCCCTCAAGCTTATGCACAAAAGCAGCTACCTCGTCGAAGTTAACGCATTGCTTGCCCCTGCACACACAGCAACCGATCCCAAGCAAAGAGTCAAACAGTTGATTACACAGAACATCGCAAGCGAGCCAGCAGAGGTAGCACACTTACAGCTGCTTGGTGAGCTCACCAATGGTCTGCTCGCCGTCCTCGCAGAACATGGTGATGGTCTCGGTAACGAAGTTCGGGTCGCTCTTGTTCTGGAGCAGAAGCAACTTCTGGAACTGCTCGTCGAACAAACCCTAACCCAGGAAAATAAACGCAAAGCAAAAAACATCAAATTCCCCAACACTATCAAGTTAGTCATCCACCAAAGGAGAAACTAAAACTCCGCACAGATGGCAGTGCAATAGTAAATCGCTCACCGTGCTTAACATGCTGGCTGCATAACCAAGGGTGCTGAGCTTCATCGTGGCTGCCATGGCTACCTGAAGCGTCGACTCGAGCTAGCGAGCAGGAAGTAAGTGAGGAGAGGAGGGGTGATGCGGGAACAGTAGGAATGGATGGTGATTGGGACTGACCGGGGGTGGTATATATAGGGAAATTGGACTCCCAAGCCACCCAACTTACACACACACACACCGCAGGTTGGAAGTGGACAGCTATCCTCTTCCTGCTATTTATTGCTCTCATTTATTATTTTTGTCATAGCACACCCCTTTCTCATTGAGAAATGCCAAGTTTAGAATTAATTCTAAATCATTTTGGCCCTTAGTATATTTGACTGGTCAAATGTAAGCATAGTTTCATTGGATACCTTTTATTTACCCATCAAATATTAGAATTTTTTTTTGCGCAATAAGTTATATGATTGACAGGGCGTAGGAAGAGTTCAATTCCATAACTTTTAAGTCTTAAACCCATTGATTGTGTTAAATGTTTCTACTTAATATGATTGATTCTTAAACGGTGTAGGGGAAGTTTTATCGGATGCCGTTTATTTTCATTTGGAGTACTTAATTTTACTGTCTAGACAAGGTTATACTTTCATTGGATACCTTGTGTAGTAGCTTTATTCATTTATTTACAGCTAAGAGGTAGTTTTATTATGCATGTAAATCTGAAGAACACATGCTCCACCTCCCAAGGCGTGTCAACATAACAGTAGTGTGGCCGGTTGATGACACATACTGTCATTAATGGACGCAGGGTATTAAATGAGGTGAGTACGAAATACATGTCTACTCCATTAATGGACGAAGGGTATTACATGCACATATATACTAACGTATGTTCCCAATTAACTTGAGTACATAATACTTAGCTAATGTCATGAATGACGTAAGAATTTTTTGAATTTCCTTTGAAGTGCACAAATACATGTGTGTTTGTGACTGCAAATTCTACTACTGCTTTATTACTAGAGACAAAAAAATGACAGAAGTATTCGACGAGTAATTTGGAGCTTGGCAAACATAGGCCTGTACCTAGTTAATATTCTTGTCCAGTTCTGCAAAGACAGAAGACCATTGTTGGATTTGTCTGAAGCAAAGCAACAACTCAGCATCATAGCTTGCAACCTTGGCTAAAAAGACAAGAGACCCAACGAGCGGACAGCAGAGCTTGCAACCTTTGCTTTTCTAATCACCTGCCAGCCTATTTGGATGGTCATATACATGCATCTTTCTTTCTAGTCTAGTATCTCTCATGTGAAGTCAGTGCAGCGGAAGAACAAAACACCGTTGTTCGGTCCGTTTAAACTTCGTGCTCCAGTGTCCTTAAGCATCGGGAGGCCCTGCCAAGGTCTTTTCTCCTTCTGGGCCACTCCCACCTCACTCTCAGTGCCAGGCCTTGTAGTCTCAAATTTTCTACTCCCAGGCCACGAAAACAATGAGTTTTGCTTATATTGTTCCAAGATAGCAGGCATTGTCCACCTTGCACCTTCTTTCCGGGCCAAAAAAAGCTCTCAGACTTTTACCTATCTCCTCAAAACGGCAAATTGGAGCATCAACGACAAGCAGTTGATGTACCGGCCTCGCCATCAGCACGGATTTAATCAATGTTAATTTCCCTGCTCTGACAGTCATGCACCTAAGCCAAGCTGGGACCACGTTAATCGCTGCATCTAACATAGGTTGTCACTCAGATCTCATCATCGGCCTGACAATCTGGGTGTTACCTTTACACTCAACTGGATGACATTTAGTCCTTGGTTTCTTACCTTTGCTGGCACAATTTTTAATGGGACCTTATACTTATGGTGATCTATGTTAGGCTATAAATAACTATGCATGCCTAGCAAGAATTCTTCTGTAACTTGCTCTATTGCTTGTTAAGAAGCTGATGTTCGTTTAGCTCCTGCAAGAATTAGATGATAACAAAAATGGGAATTTTTTTGCCTATGATTTACTGTTTTTAAACGAATTATTGTTTGTTTCCATTTATGATTTCGTATTGCTAATACATGAATGATGGATACTCGTATAAACGCTACCTATATAGTTGAACTAGGAACTTGTGCTGTGCTATTGGGCCTCTGATTTGTTTTCAAGATAGGCATTTCATTCACAAATCAAATTGTCTGAATTAGCATGAGAAGTGTAACATGTGAGCTGGTGCATGTGCATTTCTTGCTGAGTCGTATTTAATTAGGATTGCTCCATGCTCAAAGCAGCCACTACGAGTGAATCCCAGCTCTGAATCCATGCTTAATAAGGGTTTAACTATACATTCTAGTATCCTGTATGGTGATGCTATTATAAAGTTGATCTCGCACCTTTATCTCACACCATTTGCTTTAGCACAATACCTAGCATGTACGTTGGTGTTTGGTATTAGATCACTCAAGGTTTTCAGCTCTCCAACACTAATGCAAATGCATTAGTAGCTGGGTTAATAACAGACATATGGTATATATATTGATATGCAAGGATGATGCCACTCTACTAAACATATGAGCTAACCGGAATCATTTAGAAAATTATATTATTTGAAGTAACAACAGTCAAAACATTTATTGTTCCTAGTCTAATTCCCATCTGAGTTTATATAAAAATTTCAGTTCAGCTTGAAAAGATGGAATTCATAATGATTCATTCAAGAACTTGGGGAACTCGGAGGGGAGAAAAGGGCTGGAAAAGGTGGGACCTGAAGTCGACCATGTCAGCATCTTTGCCACGGAGATCCCTCTCTCCTTCAATATACGGAAGGATAGACGCCACTGCCTTGGTACTCATATCAATATACACTGAAAATCTTGTTGATTTCATCATCCCTGGACTCGTCGTCAATAGATACAGTGGAAACATTGTAGATTCCATCCCAAGACTGATTGTAGTTGAGCCTGAGGAGGACGAGGTCGCACGCGATGCCGACTGCGGGGTCGAGGCCGCCCGGGCCCGGCCACTGCACGTATAGGCGGGAGGTGGCCGGCGGCGCGCCGATGAGGAAGGCGACGCGGAAAGGGTCGCCCTGGGAGGTGGAGGAGGAGGCCGTGAAGGGCACGACCTCGTCGTCGGGGAAGTACGTCGTCCCGGCGGAAAACGAAGCGCTCTAGCATGATCCAGCTGCGGAGAGCGTCGGCCATGGCGATTGGGTGTTAGGGTTTGCGAGGTGCCGCCCGGCCGAACGACGGAAAGAAAGGCCAGGCCCCAGTGTGCTTCCGTCTTCCGGTTGTCACAAATCTGAAAATCTCATCATACAGGATACAGGTCCAGGAAAATTTCAAACAAATATTGCAACATAGATCAAACATCAATAATGTCACAAAAATTCAAAACGAAATTCAAAACACAAGTCTGGTTTTCGTTTTTGTTCCTCAATCTGCATATATTGAATTAGTTCTAAAACTCTTTCGCTTAACATATTGATGTAATGTTAGTGTAGTAAATTTATTTCATCTACACTACTTAAAAAGGAGGAACATGTTCCTTATTCTGCCAAATGAGCAATACGTCAAAACTTTGGTCGTTCTTCGTCGTCGCGCGTCGCTCCCGCACAAATGGGCCAAGCCCAATAAATCTGTTTCTCACCACTACCTCGCCTCCTTTGCATCCCCCGCGAGGTACTAAAAAAAGGGACCCCGCGCGCTAGGGTTTGGCACCACCGCCGCTCGACCACATCGAGCACCACCTGTCCACCATTGTATTCAATTTTTCTATCATAGCACTCATTATTTTACCAGTTCTTGATTCTCTATAATTATTATAACATTCTATAAGCTCCAAGTAGGTTGTAGGTTCTCCCATAACAGCAGTTTTTAATTTTTAGGTTTTTCAAATTTTTATGGATTTTTGGGTATAAAATAAAACAAGACAAAAAGAAACTAAGCAAAAGTAAACTAGGCAAAATAAAACTAGACAGAAATAAACTAAGCACAAATAAACTAGATAAAAGTAAACTAAGCAAAATAAAATAAAATAAAACAGAGAGAGAGGTAGAGTGTACTCCCCAGGTGAACTTATGAGTAGAGCTATGCCTACCCGGCAACGGCGCCAGAAAACAGTCTTGATAACCCACAAGTATAGGGGATCGTGATAGTCTTCGAGGGAAGTAAAACCCAAATTTATTGATTCGACACAAGGGGAGGTAAAGAATACTTATAAGCCTTAACAACTGAGTTGTCAATTCAGCTGCACCTGGAAAAGCACTAGTAACAGGGGTGATGTGAAAGTAGCAGTGATATGAGAGCAATAGTAACAGTAACACAGCAGCAGTAATAGCAATATGAGAGCAATGGCACCAGAAAATAGTTGATACTACTTCCAATGACATGTAGAACAAGTATATGATGATGAAGATGGACCGGGGTTCCCAGCGATCTACACTAGTGGCAACTCTCCAATAAGTGACAAGTGTTGGGTGAACAAATTACAGTTGGGCAATTGATAGGAATCAAAGCATTAAGACAGAACATCAAGATTATTAATCATGTAGGCATGTTTTCCAATATAGTCGTACGTGCTCGCAATGAGAAACTTGCACAACATCTTTTGTCCTACCAGCCGGTGGCAGCCGGGCCTCAAGGGAAACTAATGGATATTAAGGTACTCCTTTTAATAGAGCACCGGAGCAAAGCATTAACACTCCGTGAAAACATGTGTCCCTCACATCACCGCCATCCCCTCCGGTTGTCCCGATTTCTGTCACTTCGGGGCCTTTGGTTCCGGACAGTGACATGTGCATACAACTTGTAGATACAATCTAAGCAATAATATAGAGCTTAAATCTAAGATCATGCCACTCGGGCCCTAGTGACAAGCATTAAGCATAACAAGATTGCAGCAACAATAACTTCACAAACTTTATAGATAGACTAATCATAATGTATCATCCATCGGATCCCAACAAACACAACACTGATTACATCAGATGAATCTCAATCATGTAAGGCAGCTCATGAGATCATTGTATTGAAGTACATGGAGGAGAGAATACCAACTAGCTACCGCTAGAACCCGTAGTCCATGGGGGAACTACTCACGGAGCATGATGGAGGCGGTGGCGTCGATGGAGATGGCTTCCGGGGGCACTTCCCCGTCCCGGCAGGGTGCCGGAATAGAGACTTCTGTCCCCCGAATTGGAGTTTCGCAACGGTGGCGGCGCCCCTGGAGTCTTTCTGGAGTTTTGTCAATTGGTACTGCGTTTTTAGGTCGAAAGGGGTTTTATAGGCGAAGAGGCGGCGCAGGAGGGCGCCTGGGGGCTCCTCACCATAGGCTGGCGCGGGCCCAGGCCAGGCCGCGCCGCCTTATGGTCTGGTGGCCCTCTGGCCCCTCTCCGACTCTTCTTCGATGTTCTGGAGCCTCCCGGGAAAAATAGGATGTTTGGCGTTGATTTCGTCCAATTCCGAGAATATTGCCCGAACAGCCTTTCTGGAACCAAAAACAGCAGAAAACGAGGAGCGCTTTGTGGCATCTTGTTAATAGGTTAGTTCCGGAAAACGCATGAAATCATCATAAAGTGCAAGCAAAACATGTAAGTATTGTCATAAAACAAGCATGGAACATCAGAAATTATGGATACGTCGGAGACGAATCAGCATCCCCAAGCTTAGTTCCTGCTCGTCCCGAGCAGGTAAACGATAAAAAGAATAATTTCTGTAGTGACATGCTACTTACATAACCTTGATCATACTATTACAAAGCATATGAAATGAATGAAGTGACTCAAGGCAATGATCTATAGTTGCTAACAAATAGATAACATATAGCAAAACTTTTCATGAAGAGTACTTTCAAGACAAGCATCAAAAGTCTTGCACAAGAGTTAACTCATAAAGCAATAAATTCAAAGTAAAGGCATCGAAGCAACACAAAGGAAGATTTAAGTTTCAGCGGTTGCCTTCAACTTTCAACATGTATATCTCATGGATATCGTCAACATAAAGTAATATGATGAATGCAAATATGCAAGTATGTAAGAATCAATGCACAGTTGACACAAGTGTTTGCTTCTAAGGTGGGAGGAATTAGGTAACTGACTCAACATAAAAGTAAAAGAATGGCCCTTCTACGAGGGAAGCATCGATTGCTATATTTGTGCTAGAGCTTTTATTTTGAAAACATAGAGAGAGCATAAAAGTAAAGTTTTGAGAGGTGTTTGTTGTTGTCAACGAATGGTAGTGGGCACTCTAACCCCCTCGCCAGACAAACCTTCAAAGAGCGGCTCCCATTTTATTTTATTTTTTTGGTTGGCACTCCTTCCAACCTTTCTTTCACAAACCATGGCTAACCGAATCCTCGGGTGCCTGCCAACAATCTCATACCATGAAGGAGTGCCTTTTTATTTAAGTTTTATTATGATGACACTCCTCCCCACCTTTGCTTACACAAGCCATGGCTAACCGAATCCTTCGGGTGCCGTCCAACAATCACATACCATGGAGGAGTGTCTATTTAGTTTAATTAATTTGGGACTGGGAATCCCATTGCCAGCTCTTTTTGCAAAATTATTGGATAAGCGGATGAAGCCACTAGTCCATTGGTGAAAGTTGCCCAACAAGATTGAAAGATAAACACCACATACTTCCTCATGAGCTATAAAACATTGACACAAATCAGAGGTAATAAATTTTGAATTGTTTAAAGGTAGCACTCAAGCAATTTACTTTGGAATGGCGGAGAAATACCATGTAGTAGGTAGGTATGGTGGACACAAATGGCATAGTGGTTGGCTCAAGGATTTTGGATGCATGAGAAGTATTCCCTCTCGATACAAGGCTTAGGCTAGCAAGGTTATTTGAAACAAACACAAGTATGAACCAGTACAGCAAAACTTACATAAAAACATATTGCAAGCATTATAATACTCTACATTGTCTTCCTTGTTGCTCAAACACTTTTACCAGAAAATATCTAGACCTTAAGAGAGACCAATCATGCAAACCAATTTCAACAAGCTCTACAGTAGTTCTCCACTAATAGGTTTAAACTACATGAAAAAACTTAATTATGATCTACTTGAGAGCTCAAAACAATTGTCAAGTGTCAAATTATTCAAGACAATATGAGGCATTTTCTGTTTCCAACCAAATCACAATAAGTGTTGTAGCTTCCAACTTTTATCATTGAACATTAAAAGTAAAACGAAGAACAAGTGTTCATATGAAAAAGCGGAGCGTGTTTCTCTCCCAAACAAGGATTGCTAGGATCCGATCTTATTCAAACAAAAAAAAAATAAAAGCACACAGACGCTCCAAGTAAAGCACATATGATGTGACCGAATAAAAATATAGTTTCAATAGAAGAAACCTGATAAGTTGATGAAGAAGGGGATGCCTTGGGCATCCCCAAGCTTAGACGCTTGAGTCCTCTTGAAATATGCAGGGATGAACCACGGGGGCATCCCCAAGCTTAGACTTTTCACTCTTCTTGATCATATATCATCCTCCTCTCTTGACCCTTGAAAACTTCCTTCACACCAAACTTCTCATAAACTTCATTAGAGGGATAAGTACTCAAAAAATTTGAATCCACCTTGGTCCTGTAGTGACACATTGCAAGAACTCAATAAAACATTAGCTACAGCTCTCCACGTCTAGAAAACCTCGCTTAAAGTCCACAAGAGACAATGCAAAAAACAGAGACAGAATCTGCCAAAACAGAACAGCCAGTAAAGACGAATTTAAAAGAAATACTTCCGTTGTTCAAATCAGAAAACTCAAAACTAATGAAAGTTGCATACATATCTGAGGAACATGCACGTAAATTGGCATATTTTTCTGAGTTACCTACAGAGAAAACAGCCCAGATTCGTGACAGATAGAAATCTGTTTCTGCGCAGAAATCCAAATCTAGTATCAACCTTCGATTAGAGGCTTCACTTGGCACAACAAAACACAAAACTAAGATAAGGAGAGGTTGCTACAGTAGTAAACAACTTCCAAGACACAAATATAAAACAAAGTACTGTAGCAAAATAACACATGGGTTATCTCCCAAGAAGTTCTTTCTTTTTAGCCATTAAGATGGGCTCAACAGTTTTAAGGATGCACTCGCAAGAAATAATATTTGAAACAAAAGAGAGCATCAAGAGGCAAATCCATAATACATTTAAGCCTAACATGCTTCCTATGCAAAGGAATCTTGTAAATAAACAAGTTCATGAAAAGCAAAGTAACAAGCATAGGGAGATAGAACAAGCGTAACTTCAAAATTTTAAGCATATAGAGAGGTGTTTTAGTACCATGCAAATTTTTACAACCATATTTTCCTCTCTCATAATAATTTTCAGTAGCTTCATGAATAAACTCAACAATATAACTATCACATGCAGCATACTTTTCATGATTTCCAAACACATAATTTTTATCAAGTTCAAGAATAGTGGAATTAAAACTTTCAAACTTACTTTTATTAATAATATAACAAGGTAGTTGATCAATCTCAAGAGATATGGGACTCATAGAATAAGTCAAGAACTCTCCAATCCCATTTTCATTAGTAGTACAATTAATAGTATCAAGTAACATAGGACCATCGTCTAGAGCTTTATCATAAACATTTGCTAAGTAAAATTCTTTAGTACCATGCATTTCGACATCAGGCACAAACAAAGCATTATCATAAGATTTATCAAAGTAGCATGGATTATCATAAATGACAGTAGCATAATTATTCTCACAAGTATTACTCATAGGTACTATTTCAAGAGAATCCACAGGAACATAACATTCAACCTCTTTCGGTAAGCATGGAGGACAATCAAATAATGTAAGAGATAAAGAATTATTCTCATTAGAAGGTTGGCATGGGTAGCTAATCCATTCTTCCTCCTTTTGTTCGTCGCTCTCCTCTTCTTTTTCATCCAATGAGCTTTCAAGTTCATCAATTTCCTCCTCTTTTTCATCCAATGCGCTTTCAGGTTCATCAATTTCTTCTTCCACAGGTTCCTGCAAATTGTGAGTGCATTCTTGTGCATTAACAAGTCTCTCTTTATAATCAATGATATAACGATTACCACTGTAGCATTCTATGCAAGAATTAAGGATAGTAGAGACATAATCTTTAAGGTCCCTACAAATAGCACAAGTTTCATAATTCTCAACCATGAAGGATTCTATCTCGGAGGCTCCCATAAATAAGACAAATTGTTCTACCTCTTCGAACCCATAATGAATATAGCAATTCCGATTATAGTTCTTAATTAAAAATTCCTCACTAAAGCCACATTGAAATTTAAGATGTTTAGTATCCTGTTGAGAGCAACAGTTTATATCATGGCGTCTAAGCAAGATTCTAGCCATTGTATTCAATTTTTCTATCATAGCACTCATTATTTTACCAGTTCTTGATTCTCTATAATTATTATAACATTCTATAAGCTCCAAGTAGGTTGTAGGTTCTCCCATAACAGCAGTTTTTAATTTTTAGGTTTTTCAATTTTTTATGGATTTTTGGGTATAAAATAAAACAAGACAAAAAGAAACTAAGCAAAAGTAAACTAGGCAAAATAAAACTAGACAGAAATAAACTAAGCACAAATAAACTAGATAAAAGTAAACTAAGCAAAACAAAATAAAATAAAACAGAGAGAGAGGTAGAGTGTACTCCCCAGGTGAACTTATGAGTAGAGCTATGCCTACCCGGCAACGGCGCCAGAAAACAGTCTTGATAACCCACAAGTATAGGGGATCGCGATAGTCTTCGAGGGAAGTAAAACCCAAATTTATTGATTCGACACAAGGGGAGGTAAAGAATACTTATAAGCCTTAACAACTGAGTTGTCAATTCAATTTGCACCTGGAAAAGCACTAGTAACAGGGGTGATGTGAAAGTAAACGGTGATATGAGAGCAATAGTAACATTAACACAGCAGTAATAGCAATATGAGAGCAATGGCACCAGAAAATAGTTGATACTACTTCCAATGACATGTAGAACAAGTATATGATGATGAAGATGGACCGGGGTTCCCAGCGATCTACACTAGTGGCAACTCTCCAATAAGTGACAAGTGTTGGGTGAACAAATTACAGTTGGGCAATTGATAGGAATCAAAGCATTAAGACAGAACATCAAGATTATTAATCATGTAGGCATGTTTTCCAATATAGTCGTACGTGCTCGCAATGAGAAACTTGCACAACATCTTTTGTCCTACCAGCCGGTGGCAGCCGGGCCTCAAGGGAAACTACTGGATATTAAGGTACTCCTTTTAATAGAGCACCGGAGCAAAGCATTAACACTCCGTGAAAACATGTGTCCCTCACATCACCGCCATCCCCTCCGGTTGTCCCGATTTCTGTCACTTCGGGGCCTTTGGTTCCGGACAGTGACATGTGCATACAACTTGTAGATACAATCTAAGCAATAATATAGAGCTTAAATCTAAGATCATCCCACTCGGGCCCTAGTGACAAGCATTAAGCATAACAAGATTGCAGCAACAATAACTTCACAAACTTTATAGATAGACTAATCATAATGTATCATCCATCGGATCCCAACAAACACAACACCGATTACATCAGATGAATCTCAATCATGTAAGGCAGCTCATGAGATCATTGTATTGAAGTACATGGAGGAGAGAATACCAACTAGCTACTGCTAGAACCCGTAGTCCATGGGGGAACTACTCACGGAGCATGATGGAGGCGGTGGCGTCGATGGAGATGGCTTCCGGGGGCACTTCCCCGTCCGGCGAAGTCTTTGGAACAGAGACTTCTGTCCCCCGAATTGGAGTTTCGCGACGGTGGCGGCGCCCCTGGAGTCTTTCTGGAGTTTCGTCAATTGGTACTGCGTTTTTAGGTCGAAAGGGGTTTTATAGGCGAAGAGGCGGCGCAGGAGGGCGCCTGGGGGCTCCTCACCATAGGCTGGCGCGGGCCCAGGCCAGGCCGCGCCGCCTTATGGTCTGGTGGCCCTCTGGCCCCTATCCGACTCTTCTTCGGTGTTCTGGAGCCTCCCGGGAAAAATAGGATGTTTGGCGTTGATTTCATCCAATTCCGAGAATATTGCCCGGACAGCCTTTCTGGAACCAAAAAGCAGTGACGAGGAAGCGCTTTGTGGCATCTTGTTAATAGGTTAGTTCCGGAAAACGCATGAAATCATCATAAAGTGCAAGCAAAACATGTAAGTATTGTCATAAAACAAGCATGGAACATCAGAAATTATGGATATGTCGGAGACGTATCAGAGCTCAGCCAGGACTGGAGATCGCCCCGACCGACCGCAGTTTGGCGAGGCCAGGCTTGCCTAGGCCCGCCTCCTCTCACACGGAGAGACGACCACGGAACCACACGCTCAAGGACCCGCGTCCCCGCCCCCATCATTCTCCTTCGTGCTGCAACGCTCCAGCATCACCTCGGGCTATATTAGTTATTCAAGCACTGGATATTGCTTCTCGACCCTTTCAATTTTGATTATTATTAAATCCTCGATCTGCTATCATGTCTGAAATAAGCAATTGATATTTTGTTTTGGTTATGGATTGTCTTGTATCCAAATAAGCAAGTAGATTTATGGTGAAGGTGAAAATTGTTATCCAGATCATAATCCCCTGTTGCTTCTTTAACAGATCGAGATTGGGCCGGTGGTTGCAGCTTCCTTTCTTTTGGTGGCATCTGGTATTCTGTTTTCGTTGGGGTGTGCCCTTCTGATGTTTGGTGAAGGGTTCAACCATGATCCTTGGTGGGGTTCGGAAATTTAGGGGCTGCAGCTGGTATGTTTGGTTCTGCATTTGTCCTTTTGATACTCTCCTTTTAATTCTTTTTATCAATTGGTGTATGATTGATAGATTCTTTTTGTTTAGTTTGCCATTGTTGCATTGGGTTTGAATGGGGTGTGCTCCGCCTGGTCATCGATGAGTACCGGTTGCCATGGACTAGTCAGAGGTGAGAGGTGTGCATGTTTTTTTTTGCCGTACTTTGAAGTTATTCTTCTCTGGAGTTGGTATATGCAATCCTTCAAATTGCATGCCTAGAAGAAATGGACCAAGAGCTTGGTGATGGGTTCCTTACTGAGGAGAAATGATCCGTCCAATTATATAGAGTTACATACATTATAGTAATATATGACAAAACACAAGAAGATACAAGCCCAGTAAAAAAGCAAGCCTATGTGAATTTAATGCATCAAGAATCAAATGGCAGACTGTATTTTAGGTCTGATTACACAAAAGATTCGAGGGATTTTCTCCTTTTAAATACCTACTGTGAAGGGAGATCAGATAATTAGCATGTGTTCTTAATTTGGCCGAAATTCGGCAGCTCTTATTACATCGCAATTTGTCATAGCATTGCTCCTGGATCAATTGCAGAGTTGCAAGGAAAAATAAGAAACGAAAATATATGATGTAAATCTTAGGAATTGACCTAGATAGATATATCTCTTTGAGAAATGTGCAGCCTTTTTGTTTGATGGTGTTTGATTAAGGGAAATATTTAAAGTTTAAACTGATATACGTTTTCTCAAATGGATGTGTACATCCTGGTCATGGTTTATCAAACTGTACAACAATAGAGACTACTCATTGTTTCAGTTTTGAATCTGTTCTCAAACCTTTATATACGGTTAAATCTGTACAGCAATAAATGACTGGTTGCAGACCTTTATATACGCTTAAATCTGTTCTCAAACCAGATCATTAACTGAACAACCTGAGTTGAAAATATTAGAGAAACTTTGACATACATTCCACTGCATGTCACTTTAAGTATCTCAGCCAAAACATCAATACTGGTGTGCATCTCATACTTCTGTTACAGCCGAATCTTCTGGATATTTGGCCTAGCAAAATAATTCAAATTAAAGTTGGACATTTGGCTTACCAAAAACATTCAAATTAAAGGTTTCAGTTTCAAAGTTGAGGTCTTGTGGTTCAAATTAAAGGTGGATATTTGGTCTACCAAAAATATTCAAATTAAAGGTTTCGGTTTCAAAAATGAGGCCTTGTGTTTCAAAGTTAAATCTTGCTAACTGAATTTTGATATTTGATAATAAGGTATGTATATGGGGCATCATGTGATCTGTTGAAGTAGATGTCCAAGTATCTCTCGGCCCCATTTTGTCTGCCCAATGCAAGTAAAATTCAGTTTACTTGAACTTTAATTTGGCAGTCTTACAAATTCTATATCACTTCATGTCAATTTTTTAATGGAAATTATAGATCACTTCATGTGATTGGTATTTACCTCTTTAGCAAGTGGTGTGATTTTTTTCTAATTTTCAGATGAGATTGTGATTGCCAAATTAAACTTACCTGGGATGATATTTGGTTGCTTCCATAACACTGATCTAAGTGTTTTTGTGGGTGATCTTAATTGTTTACTGCCCTTTCCCTACTTTCGATAGTGGCAGCGCAAGGGTTTTGATTGGGAGGCGTGGAGGGAAAGATGTTGGTCGCCTGCCGTGTGCTGGTGCTGCTGTCATCTTCGAGCGACCACGTCCATGAGCTGCTGCCACCGGCGACGTTCCTAATCTGCTGCTGGCCACCGCCACAACCTGCTGCTCCCCGGTGACGTCCTTCTCATTCTCCATGTATTTTTTTCCTAAAAATTGTTTCCTTCTTCCTGTTGAGCGTGCAGGCAGTAGAGAAACAATGCATGCATGTATGCAAATTTGTTTCATTGGATAAAAAAATTCCTACATGTATAATATGATCCAGATATACAACATCTCCAATCCAATTACCTACTTCTGTCACTACAAGAATTATTTTGCTTGAACATTTATAAAGTATATTTTGGTGGCTTTCATAATCAGGTACGTGTATTGCCTCTAAGAATCCCATTTTCTATTGAAGTCGTTGCCAAAGTAGTCTAGATTTGTTTACAATAATACTTCCATTGTATGAGGTTACATGTAATCCTGCACTAGAGGCCACTTTCCTAAATTTACCAAGAAACTCTCCACCTGTTAGCGATTTTTTCTTATTACCCAATTTTTTTAATAATCTCCACCTGTTAGTGTAATTTTGGGTTAAGGGTTAATTGAACTCATATATAGACGTTTTGGAGGCTATTTGTCTTGCCCATCCTCACTGCTTGGATTGAAATCAAGGCTCCATACAAAATCAAGCAATCAAAGTTCTTGACTAACTAAATGGTTTGTACATCTGGAAATTTGATACTACTATGAAAATGGTGCTTAAAAGTAAATTGGTTTTGAGTTATCTACATTCCGTTCTATGCTTTGTAGGCAAATATATATATGCTTAAAAGTAAATTAGTTATGTGTTGATCTGATGTAGGTATTATTAATCATGTTGCAAATAAGATAATTAAACTATCTAATTTTGTGCTTCAAACTCTTTTTAGTTTCAGATGGCCAACCGTAAATTGTTAGAGATGAGACGTACCTAATTTATTATGGAAGCAATGCAGACAGAGAGGTATGAAACCGTGCATAACACATGCTTGATTACTTTCTTTCATTATGTGACTTCTCTTTTATCCTGTTTGGCTGTTTGTAAGTAGATTGGCTTGTTTCCTTTTTATGCAATCGATAGATTTTGTAGACATGATGGTGTCGGGAGGAACGGATGGCTGCAATTTCTAAGGTTTATGTATGTTTATTGCTTTGAGGATGGCTAATGGCAGGTACTGAATTTTGCAATGGTACTGTCATATATAGTTTAATGTTGGTAGTCAATTGTTTCATCAGAGTTTAGATTCATGTATTTTTTCTTTTTCAGATCCACTGATTTCGTATATAGCACTGTAATTTTTTTAACTCTAACCAATCAATGGTGACACTTTTAGGGGAACCGACTGTCAGTTCAGATTTGGTATGTCGTGTCATCGTCTGAATCAACGCATGTGGTGGCTTGTGGCACATAATTAACCTGAGAGCAATACATAAGCATGAACTGATATTACTTGGTGATTCTCTACTATGTATTCCATACTTTTTATCATAAGTTTCCTCAGAGATGTCTGAATCAACGTACTACAGCTAGGTGGACTGATAGGGAATGGGCTCACTTGATGACTATTTAGTTTAAAGAGCATAGCATTTTCTGACTTACTATAGCTAGGTGGTAGACTGGCAGGGACTGGGCTCACTTGATACCTATTTAGTTGAAAGAGTGTAACATTTCCGGTTTCTAAATGTCTCCTAAAAACCATAGCAGTGACAGAATAAGTATAAAGAGCTAATTGAATCACTTAGATCGCTGTAGTTGGATTAGAGAAAACCATGCTTTGAATAATCATCACGGATATGATGATTTTACTACCCAAGGGTGCATTGTTCTACATGGCATCAAATTTACTTGCTGTACTATAGCTCTCACCACCTATTGAAACTATGCCCAAACTAATATAGCTTACGTCCTGTCAGTCGAATTCGTGGCTTGCATTAATCAATTATCAGATTCGCTTTTTTACCTTCAATACATTGCTCTTAAAGTTCATTTCTTATTGTACCACCAGCTCTAAACATAGACAAGAATAAGAAACAATACATTTTCAAACTCAAACACTAAGTTCTGCAACCAATCTTTTCCCCATACATTCAGACTGAAAGGAGATGTGAAGGCGACATGACTTCTTTCTTGGGTACTTATTATATGGAGCATCTTATCTGAAGTGAAATATGATCCTCACACTATGTTAAATTCCAGGCATGTTAATGCTAGCTTTTGCTTATTTGGTAAATGAAACAGGAATTCTTTCTTAGATAGCTAGCTTATTTAACAAATAAGGGGGTAACAAAATGGAACATTGTAGAATTAATACCAATTTACCCTTGAATGAATTGTTCACTTATTATATATCATCATGCAAAATGCATTTTATGTTTGATGCATATAGAGACTGCCACAAGTATCACATTTCAGATAAGGTCACTTGCCATCCTTTTTGTCCATTACTGATAATGCTACCTGTAGTTATTGCAGGGAATTTAATATAACCTTGAATGAATTTACCAATTACTATCATTTTTCAGTATCAATGTGCATGTCACCATTGTGTGTCCATATTGCTTTTCGTGCGCTCATTGTTTTGTCTTATGCCCAGCAATGCTTCCAAGCCGGGTGGGACATTCAAGAAAAAAAAGGCAGTAATTAGACTGTTGTGTTTGCAGACGGCATTTGTACATAATGTATAACCTAAGTACTTGATGTATACACTTCTCTGTTTTTTAGTTTTTTGACCTTACAAGTGTTCTGTTTCTGCATTGTTCGGTAAGCTGGTTATCTTATGTATGGCCCTATCTTCATGGATGGTTCCTGTTCTTGCAGGTACTTCTCTGTATGGCCCTATCTTCATGGATGGTTCCTGTTACGAGGTTAGCTCGCGGGCACCAGGTGAAGAGCTTATTGGTATTCTTAGTGTTTACTCGCTACCTCGACGTCCGCTCGGGTCCGGCTCATCACCTTGATGCACACTGCTACTCCTTTTGAGTTCTGTGCTACCATTACTAAGTCAAGCTAAAGTGATGCCCTTGGTTCCTGACTCCATGCTACCACTGGGTGTATCTTCTCTGCTCCACCGGAGCTATCTAGAGCCTCTTTTGTACAAGTGCAGCTGTCTGAGAAGCAAGATTTTGTAAGCAATATTGGTTTTATTTTTGAACGTAGATGATATATATTTGGTGATGTGATAAGTGTGTTGTGTCACCTACATCCTTCTATGCTTCTCCTGACGCCTTCAATGAGCCCACGTCATGTTTGCCATCTCTGAATATATACTGCTGGAATACCATAACATAGCATTCATTTGGGTCGCGTGTTCAATTATTATACCATTAACTATTAGGAGAACTGTCGACGGCTTCATGCTAGGAAATAAGTTGATCAAATCTCATATTAACCTCGCGTGTTTAATTATTATACCATGATAAGTAGGGTCACAAGGAACTTTGTATGCGGTAAAGTCTATCATGTAAATTTGATCATCAGGCATTATGTTGCCAAACTAAGAAATAAGATTGCAACTTTTGGTTTTATTTTGGATTTCTATTGCTTTCCAAAAATAAGTAACAATATGAGGTTTAGTGTTGTTGTTTGTCTTATTTTTATTAAAGAGCACCGACCTGATTGAGTTAATATACTTGTGAAAAATATGGGTGCATTCTTTATTGCCATTTACTAGCAAATAAACTATCTGAATATTTTTTCAAAAATAGGCGCACGTGATTAAGGTATATGGTATTTTACATGTAGAGTGCAATGTGCATGTAAGAGGAGACCAATCGAAAATCCACTTTGGCTACTAAAACGCACTTTAAAATATCAAAATATTCTGGAAACAAAAATTGTGTGTATTTTAAAGAGTATTTTTTATGCTCTAAAATGAAGATTCACAAGACTTTTTGTTTTTCTTTCTTACACAGGCTATAATTCTTTTTTTTTGCAAAACTTTTATCGATAGGAAATGTTGCTATTTTCGTTTTACTTTTTTTTTCTAATTCTTTCCGTTGGCTCAAGATAAATTTCTAGGGAAAGTGGTAGATACACATAGACTGGGTTAATTTGAGCTCCTTCCTGAAGTTTCCTACTACTCGTTGAATTTTACTACTCACTGCTAGGTTAATTCACGGGCAATCCAGTCCGTTGGATAGAATCGAATCACCTCTCGAGAAAAGAAATGAGATTTTTCTTGCTTGTTTTCCAGAGACGCACATATGAGTGTGGCTGTTTTTCTCACTTATAGTATACTCTTATAGTGTTCGTTCTGTTGGCAAACGTAATTTACCCAATTAATCATTAGCATGCATAGAAAGAATAAGTGAGAAAAATGTATGATAAAAATACAAGTTAAAATGTTAGTTACATAGGAAAATACATGTGGCAATTTTCTGCGGCAGCATCAATGTAGGTTATGAACTGACCATGGTCATCTATGGGAAGAAGAAGGCCACGGACGACAAGTCCTCCGGAATGAGCTACTGGAACATGCAAGACTGCACAAGTACCTCGGGATCATTGTACCCAAAAAGAAGGTAAACACCGTTACCAGTTCACCTTTTTCATGTGTTGAACGTAGTTGTGGATCCGAATCGTGCTTCAACTAAAATACTCTGACGGATCATAAAAAATATGCTTAATTAAATTACATATTCTGATTTAGCTATATTTGCTTTTGAGAACATAATATTAAGCATGCAATTCAAACATGAGGCGGAAATCATAGGGACAGAGAGTTCCGTTGAATCCGGCGGACTGGCAATACGATAGCAAATTCGGTAAAACGCCAAGGTCACAACGGATTCATTGCGATCTCACTTTGTGCATCTTTGAAACACAGTTTTTTCTTTCCCGTTGCAACGCACGGGCATTTTTACTAGTAACTTTCAATATTTAAACAACTCAAATAGTATGGGTGCAGGAGGAGTTATACAATGTTTGAGATCTTAATACGTTCTCAATATAGTTAGGCCGGTACTAAGCAATGTTATCAATACCCGATACACACTGTAGTATCACATGTCCTACCAACGCTAGTTCCTATGTTGATCTAACAACCTCATATCTGCACGAACATATCATCACATATCTCGTCCTCGCTAGATGGCCCACATTGTCAATTTTAATAGTCGTCACTAACTACTAAAGCATCCAAAAGACCTCATAATAAGAATATATAGTAGATCTATTAGATTTCCTCATCACTTCCTCCTTGTTGGTCATTTTTGGTCACATGGTTATTGTTGCCTCACCTCTACGACCATGACACCCAAACCTAGAACAACCGAGACGAAACCGGCTATTGTCATTGCCCCTTTGTGGCGCCAAAAAGATCCGTCAGAAGCAACAAGAAGGATCGACGGTCTCGATGCATGAAGACATGAAAACCTTATATCACCATTTGAGCTTGCAATAGCTAGTAGCTGAGGTAGAGGAAGAAAGGGGTTGACAAGACAATAATCAGAAGCTCCACTAAGTTTAGTTAGTTTCTATTTTATGCAATATGTACAAATATGTGAAATGAGATGTTTGATTTCATGCTAATTATCAACTAGTTGACCGTGTTGAGAGGAGAACTAATTAATTTTACGATCCAGAAAAGACAAAAGTGATTCACTTAAAAATGTTAATGGATACATAATGACAACGGTAACAAAACCCAGATACTAATACATGAAACCCGATACGAGAAATGCAACAGAAGTCAATTATGGATCGATGGTGAAACATGAAATTGAGAACAAAATAAAATTGAGACCAAATTATTGGATGATACCCCAGTATTTGAAGAGAAAACAACTTGATTTGAACTAGATAGGGGAGAGATAAAATTATGATTGGAGTCTGTGTCTATTCCTTGGAAATCGGGCCAGGTCAGGTGAAAACATCGTACGAAAGCGTATTTCAGTTGGTCCGTTTTCAGATTCAAAATGCGGAAGGAACTAGAAACAGTGGTAGGGAAGCTCCGCAAACCCGCGCTTCCGCTAGCGCAACAAATCCACAAGCACTGTTGTTAGCTCGCCGCCCGGCCATGGTCGCCGCGGCCTTCGCGTCGACCTCCACCACTGCCGCCGCGTACTCCTACTTGGCTCCGAACCCGACAGCGCGAGACCCGGTTAGGAGGCACACTACTCCACTCGTGACAGCCACCAACCGCCACGTGCACGGACGCACCGCGACCAGTCTCTGCCAGGCTCGCCCCCGCGACCGGTTTGTAAACCCTCCTCGCCCCCTATTCGCGGCGGCGGCGGAGGATACGGGAGAGATGGCTGCGGCGGCGAGTACCGGCGTGAAGCTCTTCGCCGTCCTCTTCGTCTGCCTCGGTAAATCCCGTGAATCCCCCCTAGCCAATCCACTCCTCTGAGCGAGCGTCTGTATCAGCTGATTTGAGTAGCGTCCTTGAATGCATGCACGCCGATCTCTAGATTCAGCTTACCTCGTCTCGCTCCTTCCGCATGTCATTATGTGATTATGTTTATATTTGATGTAAGAGATGATCCTTATTGTAATGTGGCAATGGTTGTCTTTATTGTTTCATGACCTGCATGTCAATCACCATGTAATAACTTTATTTCATTACGATGAGTTAGTAGTTGTAATAGTTGCTATGGATGGTGGACAACCATGAAGCGGCGCCATGGACCTTGGTGCAATGCTGGTGATGATGGAGATCATGCTCGTGTGCTTTGGAAATGGAGATCAAATGCACAAGAAGAAAATGCCACATCATATCACATTATCCATGCATGTGATGTTTATCTTTTTATGCATCTTATTTTGCTTAGATCGCGACGGTAGCATTATAAGATGATCCCTCACATTAATATCAAGATAATAAAGTGTTCTCCCCTCGTATGCACCGTTGCAAAATTTCATCGTTTTGAAGCATCTTGTGATGATCGAATGTGATAGATTATACATTCACATACAACAGGTGTAAGCCATGTTGCACACACGAAAATACTTGGGTTTGCTTGAAGAGCCTAGCATGTACAGACATGGCCTCAGAACATAGCAAACCGAAAGGTTGAACACAAGTCAGATGGATGATATGATCAACATGTTGATGTTCACCATTGAAGCAACATCATCTCACGTGATGATCGGACTTGGTGTAGTAAATATGGATTGTGTGCCACTAAACAACTATGAGGGATGTTGTATTAAGTGGGAGTTCTTTAGTAATTTGATTAAAACTTGAACTAATTATCCTGAACATATTCTGATTGTATTTTAAATTAATTTGTAGAATTGGCATCCGTTATCTACCATGCGCTAGTCTTATAATTGAGATAAAGAAAACTGTTAAATTTGAAAGGAACTTTACGGACCGTTAGCGTTTTGTTAAAGAATCAAGAAATGATTAAGTCCTATTGCAAACTTTTGGTAAACCTAAAATTGCTAAGAGCAATGTTTTCAATTAGTACCTAAAATTATCTTGTCTCCATGAAACTTGATGTTCAAATCCGTTTTAAAAGTAAGGAGCTGAAAAATTAGTTTTCAAAAATAAGCAAGGTGTGAGATATATGTGATATCTAAGACCTTATTGCAAGATGGTGGAATATAATTTAGTGAGACTACATAAACTCGTAAGTTTTATAAGAATGTATGAAGGTTGAAGACGCTAGGCACCCCGATCCTCCAACTAGTTGGGCACTAACGATATTCGCATATCCATAACGTATTTCATCCTTGGTATGCACCGTTGCTAAAACTCGTCGTTTCGAAGCATCACTTGATGACCGGGTGTTATAGATTCTATGTGTGCATACAACGGGTGCAAACCAGATTTGCACATGCGAATACTGAGGTTAAACTTGATGAGCCTAGCATGTACAGACATGGTCTTGGAACACTCATGAAGTTGTCATTATTTGATGGATAAAATTATGAGTGAAATTGTTCATCACATTAAAAGCTAGGTTACTAATTATAGTGAAATACGGAACACTTGTCATGTGATGATCAACTTCAAAGTAAGAACCTCAAAGTTATTGGTATTTGACCAACAAGCCTAGAAGTTATTGATGTTGAATGCTTTCTAAAATAAGAGTAAAACCGAAAGAGAAACTAGACAAGATTTTGGCGGAAAGAAAAAAAGACTAGAAAGTCTAGCTCAAGTGTATATAGATGATATACATGTTATGAATGTATTCTTTGATTGGTCACACAATGAAATTCTTGGGTATTTGTACCATATTGGTTGGTATGAGATATCATACAACACAACGTAATACAAGAATACAATAGCCTAAGTGACTGACAAGGAATATGGTAATAATACACATCTGGAACAAAATAAAGTATTACTATGTTCATCGTTGGCATTCTACCTAGCCCTTCAGATTTGTAATAAAGAACTTAATAATTATTATTTTGCTCTGGTCAAATGAAAGGAATGAGTTGTTCAAATTATGACCGTACTCCATATACGATGGATAAGTTATTATAAATCTTAATGGTGAAAGACACATGCATAACACTGACACTAAAATTCCGTAAGGCAAATTATAAGAATTCCACTTGTGAAACCGCCATTTAGGTCATGTTAGAAAGGAACGCATGAAGAAACTCCATGTAAATGGATTTTTGGAGTCATTCAATTTTTGAATCATTTGACACTTGCAAAACTTTTCTAAAAGAGAATGACTAAAACACCGTTTATATCCAAGAATTGAACGGGCAACTAGCTTAGTGGAAACATACATGATGATGTATATGATTCATTGGAAATAGTTGTTTGCGGAATATTCTTCTACTTCACGAAAACTTCCAACAATGAATTGAGTCTATATATACGGATATATTTATTTGATGAGGAAGAAGTCTGAAACATTTGAATAGATTCAAACAAATTTCATCACAAAGTGAAAATCATCGTAATGGAAAATTCAAATATCTATGATTGGATCATGGTTGAAATATTTGAATTACGAGTTTTAGTGAACATCTAAGAGAGTTACGAAATTGTTCCACAACTCACGTTTCTCGGAACACCATAGTTATGATGGATTATCGAAAGACGTGTCCAAACCTTGTTGGATTAATGACGAGATAAAATAAAATAATGCCATTATATTTTGTGGATTATGCTTTAGAGACTACCTCTTTTACACTAAATAGAGCATCATCATAATCCGTTAAAATGACACCATATGAGTTATGGCAAGGGTAAAAACCCTAATAGTCCTTTCTTAAATTTTGGTATGCATAACATAATTAAATGAGTTTACAACCAAAATCGGATGAATGCCTTTGTTGGTTATCCCAGAGAATAAATTAGAAATTCTTTCCACTATGAAGTGAAAGACAAAAGTGTTTGTCGATGTTTCTTACTTATTTCCAAGAAATTGGTTCTTGCAAAATATTCGAGTGGGAGGACAATGAAACTCGATAAGGTTGATGAACCTAAGCATAATGGTCAGAGTAGCACAACATTGGAAATGGTTCCGGAAGCGGCTACTACGCTCATGGCTCCCATGTCTACAAAGTGTTATAGCCATGGAGATCAAAGTAGCTATTGAACCTTGTAGGTATGGTTTAATTTGTGATCAAATAAATGATTTGTGGACAAAGGATTGATTTTGAACAATGATAAACCAACTAGATACAAAGAAGTTATGATGGGCCCTGACTCCGTTAAAATGGATGAGAGCCATAAAATCCAATATAGTATCTATAATCAAGCTTGGACATGGATGTAATATCCTTGAGGAAGCTTGAATTGTTGAAAGAAAGTTTACGACAAAGTTCAAAGAGTTGACTACGATAAGATTAGATCTTCCGTATCGATGCTTATAGTCTATGCGAATTATTATAGTAATCGCTACATATTTCACTTTATGAGATATATTAGTAGGATGACAGAAATACATTCCTTACCATAAAGTGTGTATTAAGGATGTATACAAGATACAACCAAGAGTTTTTATAGTCCGTGCAATACTAGATAGGTATACAAACTTCAACTGGATGAAGTGAGTATCACGGAGTTGGAATCTTCACCGGATGAAATATTCAAAGAGTTTTGTTTATCAGAAACGATGAAGATGCTTGCATTTGCAAGAAATTAAGTGAGAGCGCTGAGACATAGTTATAATATTATATATGGATGATATATCATTGATTATAAATGATGTAATTATGTACTTGATGTGATTAAAATGTTTCATTGAGAATTAACTTCAATGAAAGAATATGGACTAAGAACATATTTAGCACATAATAAGTTTAAGTCAAAGTACATAGAATGAGAATTGAAGTAGTTCAATATGAAAATGTCAACAAGGTGTTCTTTTCCACGTGGAAGTTTAACAAAACTTGAGTGTATTTGACACTCAATGAGTAAAAACACATGAGTGATTTTAGATCACAATAATATGTATACAATCAGATGTCATGTACTCTAAAGTGTTACGAGCATATACCAGAATGATTCATGTGATGATCATTGGACAACAGTAAGAATATCCCTGAGTGCTTTAGAAGAACCAAGGATATATACATTTTTATATGGGGTAATAACAAACAAATCGATGTAAGGTGTTGCACCGATACTAGTTTGGTCACATATAAAAATGAATTTCAAATCTCAAATAGGCTAAAGTGTTTATTAAAAGGTAGCACAATGGGCTGGAAGAAGTCTATGCTAGATTTAGATGAGTTCTAAATATTGTGACGGATTCTACAAACGAAGGCAGAGTATATCATTGTTTTGATAAGGACCGAGGATGTTTGAGTAAGGAGTTCTTTTAGAACTTGGTGTAGTTCTGGTAGTGTCAGAACCATGAAGCTATATTGTGTGTGACAATATTAGTAACATATTTCAGACCGCGGAATTAAGGTTCCACCAGAAGACCAAACGTATACGATAAATGTCGACTCATTTGAAAAATGAGTGATGCGTGGAGAGGCAAATGAATTGCAAAATACATACATTTCTGAGCATGTCAGATTCGTTGGCTGAAACCTCTCCCATGAGCAAACATGATAAGCACCAGAAGGCCACGGTGTTAGATCTTTACAAATGTTAACTAGATTATTGACTCTAGTGCAAGTGGGAGACTGTTGGAGATATTCCCAAGATGCAATAATTAAAGTGTTTATTGTTATATCTTAGTGTTCATGATAAATATTTACATCTCATGCTATAATTGTATTAACCAGAAACATTGATACATGTGTGTTTTATAAACAAACCAGAGTCCCTAGTAAGTCTCTTGTTAAACTAGCTTGTTGATTAATAGATGATCATGGTTTCCTGATCATGAACATTGGATGTTGTTAATAACAGGATCATATTATTAGAAGAATGATGTGATGGACACACACCCATAGTAAGCATAGCATAAGATCAATTCATTAAGTTCTCCTTGCTATAAGCTTTCGATACAGAGTAACCTAATCCTTCGACCATGAGATTGTGTAAATCACTTACACCGGATGTATGCTTTGATTACATCAAACGCCACTTCGTAAATGGGTGGTTATAAAGATGGGATTAAGTATTCGGAAAGTATGAGTTGAAGCACATGGATCAAGAGTGGTATTTGTCCATCCTGATGATAGATAGATATACACTGGGCCCTCTCGGTGGAATGTCATTCAATTAGCTTGCAAGCATGTGACTAGGTCACAAGGGATGACATACCATCGTACGAGTAAAGAGTACTTATCGGTAACAAGGTTGAACTAGGTATAGAGATACCGATGATCGAACCTCGGATAAGTAAAGTATCGCGCGACAAAGGAAATCGGTATCGTATGTTAATGGTTCATTCGATCACGAAGTCATCGTTGAATATGTGGGAGCCATTATGGATCTCCAGGTCCCGCTATTGGTTATTGATTGGAGAGGGGTCTCGATCATGTCTGCATAGTTCACGAACCGTAGGGTGACACGCTTAAGGTTCGATGTTGTTTAGTAGATAAGGAATATGAGATGGAGACTAAATATTATTCGGAGTCTCGGATGGGATCCTAACATCACGAGGAGGTCTGGAATGGTCCGGAGGCAAGTTATGTTTCGGAATTGTTCTGGAAGAATTCTGCTATTTTGTATTTCAGAAAAGTTGTTCTCGAAATATTCTCGGAATTAGACAAAACAAAAACATAAGTTCTTATTTTTATGCCATGCAAATGGAGTCAAAAGGGGAAACAGATAAAGGTCGGGAGTGGGCTAGACCACCCCTAGGCGTGGGCCCAACCTAGGCCACACGTAGGCATGGTCTGGGCCTACCAGACGCCGTACCTAGATGGGTTTTGGGAAACCCTAACCCTAAACTCCGACTACATAAAGAGGGGTGGGTTGGCCGGCCATAGCTGCTCCGCACGCAACCCTAATCTACCACCTCTCCTTCCTCCCAGTTTCTCCTGCTCCGGCTTAGGTGAAGCCCTGCAGGAATTCTCCTCCACCACCAGCACCACGCCGTCGTGCTGCTGGGATTCTGAGGGGATCTACTCCTCCGCTACCCGCTGGAACAGGGAGAGGAAGGACTTCATCGACATTGTATGCATGACCAAGTATGGAAGTGTTGCCGGATTGCAGCATCGGAAGGATCGTCTTCATCAACCACGAGATCTGATCTCGTTAAGGCTTTGGATCTTCGAGGGTTAGTCTCTCTTCTATATCGTAGCTCCGATCTCATATATTAGATATTGGCTTTTCCATAGATTGGATCTTGGATTTATTCGTTTTTGCGGTAGAATTTTTTGTTTTCCATGCAACAAACCCAACAGTTATTTATCTTTATGGAGAGACACATCTAGTGAACTTTGGACCCCGGTCCTCTTTTTTACACTGATACAATCATCATGTTCTGTTTACTTTCTGCAAGCACTGTTCTCTTTAATTCCACTGCAAACAATCATCATCTTTCCACACGATACGTTTAATCCTTTGTGTTCAGCAAAACCGGTGAGATTGACAACCCCACTGTAAGTTGGGGCAAAGTATTTTGGTTGTGTTGTGTGCAGGTTCCACGTTGTTGCTGACGCCGGTAGTGCGCCGTGCCAATAGTCAGCTAGCAACACCTTCAGAAGTCACACCTTTCTCTTAGTGGTCGATTAAACCTTGGTTTCTTACTAAGGGAAAACTTGCTGTTGTGCTCATCACACCTTCCTCTTGGGGTTCCCCAATGGTCAAGCACCATCAGAGGTGGAGCCTGCCAATGTAGACATGGTGGCGACGGCAGCGCATGGGTGAGTGAGAGGTGGCGGCGGTGAAGCTTCCTGTCGGCATAGCGTTAACCCTAATCGGTGGGTTTGTCGGTGGGGCGTGCGGCTACGCGGTGAACCTCGTATCGAGTGCCACCGGGCCCCACCACTCTATATAGCGCAAGCGACAGGGGCCCACCAACCAGATGTGGTTGGGCACCCCCGATCAGGGTGCATTGGTCAAGGGTCATGCCAGAGCCATTGGGCCCTGGTGCGTGGAGATCATCCTAACACACGCATGCACACCGCATCGCCCGTCATCAAGCTTGAGGCCGGCGCGCCTCTCACCGGCGTCGGCATGCCCACCAAAAAGAGCCCGACAACAAGGTGGGAGCAGGCGAGCATCTCGCAGGTTCATGCGTGCACACTATAGCGCATGTCATCAAGCTTGAGGTTAGCTCGCCTCTCGTCGGCGTCTGCATCCCCACCGAAGTGCCTGGCAAAGAGGAAGATAGATGCCGTCAACCATAGGCAACTCGCTAGTCGCTCCTATGCCACCTTAGCAAACATCAGGCTTCCACATGGCAGGCCAATCACGGGCACGGACATTTTTTTCGCGAAAACGCAAAAGCATTGTGTTTCGATGAATTGATGGAAAAGAAAGTTATATGTACAAGCCCCCTAAAGGGCACACCCCGCCATACAACTCAACCCAAGAAAAGGAACTAGTCTAGGGGAGGAGCTGGTGGACACCCCGGGACCTTGCGTCCGCCCATTTCCGCGTGTCAGACCTAATGTCGTTGAATAGGGACATCAACGAAGGCCGTGCGTTGTCGAAGACCGCTGCATTCCGGTGTTTCCATATCCACCATGTCGTAAGCATGATAATCGACGAAGTTCCTTTGCACAGCTGGTGAGGGGCGGTCCGCACGACCAGCAATCACCACTCCGTGCATTCACCCTCCACCGTGGGAGGACCTGAGGTGGATCGGATCCACGAGAGGACCTCAAAGCACACCGTCCTAGAGAAAGAGCACCCAGTGAGCAGGTGCGCCATGGTCTCCAGAACCTGGTCACACAACGGGCATCTAGGCGCATGCGGCAGGCCCCGCCGCGCCAACCTCTCACCCGTCCAACACCTATCCATGAAGGCCAGCCAGATGATACGTCCATTTTGCATCACTATTTTATATCATAATTTACTGTTATTCTTTGATATATTTCATATTTAGAGATGATACTTATGTTATTTCACCTATTTTGCATGTTTCATGATTATTGGAGAATTACTCACCGGAGTCAGGATTCTGCTGGAAAAAGCACCGTCAGGTTACAATATTTCTAAAGATCAACAATTGATGGAAAATATACCGAAGCTCTTATTTTTCCAGAAGACGGAGCCAGCCAAAAGGGGAGGCCGAGGAGGGCCACCATAGGCCCCCCATAGGCCGGCGCGACCACCAGGCCAGGCGCGCCGCCACGTGGGGAGGGGGCCCACAACCCCCCTCGGCCATCTCCCTTTCGCGTACTTCATCTACCCGAAACCCTAAGGTGCAGAGGAGGATAGAGAATAGACACAGCCGCCTCTGCGGGGCGGAAAAACACCAGAGAGAAAAGAGCTCTCCGGCAGGCTGAAATCCGTCGGGGAAATTCCCTCCCGGAGGGGGAAATCGTCGCCATCGTCACCGTCATCGAGCTGGACTTCATTGGGATCAACATCATCATCATCTCCACCACCGACACCGTCATCTCCACCACTGCACCTCGTCTCCGCTGTAACATCTAGGGTTGAATCTTGATTATTTCATAGGGGAAACTCTCCCGGTGTTGATTACTCCTTGTTATTGATGCTACTGAGTGAAACCATTGAACTAAGGTTTATGTTCAGATTGTTATTCATCATCATATCACCTATGATCATGTTCCATATGATGTCTTGTGAGTAGTTCGTTTAGTTCTTGAGGACATGGGTGAAGTCTAAATGTTAGTAGTGAACTATGTTGAGTAATATTTAATGGTTTGATATTTAAGTACCGATGTTATTCTTCTAGTGATGTCATGTGAACGTCGACTACATGATACTTCACCTTTATGGGCCTAGGGGAATGCATCTTGTATTCGTTTGCTAATTGTGGGGTTGCCGGAGTGACAACAACCTGAACCCCCGTTGGTATATCGATGCATGAGGGATAGCAAGATCTCAGAGTTTAAGGTTGTGGTTAGATTTATCTTAATTACTTTCTTGTATTTGCGGATGCTTGCAAGGGTTTTAATCACAAGTATGTATTAGTCCTAGGAAGGGCGGTGCATTAGCATAGGTTCACCCACACAACACTTATCAAAACAATGAAGATTAATCAACTATATGAAGCGAAAGCACTAGACTAAATCCCCGTGTGTCCTCAAGAACGTTTGGTCATCATAAGTAAACAAACCGGCTTGTCCTTTGTGCTAAAAAGGATTGGGCCACTCGCTGCAATTATTACTCTCGCATTTTACTTACTTGTATTTTATTTATCTGCTATATCAAAACCCCCTGAATACTTGTTTGTGAGCATTTACAGTGAATCCTTCATCGAAACTGCTTGTCAACACCTTCTGCTCCTCGTTGGGTTCGACACTCTTTTTTATCGAAAGTACTACGATACACCCCCTATACTTGTGGGTCATCGAGACTATTTTCTGGCGCCGTTGCCGGGGATTGAAGCGCTATTGGTAAGAAAAACTTTTACTGTACGTGGTGTTTTTATTTCTGCCTGCTGCCATAATTCATTATGGAGAGATCTTCTCTTGAATTCCTATTTGGAAAATCTACTACTACTGCAAAGGTAGTGGATGAGGCACCAGGTGAGAAAGAGGTTCCATATAAAATACCTATGAAAATTATTGAACGTGTTGTGGATAACCGCTATGAAGGGGGTGGAACTGTCCATCCTGGAGATCATTTATTGTTTTTACATGAATTATGCGGGTTATTCAAGTGTGCAGGTATTTCTATGGATGAAGTTAGGAAGAAACTATTCTCTATGTCGCTGTCTGGTAAAGCGGTGCATTGCTATAAATTGCTGAAGAATGGGAATTCTCTTGATTGGAAGGATATTGTGCCTCTATTTATTCTAAATTCTATCCTCCAAGTGAAATTCATAAAGACCGAAACTGCATATATAATTTCTGGCCTCATGATGGAGAGAGTATTGCCCAAGCATGGGGGAGATTGAAGTCTTCAATGCTCAAATGCCCCATTCATGAGCTTCCTGGTAATATCATCATTGATAATTTCTATGCAAGACTTTCTTTTCAAGATAAAACCTTGCTGGATACTACTTGTTCTGGATCATTCACACGCAACAAAGAAGAGTTTAAATGGGACCTTCTTGATCGGATTCAGGAGAATACTGAAGGATGGGAGAACGACAAAGATAGAGAGTCAGGTATAAATTATGATTATGAATGCATTGAAACTTTTATGGATACTGATAAATTTCGTAATATGAGTGCTACTTATGGTCTTGACTCTCAAGTTGTTGCAAACTTTTATAAAGCTTTTGCCTCTCATTTTGAATTGCCTAGGAAGAATTTTAATAAGTATCATGAACCCTATAATGATAAAACCGATTCACCTATAGGTAAATGTATTGAAGTTAAAACTGTTGATCACATTCTTCCTGAAGCTTATATTGAGAAAACCCCTTTTCCTGCTAGAATGAAGGAGTATTCCGTTATAACTAGTGTGGTTAACAAAAGTGCAAAGAAACCTATAGAACCTGAGGAACAAATAAATGTTGAACCTGCTATTGCAATAGTTAAAGACCTTATGACTGAAAATGTAGAAGATGGTCACATCATTTTCTGTGAAGATGCTTCTAATGTTGTTTCACATCATAGTAAGTCTAGGAAAGCCAGTGTTCCTATGCTCTCTGTTAGAATTGGTGATCATTGTTATTATGGTTTATGCGATATTGGTGCAAGTATTAGTGCCATTCCTTATGAGCTTTACAGGGAAATCAAGCATGAAATTGGTTCATGTGAACTTGAAGATATTGATGTGGTTATTTGGCTAGCTAATAGAGAAACTATCTCTCCTATTGGTATTGTTCGAGATGTGGAAGTTCTATGTGGTAAGATTAAATATCCTGCTGACTTTTTGGTACTTGGTTCTGCTGCTAGTAAGACTTGTCCTATCATTTTTGGTAGACCTTTTCTAAATACTTGTGGAGCTATTATATATTGCAAGAAAGAGAAAATTGTGACTAAATTTGCTGGTGAATCTTATGAGTTTAATTTCTCTAAATTTGCCAAAGTTCCTTATGAAGCTGAATTGCCTAATAATGATTTTAGAGTTGAACAACTTGCATCTATTGCTCTTGCTCCTAATAATCCTTTGCAGCAACATTTGGAGGATCATGAGAGTGAAGTCTTTAGGGAAGAAAGGAATGAGCTTGATGAAATTTTCCTTCGTCAACCTATTCTTAAACATGACTTATCGGTTGAAGATCTAGGTACAACATCACCGCCAAAGGAAGATCATGTTTTTGATTTGAAACCGTTGCCTGATAATCTTAAGTATGCTTATATTGATGATAAGAAAACATATCATGTTATTATTAGTGCTAAGCTTTCAGATTTTGAGGAAGAAAGGTTATTCGAAATATTGAAGAAACACCGAGGAGCTATTGGCTACACTCTTGATGACTTGAAGGGGATTTCTCCCTCTATTTGCCAACATGCCACCAACATGGAAGATGATGCAAAGCCTGTTGTTGAACATCAGCGTCGTCTAATTCCTAAGATGAAGGATGTGGTAAGGAATGAGGTATTAAAACTTCTTGAAGCTGGTATTATATATCCTATTGCTGATAGTAGATGGGTTAGTCCCATGCATTGTGTTCCTAAGAAAGGAGGAATAACTATTGTACCTAATGATAATGATGAGCTCATCCCTCAAAGAGTATTAGTAGGGTATAGAATGTGCATTGATCATCGAAAAGTTAATAAAGTTACTAAGAAAGATCATTACCCTTTACACCTTTTATTGATCAAATGCTAGAAAGGTTATCTAAAAATACTCATTTCTGTTTTCTTGATGGTTATTATGGGTTTTCACAAATTGTTGTTAAAACTAAAGATCAAGAGAAAACCACTTTCACTTGTCCCTATGGAACTTATGCTTATAGGCGTATGCCTTTTGGTTTATGTAATGCTCCTGCTACTTTTCAAAGATGCATGTCTGCTATTTTTCATGGCTTTTGTGAAAAGATTGTAGAGGTATTCATGGATGATTTTTCTGTCTATGGGAGTTCTTTTGATAATTGTTTGCAAAACCTTGATAAAGTTTTGCAGAGATGTGAAGAAACTAACCTTGTTCTTAATTGGGAGAAATGCCACTTTATGGTTAATGAAGGGATTGTATTGGGACATAAAATTTCTGAGAGAGGTATTGAAGTTGATAGAGCTAAGGTTGAAGCGATTGAGAAGATGCCCTATCCTAGGGATGTTAAAGGTATTCGTAGTGTTCTTGGTCATGCTGGTTTTTATAGGAGATTTATTAAAGATTTCTCTAAAATTTCAAAGCCTCTTACTTATCTTCTTCAAAAAGATGTACCTTTTGTTTTTGATGATGATTGTAAGGAAGCTTTTGAAACTCTAAAGAAAGCCTTAACAACTGATCCTGTAGTTGAACCTCCTGATTGGAATTTACCTTTTGAAATTATGTGTGATGCTAGTGATTTTGCTGTAGGTGCTGTTCTTGGACAGCGAGTAGATAAAAAATTGAATGTTATTCATTATGCTAGTAAAACTCTTGATGCCGCTCAAAGAAATTATGCTACAACTGAAAAGGAATTATTAGCTGTGGTTTTTGCTTGCGAAAAGTTTAGACCTTATATTGTTGATTCAAAAGTCACAATTCATACTGATCATGCTGCCATTAGGTACCTTCTGGAAAAGAAAGATGCTAAGCCAAGGCTTATTAGATGGGTGCTTCTTTTGCAAGAATTTGATTTACATATTATAGATAGGAAAGGTGCTGATAATCCTGTTGCTGATTATTTGTCTAGATTGGAAAATATTGTTTATGATCCTGTTCCTGTTAATGATAGTTTTCCAAATGAACAATTGGCTGTAATAAAGGTGAGCTCGCGAGATAGTCCTTGGTATGCTGATTATGCTAACTTTATTGTTTCGAAGTACTTGCCTCCAACCTTTTCAGCTCAGCAAAGAAGGAAATTCTTTTATGAATTGAGGCATTATTTTTGGGATGACCCACACTTATATAAAGAAGGAGTGGATGGTATTATGCGAAGATGTGTCCCCGAATATGAACAACAAGAGATATTGAGTAAGTGTCATGGTAGTGTTTATGGAGGACATCACGCCGGAGATAGAACCGCGCAAAAGGTTCTACAGTCAGGTTTTTATTGGCCAACTCTTTTTAAAGATGCAAGAAAGTTTATTTTATCTTGTGATGAATGTCAAAGAGTTGGTAATATCTCTAGACGCAATGAAATGCCTATGAATTATACTCTTGTTATTGAACCATTTGATTGTTGGGGATTTGACTTCATGGGTCCTTTCCCTTCTTCAGATCGAAGGTAACACTCATATACTTGTTGCTGTTGATTATGTTACTAAATGGGTGGAAGCCATACCCACAAAAAGTGCTGATGGTGAGACCTCTTTAAGAATGCTTTTAGATGTTATTTTTCCTAGATTTGGAGTACCTAGATATCTTATGACTGATGGAGGTTCTCATTTTATTCATGGTGGTTTTAGAAAAACTCTTGCTAAATATGGTATTAATCATAGGATTGCTTCCGCTTATCATCCTCAAACTAGTGGACAAGTAGAATTATCAAATAGAGAAATTAAATCTATCTTGCAAAAGACTGTTAATAAATCTAGGAAAAATTGGGCTAGTAAGTTGAAGGAAGCACTATGGGCTTATAGAACTGCTTACAAAAATCCTATGGGTATGTCTCCTTATAAAATGGTTTATGGAAAAGCTTGTCATTTACCTTTAGAACTAGAGCACAAAGCTTATTGGGCTGTAACAGAACTTAATAAAGATCCTAAACTTGCCGGTAAGAAAAGGTTGCTACAATTGAGTTCTTTAGATGAGTGGAGAAGTGAAGCTTATGAAAATGCTAAACTTTTTAGGGAGAAAGTTAAGAAATGTCATGATAGAAGAATTATCAAAAGAGAATTTAATGTTGGAGATAAAGTCCTATTGTATCGGTCTCGTCTCAGATTTTTTGCAGGGAAATTACTCTCAAAATGGGAAGGACCATATGTCATTGTGGAGGTGTATCGTTCAGGGGCAATAAAAATTGGTTCTCTGAAAGGTGATGCCACACAAGTGGTGAATGGACAAAGACTCAAGGATTATATTTCTGGAGATTCTTATAATGAAGATGTTGATGTTATTCAAGTGATGACTCCGGAAACTTTCATCAAAGATCAAATTGATAGTTCTGCAGAGGTCGACTTCGAATAGGTAACAGTTCTGGTAATAAAAAGTCCATGTTTAACTTTCCGAACAATGTTTTTGCTATTTTTAAAAATATGAAAAACTACGAGATCGAATCGGAGTAGAAGAGACGCACGAGGGCGCGTCCCCACGTGGGGGCGCGGGCCCCACCCTGGCCGCGCCGCCCTATGGGGACAGCTTCTCGGAGCCCCTCTTCCACTCTGGTTCGAAATGGTACTTTCCTTCTGTCGTGAATTTTTTTGCTATATAATCCCCCGGATCCTCCGAGGTCCGTATATCGTCTTCTCGTCGTGTTTTGTTTCGACCTATTTCTGTTCAGATGTAGTCGCAAGGTTCATCCTCAGAAGATTATGCAATGTGTCGCAACCGTGAGCTCCTCCAAGATCTAGATCAAGGAACTTTTGTTGGATGGGCGGAAGAGGAAAGGGTCGCGACAAGACGGAAAGAGATGGATGATAGTGTCAAGGAGGAAGTGGAGAAGATGTCATCAATAAAAAGAGAGCGGCAAGCTGTGGGGAGTAAGCCAATCTTGGTGGGATCGGTTAACACTCGACGTTCTTTTTCTCATAACTTGCAGGGACCTTTACCACCTGCTTCTAGCCTTGACTCTTCCCCTGCTGTGGAGGAAGCTCTTCGGGTTACCAATGAGTTTTGTGATCAATACCGTGTTCTGAGGAGGGAAGTGGAGATACTTCAAGAGGAGAACAACCGACTTCGCAGAATGCTAGAGCAATTCTTCACTCCCATCAGTGTCGTTTCACCATCACCACCGAAGGAGTAATCATCATTGGTATTGGCACCCCCTTGGTTTGTTCCAAGCTTGGGGGGTGCCGCGGCACATCATCACTATCTTTTACCTTTTTACTATCAAGTAGTGTCATATCATGAGTAGGAAAGTTATCATATAAGATGGTTGCAGTGTGGAAGTATCTCTATTTTAGTTGGTTATCTATGTATCCCTTGGTGTGAGTTATCGTTATGGAATATTAATGAGAAGTTTTATAATTTACATTTTGCACACCTTATTTTAGTTTGCAATTTCTGTTATATGATTGATCTTGTTGTTAGTATTGGTATCACTTTGGGAGCATTAAGTAAATCTATTTGGTTTTGGCAAACTTAGCATTGGTCAACAGCAACAATACTTTGAGGTTTAAGTAGAAAAGAGGGAAATACATGTAGATATATTATTTCATTATCTTTCTTTCTTGTTAGCTAATGAGTTTAGTATTCTGAAGTTAAAATTGTTTGTGCTTACAAGGAAGATGCATGATTGTTTCTATCACATGTATATTTGTTTGTTTCCCTCAACTCTTATGCTTGCTTCAAACAACCTTGCTAGCCAAAGCCTTGTACTGAGAGGGAATGCTTCTCGTGCATCCAAAACCTTAAACCAAACCTATGCCATGTATGTCCACCATAACTACCTACTGTGTGGTATTTCTCTGCCATTCCAAGTAAATACTTCATGTGCTACCTTTAAACAATTCAAAAAGTTAGTATCTCTTATTTGTGTCAATGTTTTATAGCTCATGAGGAAGTATGTGGTGTTTTATCTTTCAAATATTGTTGGACAGACTTTCACCAATGGACTAGTGGCACATCCGCTTATCAATTAATTTTGCAAAAAGAGCTGGCAACGGGGTTCCCAGCCCAAATTAATTAACTTTCATTAATAATTCTCTTCAGATGTTTTGCCCTGATTCATCAGTAAGCAACTTAATTTTGCAATAGACACTCCTCCATGGTATGTGAAATGTTGGAATGCACCCGAGGATTCTGTTAGCCATGGCTTGTGTAAGCAAAGGTTGGGAGGAGTGTCATCCATAAATAAAACTAAAGTACATGTGTAAACAAAAGAGAAAAGGGATGATCTACCTTGCTGGTAGAGATAACGTCCTTTATGGGAGCCGCTCTTTGAAAGTCTGTTTGACAAGGGGGGTTAGAGTGCCCACTACTATTCGTTGACAACAACAAACACCTCTCAAAACTATACTTTTATGCCCTCTATATGATTTCAAAACTTAAAAAGCTCTAGCACATGATTTAATCTCTGCTTCCCTCTGCGAAGGGCCTATCTTTACTTTATGTTGAGTCAGTAAACCTATTTCCCTCTATCTTAAGCAAGCAATTGAGTTGTTGTGATCCAACCATTTATATTGTGATCTATTTAATCATGTCTTTTATTCTTCCTTGTTTAGTACAAATTTTATCTGAATGAATATGACTTTGAAGGTTATCAATGATTATGAGGAGATTGTCATGATTGAGTGCGTAAGTTCTGCCATATAAGATCTAATATAAAGGCTCTACTCGAAAGATAAGTACAATCTATTAATTGTTCTTTGAGCAAGAACGAAGTTTGCCATCACCAATTATGATTTCCTATGCACCTTTATTTGTGATTTCCCTCTACTTGTTTCAAGTTGAGTTATATGAGGAAGTTGTTCACTATAATGTCTTGTGTGAATTAATGTGATGCTTCTCGTCCGTATTTCATTTATCGACTCTTCACTCCATAAACATGTGGTCTTGTTTACTGAGTTCAGTTTCGCTTGGGGACAAGCGAGGTCTAAGCTTGGGGGGGAGTTGATACGTCCATTTGCATCACTATTTTATATCATAATTTACTGGTATTCATTGATATATTTCATATTTAGAGATGATACTTATGTTATTTCACCTATTTTGCATGTTTCATGATTATTGAAGAATTACTCACCGGAGTCAGGATTCTGCTGGAAAAAGCACCGTCAGGTTACAATATTTCTGAAGATCAACAATTGATGGAAAATATACCGAAGCTCTTATTTTTCCAGAAGACGGAGTCAGCCAAAAGGGGATGCCGAGGAGGGCCACCATGGGCCCCCCCCATAAGCCGGCGTGGCCACCAGGCCAGGCGCGCCGCCACGTGGGGAGGGGCCCACAACCCCCCTCGGCCATCTCCCTTTCGCGTACTTCATCTACCCGAAACCCTAAGGTGCAGAGGAGGATCGAGAATAGACACAGCCGCCTCTGTGGGGCGGAAAAACACCAGAGAGAAAAGAGCTCTCCGGCAGGCTGAAATCCACCGGGGAAATTCCCTCCCGGAGGGGGAAATCGTCGCCATCGTCACCGTCATCAAGCTGGACTTCATTGGGATCATCATCATCATCCTATCCACCACCGACACCGTCATCTCCACCGCTGCACCTCGTCTCCACTGTAACATCTAGGGTTGAATCTTGATTATTTCATAGGGGAAACTCTCCCTGTGTTGATTACTCCTTGTTATTGATGCTATTGAGTGAAACCATTGAACCAAGGTTTATGTTCAGATTGTTATTCATCATCATATCACCTCTGATCATGTTCCATATGATGTCTTGTGAGTAGTTCGTTTAGTTCTTGAGGACATGGGTGAAGTCTAAATGTTAGTAGTAAACTATGTTGAGTAATATTTAATGGTTTGATATTTAAGTTGTGGTGTTATTCTTCTAGTGGTGTCATGTGAACGTCGACTACATGATACTTCACCTTTATGGGCCTAGGGGAATGCATCTTGTATTCGTTTGCTAATTGTGGGGTTGCCGGAGTGACAGCAACCTGAACCCCCGTTGGTATATCGATGCATGAGGGATAGCAGGATCTCAGAGTTTAAGGCGGTGGTTAGATTTATCTTAATTACTTTCTTGTATTTGCGGATGCTTGCAAGGGGTTTAATCACAAGTATGTATTAGTCCTAGGAAGGGCGGTGCATTAGCATAGGTTCACCCACACAACACTTATCAAAACAATGAAGATTAATCAACTATATGAAGAGGAAGCACTAGACTAAATCCCCGTGTGTCCTCAAGAACGTTTGGTCATCATAAGTAAACAAACCGGCTTGTCCTTTGTGCTAAAAAGGATAGGGCCACTCGCTGCAATTATTACTCTCGCATTTTACTTACTTGTATTTTATTTATCTGCTATATCAAAACCCTCTGAATACTTGTCTGTGAGCATTTACAGTGAATCCTTCATCGAAACTGCTTGTCAACACCTTCTGCTCCTCGTTGGGTTCGACACTCTTATTTATCGAAAATACTACGATACACCCCCTATACTTGTGGGTCATTACCAGATGAAGAACTTCACCCTTGGCGGCGCCCAGGATTTCCAGTTCAGCCTCCACGATCCTGAAGTGATGGCCCCCTGGAAGTGGTTGTCATAGCAGGAACGAGCACTGTATCGGCCATCTGTCATCAAGTGCCACACCATCCTATCATGCTCCCCCGAAAGTTGCACATCACGTACCCTACCCCATAGTTGTACGTACTGCCAGAGTGCGAGTGCACTTGGCGCGCCAGCTATGTCGGGGATCCATGCTCAATCGATCAGCGCTTCCTGGACCGTACGCGCCTTCCTGCGGTGTTTAGGTACCAGCGCGTATACCTTCAGAGCCATCTCCTTGATGGACCTGCCATCCAACAATTTGTCCTCCCAAAAGAGGGAGTACTCTCCATCGCCAACCTCCATCGTGGTGGAGGCCATGAAGACATCGAGCTCCATCTTTGAGAACTGCATATCAAGCCCACGCCATGGTCGCGTGGGTCTGTACGCATCCTCCAGATCCAGCACACCCTCAGACTGGTCCAGTGCGCACCAAGTCGGGGATACCCATACCCCCTAGCCGCAGCGGCCGGCATACCCTGGACCAATTGACATGACAGTGCCCTCCATTGGCCTCTGCCGTGCTAGCCCACAGGAAGCCGCGCAAAATCTTGTTCACATGTTTCAGCGTCTTCTTGTCAAGCCCCAACACCATCAGCTGATGCAAAGGGATCGCCGCGCGGACCGCGTGAATCAACGCCAAACGCCCTGCCCTGGGCATCATGGAAGCCCGCCAGGTAGGGAGTTTGTGAGCCAACCGGTCTACCAGGGGTTGAAAGGATGCAGTCGACAACCTCCTGATAGAGAGCGGGATGCCGAAGTACTTCACCAGGAACTGCGCCAGCTGGCATTCCATGAGCCCAGCGGCGCCAGCAGCCTCCTCCTCTGAGCATCCAATGGGGGAGACCGAGCACTTGGCGAAGTTGGTGCGCAATCCCGATGCCTTCCCAAAGAGCTCCAGAATGCCGCGAACAGCGTGCAGTTCCGACTCATCTGGGTGGCAGAAGATCACCACATCGTCCGCGTATAGCGACACCGATGTCACCAGGTCACACCGAGCCAACCGTCTGAGGACACCCAACTCGATGGCCTTGTCCAGAAACCTATTAAGCGAGTTTATCAGTAGGAAGAACAACGACGGTGACAGGGGTCACCCTATCTCAGGCCCCTCCTATGCCAGATGGGGAGGCATGGCTCGCCATTGAGCAACATCCTGGTACTTGCCGTGGATAGCAGAATGGAGACCAGCTCACGGAACCTGGGGCCACACCCTATCTTGCGAAGGACCTCCATGAGGAACCCCCATGAGACAGAGTCAAACGCCCGAGCTATGTCTAGGTTGAGCATCACCCGCGGCTCCTTCCTCCCGTGCAAGAACTTAGCTGTCTGCTGGACCAACATAAAGTTGGCGTGGATGCACCGCTTGCGAATGAACGCACATTGGTTAACGATCCACTAGCGACTCCATCCAGGGGCATGGACATGTATGCCGCAGTGCCCGTCATCAAGCTTGAGGTCGGTGCTCCTCTCGTTGTTGTCGGCGCCGGCATACCCACCAAATACTCAACATCGAGGTTTGAGCAGGCGCACAATTCTCTGGCACAAGCGTGCACAATTCAGTGTCCACCATCAAGCTTGAAGCTGGCCTGCCTCCCATGCCTCCCATCGGTGTTGGCATGCCCGACGAAGCACTCGTTATCGAGCTTGAAGCTGGAATCCAGGTTAGAGAAGCACTCATCTCGCGGGAACAGCCGGGCACACCTGCAGATGTTCCACGAGCCAGCTAGTAGTGCTACTCGTATCGTTGTTGGATATTTTGGGATATTCACTTTGGCTCATAGAAGCATTTGCTTTCGTTGTGTGAATCAACATTTTGAAGTGTCAAAAAATTCTAAAGTAAAAATTTTCATGTACATCTACATATTTTATATTCGTACACAAGTTTTTAAAAAAAAACTAGAAAAAATTGTGGCTCCTGTAAAAAAGACAAATTTTGATGTTATAACACGACTATACAATTTTTTGTCTTTTTTGTACACGCCACATAAAATGTTGTTTCTCCATGAAAATTTGTGCACTAACATAGAATGTCACGATGTACACCAAAAAATTTATGTCAGAATTTTTTGACATTTTTAAAATTACTTTTTAATTATTTTATATAATGGGAGTATTTGTTCCTATGAGCTAAAACGCCACCTCCCGATGTTTTGTCTAGTGTTTATACCTATGTAATAGATATAGGTTGTAAGATCGTGAAATAAATACAAGTTAATAACTGGTGCGATACACACCTGTGACGATCCAATTGCTTTTGTGTACGCGTGAGTTGTTTCAGCGCTACTACAGAATCGATCAATCGACTAGTACGTACTAGCTACCTTGGTACGTGCATACAGGTAAAACTAGCTGAAATCGAACGAGGTGCTTGTATAGCTGCTTAATTAGGTGCTAGCTGAATCGAGCATACGTGCAAATCGCGGCGCAATAGAGGTTCGTGTGTATGTGCGTCGCGCTAGAAGATCTTCGTCGACGATCGCGAGACTACAATCGGCGGCAGGGGCTGGCACATAGGAAGGCCTCGTCCGCTGATATTGCACAAAATCATGCCAGGCAGCTCATCCATCGGACTGAAACCATAACAATGTGTATGCCGAGCTCTAGTTAAAATAGCCGGCTATAGCCGATAGCCGCGATTTTTTTTTGAAACTATGAAAGGCTATAGCCGGGCTATAGCGGGCTATAACCATATAGCCGATTTGCTAAATAATGAAAAAAATTAGCCAACAAATAATCATATATATCAATAATTCACAAATTAATAACATAATAACATCTTCACATACAAGATACACATAATAGTTCACACATAGTTAAATATATAGTTTTGTCTAAATATTACAACATCATTACGTAGTTTAGGACATAGTTATGCTGCCGCTCGGCTTGGTGGCTATTTCGTCAAGCAAATGGGCTGGTCGACTGAAATTTTTGGTCCAAAATTTTGGAACCATTGAGCGGGAAGTTAGCGGCTGTACGGCTAAACTAAGGCTAAATAGCTTTAGCCGAGCTATTAGCGGCTATTTCTATTTTAGGCTCTAAAGCCTCTAGCTATAGCCGCAGGCCTCGCGAAAGGCTATATAGCCGGCTATTTTAAACAGATATGCCGAGTAATTCGTAGTACTCCGCTGTGCTATGCTTTTTTGTTGATCTCATGGTCCATGGCACATGCAGTTTTGCATGAACCACACGCATGGTTCACCATTTTTGCAGCTGAACGGACAAGGAAAGAGTAAGCAGATTGAAAAGTCAAATGGAACCGTCCAGCATAACTGTAGGTTCAGCTGCAGTTTCAATGGTTGTTACACATGTTAAGTATCATGTTCATTCCGTTGGTCGAACCAGGAGGGAGCAAAATGCTTAACGGTTCAAGACGCCGCCGCACCACCGTGAATGGAATGCAAGCGCCAGCTCTTTATGGAACATGCATGTCTGTAATCTTAAACGAAGTTTCGAGTGTATTACCATTGATGTTGCAATTACATTAGTACAAGAGAAAATGTACCACAATGTATTTGCTTTTGAACGAACTGTCGTATGTAGGATTAGGAACTATCTTCTATATTACCGTTCATATTGCAATTACAGCTAGAAGCACTTGAGCATTCTAACGTCTCCAAACAGGGAGGTAGCAGGCGTTAAGTTGATCCCTTGCCAGCTATGGGAATCTTGATCCCTTCATTTTTTTGCTCACTATATCGGATGGCCAAAAGGGGCTGCATAGCTAGCTATGCGGGTAGCAAATCCGGCAGCACAATGGCTCAATGGTTTGTAGGATCTCAACCATAGAATAATAAAATAGCTAAACGGTTTCTTCCTATCTACAACAACCAAATGAATTATCGGATAAGTAATAAAACAGTACAACAAAAATGATTTGTCGTATCTAAATTATGAAATGGTAAAATGACTAAATGATTTGCCGGATTACAACAGCCAAACGTTTGTCAGATCTAAATCATAAAACAGTACAATGAAAAAATGATTGGTCATATTTAAATCATAAACAGTAAAAGGACAAATAATTTGTCAGATCAACGGTACAAAGGCCTAAACAGATCTCAACTTCTCCCCAGATTGCCTGGAAGATGCCACTGATGTGTATGGAAGGGAGACGTGCATGATTAATCACTAAAGGGACAAACCGACCTCATCCCCCCAAATATGGATCAGAAGTGTCAGTCGTAATGCAACAATATGTGAAATGGATAGAGTTTGCTGGATCTACTTCATAAAACACTATGATGATCAAAACGGTGATAAGTATCGCCCAAGATGACCTTACACCACACAAAGATTGTACCTCCTTCGAATCTATGAGGATGCATGGTCAAGAAAAATATATGGGGATATAATACACGATTTGTGCCACTGACAACAACCATCACTCCTATGCCTATTGCAGAAACACATATGCTAGTACATGCCATAAAAGACAAATAAAAGAGTCTCACCATGCACTGCTCCCCTCAAGCTTATGCACAAAATCAGCCACCTCGTCGAAGTTCACGCATGGCTTGTCCCTGCACACACACAACAACCAATCTCCAAGCAAAGAATCAAACAGCTGATTACATAGAACATGGCAAGCGAGCCAGCAGGGAAAGCACACTTACAACTGCTTGGCGAGCTCGCCTTCCTGGCAGAAGAGGGTGACGATCTCGGCAACGAAGTTCTGTTTGCTCCCATCCTGGAGCAGAAGCTGCTGCTGGAACTGCTCGTCCAACAAACCCTAACCCAGAAAAATAAAAGCAAAGCAAAAAACATCAAATTCTCCAACACTATCAAGTTACTCATCACCTAAGGAGAAACTAAAACTCCGCATAGATGGCAATAAAATAGTAAAGCCCTCACCATGCCGAACATCCTGGCTTCATAACAAAGGGTGCCGAGCTTCATCGCAGCCGTCATGGATTCCTGAAGCGGGGACTCAAGCTAGTGAGGAGGAAGTGAGGAGAGGAGGGGCGATGCGGAATAGTAGGAATGGATGGTGATTGGGACTGACCAGGTGTGTTATTTATAGAGGAATTGGACTCCCAAGCCACCCAACTTACACACACACAGCAGGTTGCAAGTCGAAAGTTATCCTCTTCCTTCTATTTATTGCTCACATTTATTATTTTTTTCATAACACAACCCTTTTTTATTGAGAAATGCCAAGCTTAGATTTAATTTTCAATTATTGTTAGATCATTTAGGCCTTTAGTATATTTGACTGGTCAAATGTAGGCATTGTTTCATTGGATACCTTTTATTTGCCTATCTAAATCTAGAATATACTTTTGCGCAATAACAATAGGAAAACAGTTCTCATTTCAGAATTGTAAGTTTTAATTGCTTATTTGTGTGAGATCAATAAGTCTTATGTAGTTTGATTGGCATGGCATAGGAAGAGTTCCGTTCCATACATTTTAAGCCTTAAACCATGTCGATTGTTTATAAATCACTAGAAGTTTCTACTTAATATGATTGATACTTAAACATCAAGGGGGCAGTTTTATTGGATACCTTTTATTTTCACTTGGAGCCCTTAATTTTATTGTCTCTGCCAAGTTATACTTTCATTGGAGGATACCTCTTGTGTAGTAGCTTTATTCACTTGTTCTTATTCACTTGTTCACAGCTAAGAAGTGGTTTTATTATGCAGTTAAATTTGAAGAACACATACTCCACCTCTCAAAGTGCGCCAACATGATTAGTAGCATACAGATGAAACATATGCATGTGCTAAATATGGTGAATGGTTAGATATTACTATTTTTATGACTCTGCTATAACATTTCGAACTAAGATTCATCAGTTCGTATAATGAGACAAAAAAATATTGTAGATGACACAAAAAAATATAGTATAGATAAAGTAACTACCATGTCACCGCCAGTATCAGAGAATGAGGCAGACGTGCACAGCCAAACAGGATTTGTTTTTGCCATACAGAAATCGGGATGGGGTTCCGATCAGATGGCGGCAATACTATCCTAGTGGCGTGTCTTGTCCCGACACGAGGATCTTGTGATGTTTTCTTAATTACTGTAACTAGCCAACATGTGAGCGGGGAAAATGTTCAATTAAGAACATGGTAGCTAGATTGCTGCGGGTTGTAATTGGTTCCTATTAGAAATACGACAATATCCGTACAACATGAGTAAAAAATTGGAATCTCCATACAATATCAATACCGTTGAGCGCACTTTTTAAAATTCAATCAACACATTTAGATTCATCAATATCACATTTCTAGTATTATTTATAAACAGTACAAAAATATGGACATTTGTTTCTTTATAATAGGTAAAGTCTCATGGTTCAATTATCATTATGAATATATCATGGTAGACATAATGGTGACCAAATAAGAGCTACAAACACATATATTCACCTCACAAGAAATTAGATATGATTTTGAACTAATCATAAATTATATGATCCTGCAAAGTGAGAAGTGAATGGGAATGAAGATAAACCTTTCTTCCACAATGACTTAAGGAAACGATTTCTTTAATTTATCATTATAAAAATCAGTTAATATTGGGGTTAGTGGTTTATTATTATTTAATTTATTTGATGGTTGGGATAACTATATGGACCACCCTTCATATTTCCCTTTTTATTTTCTTGGAGGCTTTTACGGTCTAACTCATTAAAAGTAAATCGTGCAATGTATATATTCATATCAAATGGCACCTGGCATGCATATGTCCAAAATAAGGTTAGTACAAAATACGTGTCTACTGACATTAATGGACCCAGGGTATTGCATGCACATGTAAACTAAAACGTATGTTCCCAATTAAATTGACTATCTATATTGTCATGATTTTTTTTTTTGAAATGGGGTGACCCCCTGCCTATATTGTCATGAATGGTATAAGGAATTTTTGAATTTTCTTTGAAGTGCACAAATACATGTGTGCAAATTCTACTGCTACTTTATTGATAGAGACAAGATGCCAGCAGCATTCGAGGAGTATTTGAAGCTTGGCAAACATAGGCCTGTACCTAGTTAATAATCTTGTCCAATTGTGCAAAGAGAGGAGATGATTGTTGGGTTTGTCTGAAGCAAATCAGTGAGCCGGCATCATAGCTTGCAACCTTGGCTAAAAAGATAAGAGATCAAACAAGCGGACAGCAGAGCAAAAACTATTACAGACAGGTGAGTAGTCAATAGTTTGGCCGGTTAATGACACATACCACTTGACGGATCACAATTGGGCCTAGGCCGGTCAGTACTGACTTATCACCAGTGACGGACGACATTACTGATTCGTTCTTACTTGTGGCGGTCAGTACTTACTTATGCTCGATTTTTTGCCCTTTTAGGCCATATATACTTTCTGAACAAGTAGGTAGAAACGAGGATGTGCTGGATTATGGCAATGAATTAGTGAATTAAGTAGTCAATAAAAATGATTAAAATCTAAGAAAAAACATGGATGCATTGGTGAAGCTATGATCGGTTGGCTTGATGGGGTGGCCGCCGCTTTTCCCGATTTCTGCAACGGCCAAGAAGGACGCGTTTTTCTCCTTTATCAAAAAAAAAAATGCACCCACACTAGTGTATAGAGTATCCTCGGTAGCTTTCTTTGCTAGTTTAAGGAACAACATTTTTCTGCTAATGCATCAGCTTCAGTGCGATGACATCTTTGCATTATTGCATATACACATGCTTCTTGAATTAGTAGCAGAGTAGGCTTCGTTTTCCTCTCAGTATGAATTGGAGCTAGTGACATGAGGAGAATCGAGAGCTTTGCTTGTGTGACTGTTTCAGAAGAGGCTGCCAGAGATCACCTGTGCAGCCAAATGGGAAAATGTCAGACAATCCAGTTCCGTGCTCAGATTGCAGTGGTTGCAGGCTTATGGCGGCAATTGCGATGATCGTTCTTGAGCGATGCTTCTGGTAGCATAAAAAAGCTTCCAGAAGTTGATCTCGGCCTTCTAGTATGTCCATCACTTACATGCAAACTCAGGGGTACAATATATTGTAAATAAAGCATCCAAGTTTTCCGGTATCCTCCATGTCCGACAGGTTGCTGAGAGTGTTACCTCATCAGTTCATCCAGGTATTGAACTGTTTCCATATACCAGCTAGCACAGAACCAGCATGATATTTCTGCACTCTAGAAGAATCCGTAGGCACGAAAATCACACTCGAGACTGAATAGAAAATAACCTGAACTGAGGAATTCTACAGCAATAACATTTCCCCCAACACAACATAACTTGAAATTAGAATAACACACAATGTTCTCCACAACAAACAACCACAGCCGATACACTGGCCGACGCATGACTCTGTCGACATTACACTGCTTCTGCACTCCTACGACCGAAACTGGCTTGCCAGAACTAAGCAGCCAGATTAACCATTGACGATCCGCAAAACGACGGCGGATGATTGTTATTTGACCACTGAGAATTAAAAATGACACTGCCGATAGTAACACAGATATCGGCGACGCTAAATGACCAGTTTGCCGATAAGCAGCTTCAGGCGACCTCACAGAAGCAAATGTTGTTCTACAACTTCAAAGGCAGTAGTGCCGTCCCAACATGTGGCTCTCACTTTGTTGCTCCGGCTTGCTGCTGCTCCAGCTGCATTGAAAAACAAAATATCAAGACAGTTGCATCAAGTCTATCAATGCTGTGAGAAATTGAGAGGTCAAAAATTTTAGTAAACAGTAGTGCAACATGAAGCTAGGATTCAGATATCACATGTACCCAAAACAGTTCAGTCAACAAAGGTTTTCAACTGCAAATGTTACAGAGATTTACACAACAATAGATGAAGATGCCGTATCCAAGCTTGTTTACCTTGCACGAATGTTACTACTAGTAATTTAATGTCTGTAACTTCATCAACATGATTTTCATTTTTTGTTATGCAGCAAACTAAGTGGATTGATTTGATTGCATCCTGTCTTTTGTCCAGTTTAATATTTTGCGTATAGAAGAATCTTTGGAATATTTTTCCATTGAAGATGGCCAACCCAGTTTAGTGCAATATTACTGAGAGTTCCACACGAGTTTTAGAAAAAGTACGGTAAATACCTGAAGCATATCCTTAAACTTGCCGCTCACTTCATCGAAAACAACCCTCAGAGTATCCAGTGTCTTCAGGCACCTGGCAAGGAAAACAATTCAGTAAGTTATGAAGCTCTTTCCCATTAGCAGCTAACGAAAGGAGCAAATTCATAATTGGCTACTACAAATTTACTCTAGAAGAATAAATATTTCCACGGACAGGATTATCATAAAAGTTTCGGAAGGAAAGCCTTGTGAATGTCCTCCTGAACATACTTCCTAAACAAAACATACAATCTAACGGAGTAGAGGGTTAACTATAACGAAAAATAACAACTCTATTCTGGAAGTAGCATCAATTAGAAGATTGAAACATCAACCAGTTATAGGTTTATTTACTGGATAGCTGTGCAATATTCAGAGATGATAGCAACTTAGTTTCACTTTTAAAGATTTAAATGTTATTATAATTCCTTGTTCAGTAAAGAAGGCCCAGGTGTTTGCAAACATGTGTAGTAGTTTTCAATATTTAGTATAACATTCTTAAAGTACACATTTGAGTACAAAATTGTACTGTTACACTCTTAACCCACCAAGCTCAGTAGACTCAGCTAAACCTTTCGTGCCTTTATAGACTGAATATTTTAGCAGTTTATAAAAGTAATGAACATGCAATTGGATCGATAAATACTCTGAAAAAATTAAAAACAAGGCCATTACAGTAGATGAGTAGATAAAACTAGGCAACATTCACTATAAGAATTCAAATAAGACGCTGATAGAAAATACAATACTATGCCCTAGTGATACAAGATACTAACCCATCTCTGCTCTTCTCCTTGCAAAACTCAAGGAACTGAATGCAGGTATTCTTCACTCTCTTAGCACCAACACTGCAACATGCAATACTATACATCAGGCAAAAGGTTTGTCAGATCTAACTATAAAACAGTACTACGACAAAATGATTGGTCGGATTTAAATCACAAAATAGTGAAACGACAAATAATTTGTCAAATCTAATCCATGAAATGGTACAACAGCCAAACGGATCTCAACTTCTCCCTGAAATACTTAGAAGATGCCACTGATGTGTACGGAACGGAGATGTACATGATTAGTCACTAGAAGGGACAAACATACTTCATCCCTCCCCATATGGATGGGAAGCAAAAGGTTTGTCAGATCTAACTATAAAACAGTACTACGACAAAATGATTGGTCGGATTTAAATCACAAAATAGTGAAACGACAAATAATTTGTCAAATCTAATCCATGAAATGGTACAACAGCCAAACGGATCTCAACTTCTCCCTGAAATACTTAGAAGATGCCACTGATGTGTACGGAACGGAGATGTACATGATTAGTCACTAGAAGGGACAAACATACTTCATCCCTCCCCATATGGATGGGAAGCGCCAATATTAATGCAACACTACGTGAAATAGATAGATTTGCCGGATCTACTTCATAAAACACTGATGATCAAAACGACGATAAGTCTCCCCCAAGGTGACCTTACGCCTTACAAAGAATCTACCTCCTTCCAATCTACGGATATAGCATGGTCAAGAAAGATCTACGGGGATATAATACCCGATTTGCACCACTACTAACAACCATCACTCATATGCTATTGCAGAAACACATATGGTAGTACAGGACATAAAAGACAAAGAAAAGAGCCTCACCTTGCACTGCAACCCTCAAGCTTATGCACAAACGCAGCTACCTCGTTGAAGTTCACGCATTGCTTGTCCCTGCACACACAGCAACCGATCCCAAGCAAAGAGTCAAACAGTTGATTACACAGACCATCGCAAGGGCGCCAGCAGAGGAAGCACACTTACAGCCGCTTGGTGAGCTCGCCAATGGTCCGCTCGCCGTCCTCGCAGAACATGGTGATGGTCTCGGCAAAGAAGTCCGGGTCGCTCTTGTTCTGGAGCAGAAGCAGCTTCTGGAACTACTCGTCCAACAAACCCTAACCCAGGAAAATAAACGTAAAGCAAAAAACATCAAATTCCCCAACACTATCAAGTTACTCATCCACCTAAGGAGAAACTAAAACTCCGCACAGATGGCAGTGCAGCGCTCACCGTGCTTAACATGCTGGCGGCACAACCAAGGGTGCTGAGCTTCATCGTGGCTGCCATGGCTACTTGAAGCGTCGACTCGAGCTAGCGAGCAGGAAGTAAGTGAGGAGAGGAGGGGCGATGCAGGAACAGTAGGAATGGATGGTGATTGGGACTGACCGGGTGTGGTATATATAGGGGAATTGGACTCCCAAGCCACCTAACTTACACACACACACACCGCAGGTTGGAAGTGGACAGCTATCCTCTTCCTGCTATTTATTGCTCCCATTTATTATTTTTGTCATAACACACCCCTTTCTCAATGAGAAATGCCAAGTTTAGAATTAATTCTAAATCATTATTAGATCATTTTGGCCCTTAGTCTATTTGACTGGTCAAATGTAAGCATAGTTTCATTGGATACCTTTTATTTACAAATCAAATATTAGAAAAAAAATTGCGCAATAACAATGGGAAAAAACAGTTCTCAATTTAGGATGTTAAGTTTTAATTGTTCTATTTTTTGTGAGATGATTAAGTCTTAAGTTATATGATTGACAGGGCGTAGGAACTTTTAAGCCTTAAACCCATTAACCGTATTAAATGTTCCTACTTAATATGATTAATGCTTAAACGGTGTAGGGGAAGTTTTATCAGATACCGTTTATTTTCATTTGGAGTACTTAATTTTACTGTCTAGGCCAAGTTATACTTTCATTGGATACCTTGTGTAGTAGCTTTATTGATTTGTTTACAACTAAGAGGTAGTTTTATTATGCATTTAAATCTGAAGAACACATGTTCCACCTCCCAAGGCATGTCAACAAAACAATAGTAGCATACAAATGAAACCTATGTACGTGCTTAATATTGTGAATGGTTAGCTATTACTATATATTTATGGCTGTGCTATAACATTTCAAACTAATTAAGAGTCATCGATTAGTATAATGTGATAAAAATGTTGAGAGATAAAAAAAAATATGAAATATTATAGATGAAGTGATTACCATGTCTTGTTACGACACGACGAGTATCAAAGAATGAGGCAGCTAGAGAAAACGTGTGCATCCAACGGGAATTTTGTGGCACCCAACTAATTCAGTTCCGGAGACGATTGTTGGATTTGTCTGAAGCAAAGCAAAGAAAAGCAAAGAGCTGGCATCATAGCTTGCAACCTTGGCTAAAAAGACTAGAGAACCAACGAGCGGACAGGAGAGCTTGCAACCTTTGCTTTTTAACCATCTGCCAACCTATTTGGATGGTCATATATACAGCTTTTGTTTCCACATGTGCTCATTACTGTTCATACAATGACAACCACTCCTTTCTTTCTTTCTAGTCTAGTATCTCTCATGTGAAGTCAGTGCGGCGGAAGAAAAAAAACACGGTTGTTCAGTCCGTTTAAGCTTATAGAGACTAAATATATATTTGGCTAGACGTCCGATAAATTGACCTCCCAGGGTGTAAGAACTATTGTGGGCTAGGCCCATCAATAATTTCTGGATAAAGTCCCAATGGTCCACCTGGGTGTGGCAAGTGGTGGAACAAATTTAGTCACAGTTTATATGGCGGACCTAAGTTCACCCAAGAAGCCATCGCCATGACCTGTCGTGGCGGCTACCCTGGCAAGATGGATGGTGCGGCAAAATAGATTACATCCCCTCCGGGGGTGACCAAGATTAATGTTGATGTTGTTGTCTCACATAATGGGAAAGGGTGTCATTGGGGAGTTCCGACCATTGGGGCTTTTCCTCATGACCATGATGGCTCTTATATGTGCTCTTCAGCTATGGTCTCCGTGATCCAGCGATGCTTGTACTAGTATAGAATAGTATGCCACTGAGCCCACATCACTAATTGGCCTTAAGACACTCGTCAAACCTCGACATGTGCCTATTTAGGCAGCAAAAACTATTACGGACAAGTGTAGTCAGTAGTGTGGCCGGTTGATGACACATACTGTCATTAATGGACGCAGGGTGTTAAATGAGGTGAGTACGAAATACATGTCTACTGTCATTAATGGACGAAGGGTATTACATGCACATATATACTAACGTATGTTCCCAATTAACTTGAGTACATAATACTTATCAAATGTCATGAATGACGTAAGAATTTTTTGAATTTCCTTTGAAGTGCACAAATACATGTGTGTTTGTGACTGCAAATTCTACTACTGCTTTATTACCAGAGACAAAAAAGATGACAGAAGTATTCGATGAGTATTTGGAGCTTGGCAAACATAGGCCTGTACCTAGTTAATATTCTTGTCCAGTTCTGCAAAGACAGAAGACCATTATTGGATTTGTCTGAAGCAAAGCAACAACTCAGCATCATAGCTTGCAACCTTGGCTAAAAAGACAAGAGACCCAACGAGCGGACAGCAGAGCTTGCAACCTTTGCTTTTCTAATCACCTGCCAGCCTATTTTGATGGTCATATACATGCATCTTTCTTTCTAGTCTAGTATCTCTCATGTGAAGTCAGTGTGGCGGAAGAACAAAACACCTTTGTTCGGGCCGTTTAAACTTCGTGCTCCAGTGTCCTTAAGCATCGGGAGGCCCTGCCAAGCCTTTTCTCCTTCTGGGCCACTCCCACCTCACTCTCAATGCCAGGCCTTGTAGTCTCAAGTTTTTTACTCCCAGACAACCAAAACAATGAGTTTTGCTTATATTGTTCCAAGATAGCAGGCATTGTCCACCTTGCACCTTCTTTCCGGGCCAAAAAAAAGCTCTCAGACTTTTACCTATCTCCTCAAAACGGCAAATTGGAGCATCAGCGAAAAGCAGTTGATGTACCGGCCTCGCCATCAGCACGGATTTAATCAATGTTAATTTCCCTGCTCTGACAGTCATGCACCTAAGCCAAGCTGGGACCACGTTAATCGCTGCATCTAACATAGGTTGTCACTCAGATCTCGTGATCGGCCTGACAATCTGGGTGTTACCTTTACACTCAACTGGATGACATTTAGTCCTTGGTTTCTTGTACCTTTGCTGGCACAATTTTTAATGGGACCTTATACTTATGGTGATCTATGTTAGGCTATAAATAACTATGCATGCCTAGCAAGAATTCTTCTGCAACTTGCTCTATTGCTTGTTAAGAAGCTGATGTTCGTTTAGCTCCTGCAAGAATTAGATGATAACAAAAATGGGAAAAAAAATTGCCTATGATTTACTGCTATTAAACGAATTATTGTTTGTTTCCATTTATGATTTCGTATTGCTAATACATGAATGATGGATACTCGTATAAGCGCTACCTATATAGTTGAACTAGGAACTTGTGCTGTGCTATTGGGCCTCTGATTTGTTTTCAAGATAGGCATTTCATTCACAAATCGATTGTCTGAATTAGCATGAGAAGTGTAACATGTGAGCTGGTGCATGTGCATGACTTGCTGAGTCGTATTTAATTAGGATTGCTCCATGCTCAAAGCAGCCACTAAGAGTGAATCCCAGCTCTGAATCCATGCTTAATAAGGGTTTAACTATACATTCTAGTATCTTGTATGGTGACATTATCATAAAGTTGATCTCGCACCTTTATCTCACACCATTTGCTTTAGCACAATACCTAGCATGAACGTTCGTGTTTTGATGTGGGGTGGCCTTCGGACACCTCCACACCAAGACCAACAAGTCCCCCAAGTGGACCGATGACGCGAGCCCGAGTCAAAGCGCTACATGATAAGGTGAACTCACTCCTCACTACCCTTGATCTTGATACCCCATTGGATGGACTGCTACCTCAGGCCGATATGCTTTGTGTTATCAGATATGAACCTCGAGAGAAGGACGTCGCAGCAGACCCGAAGATGGACAAGGAAGGAGGAGGAGAAGAGTGGCCGCCGAAGGACGCCCCTCCAGGCACCGGCACTGCCGGCCTGCTCACCCCGGCACTGCCGGCCTCAAGCCCCCGGCACTGCCGGCCTGCTCACCCCGGCACTGCCGGCCACCAGACCCCGGCACTGCCGGCCCTTCCAGCTGAAGACGCGACCGGCGGCCTCGCCAGCTTCGAACCACGGCATCGCTTGGGCCCCACCGGCACTGCCGGCCAATCATCACCGGCACTGCCGGCCAAGCCCCTGTTGACTTCATCTCAACCGTTGATTTCGCATCTATGGACCAGGATAATTTATGTAGTGCCGATTTTACCCCTGTACGAATCTGGACCTATAAGTACCTCACCCCTTCCCCCAGATTAGGGTTAGACTTGTTTTGAACTCAAACCTACCTTTGAGCTTAGTCTCCCTTGGGTATCATCCCTCTGTAATCAAGGCACCTTGGTTGTTGACTTTGATCTTGTTGAGTGAGATTCTAGTACAAGTTACTCTCTCCCTCACCAAGCTCTTCCTCTCCAACCCCAATCTCTCTCCGGAATTCTCGCCACGTGCCTCTTCCTCGGAGATTCTATTGGCGTGGTCCATCGAGCCACGGAGGTAAGCATCGGGTGTATCGGGTTGGTGTGCGTGCGTGAGTCTCGGAGTTCCTCGTGTTCGTCGTGTTCTTCGTGTTCTTCGCGCTCTCCCACCTCTTCCCTTGGATTTCGGGGTCAAGCTGCGAGATCGGGCCACACACGGGGTCTTAGACCTCATCATATGGTATCAGCAGCTCTTGGTTACCGCAGATCTGACCCTCCACCCACCCGATTTCGTTTCTAGAAAATTTCCAAAAAAAAAAAAAAAGCCCCAAATTGCCTTTTGACCGATCTGTGATTTGGTTGCGTTTTGAGTGGTTTTGATCCATGGATTTCGTGCCCCTCTGGTTTATCTACGTTTTCCCCACTTTCTAGACCTCAATTCCATCGATTTCTGACGTTTTGGTCGAATTTGGGCCGCTTTTCGCGAAGAACAGCTCGAGCTGTTCGTCAGGGAACGGCACTGCCGCCCCCATCAGGCCGGCATCGCCGCCCGGGCCGGCCTTGCCGCCGCATCCAGGCCGGCACTGCCGCCCAGGCCGGCACTTGCCGCCCGATTCAGGCCGACCTGCCGCCGTGGGACCAGCCAAGCTCGGCCAGCCACATTTCGACCACGTCTTCACCTTTGTGTTTGCTTGTTCGGTTTGAGTGCCTTGTGTGTAAATCTAACCCGCAGCTACGACGCAAGCGACGACACTCTCGGCACCCCGACTTGCCAACGTACTCTTGATCCTTCCACCATATTGCAAGTTGTGTGATCATCACCGCCTACGACACATTGAGGTATAACTTGCAATTCCTCGTTCCTTTTGCGATCCAACCCTCCCGAGCATTGCTTGTTTAGTGTTGCGAGACATTGCACGTGGCCCCGCATTGTGAGGTGTGTGTGTCGTGTTGAGTAAAGCATCCAAGCAAACACTCGTGTGGCAAGATAGCAAAAGCGAGGCTCACACTAACATAGTGTGTGAAAAAGCCCCAAAAACACAAAAAGAGTGCGAGTAGCACCATACATCCATACGCCCATACATACAAAAGTGTCCACGTGCCACCAAAGATACAACCGAGTGCAAGTGCCACCATATACAAAAGAGAAAAAGCTTTTAAGCAAAGAGAGATACGAGAAGAGAGGCCGCGTGTGAATCTTGTTGTCTCTTCCTTTGCAACCGAAGCTTTGGCTCTCCTTGTGTTAGTGTGACACCGAGCACTTATACATACACTTTTCCGCTCACTTTTGGTTGCACTAACCCCGCTTATCTCGTGTGTGTGTTCCACAACTTTTCCGTGTTTTCGTGATCACCATTTGGACATTTAATTTTTGGACCTCACCCACTTTTAACAACATACTCGATCTTGGATTTGTCTTTTGGCTTTCCACAACACTCGCCTAACACCATATTTGCTAGCTTTTGCGTGTGGTTTTGCGTGTGTCCCCGATACACTTGATCTTGCTTTCGGCTTGGTTGATTGCCTCAATACTATCTTACCTTGGTAAGAGTGCGAGGTAGTCTCCTTCCACTAACATACACAACATAGTTCTTGTCTTTCCATCATGGATAGGAACGGAGATACCTCAAGGGATGATGAAGTCCTTCGCAACACCGAGAGGTTGGTGACTCAACACAACCTATGGACGCATCGACAAGAGTTCAAGGAGCAACTAGCCCTCTTCGAGACGCGCATCGATGAGCAATACGATGAGGTGGCTCACAACTTCTCCGCCGTGAACCAAGACTTGGCTCTTCTTCGTGAAGCTACGGACAACTTGAATGGCCAAATGGCGGCTAATGATGCAAACATGGAGCGGCGCATGGATAGCCTCGAGCGCGCCATCACCAACTTGGGTCGTCATCGTCGACACCGCTCTACTTCCTCTTCATCAAGCTCGCCACAAGATTACTATTCTCATGGTGGCCTTTCGTCCTCAAGCTCTTCCTCAAGGCATGAAGACCATCATCGACCTCATCGCCCACATGCTCGTCATGAAGACTCTCGCTCCAACTCTAGGCGTGGAGAAATACATCGCCATGCTCGTCCACATGAGCGTCCTCCACAAGACCAAGTCCTTCAACAAGATCGTCACCAAGCGGATCGCCATGCCCACCATGGGCGTGACGACCAACCCCAAGACCAAGGTCCTCAAGATCAACCTCGGTGAGATCTCCGCCGCCACCCTCGCCATGACCAACGTGGACGAGGAGAGCCACACCATGATCAAGATGAGAGACCCAATTTTGAGCATCGTCATCAACCACGACAAGATCTTCAACCACATCCTCACCGTGAACCAAGTGAAGCAAGTGTGCATCTTCAACGCCAACCCAATGCTATGGTTGGCCGTAGAAGACCTCCTATTCCACCTCTAGCCGCAAGAGATGAAGGCGCCCTTCCTCGTAGAAGAAACTTGGAGGATGAAGAGAACATGTATGGCAAACTCAAGTTCAACATGCCCAAGTTCAAAGGTGAAGACGACGCCGAAGCCTACCTCTCATGGGCACTCAAGGTGGACAAAATCTTCCGCATCCACAACTACTCCGGTGCCAAGAAAGTGGCTATGGCATCACTCGAGTTTGAAGACTACGCCAACACTTGGTGGGAGCAAGTCCTCACTCTTCGAGAAGAAAAGGGTGAACCTCCTATTGACACTTGGGAAGATATGAAGAAGGAGATGCATGCTCGCTTTGTCCCCGCACACTACATGACCGACCTCTTCAACAAGCTCCAAAAGTTGAAGCAAGGCACCAAGACCGTTGAGGAGTTCTACAAGGAAATGGAGCTCACTATGATGCGAGCCAACATCCAAGAATCCGAAGAGCAAACCATTGCTCGCTTCTTCAATGGCCTCTCTTACCCCATCAAGAGGATAGTCGAGTTCCAACCCTACTCCAACATGGTTGAGTTAGTCCACCAAGCATCGAAGGCCGAGCGCCAAGTGATTGAGGACATCAAGTACTCCAAGGCCAAGACTTACTTTTCCTCAAAGTTCGCTACATCGACTACTCCTCCTACATCAACTCCTCATGCTACAAGTACCAAGGCCGACGCATCCTCTACACCGCCCAAGAAACCGACTATCCAAAGTCGCATGAAGCAAACGGTCTCCTCCACCGCCTCCTCTAAGGCATCCACGGGACCCTCTAGTGTCACTTGCTTCAAGTGTGGCACCCAAGGTCACAAATCGTTTGAGTGCAAGAACACCAAGGTTATGATCACTATGGAGGAGAATGGTGACATCGAGACTCTTGATGAGGATGAATATGAAGCCCTTGTGCAAGCCGCCGTGGAAAGTGAAGAAGCTTATGAGCAAGAATGTGGAGAAGATCCTCTCTTATGTGAGCATGACCCAAGTCCCTCACTTGTGGTCACAAGGGTGCTAACCACACAACCTCATGCTATGGAAGAGCAACGGTGTAACATCTTCCAAACCCGTGCCGGAATTGGTGGCAAGTCGATCAAGGTCATCATAGATGGTGGAAGTTGCCATAACCTTGCAAGCACCGAGTTGTGTGACAAGCTCAACCTCACTCTCCGCAAGCATCCTCACCCCTACCATATCCAATGGTTGAGTGACAAGGGCAACGTCAAGATACAACATACCGTCACCGTCAACTTCAAGATAGGCCCTTATGAGGACACCATCGAGTGTGACGTGGTACCCATGACGGTGTGCCACATGTTGCTTGGCCGCCCTTGGCAATATGACAAGAAGGCTATACATGATGGACTCTCCAACACATACACCTTCAAGGTCAACGACAAGAAGTTCGAGTTGCGCCCGATGACTCCTAGCCAAATCATCGCGGATAATGCGAAGGCTTTAGCGAGGGCACAACTCCGCACCCACCATAGTGAGATGAGAGGAGAGGGAGCGACCCACCACAAAGAGAGTGAGCGCCACAAGCCATACATGAGTGAGTCCAAGAGTGTCCTTCTAGCCACCAAGAGTGAGTGGAGAGAGCTCCAAGAGAACCCATCCACCATATTGCACTATGTGCTCATATGCAAGGGACCCTCGTCGGCGACTAACGACTTAACCAACATTCCTCCGTCTTTGTTGTCTCTTTTGCAGGAATTTCAAGATGTCTTCCCCGACGAGCTCCCTCATGGACTACCACCACTCCGAGGCATAGAACACCGCATCGACCTCATACCGGCGCCTCCGCTTCCAAACCGTGCCGCCTACCGCACCAACCCCGAAGAGACCAAGGAGATCAACCGCCAAATTCAAGATCTCCTCGCCAAAGGGTACGTCCGAGAAAGCCTTAGCCCTTGTGCGGTCCCCGTGATTCTTGTGCCTAAACCGGATGAGACGCAACGGATGTGTATGGATTGTCGCCCCATCAATGCCATTACCGTCCGTTACCGCCATCCCATTCCGCGTTTAGATGACATGCTTGATGAACTGAGTGGTGCCACGATTTTCTCTAAAGTCGATTTGCGTAGTGGTTACCATCAAATCCGCATGGCTATTGGTGATGAATGGAAAACGGCATTCAAGACCAAACTCGGTCTCTATGAATGGCTCGTTATGCCTTTCGGTCTTTCCAATGCTCCTTCTACTTTCATGCGCCTCATGAATCACATCTTGCGTCCTCTCATTGGCAAGAGCGTGGTTGTCTACTTCGATGATATTCTTATTTATAGCAAAAACCTCGAGGACCATGTGCAACATGTGAGAGAGGTCTTGTGCATCTTGCGCCATGAAAAGCTTTATGCTAACCTCCCCAAATGCACCTTTGCTCAAAACAAATTGGTTTTTCTTGGTTTCGTGGTTTCCGCTAAGGGGATTGAAGTTGATTCTTCCAAGGTGGAGGCCATCCATAATTGGCCTACCCCTACAAATGTTGGCCAAGTCCGAAGCTTCCATGGACTTGCCGGGTTTTACCGCCGCTTTGTGAAAGACTTTAGCACCATTGCTTGCCCTTTGAATGAGCTTACTAAGAAGAATGTTCCGTTTGTTTGGGGCAAGGCCCAACAAAATGCTTTTGATGAGTTGAAGAAACGCCTTACCGAAGCTCCACTTCTTGTTCTTCCAAATTTTGCCAAAACTTTTGAGATTGAGTGTGATGCAAGTGGGCTTGGTATTGGTGGTGTTCTTATGCAAGAGGGCAAACCCGTGGCATACTATAGTGAGAAGTTAGATGGCGCACGCCTCAACTATCCTATATATGACAAGGAGCTCTATGCTTTGGTTCGTGTTCTTGAAGTTTGGCAACACTATCTTTGGCCAAAAGAGTTTATCATTCATTCCGACCATGAGTCCTTGAAATATTTGAAAAGCCAACACAACTTGAACAAACGACATGCAAAATGGGTCGAGTTCATTGAGTCCTTCCCATATGTGATCAAATACAAGAAGGGCAAGGACAATGTTGTGGCGGATGCTCTTTCCCGCAAAAACACCCTTTTGCTAACTCGTTTGGATTTTCATGTTTTGGGACTTGAAGAGATCAAAGAACTCTATCCTGCCGATTCTTTCTTTGCTCCAATTTTTGAGAAGTGCTCCGTTGAGCGAGGAGTGGATGATTTCTATTTGCATGATGGCTATTTGTTCAAAGCTAACAAGATTTGCATTCCCGAGTCTTCGCCGAAAATTGCTTTTGCAAGAGTCACATGGAGGAGGTCTTATGGGTCACTTTGGTCGAGAGAAGACATATGCCATGCTCTCAACCCACTACTATTGGCCAAGAATGTACCGCGACGTCGAACGCCTTTGCCGCCGGTGCACCACATGCTTACAAGCTAAGTCTACCTCCAATCCCTATGGTCTTTATACCCCATTGCCTATTCCATATGCACCATGGACCGATATTAGCATGGATTTTGTTCTCGGATTACCTCGCACTAAGCATGGTCATGATTCTATCTTCGTGGTAGTGGATAGATTTTCTAAGATGGCTCATTTCATACCTTGCCATAAGAGCGACGATGCTTCACACATTGCTTCATTGTTTTTCAGGGAAATTGTTCGCTTACATGGAGTACCGCAAAGCATTGTGTCGGATCGAGACGTCAAGTTCATGAGTTATCTTTGGAAGACGCTCATGGCAAAGTTTGGAGTGAAGCTCTTATTCTCATCATCATCGCACCCGCAAACGGACGGCCAAACGGAAGTGGTCAATCGAAGCCTCTCCACCCTCCTACGCATCCTCGTGAAGAAGAACTTGAAGTCATGGGAGGAATGCATTCCACACGCGGAGTTCGCCTACAACCGCGCCAAGCACTCGACTACATCAAGGAGTCCCTTCATGGTCGTCTACGGGTTTGAGCCGCTCACGGCACTCGACATACTACCACTCCCCCTTCATGAGAGGACGAACATGGACTTCGCCAAGCGCGCCGCCGACGTGAAGAAACTACATGAAGAGACAAGGGCAACCATACAAGAACATGTGCTTCGTCAAGCTAACCGCCTCAACGCAAAGAAGAAGGAAAGGATATTTCAAGAAGGAGACCTCGTTTGGATCCACCTCCGGAAGGAAAGGTTCCCTCATGAACGCAACTCCAAGCTCAAGCCAAGAGGAGATGGCCCCTTCAAGGTCCTCAAACGCATCAACAACAACGCTTACGTCATCGACATTCCCACCTCCAAGTACTTGGTGAGCAACACGTTCAACGTTGCGGACTTATCGCCATATCATGAAGATGAGGAGGCACAAGAGTCGAGGACGACTCTTTCCCAAGGGGGGGGAGATGATGTGGGGTGGCCTTCGGACACCTCCACACCAAGACCAACAAGTCCCCCAAGTGGACCGATGACGCGAGCCCGAGTCAAAGCGCTACATGATAAGGTGAACTCACTCCTCACTACCCTTGATCTTGATACCCCATTGGATGGACTGCTACCTCAGGCCGATATGCTTTGTGTTATCAGATATGAACCTCGAGAGAAGGACGTCGCAGCAGACCCGAAGATGGACAAGGAAGGAGGAGGAGAAGAGTGGCCGCCGAAGGACGCCCCTCAGGGCCGGCACTGCCGGCCTGCTCACCCCGGCACTGCCGGCCTCAAGCCCCCGGCACTGCCGGCCTGCTCACCCCGGCAATGCCGGCCACTGCACTTCCGAAGCCGCGGCCTTCCACTGAAGACGCGACCGGCGGCACTGCGGGCCTCGAACAGGCACTGCCGGCCCCACCGGCACTGCCGGCCAATCATCACCAGCACTGCCGGCCAAGCCCCTGTTGACTTCATCTCAACCGTTGATTTCGCATCTATGGACCAGGATAATTTATGTAGTGCCGATTTTACCCCTGTACGAATCTGGACCTATAAGTACCTCACCCCTTCCCCCAGATTAGGGTTAGACTTGTTTTGAACTCAAACCTACCTTTGAGCTTAGTCTCCCTTGGGTATCATCCCTCTGTAATCAAGGCACCTTGGTTGTTGACTTTGATCTTATTGAGTGAGATTCTAGTACAAGTTACTCTCTCTCCCTCACCAAGCTCTTCCTCTCCAACCCCAATCTCTCTCCGGGAATTCTGCCACGTGCCTCTTCCTCGGAGATTCTATTGGCGTGGCCCATCGAGCCACGGAGGTAAGCATCGGGTGTATCGGGTTGGTGTGCGTGCGTGAGTCTCGGAGTTCCTCGTGTTCGTCGTGTTCTTCGTGTTCTTCGCGCTCTCCCACCTCTTCCCTTGGATTTCGGGGTCAAGCTGCGAGATCGGGCCACACACGGGGTCTTAGACCTCATCATGTTTGGTATTAGATCACTCAAGGTTTTCAGTTCTCCAACACAAACACAGATGCATTAGTAGCTGGGGTTAATAACAGACATATGGTATATATATATTGATATGCAAGGATGATGCCACTCTACTAAACATATGAGTTAACCGGAATCATTTAGAAAATTATATTATTTGAAGAAACAACAGTCAAAACATTTATCGTTCCTAGTCTAATTCCCATCTGAATTTATATCAAAATTTCAGTTCAGCTTGAAAAGATGGAATTCATAATGATTCATTCAAGAACTTGGGGAACTCAAGAGGGGAGAAAGGGCTGGAGAAGGTGGGACCTGAAGTCGACCATATCAGCATCTTTGCCACGGAGATCCCTTCAATATAAGGAAGGATAGAGACCACTGCCTTGGTACTCATATGATCAATAGATACACTGAAAACCTTGTCGATTTCATCATCCCTGGACTGGTCGTCAATCCCAAGACTGATCAGCCAACAGAAAATGTACCAGATGGGGCCTGTCCATACTCACAAGAGGGTACATCAGAGCACAGCAGCGTGGAAGGAGATCAAAGCTGTTGCAAGCCCACAAATCCTTGGACGTGACGGAGAAATCCGGGTGCCACTCCATGTCGCCCCTCTCCGATATCTTCAAAGTGTAGGAGGTGATGGTGAACCCAGTACCAGGTTTCATGGGCCCAAAAGCTCGCCGTCTTCACGGGAAATGTCGATGAACATTAGGCCAGCTTCAGTGACGCACACGCTGCGCTTCGTGTCAAAGAATGGGTTTGCCGACGTATCACGAGGATGGTCAGCAATGGGCAGCAAGAGGTAAACTAGCTTGGGCATTTCTTCGAACACGTCGCAGAAGAGAATTCCTCCTCGGTAGTAATTAACCCAGCACAAGAAGTTGCTGAAAGGGATCACCGTGTCAGTTTTCCAGTAGAGCAAATCCAGCAACTCATCCTGGCGATAGTGGATCTGTAGGTTCTGCATAACGTCTCACTTGCAATCCTGATGATAATCATCGGATAAACCGTAGCTTGGAGTTGCCAGAATGTCCAATGACATCCAGCGCCATGGCGAACTCCTCTTGGCCGCGGCGCAGGAGACCAAGGGTGTGGAGGTGAAACACGCGCGGCATAGTTAACTCTTTGACCAAGACTGGTTTCGTACACATGGGGATCCGTTTGAGCAGCAGCGGCGGCGGCTTGTGCGGCGAGGGGCACGCTCTGCAGATGAAGTAATTCTGCTGAAGATGCGGGAGGCGGGAAACCCCCGACATTACAGGATTGCAGTTGAGCCCGGGTCGAGGACGAGGACGAGGACGAGGACGAGGTCGCACGCGATGCCGATTGCGGGGTCGAGGCCGCCCGGGCCCGGCCACTGCACGTAGAGGCGGGAGATGGCCGGCGGCGCGGCGATGAGGAAGGCGACGTGGAAAGGGTCTCCCTGGAGGCGGAGGAGGAGGCCGTGAAGGGCGCGGCCTCGTCGTCGGCTGCCATGGCGATGGATTGCGAGGCTGGGTGTTAGGGTTTGCGAGGTGCCGCCCGGCCGAACGACGGAAAGGCCAGGCCCCAATGTACTTCCGGTACTCCCAAATCTGAAAATCTCATCATCAATAATAATGTCACAAAATAATTCAAAACGAAATTCAAAACACAACTCTAGAAACTAAAGATTGGGATATGATTTTGGCCTATTAACACTTCGGTGGTGGAATTTTCATTTTTGTTCCTCAATCTGCATATATCGAATTAGTTCTAAAACTCTTTCACTTTACCATGTTGATGTAATTCATAATTTTCAATATTTAAACAACTCAAATAGTATGGGTGCAGGAGGAGTTATACAACGCTCAAGATCTTGATAGGATCAGTACTAAGCAATGTTATCAATACCCGATACACACTATGGTATCACACGTCCAGCCAACGCTAGTTCCTATGTTGATCTAACAACCTCATATCTGCACGGACATATCAGCACATATCTCGTCCTCGCTAGCTGTGCCACATTGTCATTTTTCATAGTCATCACCAACTACTAAAGCATCCAAAAGACCTCATAATAAAAATATATAGTAGATCTATTAGATTTCCTCATCACTTTTCCCTTGTTGATCACTTTTGGTCACATGGTTATCGTCTACGACCATGACACCCAAACCTAGAACAACTGAGACGAAACCAGCTATTGTCCTTGCCGCTTTGTGGCGCCAAAAGGATCCATCAGAAGCAACAAGAAGGATCGACGGTCTCGATGCATGAAGACATTAAAACCTTATATCACAATTGGAGCTTGCAGTAGCTAGTAGCTGAGGTAGAGGAAGAATTAGTTAGTTTCTATTTTATGCAATATCTACAAGTATGTGAAATGAGATGTTTGATTTCATGCTAATTATAATCAACTCGTTGACCGTGTTGAGAGGAGCACTAAGTAATTTTACGATCTAGAAAAGACAAAAGTGATTAGATCTTTTTGTTAAATGTATATATTGTATATTGTAGTTTCCCTATATGTTAGGAGCTTCCTTCATATTTGCACCTATACATGTACTATATATTGTGGCCTTTGGCCCCCTGGTAATACAACAAGTCTACTAGAGCTCTCAGCTCAACCAGCCTCCATTTTCTTCAGTTGAACCTTGAGATGATAAGCAGATTTAACCGTGAACAAGCCCTGTTTTGTAAAGTTCCAAGCAAGATAGTCTTGTGTTCCAACACCACTAACATGAACTTGCAGTATATCTGCCACATCACCATCAAAAAATTCTCCCGAAGTTTGTTTTCATCCCACTGTTTTCATTGACTGTCGAAAAGGTCAGCCACAACCTTCGCTTTTCCATCCTTCTTTCGTCCAACCGGGCATTGGGCACTAGCTCTAGGAATCCATTTGTCTGTATCAACACGGATCTTCTCACCGCTGCTCACAGGCCAAATCAATCCATCTACTAGGAGATTTCATCCATGAATAATTCCCCTCCAAGTAAAGGACGCTCGGCGTGGGCAAGAAGCTTGTAGGAAATCACCTATCTTTGAAATATTGATACGTCTCCAACGTATCTATAATTTCTTATGTTCCATGCTAGTTTTATGACAATACCTACATGTTTTATTCACACTTTATAATGTTTTTATGCATTTTCTGGGACTAACCTATTAACAAGATGTCACAGTGCCAGTTCCTGTTTTCTGTTGTTTTTGATTTCAGAAAAGTTGGTTTACAAATATGTTGGGATTCGTAGCATAGAAAACAAAAAAATTCCTACTGCGAGAACGCAATCCAAGCCAAGATGCAATCTAGAAGATGGGAGCAACGAGGGGATGAACGAGACTAACCCTTGAAGATTTCCAAAGCCTACAAGAGGAGGTTCTCGTTGTTGCAGTAGACGATCACTTGCCACTTTCAAAAGCGCGTAGAAGATCTTGACGGTGCCACAATCGGGCAGCACCTCCGTACTCGGTCACACGTTTGGTGTTGATGAAGACGACGTCCTTCTCCCCGTTCCAGCGGGCAGCGGAAGTAGTAGATCCTCCTCGGAATCCCGGCAGCACGACGGCGTGGTGGCGGTGTTGATGGAGATCTCCGGCGGAGCTTCGCTAAGCGTATGCGGGAGATATGGTGGAGGAGGGGCGCTAGAGTTTGGGAGAGGGGGTCTAGGGCGCCGGCCACTTGAGGGCTGCGGCCTAGGAGGGCTTGGTGTGGCCGGCCAGCCCCTCTCCTCCCCTCTTTATATAGGTGGAAGCCCCAAGGATTAGGTCAAAAGTCTCCGAATAAGACCCCAACATAAACCTTCCATATGACCAAACCTAGGGGGAGTGGGACTCCCCCCTTTCCTTGGTGGGGTGGCCGGCCACCATGGGGGGACTCCTCCTCCCTTAGGCTGGCCGGCCAAGGTGGGTGGAGTCCCTCCTTCCGTGCTGATTTCTTCCGGACTCTTCTAGAACCTTCTAGAACCTTCCAGAGAAAATACCGGCTCATTTTCAAACCTAGAAAATGACTTCCTATATATGAATATTATTCTCCGGACCATTCCGGAACTCCTCGTGATGTCCTGGATCCCATCCGAGACTCCGAACAAAACTTCGAACTCCATTCCATATACCATATTTACTTAAACGACATCAAACCTTAAGTGTGTCACCCTACGGTTCGCGAACTATGTAGACATGGTTGAGACTTCTCTCCGACCAATAACCAATAGCGGGATCTGGAGATCCATAATGGCTCCCACATATTCAACGATGACTTTAGTGATCGACTGAACCATTTACATACGATACCGATTCCCTTTGTCACGCAATATTTTACTTGTCCGAGGTTTGATCATCGGTATCTCTATACCTCGTTCAACCTCGTCTCATGACAAGTACTCTTTACTCGTATCGTGGTATGTGGTCTCTTATGAACCATTCATATGCTTGCAAGCTATTAGACAACATTCCACCGAGAGGGCCCAGAGTATATCTATCCGTCATCGGGATGGACAAATCCCACTGTTGATCCATATGCCTCAACTCATACTTTCCGGATACTTAATCCCACCTTTATAACCACCCATTTACGCAGTGGCGTTTGATGTAATCAAAGTACCCTTCCGGCATAAGTGATTTACATGATCTCATGGTTGTAAGGACTAGATAACTATGTATCGAAAGCTTATACCAAATAACTTAATGACGTGATCTTATGCTATGCTTAATTGGGTGTGTCCATTACATCATTTATATAATGACATAACCTTGTTATTAATAACATCCAATGTTCATGATCACGAAACCATGATCATCTATTAATCAACAAGCTAGTTATACAAGAGGCTTACTAGGGACTCTTTGTTGTTCACATAACACACATGTATCAATGTTTCGGTTAATACAATTATAGCATGGTATGCAAACATCATCATAAACACAAAGATATATTATAATAACCATTTTATTATTGCCTCTTGGGCATATCTCCAACAGTCTCCCACTTGCACTAGAGTCAATAATCTAGTTTACATTTGTAAAGATATAACACCTTGGCCTTCCGGTGCTTTATCATGTTTTGCTCACGGGAGAGGTTTTAGTCAACGGTCCTGACATGCTCAGAACCGTATGTATTTTGCAATTCATTTGCGTCTTCACGCATCACTCATTTTCCAAATGAGTTGGCATTTAAGTATGCTTGGTCTTCTGGTGGAACCTTAATTCCGCGGTCTGAAATAAGTCACCAATATTGTCACACACAATATAGCTTCAAAGTTCTGACACTATCGGAGCTACACCAAGTTCTCAAAGAACTTCTTGACTTAACATCCTCAGTCATTGTCAAAACAATAACATAATCTGCCTTCGTTTGTAGAATCCGTCATAACGTTTATAACTCTTCTAAATCTAGCATAGACAACTTCTAGCTCATTGTGCTACCTTTTAAACAACACTTAGTCTAATTTGAGATTGAAATTTTATTTTCATATGTGACAAAACAAATATTGGTGCAACACTTTACAACAATTTGTTTGTCATTACCCCATACAGAAACATATATATATCCTTAGTTCTTCTAAAGTACTCAAGGATATTCTTACTATTTGTCCAATGATCATCACATGAATCATTCTGGTATATGCTCCTAAATTTTTAGAGCATAGGACATCTGATTTTGTACATATTATTCGTGATCTAAAATCACTCATGTGTTTTTACTCATCGAGTGTCAATTACACTCAAGTCTTGTTAAACCTTCGCATGAAAAGAACACCTTCTTAATATTTCTATATTGAACTACTTCAATATCCATTTTATGTACTTTGACTTGAACCTATTTATGTGTTTTAATCTATCTTCATAGATCTTGACACTAAATATGTTTCAGTCCATATCCTTTCATTAAAGTTAATTCTCAATGAAACCTTTTAATCAAGTATATAATTATATCATTTATAACCAACTATATGTCATCTACATAAAGTATTATAAATATGTCTCAGCGCTCCCACTTAATTTCTTGCAAATGCAAGCCTCTTCATCGTCTCTGATGAAATCAAAAATTCTTTGAATATTTCATCTGGTGAAGATTCCAACTCTGTGATACTCACTTCATCCAATTGAAGTTTGTATACCTATCTAGTATTCCACGGACTAGAAAAACTCTTGGTTGTATCTTGTATACACCTTTAATACACACTTTTGTTAAGTAATGTATTTGCCATCCTACTAGCATATCTCATAAAAGAAATATGTAGTGATTACTAGAATAATCCACATAGACTATAAGCATTGCTACGGAAGATCTAATCTTATCGTAGTCAACTCTTTGAACTTTATCGTAAACAACTTTTCGACAAGTCGAGCTTCTTCAAGGATATTTCATCCAAGTCCATCAATTTTATAGATCCACTTACTTTCAAAAAGTATTCATCTATCTTGGATTTCATGGCGTATAGCCATTTTAACGGAGTCAGGGCCCATCATAACTTCTTTTGTTTGTAGTTGGTTTATCATTGTTCAAAATCAATCCTTTGTCCACAAATCATTTATTTGATCACAAAGTAAACCATACCTACAAGGTTCAATATGTACTTCGATCTCCATGGCTATAACACTTTGTAGTCATGGGAGCCATGATCGTCGTGGCCGCTTCCGGAATCAATTTCCGATGCTGCGCTATTCTGATCATTATGCTCAGGTTCATAAACCTTATCAAGTTCTATTGTCCTCCCACTCAAATACTTCGCTAGAAAACAATTTCTTGGAAATAAGCAAGTAACATTAACAAACACTTTTGTCTTTTACTTCATAGTGGGAAGAATTCCCATTTCTGGGATAACAACAAATACATTTATCCGATTTTGGTTGTAAACTTATTTACATATGCTATGCATACCAAAAATTAAGAAATGACTATTAGGGTTCATACCCATGCCATAACTCGTATGGTGTCATTTCAACGGACCGTGATGATGCTCTATTTAGTGTAAAAGCGGTAGTCTCTAAAGCATAATCCACAAAAATATAATGGCATAAATATTTTATCTCATCATTGATCCAACAAAGTTTGGATACGTCTTTCGGATACTTCATCATCACTATGATACTCCAAGAAACGTGAGTTGTAGAACAACTTCATAACTCTCTTAGATGTTCGCTAAAACTTGTAATTCAAATATTTCCACCATGATCCTAATCATAGATATTTGAATTTTCTATTACGATGATTTCCACTTCATGCTGAAATTTATTTGAATCCATTCAAATGTTTCAAACTTCTTCCTTATTGAATATATCCACATATATATACTCAATTCATTGTTGGAAGTTTTTATGAAGTAGAAGAATCTCCCGCACACAACTATGTCCAGTGAAACACATACATCATCATGTATGTTTTCACTAAGTTAGTTGCCCGTTCGACTCTTGGCCTATGAACGGTATTTTAGTCATTCTCTTTTAGAAAAGATTTGCAAGCGCCAAATGATTTAAAAATCAAATGACTCCAATAATCCATTTGCATGGAGTTTCTTCATGCGTTCCTTTCCAATATGACTTAAATGGCGGTTCCACAAATAAGTGGAATTCAAATCATTTGCCTTACGGCATTTTAGCGTCAGTATTATGTGTGTGTGCTTCACCATTAAGATTTATAATAACTTATCCATCATACATGGAGTAATGTCGTAATTTGAACAACTCATTGTTTTCATTTGACCAGAGCAAAATAACAATTATTAAGTTCTTTATTATAAATTCTAAGGGCTAGATAGAATGCCAACGATGAACATAATAACACTTTATTTTTGTTCCAAACGTGCATTTCTATCATATTCCTTGTCAGTCACTTAGGCCATTGTATTCTTGTATTGTGTTGTTTTGTATGACACTTCATACCAACCAATATGGTACAAATACCCAAGAATTTCATTATGTGACCAAACAAGGAATACATCCATAACATGTATATCATTTATATACACCTGAGCTAGACTTTCTAGTCTTTTCTTTCTTTCTGCCAATAATCTTTTTAGTTTCTCTTTTAGCTTTCCTCATTATTCAGAAAAACACTTCAACACCAATAACTTCTAGGTTTGTTGGTCAAATACCAATAACCTTGAGGTTCTTACTTTGAAGTTGATCATCATATGACAAGTGTTCCGGATTTCACTATTAGTAACCTTTTAATATGATGAACAATTTCACTCATAATTTTATCCATCATATCATGACGACTTTCCGAGACCATGTCTGTACATGCTAGGCTCGTAAAGTTTAACCTTAGTATTCGCATGTGCAAATCTGGCTTGCACCCGTTGTATGCACACGTAGAATCTATAACACCCGATCATCACGTGATGCTACGAAACTACGAGTCTTAGCAACGATGCATACTAAGGATGATCAATACATGGATATGCGAATATCGTTAGTGCTCCAATAGTTGGAGGATTGGTACGCATTGCGTCTTCAACCTTCGTACATTCCCATAAAACTTATGAGTTTATGTAGTCTCGCCAAATTATACTCTATCATCTTGCAATAAGGTCTTAGATATCACATATATCTCATACCTTGATTATTTCTGAAAACTAAATTTTCAGCTCCTTATTTTTCAAACAGATTTGAACTTCAAGTTTCACGGAGACAAGATAACTTTAGGTACTAATTGAAATCATAGCTCTTTGAATCAACAATATGAGGTTTACTAAAAGTTTGAAATAGGACTTAATCATTTCTTGATTCTTTAACAATACGGTACCAGTCTGTAAAGTTTCTTATCAGATATTAACAGTATTTCTATCTCAATTATAAGACTAGCGCATGGTAGAAAACGGATGCCAATACTACAAAATTAATTCAAAATACTACTCAGACTATGTTCATGATAATTAGTTCATGTTTTAATCTAATTACTAATGAACTCCCACTTAATACAACATCCCTCATAGTTGTTAAGTGGTACACGATCCACATTCACTACACCAAAACCGATCATCATGTGAGATGATGTAGCTTCAATGGTGAACATCAACATGTTGATCATATCATCCATATGACTCGTGTTCAACCTTTCGGTTTCCGTTGTCCCGAGGCCATGTCTGTACATGCTAGGCTCGTCAAGCAAACCCAAGTATTCCGCGTGTGCAACATGGCTTACACCCGTTGTATGTGAACGTTGAGTCTATCACATCCGATCGTCACGAGATGCTTCGAAACGACGAACTGTGAAACGGTGCATACGAGGGGAGAACACTTTATTATCTTGATATTAATGTGAGGGATCATCTTATAATGCTACCGTCGCGATCTAAGCAAAATAAGATGCATAAAGGATTAACATCACATGCAATTCATATGTGATATGATATGGCCCTTTAGTCTTTGCGCCTTCGATCTTCATCTTCAAAGCACGGACATGATCTCCATCATCAACGGGCATGATCTCCATCATCGTCGGCGTAGCGTCAAGGTCCATGGCGCCGTCTTCATGGTTGTTCACCTCATGTAGCAACTATTACAACTACTTTGAAATACTACTCAACATGAAACTTAAAGACAACCATAAGGCTCTTGCCGGTTGCCACAATACAATAATGATCATCTCATACATATTCATCATCACATCATGGCCATATCACATCACTAAACCCTGCAAAAACAAGTTAGACGTCTCTAATTTGGTTTGCATATTTTACGTGGTTTAGGGTTTTCGAGTAAGATCCAATCTACCTACGAACATGAACCACAACGGTGATACTAGTGTTGTCAATAGAAAGAGTAAATTGAATCTTCACTATGGTGGGAGAGATAGACACCCGCAAAGCCACTTATGCAATACAAGTTGCATGTCGAACGTGGAGCAAGTCTCATGAACACGGTCATGTAAAGTTAGCCCGAGCCGCTTCATCCCACCATGCCACAAAGATGCAAAGTACTCGAACTAAAGACAACAAAGCATCAACACCCACAAAACAATTATGTTCTACTCGTTGAAAGTGCATGGAGCCCCCATGTGTGGTTTTGGTAATTAATGACAATCCCTATGGACTAATGTTTGCATTGAGTTATATTTGTAGGTGTTGTCCATAGGCAATGCTTGAACCATTTGTTGGCTTCAAGGTTGCAATAAGAATAAATTGATGAAGGATATCAAATATCAAGTATGTCTTGAAGATGAAGATGAAGTGAGCCCTCAAGTTCCTTCAAGACATCAACATGATGAAGAATGAAGAAATGAAGTGTAAGTTCAAGATGAGCCAACTCGGAGAGATCATAAGATTGAAGCTTGCCATGAAGAAATGAAGTGCTAGTTCAAGATGAGCCATCTCGAAGAGATCCTTTGATTGACTCTTGCCATCCATATGGTTATCATGGATATGTGAAGTTGCGCCGAAGAAGAAGCTCTCCCATGGTGGATTATGGGGGAGCAACCCACAAGACTTCGTAAAGCAAGCACAATCAAGAAAGGCGTTCCATCTTGTTGAGGTCAAGATCGTCATCATCGAGCTCAAGTGGAATGCGCAAGTATAAGGTTTGCTCTTGATAGGGTTTCTTTCTCACCGGTCTCATAGTGTAGTTGGAGACCGGCTTATAGTTTAGTTACCGTACTATCAAGAGGGCTCTCGAGTGAGTAACTCGATCGTATCATTCGGAGAGAGCTCAAACCTTTGCATCCTTGCATCATCTTTCTTGGTTGTTATTTGGATCTTATCCATGAGGTGTTTTAGAGCTTGTGCTTACTTCCATAGCAAGCTCTAGTTCATCAAAAACGGATTCCGCATGAATCACTTGTTGCATTTTTGAGGTTGGAGGTTTTACCGGTATGTCTTTTTTAGATAGGTCAAACCTTTCGTCTTTTGTTGCTATCCTACTTTTCTGGACTATGATGTTTCTATGCATATTGTTGTAGAGCTCATTGTTGTGATTTCAACGAGCCCAAGATCATCGAAATCGGAGTCCGGTTGCAAAAGTTCTTAAGGTTTTCGTATGGGGTGGTTAGGTAAAAACATTTTGGTAAGGAGGGGCCCTGGCCGGAGCCTCCACCCAGCCCTGGCCGGAGCCTCCACCCAGCCCATGGCTGGAGCCTCCAGGCAAGGTACCGCTCGCGGTACCCAGCCCACGGCTGGAGCCTCCAGGCGAGGTACCGCCCGTGGTACCGGAGAGCCTTTTGTGGCTCAGGTTTTGTGCCAGGGAGGTTGGAGCCCCGGCGGTACCTTGGCCGGTACCCCGGCCGGAGGCTCCGGCCTCCCCTCCCAGCCCGCAGCTCGCCACCTCCGCCGCCTCCTGCCAACACTGGCCGATAGTACCGGCCCAACCTGGCCGGTACTACCGGTCCCCTTCTTCCCCGCGCGCAGCAAGTCTCCAACGGGCAGAAATTGGGGCATCCTTTTTAAGCCCCCTCTCTCTCTTGGTTTCATCACCTTGGCTCCTTCTTCCTCCTCTCTCTCAAGCCTCTCTCCTCCATTGTTGTTGACTTTTTGAAGCTTGAGATCTTTCTCCCCTTCCCATGATTATTGCATCTTTTTGAGAGAAAGATTGAGGAGATCTAGATCCACACTTTGACCAAACCAAATCACCTCTTTGTGAGTGAATCTTTGGGATCTAGATCTTGGAGAATTTTGTGTTCTCCTCTTTGTTCTTCCTCTCTTATTCCCCCAATAGCTTTTGTAGCTTTGTTGGAATTTGAGAGAGAAGGACTTGAGCATCTTTGTGGTGTTCTTGCCATTGCATTTGGTGCATCGGTTTGAGTTCTCCACGGTGATTCGTGGTGGTGAAAGCAAGAAGGTTGTTACTCTTGGGTTCTTGGAACCCTAGACGGATTCTAGACCTTTGTGGTGATTTGTTGGGAGCCTCCGATTAAGTTGTGGATGTGTGCCCCAACCTTTGTGTAAGGCCCGGTTTCCGCCTCGAAGGAAATCCCTTAGTGGAACCGTGACCTAGGCCTTTGTGGCGAGGGTCACCGGAGATTTAGGTGAGGCGCCTTCGTGGCGTTCGGTGTGTGGTGTGAGTACCGCATCTTGGGGTGAGGCCTTTGTGGCGTTGGTGTGCATCGAGCAACCACACCTCAAGGTGAGCCTCTTGTGGCGTTCGGGAGCACTAAGCCACCGCACCTCTCCAACGGAGATTAGCACTCGCAAGAGTGTGAACTTCGGGATAAATCTTCGTCTCCCGCGTGCCTCGGTTATCTCTATACCCGAGCTCTTTACTTATGCACTTTACCTTGTGATAGCCATCGTGCTTGAAGCTATATATATCTTGCTATCACATACTTGCTTGTGTTGCTTAGCATAAGTTGTTGGTGCACATTGGTGAACCTTTGCTTAGAATAAGTTGTTGGTGCACATAGGTGAACCATAGTATATAGGCTTTGGGCTTGACAAAGTAAACGCTAGTTTTATTCCGCATTTGTTAAGTCCATCTCGTAAAAGTTTTTAAACCGCCTATTCACCCCCCCCCCCCTCTAGGCGACATCCGTGTCCTTTCAATTGGTATCAGAGCAAGGTCTCTCATTCTTAGGCTTCACCGCCTTGAGAGTAAGGATGTCGGTTAGGGGATTAGCGCACAATAACTTGTTTATATTTGATGGCACAAATTATGATCTATGGAAAATTTATGTGCTTAAAATCTTACGGGGTATGTCCCCGGACATGGAGCGATTTCTTGGCATGGGTTTCTCTTCTCCTAAGGATCCTCAAAATTTATCTCTTGAGGAGGAGAAAAACTCTTGCCTCGATGCTCTTGCTTCTCATGTGTTTTCCATTGTGGTGAGCAATGTAGTTACTTCGTCAATCATGCCTTTTGGGAGCTCTCATGAATTATGGACAAAGCTTCAAGATAAATATGATGTGTCCAATATTATTGAGGATGATTGTATTGCTTCCACTTCCGACCGTGATGAGTTCTCATCTTCATCCACTTCACCAAAGTGTGTCAAGACACAAGGTAATGATATGGTGAGTGGTGATGAAAATTGCAATGTTGATATTGAGCTTACTATTGATGATTCTTCATCTCTATCTCATTGCAATGCTTCATCTACGGACTCAAACACATCTAGCACTAGAAATGATTTACATGCTTGTGTTGATAGTCCTTGCATATCATGTGTAAGTTGCTTGAATAAATCTAATGATGATATGCTTGCATTGTCTTGTGGCCATGATAAAAATGCTTCTATTTCCTCTAGTTGTTGTGTGTCTAACAATGTAGAGGAAACCAAAGATTCTATTGGTCAAGACAAGATCTTGAAAGGAGCCTCAAGTAAATCCTCATCTTTATCTCACGGTCCTCATGTATGCCTTATGGCCAAGGGTTCCACGGTACCTCCTACCATGGAACCTAATATGTCTCGTGGTGATAAGGATGAGGATGTATATGAAGAAGAGGATTGGGTTGTCTCTCTACGCGATAAGGGTAAGAGTGTATTCAAGGTTCTTTGCAAAGATAAAATTGCTAGCACTCACTTCTTTGAAATCTTGACTACCGCTATTGAGAGCCAAAAACTTATTTGGATGCATGAGAACACCATTGATAAAATGGGTGCTCTTGAACGTGAGTACGCCAATGATGTGGCATCTCTAAAGGATGAACTTGAAGAAGAACAAACCACCAAGGAAGCTCTTGAGGAAACCTTTGCTCTAGAATTGTCTAGAGAAAAGGAAAATCATGATAGAGTTCTTGAGGTGGAAAATGAACTAAAGCTAAAAAATGATAAGCTTGTGTTTGTTAATGCTAAACTCCTTGAGGATTTTGAGCAACTCAAAAAGGGCTCAAGGGTTATTGAGAGTGCGCTCACCAAACTCACCGAGTCGCATGAGCAACTTAAAGCTTCTTATCTAAAAGAGCATGACAACTTGCCTTCTCCAATTACTATTAATAATGATTGATACGTCTCCAACGTATCTATAATTTCCGATGTTCCATGCTTGTTTTATGACAATACCAACATGTTTTGTTCACACTTTATATCATTTTCATGCATTTTCCGGAACTAACCTATTAACAAGATGCCACAGTGCCAGTTCCTGTTTTCTGCTGTTTTTGGTTCCAGAAAGGCTGTTCGGGCAATATTCTCGGAATTGGACGAAATCAACGCCAAACCTCCTATTTTTCCCGGAAGCGTCCAGAACACCGAAGAAGAGTCGGAGAGGGGCCAGGGGGCCACCACACCACATGGCGGCGCGGGCCAGGCCTAGGCCGCGCCGGCCTAGGGTGTGGCGCCCCAGTGTGCCCCCTGCGCCGCCTCTTCGCCTATAAAAGCCCTTTCGACCTAAAAACGCAGTACCAATTGACGAAACTCCAGAAAGACTCCAGGGGCGCCGCCACCGTCGCGAAACTCCAATTCGGGGGACAGAACTCTCTGTTCCGGCACCCTGCCGGACGGGGAATTGCCCCCGGAGCCATCTCCACCGCCGTCTTCACCGCCATCTTCACCGCCATCGCTGCTTCCATGATGAGGAGGGAGTAATCCACCTCCGAGGCTGAGGGCTCCGCTGTAGCTATGTGGTTCATCTCTCTCCCATGTACCTCAATACAATAATCTCATGAGCTGCTTTACATGATTGAGATTCATATGAGTTTGTATCACAATTTATCTATGTGCTACTCTAGCAAAGTTATTAAAGTAGTTCTATTCCTCCTGCACGTGTGTAAAGGTGACAGTGTGTGCACCGTGTTAGTACTTGGTTTATGCTATGATCATGATCTCTTGTAGATTGCGAAGTTAACTGTTGCTATGATAATATTGATGTGATCTATTCCTCCTACATATGCATGAAGGTGACAGTGTGCATGCTATGTTAGTACTTGGTTTAGTCTGTTGATCTATCTTACACTATAAGGTTACTTAAATATGAGCATTATTGTGGAGCTTGTTAACTCCGGCATTGAGGGTTCGTGTAATCCTACGCAATGTGTTCATCATCCAACAAAAGTGTAGAGTATGCATTTATCTATTCTGTTATGTGATCAATGTTGAGAGTGTCCACTAGTGAAAGTGTAATCCCTAGGCCTTGTTCCTAAATACTGCTATCGCTGCTTGTTTACTGTTTTACTGTGTTACTACTGCTGCAATACTACCACCATCAACTACACGCCCGCAAGCTATTTTCTGGCACCGTTGCTACTGCTCATACTTATTTATACCACCTGTATTTCACTATCTCTTCGCCGAACTAGTGCACCTATTAGGTGTGTTGGGGACACAAGAGACTTCTTGCTTTGTGGTTGCAGGGTTGCATGAGAGGGATATCTTTGACCTCTTCCTCCCTGAGTTCGATAAACCTTGGGTGATCCACTTAAGGGAAAACTTGCTGCTGTTCTACAAACCTCTGCTCTTGGAGGCCCAACACTGTCTACAGGAAAGGAGGGGGAACGTAGACATCAAGCACTTTTCTGGCGCCGTTGCCGGGGAGGAAAGGTAAAAGGTACTCACACTCCGGACCTTGGCTACCAAGCTATTTTCCGCCATTGTAAGTACTCGAAGCTATTTCCTTTAGATCCTGCAATTGCATCTTTTTGTTTCTTGTTTTACACTAGTTAGGCATAATGGAAAACAACAAAAAAATTGGTGAGCTTTTTAGTCTTTTTCCTGATTTAGAATTGTTTGATGCGAAAATTAAAAAACCTATGGAACCTTATTTGCATGTTAGTAGCGATGTTATTATTATGAATGCAATTACTGCTAATGCTATGAAAAAGTCTAAGCTTGGGGAAGCTAGTTTTTGTGATCTTTTTAGCTTCCCATCTTTAGGGGAGAAAATTTGTTCTGATAATGCTTTATCTCCCATATGCGATAACTCTAATGATGCTTCTGATATTTTGAATCCACCTGCTGAAAGTATTCCGTATAAAATACCTATGAAAATTATTGAGCGTGTTATGGACAATCACTATAAAGGGGATGGAACTGCCCATCCTAGAAATCATTTACTGTTTTTGCACGAATTATGTGGGTTATTCAAGTGTGCAGGTATCTCTATGGATGAAGTGAAGAAGAAGCTATTCTCCGTTTCGCTGTCTGGTAAAGCGGCGCATTGGTATAAATTGTTGGAGAATAGGCATTCTCTTGGTTGGGAGGAAATTGCATCCCTCTTTTATTCTAAATTTTATCCTCCGCATGAAGTGCATATTGATAGGAATTATATTTATAACTTTTATCCTCGTGATGGAGAGAGTATTTCTCAAGCGTGGGGGAGATTGAAATCTCTAATGCTCAAATGTCCCATTCATGAGCTCCCCCGTAATGTTATTGTTAACAATTTTTATGCGAGGCTTTCAGGACAACACAAGGACTATCTGGACGCGTGTTCGGAGGGATCTTTCACAAGTAAGGAGGTTGAAGCCAGGTGGGATCTTCTTGATCGGATTGAGGACAACGCTGAAGGATGGGAGAACAATGAAGGTAAAGAGTCAGGTATAAATTATGATTATGAATGCATTGAAGCTTTTATGGATACCGATAAATTTCGAAATATGAGTGCTACTTATGGTCTTGACTCTCAAGTTGCTGCAAATCTTTATAAAGCCTTTGCTTCTCATTTTGAATTGCCTAAAAATAATTTTGATAAGTATCATGAACCTTTTAAAGAGGATTGCATGAAGAATGAAATTGTTGTTAATTATTGCAATAAGCATGCTCAAACTCCTAAGAATGCCATTTCCTATAAGCATGTTAATTTTTGTGGAATACATAGACCTTGTGGAATTAATCAAATCAAAGATGAATATTGTATCCATCATGCTAATGAAAAAACTAGAAAGTGGTTTAGGGCTCTAGATGATCTTGGTAAAAAAGTTTGCGCCCTCTATCCTTTTATTTGTGAAGTTTGCCATGAAGTGGGTCATTTTAATTTTCAATGCTCCTCCAATGATAATTTGAACCCAATGAGTGCTGCAAATTTGTATTGTGATGATGAAATTACTCCTAATCAGCATGATGAACTTACTTTATTTTTGGGGTGTGAAGAACTGTCGAGAAAAATCTCTTTGTTACATATGAGTGATCTTGATATTGATGATGTCCTGCATGGGTGTTTTTCTTATTGCATTGATAATAGCCATACAAATACTTACATACAAAATATTTTAGAAGATGACACCTTGCCAAAATATGATAGGACCGCTGTGTGTTTTCAACTAATTAATGAAAAGGAGGGATCCTCCCAAGTTTCTTCTATTGTTTACGAAAGTAAATCAGGTTATGCGACGAGCCACCCTTCAAGCCTCTTCCTCCTAAAGAAGGGAACGAGGAGAAGGAAGAGAAGAAGAAGAAGAAGGGAACGAAGAAGAAGAAGAAGAAGGAGAATAAAAAGAAAGAGGTAACGGCGTATCCCCGTGAATGAGATAACGCTAGGTAACCGTAAGTATGTTGCTCCTAATGTTTATTGTGATAATGAATCTGAATACGATGATCTTCCTATGCCCTTTACATACATTAGCAATCATGATTTGAATGAACACACTACTTTTGATATTGCAAATCTCTCGGGAAACTAATTCTGAAAATGATGATAATAATTGCCATAGTGTCAGTGCTATCCATGCTTCCTCCCATAATAATATAGAAAGCTGTAAGCTTGGGGAAGAGGTGTTTGAAAATCCTTTTGCTACTGATCATTATGTGTTTGATACATCTCCTTCTAATAACAATGATGGTATGGTTATAGATAAACCATTGTGAAAGATAACTATTCTATTTCTTATGATGACACTGTGCCTCCGATCTTTGATGATTATTATAAAGAATGCTATGATATAGGTTATAATTATCCTTATGAAACTTGTCATAGTCATGATTGGATTACCAAAAACAATTCTTTTAATATGCAACTTGTTTACCATGTTCAAATTCTTGATAATAATCTTGCTCCAATTACTAATAATGAGAATAACTCTTCTTATGCCAAAATTAATGATACTTCTATGCATATGAACCATGATAAGAATGTTTTAAGTGATGGGTATATTGTGGATTTCATCAATGATGCTACTGAAAGTTATTATGAGAGAGGGAAATATGGTTATATGCATCTTAATAATATTAAGTTTCCCCTCTTTATGTTGAGAATCTTGAAGTTACTCGTGTTTTATCCTCTTATGCTTGTCACTTTGTTCTTCATGAATTCATTTGTGTACAAGATTCCTCTTCATAGGAAGCATGTTAGACTTAAATTTGTTTTGAATTTGCCTCTTGAAGCTCTCTTTTGCTTCAAATACTATTTCCCGCGAATGGATTATTAAAACTACTGAGCCCATCTTAATGGCTATAAAGAAAGAACTTCTTGGGAGATAACCCATGTGTTATTTTGCTACAGTACTTTGTTTTATATTTGTGTCTTGGAAGTTGTTTACTACTGTAGCAACCTCTCCTTATCTTAGTTTTGTGTTTTGTTGTGCCAAGTAAAGCCGTTGATAGAAAAGTAAGTACTAGATTTGGATTACTGCGCAGTTCCAGATTTCTTTGCTGTCACGAATCTGGGTCCACCTCCCTGTAGGTAGCTCAGAAAATTAAGCCAATTTACTTGCATGATCCTCAGATATGTACGCAACTTTCATTCAATTTGAGAATTTTCATTTGAGCAAGTCTGATGCCATTTTAAAATTCGTCAATACAAACTGTTCTGTTTTGACAGATTCTGCCTTTTATTTCGCATTGCCTCTTTTGCTATGTTGGATGAATTTCTTTGATCCACTAATGTCCAGTAGCATTATGCAATGTCCAGAAGTGTTAAGAATGATTGTGTCACCTCTGAATATGTTAATTTTTATTGTGCACTAACCCTCTAATGAGTTGTTTCGAGTTTGGTGTGGAGGAAGTTTTCAAGGGTCAAGAAAGGAGGATGATATACTATGATCAAGAAGAGTGAAAGCTCTAAGCTTGGGGATGCCCCGGTGGTTCATCCCTGCATATTTCAAGAAGACTCAAGCGTCTAAGCTTGGGGATGCCCAAGGCATCCCCTTCTTCATCGACAAATTATCAGGTTCCTTCTCTTGAAACTATATTTTTATTCGGTCACATCTTATGTGCTTTACTTGGAGCGTCTGTATGCTTTTGTTTTTGTTTGTGTTTGAATAAATGCTTGTGTGGGAGAGAGACACGCTCCGCTGGTTCGTATGAACACATGTGTTCTTAGCTCATAATATTCATGGCGAAGGTTGAAACTGCTTCGTTAAATTATTATATGGTTGGAATTGGAAAATGCTACATGTAGAAATTGGTGTGATGTCTTGAATAATGTGATACTTGGCAATTGTTGTGCTCTTGTTTAAGCTCTTGCATCATATGCTTTGCACCCATTAATGAAGAAATACATAGAGCTTGTTAAAATTTGGGTTTGCATGAGTGGTTTCTCTAGAGTCTAGATATTTTCTAGTAAGATGTTTGAACAACAAGGAAGACGATGTATAGTTTTATAATGCTTGTAATATGTCTTTTATGTGAGTTTTGCTGTACTAGTTCGTGCTTGTGTTTGCTTCAAACAACCTTGCTAGCCTAAACCTTGTATCGAGAGGGAATACTTCTCATGCATCCAAATCCTTGAGCCAAACAACACTATGCCATTTGTGTCCACCATACCTACCTACTACATGGTATTTTCCGCCATTCCAAAGTAAATTGCTTGAGTGCTACCTTTAAAATTCCATCATTCACCTTTGCAATATATAGCTCATGGGACAAATAGCTTAAAAACTATTGTGGTATTGAATATGTAATTATGCACTTTATCTCTTATTAAGTTGCTTGTTGTGCGATAACCATGTTCACTGGGGATGCCATCAACTATTCATTGTTGAATTTCATGTGAGTTGCTATGCATGTCCGTCTTGTCTGAAGTAAGAGAGATCTACCACCCTATGGTTAAGCATGCATATTGTTAGAGAAGAACATTGGGCCGCTAACTAAAGCCATGCTCCATGGTGGAAGTTTCAGTTTTGGACAACAATCCTCAAATCTCAAATGAGAAAATTATTAATTGTTGTTATATGCTTATGCATAAAAGAGGAGTCCATTATCTGTTGTCTATGTTGTCCCGGTATGGATGTCTAAGTTGAAGAATAATCAATAGCGAGAAATCCAATGCGAGCTTTCTCCTTAGACCTTTGTACAGGCGGCATAGAGGTACCCCTTTGTGACACTTGGTAAAAACAATGCATTGTGATGATCCGGTAGTCCAAGCTAATTAGGACAAGGTGCGGGCACTATTAGTACACTATGCATGAGGCTTGCAACTTATAAGATATAATTTACATGATGCATATGCTTTATTACTACCGTTGACAAAATTGTTTCATGTTTTCAAAATCAAAGCTCTAGCACAAATATAGCAATCGATGCTTTTCCTCTATGGAGGACCATTCTTTTACTTTCAATGTTGAGTCAGTTCACCTATTTCTCTCCACCTCAAGAAGCAAACACTTGTGTAAACTGTGCATTGATTCCTACATATTTGCTTATTGCACTTATATTATATTACTCTATATTGACAACTATCCATGAGATATACATGTTACAAGTTGAAAGCAACCGCTGAAACTTAATCTTCCATTGTGTTGCTTCAATGTCTCTACTATGAATTTATTGCTTTATGAGTAACTCTTATGCAAGACTTATTGATGCTTGTCTCAAAAGTACTATTCATGAAAAGTCTTTGCTATATGATTCACTTGTTTACTCATTGCATTTACATTGTTTCGAATCGCTGCATTCATCTCATATGCTTTACAATGGTATGATTAAGATTATGTTGGTAGCATGTCACCTCAGAAATTATCTTTTATCGTTTACCTACTCGAGGACGAGTAGGAACTAAGCTTGGGGATGCTGATACGTCTCCAACGTATCTATAATTTCCGATGTTCCATGCTTGTTTTATGACAATACCAACATGTTTTGTTCACACTTTATATCATTTTCATGCATTTTCCGGAACTAACCTATTAACAAGATGCCACAGTGCCAGTTCCTGTTTTCTGCTGTTTTTGGTTCCAGAAAGGCTGTTCGGGCAATATTCTCGGAATTGGACGAAATCAACGCCAAACCTCCTATTTTTCCCGGAAGCGTCCAGAACACCGAAGAAGAGTCGGAGAGGGGCCAGGGGGCCACCACACCACATGGCGGCGCGGGCCAGGCCTAGGCCGCGCCGGCCTAGGGTGTGGCGCCCCCAGGTGCCCCCCTGCGCCGCCTCTTCGCCTATAAAATCCCTTTCGACCTAAAAACGCAGTACCAATTGACGAAACTCCAGAAAGACTCCAGGGGCGCCACCACCGTCGCGAAACTCCAATTCGGGGGACAGAACTCTCTGTTCCGGCACCCTGCCGGACGGGGAATTGCCCCCGGAGCCATCTCCACCGCCGTCTTCACCGCCATCGCTGCTTCCATGATGAGGAGGGAGTAATCCACCTCCGAGGCTGAGGGCTCATTGTAGCTATGTGGTTCATCTCTCTCCCATGTACCTCAATACAATAATCTCATGAGCTGCTTTACATGATTGAGATTCATATGAGTTTGTATCACAATTTATCTATGCGCTACTCTAGCAAAGTTATTAAAGTAGTTCTATTCCTCCTGCACGTGTGTAAAGGTGACAGTGTGTGCACCGTGTTAGTACTTGGTTTATGCTATGATCATGATCTCTTGTAGATTGCGAAGTTAACTGTTGCTATGATAATATTGATGTGATCTATTCCTCCTACATATGCATGAAGGTGACAGTGTGCATGCTATGTTAGTACTTGGTTTAGTCTGTTGATCTATCTTACACTATAAGGTTACTTAAATATGAGCATTATTGTGGAGCTTGTTAACTCCGGCATTGAGGGTTCGTGTAATCCTACGCAATGTGTTCATCATCCAACAAAAGTGTAGAGTATGCATTTATCTATTCTGTTATGTGATCAATGTTGAGAGTGTCCACTAGTGAAAGTGTAATCCCTAGGCCTTGTTCCTAAATACTGCTATCGCTGCTTGTTTACTGTTTTACTGTGTTACTACTGCTGCAATACTACCACCATCAACTACACGCCCGCAAGCTATTTTCTGGCACCGTTGCTACTGCTCATACTTATTTATACCACCTGTATTTCACTATCTCTTCGCCGAACTAGTGCACCTATTAGGTGTGTTGGGGACACAAGAGACTTCTTGCTTTGTGGTTGCAGGGTTGCATGAGAGGGATATCTTTGACCTCTTCCTCCCTGAGTTCGATAAACCTTGGGTGATCCACTTAAGGGAAAACTTGCTGCTGTTCTACAAACCTCTGCTCTTGGAGGCCCAACACTGTCTACAGGAAAGGAGGGGGAACGTAGACATCAATGATGCTTGTGCTACTAACTCTACTTCTTGTGAAGCATCTATCTTGAAGGAGAATGTTGAGCTAAGGGCTCAACTTAAATTGCTAACTAGCAATTATGGGAAATTGGAAGAAAATCATGGAAAGCTTTCTAGCTCCCATGAGGATCTTCTAGCCTCTCATGATAGGCTAAAGTTAGCTCATGAGGCTATCATATCTAAGGCAACACCTTGTGAGCCCCATGTGGGTACTAGCACTACTACTCAAAATGTTATATTGCCATGTGCTAGTCCTAGTAATTCATCCACTCAAAGTATTGCTAAATCTTATGATGAATTATCTTCCTTGCCTTGTTGCTCTAACAATGAAGGTTCTACTTCCTCTAGTACTTGTGTTGTTACTAACCATGTAGAGGAAATCAAAGAGCTCAAGGCCCAAGTCTCTTCTTGGAAGAACGACTTAGTAAAGAGTCATGAAGGGAAATGCAAACTTGACAAGATGTTGAGTGTGCAACTGTCAACACCCGGGTTTTTAAGTCCGAATGCCTATTATGCCATACATCGCAATCCCAGGAATATTGTTGTTGCGAGGCATAATAGTTAAGTATCACAGTCATCATTCATTACAAACCATAAGTCTTACAAATTGGAATCACATGATCCATATTACACGAATAGTTGATCTATTGATCAACGAACAAACACAAGTTCATAGTTCAACATAGCGGAAGCGTAAGATACAAGGACCCTCTAGTCCACAGGCCAACGCTTGACGTCGGAAGGCGCTTAGTTGTCGTAGGCGTCCTGCTGGTCATCTCCTTGGTCATCTTCATACTCTGGCCATTTGAATAGCCAGGGACAAAGCTGTGAGTACTTTAAGTACTCGCAAACTAATACTAATGTAAGTGCTAGACATTCTAGTATGGTTTGCTAAGCTCTAGTTTATTTGCATAAAGCTAGTTTTAGTTCACAGAGTTTGAGAAAAAGCTTATTCAAGTGCTAACTAACTCAAGTGGGAACATTAGTGTCATTCCCACTATTCAAGTGGTGATTTCAATTCAATTCACCACAAGTCATTTCACCATCATCCTTTTCAACATCATTTTCAAAGATATGACATCGGAAACTGTATGGCCTTGGGATCCGCCAGCTGCGACCTCAGTGGCATGCTGCTGACCCCTGCCGGCTCCGCCTCCACGACCGCGTCCTCTTCCGCCTCCTGAACCTCCGCGTTGAAACGCCATGGCGACCATCTCGGATCCGCCACTCTTCTGGTCATCAGGATTCTTGCGCTTATGGCTGCTGCTGCTGTTATCACGGTTCTTCTTCTGTTGATGTAGGGGGATTGCTGTAGCTGCGAGATCACCGCCTGCGTCATCATCGGCGGCAGTATGATCACTGGCAATGGAGATCATCTCATCCAAAGTCAGCTTGCTTGAGTTAGCCAAACGAGTGAGCGTATGCCTCAGCAGTCCTCCCCTCTGCAGTCCACCAATGAAAGCGTACATGGCGGTGGTGTGGTCGACGTTTTCGCACTCGTTCCTGCATGCCAACCATCGTGTGAGGTAGTTTCTTGAAGTTTCTCCCTTCTTCTGGATGCAGGCTTGCAGGTCGCTTGCCGTGGCAGGTCTTTTGTAGGTGCCTCTGAAGTGTTTCTCGAAAGCGATCTTCAGGTCGAACCAGCAAAAGATGGAGTTCTTCTCGAGGTCACTGAGCTAGATCCGGGCTGGACCTACAAGGTACAACTGGAGCATGCGGCAGGCGATGTTAGGGGTTCCTCCGGCAAAGGTTACTGCATTATAGTAGTCCTCAATCCAGGTATCCGGCCTTTCGGTGCCATCACAATGCTTCAGATTTCCGGGTAGCTTGAGGTTCATCCTTGGCTTTGGTTCCTCTCGAATCATCCTGCCAAAGCACTTCGGACCAATGTAGTCGGTTCTGTATTCGTTAAGGCGATCCCGAGCGTCGCGCGGGCCGTGGCGAGGAGATTGTGAACGAGAGCGAGATCTCCGACCGTCGCCTCCGCCTCCACCTCCGCCGCCACCGCTAGGTGGTGGCGAGGGAGACCTGCGAGGTGGGCGGTCTGATTTCTTGCTTCCGCCATCTGATTCTCCTCGGCCTTCTCGGTGCTGGCTCCGGCTCCTGTGGCTGCCTTCGCCATGGCGCTGGTTGCCCTGGTCGTTCCGGCGAGGCTCCGGGTCGCGGCTCCGGCGAGGCTCTGGGTCGCGGCTCCGGCGAGGTTCCGGCGAGCGCTCCCTGTTTCTGTTTCTTGGCAGCACGTTGTCGCGGATAACATTCCCACCATGCCCTGGGGGCCTGGTGTTTCCAGCTGGACTACGGCGGCGAGGGGGTCGCGGGTAACCGTTGGGCGGAGGAGAGGGGTTGCGATATTTGTCTCGTCCAGGATACATTGCATCCTTTCCCTTCCTTGGATCTGACGAAGGCGTCTTTGACGGAACGGGGATCGGATTTGGGTGTTCCCTGGTTCTTCTTCTGCGCTCCGAGGATCCGGTGTGTGATTCGTCATCGGGATGCCGATCGGCGCGGGCGTCCTTCTGCGCGGTAGATACACAGTTATCCGGATTGGATTCCAACCTGCGCGAAGTATCCGCCTTGCTTTGCTGCTGCATTGCTGAAGCGACAAGTGTGCGGAGGTAGTTGATATCAACCTCTTCGTCCTTCTTCTTCAACAGCTCCGCAGCTTTTAGCATGTTGTCCTTTGGGGTTTCCAGCGGCCGGTGCTCTGCGGGGGTGGCGAAGTTGATCCTGCGAGGCGGAATTGCTTCTCTAACAATTCGATCGGCCTCCGCCTGCGCATAGGTCATCTTTACTTCCCACTCTTTCGCCATGCTCTTGACCTGTTCGAGTGTGGCAGTAATTTCGTGATCCTGTCTGTCGAATTGGTCCGCCAAACCTGCAGCTTGCTCCCTTTCTTCCCTTAATGCGGCTTCGGTATCGGCGAGCTTCTTGGCTGTGGCCAGCATTTCCTGTCTGGTGGCCTCTAGAGCCTCCAGATCTGCGGCGTCGCCTGGGGTTATAGGTTTGTTAAGAACTGCTCGCGCAACCATCTCTTCAGCTGACAGGAGTTCCTCCGAGGAAGAATCCCTGCGGGGGCGCTCCCGAGACATTGGAGATCCTTGGCGGGATGGCTGAGGGTCGGATTGGCTGGTTGGCTCTTCAGATCCAGTTTGTCCCAACGCTGCTACAGTTGCGAGAACCTGCTTAGGCTGGGCGGAGTCGACTTCAGGCTGATCACCGTATCCGTATTCCCTTATCTTGCGAACGAAGTCATCAGACTCCATGGAGGGGGTATCTCCCGAGATTGGGCTCAGATTGCCCAAAATCGATTCTTCAACCGGAGCTTCGCTTTCTCCGGCAGGCTCAGCCTGATCTGGAACTGTGCCGTTTTCCGGTGCCTCTACCTGCTCAGGACCAGCTCCGTCTTCTTGAGGGGCGGTTCCGGCGGTATGGGCCAAGAAGTGTACGAAGTGGCACCTCTGCTTTTCTAACACCTGGGAGACCCAGGCGGATCTGCATTGGTCTTCCACCGTTGTTTCCTGCTCAGGGGCGGATTGGGTGGGCTTTGAAAATTCCGGATCCGAGGTGGAATCTTCCTTGGGAAGCTCCTGCATCTCAGATCGGATCTTCGCGACAGCGTCCAGCTCAGCGGCGGTCGCGTCTGCGTTACTTACCAGTGGGTTTCCGTCGGAATCGACGGTTTCCCCGATGAAGATGTGTATGCCGCCAATTGGGACGATGGAGAGCTTGACGGGGTTTGTCCTAGCCGGAATCCAACACTCATCCGGAGGGACGATCGGCAGATTTCCGGCGTAAAGGACGCGCCCCACAGCGATGGTGTCGTCGTAACTTCCCATGGCGGAACCCTCCCGGTTCCGGCCTCCAGACGCCACTGGCCCCACGGTGGGCGCCAACTGTCGTAGCCTAATCGACGGTACCTCGGAGGAGGGATCCTCACGAGGGGGAGAAGAAGTAGGGGCCATAGGGCGGAGTGCACACGGGACGGTGGTACGCGATTTACCCAGCTTCGGAACACCTGCACGATGACAGGGCCTACTGCTGCTTGTCTGGAATTATCTGGGTGCTTTCGCGTTGTTACAATGAGTTGTGGTTGTGCCTCTAGGGCTCCCGGGATCCGGCTTATAAAGGCGCACGGATCTAGGGTTTACACGGAGAGTCCTAGCCGGAATACAAGTTGCCTAACTACGGTACAATGTCTTGCCGTGTACGTCAAGGATCCGCCTTCCTTCTAGGCCGTGCTGGATCCGGATACTTCATGGGCCTCCACAGATCCGGCCTCCTTCGTAGGCCGGTTAGGATCCGGCTCCTCGTTCCTGGGCTGGACTCCATCCTTCACGATCTACAGCAACTGGGCCGCCCGATGGGCCACATGCCTCACCACCAACTTTGGGCCACCCGGGCTTGCCGGATCTAGGCCATGCTGTTGATATACCCATAAAGTATACCCACAACACCAACCGTCCGTAACCGTGGACGCGGCTATTCGAATAGGTTTACACTCTGCAGAGGTTGCACACTTGTGCCACAACATTTGATTTCATCCGTCGGGATTACCCCGAATCATCGTAACACAGTACGCGGATCATCAGCCATAACCTTTCACTTACGAATCCTAGTATGAGCACCTCTCCCCATGAGCTTGGCCTCCCAGTGAAGACAGACAGTCAGCCTGGGAACTGCACAGGGCTTGGGCCGGACATTCACCTCGTTTCGCGTCATATCATATCATTTCTTTTGTTGTAGAGGCAGCTTTCGGCATAACCCCGATGACGCTTGTTTAGAGGGAACCCATACTAAGACGCATAAACTTCCAGTTAAGCCCTACCCATAATCAGGTATTGTGGGGGTACTTAATAATTGGAAAGGTATCGCATTCAAACCAACATCATTGTTTTATCAAAAATCACCATCTTCTCTTGTTCCCATTCACCTTCAAAAATCATTAAATGGAATGCATCTTCATTCCAAGGTTTCAAAATCACTTCAAATTCACATTGTTCCCATCTAGAGTAGTCAAGTTTTAATTCATTAGCACTAGCTCTAATTCATGAGGGGTGCTAACTTGCTTTGCTTGGGGAAGACTAATTCACTACTCTAGTAATCAACTTGTACTTGGACCAAAGTTAACTATAAAAGTAACTCATTTAGAAAACAAGTAAAACTTGTAAAGTAAAAACTTGGGATGGGTTCATATAAGAAAAGATAAGAAACATGGTGCCTTGCCCCAAGGGGCTTTGCACTTTGCAAGAATATTAGCTTGCCTTGGTAGTTCTCAAACTGTTCCTCCTCCTCCTCTTGGTAGCAACCTTCTTCTTCGGCGTACTCTCCGGTGCTACCGTCTAAATTTGAATACGAGTATAATTACTCACTAATTCAATGGCTATTCCATACATCACATATAACACACAAACTACTCTATGCACACAAATAAATTAACTAGAGTACATGGGTTGTGGGGTTTAAATAGAATTCACTTCTTTGTATTTTATATGTAAATGATAGTTTCCATAGGGTTCTTGAGAAATAATTTCCTCTCATTGAAATCTTCTTAAGATTTAATTTCTCAAACAATCATGGATGAACTCGTATTGACCTAAGTCAAATGTTCATCATCATCATTTGGGAAAATGATTTAAATGAGGTGGATCACCTCATATCATTTAGTATCACTACATATGATTTAAATCTCAAGTAATTCATATAAGAGAGTTTGGGACCAGGGGTCCAAACATCCCATGAATTAATGTGAGACAAGTTTAAATGAAGTATAAGACTTCACATAATTTGTTTTAATAGTTTTGGACAATATCCACTAGTTAAACTAGCCATAATATCCATTCATTAAACCATGGCATGATCATACAAAGTGACCACACCATTTTATTGCATAAACAATTAGTGTAAGTCAAATGTGAGCTATTAGAGTTGGAATTAACTTAATATCTATTTTGGTTGATTTTTAATAATTATTTGAATAGGGAAAAGTCCCCGTCTTGTTATTTTTATCACATTTATTCTACACAGAATCTGGCCATGAGGCCAGTGGCATTGGCTAGATAATTTCAGTAGCTTTCGAACCATATAAATTTCATCAAATTTGGTTTAGCCAATTTAAATCTATTGAATTTCAAAGTGGGGGCAGTATTGAAATTCATTTGATATTATTTAAACGGGATTTGAATTAACAGGCCGGCGGGAAAACTAAACGGGCTGCCAGATTTAACAACGGCCCAAACCAACCCAGTCCAGCCCAGCCACGGTCCACAGACGCGCGGGCTGCCTGACAGGGTGGGGTCCGCCTGTCAGCGACTATTATAACCCGAATCGGTATGTTTTAAAGGGGAGCGTCGGATTAAAATCCAATCGAATGGCCGTGGTTCATCGTCGTCGCCGACGAGAACCCGACGATGCGGCAGTGGCAGTAGGGGGTGGAAGAGCTTACGGCGGCTCCAGCAAGGGATGGCAATATGCGCGAGGTAGATGTGGACGACGGGGGTTCTCCTGGTACTGGCGGCGTCGCCTGAGGTGGCTCCAATCGTCGGCGAGCTTCCGCGGCGGCGTGCGGCAGTGAGGTAGAAATTGGGTGGCTCTGGTGGTCAATGTGGAGCGGCGAGGTGGCTGGGAGATCAAGGAAGGAGAGGGAGGAGTGGTGGTGTGAAGGAATCGACGAGGCGAGGCCTCCTTTTATAGGCGAGCGAGTTCCTGAGGCGCTGCGGCGAACTCGACAAGGGCGCGGCGTCTCCGGCGGTCTAGCGAGCTAGGCGAGGGCATGGAGATGCTCTACGTGTCCAGGCGAGGCGAATGGTGGCGACAGCGTGGTCGGGGAGGGCCTGGTTTGGTCGCCTCGCTTCCGCGTCTGTCGCGCCCGCGGCGGAGTTTCCTCTTCGTCTCCGGCGGCGGCGGGCACGGGTCGTGGTCTTGGCCGTGTCTGGCGGCTTCCAGGTGTCGAGTGCAAGCTCAACCTGTCGAGAGCGGGTCCAGGGCGTGCTCGAGGTGGTGGCGCGTGACGCGCGCCGCGAGCGTCTGTGGCGCGCCACGCGCGACGCGAGCGGCATGCTGGGCGATTTTGGGCGCGCGATCTCCGGCGAGCTACGGCGTCTACCTCGACAATGGCCGGTGCTAGGTGGTCCAGTAGAGTGAGGTGGCGAGCAACGGCATTGTGGCCAGGTTGGGGAAGGAAGGGAGAGAGGTGGAGGTGGTCGGGTTGGTGACATGGCCGGCATGGCCATGTCCTAGCCTTGCTCCTCCTCTCCCTAGGTTTGCTATGTTGCCTTGATGGTTTAAGGGGACCAGGGGACAATGTAGAATAGCCTTGGGTTAGATTAGGTGAGGTAGATCACTATTTGCAATAGTTGCAAATAGTGCCCGAATTTGGAAATTACAAAATTGTCCAAATTTGAATTAATTCAAATGGTGAACCTTTTTGAAATGTGAGTGTTGATATAAGTTGTAAATGACCAGAGGTGATTTGAGGTGGTGGTGGAATTTTTAGAATTCAAAAATTTGCCAAAATGGCTAAGTGGGGAATGTTGCATATGTTAAAAAGTTGGGACTTTGGATGAGCCTTGCTCATGATCAAAGATGATTTTGGCATGGTGATCTTCACCAAAGTTGTTCATCTTGATGTTGACTTTGAAATGGTGCAAAGAGTTAGCAAGAGTTGGTTTGGGAAAAATGAATGGCAAGGGCTCAAAGTGGTGATCAGACTAGAATTGTCAAAATTGACCATTATCATATGTGAGTGGGAATTGTGTTTGAATTCCATTTGAATTGTGAAACTTTGATTCCAAAAGTTGTAATAAGTGTTTAATAACATTATTCAACTAATGGTGAAGACCAAATAGGTCTAGTGTCAAAATTTATAAAAATGCCATAGGGCATATGTGAGGGTTTTTAGGGTTTTGCATTTTATGGAATTTCTTCCTCTTTGATTTATTTGGTTGGTGATCTTCATGTGATCACATTAGGGTTTTAGAGCATATCAAATACAAGTAATAACAATCATCATGGCATATCACTCAAATGCACAAGTCCTATGCATGGTACTATATGCAAAAAGAAAAGTTTTTTGTTGGTTTGAAATTTTGCTTTCTGGATTTCTCTAACTTTCTTTTTATGGAAATTTGGGGTGTTACAAACCCTTCCCCCTTACAAAAGATCTCGTCCCGAGATCGAAAAGAAAGTTAGGTACTAAAGAGATCTGGGTATTCCTTCTTCATGAAGTCTTCGCGTTCCCATGTGGCTTCATCCTCGGTATGATTGCTCCATTGGATCTTCAGAAACTTGATGCTTCGGGTGCGGGTGGTTCGGTAAGCTTCTTCCAGGATGCGAATCGGCACTTCGCGGTAAGTCAGATCCTTGTTGATATCCACCGCTCGGTGATCGATGTTCTTGAACACTTCGGTCTTCTCCGGGACTTCAAGGCACTTCCGGAGAAGTGAGATGTGAAACACGTCGTGCAAAGCCGACATTTCTTCAGGCAACTCCAGTTGATAAGATACTTCACCTCGGCGGCTGAGGACTTTGAAAGGTCCGACATAGCGGGGTGCAAGCTTTCCTTTCAGTTGGAACCTTTGCATTCCTTTCAAAGGGGATACCTTGAGGTAGACGAAGTCTCCGATCTCAAAGGTCATCTCCCGACGTCTCTTGTCGGCGTAGCTCTTCTGTCTGGATTGCGCCGTTTTGAGATATTCGCGGATCTTGTGGACTTTCTCTTCGGCTTCACGAAGAACGTCTGGGCCGAAAACTTGGCTCTCTACGACTTCTGACCAGTTCAGGGGGGTACGCCACTTCCTTCCGTACAAGGCTTCAAAGGGGGCCATCTGTAGGCTGGCTTGATAACTATTGTTGTAAGAGAATTCTGCGTAAGGTAGGCAGTCTTCCCACTTGGATCCGTATTCCAGTACGCATGCTCTAAGCATGTCTTCCAAGATGTCTGGTTTACTCTCTCAGTCTGTCCGTCGGTCTGAGGGTGATAGGCGGTGCTGAAATTTAGGCGGGTGCCTAGTCCTTCATGCACTTTCTGCCAGAACCTTGAGGTGAACTGTGATCCTCTATCTGACACTATCGATTTGGGGGTTCCGTGCAGAGCGACGATTCTGGAGATGTAAAGTTCAGCTAGCTTTGGGCCTTGATAGGTGGTTTTGACGGCGATGAAATGGGCGACTTTGGTCAATCTATCGACAACTACCCATATTGAATCATTGCCTTTGCTGGATTTGGGCAGTCCGGTGATAAAGTCCATTCCTACGGAGTCCCATTTCCATTCCGGAATCTGGAGGGGTTGTAACAGTCCGGCGGGTCGTTGATGTTCTGCCTTGACTCTCTGACAGATGTCACACTTAGCGATATAGCTATCGATATCTCTCTTCATTCCATGCCACCAAAATTGTTCCTTCAGGTCCTGGTACATCTTGGTACCTCCGGGGTGGATTGAGTAAAGAGTGTCATGGGCTTCTTGCAGGATGACTTGTTTCAAGTCAGAGTCCGATGGTACGCAGAGACGTTCTTTGTACCAAAGAATTCCGGCTTCGTCTACGGTGAATCCGGGGGCTTTTCCTGCGGCTATCTGTTTCTTGATTCCGTCAATGCTAGCGTTGTCCTTCAGGGCTTCCTTGATTTGACTAACCAAGGTGGGTTGCAGTTCTATGCTGGCTAGGAATCCTTCACTAACAAGTTCAAGTCTGAACTGTTCAAACTCTTGGTGCAAGCTAGGCTGTTCGGTTGCGAGCATGGAGTTCAACTGGCACGGCAGTCGACTCAAAGCATCCGCTACCACATTGGCCTTGCCGGGGTGGTAGTGAATCTCCATGTCGTAATCCTTGATCAATTTGATCCATCGGCGTTGTCTCATGTTCAGCTCTTTCTGGGTGAATATGTATTTGAGGCTTTTGTGGTCGGAGTAGATCTCGCATCGATTACCCATGAGGTAATGACGCCAAACTTTCAAGGCTAAGACCACGGCTGCAAGCTCGAGGTCATGGGTTGGGTAGTTCTGTTCATGTTGCTTGAGCTGTCTTGAAAGGTAGGATACAACCTTGCCTTCTTGCATAAGCACGCATCCAAGTCCAGTCTTGGAGGCGTCGCAATATACGTCAAAGGGCTTTGCGATATCGGCATGATCAGGATTGGGGCTGTTGTCAACTTACTCTTGAGCTGTTGAAAGCTCTCTTCGCATTTGTCGGTCCACTCAAACTTTCTGTCCTTTTTCAGCAGTTGGGTCATTGGTCGAGCGATGCTCGAAAAACCTTCTACAAATCTGCGGTAGTATCCGGCTAATCCAAGAAAAGCGCGGACCTCGGTCTGTGTGGTTGGGGCTTGCCATTCCATAACAGTTTTGATCTTGGCGGGATCTACGGCAATTCCTCCTGCAGACAAGATGTGTCCGAGGAATCCAACTTCTTCCAGCCAAAACTCACACTTGCTAAACTTGGCATATAACTTGTGCTGTCTAAGGGTTTCTAGGACAATCTCCAAATGCTGTTCATGTTCCTCTTCGGACTTGGAGTAGACGAGGATGTCGTCGATGAATACAACGACAAACTTGTCCAAAAAGTTCATGAAGATCTTGTTCATGAGATTCATGAAATAAGCGGAGGCATTGGTCAGTCCAAACGACATGACGTTGTACTCATACAACCCATATCGGGTGGTAAAGGCAGTTTTTGGAATGTCGGTGGCTCGGATCTTCAGTTGGTGGTATCCAGTTCTAAGATCTATCTTGGAGAAAACTCTGGATCCGGTGAGTTGGTCAAACAAGTCTTCGATCTTGGGTAGGGGGTATTTATTTTTGATGGTGACATCGTTAAGCTTACGATAGTCCGTGCATAAACGATTTGCACCATCTTTCTTGTCGACAAACAAGACGGGGGATCTCCAAGGGGATGCACTTGGTCTAATCAAACCTTTGGCTAACATGTCATCTATTTGCTTCTTCAGCTCCACAAGCTCTGTTGCGTTCATGCTGTAGGCTCTCTGGGCGATGGGTCCCGTTCCAGGGATTAACTCGATGATAAACTCGATATCCTGATCCGGGGGCATACCGGGTAGATCATCCGGAAACACATCAGGGTAGCGACAAACGACCCTGATTTGATCCAGAGTTGGCTTGGATACACTTTGGTTGCAGGTAAATTTTCTGGGTAGTTTTTCAGAGACGTGCTCAACTACGATACCGGTGTTGCTAGTCATGGTTATGGCTTTCTTGGCGCAGTCTATCAATCCATTGTGCTTGGACATCCAGTCCATTCCTAGGACAACTTCCAAACCTTTGGTTCCAAGTATGATTAGATTTGCAAAGAAATCTACATCATGGATTTTGATTGGCACATTTTTGCAAAATTTTCTAGCTTTGGTGGTTGATCCGGGGATTTGAACTATCATAACATGCTTCAAACTGAGAGGTTGAATTTTACTTGTTGATGCAAAGTCTTCGGTGACAAAGGAATGAGATGCTCCGGAATCAAACAACACTCTGGCAGGGATGTGGTTGACAGAAAACATACCCAGTACAACATCTGGTGCTTCCTGGGCTTCTTCGGCGTTCATGTGGTAGAGGCGGCCGTTGCGGTTGTTGGGGTTGTTGGGGGCGAACTTCTTGCCGGTGGAGACACGGCGTTGCTGCTGAGCAGGTGCAGCGGTGTTGCCGGCGAGCTTGGCAAGACGCTTGGGACACTCGTTGGAGTAGTGCCCCACTACACCACACTCATAACAAGTGATAGTGGTCTTGTCCTGCTTGTTCGCAACGGGAACGGCATTGCTTTCGGTTCTGGGGGCGGTGTTGGTGTTGGTGTTGTTGTTGTTAGGGGCTCGGGGTGGAGCGCGGTTGTAGTTGTTGTTGTTGTAGTTGTTGTTGTTGTAGTTGTTGTTGTAGCCTCCTGGCTTGGAGTTTCCTCCACTCCGGTTCTGATAACCGGGGCGAGAGTTCTGCATCTGTGGCTTGTTGTTTCTTGGAGTGAAACCTCCGCTTGAGCTAGGGCGAAACTTTTGGGGGTGGCTTGATCCACTCTGATTTGTCATTCGGCGCTTGCGGTTTTCATTGGCTTGGTTTAACTTGCCCTCCATCTGGATGGCGGAGTCAACAAGGGCTTCGAGGTCGGCAAAGGGGATGTTGACGAGGACAGTCTGCATCTCATCATGCAGTCCGTTCAGGAATCTCTCCTTCCTCTTCTCAACGGTGTCGGTCTCATCAGGGGCATACCTTGACAAAGTGAGAAACTTGTCGCGGTATTCAACCACCGTCATGCGACCTTGTTTCAGCTCACGGAATTCATCCCTCATCTTCTTGATAAGACCCGGGGGTACATGGTACTTGCTGAACTTGAGTTTAAAATCCTCCCAAGTCATGAATTGACCTCCGTTCATGGCACGGGTGCTTGTCCACCAAGCGCGGGCTGGTCCAGCGAGATAGTGTGTGGCGAACAGGACTTTCTCGTTGGCTTCCACTCCGGCTACCTCAAGATTGTTCTCCATAGTCTGGAGCCAATCGTCGGCGTCGAGGGGCTCCTCGGTCTTGCTAAACACCGGAGGGTTGGTGTTTTGGAAGTTCTTGAGCTTGGATCCGGGGTGGTCATGATTTCCATGGCCTTGGTTGGCGATGTTCTGCAAGGCGATGAGGTTGGCTTGGCGTTCGGCTCTTTCGGTTTCCCGGTTAGCAAGCATGGTTTGCAGCAGTTGCAGCATCGCGTCGTTGGTGCGATTTGGAGGGGCCATCTGAAGATGTAGAAGATTATGAGATAAGAGGGAACATTCTATGGTTCATTTTGGTTAAGTTTGAAAACAATTTGAAAACTTGTAATCTTTTCATGACAAACATAACATTCATTCATTCATGCAACACCTAGTACAAACTACACACATACTCCAATGGTTTTAAGAACCATTCTCATGCTACGATACAAAGGACGGGATACAACTCACACGTACTATAAGTGGAACTAGTGCAACTACTCCTCATCATCGACATCGATCGGGACGTAATCGTCGGGTCCTGCCTCCAGGAACTCGTAGTCCTCCTCCTCGGTGTTCTCGTCCTCCTCAAAGTCGTTGTCGTCGCTCAGAAAGGCGTCTCCTCCCTGAATGTCGATGCCTCCATCGTCATCCTCCAGCTGACGAATCTGATCCTCCTGGGCCTTGACAGTGGCCTCAAGTGACGCGATCCGGACGCGAAGGCGACGAATCGTAGCGTCCTTCTTGGCACGCTGCTAGCGAAGGCTCTTGCGGTCGTTGTTGAGTAGCTTGATCGCCTCACCCTGCTCGGTGATGTGAGCGTGGGTCTGGTTCGCGTAAGCGCGAGTGGCGTCGAGGTCCCTCTGAGTCTGGTAGAGCATGAAGTCCAGGTGCTCAGCATGGTGCCTCAACTCCGGGTGCGGCTGCAGCTCCATGGGCACTCCCGCAGCATCACGCCTCACAAGGTGGGCGTAGCGAGAGGCGAGGATGCGCACCACGTTCTGTCCACAGAGGCGCGCAAGTGCCTCCTGAAGGCCACGTGCGAGTCCGTCGAGCCAGTTGCTCTCGCGGAAGGAGAAGAGGATCCTCTCCGAAGTGGGAGGCTCCATCTTGCCCCTCAAGTCGGCAGTGATCACCCACTGCAACTCTCCTCCGGGCGTGTCGTCCAGCTGAACCCCGTGAAACTCGGGGTGTGGGCGCCCAAGGAAGTCAGAGACGGCGTTGAGGTCGTGCTCGAAGATCAAGCTCCCTCCGTTCCCAAGCTGATAAAACTTGGTGTTGATGGGTTCATTCGGCTTCATCTGAAAGAGAATTGGATGAGTAAGTTAGAGAGTGCAAAGTGTGGCAAAATTTTAAGTTGATTCAAATAAGATAGAACATGATTCATCAAATTTTGGCAAAGTCTCAAAGACAAGAGTGTAGGAACTTTTCACAAATATTTTCTTTCATTTGATTTCAAAGTTAAGTTTTTCAGAACGCCCATTCTAACTAAGGTCTTCTAAGGTCAAACAATGGCTCTGATACCAACTTGTCAACACCCGGGTTTTTAAGTCCGAATGCCTATTATGTCATACATCGCAATCCCAGGAATATTGTTGTTGCGAGGCATAATAGTTAAGTATCACAGTCATCATTCATTACAAACCATAAGTCTTACAAATTGGAATCACATGATCCATATTACACGAATAGTTGATCTATTGATCAACGAACAAACACAAGTTCATACTTCAACATAGCGGAAGCGTAAGATACAAGGACTCTCTAGTCCACAGGCCAACGCTTGACGTCGGAAGGCGCTTAGTTGTCGTAGGCGTCCTGCTGGTCATCTCCTTGGTCATCTTCATACTCTGGCCATTTGAATAGCCAGGGACAAAGCCGTGAGTACTTTAAGTACTCGTAAACTAATACTAATGTAAGTGCTAGACATTCTAGTATGGTTTGCTAAGCTCTAGTTTATTTGCATAAAGCTAGTTTTAGTTCACAGAGTTTGAGAAAAAGCTTATTCAAGTGCTAACTAACTCAAGTGGGAACATTAGTGTCATTCCCATTATTCAAGTGGTGATTTCAATTCAATTCACCACAAGTCATTTCACCATCATCCTTTTCAACATCATTTTCAAAGATATGACATCGGAAACTGTATGGCCTTTCCAACCGTCCGTAACCGTGGACGCGGCTATTCGAATAGGTTTACACTCTGCAGAGGTTGCACACTTGTGCCACAACATTTGATTTCATCCGTCGGGATTACCCCGAATCATCGTAACACAGTACGCGGATCATCAACCATAACCTTTCACTTACGAATCCTAGTATGAGCACCTCTCCCCATGAGCTTGGCCTCCTAGTGAAGACAGACAGTCAGCCTGGGAACTGCACAGGGCTTGGGCCGGACATTCACCTCGTTTCGCGTCATATCATATCATTTCTTTTGTTGTAGAGGCAGCTTTCGGCATAACCCCGATGACGCTTGTTTAGAGGGAACCCATACTAAGACGCATAAACTTCCAGTTAAGCCCTACCCATAATCAGGTATTGTGGGGGTACTTAATAATTGGAAAGGTATCGCATTCAAACCAACATCATTGTTTTATCAAAAATCACCATCTTCTCTTGTTCCCATTCACCTTCAAAAATCATTAAATGGAATGCATCTTCATTCCAAGGTTTCAAAATCACTTCAAATTCACATTGTTCCCATCTAGAGTAGTCAAGTTTTAATTCATTAGCACTAGCTCTAATTCATGAGGGGTGCTAACTTGCTTTGCTTGGGGAAGACTAATTCACTACTCTGGTAATCAACTTGTACTTGGACCAAAGTTAACTATAAAAGTAACTCATTTAGAAAACAAGTAAAACTTGTAAAGTAAAAACTTGGGATGGGTTCATATAAGAAAAGATAAGAAACATGGTGCCTTGCCCCAAGGGGCTTTGCACTTTGCAAGAATATTAGCTTGCCTTGGTAGTTCTCAAACTGTTCCTCCTCCTCCTCTTGGTAGCAACCTTCTTCTTCGGCGTACTCTCCGGTGCTACCGTCTAAATTTGAATACGAGTATAATTACTCACTAATTCAATGGCTATTCCATACATCACATATAACACACAAACTACTCTATGCACACAAATAAATTAACTGGAGTACATGGGTTGTGGGGTTTAAATAGAATTCACTTCTTTGTATTTTATATGTAAATGATAGTTTCCATAGGGTTCTTGAGAAATAATTTCCTCTCATTGAAATCTTCTTAAGATTTAATTTCTCAAACAATCATAGATGAACTCATATTGACCTAAGTCAAATGTTCATCATCATCATTTGGGAAAATGATTTAAATGAGGTGGATCACCTCATATCATTTAGTATCACTACATATGATTTAAATCTCAAGTAATTCATATAAGAGAGTTTGGGACCAGGGGTCCAAACATCCCATGAATTCATGTGAGACAAGTTTAAATGAAGTATAAGACTTCACATAATTTGTTTTAATAGTTTTGGACAATATCCACTAGTTAAACTAGCCATAATATCCATTCATTAAACCATGGCATGATCATACAAAGTGACCACACCATTTTATTGCATAAACAATTAGCGTAAGTCAAATGTGAGCTATTAGAGTTGGAATTAACTTAATATCTATTTTGGTTGATTTTTAATAATTATTTGAATAGGGAAAAGTCCCTGTCTTGTTATTTTTATCACATTTATTCTACACAGAATCTGGCCATGAGGCCAGTGGCATTGGCTAGATAATTTCAGTAGCTTTCCAACCATATAAAGTTCATCAAATTTGGTTTAGCCAATTTAAATCTATTGAATTTTAAAGTGGAGGCAGTATTGAAATTCATTTGATATTATTTAAACGGGATTTGAATTAACAGGCCGGCGGGAAAACTAAACGGGCTGCCAGATTTAACAACGGCCCAAACCAACCCAGTCCAGCCCAGCCACGGTCCACAGACGCGCGGGCTGCCTGACAGGGTGGGGTCCGCCTGTCAGCGACTATTATAACCCGAATCGGTATGTTTTAAAGGGGAGCGTCGGATTAGAATCCAATCGAACGGCCGTGGTTCATCGTCGTCGCCAACGAGAACCCGACGATGCGGCGGCGGCAGTAGGGGGTGGGAGAGCTTACGGCGGCTCCAGCAAGGGATGGCAATATGCGCGAGGTAGATGTGGACGACGGCGGTTCTCCTGGTACTGGCGGCGTCGCCTGAGGTGGCTCCAATCGTCGGCGAGCTTCCGCGGCGGCGTGCGGCAGTGAGGTAGAAATTGGGTGGCTCTGGTGGTCAATGTGGAGCGGCGAGGTGGCTGGGAGATCAAGGAAGGAGAGGGAGGAGTGGTGGTGTGAAGGAATCGACGAGGCGAGGCCTCCTTTTATAGGCGAGCGAGTGCCCGAGGCGCTGCGGCGAACTTGACAAGGGCGCGGCGTCTCCGGCGGTCTAGCGAGCTAGGCGAGGGCATGGAGATGCTCTACGTGTCCAGGCGAGGCGAATGGTGGCGACAGCGTGGTCGGGGAGGGCCTGGTTTGTTCGCCTCGCTTCCGCGTCTGTCGCGCCCGCGGCGGAGTTTCCTCTTCGTCTCCGGCGGCGGCGGGCACGGGTCGTGGTCTTGGCCGTGTCTGGCGGCTTCCAGGTGTCGAGTGCAAGCTCAACCTGTCGAGAGCGGGTCCAGGGCGTGCTCGAGGTGGTGGCGCGACGCGCGGCCAGTGAGCGTCTGTGGCGCGCCACGCGCGACGCGAGCGGCATGCTGGGCGATTTTGGGCGCGCGATCTCCGGTGAGCTACGGCGTCTACCTCGACAATGGCCGGTGCTAGGTGGTCCAGTAGAGTGCGGTGGCGAGCAACGGCATTGTGGCCAGGTTGGGGAAGGAAGGGAGAGAGGTGGAGGTGGTCGGGTTGGTGACATGGCCGGCATGGCCATGTCCTAGCCTTGCTCCTCCTCTCCCTAGGTTTGCTATGTTGCCTTGATGGTTTAAGGGGACCAGGGGACAATGTAGAATAGCCTTGGGTTAGATTAGGTGAGGTAGATCACTATTTGCAATAGTTGCAAATAGTGCCCGAATTTGGAAATTACAAAATTGTCCAAATTTGAATTAATTCAAATGGTGAACCTTTTTGAAATGTGAGTGTTGATATAAGTTGTAAATGACCAGAGGTGATTTGAGGTGGTGGTGGAATTTTTAGAATTCAAAAATTTGCCAAAATGGCTAAGTGGGGAATGTTGCATATGTTAAAAAGTTGGGACTTTGGATGAGCCTTGCTCATGATCAAAGATGATTTTGGCATGGTGATCTTCACCAAAGTTGTTCATCTTGATGTTGACTTTGAAATGGTGCAAAGAGTTAGCAAGAGTTGGTTTGGGAAAAATGAATGGCAAGGGCTCAAAGTGGTGATCAGACTAGAATTGTCAAAATTGACCATTATCATATGTGAGTGGGAATTGTGTTTGAATTCCATTTGAATTGTGAAACTTTGATTCCAAAAGTTGTAATAAGTGTTTAATAACATTATTCAACTAATGGTGAAGACCAAATAGGTCTAGGGTCAAAATTTATAAAAATGCCATAGGGCATATGTGAGGGTTTTTAGGGTTTTGCATTTTATGGAATTTCTTCCTCTTTGATTTATTTGGTTGGTGATCTTCATGTGATCACATTAGGGTTTTAGAGCATATCAAATACAAGTAATAACAATCATCATGGCATATCACTCAAATGCACAAGTCCTATGCATGGTACTATATGCAAAAAGAAAAGTTTTTTGTTGGTTTGAAATTTTGCTTTCTGGATTTCTCTAACTTTCTTTTTATGGAAATTTGGGGTGTTACAGCAACAATCCCCCAATGACAAGTGTGGACTTGGATTCAACTCCAACAACAAGAACAAGTCCAAGAACGACAAGATTAAGAAGGGCCAATTACAAGTCAAAGACCCGGCCAAGATTGTTTGCTTCAAGTGCAAAATTAAAGGGCATCATGTTAGATCTTGTCCTTTGAAGAAGAAGCAAAAAGGGAAGCGGCCTCAAGCTCAAACTCATATTCAACCTCAAGTTGAAGAAATGCCACTTCCCAAGAAGAATCAAGCCAATGCTTCCATTGTGGAGAAATCTAGTGAGAAGAAGGAGAAGAAAAGAACTTGCTACATATGCCGTGAGAAGGGCCACATCTCCTCCTTTTGCACTATTGGTACCTCATCCAACTCTATCACCATTGATGATGTTTATTCTCTTCGTAAGGATGAGGGTGGCAATGTGTTTGCCAAATATGTTGGTGCCCAAAGTGGTGTCAAGAAAAGAACCATTTGGGTTGCCAAGCCTATTGTGACTAACCTCTTAGGACCCAACTTAGTTGGGGACCAACAATCCAAAACTTGATCAATAGGTGCTTGTTGGAGGACATTGGAGACTTGGCTACATCATGAAGAATTAAGGGATCTTCATCATTTATATTATCTCAAGCCAGGTCTTTTGGTTATCTTGCTTCTATCATATATTCAATGTTCCTCCTTGCGGTAACATGTTCTCAACTCATTTATATTGAAAGTTACTCGCCCCTTTGCATGTGTTAGTTTTGTTAATAACATGTGTTTGTATATGTTGTGCTTCCTACTTGTTTTTGCTTGAGAAATCAAGTCTATGCATGTTGGGTTGCACACCATGTATTTGTGTTTGTGTTGGAGCCTCTTTGCATCTTGTTGTATCTTATATGGCTCTTATGAGCGATTAATGGACTATCCCATTTTGGGGGAGTGATATTCCTTTGGGAATTTCATGATCCTAAACAATGTGTGTACATGGGGAATATCACTTAGAATTGATATTGCGAGATTATCTAGTCGCTATGTGGTATGTCATCTTCATGAGAAATTCAAATTCTAATGTCCATTAATATCTCTACTTGGATCTTATTTGCCTCTTGTGAAAATAATTTCCTTATCACATTATGGGGGAGTAATAAGCTTTGTGCATATTACAAGTCTAGAAAATGTGGACATTTGAGGTTGTGTCACATAGAATTGATACCGTAAATTATCTCTCCCCTATGTGGCATGTTTGCTCAAACAAGCTCCAATTTGCTTAAATAGCTTCATTGCTAATATCTTTGTGGATCTTATTTGTGAAAGTTTTTCTTGGCATGGTTTTTCACAACGTGTCCCTCAATACACTTTTGGGAAACCATGTGCTTCAAGTCATTCTATTGATTGCTTTGCATGTTGGTATGACTAATTGAAGCTATCAAGAAAATCTCTTAGCATGATGGTTAACTCTTATCTTTTACCATATGCTTTATTTGTTGTAAATATGATCTTTCGTATACTTACAAACTACCACCGGGAAATATTTCCTAATACCCCTTGTCCTAGGACAATTGGTAATCAATTATGAGGTAGATTTTTATTGATCATATTTACATTGGCTCTTGTGTTCAAATTGCCTTATTTATTGCCATGAATTTGTTTTGCTTTGACTCCCATGTGTCTTCCTTGCATCTTATGGATCTAATTTGTCTATTCAAACTTTCTTAACATTTTTGTAGATATAGGTAGCGTGATGATCCTAGTTTTGTGCATTTTGTATTCATATGCAAAATCCTAGATAATGCACTAATCTTGGGGGAGCTCTCATATATTTGTTAGAATGCTTGATATCTCTTGAGCATTATCAAAATTTGGTTTTGGGAGACATAAATTTCCTTTTTGGTACTTTGTGCCATCATAAAAAGTGTCGAGCGTTTGGTTTATTTGTTGGAACCTTGCTCTCTTGGGAGTTGGTTATCTCATTCCTTTGTGCTTAGGCTTAATTAGCTTCTTATAATGAGATAAGTCTTTGGAGTCAATCTTGTGTTGATTTGATTCTTTGATATAATTTGGGCAACCTTTGCCTCTTGATTTATTTGGTGTTTTGTCCAAATTGTATCTTCCTTTGGTTCTTGAAAGTATTGTGCATGCATATTTAATATATGTATATCTTATGGCATGTGTTACTTTCATTGATCCAATATATAGGGTAAACTCCATCAAATCCTAATTTAGCTACTTCTTTTGGTATCCTCGTTTGTGATACTTGTTGCCTTTCTCAAATGCATCCCAACTATCTTCTATCCCTTGTTGATATTTGTGATGTATTTTAGTTGTTTGTGGTTGAAGTTCATGAATGTACAATAAGATAAAATTGAGCCTTTGGCCATGCTATTAAGCAAAAATTCTTATTGGTATATTGCATGACTTCGTCTTGGATATCATACTATTTTTTTTGCGTATCTATTTTGTGTGTGCATGTTTCTTTGTGGATAAATATCTTTGTGATATTGCCCACTTAGAGAAATTTATACACATAAGAGATGATATATCTCCTTTTGATATCTTATTTATTTATTGCGTGTTGATTGGTCATGCTAAGCAATATAATTCATTGATGACTATGATGATGCTTTTTGCTCATCCTTGTAATAGTCTTATAATATGATTTATCATGCCTTTCACATATCCTCTTGGTTGAGCCTTTTTATTATGGTGCCTATTACTTGTTGATCAACTATTTGTTTGTTGCAAGTGTTTAGCTTATTTTTCTATCTATGATCTATTACAAATGTTTGTGTTTTAAATGAGGAAGTGAGGATTCCATGTTATGCATATTGTATTCAAATGCAACATTTTATTTTATGCATGTACCTTGGGGAGCTTCCTCATTTGATTTAGAGCACTATCTTGTGGTGATCATTAGAGTTTGATTCACTTGGTATTTTTTGTTTTTGAATGATATTATGGGAGTGATGATTCCATGTTTGTGCACTTTATACTCCAATGCAAATTGTCTAGTTTTGTGCACAAACCTTGGGGAGCTTCCTCATATTATTTAGAGCAATATTCTTGATCTTATCATAATATCTATCTTTCTTTTGGTATCTTCTTTGTGGTTCATTTGGTTGCTTGATTCATTTGTTGAAGCTTCTTGACTTTGTTATCTTTTTGCAATCTTTGATCCTATCTATAGTGTGATTCCTTCCGAATATTTGTCATTGGATATGTGCATTTGATTCCACTCAAATTATGAGAAATGCACACGCTATGGAGGAACTCTCACTATATTGGCCTTCTAAATTTTTCACCCATTTCGGCAATTGGTGCCAATGGGGGAGAAGTTTGGAGGGTTTAAGGGAATTTGGTTATGTCTTTGCTTTGTGCTTAAGCATGTGCCTATATTGCATTGCATCTTGTTGCTTTGCATAGTTGAATATTTAGAGGAAACTCCACTAGGCTTTGAATGCCAATATATGCAATGAAAGTCAAGATCATTCACACATGCATATATTATGGGGGAGTTTGCTCTATATATTCAACTTATTTGTTACTTAAATTCCTTATATAAACCCTCTCAAAGAGATTGTCATCAATTACCAAAATGGGGGAGATTGAAAGTGCATGGAGCCCCCATGTGTGGTTTTGGTAATTAATGACAATCCCTATGGACTAATGTTTGCATTGAGTTATATTTGTAGGTGTTGTCCATAGGCAATGCTTGAACCATTTGTTGGCTTCAAGGTTGCAATAAGAATAAATTGATGAAGGATATCAAATATCAAGTATGTCTTGAAGATGAAGATGAAGTGAGCCCTCAAGTTCCTTCAAGACATCAACATGATGAAGAATGAAGAAATGAAGTGTAAGTTCAAGATGAGCCAACTCGAAGAGATCATAAGATTGAAGCTTGCCATGAAGAAATGAAGTGCTAGTTCAAGATGAGCCATCTCGAAGAGATCCTTTGATTGACTCTTGCCATCCATATGGTTATCATGGATATGTGAAGTTGCGCCGAAGAAGAAGCTCTCCCATGGTGGATTATGCGGGAGCAACCCACAAGACTTCGTCAAGCAAGCACAATCAAGAAAGGCGTTCCATCTTGTTGAGGTCAAGATCGTCATCATCGAGCTCAAGTGGAATGCGCAAGTATAAGGTTTGCTCTTGATAGGGTTTATTTCTCACCGGTCTCATAGTGTAGTTGGAGACCGGCTTATAGTTTAGTTACCGTACTATCAAGAGGGCTCTCGAGTGAGTAACTCGATCGTATCATTCGGAGAGAGCTCAAACCTTTGCATCCTTGCATCATCTTTCTTGGTTGTTATTTGGATCTTATCCATGAGGTGTTTTAGAGCTTGTGCTTACTTCCATAGCAAGCTCTAGTTCATCAAAAACGGATTCCGCATGAATCACTTGTTGCATTTTTGAGGTTGGAGGTTTTACCGGTATGTCTTTTTTTAGATAGGTCAAACCTTTCGTCTTTTGTTGCTATCCTACTTTTCTGGACTATGATGTTTCTATGCATATTGTTGTAGAGCTCGTTGTTGTGATTTCAACGAGCCCAAGATCATCGAAATCGGAGTCCGGTTGCAAAAGTTCTTAAGGTTTTCGTATGGGGTGGTTAGGTAAAAACGTTTTGGTAAGGAGGGGCCCTGGCCGGAGCCTCCACCCAGCCCTGGCCGGAGCCTCCACCCAGCCCATGGCTGGAGCCTCCAGGCAAGGTACCGCTCGCGGTACCCAGCCCACGGCTGGAGCCTCCAGGCGAGGTACCGCCCGTGGTACCGGAGAGCCTTTTGTGGCTCAGGTTTTGTGCCAGGGAGGTTGGAGCCCCGGCGGTACCTTGGCCGGTACCCCGGCCGGAGGCTCCGGCCTCCCCTCCTAGCCCGCAGCTCGCCACCTCCGCCGCCTCCTGCCAACACTGGCCGATAGTACCGGCCCAACCTGGCCGGTACTACCGGTCCCCTTCTTCCCCGCGCGCAGCAAGTCTCCAACGGGCAGAAATTGGGGCATCCTTTTTAAGCCCCCTCTCTCTCTTGGTTTCATCACCTTGGCTCCTTCTTCCTCCTCTCTCTCAAGCCTCTCTCCTCCATTGTTGTTGACTTTTTGAAGCTTGAGATCTTTCTCCCCTTCCCATGATTATTGCATCTTTTTGAGAGAAAGATTGAGGAGATCTAGATCCACACTTTGACCAAACCAAATCACCTCTTTGTGAGTGAATCTTTGGGATCTAGATCTTGGAGAATTTTGTGTTCTCCTCTTTGTTCTTCCTCTCTTATTCCCCCAATAGCTTTTGTAGCTTTGTTGGAATTTGAGAGAGAAGGACTTGAGCATCTTTGTGGTGTTCTTGCCATTGCATTTGGTGCATCGGTTTGAGTTCTCCACGGTGATTCGTGGTGGTGAAAGCAAGAAGGTTGTTACTCTTGGGTTCTTGGAACCCTAGACGGATTCTAGACCTTTGTGGTGATTTGTTGGGAGCCTCCGATTAAGTTGTGGATGTGTGCCCCAACCTTTGTGTAAGGCCCGGTTTCCGCCTCGAAGGAAATCCCTTAGTGGAACCGTGACCTAGGCCTTTGTGGCGAGGGTCACCGGAGATTTAGGTGAGGCGCCTTCGTGGCGTTCGGTGTGTGGTGTGAGTACCGCATCTTGGGGTGAGGCCTTTGTGGCGTTGGTGTGCATCGAGCAACCACACCTCAAGGTGAGCCTCTTGTGGCGTTCGGGAGCACTAAGCCACCGCACCTCTCCAACGGAGATTAGCACTCGCAAGAGTGTGAACTTCGGGATAGATCTTCGTCTCCCGCGTGCCTCGGTTATCTCTATACCCGAGCTCTTTACTTATGCACTTTACCTTGTGATAGCCATCGTGCTTGAAGCTATATATATCTTGCTATCACATACTTGCTTGTGTTGCTTAGCATAAGTTGTTGGTGCACATTGGTGAACCTTTGCTTAGAATAAGTTGTTGGTGCACATAGGTGAACCATAGTATATAGGCTTTGGGCTTGACAAAGTAAACGCTAGTTTTATTCCGCATTTGTTAAGCCCATCTCGTAAAAGTTTTTAAACCGCCTATTCACCCCCCCCCCTCTAGGCGACATCCGTGTCCTTTCACTCGTGCAACCATCTATGCATAGACACGGCTCTGATACCACTGTTGGGATTCGTAGCATAGAAAACAAAAAAATTCCTACCGCGAGAACGCAATCCAAGCCAAGATGCAATCTAGAAGATGGGAGCAACGAGGGGATGAACGAGACTAACCCTTGAAGATTTCCAAAGCCTACAAGAGGAGGCTCTCATTGCTGCGGTAGACGATCACTTGCCGCTTTCAAAAGCGCGTAGAAGATCTTGACGGTGCCACAATCGGGCAGCACCTCCGTACTCGGTCACACGTTTGGTGTTGATGAAGACGACGTCCTTCTCCCCGTTCCAGTGGGCAGCGGAAGTAGTAGATCCTCCTCGGAATCCCGGAAGCACGACGGCGTGGTGGCGGTGTTGATGGAGATCTCCGGCGGAGCTTCGCTAAGCGTATGCGGAAGATATGGTGGAGGAGGGGCGCTAGAGTTTGGGAGAGGGGGTCTAGGGCGCCGGCCACTTGAGGGCTGCGGCCTAGGAGGGCTTGGTGTGGCCGGCCAGCCCCTCTCCTCCCCTCTTTATATAGGTGGAAGCCCCAAGGATTAGGTCAAAAGTCTCCGAATAAGACCCCAACATAAACCTTCCATATGACCAAACCTAGGGGGAGTGGGACTCCCCCCTTTCCTTGGTGGGGTGGCCGGCCACCATGGGGAGGAGTCCACTTGGGACTCCTCCTCCCTTAGGCTGGCCGGCCAAGGTGGGTGGAGTCCCAGAGGGACTCCACCTTCCATGCTGATTTCTTCCGGACTCTTCTAGAACCTTCTAGAACCTTCCAGAGAAAATACCGGATCATTTTCAAACCTAGAAAATGACTTCCTATATATGAATCTTATTCTCCGGACCATTCCGGAACTCCTCGTGATGTCCTGGATCCCATCCGAGACTCCGAACAAAACTTCGAACTCCATTCCATATTCCATATTGATACGTCTCCGACGTATCGATAATTTCTTATGTTCCATGCCACATTATTAATGATATCTACATGTTTTATGCATACTTTATGTCATATTTATGCATTTTCCGGCACTAACCTATTAACAAGATGCCGAAGAGCCAGTTGCTGTTTTCTGCTGTTTTTGGTTTCAGAAATCCTAGTAAGGAAATATTCTCGGAATTGGACGAAATCAACGCCCAGGGGCCTATTTTCACACGAAGCTTCCAGAAGACCGAAGGGAAGACGAAGTGGGGCCACGGGGTGCCGCCACACTAGGGCGGCGCGGCCCAGAGGGGGCCCGCGCCGGCCTAGCATGTGGGGCCCCCGTGTGGCCCCTGACCTGCCCTTCCGCCTACATATAGTCTTCGTCGCGAAACCCCCAGTACCGAGAGCCACGATACGGAAAACCTTCCAGAGATGCCGCCGCCGCCAATCCCATCTCGGGGGATTCAGGAGATCGCCTCCGGCACCCTGCCGGAGAGGGGAATCATCTCCCGGAGGACTCTTCACCGCCATGGTCGCCTCCGGAGTGATGAGTGAGTAGTTCACCCCTGGACTATGGGTCCATAGCAGTAGCTAGATGGTTGTCTTCTCCTCATTATGCTTCATTGTCGGATCTTGTGAGCTGCCTAACATGATCAAGATCATCTATCTGTAATGCTATATGTTGTGTTTGTTGGGATCCGATGGATAGAGAATATTATGCTATGTTGATTATCAATCTATTACCTATGTGTTGTTTATGATCTTGCATGCTCTCCGTTATTAGTAGAGGCTCTGGCCAAGTTTTTACTCTTAACTCCAAGAGGGAGTATTTATGCTCGATAGTGGGTTCATGCCTCCATTAAATGGGACAGGTGTGAGAAAGTTCTAAGGTTGTGGATGTGCTGTTGCCACTAGGGATAAAACATTGATGCTATGTCCGAGGATGTAGTTATTGATTACATTACGCACCATACTTAATGCAATTGTCTGTTGTTTTCAACTTAATACTGGAAGGGGTTCAGATGATAACCTGAAGGTGGACTTTTTAGGCATAGATGCATGCTGGATAGCGGTCTATGTACTTTGTCGTAATGCCCAATTAAATCTCACAATACTCATCATATCATGTATGTGCATTGTTATGCCCTCTCTATTTGTCAATTGCCCAACTGTAATTTGTTCACCCAACATGCTATCTATCTTATGGGAGAGACACCACTAGTGAACTGTGGACCCCGGTCCGTTCTTTCAATCTAATACAATCTACTGCAATACTTGTTCTACTATTTTCTGCAAACAATCATCATCCACACTATACATCTAATTCTTTGTTACAGCAAGCCGGTGAGATTGACAACCTCACTGTTTCGTTGGGGCAAAGTACTTTGGTTGTGTTGTGCAGGTTCCACGTTGGCGCCGGAATCCCTGGTGTTGCGCCGCACTACATCTCGCCGCCACCAACCTTCAACGTGCTTCTTGGCTCCTACTGGTTCGATAAACCTTGGTTTCTTACTGAGGGAAAACTTGCCGCTGTACGCATCACACCTTCCTCTTGGGGTTCCCAACGGACGCGTGCTGTACGCGTATCAAGCTCTTTTTCTAGTGCCGTTTCCGGGGAGATCAAGACACGCTGCAAGGGGAGTCTCCACATCCCAATCTCTTTACTTTGTTTTTGTCTTGCTTTATTTTATTTACTACTTTGTTTGCTGCATTATATCAAAAATACAAAAAAAATTAGTTGCTAGTTTTACTTTATTTGCTGTCTTGTTTGCATATTAAAAACACAAAAAAATTAGTTACTTGCATTTTATTTAGTTACTTGCATTTGCTTTACTTATTTCATCATGTTTCCTTTTAATTTTACTGTAAAAGATATACCGGTGGGGCAAGGGTCTATAATTGGAAGAGATAATATAGAAGAATTTTTCACCCACGTTAGTATGCATGAAGATCTTAAAGATATACCCCTTGCAAAAGCTGTCCCTACTTATGAAGATGCCTCTGTTTGTTTGGTACACATGATGGAAGCTAGATTTATTAGTCTCAACCCCATGATACAACACATGTTTCTTACACTTTCTGATATGGAGAGGGGAGAGAAGAGAGATTTTCTTCTAAAGGTCTTAGTGCGAGAATTTGAGGATATAGCCAAAGAAGCTAGAAAAGATTTTAGTAAGCATGATAGGCTTGGTATGATCACCGATTTTAAAAGAACACTTGAAAAGATGGATATGGATAGAATTAAGTACACTAATAATGTTAATGATGGTGGGAAGATTAAAACACCAATACCATGTAAGCTCCTAGCGATGCATGAAGCTCTAGATGATAATTATGCTTGGCTTGTTCCTGAAAATTTGTTTGATGAGAGTAGCAAGCCCAAGACTAATGAAAAGGGAGCCGCTAAAACTTATGTATCCAAAATACTATGCATGGTTGAGAAAACTCCATACCCCGCTGTAGGTGCACCATCTCTTGATAATACTTGATATACACTTTCTGCGCCTAGCTGAAAGGCGTTAAAGAAAAGCGCTTATGGGAGACAACCCATGTTTTTACTACAGTACTTTTATTTTATATTTGAGTCTTGGAAGTTGTTACTACTGTAGCAACCTCTCCTTATCTTAGTTTTGTGCATTTTTGTGCCAAGTAAAGTCGTTGATAGCAAGGTTCATACTAGATTTGGATTACTGCGCAGAAACAGATTTCTTTGCTGTCACGAATCTGGGCCTAATTCTCTGTAGGTAACTCAGAAAATTATGCCAATTTACGTGAGTGATCTTCATATATGTACGCAACTTTCATTAAATTTGAGCATTTTCATTTGAGCAAGTCTGGTGCCTCAATAAAATTCGTCTTTACGAACTGTTCTGTTTTGACAGATTCTGCCTTTTATTTCGCATTGCCCGTTTTGCTATGCTTGATGGATTTTTCGATTCCCTTGACTTTCAGTAGCTTTGTGCAATGTCCAGAAGTATTAAGAATGATTGTGTAACCTCTGAACATGTAAATTTTAATTGTGCACTAACCCTCTAATGAGTTGTTTTGAGTTTGGTGTGGAGGAAGTTTTCAAGGATCAAGAGAGGGAGATGATACAACATGATCAAGGAGAGTGAAAGCTCTAAGCTTGGGGATGCCCCGGTGGTTCACCCCTGCATATATCAAGAAGACTCAAGCGTCTAAGCTTGGGGATGCCCAAGGCATCCCCTTCTTCATCGACAACATTATCAGGTTCCTCTAGTGAAACTATATTTTTATTCCATCACATCTTATGTGCTTTGCTTGGAGCGTCGGTTTGTTTTTGTTTTTGTTTTGTTTGAATAAAATGGATCCTAGCATTCATTGTGTGGGAGAGAGACACGCTCCGCTGTTGCATATGGACAAGTATGTCCTTAGGCTTTACTCATAGTATTCATGGCGAAAGTTTCTTCTTCGTTAAATTATTATATGGTTGGAATTGGAAAATGATACATGTAGTAATTGCTATAATGTCTTGGATAATGTGATACTTGGCAATTGTTGTGCTCATGTTTAAGCTCTTGCATCATATACTTTGCACCCATTAATGAAGAAATACATAGAGCTTGCTAAAATTTGGTTTGCATAATTGGTCTCTCTAAGGTCTAGATAATTTCTAGTATTGAGTTTGAACAACAAGGAAGACGGTGTAGAGTCTTATAATGTTTACAATATGTCTTTTATGTGAGTTTTGCTGCACCGCTTCATCCTTGTGTTTGTTTCAAATAGCCTTGCTAGCCTAAACCTTGAATCAAGAGGGAATACTTCTCATGCATCCAAAATCTTTGAGCCAACCACTATGCCATTTGTGTCCACCATACCTACCTACAACATGGTATTTCTCCGCCATTCCAAAGTAAATTGCTTGAGTGCTACCTTTAAAATTTTCATTCTTCACCTTTACAATACTAGCAAAAAAGCCCGTGCGTTGCTAGGGCACCACACTAAGAGGAGTGCTACATGTACGACATTAATGATTGTTTTTATTTAATAATTTGCATTACGGATTAGCGAAAACATGTATGATATCAAATACTATGATAGATGAAGAGATTATGACTCAACATTCACTTGTTTTGGTTATGATGAAGATACTGTGTTTTTTAGATCCATGTGCTTATCTGAAATATTGAAATATAAACAAAGCTTTCTCGTAGTAGCACCTCATGATGCTTCTTTTCTTATAAGGTCTACCAACCTGTCTAAAAACCCCTGGGACAAAATAAAAGGCCTATCGGTCAAAGGAATGTCAGAAGTAGCATGTATTAGTCAGGGAAACAACTATATTATGTACGGTTTCCGAGACAATGCAACTTAGGAGGGAAAATAAGTGCACCACTGTGACAGCGATGAAAGGCACAAGCTGGTATCATTTGTGTAAGTACATCAAATATTTAAGCAAGAGTGAACTTTCAGAATAAACCTTTTGTTGCCTTAAAGAGCTGACTGTCATTATAAGAGTTTTCTGGTTATTGAGCAAACGAGTCGAGCCTATGTGGCGTACTGGCGTGCAACCACAAGCACAGTTGGAGACTTCGAGCGCGGCCAAAACGGCGAACTCGTCCGGGACGACCCGTGAGCAACCATGTAGGCGTAGACTCCCATGGCGTAGTCGTGGGACATGTAGCTATCGCTTGAAGTCCAGGCTTGCTGGCGCCCCATCTTTGTGGTCCCTGCCACTGCCAGCTCCGGTGTGTGGAGTCTCGGCGCGCTTGTACGCCTCCTCGTCAATAAGCCGTATCGAGCAACCCACCGTCGACTTCGTCCGCCACGGCGCCACGGGGATACTTGCAATCCCTCCTCGACCTCGTCCGCCACCGGGATACTTCCAATCCCTCTCCGACCTCGTCCGCCACCCGGATATGTGATTGATCGAGCGCAGCCGGATGTATAGGGGCGAAGCCACGAAGCAAATCAAAGGTTAGCATAGCTTTATTGTCGAGGCGGTGACTTAAACAGGAGCCAGACTCTGCCTTTTTTTTTTACCTACATATAGCACCTGGAGTCGTGGACTCTGTCTATTAGGGCACCTGGAATCAGCTTTTTTTGTCTGCCTTTTTTTGTTACCTACGTATAGCACATGGACTCTGTCTATTAGGGCAAGTGGAATCAGCGTTTTATGGGCCGCTCCAATCGTTGTTTGACCTGGCGATTTTATTGACGCACGATGCAAAGGCCGCTCCTCGATCAGTTTATCTGTCGTACAATATGAAGGACACTTCGGGCCCCCATCGAAGGACCGGTTTTCTGGAGATATGAAGCGGACACGGAGGAAACACTCCCATCGTTGGACCGTTTTTATTTTAGATATGAATCGTATGTACCAAGGAAACAACACACGGACGAAACTAACCATCACGAACCATCATGTCCCATTGCAACTTGTGGATGGCAACGGTGGGTAATTTTTCTCTAAGTTTAGGGGTAAATCGGTCAAACAGCGACGACCTACCACGGTTGCATTGCAATTTAATAGTAAAGATATATCTCATGGGACAAATAGCCTAAAAACTATTGTGGTATTGAATATGTACTTATGCACTTTATCTCTTATTAAGTTGCTTGTTGTGCGATAACCATGTTCCTGGGGACGCCATCAACTACTCTTTGTTGAATATCATGTGAGTTGCTATGCATGTTCGTCTTGTCTGAAGTAAGGGAGATTTACCACTAAAATGGTTAGAGCATGCATAATGTTAGAGAAGAACATTGGGCCGCTAACTAAAGCCATGATCCATGGTGGAAGTTTCAGTTTTGGACAAATATCCTCAATCTCATATGAGAAAATTAATTGTTGCTACATGCTTATGCATAAAAGAGGAGTCCATTATCTGTTGTCTATGTTGTCCCGGTATGGATGTCTAAGTTGAGAATAATCAATAGCGAGAAATCCGATGCGAGCTTTCTCCTTAGACCTTTGTACAGGCGGCATAGAGGTACCCCTTTGTGACACTTGGTTAAAACATGTGCATTGCGATGATAATCCAGGTAATCCGAGCTAATTAGGACAAGGTGCGGGCACTATTAGTATACTATGCATGAGGCTTGCAACTTGTAGGATATAATTTACATAACACATATGCTTTATTACTACCGTTGACAAAATTGTTTTTTGTTTTCAAAACCAAAGCTCTAGCACAAATATAGCAATCGATGCTTTCCTCTTTGAAGGGTCATTCTTTTACTTTTATTGTTGAGTCAGTTCACCTATTTCTCTCCACCTCAAGAAGCAAACACTTGTGTGAACTGTGCATTGATTCCTACATACTTGTATATTGCACTTGTTATATTACTCTATGTTGACAATATCCATGAGATACACATGTTACAAGTTGAAAGCAACCGCTGAAAGTTAATCTTCCTTTGTGTTGCTTCAATGCCTCTACTATGAATTATTGCTTTATGAGTTAACTCTTATGCAAGACTTATTGATGCTTGTCTTGAAGTACTATTCATGAAAAGTCTTTGCTTTATTATTCAATTGTTTACTCATGTCATTTACATTGTTTGGATCGCTGCATTCATTACATATGCTTACAATAGTATGATCAAGGTTATGATGGCATGTCACTCCAGAAATTATCTTTGTTATCGTTTACCTGCTCGGGACGAGCAGAAACTAAGCTTGGGGATGCTGATACGTTTCCGACGTATCGATAATTTCTTATGTTCCATGCCACATTATTGATGATATCTACATGTTTTATGCATACTTTATGTCATATTTATGCATTTTCCGGCACTAACCTATTAACATGATGCCGAAGAGCCAGTTGTTGTTTTCTGCTGTTTTTGGTTTCAGAAATCCTAGTAAGGAAATATTCTCGGAATTGGACGAAATCAACGCCCAGGGGCCTATTTTCACACGAAGCTTCCAGAAGACCGAAGGGAAGACGAAGTGGGGCCACGGGGCGCCGCCACTAGGGCGGCGCGGCCCAGAGGGGGCCCGCGCCGGCCTAGCGTGTGGGGCCCCCGTGTGGCCCCCTGACCTGCCCTTCCGCCTACATATAGTCTTCGTCGCGAAACCCCCAGTACCGAGAGCCACGATACGGAAAACCTTCCAGAGACGCCGCCGCCGTCAATCCCATCTCGGGGGATTCAGGAGATCGCCTCCGGCACCCTGCCGGAGAGGGGAATCATCTCCCGGAGGACTCTTCACCGCCATGGTCGCCTCCGGAGTGATGAGTGAGTAGTTCACCCCTGGACTATGGGTCCATAGCAGTAGCTAGATGGTTGTCTTCTCCTCATTATGCTTCATTGTCGGATCTTGTGAGCTGCCTAACATGATCAAGATCATCTATCTGTAATGCTATATGTTGTGTTTGTTGGGATCTGATGGATAGAGAATACTATGCTATGTTGATTATCAATCTATTACCTATATGTTGTTTATGATCTTGCATGCTCTCCGTTATTTGTAGAGGCTCTGGCCAAGTTTTTACTCTTAACTCCAAGAGGGAGTATTTATGCTCGATAGTGGGTTCATGCCTCCATTAAATCTGGGACAGTGACAGAAAGTTCTAAGGTTGTGGATGTGCTGTTGCCACTAGGGATAAAAAAATTGATGCTATGTCCGAGGATGTAGTTATTGATTACATTACGCACCATACTTAATGCAATTGTCTGTTGTTTTCAACTTAATACTGGAAGGGGTTCGGATGATAACCTGAAGGTGGACTTTTTAGGCATAGATGCATGCTGGATAGCGGTCTATGTACTTTGTCGTAATGCCCAATTAAATCTCACAATACTCATCATATCATGTATGTGCATTGTCATGCCCTCTCTATTTGTCAATTGCCCAACTGTAATTTGTTCACCCAACATGCTATCTATCTTATGGGAGAGACACCACTAGTGAACTGTGGACCCCGGTCCGTTCTTTTAATCGAATACAATCTACTGCAATACTTGTTCTACTATTTTCTGCAAACAATCATCATCCACACCATACATCTAATCCTTTGTTACAGCAAGCCGGTGAGATTGACAACCTCACTGTTTCGTTGGGGCAAAGTACTTTGGTTGTGTTGTGCAGGTTCCACGTGGCGCCGGAATCCCTGGTGTTGCGCCGCACTACATCTCGCCGCCATCAACCTTCAACGTGCTTCTTGGCTCCTACTGGTTCGATAAACCTTGGTTTCTTACTGAGGGAAAACTTGCCGCTGTACGCATCACACCTTCCTCTTGGGGTTCCCAACGGACGCGTGTTGTACGCGTATCACATATCTACTTAAACGACATCAAACCTTAAGTGTGTCACCCTACGGTTCGCGAACTATGTAGACATGGTTGAGACTTCTCTCCGACCAATAACCAATAGCGGGATCTGGAGATCCATAATGGCTCCCACATATTCAACGATGACTTTAGTGATCGACTGAACCATTTACATACGATACCGATTCCCTTTGTCACGCGATATTTTACTTGTCCGAGGTTTGATCATCGGTATCTCTATACCTCGTTCAACCTCGTCTCATGACAAGTACTCTTTACTCGTATCGTGGTATGTGGTATCTTATGAACCATTCATATGCTTGCAAGCTATTAGACAACATTCCACCGAGAGGGCCCAGAGTATATCTATCCGTCATCGGGATGGACAAATCCCACTGTTGATCCATATGCCTCAACTCATACTTTCCGGATACTTAATCCCACCTTTATAACCACCCATTTACGCAGTGGTGTTTGATGTAATCAAAGTACCCTTCCGGCATAAGTGATTTACATGATCTCATGGTTGTAAGGACTAGATAACTATGTATCGAAAGCTTATAGCAAATAACTTAATGACGTGATCTTATGCTATGCTTAATTGGGTGTGTCCATTACATCATTCATATAATGACATAACCTTGTTATTAATAACATCCAATGTTCATGATCACGAAACCATGATCATCTATTAATCAACAAGCTAGTTATACAAGAGGCTTACTAGGGGCTCTTTGTTGTTCACATAACACACATGTATCAATGTTTCGGTTAATACAATTATAGCATGGTATGCAAACATCATCATAAACACAAAGATATATTATAATAACCATTTTATTATTGCCTCTTGGGCATATCTCCAACAAAATATTCTCGGAATTGGACGAAACAAAAGCCCACGGCCCTATTTTCCACGGAGTGTTCCAGAAGACCAGCAGGGGGCCCACACCATAGGGCGGCGCGGGGGGGCCCACTGCCGCGCCGACATGTGGGGAGGGAGCCCCCTGGCTCCCCCGACACTGCCCCTTCGCCTATTTATTCCTTCGTCTCCGAAAACCCTAGCACCGAGAGCCAAAATAGCAGAACAGTTCCAGAGACGCCGCCGTCGTCAACCCTAACTCGGGGGGTTCAGAAGATCTCCTCCGGCACCCTGCCGCAGAGGGGAATCATCACCGGAGGGTTCTACATCACCATGCCCACCTCCGGACTGATGCGTGAGTAGTTCATCCTTGGACAATGGGTCCATAGCAGTAGCTAGATGGTTGTCTTCTCCTATTGTGCCATCATGTTTAGATCTTGTGAGCTGCCTATCATAATCAAGATCATCTATTTGTAATGCTACATGTTGTGTTTGTTGGGATCTGATGAATATGGAATACTATGTCAAGTTGATTATTGATCCATCATATATGTTGTTTATGATCTCATGCTCTCCGTTGCTAGTAGAGGCTCTGGCCAAGTTGATACTTGTAACTCCAAGAGGGGGTATTTATGCTAGATAGTGGGTTCATGTCTCCATTGAATTTGGGACAGTGACAGAAAGTTCTAAGGTTGTGGATGTGCTGTTGCCACTAGGGATAAAACATCAATGCTTTGTCTAAGGATATTTGTATTGTTTACATTACGCACAGTACTTAATGCAATTGTCTGTTGCTTGCAACTTAATACTGGAAGGGGTGCGGATGCTAACCCGAAGGTGGACTTTTTAGGCATAGATGCATGCTGGATGGCGGTCTATGTTCTTTGTCGTAATGCCCTAAGTAAATCTCATATTAGTCATCATGATATGTATGTGCATTGTTATGCCCTCTCTATTTGTCAATTGCCCAACTATAATTTGTTTACCCGACATGTTATTTATCTTATTGGAGAGACACCACTAGTGAACTGTGGACCCTGGTCCATTCTTTTACATCTGAAATACAACCTACTGCAATTATTGTTCTCTTTTGTTTTCCGCAAGCAAACATCATTTTCCACACCAAACGTTTAATCCTTTGTTTTCGGCAAGCCGGTGAGATTGACAACCTCACTGTTAAGTTGGGGAAAAGTAGTTTGATTGTGTTGTGCAGGTTTCACGTTGGCGCCGGAATCCCTGATGTTGCGCGGCACTACACTCCTTCACCAACAACCTTCACGTGATCTTCATCTCCTACTGGTTCGATAACCTTGGTTTCTTACTGAGGGAAAACTCGTTGCTGTACTCATCATACCTTCCTCTTGGGGTTCCCAACGGACGTGTGCTTTACCGTCACAAGCAAATATCTAGCACGAAAAACACACGCGTAGAGGGAATTTGGTTGTGTCAAGATGCGCCAACCCTGCTTAGCAAGTAAGGCATGGTTGAACACCTCCAAATCTCGGAAGCCCATGCCTCCCTCTCGCTTACTAACACATATTTTCTCCCACCCAATCCAGTGAACCTTTCATTCACCATCCTTACCACCCCACCAGAATCTAGCCGAGATTGATCTGAGCTTGCTACACATCTTCTTTGAAAGTTTGAAACATGACATGTTGTACACGGGCACTGATTGCATCACTGACTTCATGAAAACCTCACGGGAAGCCTTGGAAAGGCCCTGTCCGTTTAGCCCCAAGACTTTAGCCCCAGATCGTTCTCGCAGATGTTTGAAGCATCCTTCCTTCGAGCGCCCTACCACAGTCGGCAACTGAAAGGATCGTATGACACCTAGAGGGGGTTGATGCGTGTGGTTGACACGTCCGTTGGGAACCCCAAGAGGAAGGTGTGATGCGCACAGCGGCAAGTTTCCCTCAGTAAGAAACCAAGGTTTAATCGAACCAGTAGGAGTCAAGAAGCATGTTGAAGGTTGATGGCGGCGGGATATAGTGCGGCGCAACACCAGAGATTCCGGCGCCAACGTGGAACCTGCACAACACAACCAAAGTACTTTGCCCCAACGAAACAGTGAGGTTGTCAATCTCACTGGCTTGCTGTAACAAAGGATTAACCGTATTGTGTGGAAGATGATTGTTTGCAGAAAACAGTAGAACAAGTATTGCAGTAGATTGTATTTCAGTATAGAGAATTGGACCGGGGTCCACAGTTCACTAGAGGTGTCTCTCCCATAAGATAAACAGCATGTTGGGTGAACAAATTACAGTTGGGCAATTGACAAATAAAGAGGGCATGACCATGCACATACATATTATGATGAGTATAGTGAGATTTAATTGGGCATTACGACAAAGTACATAGACCGCTATCCAGCATGCATCTATGCCTAAAAAGTCCACCTTCAGGTTATCATCCGAACCTCCGTATTAAGTTGCTAACAACAGACAATTGCATTAAGTATTGCGCGTAATGTAATCAGTAACTACATCCTTGAACATAGCACCAATGTTTTATCCCTAGTGGCAACAGCACATCCATAATCTTAGAGGTTTCTGTCACTCCCCCAGATTCACGGAGACATGAACCCACTATCAAGCATAAATACTCCCTCTTGGAGTTACAAGCATCTACTTGGCCAGAGTATCTACTAGTAACGGAGAGCATGCAAGATCATAAACAACACATAAACATAAATTGATAATCAACATAACAAGTATTCTCTATTCATCGGATCCCAACAAACGCAACATATAGAATTACAGATAGATGATCTTGATCATGTTCGGCAGCTCACAAGACCCGACAATTAAGCACAATGGGGAGAAGACAACCATCTAGCTACTGCTATGGACCCATAGTCCAGGGGTAGACTACTCACTCATCACTCCGGAGGCGACCATGGCGGCGTAGAGTCCTCCGGGAGATGATTCCCCTCTCTGGCAGGGTGCCGGAGGCGATCTCCTGAATCCCCCGAGATGGGATTGGCGGCGGCGGCGTCTCTGGAAGGTTTTCCGTATCATGGCTCTCGGTACTGGGGGTTTCGCGACGGAGGCTTTAAATAGGCGGAAGGGCAGGTCAGGGGGCCACACGAGGGCCCCACACCATAGGTCGGCGCGGCCAAGGGCCAGGCCGCGCCGCCCTAGGGTTTGGCCGCCTCGTGGCCCCACTTCGTCTCCTCTTCGGTCTTCTGGAAGCTTCGTGGCAAAATAGGACCCTGGGCATTGATTTCGTCCAATTCCGAGAATATTTCGTTACTAGGATTTCTGAAACCAAAAACAGCAGAAAACAAAGAATCGGCACTTCGGCATCTTGTTAATAGGTTAGTTCCAAAAAATGCACGAATATGACATAAAGTGTGCATAAAACATGTAGATAACATCAATAATGTGGCATGGAACACAAGAAATTATCGATACGTCGGAGACGTATCAGCTTCCCCAAGCTTAGTTCTGCTCGTCCCGAGCAGGTAAAATGATAACAAAGATAATTTCTGGAGTGACATGCCATCATAACCTTGATCATACTATTTGTAAAGCATATGTAGTGAATGCAGCGATCAAAACAATGTATATGACATGAGTAAACAAGTGAATCATATAGCAAAGACTTTTCATGAATAGTACTTCAAGACAAGCATCAATAAGTCTTGCATAAGAGTTAACTCATAAAGCAATAAATCAAAGTAAAGGTATTGAAGCAACACAAAGGAAGATTAAATTTCAGCGGTTGCTTTCAACTTGTAGCATGTATATCTCATGGATATTGTCAACATAGAGTAATATAATAAGTGCAATATGCAAGTATGTAGGAATCAATGCACAGTTCACACAAGTGTTTGCTTCTTGAGGTGGAGAGAAATAGGTGAACTGACTCAACATAAAAGTAAAAGAATGGTCCTCCATAGAGGAAAAGCATCGATTGCTATATTTGTGCTAGAGCTTTGATTTTGAAAACAAGAAACAATTTTGTCAACGGTAGTAATAAAGCATATGTATCATGTAAATTATATCTTACAAGTTGCAAGCCTCATGCATAGTATACTAATAGTGCCCGCACCTTGTCCTAATTAGCTTGGACTACCGGATCATCGCAATACACATGTTTTAACCAAGTGTCACAATGGGGTACCTCTATGCCGCCTGTACAAAGGTCTAAGGAGAAAGCTCGCATTGGATTTCTCGCTATTGATTATTCTCAACTTAGACATCCATACCGGGACAACATAGACAACAGATAATGGACTCCTCTTTAATGCATAAGCATGTGGCAACAATTATTATTCTCATATGAGATTGAGGATATATGTCCAAAACTGAAACTTTCACCATGAATCATGGCTTTAGTTAGCGGCCCAATGTTCTTCTCTAACAATATGCATGCTTAACCATAAGGTGGTAGATCTCCCTTACTTCAGACAAGACGAACATGCATAGCAACTCACATGATATTCAACAAAGAATAGTTGATGGCGTCCCCAGTGAACATGGTTATCGCACAACAAGCAACTTAATAAGAGATAAAGTGCATAAGTACATATTCAATACCACAATAGTTTTTAAGCTATTTGTCCCATGAGCTATATATTGCAAAGGTGAAGAATGGAAATTTAAAGGTAGCACTCAAGCAATTTACTTTGGAATGGCGGAGAAATACCATGTAGTAGGTAGGTATGGTGGACACAAATGGCATAGTGGTTGGCTCAAGGATTTTGGATGCATGAGAAGTATTCCCTCTCGATACAAGGTTTAGGCTAGCAAGGTTATTTGAAACAAACACAAGGATGAACGGCGCAGCAAAACTCACATAAAAGACATATTGTAAACATTATAAGACTCTACACCGTCTTCCTTGTTGTTCAAACTCAATACTAGAAATTATCTAGACCTTAGAGAGACCAAATATGCAAACCAAATTTTAGCATGCTCTATGTATTTCTTCATTAATGGGTGCAAAGCATATGATGCAAGAGCTTAAACATGAGCACAACAATTTCCAAGTATCACATTATCCAAGACATTATAGCAATTACTACATGTATCATTTTCCAATTCCAACCATATAACAATTTAACGAAGAAGAAACTTCGCCATGAATATTATGAGTAAAGCCTAAGGACATACTTGTCCATATGCTACAGCGGAGCGTGTCTCTCTCCCACACAAGGAATGCTAGGATCCATTTTATTCAAACAAAACAAAAACAAAAACAAACCGACGCTCCAAGAAAAGCACATAAGATGTGATGGAATAAAAATATAGTTTCAGGGGAGGAACCTGATAATGTTGTCGATGAAGAAGGGGATGCCTTGGGCATCCCCAAGCTTAGACGCTTGAGTCTTCTTAGAATATGCAGGGGTCAACCACCGGGGCATCCCCAAGCTTAGAGCTTTCACTCTCCTTGATCATATTGCATCATACTCCTCTCTTGATCCTTGAAAACTTCCTCCATACCAAACTTAGAACAACTCATTAGAGGGTTAGTGGACAATAAAAATTAACATGTTCAGAGGTGACACAATCATTCTTAACACTTCTGGACATTGCATAAAGCTACTGGACATTAATGGATCAAAGAAATTCATCCAACATAGCAAAAGAGGCAATGCGAAATAAAAGGCAGAATCTGTCAAAACAGAACAGTTCGTATTGACGAATTTTATCGAGGCACCAGACTTGATCAAATGAAAATTCTCAAATTTAATGAAAGTTGCGTACATATCTGAGGATCACTCACGTAAATTGGCATAATTTTCTGAGTTACCTACAGAGAAAACAGCCCAGATTCGTGACAGAAAAGAAATCTGTTTCTGCGCAGTAATCCAAATCTAGTATGAACTTTACTATCAACGACTTTACTTGGCACAACAAAACACTAAACTAAGATAAGGAGAGTTTGCTACAGTAGTAAACAACTTCCAAGACACAAAATAAAAACAAAGTACTGTAGTAAAAACATGGGTTGTCTCCCATAAGCGCTTTTCTTTAACGCCTTTCAGCTAGGCGCAGAAAGTGTGTATCAGGTATTATCAAGAGATGGTGCATCGTTATCATGAGCTCCCCCATCCGTAGTGGTACTAAGGGCTTTGTCAATTTTAGGCCTATAATAATACTTCTTTGGTTTAGGCACTTTAGAGACATACATAAACTTTTGCTCCTTACCCACATAAGCTTTCTCCTTATATTTAAGAGAAGAGAATGTTGAACCCAAGGTTCCCATAGCTTTTTCAAGTTCGTCAATCCTATTGCTTTGATCGTCATGGACAACACAAGTTCCTAGGACACTAATTTTTTCATCAATTCCTCCTAAGGATTTATCAAGTTCATCAGTTTTATCAAGTAACATTTCCAATTTAGCTTCAATACTTGGAAAATTTTTCTCTAAGGTTTCCAATTTTTTCATAACATCTTCAAGAGAGATTTCAGTTTTAACTTCATCAACAGGGGGTATTCCAAATAGACTCTCAATAATGCAGCTAGCTTCTAATGCAGGAGTACTTAGGAAGTTACCTTTCGCGAGACTATCAAGAACATACCTATTCCAGCTAGAGATACCAACATAAAAATTCCTGAGTAGGATAGTGGTGGAGTGTTTCTTAATGCACCTATTATGGGCATCACTAATTCTGTACCAAGCATCTCTTAAACATTCTCCCCCTCGTTTCTTAAACGTACGAACTTCAACTTCAGGATTACTCATTTTAGCAGTAGTAAATAAACCAACTAGATAAAGTAAATGCGAGTAACTAATTTTTTTATGTTTTTGATATAGTAAACAAGATAGCAAATAAAGTAAAACTAGCAACTAATTTTTTTGTATTTTGATATAGTGCAGCAAACAAAGTAGTAAATAAAATAAAGCAAGACAAAAAGAAAGTAAAGAGATTGGGAAGTGGAGACTCCCCTTGCAGCGTGTCTTGATCTCCCCGGCAACGGCGCCAGAAATTTGCTTGATGCGTGTGGTTGACACGTCCGTTGGGAACCCCAAGAGGAAGGTGTGATGCGCACAGTGGCAAGTTTCCCTCAGTAAGAAACCAAGGTTTAATCGAACCAGTAGGAGTCAAGAAGCACGTTGAAGGTTGATGGCGGCGGGATATAGTGTGGCGCAACACCAGAGATTCCGGCGCCAACGTGGAACCTGCACAACACAACCAAAGTACTTTGCCCCAACAAAACAGTGAGGTTGTCAATCTCACCGGCTTGCTGTAACAAATGATTAACCGTATTGTGTGGAAGATGATTGTTTGCAGAAAACAGTAGAACAAGTATTGCAGTAGATTGTATTTCAGTATAGAGAATTGGACCGGGGTCCACAGTTCACTAGAGGTGTCTCTCCCATAAGATAAACAGCATGTTGGGTGAACAAATTACAGTTGGGCAATTGACAAATAAAGAGGGCATGACCATGCACATACATATTATGATGAGTATAGTGAGATTTAATTGGGCACGACAAAGTACATAGACCGCTATCCAGCATGCATCTATGCCTAAAAAGTCCACCTTCAGGTTATCATCCGAACCCCCTCCAGTATTAAGTTGCTAACAACAGACAATTGCATTAAGTATTGCGCGTAATGTAATCAGTAACTACATCCTTGAACATAGCACCAATGTTTTATCCCTAGTGGCAACAACACATCCATAATCTTAGAGGTTTCTGTCACTCCCCCAGATTCACGGAGACATGAACCCACTATCGAGCATAAATACTCCCTCTTGGAGTTACAAGCATCTACTTGGCCAGAGCATCTACTAGTAACGGAGAGCATGCAAGATCATAAACAACACATAGACATAAATTGATAATCAACATAACAAGTATTCTCTATTCATCGGATCCCAACAAACGCAACATATAGAATTACAGATAGATGATCTTGATCATGTTCGGCAGCTCACAAGACCCGACAATTAAGCACGATGGGGAGAAGACAACCATCTAGCTACTGCTATGGACCCATAGTCCAGGGGTAGACTACTCACTCATCACTCCGGAGGCGACCATGGCGGCGTAGAGTCCTCCGGGAGATGATTCCCCTCTCCGGCAGGGTGCCGGAGGCGATCTCCTGAATCCCCCGAGATGGGATTGGCGGCGGCGGCGTCTCTGGAAGGTTTTCCGTATCGTGGCTCTCGGTACTGGGGGTTTCGCGACGGAGGCTTTAAGTAGGCGGAAGGGCAGGTCAGGGGGCCACACAAGGGCCCCACACCATAGGTCGGCGCGGCCAAGGGCCAGGCCGCGCCGCCCTAGGGTTTGGCCGCCTCGTGGCCCCACTTCGTCTCCTCTTCGGTCTTCTGGAAGCTTCGTGGCAAAATAGGACCCTGGGCGTTGATTTCGTCCAATTCCGAGAATATTTCGTTACTAGGATTTCTGAAACCAAAAACAGCAGAAAACAAAGAATCGGCACTTCGGCATCTTGTTAATAGGTTAGTTCCAGAAAATGCACGAATATGACATAAAGTGTGCATAAAACATGTAGATAACATCAATAATGTGGCATGGAACACAAGAAATTATCGATACGTCGGAGATGTATCAGGGGTGAATAGGTGTAATCTCAAATTTTAATTCTTTTTCAAATTAGGCTTGACACAAAGGTAAATTCTCTAGATATGCAACTAAGTGAATTCACCTATATGACAAGATAGCAAGCAACAATGCAAGATACAAGTAGTAAAGGTGGTGTGAGGAAAGAGGTAACCGAGGTGGAGCACACGAAGAGACGATGATATGATTCCCATAGTTCCTTCCTTGTAAAGGGAAGTACGTCTACGTTTGGAGGGGTGTGGTGCCACGAAGGCCAACCAACGCCACGAAGGCTCACCCTAGCTATTCTCCTGTGAGCAACACCACAAAGGGCTAGCCCAAGCTCCACTAAGAGGTTGCCTTGAGGTCGCAACCGGCACCTTTACACGAAGCTTGGGGCACACATCCACAACCAAATTGGAGGCTCCCAAGATGTAACCACGAAGCTTTACACGAAGAGTATCTTCGAGGTCACCTCACAAAGATCCACTAAGAATGTTGATGAAACACAAATCCCTTTGGTGGAAGAGTAGATCTAGGTCATCTCTAGCAAATCCTCAAATATGGTGGAGTTTGAGTGGAGGAGTAGAGAGATCTAGGCGATTGGAGCTCAGAAATGGTGGTCTCAGATTTGGGCAAAAACGTCACCAGAACCATTGGCGAAGAAGAGTATTTACACCCCCGAAGGGATCCTGTAGTTGGAGAGGTCTGACCTGTAGTACCAGCCCAATTGGGCGCGCGATTCGAAGGCGGCCACGTGGCCTGGCTGGCGTTGGAGTTGCGGGCCGGGAGGGGGAGGCTGGAGCCTCCGACACGGTACCGGCCGGGGTACCGCTGAGCTCCCCAAGAGCCCTGGAACATAACTGCCCCTCTTGGCTATTTTCCGGTACCACGGGCGGTACCACGCCCGGAGCCTCCGGCCGTGGGCAGGCCCGGTGGTACCGCCCGCACCTCCGGTGGCAGCCCTCTTCCTCTCCTTTCTTCTTTTCTCTACTTGTTCTTTTATTTTCTCTCTTCCATTCTTTCTTCCGACTCAGTCCAACGAGGAAAATCATTTCATTATCCGAAATAACTCTTCAAGCTCTTCAACTTTTCGGCACAACGATCATCCCTATATCCTTCAATTCTTATACAACAAAATTAGTTGGATATAATTATTGTCATCAACATCAAAACCACTTACTAAAGGAGATATGTTCTTTCAATCTCCCCCTTTTTGGTTTCTTGATGACAACATAAGATTTGCATAATAATTGAGTATTTGAGCAACGAAATTATAAGAGGATATAATAAGCTTCCCCTATACATGTGCATCCAAATAACATATCCTTTGAATAAGAAGTGTAGGGATTCGTTGCATAGAAAACAAAAAATTTCCTACCGCAAGAACGCAATCCAAGCCAAGATGCAATCTAGAAGACGGGAGCAACGAGGGGATGAACGAGACTCACCCTTGAAGAATTCCAAAGCCTACAAGATGAGGCTCTTGTTGTTGTGGTAGACGATCACTTGCCGCTTTCAAAAGCGCGTAGAAGATCTTGACGGTGCCACAATCGGGCAGCACCTCCGTACTCGGTCACACGTTCGGTGTTGATGAAGACGACGTCTTTCTCCCCGTTCCAGCGGGCAGCAGAAGTAGTAGCTCCTCCTTGGATCCGGCAGCACGACGGCGTGGTGGCGGTGGCGATGGAGATCTCCGGCGGAGCTTCGCTAAGCGTTGCGGGAGAGGTGGAGGAGAGGGGGGCGGCTAGGGTTTGGGGAGAGGGGGTGGCCGGCCTCCTTGGGGTGCGGCCAAGGTGGTGGTGTTGTGGTAGCCGGCCCCCTCCCCTTGGCCCCTCATTATATAGGTGGAACCCCCAAGTGTTGGACTACAAGTCTTCGAATAAGACCCCAACCCAAAACCTTCCATGTGTAGGGAAACCTACCCAAGGTGGGAATCCCACCTCAAGTGGGACTCCCACCCTTCCATGAGGGGGGGTGGCCGGCCCCCTTGGTGGAGTCCACCTGGGACTCCACCCCTCCATGGTTGGCCGGCCATGGGAGGTGGAGTCCCTCCGGGACTCCTCCTTCCTTAGTGATTTCTTCCGGACTTTTCTAGAACCTTCTAGAACCTTCCATAAATTCACCGGATCATTTTCAAACTTATAAAATGACTTCCTATATATGAATCTTATTCTCCGGACCATTCTGGAACTCCTCGTGATGTCTGGAATCCCATCCGAGACTTCGAACAAAACTTCGAACTCCATTCCATATTCAAGTTCTACTAATACGACATCAAACCTTAAGTGTGTCACCCTACGGTTTGCGAACTATGTAGACATGGTTGAGAACTCTCTCCGACCAATAACCAATAGCGGGAGGAGTAAGACAAGGGGATCCTATCTCTCCTTTGTTCTATCTCTTTGGATCAGATTTGTTACAGTCAGCAGTTAATGAGTTGGTGCACCTTGGAATGCTAAGTAGGCCAATTGAGACTAATGATATGGACTTTCCCATTGTCCAGTATGCTGATGACACACTTTTAATTCTGCCAGCAGATAAGGATCAGTTACAGGCATTGAAGGAGGTTCTGAATAAATTCTCACAGTCCACTGGTTTGAAAATAAATTTTGATAAGTCCCAAATGGTCCCTATTAATGTATCTGAGGAAGTATTGGAACAGTTAGCTGAGAATTTTGGCTGTCAGGTTGGGAAAATGCCTTTTACCTATCTGGGTTTGCCATTGGGGACTGTTAAGCCTACAATTACTGAGTTGTCTCCCTTAGTGTGTAGGCTGGAAAGGAAATTATCTGCCAGCTCTAGCTTCCTTTCCCAAGGGGCTAGGTTACAACTGATTAATTCTGCTCTTGCTTCTATGCCCTTGCATTTCTTGTGCTCCTTAAAACTGCCAGTGGGTCTTACTGTTCAGTTGGATAGAATTTTGAGGCAGTGTCTATGGAGAGATAGGGAAGGTGAACCAAAGCAATCTCTTGCAGCATGGGAGATGATTTGTAAGCCAAAGGCAAGTGGTGGTTTGGGCATTATTAATTTCCAGAAACAGAATGCAGCTTTACTTATCAAATTTCTGGATAAATTCTATAACAAAAGAGATTTGCCTTGGGTAAAACTAATATGGGAAAAGCACTATGAGGGTAAAATTCCCCATGCTGAGAATTTGTGTGGATCATTTTGGTGGAAGGATGTGGTCAGACAGGTAGATAATTTCAGAGCTGTAGCAAGGGTAAAGCTGGGTACTGGTGATACTTTTCTTTTTTGGTCAGATAAATGGCTAATTGATGGTGTGCCTCTTACTCTTCAAAATAAATTCCCAAGGCTTTTCTCTTTTGTGGTGAATAAGGATATAATGGCTGCAGAAGTATATGATATGGAAAATATAGCAGATTTATTTTATACACCTCTATCTCAGCCAGCCTTTACTGAGCTTCAAGAGCTGCAGACTTTGATGGAGAGAAATCCAGTGACTGGTGATAAGGATGAGTGGACGTATTGCTGGGGTGGTGCTTATGCCTCAGTCAAATTTTATTCTCATATTCATAAGCATATTATGGTTCCCAAGGTATATAAGTGGATTTGGCGATCTTGCTGCATGATGAAAATTAAGGTTTTTGCTTGGCTTTTATTGGTGGATCGTCTAAACACTAGAGACTTGCTGCAGCGTCGACATTGGAATGTCACAAATGTCTATCACTGTGAATTATGCCTTATGCATGTGCATGAGGATAGGATACATCTCTTTTTTGAGTGTAATTTCAGTGTGAGGATCTGGAACTATCTCCAAATTAAGTGGGTAGTCAGTGATGATATGCAGTTCATTTTGGATCATGCTAAGAAGGAGTTTGCAAAGCCATTTTTTATGGAAGTGCTCATGCTGGCGTGTTGGCATATTTGGATTGTCAGGAATGGGAAGATTTTTCGAAGTGAGAGGCCTACTTTTGCAAAGTGGAAGGCTGGGTTTATACATGACATGTATCTTTTGAGATATAGGATTAAAGTCAAGCATAGGGATGCTTTGTTTGAGTGGATTAGGACTCTGCCTTAGAGTCTTGGTATTTGTCTAGGTAGGTTTTTTTCATCTTTGTACGTAAGACTTTTTTTAAGATTTGAATAAATTTTTGTTGTGGGGCTGTTGCCTCACAGTGGTCGGTCAAAAAAAAAATAGCGGGATCTGGAGATCCATAATGGCTCCCACATATTCAACGATGACTTAGTGATCGAATGAACCATTCACATACGATACCAATTCCCTTTGTCACGCGATATTTTACTTGTCCGAGGTTTGATCATCGGTATCTCTCTATACCTTGTTCAACCTCGTCTCCTGACAAGTACTCTTTACTAGTACTGTGGTATGTGGTCTCTTATGAACCATTCATATGCTTGCAAGACATTAGACGACATTCCACCGAGAGGGCCCAGAGTATATCTATCCATCATTGGGATGGACAAATCCCACTGTTGATCCATATGCCTCAACTCATACTTTCCGGATACTTAATCCCACCTTTATAACCACCCATTTACGCAGTGACGTTTGATGTAATCAAAGTACCTTTCCGGTATAAGTGATTTACATCATCTCATGGTCGAAAGGACTAGGTAACTATGTATCGAAAGCTTATAGCAAATAACTTAATGACGTGATCTTATGCTACGCTTAATTGGGTGTGTCCATTACATCATTCATATAATGATATAACCTTGTTATTAATAACATCCAATGTTCATGATTATGAAACTAATCATCTATTAATCAACAAGCTAGTTAAGAGGCTTACTAGGGACTCATTGTTGTTTACATAACACACATGTATCAATGTTTAGGTTAATACAATTATAGAATGGTATATAAACATTTATCATAAACACAAAGATATATAATAACCACTTTATTATTGCCTCTTGGGCATATCTCCAACAGTCTCCCACTTGCACTAGACTCAATAGTCTAGATTACATTGTAAGGTACCTAACACCCATGGCATTCTGGTGTTGGTCATGCTTTGCCCTAGGGAGAGGTTTAGTCAACGGATCTGCTACATTCAGATCAGTGTGTACTTTGCAAATCTTTACTTCTCCATCTTCGATGTATTCGCGAATCGAATGATAACGTAGCTTGATATGCTTCAGCCTCTTGTGTGACCTTTGTTCTTGTGCATTGGCGATGGCACCCATGTTGTCACAGTAGATGACTAGTGGGTCCAATGCACTAGGAACCACACCGAGCTCTACAATGAACCTCTTCATCCATACCACTTCTGATGAAGCCTCTGAAGCCGCTATGTACTCCGATTCTGTTGAAGACTTCGCCACCGTGCACTGCTTCGAGCTTGCCCAGCTTACTGCAGCACCATTCAATATAAACACGTACCTGCATCGTGACTTAGAGTCATCAGGATCAGTGTTCCAACTTGCATCGGTGTAACTGGTTACAACGAGCTCTTGGTCACCTCCATAACAAAGAAACATATCCTTAGTTCTTTTCAAGTACTTCAGGATATTCTTGACCGTTGTCTAGTGTTCCATCCCTGGATCACTTTGATATCTGCTAGTTAAACTAACAGCATGTGCTATATCCGGTCTAGTACATAGCATGGCATACATGATAGAGCCTACTGCCGAGGCATAGGGGATCTTACTCATCCTTTCTCTTTCTTCTGCCATAGCCGGACCTTGAGTCTTACTCAAGACCTTGCCTGGTAACATAGGTAAGAATCCTTTCTTACTTTCGTCCATTCTAAACTTCTTTAGAATCTTGTCCAGGTATGTACTTTGTGATAGCCCTATTAGGCGTCTTGATCTATCTCTATAAATCTTGATGCCTAATATATACGATGCTTCACCAAGGTCTTTCATTGAAAAACTATTATTCAAATAACCTTTTACACTGCTTAATAGTTCTATATCATTCCCAATCAATAATATGTCATCTACATATAATATCAGGAATGCTACAGAGCTCCCACTCACTTTCTTGTAAATACAGGCCTCTCCATGACACTGTATAAACCCGAAGTCTTTGATCACCTTATCAAAGCGTTGGTTCCAACTTCTCGATGCTTGCTTCAGTCCATAAATTGAACGCTGAAGTTTGCATACTTTGTCAGCATTTTTAGGATCGACAAAACCTTTGGGTTGTACCATATACAACTCTTCCTCAATGTCTCCATTAAGGAACGCCGTTTTGACATCCATCTGCCAAATCTCATAATCGAAAAATGCAGCTATTGCTAACAAAATCCTCACAGATTTTAGCTTCGCTACAGGTGAGAAAGTCTCATCGTAGTCAACACCTTGAATTTGTCGGAAACCCTTTCCGACAAGTCGAGCTTTATAGACAGTAATATTACCATCAACATCTATTTTTCTCTTGAAGATCCATTTATTCTCGACAGCCTTGCGGCTATCAGGTAAGTCTACCAAAGTCCACACTTTGTTATCATACATGGATCCCATTTCGGATTTCATGGCTTCTTGCCATTTGTTGGAATCTGGGCTCATCATCGCTTCTTCATACGTCGCAGGGTCTTCATCATTGTTGTCCACAATCATGACATTTATACAAGGATCATACCAATCAGGAGTGGCACGTTCCCTTGTCGATCTGCGTGGTTCAGTAGCTATCTCATTCGAAGTTTCATGATCATTATCATTAGCTTCCTCTATTGCCGGTGTAGGCGGCACAGGAACAACTTCCGGTACTGCGCTACTCTGATCAACGAGTGAAGATTCATCAATCTCATCGAGTTCTACTTTTCTTCGAGTCACTTCTTTAGTGAGAAATTCTTTCTCGAGAAAGGTTCCGTTCTTAGAAACAAATATTTTGCCTTCGGATCTGTGATAGAAAGTGTACCCTATAGTTTCCTTAGGGTATCCTATGAAGACGCATTTCTCCGCTTTGGGTTCTAGCTTGTCTGGTTGTAACTTTTTTACATAGGCTTCGCAACCCCAAAATTTAAGGAACGACAACTTAGGTTTCTTATTAAACCATAATTCATACGGTGTCGTTTCAACGGATTTTGATGGTGCTCTATTTAAAGTGAATGCGGCTGTCTCTAATGCATAACTCCAAAATGATAACGGCAAACCAGTAAGAGACATCATAGAACAAACCATATCTAAGAGAGTTCGATTACGACGTTCGGACACACCGTTTCGTTGAGGTGTTCCCGGCGGTGTCAATTGTGAAAGTATTCCGCATTTCTTTAAATGCATGCCAAACTCATAACTCAGATATTCACCTCCGCGATCAGATCGTAGAAATTTAATCTTCTTGTTACGTTGATTTTCTACTTCACTTTGGAATTCCTTAAACTTCTCGAAAGTTTCGGATTTATGTTTCATGAAATAGATATACCCATATCTACTCAGATCATCTGTGAAGGTTAGAACATAATGATAACCACCGCGCGATGCTACACTCATTGGTCCGCACACATCGGTATGTATGATTTCCAATAAGTCAGTAGCTCGCTCCATAATACCAGAGAATGGAGTCTTAGTCATTTTTCCTATTAGACATGCTTCGCATCTATCAAGTGACTCAAAGTAAAGTGATTCAAGTAATCCATCGGTATGGAGTTTCTTCATGTGTTTCACTCCAATATGACCAAGACGACAGTGTCACATATAAGTAGAATTATCATTCAATTTAATTCGCTTAGCATCAATGTTATGAATATGTGTATCACTACTATCGAGATCTAACAGAAATAAACCATTCTTTTCAGGTGCTCGACCATAAAAGATATTATTCATAAAAATAGAACAACCATTATTCTCAGACTTGAATGAATAATCGTCTTGCATTAAACAAGATCCAGATATAATGTTCATGCTCAACGCGGGTACAAAATAACAATTATTGAGGTTTAAAACTAATCCCGAAGGTAGATGTAGAGGAAGTGTGCCGACAGCGATCACATCGACTTTGGATCCATTTCCAACGCGCATCGTCACTTCATCCTTCAATAGTCTTCGTTTATTCTTTAGTTCTTGTTTCGAGTTACAAATATGAGCAACCGAACCAGTATCAAATACCCAGGTACTAGTACGAGAACCAGTAAGATAAACATCTATAACATGTATATATGAGATATATACCTTCTTTCTTCTTCTTGACAAGGCCGCTCTTCAGATCAGCCAGATACTTGGAGCAATTACGCTTCCAGTGTCACTTCTCCTTGCAGTAATAGCACTCAGCATCAGGCTTAGGGACGTTCTTAGGTTTCATAGGAGGCGTGGCAGCTTTCTTGCCACCCTTCTTGAATTTTCCCTTAGACTTGCCCTGTTTCTTGAAACTGGTGGTCTTGTTGACCATCAACACTTGGTGCTTTTTCTTGATCTCAATCTTAGCAGACTTTAGCATGGCGAAGAGTTCAGGTAACTCTTTGTTCATGTTCTGCATATTGTAGTTCATCACAAAGTTCTTGTAACTAGGTGGCAGTGATTGAAGGACACGATTAATCCCCAGTCTGTTAGGAATCACTATTCCCAAGTCACTGAGTTTCTTCGCATGCCCGGTCATGGCGAGCATGTGCTCACTAACGGAGCTGCCTTCTTCCATCATGCAGCTGAAGAAGTGTTTCGATGATTCATAGCATTCCACGGCCGCATGAGTTTCAAATATAGCTTTCAGCTCATTGACCAACTCATGAGGATCGTGGTGCTCAAAACGTTTTTGAAGATCGGCTTCCAGACTGCATAGGATGGCACACTGAACTTGAGAGTACCGAGTTTTCCGAGTCGCGTAAACATTCTTTACTTCATCGGTTTCAGTTTCTGCAGGAGGGTCACCTAGCGGTGCATCAAGCACATATTGCAGGTTTCCACCAGCGAGGAAGATCCTCACATGACGGAACCAGTCGGTGAAGTTGCTACCATTGCTCTTAAGCTTTTCTTTCTCTAGGAACTGGTTAAAATTGATTGGGGACGCCATATCTACAACATATATTTGCAATAGTTTAGACTAAGTTTATGACAAATTGAGTTCAAATTTTAATTCAACATAATTAAAAACTAGGTGAAATCCCACTCAAAACAATATCTCTCGAATTGTCTTAGTGATCACATGAACCAAATCCACCACACCAAGTCCGATCATCACGAGACAAGATGTAACTTCAATGGCGAACACTCAAAGTGTTCATCATATCAATCATATGATTCATGCTCTACCTTTCGGTATCACGTGTTCCGAGACCATGTCTGTACATGCTAGGCTCGTCAAGGCCACCTTAGTATCCGCATGTGCAAAACTGGCTTGCACCCGTTGTATGCACTTGTTGATTCTATCACACCCGATCATCACGAGATGCTTCGAAATGACAAGTCTTGGCAACGGTGCTACTAAGGATGAACACTTTATTATCTTGATATTTTAGTGAGAGGGATCATCTTATAATGCTACCGTCGCGATCTAAGCAAAATAAGATGCATAAAAGGATTAACATCACATGCAGTTCATATGTGATATGATATGACCCTTTTGTCTTTGCGCCTTTGATCTTCATCTCCAAAGCACGGACATGATCTCCATCATCAACGGGCATGATCTCCATCATCGTCGGCGTAGCGTCAAGGTCAATGGTGCCGTCTTCATGATTGTTCTCCCATGTAGCAACTATTACAACTTCTTTGAAATACTACTCAACATGAAATTTAAAGACAACCATAAGGCTCCTGCCGGTTGCCACAATACAATAATGATCATCTCATACATATTCATCATCACATTATGGCCATATCACATCACCAAACCCTGCAAAAACAAGTTAGACGTCTCTAATTTGGTTTGCATATTTTACGTGGTTTAGGGTTTTCGAGAGAGATCTAATCTACCTACGAACATGAACCACAACGGTGATACTAGTGTTGTCAATAGAAGAGTAAATTGAATCTTCACTATAGTAGGAGAGACATACACCCGCAAAGTCACTTATGCAATACAAGTTGCATGTCGAGCGTGGAGCAAATCTCATGAACGCGGTCATGTAAAGTTAGCCCGAGCCGCTTCATCCCACTATGCCACAAAGATGCAAAGTACTCAAACTAAAGACAACATAAGCATCAACGCCCACAAAACCATTGTGTTCTACTCGTGCAACCATCTATGCATAGACACGGCTCTGATACCACTGTAGGGACATGATCTCCATCAAGAAGCACATCATCTAGAAAAAAACTCTTAACATTTTATAGATTAACCAACAAGTGCAAGGTGTAAAGGGTAAGCAAACAAATTCATCACTTGCACTTGAGAAGAGACAAAGCATAGGTGTGTAAAGACAAGTGTTGAGTTTAGAGATCATACCACATGTAGTCTACTTAGTCTTTACCATAGATAGCTAGATAGATAGCAAATGTCTCATACATAAATAGATAGCCCCTATGTCTCACACACATAGATAAGGTCCATAAAACATAACAAATAGTTCACAACAACTAATAACCATAAGTCACAAGCATAAAGAGTCAAAGAAATCGCAAGCTTGTGACTTCCCATGCAAATCCCGTACGAACCTAATATAACTCTTCTCCCCCTTTGACATCAAGATGCCAAAAAGGTTGAAGATCGATGCTATCGCCCCGAGAGACTCAAAGGAAGTCCCCGCCAATGTCGGAGACAACACTGTAGGAGGGTCCGTCTTCACCATCAGAGTATCAGACCACTGGTTGTGAGAAGAAATCCACTGGGGCTTTGCAATGATATATATTCTCTTCAGATCCTAGAGGAGACACTTCCACACCAAGCTTTCTCATGATGCTCTTCTGGCGGCGCCGAGCTTTCTTCTCGGCCACATAGGAGTCATACATACGCTCCTGAATATCCAGCTGGAGACAGAAGGTCTTCTTCATATTGATCTTGAGCTTGGTGTACCAAGAAGGCTCGAGCGTAGGGTCATATATGGAATTTGGATTTTCCCCAAGTCCCATATGAACAATAAATCCATCAACCTTAGGATCGGGAGCAGTGGAAGGATCTGATGGAGGTGTTGTTGTGGTTGTGGTAGAGGCAGAAGCTGGGAGCCCATGATCTTTGATAAGAAGGTTCTTGCGAGGATGGTCGGTAAGGGGTGAAATTGGTTCAAGGATTGCACCATCAAATTTCTGACGCCACACCTCAGAAATGAGCTTCATGATAACGGGAGCAAATGAAGGAGACCTCTTTTCCACCATCCATAGATAAATCTGGTTCCACAAGCAATCCATGACATCCATCTGTACACCCTTGTCCCTCCGGAGGTGTGTCTGAAGCAACAAATCAATGACAAAAGAGTGGATCTCATCAACATTACCCACTTTGACAGCAACGGTTTCACGGTAGATGCGAATCATGATATCATAGACGGGTTGAAGACCGGAAATGAACCCAAGCTTGCATCTACCAGGCATATAGAGTGGCTCAAGAACATCCTTGGTGCTTGCATTAGTTTCTTGGTGAAACCTCCAACCACTAGATTGGTCCTCACAATTTTCCGGAATGGGATAACCAAGAATCTCGAAAATCTTGGCCATGAGGCACTTGTTGAGGTTGAACGAGAGGTCCTCATTGGGGGATTTGAAGAGAGATGTCGTAGGGTAGAGGCACTAGTGGCCTTTTCACTTAATATGTCTTCGTGAACATCTTCTTCATCTCCGGAAGTGAGAACATGAGAGGCCTTGACCATGAGACATCTTGCATTGTTGGAGGAGTCCTCATTGGGAGATTCAAAGAGAGATGATGAAGGTGTGGAGGTGATAGCAATGGTGGCCACCTCACTTCTTGAGTCATCTTTGTCATCTTCTTCTTCTCCGGAAGAATACTCCTCACGGGCAATCAACACATACTTCGATGGCTTCTTGGTAATGTCATAGCCACTTTTCTTGACAAATGGCTTCTTGCGAGGTACCTTTGACTTGTCCTTGAGGATGAGTTTTCCACCATGATCTTCTCTATTATCATATGGGCACCCAGCAATGAAGTGATCTTGATTGCCACAATTGTAGCAAGTTCTAACTCTTGGGCCATTGGCATCTCCTCTTTGGTTTCCCTTTAACTTGTACTTGGAAGGATCCCTCCAAAAGGATTTTGTGAAAAGAGCAATATGACCATGTAGATCACGTTTGAGTTCTTGAGAGTGTCCTTCATACTTATTTTCCATCAAATCTTCATCATCCTCAACACTAACACGTGCCTTCAATGCAAGGTTTTCACTTCTCTTCATCCCAATAGCCCGGGCACGACTATCATCCGCAATTTTTGACTCAACCTTGAAAGCATCCATTTCTTGCATGACATCATTGGAGGTCATTTTCTCATAGTTGTGCTTGTTCTTGAGAATCCTTAGATCGGCCGGTTCAAAGGGAAATAGAGCATTGATGTACTTCCTCTTGATCCAATCATCATCAACATAAGTGGCACCAAGATCTCGAAAGGAGATAGCAAGAGCCCTGAGATGGTGGTACATATCCCGATGATGTTCACCATCTTCCATGTAGAATCCTTTGGCTTTATTGCTAACCTCTTGGAACTTATTTTGCTTCATGCTTGAGCTTCCAAGGAATACTTCGGCGAGAATATCCCAAGCATTCTTGGCGGTGGTTGCTTTCTCGATGTAGGGTCTATCATCTTCGCTAACGGCTTTTTGAATCATATATAAGGCGGTGGCATTGAGTTGACAATCAACCACTTCCCAACGAGACAAACCATTAGGATTATGAGGCTTGTATCCTTCCACAATAATTCTCCATAGTTCAACAGATGAGGAATTTAAATAAGACTTCATATTGGTTTGCCACAAAGAAAAAGCATTAGGATTAAATGATGGTGGATCTCCTCGTGGATTAATGCAAGGGTGAGGAATGGGAGGATCCGGAGAATACACGAGCGGAGGAGCAACCATCGAGTACACTCCGCTGGCATTAGGATCTAACTTGGGAGGGGACTCACCACTACCCTCTCCATCCTTGGTTTCGGCCTCCGTAGGGGCACCAAGGGAGCTTTTATCAACGACAGGAGTGCCAACCTCGGTAGTTGATGAGGACATCCCTACCACACTACCACCTCCATCATTACCAACTGAAGATGAACCTGCTGTGAAGCTCAAGTCCAATGAAGTTCGGATTGGACCTATTACAAGGGCTCGTGCGAAGCTACTTAAACAACAGGTGAACTTGTTCCTAAATGATACTTTGATTGATCAGAACTTTATACTACCCAATTCCCATTACTTATGTATCATCAGGTATGAAGAGGAGACAAGCATCGCACGAGGAGGAGAAGAGCAGCTGGACGTAAAGATGGACGTGGAGCTGGACATGAAGATATCTCATGGACGCGCGAGGGAGGAGCGGGAGGCATGCGCGAGAGGAGAAGACGAAGTCTAGGCCGGCCCAGCACCCGGTCAGACCGGCCGCCACGCCGGCGCGCCCGGTCCCTGGCCCGGTCCGACCGGGCGGCATGCCGGATCCACCCCGGCGCCAACCGGGCGCCACGCTGATGCCAACCGGAGGGGTTACTGCGCCACAATTCCCGAGCCCGGTTGGAACCCGGTCCCTGGCCCGGTTTGAACCGGCCAGCCCGGTCCCAGGCCCGGTCGACCTGCCTCCAGACCGGTCGTGTCCGAGTCTGTCTCGACCAAATCTATTTTGGGTCGGTTATTCTTGTATCTTTTCGACCAGAAGTCGTCCCGGACGCCTATATAAGTGCCCAGGACGCCCCCTAGCTGATTTAGACTACGTTTAAGATAAACCCTAGTTCTTAGTTGTTTGCTTTAGCAAAACTATTGAATCCCTACACCATATTGCTTGATATTGTGTAGATCTGAAAGTCTTGTGCGATCTGCTGTTCCATTGGGAATTACAAGGTTGCAACTTACCGCTTCGTGGTCGACGGCTACGTGCGCAAGTGTGTGGAGTTGCGAATATCTTGCAGGGTTGAGAGTTGTTGCATTGGCGACATGGACCAATCGAGAGATCTCGTTGCGTCATACAAGTTATCATCCACTACATCGTCGTGTTCCTCCGCTGCTATCACCCCGTGATCATCATCACCACCGTTGCTTACTGAGAAGATCGGGCCACCCCTTATCATCTTTGTATCGGATTCTTGGGTTTCCTCGGTAAGCCATCCACAATCCACCCCATAGTTGAGTTGTGAGTGTTTCCTATCCAGAAAAAGCCAAAAATATTAGCGTTAGGGTTTGTCATAGCTTTAGATTGCACTAATTTCGAGTTTTAGTTGCTTTTCGTAGTTGTTTTGCGCATCTTTTTCTTGCATCTAGTATTGTTAGGGTTTGAGTCTCTATTATCATCTAGTTTCAGTTTTGTTACTCTGAGTCCACATAGCGTACAGTGTGCTTGTTCCCAACCATAGACACAGACTTTCGATATAAAGTGACTAGGAACTTCCCCAGAAGAGACTAGTTTTACCGTTCGACAGGCTGCTCATTAGGGTTTGGTGCTTTTCATATCTTGTTGGCCGTGTTATCAAGGAGTTGAGTCATATAAAAAAACAAAAAAATTAAAAGAAGCAAAAAAGAGCTACATAGCTGCGTTATAAAAGAAAAATCCAAAAAGAAAAGTGAAGTGCTAGAAGAATCAAGTGAAGGCCTAAGTTTACTTTACTGCACCCGTAGTTGAGCAATCTTGTGTCTGTCTCGTTGAGCTTTTCTAGCGTCTCTCTAGAGCATTGCAACCTTTCCCACATATAGTTGCATTTCCCCATTATATCGCCTTGTGTGAGTATCATTGGTTGTCTACGGTCTGCGCTAGACCTTGTAATTGGTGCAAATAGGTAGCCTACCTACAACCCCACATATATCCTGCTTTGTCGTGTGATTTGTTCTTATACCCTTGATATTCGCTTCGCTACATCCGTGCACTAGTTGTTACTACAAGTGGTAAGCAACACTAATTTACTTTGGAACGGTAAGATCTCCTTTTCTTATCAGTTTTTGAGTGAGTTGTGAGAGTACCACCATATATTTTTGATTTAGTGCACTAATCTACTAACGATGTCTGCTAGTGATGAAAAACTTGTTAACCAGGAAAACAAGAGTTCTGCAGACCTCATCACATGGAGGGAGTATGAAGCTCTTCGTAATGAGATGCGACGTGAATTTCGCGCTCAGGATGATGAGCTTAAAGGGACGGTCCAAGAGATCTCCCAGAAGCTGGATACTACATGTGATACCGTCACTACGATGAAAGATCAAATGACGGATATACAATGCAGTCTTGTTGATTTGCGCTTAGCTGTTGAGAATTTGACCGCCCAACAACAACAAGAAGACGGCGAAGATCCTGAGCTTCAAGATGATGCACACAATGCTCATGGTGCGCCACGTGGTAATCGTCCTCGAGGATGGGCTCCACTTGGCCGCAATGGCCGTGGACATGATGAGGAAGATGGATTGGGTAAGCCCAAGTTTTCTATACCCAAGTTTGAAGGAGGTGCTGATGTTGAAGAATACCTCACTTGGGAGCTCAAGATTGAGAAGTTATGGAGTTTACATCCGCATTACACTGAAGATAAGAAGATCAAGCTTGTTTCTTCTGAATTTGATGGGTATGCTTTGCGTTGGTGGGATGCATTAGTTCGTAACCGAGACGAGGATGGTGAGCAACCTATACGCATATGGCGTGCTATGAAGGAGGCGATGACTTCTTGCTTTGTGCCTACAAATTACTTGCGGAATATATTTGATAAGTTGACCCTGTTGAGACAAGGTGTAAAGACTGTTGATGAATACTACATGGAGATGGAGATGCTTATGCAGCGTGGCCGTGTCCGTGAGTCTCTTGAGATGACAATGCAGCGTTTTCTGAACGGCTTGAAGTATGATATCAAAGGCATTGTTCGTCACTACAGTTACACCAATATGAATCAATTGTTACATCATACAAGAGAAGCTGAATCACAATTGGCTGACGAAGCAAAGGTTAAAGGATGAGCTACAGGAGCTAGGCGCTTCACACCCCGCGCGGCCCCATCTACGGCGCCGGTGCCCTCGACGCGCTCCGCACCCTACTCTACTCCGCCTAGCAAGTCGGTCTCCAATGTGCCTAACACAAAGAAGTCCGAATCTGCTGCAAGTACGAGTGGCTCTAACATGTCTACTGCGCGTAATCGTGATATGGCTTGTCATACATGTGGACGCAAAGGTCACTTCAAGAGAGATTGTCCTAACCGTAAAGTCATGATTATCAATGAGGACAATGAGTATGATACTGGAGATGATGTTGATCCTAATGATCTAGAAGATGATGACTATGACACTGATGGTGAAGATGCTTATCCGTCTGAAGCTCGCACCATTGTTGTGTCGCAGCGTGCTCTTAATGTGTTGCCTAGTGCATCTACTCAGCGCTGCAATTTGTTCGAAACAAAGGCTTTAGTTGGTCTTGACAAGGCTTGCAAGGTCATTATTGATGGCGGGAGTTGCCGCAATTTAGCAAGCAAGGAGTTGTGTACCAAGCTGAAGTTGAAGTATCTACCGCACCCACATCCATACTATATTCCGTGGTTGAGCGACAATGGTGAGATGAAGGTAAACCACATGGTGCGTGTTGAATTTGCTATTGGACCGTATAAGGATTGCATTGATTTTGATGTGGTTCCTATCACGGTGTGTCACCTACTATTGGATCGGCCTTGGTTATATGACCGTTCTGTGCAACACAATGGCCGTGCCAATACATATCACTTGGAGTTCAAGGGCAAGAAAATCAACTTACAGCCTATGTCACCACAGCAAATTGTCAATGAATCTCGTCAGAAAGTTGAAGTAAACTTGGAGGATGCTTCTTTAGATAGGCGAGAGAATTGTAACGTTGTGAGTGATATAACGAAAAGTGAGAGAGTGAATTCCTTAGTCTCATTAGCCACCAAAGAAGACATGAGAGAATTTAGCGAGGATCCTAGATCCATGCCTCTTGTGCTCTTGTACAGGGGTACAGTTTTGGTTTCTACTGACATGACCCCTCTTCCTCTTGGTGTTTCTAATGTTTTGCAGGAATTTGGCGACGTGTTTCCGGATGAGGTACCCGCAGGACTTCCACCATTGCGAGGTACTGAGCATCAAATCGACTTGATTCCTGGAGCTTCGCTACCCAATCGGGCCCCATATAGAACGAACCCCGAAGAAACGAAGGAGATACATAAGCGCTACTCGACAAAGGTTATATCCGCATAAGCCTTAGTCCTTGTGTTGTTCTTGTTATTCTAGTTCCTAAGAAAGATGGTACATGGCGTATGTGCGTAGATTGTAGAGCTATAAACAATATCACTATTCGATATCGTCACCCTATTCCCCGTTTAGAGGATATGCTAGATGAATTGAGTGGTGCTGATGTGTTCTCTAAAATTGATTTGTGTAGTGGTTATCATCAAATTAGGATGAAAGAAGGGGATGAGTGGAAAACAGCCTTTAAAACAAAATTTGGTTTATATGAGTGGTTAGTAATGCCTTTTGGTTTGACTAATGCACCTAGCACTTTCATGAGACTGATGAACCATGTTTTGCGTGAATTTATTGGCAAGTTTGTGGTTGTGTATTTTGATGACATATTAATCTATAGTCGCAATGAATCTGATCATACTATACATGTTCGACATGTTTTGCAAGTGTTGCGTGATAATAAACTCTATGGTAATCTTGAGAAGTGCACAATTTGCAAAGATAAGGTCATATTTCTAGGTTATGTTGTCTCTAAGTATGGAGTAGAAGTAGATGTGTCTAAAATTTAAGCTATTCAAAATTGGCCTACTCCCATGAATGTGAGTCAAGTTAGAAGTTTTCATGGTCTAGCTAGGTTTTATAGAAGATTTGTGCCCAACTTTAGTACTATTGCTGCACCTTTGAATGACTTGACTAAAAAGGGTGTTGTTTTTGAGTGGGGCGCAGCCCAAGATCATGCTTTTGATGAACTTAAGAGATTGTTAACTTCTCTGCACCGTTGCTTGCACTTCCTGATTTCAATAAGCAATTTGAGATTGAATGTGATGCTAGTGGTATTGGAATTGGTGGTGTGTTGATGCAAGAGGGTCGCCCAATTGCATATTTTTCTGAGAAACTTTCTGGTGCTAAGTTGAACTATCCTATTTATGATAAAGAATTGTATGCTTTAATTAGAGTTCTTGAGGTTTGGCAACATTACTTGTGGCCAAAAGAATTTATCATACATTCTGATCATGAAGCTTTAAAATATCTGAAAGCTCAGTCTACTTTGCATAAGCGTCTTGCTAAGTGGGTTGAGTTCATTGAGTCTTTTCCATATATTATTAAGCATAAGAAGGGAAAATATAATATTGTTGCTGATGCTCTATCTAGGAAGAATATGCTATTAACTCAACTTGATGTTAAAATTCCTGGATTAGAAGTACTATGTGATTTGTATGCTACTGATCATGATTTTGCTGAACCATATCGCTTATGTGCTCTTGGTAAAGCATGGTAAAAATATAACATACATGATGGGTTCTTGTTTAGTGCTAACAAATTATGTGTTCCAGAATCGTCTGTGCGTTTGCTCTTATTGCAGGAATCACATGCTGGAGGTTTGATGGGTCACTTTGGGCGTGAGAAGACGCTACTCATGCTAGCTGACCACTTTTATTGGCCAAAGATGAGGCGGGATGTGGACAGGTATGTGAAGAGGTGCATTACTTGCAACAAGTCCAAGTCCAAGCTGAAGCCTCACGGTTTGTATACTCCTTTACCGGCACCTACTACACCTTGGGAAGATATTAGTATGGATTTTGTGTTGGGTTTGCCGCGTACTAAGAGAGGCCATGATTCTATATTTGTGGTAGTGGACAGATTTTCTAAGATGTCACACTTTATTGCCTGCCACAAAAGCGACGATGCGTCGCATATTGCTAACCTGTTTTTCAGGGAGGTTGTACGACTACATGGAGTCCCGAAGACTATTGTTTCTGATCGTGACGTGAAGTTTATGAGCTACTTCTGGAAGACGCTGTGGAGAAAGCTGGGGACGAAGCTACTTTTTAGTACTACTTGTCATCCCCATACCGATTGACAAACTGAAGTGGTGAATAGAACATTGTCACAACTGTTGAGATCCATGATCAAGAAGAACCTGAAGGAGTGGGAAGATTGTTTGCCGCATGTGGAGTTTGCTTACAACAGGGCGGTACATTCTACCACGGAGCTGTGTCCTTTTGAGGTGGTGTATGGTTTCAAACCCATTACTCCACTTGACTTGTTGCCTTTTCCCATACATGAGAGAGTTAATATGGAGGTATCCAAAAGGGCAGATTTTGTGCGAAAGATCCATGTGAAGACTAAAGAGTTAATAGAGAAGAAAGGCAAGAGCAATGCTGCAATGATGAATAAGAAGCGTAAGGAGATGTTGTTCAAGCCTGGTGATATGGTCTGGGTACATTTTCGCAAGGATAGGTTCCCGAAGCTACGGAAGTCCAAGTTGCTTCCTCGTGGTGCTGGTCCTTACAAAGTGCTTGCCAAGATCAATGATAATGCATACTCGATAGATCTTCCACTTGATGAGTTTGGTGTCAGTAATTCTTTCAATGTTGCTGATTTGACACCATATGACGGAGAAGAATTTGGAGCGTCGAGGTCGAGCTCATTAAGAGGAAGAGCTAAAGATTGGTTGCTATCTTTGCCTAAGAATAGTATTGATTCATGGACTAAATGTAAGGATGCTTTTATTGGTAGATATTATCCTCCTGCTAAAATTATATCTTTGAGAAGTAGCATAATGAATTTTAAACAATTGGATAATGAGCATGTTGCCCAAGCATGGGAAAGAATGAAATCTTTGGTTAAAAATTGCCCAACCCATGGACTGACTACTTGGATGATCATCCAAACCTTTTATGCAGGATTGAATTTTTCCTCACGGAACCTATTGGATTCAGCTGCTGGAGGTACTTTTATGTCCATCACTCTAGGCGACGCAACAAAGCTTCTTGATAATATGATGATTAATTACTCTGAATGGCACACGGAAAGAGCTCCACAAGGTAAGAAGGTAAATTCTGTCGAAGAAACCTCCTCATTGAGTGATAAGATTGATGCTATTATGTCTATGCTTGTGAATGGTAGGACTAATGTTGATCCTAATAATGTTCCATTAGCTTCATTGGTTGCTCAAGAAGAACATGTTGATGTGAACTTCATTAAAAATAATAATTTCAACAACAATGCTTATCGGAATAAATCTAGTAACAACTATAGGCCATATCCTTATAATAATGGTAACAGGTATGGTAATTCTTATGGGAATTCTTACAACAATAATAGGAATACACCCCCTGGACTTGAAGCCATGCTTAAAGAATTTATTAGTACACAAACTGCTTTTAACAAATCTGTTGAAGAAAAGCTTGGGAAAATTGATATACTTGCTTCTAAAGTCGATAGTCTTGCTGCTGATGTTGATCTTTTGAAATCAAAAGTTATGCCTAATGAAAATAAAGATATTAATTCATTTGCTACAGCAAACGCCATCCAAGTTAGAATTAATGAGAATATAAGATTGATGGCCGAATTGCGTGCTAGGTGGGAAAAAGAAGAAGATGCTAAAGATAACAATGTAGCTAAAGTTTGGACTATTACCACCACTAGTAATGCTAATGCTTCACATGTTGCTGCACCTCCTACTATTAATGGTAAAAGAATTGGTGTTGGCAATGTTTCTACTTCTAATGCAAAGCGTGAAAAACTGCCGGAACCTGCTAAAACTGCCTGTGATAAAACTGCTGAATTTTTTTCTAATATTGGGGATAATAATCCCATTGCTTTAGATCATAATGGTTTAGATTTTGATGATTGTCACATCTCTGAAGTTATAAAGTTCTTACAAAAACTTGCTAAGAGTCCTAATGCTAGTGCTATAAATTTGGCCTTTACAAAACATATTACAAATGCTCTCATAAAAGCTAGAGAAGAGAAATTAAATCGTGAAGCTTCTATTCCTAGGAAGTTAGAGGATGGTTGGGAGCCCATCATTAAGATGAAGGTCAATGATTTTGATTGTAATGCTTTATGTGATCTTGGTGCAAGTATCTCCGTTATGCCTAAGAAAATCTATAATATGCTTGACTTGCCACCATTGAAAAATTGTTATTTGGATGTTAATCTTGCTGATAATTCTACAAAGAAACCTTTGGGGAGGGTTGATAATGTTCGCATTACGGTTAACAATAACCTTGTCCCCGTTGATTTTCTTGTCTTGGATATTGAATGCAATGCATCTTGTCCCATTATATTGGGAAGACCTTTTTTTCGAACTGTTGGTGCTATTATTGATATGAAGGAAGGTAATATTAAATATCAACTTCCTCTCAAGAAAGGTATGGAACACTTCCCTAGAAAGAGAATGAAGTTACCTTTTGATTCTATCATTAGAACAAATTATGATGTTGATGCTTCGTCTCTTGATGTTACTTGATACACACTTTCTGCGCCTAGCTGAAAGGCGTTAAAGAAAAGCGCTTATGGGAGACAACCCATGATTTTACTACAGCACTTTTGTTTTATATTTGAGTCTTGGAAGTTGTTATTACTGTAGCAACCTCTCCTTATCTTAATTTTGTTGCATTGTTGTGCCAAGTAAAGTCTTTGATAGTAAGGTTCATACTAGATTTGGATTACTGCGCAGAAACAGATTTCTTGCTGTCACGAATTTGGGTTGAATTCTCTGTAGGTAACTCAGAAAATTCTGCCAATTTACGTGAGTGATCCTCAGATATGTATGCAACTTTCATTCAATTTGAGCATTTTCATCTGAGCAATCATGGTGCACTTTAAAAATTCGTCTTTACGGACTGTTCTGTTTTGACAGATTCTGCCTTTTATTTCACATTGCCTGTTTTGCTATGCTTGATGGATTTATTTATTCCATTAACTTTCAGTAGCTTTGTGCAATGTCCAGAAGTGTTAAGAATGATTATGTCACCTCTGAACATGTGGATTTTGATTATGCACTAACCCTCTAATGAGTTGTTTTGAGTTTGGTGTGGAGGAAGTTTTCAAGGATCAAGAGAGGAGGATGATACAATATGATCAAGGAGAGTGAAAGCTATAAGCTTGGGGATGCCCCGGTGGTTCATCCCTGCATATTTCAAGAAGACTCAAGCATCTAAGCTTGGGGATGACCAAGGCATCCCCTTCTTCATCGACAACATTATCAGGTTCCTCTAGTGAAACTATATTTTTATTCCATCACGTCTTATGTGCTTTACTTGGAGCGTCTGTATGTTTTTGTTTTGTTTTGTTTGAATAAAGTTGGATCCTAGCATTCATTGTGTGGGAGAGAGACACGCTCCGCTGTTGCATATGGACAAATATGTCCTTAGACTTTACTCATAATGTTCATGGCGAAGGTTGAAACTGCTTCGTTAATTGTTATATGGTTGGAAACGGGAAATGCTACATGTGGTAATTGGTAGAATGTCTTGAATAATTTGATACTTGGCAATTGTTGTGCTCATAAGGATCATGTTTAAGCTCTTGCATCATATACTTTGCACCTATTAGTGAAGAAATACATAGAGCTTGCTAAAATTTGGTTTGCATGATTGGTCTCTCTAAAGTCTAGATATTTTCTAGTAAGGGTTTGAGCAACAATGATGACAGTGTAGAGTCTTATAATGCTTGCAATATGTTTTTATGTGAGTTTTGCTGTACCGGTTCATACTTGTGTTTGCTTCAAATAACCTTGCTAGCCTAAGCCTTGTATTGAGAGGGAATACTTCTCGTGCATCCAAATCCTGGAGCCAAAAACTATGCCATTTGTGTCCACCATACCTACCTACTACATGGTATTTCTCTGCCATTCCAAAATAAATTGCTTGAGTGCTACCTTTAAATTTCTATCCTTTGTCTTTGCAATATATAGCTCATGGGACAAATAGCCTAAAAACTATTGTGGTATTGAATATGTACTTATGTATCTTATTTCTTATTAAGTTGCTTGTTGTGCGATAACCATGTTCCTGGGGTCGCCATCAACTACCCTTTGTTGAATATCATGTGAGTTGCTATGCATGTTCGTCTTGTCTGAATTAAGGGCGATTTACCATGAGTTGAATGGTTTGAGCATGCATATTGTTAGAGAAGAACATTGGGCCGCTAACTAAAGCCATGATCCATGGTGGAAGTTTCAGTTTTGGACAACAATCCTCAATCTCTTATGAGAATATTATCTGTTGTTGAATGCTTATGCATTAAAGAGGAGTCCATTATCTGTTGTCTATGTTGTCCCAGTATGGATGTCTAAGTTGAGAATAATCAAAAGCGAGAAATCCAATGCGAGCTTTCTCCTTAGACCTTTGTACAGGCGGCATAGAGGTACCCCTTTGTGATACTTGGTTAAAACATATGTATTGCAGTGATAATCCAGGTAATCCGAGCTAATTAGGACAAGGTGCGGGCACTATTGGTAATCTATGCATGAGGCTTGCAACTTGTAGGATATCTTATACATAACACATATGCTTTATTACTACCGTTGACAAAATTGTTTCTTGTTTTCAAAATAAAAGCTCTAGCACAAATATAGCAATCCATGCTTCCCTCTTCGAAGGGCCATTCTTTTACTTTTATGTTGAGTCAGTTTACCCACTTCTTTCTATCTTAGAAGCAAACACTTGTGTTAACTGTGCATTGATTCTTTACATACTTGCATATTTGCATTCATCATATTACTTTGTATTGACAACTATCCATGAGGTATACATGTTACAAGTTGAAAGCAACCGCTGAAACTTATATCTTCCTCTGTGTTGCTTCAATACCTTTACTTTGAATCTATTGCTTTATGAGTTAACTCTTATGCAAGACTTATTGATGCTTATCTCGAAAGTACTATTCATGAAAAGTCTTTGCTATATTATTCAGTTGTTTAACCATTGTCTTTACCATTGCTTCGAATCGATGCATTCATTACATATGCTTACAATAGTATTGATCAAGATTATGATAGCATGTCACTTCAGAAATTATCTTTGTTATCGTTTACCTACTCGGGGACGAGTAGGAACTAAGCTTGGGGATGCTGATACGTCTCCAACGTATCGATAATTTCTTATGTTCTATGCTTGTTTTATGATGATACTCACATGTTTTATACACACTTTATGTCATATTTATGCATTTTCCGGCACTAACCTATTAACAAGACGCCGAAGAGTCAGTTGTTGTTTTCTGCTGTTTTTGGTTTCAGAAATCCTAGTAAGGAAATATTCTCGGAATTGGACGAAATCAACACCTAGGGTCTTATTTTTCCACGAAGCTTCCAGAAGACCGAAAGGGAAACGAAGTGGGGCGACGAGGCGGCGACACGCTAGGGCCGCACGGCCAGGCCTGGGGCCGTGCCGCCCTGTTGTGTGGGCCCCTCGTGGAGCCCCCTGACCTACCCTTCCGCCTACATATAGCCTTCGTCGAGAATATCCCAGTACCGAGAGCCACGATACGAAAAACCTTCCAGAGACGCCGCCGCCACCAATCCCATCTCGGGGGATTCAGGAGATCGCCTCCGGCACCCTGCCGGAGAGGGGAATCATCTCCCGGAGGACTCTTCACCGCCATGGTCGCCTCCGGAGTGATGAGTGAGTAGTTCACCCCTGGACTATGGGTCCATAGCAGTAGCTAGATGGTCGTCTTCTCCTAATTGTGCTATCATTGTTGGATCTTGTGAGCTGCCTAACATGATCAAGATCATCTATCTGTAATGCTACATGTTGCGTTTGTTGGGATCCGATGAATAGTGAATGCTATGTTATGTTGATTATCAATCTATCATCTATGTGTTGTTTATGATCTTGCATGCTCTCCGTTATTAGTAGAGGCTTTGGCCAAGTCGTTACTTGTAACTCCAAGAGGGAGTATTATGCTCGATAGTGGGTTCATGCCTCCATTAAATCTGGGACAGTGACAGAAAGTTCTAAGGTTGTGGATGTGCTGTTGCCACTAGGGGTAAAACATCAATGCTATGTCTAAGGATGTATTTGTTGATTACATTACGCACCATACTTAATGCAATTGTCTGTTGTTTGCAACTTAATACTGGAGGGGGTTCGGATGATAACCTGAAGGTGGACTTTTTAGGCATAGATGCATGCTGGATAGCGGTCTATGTACTTTGTCGTAATGCCCAATTGAATTTCACACTACTCATCATAACATGTATGTGCATTTACATGCCATCTTTATTTGTCAATTGCCCAACTGTAATTTGTTCACCCAACATGCTATTTCTTATGGGAGAGACACCACTAGTGAACTGTGGACCCCGGTCCATTCTTTACATCGAATACAATCTACTGCAATACTCGTTCTACTGTTCTCTACAAACATCATCATCCACACTATACATCTTATCCTTTGTTACAGCAAGCCGGTGAGATTGACAACCTCACTGTCACGTTGGGGCAAAGTAATTTGGTTGTGTTGTGCAGGTTCCACGTTGGCGCCGGAATCCCTGGTGTTGCGCCGCACTACACTCCGCCGCCATCAACCTTCAACGTGCTTCTTGGCTCCTACTGGTTCGATAAACCTTGGTTTCTTACCGAGGGAAAACTTGCTGCTGTACGCATCACACCTTCCTCTTGGGGTTCCCAACGGACGCGTGTTGTACGTGTATCAAGTCCCATTACTTATGTATCATCAGGTATGAAGAGGAGACAAGCATCGCACGAGGAGGATAAGAGCAGCTGGACGTAAAGATGGACGTGGAGCTGGACAAGGAGCTGGACATGAAGATATCTCATGGACGCGTGAGGGAGGAGCGGGAGGCATGCACTGTAGGATAACGTTGCATAGAAAACAAAAAATTTCCTACCGCGAACACGCAACCCAAGCCAAGATGCAATCTAGAAGACGGTAGCAACGAGGGGTTTATCGAGTCTCACCCTTGAAGAGATTCCAAAGCCTACAAGAGGAGGCTCTTGTTGCTGCGGTAGACATTCACTTGCCGCTTGCAAAAGCGCGTAGAAGATCTTGATCACGATCGATTCCGGCGCCACGAACAGGCAGCACCTCCGTACTCGGTCACACGTTCGGTTGTTGATGAAGACGACGTCCACCTCCCGTTCCAGCGGGCAGCGGAAGTAGTAGCTCCTCTTGAATCCGACAGCACGACGGCGTGGTGTCGGTGGCGGTGGAGAAATCCGGCGGAGCTTCGCTAAAGCTACGCGGGAGATATGGAGGAGAGGGGGCGGCTAGGGTTTGGGAGGGGGTGGCCGGCCACTTCAAGGGGGGCGGCCAGCTTGTGGTCTTTTTGTTGGGGTGGCCGGCCCCCTCCCTTGGCCCCTCATTATATAGGTGGATCCCCAAGAGTTGGTCTCCAAGTCTTCGAATAAGACCCGAACCAAAAACCTTCCATATGGAGGGGAAACCTAGCCAAGCTAGGACTCCCACTAGAGGTGGGAGTTCCACCTCCCATATGGGGGGGTGGCCGGCCCCCTAAGGGGGAGTCCACTTGGGACTCCTCCCCCACTAGGGTTGGCCGGCCATGGAGGTGGAGTCCCATGTGGACTCCACCTTCCTTGGTGGTTTCTTCCGGACTTTTCTAGAACCTTCTAGAACCTTCCATATAACCTTCCGCGACATTTTAATACACATAAAATGACATCCTATATATGAATCTTATTCTCCGGACCATTCCGGAACTCCTCGTGATGTCCGGGATCTCATCCGGGACTCCGAACAAATATTCGAACTCCATTACATATTCAAGTACTACCATTTCAACATCCAACTTTAAGTGTGTCACCCTATGGTTCGTGAACTATGCGGACATGGTTGAGTACTCACTCCGACCAATAACCAATAGCGGGATCTGGAGATCCATAATGGCTCCCACATATTCAACGATGACTTTAGTGATCGAATGAACCATTCACATACAATACCAATTCCCTTTGTCACGCGATATTTTACTTGTCCGAGGTTTGATCTTCGGTATCACTCTATACCTTGTTCAACCTCGTCTCCTGACAAGTACTCTTTACTCGTACCGTGGTATGTGGTCTCTTATGAACTTATTCATATGCTTGCAAGACATTAGACGACATTCCACCGAGAGGGCCCAGAGTATATCTATCCGTCATCGGGATGGACAAATCCCACTGTTGATCCATATGCCTCAACTCATACTTTCCGGATACTTAATCCCACCTTTATAACCACCCATTTACGCAGTGGCGTTTGGTGTAATCAAAGTATCTTTCCGGTATAAGTGATTTACATGATCTCATGGTCATAAGGACTAGGTAACTATGTATCGAAAGCTTATAGCAAATAACTTAATGACGAGATCTTATGCTACGCTTAATTGGGTGTGTCCATTACATCATTCATACAATGATATAACCTTGTTATTAATAACATCCAATGTTCATGATTATGAAACTAATCATCCATTAATCAACAAGCTAGTTAAGAGGCATACTAGGGACTTCTTGTTGTCTACATATCACACATGTACTAATGTTTCGGTTAATACAATTATAGCATGATATATAAACATTTATCATAAACATAAAGATATAAATAATAACCACTTTATCATTGCCTCTAGGGCATATCTCCTTCAGTCTCCCACTTGCACTAGAGTCAATAATCTAGTTTACATTTGTAAAGATATAACACCTTGGCCTTATGGTGTTTTATCATGTATTGCTCACGGGAGAGGTTTTTAGTCAACGGATCTGACACGCTCAGAAACGTATGTATTTTGTAATTCATTTGCGTCTCAACGCATCACTCATTTCCAAATGAGTCGGCATTAAATATGTTTGGTCTTCTGGTGGAACTTAATTCCGCGGTCTGAAATATGTCACTAATATTGTCATACACAATATAGCTTCAAAGTTCTTATTCCGTCGGAACTACACCATGTTCTCAAAGAACCTCTTGACTTAACATCCTTTGTCATTGTCAAAATAATGACATACTCTGCCTTCTTTTGTAGAATCCGTCACAATATTTAGAACTCTTCTAAATCTAGCATAGACAACTTCTAGATCATTGTGCTACCTTTTAAACAACACTTAGTCTAATTTGAGATTTGAAATTATATTTTATATGTGACAAAACCAATATCGGTGTAACACCTTACAGCGATTTGTTTGTCATTTCTTCATACAAATATATATATATATATATCCTTAGTTCTTCTAAAGTACTCAAGGATATTCTTACTGTCGTCCCATGATCATCATATGAATCATTCTGGTATATGCTCATAACACTTTATGATATCTGATTGTGTACATATTATTCGTGATTTATAATCACTCATGTGTTTTTACTCATTAAGTGTCAGATACACTTAAGTCTTGTTAAAACTTCACATGATAAGAACATCTTCTTAATATTTCTATATTGAACTACTTCAATATCCATTCTATGTACTTTGACTTAAACTTATTATGTGTTTCAATCTATCTTCATAGATCTTGACACTAAATATGTTTCAGTCCATATCCTTTCATTGAAATTAATTTCTCAATGAAACCTTTTAATCAAGTATATAATTACATCATTTATAACCAACTATATGTCACCTACATAAAGTATTATAAATATGTCTCAGCGCTCCCACTTAATTTCTTGCAAATGCAAGCCTCTTCATCGTCTCTGATGAAATCAAAAACTCTTTGACTATTTCATCCAGTGAAGATTCAAACTCCGCTATACTTACTTCATCAAATTGAAGTTTGTATACCTATCTAGTATTCCACGGACCAGCAAAACTCTTGGTTGTATCTTGTATACATCTTTTAATACATACTTCTGATAAGTAATGTATTTTGCCATCCTACTAGCATATCTCATAAAAGAAATATGTAGTGATTACTAGAATAATCCACATAGACTATAAGCATTGCTACGGAAGATCTAATCTTATCGTAGTCAATTCTTTGAACTTTGTCGTAAACAATTTTTCGATAAGTCGAGCTTCTTTAAGGATATTCCATCCAAGTCCATCAATTTTATAGATCCATTTACTTTCAAAAAGTATTTATCTATCTTGGATTTCATGGCATATAGCCATTTTAACGGAGTCAGGGCCCATCATAACTTCTTTGTTTGTAGTTGCTTTATCATTGTTCAAAATCAATCCTTTGTTCACAAATCATTTATTTGATCACAAAGTAAACCATACCTACAAGGTTCAATATGTACTTCGATCTCCATGGCTAAAACACTTTGTAGTCATGGGATCCATGATCGTTGTGGCCGCTTCCGAAACCAATTCCGATGCTGCGCTACTCTGATCATTATGCTCAGGTTCATAAACCTTATCAAATTATATTGTCCTCCCACTCAAATACTTCACTAGAAACAATTTCTCGGAAATAAGAAACATTGACAAACACTTTTGTCTTTGTCTCGTGGGAAGAATTCCCAATTAAATCTGTGGGATAACCAACAAAGACATTCATCCGATTTTGGTTGTAAACTCTTAGACCAAAATTTAAAGAAAAGACTATTAGGGTTTATACCCATGCCATAACTTGTATGGTGTCATTTCATCGGATCATGATGATGCTCTATTTAGTGTAAAAGCGGTAGTCACTAAAGCATAATCCACAAAAATATAATGGCATCAATATTTTATCTCATCATTAATCCAACAAGGTTTGGATACATCTCTCGGATACTATATCATCATTATGATGCTCCAAGAAATGTGAGTTGTAGAACAATTTCATGACTCTCTTAGATGTTCGCTAAAACTCGTAATTCAAATATTTTCACCATGATCCAATCATAGATATTTGACTTTTCTATTACGATGATTTCCACTTCATGCTGAAATTTATTTGAATCCATTCAAATGTTTCAAACTTCTTCCTTATTGAATATATCCACATATATACTCAATTCATTGTTGAAAGTTTTCATGAAGTAGAAGAATCTCCCGCACACAACTATGCCCAGTGAACCACATATATCATTATGTATGTTTTCACTAAGTTAGTTGCCCGTTCAACTCTTGGCCTATGAACGGTATTTTAATCATTCTCTTTAGAAAAGATTTGCAAGCGCCAAATGATTCAAAATCAAATGACTCCAAAAAAAATCCACTTGCATGGAGTTCCTTCATGTGTTCCTTTCTAACATGACCTAAATGGCAGTTCACAAATAAGTGGAATTCAAATCATTTGCCTTATGGCATTTTAGCGTCAGTTTTATGTATGTGTGTTTCACCATTAAGATTTATAATAACTTATCCATCGTACATGGAGTAATGTCATAATTTGAACAACTCATTGTTTTCATTTGACCAGAGCAAAATAACAATTATTAAGTTCTTTATTTTAAATTCTAAGGGCTAGATAGAATGCCAATGACGAACACAATAACACTTTATTTTGTTCCAGACGTGCATTCCTATCATATTCCTTGTCAGTCACTTAGGCCATTGTATTCTTGTATTGCGTTGTTTTGTATGACACTTCATACCAACCAATATGGTACTAATACCCAAGAATTTCATTGTGTGACTTAACTAGGAATACAACCATAACTTGTATATCATTTATATACACCTGAGCTAGACTTTCTAGTCTTTTCTTTTCTTTTTGCCAAAATATCTTTTGCAGTTTCTCTTTTAGTTTTCCTCATTATTCAGAAAAACACTTCAACATCAATAACTTCTAGGTTTGTTGGTCTAATACCAATAACCTTGAGGTTCTTACTTTGAAGTTGATCATCATATGACAAGTGTTCTAGATTTCACTTATTAGTAACTTTGTAATACGGTGAACAATTTCACTCATAATTTTATCCATCAATTCATGACAACTTTTTGACACCATGTCTGTACATGCTAGGCTCATAAAGTTTAACCTTAGTATTCGCATGTGCAAATCTGGCTTGCACCCGTTGTAAGCACACGTAGAATCTATAACACCCGATCATCACGTGATGCTTCGAAACGACGAGTCTTAGCAACGGTGCATACTAAGGATGATAACTTCATGGATATGCGAATATTATTAGTGCCCCAAAAGTTGGAGGATTGTGACGCCTGGCGTCTTCAACCTTCATACATTCCCATAAAACTTATGAGTTTATGTAGTCTCACCAAATTTATATTCTATCATCTTGCAATAAGGTCTTAGATATCACATATATCTCATACCTTGATTATTTCTGAAAACTAATTTTTCAGCTCCTTACTTTTCAAACAAATTTGAACGGAGACAAGATAACTTTAGGTACTAATTGAAAACATAGCTCTTTGAATCAACAATTTGAGGTTTACTAAAAGTTTGCAATAGGACTTAATCAATTCTTGATTCTTTAACAATACGGTACCAATCCGTAAAGTTTCTTGTCAGATTTTAACAGTATTTCTATCTCAATTACAAGACTAGCGCATAGTAGTAAACAGATGCCAACACTACAAAATTAATTCAAAATACTACTCAGACTAAGTTTATGATAATTAGTTCATGTTTTAATCTAATTACTAATGAACTCCCACTTAATACAACATCCCTCATAGTTGTTAAGTGGTACACGATCCACATCCACTACACCAAAACCGATCATCACGTGAGATGATGTAGCTTCAATGGTGAACATCAACATGTTGATCATATCATCCATATGACTCGTGTTCAACCTTTCGGTTTCCGTTGTCCCGAGGCCATGTCTGTACATGCTAGGCTCGTCAAGCAAACCCAAGTATTCCGCGTGTGCAACATGGCTTACACCTGTTGTATGTGAACGTTGAGTCTATCACATCCGATCATCACGAGATGCTTCGAAACGACGAACTGTACAACGGTGCATACGAGGGGAGAACACTTTATTATCTTGATATTAATGTGAGGGATCATCTTATAATACTACCGTCGCGATCTAAGCAAAATAAGATGCATAAAAGGATTAACATCACATGCAGTTCATATGTGATATGATATGGCCCTTTTGTCTTTGCGCCTTTGATCTTCATCTCCAAAGCATGGACATGATCTCCATCATCTTCGGGCATGATCTCCATCATCATCGGCGTAGCGTCAAGGTCCATGGCGCCGTCTTCATGGTTGTTCACCTCATGTAGCAACTATTACAACTACTTTGAAATACTACTCAACATGAAAATTAAAGACAACCATAAGGCTCCTGCCGGTTGCCACAATACAATAATGATCATCTCATACATATTCATCATCACATTATGGCCATATCACATCACCAAACCCTACAAAAACAAGTTAGACGTCTCTAATTTGGTTTGCATATTTTACGTGGTTTAGGGTTTTCGAGAGAGATCTAATCTACCTGCGAACATGAACCACAACGGTGATACTAATGTTGTCAATAGAAGAGTAAATTGAATCTTCACTATAGTAGGAGAGACAGACACCCGCAAAGCCTCTTATGCAATACAAGTTGCATGTCGAACGAGCAACAAGTCTCATGAACGCGGTCATGTAAAGTTAGTCCGGGCCGCTTCATCCCACTATGCCACAAAGATGCAAAGTACTCAAACTAAAGACAACAAGAGCATCAACGCCCACAAAAACATTGTGTTCTACTCGTGCAACCATCTATGCATAGACACGGCTCAGATACCACTGTAGGATAACGTTGCATAGAAAACAAAAAATTTCCTACCGCGAACACACAATCCAAGCCAAGATGCAATCTAGAAGACGGTAGCAACGAGGGGTTTATCGAGTCTCACCCTTGAAGAGATTCCAAAGCCTACAAGAGGAGGCTCTTGTTGCTGCGGTAGACGTTCACTTGCCGCTTGCAAAAGCGCGTAGAAGATCTTGATCACGATCGATTCCGGCGCAACGAACGGGCAGCACCTCCGTACTCGGTCACACGTTCGGTTGTTGATGAAGACGACGTCCACCTCCCGTTCCAGCGGGCAGCGGAAGTAGTAGCTCCTCTTGAATCTGACAGCACGACGGCGTGGTGTCGGTGGCGGTGGAGAACTCCGGCGGAGCTTCGCTAAAGCTACGGGGGAGATATGGAGGAGAGGGGGCGGCTAGGGTTTGGGAGGGGGTGGCCGGCCACTTCAAGGGGGGCGGCCAGCTTGTGGTCTTTTTTTTGGGGTGGCCGGCCCCCTCCCTTGGCCCCTCATTATATAGGTGGATCCCCAAGAGTTGGTCTCTAAGTCTTCGAATAAGACCCGAACCAAAAACCTTCCATATGGAGGGGAAACCTAGCCAAGCTAGGACTCCCACTAGAGGTGGGAGTTCCACCTCCCATATGGGGGGGTGGCCGGCCCCCTAAGGGGGAGTCCACTTGGGACTCCTCCCCCACTAGGGTTGGCCGGCCATGGAGGTGGAGTCCCATGTGGACTCCACCTTCCTTGGTGGTTTCTTCCGGACTTTTCTAGAACCTTCCATAGAACCTTCCGCGACATTTTAATACACATAAAATGACATCCTATATATGAATCTTATTCTCCGGACCATTCCGGAACTCCTCGTGATGTCCGGGATCTCATCTGGGACTCCGAACAAATATTCAAACTCCATTCCATATTCAAGTACTACCATTTCAACATCCAACTTTAAGTGTGTCACCCTACGGTTCGTGAACTATGCGGACATGGTTGAGTACTCACTCCGACCAATAACCAATAGCGGGATCTGGAGATCCATAATGGCTCCCACATATTCAACGATGACTTTAGTGATCGAATGAACCATTCACATACAATACCAATTCCCTTTGTCACGCGATATTTTACTTGTCCGAGGTTTGATCTTCGGTATCACTCTATACCTTGTTCAACCTCGTCTCCTGACAAGTACTCTTTACTCGTACCGTGGTATGTGGTCTCTTATGAACTTATTCATATGCTTGCAAGACATTAGACGACATTCCACCGAGAGGGCCCAGAGTATATCTATCCGTCATCGGGATGGACAAATCCCACTGTTGATCCATATGCCTCAACTCATACTTTCCGGATACTTAATCCCACCTTTATAACCACCCATTTACGCAGTGGCGTTTGGTGTAATCAAAGTATCTTTCCGGTATAAGTGATTTACATGATCTCATGGTCATAAGGACTAGGTAACTATGTATCGAAAGCTTATAGCAAATAACTTAATGACGAGATCTTATGCTACGCTTAATTGGGTGTGTCCATTACATCATTCATACAATGATATAACCTTGTTATTAATAACATCCAATGTTCATGATTATGAAACTAATCATCCATTAATCAACAAGCTAGTTAAGAGGCATACTAGGGACTTCTTGTTGTCTACATATCACACATGTACTAATGTTTCGGTTAATACAATTATAGCATGATATATAAACATTTATCATAAACATAAAGATATAAATAATAACCACTTTATCATTGCCTCTAGGGCATATCTCCTTCATGCACGAGAGGAGAAGACGAAGTCCAGGCCGGCCCAGCACCCGGTCAGACCGGCCGCCACGCCGGCGCGCCAGGTCCCTGGCCTGGTCCGACCGGGTGGCAGGCCGGATCCACCCCAGCGCCAACCGGGCGCCTCGCTGATGCCAACCAGAGGGGTTACTGCGCCACAATTCCTGAGCCCGGTTGGAACCCGGTCCCTGGCCCGGTTTGAACCGGCCAGCCCGGTCCCAGGCCCGGTCGACCGGCCTCCAGACCGGTCGTGTCCAAGTCTGTCTCGACCAGATCAATTCTGGGTCGGTTATTCTTGTATCTTTTCGACCAGAAGTCGTCCCGGACTCCTATATAAGTGCCCAGGACGCCCCCTAGCTGCTTTGGACCACGTTTAAGATAAACCCTAGTTCTTAGTTGTTTGCTTTAGCAAAACTATTGAATCCCTACACCATATTGCTTGATATTGTGTAGATCTGAAAGTCTTGTGTGATCTGCTGTTCCATTGGGAATTAGAAGGTTGCAACTTACCGCTTCGTGGTCGGCGGCTACGTGCGTAAGTGTGTGGAGTTGCGAATATCTTGCAGGGTTGAGAGCTATTGCATTGGCGACAGGGACCAATCGAGAGATCTCGTTGCGTCATACAAGTTATCATCCACTACATCGTCGCGTTCCTCCGCTGCTATCACCCCGTGATCATCATCACCACCGTTGCTTACTGAGAAGATCGGGCCACCCCTTATCAGTAGTGGTTGTAGGAGGGATAGGAGGTTTATTAGCTTGCGTAAAGCTCATCATCATCTCCCTCGATTCACTCATGGAGTCATTCATCGAGGAGATTGACGATTTCAACTCCTTGATGTCCTCCATGGATGCGGGCTCTGAACTAGACACCCCCACTTCAGCCATACTCTCTTAGGCAGTAAAGCCCGAATAAGAGCCGAGGCTCTGATACCAATTGAAAGGATCGTATGACACCTAGAGGGAGGGGTGAATAGGTGTAATCTCAAATTTAATTCTTTTTCAAATTAGGCTTGACACAAAGGTAAATTCTCTAGATATGCAACTAAGTGAATTGACCTACATGACAAGATAGCAAGCAACAATACAAGATACAAGTAGTAAAGGTGGTGTGAGGAAAGAGGTAAGTGAGGTGGAGCACACGGAGACACGATGATATGATTCCCGTAGTTCCTTCCTTGTAAAGGGAAGTACGTCTACGTTTGGAGGGGTGTGGTGCCACGAAGGCCAACCAACGCCACGAAGGCTCACCCTATTCTCCTGTGAGCAACGCCACAAAGGCCTAGCCCACGCTCCACTAAGTGGTTGCCTTGAGGTCGCAACCGACACCTTTACACAAAGCTTGGGGCACACATCCACAACCAAATTGGAGGCTTCCAAGATGTAACCACGAAGCTTTACACGAAGAGTAGCTTCGAGGGCACCTCACAAAGATCCACTAAGAATGTTGATGAAACACAAATCCCTTTGGTGGAAGAGTAGATCTAGGTCATCTCTAGCAAATCCTCAAATATGGTGGAGTTTGAGTGGAGGAGTAGAGAGATCTAGGAGATTGGAGCTCAGCAATGGTGGTATCAGATTTGGGCAAAAACATCACCCGAACCATTGGAGAAGAAGAGTATTTATACCCCCGAAGGGATCCTGCCGTTGGAGAGGTCTGTCCAGTAGTACCGGCCAGGTTGGGCCGGTACTACTGGTCGGTGTCGATTGGGCGCGCGAGTTGGAGGCGGCCACGTGTCCTGGATGGTGTTGGAGCTGCGGGCCGAGAGGGGGACGCCGGGCCTCCGGCCGCGGTACCGGCCGGGGTACCGCCAAGATCCCCAAGAGCCCTGGAACATCACTGCCCCTCTCGGCTATTTTCCGGTACCACGGGCGGTACCACACCCGGAGCCTCCGGCCGTGGGCAGGCCCGGTGGCACAGCCCGCACCTCCGGCGGCAGCCCTCTTCCTCTCCTTTTCTTCTTTTTTCTCTACTTCTTCTTTTCTTTTCTTTCTTTTCTCTCTTCCATTCTTTCTTCCGACTCAGTCCAACGAGGAAAATCATTTCATTATCCGAAATAAACACTTCAAGCTCTTCAACTTTTCGGCACAACGACCATCCCTATATCCTTCAATTCTTATACAACAAAATTAGTCGGATATAATTATTGTCATCAACACCAAAACCACTTACTAAAGGAGATATGTTCTTTCAGCAACCCCAAATAGCGTTCCGACAAGGCCTCCTGATCAATGCTAACCATCTACCTTAGAGACAACTTCCGATCACCCTGACACCCTTTCCCAAAGAAAATTGATGATTTTTGAAAATTCACTTTTTGACTAGAGCTAGCTTCATATTGTTGCAAAACTCTCCGTAGAGCTTGTATACCCTCCGCTGATACCTCCAAGAAGACAATGCTATCATCCACGAAAAGCAGGTGTGTAATATGAGGCCCATGCAGCCCCAAAATTTACTCCCCTCAATTCATTATCCTCTTGCGCCTTCCATAGCAATGAAGAGAAGCCCTCAACACAAAATAGAAACAGATATGGGGACAGTGGATCCCCTGTCTTAAACCTCTCGAGGGCTAAAACATCACTGACGTACCACCATTTAGCTTGATAGAGAATCTTACCGAGCGGATGCATCTCATAATAACCTAAAACCAAACATGAGAGAATCCCATCTTAATCATCATACGCTCCAAGAAAGACCATTCAAACCTGTTGTAACATCACAACTTTTCAAATCAATGAAGATTATCAATCTCACTTTCCCAAATTTTAGAGCCAACGAAACTTATATTAATGTTGCATAGTGTGCATAGTGATCATGTATGTATGGTTTGATGTTTTCCATGATTGTTTGCTTGAGTGTTACCAATGTCTCTAAAACCCTACCTTGCTATTTGAGGTCAAAAAGAAACAAAACAAAAGGAAAGGAAAATAAAAGAAAAAGACATATGAGAGCAAATAGCCATTTTGCAAATCTTTGCCTAAGCCATTTTTATGCAAATAGTTTGGAAACATCAATAAACTCATAATACTCACTTTTGACTCAAAGAAACCCAAATCAAATCAAAAGAAAAATCAAATTTAAGTTACATGTGATAATGGTCAAATCTGCCATTATTAACATGATACCCACTTTGAGCCTTTGTATTAAGCAACTTCTAAACTAAACCCTCCCAAATCTTCTCCTCATCCAAGAGCATATCTAGGTGAACACTTTTGGTGTTGACCAACCATGCAAACTCTTTCTCAATTGCTTAATATAGGCATGCCAAGTGGCAACATTGAAACAGAAACTAGATCATACCAATTTTGGATTTCACAAAACCTTGACCATTTTGCAAACCAACACCACCACTGTGTGCCAAACATTATTTGAATCACACCCAAGAAAAAGTTAGGCAAAATTTGAATTCAAATCCCATGCGGCCATTTCATCAAACACTTGGCAGGCACAAATCTGGTTTGATCACACACCCTATATCCATTGGATTCTTGACTAAACTAGAGAGGATTTGTGATGATTACTGTACTTCTACACCCCCTGGACCAAACCATGCCCTTTCCCTCAATGATCAAAGCAACAAAGTGACTAAACCTGGCCATGCCATTGTACCATGCCACTCCCCTTGCCACTCAAGCACCCTGCCCTCTCCTCTCCACTCGACCATGTCCTGGACCTTGCTCTCACTTTACTGATCACACCTGTGCACGCCATCGACGCACGAGAGGCTCATATTGGCCAGCCCCGTACGCGCCCAGGACGCACAGAAGTGCCAGAGCGCGCATGATCACGCCCCTGGACGCGCCAGTACATGCCCTCGCCCCGTCGCCTCCGTCCTCGCCTAGCCATCAGCGCTCACCAGTAGCATCGCCGAGACACCAGCTAGCCGCCAGACATGCTCTCTCTCGCCCCCGTGCCCTGTCGCCGTCGTCCTCATCGACGATCTCCGCCGTACCCGTGACAGACACCGAAGCAACCCGAGCCATCCCGTCCCCTTTTTCTCTACGCCAGCACGCACTCGAGGATCGCCATGATGCCAGCAACCTCACGCCGTCCTCGCCTTGCCCCTTCGCGGCCCAGAGCGCCATCGCCATGGACGCCACCGTGCACCCCCGCAACACCCTCGCCAGCTATAAATAGAGGCAACCCCAGCACGATTTCTTCACACCAAATTCTTCTCTCATCTCACAACCTCTCCTCGAGCAGCGCCACCTCCCAATTTACACCGTAGCCCACCAATCTTTCGCCGGAGTACTGCGGAGCCGCCGCAGAAGGAGCCAGAGCTGGGAGCCACCCCAGGCGACACCGCCAGTACCAGGAGCTCCGCCGTCATCGACAACCTCGCCCTGTATCAACGCCAACGATCGTCGGACCTCCGGTGAGCCGCCGACCCCCTAGCCTCGCCGCCAGTAACGCGCGATCTCGTCGGAGACGACGATGATCCACCGCCGTCGGATCTTGTTCTAATCCAACGCGTCACGTTAGATCATACCGTTTCGTGGGTTAAGTGTCGCTGACAGTGGGTCCCGCTGTCAGGTAGCCCACGCGTGCGAGACGCGCAGTTGGGCTGGCCCATTTTCTTTTTCTTCTCTGGCCCAAGTCTTTTCCCGCCAGAGCCCATCGATTTGAATTCTGTATTTTTGTTTAATTCAAATTTCAACACTGGTGCTTTGCTAGAAATTGAATAACTTTAAATCTACAAATCCAAATTGAGTGATTCCAATTTTATGTGAAAGTATATGAAAATATCTAACAAACCCCACTGGTCTCAAACCCTAGATCATTATAGATCACTTGCAAGCAAAATAACAAGTCAGTAACTTTTCCAAATTCAAACAATTATTAAAAATCATCCATAAAGAATTTTGAGGTGCTTCCAACTCTCATAATTCACATTTCAAAAACTCTAATTGTTTACTCAAAAATATGATATAGTTGTTTCAGATGATCATGGGCTAGATGCAAATAATGGCCATGTAGTCATTTCTAGCCCATTTAAATCATTTCAAATTTAGTATTTTAAATCTATGAGGTGTAGCACCTCATTTAAATCATCTTCCCAAGTAATGTGATATGAGGTGATGACCTTAGCTACATTGCCTCATACTTGCTTATTTGAGGATATTAAATTTTAGTAATGATAATGAGAGGAAATTATTTTCCTAATCCTAATTAAGTAAAACCCTAGTGTTAAGTGTGTAGGATAACGTTGCATAGAAAACAAAAATTTTCCTACCGCGAACACGCAATCCAAGCCAAGATGCAATCTAGAAGACGGTAGCAACGAGGGGATTATCGAGTCTCACCCTTGAAGAGATTCCAAAGCCTACAAGATGAGGCTCTTGTTGCTGCGGTAGACGTTCACTTGCCGCTTGCAAAAGCGCGTACGTAGAAGATCTTGATCACCGGCGCCACGAACGGGCAGCACCTCCGTACTCGGTCACACGTTCGGTTGTTGATGAAGACGACGTCCACCTCCCGTTCCAGCGGGCAGCGGAAAGTAGCTCCTCTTGAATCCGACAGCACGACGGCGTGGTGTCGGTGGTGGTGGAGAAACCCGGCGGAGCTTCGCTAAGCGTGCGGGATGCGGTGGAGGAGAGAGGCCGCTAGGGTTTGGGGAGAGGGGGCGCCGGCCACTATAGGGGTGCGGCCACCTTGTGGTTCTTGGGTGGCCGGCCCCCTCCCCTTGGTCTCTCACTATATAGGTGGAAGCCCCAAGTGTTGGACTACAAGTCTCCGAATAAGACCCGAAACCAAAACCTTCCATGTGATAGGGAAACCTACCCAAGGTGGGAATCCAACTTGGGGTGGGATTCCCCTCTTCCATGTGGGGGGGTGGTCGGCCCCATAGGGGGAGTCCACTTGGGACTCCTCCCCCTCTAGGGTTGGCCGGCCATGGGAGGTGGAGTCCCACCGGGACTCCGCCTTCCTTGGTGGTTTCTTCCGGACTTTTCTAGAACCTTCTAGAACCTTCCATAGAACCTTCCGGATCATTTTAATTCACATAAAATGACATCCTATATATGAATCTTATTCTCCGGACCATTCCGGAACTCCTTGTGATGTCCGGGATCTCATCCGGGACTCCGAACAAATATTCGAACTCCATTCCATATTCAAGTTCTACTATTTCATCATCCAACTTTAAGTGTGTCACCCTACGGATCGTGAACTATGCGGACATGGTTGAGTACTCACTCCGACCAATAACCAATAGCGGGATCTGGAGATCCATAATGGCTCCCACATATTCAACGATGACTTTAGTGATCGAATGAACCATTCACATACGATACCAATTCCCTTTGTCACGCGATATTTTACTTGTCCGAGGTTTGATCTTCGGTATCACTCTATACCTTGTTCAACCTCGTCTCCTGACAAGTACTCTTTACTCGTACCGTGGTATGTGGTCTCTTATGAACTTATTCATATGCTTGCAAGACATTAGACGACATTCCACCGAGAGGGCCCAGAGTATATCTATCCGTCATCGGGATGGACAAATCCCACTGTTGATCCATATGCCTCAACTCATACTTTCCGGATACTTAATCCCACTTTTATAACCACCCATTTACGCAGTGGCGTTTGGTGTAATCAAAGTACCTTTCCGGTATAAGTGATTTACATGATCTCATGGTCATAAGGACTAGGTAACTATGTATCGAAAGCTTATAGCAAATAACTTAATGACGAGATCTTATGCTACGCTTAATTGGGTGTGTCCATTACATCATTCATACAATGACATAACCTTGTTATTAATAACATCCAATGTTCATGATTATGAAACTAATCATCCATTAATCAACAAGCTAGTTAAGAGGCATACTAGGGACTCTTTGTTGTTTACATATCACACATGTACTAATGTTTCGGTTAATACAATTATAGCATGACATATAAACATTTATCATAAACATAAAGATATAAATAATAACCACTTTATTATTGCCTCTAGGGCATATCTCCTTCAGTCTCCCACTTGCACTAGAGTCAATAATCTAGATTACATTGTAATATACCTAACACCCATGGCATTACGGTGTTGGTCATGCTTTGCCCTAGGGAGAGCTTTAGTCAACGGATCTGCTACATTCGGATCGGTGTGTACTTTGCAAATCTTTACTTCTCCATCTTCGATGTACTCGCGAATCGAGTGGTAACGCAGCTTGATATGCTTGACCTCTTGTGTGACCTTGGCTCTTGTGCATTGGCGATGGCACCCATGTTATCACGGTAAATGATTAATGGGTCCAATGCACTAGGAACCACACCGAGCTCTACAATGAACCTCTTCATCCATACCGCTTACGATGAAGCCTCCGAAGCCGCTATGTACTCGATTCTGTTGAAGACTTCGCCACCGTGCACCTTTGCTTCGAGCTTGCCCAGCTACTCGCGGCACCATTCAATATAAACACGCACCTGCATCGTGACTTAGAGTCATCGGGATCGGTGTTCCAACTTGCATCGGTGTAACCACTTACAACGAGCTCTTGGTCACCTCCATAACAAAGAAACACATCCTTAGTTCTTTTCAAGTACTTCAGGATATTCTTGACCGCTGTCCAGTGTTCCATTCTGGATCACTTTGATATCTGCTAGTCAAACTAACGCATGCGCTATATCCGGTCTAGTACATAGCATGGCATACATGATAGATCCTATCGCCGAGGCATAGGGGATATTACTCATCCTTTCTCTTTCTTCTGCAGTAGCCGGTCCTTGAGTCTTACTCAAGACCTTGCACGGTAACATAGGTAAGAACCCTTTCTTACTTTCGTCCATTCTAAACTTCTTTAGAATCTTGTCCAGATATGTACTCTATGATAGCCCTATTAGGCGTCTTGATCTATCTCTATAAATCTTGATGCCTAATATATACGATGCTTCACCAAGGTCTTTCATTGAAAAACTATTATTCAAATAACCTTTTACCTTTGCTTAATAGTTCTATATCATTCCCAATCAATAATATGTCATCTACATATAATATCGGGAATGCTACAGAGCTCCCACTCACTTTCTTGTAAATACAGGCCTCTCCATGACACTTTGTATAAACCCGAAGTCTTTGATCACCTTATCAAAGCATCGGTTCCAACTTCTTGATGCTTGCTTCGGTCCATAGATTGAACGCTGAAGTTTGCATACTTTGTCGACATTTTTAGGATCGACAAAACCTTTGGGTTGTACCATATACAACTCTTCCTCAATGTCTCCATTAAGGAACGCCGTTTTGACATCCATCCGCCAAATCTCATAATCGAAAAATGCAGCTATTGCTAACAAAATCCTCACAGATTTTAGCTTCGCTACAGGTGAGAAAGTCTCATCGTAGTCAACTCCTTGAATTTGTCGGAAACCCTTTGCGACAAGTCGAGCTTTATAGACAGTAATATTACCATCAGCATCTGTTTTTCTCTTGAAGATCCATTTATTCTCGATAGCCTTTCGGCTATCAGGTAAGTCTACCAAAGTCCATACTTTGTTATCATACATGGATCCCATTTCGGATTTCATGGCTTCTTGCCATTTGTTGGAATACGGGCTCATCATCGCTTCTTCATACGTCGCGAGGTCCTCATCATTGTTATCTACAATCATGACATTTAGACAAGGATCATACCAATCAGGAGTGGCACGTTCCCTTGTCGATCTGCGAGGTTCGATAGTTTCCTCGTTCAAGTTTCATGATCATTATCATTAGCTTCCTCTTGTTGCCGGTGTAGGCGATGCAGGGAACAACTTCCGTGCTTGCGCTACTCGATCAACGAGTATAGATTCATCAATCTCATCGAGTTCTACTTTTCTTCCAGTCACTTCTTTAGTGAGAAATTCTTTCTCAAGAAAGGTTCCGTTCTTAGCAACAAAGATTTTGCCTTCGGATTTGTGATAGAAAGTGTACCCTATAGTTTCCTTAGGGTATCATATGAAGACGCATTTCTCCGCTTTGGGTTCTAGCTTATCCGGTTGTAACTTCTTTACATAGGCTTCGCAACCCCAAACTTTAAGGAACGACAGCTTAGGTTTCTTATTAAACCATAATTCATACGGTGTCGTTTCTACGGATTTTGATGGTGCTCTATTTAAAGTGAATGCGGCTGTCTCTAATGCATAACTCCAAAATGATAACGGCAAATCAGTAAGAGACATCATAGAATGAACCATATCTAAGATAGTTCGATTACGACGTTCGGACACACCGTTTCGTTGTGGTGTTCCCGGCGGTGTCAATTGTGAAAGTATTCCGCATTTCTTTAAATGCATGCCAAACTCATAACTCAGATATTCACCTCCACGATCAGATCGTAGAAATTTAATCTTCTTGTTACGTTGATTTTCTACTTCACTTTGAAATTCCTTAAACTTCTCGAAAGTTTCGGATTTATGTTTCATGAAATAGATATACCCATATCTACTCAGATCATCTGTGAAGGTTAGAACATAACGATAACCACCGCGCGATGCTACGCTCATTGGTCCGCACACATCGGTATGTATGATTTCCAATAAGTCAGTAGCTCGCTCCATCATACCAGAAAATGGAGTCTTAGTCATTTTTCCCATTAGACATGCTTCGCATCTATCAAGTGACTCAAAGTCAAGTGATTCAAGTAATCCATCGGTATGGAGTTTATTCATGCGTTTCACTCCAATATGACCAAGACGGCAGTGCCACATATAAGTAGAATTATCATTCAATTTAATTCGCTTAGCATCAATGTTATGTGTATGTGTATCACTACTATCGAGATCTAACAGAAATAAGCCATTCTTTTCTGGTGCTCGACCATAAAAGATATTATTCATAAAAATAGAACAACCATTATTCTCAGACTTGAATGAATAACCGTCTTGCATTAAACAAGATCCAGATATAATGTTCATGCTCAACGCGGGTACAAAATAACAATTATTTAGGCTTAAAACTAATCCCGAAGGTAGATGTAGAGGAAGTGTGCCGACAGCGATCACATTGACCTTGGATCCGTTTCCAACGCGCATCGTCACTTCATCTTTCAGTAGTCTTCGTTTATTCTTTAGTTCCTATTTCGAGTTACAAATATGAGCAACCGAACCAGTATCAAATACCCAGGTACTAGAACGAGAACCAGTGAGATAAACATCTATAACATGTATATCATATATACCTTCTTTCTTCTTCTTGACAAGGCCGCTCTTCAGATCAGCCAGATACTTGGAGCAATTACGCTTCCAGTGTCACTTCTCCTTGCAGTAATAGCACTCAGCATCAGGCTTAGGGCCGTTCTTAGGTTTCATAGGAGGCGTGGCAGCTTTCTTGCCACCCTTCTTGAATTTTCCCTTAGACTTGCCCTGTTTCTTGAAACTGGTGGTCTTGTTGACCATCAACACTTGGTGCTCTTTCTTGATCTCAATCTCAGCAGCTTTTAGCATGCCAAAGAGTTTAGGTAACTCCTTGTTCATGTTCTGCATATTGTAGTTCATCACAAAGTTCTTGTAACTTGGTGGCAGTGATTGAAGGACACGATTAATCCCCAGTCTGTTAGGAATCACTATTCCCAAGTCACTGAGTTTCTTTGCATGCCCGGTCATGGCGAGCATGTGCTCACTAATGGAGCTGCCTTCTTCCATCATACAGCTGAAGAAATGTTTCGATGCTTCATAGCATTCCACGGCCGCATGAGTCTCAAAGATAGCTTTCAGCTCTTTCATCAACTCATGAGGATCGTGGTGCTCAAAACGTTTTTGAAGATCGGATTCCAGACTGCACAGGATGGCACACTGAACTTGAGAGTACCGAGTTTTCCGAGTCTCGTAAACAGCTTTTACTTCATCGGTTTCAGTTTCTGCAGGAGGTTCACCTAGCGGTGCATCAAGCACATATTGCAGATTTCCGCCAGAGAGGAAGATCCTCACATGACGGAACCAGTCGGTGAAGTTGCTACCATTGCTCTTAAGTTTTTCTTTCTCTAGGAACTGGTTAAAATTGATTGGGGACGCCATCTCTACAACATATATTTGCAAAAGTTTAGACTAAGTTTATGACAAATTGAGTTCAAATTTTAATTCAACATAATTAAAAATCTAGGTGAACTCCCACTCAAAAACAATATCCCTCGCATTGTCTTAGTGATCACACGAACCAAATCCACCGCACCTAAGTCCGATCATCACGAGACAAGGTGTGATTTCAATGGCGAACACTCAAAGTGTTCATCATATCAACCATATGATTCATGCTCTACCTTTCGGTATCACGTGTTCCGAGACCATGTCTGTACATGCTAGGCTCGTCAAGGCCACCTTAGTATCCGCATGTGCAAAACTGTCTTGCACCCGTTGTATGTACTTGTTGATTCTATCACACCCGATCATCACGAGATGCTTCGAACCGACAAGTCTTGGTAACGGTGCTACTAAGGATGAACACTTTATTATCTTGAGATTTTAGTGAGGGATCATCTTATAATGCTACCGTCGCGATCTAAGCAAAATAAGATGCATAAAAGGATTAACATCACATGCAGTTCATATGTGATATGATATGGCCCTTTTGTCTTTGCGCCTTTGATCTTCATCTCCAAAGCACGGACATGATCTCCATCATCTTCGGGCATGATCTCCATCATCGTCGGCGTAGCGTCAAGGTCAATGGCGCCGTCTTCATGATTGTCCTCCATATAGCAACTATTACAACTACTTTGAAATACTACTCAACATGAAATTTAAAGACAACCATAAGGCTCCTGCCGGTTGCCACAATACAATAATGATCATCTCATACATATTCATCATCACATTATGGCCATATCACATCACCAAACCCTGCAAAAACAAGTTAGACGTCTCTAATTTGGTTTGCATATTTTACGTGGTTTAGGGTTTTCGAGAGAGATCTAATCTACCTACGAACATGAACCACAACGTTGATACTAATGTTGTCAATAGAAGAGTAAATTGAATCTTCACTATAGTAGGAGAGACAGACACCCGCAAAGCCTCTTATGCAATACAAGTTGCATGTCGAACGAGGAACAAGTCTCATGAACGCGGTCATGTAAAGTTAGTTCGAGCCGCTTCATCCCACTATGCCACAAAGATGCAAAGTACTGAAACTAAAGATAACAAGAGCATCAACGCCCACAAAACCATTGTGTTCTACTCGTGCAACCATCTATGCATAGACACGGCTCTGATACCACTGTAGGAAAACGTTGCATAGAAAACAAAAAATTTCCTACCGCGAACACGCAATCCAAGCCAAGATGCAATCTAGAAGACGGTAGCAACGAGGGGATTATCGAGTCTCACCCTTGAAGAGATTCCAAAGCCTACAAGATGAGGCTCTTGTTGCTGCGGTAGACGTTCACTTGCCGCTTGCAAAAGCGCGTAGAAGATCTTGATCACCGGCGCCACGAATGGGCAGCACCTCCGTACTCGGTCACACGTTCGGTTGTTGATGAAGACGACGTCCACCTCCCGTTCCAGCGGGCAACGAAAGTAGTAGCTCCTCTTGAATCCGACAGCACGACGGTGTGGTGTCGGTGGAGGTGGAGAAACCCGGCGGAGCTTCGATAAGCGTGCGGGATGCGGTGGAGGAGAGAGGCCGCTAGGGTTTGGGGAGAGGGGGCGCCGGCCACTATAGGGGTGCGGCCACCTTGTGGTTCTTGGGTGGCCGGCCCCCTCCCCGGCCCCTCATTATATAGGTGGAAGCCCCAAGTGTTGGACTACAAGTCTCCGAATAAGACCCGAAACCAAAACCTTCCATGTGATAGGGAAACCTACCCAAGGTGGGGTGGGATTCCCCTCTTCCATGTGGGGGGGTGGCCGGCCCCATAGGGGGAGTCCACTTGGGACTCCTCCCCCTCTAGGGTTGGCCGGCCATGGGAGGTGGAGTCCCACCGGGACTCCGCCTTCCTTGGTGGTTTCTTCCGGACTTTTCTAGAACCTTCTAGAACCTTCCATAGAACCTTCCAGATCATTTAATTCACATAAAATGACATCCTATATATGAATCTTATTCTCCGGACCATTCCGGAACTCCTCGTGATGTCCGGGATCTCATCCGGGACTCCGAACAAATATTCGAACTCCATTCCATATTCAAGTTCTACTATTTCATCATCCAACTTTAAGTGTGTCACCCTACGGTTCGTGAACTATGCGGACATGGTTGAGTACTCACTCCGACCAATAACCAATAGCGGGATCTGGAGATCCATAATGGCTCCCACATATTCAACGATGACTTTAGTGATCGAATGAACCATTCACATACGATACCAATTCCCTTTGTCACGCGATATTTTACTTGTCCGAGGTTTGATCTTCGGTATCACTCTATACCTTGTTCAACCTCGTCTCCTGACAAGTACTCTTTACTCGTACCGTGGTATGTGGTCTCTTATGAACTTATTCATATGCTTGCAAGACATTAGACGACATTCCACCGAGAGGGCCCAGAGTATATCTATCCGTCATCGGGATGGACAAATCCCACTGTTGATCCATATGCCTCAACTCATACTTTCCGGATACTTAATCCTACTTTTATAACCACCCATTTACGCAGTGGCGTTTGGTGTAATCAAAGTACCTTTCCGGTATAAATGATTTACATGATCTCATGGTCATAAGGACTAGGTAACTATGTATCGAAAGCTTATAGCAAATAACTTAATGACGAGATCTTATGCTACGCTTAATTGGGTGTGTCCATTACATCATTCATACAATGACATAACCTTGTTATTAATAACATCCAATGTTCATGATTATGAAACTAATCATCCATTAATCAACGAGCTAGTTAAGAGGCATACTAGGGATTCTTTGTTGTTTACATATCACACATGTACTAATGTTTCGGTTAATACAATTATAGCATGACATATAAACATTTATCATAAACATAAAGATATAAATAATAACCACTTTATTATTGCCTCTAGGGCATATCTCCTTCAAAGTGAAGTGATGATTGTGATGATGCTAGATCATCTTGAGTGAGCCATTAGGGCTAAGAAGCCTCCTTAAGTATTGATTGGTGATTGTTACCTCGTATCCGTTTATAGTCCTCGCTAGTACCGAAGGCTACGAGGAGGAGGAGGTCTTCTACAAAGAGGAAGAAGAACACTTTGATCAGTACACCAACCAAGGCAAGCTACCCTAATACAAGCTCTACCATGCCAAGTTACTAGTGCAAGATACCATGGCACTAGTATTGGTGTTTAAAGTCTTATTCCTCTAAGCCCAAGTTTTTATCTTGCTTTACCTTTACTTTAAGTACCAAGGTTTACTTATTGTATTTTAATTTATGTCTAAGTATAGAGTATCACAAGAGTTTCACATTGAGCTTAGAAAGCAAAAACTATAGTTAGCACCCCTCATGATTAGTGGCTAGTGCTAAAAACTAAAATTGACTACTCTAGATGGGAACTTGTGAAACAAATGATTGTGAAAACCTTGGAATGATGATTCATTCTATTGAAAGTTTTGAAGGTGAATGTGACTTGTGAATGACATGGTGAATTTGATAAAAACTGATGATTGGGTTCGGATGCGATACCATTTCAATTTTAGAGTACCCCCACAATACCTGATTATGGGTAAAGCTTTAGCTGGAAATTTATATATCTTAGTATGGGTTCCCTCTAAACAAGCGTCATAGAGGTTATGCCGAGGCTGCGTCCGTTGAAAGTGAAATGACGTGAAAAAGAGTTGAATGTCCTACCCAAGCCCGGTGCAGTTCCTAGGATGGTAGTTTGCTATCACTAGGAGGCCAAGCTCATGGGGGAGGTGCATATACTAGAGTATGTAAGTGAAAGGTTAATGGTTGATGATCCGCATACTGAGTTATGATGATTCAGGGCTATCCCTGACGGATGTAATAAAAAGTTGTGGCACAAGAGTACAACCTCTGTAGAGTTTAAACTATTCAAATAGCCGCGTCCGCGGTCATGGACAGTTTGAAAGGCCATACTATTCCGTTGTCAGATATTTTCCAAAATGAATGGTGACTTGAAATATGACTTTGACTTGAATGACAACAGAGTTGTGGGAATAACACTAATGTTCCCACTTGAGTAAGTCCAGGTAAATAAAGAGTCTTAACTAGTAAGTTCTTATGAAATAAAACTAGCTTTGTGCAAATGAACCTAGAGCTTAGAACCTAGTTAGAGCTATTAGTAATTCTATTAGTATAGTTTGCGAGTACTTTAAAGTACTCATGGCTTTGTCTCTGACTATTCAAATGGACAGACTATGAAGAGGAGAACCAGTATTCGGAAGGTGGACAGCAGGATGCCTACGATAACTAGGACTACCTCCTGACGTTAAGCGTTGCCTGTGGAATAGTTGGACCACTACTACGTATCTTCCGCTATGTGTTATGTTTTTTATCTCTAGATCAATTGTTGTAATGAGATTGGATCATGTGATCCTTTGTTGTAAGACAATTATGGTTTGTAATAAATGATGTGTTGTGATATGAACTTATTATGTCTCGCAAAAACAATCTTCCTGGGATTGCGACGTATGTCATAATAAGCATCTGGACTTAAAAATCCGGATGTTGACACCTGTCGTATTCCTTCATCATATCTAATTTGACCGCGCACAATGGCTTCTTGCGACGTCTCATTCTACTAGAATGAATGCACTCATAGGCTATGAACACATTATCTGTAATCAGGCGCCCCGAGACAAACACACTTTGCTCCTCGGAGATAAGAATAGGAAGAATCCTCTTTAACATGTTCGCTAGAGCCTTGGATGCAATCTTATACAATAGGTTGCACAGACTAATCGGTCTAAATTGTGCCATGGTCTCCGGTGAGGCCACCTTCGGAATTAGGACCAAAACGGTGTCATTGAAATCCGGCGGGAAATCAACCCCGGCCCATTCAAAAAATCTCTCACGGCCCGGCAAACGTGCTCCTTTAAAACAGGCCGGTGCCTCTGAAAAAATAGTGCCGGTAGCCCATCCGGCCCAGGTGCCTTCGTAGGCCCCATTTAAAATAATGCCACTTCAATTTCCTGATCCGAGTACCCTGTAGTAAGAGCCTGGTTCATCTCTTCGGTTACGGAAGATGGGATTATGTCCAGCAGCCCCTGTGTGTCATGCTCATCCGATCCTTCCGATGAAAAGAGATCTCGGTACAAGTCTAGCGCCATGTGCTTCATCTCCTCATTTGTGTTACACCAGGTACCATCCGATTTCTGAAGAGCATGAACCGTGTTTTTGCGTCTCCTATGCACGATTCTGAAAATAGCGAGTATTTATTCTCGATATCTCGGACCTCCTGCGAGGAACCTGACACTAGCGCCGTCGCCTTGGCATCCTCTAGTTTGCTCTTCAGTCTTCGAATTTCCTTTCACACTGAACCAACTGTTGGACACATTTTTAAGACAGTTCCAGAAACCATTAAACCAGCGGCTTCAAACTCCTGCTGCTGCCACACATTCTGAAACATGTCCTCATAATCATTGTGCTTGGTCCACATCTCCTCAAACTTAAAGCTCCTTGGTTCAGCACGAGTGTGTATTCTCACGTCCTCCTGTACTTTCACAAGTAGAGCTAAGTGGTCAGACTCCTCAATCATAATATGTTGGACTGACGTATTAGGGAACATCTCCATAAAAGCTACTGAACACACAACTCTATCCAGTCTAACTTGGACATTATCATCACCAGACCTGCGGTTGTCCCATGTGAAAGGGTATCCAGTGAAACCCAAATCAGATAGGTGACAATCATTTAGACGGTCTCGAAAAGCTTTCATTTGGGCCTGACTGCACTCATTCCTGCTGCCAACTTGTTCCTCATGCCTCGTGATCTCGTTGAAATCACCAGCGCATAGCCATGGGAGATTGTCTTGAGAATGGAGATAGCGTAAAGCATCCCAAGTTTTATTCCGAAGTTCAGTCTGTGGTTCACCGTAGACTCCAGTGAGTCGCCAGGTTTTGTTTTCAAAACAAATGCTTACATCAATGTAGTATTGACACCACGGCCTTGCTGAGACCTCCACTCCATCTCTCCGCCATAAAGCTAACAACTACAACAGTGCTCCGTCTCAATTTTCCATAGCCTTGTCTTTTTTTTCTTAGTTCCTATGTTGATCTAACAACCTCATATCTGCACGAACATATTATCACATATCTCGTCCTCACTAGATGGGCCACATTGTCATTTTTCATAGTCGCCACCAACTACTAAAGCATCCAAAAGACATCATAATAAGAATATATAGTAGATATGTTAGATTTCCTCATCACTTTCCCCTTGTTGGTCACTTTTGTTCACATGGTTGTCGTTGCCTCACCTCTATGACCATGACACCCAAACCTAGAACAACCGAGGCGAAACCAGCTATTGTCCTTGCTGCTTTGTGGCGCCAAAAAGATCCGCCAGAAACAACAAGAAGGATCAACGGTCTCGATGCATGAAGACATGCAACCTTGTATCACCATTGGAGCTTGCAGTAGATGAGTTAGAGGAAGGTATGTAGAAATATGTGAAATGAGATGTTTGATTTCATGCTAATTATAATCAACTTGTTGACTGTGTTGAGAGGAGCACTAAATAATTTGACGATCTAGAAAAGAAAAGAGTGATTATATTTTTTTCACTTTAAAATGTAATGGATACATAATGACGATGGTAATAAAATCCAGATGCTAATACATGAAAACCGATACGATAAATGTGAAAAAAACTCAACTATGGATCGAGGGTGAAACGTGAAATTGAGAACAAAATAAAATGGAATGAAAAAATTAAGAACAAATTATTGGATGCTACACCATAATCAGGCGAAAAAAATCATCTGAAAGCGTATTTCAGTTGGTCCGCTATATCAGATTCAAAATGCGGAAGGAACTGGAAACAGTGGCAGGGAAGCTCCGCAAACCCGCGCCTGTCGCTTCCGCTAGCGCAGCCCGCGCGACGCGAGCCACTCGCTCGTTGGCAACACAAATCCACTAGCATTAGCTCGCCGTCCGGCCATGGTCGCCGCGGCCTTCGCGTCGACCTCCTCCGCCGCCGCCGCCGCCGCGTACTCCTCCTTGGCTCCGAACCCGACAGCGCGAGACCCGGTTAGGAGGCGCACTCCTTCACTCGTGACAGCCACCAACCGCCACGTGCACGGACGCACCGCGACCAGTATCCGCCAGGCTCGCCCCCACGACCGGTTCGTAAACCCTCCTCGCCCCCTATTCGCGGCGGCGGCGGCGGCGGCGGAAGCGGAGGAGATGGCCGCGGAGACGAGCACCGGCACCAAGCCCTTCGCGGTCCTCTTCGTCTGCCTCGGTAAATCCCGCGACCCCCGTCAATCCCCTCCTCTGAGCGAGCGTCCGTATCAGCTGATTCGAGTAGCGTCCTGCGCGCCGATCTCTAGATTCAGCTTACCTCGTCTCTCTCCTTCCGCATGTTTTGCGCGTGTGGGCATACTCCGTCCACGGCGGGCGTTCACCGGTTCCATTTCCACCCGGGGAACGGAGATTTTATCTCGCCGATTCTCCCTGATAAACCAGTGTAGTCTCCACTCCCTGTTGCCTTGTTCAGTCTCGTCATGTTGGTTGTCAATCATGTGGCAGAGGGCTTTGACATCAAAAGTGCAAGCGTTCAACCGCACCATGTCATCTGTATGGTTTGTGTCATGTCTTTGTAGCTTATCGATTATATCTTTGTCTCCATGTTTTTTAGGTGCAATGTTTTGTTCTGCCGTTGTCAGTATGTGTGCCCGTTAGCGTTTTGCCCGCCTTAGGCGGTAAGGTGGAGATTGATCGCCCTATGACGCCTTGCCGTCTTAAAAAATCCTTGCTACATCTATCTTTAGCCAGAGGATAGTTTCATTACACCGCCTTACCTTAGCTGGCGTGTGCTAGAGCATTGAGTTCTGATGCATACAGGCACTATATCTATCTGACTTCTTCTGCCTATTGTATAATCTATGTACAGGGAACATTTGTAGGAGCCCAGCTGCTGAGGCGGTCTTCCGGAACCTCGTAAACAAGCGTGGGCTTGATTCCAAGTTTCTCATAGACTCTGCTGGTACGATCGGTTATCACGAGGTAGTATTCTGCACTTACCTTGCTCATTTGTACACTTAATCAGGCCGTTGAGAGACATCAAAACTGATGAGGTATTGCATGGATTCAGGGAAATAAAGCTGACTCAAGGATGATAGCAACTTCCAAGAAGCGGGGGATCGAGGTGACCTCGATATCCAGGCCTACCAGACCCTCAGACTTCCGAGATTTTGATCTCATCCTTGCAATGGATAGGCAGAACTATGGTTCTCTCTCAGCTCCCTTCGTTTGTGTTTGAGAACCTCAGGTCTTTTGTTGATGTGTTGCTGCTTAATGCACTTTTATTTTGACCATTATGCAGAAGACATTTTGAGCTCATTTGAGAGATGGAAAAAGAAGGAGCCCCTCCCAGACAGTGCACCTAAGAAGGTTAGGATTATGGGCTTTATTTGTTTTATATCATAAATTGATAATTTCATCCTTCATTGTACATACATGTTTCTGTCCATTTCTACTGTTAAGGTTTATAGTTTTACCCCTGACCTTCAGTTCATTGCATTTGCATGTGCAGTTTTTTTTCGTAACTCCATATTAAACAAAAAAAAAAAAATTCTTACTTTTGTTTCCGTCTTTTCCCATATAAAGAATAGATGATACATATGTACCTTAAAACGTGACAGCAAAAGTGGTTGAAATGACATTTATTCTGCTGCTAGTCACCAACTTGATATTTTAAATCTTAGCCTGTACCACTTCACCAAGATGCACTGTCTGTTTGGCAAATGCCGAAGTCATTAATATCATTTAAAAATTGATTTGTGTTGCTTGTTGCTCCAAATGATGTTGCTTATTTAATTCAGGAGCTTGCCTTGTTGACAATGTCTACAAGTCAGATTTTGCTTACTACTAGTTATTCCCTTACCTTTGTAAAGTGGAATAGGCTGCATAGTTGTCGGATAAATATTTTATTATTTCGGGGTCTGATAATTTGAGCTGTACTACTTATTCTTTCTTTCAAACATATGTGAGCTGTTAGCAGTAAGCACGGTATATCTGATAATGCTGTTTTTCATGACCAAAGACTTATTTGTGGTACCCTTACTAGGTTAAGCTGATGTGCTCCTATTGCAAGCGACATAAGGAGTCCGAAGTCCCAGACCCTTACTATGGAGGTGCTAAGGGATTCGAGAAGGTGAGCCAAGTACACAATGTGCTTGTTAGTCAGTATCATAAGGCTGCCATTGATTTTCCAGTCCTTTTTAGTTAATAATTTGCCCCAACTGGCATCAGTATTCATATGTGCATGAATGCGCATGCCTTGTTTTCATCTCAAGCATAGTGGTTAGCATTACCCAGGCACACCTTATGTTAACCATCTAGCTTATGAGTGTGTTTTAGTGTGATGATCTTGATGTTCATGAGCTCTGTCTTAGTACTGCATCAAAGTTTCAAAAAAGAATGAAAACATTGTGTTAAACATAAATTATTGTTGAGCTATACCGACATTTCCAAAACCGACATCTAGGCATTGTTTTTTCTGTCGAGAAAACGCAAATGCCATGCTCTAATGTGTTGGTAGATAGAAAATGTATTTTACAAACCTATGAATAGGCGTTTACAAACCTGCACGCACACCACAACCGAAGCACTTTTAGCTCAGCCGTTAGTCACGCCTGAAGCCTGGATGCTCCTGCTCTGCTCCACAAACACGCCTCTGTACGGATTATATCAAGCAATATGGCCACCTTGGGCCTCTCAGCCATTGAAGAGGGCAGCATTCTGCTGCTTCCATAGCCACCATACAGTGTGCATCGCCAATGAGGATAAGCCCTTTTTATGCGATGTGTGGTGGTGTCAACAGATGACTGCCACAACCAGCTGACCCACTCATCTCCAACATGTCGGCATTCTCACCTTGCAATATCAAGTACTGGACCTTCTGGCCGGTAATTTAGTTAGTTTTTTTTTAATGGAACCGTGGTACTCCCATCTAAAAATGAATATTCTTCTGATGAAACAAAGATGCATGCTTAGGCTACTGCACTGTACGCAGTAATACACACACGCTATGTGCACTTAACTGAAAATGCTTATTTCAATAAATGAAAACGTGAGATCAGTGCAAAAAATAGATTCTTGGCACACTTCCTTGATTTCCTAATGGCGTTTCTTTCTTAGTTGGCAGATGGAAACCATGAGAAGTTCCTACTCATCTCAAAGACATTTAGATTTAGGTGTAGTAGTCATGTTACAAGCTAGCTAGGATCACAAGGTTTACATGAAAATTTTGTATGTTGTAAGCAATCTTTGGCCAATGGTTTTTCAGGTACTGGATCTACTGGAAGATGCATGCGAGTCGTTACTTGATGACATCCTGGCGGAAAATGCAAACATTTCTGCTTGATATCAGAATGAATAGCCAGTGTAAGCATCACGTTTTCATTTGATTGTAACAGGGACGAGACACACAGATGTTGATTATCTTCGTGTTAGCCATCATCTTCAACCCAGATAATATAACGAGAAAGAACACAAAATACACACTTCTCTATTATCATGTATCTATGTAGCGTCAGGCTGGGTACATTTCCATGTTTTGATTTGTACTCTGGTACCACTGCTGCCATATATTTTGCTTGTGCACGCAGCAATCCTGATCAAAAGCTCGCTTCTATCGTAATCATTAAATCTACGGTTCTCGTTGAATTTCAGGAAGCTGGACTTCTTGCTTGATGATTGAATAATTTCATTAGACTGGTGGTATCAAGACCACACACAATAGTGAAGTTGTTACTCAAAGTAAAAGAATACGTGGTCGTCATGTACCCAATTTGGAGCATCTGATAATAGTTCATATAATACATAAAAATATTTAGATTGTATCCATGGGAGAACTTGGAAGGAATTAAGGAAGCAATGCTTTTGTGGATGTGGATCAGTGTAGCAACTTTAAATTCTTCCCATGTGTCTAAAATTACTAAAGAGAACATACTGGGAGGCATTGCCGTACTTTGGATCCAACAACCTGCCTCAGAACATAGTTTTGATGCCAGCAACTGTGATTTTTCTCGAATGGTGGCGTCAATGTTGTCCATACTTCACTTCTCAGGACAGCCCCTATAAACGATATTTTTTTTGAACCATGCAAGAGCCATGCATGTATACTAGGGCATGTACAATGGTCTTATCGTAGTCTCTTTTTTTTTTCCGCGGGCACGCGAAAAGCGTGCCAAATCTTTATAGAAGGTAGCAAACAGATATACATGAGACCAACGGGGGATGCGAACATCTGCCCGCGGCCAACCCACACACATCTCTCTAGCCTAGAGACCTACTCTCTCCACAAGACTCTCCGCTCCCCTCCCCTCGCGGCCCACCAAAGACCGAACTCCTCTAGCACAGATTCAATGATCTGTTCCGTGGACAGCTGCCTCTCTAGGTTACCAAAGACCCTGGCATTTCTCTGTTTCCACAGCGTCCAGGCAATCAGCAAGACAAGTGTGTCAAACCCTCTCCTGTCCTCCCTCCGAAGTCTCTTCCTCGCCTCAGTCCACCATCTCTCAAGATTGGTGTTCTCCTGGGTTCCTGGAGCTGTGATCCAAGTCTTCTCAAGCAGCCGAGCCAGACCATCTTGGCGTACGAACAATGCGAAAGAATATGGTCGACGTTATCCTCCTCCTGAAGACAAGTAGCGCAGGGATCCGGGAGATCTTGCAGCCCATGCCGAGCCCTCCTGTCAGAGGTCCAAAGCCTGTATCTGAGCGCCAGCCAGCCAAAGATTTTGCACTTTAGCGGTGCAAAAGATCTCCAAATTGGCTCAGCCGTGGCCCAGGATATCCTCCCCTGGCAAAGCATGTCGTAGGTCGCACTGGTGGTGTACTTGCTCGACGCCGATCCCTTACAGACAATCTGATCCGGCCTCTCCCCATCCCTGGGCACTCTCTCCATCTCTTGCTCGACGTCTTATCTTAGTCTTATCTTAGGAATGTCACATAAGATAGTTGCTGAGTTGGAGGAGAGAGAAACAAAAAAAAGATCATTGCCTTCTCTTGACTAAGAGATCATCTTTTAGCACAATATGTCTCACCATATTTTTAGGAATACACGAGGCTAAAGATAAGACAAAAAAATAACCCATTGTATACCATGTTTTATTGTCATATCAACAAGCATAAGATAAGACCGTCTTATCAACCATTGTACATGCCCTAATTAGATGAGGGAAAACCCACTGCTGTGGATGCAAATCGTACAGACCTAAGAAAAACTCAGCCTTACAAGTTACAACAGAAGTAACCGACTGCCAAAAACAAACCACAGACAGAGGATGAAATTAACAACCAGGAAGGGAAATGCAGCCTGCACTAGCTAGACACCAAAGTTTTGCTTCAGCCTTAATTTGATCTGGCTTGTGCAGCTTTTCAAAAACTCTGGCATTCCTTTCCCGCCAAATCGTCCAGGATGTCAAAATCACTAAGGAGTTAAACCCACCAGTACCAGCTCTGCCAATGATGGCCCTTCCTTACCGCCACCATTCTCGTAGTTGCTGGTCCGTGCTTGGAACGACCTGATGAAAGTTCGCCCAGTTCAGAACGGCGCTCCAGATAATGTTGGCGACCACACAACCCATAAAGAGATGATGAACAGTTTCTTCCGCCGTGTTGCAGAGCACACATTTCTCGTTGTGAGGTAGGCCATGCTTACCCAATCTGTCAGCGGTCCAGATCCTACCGCGAATAAAAAGCCAGACAGCTAACCTGTGCAAAATTAGCTTACTGTGCCTTTCAGGTCAGGTATCACACAACTTTGTCTTTTAGGTGTCACACATCACACAACATTTGGTAGTCGTTAATCTCATCTTTCTTGGGTCAAAGCCAACCAATCATGCCCGGAAGGCTGGAAGCCATTTCAAACCTAGTTTCCCCACGAACTGAAATCTAGGAGTGTATCTGTCAAAGCAATCCGGGACTGTAGGTTTGTAACATTCAGCAGTGTATTAACTACTCTGCTCTCGAAAGTGATTGGTGTGCATTTGTAGTTTTCTCTGTCTTTAAAGTTAAACAATAAAAGTTACCGAAGTGTTATCTGATAACCACAATGGACTGTAATAGAAATGATGTGCTAACTTGCATTATTTTGGCCAGAACTGAACAGAGTAAAAGGGAAACAATGCAAAGTCATCATTCCATCAGTAGTCAATTCATATATAGCATGACCACACCATTGCATACAAGCTTATACATTTTGCAAAAACCAGCTCTTCTCTAAAATATCTCTTTTAAGTCCATGTTTGTAATAGAAAAACATTCATGAGAACTGAAGACAGCACAAGCTCAGATGACAATGCATCAACCAGAATACTATCAAAACCAGAAATTAACCCAAGATGAGCATACCGAACTCTGCAAGACACAATTTTATCCGACATATCTTCTACAGCAGCGTCATCCAAAATACCTCTGAAAACTTGAAGATGGGACTAGTTCATCGATCTCGGGTTCCTAGGCGTCAACTAAGTTGATTATCTGAAGTTTCACAGGATGGGCACACTAAATATTGTGAAACATGGCTAACTTCTCAAAGATATCAACAAACACAGCAGGTCTTGACTGTTTCAGGTGCACATACCCTTGGCTTGCCAACACATCGTTCATTCTGCCAGAAGAGATGATAAATTCGACGCAAGCATCTTTGAGCATGCTGCAGTGATGCTGATCAGCCAGAGCCAATGTGGTCGCCACACTCTCAACATCAATACTCTTGCAGAGAATGCTTTGGCATAACATCTTCATCCTTTCGATTGCATACCTATCTGCAGCCACGAGTAAGTGCTTCACCATTTCTTCCTTGTCAACATCATCAAGACCATCCATTGAAGGCAATGAATCTGTGTATATGAAGTGAAGCAGGGCTTTGAAAATAGCAGGCTGGATGTCTTCAATTTCTATGTTTGGCATCGACTTGTCACTCATTGGCCCGTAGAACTGCGCCTTGAATACTGGGGATCGCATTGCGAGGATGATCTTGTGAGCAGGGAATGCCTCACCTTTAAGCTTGAAAACCACATCAGCTTCATCCTGTGCCTCCAGCAATTTGCCCAGATTATCTGACAAGTCAGAGGGTGGCACCAGGGCCTCAAAGACCGATGAGGTCTGCCTCACCCGTGGTTCCTCGATGACAGTGATTTCACACTTGATCACGAGGCGGTCATCCCGCAGGTATGGTGATGCTTCCAGCTCGCTCCTTTTCATGAACTTTGAGTAGCCCCGATAGGATCCAGCTTTTAATAATGTTGGCGTTTCCTGGGAGACCCCTGACAAGGGCTGCCCGGAGTCCTCCTTCACCAGGCTCAAGTCCGAGAGGACCCTCACCTCGCCATCATTGCTGATGAGCTCAACAAAGGCGGAGACGTACTCTTTGTCCTCCTTGTAACCATCAGGGTAGTAGCGGATGCACCATTCGTAGCCGCCAACGGAGAAGGTATCGGAACATATATAATTGCCTCTACCAATGCCCTTGTGCAGGCTGTACCCAATGATCTCGAACGAGTGTGTGCCCCGCGCTATCCCCAGGGTGCACCTCGACGATGTGTTCACAACTTGCCTCTGGGTTGCAACCATCCTGGGAGATAGTGGAACTAGGCGGGTTGGCGTTTGGGGGCGGTGGAGGGCGGCGGGGCGGTAGGGTTAAGGAGGGCGGGGCGGTAGGGTTAAGGAGCGCAGCGCAAGAACTGGACTGAGAGAATATTTGGACGACAGAGAGAAGTAGAGGCGGAGGTGTAGAGCATTTCCAGCAAGATGGTCTATATCTCATCATCTGTATTTCTATATATACTGTGAATTAAAAAGATTTCATCATTTATATCATTCCATCTTTAGCCGATAGTTTTATATTCCCTCTTATATATTTTAATAATATCATTCAATGGCCATTTGCAACGGTGTATTACAACGGTTACTATTTCAACGGCTATAATTTTAACGGCTATAATTTTAACGGCTATAATTTCAATGACTATAATTCAAATCGTGAAGCATCCTGAGTTGGCAATGTTTCATCACACCCGAAAATAACAAGTCGAGAAACCTATCTGGCTCCATCTGTACAAAATTGACACGATCAACAATCATCTATTGGTAGACCGTAACGGAAATGATGTGCCAACTTGCATTGTTTTAAATCCAGACTGAACAGAGCGGAAGGAAAACTTACAGCACCTAGTCATAGTCATTGTTTCATAAATAGTGGATTCATAAAGAGCATGACCCACCATTGCACACGAAACATAAATTTTGCAAAACCAGCTTTTCTCTAAAAATATCTCTGAAAATCATATTGGATACAAATAGATCTCTAAGAAGTAAAAGTCAGCACAAGCTCACATGGTAATGCAAAATACTATCAAGACCAACAGTTAACCAAGATGATCATATCACACTCTGCGGGACTCAACTTTATCCAACATATCTTCTACAGTTACTTCAGAAAAAAAAAAATCTTCTACAGCAGCCTCCTCCAAAATACCTCTGAAAACTGGAAGATGGGACTAATTCATCTCAAGTGCCTAGGTGTCAACTAACCTGATTATCTGAAGTTTCACAGGATGGGCATACTATAAAATTGTGAGACATGGTTAATTATTCAAACATATATACTAAGACAGCAAGTCTTGACTTTTTCAGACGCACATACTCTTGGCTTGCCAACACGTCATTCCTTCTGTCCGAAGAGATGAATTCGATGCAAGCATTGAGCATGCTGCAGTGATGCTGATCAGCTGCAGCAAATTTTGTCGCCACAATTTCAACATCAAGACTATTGCAAAGAATGCTTTTGAATAATATCTTCATCCTTTCTACTCCATACCTATCTGCAGCCACGAGTAAGTGCTTCACCATGTCTTCATTCTCAAGATCACCGAGATCATCCATAGAAGACAATGAATCTGTCTATATGAAGTGAAGCAAGACTTTGAAAATAGCTGGCTTGATGTCTTCAGTTGTTACTTTCCACATCAACTTGTCCCTCGTCGGCCCGTAGAACTGCACCTCGAACACTGGCGATCCCATTGAGAGGACGATTTTTTAAGTCCGCCCTTAGACCGGAGTCCTTGGGCACCCTATATACCCCCGAATGGACAGGTAGGCAACCTGGCAGGAGTCGGTGGCAGAAGTGCCTGCTTGGTATTGCTAAACACTTCTCTTTTCTTATTCTTGATCCACAATTCCTGGCTCCCTTTCTTAATTGTACACTTGGACCATTGTGCAATTGCCATCCTTTGTGCGACAGGCCCCATGGGAACCAGAGATGTCCACCCCTTCCTTAGAAAATTGGAAAGAAAAAGGTGCTCGACTGCCCCCTTCTACCTTTACTTTTTTGCCACTCTGTCTCTTTGGAGCATCAGTTTCCTCATATATCCGGGTTGTGCGCAAGCCAAGATGCAAGGCGGTGAAATTCCACTTGTTCAGGAAGGACCCGATAGAGAGAATGCGGGAACCTACCTTTATGACATGGTTAGTCATACCAGAGGAGAAGAGGCCATAAACATTTTACTCTATGAAAGAAATACACTTTGAATGTGAACGGGAACACTTATTTTTTCGCGAAAACGCAAAAAACTTTGTGTTTCGAAGCATTGATAGAAAAGAGAGTTATATGTACAAGTCCAAAGAAGGACCAACATCCTGCCATACAACTCAACCCAGAAGATCTAATCTAGGGGAGAAGTTGGCGAAGACCCCGAGCCCCCCGCGTCCGCCCAAAGTCGCGCCTCGGCCCGAATGTCGTCGAATAGGGAAGAAACCGAAGGACACCATTTCTATGCTTCCATATCCACCATGCCGTGAGCATGATCAGTGACGAGGTGCCCTTGCGCAACTAGCGAGGGGCGGTCCGCACCGATAGCGACCACCACTCCGCGAAGTTGCTCTCAACCGTGGGTGGCCCAGAGGTGGACCTAACCCAAGATAGGACCTCATACCAGATGGTCCTGTAGAAGGAACAACCGGTGAGAATGTGCACCATAGTCTATGCTTCCATATCTATGGTCCTGTAGAAGGAACAACCGGTGAGAAGGAGCAACCGAAGGACACCATTTCTATGCTTCCATATCCACCATGCCGTGAGCATGATCAGTGACGAGGTGCCCTTGCGCAACTGGCGAGGGGCGGTCCGCACCGATAGCGACCACCACTCCGCGAAGTTGCTCTCAACCGTGGGTGGCCCAGAGGTGGACCTAACCCAAGATAGGGCCTCATACCAGATGGTCCTGTAGAAGGAACAACCGGTGAGAATGTGCACCATAGTCTCCTCTGGTCGCACAACAGGCATCTCGCGGCGTGTGGCAGGCCACGCCGTGCAAGTCGCTCGCTCGTCCAACACCTGTCAAGGCAGGCCAGCCAAATGAAGAACTTCACCCTAGGCGGCGCCCAGGACCTCTAATTTAGCTTCCATGAACCTGAGAGAACATCCCCCTGAAAGAGGGTGTTGTAACAGAACTGGAAGAGTACTGTGCGTTCGTCGTCCAATGCCATACAAACCTTTCCGGCTCCATCGAGAGTTGCACGCCTCTAAGCCTGCACCACAACTGGACATACTGCCAGAGGGCCAGAGCGCTAGGCGCACCAGCAATGTCTGAAATCCAAGTGCGTGCCATCAGCGCCTGCTGAACCGTACGAGTCTTCCGGCAGCGGTTAGGGATCAACGCGTACACCTCCGGTAGAGGGCAGACGCTCCATCGCCCACCGCCATGAAGGTTGAGGCGGTAAATACATCCCTCTCAACCTTGGAGAACTGCATGTCGACCCCGCGCCAAGGTCGCAGCGGGTCAGTACGCATCCTCCACAATCAACACACCCTGATGCTTATCGCAGTGCGAGCAAGGTCTAGAATCCCCAAGCCCCCGTATCGAAGCGGGTGGCACACCCTGGACCAGTTGACGTGGCAGTGGCCACCATTCACGTCTGCCCTACCCGCCAACAAGAAGCCCCGTAGGATCTTATTGACCTGCTTAAGTGCCTGTTTGTTAAAGCTAAGCACTATGAGCTGGTGCAACGGTATGGCCGCGAGCACCGATCGGACGAGCGCCAAGCGCCCCACTTTAACATCCCAAATTTTCAAATAAAGAAGAAAATGAATTCCCTTTTCCCAAAAACTTTTATTACATCATGTGCTATGCATAGTGCTCATACCTAATCCTTGTGTTATTGCCATGATTGATTGTTTATTGCATTGAACATATTTCCAAAACCATAAACCCTAACCTTCTCAAAACCAAATAGGATCAAATACGAAGAAACTAAAATAAAATAAAAAGATATATGTGGGCATATAGCCCTAGTATGCAAATCTTGAATAATACCCTTCTTACCTTTCTAAATGGTTGTGAACCATTGTTAGACCCCACTAAACCCTAAACCTTACTCTCCTTCTCACCATCCAATATAAACAAAATAAAAAGAAATTAAATTAAAAAGAAAAGGCCTATGTAAGCCTATGGCTAATATTTGCAAATAATCAATTAGGCCTTGCTCTACCTTTTTGGATGATTTGAAAGGCCTAAACAAACCTAACCTAGTACTTACCAACTAAATCAAATGTGAAATAAAAAAGGAAAGAAAATTATGCATAGAGGCATATGTGACACATAGCCATATTACCAAATCTTGCCCTATGCCCCCATACTCTACCCAATTGGTTTGAAACCATCTCTAAACCTAATCAAACCCTAAATAGACCCTAGACCATGCCCAAGTAAAGCAAGGGGAACAAAATAGAAGATTAAGGAAAATTGGAATTTCACCTCTTATGTGTTTATGGCCATTTTTGCAAATCTTTGAACTAGGCCTTTTGGAATTGTTTCAATGGTTTGGAAATGTTCCTAAACTAATAAGAATCACCTTTTACTCAAGAAAAACCAAATCAAATAAAGAGAAAATCAAAAACCAAGTCACATATGATAATGGTCATATGTGACACTTTTAACATCTTACCCACTTTGAGCCTTTTTATTTGAAGATTTCTAAACTAAACCAAGCCAACTCTTTGCACCTCATCCAAGACCTCATCAAGGTGAACAACATTGGTGTTGACCACTTTGACCAGATCGTTGACCATTGCTTAAATTAGTCAAGCCAAGTTGCAACTTTGAAACAGATTCTAGATTCCCCCAAAACTTTGGAATTTTCACAAACCATCTCCAAATCCCAAACCAATGCCACCCATTGCTGCCAAACTTTATTTAGAACTCATCCATGAAGAAACCTAGCAAAATTTACCCACACATGAGGTTTTTACCTAAGAATCCAATAGTTACTATGAGGTACACCTACTCTCAACCACTATTCCTACCTCTCTCTCTCTCTCTCTCTTTGAGCTCATCCATAGTACCACTAGTACCACACAACCACTCTCATGACATCACCTAGCTTTGACATCATCACCTTGAACCAAGACAAGCCAAGGACATGAACTATTTCACACACACATTTGCATAAATCAAATGTGCCAACCCTACCTCTCTCCCACCATGCCCACCATGTCTAGTACCATGCCCTCACCTCACTCAACCAAGCCAAGCACCAGAGACAAGAAGAAAGGCACCACACCCACCCAATGCCATGTCATGCCACTCACATGATCACCACCATGTCATTACCTACCCCTGGACCTTTTCCCTCTCCCTCTCACCTTGTCACACACCTTGGACTTGACCCTCTCCACCTGCCAGACACGGCCCTTGGACAAGGAGAGCAAGTGGTGGACCAAAACAACCCATGCCATGTCCATGGTCACCCTCCCGTGGACATCATCACCTCCCTGCGCGTACACTGCAAACCAACGTGTCACAATGCGCCACTAGCTTCCTCTCACTCCCACGCAACTACTAGACATGACCGTTGCCCCTCTCCCGCGCCAGGACGACGCCATTACGCGAGGACGCCGACGTCGGACATGTCCTCGTGCGCACTGCACATGGCGCCAGCAGGCTCGCCACTCCGCGCGCGTCACCACCTACCCCGGTACCTCACCAGCTGACGCAGTCCCCGTGCCAGAGGGCCCTGCACATGACGAACCCGACGACATGGCCGCCATGACCTCCACGTCGCGTTCCCTCCCCTAGCGCCTATATAAACCTTGCCTCTGGACTTCAGCAACATCACAGCTCCTAGTAGCATCCATCCCTCCCCTCCTAAAGCTCTCTTCTTCCCTCCTCGCAGCTCACCAGAGCCGAAAGCTCGCCGGCGGCCACCCTCAAAGCCGCACCAGTTTTCGCCACCACAGTCTCCGACCCCTACACCATCTTGTAGCTCGTGAAAATCCCCGTTGATCAAGCCAAAGCTCGCCGGAAACCGTGCCCGGAGGTGAGCGCTATCGCCCCCGCAAGCTCACTGCGTCGGGAGGTAGAAGACGGCCCAGCGCCGTCCGACCCAGATCCGACGCGCCGCATGCTCCGCCCGCGCGCGACGTGCATGCGCCTTGCATGCGTGGCCCAGGCCGCAGCTGGGCCGGCCCAATCTCGTTCCCGCATCCCCGTTTGATTCAAATTTCGTTTAATTCTTTTTCAGTTAAATTGCTCTCACGTGCTTTGTTAAATATTTAATATCTTCAAATCTACTCGGCCAAATTTGATAAATTTTATATATTTCGAAAGCCTGTGAAATTATCTATCCAACCCAATTGGATTCAAATCAAAATATGTTGTAGAACTTGAATAGTAAAAATGACAAGACATAGAGTTTTCAGAATTCAAATAAATTTATAAAATCAACCCTAATGAATTTTGAGATGATTTAAATTCTCATAATTCACATTTCAAAAACTCTAATTGTTTATGCAAAAATATGCTATGTGTACTGTCTATGATCATGGGCTAGAATCAAAAATTGGCTATGTAGTCAATACTAGCTCATTTAAATTATTGTCAAATTTAGGAATTTAAATCCATGAGGTGTAGCACCTCATTTAAATCATCTTCCCAAGTATTATGAAGTAATGTGATGACCCTTGTTGCATGGTCTCATATTTGCTCACTTGAGGATATTAAATCAAATAGGATTTAAATTGCATGAGGTATAGAACCTCATTTAAATCATGTTTCTCAAATGATAAGTGGGAAGTGTTGACCTTGGTCAACATGTGATCATACATTGTTATTTGAGGAGATTAAATCTTAAGAAGATTCAATGAGAGGAAATTATTTATCCAAAGAACTAAATAGAAACCCTAATCCACATTTCAATGAGAGGAAGTTATTTTTCACACCCTAAGGAAGAAAACCCTAGTCTTATGTTGAGTAATGGTTAGGATGATGCTAGATCACATTGAGTGAGCCATTAAGGCTAATTAAGTCTACTTAAGTATTGTTTGGTGATTGTATCCTCGTATTCGTTTATATACGCTAGTACCGGAGACTATCAAGAGGAGGAGGTATTCTACCAAGAAGAAGAAGAGAACTTTGATCACTACCCCAATCAAGGCAAGCTAATATTCTTGCAAGTTGACCTTGTGCAAAGCTCTACAAGAGCAAGGCACCATTACATCTTACCTTATGCTTAAGGGTCCTATCCCAAGTTTTTTACTTTACAAGCTTTATTGAATTTGATTTATCAAAGTTTAATTTTGATTCATGATTCACTTGGTTTAGTATGAAGGAGTGCAAGAGCATCACACTTAGCCTAGAAAGCTATAAGCTAGTTAGCACCCCCTCATGACTAGTTGCTAGTGGTAATACTAAAAGTGACTACTTTAGATGGGAACTTGTGAAAACCAATGACTTTGAAAACCTTGGAATGATGAGTCATTCTATTGAAAGATTTTGAAGGTGAATATGACTTGTGAATGACTTGGTGAATTTTACAAAACTGATGGTTGGATTCGGATGCGATACCATTCCAATTTTACAAGTACCCCCACAATACCTAAATTTGGGTAAGGCTTAGCTGGAAACTTATGTATTTTAGTATGGGTTCCCTCTGAACAAGCGTCATCGGGGTTATGCCAAGGCTGCCTCCACCAAAAGTGAAATGACTTGAAATGAGGTGAATGTCAGACCCAAGCCCTGTGCAGTTCCCAGGTTGGCTGTTGGTCTTCACTGGAGGCCAAGCTCATGGGGAGAGGTGCCTATACTAGGGTATGTAAATGAAGGTTATGATTGATAGTTCGCGTACCGCGTACGATAAATCAGGGCCAGTTACCCCTGACGGACTATTGCAATTACTGTGGCACAAGTGTACGACCTCTGCAGAGTTTAAACTATTCGAATAGCCGCGTCCGCGGTCATGGACAGTTGGAAAGGCCATACTGTTCCGTCATCAGAACTTTTCCAAAATATGAATGGTGACTTGTGACTTGAATTGAAAAGTGACTTTGACTTTGAATCACAACAGAGTTGTGGGAATGACACTAATGTTCCCACTTAAGTTAAGTTAGACAAAGGAAGAAGTTTTGTTTATTAAAGTGCTTATGAAATAAAACTGGCTTTATGCAAAGGAAACTAGAGCTCAGCACCCCCTTACCATAGTTGATAGTACTTACATTAGTATTAGTTTGCGAGTACTTTAAAGTACTCATGACTTTGTCCCTGGCTATTCAAATGGCCAGACTATGAAGAGGAGTATCAGAACCAGGAAGAAGGACAGCAAGATGTCTACGACAACTAGGACCACTCCTGACGTCAACAGTTGCCTGTGGAACAGATGGACCACAACCGCCACTTCGTTTCCGCTATGTGTTTTGTAATTGATCAATAGATCAACTATTATTGTAATGAGACTGGATCAGGTGATCCTTTTATTTGTAAGACTATTATGATGTTGTAATGAATGATGTTCTGTGATATCAATCTATTATGTCTCGCAAAAACAATATTCCTGGGATTGCGATGAATGGCATAATAGGCATCTGGACTTAAAAATCCGGGTGTTGACACCCACCCTAGGCATCATCGATGCTTTCCAAGTAGGAAACTTGTCAGCTAACTGGTCCACCACAGGCTGGTACGCCTCACCCGGCAACCGTCTGATTGAGAGCGGGATGCCAAGGTAATTCACGGGAGAGGGTGCCAACTGACACTCCATAGTCGCTGCCGCACTGTTGGCCTCCTCCTCCGAACAAGCGATCGGAGAAACTGAGCACTTGGCGAAGTTAGTGTGCAGTCCCGACGCCTCTCCGAAGAGCCCAAGGATGTTGCGAACAACGCGCAGCTCCGTCTCATCCGGATGGCAAAAGATGACAACATCGTCTGCGTAAAGCGAGACCGATGTTACCAGCTCTCTCCGCGCCAGGTGCCGGAGGATCCCCAGCTCGCAGTCGACAGGAGGATGGCAATTGGCAACCCATTCACAGAACCTTGGCCCGAACCCCATCTTCCTGAGGACCTTGACGAGGAACCCCCACGAGACCGAGTCGAAGGCACGCACTATGTCTAACTTGAGCATCACCCGCGGCTCCTTCAAGCGGTGAAGGAGCCTAGCCGTCTGCTGGACCAACATGAAGTTATCATGGATGCACCGCTTACGAATGAACACGCATTGGACGATCCACCAGCGACTCCATTCGAGGAGCCAGGCGAGATGCCAACGTCTTCGCCACTAACTTGGCAAAGATGTAGATCAAGCTGATAGGCCGGTAGTCACCCAGCGCCACCGCATCCGGGCGCTTAGGCATCCGCGTCCACACAACGTGAACAACTTCTCGAAAGTTGTCATAAAGTCCCTCTTCACTATCACTCAATGACAAGGTATCAACTTGTCAATGCCTATGGATTGTAGGCTAGGGTTTAGTTGGAAGTAGAGGGCAAGTAGATCTCGAAGGTTTCAGCCGAAAAGTACTCGACGATTATGAAAACTAGGGTTTGAAACAATGATTCGATGCCTTCCTCGTCCCTCGACTCCCCCTTTATATAGGAGGCGGAGCCGAGGGATTCGTGTTGTACAAGTTACAGAGTCCGGGATGGTTTCTAACTCATCCCGTAAGATTACAAATAACGCTTCCTATTACAACTCTAACTTTCCTTAATAATATCTTGGGCTTCCGAATCTTCTTATTCTTCGGGTAGTAGGCCTTCAGTAAACCCCGGGTACTATCTTCGGCAGGCCTATTTGGGATGCCTATGTCACTCAACAGCTCTGGAGAAACTCAGCCGTGAAACCGTCGGGCCTTGCCAAGAGGCAGACCACGGACCACCTCCCAGACCTTGTCCTCTGTGAAGGCAGCCTCAAGCTCGAAGAGATCCTCTGAGTACGTGCCTAGAAAGTCCAAGTCCAGCAAGTCGTGCTCAGCAGGCCCTGTCCTGAAAGTGCGTGAACGGGAACACTTGAAACACAAAACACGAGAAGACATTGATCTGGGTTAAGTTTAACAGGTGGGAATGTCTCACCTTGTGACCAGCCTAGAATGTTCCTGGTATGGACGCCCAGACACCTCCTCCAAAATAAACAAGTCGAGAAACCTATCCGTCTCCATTTGTAAAAAATTGACACGATCAACAATCATCTATCAATAGATCATAACAGAAATGATGTGCTAACTTACTTTTCTTTATCCAGAACTGAACAGAGCGAAAGGAAACTTTTTTTTTACTTGAGCGAAAGGAAACATTGCAACATCAAGTCGCTATTGCATCAGTAGTTAATTAATATAGAGCATCACACCACCATTGCACACAAAACATAAATTTTGCAAAACCAGCTTTTCTCTAAAAATATCTCTAGAAGTCTAGATTGGTGATAAAAATATATTTCTGAGCTGTAAAGGCAATGTTTAAAAAATCGGCTGATTAGACGATTAATCGTCCGAGTAATCCTTACTCGTGGAGCCACCGTGTAGATTAAGTCGAATCGGTTGGATTACTCGCTGGGTCCGATTACTCGGTCTGACAAGCGATTAAACTCTAAATACAGATTAAATGGTCTAGCCCGAACTTTACCAAATTTGGCCCATCCGTCCGTCCGACCGGCCCACCGCCTCCCCGCACTATGTCCTCAATAATTGTTACGCACTGACCCACGCTCGCGTTAATTTCTCCGCCGCGGGCCCAACCGCCCTGTCGTTGCCTAATCGACGGTACCTCGGAGGAGGGATCCTCACGAGGGGGAGAAGAAGTAGGGGCCATAGGGCGGAGTGCACACGGGACGGTGGTACGCGATTTACCCAGCTTCGGAACACCTGCACGATGATAGGGCCTACTGCTGCTTGTCTGGAATTATCTAGGCGCTTTCGCGATGTTACAATGAGTTGTGGTTGTGCCTCTAGGGCTCCCGGGATCCGGCTTATAAAGGCGCACGGATCTAGGGTTTACACGGAGAGTCCTAGCCGGATACAGGTTGCCTAACTACGGTACAATGTCTTGTCGTGCACGTCAAGGATCCGCCTTCCTCTGTACGTCGTACCGGATCCGGGTTCCTCATGGGCCTTCATGGATACGGGTTCCTCCTGAGGTCGGTCGGATCCGGCTCCGGCTCCCTTCTCCTAGGCCGGACTTCATCCTTCAGGATCAACAGCAACTGGGCCGCCCGATGGGCCACATGCCTCATCACCATCTGTGGGCCACCCGGGCTTGCTGGATCTAGGCACTGTCGATGGTACACCCATGAAGTATACCCACAACAGTAGCCCCCAGAGTTCTCCGAGTTTTACCTCTTGTTTCGGTCTTGCTAGCACCTCATGGTCTCCGGCAATGTTGGTAACGCGGAGAAACTTGAAGAACTCCAACTTCTCATTTTCTTCTTTCCCAACCTTTAGTCGGAAAATATTCTCATCCTGCGGGACTTCACCCATCGACAAGCCAAAACGTGTCTCCGGGTTACTCCCCTGCTCGCGAACGAGAACTGCTTATCCTCGCGCGATTACCCGGAATCTGTAAAAGACTCAAACGGTTCCGCCAATTCTGGCGCCATTTTCGCGCGATTTGAGCGGTAACTTATCCTTAGCCATTTTTACCGTTTAGGGTTTGGACACATGTCACGCATCCAACGGCGCGACGCTTGCGTTCCGACCACAGGATGCGGAGCACGAATCTCCTCCCCGCGGCCTATAAATATCCACCGTCAACCCTAATCCTCCCATTCACCCCCTCTTTCACCTCTCTGCGAAGCGCCGCCCGCGAGCTCCTCCTCCGCCGTGCCGGAGTCTGCCGGAAAACTCGCCGGAGTTTCGCCGGAGCGATTTCACCACCGCGCAGTTCATCAAGTTCTTAACTCCGGCGAGCCACCGTACGAAATCCTCGTCGCCGGCGACTCCGACCACCGTGGAATCCATCACGGTGAGTTCTTCGAGCTTCAACTTTTCGCCGTAGCTGGTAGGGACGATCCTTAGGATGACGATGTGGATCCGACTAAGTCATGTTCTCCGCCACTACTTTGTCTTCAGATGTCTTCTGCGACTCCGCCTCCGAGCTCCGACCCTATCATGGCAACGCCCCTCTCCTCCGCCCCTCCTCCCTTCGTCCCAGTCCAACTGGATCCCACTAAGGATTCCGGTAAGGACACTGAGGGCACTTCAGCTAACCCGGAGAAAACCTCCGGGGCGGAGCAGGCAGAGCAGAAGGCGGAAGAAAACGCCGCCAAGAAATCCAAAGCTCGTCAGTAAGACTCAGAGGCCAAAGGGAAATGGTGGCCCTACACCACCACGGAGATGGAACTGAAAAACTTGGAGGCGGAAGGTTTCCTGCAACCCGGAAGCTGGCGGACAGTTCCGAACTCCTTGGCTCCAGCCCCCCAAGATAACGAGATGGTGCTGACTAAAGCGCTGGTGGAGCGAGGCTTCTCATTTCCGCCTTCGGATTTCTTCTCGGAAATCTTGAAGGTATATGGGCTCCAGCCCCACAACATATCTCCGAACAGCGTGTTAGCGATCAGCAACCACGTCACCCTCTGCGAGGGCCATCTCCGGGTACCTCCCGAACTCTCTCTTTTCCAATACTATTTCTCCGTCAAGAAGGAGAAGATCCGCCAGACCTCCGAGTTGGTGACATGCGGGTCCATCACCTTCATGCTCCGCCCTGGCCGCGTCTACCCCCATACCGACCGCCACGAATCCGCGCGGTATTGGTCAGGGGGTTTCTTCTACTTGAAGGACGTCTCCGACCCGGCGGGCGAAAGGAGGCTACCACCCTTCAAGAACTGCCCCGCCAGCGAAACTCCGGCATGGACGCAATGCCCCCACCTCTCCGAGTCGCCCCAGCTGACCCGCTCTGTTAGGCGGATCTGCAAGCTCACGGAGGAGGGACTGACGGGGAAGGACCTTACCTTGTCTTGGTTCACCAAGCGGATCCAGCCACTCCAACACAGGGACCACTTGATGTTCCGCTACACGGGGCGCGACGACCCAATGCGCGCCACGAAGGACAATCTCTCCGCCGACGCCATCGACAAGAGAATCCGGCTCCTCATCAAGATTCCGCGTGAACTTCACGTTCACGTGTGCAACAAGGATATTCATATCAACGGCTCCGGAACCGCGGTATGTTGTCCTGACCTGACCATGGTTTCTTTTGTATTCAAAATTTTGTCTAAGTGTTGGCCCTGTGACTTAGCTCGAAGCCCTCGAGGAAGGCGAACTCGGAACTCTTGTCCGGGTCCCTTCTATGGGCAACACGGATCCAGAAGCCGCATCGGAGGCGGAAGCTCCTGATGCTCCGCGCCCCTCCAAGAGGAAGAGAGCTGCTCCCTCCAGCCCTACAGCCAAACGCGCCCGCGAATTGCTTAGCACTGCGGCTACTCGGAAGGTGGAGGCGGAGAAGAAACACCTCAAACTTATCGACACCAGCAACCGAGCTCAACCCGACATCCACCAGTTCTTCAAGCCTTCCGGGTAAGCGCTTGATTTCCGAATTCAAATTGTTCTGTTATCACGAGTTAGCACTTACTTAGTTATTTTGCTTTTTCCCTTTACAGAAGTTTCGGAAGCCAGCCCCACAAGGCTCCAAGAGCCCTCAAGAAGAAGGTCAAGCCATCTCCGGCTTCTATCCCCGTTACGCCGGAAGTGGAGGTTCCGCCCAAGGCCTCATCCACCACCAAGCCGGATCCCAAGGACGTCATCAACATCGATGACCTTCCCGAAGACCCCGCTGGCCATGGCGATTCTGGCAAGGGCGCCTCCTCATCTGCGCCTCCGCCTGAGCGACCAAGTGCCACCTTTGCCGAGCCTACGGCGGAGCAGTATGAGCAGAAGGTGCAGCTTATTCATGCCACCAGCACGCTCCAAACTGACCCTCAACCTACTCCGTCTCTGCAAAAGCTTCCCCTCGCACAACGCCACGCGGAAGTTTCCACCATGATGGACAAGGTGTGGGGGACTGCGAACACGGAGATGCAGGAGCTCACCAACCTTGAGAACGACCTCAAGGTCTTTTTTGCTAAGCACAAGGACGTGCGCCAGGTAACACTAGCCCCCAAGCATTGGGTCAGACATTTTTTCCGTGTAACATGTGTTAGCCGATGCTTTCTTCAATATGTACCTTAGGCGGAAATTTAAAATTTTATACCTCCAAGACTTTGAATTCCTCGCCAGCCCCCAGAATTTTAAATATCCGGCTAACTCCTGTCTGCTTCTCAGAACACGCGGAAGCTGCATGAGGATCTGCGCGTTCACGTGCTTGAGCAAATAACAGAGATAGAGGGGCTGCGCTAGAACGCGGAAAATAGCCAAAAGGCTATCCAACAATTGGAGACCCGCCTTCAGGGTACGAAATCCGAGTTTGATTTGTATCTTGTTATAACCTTGTATGATGCATAACTTGTGTAACTTTCCGCCTGCAGAAGAAACTGCCAAGCACTCCGCCTTCGATGACCTGTCCGCCAAAGTCAAAGTGCTCGAGGCGGAGAACGAATCCCTCAAAGCCTTTATCAAAGAGTCCTCCGACAAGGAGAATTTGGTGAGGAGGGAGCTCTCCAAGAAGCACGCCCGTGACTTGGCGGAACTTGCGGACAAGCTGAAGAAGAGCCAACAGAATGTGAAAACCTTAGTGGCTAAAAGCAAGGTCCAAGAAGCGGAGGCGGAGGCCATTGACAAACTGATCTTCCGTAAGCATTCTTTCTTGTTGTGATTCCGACTTCACCGCACGTTGCTTTGTCCGCGAAGGAACTGATCCCCTAATTGTTCACAGCAAGCCTTGGCTTTGAGTGAAACAAAGAGTCAGCCCTCAAGAGAACGGAGGCATACGACGAAGCGCGGAGTTCTATCGACGAGCTGTTCGCAGCATGTCGCGGAATCGCCAAGTCCCTGTCCTTGAAGAGGGCCAAGACTTCAGTTATTGATACGATGACCAAGCTGATGCCGCAGGTGCCGGAACTCATCAAGGACTAGCAAGAGTCTTCCGCTCGCGGAGTCGCCTCCCTTGTCCTAGCCACCTGCAAGGCGCACTTCCCCTCCCTGAACTTCGCGGATGTCGCGCGCGACACTCCCAAGGGCGCCAACATGCGCTCCATCCTCGCGGAGACCAAAGGGTTTGATCAGATGTTTGTCAGGCGAGTGAACCACTCGTTCTGGTACCACAAGCACGATCTGCCCAAGGGTTTCTCCGACGTGGAAGATGAGGAGGAAGGCGAGCCGGAGTACTATGCGGAAGGTTCCGGGTCGAGCGTTGAGCTTTCCGAAGAAGGCACCGACGAAGACTCCGACATCGGCTCCGGCGACGGCGATGGCGACGGCTCCGCCTATGTGGAATCTGAAGAGGAGGACTCCGAGTAGAGTTCCTGTGAAACAATGAAACAGTGTTGCATCATTTTGGCCCCAGAGTGGGTTTGTAATATAACTTAAATTTTTAAGTAGCTAGGAACGAAACAGTTGCGCATGGGCGGAAACACTCATCCTGCTATCCTTTTAATATTATTTGCATGTTTCGTTCTTATCGGAAAGCAAGTGCTGATTTCATTGTTTTCCGGCTTGCTCGCTTGACCTTCCGCGAGCCGGAAGACCTTAGCCGGAAACACTCGCCAGCGGCGACGAAGCCCAATGGCAATCCGTCAATAACCGCGGAAACAAGCCCCCAGCTTAGGTGCCGGAAATCGCTACTAGGAATCCACGAGTTCGCAACAGAAAACACTTCCATCAGAAAACTTAAGCTTACGTCCTAAAGGACGATTTTTGAAAATCACAACTTTTATACACGCCTAGGCGGAAATATCCAGCTCTGCGGTTTTAGTTGGAAAACATACACGATCTAAAAATGAACAAGTAAAGGAGGTAAAAGACTCAGAGAGTGAACCAAAAGCTTTATTTCATTGATCATGTATAACTATTACAGAGTATGCGACTCGGAAAATCATGCTAAGTGTAGAAAGGACGTAGCTGTGCAATGTTCCAAGGGCGGTCTGTCTCGTCGTAGATGTCATACGGATCCTCACACTTGCGTTTCCGGTACCAGTTAGCAGGTCTGTCTTTTAACTCCCGGAAATCGACAAGGTAGTATGATCCATTGTGAAGCACTTTGCTGACGACGAAGGGCCCTTCCCATGGAGATTGCAACTTATGGTCTTTCACCTGTCGGAGGCGGAGGACCAAGTCTCCGGCCATAAAAGAGCGGTTCCGAACTCGACGACTGTGATAACGTCAGAGTTTCTGCTGATAAATGGTGGAATGTTGGTCGGCTAGGTTCCGAGCTTCTTCGATTAGGTCCACAGATAGCTGTCTGGCCTCGTCAGCTGTTTCTTCATCATAGGCGGAAACTCGCGGTGAATCGTGGATGATGTCAGAGGGGAGCACGGCTTCGGATCTGTATACCAGGAAGAAGGGGGTAAATCCTGTTGATCTGTTGGGGGTAGTTCGCAAACTCCACAAAACAGATTCCAACTCATCAGCCCAAGCTCCAGCTGCGCGTCGCAGCGGTTCTTCAAGGCGTGGCTTAATTCCTGATAATATGAGGCCGTTAGCCCTTTCAACCTGACCATTGGATTGTGGATGAGCCACAGAGGCAAGGTCCAGTCGAATCCCTACTGTCTCGCAATAATCCTTCAATTCTCCCTGTGCGAAGTTCGTGCCATTATCTGTGATTATGCTGTGTGGGATGCCGAATCTCATCACGAGGCTGCAGACGAATTTTAGTGCCGTAGCACCGTCGGCTTTTCTCACTGGCTTTGCCTCGATCCACTTACTGAACTTGTCAACAGCGACCAGGAGGTATTCAAAACTGCCAGGAGATGATCTTTTTAACTTACCTACCATATCGAGCCCCCAGACCGCAAATGGCCAGGTGATAGGTATGGTCTTCAGCTCTTGGACTGGAGCATTTGGTTGAGTAGCATAGTACTGACAACCTCGGCAGGTCTTGACTATCTTGTCAGCATCTTCTTTAGCTGTAAGCCAATAGAACCCAAGCCGAAGAGCTTTTGCAACGAGTGACCTGGGGGCGGCATGATGCCCGCAATCCCCTACATGGATCTCTCTGAGTATGTCAATGCCGTCTTGATTAGAGACGCATTTGAGAAACACTCCTGTTGCACTTCGTTTGTAGAGCTGTCCATCCACAATTGTATAGGATCTTGCTCGTCTGATGATCTGTCGCGCAAGGACCTCATCCTCTGGCAACTTCTGGTCGATGAGGCAGTCCAGGAAAGGCTGTGTCCAAGCCGGAATGATTGCCATCACTTCTCTAGCCGGAGATACTGCCACCTCTGGATTTTCCGGGTTAGCGCCCTTTACCGAGGGTATCCGCAGATGCTCTAGGAAAATGCCAGGCGGAATTGGCTTCCTGCCGGATCCGAGCTTGGATAGCATGTCTGCCGCTGTGTTATCGTCTCTCCTGACGTAATTGACTTCGTATCCGAGGAAGCATTTGGCGATCTCGTCAACTTCGTCTCTGTAAGCCGCCATGACGGAGTTTCGGGCGTTCCAGGTTCCGGCTACTTGCTGTGCCACCAGGTCGGAATCTCTGCAACAGATGATGTGCTTGATCCCTATTTCCTTAGCGATGCGCAGTCCGTGTAGTAGAGCCTCATATTCCGCCATATTGTTTGTAGCTTCGAAGTGTATCTGCAGAACGTACTGCAGTTCTTCTCCGGTAGGGGACTTCAGGGTGACTCCGGCTCCAGAGCCTTGATGCTGCTTGGATCCATCGAAGTGCATAACCCATGTCTCTGGTTCCGGCTCCAAATTCATATCCGGAGCTTCTGTCCAATCTGCGACGAAATCTGCCAAGACCTGGGATTTGACCGCGGTCCTGGCTTTGTAGTTGATGTCGAAGACGGATAATTCAATGCCCCATTTTGTTGTGCGTCCTGTTGCGTCAGCATTGTTGAGAATCACTGACAGCGGAGCTTTGCTCACGGCTGTTACTGGGTGCTCCTGGAAGTAGTGTCTTAGCTTCCAGCTACCTAGGAATACTCCATAGGCTAGCTTCTGAAAGTGAGGGTAGCGTTGTTTGGACTCCGTAAGCACTTCGCTAATGTAGTAGACTGGCCTTTGGACTCCATACTCATGACCTTCTTCATGTCGCTCCACCACGATGACGAGGCTGATGACTCTGTTGGTAGCCGCCAGGTAAAGGAGCATAGGCTCTGACTCTCCTGGAGCTGCTAGGATAGGTGGGGAGGTGAGTATTTCCTTCAACCCTTGAAGTGCTGCTCTGCTGCCTCATCCTAGACAAATTTGTCTGTTTTCTTCAATAGCTTGTACAGGGGTAGCGCCTTCTCGCCAAGACGGCTAACAAACCTGCTGATTGCTGCAACACAACCAGTTAGCCGTTGCACATCTTTGAGACAAGTTGGCCTCTTGATGCACAGGATTTCCTTGATTTTCTCCGGGTTAACTTCAATGCCCCTATTAGAGACAATGAAGCCAAGGAGTTTTCCAGCTGGTATGCCAAAGACGCACTTCAGCGGATTCAACATCATCTTGTACCGTCGGAGATTCTCAAAGGTTTCTGTAAGGTCGCTGATCAAGTCGGATCCTTTCCGGGTCATGACCGCGATGTCGTCGACGTAGGCGTGCATGTTCCGGCCGATGTGGTCCTTCAAGCACCGCTGCATCGTACGCTGATATGTGGCACCTGCATTTTTTAAGCCAAAAGGCATAGTAACATAGCAGTAAGTGCCAAATGGGGTGATGAACGAGGTCGCCTTTTGGTCGGACTCCTTCATCCGGATCTGGTGATACCCGGAATACTGATACGTCTCCGACGTATCGATAATTTCTTATGTTCCATGCTTGTTTTATGACATTACCTACATGTTTTATACACACTTTATGATGATTTTATGCGTTTTTCGGAACTAACCTATTAACGAGATGCCGAAGTGCCAGTTCCTGTTTTCTGCTGTTTTTGGTTTCAGAAATCCTAGTAAGGAAATATTCTCGGAATTGGACGAAATCAACGCCCAGAGTCTTAGAATTGGACGAAGCTTCCAGAACACCCGAGAGCCGCCAGAGGAGGGCCCTGTGGGCCCCAGATGATAGGCCGGCGCGGCCAGGGGTGGGCCGCGCCCCCCTACTGTGTCGCCGCCTCGTCGACCTTCCGACTCCGCCTCTTCGCCTATTTAAAGGTCCCTGACCTAAAACTTCGATACGAATAAGCCACGGTACGAGAAACCTTCCAGAGCCGCCGCCATCGCGAAGCCAAGATCTGGGGGACAGGAGTCTCTGTTCCGGCACCCAGCCAGGACGGGGAAGTGCCCCCGGAAGGCATCTCCATCGACACCACCGCCATCTTCATCACCGCTGCTGTCTCCCATGAGGAGGGAGTAGTTCTCCATCGGGGCTGTACCGGTAGCTATGTGGTTAATCTCTCTCTCCCATGTACTTCAATACAATGATCTCATGAGCTGCCTTACATGATTGAGATTCATATGATGATGCTTGTAATCTAGATGTCATTATGCTAGTCAAGTGGATTTTACTTATGTGATCTCCGGAGACTCCTTGTCCCACGTGTGTAAAGGTGACAGTGTGTGCACCGTGTGGGTCTCTTAGGCTATATTTCACAGAATACTTATTCACTGTTATGAATAGCATAGTGAAGTGCTTATTTATATTCCTTTATGATTGCAATGTGCTTTGTATCACTATTAATCTATGTGCTACTCTAGTGATGTTATTAAAGTACTCTATTCCTCCTGCACGGTGTAATGGTGACAGTGTGTGCATCGTGTAGTACTTGGCGTAGGTTATGATTGTAATCTCTTGTAGATTATGAAGTTAATTATTGCTATGATAGTATTGATGTGATCTATGCCTCCTTCATAGTGTGATGGTGACAGTGTGCATGCTATGTTAGTACTTGGTTTGGTTGTGTTGATCTATCATGCACTCTAAGGTTATTTAAACATGAATATCGAATATTGTGGAGCTTGTTAACTCCGACATTGAGGGTTCGTGTAATCCTACACAATTAGTGGTGTTCATCATCCAACAAGAGAGTGTAGAGTATAGCATTTATCTATTCTGTTATGTGATCAATGTTGAGAGTGTCCACTAGTGAAAGTAAAATCCCTAGGCCTTGTTCCCAAATACTGAAATCGCTGCTTGTTTCTTGTTTCTTGCATACGTCTTTGCCGCAATATTACCACCATCAACCACACGCCAGTTGTAGCATCAAGCTATTTTCTGGTGCCGTTACTACTGCTCATATATATTCATACCACCTGTATTTCACTATCTCTTCGCCGAACTAGTGCACCTATACATCTGACAAGTGTATTAGGTGTGTTGGGGACACAAGAGACTTCTTGCTTTGTGGTTGCAGGGTTGCATGAGAGGGATATCTTTGACCTCTTCCTCCCTGAGTTCGATAAACCTTGGGTGATCCACTTAAGGGAAACTTGCTGCTGTTCTACAAACCTCTGCTCTTGGAGGCCCAACACTGTCTACAAGAATAGAAGCACCCGTAGACATCAAGCACTTTTCTAGCGCCGTTGCCGGGGAACGAAGGAAAGCTACACCATTTCCTCCCTCGTCAACAGCGCGCCAGTCCTGGACAGTGATACGTCTCCGACGTATCGATAATTTCTTATGTTCCATGCCACATTATTGATGTTATCTACATGTTTTATGCACACTTTATGTCATATTCGTGCATTTTCTGGAACTAACCTATTAACAAGATGCCGAAGTGCCGATTCTTTGTTTCTGCTGTTTTTGGTTTCAGAAATCCTAGTAAGGAAATATTCTCGGAATTGGACGAAATCAAAGCCCAGGGGCCTATTTTCTCACGAAGCTTCCAGAAGTCCGAAGGAGAGACGAAGAGGGGCCACGGAGGGGCCACACCCTAGGGCGGCGCGGCCCCCCCCTTGGCCGCGCGGCCCTGTGGTGTGGGGCCCCCGTGCTGCCTCTTGACCTGCCCTTCCGCCTATAAAAAGTCTCCGTGACGAAACCCCCAGTACCGAGAACCACGACACGGAAAACCTTCCAGAGACGCCGCCGCCGCCGATCCCATCTCGGGGGATCCAGGAGATCGCCTCCGGCACCCTGCCGGAGAGGGGAATCATCTCCCGGAGGACTCTACGCCGCCATGGTCGCCTCCGGTGTGATGTGTGAGTAGTCTACCCCTGGACTATGGGTCCATAGTAGTAGCTAGATGGTTGTCTTCTCCCCATTGTGCTATCATTGTCGGATCTTGTGAGCTGCCTAACATGATCAAGATCATCTATCTGTAATTCTATATGTTGCGTTTGTTGGGATCCGATGAATAGAGAATACTTGTTATGTTGATTATCAAAGTTATGCTATGTGTTGTTTATGATCTTGCATGCTCTCCGTTACTAGTAGATGCTCTGGCCAAGTAGATGCTTATAACTCCAAGAGGGAGTACTTATGCTCGATATTGGGTTCATGCCTGCATTGACACAGGGACAGTGATGAGAAAGTTCTAAGGTTGTGTTGTCTTTGTTGCCACTAGGGATAAAACATTAGTGCTATGTTCAAGGATGTAGTCACTAGTTACATTACGCACCATACTTAATGCAATTGTCTGTTGTTTGCAACTTAATACTGGAGGGGGTTCGGATGATAACCTGAAGGTGGACTTTTTAGGCCTAGATGCAGTTGGATGACGGTCTATGTACTTTGTCGTAATGCCCAATTAAATCTCACTATACTCATCATGATATGTATGTGCATGGTCATGCTCTCTTTATTTGTCAATTGCCCAACTGTAATTTGTTCACCCAACATGCTGTTCGTCTTATGGGAGAGACACCTCTAGTGAACTGTGGACCCCGGTCCAATTCTCTTTCTTGAAATACAATCTCTTGCAATACTTGTTCTACTGTTTTCTGCAAACAATCATCTTCCACACAATACGGTTAATCCTTTGTTACAGCAAGCCGGTGAGATTGACAACCTCACTGTTTCGTTGGGGCAAAGTACTTTGGTTGTGTTGTGCAGGTTCCACGTTGGCGCCGGAATCCCTGGTGTTGCGCCGCACTACATCCCGCCGCCATCAACCTTCAACGTGCTTCTTGGCTCCTCCTGGTTCGATAAACCTTGGTTTCTTTCTGAGGGAAAACTTGCTGCTGTGCGCATCATACCTTCCTCTTGGGGTTGCCCAACGAACGTGTGAAATACACGCCATCAAGCTCTTTTTAAGGCGCCGTTGCCGGGAGATCAAGACACGCTGCAAGGGGAGTCTCCACTTCTCAATCTCTTTACTTTGTTTTTGTCTTGCTTAGTTTTATTTACTACTTTGTTTGCTGCACTAAATCAAAATACAAAAAAATTAGTTGCTAGTTTTACTTTACTTGTTATCTTGTTTGCTATATCAAAAACACAAAAAAAATTAGTTTACTTGCATTTACTTTTTCTAGTTTGCTTTATTTACTGTTGCTAAAATGGCCAACGCTGAAAATACTAAGTTGTGTGACTTCACAACCACAAATAATAATGATTTCTTATGCACACCTATTGCTCCACCTGCTACTACAGCAGAATTCTTTGAAATTAAACCTGCTTTCTTGAATCTTGTTATGCGAGAGCAATTTTAAGTGTTAGTTCTGATGATGCTGCTGCCCATCTTAATAATTTTGTTGAATTATGTGAAATGCAAAAATATAAAGATGTAGATGGTGATATTATTAAACTAAAATTGTTACCTTTCTCATTAAGAGGAAGAGCTAAAGATTGGTTGCTATCTCTGCCTAAGAATAGTATTGATTCATGGACTAAATGCAAGGATGCTTTTATTGGTAGATATTATCCCCCTGCTAAAATTATATCTTTGAGGAGTAGCATAATGAATTTTAAACAATTAGATACTGAACATGTTGCTCAAGCTTGGGAAAGAATGAAATCTTTGGTTAAAAATTGCCCAACCCATGGACTGACTACTTGGATGATCATCCAAACCTTCTATGCAGGACTAAATTTTTCTTCACGGAATTTATTGGATTCAGCTGCTGGAGGTACCTTTATGTCCATCACTCTTGGTGAAGCAACAAAGCTTCTTGATAATATGATGATCAACTACTCTGAATGGCACACGGAAAGAGCTCCACAAGGTAAGAAGGTAAATTCTGTCGAAGAAACCTCTTCCTTGAGTGATAAGATTGATGCTATTATGTCTATGCTTGTGAATGATAGGACTAATATTGATCCTAATAATGTTCCGTTAGCTTCATTGGTTGCACAAGAAGAACATGTTGATGTAAACTTCATTAAAAATAATAATTTCAACAACAATGCTTACCGGAACAATTCTAGTAACAACTATAGGCCATATCCTTATAATAATGGCAACGGCTATGGTAATTCTTATGGGAATTCTTACAACAATAATAGGAGTTCACCCCTGGACTTGAAGCCATGCTTAAAGAATTTATTAGTACACAAAACTGCTTTTAACAAATCTGTTGAAGAAAAGCTTGGGAAAATTGATATACTTGCTTCTAAAGTCGATAGTCTTGTCATTGATGTTGATCTTTTGAAATCAAAAGTTTTGCCTAATGAGAATCATCATAATAAAATTACTACTACAGCAAATGCCATTCAAGTTAGAATTAATGAGAATATAAGATTAATGGCTGAACTGCGTGCTAGGTGGGATAGAGAAGAAAATGAAAAACTAGCTAAAGAAAAGAATATAGCTAAAGTTTGGACTATTACCACCACTAATAATGCTAATGCTACACATGTTGCTGCACCTCCCACTAATACTAATAAAAGAATTGGTGTTAGAAATGTTTCCACTTCTAATGCAAAGCGCGAACAACTGCTGAAAGCGCTAAAACTAAGCTACTTTGAAACTGTGATAAAGCTGCTGAAATTTTTCCAACATTGGGGATGATGATCCCATTGCTTTAGATTATAATGGTTTGAATTTTGATGATTGCCACATCTCTGAAGTTATAAAGTTCTTGCAAAAACTTGCTAAAAGTCCTAATGCTAGTGCTATAAATTTGGCTTTTACACATCATATTACAAATGCTCTTATAAAAGCTAGAGGAGAGAAACTAGAGCGCGAAGCCTCTATTCCTAAAAAGCTAGAGGATGGTTGGGAGCCCATCATTAAGATGAAGGTTAAAGATTTTGATTGTAATGCTTTATGTGATCTTGGTGCAAGTATTTCTGTTATGCCTAAGAAAATTTATAATATGCTTGACTTGCCACCGCTGAAAAATTGTTATTTGGATGTTAATCTTGCTGATCATTCTACAAAGAAACCTTTGGGTAAAGTTGATAATGTTCGCATTACCGTTAACAATAACCTTGTTCCCGTTGATTTTGTTGTCTTGGATATTGAATGCAATGCATCTTGTCCCATTATATTGGGAAGACCTTTTCTTGAACTGTTGGTGCTATTATTGATATGAAGGAAGGTAATATAAAATATCAATTTCCTCTCAAGAAAGGTATGGAACACTTCCTAGAAAGAGAATGAAGGTACCTTTTGATTCTATTATGAGAACAAATTATGATGTTGACACTTCGTCTCTTGATAATACTTGATACACACTTTCTGCGCCTAGCTGAAAGGCGTTAAAGAAAAGCGCTTATGGGAGACAACCCATGTGTTATTTTACTACAGTACTTTGTTTTTATTTTGTGTCTTGGAAGTTGTTTACTACTGTAGCAACCTCTCCTTATCTTAGTTTTGTGTTTTGTTGTGCCAAGTTAAGCCGTTGATAGAAAAGTAAGTACTAGATTTGGATTACTGCACAGTTCCAGATTTCTTTGCTGTCACGAATCTGAGTCCACCTCCCTGTAGGTAGCTCAGAAAATTAAGCCAATTTACGTGCATGATCCTCAGATATGTACGCAACTTTCATTCAATTTGAGCATTTTCATTTGAGCAAGTCTGGTGCCATTTTAAAATTCGTCAATACGAACTGTTCTGTTTTGACAGATTCTGCCTTTTATTTCGCATTGCCTCTTTCGCTATGTTGGATGAATTTCTTTGATCCACTAATGTCCAGTAGCATTATGCAATGTCCAGAAGTGTTAAGAATGATTGTGTCACCTCTGAATATGTCAATTTATATTGTGCACTAACCCTCTAATGAGTTGTTTCGAGTTTGGTGTGGAGGAAGTTTTCAAGGATCAAGAGAGGAGTATGATGCAACATGATCAAGGAGAGTGAAAGCTCTAAGCTTGGGGATGCACCCGGTGGTTCACCCCTGCATATATCAAGAAGACTCAAGCGTCTAAGCTTGGGGATGCCCAAGGCATCCCCTTCTTCATCGACAACATTATCAGGTTCCTCCCCTGAAACTATATTTTTATTCCATCACATCTTATGTGCTTTTTCTTGGAGCGTCGGTTTGTTTTTGTTTTTGTTTTGTTTGAATAAAATGGATCCTAGCATTCACTTTATGGGAGAGAGACACGCTCCGCTGTAGCATATGGACAAGTATGTCCTTGGTTTCTACTCATAGTATTCATGGCGAAGTTTCTCCTTCGTTAAATTGTTATATGGTTGGAATTGGAAAATGATACATGTAGTAATTGCTATAAATGTCTTGGGTAATGTGATACTTGGCAATTGTTGTGCTCATGATTAAGCTCTTGCATCATATGCTTTGCACCCATTAATGAAGAAATACATAGAGCATGCTAAAATTTGGTTTGCATATTTGGTTTCTCTAAGGTCTAGATAATTTCTAGTATTGAGTTTGAACAACAAGGAAGACGGTGTAGAGTCTTATAATGTTTTCAATATGTCTTTTATGTGAGTTTTGCTGCACCGGTTCATCCTTGTGTTTGTTTCAAATAAGCCTTGCTAGCCTAAACCTTGTATCGAGAGGGAATACTTCTCATGCATCCAAAATACTTGAGCCAACCACTATGCCATTTGTGTCCACCATACCTACCTATACTACATGGTATTTTTCTGCCATTCCAAAGTAAATTGCTTGAGTGCTACCTTTAAAATTCCATCATTCACCTTTGCAATATATAGCTCATGGGACAAATAGCTTAAAAACTATTGTGGTATTAAATATGTAATTATGCACTTTATCTCTTATTAAGTTGCTTGTTGTGCGATAACCATGTTCACTGGGGACGCCATCAACTATTCATTGTTGAATTTCATGTGAGTTGCTATGCATGTCCGTCTTGTCTGGAGTAAGAGAGATCTACCACCATATGGTTAAGCATGCATATGTTAGAGAAGAACATTGGGCCGCTAACTAAAGCCATGATCCATGGTGGAAGTTTCAGTTTTGGACAACAATCCTCAAATCTCAAATGAGAAAATTATTAATTGTTGTTATATGCTTATGCATAAAAGAGGAGTCCATTATCTGTTGTCTATGTTGTCCCGGTATGGATGTCTAAGTTGAAGAATAATCAATAGCGAGAAATCCAATGCGAGCTTTCTCCTTAGACCTTTGTACAGGCGGCATAGAGGTACCCCTTTGTGACACTTGGTAAAAACAATGCATTGTGATGACCCGGTAGTCCAAGCTAATTAGGACAAGGTGCAGGCACTATTAGTACACTATGCATGAGGCTTGCAACTTATAAGATATAATTTACATGATGCATATGCTTTATTACTACCGTTGACAAAATTGTTTCATGTTTTCAAAATCAAAGCTCTAGCACAAATATAGCAATCGATGCTTTTCCTCTATGGAGGACTATTCTTTTACTTTCAATGTTGAGTCAGTTCACCTATTTCTCTCCACCTCAAGAAGCAAACACTTGTGTGAACTGTGCATTGATTCCTACATACTTGCTTATTGCATTTATTATATTACTCTATGTTGACAATATCCATGAGATATACATGTTACAAGTTGAAAGCAACTGCTGAAACTTAATCTTCTTTTGTGTTGCTTCAATATCTCTACTTTGAATTATTGCTTTATGAGTTAACTCTTATGCAAGACTTATTGATGCTTGTCTTGAAGTGCTATTCATGAAAAGTCTTTGCTATATGATTCACTTGTTTACTCATGTCATATACAATGTTTTGATCGCTGCATTCACTACATATGCTTTACAAATAGTATGATCAAGATTATGATGGCATGTCACTCCGAGAAATTATACGTGTTATCGTTTTACTGCTCGGGACGAGCAGAACTAAGCAGGGATGCTGATACGTCTCCGACGTATCGATAATTTCTTATGTTCCATGCCACATTATTGATGTTATCTACATGTTTTATGCACACTTTATGTCATATTCGTGCATTTTCTGGAACTAACCTATTAACAAGATGCCGAAGTGCCGATTCTTTGTTTCTGCTGTTTTTGGTTTCAGAAATCCTAGTAAGGAAATATTCTCGGAATTGACGAAATCAAAGCCCAGGGGCCTAGCTGCTCACGAAGCTTCCAGAAGTCCGAAGGAGAGACGAAGAGGGGCCACGGAGGGGCCACACCCTAGGGCGGCGCGGCCCCCCCCTTGGCCGCGCGGCCCTGTGGTGTGGGGCCCCCGTGCTGCCTCTTGACCTGCCCTTCCGCCTATAAAAAGTCTCCGTGACGAAACCCCCAGTACCGAGAACCACGATACGGAAAACCTTCCAGAGACGCCGCCGCCGCCGATCCCATCTCGGGGGATCCAGGAGATCGCCTCCGGCACCCTGCCGGAGAGGGGAATCATCTCCCGGAGGACTCTACGCCGCCATGGTCGCCTCCGGTGTGATGTGTGAGTAGTCTACCCCTGGACTATGGGTCCATAGCAGTAGCTAGATGGTTGTCTTCTCCCCATTGTGCTATCATTGTCGGATCTTGTGAGCTGCCTAACATGATCAAGATCATCTATCTGTAATTCTATATGTTGCGTTTGTTGGGATCCGATGAATAGAGAATACTTGTTATGTTGATTATCAAAGTTATGCTATGTGTTGTTTATGATCTTGCATGCTCTCCGTTACTAGTAGATGCTCTGGCCAAGTAGATGCTTGTAACTCCAAGAGGGAGTACTTATGCTCGATAGTGGGTTCATGCTCGCATTGACACAGGACGTGTGAGAAAGTTCTAAGGTTGTGTTGTCTCGTTGCCACTAGGGATAAAACATTAGTGCTATGTTCAAGGATGTAGTCACTAGTTACATTACGCAACATACTTTATGCAATTGTCTGTTGTTTGCAACTTAATACTGGAGGGGGTTCGGATGATAACCTGAAGGTGGACTTTTTAGGCATAGATGCAGTTGGATGACGGTCTATGTACTTTGTCGTAATGCCCAATTAAATCTCACTATACTCATCATGATATGTATGTGCATGGTCATGCTCTCTTTATTTGTCAATTGCCCAACTGTAATTTGTTCACCCAACATGCTGTTCGTCTTATGGGAGAGACACCTCTAGTGAACTGTGGACCCCGGTCCAATTCTCTTTACTGAAATACAATCTACTGCAGTACTTGTTCTACTGTTTTCTGCAAACAATCATCTTCCACACAATACGGTTAATCCTTTGTTACAGCAAGCCGGTGAGATTGACAACCTCACTGTTTCGTTGGGGCAAAGTACTTTGGTTGTGTTGTGCAGGTTCCACGTTGGCGCCGGAATCCCTGGTGTTGCGCCGCACTACATCCCGCCGCCATCAACCTTCAACGTGCTTCTTGGCTCCTCCTGGTTCGATAAACCTTGGTTTCTTTCTGAGGGAAAACTTGCTGCTGTGCGCATCATACCTTCCTCTTGGGGTTGCCCAACGAACGTGTGAAATACACGCCATCAGACAGCATCAAGCACTTTTCTGGCGCCGTTGCCTGGGAGGAAAGGTAAAAGGTACTCACACTCCGGATCTCGACAACTAAGCTATTTTCCGGCACCGTTGTAAGTATTCGAAGCTATTTCCTTTAGATCCTGCAATTGCATCTTTTTGTTTCTTGTTTTACACTAGTTTGGCATAATGGAAAGCAACATGGAGCTTTTTATTCTTTTTCCTGAGTTAAGACATGGATGGTTTGATTCGAAAATTTAAAAACCCATGGAACATATTAGTATGAACACTTTGAACACCATTGTTGCTAATGATATGGAAAATTCTAAGCTTGGGGAAGCTGATTTTGATGAGCATGATCTTTTTAGTCCCCCAAGCATTGAGGAGAAAATTTACTTTGATGATACTTTGCCTCCTATTTATGATGATTATAAGATAGTAGTCTTTTGGTGCCACCTGTTATGGAGGATAAATTTGATTATGATTATAATATGCCTCCTATAATTGATGATAGCTACTTTGTTGAATTTGCTCCCACTACAATTAATAAGATTGATTATGCTTATGTGGAGAGTAATAATTTTATGCATGAGACTCATGATAAGAATGCTTTATGTGATAGTTATATTGTTGAATTTGCTCATGATGCTACTGGATATTATTATGAGAGAGGAAAATATGGTTGTAGAAATGTTCATGTTACTAAAACACCTCTCTATGTGCTGAAATTTTTGAAGCTACACTTCTTCTATCTTCCTATGCTTGTCACTTTGTTCTTCATGAATTCATTTATGTACAAGATTCCTTTGCATAGGAAGTGGGTTAGACTTAAATGTGTTTTGAATTTGCTTCTTGATGCTCTCTTTTGCCTCAACTCTTATTTCTTGGGAGTGCATCATTGAAATTATTGAGCCCATCTTAATGGCTATAAAGAAAGAACTTCTTGGGAGATAACCCATGTGTTTATTTTGCTACAGTAACTTTGTTTTATATTTGAGTCTTGAAAGTTGTTACTACTGTAGCAACCTCTCCTTATCTTTATTTTATTGCATTTTTGTGCCAAGTAAAGTCTTTGATAGCAAGGTTGATACTAGATTTGGATTGCTGCGCAGAAACAGATTTCTTGCTGTCACGAATCTGGGCTGAATTCTCTGTAGGTAACTCAGAAAATTCTGCCAATTTACGTGAGTGATCCTCAGATATGTACGCAACTTTCATTCAATTTGAGAAAGTCTGGTGCCTCAATAAAATTCGTCTTTACGGACTGTTCTGTTTTGACAGATTCTGCCTTTTATTTCGCATTGCCTCTTTTGCTATGTGGGATGGATTTCTTTGTTCCATTAACTTCCAGTAGCTTTAGGCAATGTCCAGAAGTGTTAAGAAAGATTGTGTCACCTCTGAACATGTGAATTTTTGATTATGCACTAACCCTCTAATGAGTTTGTTTCGAGTTTGGTGTGGAGGAAGTTTTCAAGGATCAAGAGAGGAGGATGATACAATATGATCAAGGAGAGTGAAAGCTCTAAGCTTGGGGATGCCCCGGTGGTTCATCCCTGCATATTTCAAGAAGACTCAAGCATCTAAGCTTGGGGATGCCCAAGGCATCCCCTTCTTCATCGACAAATTATCAGGTTCCTCCCTTGAAACTATATTTTTATTCGGCCACATCTTATGTACTTTACTTGGAGCGTCTGTTCGTTTTTGTTTTTGTTTTTGTTTGAATAAATGCTTGTGTGGGATAGAGACACGCTCCGCTGGTTCATACGAACACATGTGTTCTTAGCTTTTAATTTTCATGGCGAAGGTTGAAACTGCTTCGTTAATTGTTATATGGTTGGAAACGGGAAATGCTACATGTAGTAATTGGTATGATGTCTTGAATAACTTGATACTTGGCAATTGTTGTGCTCATGATTAAGCTCTTGCATCATATACTTTGCACCTATTAGTGAAGAAATACATAGAGCTTGCTAAAATTTGGTTTGCATGATTGGTCTCTCTAAGGTCTAGATATTTTCAAGTAAAGTGTTTGAACAACAAGAAAGACAATGTATAGTCTTATAATACTTGCAATATGTTCTTATGTGAGTTTTGCTGTACCGGTTCATACTTGTGTTTGCTTCCAACAACCTTGCTAGCCTAAGCCTTGTATTGAGAGGGAATACTTCTCATGCATCCAAAATCCTTGAGCCAAAAACTATGCCATTTGTGTCCACCATACCTACCTACTACATGGTATTTCTCCGCCATTCCAAAGTAAATTGCTTGAGTGCTACCTTTAAATTTCTATCCTTTATCTTTGCAATATATAGCTCATGGGACAAATAGCCTAAAAACTATTGTGGTATTGAATATGTACTTATGCATTTTATTTCTTATAAGTTGCTTGTTGAGCGATAACCATGTTCCTGGGAACGCCATCAACTACTCTTTGTTGAATATCATGTGAGTTGGTATGCATGTCCGTCTTGTCTGAAGTAAGGGCGATTTACCATGAGTTGAATGGTTTGAGCATGCATACTGTTAGAGAAGAACATTGGGCCGCTAACTAAAGCCATGATCCATGGTGGAAGTTTCAGTTTTGGACAAATATCCTCAATCTCATATGAGAAAATTAATTGTTGTTGAATGCTTAAGCATTAAAGAGGAGTCCATTATCTGTTGTCTATGTTGTCCCGGTATGGATGTCTAAGTTGAGAATAATCAAAAGCGAGAAATCCAATGCGAGCTTTCTCCTTAGACCTTTGTACAGGCGGCATAGAGGTACCCCTTTGTGACACTTGGTTAAAACATATGTATTGCGGTGATAATCCAGGTAATCCGAGCTAATTAGGACAAGGTGCGGGCACTATTAGTATACTATGCATGAGGCTTGCAACTTGTAGGATATAATTTACATTATGCATATGCTTTATTACTACCGTTGACAAAATTGTTTCTTGTTTTCAAAACCAAATCTCTAGCACAAATATAGCAATCGATGCTTCCCTCTGCGAAGGGCCCATTCTTTTACTTTTATGTTGAGTCAGTATACCTACTTCCCTCCATCTTAAGAAGCAAACACTTGTGTTAACTGTGCATTGATTCTTACATACTTGCATATTGCACTTATTATATTACTTTGCATTGACAACTATCCATGAGATATACATGTTACAAGTTGAAAGCAACCGCTGAAACTTAATCTTCCTTTGTGTTGCTTCAATGCCTTTACTTTGAATCTATTGCTTTATGAGTTAACTCTTATGCAAGACTTATTGATGCTTGTCTTGAAAGTACTATTCATGAAAAGTCTTTGCTATATGATTCAATTGTTTAATCATTGTCTTTACCATTGCTTTGAATCGCTGCATTCATCTCATATGCTTTACAATAGTATGATTAAGATCATGTTGGTAGCATGTCACTTCAGAAATTATCTTTGTTATCGTTTACCTACTCGAGGACGAGTAGGAACTAAGCTTGGGGATGATGATACGTCTCCGACGTATCGATAATTTCTTATGTTCCATGCTTGTTTTATGACATTACCTACATGTTTTATACACACTTTATGATGATTTTATGCGTTTTCCGGAACTAACCTATTAACGAGATGCCGAAGTGCCAGTTCCTGTTTTCTGCTGTTTTTGGTTTCAGAAATCCTAGTAAGGAAATATTCTCGGAATCGGACAAAATCAACGCCCAGAGTCTTAGAATTGGACAAAGCTTCCAGAACACCCGAGAGCCGCCAGAGGAGGGCCCTGTGGGCCCCAGATGATAGGCCGGCGTGGCCAGGGGGTGGGCCGCGCCCCCCTACTGTGTCGCCGCCTCGTCGACCTTCCGACTCCGCCTCTTCGCCTATTTAAAGGTCCCTGACCTAAAACTTCGATACGAATAAGCCACGGTACGAGAAACCTTCCAGAGCCGCCGCCATCGCGAAGCCAAGATCTGGGGGACAGGAGTCTCTGTTCCGGCACCCAGCCGGGACGGGGAAGTGCCCCCGGAAGGCATCTCCATCGACACCACCGCCATCTTCATCACCGCTGCTGTCTCCCATGAGGAGGGAGTAGTTCTCCATCGAGGCTAAGGGCTGTACCGGTAGCTATGTGGTTAATCTCTCTCTCCCATGTACTTCAATACAATGATCTCATGAGCTGCCTTACATGATTGAGATTCATATGATGATGCTTGTAATCTAGATGTCATTATGCTAGTCAAGTGGATTTTACTTATGTGATCTCCGGAGACTCCTTGTCCCACGTGTGTAAAGGTGACAGTGTGTGCACCGTGTGGGTCTCTTAGGCTATATTTCACAGAATACTTATTCACTGTTATGAATAGCATAGTGAAGTGCTTATTTATATCCCTTTATGATTGCAATGTGCTTTGTATCACTATTAATCTATGTGCTACTCTAGTGATGTTATTAAAGTACTCTATTCCTCCTGCACGGTGTAATGGTGACAGTGTGTGTGCATCGTGTAGTACTTGGCGTAGGTTATGATTGTAATCTATTGTAGATTATGAAGTTAATTATTGCTATGATAGTATTGATGTGATCTATGCCTCCTTCATAGTGTGATGGTGACAGTGTGCATGCTATGTTAGTACTTGGTTTGGTTGTGTTGATCTATCATGCACTCTAAGGTTATTTAAACATGAATATCGAATATTGTGGAGCTTGTTAACTCCGGCATTGAGGGTTCGTGTAATCCTACACAATTAGTGGTGTTCATCATCCAACAAGAGAGTGTAGAGTATATCATTTATCTATTCGGTTATGTGATCAATGTTGAGAGTGTCCACTAGTGAAAGTAAAATCCCTAGGCCTTGTTCCCAAATACTGAAATCGCTGCTTGTTTCTTCGTTTCTTTGCATCTCATCGCACTGCAATATTACCACCATCAACCACACGCCAGTTGTAGCATCAAGCTATTTTCTGGTGCCGTTACTACTGCTCATATATATTCATACCACCTGTATTTCACTATCTCTTCGCCGAACTAGTGCACCTATACATCTGACAAGTGTATTAGGTGTGTTGGGGACACAAGAGACTTCTTGCTTTGTGGTTGCAGGTTTGCATGAGAGGGATATCTTTGACCTCTTCCTCCCTGAGTTCGATAAACCTTGGGTGATCCACTTAAGGGAAACTTGCTGCTGTTCTACAAACCTCTGCTCTTGGAGGCCCAACACTGTCTACATGAATAGAAGCACCCGTAGACATCAAATACGCATCAAGAAAACACAGAAGTTCCGCCCCTACCGTCGAATCAATGACTTGGTCAATGCGCGGCAGGGGAAACAGATCTTTCGGGCAATGTTCGTTCAAGCCAGAGTAATCGATGCACATTCTTAGTATATCAGAATTCTTTTTGGGTACAAGGACGGGATTTGCGACCCAATTAGTGTGGATAACTTCTATTACAAAACCTGCCTCTAGTAACTTTGCTAATTCCATTCCTATGGCGCGGCGCTTCTTATCTCCAAAGCGTTGCATAGCTTGCTTAACCGGTTTAGCCCCCAGGTTTATGTTGAGGTAGTGCTCGGCGAGTTCCCTTGGTACTCCGGACATGTCAGAAAGCTGCCACGCGAAGATATCCATGTTAACGCGGAGGAACTCGACGAGCGCGTCTTCCTATTTGGGATCCATGTTGGCTCCGACAGAGACCTGTTTGGAATCGTCTCCTTCCTTGAAGCTGACTTTCTTGGTCTCTATCGCCGCCTTGAAGGAATTTTTATGTTCGGAGATCTGCTTCTTGGTGGTCTGCATTTCAGTCGGATCAACCGCGGCTCTGTAGCCTTTCAGCTCCTCTCCAGATATCACAGACTCTGCGAAGGCGGCTTCGCCCAACTCGCACTCATGAGCCTTTTTGTAGTCTCCAGATATGGTAATCATTCCATTGGGACCCGGAATCTTGAGCTTGTTGTAGATGTAGCACGCTCTTGCGTGAAACTTGTGGTAGGTGGGCCTGCCGAAGATGACGTGGTAGGAGCTCTTGAAGGGCACAACTTCAAACGTGATCTTTTCTTCGTGGAAATTGTGAACATCGCCGAAGGCCAAGGGAAGTGTGATGCTGCCGAGGGAATTCGCCTTTTTACCCGGAACCACGCCATGAAACTCAGTGTTGCTGTGTTTGAGCTGTTCCTTGGTAAGGTTCATCCGCTCCAGAGTCTCCAAGTACATGATGTTCAAGCTGGCTCCGCCATCCATGAGGCACTTGGAGAAGTCATACCCGTCTATGCGGGGACTTACAACCAAGGCGTAGCGCTCTTTTGGCACAATGGTAGGATGATCCACCCTATCAAATGTGCACGGGACTTCCGACCACCTGACATACTGCGGCATAGTCGGAACTGTGGCGTTCAGGATCCGGATAGCTGACTTGGTAGCGCGGACTGTTGGGGTTCCGAGGAAGGTGTGGTACGCGCCCACACTCTTTTTCTCAAAGGGGTTGGATTTACCTGCGGAACCTGCCTTGGGATCCGGCGAGTTATCATCCTCGTCCATCGCCTCGGAACTATCCTCCTCTTTGTCCTTGTTCTCGCCCTTGCCTCCTTTGCCGCGTGGGCGGTGCTTCCGGGCTCGCTTGTATCCTGCTTCTGGGTCGTTTTTCAGATCATTGACCCACTTGCAATTGCGGTTAGTGTGAGTGGACTTCCCCGTAGCCGGATCCAGGTGAGCCAGGCAGGGCATGTCTCTGTACTCCTCATAGGTTTGCGGGGCGCGGGATCCGGCGGCTGTGACTTCAGTGCTATGCTGCTGGCCCCTGCCGGCTCCGCCTCCACGGCCGCGTCCTCTTCTGCCTCCTTGACCTCCGCGTTGGAACGCTATGGCGACCATCTCGGATCCGCCACTCTTCTGGTCATCAGAGGGGTTCTTCCGCTTGTGGCCGCTGCTGTTACCGTTATCACGGTTCTTCTTCTGTTGGTGTAGGGGGATTGCTGTAGCTGCGAGATCTCCGCCTGCGTCGTCGTCGGCGGCAGTATGATCACTGGCGATGGAGATCATGTCATCCAAAGTCAGTTTATTTGCGTTAGCCAAACATGTGAGCTTATGCCTCAGCAATCCTCCTCTCTGCAGTCCACCAATAAAGGCGTACATAGCAGTGGTGTGTGATACGTCTCCGATGTATCGATAATTTCTTATGTTCCATGCCACATTATTGATGATATCTACATGTTTTATGCACACTTTATATCGTTTTCATGCGTTTTCCGGAACTAACCTATTGACGAGATGCCGAAGGGCCAGTTGCTATTTTCTGCTGTTTTTGGTTTCAGAAATCCTAGTAAGGAAATATTCTCGGAATCGGACAAAATCAACGCCGAAGATCTTAGAATTCCCGGAAGCTTCCAGAGCACCGAAGAAGGGCCAGAGGGGAGCCAGGGGGCCCCACCCCACAGGGCGGCGCGGCCAAGGGGGGGCGCCCCCTAGTGTGTGGGCCCCCTGTGGCCCCTCCGACTCCGACTCTTCGCCTATTTAGTCGTCCCTGACCTAAAACCTCGCCCCCGTTTCAACGAAGCCAGAGAAAACCATCCAGAGCCGCCGCCATCGCGAAATCCAATTCGGGGGACAGAAGTCTCTGTTCCGACACCCTGCCGGGACGGGGAATTGCCCCCGGAGTCATCTCCACCGCCGTCTCCACCGCCATCTTCACCGCCATCGCTGTCTCCATGATGAGGAGGGAGTAATTCACCCCCGGGGCTGAGGGCTCCGCTGTAGCTATGTGGTTCATGGTGGAAGTTTCAGTTTTGGAAAAATATCCTCAATCTCATATGAGAAAATTAATTGTTGCTAAATGCTTATGCATAAAAGAGGAGTCCATTATCTGTTGTCTATGTTGTCCCGGTATGGATGTCTAAGTTGAGAATAATCAATAGCGAGAAATCCGATGCGAGCTTTCTCCTTAGACCTTTGTACAGGCGGCATAGAGGTACCCCTTTGTGACACTTGGTTAAAACATATGCATTGCAATGATAATCCAGGTAATCCGAGCTAATTAGGACAAGGTGCGGGCACTATTAGTATACTATGCTTGAGGCTTGCAACTTGTAGGATATAATTTACATGATACATATGCTTTATTACTACCGTTGACAAAATTGTTTCTTGTTTTCAAAACCAAAGCTCTAGCACAAATATAGCAATCGATGCTTCCCTCTGCGAAGGGCCTTTCTTTTACTTTTATGTTGAGTCAGTTCACCTATTTCTCTCCATCTAAAAGAAGCAAACACTTGTGTGAACTGTGCATTGATTCCTACATACTTGCATATTACACTTATTATATTACTTTATGTTGACAATATCCATGAGATATACATGTTACAAGTTGAAAGAAACCGTTGAAACTTAATCTTCCTTTGTGTTGCTTCAATGCCTCTACTATGAATTTATTGCTTTATGAGTTAACTCTTATGCAAGACTTATTGATGCTTGTCTTGAAGTACTATTCATGAAAAGTCTTTGCTATATGATTCATTTGTTTACTCATGACATTTACCATTGTTTGGATCGCTACATTCATTACATGTGCTTACAATAGTATGATCAAGGTTATGATGGCATGTCACTCCAGAAATTATCTTTGTTATCGTTTACCTGCTCGGGACGAGCAGAAACTAAGCTTGGGGATGCTGATACGTCTCCGACGTATCGATAATTTCTTATGTTCCATGCCACATTATTGATGATATCTACATGTTTTATGCACACTTTATATCGTTTTCATGCGTTTTCCGGAACTAACCTATTGACGAGATGCCGAAGGGCCAGTTGTTGTTTTCTGCTGTTTTTGGTTTCAGAAATCCTAGTAAGGAAATATTCTCGGAATCGGACGAAATCAACGCCGAAGATCTTAGAATTCCCGGAAGCTTCCAGAGCACCGAAGAAGGGCCAGAGGGGAGCCAGGGGGGCCCCACCCCACAAGGCAGCGCGGCCAAGGGGGGGCGTCCCCTAGTGTGTGGCCCCCCTGTGGCCCCTCCGACTCCGACTCTTCGCCTATTTAGTCGTCCCTGACCTAAAACCTCGCGCCCGTTTCGACGAAGCCAGAGAAAACCATCCAGAGCCGCCGCCATCGCGAAATCCAATTCGGGGGACAGAAGTCTCTGTTCCGGCACCCTGCCTGGACGGGGAATTGCCCCCGGAGTCATCTCCACCACCGTCTCCACCGCCATCTTCACCGCCATCGCTGTCTCCATGATGAGGAGGGAGTAATTCACCCCCGGGGCTGAGGGCTCCGCTGTAGCTATGTGGTTCATCTCTCTCTCTCTTTGTGATCTAGTTGAATATCATCTATGTGCTACTCTAGTGATGTTATTAAAGTAGTCTATTCCTCCTCCATGATGTAATGTTGGCAGTGTGTGCATCATGAAGTACTTGGTATATGCTATGATTGTGATCTCTTATAGATTATGAAGTTAACTATTACTATGATGGTATTGATGTGATCTATTCCTCCTTTCATAGTGTGACGGTAACAGTGTGCATGCTATGTTAGTACTTGGTTTGGTTGTGTTGATCTATCTTGCACTCTAAGGTTATTTAAATATGAACATTGAATATTGTGGAGCTTGTTAACTTCGGCATTGAGGGTTCGTGTAATCCTACACAATTAGTGGTGTTCATCATCCAACAAGAGGGTGTAGAGTAGTCCTATTATGTGATCATCGTTGAGAGTGTCCACTAGTGAAAGCAGGATCCCTGGGCCTTGCTTCCAAGCATCGAATCTCCGTTTGTTTACTATTTTGTTGCATGTTTACTCGCTGCCATATTTTATTCAGATTGCTATTACCACTCATACTCATCCATATTACTTGCATCTCACTATCTCTTCGCCGAACTAGTGCACCTATACATCTGACAAGTGTATTAGGTGTGTTGGGGACACAAGAGACTTCTTGCTTTGTGGTTGCAGGGTTGCTTGAGAGGGATATCTTTGACCTCTTCCTCCCTGAGATCGATAAACCTTGGGTGATCCACTTAAGGGAAACTTGCTGCTGTTCTACAACCCTCTGCTCTTGGAGGCCCAACACTGTCTACAAGAATAGAAGCTCCCGTAGACATCAGTGTGGTCAACATTTTCGCACTCGTTCCTGCATGCCAACCATCGCGTGAGGAAGTGTCTTGAGGTTTCTCCCTTCTTCTGAATACACGCTTGTAGGTCGCTTGCTGTGGCAGGTCTTTTGTAGGTGCCCCTGAAGTGTTTTTCGAAGGCCGTCTTCAGGTCAAACCAGCAAAAGATGGAGTTCTTCTCGAGGTCGCTGAGCCAGATCCGGGCTGGACCTACAAGGTACAACTGAAGCATGCGGCAGGCGATTTTAGGGGTTCCTCCGACAAAGGTTACTGCATTGTAGTAATCCTCAATCCAGGTATCCGGCCTCTCCGTGCCATCATAGTGCTTCAGGTTTCCAGGTAGCTTGAGGTTCATCCTTGGCTTTGGTTCCTCTCGAATCATCCTACCAAAGCACTTCGGGCCGATGTAGTCAGTTCTGTATTCGTTGAGGCATTCCCGCGCGTCACGCGAGCCGTGGCGGGGGGATTTGGAGCGCGAGCGAGATTTCCGGCCACCACCTCCGCCTCCACCTCCGCCTCCACCGCTAGGTGGTGGTGAGGGAGACCAGCGAGGGGGCCGATCCGACCTTTTGCTTCCGCCATCCGACTCTCCTCACTCTTCACGGTGCTGGCTCCGGCTTCGATGACTGCCCTCGCCGTGGCGCTGGCTACCATGGCCGTTCCGGCTCCTGCGGGGCTCCGGGTCGCGTTCTTCGTTCCGACTCCTCCTGGGCTCGGGCTCGCGATCGTTGATCTGGCTCCGGTGGGGTTCCGGCGTTCGCTCTCTGTTCCTGTTTCTTGAGGGCAGCACGCTGTCGCGGATGTTGATTCTGCCAGGCCCATGGGGCCTGGTGTTTCCGGCTGGACTACGGCGGCGAGGGGGACGCGGGTATCCGTTAGGCGGAGGAGAGGGGTTGCGGTACTTGTCCCTACCAGAGTACATTGCATCCTTTCCCTTTCTTGGATCTGACGGGGGCGTCTTTGATGGTACCGGGATTGGATTTGGGTGTTCTCTGATTTTCCTTCTGCGTTCCGAGGATCCGGTTCGCGATTCGTCATCTCGATGGCGATTGTCGTAGGCGTCCTTCTGCGCAGTGGTGACGCAATGCTCTGTGTTAGATTCCAATTTGCGCGAAGTGTCTGCCTTGCTCTGCTGCTTCATTGCTGAAGTGACGAGCGTACGGACGTAGTTGATGTCGATCTCCTCGTCCTTTTTCTTCAAGATCTCCGCAGCCTTCTTCATATTGTCCTTCGGAGTGTCGTATGGCTGCTGCTCGGTCGGAGTTGCGAAGGTGATCTTACGGGGAGCTATCAATTCTCGCCGGATTTTTTCGACCTCCTGATGAGCCTCAACGATCTTGTCCTCCCAATGCTTCCGGAGTTCCTTGACCTTCGCCAATCCTTCGTCTACCTCCTGCTTGCGCTGGATGAAGCCTTCGACGAAAACCGCGGCTTCCTTCCTCTCGTCGAGCATTGCGGCTGCTGTTCCGGCGAATTTCTTGGCTGTGGCTAGCATCTCCAGTCTTTTTGCTTCTAGAGCTTCCGCGTCTTCGGGAGTAATGGGTTTGTTGAGGATATCTGAGCGGTAGATTGCATCCATGCCTGCTTGTTCAACCATCTCCTCAGGGGACAGGAATTCCCTATGCGGCCGTTCCCGCGACATTGGAGATCCTTGACGGGATGGCTGGGGGTCGGATTGGGTGTTTTCATCCCCTGATTCATGTTGATCCAGCGCAGCCACGGTCGCGAGTACCTCTTTTGGCTGGGCGGATTCAACCTCAGGTTGGTCACCGTACCCGTATTCCCCTAGCTTGCGGTTGAACTCTTCAGTATCCATGGAGGGGGTATCCCCGGAAATTGGGCTTAGGTTACCCAAAATCGACTCTTCAGCCGGATTTCCGCTTTCTCCGACAGGCTCGTCCTGATCCGGAGCAGCATTGTTTTCCGGTACCTCGACCTGCTCGGGACCGGCTCCGGCTTCTTGAGGGGCGGTTCCGGCGGTATGGGCCAAGAAGTGTACGAAGTGACACCTCTGCTTCTCTAACACCTGGGAGACCCAGGCGGATCTGCATTGGTCTTCCACCGTTATTTCCTGCTCAGGGGCGGATTGGGTGGGTTTTGAAATTTCCAGATCCAAGGCGGAATCTTCCTTGGGAAGCTCCTGCATCTCAGATCGGATCTTCGCGACTGCGTCCCAGCTCCAACAAGGTCGTGGCGTCTGCATTTACCAGTGGGTTTCCGTCGGAATCGACGGTTTCCCCGATGAAGATGTGTATGCCGCCAACTGGGACGATGGAGAGCTTGACGGGGTTTGTCTTAGCCGGAATCCAGCACTCATCCGGAGGGACGAACGGCAGATTTCCGGCGTAAAGGACGCGCCCCACAGCGATGGTGTCGTCGTAGCTTCCCATGGCGGAACCCTCCCGGTTCCGGCCTCCAGACGTCGCAGGCCCCACGGTGGGCGCTGATACGTCTCCGACGTATCGATAATTTCTTATGTTCCATGCCACATTATTGATGATATCTACATGTTTTATGCATACTTTATGTCATATTTATGCATTTTCCGGCACTAACCTATTAACGAGATGCCGAAGAGCCGATTCTTTGTTTCTCATTGTTTTTGGTTTCGGAAATCCTAGTAAGGAAATATTCTCGGAATTGGACGAAATCAACGCCCAGGGGCTTATTTTCACACGAAGCTTCCAGAAGACCGGAGAGCTAACGAAGTGGGGCCACGAGGTGGCCAGACAACAGGGCGGCGCGGCCCAGGAGCTGGCCACGCGGCCCTGGCATCTGGGCCCCTCGCGTCGCCCCTTGACCTATCTCCTCCGCCTACTTATAGCCTTCATCGCGAAACCCCCAGTACCGAGAGCCACGATACGGAAAACCTTCCAGAGATGCCGCCGCCGCCAATCCCATCTCGGGGGATTCAGGAGATCGCCTCCGGCACCCTGCCGGAGAGGGGATTCATCTCCCGGAGGATTCTACACCGCCATGGTCGCCTCCGGAGTGATGAGTGAGTAGTCTACCCCTGGACTATGGGTCTATAGCAGTAGCTAGATGGTTGTCTTCTCCTTATGTGCTTCATTGTCGGATCTTGTGAGCTGCCGAACATGATCAAGATCATCTATCTGTAATGCTATATGTTGTGTTTGTTGGGATCCGATGAATAGAGAATACTATGTTATGTTGATTATCAATTTATATCTATGTGTTGTTTATGATCTTGCATGCTCTCCGTTATTAGTAGAGGCTCTGGCCAAGTTTTTACTCTTAACTCCAAGAGGGAGTATTTATGCTCGATAGTGGGTTTATGTCTCCGTGAATCTGGGGGAGTGACAGAAACCTCTAAGGTTATGGATGTACTGTTGCCACTAGGGATAAAACATTGATGCTATGTCCGAGGATGTAGTTATTGATTACATTACGCACCATACTTAATGCAATTGTCTGTTGTCTGCAACTTAATACCGGAAGGGGTTCGGATGATAACCTGAAGGTGGACTTTTTAGGCATAGATGCATGCTGGATAGCGGTCTATGTACTTTGTCGTAATGCCCAATTAAATCTCACTATACTCATCATATCATGTATGTGCATGGTCATGCCCACTCTATTTGTCAATTGCCCAACTGTAATTTGTTCACCCAACATGCTATTTATCTTATGGGAGAGACACCTCTAGTGAACTGTGGACCCGGTCCATTCTTTAACATCGATACAATCTACTGCAATACTTGTTCTACTGTTTTCTGCAAACAATCATCATCCACACTATACATCTAATCCTTTGTTACAGCAAGCCGGTGAGATTGACAACCTCACTGTTTCGTTGGGGCAAAGTACTTTGGTTGTGTTGTGCAGGTTCCACGTTGGCGCCGGAATCCCTGGTGTTGCGCCGCACTACATCTCGCCGCCATCAACCTTCAACGTGCTTCTTGGCTCCTACTGGTTCGATAAACCTTGGTTTCATACTGAGGGAAAACTTGCCGCTGTACGCATCACACCTTCCTCTTGGGTTCCCAACGGACGCGTGATGTACGCGTATCAAGCAGATTTTCTGGCGCCGTTGCCGGGGAGATCAAGACACGCTGCAAGGGGAGTTTCCACATCCCAATCTCTTTACTTTGTTTTTGTCTTGCATTATTTTATTTACTACTTTGTTTGCTGCATTAAATCAAAACACAAAAAAATTAGTTGCTAGTTTTACTTTACTTGCTATCTTGTTTGCTATATCAAAAACACAAAAAAAATTAGTTACTTGCATTTACTTTATCTAGTTTGCTTTATTTACTATTGCTAAAATGGGTACTCCTGAAAATACTAAGTTGTGTGACTTCACAACCACAAATAATAATGATTTCTTATGCACACCTATTGCTCCACCTGCTACTACTGCAGAATTCTTTGAAATTAAACCTGCTTTACTAAATCTTGTTATGCGAGAGCAATTTTCTGGTGTTAGTTCTGATGATGCTGCTGCCCATCTCAATAACTTTGTTGAATTATGTGAAATGCAAAAGTATAAGGATGTAGATGGTGACATTATAAAATTAAAATTGTTCCCTTTCTCATTAAGAGGAAGAGCTAAAGATTGGTTGCTATCTCTGCCTAAGAATAGTATTGATTCATGGACTAAATGCAAGGATGCTTTTATTGGTAGATATTATCCCCCTGCTAAAATTATATCTTTGAGGAGTAGCATAATGAATTTTAAACAATTGGATAATGAGCATGTTGCACAAGCATGGGAAAGAATGAAATCTTTGGTTAAAAATTGCCCAACCCATGGACTGACTACTTGGATGATCATCCAAACCTTTTATGCAGGACTGAATTTTTCTTCGCGGAACCTATTGGATTCAGCTGCTGGAGGTACCTTTATGTCCATCACTCTTGGTGAAGCAACAAAGCTTCTTGATAATATGATGATTAATTACTCTGTATGGCACACGGAAAGAGCTCCACAAGGTAAGAAGGTAAATTCTGTCGAAGAAACCTCTTCCTTGAGTGATAAGATTGATGCTATTATGTCTATGCTTGTGAATGATAGGACTAATTTTGATCCTAATAATGTTCTGTTAGCTTCATTGGTTGCTCAAGAAGAACATGTTGATGTAAACTACATTAAAAATAATAATTTCAACAACAATGCTTACCGGAACAATTCTAGTAACAACTATAGGCCATATCCTTATAATAATGGCAACGGCTATAGTAATTCTTATGGGAATTCTTACAACAATAATAGGAATTCACCCCCTGGACTTGAAGCCATGCTTAAAGAATTTATTAGTACACAAACTGCTTTTAACAAATCTGTTGAAGAAAAGCTTGGGAAAATTGATATACTTGCTTCTAAAGTCGATAGTCTTGCTGCTGATGTTGATCTTTTGAAATCAAAAGTTATGCCTAATGAAAATCATAATAATAAGATTGTTACTACAGCAAATGCCATCCAAGTTAGAATTAATGAGAATATAAGATTGATGGCCGAATTGCGTGCTAGGTGGGAAAAAGAAGAAAATGAGAAAGAAGATAATATAGCTAAAGTTTAGACTATTACCACCACTAGCAATGCTAATACTACACATGTTGCTGCACCTCCTATTAATAATAGTAAAAGAATTGGTGTTAGCAATGTTTCCACTTCAAATGCAAAGCGCGAAAAACTGCCTGAAACTGCTAAAACTGCTGAAACTGCTTGTGATAAAGCTGCTGAATTTTTTTCCAACATTGGGGATGATGATCCCATTGCTTTAGATTATAATGGTTTGGATTTTGATGATTGTCACATCTCTGAAGTTATAAAGTTCTTACAAAAACTTGCTAAGAGTCCTAATGCTAGTGCTATAAACTTGGCTTTCACGAAACATATTACAAATGCTCTCATAAAAGCTAGAGAAGAGAAACTAGAACGCGAAGCTTCTATTCCTAGGAAGCTAGAGGATGGTTGGGAGCCCATCATTAAGATGAAGGTCAATGACTTTGATTGTAATGCTTTGTGTGATCTTGGTGCAAGTATTTCCGTTATGCCTAAGAAAATCTATAATATGCTTGACTTGCCACCATTGAAAAATTGTTATTTGGATGTTAATCTTGCTGATCATTCTACAAAGAAACCTTTGGGGAGAGTTGATAATGTTCGCATTACCGTTAACAATAACCTTGTCCCCGTTGATTTTGTTGTCTTGGATATTGAATGCAATGCATCTTGTCCCATTATATTGGGAAGACCTTTTCTTCGAACTGTTGGTGCTATCATTGATATGAAGGAAGGTAATATTAAATATCAATTTCCTCTCAAGAAAGGTATGGAACACTTCCCTAGAAAGAGAATGAAGTTACCTTTTGATTCTATTATTAGAACAAATTATGATGTTGACACTTCGTCTCTTGATAATACTTGATATACACTTTCTGCGCCTAGCTGAAAGGCGTTAAAGAAAAGCGCTTATGGGAGACAACCCATGTTTTTACTACAGTACTTTTATTTTATATTTGAGTCTTGGAAGTTGTTACTACCGTATCAACCTCTCCTTATCTTAGTTTTGTGCATTGTTGTGCCAAGTAAAGTCGTTGATAGTAAGGTTCATACTAGATTTGGATTACTGCGCAGAAACAGATTTCTTTGCTGTCACGAATCTGGGCCAAATTCTCTGTAGGTAACTCAGAAAATTATGAAAATTTACGTGAGTGATCCTCAGATATGTACGCAACTTTCATTCAATTTGAGCATTTTCATTTGAGCAAGTCTGGTGCCTCAATAAAATTCGTCTTTACGAACTGTTCTGTTTTGAGAGATTCTGCCTTTTATTTCGCATTGCCTGTTTTGCTATGCTTGATGGATTTTTCGATTCCATTGACTTTCAGTAGCTTTGTGCAATATCCAGAAGTGTAAAGAATGATTATGTCACCTCTGAACATGTATATTTTGATTGTGCACTAACTCTCTAATGAGTTGTTTTGAGTTTGGTGTGGAGGAAGTTTTCAAGGATCAAGAGAGGGAGATGATACAACATGATCAAGGAGAGTTAAAGCTCTAAGCTTGGGGATGCCCCGGTGGTTCACCCCTGCATATATCAAGAAGACTCAAGCGTCTAAGCTTGGGGATGCCCAAGGCATCCCCTTCTTCATCGACAACATTATCAGGTTCCTCCCCTGAAACTATATTTTTATTCCATCACATCTTATGTGCTTTGCTTGGAGCGTCGGTTTGTTTTTGTTTTTGTTTTGTTTGAATAAAATGGATCCTAGCATTCATTGTGTGGGAGAGAGACACGCTCCGCTGTTGCATATGGACAAATATGTCCTTAGGCTTTACTCATAGTATTCATGGCGAAGTTTCTTCTTCGTTAAATTGTTATATGGTTGGAATTGGAAAATGATACATGTAGTAATTTGCTAAAATGTCTTGGATAATGTGATACTTGGCAATTGTTGTGCTCATGTTTAAGCTCTTGCATCATATACTTTGCACCCATTAATGAAGAAATACATAGAGCATGCTAAAATTTGGTTTGCATAATTGGTTTCTCTAAGGTCTAGATAATTTCTAGTAAAGAGTTTGAACAACAAGGAAGACGGTGTAGAGTCTTATAATGTTTACAATATGTCTTTTATGTGAGTTTTGCTGCACCGCTTCATCCTTGTGTTTGTTTCAAATAAGCCTTGCTAGCCTAAACCTTGTATCGAGAGGGAATACTTCTCATGCATCCAAAATCCTTGAGCCAACCACTATGCCATTTGTGTCCACCATACCTACCTACTACATGGTATTTCTCCGCCATTCCAAAGTAAATTGCTTGAGTGCTACCTTTAAAATTTCCATTCTTCACCTTTACAATATATAGCTCATGGGACAAATAGCCTAAAAACTATTGTGGTATTGAATATGTACTTATGCACTTTATCTCTTATTAAGTTGCTTGTTGTGCGATAACCATGTTCCTGGGGACACCATCAACTACTCTTTGTTGAATATCATGTGAGTTGCTATGCATGTTCGTCTTGTCTGAAGTAAGGGAGATTTACCACCAAAATGGTTAGAGCATTGCATAATGTTAGAGAAGACCATTGGGCCGCTGACTAAAGCCATGATCCATGGTGGAAATTTCAGTTTTGGACAAATATCCTCAATCTCATATGAGAAAATTAATTGTTGCTACATGCTTATGCATAAAAGAGGAGTCCATTATCTGTTGTCTATGTTGTCCCGGTATGGATGTCTAAGTTGAGAATAATCAATAGCGAGAAATCCGATGCGAGCTTTCTCCTTAGACCTTTGTACAAGCGGCATAGAGGTACCCCTTTGTGACACTTGGTTAAAACATGTGCATTGCGATGATAATCCAGGTAATCCGAGCTAATTAGGACAAGGTGCGGGCACTATTAGTATACTATGCATGAGGCTTGCAACTTGTAGGATATAATTTACATAACACATATGCTTTATTACTACCATTGACAAAATTGTTTCTTGTTTTCAAAATCAAAGCTCTAGCACAAATATAGCAATCAATGCTTCCCTCTGCGAAGGGCCTTTCTTTTACTTTTATGTTGAGTCAGTTCACCTATTTCCTCCCACCTTAAGAAGCAAACACTTGTGTGAACTGTGCATTGATTCCTACATACTTGCATATTGCACTTGTTATATTACTCTATGTTGACAATATCCATGAGATATACATGTTATAAGTTGAAAGCAGCCGCTGAAACTTAATCTTCCTTTGTGTTGCTTCAATACCTCTACTTTGAATTATTGCTTTATGAGTTAACTCTTATGCAAGACTTATTGATGCTTGTCTTGAAGTACTATTTATGAAAAGTCTTTGCTATATGATTCATTTGTTTACTCATGTCATTTACATTGTTTTGATCGCTGCATTCACTACATATGCTTACAATAGTATGATCAAGGTTATGATGGCATGTCACTCCAGAAATTATCTTTGTTATCGTTTACCTGCTCGGGATGAGCAGAAACTAAGCTTGGGGATGCTGATACGTCTCCGACGTATCGATAATTTCTTATGTTCCATGCCACATTATTGATGATATCTACATGTTTTATGCATACTTTATGTCATATTTATGCATTTTCCGGCACTAACCTATTAACGAGATGCCGAAGAGCCAGTTGCTGTTTTCTGCTGTTTTTGGTTTCAGAAATCCTAGTAAGGAAATATTCTCGGAATTGGACGAAATCAACGCCCAGGGGCCTATTTTCACACGAAGCTTCCAGAAGACCGGAGAGCTAACGAAGTGGGGCCACGAGGTGGCCAGACAACAGGGCGGCGCGGCCCAGGAGCTGGCCGCGCAGCCCTGGCGTCTGGGCCCCTCGCGTCGCCCCTTGACCTATCTCCTCCGCCTACTTATAGCCTTCGTCGCGAAACCCCCAGTACCGAGAGCCACGATACGGAAAACCTTCCAGAGACGCCGCCGCCACCAATCCCATCTCGGGGGATTCAGGAGATCGCCTCCGGCACCCTGCCGGAGAGGGGATTCATCTCCCGGAGGATTCTACACCGCCATGGTCGCCTCCGGAGTGATGAGTGAGTAGTCTACCCCTGGACTATGGGTCCATAGCAGTAGCTAGATGGTTGTCTTCTCCTTATGTGCTTCATTGTCGGATCTTGTGAGCTGCCGAACATGATCAAGATCATCTATCTGTAATGCTATATGTTGTGTTTGTTGGGATCCGATGAATAGAGAATACTATGTTATGTTGATTATCAATTTATATCTATGTGTTGTTTATGATCTTGCATGCTCTCCGTTATTAGTAGAGGCTCCGGCCAAGTTTTTACTCTTAACTCCAAGAGGGAGTATTTATGCTCGATAATGGGTTCATGTCTCCGTGAATCTGGGGGAGTGACAGAAACCTCTAAGGTTATGGATGTACTGTTGCCACTAGGGATAAAACATTGATGCTATGTCCGAGGATGTAGTTATTGATTACATTACGCACCATACTTAATGCAATTGTCTGTTGTTTGCAACTTAATACTGGAAGGGGTTCGGATTTTAACCTGAAGGTGGACTTTTTAGGCATAGATGCATGCTGGATAGCGGTCTATGTACTTTGTCGTAATGCCCAATTAAATCTCACTATACTCATCATATCATGTATGTGCATGGTCATGCCCTCTCTATTTGTCAATTGCCCAACTGTAATTTATTCACCCAACATGCTATTTATCTTATGGGAGAGACACCTCTAGTGAACTGTGGACCCCAGTCCATTCTTTAACATCGATACAATCTACTGCAATACTTGTTCTATTGTTTTCTGCAAACAATCATCATCCACACTATACATCTAATCCTTTGTTACAGCAAGCCGGTGAGATTGACAACCTCACTGTTTTGTTGGGGCAAAGTACTTTGGTTGTGTTGTGCAGGTTCCACGTTGGCACCGGAATCCCTGGTGTTGCGCCGCACTACATCTCGCCGCCATCAACCTTCAACGTGCTTCTTGGCTTCGATAAACCTTGGTTTCATACTGAGGGAAAACTTGCCGATGTACGCATCACACCTTCCTCTTGGGGTTCCCAACGGACGTGTGCTGTACACGTATCAGGCGCCAACTGTCGTTGCCTAATCGACGGTACCTCGGAGGAGGGATCCTCACAAGGGGGAGAAGAAGTAGGAGCCATAGGGCGGAGTGCACACGGGACGGTGGTACGCGATTTACCCAGCTTCGGAACACCTGCACGATGACAGGGCCTACTGCTGCTTGTCTGGAATTATCTGGGCGCTTTCGCGATGTTACAATGAGTTGTGGTTGTGCCTCTAGGGCTCCCGGGATCCGGCTTATAAAGGCGCACGGATCTAGGGTTTACACGGAGAGTCCTAGCCGGATACAGGTTGCCTAACTACGGTACAATGTCTTGCCGTGCACGTCAAGGATCCGCCTTCCTCTGTACGTCGTACCGGATCCGGGTTCCTCATGGGCCTTCATGGATCCGGGTTCCTCCTGAGGTCGGTCGGATCCGGCTCCCTTCTCCTGGGCCGGACTTCATCCTTCAGGATCAACAGCAACTGGGCCGCCCGATGGGCCACATGCCTCATCACCATCTGTGGGCCACCCGGGCTTGCCGGATCTAGGCACTGTCGATGGTACACCCATGAAGTATACCCACAACACGCCCCATTGCTCGCCTCCGGCGAGCACATCTAGCATACCCCGTAGCAATCCCAGGGCATGAGTGATGCTTGAACCAAAGAAGCCCTTGATTCGGGTGTAGGTCGGCCTGGGTTCGCTCGTTCCCCCTCGTCGCTCCCGTGGGCGACGGGAGGGAACCCTAGCCGCCACCGGCCTAGACCCCTCCGCCTGCTCCTCCCTCCCCTCGCCGCCGCCGGAGGGCGTCGCTAGGCAGCGGGGACTCCTCTCCCCCTCGCGCGGAAGACTTGGCGCGTGCCGACGAGGCCGATGAGGGCAGCACACTTGACGAGGGGCGCGGCTGCCTCAGCAGTGGCGTGGCAGCTTCGTGGCGTGGCGGCGTCCCCGTGCTGGAGGCGGCGGCTGCCCTCGGGCGGCCACCAAGTCCGGCGGCGGGCGGCGCGGACAAGCTGTATTCTCGGTGGCCAGCGACGGCGACGGCGCTGGGGATGGCGGCAAGGGCGCTGGCGGCAGGTGGTGCTAGGTGGCCGGAGATGGCGCCATGGCGGCGCGGGCTTGCTGGCTCGGGTCTGGGCCCTTTGGGCCTGATCTGTGTTTGGTGGGCCCCGGCCGTCTCTTGCGCCTGGGTGCGGCCAGGCACCTCCTCCTTGTCTGTCCTCCTCGGCTCCGAGCGCATGGTGCTGGTGCTCTGGCCGGGTTGAGCGGAACCCTACACCATCTTGGCGTGGCTGCTCGTGGCGTACGTGCGGCGCTGGCGACAAGGTGGACGGTGCTGGGTGGCCGGCGATGCTCTCTGAGGTGGATGTGTGCAGTCCCGCAGCGACCCACCCCATGGTGACACCTGCGCCGCTTGCGGCTCGGTAGTGCCCCTCTTAGGCGGCCTGTCCCTTTGTGGGCATGGCTGCCCCCGACCTGGCACGCTGGACGTGCTGCCGGCGGGTTGCGCTGCCAAGGCTAGCGCTTTGAGAGAAAAAGGTCAACACAGTAGGTCTTGGCGAAGAATGGACAGTGCCTGCAGTGATGAGGAACCATGCTCTAGGCGAAAGCCCTGCCTTTCGGGGCCGGTGACGGCGACGCCTGAAGGCGCCGTTTTCCTCTTGTGGCGTCACCGAGGAGTTTCGGTACCTCCCTTGCCTAGGGTCTCATGTTCCGGGTGAAAACCTCAGATTTGGCTAGCCAAATCGGGCGACGACGGCGTCTTGGACGTCGTACCCTCCTTGGAGGCGTTGTCTTGGAAACTTGAGTTCGGGCCGTATTTCTTCCTCGTGGATCTCAGCGCTGACCACATGGGAGGTGTCTTGCGATGCAGGTAGCGCGCCGGCCTCTCGAGTAGTATCGCGGTGGCTTGCGCGACGAGGATCTTCCTCGAACAGCTTGAGCATGCCTCTGGATGAGCAGTGGTGGGTTGGCCTCTGTGTTTGTTGGCGGGCTGCTGAAGACTGCACACTTGCACGTCTGTCGAGGTTGCCGGGAGCGGCCGCCGATGGCGTTCCTTGGATTTGGGTCGAGGCCGGAGCAGCATTGCTCCCAGCTGAGCCGTGGTGGGCTCGCGGGATTCAGGTGGTACGCGTCTTGGCTGCGGCTGGCAGGCTCTTGGTAATTTCGACGATGCACAAGCACTGCGACTTTCATCGGCAAGGGTTATGTCTTGCGGAGGAGTTCACTTTGCAGCGTCCTTGAGGAGCACTCGATGGATTTCGGCCTTTTTGTCATAGTCTAGTTTGAGTGTCGGGTGTGTACTGTGGGTGTTCGGCCTTTTCTTAGGCTTGTAATGTAAATTTTTTTTCTATTAATGAATCGAAACGCAAAGCTTTTTCGCGAAAAAAATCACAGGGCATGAGTCCATGCGGACCTTGGCTCTCCTCGTCGTCCATGGTCGCTAGGATGGACGCACCCAGGTGCTCTCCATCGACCTTGGCTTCAGTTTCGGTTTATCCAGCAAGAAATCTCTACCCGCTCGGTTGTTACTCCTCCCTTGAATCCAATCCACGTCAATACTAATAAGAGTATGCCATATCTTATTCCTCTCCTCTGGTCATTTACTGGTTCAAACTTCAGGAGTATGTAACTACGTTATGACCTCAGGATTGATATTCTGTTAGGTCAGGTTCGCGGATAGGCCTTGTCCGTGAGATGTTTTACATATAATATATTACTACTTGACCCTATACCAGAACAAGTTCATGAAAAGCTTATGTTCATTGTAATCTTGTGCAAAATATAGCGTATGTGCTATTTTGCAAATTTTAACCGTTCAATATAGCATATTTTAGTCCTTGGAACTCACAAATTTAAAACCGCCCTCCGACTAACAGTCGACCGATTAAATCAGTTAATAGGCCGATTTCCGATTAATCCCTAAACTCAAGCTGACCGAGTAGTTAACGATTACCGATTTCTTGAACATTGTGTAAAGGACAACACACGCTCAGAGGCAATGCATTAACCAAAATACTATCAAGACCAGAAGTTAACTCAAGATAAGCATACCAAATTCTCCATGACTCAACATATCTTCGGCAGCAGCCTCATACAAAATACCTTTGAAAACTGGAAAATGGGCCTAGCCCTAGTTCATCTCAGGTGCCCAGGTATAAACTAAGCTGATTATCTGAAGTTTCACATGATGGCCGGGCAATCTAAATATTGTGGGACATGGTTAATTTCTCGAACATGTCAACTAACACAACAGGTCTGGACTTTTCAAATGCACATATCCTTGGTTGCCAACACATCCTTCATTCTGTTCGAAGAGATGATAAATTCAACGCAAGCATCTTTGAGCATGCTGCAGTGATGGTGATCAGCCAGAGCCAATGTGGTCGCCACACTCAACATCAAGACTCTTGCAAAGAATGCCTTCGCACAACATCTTCATACTTTCCACTGCATACCTATCTGCAGCCACCAACAAGTGCTTGACCATTTCGTCGTACTCATCATCATCAAGATCATGGAAGGTTTGGGCTCCGCCGAAGATCAAATTCTTCGCTTGGCTTATTAATCAAAATAGGATTTGGACCGCCGACCGGTTGGCCAAGCGGGGTTGGCCAAATTGTGGCCTTTGCCCCCTTTGCAAGCGTTGCACGGAGTCGGTTGATCATCTTTTTGTGCATTGCCGGTTTACCATGAGGCTTTGGGAGAGGGTCAAGGAGTGGTTGGGTAACCCACACATTCACCCAAACAATTGGGGAGTGCTCTCCTTCCCGGAATGGTGGGGGTCGATGGCCACGGGTCAAAGCCGCGGAGGGGTGGCCTCGCTCTCTATGCTTATCATTTGGGAATTGTGGAATGAGAGAAACGATAGGATCTTCAAGAACAAGCATGCTCACGTGCAAGTTGTCTTCGATAGGGTTAGAAAGGAGGGTACTCTTTAGGTGTTAGCCGGTGCAAAAAAGTTGGGTCTTTTGATGCCGGGAGAGTGATGTTGTAATTTTTCTCGGCCTCTTTCCTTTATTGTAAAACTCCTTTCTTAATCAATGAAATGGGCAAAGCTTTTGCCCACGTTTCAAAAAAAAAAAAATCATCCATAGAAGGCAATTAATCTGTGTATATGAAGTGAAGCAACGCTTTGAAAACAGAAGGCTGGATGTCTTCAGTTGTTACGATTGGGCCGTTGAACTGCGCATTGAATATTGGGGATCGAAGTGCAGGAATGCCTCACCCACTAGTCGAAAACGAGGCTTTGGTTTTTGGCATTAGCACCGGTTATGCCACGAACGCAGACTAAAGGTACCTTTCACTGGTTCGAGAGGCCAGAGTTTTAGCACCGGTTCGTGCGGGACCTTTAGTAGGATCGGCGTCAGCCGCCAGAGTTTTAGTACCGGTTCGTGACACGAACCGGTACTAAAGGGTTTTCTGCTCCCCACGCACCTCCACCCCCCTGGATCGCCTTTTTTAGGTCTGCAAAATATAAAAGAAAATAACAAAAAAAATAAAAAATACTAATAGTTGTTATAGATTCTCAAAATTACACGCGAATTTACCAGGGTTTACCCGGTTAGCCAATTTTTAGATTCTCAAAATTTCAAATGAAAATATGAAAGCAGGAAGATTTTAGTTTTTCCCTGAAATTTAGTATTTTATATATTTTTATTTTTTAAAAATTAAAATTAATAATTGCATCCTGCATAAAGATTACTATTACTTTTAGAAAATTATAAGATTTTCAAATTTTCGGGTTTAGATTTGGCAAAAAAATATTAAAAATAATACAAATTTAAAAAAGTTAATTTTATTTATTTATTCAACATTATATTACATCATTACTTTTGTTTATTAAAAGAATTATTTGGAATTTAAATAATAAAGTGTGATAGCGACCAACATGTTAATAGGATATTAACAACATGCGCACGAAGCACTTGTAAGCGAGATGGGAAGGAACTCGAAAGTTAAGCGTGCTAGTATTGGAGTAGTGAGAGGATGGGTGACCGACCGAGAAGTTTGACCACAGGTAAGTAATTTAACTAGAGATTAAGCCCCTTTGGAACTGGTACAAAAACCGTTTTTCTACTAGTGACTTTTAACATTTACTAGCAAAAATACCCGTGCGTTGCACTGGGTTACAATAAACAATACAATGCTCATAGAACTTGAACCAACATGTTATTTTTTTAATTTTTTTTGATCTTTTAAATTATGTTAGCTTTCACATCACATTTAGTTTCCTTGTTATATAGTACAACAAAGCATTTATGCCAAAAAAAAGGAAAAGCTTTGCGCCTATTTTCTAATCTTTTTGTTTGTATCATGTTTATATAACAACACTGACTTAAATAATACTCCCTCTATTTCATTCTATAGTGCCTATAGTTTCTTAGCACGGAAATTAGCGCAAGTGTATTTTTTACACAACACCCCTTACTAAAATATTTGAGATCAACGCAAAATTTGGAAAATCCATATCTTCCTAACTTACCATAACAAATTTGGGAGCTGAACGATTTGGGAGCTGAACGGGGAGGGGGTAATTGAAAAAAAGCTAAGCAACAACCTTATATTCTGAAACAAATGCCAAAAATCTATAGGAACTATAGAAAGGAACGGAGGGAGTATAATGTTAGAACCAAGAAGGCAAAGTCCCGGGTCTTCTACGGTACATTCAAATATAGAAAGCACGTAGCTGAAAGGCGCCATCTGGGGATGCGATTGCCATCATAAAGAACCTGATGGATGTGCCCCCTGAAATTTGCATCTTACAAATTGAATCTGAACGAGTAAAGCTATGTAGAAAGTCACATTGAAATATTCAGCTGCATATGTTTCATACAAAATTTTGGATTTCTAATTTTGGCTGAGAAATCCAGTTGACCTATATAAGAAATCCTATTTACCCTTCCAATTTATATTTGCTGTACTATGTAAACATATGAACATTCAGAACTCTGAAGGTATTCTTTTGCAAGACGACTTGTAGCTTTGTGTGACCGTCTTCAGTTGTTTGTCCAGCATCCAGTTCTTGTTCTGTTTGTTTTTCTTAGACGTCCGTAAGAGCCACCTCGGGTAGCTAGTGCAGCTGTACACTTCTGACCATTGTCCTTTCAAGAATATATGTAGTCTGACATAGCAATTGGGCAATTCCAAAGTCCACAAACACCTAGCTAGCCAGTGGCATCCAGCACACAAATCTCGCACCTAACAAGGCCACAAATTCACCAGACAACTATGTTGATAAAAATCACAGAGTAGGAGGCAAAATTATCCAATCCATCACATGTACTCCTACTTGAAATCCCGACACTAATTTCTCAAGATATTAAGTAGTCTGCAACACCATCAGGCCCAGTCGATGGTGGATTGACGTTGTGGTGGCAGGACAAGCAGAGGGAGCTGGCCATCAATTCACATTAGATAGCTCCGCTCCATCTGAACTCAGCCTGTAGCCTGTACTGAATTTGTCCTGGCCGGAGAGCGCCTCAGCGCCAACACACGCGAAAACCACGGTCCAGATCTTGCAGCAAAAGCCATGCACTCACAGGAGCAGCATCGCTTGCGAGACCGCCGGCAGCTCCACACCGGCAACAACTTCGTCACCCCCAAGCTCGTCTGCCCCCTTCGCCGACCTAGGTCACCTCCACCACGCGCGTGTTGTGGCGGCGGCGGTTGAGCCCGCCGGCCGTCCTCTGACCTCGGCTCTCACAGAAGTCTTCGACATGGACTGCCTCCAACCTCCGCCGTGCTCCTCCACGCCTCCCTCCATCGCCAAGCTCGGTGCACGCGTGAGGCCGCTGGCCGCCTCCATCCCCGGGCCCTCAGCCTGCCTGGACTACTGGGCATCCCATAATGCCCCGGATGGACTCCGGCAGCACGAAATCGGGAAGGATTCGATTGGATCTGCTTGAGTGCGCGCCTGATTGGACGCGTCTCGATCTCGCGACGTCCTCACATGGCCTCCCGTCGTGGCCGAGCTTCCTCCTTTGCGTTTTTTCTCTCGTCAGATAGATAGCTGGTTTGGTTTTTTCTTTTGACTTCAGCGGTGGCAGCGGTAGTAATTTTCACAGAACATTAGGGGTATTACAAAAACGGACGAAAATAATGGGGAGAAACCTTCCTTCCTTTATTAGTAGGTATAGATAATCACATCTGCATCCTGTGCCTCCAAGAATCTGCCAAGAATATCCTATAAGTCCGAGGACGGCACCCGGGCCTCAAAGACTGATGAGGTCTGCCTCACCCCTGGTTCCTTGATGACAGTGGTTTCGCACTCGATTATGACGCGGTCATCCTGCAGGTATGGAGATCCTTCAAGTTCGCTCCTTTTCATGAATCGTGGGTGGTTCCAGCCTTGAATATTGTTGGTGTTTCCTGGGACACCATGGAGAAGGATCGCGCGGAAGCCTCCTCCACCAGCCTCAAGTCTGAGAGGAACCTCACCTCGCAGCCCTTGTTCATGAGGTCGATGAAGATGGAGATGTACTCTTCGCCGTCCTCCTTCGGGACCCATCAGGGTAGTAACAGGTACTCCATTCGTAGCCACCGACAGAGAAGGTGGCGGAACAAATATAATGGTCATCACAACAAAAGGTTTGGTATCAAAGCACTGGAGGGTGCATTAGTGATCCCGTGAAACCCCCTCTCTCTCCCGCGACCCGCGCCGCCCCCCCTGCGGCGGCCGGGCCGCGCCCTCTCCCGACCGGCGCTCCCCTCCCCCTCGCGCTCCCCCTTGCCGCCGCCGTCGGCGGGAGCCGCCGGGCCTTGCTCGGCGGTGCCGTGCGGCGGGGTCGATCTTACCCGTGGTGGCGCTGCGGGTGTGGGGACCTTGGCGAGCGGCGGTGAACTTCGGCGGCTGCGGTTTGGCGCGGCGGTGTGGTACCCGTGCGCCAGGTGGTGTGGAGGAGCGGCGCGGCGCGGCCGTTGGCGGCGGAGGCTGCGCGAGCGGGACGGCCATGGCAGCTGCTCGGCCCGAATCCGGGCGATTCGGGGCCCGGAGGGGCTGGGCGAGCGGGCTGCGCATGGCGCGCCGGTGGTGCTCCCTGGAGGTGGAGTAGGTGCGACGGCGGTGGTTGGGTGGCGGCAGCGCTCCGGTCGGCCTGCTGCAACGTGGTAGTGGGGTCTTTGCGGGCCCGTTTGGGCCCGGCCGGGCGGGTTTGACCTCGCTGCCATGTCCGGTCGGCTACCGCGAAGGCGGTGGAGGTAGTTCCCTCCCGCTCGGCTGAGGTGCTGCTACCCCCGACCCGGTTGTCTCTCGTCTCTACGTCTAGGCCCCGCTCCGACGACCACAACGCGACAACAAGGATGGCTTCAAGATCGCGGTGGCGCGTGCTGGTGGGCGGCAAGTTTGGTGGAGCACGTCGAATCGTCCGGTTTTGTGGGTTGGTGGACGGGAGAAATCTTATCGGCAGGCCCGACAATGTCGCGGTGACACCTGCGGGTGTCGCCTTGCCTTCCTGAAGGGCGGCGGTAGTCCCTCCTCCCCAATCCCTTCCGCGTATCGGGGGAAACCCTAGGACTAGTCCGGGCTGTAGTGGCGTCGTCGTCACTTACCTTGTTGAAGATGTTGCTTGATACGCGGCGATTCGGTGTGCTAGGAGTGTGGTGGCATTCTTCGGAGGGCGCAGCGTTTGCGAGTGGTTCTTGTTCTTGTCAAGCTGCCGGTGTCGGCTTTGTTTTCTCTTGTTTTTCTTTTTGGGCTTGGTTGTGCTGCAGCCCCAGCGTGCTTGATGTATCAGTCGGTTACTATATTAATATAGCGGGGCGAAAGCCTATTTCAAGGAACAAATATAATTGCTTCTCCCAAGGCCCTTGTGCAGGCTGTACCCAACGATCTCGAACGTGTGCGTGGCCTCTTGGGTGCGACCATCATGGGAGATAGGGGAAGTACGAGGCGGTGTTGGGGCCAGGAGAAGGGGTGGCAAGGTGGAGCAGATTGTTGGGCGACAAAGAGAAGAAGAGGCGGAGGTTTAGAGCATTTCCAGATAGTCAATGTTTTAAATAGCCAGCTACAGGCTATAGCAGCGTCATTTCAAAATAGTATAGCCAGCTATAGCTTGGCTATAGTTAGCTATTTAAGTGCAGGAAAAATTACAACAAGTCCAAGTCATTGTTTCATCAAATAGAGAGTTCATACATCACACCACCATGGCATGCAAGACATAAATTTTGCAAAACCAGCTCTTCTATAAAATATCTCTGAAAGTCCAGGTTGGTGATAAAAATATATCTCTGATAACTACAGACATCACAAGCTCAGATGGCAATGCATTAACCAAAATACTATCAAGACCAGAAGTCAAAGATGAGCATACCAAACTCCGCAGGATCGACTCAACTTCATCCAACATATCTTCGACAGCAGCTTCATCAAATATACCTCTGAAAAGTGAAAACTAGAAGATGGGACTAGTTCATCTCAGGTGCCCAGATATAACTAAGCTGATTATCTGAAGTTTCACATGATGGCCGGGCATTCTAAATATTGTGAAGCAGGGTTAATTTCTCGAACATATCAACTAAGACAGCAGGTCTTGACTTTTTCAGATGCACATATCCTTCGGTTACCAACACATCCTTCATTCTGTCCGAAGAGATGATAAATTCAACGCAGGCATCTTTGAGCATGCTGCAGTGATACTGATCAGCTAGACCCAATGTGGTCGCCACACTCTCAACATCAAGATTCTTGCAAAGAATGCCTTCGCACAGCATCTTCATACTTTCCACTGCATACCTATCTGCAGCCACCAGCAAGTGCTTGACCATTTCGTCGTACTCACCATCATCAAGATCATCCATGGAAGGCAGTGAGTCAGTATATATGAAGTGAACCAAGCCCTTGAAGACAGCAGGCTGGATATCTTCAACTGTTACGTTCCTCATCCTCTTGTCCTTCATTGGCCCGTAGAACTGCGCCTTGAAGACCGGTGACCGCATTGCAAGGATGATCTTGTGAGCAGGGAATGTCTCGCCTTTAACCTTGAAAATCACATCCGCTTCATCCTGTGCCTCCAACAGTTCGGCAAGATTACCCGACAAGTCAGAGAGCGGCACCATTGCCTGAAAGACCGGCGAGGTCTGCATCACGCGTGCTTCCTTGATGACAGTGATCTCGCACTCTATCACAAGGCGGTCATCCCGCAGGTATGGCGATGCTTCCAGCTCGCTCCTTTTCTTGAACTTTGGGTATCCCCGGATGGTACCGGCCTTGAATGTTATTGGCGATCCCTTTGAGACCACTGACATGGACAGCCCGGATGCCTCCTCCACTAGCCTCAAGTCCAAGAGCGCCCTCACCTCGCCGCCCTCACCGTCACCGATGAGCTGGACGAAGACAGAGACGTACTCTTCGTTGTCCTCCTTGGTGTAGCCGTCGGGGTAGTAGAGGATACGCCATTCATGGCCGTCGACGGAGAAGGTGGCGGAACAGATACATTTACCGCTGCCAAGGCCCTTGTGCAGGCTGTACCCAACGATCTCGAACGCGTGCGTGGCCCGCGCCGTCCCCGGCGTGCACCTCGACGACGTCTTCGCGCCTTGATCCTGGGGTGCGACCATCGTGGGAGATTGGGAACTAGGCGCGGCGGCGCTGGGGCCTGGGGGAGCGGCGGCGAGGCGGTAGGGTTAGGGTGTGTGGCGCAACAATTGGAATGAGAAAAAAATTGGGTAACAGAAGAGGCAAGAGAAGAAGAGGCGGACTATTTTTTTCTTCTGGAGAACAGAATGGGGTAACCAGCCGAATTTTCGTTTTTCCGCTCTCCTGTAAACCTTGCCGCGGCCCATTAGCCGCGATAGATCCGTTCAACAGAGAAAAATGGAAGTTCTCAAAAAGAAGAAGAGAAAATGGTTTTTGTTTTTTCAACGTTAAGCAATGTAAAGATTATAACAACTATCAGTATTATAGAGGTCCATAGTTTTATGCATAAATTTGGTCCAACTTTACAACGTTTAATCTATACCTATATATACTAGCACTATGCCCGCGCGTTGCTGCGTAACAATGCACAACCCGCAAATTTACCTACCGGTTGTAGCCGACCAGTTAGACAAAATATTGTACCATCGTATTAATTTGGATCCATCGAATTCTGCTAAGAATCCATGTGAAACTATGGTATAGCGCCATCTATAGTTCCATTCCCAAAATTCAGAGCTTATTATATATGCTCTCCTTGGTATCAGACTTGTACACAAAAGTGCAAACCAGTGATTCAGTGAAGGTAAAATAACATTTATCAACATGTCGCTTATTTTGGGCTGATGCAATGGCGCAGCTATGTCATCGACTACGACACTGAGCTCAGCAGCTAGCACTTCCAGCAATGTTACGACTCTGCATTTTTTTCGGTCGGCCGCCGTGTGCAATCAAAATTCAGAATCCCTTAGATGGATGTGAGGCTAGATGCTATGGGGTGGTGCCCTGTCGCATAGCACGCCGCCGTGGCGGGCTTGCTTGCTACCACCTCCAACATAAGGGCCTCGAGTTGCTGACCGCCGATCGTCTACTTCCGTCTTCTGTGTTCAGGAGCCAGATTCTTGATTTGGCAGATGGCTAGCACTTGCGAACCCCCATCATGGTTTCAGGTCGGTGCATCAGGGCGGACGTGCATCTTTACTTGGACAAACCCCGATGCGGAGGAGAGGAGGAAGTAGAAGCACCCGGTCCGCACGGCTGAGGCGGAGCCACCGGAAGTGCGCACAGGCGGCGGGATGCAGGGATCCGAGCGGGTGGCATGCCGGCGCTCCCCTACTCAATCCTGCCAGAAAGGACACAAGCGACGACGCTAACGCGGCGTACGGCCAGCGGCTGGCGGCAGGGCTCAAGCTCAGGCAGAGTGGCATTCTGAATATCTGATTTTGCGATGATTCCAGGCGATGGTAGAATCGTGGATGGGGATTGAGTGGCACTTTGCATCCAGGCGCAGCCCACCAATATTTTGCAAGGCCTGTTTCTGGTAGACGAGAAGGCCTGCTTTGAAAAATTAGCTACGCTCGGGACAGACGACGTACACTTACGAACAACCGATCCGAATTTAATAGTTAAGATATATATATATATATATATACCTAATAATAAAGGGAGGATTGTTTCCTTGGTCCAACACTTTTTTGGACCAATTTACCCTCCCCAAAATTAAATATTACCCCCTCTAGCACTCTACAAACGTTTCAAAAAGAATCCGAAACTGGACGAACGAGTAATGCTGCGGCCGTCGCCTGGAAGAGGAACATGGCGGCGAGCTTGGCTCCAAGCAGGATACGCGGTATGTGCGGGGCCGGAAGGGCCTCGCCCAGCAGCAGCGGCGAGACGCTCAAGGCTCAAGCGCGCTATGTCATACTTGGGTGCTAGGAAGGCCTCCCCCAGCAGCAGCAGCGAGACGCTCGAGAGCGGTGCCTAGCTTGCTGTCGCGTTGTCGGCAGCGGCATTGGAGATCGCCAGTCTACGAGCAAGCCGCCCATGAGCTTTTACTAGCGGGAGGCATCTTGCATGCCGACACATGCACATTCAGGAGCTAGCTAATTAAGCTTTGCACTTGTCCCTGTCAAGAGGATAAATCAACGAAACGAGCACGTCCTTTTTTCTTTTCTTTTTAACATGACGTCCTCTTTGTTTGAGCTCCATATATCTTTTTCTGAGCAAAATCCATACACCTTTTCGTGTGATTTGTTTTGCACCCTTTACCGAGCGAACTCCGTACTACTTAACCTTAGAACGGTCTTTGTTAAAATAATAATAAATTTATAATTTGATAAAAAAATGCATGTTATGCCTTTAATTTATATATCTATTAAAACAATAATTTTTCATATCATATCAACGAAATGATTTAAAAGAAAAACCAAAGTGAAACTGTTATTGTATGGTTTACCCTGCGCCACAAAATATAAAACATTTTGGCAAAACAGTAAATTATTTCTTGGATTGTGAAAACTTTTTGTCAATCATTTTGACAGGGATTGACATGAAAAGGATTGTCGCCACCCTTGGAAATCATCATAGGCACGGAGATGGAGCATATGCTATGCACATGTCAATCACTGATGCACGTGGAGATCACCCCATGTCCACGAACCACTTGAGGTGATTACAATGGTTGTGGTAGGTTCATATCGGATGTGTACTTGTACAACATAATCACTATGGGTGATGGTGGTGAATAGGAGTGGAAGCATGGATAGGCCGCTATGAGCAGCTATGAGCATGGGATGATTTGTTTCCCGATGCAACGCACGGGCAATTCTGCTAGTCTATACCTAATAATAAAAGGAGAAGCGTTTCCGTGGTTTGGTCCGTCACTTTACGCTTTCGTCCATCTTCGAGTGCGCCTTCATAAGTTGTCCGTCGCAAATTTTCTTCCCTACTTTGTCAGAGTCCCGTAGCCCCTGGATTCCGTCCCAATTACGTCGCTGGTCGCTCGCTATAGGAGCCGCACGGGAGAATACTCCTGGTTCCTTCGTTCGGTTCGGCCGTCCTGCTAGCCGTGTCTGTTTAGTATCCAACTATCCATGGAAGAAAACAACTCTTCATCGAGCGCGTGTAGGTTTTCCTAACGTGCGCGTTTCCTACCCCTGGTTCTCTCTCTATATATATAGACGAAAACTATCCAATGCCTGCCCTAACCCACATCCAAGCCATCAAGGGAACGATTGCTGCAGATAATCGTCAATTGGCCAGGCGTGTGCAGCGCCGCGCTGGGCACCTTGAAGCCCGCCCGATCCGACGGTCAAGCGTTGCCACCTGCCGGTCGCCTATCCGCGGCGTCGCAGCCTCGCGAGTCTACTAGGCGTTTAGCGGAAGGAGGGGCGGCGGGCGATCTCGACCCTCAAGCACATGATGCACCCTACGTTCTGCCACCAAACCGGAGTGGTGAGCCCTCATGAACGAGGCCGCCGATTGTTCATATGCTCCCAGCAATTTTGGCGTCGGACGATTCTTCATATGCTCCCAGCAATTTTGGCGCGAGAGAACCGTGGGTGAGGAGGGCGTCGATCGGATCGTCCCTAGAAACTGCCTGCGACAACGACCTGCGCAGCATATGCCCAAGATCGTGAGGCTACACCTCGCGATGCGCGACGACTCGGCCTCCAGCCACCCACCACGATGAGAATGAGATCTCCCTCACCGCGTCGTCATGCGTCCGATTTATGCAGTTTCTGGACGGACTTTTAACTTACCACATCTCTCAAAAATCCATGCTCTGATTGGTACCTTAGCCCACGCCTCTCCGTATATTCATGATGGATTAGACTAGAGGGATTGTGGGCTGTGGTTACCAACTGTGGTGCATAATCAAAAGGAGACATGCCTGCTGGATTTGGCCATGCGAGAAGCGGCCAAACATGGAGCTCATGAGGGCTATTGTGAAGGATGACGCACGCACACAAGTGACTTTGAGGAGACGGCATGATCCAGGTGGCAGGAGGTGTATTTAGGGGCCGATTTAAATTTCAACGGGTTGACATTAGTTTCTGTGATATTTGGCTGTACGAGCATATCTGACATCACTTTATGTGTTGGCCATACATATAGATCATCTGACTGAATTTATATTGGAAGGTGATTTCTAGATGTGTCACTGTAAAATAGCGCGCAAATTTAAATTGTGAGCCAAAGATTTTTCGCTCGCCTCTTTGTAAGCCATCGTGGGTACCAGTAGAGAAACATAAAGGTTTGTTTGCTACCCTGATATTTAGATTTATTGTGTAATAAGTTCATAACATTATGTTGGCGAGAACCAACCTGAGGTTGGGTCGTTGTAACCCCAGTCCAGCAGAGTTCAAACCCCATATTTGATATTCGTGTGTCTCACAAAGGCGGAATATTCATTCAGTGAGAGGTGACGTTTCTTCGACAACGAGGCGTCTATGATGACTTTGTCAATTTCAAGATCCAATCTATCGGCTCAGTATTGGATCGTCCCTAGAAACTGCCTGCGACAGCCAATAACCTGCGGCACGTCGGCGAACATGAAGCCGCCATGGTGATCGTCTCCTCCCAAGGAATCCAGCGGAGGTATCCAGAGCCAGCTAATCTGTTTGCATCCTATCAATCTCCTCTAGGCACGCGTGAGATGCGGCGTCTCCCGCACTTGGGAATTGGGAATGAGAGCTGAAGGGACCGCTGCATTCAGATCAGCGTTCAACTTCGCGAGCCAGATGGTGAGGATATCCTCCCATGCATGCACTTACGATGGCTTGTCGGACGTAGTCGCTAGCCTGTAGGTGGCCTTGCGGAAGACGCCGCGGCGCGCATGCACTCGCTGATGCAAGCAAGTGCCTAACCGTCCTGGTTGGTTCAGGCTGCCCCTCTTTTTTTCCTATCCACTGGATTGGCATTTGCAAAAATCATGGAAACGGTAAGCTAAGTGTCTTTTAATTTCATCTATAAATGTATATATGTGCAATTTTTTGTTTAATAACCCCACTCTATTAATAATGATCATTCAATAACAGAATTTTGCTTCTCAATGCTTTAGGTTGGAAAAGATTCAAAGGGCGTGACGGTTACCTAACAAGAGAAAAGCTCGGAGGTTGTGGTCATTTATATTTCAAATATGGCAGTTCTTTCTTTTTACATGTATTTAGATAACTTTAGTATAGCACTAAAATTTGTGTTGCGTTATTTGAAGAAAGATAATTCGTGTTCTTGTGTTCGAGGATTTCTTCCTACCGACGCAACGCGCGGGCATGTTTCCTAGTAATAATAAAGGAAAAAGGGTTTCCGTCGTCCGTTTTAGTTTTTGACGATTTTACCCTCGCACGATACACCAAATTACCCACCAGTGCCATTGCTAAGTGGAATAACGGTTGGAGAAAAAACTAAAACGGACCGATTCGTTTTCGGGTGCGGACGATCCCGTGGGCGGTGCGGCTGCAGCTCCGGGCGCTCGAGGCAGCGCCGGGACCGCACCATCAACCGCTTCCTATTCTCATTGCTCGTGGACCGCCAGGAGCCCGCCAACCCCGCGCGCCCGGACGCGCTCGGCGTACGCTCCGTCAATGTCACCGTCGGCGCTTCCACCGGCGTGCGAGCCCGCGTCTACTTCTCCTCCGCGCCGACGCCCGCCGAGACAGAGCCCTCGCCGCGGCCCGTGATTGTTTACATCCACGGCGGCGGCTTCACTTACTTCTCTGCGGCCACGCGCCCGTACGACGCGCTCTGCCGCGAGACCGGCGCCGTCATGGCGTCATCGTGTCCGTCAGCTACCGCATCGCGCCCGAGCACCGCTTCGGTGCTTCCCCACCGCATACGACGACGGCGAGGCCGCCCTCCGGTACCTCGTCACTACCGGCATCCCCGCCGAGATACCCGTCCGCGCCGACCTCGCCCGCTGCTTCCTTGCCAGCGACAGCGCGGGCGCCTCCATGCACGCTGGATTGAGCGTCCGTAGACCCGACCCATTGCCCCCAAATGCCCTGCTGAAACAGGATCTGCACGGAAGCTCCAAGCCGCATGCGCGATGCCGCGCCGTCGGCGTCTGCAGGGGCGGATGCTCCAGGCCGCAAGACGCCGTCGACTGTCTGCAGGGGCCGCGCGTGATGCCGCGCCGTCGAGCAGTTACAGGCCGCGCGCTTGCCTTGCTCAGTCTTAGGATAAAAGTCGGATTGTTGCTGCCGCTGTTTGTCAGTTGAAGCTGGTGCGACTACTATTTTCTTTTTGGCTAGGAGCTGCTGCTACTGCCACTTTTTGGTTTCGGCGTGCTTCGAGAATGGGGTTACTGATACTCTGAATTTTTTTTTTTTTTTTTGAGGAAGGATCCGACGCATATATTAGGAAGCTCCACACACTTTACAAGCAGGTCCAAAAGAGAAAAGAAAAATACAAAGAGGACCACGAAAAGTGCAAAAAGCACCCCAAGCCACCAGAAGAAACGCAATCGGATCCACGCCGAACCCCAAGCTCCTAGACCACGCCGGAGTTGCCGTACCGCCTGCCGCCGGGAAGGAAGCGCCTCCACGCCTTGTAGAAGACCGCTGAGCCGTCCGCCGCCGCGCGACGGAAACCGAAACCGATGAACGAACACGGCCACAACGCTTGCTCCCCGCTTCCACCGAACAACCAGCCAACTCGCCGTCGCCCAGGCCAGCCACCACCAGCACCCAACCAGCTCCAGACGCCCACTCCCCTCGCCACCACGGCCGGCCGGAGCAGAGACGCAGTAGAAGACCAGCACGAGCACCAGCACCAAAAACGGATCGAGCACCACCATCTCCTCCTCCCCTCGCCACCATGGCCGGCCGGAGAAGCAAGGACAGCAGAACTCACCCGACAAAGAACCTTCACGACCTCCCCGGCACGAAGGCCAGAACGGGGAACGGAGGGGAAGGACCACGCCCAACTCGCGGACGCCATCGCCGCCGTCTTCGATGTCGCCGGGGGCACTCACACCTAGATAAACCTATGTACACGCACGACCGATTACCAGAGCTCCCCCCCACCTCCCGGTGCCAAAACGGCGACCCGGAGGCGGAGGGGAGCGGCGGAATCGCCGGCGAGACCTGGACCTCCCGAGTCGCCTTTTCCTCCGCCTCTCTCTACTGTAGCAGGGGAGGGGAGGGGAGCGGCGGAATTAATGGGCAGTTTTAACCTTTGTGCGGACCTCTTGGTGAATTTTTTTGTCTGCTGAATTCTACTGGGTGCTAGCGACATCCCCAATTGAAGATTTCAACCTGAAAATTCAAGAGATGGAATTTTTTATTTGCTGAATTCTACAGGGTGTTGGGGACATCCCCAATTGAAGATTTCAACCTGAAAATCCAAGAGATGGAATGAATGGGACGAGCGGCAGATTTAGGCTTCCAAATTAGAGTATCTCTTGATTTGATACAAATTTTAGTGTTTCTTTTAAAATTTTGGGGGAGGTTGCTTTCTCAAATTTCATGACGTGGGCCAATGGGACGTATCCTGCCGAAGGGTCATGACAGGACTACAACAGAGATACGATTCGTGTAGAGCAGAACCACGATTTGAAAGAGGACCTCCATCGTAACAAACATGGACTCGATGAATTCAATTCCTCGCTGAAATCGTTTCCTTGACTTGTTTTCCTTTTTTTATATGGAAAATTATCCCAAATGATAGGCCTGAAAGATGTGGCTTGTTGGGGGCTTGGGCCTCAAGGCTTGGTCAAGTAGAAGGCTCGCTGGCTGACATGCTCCCTCTCTCGCTCAAAAGCTTTTATTTTCATCTGACAAAATATTTTATATATTTTTAAAAAAATAATGAAAAGGACGAAGTTCTTTTAAAAAAATTGAAGTAAAATGAGGGGGTAATATTGGAAACAAATCATGAAACGGCCAGCGGTAGAGGAGTTTGGTGGTAGCGTGGTGAGCGTCGGCCTAGATGATGGAGTGGAGCACGGCCACGACAACGCACCGTGTTCCTTAGGAAGAGAGGGAGGAATTGCTCAGCGTGCAAAGCGTTGGGAGGAACAAACGTGGGATCGTTCAACTCAATATGGCGCCCTCGAGCGGTAGGTAGGCGGTGGGCGGAGGAATAGCGTGAGAGGAGAGAGGCCTCGCGCGCGAGATGTGAGATATCGACACGCGGATATACAAATAAATGAAAAGATACCCTTTTATTTAATGTAACACCGTAGCATCGCACGGGTTTTGTGCTAGTTTTATAAAATAATATATACAATTTTTCGAGAAACAGAGTGGGTAATAGGTAAATGTTATGTTTTATTCAAAATAAGAAGGTACGGATGCGTTTTGGTAGCGATTTTTTAAATTATTCTAAGAATATCGTAGTTTCTATAAATATCATTGTTTTAAATACTTTGAGGTGTTTGGCATTAGCAAAAACTATGGTTTCATATACTTTGGTATTTACGAAATTGCACTAATTTTACTGTATAGAAAAAAAGAGGTATAGACCTCATTTTTCCAAAACTGAAGTATTTATTGTCAGGCACGAAAATATTGCAGTTTAAGAATATTTTGGTTTTAGAAAAATTCCAGTGTCAAACAAAATCTTAGTGTTCTCTCCTCACTTGAGAAATATTCAACAAATAACAACTCATTTATTTTGAGACCAACCCACATCCTACCTAGGATTTTATTTACTAGTCATTTATATTTTGTATGTCAATTGTCAAATGCTTTGGCAATTTCCCTAAATGAATTGTGTTATAGTCCACAAAGAAAGTAATATGTTTCTGTGGCCAGTCAAGAAAAACTATTTTTCCAAAAAGTTGTTTGATAGTCAAGAATCAAATACTGAAGAAATCATTTCTAATAGATACTCGGATCCAAAAAAAAATAGATACCATAGTTCCCGTTACAGCCCTCATAGGATACTTATCACAAGCTCAATTTTGTAATGGATCAGACCATCCTATTAGTAAACCCATTGGAACACTTTATTAGATTGGGATATTCTTCATTGCTTTGATCGGATATGTAGAAATCTTTTTCATTATAATAGCGGATCTTCGGGAAAAAAACGGTTGACCGATCTCCATTGACTAGGTTCATGGCCATACAAGATCACGAGAGGAGAGTTCTTGATTGCCGAATGGTGGTGTATAACAACACGTAGTGAGAGATAAACATTGGCTCCACTTGTGAGGATGCGCGTGAAATCTCTCTAGCTAAGGCGTTGGAAGCAGACATAGTGCGTCCTTGCGTTGAAGATGAACGAGGCTAAGCTATATGGCTAAGCTATATGCCGAAGCTATGAGATGTCAAAATGCATCGATAGAGGAGCATTTCACCATAGGGAGAAGCAACCGCGAAAAGGGGTCTTTGAAGTGGAAGCGAGAACATCAGATTGAGTAACGAGAACTTTGGTGAGAATCCAATGCCCCGAGAACCCAAGATTTCCTCCACCAGGTTCGTCTATGGAGGGTGAGTCAAGGCCTAAAATCAGGCCGAAAGGCGTAGTGGATTGACAATACGTCAATATTTATGTACTACCCGCTGGTATACTTCGACTTTCATGATTAGGTTCGGCATTTTTAGAATTATATTCTATCGAATAAGAGCTAGCAAGGAGTGAACGAGAAAGCGGAAGTGGTGAATTTGTGATATGCAAGGCATGGGCATGCCCTAGCGATGCTTGATGATTGGTTGGATGGTACTCTGTTTGTACGACGCGACAGATGACTAATCTCACTCTTAAAAGTTAAAGGTCATTTAGAATAATATTATTATCTAATGCGTATAAATGTACTGTTTTTTTTCTCGAAAAGGGGATCCACCCAGCCTCTGCATCGTGATGATGCACACGGCCGCTGGAAAGGCATCATCATCTATCCAACTATATAGCAGGAAATCTTTCCCGGTTGGTCAACGTTTTAAAAAAGCTCACCTAGAAGCACATATACCCTGTCTCAACCTACTATTTCTCCAATTTATACCCACATATCATGATTCATGAATAAAGTACACATAGGAGCAAACTACTAGAAAGAGAGACAAAAAATTCATGAAATGAAGAAATTCGTGAAATGAAAAGGTCATTGCAACTTGCAAAGGAAGTGAAGCACGGGCCAAGCTGTGGACCGAAAGACAGCCAGTTGCGCGCGGTTCGGGCATCACCGTCGGTAGCACTGCACGTGCAAGAAGAAGCCGGCGGGCGGCGCGGACGCCGGCTGGTCGGCCATCCACAGCCTCCCTTCCTTCTCCGCCCTGGACCTGACCATGAACTGCGCCCCGGCGCCGCCGCGGCCGAACCACCAGTCGTGCACGTCCCACATGACGTCGACCACCTCCCCGTCGCCCAGCACGGCGGCGCGGTTGCCGCGGAACCCCCACCCGACCCGCCGCACCCCCGCCACCTCCTCGCCGTCGATGCTCACGCGCACCTCGCCCTCCACGCCGCCCCTGCCGCCGCACGCGCGCACCGCCACCTCGTGCTCCTCCCCGCCCTCGCGGAACCGGCACCGGGTGGCGTGCGCCGCCGTGGCCGTGGCCGCGGCCTCGGCGCCCCCGCCGCGCAGCTGCTCGCGCCGGCTCACGAGGTGCACGGCGGTGACCGGGCTGGACGCGAACCGGCGGGCGAGTTCGCCCTTGCCGAGGAGGAGGGCGAGCTCGGCGTCCGCGACGACCGCGAGGCAGTAGTCGCCGCCGGAGGGCTCCGGGGAGGCGGAGGCGCAGGAGGCGTACTCGGCCGCCGTGACGTCCCAGTGGACGCAGACGGCCGTGCCGGCGCCCGTGACGACGGCCCGGCTCCCCCGCTTCTTCCGCAGCACGTGCTGCTGCGCGGCGCTCCTCGATGACGATGCCGACGGGAGGCGTTCGTCGTCGTCGTCGAAGGCGACGGCCAGCCCCGGGGCTCCGGCGGTGCTCCGGGTCCACGTCACCCGGATGAGGATCTCCTTGCCGCAGGACAGACGCGCGCTGTACACGCTGGTGGTCGCCGCCTGCAGCGTCCGGTCGAGGGCGCAGCCGCGGCCGGAGACGGAGGCCGCGGCGACGGCGACGGAGCCGTCGCCGAAGCACGACAGGTCCCGCATTGCTCGCCGCAATGCTGCTAGTGGTGGGTCAGATCAAACGTGGCGATTGCGAGTGCGATTCTTGCGATGAACGAGGCTGGATTAACAAGTGTGGGCGGGCGAGGAGGGCACGACGTCTCTGACGCGCGCGCGTTGCCCGGTTTTATTATTGTTCGAGCGAGCGACCGCGACGCGAGGGTGTCTTGTCGTTGGGTGAGCTTGCCCGCGCCGCCCGCGTATGGGTGGCAGCCACATTATGAGCCAACGATGTCAAGCGCCAAACTGAACCGAGGATTTGCATTTTGCAGGGAGTTCGTGAGCAGAGCACGGCTGTCACTTTCAGTTAGGAAGACGACCGGTGGACGGGCCGGTACCGAACTACCCAAGGGAGGGTCATCCTCGAGAAGACAAGTGACAGTTGTGAATTGTGAGCCATCTCCAGCACGCCGCTGGACTGTCATCCGTCGTCGTGATCGGAAATGTGTCTGGGGCCTGCTCCAGCGGAACGACGCAAAGTGATCGGCGTTCGCGGAGACGCAAACCTGGCATCTCCGCGGACGCTCGGTGGTCGCGCGGAGCGTCCTCCATTTCTTACCCGGTCCCGCATGTCAGGACAGCGAAATCAACTCATGGATCATGGAGTCCGATCCGTCGACGTAGATATTGGCAACTACTGCGGCCTCCACGATTCACGAGTTCACCTCAAACCCCGGGCCGGAGCACCGGGGCTCTGTGAAGGGGCGCTCCAAAAACCTACCGCGCAACAGAGTGGAAGGGCAGATCCGCCTCCACAAGGACTACTTCCACCTCACCAATCCGATCTTCCTGGAAAAACAGTTCCGGCGCCGATACATGATGTCAAGGGACCTGTTCTTGGTCATTCTACGGGGCGTCAGAAACTACGACCCCTACTTTCAACGCAAGCCCGATGCAACAAGTGTGTTAGGCTTCACCTCCTACCAAAAATGCTCCGCGGCTATTCGCATGCTCTCATATGGAATGGTTGCGGATATATTCGATGAGTATCTTCGAATGGGTGAGAGCACCTGTCTTGAGGCCATGTACAGGTTTTGCCGAGCCGTGATTGCCGTGTTCGGAGAGTATTACTGTAGGGAGCCAACTGTTGAGGATACAAGGCGGCTCCTGTCTATCAACGAGTCTAGAGGCTTCCCAGGAATAATTGGCAGCATAGATTGCATGCACTGGTAGTGGAAAAACTGTCCATTTGGATGGCAGGGTGCGTACATCGGGCATGAGGAGGGAAAAACTGTCATTCTTGAAGCTGTCATATCTCAAGATTTATGGATTTGGCATTCATTTTTTGGCATGGCCGGTTCCAACAATGACATCAATGTGTTGCACCGATCACCAGTTTTCAACAACCTCGTGCAAGGCAAAGCTCCACGGGTGAGCTATGAGATCAACGGAAATGCATATGACAAGCCATATTATCTTGCTGATGGCATCTACCCTCACTGGGCCACATTGGTGAAGACTGTCCGTAATCCAAACTCCGAGAAGACGAGGAGGTTTGCCAAGATGCAAGAGGCTTGCAGGAAAGATGTGGAGCGCGGATTTGGTGTGCTCCAAGCTCGGTGGGCAATTGTCCGTCACCCGGCAAGAAAATGGTCCCTGAAGACCATGCATGAGGTAATGACATGTTGCGTGATCATGCACAACATGATCGTTGAGAACGAGCGTCCTAACGGCCGCAATGAGAACCACTGGAAATTTCAAGGTGAGCTGGTGGCGCCACTTCCTGGAGCTTCATCTTGGCAGGAGTATCTAAATATCAATGTAGAAGTCACTAACGAGAACGTCTCCAAACAGCTGCAAACGGATCTGATTGACCATCAGTGGACATTGGCTGGCCATGAAGATCATACCTAGAGAAATACTATCTTATTTTCATGTAAACAATTAAAAATTTAAATGTAATAACAATGACTTCGTTGATTTCCCTTTTTTTTGTTTGGAAACTTCATAAATTGATGCAAACGCGGAAATGCGTCGGGCCGCTGGAGCCACCCCAGGTGCAAACGGACGCGCGGACAAAAACGGTCTGTCTCGCGTCCGCCGCACGACGCAAACGGACATTTCGGACGTCCGAAATGCGTCGCGCCTCTGGAGATGCCCTGATGGGTTGGAAGTGAGGATATCTTCAAAGCCCCGACGCAAACATACTGACGTGTATGTGACTGTCTATTACTCTATTTGATGTCGAAAGAGCAGTAAATGGCGCTTTTGGTTGCCTGACCCGAAATCGTGCACCACTGCGCCAGCGAGATGGACGCGCCTACGCGTTGCGAATGGGCCGCCGGCAACTTCTGGCCTATCGTTGGGTAGGATGTGCTGCACCGGCCCAAACAGAGTTGCAAATTGTTTAGATGCTTGTACACAGCGTTCCATCTCTGTTCGGCCACATCACATGTATTTGGTTGCCATTTTGGGCACCCTGACAACAGCTTGATACGTCCAAAACGTATCTACTTTCCCGAACATTTTTGCTATTGTTTTGCCTCTAATTTGTGTATTTTGGATACAACTAACACGGACTAACGCTGTTTTCAGCAGAACTGTTCTGGTGTCTCGTTTTTGTGCAGAAATCCAACTTTCGGGAAAATCCTCGGAATTTATGCAGAAGGCCCTATTTTCCCAGAAAACTGACGGAGCCAGAAGCACAAGTCAGGTGGAGGCCCGAGGGCCCCACACCATAGGGCGGCGCGGCCCAAGGGGGGTCCGCGCGGCCATGTGGTGTGGCCCCCTCGGCCGGCCTCCGACGCCCTCCTTCGGACTATTTATCGGCCTCGACCTAAAAACGCACGGAGAGAAGTCGAAGTCGCCAGAAACCCTCCAGAACACCGCCACATCACGAAACTCCGCCGCAGGAGCCAGAAGTCTCCGTTCTGGCACTCCGCCGGGACGGGGAATTGGAGGAGATCATCGCCATCATCACCGCCAACGCATCTACATCAACCAGCCATGTTTCCCCCATCCATGTGTGAGTAATTCCCCCGCTGTAGGCCGAAGGGGATGGTAGGGATTGGATGAGATTGGTCATGTAATAGCATAAGATTGTTAGGGCATAGTGCCTAATGTCCGTAATTGGTACTTTGATGATATTGTTGCAACTTGTTATGCTTAATGCTTGTCACTAGGGCCCGAGTGCCATGATCTCAGATCTAAACATGTTATTGTTTCATCATGATACTCATTGTTTATTGATCTTACCTGCAAGTTGTTTACACATGTCGCTGTCCGGAACCGATGGCCCCGAAGTGACAGAAATCGGGACAACCGGAGGGAATGGTAGTGATGTGAGGATCACATGTGTTCACGGAGTGTTAATGCTTTGCTCCGGTACTCTATTAAAAGGAGTACCTTAATATCCAGTAGTTTCCCTTGAGGCCCATACGCCACCGGCTGGTAGGACAAAAGATGTTGTGCAAGTTTCTCATTGCGAGCACGTACGACTATAATTGGAACACATGCCTATTGATTGCTTTGTACTTGGACACCGTTTTATTATTATCTGCAAATGCCCTGTTATGATTGTTACATGAGTTTCTCTCATCCATGCAACGCCCGTCATCCGTCCCCGTGCCTACAGTATTTTAATCCTGCTGTTTACTAAAATCACTCTGCTTTGTCTCGTTACTCTGCTTGTTATTTCACTACGCTATCGCTATAAAGCTGTTACTATCGATAAACCCTTGCGAGCAAGTCTGTTTCAGTGCAATTGAATTGACAACTCATTTGTTAAGGCTTCCAAGTGTTCTTTGTCTCCCCTTGTGTCGAATCAATAAATTGGGTTTTACTTCCCTCGAAGACTGTTGCGATCCCCTATACTTGTGGGTCATCAAGACTATTTTCTGGCGCCGTTGCCGGGGAGCATAGCTTTATTTGGAAGTTCACTTGGATTGATATTGTTCGCTGCAAATTCTCCATCATGGGTAAACCTCGCGATTCTAAAATCGCCATATTACCATCCACTACAAGAAAAGGTACAATTCTGAGTACCTCCGCTACACTTGATTCACCATCTGTGATTGATAAACTTGTTTCACCGCCGCATGCTTCACATGCGGGTACTTCTGCTGAATCTGAAAACTCTCATAATATTGATAATATTTCTGCTGTGCTTGATGATAGTGGTTCATTGGGATCCTTTCTAGAAGCTACGATTGCTAGGTCTAGACAAATTGAAAATGCTGAAACTCCTGATGAAAATGCTACTACACCTGTTAATTCACCTGAACTTGATTATTTTAGTGATGATCCTGATGAAGATTATGTGGAGCTTAATGATGATTTTATTGAAAAATGCAATGCTACTACTGATGCAAGAAAAATTAAAAAGTTGCTTGCAGAACATGCTGTTAGATATAAACTGTCTCCTGATCCTAAGTTTGCCACATCTCCTATAAACATTAAGGATAAAGATTATGATTTTTCTCTTGATTTATCTCATATAGCTATTGTTGAGAAAACACCCTTTTGTAGTACTGAAAAAGAAAGTGCTGTTGAACACATGATTGAGCTATCTACTCTGAGTAGCTTGTTTTCTGATGATGTCAAGATGCGTACTTACTTTGTTGCTAAAATCTTTCCATTCTCATTAAAGGATGACGCTAAAACTTGGTATAATAGTTTGCCACCTAATTCTATTAAAAGTCCAAAAGAATTGCTTGATGTTTTCTTCCGTAAATACTTTCCTGCTAGTGCTCAACATATTGCTTTGCAGAGAATTTATAATTTTGACCAGGAAGATGGAGAGAAATTGCCTGAGGCTTGGGCGAGATTTTGCTCTCTTATTAGAGCTCGGCCTGATCATGATTTGGAAAAGCATGATTTACTTGATATATTTTATAGTGGACTAACCATTGAGTCTAGGGCATACCTGGATAGTTGTGCTGGTTGTGTTTTCAGGAAAAGAACTCCAGACGACGCTGAAGAATTATTGGCTAAAATAGGCCGGAATCATGATGATTGGACTACACCTGAACCAACTCCAACGCCAATATTAAAGAAGAGGGGTATGATTAAATTAAATGATGAAGATATGAGGGAAGCCAAGAAGTCTCTCAAGGAGAAAGGTATTAAATCTGAAGATGTGAAGAATCTTCCTCCCATAGAAGATATATGTGAGATAATTCCCCCTTCATCCATGATTGAGGTAAACTCCCTTCAACGCTTTACTAGGGAAGATATTCCGTATTCAAAACCTCCTGCACAATGCTTAGATGAGTTTGATAATTATATTGTTAAGCAAGAAAATTTTAATATGAGAGTAGAGAATCATTTAATGGAAAATTCTCGAGCTATTAGTGAATTGCATGATATTGTAGAGAGAACCTCCAATGATGTTAAGATGCTTGTTAAACATTTTCATATGATTCAAACTCAAATTGATCAACTCACTAAAGTGCAAAATGACTTGTTGGGGAATAATTCTAAAGAGAAACATGCTTATGAAGTAACAACTAGAGGTGGTGTCTCTACCCAGGATCCTCTATATCCTGAAGGGCATCCCAAAAGAATTGAACAAGATTCTCAACGCATTGGACCTAGTGCTCCTTCTAAGAAGAAAAAGAAGAAGAAACATAAAAATGTTGTAGAATCCTCTAAACCTGCTAATGATCCTAATAGTATTTCTATTTACGATCTTTGAAAGCGAAAGTGGTAATGAACCTGGTAATGGTAATGATAAGACGGATGCTTCGATAAAGAAGAGGTAGAAGAAGAACACAGAAAAGCATGCTAAAAATAAAAAGTACACTAAAGAAGATTTTATTGCTGAGAAACATGGTAATGAAAGAGAACCTTGGGTGCAAAAGCAAATGCCTTTTCCTGCTAAGAAATTAAAATCAAAGGAAGAAGAACACTATAATAAATTTTGCGATTGGATGAAACCTTTATTCTTGCAAATCCCTTTGACTGATGCTATTAAATTGCCACCTTATTCAAAGTATATGAAAGATATTGTTACTAACAAAAGGAAAATCCCCAATGAGGAAATTTCCACTATGCTTGCTAATTACTCTTTCAATGGCAAAGTTCCGAAGAAGTTGGGCGACCCAGGTATACCTACTATTCCTTGTTCTATTAAGAATAATTATGTTAAAACTGCTCTATGTGACTTGGGAGCCGGTGTTAGTGTTATGCCTTTTTCTCTTTATAAGAGACTTTACTTAGATAAGTTGATACCTACTGACATATCTTTGCAAATGGCTGATAAATCTACTGCTGTTCCTGTTGGTATATGTGAGGATGTTCCTGTTCAAGTTACTACTAACTGCTTGATATTAACTGATTTTGTTGTGTTGGAAATGCCTGAAGATGATAATATGTCTATTATTCTTGGGAGACCTTTTCTTAACACCGCAGGGGCTGTTATTGATTGCAATAAAGGAAAGGTTACTTTCAATGTTGATGATAGGGAGCATACCGTTTATTTTCCCAAGAGGATTGAGAAAGCGTGTGGAGTTAATACTATTTCTAATGTGAGAACTATCAAAGTGGGAACTATTGATTGTCCTATATATGAGCCTAAAGAAGAATATCAAACTCTCGTGATTGGATCCATATCAATACAATTCAAGGTAACATGATTGATTTGAGGTTTATTTCTTCTTATGCTATGTAAAATTTATTTGGTGGCAAGACTTGATCAACCTTGTTAACGAATACTTTTTATATGCATAGAGGAGGTAAACAACATTTCTTTCTTCCTCCACTTGCTCTAGTTGCTGTAGCACTTTTAATTTGCAAAGTTCCTTAGTTAATTGGAGATTTCAAAAAATTTCCTGGCCAGTAATAATAAACTAAATACCCAGAAATGTGCATTTTTCAAAGTTTTCAAAAATTCACAAAAATTATACCGTTGGTCCTATTTTTCGACGAGGCACCTGGGAGCACCAGAGGATGACCTGTGGGGCACCACAGGGTGCCACACCACAGGCCGGCACGGCCAAGGAGGGGGGCGCGCCACCCTGTGGTGTGGGCCCCTCCTTGCCCCACTATTTCATCTCTTTCTCCCAGCATCTTCTCTCTCCCGAAAAAACTCGAACCAGGTTCCCCTCACTCGCGTTTTTGCTCAAGAACTCCAGATTTCTCGATCTCTTTGCTCAGCCCAGATTTCTGTCTGAAATTTGGCACATTTGCTCTTCGGTATGTGACTCCTCCGCCTATCCAAGTAGAATTTTGTTTGGTTGAGTATATCTTGAATATTTTGCTGCTGTAGGTAACATGTTTAGTGAGCTTGCATGCTTGTTCTAAGTTGTATAAACTAGTTTTGATGCATGATTAGTACTCTAGCAAGTTCCTATGGTAGTTTCCCTCAATTATATGTCACCAAATCAAATTTTATATCACTTGTTGAAACTTTCAGAGAAGAGATGAAGAAGTTCAACTTTGGAGAGTTGTTCAAGAAAGGAACAACCAGCACCGGGAGGCCTTCTAGGGCCGCCACCCGGCTTAGGCGATCGTACAATGAGGATATCATCGCGCCTAGCTTCACGCCCGAAGAGGACAACGGGGCTCCTAATGCTTCGTCTTTTCCATGCTATGATTTTCTGAGGAATGCAGGGATATTGGAGGATTTCTTCACCCTTGTCAACAGGGCGGGCTTAGCCACCTATGTGGGAGATGAAAGGGAGCAATACTACATGCTCACCAAAATCTTCGTCGAGAGCTTCAAGTTCCACAACAAGCAATATGAGCCGACAGTTGCATTCAAGATCTATGGTAATCCTGTTACTATGGAATTGGAAGATTTTTGTCGTGCATTGGATATTGCCCCTGTAGGTACAACAAGTAGGATTGATGACAACCCCCGGGACTTGTTGGAGCTCTATCGAGGGATTACCGATGATGATTGTCGCACCATTCAGCGTGGCAAGATAAGGAACATTCAACTCCCCGCCATTAAGTATTTTGCATATTACATTGCTACTAGCATTCTTGGTAGGGAGAACACTAGCAATATTTCTAGTTACCATCTTGCTTTCTTGAATATTGCACTTACTGGTCGAACATCTTATCACCTTGGTTCTCTTATTGCTCGCCGCCTGTCTAATAGGGGGCCTATTTTTGGAGGAACTATTGCACTGCGCGTTTTAACATATTTAAGACTTCCTCTTGATCCTAATGATGTGCCATTGGCCCCTAGGAGACTCGATATTGCTGCTATGAAGAGTCATCATTTTGTTACCACTGATTCTACTTTAGATAATATGGTCTATAGAATGTTGTTTGCTGACGGAGATGAGAAGGAAATCCCTCTTCCCCAACCAGGTTTGTTCAGTATTGACAGGCAATCATGGTCGTGCACTAAGGAGGAGGTGGATGAACATATGAAGATACAAGACTTCCACCAGCAGCATGACTCCGAGGACGCCGAGGCCTCCCACGACTACACCGTCACGTATCCGGGTGCTTCTTCTAGCACATGCCCGGAATACGATCCATCTTCGTCATACTACGGAGATACTACCTCATGGTCTCGATGGGATTGAACTCCACTTAGGCCAAAAGCCTAAGCTTGGGGGGAGGTATACCGGCATCACTCATTCTTTGCATATTATGATTGCTGGATACTTGCACATACTTGTTTAGTCTCTTTGAGTGGTTTTCTAATGAGAGGGAGATGATATTTGGGGAAGTGCTGCCTGAAAACAGATTCTGGACTGTTACTAGAAATATTCATGCGCACAGCCAGAACGTTATTTTGAGCTGCCAATTTTTGTGCAGGTTCCCCAGGTTGTTATCTAACTTTCATTAGTTGAACACTTTTCGAGCTGAGCAACGTAAGATTTTTGTAAAAATCGATTTCTGTACTGTTGTCAGGTTTTGGCAGATTTCTGCCATCTCGCTTTTCTGTGTTTCTTTTAGTTTGCTATTTCTTGTTTTTTCTTTGTTTCTTTCCCAAAACATAAAAAGACCAAAAATATTTATGTTGTTTCTCTTCACCATTTGTTTGCTTTGGTTTCTTGCATTTGTTTCGCTTTATTTGCTATTGCTAGTTTGCTATAAGAAAACCCAAAAAGATTTTGCTTTGTTTGTTTGTTTCCTCTTGTTCTTTTTCTCAAATTCGAAAACACCAAAAATATTTGATGTTCTTCTTTGATTTTGTAAAGTTCTTTATGAGTTCAATGGTCTTCGGTGGCTGGAGCGTGGTTTTCATTTCATATTATCCAAGCTGCACAAGTGAAAAGGCAATAATGACGATCTACGACAATTGGATTGTGGTGAGAGGCTGGTATGAACTCTATTTGTTTTCATTTTTGTACATATACTCATCCATGTGAGCATGCTTAGTTGGTTCATGTGAGGTATATGTTATTTGAGAAAGTCTAGTAGTTTATGATCTCTCATGTTAAGCTCCAATTTATTAATATGAGTAGCATGTCATGGATGTTTGCTTGCATTGTTTTATTCATAAGTAAGTATGGCATTGTGGTATCCTCCTCTGAATAATTCATTTATATCGACTTGGCACATGCTCGCGCATGCATATGACTGAACCAAAGTCAATTAAGCCTCGATGATCTATATTGCTTCAGAGTTCTTGTATCACTTTTATGCCTCCGTTAATTTATTTTGCAGCAAGCATGATTATGGCAGTTACTGCTCTCTTGATTTGTCGCTCCCTAGTCTATTGCTAGCCTTCACTTGTACTGAGCGGGAACGCTGCTCGTGCTTCCAAACACATGAAAACCAAGTTATTCCAGAGTGTCCACCATAAATACCTATGCATGGCATTTCAAACCATTCCAAGTAAATTCTCATGCGCTACCTTTAAAACCTTCAAAATGCTTCTCAATTTGTGTTTATGTTTTATAGCTCATGAGGAAGTATGTGGTGTTTAGCTTTCAACCTTGTCATTTACTTTTGACGGACTCTCATATGGACTAGTGGCACATCCGCTTATCCAATAATTTTGCAAAAAGAGCTGGCAACGGGATTCCCAGTCCCAAATTAATTAACCTAAATAGACACTCCTCCATGGTTTGTGATTGTTGGACGGCACCCGAAGGATTCGGTTAGCCATGGCTTGTGTAAGCAAAGGTTGGGGGGAGTGTCATCATCATAATAAAACTAAAATAAAAAGGCACTCCTTCATGGTATGAGATTGTTGGCAGGCACCCGAGGATTCGGTTAGCCATGGTTTGTGTAAGAAAGGTTGGAAGGAGTGCCAAATAAATATGCAATAATTCATGGGAGCCGCTCTTGGAAGTCCGGTTGGCGAGGTAGTTAGTGTACCCATTACCATTCGTTGACAACAACAAACACCTCTCAAAGTAATTTTACTCCTGATTTCAAAAATGAAAAGCTCTAGCGCATGTTAATCCCAGCTTCCCTCTGCGAAGGGTCAATCTTTTACTTTTATGTTGTGTCTCCATTATTTCTTTGAGCACTATCTTGAGAGCACAACTGTCATTCTTAGTATAATATGCTTGTCTCAAAATATGATTGATTGTGGTATAACTTTGATGCTTTTATCTTTGACAATCACTACTTCTAGTCTTTCTATGAACTCCAGAGGTGCCTGGGCATTTATGTTTTGCCAATCAAATACAGGCAAGCGAGATACCACTTTATCATACTCTCTTATGAACATTGCAATCCTGCTTATATACATGATTCATGATGCTTATTATTAATTGTTGGTACCTCTCCATGATTAACATAGCTGTTAGATGATCTTATTTGCATGTATCTCATTATGAACTGCTTAAGTATTAGCCATAGCATGAGAATATATACATCATATGAGCAAATGTGTTCGTGAAAGTTCTTTTATCGCTCAGTTGTTAACTGAATTGCTTGAGGACAAGCAATAAGCTAAGCTTGGGGGGAGTTGATACGTCCAAAACGTATCTACTTTCCCGAACATTTTTGCTATTGTTTTGCCTCTAATTTGTGTATTTTGGATACAACTAACACGGACTAACGCTGTTTTCAGCAGAACTGTTCTGGTGTCTCGTTTTTGTGCAGAAATCCAACTTTCGGGAAAATCCTCGTAATTTATGCAGAAGGCCCTATTTTCCCAGAAAACTGACGGAGCCAGAAGCACAAGTCAGGTGGAGGCCCGAGGGCCCCACACCATAGGGCGGCGCGGCCCAAGGGGGGCCCGCGCGGCCATGTGGTGTGGCCCCCTCGGCCGGCCTCCGACGCCCTCCTTCGGACTATTTATCGGCCTCGACCTAAAAACGCACGGAGAGAAGTCGAAGTCGCCAGAAACCCTCCAGAACGCCGCCACATCGCGAAACTCCGTCGCAGGAGCCGAAGTCTCCGTTCCGCACTCCGCCGGGACGGGGAATTGGAGGAGATCATCGCCATCATCACCGCCAACGCCTCTACATCAACCAGCCATGTTTCCCCCATCCATGTGTGAGTAATTCCCCCGCTGTAGGCCGAAGGGGATGGTAGGGATTGGATGAGATTGGTCATGTAATAGCATAAGATTGTTAGGGCATAGTGCCTAGTGTCCGTAATTGGTACTTTGATGATATTGTTGCAACTTGTTATGCTTAATGCTTGTCACTAGGGCCCGAGTGCCATGATCTCAGATCTGAACATGTTATTGTTTCATCATGATATTCATTATTTATTGATCTTACCTGCAAGTTGTTTACACATGTCGCTGTCCGGAACCGATGGCCCCGAAGTGATAGAAATCGGGACAACCGGAGGGAATGGTAGTGATGTGAGGATCACATGTGTTTACGGAGTGTTAATGCTTTGCTCCGGTACTCTATTAAAAGGAGTACCTTAATATCCAGTAGTTTCCCTTGAGGCCCGGCTGCCACCGGCTGGTAGGACAAAAGATGTTGTGCAAGTTTCTCATTGCGAGCACGTACGACTATAATTGGAACACATGCCTATTGATTGCTTTGTACTTGGACACCATTTTATTATTATCTGCAAATGCCCTGTTATGATTGTTACATGAGTTTCTCTCATCCATGCAACGCCCGTCATCCGTCCCCGTGCCTACAGTATTTTAATCCTGCTGTTTACTAAAATCACTACTGCTGTCTCTGTTACTCTGCACATTGTTATTTCACTACTGCTACTGCTATAAAACTGTTACTACTGATAAACCCTTGCGAGCAAGTCTGTTTCCAGGTGCAGCTGAATTGACAACTCCGCTGTTAAGGCTTCCAAGTGTTCTTTGTCTCCCCTTGTGTCGAATCAATAAATTGGGTTTTACTTCCCTCGAAGACTGTTGCGATCCCCTATACTTGTGGGTCATCACAGCTTCTCCTCACCACATTCAAATATGGTGACCTTACCATCATACAACGGCACACAAACAACTAAAACCCGATCATAATCACAGCAACCACTTATAAACAACTATCAGAGTACTTCACAGGTCCTAATCTAGCGTCAGAGTGGTAAGACGCTTGCCTAAACCTAGGGGCAGATTCCCCATGTCCAAAAGTAGCGTTCAAACGCCTCGTAGAGTCCAGCACAACAGTGAGATATGCACAAAAGTAGTGTTTACCAGCCTCCTAGAGGCCAGCACAAGTAACATGATCAGACTTAAAACATAGGCAGCGATGGAGCAGCAGCACCTTAATGGCGAGGTTCAGCAAAAGGGCCCTCACGGTGTCTGATACGTCCAATTTGCATCACTATTTTATATCATAATTTGCTGTTATTCATTGATATATTTCATATTTGGGCATAATACTTATGTTATTTCATCTATTTTGCATGTTTCATGATTATTGGAGGATCGAGCACCGGAGCGAGGATTCTGCTGGAAAAAGCACTGTCAGAATGCAATATTTCGGAAGATCAACAGTTGACGGAAATTATATCAAAAATCCTATTTTTCCAGATGACGAAGTGAGCCAGAAGGGGGAGCTGAGGGGACCCGAGGTGGGCCCACCCCATAGGCCGGCGCGGCCCAAGGCCTGGCCGCGCCACCCTGTGAGGAGGGGGCCCACAGCCCCCTCTCGCCTCCTTTTCTTCGCGTGCGCCTTCGTCCCGAAGACCTAAGCTCCAGAGGGTACCTCGCGAAGAGTTACAGCCGCCTCTGCGGGGCGGAGAACACCAGAGAGAAAAGAGCTCTCCGGCGGGCTGAGATCCGCCGGGGAAATTCCCTCCCGGAGGGGGAAATCGACGCCATCGTCACCGCCATCAAGTTGGACATCATCTCCATCACCATCATCATCATCTTCATCATCATCACCGCCGTCTCCACCGCTGCACATCGTCACCGCTGTAGCAATTTGGGTTTGATCTTGATTGTTTGATAGGGGAAACTCTCCCGGTATTGATTTCTACTTGTTATTGATGCTATTGAGTGAAACCGTTGAACCAAGGTTTATGTTCAGATTGTTATTCATCATCATATCACTTCTGATCATGTTCCATATGATGTCTCGTGAGTAGTTCGTTTAGTTCTTGAGGGCATGGGTGAAGTCTAAATGTTAGTAGTGAAGTATGGTTGAGTAATATTCAATGTTATGATATTTAAGTTGTGGTGTTATTCTTCTAGTGGTGTGATACGTCTCCGACGTATCGATAATTTCTTATGTTCCATGCCACATTATTGATGATATCTACATGTTTTATGCATACTTTATGTCATATTTATGCGTTTTCCGGAACTAACCTATTGACGAGATGCCGAAGGGCCGATTCTGTTCTGTCATTGTTTTTGGTTTCAGAAATCCTAGTAAGGAAATATTCTCGGAATCGGACGAAATCAACGCCCAGCATCTTAGAATCCCCGGAAGCATCCAGAACACCCGAGAGCCGCCAGAGTGGACCCACAGGGGGCCCAGGAGGTAGGCCGGCGCGGCCCAGGCCCTGGCCGCGCCGCCTTATGGTGTCACCGCCTCTTCGACCCTCTGACGCCGCCTCTTCGCCTATATAAAGGTCCTCGACCTAAAACATCGAGACGGAAAAGCCACGGCACGAGAAACCTTCCAGAGCCGCCGCCATCGCGAAGCCAAGATCTGGGGGACAGGAGTCTCTGTTCCGGCACGCCGCCGGGACGGGGAAGTGCCCCCGGAAGGCTTCTCCATCGACACCGCTGCCATCTCCACCGCCATCTTCATCAACGCTGCTGTCTCCCATGAGGAGGGAGTAGTTCTCCATCGAGGCTAAGGGCTGTACCGGTAGCTATGTGGTTCATCTCTCTCCTATGTACTTCAATACAATAATCTCATGAGCTGCCTTACATGATTGAGATTCATATGATGATGCTTGTAATTTAGATGTCATTATGCTAGTCAAGTGGATTTTACTTATGTGATCTCCGGAGACTCCTTGTCCCACGTGTGTAAAGGTGACAGTGTGTGCACCGTGTGGGTCTCTTAGGCTATATTTCACAGAATACTTATTCACTGTTATGAATGGCATAGTGAAGTGCTTATTTATATCTCTTTATGATTGCAATGTGTTTTGTATCACAATTTATCTGTGTGCTACTCTAGTGATGTTATTAAAGTAGTTTATTCCTCCTGCACGGTGTAATGGTGACAGTGTGTGCATCGTGTAGTACTTGGCGTAGGCTATGATTGTGATCTCTTGTAGATTATGAAGTTAACTATTGCTATGATAGTATTGATGTGATCTATGCCTCCTTTCGTAGCGTGAAGGTGACAGTGTGCATGCTATATTAGTACTTGGTTTGGTTGTGTTGATCTGTCATGCACTCTAAGGTTATTTAAATATGAACATCGAATATTGTGGAGCTTGTTAACTCCGGCATTGAGGGTTCGTGTAATCCTACACAGTTAGTGGTGTTCATCATCCAACAAGAGAGTGTAGAGTCTAGCATCTATCTATTTATTTTATGTGATCAATGTTGAGAGTGTCCACTAGTGAAAGTATAATCCCTAGGCCTTGTTCCTAAATACTGTTATCGCTGCTTGTTTATTGTTCTACTACATCTGTACTGTCCGCAATATTACCACCATCATCCACACGCCAGTCCTGGATAGCAAAGCACTTTTCTGGCGCTGTTGCTACTGCTCATACTTATTCATACCACCTGTATTTCACTATCTCTTCGCCGAACTAGTGCACCTATTAGGTGTGTTGGGGACACAAGAGACTTCTTGCTTTGTGGTTGCAGGGTTGCATGAGAGGGATATCTTTGACCTCTTCCTCCCTGAGTTCGATAAACCTTGGGTGATCCACTTAAGGGAAACTTGCTGCTGTTCTACAAACCTCTGCTCTTGGAGGCCCAACACTGTCTACAAGAATAGAAGCTCCCGTAGACATCATGGTGTCGTGTGAACGTCGACTACACGACACTTCACCTTTATGGGCCTAGGGGAATGCATCTTGTACTCGTTTGCCAATTGCGGGGTTGCCGGAGTGACAGAAACCTAAGCCCCCGTTGGTATATCGATGCGGGAGGGATAGCAGGATCTCAGAGTTTAAGGCTGTGGTTAGATTTATCTTAATTACTTTCTTGTAGTTGCGGATGCTTGCAAGGGGTATAATCACAAGTATGTATTAGTCCTAGGAAGGGCGGTACATTAGCACAGGTTCACCCACACAACACTTATCGAAACAATGAAGATTAATTAGCCGTATGTAGCGAAAGCACTAGACTAAAATCCCGTGTGTCCTCGAGAACGTTTGGTCATTATAAGTAAACAAACCGGCTTGTCCTTTGTGCTAAAAAGGATTGGGCCACTCGCTGCAATTGTTACTCTCGCACTTTACTTACTCGTACTTTATTCATCTGGTACATCAAAACCCCCTGAATACTTGTCTGTGAGCATTTACAGTGAATCCTTCATCGAAACTGCTTGTCAACACCTTCTGCTGCTCGTTGGGATCGACATTCTTACTTATCGAAGATACTACGATACACCCCCTATACTTGTGGGTCATCAAGACTATTTTCTGGCGCCGTTGCCGGGGAGTGAAGCGCTATTGGTAAGTGGAATTGGTAAGGGAAATCTCTACTGTTTGTGCTGATTTTGTTTCTGCCTGCTGCCATAATTCATTATGGAGAGATCTTCTCTTGAGTTTTTATTTGGAAAATCTGCTATACTGCAAAGGTAGTGGATAAGGCGCCAGGTGAGGAAGAGATACCATACAAAATACCTATGAAAATTATTGAACGCGTAGTGGATAACCGTTATACAGGGGATGGAACTGTCCACCCTGGAGATCATTTACTGTTTTTACATGAATTATGCGGTTTATTCAAGTGTGCAGGTATTGCTATGGATGAAGTGAGGAAGAAACTATTCTCTATATCGCTATCTGGTAAAGCGGCGCATTGGTATAAATTACTGGATAATGGGGATTCTCTTGAATGGAATGATATTGTGCCCCGGTTTTATTCTAAGTTCTATCCTCCAAGTGAAATTCACAAGGATCGGAACCGCATATATAATTTTTGGCCTCATGATGGAGAGAGTATTGCCCAAGCGTGGGGGAGATTGAAGTCTTTAATGCTCAAATGCCCCATTCATGAGCTTCCTGGTAATGTTATTATTGATAATTTCTATGCAAGACTTTCTTTTGAAGACAAGACCTTGCTGGATACTTCTTGTTCTGGATCATTCACGCGCAACAAAGAAGAGTTTAAAAGGGACCTTCTCAATCGGATCCAGGAGAATACTGAAGGATGGGAGAACGACAAAGATAGAGAATCGGGTATAAATTATGATTACAAATGCATTGAAGCTTTTATGGATACTGATAAATTTCGTAATATGAGTGCTACTTATGGTCTTGATTCTCAAGTTGCTGCAAATCTTTATAAAGCTTTTGCCTCTCATTATGAATTGCCTAAGAAGAATTTTGATAAGTATCATGAACCGTATAAAGATAAAATTGATCCATCTATTAATAAATGTGTTGTAGTTGAAACTGTTGATCATGTTATTCCTGAAGCTTATATTGAAAAAACTCCTTTCCCTGCTAAAATGAAGGAGTACTCTGTTATAAATAGTGCGGTTAATAAAAGTGAAAAGAAACCTATAGAACATGAAGAACAAATAAAAGTTGAACCTGCTGTTGCAATAGTTAAAGATCTTGTGACTGAAAATGTGGAGGATGGTCATATTATTTTCCGTGAAGATGCTTCTAATATTGTTTCCCATCCTAATAAGTCTAAGAAAGCTAGTGTTCCTATGCTATCTGTTAGAATTGGAGATCATTGTTATTATGGTTTATGTGATATTGGTGCAAGTATTAGTGCTATTCCTTATGAGCTTTACACGGAGATTATGCACGAAATTGGTTCTTGTGAACTTGAAGATATTGATGTGGTTATTCGGCTGGCTAGTAGAGAAACTATTTCTCCAATTGGTATTGTTCGAGATGTGGAAGTTCTATGCGGTAAGATTAAATATCCTGCTGACTTTTTGGTACTTGGTTCTGCTGCTAGTAAATATTGTCCTATCATTTTTGGTAGACCTTTTCTAAATACATGTGGAGCTATTATAGATTGCAAGAAAGAGAAAATTTTGACTAAATTTGCTGGTGAATCTTATGAGTTTAACTTCTCTAAATTTACCAAAACTCCTTATAAAGCTGATTTGCCTAATGATGATTTTAAAGTTGAACAGTGTGCATCTATTGTTCTTGCTCCTAATAATCCCTTGCAGCAACATTTGGAGAATAGCGAGAGTGAAGTTTTTAGGGAAGAAAGAAATGAGCTTGATGAAATTTTCCTTCGTCAACCTATTCTTAAGCATGATTTACCGGTAGAAGATCTGGGTACAACACCACCACCAAAGGAAGATCCTGTCTTTGATTTAAAACCATTGCCTGATAATCTTAAATATGCTCATATTGATGATAAGAAAATATATCCTGTTATTATTAGTTCTAAGCTTTCAGAGTTTGAAGAAGCAAGGCTATTGGAAATACTGAAGAAGCACCGAGGAGCTATTGGCTACACACTTGATGACTTGAAGGGGATTTCTCCCTCTATTTGCCAACACGCCATTAATATGGAAGATGATGCGAAGCCTATTGTTGAACCTCAGCATCGTCTAATTCCTAAGATGAAGGATGTGGTAAGAAATGAGGTATTAAGACTTCTTGAAGCTGGTATTATATATCCTATTGCTGATAGTAGATGGGTTAGTCCTGTGCATTGTGTTCCTAAGAAAGGAGGAATGACTGTTGTGCCCAATGATAATGATGAGCTCATACCTCAAAGAGTAGTTGTAGGGTATAGAATGTGCATTGATTATCGTAAAGTTAATAAGGTTACTAAGAAAGATCATTACCCTTTGCCTTTTATTGATCAAATGTTAGAAAGGTTATCTAAATACTCATTTTTGTTTTCTTGATGGTTATTCTGGGTTTTCGCAAATTGCTGTTAAAACTAAGGATCAAGAGAAAACCACTTTCACTTGTCCCTATGGAACTTATGCTTATAGACGTATGCCTTTTGGTTTATGTAATGCTCCTGCTACTTTTCAAAGATGCATGTCTGCTATTTTTCATGGCTTTTGCGAGAGTATTGTAGAGGTATTCATGGATGATTTTTCTATCTATGGGAATTCTTTTGATAATTGCTTGCGGAACCTTGATAAAGTTTTGCAGAGTTGTGAAGAAACTAACCTTGTTCTTAATTGGGAGAAATGCCACTTTATGGTTAATGAAGGAATTGTATTGGGACATAAAATTTCCGAGAGAGGTATTGAAGTTGATAGAGCTAAAGTTGAAGCAATTGAGAAGATGCCCTATCCTAGGGATGTTAAAGGAATTCGTAGTGTTCTTGGTCATGCTAGGTTTTATAGGAGGTTTATTAAAGACTTCTCCAAGATTTCAAAGCCTCTTACTAATCTTCTTCAAAAAGATGTACCTTTTGTTTTTGATGATGATTGTAAGGAAGCTTTTGAAACTCTAAAGAAAGCCTTAACAACTGCTCCTATAGTTGAACCTCCTGATTGGAACTTACCATTTGAAATTATGTGTGATGCTAGTGATTTTGCTGTAGGCGCTGTTCTTGGACAGCGAGTAAACAAAAAATTGAATGTTATTCATTATGCTAGTAAAACTCTTGATGCTGCTCAAAGAAATTATGCTACTACTAAAAAAGAATTGTTAGCTGTAGTCTTTGCTTGTGATAAGTTTAGATCTTATATTGTTGATTCAAAAGTTACAATTCATACTGATCATGCTGCAATTAGATACCTTATGCAAAAGAAAGATGCTAAGCCAAGGCTTATTAGATGGGTACTTCTGTTGCAAGAATTTGATTTACATATTGTAGATAGGAAAGGTGCTGATAATCCTGTTGCTGATAATTTGTCTAGATTGGAAAATATTGCTTATGATCCTGTTCCTGTTAATGATAGTTTTCCAAATGAACAATTGGCTGTAATAAAGGTGAGCTCGCGAGACAGTCCTTGGTATGCTGATTATGCTAACTTTATTGTTTCCAAGTACTTGCCTCCAACCTTTTCAGCTCAGCAAAGGAGGAAATTCTTTTATGATTTGAGGCATTATTTTTGGGATGACCCACACTTATATAAAGAAGGAGTGGATGGTATTCTACGAAGATGTGTTCCCGAATATGGACAACAAGAGATATTGAGTAAATGTCATGGTAGTGCTTATGGAGGACATCACGCCGGAGATAGAACCGCGCAAAAGGTTCTGCAATCAGGTTTTTATTGGCCGACTCTCTTCAAAGATGCAAGGAAGTTTATTTTATTCTGTGATGAATGTCAAAGGGTTGGTAATATCTCCAGATGCAATGAAATGCCTATGAATTATACTCTTGTTATTGAACCGTTCGATTGTTGGGGATTTGACTTCATGGGACCTTTTCCCTCTTAAGAAGGTAACACTCATATACTTGTTGTTGTTGATTATGTTACTAAATGGGTGGAAGCCATACCTACAAAAAGTGCTGATGGTGAGACCTCTTTAAGAATGCTTTTAGATATTATTTTTCCTAGATTTGGAGTTCCTAGATATATTATGACTGATGGAGGTTCTCATTTTATTCATGGTGGTTTTAGAAAATCTCTTGCTAAATATGGTATTAATCATAGAATTGCTTCCGCTTATCATCCTCAAACTAGCGGGCAAGTAGAATTATCAAATAGAGAGATTAAATCTATCTTGGAAAAAACTGTTAATAAAACTAGAAAGAATTGGGCTAGTAAATTGAAGGATGCACTATGGGCTTATAGAACTGCTTATAAAAATCCCATGGGAATGTCACCCTATAAAATGGTTTATGGAAAAGCCTGTCATTACCTTTAGAACTAGAGCACAAAGCTTATTGGGCTGTTAGAGAATTAAATAAAGATCCTAAACTTGCCGGTAATAAGAGGTTGCTGCAATTGAGTTCTCTAGATGAATGGAGAAGTGAAGCTTATGAAAATGCTAAACTCTTTAAGGAGAAAGTTAAGAAATGGCATGATAGAAGGATTATCAAAAGAGAATTTAATATTGGGGATAAAGTCCTATTGTATCGGTCTCGTCTCAGATTCTTTGCAGGGAAATTACTCTCGAAATGGGAAGGACCATATGTTGTTGAGGAGGTGTATCGTTCAGGAGCAATTAAAATTAGCTCTCTCCAAGGCAATGCCACGCAAGTGGTGAATGGACAAAGACTCAAGCATTATATCTCAGGTGATTCTTACAATATAGATGTTGATGTTATTCGAGTGGAAACACCGGAGGCTTTCATCAAAGGTCAAACTAACAGTCCGCCAGAACTCGACTTTGAATAGGTAACAGTACTGGTAATAAAAAGTTCACAATTTACTTTCCGAACAATATTTTTGCTGTTTTTGGAAAATATGAAAAATTACGAGATCGAAACAGAGTGGAGGAGACGCACGAGGGCGTGCCACCATAGGCCGGCGCGGCCTGACCTTGGCCCGCGCCGCCCTATGAGCTGGCCGCCTCGACGCCCCTTTCCGACTCTGGTTCAACCTGGTACTTTCCTTTTGTCGTGAAATTTTTTGCTATATAATCCCCCGGACCCCTGGAGGTCCGTATATCGTTTTCTCGACGTGTTTTGTTTCGAGCTGTTTCTGCCAGGATCTGTTTTCAGTTTAGAAGCACCATGGTCTCCAAGAACAAGGGCAAGGAGCTTTCGGATGAAGATATTCAAGATCCCGAGTGGAAAGAGGGGGACAAGAACGTCAAGGAAGAGGATGAAGAAGAGGTGGAGGAAGACTCGCGCGCACACCCGCGTGCTACCATCGCAAGCATCAAGGTGGTGGATAACCCTTTTAGTGCAAACAAGAGCGCAAGAATTCGCACCGGAGGAAGGGTTCCACGTCATTACCTAGCTTCGAAGACATCTTCTTCAGGCACTCACCATCGCCGAAGGAGTAATTCATCATCGGTATTGGCATCCCCTTGGTTTGTTCCAAGCTTGGGGGAGTGCCGCGGTATCACATCATCACTACCTTTTACTTTTTACTGTCAAGTAGTGTCATATCATGAGTAGGGAAGTTATCATATAAGATGGGTTGCGGTTTGGAAGTATCTCTCCTTTAGTTGGTTGTCTATGTATCCCTTGGTGTGAGTTATCGTTATGGAATATTAATGAGAAGTCTTATGATTTACATATTGCACATCTTATTTTAGTTTGCAATCTCTATTATATGATTGATCTTGATTTTAGTACTGGTATCACTTTGGGAGCATTGAATAAATCTATTTGGTTTTGGCAAACTTAGCATTGGTCAATAGCAACAACACTTTGAGGTTTAAGTAGAAAAGAGGAATACATGTAGTTGTTTCATTGTCTTTCTTTCTTGTTAGCTCATAGCTTATTATTCTGAAATTAAAACTGTTTGTGCTTACAAGGAAGATGCATGATTATTTCTATCACATGTATATTTGTTTGTTTCCTTCAACTCTTATGCTTGCTAATTAACCTTGCTAGCCAAAGACCTGTACTGAGAGGGAATACTTCTCGTGCATCCAAACCTTAACCCAAACCTATGCCATTTGTGTCCACCATATCTACCTACTACATGGTATTTTCTGCCATTCCAAGTAAATACTTCGTGTGCTACCTTTAAACAATTCAAAATTTACTATTCTCTTATTTGTGTCAATGTTTTATAGCTCATGAGGAAGTATGTGGTGTTTTATCTTTCAATCTTGTTGGGCAACTTTCACCAGTGGACTAGTGGCTTCATCCACTTATCCAATAACTTTGCAAAAAGAGCTGGCAATGGGATTCCCAGTCCCAAATTAATTAACCTAAATAGACACTCCTCCATGGTATGTGATTGATGGACGGCACCCGAAGGATTCTGTTAGCCATGGCTTGTGTAAGCAAAGGTTGGGGGGAGTGTCATCATAATAAAACTAAAATAAAAAGGCACTCCTTCATGGTATGAGATTGTTGGCAAGCACCCGAGGATTCGGTTAGCCATGGTTTGTGAAAGAAAGGTTGGAAGGAGTGCCACACAAAATAAAAATAAAATGGGAGCCGCTCTTTGAAGGTTTGTCTGGCAAGGGGGTTAGAGTACCCGCTACCAGTCGTTGACAATAACAAACACCTCTCAAAATGTTACTTTTATTCTCTTTATATGATTTCAAAATTGAAAAAGCTCTAGCACATGATTTAATCCCTGCTTCCCTCTGCGAAGGGCCTGTCTTTTACTTTATGTTCAGTCAGTAAACCTATTTCCCTCCATCTTAAGCAAGCATTTGAGTAGTTGTGATCAGACCATTATATTGTGATTTGTTTCATCATGTCTTTTACTCTTCCTTGTTTAGTACAAGTTTTATCTAAATGAATATAGCTTTGCAAGTTATCAATGATCATGAGGAGACTATTATAATTGAGTATGCAAGTTGTGCAATATAAACTTTAACATGAGAGCACTGCTCGATAGATAAGAATAACCTGTTAATTGTTCTCTGACCAAGAACGAAGTTTGCCATTACCAACTATGATTTCTTATGCACCTTTATTTGTGATTACCTTATACTTGTTTCAAGTTGAGTTATATGAGGGAGTTGTTTACTAGAATGTCTTGTGTGAATGAATATGATGCTTCTTGTCCGTATTTTATTTATCGACTCTTCACTCCATAAACATGTGGTCCTGTTTACCGAGTTCAGTTTCGCTTGGGGACAAGCGAAGTCTAAGCTTGGGGGGAGTTGATACGTCCAATTTGCATCACTATTTTATATCATAATTTGCTGTTATTCATTGATATATTTCATATTTGGGCATAATACTTATGTTATTTCATCTATTTTGCATGTTTCATGATTATTGGAGGATCGAGCACCGGAGCCAGGATTCTGCTGGAAAAAGCACCGTCAGAATGCAATATTTCGGAAGATCAACAGTTGACGGAAATTATATCAAAAATCCTATTTTTCCAGATGACGAAGTGAGCCAGAAGGGGGAGCTGAGGGGACCCGAGGTGGGCCCACCCCATAGGCCGGCGCGGCCCAAGGCCTGGCCGCGCCGCCCTGTGAGGAGGGGGCCCACAGCCCCCTCTCTCCTCCTTTTCTTCGCGTGCGCCTTCGTCCCGAAGACCTAAGCTCCAGAGGGTACCTCGCGAAGAGTTACAGCCGCCTCTGCGGGGCGGAGAACACCAGAGAGAAAAGAGCTCTCCGGCGGGCTGAGATCCGCCGGGGAAATTCCCTCCCGGAGGGGGAAATCGACGCCATCGTCACCGCCATCAAGTTGGACATCATCTCCATCACCATCATCATCATCTTCATCATCATCACCGCCGTCTCCACCGCTGCACATCGTCACCGCTGTAGCAATTTGGGTTTGATCTTGATTGTTTGATAGGGGAAACTCTCCCGGTATTGATTTCTACTTGTTATTGATGCTATTGAGTGAAACCGTTGAACCAAGGTTTATGTTCAGATTGTTATTCATCATCATATCACCTCTGATCATGTTCCATATGATGTCTCGTGAGTAGTTCGTTTAGTTCTTGAGGACATGGGTGAAGTCTAAATGTTAGTAGTGAAGTATGGTTGAGTAATATTCAATGTTATGATATTTAAGTTGTGGTGTTATTCTTCTAGTGGTGTCGTGTGAACGTCGACTACACGACACTTCACCTTTATGGGCCTAGGGGAATGCATCTTGTACTCGTTTGCCAATTGCGGGGTTGCCGGAGTGACAGAAACCTAAGCCCCCGTTGGTATATCGATGCAGGAGGGATAGCAGGATCTCAGAGTTTAAGGCTGTGGTTAGATTTATCTTAATTACTTTCTTGTAGTTGCGGATGCTTGCAAGGGGTATAATCACAAGTATGTATTAGTCCTAGGAAGGGCGGTACATTAGCACAGGTTCACCCACACAACACTTATCGAAACAATAAAGATTAATTAGCCGTATGTAGCGAAAGCACTAGACTAAAATCCCGTGTGTCCTCGAGAACGTTTGGTCATTATAAGTAAACAAACCGGCTTGTCCTTTGTGCTAAAAAGGATTGGGCCACTCGCTGCAATTGTTACTCTCGCACTTTACTTACTCGTACTTTATTCATCTGTTACATCAAAACCCCCTGAATACTTGTCTGTGAGCATTTACAGTGAATCCTTCATCGAAACTGCTTGTCAACACCTTCTGCTCCTCGTTGGGATCGACATTCTTACTTATCGAAGATACTACGATACACCCCCTATACTTGTGGGTCATCAGTGTCTCTTGCAGCCGAAGACGCTGGAGCAGGACGTCTCCTTCCTGAAGACGGTGGCCTTGAAGCCGTCGTCGTCAGGGGTGAAGACGAGCGTGTCATCGACGTGCAGCAAAATCCTAGCGCAGAAGTTGCTCTATGACTTGATGAACCCGGCGCGCTGCCCTATCCACTGCAGCTGCACCTTCCACGCGCAACGGTCGCCCAAGTACAAGCAGACCTTCACATGGGGCCATTGTATTTGAGCGTGTACTTCCTGATGAGGGGCTGCTCCATGAATGGCGGGACGGCGAGGGCACAGAGGTCCTGGCTCTCCACCTGGACGAAGAACGCCGGCATACGCGGATTGGCATGGTGCCCCAGGTCAGCAGGACGGCCGGTGTGGCGCCTCGGCGTTGTGATCTACGCGTGGGCTTCCAGGAACGCTACATTCGGATCACGCAGCTGCACACGACGACATAGTTCACAGCGTCCAGTATGGGCCCATCCGAGAAGTATTTCGGGAAGGGCCAGTTCTGCACACGCACAAGGAAGCCATGTCAATCTTAACAAGGCAATGGCATGGACAAACAGCAGCAAGCAATATCATGGAATGCACAAGTAGCAGCAAGCAATGGCATGGAATGCATAAGCACCGGCAAGCAATGGCATGGAATGCAGAAGCAACAACAAGCAATGGCATGGCATGCACAAGCAGTAGCAAGCAATGGTATGGCATGCATAAGCAGCAGCAAGCAATGACATGCACTAGCAACAAGCAATGGCAAGCACAAGCACCAGCAAGTAATGGCAATGCCAAGCTCAAGCACTGCAATTGTCAAGTCCATGATGGTGCTTGAGCTTGGCATGGCAAGCATAAGCACATTGCAGTGAATGCATGTCAACCTTGATCTACAATGTCATCTAGTCGACGTAAACAAGCGACAAGGAGATTGAGTCAAGGTACTTACGATTGGGTGGATCGCCAGCGCCCCACTCTGAGGAGGAAGAGGAGCAAATCCCGGTGGAGGGGGAGGCGGCGTAGCCGGTAAGTACGTCCTCAGGTCCGGCCGCAGTGCAGTTGTCGGGAAGCTGGGCGCCGATGGTGCTGACGTCTGGCGCCGAGCACGAGGTCGGGTGAACCCCAGCGGCGGCGGGACGGGAGGCGCGCCAAAGGGGGCAGGTGGTCGCGGCATGCCCCATGGCATCGCCGGCTGCATCGGGGTGGACGCGAACCCCGACGGGGGCTCCATCTCCCTGCTGGAGCCCGGTGCACCGCCCGCCATTGCCGCCGCCCTCGCCGTCGGAAACCCTAGTGGGGACGGGGGAAAACCCCCCGTCCCCGATGGATCCGTCGGTCGAATTCCAGCGGCTCAAAGAGCCAGGACGGCGTGCGCTCCGGGTTGCAACGTCGACGGGCCTCGTGCTCGCGAACGGCGATGGTCGATTCATCGCCGGCACGCGGTCCACATTGATCTTCGCGACCGAGTCGCCGCCTCCGGCCTCGTACTCGCGGACGAGGCGCATTAGCACCTCGTTCGACCAGGTGGCCGACGGTCGTACGACAGGATCCGTCGGCACTGGAGAGGATGGCGGAGGCGGAGGAGGCGAGGAGGCCACGGCAGCGGTTGATGGGACAGGACGATGGTGTCTGTGCCAGGAGTGAATGGGGAGAGAGAAGAACGAAGCGGTGAGGGGAAATGTGCAGCGAGGACCAAGAAAACGAGTTGTCTCCCGCGCTTCTTCACGCGTGCAACCGTTGCACGCGGGCGTGCAAAATGGCACAACAACTGGTTTGGCCCCGGAGAAACTGCCGATCCGGGCGTTCCTCCAGGGCCTGTCCCAGGGGTGCTTTGAGAACCGGTTGGGCCACAACGCGGACGTCTCACAGGCAACCAAACGGGCCGGTTTTTGCTGGGCCGATGCGAGCCAAAGGGCTCACAACCTACCAAATGCGCCCAAATGCATTGGCACAGATACAACACAGACACACTTGCCCCCCTCTTGTACTCTCCCGGGCCGTCCATCAATGTCACACAAGCCACTTGCGAGGCCTGCCCTGCCCCTCGTCGTTGTTGGTGCCACTGTTTGGACCGTTGTTCGCCGGAGGCCACAATTCCTCTGCTGGCATCCACACGCGCACTTGACGACACTAGCCCTTGGTCCCTGTTCGCCGCCTCGGCACCTCCCACCAGGACCGACAACGTCTAGGACCTATTCGGCCGTTTATGTGATCGAGTTTGATGTACAAACCTAGAGCAATTTTTTGGCCATTTGCGCCAAGCATAATGGCCATCCACACATCCTTGTTGTGAATAGATGGACTCAGCGAGTCTGATCGAGTTTTTCTACACGAACGTCGTCTACACTGGGGCTTAGTGTATGTTGGGGGGGGGGGGGGGGGGGCATAATTTGGCACATCCCTGAGGGAAAAATGTGGAAGGGGTTAGATTACAATTTATTTTGTGTGTTTGCCCCTCCCCTAGAACTCCTAAATTGCATTTTGTCCCCCAGCAATCCTTGCCAAGGTCCCCTAATGGTCGTCTACACATCGTCCGATGGCAACGAGTCAGTCACTTCTTCCGACCTCATGATTGCAACGGACACCCTCATTCATGAGCGCACCAAGATGAAGAGACATGTGCACATGGGCTCGACAAGGCCACGCATGGGCAATCTCAAGTGCAATCGAGATGCTGGTCACTACAAGATCTAGTCCACCAATTCGACCTACCTGGAGCACATGTTCCGGCGGCGCTTTCGAATGTCAAGAACATTGTTCTTCACTATTTTCGAAGGGCGTGAGGTACCACGACTAGCACTTCGAACGCAAGGCCGATGCCGCCAGTAAGTTTGGCTTCACTTCTTATAAAAAAATCCGCAGCTATTTACATGCTTACATATAGAGTTTCCGGTGATATTGTTGATGAGTACTTACACATGAGCAAGATCTCGATGTACAAGTTCTGCAAAGTCGTGATAAGAGAGTCAAGTGTTGCCGATACTGCATGACTCTTATATATTAATCATCGAAGCAAGGGGATTTTCTAGGATGGTTGGAAACATAGATTATACTTATGTATTAGGAGTGGAAAAGCTATCTCTCTACATAACGAATGCAGTATAGTGAGCATGCGAAAAGATGCACCGTTGTTCTTAAGACAATTGCATTATAAAGACAGAAGAAAGTGCAGAAGCCCGCGCCGGCGGCGATCACGTCTTAGGGGCGTGGACTGTTAACCGAATTGTGGTGGCATTCGGGTGTCAGCGGTCATGTGCAGCCGCCCATGGATAGCCAGCCAGCCATGGACGGTTTAGGTGATTAGGTCCATGATCAAACGGCGACAGCTCGCCTGCGATCTCGCGTGATCCTGCACAGTCATGTGGCATGTGACGGAATGGCATCTGTCCCGTGCACTATCATACACACTGCTGAGATCTCGTGTATATTATGCTTTGACGTCTCAACTCCTGACCAGCACATCATCCTTTGAATACATGTCATTCTCAGGTTAGCTGGGAGATCCATATCCATCCACTAGGGAACACTCTTGCCTAATCAAATGGCTCCTGCTCTTGCCTGCCGCCACCAAGACAGCTACTTCTTGATGCCTGGAATCTGAAATCATACATATACCTACAAACCAAGGAACATCGCTTCTATTAAATGACATGCTAAGATTCACTTAACCTATTCCATGGCATCAAAGTAAGTACTGGAAGGTAGAGATCAGAGCGAGAACATCATGTTAACTACACTTGGATCTTCTATATAAACACTTGCTTGAAATCTACTCTCACTCAGTCCAAACATGCAAGTCATACACACATCTATGGCCGGCCGCAATGTGCTTTGTCAAATGTTCCTTGGTAAAACTAGTCGCTGACCCGTGCATTAGCACTGGCTGATCCTTATCTCAAAAAAATTGGACAACAAAGAAAAGAAGAGGGTGGTTTTAATTTTTTTCTTCATATTCCCTTTTATATATTTTCATAATACCCTTCGACAACCATTTTCAATGGTATATTACAACGGCTATAATTCAAATTGTTTCACATAAGCATCCTGAGTTGTCGTCGTCTTAACGGGTACCCCAATTCATTTCGTTAGATCCAACATTCAACAAGTTCAGAAACCTATTTGGCTCCATATGTACAAAATTGAGCCGTGCATTCGCATTGGCTGATCTTCATGTGGAAATTTTAATTAATTTACAAATATGCTAATTGCACTCCTAAAATTGTCTGCAACATTTTGAACTGAACAGTGTTTTAACAAAATTATCATTATGACCATAAAAGAAAATAGATCATGATCTTGCAGATGTGAGAACGTTGAATGCAAAAAATGTATTTATGTGTTCTAGAAAGCTTAACAAACAAATATGATGAACTTTCCGGTGCCAATTTTTAATTGAAAATAGATAGAAACACTACTAAAAACATATCAATTGCTGATTTTTTTTACTAATTTTTTTGTGGGGAACACATTCACTAAACATAAATAGATGAAATCTAAAAAATGTTAAAAGTGCAATAAATAAACAAAAATATAAGACAAAAAATAATTAAATGAACCAAGAAACAAATACGAGTGAAACTAAAACAAGGAAATAAAGAGAACCAAGAACATAAGTAAAAGAGGCACCATGGCCTCAAAGACCGGTGAGGCCTGCCTCACTTGTGGTTTCTTGTTGACAGTGATCCCGCACTTGATCATGAGGCGGTCGTCCTACAAGTATGGATATGCTTTTAGGTCCATCCGTTTCACGAACTGTGAATAACACTAGGTGGTTACATTGGAAGTATATTGTGGGAATTTCCTCGGAGGCATCTGGCAAGGGCTGCCTCGAAGCCTCCTCCGCCAATTTCAACACTAAGAGGAACCTCACCTGGCAGCCCTTGCTCATGAGATCGAGGAAGACAAAGATGTACTCTTCGCCGTCCTCCTTAATGTACCATCTAGGTCGTAGCAGATGCCTATTGGTAGCCTCCAACGGAGAAGGTGGCAAAACGAATGTAAATATCACTCCCAAGACCCTTGTCCATGTTGTACTCAATGATCTCAAATGTCATGCGAACCCCCGCACCCCAGAACCCTAAGTCTCTCATAGGTGATCTCCCGCACCCCTAGAACCCTAAGATCCCGCACCACTTACCCTAAGTTCTTGACCTCACCTCCGTCGGTGATGCCGCGGCCAACCGCGTCTTCTCCTTCTCTAGCGAGGTCAATTTCTTATTCTCCTGTGAGCACCCTATCCCCTGACCAGACGTGGCCCATTATGCTCCCTCCATTTGCGTCGGCACGCTAACTGACGCTTAAGGAATCAAATAGGATTTTCTGGAGAAGACTCTGATTCTTCTCGGCGGGCGCCTCAGGCAAGAACATGTGGGGAGCAGCTAACCATCACCCCTTAATGGGCTTGGCCCATTAGTTCGGTTGTTTCAAAATTTCCCAAATTCGAAATTTATTTAAATTTGAAATTTGCTCAGAATTGAAATTTTCTCATATTAAAAAATTGCTTAGATTTTAAATTTGCCCAGATTCGAAATTTGCTTAGATTTAAAAATTGCCCAGATTCGAAATTTGGTCAGATTAAAAATTTGCTTACTTTGAAATTTGTTCGAATTTGAAATTTGCTTAACTTTAAAATTTGTTAAAAAAGAAAAACATAAAAAGAAATAATCGAAAAACTCGAAGAAAAATCGAAAGAAAACAGAAACCCAAGAAAAACCAGAAAAAACTTGACAAAACCGGAAAAAACCGAGGCCTACTGGCTCCCTGCCTGTTGATGGGCCACGGCCCAAGCTCACCCCGTTAGGGAACCACGCGGGCGATGGTTTGTACCCATCAAACATGTGCGAGGACGGTAGCATGGACGACGAGCGGATGGGCCTGTGCTATGTTGGGAGATGGGCCTGGAAGTGAAACCGATGAAAATAAAAATAAAAATCCACCCATCCGTAATGGGCTAGGCCCAAACCCAGGAGTACGCTCAGGCAGCCGGGAGAAAATTCGGGTTGTGTTACTGTATAATTGAACTTTTGCTAATAAACCCCACAACATTCTGTAATTAACAGGAGTTACCCTATACCTTCTTCTCGAAGTCCCAAACACACGCTCCCCCCAAATCCCCAGAACCCTAGTGGAGAGAGAGCTCGAGGTCGCCATGGCGACGACGAGCGAGTCCACCGCCAATTCCACCCTAACGAGCGCGACGGCCGAGGCTGACGCAGAGCGCGACCAGGAGCACGGCAACGGCGCGGCTGCCGCCCCTGCCGTGGTGCAGCAGCAGGACGAGGACGGGGACGAGTTGATCGGGCCGGGCCCCGCGCCGGCGCAGAAGCGGCAGAAGCGCCCGCTCCAGTTCGAGCAGGCTTTCCTCGACGCCCTCCCCTCCGCCGCCATGTAAGTCTCGCAGTTTAGTGCCGTAGGATTTGGGACGGGCTTGTGTCTGCTTCCTGGAGCAGTGGCTAACTGCGGCGGCGGTTGCCTTTTGCAGGTACGAGAAGAGCTATATGCACCGGGACGTCGTCACCCACGTCGCGGTCTCACCCGCAGACTTCTTCATTACCGGAAGCGCTGATGGTGAATTTTCCCTACTTATGTCTCAACATACTGACCTGTTTAGTACCTATTACTATTAGTGGTTTTTGGTAGTGGATGAATTTGACATGCTAGATCTATGCAGGGATCAGTATCCCTCAGATTATAAGAATGTTGGTTAATTCTGCTTCATTTAATTGTTATGCACAGGACATCTGAAATTTTGGAAGAAGAAACCGAGTGGGATTGAATTTGCTAAACACTTCCGGTCTCATCTCAGTCCCATCGAAGGCTTAGCTGTGAGTGCACACATTCTTATGTTCCACTTCTTCAATTAAGATATTAGGATGACACATAGTAGATTTAGCTTGTTAGTCGCTACCCTTAGTCATTGCGCCTACCTGCCATATTACAAACAACTGCAATTATAGCGTGATTCGGCAATGCAGGTCAGTGTCGATGGCTTACTTTGCTGCACGATCTCCAACGACCGGTCTGTCAAGATATACGATGTTGTAAACTATGACATGATGTTCATGATGCGTCTCCCATTTATTCCTGGGGCGATTGAGTGGGTTTATGGACAGGGTGATGTTAAACCGAAACTTGCTGTTAGTGACCGGAGTACATCTTTTGTTCACATATATGACACTCATTCTGGTTCAACCGATCCGATTATCTCCAAAGAGGTATGTTTTGTTGTCGCCTTTTGTTTTTTGTTTGTGAATTCAAGTAACCAAAGGACTTTTACTGACTACCGAGCTTCTTATTCGACTGCAGATTCATGCTGGCCCTGTAAAAGTTATGAAATATAACCATGTTCAGGATGTTGTGGTGTCTGCTGATGCCAAAGGACTGTTGGAATATTGGTCTCCATCTACCCTCAAGTTTCCAGAAGATGCGTATGTTCTTGCCTCTTGGAGTTATTTTCAGCGTTATGTTTCATCTGATTTTGTCTCTGCCAAAACAAATTCCTGAGTAATTGCAAACTTGAGTTTGAGTTCATGCTTCCACTTTCTAGTAGTTCAGCTGAAAACTTGGCAACTGAAGCAGATATATGGTTGAACCCTGTAAGTTCTAGTTAGATATTTGTATGCTGATTTCAAATCTTGTTCTGCCGACCTAGGTCTAGTTGTTTCTGATTGGATTAGTATTTTAGTGTTTATAGTTTCAATTGCTACGAGGTCTTTCATTTCAAGATAGCTATAGTACATGTGCTCTGAAATGTTCTTTTCCTCATCGTATATGCATCAACTCATTGACTTATCAATACTTGACACTGCTATCTGCTTTGTGCAGGGTTAACTTTCGTTTGAAGACAGACACAAATCTATTTGAACTTGCAAAATGCAAGACGAGTGTGTCTGCTATTGAGGTACCTTTTTATTTGATCATTATATTGCTTCTATTGTTTCTTCATTCGTAGAACTATGCAGACGGTTGCACACCATTGGTTGAATGCTTTGCGGCAGAATAAATGTACTCCTATAAATAGGCTGCCACACATCATATATTTCTTTATTTTACCAGCAAATCATTTCAATGATAGAGATACCTGAATATGTAAGATATATCCATCTTATGATCTTATCTCATCAGTAGTTGGCTAGAGCACCTCATCCTTACCTTAAATATAATGAGCTAAAGATGATGTCAATCGTTTGGCAAAAACCTACTTACTACGAGTGCATTATGAGATATGGGACTTACATAGAATGATAGAAATGATAGTAACTGTTAATCTTCTTAATATACATGGAGTAAGTCTACTTAATGAGTGGTTCTTGTCCAGGTGAGCAACGATGGCACTCAATTTGCTGTCACATCCCCCGATCGCAGGATAAGGGTATTCTGGTTCAAAACTGGTAAATTAAGACGAGTGTATGATGAGTCCCTCGAGGTAAGATACTTCCTCTGTCCAATGCTTATACATCACAGTTGAATATGGTAACTTTGGAACCTCTAACTAAATATTGTTACTTGCAGGTGGCACAAGATCTTCAGAAAAGTGATGTTCCGTTATATCATCTTGATGCTATTGATTTTGGGCGAAGAATGGCTGTTGAGAAGGAAATAGAAAAGACAGAAAATGTTCCACAACCTAATGCTGTATTTGATGAGAGCGGCAACTTTCTTATTTATGCCACTCTTTTGGGCATAAAGGTATGCCTTAGTTCCTTTATTTTTCCATTTTCCCTTTATATTTTGTTCTTTATGTACTTTAATATTACCAGTCTATTATTGTTCTATTCTAGATGATAAATAATTCTCATGAAATATATTAATGATGTTAAACACTGTACTTGTTCTTCTGAAATAACCTGTATAAACAGAGTTTGCTCATGTTGAGTATTGACTGTTTATCGAACATAATAATCATGTTGTGCTCCTATTTGCTGATTGCATGCACGAGTAATGGCATTATGCACTTCTGTCTGGCATCTTACACATGTGAGTTACTCAGCTGAACATCTTCCTGAAAGTCTATTATTATACATTTATACACATACGCAGGTTGTAAATTTGCACACGAACAAGGTTTCCCGCATCCTGGGGAAGGTAGAGAACAATGAGAGGTTTCTGAGAATTGCTCTATACCAAGGCGACAAAGGCAATAAGAAGGTTAGGAAAATCCCTGCAATAGCTGCTAATGTCAATGACACCAAGGAGCCTTTATCAGACCCTACTCTGCTATGCTGTGCCTTCAAGAAACACAGAATATATACCTTTAGGTATGCAGTTCAAGCATCCAGGAGAATATTTCATTGACTGGTGCCCAGTACCCTCTTCTGAATTTTTGTTCATGTATGTTATTTCCTGGAAGTTTGAAGTGTTTGATGCCATGCTTCATCCTTATTATTGTACAGTCGTAGAGAACCTGAGGAGCCTGAAGATGCAACTAAGGGTAGGGATGTTTTCAATGAAAAACCCCCACCAGAAGAGCTTTTGTCTGTATCAGAACTAGGCAAGACTGCTACGACATCACTACCTGACAGTTTGGTATGTTTTCTCAACACTTATATTTTGTTTGTTACTTTATATCCGAATCATATGTGGAATTGATCTTTTAATTTATCATTTTCTTCATCTCCTGAACCTGTAAGATTTTACTTTCTGTTTCAGGTTTTTCATACTTCAATGGGTGATATTCACTGTAGACTATATCCAGAAGAGTGTCCAAAAACTGTGGAAAATTTCACCACTCACTGCCGGAATGGTTATTATGACAATCTCATATTTCATCGTGTAATTAAAGGATTCATGGTCCAGACTGGGGATCCTTTGGGGGATGGTACTGGTGGGCAATCAATCTGGGGTAGGGAATTTGAAGATGAATTTCACAAAAGGTATTTTAGCTATATATATGGCTTATCTTGTTCTCGTTTGTACAAAATGAGTCCTGTTGTCCAGCTTAATGCACCTTGTAGTCAAATATGACTGTAAAGTTTGTCACTCAGCAAAAAATCTCGTTATACTCGTGTAAATACTTTTACCGTACACAACTGTTGTTGTTATAGAAGAAATCACCGCCTTTAATAGATAAGCACTATCTTTTATGGATAAACTATCCCTTATAGACTGTTAGTGACCACTTTCTTGGCCGTATTGCAGCTTGAGACATGATAGGCCATTTACACTTTCAATGGCTAACGCGGGGCCGAATACTAATGGTTCTCAATTCTTTATCACCACTGTGGCTACTCCATGGCTAGATAACAAACATACCGTGTTTGGTAGAGTTGTGAAAGGGATGGATGTTGTTCAGGTATCAAACTTTTGCATATTCCCTTTAGTGGCTGAATGTTGTCTTTTCATTTCCCTAATTCGGTCTTCTTAACTTTCTGTTCTGTTTACAGCAAATTGAGAAGACCAAGACCGACAAGAATGACAGACCCTATCAGGATGTGAAGATCTTGAATGTTACAGTGCCCAAGACATAAGCTCCTGTTTAACCAACTGGTTAGTAGTTGTTCTCTCAGTTTCTCCCTTTAACCTTATCATTCTTTTCAGGATTGAAATTTCTACACCCTCCGTTCTGAATTATAAGAAGTTCTGGCATTTTTCTAAATTGCATGTATACAGACGTGTTTTAGTGTGTCTGATCACTCATCCCAGTCTATATGTAGTCCATATTGAAATATCCAAAACATCTTATAATTTGGAATGGAGGGTGTAGTTGCCTTCCAGATTTGGAATCATGTTCTTGTATTATTGGTCTGTTCTTCTGGGAAGTTAGATCTACTGTTCTGGTGTGAGCAAAAAGATGCACATTTATGAATCTTAGCCGCATGCTTCAAAGTGAACAATAATTCAATCTTGTTTGATGGGTTCAATGCTTTGTGAACAACTCTGTAAAAATAAAATAAATCAACAAACTTCATCAAAGCAGGCAGGGTGCAATTCCAGTAAGGAGTCAAATCAATTTTACGAGGGAAACTGGACCCGTATGTATGTAAATGAGGACTATCAGTCATGATGATGGAGCATGAAAATCCCCAACCCCCACATTTTCATGTTGCAATTGATTACGGCCCCGAAGATGCAGGATGTGGTTGACTTGTCACAATTAGTTTTCTTTTCCTTTTGGTGAGTTTTATCAACTATTGGCTTGTCGATCATTAAGTAGCAAAACCAAACGCATCTTGTGATTTAGGCAAACGTGGGTGAGATCGAAGTAGCCAATCCAAACACCCTGGATTACTCTCCATTCCAAATTACCCTGTGTTTTTGTTATGGTCAAAGCCCAACTTCGTAAAGTTTGACCAAGTATATATGGAAAAATATGAACATCTAAAAATTTGTAATGGAGGGAGTAGCAATTTTCATGAAATCAGAAATGGCGTATATTATTTATTTCCTTGTATTCTTATTTTTAATTTTTTTAGAATTTAGAAAAAAGAGCATGACCTTACATTTCTTGTGTTTTGATGTGCTCTCTGCAGGGTTGCTACATTACCAGCTGAACGGCGATTCACTGACCTGTCTGAGATAAATTTGCTTCCGTTAATTCTCCCAGAAGGGCCATGGTGCTTCGAGTTTACCTTCTTCACCAGAAGAGTGGAGCAAGACCATGCAACTTGTTGTTGGGTAATGTCTGCACCATCAAAGTTCTAGCGAGCTTTTGACTGAGAGCCATGGACCAAAGGCTAAACCATCCATAACAATTTTCGCCATGGACAGAACTATTTCCCCAAAAGTTATCACGGGAAAAACTGACAGCGTAGTTGTATGAGGATGAGTGAGGATTTTTCCACTGCACGTTTTAAGCTTGTATCTTGATGAGAACATTTCTGTAAAACGCTGATATAGTTTCCTGGCGTTATAGCAGTCTGATTGATGTTGACGGTTGAACCGATGGTCGTATCTTCGCTGACCAAGTGTAAACGGACAAGGGAAGGTGGAATCTTTCCATTCCTTGGCCGCCGGTGTGTACCTTCTCTATTGGTATACGAACGATGGATATACTATTGCCGCGTGAACCTGGACTGTGTAGGAGAATAGGAGGCATCTGTTTACCTGTTTGGTGTTTCCATGTGGTGCGATCACTGTCACAGCAAGCAAGCTGATTGGTGCTTCCTAAACACTGGATGCCTCTAGATTGTTCTGGGCTAAACACCTAGAGTTGGTGTTTCAGAGTAAAAGAGAGACGTGTTTGTGCTTGCAACAGTAATCATCCGAGTGGCATGTAGAGAAGAGAACCGCTGGTTGAGCAGTTGTGCTTTGCTGTCCTTGATTATGGTTGCAGATAATCTACTTATATTGTAATCGTGTGACGCCAGCTCTGAGGTGTACATTCTCCTTTCTGGTGGGGAGCGAGAGACAGACAGAGGCAGAAGTGAGCCGCCACGGAGGAACGGTCAGCCAAGAGTTGGTCGCGTGGACAGGGCCGCGCCAAAAGCGGACGAAGCCGATCGGCCAATTGGCTGCCAGGCGAAGCGAATAAAAAGCGAGCGATCGGCCGGGTTTTCCTCCCACCATCCCTGCTTCCTCGCCATTCTCCCCCTTCCGCTTCTTCCTCGCTCGCTCATTTGTTCATTCATTCATCCACCCGTTACAAAATTTGACCGATCGATCGCGGAGATGGCGTCGGAGAAGCACTTCAAGTACGTCATCCTCGGCGGCGGCGTCGCGGCGGTACGTGCTCCCCCTCCCCCTCCTCTTTCTCTGTTCCCTCCGGCACGTTTGGAGGTTCTGATTTTCTCACGAGGCGAGACGGCGGTGTTCTTTGACGCAGGGATACGCGGCCAGGGAGTTCGCCAAGCAGGGCCTCCAGCCCGGGGAGCTGGCCATCATCTCCAAGGAATCCGTACGTCGCCCCTCCTCCCGGACGCGGCTCACTCCGCCCGATCGAAATGAAATCGAACCATGTTTCTGTGTATAACCAAATTAACCGCCGACTGTTTGCTGCGTTTTCAGGTTGCTCCGTATGAGCGCCCGGCGCTCAGCAAGGGGTACCTCTTCCCCCAGAGTAAGCACGAAGCCCCTACCTGCCGACACAGCGGGACTTTTCTTCCTTGCTCCCCCACAACTGACTGAATTCCTGTTATTTAATACGTTCTGTTCTCTGCAAACAGATGCCGCGAGGCTTCCAGGATTCCACACCTGCGTCGGCAGCGGCGGGGAGAAGCTCCTGCCGGAGTGGTACACGGAGAAAGGTGAGGAGAAATTTCCTCGTCCCGGCGAGCGGTTACCTGCTCTTTAATATGGATCGCAGTAGCGTGGTGCTGAAATTCTGCTTATATCATTTCAAGGGCAATGCTATGTTTAACCATCCTCATTTGTGGCTCTACCGAAAATAGTTTTAGTCACCTACAGAAGTGAAATTCCAAGTTTTGCCATAATAACCATCTCGTACTTCGCTCAAGTTGCTTAACTGACCAGCCATGGAAGTTTCCGATGAAATGGAACCACGGGAGGCCACTCCATCTCAAAGCTTCCGCTAATAAGCTCGCTGCACTGTGTCCAGTCCCAGGATGAAATGTTGATCTAGTTTTTATTTTTTTCTTGGTCATCCTTGTTACATGCATGCCAGCTGATTTAACAGCATGTCTGGAGTTTGCATTAGTATTTGACAGCTTAGTTGAGAATGTGCAAAGCAGAGCACCTGTTGTGTCCTTGTGTAAGGATTTTTTTTTTTTGCCGCTCTGACAAGTGACGACTATGTCTGTTTGCAGGCGTTGAGTTGATCCTGAGCACGGAAATTGTCAAGGCTGATCTTGCCTCCAAGACATTGACCAGTGCAGCGGGAGCAACCTTTACCTATGAGACCCTGCTCATTGCCACTGGCTCCTCGGTGAGTTCCCAACTGTCAAATCCCCACTGCAAGATACTGCAGCCTGTGCAATTCCTTCTGAAGTTGTCGATCTTAATTTTGCCGAGTCGGTCTCTTCATAATGATGTTACTCACTATATTTGTATTCCTATGCTTGCTCAGACCATAAAGCTCACCGACTTCGGTGTTCAGGGGGCAGAAGCAAACAACATATTGTATCTGAGGGATATCGATGATGCCGATAAGTTGGTCGCAGCTATGCAGGCAAAGAAGGATGGAAAGGCCGTCGTTGTCGGAGGTGGCTACATAGGACTTGAGCTCAGCGCAGCATTGAAGATCAACAACTTTGATGTCACTATGGTGTACCCAGAGCCGTGGTGCAGTAAGTCTCGTTATTCTTATCTGTCAAGTATATACCGCGTTTCATTTTCTGAATGCTTAGCAGAGCAAATAAAAACCATTTTCTCCACATACTCCATACACATTGACAATAATGTCAAAGCAATCTCAAACGGGAAATCCCTCTGTTGCAGTGCCCCGTCTCTTCACTGCCGGCATTGCTCATTTCTATGAGGGCTACTACGCTAGCAAAGGAATCAATATTGTGAAGGGCTCCTACGCGACTGGTTTTGATGCTGATGCTAATGGCGACGTGAGTTCTTAGTTGTGCTCCCTTCGGTTTCAGTCTGATTGTGGCGTTCCCGGCTCAGGGCAGTGCTCACCTGCTTCGATCTGTTTCTGCTTGTCAGGTTACTGTCGTCAAGCTGAAGGATGGAAGAACACTCGACGCGGACATCGTCATCGTCGGGGTCGGTGGCCGGCCACTGACAGGCCTCTTCAAAGGCCAAGTTGATGAGGAGAAAGGTGGACTCAAGGTCAGTTCACTGCTATGCTGATGAATGTTGTTATCCAACTGAATTTTAGAAAAAATATTATCCAGCTGATTCAGCGACCTAATAATTAGCAGTTGCACTCGTATTTTTCTGCACCTCGGGGCATATTGTTCGTTCAGTCTGTTCTTGATGCTGCCTTTAGTTTTGACAATCTCTTCTGTCATGTGCTGCCACCCAGACTGACACGTTCTTCGAAACAAGCGTCGCCGGTGTGTACGCCATTGGTGATGTGGCCAGCTTCCCCATGAAGCTCTACAACGAGCCGAGGAGAGTGGAGCACGTCGACCATGCACGGAAATCAGCCGAGCAGGCCGTCAAGGTGAGCAATCCTTCTCGAAACCCACTAGGAATAACAGTTTGTTTCCAGTGAAATTCCTAGGTTCCAAACGGCACATTGTCTGTCAGACGTTTTGACATCCAAGGTGTTGGTCAATTTGCAGGCGATCAAGGGCAAGGAGTCCGGCGAGACGGTGGCAGAGTACGACTACCTGCCCTACTTCTACTCCAGGTCGTTCGACATTGCGTGGCAGTTCTACGGTGACAACGTCGGCGAGTCGGTGCTGTTCGGGGACAACGACCCGGCGGCGGCCAAGGCCAAGTTCGGCACGTACTGGGTCAAGGAGGGCAAGGTCGTCGGCGTGTTCCTCGAGGGCGGGTCGGCCGACGAGTACCAGGCCATTGCTAAGGTCGCTAGGGCCCAACCTCCAGTGGCAGACCTGGAGGCGCTCGGCAAAGAAGGGCTCGATTTTGCCGCCAAGATATGATGATATGTCTGTCTACGTCTGTACATTTCGTGTCTGTCTACGCTTCCTAGTTCTTAGCTCAGAAATGAGGTTTGATTTTCTTTTTTGGAATTTGATGTTGGGAGTAATAAGACTACTATGGTTTGATTCCAATAATGTTCATAGCTTCGGTTTTGTTTATCTCATCATCGCATCAAAAAAGTACAACCACGAAGACCCTCGCAATCGAAATACTCACTGACACAGTTCAACTCCTGGCACTTTTGTTGCTATAGCGCAAAACTCTGTTGCTGTATCGTAAACCAGATGTGGAAGAAGAGAACTAATCTTGAACTCTTTAAAATCGCTACAACAAACATAATATAAACAAGGGAAGAATTTTAACGGAACAATCAATTCTTAACAGGCGGGCTGCCTGCCTTAGCCCGATTTATTTTGTTTTCTCACTACATATTTGCCTAGGTCATCTCCGGTCCGCCATGTGGCTTCCCAGAGCTTGCTGCCTTCGGTTTTACCCCAATCTGTCACCATCCATTGTGCGCACCTAAGGAAAAAGTGATAACCATTTGCATCCTTTACGGAGGAAAAAACACGAAAAAGTATCTCATTAGAGAACATGTGTAGAAATAAATGTATTACTGAATTAAGATGACTCAGAATTGCAATTTACCTTCAAGAGGGGATATTTGTACAAAAAAATGGGCTGTGAATAAATTAGCACTAGGAAAGGAAGGTAGCTGAATAAAACACACACACATGGCTCTTGAAACGATGAGCTGGCACACAAATTAAACCTCCATTTTCACAAGAACTTGCAGAAAAAAGATGCGACTATAAATGTTAACACAAAAATAACACATCACTACAAGTTTCAACATCTGACCATACATGACTCAGAAACAACAGTGAGGCGATGAGCACTTCATAGTCATGGAAAGTCATGAGCCCAAGAAAACCTGCCTGGATATGAGTATTTATGCCGAATTGCGACCGTTAGAATTTGAAGTAGAGCCACCCATCAAAAGCAGTAGCATATTTAGCCCCCGCAGTTACGTCCAGTCATCACCATATATTTAGCCCCCACAGTTCCGTCCAGTCATCACCATCACAGCTACACCATTCTTGTAGATTGAGCCACAATGCAACTCCTTGGGATTTTCTACAAAAAAACAGAGAATGCGAATGAAAATTAGCAAAGGCAGCGGATGAACCAATGGAGATCCAATGTGTTTTCGTGGTCTAGCAGACATCCACGCATTTGGACAATACTGATCATAAGTTAATAAGACTAATAATTACTGGTTGACAATTGTTAGACTAACAAAATGGATACCGATGAAGTAAAAAAAACTGGCAATGGCAAGATTGACACTGATAATGAAAACTGATGATTGAGGAGAAATAAAAAAAACTGACGAATGGCAAAGAAATCTGAATAATTACAAGTTAATGAAGTGAAAACAGGCTGGAGGAACACTTATGAAGAATAAACAAACTGAAAAATGGAAGAAACCAAGATCGAACAAAGAAACGAGCTGAAGAAAGATACAAATATGACAGAATAAAAGGAAGGCTGATGCGACTGATACTCACGAAAGACAAGAATGAGACTGATAATAAAAACCTAGGGCTGAACAGAAATGAAGACTGAACCGAGCAATGACAAAGAAACCTGAGATTAGAGAAAGAGAGACTGGGGACTGAGAAAAGAGAGAATGGTGTGTAGCCTGAAAAAAACACAATAACAGATAACAGAAAATTAAAAGGATTAACGAATGAAGATGGAAAGATGAGAGACTGAAGAAACAAATCAAGTGAATGACACGTGCAACAGATAATTAAAAGGATTAACCAGAAAATGGAAAAATGAGAGGCTGAAGAAAGAAATCAAGTGAATGACACGTGAGGGAATGAAGAAAGATGAGAAGTGACTGGAGAAAGAAAATGGATATTTAGTAAGAACTGAAAGACATCATTAGTAAGAACCTGCACTATGGACTGCACAATATTGTCTGATTGTAAATATCATGCTGAGATTATAAGTCCATGTTTCAAGAATAGCAAGCTATAGATCTAACAAGAACCATGTGTGGAGAAGTAAGCACGAAAAATTCCACCGTAAACATGAAATGATTGTAAGTTAAGCAAGGCATGTACAAAACTTCTATTGTTCAAAAAGAATGGCAAAACATCAGTCTAGTTGATGGATAGGAAAATCATTTTCAGAACCCAAATATCCTGCGCAAGACCATGAAAATACCGACTTTCTGATGTGTGTGTGTCTGACAGAAAGAGAGGACTACTTTGTGCGACTGCAGGTCCAATTCTGAATAGACAAAAGATATAAAATATTCTGAAATTAATGCAATAAGCAGAGAGAGACTGAAACTAAGCTAACAAAGCAAGACATGATACAAGGCAGAGATGGAAACTAGACACAAGACAGAGAATAAAACACCTAATTGATATTCCTAAGAAAAGGAGAGAAAAAGATTAACGAGAAAAAAAGAATGAGATGACTTTTGGTCCTCTTTGACATCAGAGAGAATGAAACAAAAGCCTAGTAGATCTCATGGAAGATGATAAAAATAGAGAGTGGACGATAGTATATAGCAAAATGAAGGGTTAAACATTTAAGACTAACAGACCGGACCAAATATGCAAATTAACTACACAACGTCGATCTGGACAAAAACAGTCACCTTGATTTTCTTGAACACCCACAGAAAAGCATAACTATTTTCCTAACTTGTGATGACACAACTCTACCAGAAAAAAAGTATAAAGACCTGCCAAACTCAGAATAACTAACAAGAATGGACAAATTTACACCACTTAAGCCTTTAACTAGGCACTATCTAACCACAGAGTATTACCTCTTCAATCTTAAATTCTTAACCCATTGAGCTCCAGTTCAAGAGTCTTAGCCAAGCTTACACACACTCACAAAAGGTTTTGTTTGGAACCGGCTATAAAATGACACTAGAAACAGAAACACAACAGCCAAACATGTCCCTTTCACCTAGGAACTTACTAAGTACTAGTCAACATAGCATCAGATGGCCCCACTTTATGGCACAAAAAGAGCGCATGGTTTGCTGGCTAATTAGAGTCATCAACTACCAGCTAATATACACAATCAAGCACACATGGATGCGCACAGCTGCAGCTCCTCGTTAGCCGTTCCACCAGTTTCTTAACGCCAACACAGTCAAAATTACACATACAAGAATGAATAAACAAACAAAAATCTAACTATAGTGAGAGGTACCCATATCAAGAAAGAAACAGACCATGGGGATTCCAGCGCGTGTGATGCCAACATGCTTGGTGTATGTGGGAGGTCTGAGGCAGCCGCGGTTGGTGGTGACCAGAGACAGGGCGGCACCTCGGAGGAAGCCAGGAAGGCCATGGAGAGTCGAAACCCGAGAAACCGTTCCATGCGTCCACCAGATTCATCCATGAACACAGAGAGGCAGTGACCCTTAGATGATGGTCAGGAGATATTCCGACGCCCACATCTTCAACCGATTGTCTCTCAGCATCTCGGACAAGGGAATGGGTGACTGGTCAATGGGTAAAGAGGATTGGCTGAGACTGAGAGATGGACTACGACAAAGCAAGAAACAAGGCAAAACGGGCCCAACAACCCAAACCAGAATCAACACCCAACAAAGCTCCTGGCGATGCACGGATCAAAATGAATTGGAGGAAAAAGCTGACTGTAAGCGAATTGAAGGATATCTAGCTTTGAATTAGTAAAACTGTTATTTTATTTTATTCTGATTTAAAGGTCTCCGGCGCAATACAATTCGAAACCCATATATATTGGTATGTGGTTATAGCCTTATAGATATAGGCATACTCCATGTGTTTTTTATAGAGCTGTTGTTCAGGCTTCTCTAGAATATCAAATCCCAACTCCTAGGCAAGCAAATGCTAAATCGAAACTAATTAAAGATGAAAAAAGAGGTCCAACAACCCGAACCAGAATCAACACCCAACAAGGCAACAAAGCTCCTGGAAACACACGGATAGCAAAGAATTGGACGGAGGAAGAAAACTGACTGTAAGCGAATTGAAAAACAGCTATAGCTGTGAATTAGCAAAACTGTTACTCCCTCCGATCCAGTTGCCTAAATCTGTTCAGGTTCACTGAACCTGCTACAACTAATTTGGATCAAAGTAGTATTTTATTTTCGATTTAAGGATCTCCAGCGCAATGCTGTTCGGAAACAATGTATAGTGTACGAGTTTATATCTAGGTGGTATACTCCATGTGATCTTTTTGCAGAGCCTATTGTTCATGCTTTTCAAGAATATCAAATCCCAACTCCTAAGCAAGCAAATGCTAAATCGAAACTAATAACATATGAAACAGGGGAGAGAGCAAAGAAGTGCGAACCTTACCCCTCCTCAGCGATTGACCTCCGGCGGCAGGGGCCGGTTGAACCCACCCCGGCGATTCATGTACTGCCGCGGCTGCCGCTTGGTGACGGCGCGCACGCCGCTGACGTCGGCGCCAGGAACGTACTTGCCCTTGGTGGAGTCGAACCCGACGGGGATCCCCATCATCTTCATCATCTCGAGCTCCTCCGCGTCCATGTCCCCGTCGCCCGCCATGGCCCCCTCCTCGGCCACCTTGGGAGCGGCCGGAGGGTCGGGCTTCTTGTCATCCTTCTGGTCGGTGGCGGGCGACGCGTCGCGGCGGCGTTTGTGGCGGCTGGCGTCGGGGGAGCGGGTTCGGCGACGGCGGGAGCGGTCGGCCGAGGGGGAGCGCGTGCGGGAGCGCTTTCGGGCGCTGCGATGGCTCCGGTCGCGGTCGCGGTCGCGCTCGCGATCCCGGTCCTTGTCCCGGCCACGGTCCCGGTCGCGATGGCGGTCGCCCTCGCGGTCCCGGTCGCGGTGGCGGTCGACGTCGAGGTCCCGGTCCCGATCCCGGTCGCGATGGAGGTCGAGCTCGCGGTCCCGGTCCCGGTCGTGGCCGCGGTCTCGAGGCTTTTCCCTGTCTCGGCGGCGGTCTGACATTGTTGGGCGAGGAGGAGTGGAGCTGGAGCTGGAGGAGATGAGGTAGGGTTTGCTGGGTTCTGGAGAAAACGGGCGGCGAAGCGTGCGGGCCGAATTCTTCAGAGCCATGGCCCAGTCTACCGACGGTTGTGAGGGATTTCAATGGTTAAGGCCCAGTTTGGCAACAAAGCTTTTTTTAAACTGAAGTATTTATGGGGGGTGCTATACACCGACCTGATCGGTGGGTGGAAGGCACCGCACACCCCCACCCACGTACTTCAGTGGGCCGCGGCCCATCACATCAGGTGAGTTTCTTTTTCCCTTTTTCTTCCTTCTTTTCTGTTTATTCTTTTCTGTTTATATTTTCGTTTTTAAAAATAACTTCAAAAAACTTTTTTTCGAGAAAACATTTTTCGTAAAATTTGAACAGTTTTCTGAAACTAGAACAGTTTTTACATTTGAACATTTTTCGGATTTGAATTTTTTTCAAAATTTGAAGTTTGAATTTTTAACTTGAACAATTTTCAAAATTGAACGTTTTTTGAATGTGAACAAATTTGAACGATTCTCCGATTTGAACGGTTTTCAAATTTGAATATTTTTGAACGGTTTTCAGATTTGAACGGTTTTCAAATTTAAACATTTTTTAATTCAAACATTTTCTCAATTTGAACAGTTTTTTTAGAATTAAAATTTTCGAACCTGAAAAAATATAAACAAAACCGAAAACAGAAAACAAAAAAGAAAAACAGAAAAAGAAACCAGAAAAAAAGAAAAGAAAAAGAAAACCGAAATACTACAGGCTAACAGAAACAAATGGGCCTGGCCCAAAACCCGACCAGGGGTGTGCGGTGGCCGGTAGCCACCGACCTGGTCGGTGTATAGGTTTTGCCGTATTTATGTGCATGGCGAAGAATACTTCAGTTTTTGGATACTTTAGGCCTAGTTTGGCAACAAAGTTTTTCTAAAACTTGTGAAACTGAAGTATTTGTGTGACCACATGTATATGTGGTGAGCAACCTAAACAAAAAAATATCAAGAAGTATTTATTTGTGTGGCAAAGAATACTTCAGTTTCTAGATACTTAGGGCATTTCCAACGGGGCGACCCATCTCGCGCCCGCGCGTTTAGATGGGTCGAGCCGGACAAAAAAGCGGCCCAACGAGGGGACGCACCGTAAATGTCAACACCCGGATTTTTAAATCCAGATGCCTATTATGCCGTACATTGCAATCCCAGAAATAATGTTTTTGCGAGACATAATAGTAAGTAGCATAGAGTCATCATTTATTACAACACATATTGTCTTACAACCATAGATCACATGATCCCATATTACACAAATATATTATTCAACAACACAAATAGTAGCGGAAGCGAAGTAGTAGTGGACTATCTATTCCACAGGCAACGCTTGACGTTAGAAGACGATCCTAGTTATCGTAGACGTCCTGTTGTCCGTCATCCTGATACTGTTGCTCTCCTTCAAAGTCTGGCATTTGAATAGCCAGGGCAAAGCCATGAGTACTTTTAAAGTACTCGCAAACTAATACTAAAGTAATTACTTATTAAGTATATTTAAGGGGTGCTAAGCTCTAGGTTTATTTGCATAAAGCCAAGTTTTAGTTTGATAAACATTTAGTAAGCCTTATCATTTGCTAGACTAACTCAAGTGGGAACATTAGTGTCATTCCCACCACTCATTGTGATTCACCTCAATATCACCGTTCAATTCATCATTCCTTTTTAAGATCAAAATTCTGATAACGGAGACAGTATGGCCTTTCCAGTCGTCCATAACCGTGGACACGGCTATTCGAATAGGTTTAACACTCTGCAGAGGTTGTACTCTTGTGCCACAACTTTTGATTACATCCGTCGAGGATAACCCCGAATCATCGTAACTCAGTACGCGGATCATCAACCATAACCTTTCACTTATATATACTAGTATAGGCACCTCTCCCCATGAGCTTGGCCTCCCGGTGAAAACCAACTGTCAACCCGGGAACTGCACAGGGCTTGGGTCGTACATTCACCTCATATTCACATCATTTCACATATACGGAGGCAGCCTCGGCGTAACCCCTATGATGCTTGTTTAGAGGGAACCCATACTAAAATACACAAGTTTCTAGTTAAGCCCTACCCATAATCAGGTATTGTGGGGGTGAAAGAACATCTCTCACATTATGTTTTGTGTGTTTGATGTCAATATATATGATACACTAATGTTTAGTTAAGTGGTACAGGGATTACATAGATATTTATTCATGTGTGTTTGGATTTGATCGTGTGTCAAAAAGGTTTCAGAAAAAGGTTGGCCAGGCCGGATAATCCGGGCCGGATATTGTTGAAATATCCGGCCCCCCTGTTTTTGGCTAAGTATTTCAGGAAATGTGGCTCTGGAAGGGGGCCGGACATTTGGCCGGATAATGTCCCGGTATTGTACCAGGGCCGGATTATCCGGGCCGGATATTTTGGAAATATCCGGCCCCCCCGTTTTTCGCTAAGGACTGGAAGAAAATCGACTCTGGCTCTGGGCCGGACATTTGGCCAGACAATGTCACTCTTTTGCCCCGAAGACCGGATTATCCGGGGGGCGGATTATCCGGCCCTTACTTAGGCCGGATTATCCGGCCCCCCGGAAACTGCAACGGCTCCATTTTGAGTGGGGGTATAAATACCCCCCTTCTTCCTCCTTGGCTGTTTGCTCAATCATTGCACAAGAATTCTGCCAAGCCATCTCCATTAGAGCCAACTCAAAGAAAGTCAAGATTTGCAAGATCTCCTTCCTCCCCCAACCAAATCTCTTGATCTTTGGAGATTCGAAGGAGAAGACACCGATCTACATCCTCACCGAAGCGTTCTTCATTTCCCCCTCTCTTGTTTGAGGGATCTCATGCTAGTGTTCCTATTTGGTTCCCTAGTTGATTTGTGTTGATGTATTGTTGTTGATTGTTGTGTTGAAACAGATTTGGGAGCCTCCAATTTGGTTGTGGATGTGTGCCCCAAGAACCTTGTAAAGGCCCGGTTTCCGCCTCGAGGAAATCCCTTAGTGGAAGTGGGCTAGGCCTTCGTGGCGTTGCTCACCGGAGATCTGAGTGAAGCCTTCGTGGCTGTTGGTTTGGCTTTCGTAGCAACCACACTCCTCCAAACGTAGACGTACCTTCTTGCAAAGGAAGGGAACTACGGGAATCATCTCCGTGTCATCGCGTGCTCCACTCTCGGTTACCTCTATCCTATTCTCTCTATTGCTTAGATATATCTTGCTTAGTTGGTAGCCTTGTCATATAGGTAAATTCACTTAGTTGCATATCTAGAGAATTTACCATTTGTGTCAAGCCTAAATTGAAAAAGAACTAAAAATTGGTTAGCACCTATTCACCCCCCCCCCTCTAGGTGCGGCATACGATCCTTTCAATTGGTATCGGAGCCTCGGCTCTTATTTCGGGCTTAACCGCCTAAGAGTATGCCGGACGAGGAGTCCTCGGAAGGGGCCGCCAAGATGGTCTCCGTGGAAGACTTCAATTCGTTGAAGTCCTCCGTGGAAGCCCAAATGGAAAGCATGAAAAAGATGATTGCCGAGCTTTTGGCTCCGGCCCTTCCCAAGGCTCCTAGTGTAGAGGTTAAAGACACGGGTGTGTTACATGAGGGAGAGGCTTCGAACTTACCCTCATCTACCAAACCCGTGGAAGGTGATAACTTAAACACTATCAAATCCCCCATTGCATCTCCCAAGGGAACTAGTGAAAGTGAGAGCTACAATCGAGTACCTCCACCTTTCCAATCACCCGATATACCGGTTCCCATGCCTCATTTGAACATTAGGGGCGACCCACCTAAGTTTTCTATTGAGGATTTCGATACTTGGCAATTTGAGTTCCGCTCTCATGTTTGTAGTGCCTCCAATGAATTATGGAGAATCATCAAGGTGGGCTTCAAGCCATACAACCCCGACAATTTGACTAGAAGAGAAGCCATTGAGAGTCAACTCAACAACACCGCCTTGCACATGATTCAATCAAGTGTGGGGACAAAGGAATTGCATCGTGTCCGGAACTACACCACCGCCAAGGAAGCTTGGGATGGTTTGACCGCGAGTTGCATTGGAAGTGAGAGCACAAGGAGGAACAAGTATAATGCTCTCAAGAATAAAGCCGAAGGGTTCATGAGGCTTCCGGATGAAGATCATGAAGATATGTATGGAAGACTTCTCACCGTTGCCGATGCCTTCCAGCTCGTTGGTGCCACCCACATCAATGATTCTTGGATCAAGGAGAAGTACATTGAATGCATGATGCCATTTGTACCCATTGATGTCAAGACTCTTGTGGGAAGGGAATGCTATTCCTCTCTCACCTCTCAACAAGTTGTGCACGAGTTGCAAGCTCTCAAGGTGCTTGAGGAAACCTCTCATGATTCTCGCAATCGTGCTATTGGGATGGCAAAAGGTTCCAACCTTGCCTTGGTGGTCAACTCCGTTGAAGAAGTGGTTCCTCAAGAATCTTATAGAGCATCTTGGAGTATGACTTATCCGGAAGATTTGCAATGCCACTACCATGATCACATGGCCTTCCATGCAAAATCCTTTTGGGTTGATCCCTCCAAGGCCAAGGAAGACAACATCAAGAGGAACAACAAAAATGGGTTCACAAGCTTTGGTCCAAAGACAAGATCATGCTACAATTGTGATGACAAGCGCCACTTCATTGCCGAATGCCCCTATGAGAATAGAGAGCTTCATAATGGGAGGCTCATTCCCAAGGACAAGAGCAAAGACTCAAAGGGCAAATATTCAAAGCCCCCCAACAAGAAGTTCTACAACAACAAGACCAAGAAGGGCAAGAGGCCCTCAAGAGTTGTGCTAGTAACAAGGGAAGAATATTCTACCGATGAAGTTGAAAGTTCTAGTGGCGATGAAGATGAAGAAAACTCAAAGGAATTAGCCGCCATCGTCACCACCAACACACCCTCATCATCTCTCTTTGAATCTCCCAATGAGAATCCTCATATCAAGAATGCACATTGCTTCATGGCAAGGTCCTCCTTGGACACACCTATTGTGCTATCAACTCAAGAAGAGTATACCTCCGGAGATGATGATGTTGATGATGAAGAAGATGCAACCTCTAATGGATTGGTCGCTCTTGCCTCCCTCTCCACTAACTCTTCATCACCAAGTGAATCCCCCAATGAGGTCATTCATGTGGAGGAAGAAAGTTGCCTTATGGCTAAATCCTCCGAGGTATCATCCCCTAACCCCTCTATGCCTAACTTACCTAGCGATCTAGGGGTTGATGATGCTAGTCTAAAAGTGAAACAAGAAATGCTAGATTTTGATGATTTCATTCTTAACCTACAAGGTAACACTAAGAAGCATGTTTCTAGCCTCATGGTTCGTTTAGCTCAACAAAGTGATATGCTTGAGAAAAAGGGTCAAATAGAGAGAGAAGACTCTCTTGAAATCCATGCTCTTAAAAATGCTCTTGAGGAAAGTCAAGAAACTATAGCTTCTCTTGAGGAGAGGCTAGAAACTCTTGAAGAGCCTCAAGATAAAATTAACAAGCTCACTAAAGCTAGAGATCTTGCTAGGGCTAAGTTTAAAGTGCTTAAAAAGGAAAAGGCCCAATTTGAGGTTGATCATGAGAAACTTGTGAAAGATCTAGATGAACTAGACAAAGCTCACAAAGCTTTGAAGAGTGAATACACTCTCTTATCCAAGTCTTATGAGCAACTTCAAATTAGGCTTGCCTCATATGATGTGCCTAGCTCCTCTACTCCTTCATGTGATCATGCAAATGTTATTGAGGAAAATGCTAGGTTGAAAGATGAACTTGCTAGGACCTCCTCTCCCCAAAGTAAACTTTCGTTGGATGATCTTTTGAGTAAGCAAAGATCAAACAATGGGAAGGAGGGACTTGGTTTTAATTCCAAGGCTAAAAAGGCAAACAAGAAAAAGACCAAGCCCGCACATGAGAAAGCTAATGGTGAACCCCGAAAGGGGAACACCATTAATGATGATGGTGCGGGAATAGATAATCCTCACTATGTTCTCTTTAAAGATTATTATGGTGATGTTTATGCTAAGTATGTTGGTCCATATGATGGTTATGTTGCTTGGTCTATTTGGGTCCCAAAGACCCTTGTTGCTAACAAAAGAGGACCCATTGAAAAATGGGTACCTAAATCCAAGAATTGATCTCATGTAGGACTATGCCGCCGGAGGTTCAAAATGGGTACTTGATAGTGGATGTACAAGTCATATGACCGGCGGCAAGAACCTCGTCAAGGAGTTGAGGCCTAATGTAAATGATATCACCGTCTCCTTTGGCGATAATTCTACATCTGAGGTATTGGGTTTTGGCAAGGTTGTGGTTGCACACAACATTACTCTTGTGGATGTCATGCTTGTCAAAACCCTTGGTTACAATTTGCTTTCCGTTTCCGCCCTTGGCAAGATGGGTTTCGCCGTCTTTATTGATAATGATATTGTGGTCCTCTTGTGGAGCAAGACTCTAAAAGTCGCATTCGTTGGGTATCGCGAACACAACTTGTATGTGGTGGACTTTTCGGGGACCACCACGTCAAGTGCGATGTGCCTATTCGGAAAGGCGGACGTGGGTTGGTTGTGGCATCGCCGCCTAGCCCATGTCAACATGAGAACTTTGCAAAGTCTTCACAAGGGGAACCATATTGTGGGACTAATGGAAAATGTGTCTTTTGCCAAAGATCGTGTTTGTAGGGCTTGTGTTGAAGGCAAAATGCATGACTCTCCGCATCCAAGCAAGACCATCATCTCTTCCAAGAGGATCTTGGAGCTCCTCCATGTGGATCTCTTTGGTCCCGTTACTCATGCAAGTCTTGGTGCGAAGAAACATTGCTTGGTGATTGTTGATGATTACTCAAGATACACTTGGGTCTACTTTCTCAAGACGAAAGATGAGACTCAACAAATATTCATTGACTTTGCTACCGAGGTGCAACGCCAACACAACCTCCTCATTATGGCAATAAGAAGTGACAACGGCTCCGAGTTCAAGAACTACACACTCAATGATTTTCTTAGTGATGAGGGGATTCGTCATCAATATTCCGTTGCTTACACCCCTCAACAAATGGTGTTGCGGAGAGGAAGAACCGGACTCTTATGGATATGGCAAGGTCTATGATGGCGGAGTATAAATCCCGCTATAACTTTTGGGCCGAAGCCATCTCCACCGCATGTCACTCCTCCAACCGGCTTTATCTCCGCAAGGGCTTGAACAAGACTCCATATGAAATACTCACCGGCAACAAGCCCAACATCTCATACTTCAAGGTGTTCGGTTGTAAGTGTTTCTACAAAATCAAAGGAGTTCGTTTATCTAAATTTGCTCCTAAAGCTTTGGAGGGTATATTTGTTGGTTACGGTGCCGAATCTCACACTTATAGAATCTTTGATGTATCCTCCGGGATTATCATTGAATCTTGTAGTGTGAAGTTCGAAGAAAATGATGGCTCCCAAGTGGGGCAAGTTGATGTTTGTGCAGGTGATGAAATACCTCAAGATGCCATAGTAAGAATGGGTGTGGGATTTTTCCGCCCCATTGAGGGACACGGTGTGGCGTCTCGGGAAGGACTTTGCTCTACCACGGTGGAGCCCTCATCTTCTCAACATCAACAAACCCCATCAAGTGAAGCAAATGATGCACCAACCCAAGAACAAGAACAAAACCCTCCCCCTAGTGTGCAAGATCAAGGACAAGATCAAGGACAAGACCAAGAACAAGATCAACCACGGATTCATGATGGATCCGATGAGTATCCTTTCAACATTCAAGATCAAGCACATGAGGATGAGCAACCTCAAGTAATTGAGGAAGCTCAAGTTGAAGGTCAAGACGGGGACCCAAATGGTCAAGATGATCAAGTGACACCTCCAAGGCCAAGAAGAACCAAGGAGGAGATCGAGGCCCGTCGTTTAGCAAGAAGAGATAGGACCCTTGAAATTCGTGGACACACTCATGATAAGGTCCTCGGTGATGTTCGAGCAAAAGTCTCCACAAGAAGGCAATTGGCTAACTTTAGCAATCATCATGCCTATATCTCCGTTGTGGAACCCAAGAAAGTGTTTGAAGCTCTTGAAGATTCGGATTGGGTGGAAGCTATGCATGAGGAACTCAACAACTTCAAGCGCAACAAAGTGTGGACCTTAGTAGAGAAGCCAAAAGAGTGCCGCAATGTTATAGGCACTAAATGGATATTCAAGAACAAGCAAGATGAGTTTGGAAATATTGTGAGGAACAAGGCAAGATTGGTGGCTCAAGGTTTCTCTCAAGTTGAAGGGATTGACTTTGGAGAGACCTATGCTCCCGTGGCTCGTCTTGAGTCCATCCGTATCCTTCTTGCTTATGCATCGCATCATAACTTTAAGTTACAACAAATGGATGTGAAAAGTGCATTTCTTAATGGTCCTTTACATGAAGAGGTTTATGTTAAGCAACCCCCGGGGTTCGAGGATCTCAACTTTCCTAACCATGTCTACAAGCTTGATAAAGCACTTTATGGTCTCAAACAAGCTCCTAGAGCTTGGTATGAGCACCTTAAGGAATTGTTGGTAGACCGTGGGTTTGATGTTGGGCTAATCGACCCCACTCTTTTTACTAAGAGGGTCAATGGGGAGCTTTTCGTGTGCCAATTATATGTTGATGATATTATATTTGGCTCTACTAACAAAGCTTTCAATGATGAATTCTCAAAGCTTATGACCGATAGGTTTGAGATGTCTATGATGGGAGAGATGAAGTTTTTCCTTGGTTTTGAGATCAAGCAATTAAGAGAAGGAACCTTCATCAATCAAGCAAAATATCTCCAAGACATGCTCAAGAGGTTCAAGATGACCGAGATGAAGGGTGTTGCCACTCCTATGGTTACCAAATGTCATCTTGCACTAGATCCCAATGGTAAAGAAGTGGATCAAAAGGTATATCGCTCCATGATTGGATCCTTGCTTTACCTTTGCGCATCTAGACCGGACATAGTGTTGAGTGTTGGTGTGTGTGCAAGGTATCAAGCTTCTCCTAAGGAGAGCCACATGATGGCTCTCAAAAGAATCTTTCGATATTTGGTTGATACCCCAAGATATGGTATTTGGTACCCCAAAGGCTCAAGTTTTATTCTCAATGGATATACCGATGCGGATTGGGCAGGTGACAAGGATGATAGGAAATCAACTTCCGGGGCTTGCCAATTCCTTGGTAGGTCCTTGGTGTGTTGGTCTTCTAAGAAGCAAAATTGCATATCTCTCTCCACCGCCGAAGCCGAATATGTTGCCGCCGCAAGTGGATGCACTCAATTGTTATGGATGAGGCAAACTTTAAAGGAATACGGTGTCATTTGTGACAAAGTGCCTCTATTATGTGACAATGAAAGTGCTATCAAGATCGCCTATAATCCGGTGCAACATTCAAGAACGAAGCATATTGAGATCCGGAATCATTTCATTAGGGATCATGTTGCCCGGGGTGATATTGAGCTTATCTATGTTCCTACCAAAGATCAACTTGCCGATATATTCACGAAGCCTCTTGATGAAGCAAGGTTCACTTATTTGAGGAATGAGCTAAATATCATCGATTCAAGGAGTATAGCTTGACCATCTTGCAAACACACCTTCGTCTCAAAACTTTATTTGGTTTAGATGTGGGCATGGAAATAGGGGGAGTGCGGTTTAAATTATTGAGCTATCCCTCCCCCCATAATGCCAACATTAAAGATTTCATTCTCGTTATATCATATGTTGATATGTGAGCTTAAATGATGAGTATTGGTTTGGACCCAAGATATATCTTCGCGGTGCCATACCATAACACTCATATATGGTGGCCTAGGCCACCACACTCTTCTTCGTGAAGAGTTGGAGTTGTTTGGTTTTTTCTTTGGATTTTATTGACATCTCCATGTTCTTATGGGAAATCACTCTAGTTTGGCCTTATTTGCTCATATCTTGCAAACTTGAGTGACCATGTACCATTAACAGTTTGTTTCTTCTAAAACCTAAGCCTACTCTTTCCTATAAGCCATTTCCATCTTGCTCATTTGTCATGTTTGGTAAAAAACTTGGAGTTTGAGGTTTTTCGGTCGGATGATCTAGGGTGCTCCATCTTATTGGTAGATTTGTACCTTATATGTGATGTGATACTTTATTACATCATATATGGGACTTGCAAATAACCAACGAAAGATGGGCCGGATTCCCGGTGATTCTGGAATTTTCCAGAACCCCGGATAATCCGGCCCCAGGCCACCCCGGAATATCCGGCCCGGCCGGATTATCCGCCCTAAGCTAGGGCCGGATTATCCGGCCTGGGCAGATCTTGAAAGGGTTGAGTCGAGGGCGCAGGGGGTAAAACGGTTCAAACCTTCCCCCCCACGCGCCTCTCTCCTCTTTCTCCTCTCAAGGCCGCCGGATCTCCTCCTCCTCGCCGGAGACGCTCCATCCGCTCCCTCTCGGAGTTCTTGGGTGGATCGGGTGCATCTCCTCCCTAGCTACCTTCTCCTCCAAGCGGTTTCCACAATGGATGTGGGTATGATTCACAATCTCTAACCCTAGATGTTGTGTTTTATATGTGCTATTTTCTTGGTGGAATTGGTGTCTAGTTGTTCCAAATCATGAGTAGTGTACTCCTCTTGCATGCTATGAGGCCGATCTAGTCTTAGACGAGTTTTTGATTGAAAATCTGCACATCTCGCAGGGCCGGATTATCCGCCCCCCGAGCAGGCCGGATTATCCGGCCGGGCCGGATTATCCGCCCCCAGGGGACACCGGATTATCCGGCCTGGAGCTTCATCGCCGCTGCAGTTTTGCTTCAATCTATCATGTCTAGACTTGTACCAACTTATAGCATGCTTCTCGAGTATTTTACTATATCTTACATGACTTATGAGCATTACCTTCTCTTTGCTACCCGCCTTTGCTTCTCACAGGTGGTGCTTCTCGGGGTGGTCGGAGACGCCAGAGGCATGATCGATCTAGTGACGAGTTTGCACCCAATGCTCCTCGCAAGTCGGTCACTTCAAGGAGGAAGAACAAGGAAGTGAGGGAGAACTACAAGGCCATGGATCCAGTTTCTTATTCCGCTATCCGCTTGAAGAACTGGTATGAAGATGTTCCAAGGGATGAAGAGATAGAGGGCAGGAGATATTGGTGCATGGAGCAAATGTACATCTACAAGGACATCTATGAGCCTATGAAGAATCTGAGACCCATGCAAGCCATTGATGTGGACATTCTAGCTGAAAACAATCACTTTGAAGATGCTATCTGGGTTGTTGGAAGAATGGGCTTGAAAGATATCATGAAGATTCAATGTGACTACAGCCCAGAGTTGGTGAAGCAATTCTTTGCCACTTTGGCAATCAAGACCGATGAGGAACGCACTATGAAATGGATGTCTGGCTCCACACATTGCACTGCCACTCTGCGCCGCTTTTCTGGTATCCTTGGAGATTCTATTGATGAGGGTCGTCGTCTTCATGGACCACAACAGACCGACAAGAATGCTCTTGCAAATCTCTATACCTCGAGGGAAGGATTGGTTATACAAAGGGGCTGCTCCTCATATACGATCGATTGCCGGTTCTTTCGGGCAACCATTTGCCCAAGTGGTGGTAACAATGATGCTATCCGGGGAGTCCTTGTCGATCTTATGCACCTCAGCTATAAGTGTGCTCGTGATGGTGATGAAGTGCGGGACTACACTCTTGATATCATGGACTTTATCTTCCATGAGATCCGTGATGCCATGGTCTCCCGGACCACAATACCTTATGCACCCTACATCCAGCTTCTCATCAACAACTCTGTGTCTGTGAGTGAAGATTTGAGTGGGTATCCGTTGGTGAAGCACCATGTCAAGAAGGCCTACAAGCTCAAGCCGGTCTCTTCTCGCATTTCCTGCTCCTGACTCTTTCATGGGTGATGCTCGTTCTAGTGGTGTTGCTCCTGGTCGTCATCCCGATGTCCCGGCTATGAGGAAGCAAGTGACCCGGCTTAGTTGGTTTCAGCGTCACATCCTTTGCATGAACATTGAGATCCATAAGGAGAACTATGCAGCCAGCCGTGAGCGTTCTGAGATTAAGCATACTCAGCGGTTATTCTACACAAGCTCGGTGGTGATCAAGGTCCCCCGCCTCAGCCTCCAGCTCACCGGGTTACACTAGGTGGCACTCTGCACAGGTTCCATGGAGTGATCTTGATGATTGCCTTCAAAGGTCCAACACCTCTCGTCGCTCTCCGGATGCTCCTGACACTGATGAAGAGGAAGAAGAAGAAGAAGAAGAGGTGCAAGAGTCCGATGATGATTATGCCTCCGAGTGATTCCCATGGGACGTGTAGCATCGCGCTTGTCCCCTTTTTGGCGTCTCGATGCCAAAGGGGGAGAAGTGTTCTATTAGGATTCTCGGGATTTGCATGGTTTGGGCACAAGCATATGCGTTTACCATTCTTATATTGCTTGTGTTCCCGCTTATTTGAACTATTTGGTTTGTTTGTGTGCCGTTCAAAACTATGTGCTATGTGGTGTGAGACATTGTTATGGCTTTCGGATTTCTATTTGTTGAGATCAAGGATATTTCATTATGTGTGATGCTATATCTCCGTATTATATATCTACACATGGGTATGACTTCTTTCATCCTATCTCAACTTCTTATGTGTCAATGTCTTTTGTTAGAGCTCATGTTGGATATCTCTTGTGTTGAGGCACCTTACCCCTATGTGTTGTGTATTTGTATTCAAATGCAAATTACTTATATGCACACATGTAGGGGGAGTGCCTCTATGTTTTGCCATCATGCTGGTCTCTATAATGATTCTATTGCACATCCGTATATTGTCATCAAACACCAAAAAGGGGAGATTGAAAGAACATCTCTCACATTATGTTTTGTGTGTTTGATGTCAATATATATGATACACTAATGTTTAGTTAAGTGGTACAGGGATTACATAGATATTTATTCATGTGTGTTTGGATTTGATCGTGTGTCAAAAAGGTTTCAGAAAAAGGTTGGCCAGGCCGGATAATCCGGGCCGGATATTGTTGAAATATCCGGCCCCCCTGTTTTTGGCTAAGTATTTCAGGAAATGTGGCTCTGGAAGGGGGCCGGACATTTGGCCGGATAATGTCCCGGTATTGTACCAGGGCCGGATTATCCGGCCGGATATTTTGGAAATATCCGGCCCCCGTTTCGCTAAGGACTGGAAGAAAATCGACTCTGGCTCTGGGCCGGACATTTGGCCGGACAATGTCACTCTTTTGCCCCGAAGACCGGATTATCCGGGGGGGGCGGATTATCCGGCCCTTACTTAGGCCGGATTATCCGGCCCCCCGGAAACTGCAACGGCTCCATTTTGAGTGGGGGTATAAATACCCCCCTTCTTCCTCCTTGGCTGTTTGCTCAATCATTGCACAAGAATTCTGCCAAGCCATCTCCATTAGAGCCAACTCAAAGAAAGTCAAGATTTGCAAGATCTCCTTCCTCCCCCAACCAAATCTCTTGATCTTTGGAGATTCGAAGGAGAAGACACCGATCTACATCCTCACCGAAGCGTTCTTCATTTCCCCCTCTCTTGTTTGAGGGATCTCATGCTAGTGTTCCTATTTGGTTCCCTAGTTGATTTGTGTTGATGTATTGTTGTTGATTGTTGTGTTGAAACAGATTTGGGAGCCTCCAATTTGGTTGTGGATGTGTGCCCCAAGAACCTTGTAAAGGCCCGGTTTCCGCCTCGAGGAAATCCCTTAGTGGAAGTGGGCTAGGCCTTCGTGGCGTTGCTCACCGGAGATCTGAGTGAAGCCTTCGTGGCTGTTGGTTTGGCTTTCGTAGCAACCACACTCCTCCAAACGTAGACGTACCTTCTTGCAAAGGAAGGGAACTACGGGAATCATCTCCGTGTCATCGCGTGCTCCACTCTCGGTTACCTCTATCCTATTCTCTCTATTGCTTAGATATATCTTGCTTAGTTGGTAGCCTTGTCATATAGGTAAATTCACTTAGTTGCATATCTAGAGAATTTACCATTTGTGTCAAGCCTAAATTGAAAAAGAACTAAAAATTGGTTAGCACCTATTCACCCCCCCCCCCTCTAGGTGCGGCATACGATCCTTTCAGGGGGTACTTGTATATTGGAAGGGTATCGCATTCAAACCCAATCATCAATTTTCATTTAAATTCACCAAGTCAACCATGTCACCTTCAAAGTCACCTTCTTTCAAAGTCATTTCATTTCACCATGTTCCCATCTAGAGTAGTCAATTTTATTTGATTAGCACTAGCAACTATTTCATGAGGGGAGCTATCTAGTTTTGATTGGTTCTAAGCTAACTTTAAATATTGTTCTACTCTAGACCAAGTGAATCATAAATCAAAAGTACTTTGAAAGTAAATAAGCAAAATATTTGAAAGGTAAAGACATGGGATAGGTAAGACATTAAATAAAGTGTGATGGTGCCTTGCTCTTGTAGAGCTATGCACTTGGTGTTTAGCAAGGGTTAGCTTGCCTTGAGCAGGGTAGTTGTCAAAGTTCTCCTCCTCCTCCTGGGAGTAGGCTTCCTCCTCTTGATACTCCTCGGTACTAGCGTCTATATACGAATACGAGGTATAAACACCAAACTAAACTCACATACTAAACTAAAACACACCAAAGAGTTCACTCCACTAATTCTAGCATCATATCATTCATGGCATGGTAAATTAATTGGTGGCTTCTTATTTAAGAGAAAAATAATTTCCTCTCATTATACTTATTACTTTGATTTGCTATTTAGATCTTTAGAGAAAATAATTTCCTCTCATTAACTCCTATTAAGATTTAATCTCCTCAAATAATAATTAGGTATGAAATATAAGTTGACCAAGGTCAACATTTCATATCTATTATATGGGAGTATAATTTAAATGAAGTTCTACACTTCACACAATTTAAGACTAACATTTAAATGATTTAAAATCTCTAAGTAATAACAATCAGAGGTTTATTAGCCTAGGGTCATTTCCTCTGATTATATTACTTAGGATCAAGATTTAAATGAGAGAGTAGCTCTCATACTATTTATAGAATTTGAATTCCAAGATTTAAATGCACTAGAAATGACTACATAGCCATCATTTTGATCTAGTCCATGATCATACCAACAACCTGTCTATATTATTGCATAATCAATTAGAGGACATCAATTGTGATTTATTAGAGTTGGAATCAACTCAAAATCAATTATGGTTTAAATTTAAATAAAGTTTCAAGTTGTAAAAGTCTCTGTCTTGTTATTTTTATCAGATTAATTCTACTTCGAATTTGGAAATGGGGCCAGTTGCATTGGATAGATAATTTCATGGGCTTTCCAACGGTATAAAGTTTGCTAAATTTGGATTGGCATATTTCAAACTATTTAAAATTTACTAAGTCATCTGCAGGACAATTTGAATTATGAATAAATCTAAGTTTGAATTATTGGGCTAGGCGGGAAACGCTACTGGGCCGAAACGGGTTTAAACTCCACTGCGCAGCCCAACAAGCATCTGGTGCACTTGGGCTGCCCTGACGAGGTGGGGGCCACCCGTCAGTGGCCTTTAAAACAGCGAACCGTTACGCGCGAGGTGAGCCGTAGGATTAGAACAGGATCCAACGGGCAGTGATCGTCGTCGTCTCCGATGAGCGACAAGCTCACTGGCGGCGAGCCTAGGGGTCGGAGGGGGTACCAGGCCATCGGAGAGGGAGGGCAGGATGCTCGGTGAAGTGGAAGTAGATGAGGAAGCGTCTGGTGCAGCGGCGGAGCTCGGCGAGGCTCCAGTCGATGCAGAGCTTCCGCGGGCTCCGGCGGCTTCGAGCTCTCGATTCGAGCTGCTCCGGCGAGGTGGGATGAAATTGACTGGTGGAGGAGGATCAGTGATGAGAGGGGAGCGAGTTGTGTGAAGAAATGGAGGGCCGATCGTCTCTATTTATAGCGGGAGGAGATGGCCGTGGGGTGCTGTGGAGGAGCGTCCATGGCGTGGCATTTCTGGCGATCGAAGGGGCAAGGCGAGGACGGCTAGAGGTAGGCATTGTCCTGGCGATGCTCAACGTGCAGCGACGCAGAGAAAAGGGTGACTGGATCGCTGATACGTCTCCGACGTATCGATAATTTCTTATGTTACATGCCACATTATTGATGATATCTACATGTTTTATGCACACTTTATGTCATATTCGTGCATTTTCTGGAACTAACCTATTAACAAGATGCCGAAGTGCCAGTTGCTGTTTTCTGCTGTTTTTGGTTTCAGAAATCCTAGTAAGGAAATATTCTCGGAATTGGACGAAATCAACGCCCAGGGTCCTATTTTGCCACGAAGCTTCCAGAAGACCGAAGAGTCAACGAAGTGGGGCCACGAGGTTGCCAGGAGGGCAGGCGGCGCGGCCCCACCCTTGGCCGCGCCGCCCTGTCTCCTGGGCCCCTCGCGTCGCCCCCTGACCTACCCTTCCGCCTACTTAAAGCCTTCGTCGCGAAACCCCCCAGTACCGAGAGCCACGATACGGAAAACCTTCGAGAGACGCCGCCGCCGCCAATCCCATCTCGGGGGATTCAGGAGATCGCCTCCGGCACCCTGCCGGAGAGGGGATTCATCTCCCGGAGGACTCTACGCCGCCATGGTCGCCTCCGGAGTGATGTGTGAGTAGTTCACCCCTGGACTATGGGTCCATAGCAGTAGCTAGATGGTTGTCTTCTCCTCATTGTGCTTAATTGTCGGGTCTTGTGAGCTGCCGAACATGATCAAGATCATCTATCTGTAATTCTATATGTTGTGTTTGTTGGGATCCGATGAATAGAGAATACCATGTTATGTTGATTATCAATTTATATCTATGTGTTGTTTATGATCTTGCATGCTCTCCGTTATTAGTAGAGGCTCTGGCCAAGTTTTTACTCTTAACTCCAAGAGGGGGTATTTATGCTCGATAGTGGGTTCATGTCTCCGTGAATCTGGGGAAGTGACAGAAATCTCTAAGATTATGGATGTGTTGTTGCCACTAGGGATAAAACATTGATGCTATGTCCGAGGATGTAGTTATTGATTACATTATGCGCAATACTTAATGCAATTGTCTGTTGTTAGCAACTTAATACTGGAAGGGGTTCGGATGATAACCTGAAGGTGGACTTTTTAGGCATAGATGCATGCTGGATAGCGGTCTATGTACTTTGTCGTAATGCCCAATTAAATCTCACTATACTCATCATAATATGTATGTGCATGGTCATGCCCTCTTTATTTGTCAATTGCCCAACTGTAATTTGTTCACCCAACATGCTATTTATCTTATGGGAGAGACACCACTAGTGAACTGTGGACCCCGGTCTAATTCTCTATACTGAAATACAATCTACTGCAATACATCGTTCTCTTGTTCTGCAAACAATCATCATCCACACTATACATCTAATCCTTTGTTACAGCAAGCCGGTGAGATTGACAACCTCACTGTTTCGTTGGGGAAAAGTACTTTGGTTGTGTTGTGCAGGTTCCACGTTGGCGCCGGAATCCCTGGTGTTGCGCCGCACTACATCTCGCCGCCATCAACCTTCAACGTGCTTCTTGGCTCCTACTGGTTCGATTAAACCTTGATTTCATACTGAGGGAAAACTTGCCGCTGTATGCATCACACCTTCCTCTTGGGGTTCCCAACGGTCGCGTGCTGTACGCGTATCAAGACTGTTTTCTGGCGCCGTTGCCGGGGAGATCAAGACACGCTGCAAGGGGAGTCTCCACATCCCAATCTCTTTACTTTGTTTTTGTCTTGCTTAGTTTTATTTACTACTTTGTTTGCTGCACTAAATCAAAATACAAAAAAATTAGTTGCTATTTTTACTTTATTTACTATCTTGTTTGCTATATCAAAAACACAAAAAAATTAGTTACTTGCATTTACTATATCTAGTTTATTTTATTTACTACTGCTGAAATGAGTAATCCTGAAGTTGAAGTTCGTACGTTTAAGCAACGAGGGGGAGAATGTTTAAGAGATGCTTGGTATAGAATTAGTGATGCCCATAATAGGTGCACTAAGAAACACTCCACCACTATCTTACTCAGGAATTTTTATGTTGGTGTCTCTAGCTGGAATAGGTATGTTCTTGATTGTCTCGCAAAAGGTAATTTCCTAAGTACTCCTGCATTAGAAGCTAGCTGCATTATTGAGAGTCTATTTGGAATACCCCATGGTGATGAAGTTAAAACTGAAATCTCTCTTGAAGATGTTATGAAAAAATTGGAAACCATAGAGAAAAAATTTCCAAGTATTGAAACTAAATTGGAAATGTTACTTGATAAAACTGATGAACTTGATAAATCCTTAGGAGAAATTGATGAAAGAATTAGTGTCCTAGGAACTTGTGTTGTCCATGATAATCAAACCAATAGGATTGGCGAACTTGAAAAAGCTATGGGAACCTTGAGTTCAACTTTTTCTTCTCTTAAATATAAGGAGAAAGCTTATGTGGGTAAGGAGCAAAAGTTTATGTATGTCTCTAAAGTGCCTAAACCAAAGAAGTATTATTATAGGCCTAAAATTGACAAAGCCCTTAGTACCACTACGGATGGGGGAGCTTATGATAACGATGCTCCATCTCTTGATAACACTTGATACACACTTTCTGCGCCTAGCTGAAAGGCGTTAAAAAAAAGCGCTTATGGGAGACAACCCATGTTTTTACTACAGTACTTTGTTTTTATTTTGTGTCTTGGAAGTTGTTTACTACTGTAGCAACCTCTCCTTATCTTAGTTTAGTGTTTTATTGTGCCAAGTAAAGTCGTTGATAGTAAGGTTCATACTAGATTTGGATTACTGCGCGGAAACAGATTTCTTTGTTGTCACGAATCTGGGCAAAATTCTCTGTAGGTAACTCAGAAAATTATGCCAATTTACGTGAGTGATCCTCAGATATGTACGCAACTTTCATTCAATTTGAGAATTTTCATTTGAGCAAGTCTGGTGCCTCAATAAAATTCGTCAATACGAACTGTTCTGTTTTGACAGATTCTGCCTTTTATTTCGCATTGCCTGTTTTGTTATGCTCGATGGATATTTCGATTCCGTTGACTTTCAGTAGCTTTTGTCCAGAAGTGTTAAGAATGATTATGTCACCTCTGAACATGTATATTTTGATTGTGCACTAACCCTCTAATGAGTTGTTTTGAGTTTGGTGTGGAGGAAGTTCTCAAGGATCAAGAGAGGGAGATGATACAACATGATCAAGGAGAGTGAAAGCTCTAAGCTTGGGGATGCCCCGGTGGTTCACCCCTGCATATATCAAGAAGACTCAAGCGTCTAAGCTTGGGGATGCCCAAGGCATCCCCTTCTTCATCGACAACATTATCAGGTTCCTCCCCTGAAACTATATTTTTATTCCATCACATCTTATGTGCTTTGCTTGGAGCGTCGGTTTGTTTTGTTTTTTGTTTTGTTTGAATAAAATGGATCCTAGCATTCTTTGTGTGGGAGAGAGACACGCTCCGCTGTTGCATATGGACAAGTATGTCCTTAGGCTTTACTCATAGTATTCATGGCGAAGTTTCCTCTTCGTTAAATTGTTATATGGTTGGAATTGGAAAATGATACATGTAGTAATTGCTATAATGTCTTGGATAATGTGATACTTGGCAATTGTTGTGCTCATGTTTAAGCTCTTGCATCATATGCTTTGCACCCATTAATGAAGAAATACATAGAGCATGCTAAAATTTGGTTTGCATATTTGGTCTCTCTAGAGTCTAGATAATTTCTAGTATTGAGTTTGAACAACAAGGAAGACGGTGTAGAGTCTTATAATGTTTTCAATATGTCTTTTATGTGAGTTTTGCTGCACCGCTTCATCCTTGTGTTTGTTTCAAATAGCCTTGCTAGCCTAAACCTTGTATCGAGAGGGATTACTTCTCATGCATCCAAAATACTTGAGCCAACCACTATGCCATTTGTGTCCACCATACCTACCTACTACATGGTATTTCTCCGCCATTCCAAAGTAAATTGCTTGAGTGCTACCTTTAAATTTCTATCCTCTACCTTTACAATATATAGCTCATGGGACAAATAGCCTAAAAACTATTGTGGTATTGAATATGTACTTATGCACTTTATCTCTTATTAAGTTGCTCGTTGTGTGATAACCATGTTTCTGGGGACGCCATCAACTACTCTTTGTTGAATATCATGTGAGTTGCTATGCATGTCCGTCTTGTCTGAAGTAAGGGAGATTTACCACCCATTTAATGGTTAGAGCATGCATATTGTTAGAGAAGAACATTGGGCCGCTAACTAAAGCCATGATCCATGGTGGAAGTTTCAGTTTTGGACATATATCCTCAATCTCATATGAGAAAATTAATTGTTGCTACATGCTTATGCATAAAAGAGGAGTCCATTATCTGTTGTCTATGTTGTCCCGGTATGGATGTCTAAGTTGAGAATAATCAATAGAGAGAAATCCAACGCGAGCTTTCTCCTTAGACCTTTGTACAGGCGGCATAGAGGTACCCCTTTGTCACACTTGGTTAAAACATGTGCATTGCGATAATCCCGGTAGTCCAAGCTAATTAGGACAAGGTGCGGGCACTATTAGTATACTATGCATGAGACTTGCAACTTGTAAGATATAATTTACATGATACATATGCTTTATTACTACCGTTGACAAAATTGTTTCTTGTTTTCAAAACCAAAGCTCTAGCACAAATATAGCAATCGATGCTTTCCTCTTTGAAGGACCATTCTTTTACTTTTATTGTTGAGTCAGTTCACCTATTTCTCTCCACCTCAAGAAGCAAACACTTGTGTGAACTGTGCATTGATTCCTACATACTTGCATATTGCACTTGTTATATTACTTTATATTGACAATATCCATGAGATATACATGTTATAAGTTGAAAGCAACCGCTGAAACTTCATCTTCCTTTGTGTTGCTTCAATGCCTTTACTTTGAATTATTGCTTTATGAGTTAACTCTTATGCAAGGCTTATTGATGCTTGTCTTGAAGTACTATTCATGAAAAGTCTTTGCTATATGATTCAGTTGTTTACTCATGTCATTTACATTGTTTTGATCGCTGCATTCATTACATATGCTTACAATAGTATGATCAAGGTTATGATGGCATGTCACTCCAGAAATTATCTTGTTTATCGTTTACCTGCTCGGGACGAGCAGAAACTAAGCTTGGGGATGCTGATACGTCTCCGACGTATCGATAATTTCTTATGTTCCATGCCACATTATTGATGATATCTACATGTTTTATGCACACTTTATGTCATATTCGTGCATTTTCTGGAACTAACCTATTAACAAGATGCCGAAGTGCCAGTTGCTGTTTTCTGCTGTTTTTGGTTTCAGAAATCCTAGTAAGGAAATATTCTCGGAATTGGACGAAATCAACGCCCAGGGTCCTATTTTACCACGAAGCTTCCAAAAGACCGAAGAGTCAACGAAGTGGGGCCACGAGGTGGCCAGGAGGGCAGGCGGCGCGGCCCCACCCTTGGCCGCGCCGCCCTGTCTCCTGGGCCCCTCGCGTCGCCCCCTGACCTACCCTTCCGCCTACTTAAAGCCTTCGTCGCGAAACCCCCAGTACCGAGAGCCACGATACGGAAAACCTTCCAGAGACGTCGCCGCCGCCAATCCCATCTCGGGGGATTCAGGAGATCGCCTCCGGCATCCTGCCGGAGAGGGGATTCATCTCCCGGAGGACTCTACGCCGCCATGGTCGCCTCCGGAGTAATGTGTGAGTAGTTCACCCCTGGACTATGGGTCCATAGCAGTAGCTAGATGGTTGTCTTCTCCTCATTGTGCTTAATTGTCGGGTCTTGTGAGCTGCCGAACATGATCAAGATCATCTATCTGTAATTCTATATGTTGTGTTTGTTGGGATCCGATGAATAGAGAATACCATGTTATGTTGATTATCAATTTATATCTATGTGTTGTTTATGATCTTGCATGCTCTCCGTTATTAGTAGAGGCTCTGGCCAAGTTTTTACTCTTAACTCCAAGAGGGGGTATTTATGCTCGATAGTGGGTTCATGTCTCCGTGAATCTGGGGAAGTGACAGAAATCTCTAAGATTATGGATGTGCTGTTGCCACTAGGGATAAAACATTGATGCTATGTCCGAGGATGTAGTTATTGATTACATTACGCGCAATACTTAATGCAATTGTCTGTTGTTAGCAACTTAATACTGGAAGGGGTTCGGATGATAACCTGAAGGTGGACTTTTTAGGCATAGATGCATGCTGGATAGCGGTCTATGTACTTTGTCGTAATGCCCAATTAAATCTCACTATACTCATCATAATATGTATGTGCATGGTCATGCCCTCTTTATTTGTCAATTGCCCAACTGTAATTTGTTCACCCAACATGCTATTTATCTTATGGGAGAGACACCACTAGTGAACTGTGGACCCCGGTCCAATTCTCTATACTGAAATACAATCTACTGCAATACTGTTCTACTGTTCTCTGCAAACAATCATCATCCACACTATACATCTAATCCTTTGTTACAGCAAGCCGGTGAGATTGACAACCTCACTGTTTCGTTGGGGCAAAGTACTTTGGTTGTGTTGTGCAGGTTCCACGTTGGCGCCGGAATCCCTGGTGTTGCGCCGCACTACATCTCGCCGCCATCAACCTTCAACGTGCTTCTTGGCTCCTACTGGTTCGATTAAACCTTGGTTTCATACTGAGGGAAAACTTGCCGTTGTACGCATCACACCTTCCTCTTGGGGTTCCCAACGGTCGCGTGCTGTACGCGTATCAATCACTCGAGCGCTTGGACGGAGTGCGGCAGGGCGTGCGGCATGATTCGGTCGAGGACGACGACGACGGAGCAGGGGCAGGCTAGGGAGTGTGTCTAGCGTGTAGAGGGCGTGGAGGCGATGCTCGACGCAGGCGTAGTCTTTGCAGGGGTGGAGTAGGGCGCTCGATCGCGTGGTGTCCTGGCGCGGCCAGAGCGCGGTCACCGCGTGCACGGGCGTGTACTGGCAAGGTTTTGGACGCGGGCGTTCTGGCCAATGCCAAGCCTTGGCGAGCTGGTGCTGGGTACGGTGAGGTTCCTTGAGCTGCAGAGATGCTCCAGGACAAGGAGATGGGGCGAGATGGTGGCCAGAGAGAAAGTGAGGAGTGGTGGCCAAAGGTGGCCGGCATGGTACGGTGGTGAGCTCCTCTCTCCTTCTTTCCACTTTAATCGGCCAAGGCAGGTACCAGGCTTGATGCAGGGGATGCAGGAGGGTCTAATGATCACAAGTTAAAGGGGTTTAGGCAAGAAACCAGAGGGTAATAGGGTGTAACCAATTTCTGGAATAATGCATGTAAGGTGTTCGGTCTTATGGCCGCATGAACTTTTTTGATGAATTTTGGAAATCTTTTTGGTACATCTCATTTATATAATTAATGTGAAGGATTGGTGGTGGTGGTGTTCATTTTGGAGTTGAAATGCAAAGTTTCAAATTTGAGGTCATCTTCTCTTTGTTTCAACATCACCACTTGTCACAATCATTCTGGTCAACCTAGTCAACTTTAGCAATGGTGGTCAACATGAAAGTTGTTCACCTAGACAAGGTCTTGGATGACATGGCAATGGTTGACCAAGTTTAGTTTAAGGAAAGAGAAAACCAGAGGGGTAAAGTGGTGAAGAAAATAAAAAGGGGACATATGACCATTATCATATGTGTGAAGGTTTTGAGATTTTCTTTGGTTGGATTCTTGTTTCATTGATGCAATTGGGTTTGTTTATCATATCTAAGCATTCTACAAGCAAGAGATCAAACAAAGATGGCCTTTGGTGAAGATTTGCAATTTGGCCTAATGTGTATGTGAGTGAGATATGAGTTTTTCTCATTTTCTTCTATTCTTCTCAATTTAGGGTTAGGTGATCTTAGTTTAGGGTTTAATAGCAATTGAGCAACATACTAACACTCATCATGGCAATTGCACAAAAGAAAATCACTCAAATGCATGAAACTATATGTGGCACTATATGCATAGAAAAAGTTTTTGTTTGTTGCAAATTTTGAGTTTTTGGGAAATTCTCTTTCTTGATTATTATTGTTGAAACTTGGCATGTTACAGACCCTTCCCCCTTACAAAAGATCTCGTCCCGAGATCTGAGAGAAAACTAGGTACTAAAGAGATCTGGATACTCCGTCCTCATGAAGTCTTCTCTCTCCCAAGTGGCTTCTTCTTCGCTGTGATTACTCCATTGGATCTTCAGAAACTTGATACTCCTGGTACGGGTGGTTCTGAAAGCTTCTTCCAAGATGCGAATAGGTACTTCGCGGTATGTCAGATCTGAGTTGATATCCACAGCTCGATGATCGATGTTCTTGAAAACCTCGGTCTTCTCAGGCACTTCTAAGCACTTCCGGAGTGACGAGATGTGAAACACATTGTGTACCGCTGACATTTCTTCCGGTAACTCCAGTTGGTAGGATACTTCTCCTCGGCGACTCAAGACTTTGAAAGGTCCGACATATCGGGGTGCAAGCTTTCCTCTAAGCTGGAATCTCTGCATTCCTTTAAGGGGGGACACTTTGAGATATACGAAATCTCCGATCTCGAAGGTCATCTCTCGGCGTCTCCTATCGGCGTAGCTCTTCTGTCTTGATTGGGCTGTCTTGAGGTACTCGCGGATCTTGTGAACCTTCTCTTCAGCTTCTCGGAGAATATCTGGTCCAAAGACTTGACTCTCTCCGACTTCCGACCAATTCAGAGGGGTACGGCACTTCCTTCCGTACAGTGCTTCAAAGGGGGCCATCTGCAAGCTGGCTTGATAGCTATTGTTGTACGAGAATTCTGCGTACGGCAAGCAGTCTTCCCATTTGGATCCATACTCTAGCACACATGCTCTCAACATATCTTCCAGTATCTGGTTGACTCGTTCAGTCTGTCCATCTGTTTGCGGGTGATAGGCGGTGCTGAAATTCAGACGAGTTCCGAGTCCTTCATGTACTTTCTGCCAGAATTTTGAGGTGAATTGGGATCCTCTATCGGATACTATTGACTTCGGGGTTCCGTGCAAGCTGACTATCCTTGAGATATATAACTCTGCGAGTCTCGGTCCTTGATAGGTGGTCTTGACGGGGATGAAGTGGGCGACTTTGGTCAGTCTGTCGACCACTACCCAGATGGAATCATTTCCTTTACTAGATTTGGGCAGTCCGGTGATGAAGTCCATTCCTACGGAATCCCACTTCCATTCGGGAATCTGTAGGGGTTGCAACAGTCCTACGGGCCGTTGATGTTCTGCTTTGACTCTTTGACAGATATCGCATTTGGCGATGTAGCTTCCAATTTCTCTCTTCATTCCATGCCACCAGAATTGTTCCTTCAAATCTTGGTACATTTTAGTTCCTCCGGGGTGAATGGAGTAAAGGGTGTCATGGGCTTCTTTTAGGATAACTTGCTTCAACTCTGAGTCTAACGGTACGCAAAGGCGTCCGTTGTTCCATAGCACTCCTTCTTCATCTGCGGTGAATCCCGGTGCTTTTCCCGCAGCTATTTGGCTCTTTATCCTGTCAATGCTAGCATTTCCTTTCCGAGCTTCCTCGATTTGACTAATCAGGGTGGGTTGGAGTTCAATGCTGGCTAGATATCCTTCGCTAACCAGTTCAAGTCTAAACTGTTCAAATTCTTGAAACAGGCTGGGTTCCTCACTTGCTAACATGGAGTTCAACTGACACGGCAGTCTACTCAGAGCATCTGCTACCACATTGGCCTTGCCGGGGTGATAGTGGATTTCCATGTCGTAATCCTTGATTAACTCTATCCATCTGCGCTGCCTCATATTCAGCTCCTTCTGCGTGAAGATATACTTCAGGCTCTTGTGATCCGAGTAAACCTCGCATCGATTACCCATGAGGTAATGACGCCATACTTTCAGTGCTAAAACCACGGCTGCTAGCTCTAAGTCATGGGTTGGATAGTTCTGCTCATGATGCTTCAGCTGTCTTGACAGGTAAGATATCACTTTTCCTTCTTGCATCAGCACACATCCAAGACCAATCTTGGAGGCGTCACAGTACACATCAAATGGCTTGGTAATGTCCGGCATAACCAGTATTGGGGCTGAGGTCAATCTGCTCTTGAGCTGTTGAAAGCTCTCTTCACACTTGTTAGTCCACTCGAACTTCTTGTCCTTCTTCAACAATTGAGTCATCGGTCTTGCTATGCTCGAGAATCCTTCAACGAACCGGCGGTAATATCCCGCCAATCCGAGAAATGCACGGACTTCGGTCTGAGTGGTTGGGGCTTTCCATTCTTCAACGGTCTTGATTTTGGCGGGGTCAACGGCAATTCCTCCGGCAGACAAGATATGACCCAGGAATCCTACTTCCTTCAACCAGAACTCACACTTGCTGAACTTGGCATACAACTGATGCTCCCGAAGGGTATCTAGGACCACTTCCAAATGTTGCTCATGTTCTTCTTCGGATTTGGAGTAGATAAGGATGTCATCGATGAAGACAACGACAAACTTGTCCAGGAAGTTCATAAAGATCTTATTCATGAGATTCATGAAATAAGCGGGGGCATTGGTCAATCCAAATGACATGACATTGTACTCATACAATCCATATCTGGTGGTAAAGGCAGTTTTGGGGATATCGGTGGCACGAATCTTCAGTTGATGGTATCCTGTCCGCAGATCAATCTTCGAGAACACTTTGGCACCGGTCAGTTGGTCAAACAGATCTTCTATCTTGGGCAAAGGATACTTGTTCTTGATGGTGACATCGTTAAGCCTACGATAGTCTGTAACCAAACGAGTGGCACCGTCCTTCTTATCCACAAACAAAACTGGTGATCTCCATGGCGACGCACTTGGTTGAATCAGACCTTTGAATAGCATATCATCCAGTTGCTTCTTCAGTTCCACTAACTCTGCCGGGTTCATGCTATAGGCTCTCTGGGCTATGGGTCCGGTTCCAGGGATTAACTCGATGATAAACTCGATATCCCGATCTGGGGGCATACCGGGTAGATCATCCGGAAACACATCAGGGTATCGACAAACGACCCTGATCTGATCCAAGGTGGGTTTGGCTAGACTTTGGTTGCAGGTAAACTTTCTGGGCATTCTTTCAGATATGTGCTCGACTATTATTCCGGTGCTACTAGTCATGGTGATGGCCTTCTTGGCACAATCAATCAGTCCATGATGTTTCGCCATCCAGTCCATTCCTAGGACTACTTCCAAACCTTTGGCTCCCAGAACAATCAAATTTGCATAAAAATCTATTTCATGAATTCTGATAGGCACATCTTTGCAAATTTTTCTAGCTTTAGTTGTTGACCCAGGTATTTGAACTATCATGACATGCTTCAAACTGATGGGTTGAATCTTACTAGTGCATGCAAAATCTTCGGTAACAAACGAATGCGATGCTCCAGAATCAAACAGCACTCTTGCAGGTATTGAGTTAACAGAGAACATACCCAGCACAACATCTGGGGCTTCCTGAGCTTCTTCCGCGATCATGTGATAGAGGCGGCCATTGCGGTTGTTCAGGTTGTTGGGGGCGAACTTCTTGTTGTTGGTGACACGGCGTTGCTGCTGAGCAGGGCCAGAGGTGTTGGCGGCAGTCTTTGCGAGCTTCTTGGGGCACTCGTAGGAGAAATGCCCCGCTACTCCGCACTCGTAACAGTTGTAGGTGGACTTGTCCTTGGGGGTGATGGGAACAGCATTGCTCCCAGTCCTTGGAGCGGTGTTGGAGTTGTTGTTGGGGGCGCGGGGTGGAGCGCGGTTGAAGTTGTTGTTGTTGTTGTAGTTGTTGTGGCCTCCTGGCCTGGGGTTTCCTCCACTCCGGTTCTGATAACTCGGACGTGGATTCTGCATCGGGGGCTTGTTGTTTCTTGGGGCGAACCCTCCACTTGAGCTGGGGCGATACTTGTGGGTATTGCTGGGCCCACTCTGATTCATCATGCGGCGCTTGCGGTTCTCATTGGCTTGGTGTATCTTCCCCTCCATCTGAATGGCAGAGTCAACGAGGGCTTCCAGGTCAGCAAAAGGGATGTTGATCAGCACCGTCTGCATCTCATCATGCAGTCCATTCAGAAACCTCTCCTTCCTCTTCTCGACGGTATCCGTCTCATCCGGGGCGTACCTTGACAAAGTGAGGAATTTGTCGCGGTATTCAACCACGGTCATTCGGCCTTGCTTCAGTTCCCTGAACTCATCCCTCATCTTCTTGATCAGGCCCGGGGGCACATGATACTTGCTAAACTTGAGTTTGAAATCCTCCCAAGTCATCATTTGCCCCGCATTCAATGCGCGAGCACTTGTCCACTAGGCACGTGCAGGTCCAGCCAGATAGTGAGTGGCGAACAACACCTTCTCGTTGTCCTCAACTCCGGCAACCTCCAGATTGTTCTCCATGGTTTGGAGCCAATCATCAGCATCGAGGGGTTCCTCCATCTTGCTAAACACCGGTGGGTTGGTGTTCTGGAAGTTCTTCAGCTTCGACCCTGGGTGGTCGTGGTTTCCGTGGCCTTGATTGCCCTGAGCAATCTGTTGAAGTGCAGCTAAGTTGGCTTGCCGTTCAGCTCTCTCAACCTCTCTATCAGCCAACATCTGTTGCAGCATCTGCATCATTGCCTCCTGAGTCATGTTGCGGGTTGGGGGTGCCATCTGAACAGGGATATGGATCATGAGACGAGAGGGAAATTTCTATGGCTCATTTTGGATAAAATTTCACAAAGTTTAAAACTTGACTCATAAAATAATACTAATAATAATAATATTACACACACAAACATAGTCATAGAGGTAGCAATTATTACAAGCCAACAATCCGGAGGGTTTGAAGAACCCTTTCAACAATCTACGATACATGGGGCGGATACAAAGGACCGATACATATCACGGGACGCAAGTGCTCAGACGGGACTACTCTCCATCGACGTTGATCGGGTAGACGTTGTCTATCCTGGCAGCAAGGTGCTCGTGGCCATCCTCGTAGGGGTGGAACTCCAGGTCGTCGTCTTCCTCCTCCTCGTAGTCACCGTCGTTGCTGACGTAGGAGTAGCCGTCCCCCTGGATGTTCTCCCCCTCACCTTCGCCCCCCAGTTCCTTGATCTGCTTGGCTTGGGTCTCGATGGTCACCTTCAGTGTGGCGATCCTGGCCTTGAGGCGGTTGATGGAGTAGTGCTTCTTCAGGTTGAGGCGGCGGAGAGCCCTGCGCTCCCCGGCGATGACCTTGATGGTCTCCGCCTGCTGCGCCAGCTGAAGGTGGGTGTGGTTGGCATACTCGCGGGAGTTGTCCAAGTCGATGCGGGTCTCATTCAACATAAAGTCGAGATGATCCACATGGTGGCGCAGTTGAGGGTGCGATGGCAGGTTCATGGGCACCCCAAGAGAGTTGTGCCTTGCATAGTATACAAAGCGACTCCCCTCGAGGTCCATGGCATTCTGCCCGCACAGACGTGCGAGCCCCTCCTGTAGTCCACGGGCGAGACCGTCCACCCAGTTGTTCTCCCGGAAGGAGAACTGGATCCTCTGGCTCATGGGAAGCGTGAACCTTCCACGGAGGTCAACCATGATGACCCATTGGAGCTAACCACCGGGCTGGTCATTCACCTGTCCACCGAAGACTTCCGGAGGTGGGCGTCCGAGGAATTCCGAGAGGGCGAAGAGGTCCCTCTCGAAAATGATCTCGCCACCATTCGCCAACTGATAGAACTCAGTCTGGAGGAAAGGCTCCGCTGGGATGATGGGCTCCATCTGTAGAGGGATTAGATGAGTAAGTTAAAGAGGTGCAAGTGTTCAAAATTTTAATTCACTCATAAGAAAGAGCATGAATTTAAAGTTTGTAAAAGATTCTTCAAGGATAAGGGGATGGATAAAAAAATTATAGCTAGTCAATTCCTTGGATTTGAAACTAAGTTTTTGAACGCCCATTCTAACTAGGGTCTCCTAAGGTCAAACAATGGCTCTGATACCAACTTGTCAACACCCGGATTTTTAAGTCCAGATGCCTATTATGCCGTACATCGCAATCCCAGGAATAATGTTTTTGCGAGACAAAATAGTAAGTAGCATAGAGTCATCATTTGTTACAACACATATTGTCTTACAACCATAGATCACATGATCCCATATTACACAAATATATTGTTCAACAACACAAATAGTAGCGGAAGCGAAGTAGTAGTGGATTATCTATTCCACAGGCAACGCTTGACGTTAGAAGACGATCCTAGTTATCGTAGACGTCCTGTTGTCCGTCATCCTGATACTGTTGCTCTCCTTCAAAGTCTGGCATTTGAATAGCCAGGGCAAAGCCATGAGTACTTTTAAAGTACTCGCAAACTAATACTAAAGTAATTACTTATTAAGTATATTTAAGGGGTGCTAAGCTCTAGGTTTATTTGCATAAAGCCAAGTTTTAGTTTGATAAACATTTAGTAAGCCTTATCATTTGCTAGACTAACTCAAGTGGGAACATTAGTGTCATTCCCACCACTCATTGTGATTCACCTCAATATCACCTTTCAATTCATCATTCCTTTTTAAGATCAAAATTATGATAACGGAGACAGTATGGCCTTTCCAATCGTCCGTAACCGTGAACACGGCTATTCGAATAGGTTTAACACTCTGCAGAGGTTGTACTCTTGTGCCACAACTTTTGATTACATCCGTCGAGGATAACCCCGAATCATCGTAACTCAGTACGCGGATCATCAACCATAACCTTTCACTTATATATACTAGTATAGGCACCTCTCCCCATGAGCTTGGCCTCCCGGTGAAAACAAACTGTCAACCCGGGAACTGCACAGGGCTTGGGTCGTACATTCACCTCATATTCACATCATTTCACATATACGGAGGCAGCCTCGGCGTAACCCCTATGATGCTTGTTTAGAGGGAACCCATACTAAAACACACAAGTTTCTAGTTAAGCCCTACCCATAATCAGGTATTGTGGGGGTACTTGTATAATTGGAAGGGTATCGCATTCAAACCCAATCATCAGTTTTCATTTAAATTCACCAAGTCAACCATGTCACCTTCAAAGTCACCTTCTTTCAAAGTCATTTCATTTCACCATGTTCCCATCTAGAGTAGTCAATTTTATTTGATTAGCACTAGCAACTATTTCATGAGGGGAGCTATCTAGCTTTGATTGGTTCTAAGCTAACTTTAAATATTGTTCTACTCTAGAACAAGTGAATCATAAATCAAAAGTACTTTGAAAGTAAATAAGCAAAATATTTGCAAGGTAAAAACATGGGATAGGTAAGACATTAAATAAAGTGTGATGGTGCCTTGCTCTTGTAGAGCTATGCACTTGGTGTTTAGCAAGGGTTAGCTTGCCTTGAGCAGGGTAGTTGTCAAAGTTCTCCTCCTCCTCCTGGGAGTAGGCTTCCTCCTCTTGATACTCCTCGGTACTAGCGTCTATATACGAATACGAGGTATAAACACCAAACCAAACTCACATACTAAACTAAAACACACCAAAGAGTTCACTCCACTAATTCTAGCATCATATCATTCATGGCATGGTAAATTAATTGGTGGCTTCTTATTTAAGAGAAAAATAATTTCCTCTCATTATACTTATTACTTTGATTTGCTATTTAGATCTTTAGAGAAAATAATTTCCTCTCATTAACTCCTATTAAGATTTAATCTCCTCAAATAATAATCAGGTATGAAATATAAGTTGACCAAGGTCAACATTTCATATCTATTATATGGGAGTATAATTTAAATGAAGTTCTACACTTCACACAATTTAAGACTAACATTTAAATGATTTAAAATCTCTAAGTAATAACAATCAGAGGTTTATTAGCCTAGGGTCATTTCCTCTGATTATATTACTTAGGATCAAGATTTAAATGAGAGAGTAGCTCTCATACTATTTATAGAATTTGAATTCCAAGATTTAAATGCACTAGAAATGACTACATAGCCATCATTTTGATCTAGTCCATGATCATACCAACAACCTGTCTATATTATTGCATAATCAATTAGAGGACATCAATTGTGATTTATTAGAGTTGGAATCAACTCAAAACCAATTATGGTTTAAATTTAAATAAAGTTTCAAGTTGTAAAAGGCCCTGTCTTGTTATTTTTATCAGATTAATTCTACTTTGAATTTGGAAATGGGGCCAGTTGCATTGGATAGATAATTTCATGGGATTTCCAAGGGTATAAAGTTTGCTAAATTTGGATTGGAAGATTTCAAACTATTCAAAATTTACTAAGTCATATGCAGGACAATTTGAATTATGAATAAATCTAAGTTTGAATTATTGGGCTAGGCGGGAAACGCTACTGGGCCGAAACGGGTTTAAACTCCACTGCGCAGCCCAACAAGCATCTGGTGCACTTGGGCTGCCCTGACGAGGTGGGGGCCACCCGTCAGTGGCCTTTAAAACAGCGAACCGTTACGCGCGAGGTGAGCCGTAGGATTAGAACAGGATCCAACGGGCAGTGATCGTCGTCGTCTCCGACGAGTGAGCTGGCGGCGAGCCTAGGGGGTCGGAGGGCATACCAGGCCGTCGGAGAGGGAGGGCGGGATGCTCGGTGAAGTGGAAGTAGATGAGGAAGCGTCTGGTGCAGCGGCGGAGCTCGGCGAGGCTCCAGTCGATGCAGAGCTTCCGCGGGCTCCGGCTGCTTCGAGCTCTCGATTCGAGCTGCTCCGGCGAGGTGGGATGAAATTGACTGGTGGAGGAGGATCAGTGATGAGAGGGGAGCGAGTTGTGTGAAGAAATGGAGGGCCGATCGTCTCTATTTATAGCGGGAGGAGATGGCCGTGGGGTGCTGTGGAGGAGCGTCCATGGCGTGGCGTTTCTGGTGATCGAAGGGGCAAGGCGAGGACGGCTAGAGGTAGGCATTGTCCTGGCGATGCTCAACGTGCAGCGACGCAGAGAAAAGGGTGACGAGATCGCTCGAGCGCTTGGACGGAGTGCGGCAGGGCGTGCGGCATGATTCGGTCGAGGATGACGGCGGCGGAGCAGGGGCAGGCTAGGGAGTGTGTCTAGCGTGTAGAGGGCGTGGAGGCGATGCTCGACGCAGGCGTAGTCTTTGCAGGGGTGGAGTAGGGAGCTCGATCGCGTGGCGTCCTGGCGCGGCCAGAGCGCGGTCACCGCGTGCACGGGCGTGTACTGGCAAGGTTTTGGACGCGGGCGTTCTGGCCAATGCCAAGCCTTGGCGAGCTGGTGCTGGGTACGGTGAGGTTCCTTGAGCTGCAGAGATGCTCCAGGACAAGGAGATGGGGCGAGATGGTGGCCAGAGAGAAAGTGAGGAGTGGTGGCCAAAGGTGGCCGGCATGGTACGGTGGTGAGCTCCTCTCTCCTTCTTTCCACTTTAATCGGCCAAGGCAGGTACCAGGCTTGATGCAGGGGATGCAGGAGGGTCTAATGATCACAAGTTAAAGGGGTTTAGGCAAGAAACCAGAGGGTAATAGGGTGTAACCAATTTCTGGAATAATGCATGTAAGGTGTTCGGTCTTATGGCCGCATGAATTTTTTTGATGAATTTTGGAAATCTTTTTGGTACATCTCATTTATATAATTAATGTGAAGGATTGGTGGTGGTGGTGTTCATTTTGGAGTTGAAATGCAAAGTTTCAAATTTGAGGTAATCTTCTCTTTGTTTCAACATCACCACTTGTCACAATCATTCTGGTCAACCTAGTCAACTTTAGCAATGGTGGTCAACATGAAAGTTGTTCACCTAGACAAGGTCTTGGATGACATGGCAATGGTTGACCAAGTTTAGTTTAAGGAAAGAGAAAACCAGAGGGATAAAGTGGTGAAGAAAATAAAAAGGGGACATATGACCATTATCATATGTGTGAAGGTTTTGAGATTTTCTTTGGTTGGATTCTTGTTTCATTGATGCAATTGGGTTTGTTTATCATATCTAAGCATTCTACAAGCAAGAGATCAAACAAAGATGGCCTTTGGTGAAGATTTGCAATTTGGCCTAATGTGTATGTGAGTGAGATATGAATTTTTCTCATTTTCTTCTATTCTTCTCAATTTAGGGTTAGGTGATCTTAGTTTAGGGTTTAATAGCAATTGAGCAACATACTAACACTCATCATGGCAATTGCACAAAAGAAAATCACTCAAATGCATGAAACTATATGTGGCACTATATGCATAGAAAAAGTTTTTGTTTGTTGCAAATTTTGAGTTTTTGGGAAATTCTCTTTCTTGATTATTATTGTTGAAACTTGGGATGTTACAGCAAATGCGGATGGCCGCGGCGTCCGGGACGATGCAAACCCGGCCCAAATCTGGGCTAGGTTTGCGTGGCCGCGGATGGCACGCGGCCCTCGTCTCCCTTGGGCCCACCTGTCGGTGACCGGGGAGGCTATTAAATGTGGACTGAAGGGGATCTGTCCCTCCAGTCCAGTCCCCACTCCACTCCCCGAGCGAAACCGCCGCCATGGCCCCGAAGCGACGGTTCGCTCCCGGAGCCAACAATGAGGATGCGAGCAGCAGCCGCCGTCCTCCGCCGGTGCTGCGGGCTGGAGGAAACCGAGGCGACCTCCACATCGGAGAGGCCTCCCGCGGCGGCGCGGCATTGGCGCAACCGCCGCCGCTGCTGCTCGAGCCGAAGCCCGAGTCCTCGGAGGAGGACCCCGACCTCCACGCCGCGTTGCTCATCTCGGCGGCGGAGGAGGACGCGAAATGGCCGCACCTCCATGCGGCCATTCACACCTCCGAGATGGAGGAAGCGTCCCGGCGGAAGGTGGAGGAAGCCGAGGCCTAGGAGCTGTACGCCCAGGCCCGCCAGGCGCGACGGGAGGAGGAGGAAGCGGCGCGGTGGGATGAGGCCAGGCGCCGCGTGGAGGAGGAGCGGCGCGAGGAGCAGCGGCGGCAGGAGGCCAGGCGCTGCGCGGAGGAGGAGCGGCGCCAGAAGGCCAGGCGCCGCGCCTGGCAGGAGAGGGAGCAGCGCCTCAGAGAGGAGGCGCTGCTCCGTGCGCCGCCGCTTCCTCGGGTGGCTCCGGACACCCACTCCGCCTGGGAGGAGGCCATGTGGTCTCCGTGGCCGGAGTCCCCGGCACGCTCGAGCCACAACAGTGCCTCGCCGCCCGGGGATGTCGTCGACGCCGACGACGACGCCCATAGGGGCTAGGCGGCGCACCGGCGGCCACCGCGCCGTCGACCAAACCCTAACATAGGATTTTTAGTTTAAATTTTAAAGCCCATATAGAGGGCTTCTTTTGTTAGTTATTTGCCCAAAATAGGGCTATGTAGAAATTTGCCCAAAATAGGGCATATGCTTAATCAAATTTCGTTTAAATTTGCATTTTAAATTATTTTTTTCTATTTCTTCGAATATGCGTTGCGTCCGCGTGTTGGGCGCAGCGTACGACCCAAACGAACATGCGGACGCGGGACGCTGTCCGGGTGTCCGCGTGACCACCCAAACGGCCCGAAACGAACGGCCCAGCGCGTCCGTTTGGATCGCCGGGTTGGAGATGCCCTTAAGTATTTCTCAGTGTTGGCAAAAACTACATAGTGTTTGAGAAGTGTTGTTTTACAGCCCCCTTGACCAACTTTTGATTGGTAAAACATGATCGTGCTCACTCTCTAACAGACCCGCTTTAGGAAGTGAAAGCCAACCTGAAAAAGCATGCATTCTCATAGACTCCCTCGCCGGCCGGACGCCTAGGCCGGATCAAATTAACAGGAAATAAATAACGGATCTTTGTTGTTTGTTTATGGCTGACCACTATCCCATCCTGAGAATACAGATGGAAGCAACGGCAGCTCAAGGTAGAAGCGAGATGGGATCTCTTTTTTATCGTTTCTCTGTTTCAAAAAAAGAGGTCTGAAGCTGTTTTTTCAATACTTCGAAAATACCACGGTTTAAGGTATACTAAAGTATCAATAGTGCAATTTATAGTCACAGCCAAACACATCAAAGTATTTGAAACCGTGGTATTTTTAAAACAGTGGTACTGCCCAAATACTTCAAAAATACTTTACCACCAAACGGAGCCTTAGTATTTCTCAGTTTTGATGAAAACTACACTTCGAGTTTGGGAAATGTTGTTTTATAGCTCTTTGACCGATTTTTGATTGGTAAAACATGATCATGCTCACTCTCTAACAGACCGACTTTACAAAGTGAAAGCCAACCTAGAAAAAGCATGCTAGTCCTCATAGACTCCCTCACTGGCTGGATGTGCCTGATCAAATTAACAGAAAATAAATAATGGATAAAAGATAAAAATGTTTGTTGTTTATTCGTGGCTGACCACTATCCCATCTTGAGAATACAGACGGCAGCTAACGAGCTAGGAACTTTTCTATGAATATATAAGCAAATATCCATATAAAATAATCCGTATAAGTAATTGATAAATCATGACTACGAAAATGACAAATAAACTAATCGTGCAGACTAGTAAGATAGATGAACAGATCACATCTAAACAAGACAAACCGATCGTATCTACCATAAAAACTAGAAGAAGAAACTCTAACAGAAACTGAAAGAGAAACGACAAGATCACATACTTCGGAGCAGCGTCGTTGTCGCTCATGTTAAGGTTGCCGAAGAAGTCCCTGAGGTCCGGAAAGAAGTTGTCGGTGTGGAGGAACTCGTCGTCCGATGACGACGTCGTGATGCCAGTAGTCGCGCCAGAGCGCTCCCCAAAACCTGATTGCCCCCCACCCGTACAGTTTCACGAGAGGCAGGGTTCCGGAGGCCTACTACCCCGGCAATCGGTGCACGCCGACGGACGGGATGAGGAAGACGAAGGTGGCGACACGATGAACTGGAAACAGGTAGTCGCGTATGCGTCTGGTTGTGACGGCTAGGGTTGAGCAGAGTCTTATGTAGTGCGGTTCGGGAAGGTCGTGGGACGCAGCCCACGTCCGAGTCGACACAGCCACGATCCAGAAAAACCGGAAGGAAAAACGGCTGAGTAACGCGTCCGTTAATGACTCAAAATTGATTGCACAATTAATTTCCCAAATAGCAAAAAGATAAGCTCGGCTCGGCGAGATTCCCACAACCCGCGGCGCGTCGCGTCGCGTCGTGACGAGGCGGGCGGCGGCGGAGGAGGAGTGCGCGAGGGCTCTCTCTCTCTTCTCACTCACTTACTAGGACTAGAACAGCCCACCTTATATACCACTCCAACTCTCTCCCAACTAGAAATGTGGGACTAAACTTTAGCCCCCAGTAGTGCTGCCACTGATTTTTGGAATGGGCCATGTGAGTTTCAGAATTTGATAATGGGCCATGGGCCAAAGGCAAAATGCCGAAAATTCCAGCAATTCCCCACAAACTCTCATTGGCACATCTCATCAATAAGTTTCCAGAACATTGTTTTTTTATACCGGTATGTCATGGAGACTGTTAAGTTGAACTTCCACTTAAAGCTTCATATTACACTAGATTGCAACTTGGATAGTGGACTATGCCTTGAACTACAAGTTTTCTGCGCACTATCTTCATACAAAGCTTAGACCGATACTAGGCTGTCGCGAGACTTCCTCGCGGTTTGGAGCTTATACGTCATACTCCAGGCCTTTCATGAGTTTACTAGAGAGCACCCAACTCTCATAGATTGCGACGTTTAACAATCAGACTCATATAGGTGTGTTCCTCAAAACATGTTATGCAGGACAACATCTCTGCTAAAATAAGCCACTTAGAACACATTAAGATAATTATCAACCTGCCATGCGGATTAGGAGAGTATTGCATCTTATGGAGTGGTAGAATTGTTATAGGGATATATACTCTCCTCCCAGCTCTAATTCACGGAATCTCCGATCACATAGAGTGGGTTACCACCGTGGGCAACTCATAGTGTGGGTCTCATACCCATCTTCCTCGATGCATTTTCTATCACATTTCGTGATAGTCCCTTTGTGAAGGTGTCTGCCAGGTTTCTAGACGTATGGATATAATCCAACGCTATAACTCCAGAGTTTCTCATTTTCCTGACAGTTTTCAGTCTCCTCTTCACATGCCTTGATGACTTCATATTATCCTTAGAAATGTTTACTTTGACGATCACAGTTTGATTATCGCAGTTCATAGGAATAGCGGGTATTGGTTTCTCAACCACAGGTAAGTCCATCAAGAGCTCACGAAGCCACTCTACTTCAACAGTGGCTGTGTCTAATGCTGTGAGTTATGCTTCCATAGTTGACCTCGTAATGATGGTTTGCTTGCAAGACTTCTAGGAAATAGCGCCACCTCCAAGTGTAAACAAAAAACCACTTGTGACCTTAGTCTCATCAGCATCAGATATCCAATTTGCACCACTATAACCCTCAAGTACCCTTGGATACCCAGTATAGTGAATGCCATAACTCGTAGTGCCTTTCAAATAGCGCAAAACTCTCTCAAGAGCATGCCAATGAACATCTCCGGGTCTAGACACAAAACGGCTGAGTTACTTACAGCAAAGGAGATGTCAGGACTCGTGGCGCTGGCTAAATACATAAGCGAGCCAATGATTTGCGAATATCGCAATTGATCTCTAGAAATTCTTTTATTCTTACGAATTATCACACTAGGATCATAAGGCGTTGGAGAAGATTTGCAGTCGCTATACCCGAAGCGACTCAGGATCTTTTCCACATAGTGGGACTGAAGCAATGTAATCCCACCATCGTCATCCTTCAGCAGCTTGATGTTTAAGATCACATCAGCTACTTCCAAGTCCTTCATCTCAAAACAATGAGATAGGAACTCCTTGACCTCCTTAATCACAGTAAGGTTGGTCCCAAATATCAATATGTCGTCGCCATAGAGACAAAGAATAACTCCCTCGCCCCCACCATGGCGATAGTATACACACTTGTCAGCTTCGTTTACAACAAAGCCTTCAGTGATCAAAGTTCTTTCAAACTTCTCATGCCACTGCTTAGGCGCTTGCTTAAGCCCATACAAAGACTTCAGTAATTTACACACCTTTCCTTCTTGACCATCTACTACAAATCCGTCAGGCTGCTCTATATAAATTTCCTCTTCAAGCTCTCCATTTAGGAAAGCAGTCTTAACATCCATTTGATGAACGATAAGACCATGTGAGGCAGCCAAGGATAGTAGCACTCGAATGGTGGTCAATCTGGCAACAGGTGAGTATGTATCAAAGAAATCTTCACCTTCTTTCTCGGTATAACCCTGGGCCACAAGACGTGCCTTGTACTTTTCAATAGTACCATCAGGCCTAAGCTTTTTCTTGAACACCCCTACAGGTTTGCACCCATAAGGACGATCAGTAATTTCCCAAGTTCCATTGGCTAAGATGGAATCCATCTCGCTACGGACAGCTTCCTTCCAGTAGTCGGCATCCAGAGATGCATAGGCTTCTGAAATAGAAGTGAGAGTGTCATCCACGAGGTACACAATGAAATCATGTCCAAAGGACTTTGCAGTCCTCTGTCTCTTGCTCCTTTTGGGAGATTCATTGTCATCCTCCACAGGATTATCGAAGTGTTCTATAGCCATGGTAGGTTCAGGAAATAATTCCTGAGTAGATGTACTGGACATCTCCTGAATTGATGAGCTAGACGTTTCTTTCATAGGAAAGATTTCCTCAAAGAAAGTCGCATCATTCGACTCCATAATTGTACCAACATGCATGTCGGATACCTCAGATTTTACTATCAAAAATCTGTAGCCAATGCTATGAAATCGAGGAAGAAGGTGAGGCATTCCTTCGTGGTGTGTCCGCCTAGCCTCTTGTGTGAGGCTAGCACCTCCTCAACGCAGACGTACTCCCTTTTGTGGGAGGAACTGCGGGAAACAAACCTCCCCTCGTCTTCGCGCCCTCCGGTTGTCCCGCTCCTTACTCTTACTATCTTGTTTGGTTCCTTTACTTGTTGCTTTTGTCTATTATCATACTAGGATCACCTTGTGCATCAAAGCTATGACCTTTACTTCCGTTGCACTAAAAATAGAAAAAGGCTAAAACTTGGCGTAGCGTCCATTCACCCCCCCTCTTGTTCGCTACGATCCATTCATTCGACACAAGAGAGCCAAAGAATATTTATAAGCTTTAACAAGTGAGTTGTCAATTCACCTGCACCTGAAAATAGGCTTGCTCGCAACAGTTTATCGGTAGTAAGAGCATGTCTAACAGGCCTCGTATAACCCGCCCACCCCGTAAAATTCCGGCGGGATACGGGGCAGGCGCGATATGGGCCGTCTAGCAGGCCCCGTATTCGGGCCGGCCCGTTTCGGCGGAATACGGGCCCAGGAAATTGGCCCCATCGCCCCCTACTTATACTGGGCGCAGGTGCGAGTGAGGGGTTAACCCCTCACTCGCAACCCTAGCTCCGCCGTGCGCCGCCGCCTCCTCCATCCTGCTCCGGCGAGAAATTCCTCACTCCCCCGCGCCGCATTCCACCCCATCTCCGGCATGGACTCCCGCCGCCGCAGTACTGCCTCGCCGGCGAGCGAATCGAAGCGATCCCGCTCGCCAGACACCGTTGAGGAGGCGTGGCGGCTCAAGTGCAAGAGATCCGCCGCCGGGAGCCGCCGTGTTGCGTGCCGGTACGCCGGCGCGCTGTACGTGCCGGATTCGCTCCGGGAGTACGCCGCGGGTGGGCGGTGGTACCGACAAGACCCGCCGCTCAAGCCGATGAGCGGCGGAGCCTTCGAGAAGTGGCTCGCCGAGTGGCAGCGCGACCGCGCGTCCAAGGCGGCATGGGCGGCGACCATCGGCAGCACCAGCGGCAGAGGAAGCGGAGGCGGTGAGGAGGAAGAGGAGGCGGCAGAGGAGGAGGCGGCAGAGGAGGAGGCGGCCTTCCGGCGTGCGGTGGCCGAATCCGAGAAGGATGCCGCCGAGAAAGCTCGGGCGGAGGCAGAGGAGGAGGCGGCGGCTATCGCCGCCGTCCGGGAGTTCGAGGAGCGGGAGGCGCAGGAGGAGGCGGCCTCCATCGCGTTCATCCCCTTCGTCATCCTTGACGAGTAGATGTAGGATAGATGTAGTATGATCGCAATGTATGTATGATCCGTAGTATGATCAATGAAGATGAACTTCACGGGGTTTTTATTTTTGAAAATACGGGGCGAAATACGGGGTCTGCTAGACGGAATGGCTCTTCCGTTAGCAATTTTTCGATACGGGGCGAAATGCGAGCGTTAGACAGGGCAGCGAAATACGGGGCCTGTTAGACATGCTCTAAAAATTTTATGGTAGTGGGAGTAGTGAAGTAACAACAGTAATGAAATAAAAACAACAGTACTGATGATTGAAGTAGACAGTAGGATTAAAATACGGTAGGCACATGGATGGATGAACGGGCGTTGCTTGAATGAGGGAGTCCATGTAATAGCAATACATAGGTATTGCAAATAATAACGATAAAAGCATCCTAGCATAATATATCTATAGGCGTGTGTTCCTATTTAGTCGTGCGTGCTCGCAATGAGAAACTTGCACGTCATCTTTTGTCTTACCAGCCCATCGCAGCGGGGCCTCTAGGGAAACTACTGGTAATTAAGGTACTCTTTTTAATAGAGTACCGGAGCAAAGCATTAACACTCCGTGAACACACGTGATCCTCACATCATAGCCATCCCCTCAGGTTATGCCAATTTTTTGTCACTTTGGGGCCTCGGGTTCCGGACAATAATGTGTGTATACAACTTGCATATATGATAAAAAAGAATAATTATATCCTCATGAATCAATAACATGTTCCGATCTGAGATCATGACACTCAGGCCCAAAGTGACAAGCATTACGCATAGAAGTTGCAACAATGTCAAAAATACTAACAACGGATACTAGGCACTATGCCCATAACAATCTTATAGCTATTACCCGACCAATCTCATCCAATCCCTACCATCCCCTACAGCCTACAGCGGGGAATTACTCACACATGGATGGGGGGAACATGGATGGTTGATGGAGAGGCGTCGGTGATGGCGATATCGATGATCTCCTCCAAATCCCCATCCCGACAGGGTGCCAGAACGGAACTTCTCGTCCCCGGATTGGGGTTTCGTGTGGCGGCGGAGCAGCTAAACTCTTTCTGGAAAAACGTTGAACCCCCCTCGGTTTTTAGGTCCAGGGACATCTTATAGTGCGAAGGAGAGGTCGAAAGGGTGGCCAAGGCGGCCACACCACCCCTAGGCACGGCCAAGCCCTGGCCCGCGCATAGGGTAGGTGTGGGCCCCTCGTGGACCCCCCGTATCGTCTTCTGGCTCCGGGAGTCTTCAGGTGAAATATTAGGTTTTTCTATATTTTCCCGGATTTTTCCCGAAAGTTGAATTTCTGCACAAAAATATGACACCAGACCAATTCTGCTGAAATCAGCGTTAGTCCGCGTTAGTTATATTCAAAACACACAAGATAGAGCGCAACACCATGACCTTAAATCTTAAATACAAGATATTGATAAAATATCACTTTTCCCACACCTCATATGACTAAGTCCGGTGCTTGTAATTCTGCCATATTGTACCCTCTTGGTACTTTTGCCATGATTGTCCATAACACCTAACTAAATGCATGTAAAATACAAGGTAAACATATTAAAATCCAACTAAAACTACTAAATTTCCAAAGCCCGTATGAAAGTGAACAAGAACTTGTAAGTACACACCATATGCATAGGTGTATCTAGCTGGAGCATGAAATGAGTGACAATATGAGTACTAATAGTATACTTAAAAACCTCACTAATATAGTGCAAAATTTAGAGCTATCAATAAGCTCCATCCGCACCCTACAAAAGCCCATTTTTCTAATCATTGCTTCCAGAAAAACTCCATTCCACTCTATCATATGCTTTACTCATATCAACCTCCACCTCCGCAAAACCCTCCTTCCACTTATTTTATTCTTGAGATAGTGTGAAAGTTCATATGCTATCAACATATTATTTTTAATTAAACGACCCGACACAAATGTAGTTTGGTTCCTAGAAATCACATCAGGTAGAAAGACTTAATCTTGAAGTCACTGGAACAAATACTTATTCTTAGTTCCCATTCACCGTCATGTTTCCTAGGATTTTTTGATTGGTTCATTAGTATAGAGCGATGTTAAGAACACCCCTCTATGGCAACGTCACAAAGATAGCCTATGGTTGAAAATAATTACGTAGGTGTAGATTGTAAACCGAGCAGGAAAAATTTAAGAAGAAAGTCCACTTCTCGTCCTTGAACTTTTGGAGAAGTTCACTTTTCGTCCTAAAAAATATTTTTAGTTTAGAACGGACCTTGAACTTTCGGAATAGTTCACTTTTCATCCTTTTTGGTTAGACTTAAAAAATCGCTAACATGGAAAGAAGAAAGGCAAGCAACTGAACTGGTTTTAAACCAGACCAAGCCCAAGCCAACTGAGATGTCGAACCCAACATCTTAAATGCCAAAAATAGAAACCCTTGCGTCACTGAACCAATTTCTCCCTCGATTTCTCTCATTGCCAATTTTCCTGAAGCGTCGTGCCATGAAGGTCCACTTGCTTTGCCTATCATCATTGTCCTACCTTTCTTTTTTTACCGTTACCTTGAGTTTTTCTTGCAAACCGTGGCAAATATTTATCTGGCTCAACCGGGATAAGGACTAAAGGTGAATGATTCAGAGAGTTCAAGGTTCATTTTGAACCAAACTGAAGTTCTAGGACCAAAAGTGAACTTTCACTAGAATTCAAGGACTAAAAGTGGACTTTCTTCAAAATTTAATGCCCGTCTGTAATATTTAGGAAACTGTTTTTTTATATTTGACCGTGTGCGATCTTAGATGGGAAACCGCTGGCAATGAATATGGATATGAATGTGTTCATAAACTATGTACTTTACTCACTTATTAGATGTAAAGGTGTTCACATATTCTGCAACTACTATAAAATCATCTCCATGCTCCAAAATTACCACACATTCCTCTCCTCTCTCACATCAATCATCGGCAAGAACACCAAATCTAAGCCTCCTCCCTTCCATTCCAATGACACTTGTAGTACCTAAATCCCAGTTCTACAGCTTTGAAGAACAAGGCATGGACTTCACGGTGACGATCACCCACCATGCAACATGCATGGAGATGTGGATCCATCACGTCAAGGATAAATTCCTCAATGGAGCACCGGTCAAGTGTGTTGGCCTAGACTAGAGTTCACCGACACATCAAGGAAAGTTAAGTAAAAGAATCTTCCATACGAGAAGAGGCAACACATCGCTACCCTTCAACTTTCTGTGGCATACAAGTGTCTTGTCTTCCAGATATGCCGTGCTAATGCAGTGCCAGAGCTCCTCATGTTGGCGCGACTATCGAGAATTATGTGTGTATGTTGTAGTACTACAATATCACCATTCATTATGCACACAACCTCCAACACGAGATCCCGAACCCAACCATTAATTATCCTTCATCACTCTTTGCTATGTTGAATGCTTATTTGGGGATTGATCTTTCAAATGACAAACCAGAGATAAAACCATCAGAGAAGGGGGATGGAGCGAAATCTTGTTGAGCTACAATAAAATCAAATATTCTACTTTGGATACTCGCATCGGCTTTGAGCTTGCTAGGAACAAATGGAAGTTAGTTGGCTATGATAGCCCTGCATATCGTCATAATGTGTACTAATCTCTTCGTCCACAAAAAGACTTCCTTTTGTGGACCGGGGGAGTATTTGTGTTGTAAGAACTCCAATGATTTTGATATATATCTTGGTTTGATGAAGTTTGTTGGATAAATGCAAACGGTATATCCACTTAACCGTTGCCGATGCTTTGGTACACATATAAAAGGTGGATACCCCATAGAAATCCATAACCTTCTCATTCTCCCCTTACACCCCCATCTTGAACCGGTCTAGCTAGCGACAACGCTCACGCTAGTAGCAGAAGATGAGGTCAAGTGATGGGATCCTCCTCTAATCAGACTGATGTGGCCATCGATAGGACGAGGCCGATGAAAATGCATAGGGAAAATGTTTACTCAAGAGTAACAGTTATCACACTACTGTTTTACCTTGGTACACTGAATTTTGTTACTAATCAATGACTCTTTGCTTGAATTTTTACAGAAAATCCATAGATATATATGTAAGAGCAAAATTCACAACCCAAGTTTTGTGTGTTTGATGACAACACTTGAGTAATCTCACTGTGTACCTTGCGTATCATTGTTAGATTTGCAAGAGCACGGTGACCTCGCCGGACGCGTCAACATCGGAAGACTGAAGCGTAGCTGATAGGTTTTCTGGTTTTGTGTGTGTTTAGCGAGGTGACATGGTTGGAGAGAAAATGGGAAGAAAACCAGATTTAGCCAGGCCGGTACTACCGGTACCTGTAGCGGTAGTACCGCTACCCCTATAGGTACCGGTCACGGTACCGCTCTGAGTCTGCGCCGAAACTGACCCAGAATACACGTTGCGGTACCCCTGCAGTACCTGGAGCGGTAGTACCGCTCACGAGCGGTAGTACCGCTCACGGTACCGCTTGAAGTACCGTAACGCGTTACAGCAGTACCGCTCAGGCACCGCTCTGGTACCGCTTTGGATCCAGTAAGGTCTGGACCCTATTGCGGTACCTCAAGCGGTACCTCATGCGGTAATACCGCTCTGTGTCCTTTGACCAGATCTGGAGGGATTTCAAACTCAGAGCGGTAGTACCGCTTCCATGAAGCGGTAGTACCGCTTAGGCCAAATCTGGACATAACGGTTGGATTTGGAGGAGCCTATTTAAGGGCCCCTTCTTCCCCAACACGATTTTATCTCTTCCCCCTCTCTCTCCTCCATTGTTGCTGAGCTTAATCCTTGAGGATCTCCTTCCCCATCCAACCAATCTTGCCCAAACTTTGAGGATTGGTGGAGGAGACCCCGATCTATAGTTCTACCAAGAGAGATTTCACCAATACTAGCTATTCCTTAGTGGATCTTGGTGGTAGGGTTCCTTTAGTGGAGCATTGGAGAAGAGTTCCTTTGGTGGAGCATTGGAAGAGTTCCTTGGTGGGGCATTGGAGAAGAGTTCCTTTGGTGGAGCATTGGAAGAGTTCCTATGGTGGAGCATTGGAGATGGGTTCCTATGGTGGAACATTGGAGATGTGCAGCTATGCAGTCTAGCTTGGTGATGTACTAGATCCATAGGGTGTTGGGAGCATCCTTGTGTGTGGAGCTCGCCCCAACCTTGTGAAGGAATCACCGCCTCGACCGGTGCCTTAGTGGAAGAGGGAGAGCACCTCCGTGGAGCTCTCTCGAGGAAGAAGGTGAGGCCTTCCTTCGTGGTGTGGCCGTCTAGTCTCTAGTGTGAGACTAGCACCTCCTCAATGCAGACGTACTTCCTGTTGTGGAAGGAACTGCGGGAAACAAACCTCGACTCGCCTCGCGCCCCCCGGTTGTCTCGCTCCTTACTCTCGTTATCTTGTTGATTCTTTTACTTGTTGCACTTGTCTGATATTCATTGTAGGATCACCCCTATTGCTAAAGTTCACACCTTTACCTTCCGCTGCATAAAAATTGAAAAAGACTAAAACTTACCGTAGCGCCATTCACCCCCCCTCTTGTTCGCTATGATCCATTCAAGTGGTATCAGAGCAGGTTTTCTTGCTCGGGCTTTACCGCCTAAGAAATGGCCGAACAAGAGGCAGACAAGAATGGGTCACCTTCCCTTGTACCACCCGCTCCATCATCGCCCATCGATTCCACGACGGCTACGTTGGATGACCTCAAGAAATTGGAGTCATCCATCGTTGCCCAAATGAAGGCGATGATGATGGAGTTGGTTGTACAAAAACCAAACCCTCCTCCAAAAGCAAGTGCCGAGGATCCGCCACCAAAAGCTAACCCCCTTCCTCTTGTTGACTTTGTCGCGCAAGCGACAAAGGATCCACAAAAGGAAGGGCTTGGGGATACCGGCACTTCAACAAAAGGGAAGGATGATGACACACCGGTTGCGGAACGTCTAGGGGGTTATCATGCGGTGCCACCACCAAATGATTACACCATAAACGTTCCAATACCTATGCCGCATATCTTGTCGCATGGTTTACCACCGTTACTTGAATCAAACAACTTTGAGAATTGGCAATTCTTAATGCGTTCTCATGTGCGCAGCGCTTCTACCGAGCTTTGGCGTATCATTGAGGAGGGCTATTCACCATGAGATCCAAAGAGCTTGACAAGAAGAGATGTGGTGGATGACCAACTCAACGCCACCGCCATCAACATGATTCACATGGCCATCACGCCCAAGGACCGTGCTCATATCCGCTCGCTCAAGACCGCCAAGGAAGCATGGGACAAACTTGAGAAGCTCTTCCTCGGAAATGCAAGCATCCAAAGCTCTCGTTTTGATGAAGTGAACAACATGGCCGACAACTTTGTCATGATTGAAGGAGAGACCCCCGAAGAGATGTATCGGCGCCTCATCGCTCACTACAAGAGATGGGGGATTTGTTGACGAAAACCCTGGTGACAAAAATGCATACCGTCATGGATGTGTCCTTATAGGTGACGAATTCATCTTTCGTCAAGCATTTAAGGTAATGCTTGACGGTATGATTTTTCGTCAACAAAAAATCGTCACCCATTACCCAAGCGGGAAGGGCTTCCATCGTGTCTGTTAATAGGTGACGAAATCAAAGATCGTGGTGACGAAATAATACTAAGTTACTTTATTAAATGTTATTAGTTTTATATATCATGCGTGACCCACTTGTCAGGAACATATTTAATTAAGTAAAAATTGTGGTTTGGAAGAATCGAACAAGGGCTTCGGCGTGACCGACGTGGAGTCTTACCGCTAAGGTAGATATGTAATTTTGATCTGGATCCGTAAGTAGTCTATTCTACATATTTATTTCAATGGTGTGATCTAGATGTTACGACATAATAATTCCCTTATTAATATTTATGTCGGCCGAGGGTGCCTCGTTTAAGTCGCGCCGCTAGCAGACACGGCCTATATAGGTGCTCTTGCTAACAGTCGAATCGACTAGGGTTCTCGTCGAGGTGAGAAGAATTCCGTGAAGGCTCCATTGTGGTGGCGGCGAGACGCATCATCGGTGAGTTCTCCTGATTGTTCGTTATGTCTAGATTTTTTAATCAGTTGTCAAGATCTGTTCTGAAGAACGTTGGCATGTTCTTAACTGAATTGTAGGCAATGGATCGAAGTTGGATAACTGATGGCACCAAGAAGTTCACAACAAAGTACATGGCAGGTGTTAGGGATTTCATCAAGTTTGCGCGAGAACACTTGGACAATACAGATGAACCAATCTTGTGCCCTTGCAAGGACTGCCTAAATCTGATACGTCAGGATATAAAAACAGTCGAGGATCACTGCAATTGTTCAGGTATGTCCATGACGTATACAAGATGGACTAGACATGGGGAAGGTTTTAGTGATGACGAAGGGCGGGATAGAAATGATGATGGTGCGTATGATAGTGACAACGATGAAGAGGAAGACAATGGTGATTGTTATGTTGATGATTCGTCTAGTATGATCGATGAACTGCAGAAGTCTGGAAATAAAGGTCCTGACCTACCAAATCTGTATGCTAATCTAATTGAGTCAGCGAAAAAAGAACTTTATGAGGGATGCACCTCTTTCACTAGGTTGTCGTTCATTATTAAGCTCCTTCATGTCAAATCATACAGCCGGATAACAAACAGAGGATTTGATCTCTTACTTCAGCTTTTACGTACAGCTTTGCCAGATGTGGACTTTCCCAAATCATATGCTGATGCTAAGAGTGTTCTTTCTGATGTTGGGCTTGGTTATGAGACAATTCATGCATGCAAGTTTGATTGTTCTTTATTTTGGGGAGATCACAAGGACGATACGAACTGCCATGTTTGTGGATTATCAAGATATAGAGACCCTACTGGAAAAAAGAAAATCCCTCACAAGGTGTTAAGGTACTTTCCTATAATTAAAAGGTTGCAGAGACTATTTGTTAAAAAGGAAATGTCGACACATACTAGATGGCACAAAGAGAAGATGGTTGTTGAGCCCAATGTACTGAGGCACCCTGCTGATGGTGAGGCATGGAAGCACTTTGATGGCAAGTTTGATTGGTTTGCTAAAGATCCTCGTAACATAAGACTAGGTTTTGCCACAGACGGCTTCAGTCCTTTTGGAAGTATGAGTAATCCTTACAGTATGTGGCCTGTTTTTGTGATTCCTTACAACTTCCCACCATGGATGTGCATGGATCAATCGAATTACATGATGGCATTACTAATCCCCAGAAAGTATTCCCCAGGGAAAGATTTTCATGTATTTATGCAGCCACTGATGAAAGATATGATGCAGCTATGGAGTGGTGTGGAGACATTTGATGCATGCACAGAGGAATATTTCCCATTGCATGCTGCGTTTCTTTGGTCTATTCATGATTATCCTGGATATGCCACTATGTCAGGCCGAAGCACAAGAGGATTTCATGCGTGTGTGCATTGCGATGAGAATCCTTGCGCTGAACCTTTGAAAAACAAAATTGGATATATTGGGCATCGGCGATTTCTTGATAAAGATCACCCATACAGGAAAAGCAGACTTTTCAATGGTACAACTGAGACTAGAGATCCACCAAGGAAGTACACACCCAAAGAGGTAGCTGCGAAGGTAGAAAGGGTTAAGGATTTTGAACATGGGAAAAATCCAATAAGTAGAAAGCGGAAGCGTGCAACTGTACCCGGTGAACCAACATGGCACCTGAAAGTCCGCTTACATCATCTACCGTACTGGCCAGAACTTAAGATAGCTCACAACTTAGATGTGATGCATATTGAGAAGAACATATGTGACAATATTGTTGGTACACTACTTGAACTTGAGGGCAGGAATAAGGACACTGTTAGTGCTAGAATTGATTTGAAGAAATTCAAAATGTGGAAGAAGTATTGGTTGAAGAAAATTGTGAAGGATGATGATGATGCAGCAGTAACTTATGCGAAGCCCCCTGCACCGTGGACGCTTTCGAAGGAACAGAAGAGACATTTGTGTAGGTATTTGGCAAACACTAGGTTCCCAGAGATGGTTATTGCGCAACCGGGGAAGATGTGTGAATATTGATGGTCGTAAGGTTACCGGTATGAAGACGCATGATTGCCACATACTGCGGCGAGTGTTGCCGGCTGGGCTCAAGGGAATTGCATCTAAGGAAATGTATGTGGCTATTGCGAGCTAGGAAGATTTTTAGGGAGCTGTGTGCCAAAACCACGAAAGTTGATGTGCTGAATCGATTGAAGGTTGAAATTGTTGTGATCCTATGCAAACTTGAGAAGCTCTTCCCCAGCTTTTTTTGATGTAATGGTGCACTTAGCTATTCATCTTCACGAGGAGGCTCTTTCGAGGGGTCCTGTTCATTATGGTTGGATGTATCCGGTTGAGAGAAGATTAGGTTATCTAAAGTCTACGGTCCGTAACAAAGCAAGGCCGAGAAGGTTCTATCGCAGAGAGCTACATTGTTGATGAGTGTTTGATTTTTTGCTCTAGATTTTTCAAGGATGGCACGAAACAAGATTTAACAAAGATGATAGGAACCAAGACATACGGAGAAAACCTGATCTGACGAGATGGAAGTATTTTCAGTTGGAGCTAAAGGTCTTGGGAAATCCATTTTGAAACATTTTGACAAGGAATTTGACAAAATGGTTTGGTATGTGCTGAACAACTGTGACGATGTAGAACGTTATATCAAGTAAGTAGTTAGCTTCACTTTAATAACTACTTCTCAATGTTGCAGACATAATTGTCCTGTATTTCATATGTGTTTTTTCTATGTTTCAGTGAATTCCGACAAGAATTGGGAGGTAGGGGTGTGCGTGACATCGAGGAGACGGTTCAGAGAGAGTTTGCAGGTTGGTTTGCAAACCATGTGAGACAGTTGGACAATGCATCAGAAGATTTGAAGTCTCGGCTCTTTGGGCAGGACCGGCGTGTAGTAGTATACGCTGGTTGCAACGTAAAGGGTGCGAGGTTTCGCACGCTTACTCGGGATAAAGACACGAAGACTCAAAATTCGGGCGTAGCGACTAAGGGATCTTTTGGTGATGCAGATGAGACCGACTACTATGGTGTTCTGCAAGAAGTTCTTGAAGCTGCGATACGGGACTAACAAACACGGTGACAGGTCCGTGTACTTGTTTCGTTGCGACTGGTTCGACCTTGCGGGCAAGGGTTCCAAGATAAAAGATGATGGTTTTTTTAAAAGCGTTAACACTTCTATCCTATGGTTCAAGAATTCACCATTCATATTGGCCAGTCAAGCTGAAACATGCTTCTATTTGGAGGATACAAAGTTTGGTGATCCGTGGAAAGTGGTGCAGAAGTTCAGCCATAGACATGTGTACGACGTTCCAGAATTAGAAGATGGTAACGATGGTGCATTTGTACGGAATGAAGATGCATACCAGGAGGATGAAGGTTCAGTCGACCATACATTTCATGATGTTGTCGACCTAGACGAGGAAGCAGAGGTGGAAGCAGAGGAGGATGATCATCGTGCTGCTGAAGTTGTACGTATTCATGATGCTCGTACAATCCGTGAACTAGAGAATGGGGAAGATAGTCCCAATGTTGACATGGATATGAGCGAAGATGAACTAGAGAATCAGGAAGATAGTCTCATATTGGAAGAGAACATACATGATGACGAGGGAAAAAATTCAGAAGAAGATAGTGATTTAGATTGATAGAAACATGTAATGCATACAACTATATGTTTTGTTCCAAACATTTGAAATGTTCTTATTTAGATGTTTACGATCTCGAACTTGTCATTGAATTATCCAGAAGGGTTTAAGAGCAAATTAATATAAGCAAAAATATGGACAAATATAAGAAAGCCAACATGCCGGTAACATAACTTTGACAATGGTTTTAATTAATCAACACTTGACACGATTACAACCAACCAGGGGCATTATAAATACAATAAGTAGTAGTAACTGCCTACAACCGCTATTTAATGAGGCTGTGGGGTTGTTGCGGTCAAAACCCACCGGCGGGCAGCGACAGGCAACACAGTAGAGCCGGGAACAACTTAGGGCTGCGGCTGGCCCTGGTCCCTCCGAGCGACGGCCCGCAAAGCCTCTGGTACACACGTCCGATGCTAGTGCAAGGGCGTGCCACCTGACCTATACCTGGTCAGGAAGGTGATGGAGATGCCTCGCTTAGTTTCCTGCATGGTATACATGTAAACATTAAATACGAGCCTCGATCGGCTCTCAGGTTATCCTGTGAATCGGCTCAAGGAGCCGATCCACCCATGATTCGTACGAGGTGCACGAATATATGGTGGTCCTGCTTGATCAAGATAAAGCTAAAACGATCTACGACGATTTAGGGTTTTCACCGCATAATCGGATCATCCTACTCACGATTGGGCCTCGCGGCCACGCACGGTGATCGTAAGCCGATCCTAGATAGGGCCTAAAAACCAACACGAGGTTGATCCCCGGAACATCCTGTCTAGGACTAGCAAACGACACCCTACGTGCCGCTGGATCCTCCAACCCTTTGTAAGGCCTAACTATTGCAGATATTAAACTAATCCTTGTAGAACAAGGAGCAACCGTAACGGATCGGATCTACTAAATAAAGATCAAGCGGGGTGCCGCCCCTACACCTAAGATAGGTGTAAGGGCGGCTAGATATGCAAGGGTTGCACTACGACAGCATATGATACGAAGAACTATGCTAACCCTAACACATCTATGATAACTACGTTGCTCGCCATCAAAAAGGCTTCAAAGATTTAGCAACGCATGAACAACATAAAGCTTGTGCTGCCTAGATCGCAAGATGCGATCTAGGCAGCATGATGCTTACCGGTAGAAACCCTCGAGACGAAGGAGTTGGCGATGCGCCGAGATTGATTTGTGGTTGAACGTTGGTTGTTGTTTTTTCCATAAACCCTAGATACATATTTATAGTCCAGGGGACTTTCTAATTTAGGCGTGCACCTAACCGTGCACGGGTCAAACTCTATCTTCTAATCTAAGATGCAATCTACTAAATTACAGATACAAGGGCAAACTAGCCCAAACTTTGCATAACAGGCCGATTCACGTTTTTCCTTCCATGTATATTCTTCAAATCTATCTTGATTGCGGCCCACCTCTGACTCGGTCAAATTCTGGTGATAACACATGCCCCCCTGGTTTTGGAATTGATAATTCCAAAATCACTCTGTTTTTCTTCGTCGGGTCATGTCATGGCAGAGCAGAATCGCTGCAGTATCCTTCATCATGATATTTATCCTCTCAACTTCCCTGCTGAACTTGATAGCCTCAGCATCACTTCCTTGGAAACTGCAATGGCATTAAATCTCCACTAAGCTCCTTCTTATTTAACCGTGCCGATTGATCAGTCCTTCTTCATCCCCTTCCTCTGTTCTAGCTACCGGCACCAAAAAACCCTCTTTCACTGTAGCCATGTCCTCTTCTTCCTCTGTCTCTTCCGGCCTCTCTTTCCAATCTTCTACCTCGAGTGAGCCGATGTCAGAGCCCGAGTGGGACTTCGACCTCTTGTCAGATGACCACAAGCCCTTGACTGACGGGGAGGACGACCTCCAGTTCCTCATTGAAAGGGAACTGGAGAGCGAGAGCGAGGATGACCTCCATTCATGGAGGAATGAGGAGGAAGAGGAAGAAGAAGAGGAAGACGACTCCTCCTCCTCCTCCGCTAGGTACCCGCCGGCGAAGCGCTTCCGTGCTTGGGCGGACAGCGAAGATGAAGACGATGACGAAGAGGAAGAAGCTCCAGTCGAAGACTGGGGTAGCGGTGACGAGGAGTTCTCCGGAAGCAGCGCCGGCGGCAGCTATGACGCCGACGACGAGGGCAGCGAGGATCAGTAGAATAGGATCAGTAGTATGCGAGCCATCGGCTCTTCTTTTGTCCCCCTTTTCTTTGAGCAATCGGCTTTTCATTGTAAAAAACCCTCCTTTTGTTAAGGAAGAAGTATTTCCCTTCAACCTTTTGCCGATAGTCAAAGTCAAACGACCTCCCCAAAAGAACCGATGGCATCGCATCGGTCTCTACCATAAAAACACGAGTAAGGCCGCCCTAACCGCCCTTCCAAACGGTAACCTGCGACCTCCGTCTGAGAAAGCAAACTCAGATCCCCAAATCGCCGCCTGAGCAGTTCCCACTCACGGCCGCCTTCGTCTCAGATCTCAACCGCGCCGCCTGCAACTCTTCAGCGCATCCAATGGCGGAATCATCCAACACCAACGCCATGGTCTCCGATCTGAAGGTAATCCTTAATCTCCTCTGGCCATCTGAATTGACGTTAGGATTAATAGCAAGAACCTGAATTAATGTTTTGCTCCGTTACTCATTTTAGGTTTCAGACATCCTATTGCCACATCCCTCCCTCGCAAATTCTATGTGCCTCGGCCCTCGTTCTTCCGAGAGTCCCGCCCTCTTAATTTCATGCGAAGCTAACAGAATCCCCTTCGTGAATCAGCACCTAGATCTGACTTCCTGGGACGACTGCCTGCGAGCCTGGCCTAATCCTCCTGAGGGTTGGGTGGCATGGTACACTAGAGTATCCAAAACCCATTATGCCACCTGGGAAGCCATAGGGATAGCCGATGCCTTGTCATTATCACTGTCCCCTCTTGAGAAGAATGAAAACATTCTGAAAACCATCGGCTACTTCTGGTCTGACGCACTGAACTGCTTCATGTTCGGTCATGGTCCCATGACACCAACTCTGCTGGATGTGGCCATGATCACAGGCTTAGACATTGCATCCCCAAGCCCTTCTGCATTCAAACTGCCGAAAGTCCCTTTCACCCTGTCTTCTAAAAAGGAGTGCACCAGCTGGGGTGCCTACCTCAATCGTTATATGAAGACCAAGGGCCCTGTGACAGAGAGGGAACACACAGCCTTCCTGAATTTCTAGTTGGAGCACTTTATATTCTGTGGCCCATCGCTTGCCCCCACCAAAAATTATCTTTCTCTGGCCTATGAACTTGCCAAAGGCACCCAACTTGGCCTAGGCAAACTGTTTCTTGGGGAAGTCTATCGATCTCTTCAACTGATGTCTGTTAAACTGTTCTCTCAGAAGACAGTTAAAACTGGCGGCCCTTGGTGGTTTATTCAGTTATGGGCGCAGCTATATTTTCAGAACCAAATCCCAGACTTCCCACCTTTGACCACCTGCACCTTTCCAGATGTTAATGGAAAGGACATCCGATGCACCAGCTATGGCCAAGCTTTGTATGGTCTCCCGGGCAGCAGGCTGATCCCCAAGGAAGCAGCAGGGTGGTTCAAGATTTTCTTCCAAGGTTTGGACAACCCCCTGTTCTTTCCTTATACTGAATCGGCGAACTTTGAAAACCCAGTCTCCTTTCGATTGGATGACTTTGCTGATGACGCTAGTACCCAGCATCTGTATTCTATCATGATTCGTCCTTGCTTCCTCCCTGTTGGCATGAGTACCTCGAACCGGATCATCAAGCCTGGTTATGAGTGTTACCAGCCGGTAGTGGTAGCCCGACAGCTTGGCCTCGGGCAGGTGCCTCCACACTTCTTCTTGCACCATCTGACAGCAAGCAGAGCTGAACTGCCTGACATCCTTACTGGCCAAAGGTGTTATACCTTCTTTGATGCTTTGGCCATCCCAATTCCCCACGACCTCCGTTTCTCCTTCACTACCGATGGTTTCGAGACTTGGTGGTCCATGTGGAAGACCCATGCCTTCCGAAGGGCTCTAGGACCGCTGCTGAAACAACTTGATGCCGAGTACGACATCCCTGCAGACCAGGTACCATTACTGAAATCTCTTGTAACAGCTTATGGTGATTGTCCATGACCTGACCCCATCTCTTGGCAGCAACACGATGGCCCGGTTCCCACGCAAGCCGATGGCTCCCCCTTCGTATTCCTTCCTCCAGCCCCAGTGGTCCTCTTCTGCCAGAGCTCGCCACCCCTGAAGAAAGTCATAATGCAGAGTCAGCCGATTTCACCGAAATCGGCTCCCAAGAGTAAAGCATCTTCGGGGCCAGTTGCCCCCCGAGCCTCGACTCAGGCGAGGACAGCAGTGAGGAAGGTGGCTGCCAGGAAGACCCTGAAGCGCAAAGCTCCTGCCCCAGAAAGCTTGCTCGTAAGTTGATTCGTGTCCTGTCCACATTTATTCGTTTTTTCAGTCTTCTGCAACACGCTCGTATTCTTTTCTACAGACTTCCACCGAAGAAACCTCCAGCGGGGCCGCAGAATCCAGCCCGAGGAACTCGAGCTCAGGCAATTCCGAGAGGTCCACCACCCAGAGCCAGACGGCTTCGCCAGCGCCGGCTCCTAAGAAAAGGTCGATTCCCGAGCCTCCTGCTCCCCAAGCCCCGACCAGATCGGGGTCACGTACGAAGCGTCAATGCGTCAAAAGGGCTCGTAAAAACCCACGAGCCTCTCCATCAAGCCAGGAGGTCTCAAAAGTAATTATCTCCCCGGTCATACTTCATGCTAACCCATTGTTACTTGGACCGGCTAACCATTTCCTCCTGCAGACCGAAGAAACTTCTAGCGGAGACGTCGAGGAGGTACCGATGCCGTCCGCCACCCTGGACCTAGCCACCTCGACTATCGCGGCTGCCCCAGTGGCTGACCTATCCAAGTCCACAGAAAAGCCGATCGTCACTACATCGGCTGTTCCTCCTACCTTGGGAGAGGTATGCTCCCTCTCTTTGGCTCCATCATCTTCTTCATTGTATGCTAAACTCGCTTTGTTTGCCCTATCAGGGTTGTGATCTCTCGAGCTTGCTGACGTTCGATCCGGAATCCATCGAACCAACTTCTTTCAAGGCAAGTGGAGAGCCGAGTCTCAGTACGGTCCGTGGTCCACTCCAGCGTCTCAAAGACTTGCTCTCTTCCTCAACTGAGACCCTGATTGAAAATTCCGAGGAAGTCAAAGGCATCCTCGAAGATATCCAGCCCCATCTCCCTATGACACTGCAAGTGAAGCTCTGGCCCGCTGTTACTCTGTCGGTCTTCAAGTCAAGGGTACAATCGGCTCGACAAAGGATCACTCTTCGCCACACCCAGCTTCCACTGAGAGCCGATATTGCGGAAAAGTGTCAACGGCTCAACGAGAAGAAGGCTGCTCTGGACGCCAAGACGGACACTTCTGCCAATCGCGTCTAACTCGAGGCCCTGCGCAAGGAGCTGGAGACCCTTGAAGAGAGGGTCAGGGTGACCAAGCAGCTTATCCAAGACAAGGAAGCTCTCATTGCCCGTTCTCAAGATGAAGCAAAAGGCCTCACAGCCGATCTGAAAACCGATCTGGCTGAAATTCGTACCCTGAGCAGTCAGCTGGTGACGGGTAAGGACGAGGACGACGAGGCTGAGATCGCTGAGGTAGATCGCATCCGTGTTGACGCCCTTCACGCCCTCGATGCGTTTCTTCAGTAGGGCCTCCAGAGACAAATGTTTCGCTGAACTTGAATCTGCTTCGGCTGTACTTGCTACATTTTTTTTTACTGGCCGATTTTGGCCGATTTTCCATCGGCTCCTAATATTTCATTGCCTATGCGTCTGTCCGCCTGATCATGTGCCCCCCCGAGCCGAATCTGTCAGGTCACTGCAGATATCGGCTCTGCGGTTATCGGTAGGATTATACCTGAACATCGGCTCTGCAGTCAGGAACAATGCTGATTCCTCTGAACTCGTAAGCCGATGTAAACTCATACTCCAGTCTTCCGTCAGCTGCTAGATCGACGCTGAATGCAGGTGAAGCGTATGGCAAGGATAATACGGGGCGGTTGCTGAATCGGCCTCTATTTTGATTGTATTGCTCAAAAGAGGCTTACATCTCGTTGTGCCAGCCGATGTCTCATCACCGGCTTTCCTTCGTTTGGGGCGCAATACTCCCCTTTTGTGGTCGACCCTCGTACGTGACTGGAGTGCCGTCCGCCATCTCAGATGTAGATGGCGATGTAGTTGATGTCGAAGCCTGTCCCACCGGGCGTGCCAGAATGTGTTGCGGTCAAAACCCACCGGCGGGCAGCGACGGGCAACACAGTAGAGCCGGGAACAACTTAGGGCTGCGGCTGGCCTTGGTCCCTCCGAGCGACGGCCCGCAAAGCCTCTGGTACACACGTCCGATGCTAGTGCAAGGGCGTGCCACCTGACCTATGCAGTCGGAAGGTGATGGAGATGCCTCGCTTAGTTTCCTGCATGGTATACACGTAAACATTAAATACGAGCCTCGATCGGCTCTCAGGTTATCCTGTGAATCGGCTCAAGGAGCCGATCCACCCATGATTCGTACGAGGTGCACGAATATATGGTGGTCCTGCTTGATCAAGATAAAGCTAAAACGATCTACGACGATTTAGGGTTTTCACCGCATAATCGGATCATCCTACTCACGATTGGGCCTCGCGGCCACGCACGGTGATCGTAAGCCGATCCTAGATAGGGCCTAAAAACCAACACGAGGTTGATCCCCGGAACATCCTGTCTAGGACTAGCAAACGACACCCTACGTGCCGCTGGATCCTCCAACCCTTTGTAAGGCCTAACTATTGCAGATATTAAACTAATCCTTGTAGAACAAGGAGCAACCGTAACGGATCGGATCTACTAAATAAAGATCAAGCGGGGTGCCGCCCCTACACCTAAGATAGGTGTAAGGGCGGCTAGATATGCAAGGGTTGCACTACGACAGCATATGATACGAAGAACTATGCTAACCCTAACACATCTATGATAACTACGTTGCTCGCCATCAAAAAGGCTTCAGTACGAGCAACGCATGAACAACATAAAGCTTGTGCTGCCTAGATCGCAAGATGCGATCTAGGCAGCATGATGCTTACCGGTAGAAACCCTCGAGACGAAGGAGTTGGCGATGCGCCGAAATTGATTTGTGGTTGAACGTTGGTTGTTGTTTTTTCCATAAACCCTAGATACATATTTATAGTCCAGGGGACTTTCTAATTTAGGCGTGCACCTAACCGTGCACGGGTCAAACTCTATCTTCTAATCTAAGATGCAATCTACTAAATTACAGATACAAGGGCAAACTAGCCCAAACTTTGCATAACAGGCCGATTCACGTTTTTCCTTCCATGTATATTCTTCAAATATATCTTGATTGCGGCCCACCTCTGACTCGGTCAAATTCTGGTGATAACAGGGGTAGATGGTGGTTGCTATCCTGTAAGTTCAAAAGTCAAACACAAAGTATCTCATGCAAAAATGGAGCCCACTGCTATTATGTAATCTCTGTCAATAAGTTCACAATGGCAAAACATCAAAGACACCGAAAAATACATTGAATCATAAAGTTGCACTTCAAAATTATTTAAAACCATATGATTTACAACTTCAAATGTACAACAAAATGTTGACTACATGCCTTTGTTCGGACTATAGGTTAGGTCAGAACAATTATGGCATGTTAGTCATTTTTTCAACATACATAAAAAACAAATGCTCATTTGTGGACGAAGTGCACAATTATACCAAAGTAGGCATCACTTCAACACATCAAACTACACCAAACCTCATGAAAAATTTAAATTTGAATTTTCCACATGAATGTCACAACATTTACTCAGTCCCACTAGTTACTGATGATTTTACATTGAATTTAGCATTTATTATGAGTTTTACTCGTTTTCTGTCATTTTTTAATAAAAAAATCAACAAACACCTAAAATTGTCAGAAAAATCTGAAACTCCTTAGGCACACATACCTACCCTTCATGACCACTCACAAAAATTTGCAGCTCAATCTGAGTCTTTGAAGTGCAGCTTGCTTGAAAAAGAGCCCTTCACCGACATGATCGATGTGGGTCCACACATGGATCGACCCAACCAACATGAGGTTCCACAAGTGTTTTCAGACAAAATCTCACATGTGTGAACAATAACATGTATATGTGGGATGTGTTCTCACATATACCTCACATGCAAAAGGTTTTACAACTTCCGGGGTCGACGATTCGACCGTTATGCCGAAAATGCCCTCACTTGTGTAAATTCACATCAAACTACACCAAACCTCATGAAAAAATTAAATTTGAATTTTCCACATGAATGTCACAACATTTACTCAGTCCCACTAGTTACTGATGATTTTATATTGAATTTAGCATTTATTATGAGTTTTACTCGTTTTCTGTCATTTTTTAATTAAAATATACATGTACAGTTCCATTTTCAGAGTAATATTTTTTCTTTCACGGCAAAAACTTGTTCCCTCCAAATTGTAGTACGCCGGCTGCCAAAACGCCCAAATTTTTTGTTCCCTCCACTCCTCCCGCGCACCCCACCTATCAAATATTTCGCCCTCCCTTATATACGTCGTGCCTCTACCCCATGATTTACGAGCATCTTAACTACCCACCCCCCCCCGACCTCATCCTCTCGTGCTCACCCCGATCCGGTGTCTTCGCCGGACGTTCTTCCATCTCGCATCTATCTCCCCGGCTGGTGGTCGCCATGGCCGGCAGTCGTCGAAACGTCGGGGGGAAGGAAAATCGTGCACACACGCCGAAGAAGGCGCCCGGCTCGAAGAAACGCCAAGGTAAATCTGTCGGTGATCGGCTTGTTGTTGTGTTTTTCGGATGGTTAGATCGAGAGATCGGTTTTACATGTCTACCACGCCCGTTTGACCTATATCTAGATCTTGCATATTTGATAGATCCAATCCCGACATCATACGTATATGGTTTATCGTTTTTATTGCAGAGACAATCATGCCGTGCTATACAATCTTTGCCATCCCGCTGCTGTACAATCTTTTGCATAGACAATTGTTTGCCGAAACACTTAACTGAACTAATTCCAGCCGTTGCCGAAAACAGCTTGACGAGCTACAGTGAACAACGACATTGCTTCAGACTTTTATTCCTCAGTTTCAGAGGGAAGCAGAGTTTGATCTAGAACAATTGTTTGCTGTTTTCTATGGAACTAGTTAGTTTGCACATGCAATGCACGTCTTAACAATGTAATGAAGTTTTTTTAATCATGTACTTTGTTTCATCAGTCTATTTATTTCCACAATTTTTGTTTATCTATGTCTTTCAAAAGTCAAAAATCAAATTTCAGCACATATCTGAACTTCTATCAGCACAAATCTGAACTTCTATCAGCACATATCTGAACTTCTATCAGCACATATCTGAACTTCTATCGGTATAGGACTGAACTACCGATACCTCATTACATGCATACCAAGCCCGCCAAGCAACCAGAAGGGTAGTATCCACCATGTGAGGTGGTAGTTGTCCAATAACAGACTGAAACTAGCTATCAACAGACATGCATAATTCAGTGTGCGAGGGGAGTCTCATGTGTCAATTATTTGTTACGAGTAGATATCTAAAAGCACATGATGTCCCTTAGCCTGGCATATGCCCCCTCTTATGTTTTGTTCGCCGACATCATACGTAGACTCTTATGTTTTCAATCATTTGCTGCTGTACAATATTTTGCAAAGACAATTATTTGCTGTTTTCTATGGAATTGGCCCCCTCTTATGTTTTGTTCACGCTCCGCTCTTCCGATTATTTCAGCGGAGACACAAAACCCCGTCAAGCCGGCATATGAGCTTGCCAAGGAGAAACAAATGCAAGAAAATGTAGTACGCATGGAAAAAAAATTCGCTGAAAGATATGGACCTGGCCACAAATTTCAGAAAGATTTCTCTGGTTTTGCACGTACATTAGTGTATGGTGGGGTACAAATAGGAACTAGTAACAATCTAAAGGACACAGACTGCGAAGAGATGGAGGTCGAAGAGGACCCTTCGTATGAACCGAATCCAGAAGAGATAGCTACTACTGATGATGATCTTCATTCAGATGAGGATCAGCGCACTGTCGGCAAAACTTCAGCTCAGGTCTGTGGAACTATGTCTGAACTATGATAGGAAATACGTACATGCTAAATGTTTCCTACTAATGTAGCCTCTACTTTGCTTGCAGATAGTTGCTTCTTTTGCAATAGTTGCACAGAAGAAGCGATCCATACCTGAAGTTGCACCATCCAACATTGCAACAAGATCAATGGCAACAACTGAACCTGAAGCTGGGTCATCTGATGAGCCGACGGCCACTGCTGGTCTGAACACTGAAGGAGCACCCTCACCTAACCAGATCATGACATCTGGAGGCAGCACCTCATCTCCTGAGGACAATCAAATTGTAAACTTTGAGCGGCAAGGTATGAAAATTTGTAAAAACTAAACACTGTACCGCATATTTTCATATAAAAGAGAATCATTTCATATCTCTTCTTTCAGAGACATTGACAACATCTGGCGGTAGTAAGAGAAAGAGAGGTGGACGCAGACGTACCATGGGCCATGGACTACATGAGTACACAAGAAGACATGGTGGCAATAAGATGCCAATTGAATTCACTGCTGGTGTCAGGAGACCCAAGGATTATGTCCAGTCAGCAAAGCTGAGCAATGAGGTTGGTATTCACATCCGTGAAAAAATGCCGCTTGCAACACACTGGACACAGTACAAGAAAGATGATACTCTCAAACATGTCATTCCTCATGCTATAAGTACAGTAGCGGTGAGTCCTGTACAATCTTGGTTTAACCTAATTAGTATGCTACATGATCAACTATCTAAGAATCTACTGATTAATGCATCACTATTTTGAAGGGAAAGTTTAATATGGACAAAAATGATGAGGTGGCTCAAGATGTGTGCACTGATATGCTGCAAGTTAGTATTCGGCAGTTCCGATATAGGCTTAAAAAGGAGTATTGGCCGAAAATTAAAAATCTCACACTGGAGCAAGCATATCTCAAGAAGCCAGATCATGTAGAAGAGAAAAGCTGGAAAGAACTGGTGAAAAGATGGTTTGATGAGAAGTACCGGTACATAAACGTTATTCCTTTCAATAACAGCATCGAATTCTTACATTTCTACGATCCGGATAAATAAAATGCATGTGCGAACATAGGAATTTGTGTGTAATAAATGGAAAGAACAGAGAAGCTGTGAAACAGTTCCATACCACTGGATATCGAAGCTATGTTGCTCACTGGGAACATCTAGTAAGTGTTCTGAATTTCCCAATACAGTTCATACTTCTGTCATACACAGTGTACAATGGTAATGTGCATTCTACATTTTTTCAAGCAGAAGGCTAAGCAGCAGGAAGAAGAAACCTCTCCAATTGAATTTTTTAGAATCACACACACTAACAAGGATAACATTATGAGTGCTGAAGCAAAAAGTGCATATGTAAGAAATATTTCTTATTAGCACAATATAATATAATCCAGTTTTGTATGTTGTCCATGCAATGATTGTAATCTTTATGCAGGATAAAATGGTGGCAAAAAAAGCGGCGCCACGCAATGAAGATGAACCTGATTTGACTGATTTGCAAATTGTTCAGCTAGTTCTGAGCGAGAAAAGCCCATCCACCACCTGCAACAGCACATTCCTACCAAGATTGGGCGTCACAACAAGTTCCAGGAAGTCTTCTGTCTCAGCTACACGCATCCGAGAGCTACAACAAAGACTGGCAGATCAAGAGCAGAACTCCATACAGGCAGCTGAAATGTACCACAGTGAGATGCAGGCAAGACTGCAAGAACAAGATGAAAAATTTGAAGAGATCAGGAAGAAGCAGGAGGAAGAACTTGAAGCTGTGAAGAAAGCCCAAGAAGAAAAGACTCTGGCTTATGAAAAGAGGCTGACAGAAATGGATGCCGTGCTTAATTTGCTCTTGAGGACATCCCAGCCACCATCCATGTCTCAATCCCAGGGCAACTAATCTATTGCACCACCGTCCTACAACATTATTAATCATAGGTCTTTTAATTTCTTTGTGTTCCAATTGTAATTTTCTTATGAATCTTTCGGTCTGTGAGAGACATATATACTTCTTGTGCCACCATTTAAGTATGATATTTATTGTCTACTTTTTGATATTTCGCCAGTTTTTTTGTTTCCCAAATTTCGCAAATAATTCAAATGCTCTCAAATTTTGTCAAATTCAAAAGGTGACGGAAAATGTCACAACGTCACTATTAAATGAAACCACGTGGCACCAATTTCTGGTCCCACTTGTCAGAATTTGTGGGTCCCACCAGTCAGCATTATTGGGACCCATATGTCGGCAACAACCTGGTCCCACTTGTCTGAATTTTGTGGATCCCACCGGTCAGAATATTGTGGGTCCAGCTTGTCATAATATTTTGTGGGTCCCACCAGTCAGCACCATGCCGGTCCCACATGACAGATATCCATGTCAGCGCCGTCGGACCCATGTTGTCAGAAGCCAAATGGACCCACATGTAAGGCCACGTATGCTTTTTTTGGACCAATCAGAAACTTCCCAAGATTTAGATATTGATGAAAGTTGCAATTTTTCGTGACAAACCTGTCTGTCAACAATGAACCTTTGATGTTGACGAATTTGCAGGTCGTCACCATCAAACATTTGACGTTGACGAAAAAATGCATACCGTCACCCCCGATATTTTATGATGGAGCTTCCTTGACGAACCCCATGACGATCAAATTTTGTCACCGCGAAGTAATCCTTGACGAAAATTGGCCTTAACATGACGAAAGTGATTTGTCAAAAAAATTGTTTTCCTTTGTAGTGGCTCTTGCCGTGCAAATGCAAGATCTTGGAGCAACGTTCGTGGATGACCATTGGATCAAGCGCAAGTTCTATAACGCTCTCCTCCCTTATGAGGAAGTGAAGTTGACGGCCATCCGCCAAAACGCCTCCTTCCGTGCTATGACATCCGATGAAGTCCTTAGTGAAGTCATCGCTTTGGACATTTCCAAGAAGAATGCGGAGGATCTTGTTGCTCGCGCCCACAACTCCCGCAAGCCCAACCTTGCATTGAAGATGAAGGTGCATGAAGCTAGTGAAAGCGATGAGGATCCCGTTGAGTGGGGATCGGATGATCTCAAGATCAACTATCATGAGCACATGGCTCTCGTCGCCAAGAAATTTTGGGATGGAAACATGTCCCGAAGCTCAAGACCAAGAAGATCACGTGATTCTCCAAGAAGATTCTCCAAGATCCCAAGGGAGGGGATAAAGGGAAGAACATGCTACAATTGCGGCGACAAGAATCATTTTGTCGCGGATTGTATGTTTGAGAGAAGAGAAGATCATGGTGGAAGGCTTATCCCAAAGGATAAGCACAAGTCATTCTCCAAAGGATTCTCCAAGTTCTCCCCAAGGTCCGATGACGACAAAGTCTCCTCCAACAAGAAGCCTAGAGCCTTCATCATTCGAGAAGAGTACTCCTCCGATGAAGATGGAGAGCATGAGGACAAGCGCTCCAACAAGGAAGGAGAGGGAGTGGCCGCCATCGCCATTTCCACTCCCTCTATCTCCCTCTTCGACTCTCCTAATGAGAACCTCGTCACCAACAATGCTCGTTGCCTTATGGCAAACGTATCCACGGAGGTAAAATCCCCTTCCAAACCATCATCTTCGACTAATGCCCTATATATTGACGATGCCACTAGTCTCGCCGTTAAACGTGAGATTATGGGTTTGGATTCCTTTGATTCTTTTCTCTCTAACATGCAAGGGGATACCAAGATTCATGTTGGGGCTCTCTTAGCCCAACTTGGTACGGCACAAGATCTTATTGAGAAGAGGGAGAAGTTGGAAAGGGAAGCGGCATTTGAGCTTGCCAATCTCAAGGAGGAGCTTGATGATGAACGGAATCTTCGCATGTCTCTTGAAGCTAGTGTCATCGTCCTTGAAGATAAGAACGAAGCTATTGTTTCACGACTCACCAAGGATCGAGACCATGCTCTTGAGTTGGTTGGTGACCTCAAAAAGAAGATGCTCTCACTTGAGGAAGCCAACAAAGGGAAATATGATGAAGACCCCAATCCTTGCCATGATGAGCTTGTGGATCCAGTTACTTCCTTGAGGAGGCACAATGCTCTTCTCTTGGAAGTCAATGCTCTTCAAGAAGAAGCCTTGGATGAATACTACCGCTTGTTCAAAGAGAAGACCTCATGTTGCAACCATGAAGAAGAAATTGCCACTCTTGAGATCACCAAGGCCAAGCTATTGAGTTTGAGTAGCAAGCAAGAAGAGTCTTTGGTGGAATGTCTCCGTATGAGCAAGGAGAAGGACACGTGTTGTGATGATGAGGAGGAAATTTCCGCCTTGAAGAGAAGGGAAGCCAAGCTCATGGAAGTCAATTCCATGCAAGAGGAAACATTAAAGGAGTACTTTCCTTTGAGCAAGGACCGTGCATGTTGCACTCATGAAAGCGACATTGCCAAGATGGAGAATGACAAGCGCATGCTCATGAAGATAAACGCTCTCCAAGAAGAAGCTTTGATGGAACACTTCCTGGTGAACAAGGCAAAGGAGGTCCAAGTGTTTGATATATGCCATCCTCACCCGGAGCATGAAGATGAAGTCAATCGCTTGAAGGCCAAAGTTGATAGACTCCAAGTTCAAGCCAAGTACTTGGAAGGAATCATTGAAGCTAAAGATGGAGCCAAAGAGGGCTCGTGCAATGAAGGAGGAGTGGCTACCAAGCCAAAGAGGAAGAGGAAGAAGAGGACCAAGAAGAAGATGAACAAGGAGAACATGGAGACCAACCTTGAAGAGAGCAATGCTAGCTCAAGAAGAGATGGAGTACCCAACTCCGCCTCGACGGGTTTCGCCGGCTCTAACAACCCTTCTCATGTTCTTTTTGTTGATTACTATGGACATATTCGTGCTCGCTTTATTGGTCCTCCCAAGGACAATGTTGATTGGACTATTTGGGTTCCCAAACCCCTTGTTACTAACATGCTAGGACCTATTGAAAAATGGGTACCTAAATCCAAGACTTGATTCCTTGTAGGATGATACGTCCAATTTGCATCACTATTTTATATCATAATTTGCTGTTATTCATTGATATATTTCATATTTGGGGATAATACTTATGTTATTTCATCTATTTTGCATGTTTCATGATTATTGGAGGATCGAGCACTGGAGCCAGGATTCTGCTGGAAAAAGCGCCGTCAGAATGCAATATTTCGGAAGATCAACAGTTGACGGAAATTATACGAAAAATCCTATTTTTCCAGAAGACGAAGTGAGCCAGAAGGGGGAGCCGAGGGGACCCGAGGTGGGCCCACCCCATAGGCCGGCGCGGCCCAAGGCCTGGCCGCGCCGCCCTGTGAGGAGGGGGCCCACAGCCCCCTCTCGCCTCCTTTTCTTCGCGTACGCCTTCGTCCCGAAAACCTAAGCTCCAGAGGGTACCTCGCGAAGAGTTACAGCCGCCTCTGCGGGGCGGAGAACACCAGAGAGAAAAGAGCTCTCCGGCAGGCTGAGATCCGCCGGGGAAATTCCCTCCCAGAGAGGGAAATCGACGCCATCGTCACCGCCATCAAGTTGGACATCATCTCCATCACCATCATCATCATCACCGCCGTCTCCACCGCTGCACATCGTCACCACTGTAACAATTTGGGTTTGATCTTGATTATTTGATAGGGGAAACTCTCCCGGTGTTGATTTCTACTAGTTATTGATGCTATTGAGTGAAACCGTTGAACCAAGGTTTATGTTCAGATTGTTATTCATCATCATATCACCTCTGATCATGTTCCATATGATGTCTTGTGAGTAGTTCGTTTAGTTCTTGAGGACATGGGTGAAGTCTAAATGTTAGTAGTGAAGTATGGTTGAGTAATATTCAATGTTATGATATTTAAGTTGTGGTGTTATTCTTCTAGTGGTGTCGTGTGAACGTCGACTACACGACATTTCACCTTTATGGGTGATGTCTACGCCCCCTCCTTTTCCTGTAGACAGTGTTGGGCCTCCAAGAGCAGAGGTTTATAGAACAACAGCAAGTTTCCCTTAAGTGGATCACCCAAGGTTTATCGATCTCAGGGAGGAAGAGGTCAAAGATATCCCTCTCATGCAACCCTGCAACCACAAAGCAAGAAGTCTCTTGTGTCCCCAACACACCTAGTAGGTGCACTAGTTCGGCGAAGAGATAGTGAAATACAGGTGGTATGAATATATATGAGCAGTAGCAACGGCACCAGAAAAGTGCTTTGCCCAGGACAGTAACAAGCAGTAGTAACGCAGCAGTAGTAACGCAGTAAAACAGTAAACAAGCAGCGATAACAGTATTTGCGAACAAGGCCTAGGGATCATACTTTCACTAGTGGACACTCTCAATATTGATCACATAACAGAATAGATAAATGCATACTCTACACTCTTGTTGGATGATGAACACCATTGCGTAGGATTACACGAACCCTCAATGCCGGAGTTAACAAGCTCCACAATTCAATGTTCATATTTAAATAACCTTAGAGTGCATGAAAGATCAACACGACTAAACCAAGTACTAACATAGCATGCACACTGTCACCTTCACACTATGTAGGAGGAATAGATCACATCAATACCATCATAGCAATAGTTAACTTCATAATCTACAAGAGATCACAATCATAGCCTACGCCAAGTACTAAAACGGATGCACACACTGTCACCATTACACCGTGCAGGAGGAATAAAATTACTTTAATAACATCACTAGAGTAGCACATAGATAATATTCAACTTGATCACAAAGAGAGAGAGAGATGAACCACATAGCTACAGCGGAGCCCTCAGCCCCGGGGGTGAATTACTCCCTCCTCATCATGGAGGCAGCGATGGCGGTGAAGATGGCGGTGGAGACGGCGGTGGAGATGGCTCCGGGGGCAATTCCCCGTCCCGGCAGGGTGCCGGAACAGAGAGTTCTGTCCCCCGAATTGGACTTTCGCGATGGCGGCGGCTCTGGATGGTTTTCTCTGTTTTCGTCGAACTCCTCGATGTTTTTAGGTCAGGGACGAATATATAGGCGGAGAGTCGGAGTCGGAGGGGCCATGGGGTGCCCAGATGATAGGGGGCGCGCCCCCCCTTGGGCCGCGCCGCCCTGTGGGGTGGCCCCCCCTGGCACCCCTCTGGCCTTTCTCCGGTGCTCTGGAAGCTTCCGGGAATTCTAAGACTTTCGGTGTTGATTCCGTCCGATTCCAAAAATATTTCCTTACTAGGATTTCTAAAACCAAAAACAGCAGAAAACAGCAACTGGCCTTTCGGCATCTCGTCAATAGGTTAGTTCTGGAAAACGCATAATAATGACATAAAGTGTGAACAAAACATGTCGGTATTGTCATAAAACAAGCATGGAACATCAGAAATTATAGATACGTTGGAGACGTATCAGCATCCCCAAGCTTAGTTCCTACTCGTCCTCGAGTAGGTAAACGATAAAAGATAATTTCTGAGGTGACATGCTACCAACATAATCTTAATCATACTATTGTAAAGCATATGAGATGAATGCAGCGATTCGAAACAATGTAAATGCAATGAGTAAACAATTGAATCATATAGCAAAGACTTTTCATGAATAGTACTTTCAAGACAAGCATCAATAAGTCTTGCATAAGGGTTAACTCATAAAGCAATAAATTCACAGTAGAGACATTGAAGCAACACAATGGAAGATTAAGTTTCAGCGGTTGCTTTCAACTTGTAACATGTATATCTTATGGATAGTTGTCAATGCAAAGCAATATAACAAGTGCAATAAGCAAGTATGTAAGAATCAATGCACAGTTAACATAAGTGTTTGCTTCTAAGATAGAGAGAAATGGGTAAACTGACTCAACATAAAAGTAAAAGAAAAGGCCCTTCGCAGAGGGAAGCATTGATTGCTATATTTGTGCTAGAGCTTTGGTTTTGAAAGCTAGAAACAATTTTGTCCACGGTAGTAATAAAGCATATGTATCATGTAAATTATATCCTACAAGTTGCAAGTCTCATGCATAGTATACTAATAGTGCCCGCACCTTGTCCTAATTAGCTTGGATTACCGGGATTATCGCAATGCACATGTTTTAACCAAGTGTCACAAAGGGGTACCTCTATGCCTTCGTACAAAGGTCTAAGGAGAAAGCTCGCATTGGATTTCTTGCTATTGATTATTCTCAACTTAGACATCCATACCGGGACAACATAGACAACAGATAATGGACTCCTCTTTTATGCATAAGCATGTAGCAACAATTAATTTTCTCATATGAGATTGAGGATATATGTCCAAAACTGAAACTTCCACCATGGATCATGGCTTTAGTTAGCGGCCCAATGTTCTTCTCTAACAATATGCACGCTCTAACCATAAGGTGGTAAATTGCCCTTACTTCAGACAAGACGAACATGCATAGCAACTCACATGATATTCAACAAAGGGTAGTTGATGGCGTCCCCAGGAACATGGTTATCGCACAACAAGCAACTTATAAGAAATAAAATGCATAAGTACATATTCAATACCACAATAGTTTTTAAGCTATTTGTCCCATGAGCTATATATTGCAAAGGTAGAGGATAGAAATTTAAAGGTAGCACTTCAAGCAATTTACTTTGGAATGGCGGAGAAATACCATGTAGTAGGTAGGTATGGTGGACTCGAATGGCATAGTGGTTGGCTCAAGGGTTTCGGATGCATGAGAAGTAATCCCTCTCGATACAAGGCTTAGGCTAGCAAGGTTGTTTGAAGCAAACACAAGCATAAACTAGTACATCAAAACTTACATAAAAGACATATTACAAGCATTATAAGACTATACATCGTCTTCCTTGTTGTTCAAACACCCCACTAGAAATTATCTAGACTTTAGAGAGACCAATTATGCAAACCAAATTTTAGCAAGCTCTATGTATTTCTTCATTAATAGGTGCAAAGTATATGATGCAAGAGCTTAAACATGAGCACAACAATTGCCAAGTATCAAGTTATTCAAGACATCATACCAATTACTACATGTAGCATTTTTCGTTTCCAACCATATAACAATTAACGAAGAAGTTTCAACCTTCGCCATGAAAATTAAAAGCTAAGAACACATGTGTTCATACGAACCAGCGGAGCGTGTCTCTCTCCCACACAAGCATTTATTCAAACAAAAACAAAAGCACACAGACGCTCCAAGTAAAGTACATAAGATGTGACCGAATAAAAATATAGTTTCAGGGGAGGACCTGATAATTTGTCGATGAAGAAGGAGATGCCTTGGGCATCCCCAAGATTAGATGCTTGAGTCTTCTTGAAATATGCAGGGATGAACCACCGGGGCATCCCCAAGCTTAGACTTTTCACTCTTCTTGATCGTAGTATATCATCCTCCTCTCTTGACCCTTGAAAACTTCCTTCACACCAAACTCGAAATAAACTCATTAGAGGGTTAGTGCATAATCAAAAACTCACATGTTCAGAGGTGACATTATTAACACTTCTGGACATTGCCCAAAGCTACTGGAGTTTAATGGAACAAAGAAATCCATCCCACATAGCAAAAGAGGCAATGCGAAATAAAAGGCAGAATCTGTCAAAACAGAACAGTCCGTAAAGACGAATTTTATTGAGGCACCAGACTTGCTCAAATGAAAATGCTCAAATTGAATGAAAGTTGCGTACATATCTGAGGATCACTCACGTAAATTGGCATAATTTTCTGAGTTACCTACAGAGAATTTTGCCCAGATTCGTGACAGCAAAGAAATCTGTTTCTGCGCAGTAATCCAAATCTAGTATGAACCTTACTATCAACGACTTTACTTGGCACAACAAAACACAAAACTAAGATAAGGAGAGGTTGCTACAGTAGTAACAACTTCCAAGACTCAAATATAAAACAAAGTACTGTAGTAAAATAAACACATGGGTTATCTCCCAAGAAGTTCTTTCTTTATAGCCATTAAGATGGGCTCAGTAATTTTAATGATGCACTCGCAAGAAATAGTATTTGAAGCAAAAGAGAGCATCAAGAGGCAAATTAGAAACACTTTTAAGTCTAACATGCTTCCTATGAAAAGAAATCTTGTAAATAAACAAGTTCATGAAGAGCAAAGTAACAAGCATAGGAAGATAGAACAAGTGCAGCTTCAAAAATTTCAGCGCATAGAGAGGTGTTTTAGTAACATGAGAATTTCTACAACCATATTTTCCTCTCTCATAATAACTTTCAGTAGCAACATGAGCAAACTCAACAATATAACTATCACATAAAGCATTCTTATCATGAGTCTCATGCATAAAATTATTACTCTCCACATAAGCATAATCAATTTTATTAGTAATAGTGGGAGCAAATTCAACAAAGTAGCTATCATTATTATTCTCATCATCAAATATGGGAGGCATATTGTAATCATAATCAAATTTATCCTCCATAACAGGTGGCACCAAAAGGCTACTATCATTATAATCATCATAAATAGGAGGCAAAGTATCATCAAAGTAAATTTTCTCCTCAATGCTTGGGGGACTAAAAAGATCATGCTCATCAAAGCCAGCTTCCCCAAGCTTAGAATTTTCCATAGCATTAGCAACAATAGTGTTCAAAGCATTCATATTAATAACATTCCCATTAGCATGCATATAAAGTTCCATGGGTTTTTTAATTCTCTCTTCAAACACATCATGTCCTAATTCAAGATAAAGTTCATAAAGATCTCTCATATTTTTGTTGTTTTCCATTATGCCTAACTAGTGTAAACAAGAAACAAAAAGTTGCAATTGCAGGATCTAAAGGAAATAGCTTCGAGCACAAACACAATGGCGCCAGAAAAGTACTTAACCTGGAACCGAAGTATGAGTGCCTTTTACCTTTCCTCCCCGGCAACGGCGCCAGAAAATAGCTTGATGTCTACGCCCCCTCCTTTTCCTGTAGACAGTGTTGGGCCTCCAAGAGCAGAGGTTTGTAGAACAGTAGCAAGTTTCCCTTAAGTGGATCACCCAAGGTTTATCGATCTCAGGGAGGAAGAGGTCAAAGATATCCCTCTCATGCAACCCTGCAACCACAAAGCAAGAAGTCTCTTGTGTCCCCAACACACCTAGTAGGTGCACTAGTTCGGCGAAGAGATAGTGAAATACAGGTGGTATGAATATATATGAGCAGTAGCAACGGCACCAGAAAAGTGCTTTGCCCAGGACAGTAACAAGCAGTAGTAACGCAGCAGTAGTAACGCAGTAAAACAGTAAACAAGCAGCGATAGCAGTATTTGCGAACAAGGCCTAGGGATCATACTTTCACTAGTGGACACTCTCAACAATTATCACATAACAGAATAGATAAATGCATACTCTACACTCTTGTTGGATGATGAACACCATTGCGTAGGATTACACGAACCCTCAATGCCGGAGTTAACAAGCTCCACAATTCAATGTTCATATTTAAATAACCTTAGAGTGCATGAAAGATCAACACGACTAAACCAAGTACTAACATAGCATGCACACTGTCACCTTCACACTATGTAGGAGGAATAGATCACATCAATACCATCATAGCAATAGTTAACTTCATAATCTACAAGAGATCACAATCATAGCCTACGCCAAGTACTAACACGGATGCACACACTGTCACCATTACACCGTGCAGGAGGAATAAAACTACTTTAATAACATCACTAGAGTAGCACATAGATAATATTCAACTTGATCACAAAGAGAGAGAGATGAACCACATAGCTACAGCGGAGCCCTCAGCCCCGGGGGTGAATTACTCCCTCCTCATCATGGAGGCAGCGATGGCGGTGAAGATGGCGGTGGAGACGGCGGTGGAGATGGCTCCGGGGGCAATTCCCCGTCCCGGCAGGGTGCTGGAACAGAGAGTTCTGTCCCCCGAATTGGACTTTCGCGATGGCGGTGGCTCTGGATGGTTTTCTTTGTTTTCGTTGAACTCCTCGATGTTTTTAGGTCAGGGACGAATATATAGGCGGAGAGTCAGAGTCGGAGGGCCCACGGGGTGCCCAGATGATAGGGGGGCGCGCCCCCCTTGGGCCGCGCCGCCCTGTGGGGTGGCCCCCCTGGCACCCCTCTGGCCTTTCTCCGGTGCTCTGGAAGCTTCCGGGAATTCTAAGACTTTCGGTGTTGATTTCGTCCGATTCCGAAAATATTTCCTTACTAGGATTTCTGAAACCAAAAACAGCAGAAAACAGCAACTGGCCTTTCGGCATCTCGTCAATAGGTTAGTTCCGGAAAACGCATAATAATGACATAAAGTGTGAACAAAACATGTCGGTATTGTCATAAAACAAGCATGGAACATCAGAAATTATAGATACGTTGGAGACATATCAATGGGCCTAGGGGAATGCATCTTGTACTCGTTTGCCAATTACGGGGTTGCCGGAGTGACAGAAACCTAAACCCCCGTTGGTATATCGATGCAGGAGGGATAGCAGGATCTCAGAGTTTAAGGCTGTTGTTAGATTTATCTTAATTACTTTCTTGTAGTTGCGGATGCTTGCAAGGGGTATAATCACAAGTATGTATTAGTCCTAGGAAGGGCGGTACATTAGCATAGGTTCACCCACACAACACTTATCAAAACAATGAAGATTAATTAGCCGTATGTAGCGAAAGCACTAGACTAAAATCTCGTGTGTCCTCGAGAACGTTTGGTCATTATAAGTAAACAAACCGGCTTGTCCTTTGTGCTAAAAAGGATTGGGCCACTCGCTGCAATTGTTACTCTCGCACTTTACTTACTCGTACTTTATTCATCTGCTACATCAAAACCCCCTGAATACTTGTCTGTGAGCATTTACAGTGAATCCTTCATCGAAACTGCTTGTCAACACCTTCTGCTCCTCGTTGGGATCGACATTCTTACTTATCGAAGATACTACGATACACCCCCTATACTTGTGGCTCATCAAGACTATTTTCTGGCGCCGTTGCCGGGGAGTGAAGCGCTATTGGTAAGTGGAATTGGTAAGGGAAATTTCTACTGTTTGTGCTGATTTTATTTCTGCCTACTGCTATAATTCATTATGGAGAGATCTTCTCTTGAGTTTTTATTTGGAAAATCTGCTACTACTGCAAAGGTAGTGGATGAGGCGCCAGGTGAGGAAGAGATACCATACAAAATACCTATGAAAATTATTGAACATGTAGTGGATAACCGTTATACAGGGGATGGAACTGTCCACCCTGGAGATCATTTACTGTTCTTACATGAATTATGCGGTTTATTCAAGTGTGCAGGTATTGCTATGGATGAAGTGAGAAATAAACTATTCTCTATATCGCTGTCTGGTAAAGCGGCGCATTGGTATAAATTACTGGATAATGGGGATTCTCTTGAATGGAATGATATTGTGCCCCGGTTTTATTCTAAGTTCTATCCTCCAAGTAAAATTCACAAGGATCGGAACCGCATATATAATTTTTGGCCTCATGATGGAGAGAGTATTGCCCAAGCGTGGGAAAGATTGAAGTCTTTAATGCTCAAATGCCCCATTCATGAGCTTCCTGGTAATGTTATTATTGATAATTTCTATGCAAGACTTTCTTTTGAAGACAAGACCTTGCTGGATACTTCTTGCTCTGGATCATTTACACGCAACAAAGAAGAGTTTAAAAGGGACCTTCTTAATCGGATCCAGGAAAATACTGAAGGATGGGAGAACGACAAAGATAGAGAATCAAGTATAAATTATGATTATAAATGCATTGAAGCTTTTATGGATACTGATAAATTTCGTAATATGAGTGCTACTTATGGTCTTGATTCTCAAGTTGCTGCAAATCTTTATAAAGCTTTTGCCTCTCATTATGAATTGCCTAAGAAGAATTTTGATAAGTATCATGAACCGTATAAAGATAAAATTGATTCATCTATTAATAAATGCGTTGTAGTTGAAACTGTTGATCATGTTATTCCTGAAGCTTATATTGAAAAAACTCCTTTCCCTGCTAAAATGAAGGAGTACTCTGTTATAAATAGTGCGGTTCATAAAAGTGAAAAGAAACCTATAGAACCTGAAGAACAAATAAAAGTTGAACCTGCTGTTGCAATAGTTAAAGATCTTGTGACTGAAAATGTGGAGGATGGTCATATTATTTTCTGTGAAGATGCTTCTAATATTGTTTCACATCCTAATAAGTCTAAGCAAGCTAGTGTTCCTATGCTATCTGTTAGAATTGGAGATCATTGTTATTATGGTTTATGTGATATTGGTGCAAGTATTAGTGCTATTCCTTATGAGCTTTATACGGAGATTATGCACGAAATTGGTTCTCGTGAACTTGAAGATATTGATGTGGTAATTCGGCTGGCTAATAGAGAAACTATTTCTCCAATTGGTATTGTTCGAGATGTGGAAGTTCTATGCGGTAAGATTAAATATCCTGCTGACTTTTTGGTACTTGGTTCTGCTGCTAGTAAATATTGTCCTATCATTTTTGGTAGACCTTTTCTAAATACTTGTGGAGCTATTATAGATTGCAAGAAAGAGAAAATTTTGACTAAATTTGCTGGTGAATCTTATGAGTTTAACTTCTCTAAATTTACCAAAACTCCTTATAAAGCTGATTTGCCTAATAATGATTTTAAAGTTGAACAGTGTGCATCTATTGTTCTTGCTCCTAATAATCCCTTGCAGCAACATTTGGAGAATAGTGAGAGTGAAGTTTTTAGGGAAGAAAGAGATGAGCTTGATGAAATTTTCCTTCGTCAACCTATTCTTAAGCATGATTTACCGGTAGAAGATCTGGGTACAACACCGCCACCAAAGGAAGATCCTGTCTTTGATTTAAAACCATTGCCTGATAATCTTAAATATGCTCATATTGATGATAAGAAAATATATCCTGTTATTATTAGTTCTAAGCTTACAGAGTTTGAAGAAGAAAGGTTATTGGAAATATTGAAGAAACACCGAGGTGCTATTGGCTACACTCTTGATGACTTGAAGGGGATTTCTCCCTCTATTTGCCAACACGCCATTAATATGGAAGATGATGCGAAGCCTGTTGTTGAACCTCGGCGTCGTCTAATTCCTAAGATGAAGGATGTGGTAAGAAATGAGGTATTAAGACTTCTTGAAGCTGGTATTATATATCCTATTGCTGATAGTAGATGGGTTAGTCCTGTGCATTGTGTTCCTAAGAAAGGAGGAATGACTGTTGTGCCTAATGATAATGATGAGCTCATACCTCAAAGAGTAGTTGTAGGGTATAGAATGTGCATTGATTATCGAAAAGTTAATAAGGTTACTAAAAAAGATCATTACCCTTTGCCTTTTATTGATCAAATGTTAGAAAGGTTATCTAAAAATACTCATCTTTGCTTTCTTGATGGTTATTCTGGGTTTTCACAAATTGCTGTTAAAACTAAGGATCAAGAGAAAACCACTTTCACTTGTCCCTATGGAACTTATGCTTATAGACGTATGCCTTTTGGTTTATGTAATGCTCCTGCTACTTTTCAAAGATGCATGTCTGCTATTTTTCATGGCTTTTGCGAGAGTATTGTAGAGGTATTCATGGATGATTTTTCTGTCTATGGGAATTCTTTTGATAATTGCTTGGAACCTTGATAAAGTTTTGCAGAGATGTGAAGAAACTAACCTTGTTCTTAATTGGGAGAAATGCCACTTTATGGTTAATGAAGGAATTGTATTGGGACATAAAATTTCCGAGAGAGGTATTGAAGTTGATAGAGCTAAAGTTGAAGCAATTGAGAAGATGCCCTATCCTAGGGATGTTAAAGGTATTCGTAGTGTTCTTGGTCATGCTGGGTTTTATATGAGGTTTATTAAAGACTTCTCCAAGATTTCAAAGCCTCTTACTAATCTTCTTCAAAAAGATGTACCTTTTGTTTTTGATGATGATTGTAAGGAAGCTTTTGAAACTCTAAAGAAAGCCTTAACAACTGCTCCTATAGTTGAACCTCCTGATTGGAATTTACCATTTGAAATTATGTGTGATGCTAGTGATTTTGCTGTAGGCGCTGTTCTTGGACAGCGAGTAAATAAAAAATTGAATGTTATTCATTATGCTAGTAAAACCCTTGATGCTGCTCAAAGAAATTATGCTACTACTGAAAAGGAATTGTTAGCTGTAGTCTTTGCTTGTGATAAGTTTAGATCTTATATTGTTGATTCAAAAGTTACAATTCATACTGATCATGCTGCAATCAGATACCTTATGCAAAAGAAAGATGCTAAGCCAAGACTTATTAGATGGGTGCTTCTGTTGCAAGAATTTGATTTACATATTGTAGATAGGAAAGGTGTTGATAATCCTGTTGCTGATAATTTGTCTAGATTGGAAAATATTGCTTATGATCCTGTTCCTGTTAATGATAGTTTTCCAAATGAACAATTGGCTGTAATAAAGGTGAGCTCGCGAGACAGTCCTTGGTATGCTGATTATGCTAACTTTATTGTTTCCAAGTACTTGCCTCCAACCTTTTCAGCTCAGCAAAGGAGGAAATTCTTTTATGACTTGAGGCATTATTTCTGGGATGACCCACACTTATATAAAGAAGGAGTGGATGGTATTCTGCGAAGATGTGTTCCGAATATGAACAACAAGAGATATTGAGTAAATGTCATGGTAGTGCTTATGGAGGACATCACGCCGGAGATAGAACCGCGCAAAAGGTTCTACAATCAGGTTTTTATTGGCCAACTCTCTTCAAAGATGCAAGGAAGTTTATCTTATCTTGTGATGAATGCCAAAGGGTTGGAAATATCTCCAGACGCAATGAAATGCCTATGAATTATACTCTTGTTATTGAACCGTTCGATTGTTGGGGATTTGACTTCATGGGACCTTTTCCCTCTTCGGAAGGTAACACTCATATACTTGTTGCTGTTGATTATGTTACTAAATGGGTGGAAGCCATACCTACAAAAAGTGCTGATGGTGAGACCTCTTTAAGAATGCTTTTAGATATTATTTTTCCTAGATTTGGAGTTCCTAGATATATTATGACTGATGGAGGTTCTCATTTTATTCATGGTGGTTTTAGAAAAACTCTTGCTAAATATGGTATTAATCATAGAATTGCTTCCGCTTATCATCCTCAAACTAGTGGGCAAGTAGAATTATCAAATAGAGAGATTAAATCTATCTTGGAAAAGACTGTTAATAAAACTAGAAAGAATTGGGCTAGTAAATTGAAGGATGCACTATGGGCTTATAGAACTGCTTATAAAAATCCCATGGGAATGTCACCTTATAAAATGGTTTATGGAAAAGCTTGTCATTTACCTTTAGAACTAGAGAACAAAGCTTATTGGGCTGTTAGAGAATTAAATAAAGATCCTAAACTTGCCGGTAATAAGAGGTTGCTGCAATTGAGTTCTCTAGATGAATGGAGAAGTGAAGCTTATGAAAATGCTAAACTCTTTAAAGAGAAAGTTAAAAAAATGGCATGATAGAAGGATTATCAAAAGAGAATTTAATATTGGGGATAAAGTCCTATTGTATCTGTCTCGTCTCAGATTCTTTGCAGGGAAATTACTCTCGAAATGGGAAGGACCATATGTTGTTGAGGAGGTGTATCGTTCAGGAGCAATTAAAATTAGCTCTCTCCAAGGCAATGCCACACAAGTGGTGAATGGGCAAAGACTCAAGCATTATATCTCAGGTGATTCTTACAATGTAGATGTTGATGTTATTCGAGTGGAAACACCGGAAGCCTTCATCAAAGGTCAAATTGACAGTCACTTAACTCGACTTTGAATAGGTAACAGTACTGGTAATAAAAAGTTCGCAATTTACTTTCTGAACAATGTTTTTGCTGTTTTTGGAAAATATGAAAAATTACGAGATCGAAACGGAGTGGAGGAGATGCACGATGGCGTGCCCTCATAGGCCGGCGCGGGCCCCAGCCAGGCCGCGCCGCCCTATGAGCTGGCCGCCTCGACGCCTCTTTCCGACTCTGGTTCGACCTGGTACTTTCCTTTTGTCGTGAAAATTCCTGCTATATAATCCCCCGGACCCCTGGAGGTCCGTATATCGCTTTCTCGACGTGTTTTGTTTCGAGCTGTTTCTGCCAGGATTTGTTTTCAATCTAGGAGCACCATGGCCTCCAACAACAAGGGCAAGGGGCTTTCGGAGGAAGAAGTGAAAAGGGTGTCATCAAAACAAGAGCAGCAAGCCGTTGGGAGTAAGCAAATCTTGGTGGGATCTGTTGACACTCGACGTTCTTTTTCTCATAACTTGCAGGGACCCTTACCACCTGCTCTTAGCCTCGATTCTTTCCCCGTGTTGGAAGAAGCTCTACGGACTACCGATGAGTTTTGTGATCAATACCGGGCTCTGAGGAGAGAAGTGGAGATACTCCTGGAGGAGAATTACCGACTCCGTAGAATGCTGGAATATTACTCGATTCCCATCACAAGGTCGTCATCGCCAACTTCAGATAACAATGAATCTCTTCGAGTCTTAGTGCAGAATTGCCAAGCCGAGAAACTGAAGCTGAAGGAGATATGTACGTAAGAAGCGCGGGAGGAGTTCATCACCACCATCGCCAAAGGAGTAATTCATCATCGGTATTGGCATCCCCTTGGTTTGTTCCAAGCTTGGGGGAGTGCCGCGGTATCACATCATCACTACCTTTTACTTTTTACTGTCAAGTAGTGTCATATCACGAGTAGGGAAGTTATCATATAAGATAGGTTGCAGTGTGGAAGTATCTCCCCTTTAGTTGGTTGTCTATGTATCCCTTGGTGTGAGTTATCGTTATGGAATATTAATGAGAAGTCTTATCATTTACATATTGCACATCTTATTTTAGTTTGCAATCTCTATTATATGATTGATCTTGATTTTAGTATTGGCATCACTTTGGGAGCATTGAATAAATCTATTTGGTTTTGGCAAACTTAGCATTGGTCAATAGCAACAACACTTTGAAGTTTAAGTAGAAAAGAGAAATACAAGTAGATGTTTCATTATCTTTCTTTCTTGTTAGCTCATAGTTTATTATTCTGAAGTTAAAACTGTTTGTGCTTGCAAGGAAGATGCATGATTGTTTCTATCACATGTATATTTGTTTGTTTCCCTCGACTCTTATGCTTGCTAATTAACCTTGCTAGCCAAAGACCTGTACTGAGAGGGAATACTTCTCGTGCATCCAAACCTTAACCCAAACCTATGTCATTTGTGTCCACCATAACTACCTACTACATGGTATTTCCTGCCATTCCAAGTAAATACTTCGTGTGCTACCTTTAAACAATTCAAAATTTACTATCTCTTATTTGTGTCAATGTTTTATAGCTCATGAGGAAGTATGTGGTGTTTTATCTTTCAATCTTGTTGGGCAACTTTCACCAATGGACTAGTGGCTTCATCCGCTTATCCAATAATTTTGCAAAAAGAGCTGGCAATGGGATTCCCAGTCCCAAATTAATTAACCTAAATAGACACTCCTCCATGGTATGTGATTGATGGACGGCACCCGAAGGATTCGGTTAGCCATGGCTTGTGTAAGCAAAGGTTGGGGGGAGTGTCATCATAATAAAACTAAAATAAAAAGGCACTCCTTCATGGTATGAGATTGTTGGCAGGCACCCGAGGATTCGGTTAGCCATGGTTGTGAAAGAAAGGTTGGAAGGAGTGCCACACAAAAATAAAAATAAAATGGGAGCCGCTCTTTGAAGGTTTGTCTGGCAAGGGGGTTAGAGTACCCGCTACCAGTCGTTGACAACAACAAACACCTCTCAAAATGTTACTTTTATTCTCTTTATATGATTTCAAAACTGAAAAAGCTCTAGCACATGATTTAATCCCTGCTTCCCTCTACGAAGGGCCTGTCTTTTACTTTATGTTTAGTCAGTAAACCTATTTCCTTCCATCTTAAGCAAGCATTTGAGTTGTTGTGATCAAACCATTATGTTGTGATTTGCTTCATCATGTCTTTTATTCTTCCTTGCTTAGTACAAGTTTTATCTAAATGAATATAGCTTTGCAAGTTATCAATGATCATGAGGAGACTATTATGATTGAGTATGCAAGTTGTGCCATATAAACTTTAACATGAGAGCGCTGCTCAATAAGATAAGTATAATCTGTTAATTGTTCTCTGACCAAGAACGAAGTTTGCCATCACCAACTAAGATTTCTTATGCACCTTTATTTGTGATTACCTTATACTTGTTTCAAGTTGAATTATATGAGGGAGTTGTTTACTAGAATGTCTTGTGTGAATGAATATGATGCTTCTTGTCCGTATTTTATTTATCGACTCTTCACTCCATAAACATGTGGTCCTGTTTACCGAGTTCAGTTTCGCTTGGGGACAAGCGAAGTCTAAGCTTGGGGGGAGTTGATACGTCCAATTTGCATCACTATTTTATATCATAATTTGCTATTATTCATTGATATATTTCATATTTGGGGATAATACTTATGTTATTTCATCTATTTTGCATGTTTCATGATTATTGGAGGATCGAGCACCGGAGCCAGGATTCTGCTGGAAAAAGCGCCGTCAGAATGCAATATTTCGGAAGATCAACAGTTGACGGAAATTATACGAAAAATCCTATTTTTCCAGAAGACGAAGTGAGCCAGAAGGGGGAGCCGTGGGGACCCGAGGTGGGCCCACCCCATAGGCCGGCGCGGCCCAAGGCCTGGCCGCGCCGCCCTGTGAGGAGGGGGCCCACAGCCCCCTCTCGCCTCCTTTTCTTCACGTACGCCTTCGTCCCGAAAACCTAAGCTCCAGAGGGTACCTCGCGAAGAGTTACAGCTGCCTCTGCGGGGCGGAGAACACCAGAGAGAAAAGAACTCTCCGGCAGGCTGAGATCCGCCGGGGAAATTCCCTCCCGGAGGGGGAAATCGACGCCATCGTCACCGCCATCAAGTTGGACATCATCTCCATCACCAGCATCATCATCTTCATCATCATCACCGCCGTCTCCACCGCTGCACATCGTCACCGCTGTAACAATTTGGGTTTGATCTTGATTGTTTGATAGGGGAAACTCTCCCGGTGTTGATTTCTACTAGTTATTGATGCTATTGAGTGAAACCGTTGAACCAAGGTTTATGTTCAGATTGTTATTCATCATCATATCACCTCTGATCATGTTCCATATGATGTCTTGTGAGTAGTTCGTTTAGTTCTTGAGGACATGGGTGAAGTCTAAATGTTAGTAGTGAAGTATGGTTGAGTAATATTCAATGTTATGATATTTAAGTTGTGGTGTTATTCTTCTAGTGGTGTCGTGTGAACGTCGACTACACGACACTTCACCTTTATGGGCCTAGGGGAATGCATCTTGTACTCGTTTTCCAATTGCGGGGTTGCCGGAGTGACAGAAACCTAAACCCCCGTTGGTATATCGATGCAGGAGGGATAGCAGGATCTCAGTGTTTAAGGCTGTGGTTAGATTTATCTTAATTACTTTCTTGTAGTTGCGGATGCTTGCAAGGGGTATAATCACAAGTATGTATTAGTCCTAGGAAGGGCGGTACATTAGCATAGGTTCACCCACACAACACTTATCAAAACAATGAAGATTAATTAGCCGTATGTAGCGAAAGCACTAGACTAAAATCCCGTGTGTCCTCGACAACGTTTGGTCATTATAAGTAAACAAACCGGCTTGTCCTTTGTGCTAAAAAGGATTGGGCCACTCGCTGCAATTGTTACTCTCGCACTTTACTTACTCGTACTTTATTCATCTGCTACATCAAAAACCCCTGAATACTTGTCTGTGAGCATTTACAGTGAATCCTTCATCGAAACTGCTTGTCAACACCTTCTGCTCCTCGTTGGGATCGACATTCTTACTTATCGAAGATACTACGATACACCCCCTATACTTGTGGGTCATCATAGGACTATGCTTCCGGTGGCGCTAAATGGGTGGTTGATAGTGGAGCCACAAGTCATATGACCGGAAGCAAGGATATTGTTGTCGACCTCGTGCCTTCTCTCTCTACCGTATCATATGGCGACAACACGTGCTCTAAGGTATTGGGTCTTGGCAAGGTGGTGGTAACACCCGACATCTCACTTGTGAATGTCCTCCTTGTCGAGACCCTTGGTTACAACTTACTCTCCGTTCATCAAATTGCTCGTATGGGTCTATGCACATTCTTTGATGAAAATATGGTGGTCCTCTTGTGGAGCAAGACACTCAATGTAGCTTTTGTTGGATATGTAGAGAATGGTTTGTATGTTGTCGATTTCTCCGGAAAGACAACGTCTTCCGCTCTTTGCCTATTCGCCAAAGGTGACAAGGGTTGGTTATGGCATCGCCGACTAGCCCATGTCAACATGATGACTTTGCAAAGTCTCCACAAGGGTGGCCACATTCTCGGACTAAAAGAAGATGTCTCTTTTTGCAAGGATCGTGTGTGTAGGGCTTGCGTACAAGGAAAAATGCATGGAGCTCCTCACAAGGCCAAGACTATCATCTCTACCACAAGATGCTTGGAGCTCCTACATGTTGATCTCTTTGGTCCACCATCTCATGAAAGTCTTGGAGGAAAGAAGTATTGCCTCGTCATCATTGATGACTATTCATGCTATTGTTGGGTATTCTTCTTCAAGTACAAGAGTGAGACTCAACGGACCATGATGGAGTTTGCCAATCAAGTTCAACGCAAGTACGACAACAAGATCCTCGCAATAAGGAGCGACAATGGAACGGAGTTCAAGAACTACACCTTGGATGAATTCCTCGGCGAAGAAGGAATTCAACACCAATACTCCACGCCATATACTCCCCAACAAAATGGGGTCGCCGAAAGGAAGAATCGAACCTTGATCGAAGCCGCTCGAACCATGATGATGGAATACAAGTCCAACTACAATTTTTGGGCGGAAGCTATCTCTACCGCATGCCATGCTACTAACTGCCTCTACTTTCACAAAGGTCTTGAGAAGACACCATATGAGATCCTCACCGGCAACAAGCCAAATGTGTCATACTTCAAGGTCTTCGGATGCAAATGCTACATACTTGTCAAAGACACACGCCTATCCAAGTTTGATTCAAGAGCTCAAGAAGGAATTTTCGTTGGCTATGCTACGGATTCTCACGCCTATATAGTCTTCAACAAGTCAAGTGGACGTGTTGTCGAATCTTGTGATGTGACATTCGATGAAGATGATAGATCTTTGGAGGAGCGAAGTGCTTCTTGTGAGAAAGGAGATGCAATTCCCCCGGATACCATAGGAAGGATGGGTGTTGGCATTCGTGATGTCTACGCACACTCCTTTTCCTGTAGACAGTGTTGGGCCTCCAAGAGCAGAGGTTTGTAGAACAGCAGCAAGTATTCCCTTAAGTGGATCACCCAAGGTTTATCGAACTCAGGAAGGAAGAGGTCAAAGATATCCCTCTCAAGCAACCCTGCAATCACGATACAAGAAGTTTCTTGTGTCCCCAACACACCCAATACACTTGTCAGATGTATAGGTGCACTAGTTCGGCGAAGAGATAGTGAGATGCAAATGATATGGATGAATATGAGTGGCAATAGCAATCTGAATAAAATATGGCAGCGAGTAAACATGCAACGGAACAGTAAACAAACGGAGATTCGATGTTTGGAAACAAGGCCTAGGGATCCTACTTTCACTAGTGGACACTCTCAACATTGATCACATAATAAAACCACTCTACACTCTCTTGTTGGATGATGAACACCACTAATTGTGTAGGGCTACAAGAGCACCTCAATGCCGGAGTTAACAAGCTCCACAACATTCGATATTCATATTTAAATAACCTTAGAGTGCATGATAGACCAACACAATTATACCAAGTACTAACATAGCATGCACACTGTCACCATCACACTATGAAAGGAGGAATAGATCACATCAATACTATCATAGTAATAGTTAACTTCATAATCTACAAGAGATCACAATCATAAACTACGCCAAGTACTACATGATGCACACACTGTCACCATTACATCATGAAGGAGGAATAGAGTACTTTAATAACATCACTAGAGTAGCTCCTCTTGAATCCGGCAGCACGACGGCGTGGTGTCGGTGGTGGTGGAGAAACCCGGCGGAGCTTCGCTAAGCGTGCGGGAAGTGGAGGAGCGGGGCGGCTAGGGTTTGGGGAGAGGGGGGCGCCGGCCACTTGAGGTGGTGCGGCCACCTTGTGCTTGTTGGGGTGGCCGGCCCCTTCCCCTTGGCCCTCATTATATAGGTGGAAGCCCCAAGTGTTGGACTACAAGTCTCCGAATAAGACCCGAACCCAAAACCTTCCATGTGATAGGGAAACCTACCCAAGGTGGGAATCCCACTTGGGGTGGGATTCCCCCCTTCCATGGGGGGGGGGGGGGTGGCCGGCCCCCTTAGGGGAGTCCACTTGGGACTCCTCCCCCTCTAGGGTTGGCCGGCCATGGAGGTGGAGTCCCTTTGGGACTCCGCCTTCCAAAGTGGTTTCTTCCGGACGTTTCTAGAACCTTCCATAAAACCTTCCGGATCATTTTAAATCTTATAAAATGACTTCCTATATATGAATCTTATTCTCCGTACCATTCCAGAACTCCTCGTGATGTCCGGGATCTCATCCGGGACTCCGAACAAATATTCGAACTCCATTCCATATTCAAGTTCTACCATTTCAACATCCAACTTTAAGTGTGTCACCCTACGGTTCGCGAACTATGCGGACATGGTTGAGTACTCACTCCGACCAATAACCAATAGCGGGATCTGGAGATCCATAATGGCTCCCACATATTCAACGATGACTTTAGTGATCGAATGAACCATTCATATACGATACCGATTCCCTTTGTCACACGATATTTTACTTGTCCGAGGTTTGATCATCGGTATCACTCTATACCTTGTTCAACCTCGTCTCCTGACAAGTACTCTTTACTCGTACCGTGGTATGTGGTCTCTTATGAACTTATTCATATGCTTGCAAGACACTAGACAACATTCCACCGAGAGGGCCCAGAGTATATCTATCCGTCATCGGGATGGACAAATCCCACTGTTGATCCATATGCCTCAACTCATACTTTCCGGATACTTAATCCCACCTTTATAACCACCCATTTACGCAGTGGCGTTTGATGTAATCAAAGTACCTTTCCGGTATAAGTGATTTACATGATCTCATGGTCATAAGGACTAGGTAACTATGTATCGAAAGCTTATAGCAAATAACTTAATGACGTGATCTTATGCTACGCTTAATTGGGTGTGTCCATTACATCATTCATACAATGATATAACCTTGTTATTAATAACATCCAATGTTCATGATTATGAAACTAATCATCCATTAATCAACAAGCTAGTTAAGAGGCATACTAGGGACTCTTTGTTGTTTACATATCACACATGTATCAATGTTTCGGTTAATACAATTATAGCATGGTATATAAACATTTATCATAAACATAAAGATATATATAATAACCACTTTATTATTGCCTCTAGGGCATATCTCCTTCAATTAGGAGTAATTTCATCATCACAATACAAATTTGCAGCACTCATGGGGTTCAAATTATCATTGGAGGAGCATTGAAAATTAAAATGACCCACTCTATGGCAAAGTTCACAAATAAAAGGATAGAGGGCACAAACTTTTTTACCAAGATCATCTAGAGCCCTAAACCACTTTCTAGTTTTTTCATTAATATGATGGATACAATATTCATCTTTGATTTGATTAATTCCACAGGGTCTATGCATTCCACAGAAATTAACATGCTTATAGGGAATATCATTCTTAGGAGTTTGAGCATGTTTATTGCAATCATTAACAACAATTTCATCCTTCATGCAAGCATCTTTAAAAGGTTCATGATACTTATCAAAATTCTTCTTAGGTAATTCGAAATGAGAAGCAAAGGCTTTATAAAGATTTGCAGCAACTTGAGAGTCAAGACCATATGTAGCACTCATATTTCGAAATTTACCAGTATCCATAAAAGTTTCAATGCATTCATAATCATAATTTATACCCGACTCTTTACCTTTGTCGTTCTCCCAATCTTCAGCATTCTCCTCAATCCGATCAAGAAGATCCCATCTAGCTTCAACCTCCTTGCTTGTGAAGGATCCCTCCGAACAGGCATCTAGATAGTCCTTGTGATGTCCTGAAAGCCTTGCATAAAAATTATTAATAATAACATTACGGGGGAGCTCATGAATGGGACATTTGAGCATTAGCGACTTCAATCTCCCCCATGCTTGGGAAATACTCTCTCCATCACGAGGATAAAAGTTATAAATGTAATTTCTATCAATATGCACTTCATGAGGGGGATAAAATTTAGAATAAAAGAGAGATACAATTTCTTCCCAACCAAGAGAATGACTATTCTTCAGCAATTTATACCAATGCGCCGCTTTACCAGACAGCGAAATAGAGAATAGTTTCTTCCTCACTTCATCCATAGAGATACTTGCACACTTGAATAACCCGCATAATTCATGCAAAAACAGTAAATGATCTCCAGGATGGACAGTTCCATCCCCTTCATAGCGGTTATCCATAACACGTTCAATAATTTTCATGGGTATCTCGAAAGCATTACTTGCAGTAGGTGGATTTAAAATATCACAAGCATCATTAAAGTTATCGCATCTGGGAGATAAAGTATTATCAGAACAAATTTTCTCCCCTAAAGATGGGAAGCTAAAAAGATCATAAAAACTAGCTTCCCCAAGCTTAGACTTCTCCATAGCATTAGCAGTGATTGCGTTCATACTAATAACATTGCTACTAGCATGCAAATAAGGTTCCATAGGTTTTTTAATTTTAGCATCACATAATTCATGTCTTAACTTAGGAAATAAATTAAAAAGCTCACAGTTATTTTCCATTATGCCTTACTAGTGTAAACAAGAAACAAAAAGATGCAATTGCAGGATCTAAAGGAAATAGCTTCGAGCACTTACAACGGCGCCGGAAGATAGCTTAGTTGCTGAGATCCGGAGTGCGAGTGCCTTTTACCTTTCCTCCCCGGCAACGGCGCCAGAAAATAGCTTGATGTCTACGCACACTCCTTTTCCTGTACACAGTGTTGGGCCTCCAAGAGCAGAGGTTTGTAGAACAGCAACAAGTTTTCCCTTAAGTGAATCACCCAAGGTTTTCGAACTCAGGAAGGAAGAGGTCAAAGATATCCCTCTCAAGCAACCCTGCAATCACGATACAAGAAGTCTCTTGTGTCCCCAACACACCCAATACACTTGTCAGATGTATAGGTGCACTAGTTCGGCGAAGAGATAGTGAGATGCAAATGATATGGATGAATATGAGTGGCAATAGCAATCTGAATAAAATATGGCAGCGAGTAACATGCAACGGAACAGTAAACAAACGGAGATTCGATGTTTGGAAACAAGGCCTAGGGATCCTACTTTCACTAGTGGACACTCTCAACATTGATCACATAATAAAACCACTCTACACTCTCTTGTTGGATGATGAACACCACTAATTGTGTAGGGCTACAAGAGCACCTCAATGCCGGAGTTAACAAGCTCCACAACATTCGATATTCATATTTAAATAACCTTAGAGTGCATGATAGACCAACACAATTATACCGAGTACTAACATAGCATGCACACCGTCACCGACAGACTATGAAAGGGGGAATAGATTGCATCAATACCATCATAGTAATAGTTAACTTCATAATCTACAAGAGATCACAATCATAGCATATACCAAGTACTACATGATGCACACACTGTCACAATTACATCATGGAGGAGGAATAAACTACTTTAATAACATCACTAGAGTAGCACATAGATGATATTCAACTAGATCACAAAGAGAGAGATGAACCACATAGCTACAGTAGAGCCCTCAGCCTCGGGGGAGAACTACTCCCTCCTCATCATGGGAGACAGCGATGGCGATGGAGATGGCGGTGGAGTCGATGGAGATGGCTCCGGGGGCAATTCCCCGTCCCGGCAGGGTGCCGGAACATAGACTTCTGTCCCCCGAATTGGAGTTTCGCGATGGCAGCGGCGTCCCTGGAGTCTTTCTGGAGTTTCGTCAATCGGTGTCGAAGATTTAGGTCACGAGGCATCTTATAGGCGAAGAGGCGGAGTCGGAAGAGTCCCGAGGGGCCCACCCCATAGGGTGGGGTGACCACCCCTCTGGCCGCGCCGACCTATTGTGAGGAGGCCCTGGGCCTCCCCCTGGCTTGCCCTTCTGGCTCCGTGAGTCTTCCGGTGAAATAGAATTTCTATGATTTTTCTGGATTTTTCCGAGCACTTTGGTTTTTGGGCCTTTTCTGCAATAAACAGACATAATAAACAGAAACTGGCACTGTGGCATCTTGTTAATAGTTTAGTCCAATAAATGCATAAATATGACATAAAGTGTGTATAAAACATGTGAGTATCATCAATAAAGTAGCATGGAACATAAGAAATTATAGATACGTTTGAGACGTATCAAGCATCCCCAAGCTTAGTTCCTGCTCGTCCTCGATTAGGTAAACGATAACAAAGATAATTTCTTAAGTGACATGCTATCATAATCTTGATCAATACTATTGTAAGCATATGTAATGAATGAAGCGATTCAAAGCAATGGTAAGATAATGATTAAACAACTGAATCATATAGCAAAGACTTTTCATGAATAGTACTTTCAAGACAAGCATCAATAAGTCTTGCATAAGAGTTAGCTCATAAAGCAATAAATTCAAAGTAAAGGTATTGAAGCAACACAAAGGAAGATTTAAGTTTCAGCGGTTGCTTTCAACTTTCAACATGTATATCTCATGGATAGTTGTCAATGCAAAGTAATATGATGAATGCAAACATGCAAGTATGTAAGAATCAATGCACAGTTGACACAAGTGTTTGCTTCTAAGATGGAAGGAAATAGGTAGACCGACTCAACATAAAAGTAAAAGAATGGCCCTTCGAAGAGGGAAGCATGGATTGCTATATTTGTGCTAGAGCTTTTATTTTGAAAACAAGAAACAATTTTGTCAACGGTAGTAATAAAGCATATGTATTATGTATAAGATGTCCTACAAGTTGCAAACCTCATGCATAGTATACCAATAGTGCCCGCACCTTGTCCTAATTAGCTCGGATTACCTGGATTATCATTGCAATACATATGTTTTAACCAAGTATCACAAAGGGGTACCTCTATGCCGCCTGTACAAAGGTCTAAGGAGAAAGCTCGCATTGGATTTCTTGCTTTTGATTATTCTCAACTTAGACATCCATACCGGGACAACATAGACAACAGATAATGAACTCCTCTTTAATGCATAAGCATTCAACAACAGATAATATTCTCATAAGAGATTGAGGATTGTTGTCCAAACTGAAACTTCCACCATGGATCATGGCTTTAGTTAGCGGCCCAATGTTCTTCTCTAACAATATGCATGCTCAAACCATTCAACTCATGGTAAATCGCCCTTACTTCAGACAAGACGAACATGCATAGCAACTCACATGATATTCAACAAAGGGTAGTTGATGGCGTCCCCAGGAACATGGTTATCGCACAACAAGCAACTTAATAAGAAATAAGATACATAAGTACATATTCAATACCACAATAGTTTTTAGGCTATTTGTCCCATGAGCTATATATTGCAAAGACAAAGGATAGAAATTTAAAGTTAGCACTCAAGCAATTTACTTTGGAATGGCAGAGAAATACCATGTAGTAGGTAGGTATGGTGGACACAAATGGCATAGTTTTTGGCTCAAGGATTTGGATGCACGAGAAGTAATCCCTCTCAATACAAGGCTTAGGCTAGCAAGGTTATTTGAAGCAAACACAAGTATGAACCGGTGCAGCAAAACTCACATAAAAACATATTGCAAGCATTATAAAACTCTACACTGTCTTCCTTGTTGCTCAAACCCTTACTAGAAAATATCTAGACCTCAGAGAGACCAATCATGCAAACCAAATTTTAGCAAGCTCTATGTATTTCTTCACTAATAGGTGCAAAGTATATGATGCAAGAGCTTAATCATGAGCACAACAATTGCCAAGTATCAAATTATTCAAGACATCATACCAATTACCACATGTAGCATTTTCTGTTTCCAACCATATAACAATTAACGAAGCAGTTTCAACCTTCGCCATGAACACTAAAAGCTAAGAACACATGTGTTCCTACGAACCAGCGGAGCATGTCTCTCTCCCACACAAGCATTTATTCAGAGAATGAAAATAACAAAAACGAAAATAAAAGCACACAGATGCTCTAAGTAAAGTACATAAGATGTGACGGAATAAAAATATAGTTTCAAGAGAAGAAACCTGACAATTTGTCGATGAAGAAGGGGATACCTTGGGCATCCCCAAGCTTAAACGCTTGAGTCTTCTTGAAATATGCAGGGATGAACCACGGGAGCATCCCCAAGCTTAGACTTTTCACTCTTCTTGATCATATATCATCCTCTTCTCTTGACCCTTGAAAACTTCCTCCACACCAAACTCGAAACAAACTCATTAGAGGGTTAGTGCATAATCAAAATTCACATATTCAGAGGTGACACAATCATTCTTAACACTTCTGGACATTGCACAAAGCTACAGGAAGTTAATGGAATAAAGAAATCCATCCAACACAGCAAAAGAGGCAATGCGAAATAAAAGGCAGAATCTGTCAAAACAGAACAGTCCGTAAAGACGAATTTTTTAGAGGCACCAGACTTGCTCAGATGAAAATGCTCAAATTGAAAGAAAGTTGCGTACATATCTGAGGATCACTCATGTAAATTGGCAGATTTTTCTGAGTTACCTACAGAGAACACTGCCCAAATTCGTGACAGACAGAAATCTGTTTCTGTGCAGTAATCCAAATCTAGTATCAACCTTGCTATCAAAGACTTTACTTGGCACAACAATGCAATAAAATAAAGATAAGGAGAGGTTGCTACAGTAGTAGCAACTTCCAAGACTCAAATATAAAACAAAATTGCTGTAGTAAAATAAACACATGGGTTATCTCCCAAGAAGTGCTTTCTTTATAGCCATTAAGATGGGCTCAGTGATTTTAATGATGCACTCCCAAGAAATAAGAGTTGAAGCAAAAGAGAGCATCAAGAAGCAAATTCAAAACACATTTAAGTCTAACCCACTTCCTATGCAAAGGAATCTTGTACACAAATGAATTCATGAAGAACAAAGTGACAAGCATAAGAGGATAAAACACGAGTAACTTCAAGATTCTCAACATAAAGAGGGGAAACTTAATATTATTAAGATGTATATAACCATGTTTCCCTCTCTCGTAATAACTTTCAGTAGCATCATTGATGAAATCCACAATATACCCATCACTTAAAACATTCTTATCATGGTTTATATGCATAGAAGTATCATTAATTTTGGCATAAGAAGAGTTCCTCTCATTAATAGTAATTGGAGCAAGATTATTATCAAGAATTTGAACATGGTAAACAAGTTGCATATTAAGGGAATTGTTTTTGGCAATCCAATCATAACTATGACAAGTTTCATAAGGATAATTATGACCTATATCATAGCATTCTTTATAATAATCATCAAAGATTGGAGGCATAGTGTCATCATGAGAAATAGAATAGTTATCTTTCACAGTATGTTCATCTGCAACCTTACCATCGTTGTTACTAGAAGGAGATGTATCAAACATATAATGATCAGTAGCAAAAGGATTTTCAAACACCTCATCCCCAAGCTTAGAGCTTTCTATATCATTATGGGAGGAAGCATGGATAGTACTGATACTATGGAAATTATTAACATCATCATTTTCAGAATTAGTTTCCCAGAGATTTGCAATATCAAAAGTAGTGTGCTCTTTTAAATCATGATCACTAATGTATGTAAAGGGCATAGGAAGATCATTGTATTCAGATTCATTATCATAATAATCATTAGGAGCAACATACTTACGGTTACATATCGTTATCTCTTTCTCTTTATTCCCCTTCTTCTTCTTCTTCTTCTTCTTCTTCTTCGTTCCCTTCTTCTTCTTCCTCTCTTCCTTCTCCTCGTTCCCTTCTTTAGGAGGAAGAGGCTTGAAGGGAGGCTTCTCCACATAACCTGACTTATTTCCAGAAACAATAGAAGAAACTTGGGAGGATTCCTCCTTTTCATTAATAAGTTCAAAACACACAGCGGTCCTATCATATTTTGGCAAAGTGTCATCTTCTAAAATATTTTGTATGTAAGTATTTGTATGGCAATTATCAATGCAATAAGAAAAACACCCATGCAGGACATCATCAATATCAAGATCACTCATATGTAACAAAGAGATTTTTCTTGATAACTCTTCACACCACAAAAATAAAGTAAGTTCATCATGCTGATTAGTGTAGGGATTCGTTGCATAGAAAACAAAAATTTTCCTACCGCGAACATGCAATCCAAGCCAAGATGCAATCTAGAAGACGGTAGCAACGAGGGGATTATCGAGTCTCACCTTGAAGAGATTCCAAAGCCTACAAGATGAGGCTCTTGTTGCTGCTGTAGACGTTCACTTGCCGCTTGCAAAAGCGCGTAGAAGATCTTGATCACGGCGCCACGAACGGGCAGCACCTCCGTACTCGGTCACACGTTCGGTTGTTGATGAAGACGACGTCCACCTCCCCGTTCCAGCGGGCAGCGGAAGTAGTAGCTCCTCTTGAATCCGGCAGCACGACGGCGTGGTGTCGGTGGTGGTGGAGAAACCCGACGGAGCTTCGCTAAGCGTGCAGGAAGTGGAGGAGCGAGGCGGCTAGGGTTTGGGGAGAGGGGGGCGCCGGCCACTTGAGGTGGTGCGGCCACCTTGTGCTTGTTGGGGTGGCCGGTGACATAGGCATCCCAAATGGGCCTGCCGAAGATAGTACCCGGGGTTTACTGAAGGCCCACTACCCGAAGAATAAGAAGATTCGGAAGCCCAAGATATTATTAAGGAAAGCTAGAGTTGTAATAGGAAGTCTTATTTGTAATCTTGCGGGATGAGTTAGAAACCTTCCCGGACTCTGTAACTTGTACAACACGAATCCCTCGGCTCCGCCTCCTATATAAGGGGGAGTCGAGGGACGGAGAATCATCGAATCATTGTTCTCAAACCCTAGTTTCATAATCGTCGAGTACTTTTCGGCTGAAACCTTCGAGATCTACTTGCCCTCTACTTCCAACTAAACCCTAGTCTACAACCCGTAGGCATTGACAAGTTAATACCTTGTCAATTGGCGCCGTCTGTGGGAATTAGAGGCGTCAAGGATCTGGTCTCGATGGCATGTTCAAGATCATCGACTTCATCAACCGCAAAATCATCGACTTCATCAACCGCAAGCAACACAATGGATCGAGGTAAACAGATTGCTACTGGTCCTGTTGATTTTGTTCCTCACCCGCCCTCCCGTTTGGATGCATATGCGTATCCGGAGGAGCCTATGGAGATGACGTTCGGAAGATTTCACTTTCGCGTCGAGAAAGAAGGATCGTATCGTGTCGAAATTCCGATTTCGTCGGGATCGTCGGCGGTCGATTCCGATTTTTGAAGCTATACATCGTCAACCGAATTAGGAGAGGAAGAAACTTCGTCGTCACGCTTCATCAGCACCAGGGCGAGAGAAAAACTTGCCAAGATCTTCAGCGACATGTCGTTTGAGTCATCTGCGGACTCATATATAAGCGATGACTCAAGCAGTGTCGACAGCTACAACTTCATCGACAAATCCATTACAGTGGGCAAGGTCTTCGCCAATCTTAACAATGGTGTCACCAAACCCAACATAGATCTGAATACAAAATATCATCAGATTTATGTCATCGGAGAACCAAGCCATGACCAAGAAGAAACATCTGAGGCTTTCGACGATTTGGGAAATCCATACGTCGATCCCTCTGATTTGCGACGAGGTCTAGGCAATAAATATATCGGGCCACAGCCACGAGATAGAGTTCGACTCCCGCAAGCAGCATGGGATAGAGCCGCGAGAGCTATGGATGGCTCAGAACCAATGGCTACCACAGCCACACCAGAAGAATTACAAGCATATCAATATAGGCTCGCACGAGCTGCAAGAGAATTCGAAAGACAGACAACTGAGTTAAACAGAAGAAAGGAGGCAGCCTCTGCATCCAGCAGGCGAAGAGCAGAGCTGAGTCGACAATCTAGAACTTCGGGTGATAGCCACAGGGAGGCTCGGAATAGAGCAAGATCGAGGTTACAACACGTACCCGAAGGAGAAAGAGAGCACTTGGTCCAAAACCTCGACATGTCTTTTATGTCAATAGACACGAGAGGGAACATCATCCCTAAGACACCAGAGGCTGGGTATATGGCGACACAAGCTTTTATCCTCGCATCTAAACCACCTCCAGGAGATCCAAGGGAAACACTATACAACATGGCGATAGCAGGAGTTGGAGCCATGGGGACGGCGTTTGTATCAACACCTCCCGAATGAACGGCAAGGCAAAACAGTCCACGACCTGTGGCAGCAGCAGCAGCAGCTCCCGAAGGACCAAGTGGAGCAAGGGACACGGCAGCACAAGCAAGGGTCGACAGAGCGCGACAGAGCAGAAGGGAACATCGGCAATCCCCAGAGTTAAATGACGAGGATATGTGTGGCTTGCCGTGTTTCACGAGGAGAGTTCGAAAAACTCGAGTCCCTTCAGGATTCAAGTTACCTGATAACTTCAAGAAATTCGACGGCCTTCAAGATCCAGAGGATTGGCTAGTGGATTATCTCGAGACAGTGAAGCTTACAGGAGGAACCAGAGCAACAGCTATGCAAAGTATCCAGGTGCATTTGAGTGGAGCCGCACGATCTTGGATAAAGAAACTTCCTCCAGGATCTATCGACAGCTGGGAAAGCTTCGAGGACGTGTTCGTCAAGAACTTCCGGTCCACGTGCAAGAAACCTGCGTCATTAGAGGAGTTGAGAGCGTGCCGACAAAAGCCAGACGAGCCAATGAGAAAATATATCCAAAGGTGGAACATCATCAAAAACTCGGCAGAAAATATATCTGACGAGAGAGCGATAGATGCGTTTGTCGCAGGAATCAGGCGTGGAGATTTTGTCGAGGACTTGGGGAGGACCAACCCAAAGATAGTATCCGCGTTAATGGAAATAGCAAACAGGTGGGCAGATGGAGAAGATGCTGTTCACAACAAACGGCACAGGTCGCCAGAGGAAGACCGCGGTCGAAATTATCAACCGAGGCGAAGATTTCCCCGGCAGTACCCGAGCTATGATGCTCCAGGACAAATTTCGGCAGGCTTCCGAGCAAACACCGGAGGAAACAACAGAGATGATTATCAGAGAAGCAATGAGCAGCGAGGCGACAATAGAGATGACTCTCGAAACAATAAGCAAAATAGTGGGCCTAGGTTCCCGAGGCCTTTCGTGTCTCCTGAAGAGATGATGAATGGGCCGTGTCAGATGCACTTCTTTCTCGACAGCACATCTGCAGAAAGACTGTCGCAATTTCCAGGCAATGTTAAGGTGGGCAGAGCATGCTAACGCTCGGGCAGCACAGAGAAATCCTCGAGAACCTAGGAGCGAGATTCACTTGCCACCTCCTCCCGCGATTACGGACGACAATCGACATCAGCTCAGAATAGCGGCAGCACCTGCGCCACCACCTTATGTTGACCCTAATTCTAACGGTGCGGTCTTGATGATTCAGAAGGGAATGCCATCCAATAGAACTCAGAAAGTAATCTCGCGACAGGTGTTCATGGCAGAAAAAATGCCTCCACCAACAGTCGAGTATCTTAATTGGTCAGGGCAAGACATCGGCTTCACCATAGCAGATCACCCGCAGCAAGTTCCTCGACCAGGGCAGTCAACACTTATTCTACCAGCAGTCATTACGGGATTTGATGTCTCTCGAGTGTTCATAGATGGCGGCAGCAGCTTAAACCTTATGTATGCAGATACATTGAGGAAGATGAACATATCCCTAGCAAATCTGAAGCCAACAGACACGAGGTTCCATGGTATCACACCGGAGAAACCAAGTTATCCACTGGGGAAGATTAATCTCGACGTTCAGTTTGAAACCCGAGAGAATTATAGAATCGAGAAGCTGGAGTTTGAAGTTGTGGATTTCCCGTCGCAGTATCACGCTCTGTTGGGACGACCAGCATATGCTAGATTTATGGCGGTACCACATTATACATACCTGTTGTGGAGGATGCCTGGACCTAAGGGACCAATCACAGTTAAAGGAAGCTTCGCCTTAGCCGATAAATGCGATAAGGATTTTCATCGGATATCAGAAACTTTCGGGATGCAAGCTGAGTATTTGGCGTCAAGGAGTATGACTGACTACGACGTGCTGCCAGACGTTGGAAGGCCAAATAAAGAATCAACTTTCAATACTGAGAAAAATTCTAAGGAGGTGCAGATTCACCAGACAGACCCAAAAAAGACGACGTCCATCGCAAACGACATGGACCTCGCATAGGAAAGCGCGCTCGTCGAGTTCCTCCGTGAGAACTGGAAAATCTTCGCATGGTGTCCAGCTGACATGCCAGGAGTACCCAGGGAACTTGCCGAGCACCACCTGAACTTGGATCCATTAGCGAGACCAATCAAACAACCTTTGCGGCGTTTTTCGGAACCAAACCGCAAGGCTATGCTATCAGAAATTGATCGACTAAGAGAAGCTGGTTTTATCAAAGAGCTGCACACAGAGGCCACATGGGTGGCAAATCCAGTACTGGTGCCGAAGAAAAACACTAAGGTCCTTCGCATGTGCGTCGACTTTACGTGTCTCAATAAACATTGTCCAAAGGATCACTTTCCCCTCCCGAGGATCGATCAAATTATCGACTCCACGGCTGGATGTGAACGTCTTTCCTTCCTGGACGCATATTCTGGTTATAACCAGATCAGATTGAAAGAAGAAGATGAAGTAAAGACAGCGTTCATCACACCTTACGGCGTGTTTTGCTACAGAACAATGCCCTTTGGTCTGAAAAACGCGGGAGCAACATATCAGAGGATGATGCAGAAGTGTTTGGCGACACAGATTGGAAAAAATGTGCAAGTATACATCGACGATGTCGTCATAACGTCAAAAAAGGGGGCAACGCTGATCGAGGATCTCAAGGAAACCTTTGACAACCTCAACAAATTCTGCCTCAAGCTGAACCCGACGAAGTGCTCCTTCGGCGTCCCAGCAGGAGAACTTCTGGGGTTTCTAGTTTCAGCAAGAGGGATTGAAGCAAATCCCGACAAAATACAAGCTATCGTAACAATGAGGAAGCCAACAAAGTTGAAAGAGATACAGCAACTAACTGGGCGAGTCGCAACTTTAAGCAGATTCGTCGCCAGGCTGGGAGAAAAAGCATTACCGTTCTACGCTTTAATAAAACAAGGGGAGAAATTCCAGTGGAACGAAGAAGCCGATAGAGCTTTCGAGGATCTGAAACGCACAATCTCGACACCACCAATCTTGGTGGCGCCGAAGGAAAAGGAACCTCTCCTGCTGTACATTGCAGCCACACCCCAAGTGGTTAGCACGGTGCTAGTTGTCGAAAGAGAAGAAGAAGGAAAACTCCATGGAGTGCAAAGGCCGGTATATTTCATCAGTGAAGTATTATCGCCTTCCAAACAGCGGTACCCGCAGTACCAGAAACTAGCATATGGAGTAATTGCAACGGCAAGGAAGTTGCGCCACTATTTTTCGGCACACCCGATAATAGTAGTCAACGAAGCACCTCTTTCAAATATACTTAACAATCCAGAAGCTACAGGGCGTGTCTCCCTTTGGGGAATAGAACTTTCCCCTCGGGACATCACGTATGAAAAAAGAAAGGCAATCAAGTCGCAAGTTTTGCCATATTTCATTGCAGAGTGGATGGAGCTGCAAAACACGGGACCCCCAGATTTGTCGAGAACTTGGACCATGAACTTTGATGGGTCCAAGAGAGTAGAAGGAGCTGGCGCAGGAGTGATACTTATATCACCTGAAGGCGACAAGTTAAAATACATCCTCCGGATGACGTTCCCTAACGCATCCAACAATGAAGCAGAATATGAAGCCCTCATACACGGGATGAAGATGGTGAAAGCTTGCGGTGCAACTCGATTAAAAATCTTCGGCGACTCACAATTGGTGGCTCAGCAAGTTATGAACCAATGTGATGCAGTCAACGATAGCATGATAGCATACAAGGAGGTGTACAATGAGCTCGAGAAGCTGTTCGATGGATGCGAGGTAAACCACATCAGTAGGTTGAGCAATGATGAAGCCGACGTCCTCGCAAACATCGGGTCGCAGTGCCTCCCAATCCCGCCAGGAGTATTTTGGGAGGAGATAGCGGAGAGATCCACAAAGCCGAAGAAGTCGCAGAAAAAAGCAAAGGAAGAAAAAGCTTCGGCGTCACTCAAAGAAGCTGCGGAGGATGAAGAGGACCAAGAGCTTGTGATGACGGTAGAAGTTCCTTGGATGCAAGCATACATATCATATATTCTCAGGAAAGAAATACCCGACGATCCAGTTGAGGCAAGGCGAGTTATTCGGCGATCCAAAGCTTTCACAGTGGTCAAAGGGGAGTTATACAAGCGAAGTATTTCAGGCGTCTTGCAAAGGTGCGTCACAGCCGAGGAAGGAAGAATAATCTTAAAGGATGTACACGAAGGAATATGTGGCCACCACGCAAGTAGTAGAGCTATTGCAGCCAAGGTTTTTCGGGCAGGATTCTATTGGTTGACAGCAATTGAGGATGCCAAGGAAATAGTACGAACCTGCGATGCGTGCCAAAGATTTGCCGCAAAACCTCACTCTCCGGCGGCAGAACTGATGCCAATACCATTGTCATGGCCCTTTGCCCAATGGGGACTTGATATGGTGGGCAAGTTGCACAAAGCTTCGCCAGGAGGATATGAGTACCTGCTGGTCGCTGTCGACAAATTCACCAAATGGGTAGAAGCGAAGCCAATAAATTCACCAGATGCAGCGTCGGCAATAAAGTTTGTGAAAGGCCTCGTTTTTCGGTTTGGAGTGCCTCATAGCATTGTTACAGATAACGGTTCAAACTTTACGTCCAAGGAATTCAAGGAGTACTGCGCAGAAGTAGGCATTAAACTGCACTTTGCGTCAGTTGGGCACCCGCAAACCAATGGCCAAGTCGAGAAAGCCAATGGAATCATCTGCAACGGCCTCAAAAAGCGCCTGCTAGGACCGCTTGAAAAAGCTCGACATACCTGGCCAGAGGAATTGCCAAGTGTTTTGTGGAGCATCCGAACAACACCAAATACGGCGACACAAGAAACTCCGTTTTTTCTCGTCCACGGAGCTGAAGCAGTATTACCAATCGAAATAGAGCATGATTCTCCAAGAGTAACTGAGTATGACGAAGAAACATCACAAAAAGCTCGGGAGGATGACATGGACGCACTCGATGAAGCTCGAGACGAAGTACTTTCACGAGTCACCAAATACCAGCAGGACCTCAAAAACTACCACAGTCGACGGTTAAGGCCAAGATCTTTCCAGGTCGGAGATTTGGTCTTACGGTTAAATCAAAAAAGTACTGAAAAGCTCGAATCACCATGGCTAGGCCCTTACGTCATCATGGAAGTCATCGACGGAGGAGCATACAGGATCAAGGACAAGAAGACGGGGCTCCCGAGAAAAACCCCTGGAACGTGGCGCAGCTCAGGCGGTTCTACGCCTAGAGTCGAAATATAGTCCTCCTTTGTAAAAATAAAATGTACTGAAACACCCGCGAGTTTTCAGACGCACTCTTTTCCTTTTCGGGGCACCGAGTGGGGCCGGAAAGGTTTTTAATGGGGCGGGCTCGCGGTGCTGCAATATAATAAAGATAGTGGAGATATACTTCTTATTCTTCAACATGCTCGGGGGCTCAACGCCTTCAAGTTACAAAATATATACAATATAGATAAATTCGACTTACCGAAATATTTCGCCTTGGTACAATAATACCTCGCCAAATAGAACATCGGAAGCTAACAACCATAAATATAGTATACTCGTCAAAATCTCATTGCTTTGGTCTGAAAACCTCGCAACAAAAATATAGAACTCCGACACCAAGACACTCGGGGGCTTGTAACCCACCGAGGGAAAAACAAATATATCTTCTTATGACAAGAGGAAAAAATCTTTGAGATAGCAAAACAGTATAAACTCCAGCCAAAGGCTCGGGGGCTCAGCGATCAAAAATAGAAATAATACAGAGTTGACAGCTTTACAATATAGATTACGTGTACAACTGCACAAAGATATATCAATGGTGGAGCTACAGCAAGAAAAGAAACAAAAATCCTCAATGAAAACCTAGCACATGGTCTATGGTTATACGCTCAGTAGAAGGACGAGTACTATGCTCAGCATAGCTTCCCTTCACGAAGAACTCAGCATCCATCCGAAGAAGCTCATCCATCATATCTTCGGCTATAGGAGTCACCAAATCATCAATCTTGCCCACATTTCTCTTCTTCTTCGACATTTTAGCCAGGCACGTGGGAACAATTTGGTCCATGGGCAATTTTGGATAGCAAATTTTTATCATCATCATGGCAAACCTTGCGCCAGCAGAGAGTTGAGCCCGCACAAAGCCATGGATTCGAGGAGCATCCCGAAATTTTTCCATTAAAGCTGGAAGAGTCTCTGGCATCTTGTTCCGAGGGAACATGGTGCCATAAACTAAAAATAAAGTCTTCGTATAGAAGTCAAGGAAGTCATGGACCTGAGCCGCGCGATCTTGGAACCTGACAATTTGGCGGGTGCGCTCAGGAGTACCCCAAAAGTTAGACCCATGTTGTGCAGCCAGTCTAAGCAAAACATTGGCTCGAGCTTCAACACGTTGGTCTTCGGCAGCAGTATCCAAAAATGAGCCTGGCACAGCAAACAAATTATCAAGGAAAGAAAAAACAACAAGAACAACATCCAACATGGTTATGAATAGGAAACATACCTGTCATGTCCAAGCTAGCGTCAGTCATCAGTTGAAGCATATAATTTTCGCGAGAAGAAGTTTCGGCAGCCTCAGCAACAGCAGCATCCTTGGCAGTCATGGCTTCTTTGGCTTGTTGCAGAGCAATTCTCTCTCTTTCAGATGCTTTCCGAGATTGCTCCATCATTGCCAGAGTTTGTTTTTTCATAGATTTAAGTTGTTGTCGAAGTTCTTGCAAATCTTGCGACAAATGTTTGCTTGAAGAGCCTTCGAGGGGGTTATCATCGACCAGCATTTTCTTCGAGAAGGAAGAAGCAGGCGAAGCATCGGCAGAGTAAGGATTGGTCGAGTAGTTATCAAATATTAACTGGAAAAGAAAATCCCAGGATCAATGGTGGGGCCAGGAGGAATTTCATTGATTTTCAGAAAATTTACATGGATGTTACAAAAGGAGTTCTCCAAAAGGACTACCAGGATAATTGTCGCCAAAACTAAAATGGCGACAATAGCAAAGAAACAGAGAAAGCAAAGAAAAGAAAAAGAAAAGGCATTCAACTAGACCTCCGGCTTTGATGAGCTAGGAGTTGCAGATGGCTTGATCCCGAGATAGGCCAGGATTTTCTTCATGTTGGGCTTGGCTGCCTTGATCAACGACCGCCATTTTGTTTGCTCTATCTGCTCGGTGTCGCCAACCTTCATCCAACCAACAGCTTTGTTGATTGTCGCCGACCAAGGCAACAAGGTTTCTCGACAGCAATCTTCATGTTCTCCTGGCGCATCTTCAGTCCAAGATCCTCCGGTGGATTGAAGTCCTTGGCAAGGGCAAGGAAAGTCTTGGGCTCCTCTTTCTTCGGGAAGAAGTAGGGGAACAGCTTCGATAATCCTGCGTCAGCATTCACCATGCCTTCGCGAACTTCGGTTCCATGAAACTCCAGATAAGAGAGTGCGTCAAGGAGAGGATCATTGGCGGGATTCTCAAGATCAAACTCTTGGTTTGTTTGACCTGCCATAGAAAATATATGTTGGTCGACAGCAAGTAAAAAAAAGCAAGCCCTAAGAAAAATAGAGGGGATCGACAAAATTACTGAGGAAGCGCCGATTCTGCGTGTTCAAGTGCTTGATGATTCCCTTTTCACGAGTAGCCTGTGCGGCCTTATGCTCGTTCAAAGCAGTTTCGGCATCATCAAGTCTCTTTTGCAATTCTTCGACACCAGCAGCCTTGGCCTTGGCCTCATCAGCCTCTGCTTTGGTTTGGCTAGCGTCAAGTTCAGCCTTCTTGCGAGCCGTTTCACTTTGCTCCAGTTTCTGAGCAAGAGTGTCGACAAGCTTGTTGGTTTCTGCAAGTTTTTCTGTCAAAATAGAAAAGAATCGTCAAAATTGCGACAAAACAGGAGGAGGAAATTATAAACAGGGGTCATCAAAAGAGTTATTACCTTCAGCCTTGCTGGCATATTCACGGTACCCAATGAATTGGGCACCTATATGAACAAGCTCTTTGATCATGGGCTGTCGAAGAAGAACAAAGAAAGAAAACATCGGTATGGGAAAAATATGAAGGCATAAAGAAGCAAATAGAGGAAATATAGATACTGGCAAGAAAATTAAAAACTTACATCATCCAAGAGAGGATTAGAGGAGCTACCCAACTGGGGGGTAGGCTCCACGATCGTTTCCACCCTTGTCCTTTTGGTGAAGGGACAAGAGGGCTTGAAGGAGGAGTGGTGGCGACAACATTTTGTTGAGGAGGCGAGGATTCTTCTCCCTCAACTGGCATCTCCGAAACAATTAAAGTATGTGACGTGCTCGTTCGAGCAGCCACATCAAGAGTTGGTACTTCTTCTTCATCATCACTATGATTAAAAATCGACAGCATAAAAAGCAAGATAAGACAAAAATCTTCGAGTACAGAAGTAAGGGGAAATAAAAGGGACTTACGAGCTGACGAGGGATTCAAGATATGGATCATAAGTTGCCTTCTGACGTGAAGGATCAACTTCTTCGGCTTTGGAGGTGCCGGAATCTTCGACATCATTCCTCTTCCTTTTGTTCCTTGGAGAAACAGCAGGAGGAGGAGATAGCGCCGAGGCAGTGCCTTCGGAGGCAGCCTCCTTTTCAGAAGATCCTGCAGATTTTAGAGAATCCACGGGTTCATTCACAAAAGAGGGGGCCTCTTGGTTGTCATCAGTGACAATGGCCCTTTCCTCGACTTCTCCACCTTCAGGAATAGGAGGAAGCGAGACAAGATTTGGATGGTTCTCTACAAAAAAAAAACAGGGGAAGATATCAGAAAAGGAGTTACAAAAAAGATAGCAAAGCAATAACAAATTAATCGACAAAGGTTACCTTGGGAAGTGGATTGGCGGCGCTGAATGGTTTTACACGGCAAGAAGAAGGGACAGGATCTTTTTTGCTGAGAGATGAGATTTTTCGGACAAGCTTTTCTAAGTCCTTGACCTCCAAATCCGCTGACAACCGATCTACGTCCTTATCGCCAGCGTATTTCCAGAGAGGGTATTTGCGAGCCTGAAGCGGCTGCACTCTAGTCCTAAGAAAATATGCCGTGATTTGGATACCCGACAACTCTTTGCCGCGAGTATTTTGCAACTCATGGATGCGAGTCATCAAGGCTTCTGTCGACGTCTTTTCTTCTTCGGTAGCCTCTGCGTCCCAGGAGCGGCGGCGAAGGATTTTTTCGGCGCCATCAAAAGGAGGGATGTTGTCTTCAGCACATCCATGGTTCTCCTCCTGAATGTACAACCATTTCTTGCGCCACCCTTGAACTGAGTCAGGGAGTTTGACGTCGAAGTAATCAACGGTGGGACGAACGGAATTACAACGCCACCTATATTATAGGCGACATTGGGCGAGCCATTGCGGCGACAAAAGAAAATGCGCTTCCATAGCGCCCAGTTAGGCTGGACGCCAAGGAAGGCCTCGCAAAGGGTGATGAAAATGGAAATATGGAGGATTGAATTGGGCGTGAGATGGTGGAGTTGCAGACCGTAAATAAAAAGCAGTCCGCGGAGAAAAGGATGAATGGGGGCGGAAAGACCGCGGATGAGGTGGTCAATAAAACTTACCCGATACCCCATTGGAGGGTTTGGGTAGCTTTCTTCACTGGGGAAGCTCAGCGCTTTGGGCTTCTTGCTGATCCCCAGCTTCTTCAGCATATTGATGTCTTGGGTGGAAATCTTCGACCTTTCCCACTCCGCCGTTCCCAGATCCACGGCGGCCATTGAGGATTCCGGTGTGTTGTGCCTGGTCAACCGACGCGGTGGCATCAACAATGGTGCAGGGTTTGCAGCTTGGAGACGAGGAGCTCAGGAGGCTGTGGGTCGCAGGAGGAAATTTTGCAGAGGTGAGTAGGAGGACGGCGTGAGCGGAAGTGCTCGAGGAGGAAGAAGGAGTGCTTATATAGAGGTGCGGCGAAGCGGCGGACCGTTAGATGGGAAAAGTGTGCGGCATATGATACCCACGTGGAACCAAGGGTAAAAAAGTATTTTCACATTGGAGAAGTTACGGTGCGTGCGCCAGAAAAAGCGGAGGACGTGTGTCCCCACTCGCACGACGTGTCAAGATAGTGGATCAATTGGGCCCGCAAGGCAGCGGGAGAAGATTTCCCGCGATTTTTGACAAGCAATCGTGGCTATCGTCAGCAATAACGTCACCGTGGCAGAAGGAAAAATTCGACTCAACAGCTACATAAAAGGCGACATGGAAAAATAATGTTGAGCCTTTGATCAAATACAAGTTTTTGATCAAATGCTCGGGGGCTACTTTGGGAAAAAAGAAAAAGATCCAGAAAGACAAAATAGAAATGGCGTGAGCCTATGATCAAATACAAATATTTGTTCATAGCCTCGGGGGCTACTCCCATCGGGAGCGCTGTTCGCGCACCCGAGAAATTATAAAACTTCGGAAGATAAAAAGAAAATATAGCGGCATAGGGCGTGGAGCCTACAACCAAGTACAAGTCCTTGGTTGTAGCCTCGGGGGCTACTCCCATCGGGAACGCTGCTCGCGTGCTGATACGTCCAAAACGTATCTACTTTCCCGAACACTTTTGCTATTGTTTTGCATCTAATTTGTGTATTTTGGATGCAACTAACACGGACTAACGCTGTTTTCAGCAGAACTGTTCTGGTGTCTCGTTTTTGTGCAGAAATCCAACTTTCGGGAAAATCCTCGGAATTTATGCAGAAGGCCCTATTTTCCCAGAAAACTGACGGAGCCAGAAGGACAACTCAGGTGGAGGCCCGAGGGCCCCACACCATAGGGCGGCGTGGCCCAGGGGGGGCCCGCGCGGCCATGTGGTGTGGCCCCCTCGGCCGGCCTCCGACGCCCTCCTTCGGACTATTTATCGGCCTCGACCTAAAAACGCACGGGGAGAAGTCGAAGTTGCCAGAAACCCTCCAGAACGCCGCCACATCGCGAAACTCCATCGCGGGAGCCAGAAGTCTCCGTTCTGGCACTCCGCCGGGACGGGGAATTGGAGGAGATCATCACCGCCATCACCGCCAACGCCTCTACATCAACCAGCCATGTTTCCCCCATCCATGTGTGAGTAATTCCCCCGCTGTAGGCCGAAGGGGATGGTAGGGATTGGATGAGATTGGTCATGTAATAGCATAAGATTGTTAGGGCATAGTGCCTAGTGTCCGTAATTGGTACTTTGATGATATTGTTGCAACTTGTTATGCTTAATGCTTGTCACTAGGGCCCGAGTGCCATGATCTCAGATCTGAACATGTTATTGTTTCATCATGATATTCATTGTTTATTGATCTTACCTGCAAGTTGTATACACATGTCACTGTCCGGAACCGATGGCCCCGAAGTGACAGAAATCGGGACAACCGGAGGGAATGGTAGTGATGTGAGGATCACATGTGTTCACGGAGTGTTAATGCTTTGCTCCGGTACTCTATTAAAAGGAGTACCTTAATATCCAGTAGTTTCCCTTGAGGCCCGGCTGCCACCGGCTGGTAGGACAAAAGATGTTGTGCAAGTTTCTCATTGCGAGCACGCACGACTATATATGGAACACATGCCTATTGATTGCTTTGTACTTGGACACCGTTTTATTATTATCTGCAAATGCCCTGCTATGATTGTTACATGAGTTTCTCTCATCCATGCAACGCCCGTCATCCGTCCCCGTGCCTACAGTATTTTAATCCTGCTGTTTACTAAAATCACTACTGCTGTCTTTGTTACTCTGCTGCTGTTATTTCACTACTGCTACTGCTATAAAATTGTTACTACTGATAAACTCTTGCGAAGAAATCTGTTTCCAGGTGCAGCTGAATTGACAACTCCGCTGTTAAGGCTTCCAAGTGTTCTTTGTCTCCCCTTGTGTCGAATCAATAAATTGGGTTTTACTTCCCTCGAAGACTGTTGCGATCCCCTATACTTGTGGGTCATCAAGACTATTTTCCTCGGCGCCGTTGTCGGGGAGCATAGCTTTATTTGGAAGTTCACTTGGATTAATATTGTTCGCTGCAAATTCTCCATAAAGGGTAAACCTCGCGATACTAAGGTCGCCATATTACCATCCACTACAAGAAAAGGTACAATTCTGAATACCTCCGCTACACTTGATTCACCATCTGTGATTGATAAACTTGTTTCACCGCCACATGCTTCACATGCGGGTACTTCTGCTGAATCTGAAAACTCTCATGATATTGATAATGTTTCTGCTGTGCTTGATGATAGTGGTTCTTTGGGATCCTTTCTAGATGCTACAATTGCTAGGTCTAGACAAATTGAAAATACTGAAACTCCTAATGCTACTACACCTGTTAATTCACCTGAACTTGATTATTTTAGTGATGATCCTGATGAAGATTATGTGGAGCTTAATGATGATTTTATTGAAAAATGCAATGCTACTACTGATGCAAGAAAAATTAAAAAGTTGCTTGCAGAACATGCTGTTAGATATAAACTGTCTCCTGATCCTAAGTTTGCCACATCTCCCATAAACATTAAGGATAAAGATTATGATTTTTCTCTTGATCTATCTCATATAGCTATTGTTGAGAAAACACCCTTTTGTGGTACTGAAAAAGAGAGTGCTGTTGAACACATGATTGAGTTATCTACTCTAAGTAGCTTGTTTTCTGATGATGTCAAGATGCGTACTTACTTTGTTGCTAAAATCTTTCCATTCTCATTAAAGGATGACGCTAAAACTTGGTATAATAGTTTGCCACCTAATTCTATTAAAAGTCCAAAAGAATTGCTTGATGTTTTCTTCCGTAAATACTTTCCTGCTAGTGCTCAACATATTGCTTTGCAGAGAATTTATAATTTTAACCAGGAAGATGGAGAGAAATTGCCTGAGGCTTGGGCGAGATTTTGCTCTCTTATTAGAGCTCGGCCTGATCATGATTTGGAAAAGCATGATTTACTTGATATATTTTATAGTGGACTAACCATTGAGTCTAGGGCATACTTGGATAGTTGTGCTGGTTGTGTTATCAGGAAAAGAACTCCAGACGACGCTGAAGAATTATTGGCTAAAATAGGCCGGAATCATGATGATTGGACTACACCTGAACCAACTCCAACGCCAATATTGAAGAAGAGGGGTTTAATTAAATTGAATGATGAAGATATGAGGGAAGCCAAGAAGTCTCTCAAGGAGAAAGGTATTAAACCTGAAGATGTGAAGAATCTTCCTCCCATAGAAGATATATGTGAGATAATTCCCCCTTCATCCATGATTGAGGTAAACTCCCTTCAACGCTTTACTAGGGAAGATATTCCGTATTCGAAACCTCCTGCACAATGCTTAGATGAGTTTGATAATTATATTGTTAAGCAAGAAAATTTTAATATGAGAGTAGAGAATCATTTAATGGAAAATTCTCGAGCTATTAGTGAATTGCATGATATTGTAGAGAGAACCTCCAATGATGTTAAGATGCTTGTTAAACATTTTCATATGGTTCAAACTCAAATAGATCAACTCACTAAAGTGCAAAATGACTTGTTAGGGAATAATTCTAAAGAGAAACATGCTTATGAAGTAACAACTAGAGGTGGTGTCTCTACCCAGGATCCTCTATATCCTGAAGGGCATCCCAAAAGAATTGAACAAGATTCTCAACGCATTGAACCTAGTGCTCCTTCTAAGAAGAAAAAGAAGAAGAAACATAAAAATGTTGTAGAATCCTCTGAACTTGCTAATGATCCTAATAGTATTTCTATTTCTGATGCTGAAACTGAAAGTGGTAATGAACATGATGAAGATAATGATAAGAATGATGCTCCTGATAAAGAAGAGGTTGAAGAAGAACCTGAAAAGCATGCTAAAAATAAAAAGTACACCAAAGAAGATTTTATTGCTGAGAAACATGGTAATGAAAGAGAACCTTGGGTGCAAAAGCAAATGCCTTTTCCTGCTAAGAAACTAAAATCAAAGGAAGAAGAACACTATAATAAATTTTGCGATTGGATGAAACCTTTATTCTTGCAAATCCCTTTGACTGATGCTATTAAATTGCCTCCTTATTCAAAGTATATGAAAGATATTGTTACTAACAAAAGGAAAATCCCCAATGAGGAAATTTCCACTATGCTTGCTAATTACTCTTTCAATGGCAAAGTTCCAAAGAAGTTGGGCGATCCAGGTATACCTACTATTCCTTGTTCTATTAAGAATAATTATGTTAAAACTGCTCTATGTGACTTGGGAGCCGGTGTTAGTGTTATGCCTTTTTCTCTTTATAAGAGACTTTATTTAGATAAGTTGATACCTACTGATATATCTTTGCAAATGGCTGATAAATCTACTGCTATTCCTGTTGGTATATGTGAGGATGTTCCTGTTCAAGTTACTACTAACTGCTTGATATTAACTGATTTTGTTGTGTTGGAAATGCCTGAAGATGATAATATGTCTATTATTCTTGGGAGACCTTTTCTTAACACCGCAGGGGCTGTTATTGATTGCAATAAAGGAAAGGTTACTTTCAATGTTGATGACAGGGAGCATACCGTTTATTTCCCCAAGAAGATTGATAAAGTATGTGGAGTCAATACTATTTTTAATGTGAGAACTATCAAAGTGGGAACTATTGATTGTCCAATATATGAGCCTAAGGAAGAATATCAAACTCTCGTGATTGGATCCATATCAATACAATTCAAGGTAACATGATTTATTTGAGGTTTATTTCTTCTTATGCTATGTAAAATTTATTTGGTGGCAAGACTTGATCAACCTTGTTAACGAATACTTTTTATATGCATAGAGGAGGTAAACAACATCTCTTTCTTCCTCCACTTGCTCTAGTTGCTGTAGCAATTTTAATTTGCAAAGTTCCTTAGTTAATTGGAGATTTCAAAAATTTTCCTGGCCAGTAATAATAAATTAAATACCCAGAAATGTGCATTTTTCAAAGTTTTCAAAAATTCACAAAAATTATACCGTTGGTCCTATTTCTCGACGAGGCACCTGGGAGCACCAGGGGATGACCTGTGGGGCACCAGAGGGTGCCACACCACAGGCCGGCGCGGCCAAGGAGGGGGGCGCGCCACCCTGTGGTGTGGGCCCCTCCTTGCCCCACTACTTCATCTCTTTCTCCCAGCATCTTCTCTCTCCCGAAAAAACTCGCACCAGGTTCCTCCCACTCGCGTTTTTGCTCAAGAGCTCCAGATTTCTCGATCTCTTTGCTCAGCCCAGATTTCTTGCTGAAATTTGGCACATTTGCTACTTGGTATGTGACTCCTCCGCCTATCCAAGTAGAATTTTGTTTGGTTGAGTATATCTTGAATATTTTGCTGCTGTAGGTAACATGTTTAGTGAGCTTGCATGCTTGTTCTAAGTTGTATAAACTAGTTTTGATGCATGATTAGTACTCTAGCAAGTTCCTATGGTAGTTTCCCTCAATTATATGTCACCAAATCAAATTTTATATCACTTGTTGAAAATTTCAGAGAAGAGATGAAGAAGTTCAACTTTGGAGAGTTGTTCAAGAAAGGAACAACCAGCACTAGGAGGCCTTCTAGGGCCGCCACCCGGCTTAGGCGATCGTACAACGAGGATATCATCGCGCCTAGCTTCGCGCCCGAAGAGGACAACGGGGCTCCTAATGCTTCGTCTTTTCCATGCTATGATTTTCTGAGGAATGCAGGGATATTGGAGGATTTCTTCACCCTTGTCAACAGGGCGGGCCTAACCACCTATGTGGGAGATGAAAGGGAGCAATACTACATGCTCACCAAAATCTTCGTCGAGAGCTTCAAGTTCCACAACAAGCAATATGAGCCGACAGTTGCATTCAAGATCTATGGTAATCCTGTTACTATGGGATTGGAAGATTTTTGTCGTGCATTGGATATTGCCCCTGTAGGTACAGCAAGTAGGATTGATGACAACCCCCGGGACTTGTTGGAGCTCTATCGAGGGATTACCGATGATGATTGTCGCACCATTCAGCGTGGCAAGATAAGGAACATTCAACTCCCCGCCATTAAGTATTTTGCATATTACATTGCTACTAGCATTCTTGGTAGGGAGAACACTAGCAATATTTCTAGTTACCATCTTGCTTTCTTGAATATTGCACTTACTGGTCGGACATCTTATCACCTTGGTTCTCTTATTGCTCGCCGCCTGTCTAATAGAGGGCCTATTTTTGGAGGAACTATTGCACTGCGCGTTTTAACATATCTAAGGCTTCCTCTTGATCCTAACGATGTGCCATTGGCCCCTAGGAAACTTGATATTGCTGCTATGAAGAGTCATCATTTTGTTACCGCTGATTCTACTGTAGATAATATGGTCTATAGAATGTTGTTTTCTGACGGGGATGAGAAGGAAATACCTCTTCCCCAACCAGGTTTCTTCAGTATTGACAGGCAATCATGGTCGTGCACTAAGGAGGAGGTGGATGAACATATGAAGATACAAGACTTCCACCAGCAGCATGACTCCGAGGATGCCGAGCCCTCCTATGATTACACCGTCACGTATCCGGGTGCCTCTTCTAGCACATACCCGGAAGATGATCCATCTTCGTCGTACTACGGAGATACTACCTCATGGGATCGATGGGATTGAACTCCACTTAGGCCAAAAGCCTAAGCTTGGGGGGAGGTATACCGGCATCACTCATTCTTTGCCTATTATGATTGCTGGATACTTGTACATATTTGTTTTGTTCGTTTGAGTGGTTTTCTAATGAGAGGAAGATGATATTTGGGGAAGTGCTGCCTGAAAACAGATTCTGGACTGTTACTAGAAAAATTCGTGCGCACAGACAGAGCGTTATTTTGAGCTGCCAATTTTTGTGCAGGTTCCCCAGGTTGTTATCTAACTTTCATTAGTTGAACACTTTTCGAGCTGAGCAACGTAAGATTTTTGTAAAAATCGATTTATGTACTGCTGTTAGGTTTTGGCAGATTTCTGCCATCTCGCTTTTCTGTATTTCTTCTAGTTTGCTATTTCTTGTTTTTGTTTTGTTTCCTTCCCAAAACACAAAAAGACCAAAAATATTTCTGTTGTTTCTCTTCACCATTTGTTTGCTTTGGTTTCTTGCATTTGTTTCGCTTTATTTGCTGTTGCTAGTTTGCTATAAGAAAACCCAAAAAGATTTTGCTTTGTTTGTTTGTTTCCTCTTGTTCTTGTTCTCAAATTAGAAAACACCAAAAATATTTGCTGTTCTTCTTTGGTTTTGTAAAGTTCTTTATGAGTTCAATGGTCTTCGGTGGCTGGAGCGTGGTTTTCATTTCATATTATCCAAGCTACACAAGTGAAAAGGCAATAATGACGATCTACGACAATCTGATTGTGGTGAGAGGCTGGTATGAACTCTATTTGTTTTCATTTTTGTACATATACTCATCCATGTGAGCATGCTTAGTTGGTTCATGTGAAGTATATGTTATTTGAGAAAGTCTAGTAGTTCATGATCTCTCATGTTTAGCTCCAATTTATTAATATGAGTAGCATGTCATGGATGTTTGCTTGCATTGTTTTATTCATAAGTAAGTATGGCATTGTGGTATCCTCCTCTGAATAATTCATTTATATCGACTTGGCACATGCTCACGCATGCATATGACTGAACAAAAAGTCAATTAAGCCTCGATGATCTATATTGCTTCAGAGTTCTTGTATCACTTTTATGCCTCCGGTAATTTATTTTGCCGCAAGCATGATTATGACAAGCATCGCTCTCTTGATTTGTCGCTCCCTAGTCTATTGCTAGCCTTCACTTGTACTGAGCGGGAACGCTGCTCGTGCTTCCAAACACCTGAAAACCAAGTTGTTCCAAAGTGTCCACCATAAATACCTATGCATGGCATTTCAAACCATTCCAAGTAAATTCTCATGCGCTACCTTTAAAACCTTCAAAATGCTTCTCAATTTGTGTTTATGTTTCATAGCTCATGAGGAAGTATGTGGTGTTTAGCTTTCAACCTTGTCATTTACTTTTGACGGACTCTCATATGGACTAGTGGCACATCCGCTTATCCAATAATTTTGCAAAAAGAGCTGGCAATGGGATTCCCAGTCCCGAATTAATTAACTTAAATAGACACTCCTCCATGGTTTGTGATTGTTGGACGGCACCCGAAGGATTCGGTTAGCCATGGCTTGTGTAAGCAAAGGTTGGGGGAGTGTCATCATCATAATAAAACTAAAATAAAAAGGCACTCCTTCATGGTATGAGATTGTTGGCAGGCACCCGAGGATTCGGTTAGCCATGGTTTGTGTAAGAAAGGTTGGAAGGAGTGCTACATAAATATGCAAATAATTCATGGGAGCCGCTCTTGAGAATCCGGTTGGCGAGGTAGTTAGTGTACCCATTACCATTCGTTGACAACAACAAACACCTCTCAAAATGATTTTACTCCTGATTTCAAAAATGAAAAGCTCTAGCGCATGTTAATCCCTGCTTCCCTCTGCAAAGGGTCAATCTTTTACTTTTATGTTGTGTCTCCATTATTTCTTTGAGCACTATCTTGAGAGCACAACTGTCATTCTTAGTATAATATGCTTGTCTCAAAATATGATTGATTGCGGTATAACTTTGATGCTTTTATCTTTGACAATCACTACTTCTAGTCTTTTTATGAACTCCAGAGGTGCCCGGGCATTTATGTTTTGCCAATCAAATACAGGCAAGCGAGATACCACTTTATCATGCTCTCTTATGAACATTGCAATCCTGCTTATATACATGATTCATGATGCTTATTATTAATTGTTGGTACCTCTCCATGATTGACATAGCTGTTAGATGATCTTATTTGCATGTACCTCATTATGAACTGCTTAAGTATTAGCCATAGCATGAGAATATATACATCATATGAGCAAATGTGTTCGTGAAAGTTCTTTAATCGCTCAGTTGTTAACTGAATTGCTTGAGGACAAGCAATAAGCTAAGCTTGGGGGGAGTTGATACGTCCAAAACGTATCTACTTTCCCGAACACTTTTGCTATTGTTTTGCCTCTAATTTGTGTATTTTGGATGCAACTAACACGGACTAACGCTGTTTTCAGCAGAACTGTTCTGGTGTCTCGTTTTTGTGCAGAAATCCAACTTTCGGGAAAATCCTCAGAATTTATGCAGAAGGCCCTATTTTCCCAGAAAACTGACGGAGCCAGAAGGACAACTCAGGTGGAGGCCCGAGGGCCCCACACCATCGGGCGGCGCGGCCTAGGGGGGGCCCGCGCGGCCATGTGGTGTGGCCCCCTCGGCCGGCTTCCGACGCCCTCCTTCAGACTATTTATCGGCCTCGACCTAAAAACGCACGGGGAGAAGTCGAAGTCGCCAGAAACCCTCCAGAACGCCGCCACATCGCGAAACTCCGTCGCGGGAGCCAGAAGTCTCCGTTCTGGCACTCCGCCGGGACGGGGAATTGGAGGAGATCATCACCGCCATCACCGCCAACGCCTCTACATCAACCAGCCATGTTTCCCCCATCCATGTGTGAGTAATTCCCCCGCTGTAGGCCGAAGGGGATGGTAGGGATTGGATGATATTGGTCATGTAATAGCATAAGATTGTTAGGGCATAGTGCCTAGTGTCCGTAATTGGTACTTTGATGATATTGTTGCAACTTGTTATGCTTAATGCTTGTCACTAGGGCCCGAGTGCCATGATCTCAGATCTGAACATGTTATTGTTTCATCATGATATTCATTGTTTATTGATCTTACCTGCAAGTTGTATACACATGTCACTGTCCGGAACCGATGGCCCCGAAGTGACAGAAATCGGGACAACCGGAGGGAATGGTAGTGATGTGAGGATCACATGTGTTCACGGAGTGTTAATGCTTTGCTCCGGTACTCTATTAAAAGGAGTACCTTAATATCCAGTAGTTTCCCTTGAGGCCCGGCTGCCACCGGCTGGTAGGACAAAAGATGTTGTGCAAGTTTCTCATTGCGAGCACGCACGACTATATATGGAACACATGCCTATTGATTGCTTTGTACTTGGACACCGTTTTATTATTATCTGCAAATGCCCTGCTATGATTGTTACATGAGTTTCTCTCATCCATGCAACGCCCGTCATCCGTCCCCGTGCCTACAGTATTTTAATCCTGCTGTTTACTAAAATCACTACTGCTGTCTTTGTTACTCTGCTCGTTATTTCACTATCATCGCTATAAAATTGTTACTACTGATAAACTCTTGCGAAGAAATCTGTTTCCAGGTGCAGCTGAATTGACAACTCCGCTGTTAAGGCTTCCAAGTGTTCTTTGTCTCCCCTTGTGTCGAATCAATAAATTGGGTTTTACTTCCCTCGAAGACTGTTGCGATCCCCTATACTTGTGGGTCATCACGTGCCCGATGAAATCATAAAAAAAAGGAGAAGAGAAAGAAAGAAAGAGAAAAAGAAAGATAGCAGAGCAAAAGAGTATATTTCGAGTTATAAATAAATCTGCATATACTCCCATCGGGAGAGCAATATAAGTCATCTTTGACTCGATAAAATGTGCCATTCCAACAGCCGAATAAGCACTCGACAATATATTCTCAGAACGCCAAAGTTGTGATCAATTTCTGAATGCCGCAAATTTGCGAAGGTAAGACCCCAGATCCGTTCTGTGAGGCGTGGCATCGCCGAAGACTGCGTCACATTTTTATCCGTATCAACAGATACGAAGAAAAATCCTAACGGACGCGTTAGGTACCCGATAAATTTTACTGGGACTCGACAGAATGGTAAGACCTTAAGCGGCACCTGTCGAAGTTTACACCAGTATCCCGAGATCATGTCCAGGGACGTGATCTTGAAGTAGGTTTTTGTGGATTGCCACTAGAGCAGTTAACTAGTACCTGATCCATCAGATGAACTAGCCCCAACTACCATTATCCCTGTACAATATAGAAATTTATGCGAAGAAATATAGAAAAGTTAAAGTTGTCGAATAAAAATAAACAGTGGAGATTTTCCCTGACTCTGCGATTCAAGCAAAATCTCGGGGGCTACTGACATAGGCATCCCAAATGGGCCTGCCGAAGATAGTACCCGGGGTTTACTGAAGGCCCACTACCCGAAGAATAACAAGATTCGGAAGCCCAAGATATTATTAAGGAAAGCTAGAGTTGTAATAGGAAGTGTTATTTGTAATCTTGCGGGATGAGTTAGAAACCTTCCCGGACTCTGTAACTTGTACAACACGAATCCCTCGGCTCCACCTCCTATATAAGGGGGAGTCGAGGGATGGAGAATCATCGAATCATTCTTCTCAAACCCTAGTTTCATAATCGTCGAGTACTTTTCGACTGAAACCTTCGAGATCTACTTGCCCTCTACTTCCAACTAAACCCTAGTCTACAACCCGTAGGCATTGACAAGTTAATACCTTGTCAGCCGGCCCCTTCCCCTTGGCCCTCATTATATAGGTGGAAGCCCCAAGTGTTGGACTACAAGTCTCCGAATAAGACCCGAACCCAAAACCTTCCATGTGATAGGGAAACCTACCCAAGGTGGGAATCCCACTTGGGGTGGGATTCCCCCCTTCCATGGGGGGGTGGCCGGCCCCCTTAGGGGAGTCCACTTGGGACTCCTCCCCCTCTAGGGTTGGCCGGCCATGGAGGTGGAGTCCCTTTGGGACTCCGCCTTCCAAAGTGGTTTCTTTCGGACTTTTCTAGAACCTTCTAGAACCTTCCATAAAACCTTCTGGATCATTTTAAATCTTATAAAATGACTTCCTATATATGAATCTTATTCTCCGGACCATTCCAGAACTCCTCGTGATGTCCGGGATCTCATCTGGGACTCCGAACAAATATTCGAACTCCATTCCATATTCAAGTTCTACCATTTCAACATCCAACTTTAAGTGTGTCACCCTACGGTTCGCGAACTATGCGGACATGGTTGAGTACTCACTCCGACCAATAACCAATAGCGGGATCTGGAGATCCATAATGGCTCCCACATATTCAACGATGACTTTAGTGATCGAATGAACCATTCACATACGATACCAATTCCCTTTGTCACACGATATTTTACTTGTCCGAGGTTTGATCATCGGTATCACTCTATACCTTGTTCAACCTCGTCTCCTGACAAGTACTCTTTACTCGTACCGTGGTATGTGGTCTCTTATGAACTTATTCATATGCTTGCAAGACACTAGATGACATTCCACCGAGAGGGCCCAGAGTATATCTATCCGTCATCGGGATGGACAAATCCCACTGTTGATCCATATGCCTCAACTCATACTTTCCGGATACTTAATCCCACCTTTATAACCACCCATTTACGCAGTGGCGTTTGATGTAATCAAAGTACCTTTCCGGTATAAGTGATTTACATGATCTCATGGTCATAAGGACTAGGTAACTATGTATCGAAAGCTTATAGCAAATAACTTAATGACGTGATCTTATGCTACGCTTAATTGGGTGTGTCCATTACATCATTCATACAATGATATAACCTTGTTATTAATAACATCCAATGTTCATGATTATGAAACTAATCATCCATTAATCAACAAGCTAGTTAAGAGGCATACTAGGGACTCTTTGTTGTTTACATATCACACATGTATCAATGTTTCGGTTAATACAATTATAGCATGGTATATAAACATTTATCATAAACATAAAGATATATATAATAACCACTTTATTATTGCCTCTAGGGCATATCTCCTTGATCTCCCACTTGCACTAGAGTCAATAATCTAGATTACATTGTAAGGTACCTAACACCCATGGCATTCTGGTGTTGGTCATGCTTTGCCCTAGGGAGAGCTTTAGTCAACGGATCTGCTACATTCAGATCAGTGTGTACTTTGCAAATCTTTACTTCTCCATCTTCGATGTACTCGCGAATCGAGTGGTAACGCAGCTTGATATGCTTCAGGCTCTTGTGTGACCTTGGTTCTTGTGCATTGGCGATGGCACCCATGTTGTCACAGTATATGACTAGTGGGTCCAATGCACTAGGAACCACACCGAGCTCTACAATGAACCTCTTCATCCATACCGCTTCTGATGAAGCCTCACGAAGCCGCTATGTACTCCGATTCTGTTGAAGACTTCACCACCGTGCACTTTGCTTCAAGCTTGCCCACCATCGCAGCACCATTCAATATAAACACGTACCTGCATTGTGACTTAGAGTCATCGGGATCGGTGTTCCAACTTGCATCGGTGTAACCACTTACAACGAGCTCTTGGTCACCTCCATAACAAAGAAACATATCCTTAGTTCTTTTCAAGTACTTCAGGATATTCTTGACCGCTGTCCAGTGTTCCATTCCTGGATCACTTTGATATCTGCTAGTCAAACTAACAACATGTGCTATATCCGGTCTAGTACATAGCATGGCATAGATGATAGATCCTTCTGCCGAGGCATAGGGGATATTACTCATCCTTTCTCTTTCTTCTGCCGTAGCCGGTCCTTGAGTCTTACTCAAAACCTTGCCTGGTAACATAGGTAAGAACCCTTTCTTGCTTTCGTCCATTCTAAACTTCTTTAGAATCTTGTCCAGGTATGTACTCTGTGATAGCCCTATTAGGCATCTTGATCTATCTCTATAAATCTTGATGCCTAATATATACGATGCTTCACCAAGGTCTTTCATTGAAAAACTATTATTCAAATAACCTTTTACACTGCTTAATAGTTCTATATCATTCCCAATCAATAATATGTCATCTACATATAATATCAGGAATGCTACAGAGCTCCCACTCACTTTCTTGTAAATACAGGCCTCTCCATGACACTGTATAAACCCGAAGTCTTTGATCACCTTATCAAAGCGTCGGTTCCAACTTCTTGATGCTTGCTTCAGTCCATAGATTGAACGCTGAAGTTTACATACTTTGTCAGCATTTTTAGGATCGACAAAACCTTTGGGTTGTACCATATACAACTCTTCCTCAATGTCTCCATTAAGGAACGCCGTTTTGACATCCATCTGCCAAATCTCATAATCGAAAAATGCAGCTATTGCTAACAAAATCCTCACAGATTTTAGCTTCGCTACAGGTGAGAAAGTCTCATCGTAGTCAACTCCTTGAATTTGTCGGAAACCCTTTGCGACAAGTCGAGCTTTATAGACAGTAATATTACCATCAGCATCTGTTTTTCTCTTGAAGATCCATTTATTTTCGACAGCCTTGCGGCTATCAGGTAAGTCTACCAAAGTCCACACTTTGTTATCATACATGGATCCCATTTCGGATTTCATGGCTTCTTGCCATTTGTTGGAATCTGGGCTCATCATCGCTTCTTCATACGTCGCAGGGTCCTCATCATTGTTATCCACAATCATGACATTTAGACAAGGATCATAACAATCAGAGTGGCACGTTCCCTTGTCGATCTGCGAGGTTCCTAGTTTCCTCGTTCGAAGGTTCATGATCATTATCATTCGCTTCCTCAGAGGCCGGTGTAGGCGGGACAGGTACAACTTCGATGTGCTACTCGATCAACGAGTATAGATTCATCAATCTCATCGAGTTCTACTTTTCTTCCAGTCACTTCTTTAGTGAGAAATTCTTTCTCAAGAAAGGTTCCGTTCTTAGCAACAAAGATTTTGCCTTCGGATCTGTGATAGAAAGTGCACCCTATAGTTTCCTTAGGGTATCCTATGAAGACGCATTTCTCCGCTTTGGGTTCTAGCTTGTCCGGTTGTAACTTCTTTACATAGGCTTCGCAACCCCAAACTTTAAGGAACGACAGCTTAGGTTTCTTATTAAACCATAATTCATACGGTGTCGTTTCTACAGATTTTGATGGTGCTCTATTTAAAGTGAATGCGGCTGTCTCTAATGCATAACTCCAAAATGATAACGGCAAATCAGTAAGAGACATCATAGAACGAACCATATCTAAGAGAGTTCGATTACGATGTTCGGACACACCGTTTCGTTGTGGTGTTCCCGGCGGTGTCAATTGTGAAAGTATTCCGCATTTCTTTAAATGCATGCCAAACTCATAACTCAGATATTCACCTCCACGATCAGATCGTAGAAATTTAATCTTCTTGTTACGTTGATTTTCTACTTCACTTTGGAATTCCTTAAACTTCTCGAAAGTTTCGGATTTATGTTTCATGAAATAGATATACCCATATCTACTCAGATCATCTGTGAAGGTTAGAACATAACGATAACCACCGCGCGATGCTACACTCATTGGTCCGCACACATCGGTATGTATGATTTCCAATAAGTCAGTAGCTCGCTCCATCATACCAGAAAATGGAGTCTTAGTCATTTTTCCCATTAGACATGCTTCGCATCTATCAAGTGACTCAAAGTCAAGTGATTCAAGTAATCCATCGGTATGGAGTTTCTTCATGTGTTTCACTCCAATATGACCAAGACGACAGTGCCACATATAAGTAGAATTATCATTCAATTTAATTCGCTTAGCATCAATGTTATGTATATGCGTATCACTACTATCGAGATCTAACAGAAATAAGCCATTCTTTTCAGGTGCTCGACCATAAAAGATATTATTCATAAAAGTAGAACAACCATTATTCTCAGATTTGAATGAATAACCGTCTTGCATTAAACAAGATCCAGATATAATGTTCATGCTCAACGCGGGTACAAAATAACAATTATTTAGCCTTAAAACTAATCCCGAAGGTAGATGTAGAGGAAGTGTGCCGACAGCGATCACATCGACTTTGGATCCGTTTCCAACGCGCATCGTCACTTCATCTTTCAGTAGTCTTCGTTTATTCTTTAGTTCCTGTTTCGAGTTACAAATATGAGCAACCGAACCAGTATCAAATACCCAGGTACTAGAACGAGAACCAGTGAGATAAACATCTATAACATGTATATCAGATATACCTTCTTTCTTTTTCTTGACAAGGCCGCTTTTCAGATCAGCCAGATACTTGGAGCAATTACGCTTCTAGTGTCCCTTCTCCTTGCAGTAATAGCACTCAGCATCAGGCTTAGGGCCGTTCTTAGGTTTCATAGGAGGTGTGGCAGCTTTCTTGCCACCCTTCTTGAATTTTCCCTTAGACTTGCCCTGTTTCTTGAAACTGGTGGTCTTGTTGACCATCAACACTTGGTGCTCTTTCTTGATCTCAATCTCAGCAGCTTTTAGCATGCCAAAGAGTTCAGGTAACTCCTTGTTCATGTTCTGCATATTGTAGTTCATCACAAAGTTCTTGTAACTTGGTGGTAGTGATTGAAGGACACGATTAATCCCCAGTCTATTAGGAATGACTATTCCCAAGTCACTGAGTTTCTTCGCATGCCCGGTCATGGCGAGCATGTGCTCACTAACGGAGTTGCCTTCTTCCATCATACAGCTGAAGAAATGTTTCGATGCTTCATAGCATTCCACGGCCGCATGAGTCTCAAATATAGCTTTCAGCTCATTCATCAACTCATGAGGATCGTGGTGCTCAAAACGTTTTTGAAGATCGGATTCCAGACTGCACAGGATGGCACACTGAACTTGAGAGTACCGAGTTTTCCGAGTTGCGTAAACAGCTTTTACTTCATCGGTTTCAGTTTCTGCAGGAGGGTCACCTAGCGGTGCATCAAGCCCAAATTGCAGATTTCCGCCAGAGAGAAAGATCATCACATGATGGAACCAGTCAGTGAAGTTGCTACCGTTGCTCTTAAGCTTTTCTTTCTCTAGGAACTAAGTTTATGACAAATTGAGTTCAAATTTTAATTCAACATAATTAAAAATCTAGGTGAACTCCCACTCAAAACAATATCCCTCGCATTGTCTTAGTGATCACACGAACCAAATCCACCGCACCTAAGTCCGATCATCACGAGACAAGGTGTGGTTTCAATGGCGAACACTCAAAGTGTTCATCATATCAACCATATGATTCATGCTCTACCTTTCGGTATCACATGTTCCGAGACCATGTCTGTACATGCTAGGCTCGTCAAGGCCACCTTAGTATCCGCATGTGCAAAACTGGCTTGCACCCGTTGTATGCACTTGTTGATTCTATCACACCCGATCATCACGAGATGCTTCGAAACGACAAGTCTTGGCAACGGTGCTACTAAGGATGAACACTTTATTATCTTGAGATTTTAGTGAGGGATCATCTTATAATGCTACCGTCGCGATCTAAGAAAAATAAGATGCATAAAAAGGATTAACATCACATGCAGTTCATATGTGATATGATATGGCCCTTTTGTCTTTGCGCCTTTGATCTTCATCTCCAAAGCACGGACATGATCTCCATAATCTTCAGGCATGATCTCCATCATCGTCGGCTGATACGTCTCCAACGTATCGATAATTTCTTATGTTCCATGCCACATTATTGATGTTATCTACATGTTTTATGCACACTTTATGTCATATTCGTGCATTTTCTGGAACTAACCTATTAACAAGATGCCGAAGTGCCGCTTGTCGTTTTCTGTTGTTTTTGGTTTCAGAAATCCTAGTAACGAAATATTCTCGGAATTGGACGAAATCAACGCCCAGGGTCCTATTTTGCCACGAAGCTTCCAGAAGACCGAAGAGGAGACGAAGTGGGGCCACGAGGTGCCCAAACCCTAGGGCGGCGCGGCCCCCCCTTGGCCGCGCGGCCCTGTGGTGTGGGGCCCTCGTGTGGCCCCCTGACCTGCCCTTCCGCCTACTTAAAGCCTCCGTCGCGAAACCCCCAGTACCGAGAGCCACGATACGGAAAACCTTCCAGAGACACCGCCGCCGCCGATCCCATCTCGGGGGATCCAGGAGATCGCCTCCGGCACCCTGCCGGAGAGGGGATTCATCTCCCGGAGGACTCTACGCCGCCATGGTCGCCTCCGGAGTGATGAGTGAGTAGTCTACTGATACGTCTCCGACGTATCGATAATTTCTTATGTTCCATGCCACATTATTGATGTTATCTACATGTTTTATGCACACTTTAGATCATATTCGTGCATTTTCTGGAACTAACCTATTAACAAGATGCCGAAGTGCCGATTCTTGTTTCTGCTGTTTTTGGTTTCAGAAATCCTAGTAACGAAATATTCTCGGAATTGGACGAAATCAACGCCCAGGGTCCTATTTTGCCACGAAGCTTCCGTAAAGTCCGAAGAGGAGACGAAGTGGGGCCACGAGGTGGCCACACCCTAGGGTGGCGCGGCCCCCTTGGCCGCGCGGCCCGTGGTGTGGGGCCCCGTGCCGCCTCCCCGACCTGCCCTTCCGCCTACTTAAAGCCTCCGTTGCGAAACCCCCGATGACGAGAGCCACGATACGGAAAACCTTCCCGGAGACGCCGCCGCCGCCGATCCCATCTCGGGGGATCCAGGAGATCGCCTCCGGCACCCTGCCGGAGAGGGGAATCATCTCCCGGAGGACTCTACGCCGCCATGGTCGCCTCCGGAGTGATGTGTGAGTAGTCTACCCCTGGACTATGGGTCCATAGCAGTAGCTAGATGGTTGTCTTCTCCCCGTTGTGCTTCATTGTTGGATCTTGTGAGCTGCCTAACATGATCAAGATCATCTATCTGTAATTCTATATGTTGCGTTTGTTGGGATCCGATGAATAGAGAATACTTGTTATGTTGATTATCAAAGTTATGTCTATGTGTTGTTTATGATCTTGCATGCTCTCCGTTACTAGTAGATGCTCTGGCCAAGTAGATGCTTGTAACTCCAAGAGGGAGTATTTATGCTCGATAGTGGGTTCATGCCTCCATTGATATCCGGGACAAGGATGTAAAGTTCTAAGGTTGTGGATGTGCTGTTGCCACTAGGGATAAAACATTAGTGCTATGTTCAAGGATGTAGTTACTAGTTACATTACGCGCAATACTTAATGCAATTGTCTGTTGTTAGCAACTTAATACTGGAGGGGGTTCGGATGATAACCTGAAGGTGGACTTTTTAGGCATAGATGCATACTGGATGGCGGTCTATGTACTTTGTCGTAATGCCCAATTAAATCTCACTATACTCATCATAATATGTATGTGCATGGTCATGCCCTCTTTATTTGTCAATTGCCCAACTGTAATTTGTTCACCCAACATGCTGTTTATCTTATGGGAGAGACACCTCTAGTGAACTGTGGACCCCGGTCCAATTCTCTATACTGAAATACAATCTACTGCAATACTGTTTTACTGTTTTCTGCAAACAATCATCTTCCACACAATACGGTTAATCCTTTGTTACAGCAAGCCAGTGAGATTGACAACCTCACTGTTTCGTTGGGGCAAAGTACTTTGGTTGTGTTGTGCAGGTTCCACGTTGGCGCCGGAATCTCTGGTGTTGCGCCGCACTACATCCCGCCGCCATCAACTTTCGACGTGCTTCTTGACTCCTACTGGTTCGATTAAACCTTGGTTTCTTACTGAGGGAAACTTGCCGCTGTGCGCATCACACCTTCCTCTTGGGGTTCCCAACGGACGTGTCAACCACACGCATCAAGCAAATTTCTGGCGCCGTTGCCGGGGAGATCAAGACACGCTGCAAGGGGAGTCTCCACTTCTCAATCTCTTTACTTTGTTTTTGTCTTGCTTAGTTTTATTTACTATTTTGTTTGCTGCACTAAATCAAAATACAAAAAAATTAGTTGCTAGTTTTACTTTATTTGCTATCTTGTTTGCTATATCAAAAACACAAAAAAAATTAGTTACTTGCATTTACTTTATCTAGTTTGCTTTATTTACTGTTGCTAAAATGGCCAACCCTGAAAATACTAAGTTGTGTGACTTCACAACCACAAATAATAATGATTTCTTATGCACACCTATTGCTCCACCTGCTACTACAGCAGAATTCTTTGAAATTAAACCTGCTTTACTGAATCTTGTTATGCGAGAGCAATTTTCTGGTGTTAGTTCTGATGATGCTGCTGCCCATCTCAATAATTTTGTTGAACTTTGTGAAATGCAAAAATATAAAGATGTAGATGGTGACATTATAAAATTAAAATTGTTCCCTTTCTCATTAAGAGGAAGAGCTAAGGATTGGTTGCTATCTCTGCCTAAGAATAGTATTGATTCATGGACTAAATGCAAGGATGCTTTTATTGGTAGATATTATCCCCCTGCTAAAATTATATCTTTGAGGAGTAGCATAATGAATTTTAAACAATTAGATACTAAACATGTTGCACAAGCATGGGAAAGAATGAAATCTTTGGTTAAAAATTGCCCAACCCATGGACTGACTACTTGGATGATCATCCAAACCTTCTACGCAGGACTGAATTTTTCTTCGCGGAATTTATTGGATTCAGCTGCTGGAGGTACCTTTATGTCCATCACTCTTGGTGAAGCAACAAAGCTTCTTGATAATATGATGATCAACTACTCTGAATGGCACACGGAAAGAGCTCCACAAGGTAAGAAGGTAAATTCTGTCGAAGAAACCTCTTCCTTGAGTGATAAGATTGATGCTATTATGTCTATGCTTGTGAATGATAGGACTAATATTGATCCTAATAATGTTCCGTTAGCTTCATTGGTTGCACAAGAAGAACATGTTGATGTAAACTTCATTAAAAATAATAATTTCAACAACAATGCTTACCGAAACAATGCTAGTAACAACTATAGGCCATATCCTTATAATAATGGCAACGGCTATGGTAATTCTTATGGGAATTCTTACAATAATAATAGGAACACACCCCCTGGACTTGAAGCCATGCTTAAAGAATTTATTAGTACACAAACTGCTTTTAACAAATCTGTTGAAGAAAAGCTTGGGAAAATTGATATACTTGCTTCTAAAGTCGATAGTCTTGCTGCTGATGTTGATCTTTTGAAATCGAAAGTTATGCCCAATGAGAATCATCATAATAAAATTGTTACTACAGCAAATGCCATCCAAGTTAGAACTAATGAGAATATAAGATTAATGGCTGAACTGTGTGCTAGGTGGGATAGAGAAGAAAATGAAAAACTAGCTAAAGAGAAAAATGTAGCTAAAGTTTGGACTATTACCACCACTAGTAATGCTAATGCTACACATGTTGCTGCACCTCCTACTATTAATAATAAAAGAATTGGTGTTAGCAATGTTTCCACTTCTAATGCAAAGCGCGAGAAACTTCCTGAAACTGCTAAAACTGCTGAAACTGCCTGTGATAAAACTGCTGAAATTTTTTCCAACATTGGGGATGATGATCCCATTGCTTTAGATTATAATGGTTTGAATTTTGATGATTGCCACATCTCTGAAGTTATAAAGTTCTTGCAAAAACTTGCTAAAAGTCCTAATGCTAGTGCTATAAATTTGGCTTTCACGCAACATATTACAAATGCTCTCATAAAAGCTAGAGAAGAGAAACTAGAGCGCGAAGCCTCTATTCCTAGAAAGCTAGAGGATGGTTGGGAGCCCATCATTAAGATGAAGGTTAAAGATTTTGATTGTAATGCTTTATGTGATCTTGGTGCAAGTATTTCCGTTATGCCTAAGAAAATTTATAATATGCTTGACTTGCCACCGCTGAAAAATTGTTATTTGGATGTTAATCTTGCTGATCATTCTACAAAGAAACCTTTGGGGAAAGTTGATAATGTTCGCATTACCGTTAACAATAACCTTGTCCCCGTTGATTTTGTTGTCTTGGATATTGAATGCAATGCATCTTGTCCCATTATATTGGGAAGACCTTTTCTTCGAACTGTTGGTGCTATCATTGATATGAAGGAAGGTAATATAAAATATTAATTTCCTCTCAAGAAAGGTATGGAACACTTCCCTAGAAAGAGAATGAAGTTACCTTTTGATTCTATTATTAGAACAAATTATGATGTTGACACTTCGTCTCTTGATAATACTTGATACACACTTTCTGCGCCTAGCTGAAAGGCGTTAAAGAAAAGCGCTTATGGGAGACAACCCATGGTTTTTACCTACAGTACTTTGTTTTTATTTTGTGTCTTGGAAGTTTTTTACTACTGTAGCAACCTCTCCTTATCTTAGTTTAGTGTTTTGTTGTGCCAAGTAAAGTCGTTGATAGAAAAGTTCATACTAGATTTGGATTACTGCGCAGAAACAGATTTCTTTGCAGTCACGAATCTGGGCTGTTTTCCCTGTAGGTAACTCAGAAAATTATGCCAATTTACGTGAGTAATCCTCAGATATGTACGCAACTTTCATTCAATTTGAGCATTTTCATTTGAGCAAGGCTGGTGCCTCGATAAAATTCGTCAATACGAACTGTTCTGTTTTGACAGATTCTGCCTTTTATTTCGCATTGCCTCTTTTGCTATGTTGGATGAATTTCTTTGATCCATTAATGTCCAGTAGCTTTATGCAATGTCCAGAAGTGTTAAGAATGATTGTGTCACCTCTGAACATGTTAATTTTTATTGTCGCTAACCCTCTAATGAGTTGTTCTAAGTTTGGTGTGGAGGAAGTTTTCAAGGATCAAGAGAGGAGTATGATGCAACATGATCAAGGAGAGTGAAAGCTCTAAGCTTGGGGATGCCCCGGTGGTTCACCCCTGCATATATTAAGAAGACTCAAGCGTCTAAGCTTGGGGATGCCCAAGGCATCCCCTTCTTCATCGACAACATTATCAGGTTCCTCCCCTGAAACTATATTTTTATTCCATCACATCTTATGTGCTTTGCTTGGAGCGTCGGTTTGTTTTTGTTTTTTGTTTGAATAAAATGGATCCTAGCATTCACTTTATGGGAGAGAGACACGCTCCGCTGTAGCATATGGACAAGTATGTCCTTAGTTTCTACTCATAGTATTCATGGCGAAGTTTCTTCTTCGTTAAATTGTTATATGGTTGGAATTGGAAAATGATACATGTAGTAATTGCTATTAATGTCTTGGGTAATGTGATACTTGGCAATTGTTGTGCTCATGTTTAAGCTCTTGCATCATATGCTTTGCACCCATTAATGAAGAAATACATAGAGCATGCTAAAATTTGGTTTGCATATTTGGTTTCTCTAAGGTCTAGATAATTTCTAGTATTGAGTTTGAACAACAAGGAAGACGGTGTAGAGTCTTATAATGTTTTCAATATGTCTTTTATGTGAGTTTTGCTGCACCGGTTCATCCTTGTGTTTGTTTCAAATAAGCCTTGCTAGCCTAAACCTTGTATCGAGAGGGAATACTTCTCATGCATCCAAAATACTTGAGCCAACCACTATGCCATTTGTGTCCACCATACCTACCTACTACATGGTATTTTCCGCCATTCCAAAGTAAATTGCTTGAGTGCTACCTTTAAATTTCCATTCTTCACCTTTACAATATATAGCTCATGGGACAAATAGCTTAAAAACTATTGTGGTATTGAATATGTAATTATGCACTTTATCTCTTATTTAGTTGCTTGTTGTGCGATAACCATGTTTACTGGGGACGCCATCAACTACTCTTTGTTGAATTTCATGTGAGTTGCTATGCATGTTCGTCTTGTCTGAAGTAAGAGCGATCTACCACCTTATGGTTAAGCATGCATATTGTTAGAGAAGAACATTGGGCCGCTAACTAAAGCCATGATCCATGGTGGAAGTTTCAGTTTTGGACATATATCCTCAATCTCATATGAGAAAATTATTAATTGTTGTTACATGCTTATGCATAAAAGAGGAGTCCATTATCTGTTGTCTATGTTGTCCCGGTATGGATGTCTAAGTTGAGAATAATCAACAGCGAGAAATCCAATGCGAGCTTTCTCCTTAGACCTTTGTACAGGCGGCATAGAGGTACCCCTTTGTGACACTTGGTTAAAACATGTGCATTGCGATGATCCGGTAGTCCAAGCTAATTAGGACAAGGTGCGGGCACTATTAGTACAATATGCATGAGGCTTGCAACTTGTAAGATATAATTTACATGATACATATGCTTTATTACTACCGTTGACAAAATTGTTTCATGTTTTCAAAATCAAAGCTCTAGCACAAATATAGCAATCGATGCTTTTCCTCTATGGAGGACCATTCTTTTACTTTCAATGTTGAGTCAGTTCACCTATTTCTCTCCACCTCAAGAAGCAAACACTTGTGTGAACTGTGCATTGATTCCTACATATTTGCTTATTGCACTTATTATATTACTCTATGTTGACAATATCCATGAGATATACATGTTATGAGTTGAAAGCAACCGCTGAAACTTAATCTTCCTTTGTGTTGCTTCAATGCCTTTGCTTTGAATTATTGCTTTATGAGTTAACTCTTATGCAAGACTTATTGATGCTTGTCTTGAAGTGCTATTCATGAAAAGTCTTTGCTTTATGATTCACTTGTTTACTCATGTCATATACATTGTTTTGATCGCTGCATTCACTACATATGCTTTACAAATAGTATGATCAAGGTTATGATGGCATGTCACTCCAGAAATTATCGGTGTTATCGTTTTACCTGCTCGGGACGAGCAGAACTAAGCTTGGGGATGCTGATACGTCTCCGACGTATCGATAATTTCTTATGTTCCATGCCACATTATTGATGTTATCTACATGTTTTATGCACACTTTAGATCATATTCGTGCATTTTCTGGAACTAACCTATTAACAAGATGCCGAAGTGCCAGTTGCTGTTTTCTGTTGTTTTTGGTTTCAGAAATCCTAGTAACGAAATACTCTCGGAATTGGACGAAATCAACGCCCAGGGTCCTATTTTGCCACGAAGCTTCCAGAAGTCCGAAGAGGAGACGAAGTGGGGCCACGAGGTGGCCACACCCTAGGGCGGCCCCCCCCCCTTGGCCGCGCGGCCCTGTGGTGTGGGGCCCTCGTGCCGCCTCCTGACCTGCCCTTCCGCCTACTTAAAGCCTCCGTTGCGAAATCCCCAGTACCGAGAGCCACGATACGGAAAACCTTCCAGAGACGCCGCTGCCGATCCCATCTCGGGGGATCCAGGAGATCGCCTCTGGCACCCTGCCGGAGAGGGGAATCATCTCCCGGAGGACTCTACGCCGCCATGGTCGCCTCCGGAGTGATGTGTGAGTAGTCTACCCCTGGACTATGGGTCCATAGCAGTAGCTAGATGGTTGTCTTCTCCCCGTTGTGCTTCATTGTTGGATCTTGTGAGCTGCCTAACATGATCAAGATCATCTATCTGTAATTCTATATGTTGCGTTTGTTGGGATCCGATGAATAGAGAATACTTGTTATGTTGATTATCAAAGTTATGTCTATGTGTTGTTTATGATCTTGCATGCTCTCCGTTACTAGTAGATGCTCTGGCCAAGTAGATGCTTGTAACTCCAAGAGGGAGTATTTATGCTCGATAGTGGGTTCATGCCTCCATTGATATCTCGGGACAAAGGATGAAAGTTCTAAGGTTGTGGATGTCTTGTTGCCACTAGGGATAAAACATTAGTGCTATGTTCAAGGATGTAGTTACTAGTTACATTACGCGCAATACTTAATGCAATTGTCTGTTGTTAGCAACTTAATACCGGAGGGGTTCGGATGATAACCTGAAGGTGGACTTTTAGGCATAGATGCATCTTTGGATGGCGGTCTATGTACTTTGTCGTAATGCCCAATTAAATCTCACTATACTCATCATAATATGTATGTGCATGGTCATGCCCTCTTTATTTGTCAATTGCCCAACTGTAATTTGTTCACCCAACATGCTGTTTATCTTATGGGAGAGACACTTCTAGTGAACTGTGGACCCCGGTCCAATTCTCTATACTGAAATACAATCTCTTTGCCAATACTGTTTTACTGTTTTCTGCAAACAATCATCTTCCACACAATACGGTTAATCCTTTGTTACAGCAAGCCGGTGAGATTGACAACCTCACTGTTTCGTTGGGGCAAAGTACTTTGGTTGTGTTGTGCAGGTTCCACGTTGGCGCCGGAATCTCTGGTGTTGCGCCGCACTACATCCCGCCGCCATCAACCTTCGACGTGCTTCTTGACTCCTACTGGTTCGATTAAACCTTGGTTTCTTACTGAGGGAAACTTGCTGCTGTGCGCATCACACCTTCCTCTTGGGGTTCCCAACGGACGTGTCAACCACACGCATCATCTACCCCTGGACTATGGGTCCATAGCAGTAGCTAGATGATTGTCTTCTCCCCATTGTGCTTCATTGTCGGATCTTGTGAGCTGCCTAACATGATCAAGATCATCTATCTGTAATTCTATATGTTGCGTTTGTTGGGATCCGATGAATAGAGAATACTTGTTATGTTGATTATCAAAGTTATGTCTATGTGTTGTTTATGATCTTGCATGCTCTCCGTTATTAGTAGATGCTCTGGCCAAGTTGATGCTAGTAACTCCAAGAGGGAGTATTTATGCTCGATAGTGGGTTATGTCTCCGTGAATCTGGAGGGGTGACAAGAACCTCTAAGGTTATGGATGTGCTGTTGCCACTAGGGATAAAACATTGTTGCTATGTTCAATGATGTAGTCACTAATTACATTACGCGCAATACTTAATGCAATTGTCTGTTGTTAGCAACTTAATACTGGAGGGGGTTCGGATGATAACCTGAAGGTGGACTTTTTAGGCATAGATGCATGCTGGATGGCGGTCTATGTACTTTGTCGTAATGCCCAATTAAATCTCACTATACTCATCATAATATGTATGTGCATGGTCATGCCCTCTTTATTTGTCAATTGCCCAACTGTAATTTGTTCACCCAACATGTTGTTTATCTTATGGGAGAGACACCTCTAGTGAACTGTGGACCCCGGTCCAATTCTCTATACTGAAATACAATCTATCGCACATCGTTTCTACTGTTTTCTGCAAACAATCATCATCCACACTATACATCTAATCCTTTGTTACAGCAAGCCGGTGAGATTGACAACCTCACTGTTTCGTTGGGGCAAAGTACTTTGGTTGTGTTGTGCAGGTTCCACGTTGGCGCCGGAATCCCTGGTGTTGCACCGCACTACATCCCGCCGCCATCAACCTTCAACGTGCTTCTTGGCTCCTCCTGGTTCGATAAACCTTGGTTTCTTTCTGAGGGAAAACTTGCTGCTGTGCGCATCATACCTTCCTCTTGGGGTTCCCAACGAACGTGTGAGTTACACGCCATCAAGCTCTTTTTCTGGCGCCGTTGCCGGGGAGATCAAGACACGCTGCAAGGGGAGTCTCCACTTCTCAATCTCTTTACTTTGTTTTTGTCTTGCTTAGTTTTATTTACTACTTTGTTTGCTACACTAAATCAAAATACAAAAAAATTAGTTGCTAGTTTTACTCTATTTGCTATCTTGTTTACTATATCAAAAACACAAAAAAAATTAGTTACTCGCATTTAGTTTATTATCATGTCTAGTCCCGTAGTTGTTACTCTATCACCTGAGGAATCGATCTTCACCTTTAAACAAGGAGGTGAAGAGAATTTTAAAGAAGCATGGTCCAGATTTTTTGATGCTTATAGTAAAACTGAACCTAAAATGACCTTAAGTTTGCTTCTTAGTAATTTCTATTTCGGGCTTATTCTTCGCTATAGATATGCCTTAGATGCTGTAGTGGGAGGAGATTTCCTTCATTGTGATGGGGATCAAGCTTTTAATGCTATAAGGAAATTGATTACATCATTTAGCTCCGATAATAATTTTGATCCATCTCATGCTAGCATGCATAATAGATTAAACACTATTGAAACAAATATATCCTGTTTAAAAGAAGTGTATAACCGAATTCGCGAATATTATGATTATGTTCCATTAAGCTTCGAACCTTCAATGTGGGTGCCTACCGTTAAAGCTACTATTGGAGGTGAAACTTTTCCTGCTCGTTGTGATATTATGTCTGAGTTTTGCCTCATGCCTGAAATTTTTTATAAATCTTTGACACTTTGGGGACTTACTGAAGGGGGAGAAGAAATAACTCTTACGGATAACTCTGTTGTAATTCCTAAGGGTATAGCTGAAGGTGTTTTCACAACCTTTCTTGGAAGGACGGTATCCACTGATTATCTCGTTATTGAATGTGTAGGGACAGGACAAATCACGCTTGGAAGATCCCTGCTGAAACTCATGGGAGCAGTCATAGATGTTGGGAAAGGCACTCTAAATTTTACCTCTACACCCGGATGCGGTCATGTATTCCCTAGACCAAAGAGTAGGAATAAGAGTAAGAAAGGTAAGAGCAACACCCCTGGTAAGAAGGCCGATGCACCACCCCTTGATAATACTTGATACACACTTTCTGCGCCTAGCTGAAAGGCGTTAAAGAAAAGCGCTTATGGGAGACAACCCATGTTTTTACCTACAGTACTTTGTTTTTATTTTGTGTCTTGGAAGTTGTTTACTACTGTAGCAACCTCCCCTTATCTTAGTTTAGCGTTTTGTTGTGCCAAGTAAAGTCGTTGATAGAAAAGTTCATACTAGATTTGGATTACTGCGCAGAAACAGATTTCTTTGCTGTCACGAATCTGGGCTGTTTTCCCTGTAGGTAACTCAGAAAATTATGCCAATTTACGTGAGTGATCCTCAGATATGTACGCAACTTTCTATTGATTACATAATTTGGCTAGTATGTATTTATGGGCCAAATTAGCTTAAATGGCCATGGTTAGATTATTGTCTGACATGCATACACAATTAGACTTGTTGTTTAGTTCAAATGCAGGCCCAGTGAAAGTTCAGTGCAAATACCTCGTAGAACAAGGCATCAGGTGTACTGATAGAGTTATCAACTCAGGACAAATACGTAAAGTTTTGCATGAATTATCAGCAAGATAATACGAGTTCTGGAAGATTCTGTGATATGTTGAGCTAAAACACAGTTGCCTGGGACAAGTCCTTTCAAGCAAAGCTGCGATGTGTGGATTATTGCAAGGATTATCAAGTCAGCGGAGGGAAGAATGCATCCTGAAAATATCATCTACCTTAGAAGCGACGCATGCATGGTTTGTACCAGCTCGTGTGATTTGCATCAGCCGAAATATTATATTGTTTATTTCGAGGCTTGAGAATATTTGTACGTGACATATGGTTTCGTGTTTGGAACTGCTACGTACTAGGAATTAGATTTGGTAGGTATTATATGCAACCGAATTGATAAAAGGATAGAGTTCCATTCGGTTCAGGTTTAGACTTTTGTTTATGTACGTCAATTCAGATCCTGTACGCGAAGACCAGCGCCTATATATTGAGGTCGTGGCCGATTGAAGAGACCATCCAATCGATATTCAACAAAAAATACATCTACCTTTTATCGTTTATTTTTTTTATCGTTCTTCTCTGCCATGTCCTAGCAACCCTAGGGCTTTGGTTCATCTTTGCCGTTTTGCGCTGAAAAACGGTCGATCTCCTCCACGAAAGTGAGGAACCTTTGTTGCTTTGCTCGGAAAGCAATCGGGCGTCGTCACGAAAGCACGACAATTATCACGGTGTTGCGCGGCAGTTTTGCGTGCCAACACAATTGGCGACTCCGCTGGGGAAGAAGAAAAAGGGCAACAATGAACAACTGCCCCATGGACGCAAGAGACGTCGATCCGGAAAGCGCCATCGCTATTACGCTCAATGATCTATCCGAAGTTGAGCGGCGAGAACTTGAGCAGGAGCTCGAAAAAGCAAAGGCTGAAAAATTGAAGCGATTCTTCAAGACAAACGATGGCGTCGTGAAGAAGGTAACAACGGCAAGTCCTTATCCCATGTTTAACGCTCAGGTAACTAATTCAAAACAAGAAGTTGGTCATCTGATAGATGTGTCCGTAGGTAGTAACTACAGTTCCTACATGAAAAATATGCATACAATTTGTCCAGCAGTAGCGAGTGTAGCGGGTACAGTTGACGGATTTAAGGACAGCTTTAGCAAGAATATTGAAAGTAGTTTATCATGTCAAGTTCATCCGTTAGTACTGCAAATGAACGATGAACATCGTGAAACACAGCAGATGCCTCCGGACAATAGCGGATTCATTAATTCAGTTAGTCATACTCATACAACCGGTTCATCGTCTAATGGAGCGCAGTCTCACATTAATTTAAATAAAAATCTAGGTGGCCGATATTATACAGCTAGTTCGGCTAATAATTTAGTATGCACTGTTGCTAATCCTATTGTTTCAACTTCGGTTTCACAAAATTTCAGCAGTAATAACCGAAGTGTCGACTTCAATGCTAATTTACAAAAAACTAGTTATCAGTTGGGAGCATATAATACATCACCGTTGCAATCTCTTGGTACCGGGGTTCCATATGGGCCGGTACCGAATTTATGTTTTAATGGATCTCCGCAGCAAGCGACACATGCTCAAATTACTTTGCCGGAGATGTCACCGAATACTTGTGTTCCATCTGTTCCACAAGTTAGTTCTCTACAGCCCAATAATAATTTTAAGGATCAAATTGCTGGTATACTTAGAGAATTTGGTATAGAAACTAATGGTAAATCACATGCTTATAAAAAACCATACCCTGATTATTTTGACTTGACACCATATCCACGTGGTTTTAGAATTCCAGATTTTATTATGTTTACGGGGGAAAATGGTAGATCCACTTTTAAGCATGTAGGAAGTTTTCTAGCACAATGTGGTGAAGTACGGACATCAGATGTTTATACATTGAAATTATTCTCTCTATCTTTGTCTGGTGCTGCATTTACTTGGTTTACATCGCTTGCTCCTAATTCTATTTCAACATGGGCACAATTGGAGAAAAAATTTCATGATTATTTTTATAGGGGTGAAAGTGAACTTCAACTTTCAGACTTAACAATGGTTAGACAGAAAGATAATGAACATGTTCATGACTATATCAGACGGTTTAGGGATGTCAAAAATCGATGTTTCAACTTGACCATTGCCGAAAAAGGTTTAGCAGATCTTGCATTTTCGGGTTTGCTCGCTCATATTAAGGATAAATTAGATGGGAAAAATCTTTTAGATATTAATCAAGTTTTGCAAAAAGCTTTGACATGGGAAAACCGAGCTAAAGAAATTAAAGAATATAGTCGGTTTAATGAAAATAGAAATAAGCACAATGATAACCACATGGTCAAGGATTTAAAATATGATGGTGATTCGGCTAGTGGTGATGATATTGATATATGTATAGCCGAATGGGTGCAAGCACCTACATCAAAACCTTTTGCATGTTGTGCTTTGTATCCTACACCTACTAAGAGAGAGGATATTAAGTATAATTTTGATGTTAGCAAGTGTGATAGAGTTTTTGATACATTGGTGCAAGGAAAAATAATTAGAGTGAGAGATGGTCATGTAATTCCACCTCCAGAAGAATTGGCTGGAAGAGCTTATTGTAAGTGGCACAGTTCTTTTTCACATGCTACTAATGATTGTAACGTGTTTCGTCGACATGTGCAATCGGCCATTGATGATGGTCGATTGGTATTTACGGAATGTTCTAAGATGAAACTCGGTATTAATCTTTTTCCTATCAATGTGATTGACTTCGAGAACAAGAAAATTCTCATTCGGTCGAATCAGGCCGAATCTACCAAAGGGAAAAATGTTATCATTGATGATAATGCGGCACCGAGGATGATCAAAGCAAAGAATCCAAAAGCGGGAGTGCAAAGATTTGATGAAAGAAAGAGGAAACCAGCTCCAAAACCAAAACCGGTGGTTAAACAATTGTTGGACAAGTATAGTGCACACAAGGCCAACAATGTGTTTAGTCGGCTTGGAGGTAGTAAGCGTCCTAGGTCTGCTTCTCAACATGGAGGTCATGTGCATTGGCAAGGAAACTTATATGACCAGCAGCCGTATTTTTCAATGGAGCCGACATATTGGGGTCCTCGTATGTTTTCTCAGTTTTCTCCACATTGTTTCAGTTCATCGGCTCCATATCCTACAAGGCGACCATGTTATTTCCAACGGGAATGGATTCCATCAGAGCATGTGCACAGAGGACCATTGCATGAAAAAGGAGCTCGGTTTAATAAGAAAGTTAGACCACGTGATGTCAGTGAATTTCGTGGCAATAATGAGAAGCCGATCTCAAAAACATCTAATCCGCGCAGGAGACAGAGCACTCATGAAAAATATATTATAGGCGGTCAGAAACTCATGTGGATGCCGGTGAAGCGAGCTGAGCTTAAGGCTTTACAAATTTCAGTAGCTGGGCAAGGTCAGACAGCTGAAGGTGCTGTGAATGCTAAAGAAACAAGCAGCAACGATGGAATAGGATCGGTACAGGAAAAAGAGGACGTTGATGATGTGCAGCCGCAACAAACTATATCTAACCAATATGTGAAAGTGATTAATCCTGGACCTAATATGCAAGCACGGTCTGATAAGCCATTGGGTGTATCTTCATGTACTTGTCAGAAGTTCAAATCAGCTAGTTCACATGCCGATTCCATCATGAGAAGCAGCAGCTTAAGGCAATCCACAAGTTTGTCTCCTGTGGGTTTCAAGTCTACTAGTACGTCTACACAACGAGGGGATTCAACCAGTAGACGCAGCAAGAGGGTTAGAGCTAATGAGCAGATGGTTCTTTCGGCCAAGGATAGATTGTTTGTTCCAAAAACTGCACTACGTCAGTGTAGGCCAGGAAACTCGGGGGGCAACATAATTATGTCAGTCCCACCGGGAACTAAATTGGAACCTCAGTGGTGCCCATCGGGGCTCACATATACTCAGAAACGACGGGTGCAACGGCTGCGAGCATTGAAAATAAGAGAAGAAATAGCTGAAAAGAAACGCGATGAGCGGTTCAATAGAGACAGGCAGATGGTTCCTCCAGAAATGATTTGGAAGAAGAAGTGCATCGTGGTGGATAAAAGTAGAAATGTGGATGACATGGTTGCTGATGAAATTTCAGAAAATTTTAGAGATGCAGCTACTAATATGGATGCTCATCAAGGCGAGTAATCCGGCATGCATGACGTTGACTTAGGCATCGGTTGATCTGCAACACGGTTAGATACTATGTTTGACCGATGCTCGTGTTAAGTGGCCTCAATAACGTACCGGGGACTGTCATTCCGGAAGAGCGATATGCATGAAATAAGACGCTTAATTCGTCGACACTAAAACTCGGTACGTGTTTATTAAAATGTTATGTTTGCCTTCAAATTATGTACTATGCATGTAGCAAGTTTCAGTCTTATCTACTTTCCAATACATGTGGGATAGTTTGCCAAGCCGATGCGATCAAATATATGTTCTTGTGACCGGTTCTTAGTGGTAGGATTGGAAAATTGGCTTATGCACTAGATGATGAACATATTGATTATGTCAATTTCTGCAAATGGAGACATTTCTAATCGGTTTGTAGAGATGGATATGGCATCGGCAATGTTTTGATTCATCTAACAATATAGTTTATGAAACGTCGGTTTGTGTAGATTCGCTTATGGTAGTATGACAAATAAAAGCGAATTTCAATGTTTTGATGGATTACTAAATATCTATCTAGACTGATGTTTAGATTGTCAAGATTCTAGATATGTTTTCTATCAATTATATACCTATAGGAGAAAATTCTAGAGCTAAATGTTTTAGCCCAGCAGACATCAGGTTATCTTATTAGCACAGGTAATTTTATATTGGAAAGACCGATGCTTGTGGCTGCCAAAAGTGAGACCTCTGGTGTTTCTGTTCATGGGTCTGCATGTCCAGGTTTGGTCCAGCAGCAAGTATTGCATGGTAATGTTAATTCGGTACATAAGCTACAGACAGCCGAATTAGAAAATAAATTGGCTTTGCTAGATGCTAGCTTGGTACAGGGTGCAGCCTGTTTCGTTCAGCAACTAGTCGTACAATGCAAAGATGATTTAGAGCATAATACTGTTGATTCTAATTCGGTCCAGAAACTAGTAGTATACGGAGCTAAATCGGTAAATGGGTTACAAAAAGCCGAGTAAGAGAATAGATTGGAACCTGAGGATTGGAGAGTTTCACTAGTTTATTATTTAGAGGATCCAAGTTAAAAAAGAGATGAAATAACTCGGCCACAATCTTTGACATGTAGCTTATCGACTGCCGAATTATATCTAAGCACTATAGATGGTTTCCATTTGAAGTTTCTGGAATCTGATCAATATATATTAGCTAAGGGTGAAGTGCATGAACCAATATGTAGGACACATCAGTCAGATCGTGAGATGCAATGGTTAATAAAAATAGCAGGTTGTGTTAGCCGACATTTTAGGAAATTGCGGCTGGTTGTAGAAATTCCTATTTTGTGTAATCTTTACCATGGCCAGTATATTATCTGACATATTGCCCTAAGAAAATAAGGCTGGTGAGTATTTACACATTGCTGTAAAAAAAAATATGGCCGATGTGTTCTTTGAACATCGCCCTAAGAAATTTTATGGATGGTGAAGTTATTGAAATCGTCGTAAGGTATTTCATATGTGTTTTTGGTCAATTCAATCGTACCAAAAACAGGGGGGCATGTGTTGATTACATAATTTGGCTAGTATGTATTTATGGGCCAAATTAGCTTAAATGGCCATGGTTAGATTATTGTCTGACATGCATACACAATTAGACTTGTTGTTTAGTTCAAATGCAGGCCCAGTGAAAGTTCAGTGCAAATACCTCGTAGAACAAGGTATCAGGTGTACTGATAGAGTTATCAACTCAGGACAAATACGTAAAGTTTTGCATGAATTATCAGCAAGATAATACGAGTTCTGGAAGATTATGTGATATGTTGAGCTAAAACACAGTTGCCTGGGACAAGTCCTTTCAAGCAAAGCTGCGATGTGTGGATTATTGCAAGGATTATCAAGTCAGCGGAGGGAAGAATGCATCCTGAAAATATCATCTACCTTAGAAGCGACGCATGCATGGTTTGTACCAGCTCGTGTGATTTGCATCAGCCGAAATATTATATTGTTTATTTCGAGGCTTGAGAATATTTGTACGTGACATATGGTTTCGTGTTTGGAACTGCTACGTACTAGGAATTAGATTTGGTAGGTATTATATGCAACCGAATTGATAAAAGGATAGAGTTCCATTCGGTTCAGGTTTAGACTTTTGTTTATGTACGTCAATTCAGATCCTGTACGCGAAGACCAGCGCCTATATATTGAGGTCGTGGCCGATTGAAGAGACCATCCAATCGATATTCAACAAAAAATACATCTACCTTTTATCGTTTATTTTTTTTATCGTTCTTCTCTGCCATGTCCTAGCAACCCTAGGACTTTGGTTCATCTTTGCCGTTTTGCGCTGAAAAACGGTCGATCTCCTCCACGAAAGTGAGGAACCTTTGTTGCTTTGCTCGGAAAGCAATCGGGCGTCGTCACGAAAGCACGACAATTATCACGGTGTTGCGCGGTAGTTTTGCGTGCCAACACTTTCATTCAATTTGAGCATTTTCATTTGAGCAAGTCTGGTGCCTCGATAAAATTCGTCAATACGAACTGTTCTGTTTTGACAGATTCTGCCTTTTATTTCATTGCCTCTTTTGCTATGTTGGATGAATTTCTTTGATCCATTAATATCCAGTAGCTTTATGCAATGTCCAGAAGTGTTAAGAATGATTGTGCCACCTCTGAACATGTTAATTTTTATTGTCGCTAACCCTCTAATGAGTTGTTCTAAGTTTGGTGTGGAGGAAGTTTTCAAGGATCAAGAGAGGAGTATGATGCAACATGATCAAGGAGAGTGAAAGCTCTAAGCTTGGGGATGCCCCGGTGGTTCACCCCTGCATATTCTAAGAAGACTCAAGCGTCTAAGCTTGGGGATGCCCAAGGCATCCCCTTCTTCATCGACAACATTATCAGGTTCCTCCCCTGAAACTATATTTTTATTCTATCACATCTTATGTGCTTCGCTTGGAGCGTCGATTTGTTTTTGTTTTTTGTTTTGTTTGAATAAAATGGATCCTAGCATTCACTTTATGGGAGATAGACACGCTCCGCTGTAGCATATGGACAAGTATGTCCTTAGTTTCTACTCATAGTATTCATGGCGAAGTTTCTTCTTCGTTAAATTGTTATATGGTTGGAATTGGAAAAAGATACATGTAGTAATTGCTATAAATGTCTTGGGTAATGTGATACTTGGCAATTGTTGTGCTCATGTTTAAGCTCTTGCATCATATGCTTTGCACCCATTAATGAAGAAATACATAGAGCATGCTAAAATTTGGTTTGCATATTTGGTTTCTCTAAGGTCTAGATAATTTCTAGTATTGAGTTTGAACAACAAGGAAGACGGTGTAGAGTCTTATAATGTTTTCAATATGTCTTTTATGTGAGTTTTGCTGCACCGGTTCATCCTTGTGTTTGTTTCAAATAAGCCTTGCTAGCCTAAACCTTGTATCGAGAGGGAATACTTCTCATGCATCCAAAATACTTGAGTCAACCACTATGCCATTTGTGTCCACCATACCTACCTACTACATGGTATTTTCCGCCATTCCAAAGTAAATTGCTTGAGTGCTACCTTTAAAATTCCATCATTCACCTTTGCAATATATAGCTCATGGGACAAATAGCTTAAAAACTATTGTGGTATTGAATATGTACTTATGCACTTTATCTCTTATTAAGTTGCTTGTTGTGCGATAACCATGTTTACTGGGGACGCCATCAACTACTCTTTGTTGAATTTCATGTGAGTTGCTATGCATGTTCGTCTTGTCTGAAGTAAGGGAGATCTACCACCTTATGATTAAGCATGCATATTGTTAGAGAAGAACATTGGGCCGCTAACTAAAGCCATGATCCATGGTGGAAGTTTCAGTTTTGGACATACATCCTCAATCTCATATGAGAAAATTATTAATTGTTGTTACATGCTTATGCATAAAAGAGGAGTCCATTATCTGTTGTCTATGTTGTCCCGGTATGGATGTCTAAGTTGAGAATAATCAATAGCGAGAAATCCAATGCGAGCTTTCTCCTTAGACCTTTGTACAGGCGGCATAGAGGTACCCCATTGTGACACTTGGTTAAAACATGTGCATTGTGATGATCCGGTAGTCCAAGCTAATTAGGACAAGGTGCGGGCACTATTAGTACACTATGCATGAGGCTTGCAACTTGTAAGATATAATTTACATGATACATATGCTTTATTACTACCGTTGACAAAATTGTTTCATGTTTTCAAAATCAAAGCTCTAGCACAAATATAGCAATCGATGCTTTTCCTCTATGGAGGACAATTCTTTTACTTTCAATGTTGAGTCAGTTCACCTATTTCTCTCCACCTCAAGAAGCAAACACTTGTGTGAACTGTGCATTGATTCCTACATACTTGCTTATTGCACTTATTATATTACTCTATGTTGACAATATCCATGAGATATACATGTTACAAGTTGAAAGCAACCGCTGAAACTTAATCTTCCTTTGTGTTGCTTCAATGCTTTTACTATGCATTATTGCTTTATGAGTTAACTCTTATGCAAGACTTATTGATGCTTGTCTTGAAGTACTATTCATGAAAAGTCTTTGCTATATGATTCACTTGTTTACTCATGTCATATACATTGTTTTGATCGCTGCATTCACTACATATGCTTTACAAATAGTATGATCAAGGTTATGATGGCATGTCACTCCAGAAATTATCTTTGTTATCGTTTTACCTGCTCGGGACGAGCAGAACTAAGCTTGGGGATGCTGATACGTCTCCAACGTATCGATAATTTCTTATGTTCCATGCCACATTATTGATGTTATCTACATGTTTTATGCACACTTTATGTCATATTCGTGCATTTTCTGGAACTAACCTATTAACAAGATGCCGAAGTGCCGCTGTCAAGTTTTCTGCTGTTTTTGGTTTCAGAAATCCTAGTAACGAAATATTCTCGGAATTGGACGAAATCAACGCCCAGGGTCCTATTTTGCCACGAAGCTTCCAGAAGACCGAAGAGGAGACGAAGTGGGGCCACGAGGTGCCCAAACCCTAGGGCGGCGCGGCCCCCCCTTGGCCGCGCGGCCCTGTGGTGTGGGGCCCTCGTGTGGCCCCCTGACCTGCCCTTCCGCCTACTTAAAGCCTCCGTCGCGAAACCCCCAGTACCGAGAGCCACGATACGGAAAACCTTCCGCAGACGCCGCCGCCGCCGATCCCATCTCGGGGATCCAGAGATCGCCTCCGCACCCCCGCCGGAGAGGGGATTCATCTCCCGGAGGACTCTACGCCGCCATGGTCGCCTCCGAAGTGATGAGTGAGTAGTCTACCCCTGGACTATGGGTCCATAGCAGTAGCTAGATGATTGTCTTCTCCCCATTGTGCTTCATTGTCGGATCTTGTGAGCTGCCTAACATGATCAAGATCATCTATCTGTAATTCTATATGTTGCGTTTGTTGGGATCCGATGAATAGAGAATACTTGTTATGTTGATTATCAAAGTTATGTCTATGTGTTGTTTATGATCTTGCATGCTCTCCGTTATTAGTAGATGCTCTGGCCAAGTTGATGCTAGTAACTCCAAGAGGGAGTATTTTTGCTCGATAGTGGGTTCATGTCTCCGTGAATCGAGGGGTGACAAGAACCTCTAAGGTTATGGATGTGCTGTTGCCACTAGGGATAAAACATTGGTGCTATGTTCAAGGATGTAGTCACTAATTACATTACGCGCAATACTTAATGCAATTGTCTGTTGTTAGCAACTTAATACTGGAGGGGGTTCGGATGATAACCTGAAGGTGGACTTTTTAGGCATAGATGCATGCTGGATGGCGGTCTATGTACTTTGTCGTAATGCCCAATTAAATCTCACTATACTCATCATAATATGTATGTGCATGGTCATGCCCTCTTTATTTGTCAATTGCCCAACTGTAATTTGTTCACCCAACATGCTGTTTATCTTATGGGAGAGACACCTCTAGTGAACTGTGGACCCCGGTCCAATTCTCTATACTGAAATACAATCTACTGCAATACTGTTCTACTGTTTTCTGCAAACAATCATCATCCACACTATACATCTAATCCTTTGTTACAGCAAGCCGGTGAGATTGACAACCTCACTGTTTCGTTGGGGCAAAGTACTTTGGTTGTGTTGTGCAGGTTCCACGTTGGCGCCGGAATCCCTGGTGTTGCGCCGCACTACATCCCGCCGCCATCAACCTTCAACGTGCTTCTTGGCTCCTCCTGGTTCGATAAACCTTGGTTTCTTTCTGAGGGAAAACTTGCTGCTGTGCGCATCATACCTTCCTCTTGGGGTTCCCAACGAACGTGTGAGTTACACGCCATCATCGGCGTAGCGTCAAGGTCAATGGCGCCGTCTTCATGTTTGTCCTCCATGTAGCAACTATTACAACTACTTTGAAATACTACTCAATCATGAAATTTAAAGACAACCATAAGGCTCCTGCCGGTTGCCACAATACAATAATGATCATCTCATACATATTCATCATCACATTATGGCCATATCACATCACCAAACCCTGCAAAAACAAGTTAGACGTCTCTAATTTGGTTTGCATATTTTACGTGGTTTAGGGTTTTCGAGAGAGATCTAATCTACCTACGAACATGAACCACAACGTTGATACTAATGTTGTCAATAGAAGAGTAAATTGAATCTTCACTATAGTAGGAGAGACAAACACCCGCAAAGCCTCTTATGCAATACAAGTTGCATGTCGAACGAGGAACAAGTCTCATGAACGCGGTCATGTAAAGTTAGTCCGAGCCGCTTCATCCCACTATGCCACAAAGATGCAAAGTACTCAAACTAAAGATAACAAGAGCATCAACGCCCACAAAACCATTGTGTTCTATTCGTGCAACCATCTATGCATAGACACGGCTCTGATACCACTGTAGGGATTCGTTGCATAGAAAACAAAAAATTTCCTACCGCGAACACGCAATCCAAGCCAAGATGCAATCTAGAAGACGGTAGGAACGAGGGGATTATCGAGTCTCACCCTTGAAGAGATTCCAAAGCCTACAAGATGAGGCTCTTGTTGCTGTGGTAGACGTTCACTTGCCGCTTGCAAAAGCGCGTAGAAGATCTTGATCACGGCGCCACGAACGAGCAGCACCTCCGTACTCGGTCACACGTTCGGTTGTTGATGAAGACGACGTCCACCTCCCCGTTCCAGCGGGCAGCGGAAGTAGTAGCTCCTCTTGAATCCGGCAGCACGACGGCGTGGTGTCGGTGGTGGTGGAGAAACCCGGCGGAGCTTCGCTAAGCGTGCGGGAAGTGGAGGAGCGGGGCGGCTAGGGTTTGGGGAGAGGGGGCGCCGGCCACTTGAGGTGGTGCGGCCACCTTGTGCTTGTTGGGGTGGCTGGCCCCTTCCCCTTGGCCCTCATTATATAGGTGGAAGCCCCAAGTGTTGGACTACAAGTCTCCGAATAAGACCCGAACCCAAAACCTTCCATGTGATAGGGAAACCTACCCAAGGTGGGAATCCCACTTGGGGTGGGATTCCCCCCTTCCATGGGGGGGGGTGGCCGGCCCCCTTAGGGGAGTCCACTTGGGACTCCTCCCCCTCTAGGGTTGGCCGGCCATGGAGGTGGAGTCCCTTTGGGACTCCGCCTTCCAAAGTGGTTTCTTCCGGACGTTTCTAGAACCTTCTAGAACCTTCCATAAAACCTTCCGGATCATTTTAAATCTTATAAAATGACTTCCTATATATGAATCTTATTCTCCGGACCATTTCGGAACTCCTCGTGATGTCCGGGATCTCATCCGGGACTCCGAACAAATATTCGAACTCCATTCCATATTCAAGTTCTACCATTTCAACATCCAACTTTAAGTGTGTCACCCTACGGTTCGCGAACTATGCGGACATGGTTGAGTACTCACTCCGACCAATAACCAATAGCGGGATCTGGAGATCCATAATGGCTCCCACATATTCAACGATGACTTTAGTGATCGAATGAACCATTCACATACGATACCAATTCCCTTTGTCACACGATATTTTACTTGTCCGAGGTTTGATCATCGGTATCACTCTATACCTTGTTCAACCTCGTCTCCTGACAAGTACTTTTTACTCGTACCGTGGTATGTGGTCTCTTATGAACTTATTCATATGCTTGCAAGACACTAGACGACATTCCACCGAGAGGGCCCAGAGTATATCTATCCGTCATCGGGATGGACAAATCCCACTGTTGATCCATATGCCTCAACTCATACTTTCCGGATACTTAATCCCACCTTTATAACCACTCATTTACGCAGTGGCGTTTGATGTAATCAAAGTACCTTTCCGGTATAAGTGATTTACATGATCTCATGGTCATAAGGACTAGGTAACTATGTATCGAAAGCTTATAGCAAATAACTTAATGACGTGATCTTATGCTACGCTTAATTGGGTGTGTCCATTACATCATTCATACAATGATATAACCTTGTTATTAATAACATCCAATGTTCATGATTATGAAACTAATCATCCATTAATCAACAAGCTAGTTAAGAGGCATACTAGGGACTCTTTGTTGTTTACATATCACACATGTATCAATGTTTCGGTTAATACAATTATAGCATGGTATATAAACATTTATCATAAACATAAAGATATATATAATAACCACTTTATTATTGCCTCTAGGGCATATCTCCTTCAATTAGGAGTAATTTCATCATCACAATACAAATTTGCAGCACTCATGGGGTTCAAATTATCATTGGAGGAGCATTGAAAATTAAAATGACCCACTCTATGGCAAAGTTCACAAATAAAAGGATAGAGGGCACAAACTTTTTTACCAAGATCATCTAGAGCCCTAAACCACTTTCTAGTTTTTTCATTAATATGATGGATACAATATTCATCTTTGATTTGATTAATTCCACAGGGTCTATGCATTCCACAGAAATTAACATGCTTATAGGGAATATCATTCTTAGGAGTTTGAGCATGTTTATTGCAATCATTAACAACAATTTCATCCTTCATGCAAGCATCTTTAAAAGGTTCATGATACTTATCAAAATTCTTCTTAGGTAATTCGAAATGAGAAGCAAAGGCTTTATAAAGATTTGCAGCAACTTGAGAGTCAAGACCATATGTAGCACTCATATTTCGAAATTTACCAGTATCCATAAAAGTTTCAATGCATTCATAATCATAATTTATACCTGACTCTTTACCTTTGTCGTTCTCCCAATCTTCAGCATTCTCCTCAATCCGATCAAGAAGATCCCATCTAGCTTCAACCTCCTTGCTTGTGAAGGATCCCTCTGAACAGGCATCTAGATAGTCCTTGTGATGTCCTGAAAGCCTTGCATAAAAATTATTAATAATAACATCACGGGGGAGCTCATGAATGGGACATTTGAGCATTAGTGACTTCAATCTCCCCCATGCTTGGGAAATACTCTCTCCATCACGAGGATAAAAGTTATAAATGTAATTTCTATCAATATGCACTTCATGAGGGGGATACAATTTAGAATAAAAGAGAGATACAATTTCTTCCCAACCAAGAGAATGACTATTCTTCAGCAATTTATACCAATGCGCCGCTTTACCAGACAACGAAATAGAGAATAGTTTCTTCCTCACTTCATCCATAGAGATACTTGCACACTTGAATAACCCGCATAATTCATGCAAAAACAGTAAATGATCTCCAGGATGGACAGTTCCATCCCCTTCATAGCGGTTATCCATAACACGTTCAATAATTTTCATGGGTATCTCGAAAGCAGTACTTGCAGTAGGTGGATTTAAAATATCACAAGCATCATTAAAGTTATCGCATATGGGAGATAAAGTATTATCAGAACAAATTTTCTCCCCTAAAGATGGGAAGCTAAAAAGATCATAAAAACTAGCTTCCCCAAGCTTAGACTTCTCCATAGCATTAACAGTGATTGCGTTCATACTAATAACATTGCTACTAGCATGCAAATAAGGTTCCATAGGTTTTTTAATTTTAGCATCACATAATTCATGTCTTAACTTAGGAAATAAATTAAAAAGCTCACAGTTATTTTCCATTATGCCTTACTAGTGTAAACAAGAAACAAAAAGATGCAATTGCAGGATCTAAAGGAAATAGCTTCGAGCACTTACAACGGCGCCGGAAGATAGCTTAGTTGCTGAGATCCGGAGTGCGAGTGCCTTTTACCTTTCCTCCCCGGCAACGGCGCCAGAAAATAGCTTGATGTCTACGCACACTCCTTTTCCTGTACACAGTGTTGGGCCTCCAAGAGCAGAGGTTTGTAGAACAGCAACAAGTTTTCCCTTAAGTGAATCACCCAAGGTTTTCGAACTCAGGAAGGAAGAGGTCAAAGATATCCCTCTCAAGCAACCCTGCAATCACGATACAAGAAGTCTCTTGTGTCCCCAACACACCCAATACACTTGTCAGATGTATAGGTGCACTAGTTCGGCGAAGAGATAGTGAGATGCAAATGATATGGATGAATATGAGTGGCAATAGCAATCTGAATAAAATATGGCAGCGAGTAACATGCAACGGAACAGTAAACAAACGGAGATTCGATGTTTGGAAACAAGGCCTAGGGATCCTACTTTCACTAGTGGACACTCTCAACATTGATCACATAATAAAACCACTCTACACTCTCTTGTTGGATGATGAACACCACTAATTGTGTAGGGCTACAAGAGCACCTCAATGCCGGAGTTAACAAGCTCCACAACATTCGATATTCATATTTAAATAACCTTAGAGTGCATGATAGACCAACACAATTATACCTAGTACTAACATAGCATGCACACCGTCACCGACAGACTATGAAAGGGGGAATAGATTGCATCAATACCATCATAGTAATAGTTAACTTCATAATCTACAAGAGATCACAATCATAGCATATACCAAGTACTACATGATGCACACACTGTCACAATTACATCATGGAGGAGGAATAAACTACTTTAATAACATCACTAGAGTAGCACATAGATGATATTCAACTAGATCACAAAGAGAGAGATGAACCACATAGCTACAGTAGAGCCCTCAGCCTCGGGGGAGAACTACTCCCTCCTCATCATGGGAGACAGCAATGGCGATGGAGATGGCGGTGGAGTCGATGGAGATGGCTCCGGGGGCAATTCCCCGTCCCGGCAGGGTGCCGGAACAGAGACTTCTGTCCCCCGAATTGGAGTTTCGCGATGGCAGCGGCGTCCCTGGAGTCTTTCTGGAGTTTCGTCAATCGGTGTCGAAGATTTAGGTCACGAGGCATCTTATAGGCGAAGAGGCGGAGTCGGAAGAGTCCCGAGGGGCCCACCCCATAGGGTGGGGTGACCACCCCTCTGGCCGCGCCGACCTATTGTGAGGAGGCCCTGGGCCTCCCCCTGGCTTGCCCTTCTGGCTCCGTGAGTCTTCCGGTGAAATAGAATTTCTGTGATTTTTCTGGATTTTTCCGAGCACTTTGGTTTTTGGGCCTTTTCTGCAATAAACAGACATAATAAACAGAAACTGGCACTGTGGCATCTTGTTAATAGGTTAGTCCAATAAATGCATAAATATGACATAAAGTGTGTATAAAACATGTGAGTATCATCAATAAAGTAGCATGGAACATAAGAAATTATAGATACGTTTGAGACGTATCAATTCGCCAACCTCAAGAGCTACCTTCTATGAGTACTGGGGAAGGACCAAGTTCCACCCAAGTGGAGCCATCTACACCACAAGGACAAGCTTCTTCCGTTGATCTTACAAATGCAAGCCATCCTCTACAACAACCTCAAGTTCAACCTCAACCTCAAGATCAACCTCGACATCTACAACAACAATCAAGTCCAAGTTCACCTCAACAAGCTCAAGAACAACATTCACCACAAGCTCGTCTACCACAACAACCAACATCAAGTGACCAAGGTCAAGCTTCAAGTTCTTCACCGAGTGGTTCGAGGATGATCGTTATGGACAATACTATTCCTAATACCCCCGAACCATCCGGCTCTCATGACAATGGTGCCCCTTTCAACGACAATGGAGGTCAAGGCGAGGACCTAAACCGTGATGAAGGCCAAGAGGACTCTCAAGAACCATCTCCTCAAGCCGACTCTTGCCGTGAAGACCCCACTACAAGACACTTGCGTCTCAAGTCTCATTCCTTGCAAAACGTCATTGGTGATCTAAAGAGAAATGTTACCACTCGGAGGCAACTAGCAAACTTTTGTGCGCACCACGCCTTTGTCTCTAAGGAGGAACCACTTAAAGTTGATGATGCTCTCAATGATCCCGATTGGTTGAATGCAATGCAAGAGGAACTCAACAACTTCAAGAGGAATGATGTATGGACTCTCATGAAGCGACCCGATCATTGCCGCAATGTTATCGGCACCAAGTGGATCTTCAAGAACAAGCAAGATGAAAGTGGGACGGTCATCCGCAACAAAGCAAGATTGGTGGCACAAGGCTATTCTCAAGTCGAAGGCGTGGACTTTGGTGAAACCTTTGCACCGGTTGCAAGGCTTGAGTCCATCAGTATCCTTTTGGCCTTTGCCTCACATCATGGCTTTAAGTTGCAACAAATGGATGTTAAGAGTGCTTTTCTTAATGGTCCTTTACATGAGGAGGTATATGTGAAGCAACCCCCGGGGTTCGAGGACCCCCATTTCCCGGACCATGTCTTCAAGCTCAAAAAGGCCCTATATGGTCTCAAACAAGCTCCTAGAGCTTGGTATGAGCATCTCAAGGAGTTGCTTGAAGACCGTGGTTTTGAAGTGGGGAAAATCGATCCCACTCTTTTTACTAAGAAGGTCAATGGGGAGCTTTTCGTATGCCAACTCTATGTAGATGACATCATATTTGGCTCTACTAACACAAAATTCAATGATGAGTTTGCTATGTTGATGACAAATAGGTTTGAGATGTCAATGATGGGTGAACTCAAGTACTTTCTTGGGTTCGAGATCAAGCAAATGCAACATGGCACCTTCATCAATCAAGCAAAGTACCTCCAAGACATGCTCAAGCGCTTTGATATGAAGGGTGCCAAGGGGATTGGAACTCCGATGCAACTCAAGTGTCAACTCTCTCTTGACGAGGCCGGCAAGGCGGTGGATACCAAGCTCTACCGTTCGATGATAGGTTCGCTTCTTTACCTTTGTGCCTCTCGCCCGGATATAATGTTAAGCGTTGGTATGTTTGCACGGTTTCAAGCAAGTCCGAAGGAAAGCCACCTTGTGGCGGTCAAAAGGATCTTTCGATATTTAGTTGATACCCCACACTTCGGATTATGGTACCCAAGGGACACGGACTTTGCTTTGGTTGGTTTCACCGACTCCGATTGGGCGGGCGACAAGATTGATAGGAAGTCTACCTCCGGAGCATGTCACTTTCTTGGAAGATCTTTGGTGTGTTGGTCCATCGAACTTTGCTTGACCGTCGTGCGCACATACCACTCCTAACCTTTATATCTAGATGAAAGGCACGCATGAACATAGGGGGAGTGCGGTTTAAATCCATTGAGCTATCCCTCCCCCCATAATGCATAAAGAAATCCAAAACATTTTCTATTTGTCAACTAAGTGACTTATGAGCTTCATGTTGAGTTGTAGTCCGTGAGGCCTAGATACATCTACGCGACCTCACACTACTATACTCTTACACGGTGGCTTCGGCCACCAACACCCCCTCCTTGAGGGTTTTTCGGTTCTTTGTGACCTTGTTTTTGTCCTTCTTCTTTGCTTTCTTTTTCTTGTTTTTGAAGAACCTCTTTCAAGCTTGTTCTCTCGTGATTTTTGCAAGCTTGGTTGTATGTTTTTCTCCATCCTTCTAGTTTTGTCACCCTCCTTTTTGGTGTTCCGATGCCAAAGGGTGAGAAGTTCCTAGGTGGATGGGGACCTTTGTTGTTTGTAGCCGTTTGGTTCTAGTTGCTTATCTTGTCTTATGGCTACATCAACAACCCTATGGAGGCATCTTATTGTGAGTTTGGGTATTCTCAAGGCTATGGTATGACAACTTCACCCAAATCTCCGTGCATGATCTTATGTTGCCTCCATATTGTGCATATGCTACTTGAACATGTCATTTATCTATGTTGCATATGTGCTTGGTTTGTAAAAACTAGGGGGAGTGATGTCTCTATAACATGTGTATTTGTATTCAAATACATATTCAAGATATGCACATGTGTAGGGGGAGCTCCGTCGAGTTTTTGCAAATCTAATGATCTCATCATAATATCATATGTTATTATCAACTCTTGTGTTGTCATCAAACACCAAAAAGGGGGAGATTGTAAGAGCAAAATTCACAACCCAATTTTTGTGTGTTTGATGACAACACTTGGATAATCTCACCGTGTACCTTGAGTATCATTGTTAGATTTGCAAGAGCACGGTGACCTCGCCGGACGCGTCAAGATCGGAAGACTGAAGCGTAGCTGATAGGTTTTCTGGTTTTGTGTGTGTTTAGCGAGGTGACATGGTTGGAGAGAAAATGGGAAGAAAACCAGATTTAGCTAGGCCGGTACTACCGGTACCTGTAGCGGTAGTACCGCTACCCCTATAGGTACCGGTCACGGTACCGCTCTGAGTCTGCGCCGAAACTGATCCAGAATACACGTTGCGGTACCCCTGCAGTACCTGGAGCGGTAGTACCGCTCACGGTACCGCTTGAAGTACCGTAACGCGTTACGGCAGTACCGCTCTGGTACCGCTTTGGATCCAGTAAGGTCTGGACCCTATTGCGGTACCTCAAGCGGTACCTCATGCGGTAGTACCGCTCTGTGTCCTTTGACCAGATCTGGAGGGATTTCGAACTCAGAGCGGTAGTACCGCTTCCATGAAGCGGTAGTACCGCTTAGGCCAAATCTGGACATAAGGTTGGATTTGGAGGAGCCTATTTAAGGGCCCCTTCTTCCCCAACACGATTTTATCTCTTCCCCCTCTCTCCTCCATTGTTGCTGAGCTTAATCCTTGAGGATCTCCTTCCCCATCCAACCAATCTTGCCCAAACTTTGAGGATTGGTGGAGGAGACCCCGATCTATAGTTCTACCAAGAGAGATTTCACCAATACTAGCTATTCCTTAGTGGATCTTGGTGGTAGGGTTCCTTTAGTGGAGCATTGGAGAAGAGTTCCTTTGGTGGAGCATTGGAAGAGTTCCTTGGTGGGCATTGGAGAAGAGTTCCTTTGGTGGAGCATTGGAAGAGTTCCTATGGTGGAGCATTGGAGATGGGTTCCTATGGTGGAGCATTGGAGATGTGCAGCTATGGAGTCTAGCTTGGTGATGTACTAGATCCATAGGGTGTTGGGAGCATCCTTGCGTGTGGAGCTCGCCCCAACCTTGTGAAGGAATCACCGCCTCGACCGGTGCCTTAGTGGAAGAGGGAGAGCACCTCCGTGGAGCTCTCTCAAGGAAGAAGATGAGGCCTTCCTTCGTGGTGTGGCCGTCTAGTCTCTAGTGTGAGACTAGCACCTCCTCAACGCAGACGTACTTCCTGTTGTGGAAGGAACTGCGAGAAACAAACCTCGACTCGCCTCGCGCCCCCCGGTTGTCTCGCTCCTTACTCTCGTTATCTTGTTGATTCCTTTACTTGTTGCACTTGTCCGATATTCATTGTAGGATCACCCCTATTGCTAAAGTTCACACCTTTACCTTCCGCTGCATAAAAATTGAAAAAGACTAAAACTTGCCGTAGCGCCATTCACCCCCCCTCTTGTTCGCTACGATCCATTCAATATACTTAAGCATTAAAAATATTTAGCACATATATTTTCTTTGTGTGTATGATACTACAGGTAATCATGTGAAGTTGTGAACACATTTGAGAGGCGGAGCCCGTGTTTTCAGGTTTTAATGCATAAAAACCACCTTTTCTGTAAACATATGAGTAAAACTGGTATCCAATAGAAGTACACCTGGATCTTACCAATAAATTAAGTACCCAAAATAAAAATAAGAAAAATAAGAAGTATCCAATGAATATATCCCTACACATTTTAAGTACCAACCAAATTAAGTAGAAGCTTCTAGCGATATATAAACAATCATCACGGTTTAAGGCTTATAATGTATGCGATGAAAACTTTCCTATATATGATCTTATGTAAGGCTTAATGATCTTGTAAAAGTAAATAATCTTAAACTAAATATTACGAAAGGAGAACCGTTTTTGCCAGTCGTTATTGAGCAATAATAAATTCTAAAATCAAAGAGGCAAACCCATACATCCAATGAAACTATGCATACATTCAACCAGTCAAATAGACATTCTTACTTGGGTCGACCACTCACGTTCTCTCTCCCTGACCCTCCGAAACTTCTCTCCTTCCTCTCCTAAGATCTGGGCCGCTAGGGCTCTCCCCTCTATTCTCATGCATCCACTAGCGTCAAGTTGGGTGAGGGACTTATCACTGTACAACGGTAGTAGGTAGGTATAGGGTTTGTTTCCTATATAGAGTCTAGCGCTATATCGTTTCGAACTACGACTTTGGCACTTACGAGCAGTGCTCGGGATCATCTGGTCTTTTTTCTCCTCCTCATGGTGCTTCGGTAGCTGAAGCCATAGGTGATGAGTAGCTTGGCTGCTAGAGACTTGATATTTCAGCTCAATGTGGTATATGGATTCCACGGCTGTGGCCAAGGTCCGAGTTCCTCTTCTGTTGCTCGTCGTGGCGACAAGGAATAAGGGGGATTCGACGCCTGCTAACGGTGGTGGTCGAGACTGAAATTAGCTAGCAGTGGTGTTTCTCTCGAGAGTTTCCTCATGACGGCGGATCTGTCGTCGTCCTTCATGGCCGACATTCGACCACTCCCACCTTTAGCTTCAGCTACTCCTGCTTCTTCCGGCCGGCGTCTGATGGACTATTTCGACCTCTAGGCTGCCATGCCATTTCAGAGCCCCCTTGGCTCCGACACAGCATGCTCCAACCTTCCCATCCCAAGTGGTTTCGTCCGAGGTGATGTTGTATTTGGTCGCGCTTAGTTGCAAAATCGTCTTGGTGGAGATGAAGGAGGACTTGATTGCTATTTTTAGTTTACTTCCAAGGCCCTTTATGCAAAACGTAAGGGCTTATTTATATTTTAATATTTTTCGTGAGGCCCTATATGTAACACGATAATCAATAAAGTTGTTGCTGCTTGGAACTGTTCCCCCGCTGAAAAGAAAAAAAACCCAGTCATGAAATGAACTAATGGCCTAAATGATCTATTAAATTAATTTAAATAAAAACCAAAGCTTGGCATTTTCAGATAAGAAAAGAAGTTTGTTATGAGAAAAAAATGGAGCAATAAAAAAGGAGGAAGAGTGCGGCCGTCCACTTCCAACTGCGGTGGGGGACCCGTGAATCCAATTCCCCACCCACCCTGTACAATTCACAATCAATCCACTCCTACTCCTATTCCCGCAGCTTCCTCTCCCCTTTCCTTGCTTTGCTTCCTCCCCGCTAGCTCCAGTCCTCGTTTCGGGCAGCCATGGCGGCCGCGATGCAACTCAACACCCTCATGTCCAACATGTTCGCCACGGTGAGCGCCTTACTCTTTCCTTGCCATTCGAGCGGAATTTTAGTTTCTCCGGAGCAGGCCCTATAGGAAACAATTTGATGCTTTTGCTTTGTCGTTGCTTTGGTGGGGTTAGGGTTTGCTGGACGATCAGTTCCAGCAGCTGCAGATGCTCCAGGACCCGAGCGCCCCGGACTTCGTTGCCGAGGTCGTCACGCTCTTCTGCGAGGACGGCGAGCGGATCATCGGCGAGCTCGCCAAACTGCTGTACGCATGCTTCCTCTCCTCTCCTCGCCCGCTTGCCATGTTCTCTTTGATCAGATGTTTGATTCTTTGCTTGGGGATTCGGTCGCTGTGTGTGTGTGCAGGGATAAGCCAGCTGTGGACTTCGACAAGGTGGATGCTTTTGTGCATCAGCTCAAGGGCAGCAGTGCAAGGTGAGGCTCTTTTCTTTTATGTCTTGTTCATATGTGTTCCTGCAGTAGCAGAGGAACGATGGTTGTTGCTGGTGGCACAAATCGGGTGTTAGATCCCCGTAGAACGGAAGGAGGTAGATTCATTGTAAGGCGTCCAGTCATCTTGGGGGAAGAATCATCGCCCAATTCATCTTTGTATTGTTTTATTTATGCAGTAGATCCGGCGAACGTGATCCATTTCTCGTATCGATAGGATGGCCCAAGATTATAGATTGGCATAGTTCCATTATGAGTGGCGTTTCCGACCAATATGTGGAGTGATGAGATCTGTTTGTCGTTTGTAGCGATTTATCATGTACATCCGACAAACTTGATCCGTTCCGTACACGTTGGTGGCATCTTCCAATTAATTTGGGGAGAGGTTGACATCCTTTTGGCCGTTGTACTGTTTATAATTTAGATACGGCAAATCCTTTTGATGTTTTACTGTTTCGTGATTTAGATCCGACAAAACGACAGTTTGGCCATCTTACTGTATTTTTATGTTTAGCCACTGTACTGCTTTATGGTTTAGATCTGACAAATCATTTTGTCGTTGTACTCTCTGTCACTTAGAACCTACAAACCATTTAGCCGTTGTAGACCCAACAAACTGTTCTTCCAATTAAATTTTGAGGGGTTGACATTGTCCTGTTTTAAACTAGTTAGGATAGTTTTGCACGCTCCGCCTTTGTTTCGGACCTGTTTTGGGGGTTTGTTGCGATGGTATAGGTTCACAAACCATGGTATTTGTAGTTTCATGCATAAGATTTGCTAGAATTAAACATTAAATATTTATGGAAATAAATTATTATAGAAAGTTATTTTATTATGCTTAGAAACTAGTAATATTGTTGTGCTTAGGAACTCAAATTATTATGCACAAACTTCACTTAAGATTCAGTTACGTTTGTGCTGTTCATGTGATTTCTATGGAATCGAAGTTTGTAAGCCTATGAGTCCACATGTCTTTGCTTACCCTGGGCTTTCTTACATGTTTCCTTAAAGAAATTTGGTGGTAGTTTCTTAATCGTATAGCATTGCATGTTGCAGTGTTGGTGCTCAGAGAGTGAAGAATACCTGCATTCAGTTCCGTGAGTTTTGTCAGGGGAAGAGCAGAGATGGGTTAGTACCTTGTATCATTATGTCACAATATTGTACTTTCTATCATTGTCTTTGAAATCTTCATACTAAATGTGGGTTAGCGTGATCGTCCTTGTTATTAGTGTTATGAGAATTGAGTGCTAGCTCAGTGGCAAGGCTAGCGAGTGCGCAGCCAGCCCACCCGGGTTTGAATCCCCACCTAGCGGTAGTTTCGCTGGGAGGGGCGGACTAAAAACTGGGTTATCATCCATAGCGTCCATCCGCTGGGAGACTCTCATCCTACCTAACAACGTATAGCCAAGGGAGGGATCATTCCCCCATTGGTCAACGTTATTAGTGTTATCAGGGTATTTATCAATAGAGAAAATCCCCAATTTAGTCTATGAAGTTGCCCTGGATGTGCATTTTGGTCACGAACTTGCAAATTGTGAATTCTGGGTCAGGAAGTTGCCCCGCGCGAGGGCTTTGGTTACTCTGTCATGGTGGCCGTTAGTTTGCTGACATGGTCAATTGTTTTTTTTTTCAAATTGCCCCCTAAAATTTGTTTTTCTATTTTTAGTCCTCGGTTTGACCTTTTGAGGGGGAAATTTGCAAAAAAGTTAGTTGGCCACATCAGCAAACTAACATTGGCTGTAAGAGAATGACCAAAACGCTCGCGCGGGGCAACTTCTTGACCCAAAATTCACGATTTGCAAGTTCGTGACCAAAGCGCACATACGGGGCAACTTCATAGACCAAATTGGAGATTTTCTCTTATCAATACAATTGCATGTACATCGCTTTTGTAAACTGCTGAATTTGTTCAGTCTTTACAGACATAAAGATTTGGCTGACTCTACTGAGTTTGTTTGGGTTAGGATTGTAACTGTTCCAGTACACTTTCTACTCAATCGTATACTTTACGAATGCTATATATGTAGGAAACTATTCCAAAGCATGTATAAGGACTGGCAGTATACCCCGTTTATTATAGCATTTAGATCTTTGAAAAGGAAACTAAGTTCCAACTTCTCTGAATATTGCACAACTATCTAGTAAATAAACATATAACTTCTGTGTTAATTTGGGCTCCACTGAAAATGTTTCGATCTGCCAGTTGATGTTAATTCTAGAACAGAGGCGTTGTTTTTTTGTTACAGTTACCCTCGACTCTGTAGTTTATTTTCAGTGGAGCCAAGTGTATCTTTTGTAAGGAAGTATGTCCAGGGTGACATTCATAAGGCTCCACCTCAGCAACTGTTAAGATAATCCTGCCAGTACAAAAATTATTCTTAGGACGTCAAATTGTACCAGCCATGAGCATTTTTCAGTACTTATTAACATGCTCCTTCCGTGAGCTGGTAATGCAGAGGGGCTTCATAACTTACTTAACTGTTTTCCTTGTCAGGTGCCTGAAGACACTGGATGCTGTGAGGAATGATTTCTATGATCTGCGCAGCAAGTTTCAGACCATGCTTCAGGTATTATCTTTTTTTTTCTGAAACCCGTGTCAAACTCGCAGTAGTATTGCAGTAAACTGGAGTTGCCATCTTTGAAGGAAATATTTTTTATTCCAATGTTCGCTTGTGTTGCAAAATATAACTAGAGAGAAGACAAGATGCTAATGGAATGGATTCAGTTAGTTTGCTGCAATACAACATATGAAAAGCATGTTAATGAAATGAATGCAGTTAGTTTGCCTGTCAGACACTAAATTACTAGTGATAACTGCGGAAGATAAACAAACATGGACATTGCCATCTTCTTTTCTTTTTATGTAAATCTCTATGGCCTTTGCAGTGCTAAATTGTTAGTTGTACTCATAGACACCACTTGGTGTTTAGAGCAGTATTTAGGGCTACTGGAGACATGAGTTGAAAACTACTGTTTTGGGTATGTCTGATATCTGAATCTTAGCTTCATGTTGCTTGAAAAGGACACTAGAACTTTGGCCTCTCAATTTCCCACAGCATTGATAGACTTATTGTTTTGTTCTCTTATCTGGATGATGGACATAATCAGTACTGTCACTTAGTTCTTAACTCTTTCGTCGTTCTTAGTAACTTCATGTTCTTGTGATGCTAGTTTTTTTGTAATGGTTTAGGCAACTGACCAGTTCTGTTTTTCAATGCAGCTGGAGCAGCAGGTCCAGGCCTCCTTCTATCCTAAGCAGTAAGCTTGAACAACAGAGTGGGAATCGCATGTTCTGGCGGCACTGCTGCCTTTGAAGTCATAGAACATGCTCAACTAGCTTTTATCTTGGAGTCGTTTGCTTCTGTGTGGTCGTCCGTAGCTTTTTAGCAGCAAGCTGGTCATTTAGTGTCATCGATGTCTCTGTTACTGTTGGTAGTGTCGTTCTGAATTCTCAATGGTCAAATAACAATCATCTGCCGGCGCTTTGCGGATTGTCAGTGGTTAATCTGGCTGCTCAGTTCTAGCCAGTTTCTAGGTCGTAGGTCTGCAGTGTAATCTTGACATAGTCGTGCCTTGTTGGTCGGTGGATCGGCTGTGGTTGTATGTTGTGGAGAACATTGTGATGTTAATCTAATGTAAAGTTACTGTTTGTTGTTGGGAAAAATGTGTGTACCATGATACAACATACAACATACAATTACTCAGTTCAAGTTATTTTCTATTTGATCCCAGGTGGGATTTAACATTATTCGCGATTTTGTCCCTTATGATTCTTCCAGAGTGCAGAAATATCATGCTGGTTCCGTGTTAGCGATATGGAAACAGTTCAATACCAGGAGGAACTGACGAGGGAACATTGTCAGCAACAGGTACCTCTGCCTCCTTCGGAAAGACAGGAATGATTTGAGATTCAGAGATACTTATGTTGCTCTCCACACAAAAGATGAATACATGACCCTGTGCTTTTTTCTACAGACCACAGTTGGCAGGTAAGTGATGGACATGCTGGAAGACCAAGATCAAGTGCTCACCTGATGGAGAAGCTTTTGATGCTAGGAGCAGTAATGAGCACATGTGTAAACAAAAGATGCATGTATATAAAGACCGTACAAATAGGCTGGCAGACGATTAGAAAAGCAAAGGTTGTGAGCTCTGCTGTCCGCTCCTTGGGTGTCTTGTCTTTTTTAGCCAAGGTTGCAAGCTATGATGTCTGGTCGTTGCTTGGCTTCAGACAAAACCAAGAAGGGTCTCTGGTCTTTGCACAACTGGACAAGAATATTAACTAGGTAGATGCCTGTATTTGCCAAGCTCCAGATATTTGGCACATGTAAATAAAAGAATATTGTTGTTGTATGAGCAGTAATGAGCACATGTGGAAACAAAAGATGCATGTATGTGACCATCCAAATAGGCTGGCAGGTGATTAGAAAAGTAAAGGTTGCAAGCTCTGCTGTCCGCTCGTTGGGTCTCTTGTCTTTTTAGCCAAGGTTGCAAGCTATGATTCCGGCCCATTGCTTTGCTTCAAACAAATCCAACAACCGTCTCCTGTCTTTGCACAATTAGACAAGATTAATTCGTCTCTAGTAATAAATACTAGCTCCAAATAATTGTTGAATACTGCTGGCATTTCTTTTGTCTCTAGTAATAAAGCAGTAGTAGAATTTGCAGACATGTATTCTTGCACTTCAAAGAAATTTCAAAAATTGCTTACGTCATTCATGACAATAGATACTCAAGTTAATTGGGAACATACACGTATTTTGCAATAAACCGATATTTTTCTAATGATAAATTAAGGAGATCTCTTCTTTAAATCACTGTGGAAGACAGGCTTATCTTTAGTCCCATTCACTTCTCACTTTGCAGGATTTAAAATCAGATGTACTTTCTTGTGAGGTGAATATATGTGTTTGTAGCTCTTATTTGGTCACCATGATGTCTACCATGATATGTTCATAATGATGAATGAACCATGACACTTTACCTATTATTTTTGCAGTGTTCGTAAATAATAGAAAATGTGCTATCGATGAATTTAAATGTGTGAATAGAATTAGAAAAAGTGCTCTCAGCCGTAGTTGATGTTGTACGGACATTTCAGTTTGTCGCTTATGCCGTACGGATATTGTCTTATTTCAAATAGGAACCGATTACAACCCGCAGCAATCTAGCGACCTTGTTATTGATTGCACATTTTTTGCCCCTTCACATGTCATTGCACCTTGTCGGCTAGCTACAGTAATTCAGTTAACATCACAAGATCGTTGTGTCGGGACAAGAAACAACGTTGGGATCGTATCGCCGCCACGGGATTGGCACCCCGTCCTGATTTCTCTACTTTTTCGACAAAATAAGCCCATAATCTGAGCCGGGAACTGAATTAGTTGGGTGCAACAAAATTCCCGTTGGATGCACACGTTTTCTGTAGCTGCCTCATTCTTTGATACTCGTCTTGTTGTAACAAGACGTGGTAGTCACTTCATCTATTATATTTCATATATATTTTTTTGTTTCTCAACATTTTTATCACATTATACTAATCAATGACTCTTAGTTTGAAATGTTATAGCACAGCCATAAATATATACTAATAGCTAACCATTCACAAGCACATACATATGTTTCATGTGTATGCTACTATTGGTATGTTGACACACTTTCTTCAGATTTTAATGCATGTGTTCTTCAGATTTGAATGCATAATAAAACTACCTCTTAGCTGTAAACAAATGAATAAAGCTACTACACAAGGTATCCAATGAAAGTATAACTTGGTCTAGACAGTAAAATTAAGTACTCTAAACAAAAATAAAGGGTATCCAATAAATCTGCCCCTACGCCATTCAAGCATCAATCATATTAAGTAGAAACTTTTAATGATTTGTAAATAATCGACACGGTTTAAGGCTTAAAAGTTATGAAATTAAACTCTTCCTACGCCCTGTCAATCATATAACTTAAGACTTAATGATCTCATAAAAATAAAACAACTAAAACTTAACATTCTGAAATGAGAACTGTTTTCCCATTTTTATTGCGCAAAAATATATTCTAATATTTGATAGGAAAATAAAAGGTATCCAATGAAACTATGCTTACATTTGACCAGTCAAATAGACTAAGGGCCTAAATGATCTACAATAATTTAAAATTAAATCTAAACTTGGCATTTCTCAATGAGAAAAGGGTGTGTTATGACAAAAATAATAAATGGGAGACATAAATAGCAGGAAGAGGATAGCTGTCCACTTCCAACCTGTGGTGTGTGTGTGTGTAAGTTGGGTGGCTTGGGAGTCCAATTCCCCTATATATACCACACCCTGTCAGTCCCAATCACCATCCATTCTACTGTTCCCGCATCGCTCCTCCTCACTAGCTCGAGTCCTCTCTTCAGGTAGCCATGGCGGCCGTGATGAAGCTCGACACCCTTGGTTATGCAGCCAGGATGTTCAGCAGGGTGAGCGCTTAACTATTTCATTGCCATCTGTGCGGAGTTTTAGTTTCTCCTTAGGTGATGGGTAACTTGATAGTGTTGGAGAATTTGATGTTCTTGCTTTGCGTTTATTTTTCTGGGTTAGCGTTTGTTGGACGAGCAGTTCCAGCAGCTGCTTCTGCTCCAGGATGGGAGCGAAGAGAATCTCGTTGCCAAGATCGTCACCCTCTTCTGCCAGGAAGCCGAGCGGATCATTGGCGAGCTCTCTATGCAGCTGTAAGTATGCTTTCTCTGCTGGCTATCTTGCGATGTTCTATGTAATCAGCTGTTTGATTCTTTGCTTGGGGATCGGTTGCTGTGTGTGCAGGGACAAGCCATATGTGAACTTCGAAGAGGTGGCTGCTTTTGCGGATAAGCTTGAGGGGAGCAGTGCATGGTGAGGCTCTTTTCTTTGTCTTTTATGTCCTGTACTAGCATATCGTTTCTGCAATAGCATAGGAGGGATGGTTGTTGGTAGTGGCGCAAATCGGGTATTATAACCCCGTAGATTTTTCTTGACCATGCTATATCCCATAGATTGGAAGGAGGTAGATTCTTTGTAAGGTGTAAGGTCACCTTGGGGGAGACTCATCGTCGTTTTGATCATCAGTGTTTTATGAAGTAGATCTAGCAAACTCTATCCATTTCACGTATTATTGCATTACTATTGGCGCTTCCGATCCATATGGGGAGGGATGGGGCTGGTTTCTCCCTTGTAGTGACTCATCATGTACATCTTTGTTCCATACACATCAGTGGCATCTTCCAAGTAATTCGGGGAGAAGTTGAGACCCATTAGGCCGTTGTACCGTTTCATGGTTTAGATCCGACAAATCATTTGTCATTTTACAGTTTTGTGATTTAAATATGACCAATCATTTTATCGCTGTACTGTTTTATGATTTGGATCTGACAAACCGTTTGGCTGATGTAGGTTCAGCAAACCGTCTGGCCGTTCTAGGGATTTTATCGTTTAGATCCAGCAAATCATTTTGCTGTTTTAGCATTTCATGATTTAGATACGACAAATCATTCCATTTGGTCGTTGTAGATACGACAAACCGTTTGGCTGTTTTGCTGTTCTACATGGTTGAGATCCCACAAACCGTTTAGCCATTGTGCTGGTTTATGGTTTAGCCATTGTGCTGGTTTATGCTTTATATCTGACATATATGAGCTGCTTTGCACAAATGGAATAGCTTAAGGAGTAGCACTCCAGAACCTCCCAAGTCAATTGTTTCTTCCAATTATTTTTGGAGGGGTTGACATTGGATCTGCCATTCCTCTTTGCTTCACACAAAAATAGCAAATATTTTTTTTGGGTTTTGGGTGTTTGTTGTGCAGGTATAGGTTTCGAAACCATGGTTTTTGTAGTTTGTAAGCATGATAAAATTAGTTTATATAATAATTTTTATTACCATGAATATTTATTCTTTAACTCGAGCAAATCTTGAGAATGAAACTATAAAAACCATGGTTTGGGAACTTATACCAGCCCAACAAACCCCCAAAACCATAAAGCTATTTGTTATTTTTATGTGAAACAAAGGCGAAACATGCAAAACTAACCTATCTATTTTAAAAATGCACTACAATGGAAGATCCAATGTCAACCCGTCCAAAAAATAATTGGAAGAAACACTTGACATGGGAGAATATGAAGTGCTACTCCTTGAGTTATCCGATGTGTGCGAAGCATCTCATATATATATGTAACCAGCACAATGGCTAAACGGTTTGTAGGATCTCAACCATTGAATAATAAAACAGCCAAATGGTTTCTTCGTATCTACAACCACCAAATGGTTTTTCGGGTAAGATAAAATAGTACAAGGAGAGTGATTTGTCGTATCTAAATCATGAAATGGTAGAACATCCAAATGGTTTGCCGGATCTAAACGATAAAACCCTAAAATGGCTAAACAGTTTGTCGAACCAACAACAGTCAAACGTTTGTCAGATATAAACCATAAAATAGTACAACAACAAAATGATTGGTCATATTTAAATTACAAAACAACAAAAGGAAAAATAATTTGTCAGATCTAAACCATGAAACGGTAAAAAGGCCAAACTAATCTCAACTTCTCCCCAAATTATTTGTAAGATGCCACTGATGTGTACGGAATAGAGATGTACATGATTAATCACTTCAAAGGGACAAACCGATATCATCCCTCCTCAAATGGATCGGAAGTGCCAGTCGTAATTCAACAATACGTGAAATGGATAGAGTTTGCCGGATCTACTTCATATAACACTAAGATGGTAAAACACTGATAAGTCTCCCCCAAGATGACCTTACACCTTACAAAGACTCTACCTACTTCCAATCTTTTAGCATGGTCAAGAAAAATCTATGGGGATATAATACCCGATTTGCGCCACTAATAACAACCATCACTCCTATGCTATTGCGGAAACGCATATGGTAGTACAACCCATAAAAGACAAAGGAAAGAGCCACATTATGCGCAAAAGCATCCGCCTTGTCGAAGTTCACACATAGCTTATTCATGCACACACAACAACTAATCCACATGCATAGAATCAAACAACTGATCACATAGAACATGGCAAGTGAGCTGGCAGAGGAAGCACACTTATAGCTGCATATCGACCTCGCCAATGATCCGCTCGCCTTCCTCGTAGAAGAGGGTAATGATCTTGGCAACGAAGTTTGGCTCGCTCTCGTCCTGCTGGAACTGATCATCCAACAAACCCTAACCCAGCAAAATAAACACAAAACAAAAAACATCAAATTCCTCAACAATATAGAGTTACCCATCCACCCAAGGACAAACTAAAACTTCGCACAGATGGCAATGAAATAGTAAAGCCCTTATCGTGCCGAACATGCTGGCTGCATAACCAAGGATGTTGAACTCCACCGTGGCTACCTGAAGCGAGAAATCGAGCTAGCAAGTAGGAAGTAAGCGAGGATAAGAGGGTGATGCAGGAACAATAGTATAAATGGATGGTGATTGGGACTGACCGGGTGTGGTATATATAGGGGAATTGGACTACCAAGCCACCCAACTTAAACACACACACATCGCAGGTTAGAAGTTGACACCTATCCTCTTCATGCTATTTATTTCTCATTATTTTTGTCATAACACACCCCTTTCTCACTGAGAAATGCAAAGTTTGGATTTAATTTTGAACTATTGTTAGATCATTTAGTCCCTTAGTATATTTGATTGGTCGAATGTAGGCATTGTTTCATTGGATACCTTTAATTTGCCTATCTCAATGTAGAATATACTTTTGGGCAATAGTAATGGGAAAACGGTTCTCATTTGAGAACGGTAAGTTTTAATTGTTTATACCAAGTTATACTTTCATTGGAGGATACCTCTTGTGTAGTAGCTTTATTCACTTGTTCATAGCAAAGAGGTAGTAGTTTTATTATGCAGTTAAATCTAAAGAACACATGCTCCATCTTTCAAAGCGCGTCAACATGATTATTAATATACGCATGAAACATATGCATGTGCTAAATATCGTGAATGGTTAGATATTTCTATATTTTATGGCTCTGCTATAACATTTCGAACTAACATTCATCAATTAGGATAATGAGATAAAAAAAGTGTAGATGACACAAAAAAAAGTACAAGAGTATAGATGAAGTGACTACCATGTCTTGTTTCAACATGACATGTATCAGAGAATGAGGCAGATAGAGCAACGCGTGCAGCCAAACAAAATTTTGTTTTGCACCCAACTAATTCAAGTCCGGACTCAGATTGTGGGCTTGTTTTGTCATAGAGAAATCAGGATGGGGTGCCGATCTCATGGCGGCGATACAATTACAGTGATGTGTCTTGTCCCGACACGACAATCGTGTGATGTTGTCTAAATTACTGTAACAGGCCGACATGTGCATGACATGTGAGTGGGAAAAAAATGTTCAATTAAGAACATAGTAGCTAGATTGTTGGGGGTTGTAATCGGTTCCTATTAGAAATACGATAATATCTGTAAAACATGAGCATCAAATTGAACTGACCGTACAATATCTACTACCACTGAGGGAACTTTTTCTAATTCAATTCACACATTTAAATTCATCACAATCACATTTTCTATTATTTACAAACGCTGCAAAAATATTATAATAGGTATTTCTTTGTAATAGGTAAAGTCTCATGGTTTATTTATCATTATCAACATATCATGATAGACATCATGGTGACCAAATAAGAGCTACAAACAGAAATATTCACCTCGCAAGAAATTACATATGATTTTGAACCAATCAAAAATTATATGATCATGCAAAGGTAGAAATGAATGGGACTAAAGATAAACCTGATGAGATCTAAGATCCCGGGAGTGGCCCGATCTCGCGGTTTGACCCCGAAAACCAAGGGAAGAGGTGGGAGAACGCGAGGAACACGAAGAACACGAAGAACGCCGAGACTCACGCACGCACACCAACCCGATACACCCGATGCTTACCCCCGTGGCTCGATGGACCACGCCAATAGAATCTCCGAGGAAGAGGCACGCGGCAGAATTCCCGGAGAGAGATTGGGGTTGGAGAAGAAGAGCTTGATGAGGGAGAGAGAGTAGCTTGTACTAGAATCTCACTCAACAAGATCCAAATCAACAACCAAGGTGCCTTGATTACAGAGGGATGATAACCCTAGGGAGACTAAGCTCAAAGGTAGGTTTGAGTTCAAAACAAGTCTAAGGGGTAAAGGAGGGGTCCAGGCTACTTATATAGGCACACAGAGCCAGCAAGGGCGAACAAGTACGCGAATGGATAACTTAAGGCAGTTTGGTGGGTCATTCCCGTCAGACCCGGTTTGGATCCGGTCTGACTGGGCCTATGACCGGGTGGTCCGGTCCTGGGTCCGGTCGACCGGGCGCCAACCGGGAATCTGCGAGGTTTCCGGTCTTCGTCCGGTATGATGGAGCTGCGCCGGTTGGCGCCCGGTTGACCGGGCCTGGGGCCGGGTCGTCCGGTTGTGGGGCCGGTCTGATCGGGTCCTGGACCGGCCAGCGTCCTTCTCTTCCTTGGAGCGCTTCGATCGACGTCGGGTTCGGCTTCGTGATCATCTCCATGTCCAGCTGCTCCTCTCCTTCCCTTGGCCATGGCGTGTCCTCCTCTCCGGGGTCTTGATGCGCCTTGTACCTAATGACACATAACACATCGGCATGAGGTAGCATTCCATCCAAAGGGGTACCAAGATCAAGGGTGGTGAGGAGCGAGTTCACCTCATCATGTAGAGCTTTAACTCGGGCTCGTGTCATCGGTCCACTTGGGGGACTTGTTGGTCTTGGTGTGGAGGTGTCCGAAGGCCACCCCACATCATCTCCCCCCCCTTGGGAAAGAGTCGTCCTCGACTCTTGTTCCTCCTCATCTTCATGATATGGCGATAAGTCCGCAACGTTGAATGTGTTGCTCACCAAGTACTTGGAGGTGGGGATGTCGATGACGTAAGCGTTGTTGTTGATGCGTTTGAGGACCTTGAAGGGGCCATCTCCTCTTGGCTTGAGCTTCGAGTTGCGTTCATGAGGGAACCTTTCCTTCCGTAGGTGGATCCAAACGAGGTCGCCTTCTTGAAATATGCGTTCCTTCTTCTTGGCGTTGAGGCGGGTAGCTTGACGAAGGACATGTTCTTGAATGGTAGCTCTTGTTTCTTCATGTAGTTTCTTCACAGCGGTGGTGCGCTTGTCGAAGTCCATGTTCGTCCACTCATGAAGGGGAAGTGGTAGTATGTCGAGTGCCGTGAGCGGCTCAAACCCGTAGACGACCATGAAGGGACTCCTTGATGTTGTCGAGTGCTTGGCGCGGTTCTAGGCGAACTCCGCGTGTGGAAGGCACTCCTCCCATGACTTCAAGTTCTTCTTCACGAGGATGCGTAGGAGAGTGGAGAGGCTTCGATTGACCACTTCCGTTTGGCCGTCCGTTTGCGGGTGCGAGGATGATGAGAATAAGAGCTTCACTCCAAACTTTGCCATGAGCGACTTCCAAAGATAACTCATGAACTTGACGTCTCGATCCGACACAATGCTTTGCGGTACTCCATGTAGGCGAACAATTTCCCTGAAAAACAATGAAGCAATGTGTGAAGCATCGTCGCTCTTATGGCAAGGTATGAAATGAGCCATCTTAGAGAATCTATCCACTACCACAAATATAGAATCATGACCATGCTTAGTGCGAGGCAAGCCTAAAACGAAATCCATGCTAATATCGGTCCATGGTGCATATGGAATAGGCAATGGAGTGTAAAGACCATAAGGTTTGGAGGTAGACTTAGCTTGTAAGCAAGTGGTGCACCGGCGGCAAAGGCGTTCCACGTCGCGGTACATTCTTGGCCAATAGTAGTGGGTTGAGAGCATGGCATATGTCTTTTCTCGACCAAAGTGTCCCATAAGACCACCTCCATGTGACTCTTGCAAAAGCAATTTTCGAAGCGAAGACTCGGGAATGCAAATCTTGTTAGCTTTAAACAAGTAGCCATCATGCAAATAGAAATCATCCACTCCTCGTTCAACGGAACACTTCTCAAAAATCGGAGCAAAGAAAGAATCGGAAGGATAGAGTTCTTTGATCTCTTCAAGTCCCAAAACATGAAAATCCAAACGAGTAAGCAAAAGGGTGTTTTTGCGGGAAAGAGCATCCGCCACAACATTGTCCTTGCCCTTCTTGTATTTGATCACGTATGGGAAGGACTCAATGAACTCGAACCATTTTGCATGTCGTTTGTTCAAGTTGTGTTGGCTTTTCAAATATTTCAAGGACTCATGGTCGGAATGAATGATAAAATCTTTTGGCCAAAGATAGTGTTGCCAAACTTCAAGAACACGAACCAAAGCGTAGAGCTCCTTGTCATATATAGGATAGTTGAGGCGTGCGCCATCCAACTTCTCACTATAGTATGCCACGGGTTTGCCCTCTTGCATAAGAACACCACCAATACCAAGCCCACTTGCATCACACTCAATCTCAAAAGTTTTTGCAAAATTTGGAAGAACAAGAAGGGGAGCTTCGGTAAGGCGTTTCTTCAACTCATCAAAAGCATTTTGTTGGGCCTTGCCCCAAACAAACGGAACATTCTTCTTGGTAAGCTCATTCAAAGGGCAAGCAATGGTGCTAAAATCTTTCACAAAGCGGCGGTAAAACCCGGCAAGTCCATGGAAACTTCGGACTTGACCAACATTTGTAGGAGTAGGCCAATTGTGTATGGCCTCCACCTTGGAAGAATCAACTTCAATCCCATTAGCGGAAACCACAAAGCCAAGGAAAACCAACTTGTTTTGAGCAAAGGTGCACTTGGGGAGGTTAGCATAAAGCTTTTCATGACGCAAGATGCACAAGACCACTCTCACATGTTGCACATGGTCCTCGAGGTTTTTGCTATAAATGAGAATATCATCGAAATAGACAACCACACTCTTGCCAATGAGAGGACGCAAGATGTGATTCATGAGGCGCATGAAAGTAGATGGTGCATTGGAAAGACCGAAAGGCATAACGAGCCATTCATAGAGACCGAGTTTGGTCTTGAATGCCATTTTCCATTCATCACCAAGGACCATGCGGATTTGGTGGTAGCCACTACGCAAATCGATTTTAGAGAAAATCGTGGCACCGCTTAACTCATCAAGCATGTCATCTAAACGCGGAATGGGATGGCGGTAACGGACGGTAATGGCATTGATGGGGCGACAATCCATACACATCCGTTGCGTCTCATCCGGTTTAGGCACAAGAATCACGGGAACCGCACAAGGGCTTAGGCTTTCGCGGACATACCCTTTGGTGAGGAGATCTTGAATTTGGCGTTGGATCTCCTTTGTCTCTTCGGGGTTGGTGCGGTAGGCGGCACGGTTTGGAAGCGGAGCGCCGGGTATGAGGTCGATGCGGTGTTCTATGCCTCGAAGTGGTGGTAGTCCATGAGGGAGCTCATCGGGGAAGACGTCTTGAAACTCCTGCAAAAGAGACAACAAAGACGGAGGAATGTTGGTTAAGTCATTAGTCGCCGATGATGGTCCCTTGCATATGAGCACGTAGTGCAATATGGTGGATGGGTTCTCTTGGACCTCTCTCCACTCACTCTTGGTGGCTAGGAGAACACTCTTGGTTTCACTCATATATGGCTTGTGGCGCTCACTATCTTTGTGGTGGATCGCTCCCTCTCCTCTCATCTCACTATGGTGGGTGCGGAGTCGTGCCCTCGCTAAAGCCTTCGCATTATCCGCGATGATTTGGCTAGGAGTCATCGGGCGCAACTCGAACTTCTTGTCGTTGACCTTGAAGGTGTATGTGTTGGAGAGTCCATCATGTATAGCCTTCTTGTCAAATTGCCAAGGGCGGCCAAGCAACATGTGGCACACCGTCATGGGTACCACGTTACACTCGATAGTGTCCTCATAAGGTCCAATCTTAAAGGTGACGGTGACGGTATGTTGTATCTTGACGTTGCCCTTGTCACTCAACCATTGGATATGGTAAGGGTGAGGATGCTTGCGGAGAGTGAGGTTGAGCTTCTCACACAACTCGGTGCTAGCAAGGTTATGGCAACTTCCACCATCGATGATGACCTTGATCGATTTGCCACCAATTCCGGCACGGGTTTGGAAGATGTTGCACCGTTGGTCTTCCATAGCTTGAGGTTGTGTTGTTAGCACCCTAGTGACCACAAGTGAGGGACTTGGGTCATGCTCACATAAGAGAGGATCTTCTCCACTTTCTTGCTCATAAGCTTCTTCACTTTCCACGACGGCTTGCACAAGGGCCTCGTATTCATCTTCATCTAGCGTCTCAATGTCACCATTCTCCATAATGATCATAACCTTGGTGTTCTTGCACTCAAACGATTTGTGACCTTGGGTGCCACACTTGAAGCAAGTGACACTAGAGGGTCCCGTGGATGCCTTAGAGGAGGCGGTGGAGGAGACCGTTTGCTTCATGCGACTTTGGATAGTCGATTTCTTGGATGTCGTGGATGACACGTCGGGCTTGGCACTTGTAGTAGGAGGAGTTGATGTAGTCGGAGGAGTTGATGAAGCGAGCTTGGAGGAGAAGTAGGTCTTGACCTTGGAGTACTTGATGTCCTCAATCACTTGGCGCTCGGCCTTCGATGCTTGGTGGACCAACTCAACCATGTTGGAGTATGGTTGGAACTCCACAATTCTCTTGATGGGGTAGTTGAGGCCATTGAAGAAACGAGCAATGGTTTGTTCCTCGGACTCTTGGATGTTGGCTCGCATCATAGTGAGCTCCATCTCCTTGTAGAACTCCTCAACGGTCTTGGTGCCTTGCTTCAACTTTTGGAGCTTGTTGAAGAGGTCGGTCATGTAGTGCGTTGGGACAAAGCGAGCATGCATCTCTTTCTTCATCTCTTCCCAAGTGTCAATAGGAGGTTCACCCTTTTCTTCCCGAAGAGTGAGTACTTGCTCCCACCAAGTGTTTGCATAATCCTCAAACTCAAGAGACGCCATAGCCACCTTCTTGGCACCGGAGTAGTTGTGGATGCGGAATATCTTGTCAACCTTGAGTGCCCATGAGAGGTAGGCCTCGGCATCTTCTTCACCCTTGAACTTTGGCATGGTGAATTTGAGCCTTCCAAACATGTTTTCTTCATCCTCCAAGTTTCTTCTACGAGGAGGGGCGACTTCATCTCTTGCGGCTTGAGGAGGAATAGGAGGTCTTCTACGGCCAACCATAGCATTGGGTTGTCGTTGAAGGTGAACACTTGCTTCACTTGGTTCACGGTGAGGATGTGGTTGAAGATCTTGTCGCGGTTGTTGACGATGCTCAATGTTGGCCCTTTCATCTTGATCATGGTTAGGGTCTCCTCGTCCACGTTGGTCATGGCGAGGGTGGCGGCGGAGATCTCGTCGAGGTTGATCTTGAGGACCTTGGTCTTGGGGTTGGTCGTCACGCCCATGGTGGGCATGGCGATCCGCTTGGTGACGATCTTGTTGTAGGCCTTGGTCTTGTGGAGGACGCTCATGTGGACGAGCATGGCGATGTATTTCTCCACGCCTAGAGTTGGAGCGAGAGTCTTCATGACGAGCATGTGGGCGATGAGGTCGATGATGGTCTTCATGCCTTGAGGAAGAGCTTGAGGACGAAAGGCCACCATGAGAGTAGTAATCTTGTGGCGAGCTTGATGACGAGGAAGTAGAGCGGTGTCGGCGATGGCGACCCAAGTTGGTGATGGCGCGCTCGAGGCTATCCATGCGCCGCTCCATGTTTGCATCATTAGCCGCCATTTGGCCATTCAAGTTGTCCGTAGCTTCACGAAGGAGAGCCAAGTCTTGGTTCACGGTGGAGAAGTTGTGAGCCACTTCCTCGTATTGTTCATCGATGCGCATCTCGAAGAGAGCGAGTTGCTCCTTGAACTCTTGACGTTGTGTCCATAGGTTGTGTTGAGTAGCCAACCTATCGGTGTTGCGGAGGACTTCTCCATCCCTTGAGTCGTCTCCGTTCCTATCCATGATGGCAAGACAAGAACTATGTTGTGTATGTTAGTGGAAGGAGACTACCTCGCACTCTTACCAAGGTAAGATAGTATTGAGGCAATCCACCAAGCTAAAAGCAAGATCAAGTGTATCGGGACACACGCAAAACCACACGCAAAAGCTAGCAAATATGGTGTTAGGCGAGTGTTGTGGAAAGCCAAAAGACAAATCCAAGATCGAGTATGCTGTTAAAAGTGGGTAAGGTCCAAAAATCCAAATGTCAATGTGAAGATCACTATAAACACGGAAAAGTTGTGGAACACACACACGAGATAAGCGGGGTTAGTGCAACCAAAAGTGAGCGGAAAAGTGTATGTATAAGTGCTCGGTGTCACACTAACACAAGGAGAGCCAAAGCTTCGGTTGCAAAGGAAGAGACAACAAGATTCACACGCGGCCTCTCTTCTCTTATCTCTCTTTTGCTTAAAAGCTTTTTCTCTTTTGTATATGGTGGCACTTGCACTCGTTTGTATCTATGGTGGCACTTTCACACTTTTGTATGTATGGATGTATGGTGCGACTTGCACTCTTTTTGTGTTTTTGGGGCTTTTTCACACACTATGTTAGCGTTAGCCTCGCTTTTGCTATCTTGCCACACGAGTGTTTGCTTGGATGCTTTACTCAACACGACACACACACCTCACAATGCGGGGCCACGTGCAATGTCTCGCAACGTTAAACAAGCAATGCTCGATGGGATAGATCGCAAAAGGAAGAGGGGTTACAAGGGAAAACTGCAAGTTATACCTGCGATGATGGTGGTGGTGGTGGTGGTTGTCGCCGGAAATCGAGCTCGAAGGAGGGCGCGGAGCTGCGCCCGGTCTGGGGCCGGTTGGACCGGACCGAGGACCGGATGGATCCGGTTGCCGCCCGGTCGACCGGGTTCTGGGCCGGCTCGTCCGGTCTGGGGTCCGGTTGACCGGGTCTCAACCGGGTTCGTCGATTTCTCTCTCCTGTTCTTCCCCAAACCAAATCCAAAGAGCAAATCGATGGGAAAACGATGGAATTGGAGGCTCAAAGTTGGGGAAATAGTAGATCAAGCACAACAACACCAGATCCACGGACCAAAACCACTCAAAACGCAACCAAATCACAGATCGGTCAAGAGGCAATTTGGAGCTATTTTTGGGGATTTTTTTTGGAAAATTTTCTAGAAACGAAATCGGGTGGGTGGAGGGTCAAATCCGCGGTAACCAAGAGCTGCTGATACCATATGATGAGATCTAAGATCCCGGGAGTGGCCCGATCTCGCGGTTTGACCCCGAAAACCAAGGGAAGAGGTGGGAGAACGCGAGGAACACGAAGAACGCCGAGACTCACGCACGCACACCAACCCGATACACCCGATGCTTACCCCCGTGGCTCGATGGACCACGCCAATAGAATCTCCGAGGAAGAGGCACGCGGCAGAATTCCCGGAGAGAGATTGGGGTTGGAGAAGAAGAGCTTGATGAGGGAGAGAGAGTAGCTTGTACTAGAATCTCACTCAACAAGATCCAAATCAACAACCAAGGTGCCTTGATTACAGAGGGATGATAACCCTAGGGAGACTAAGCTCAAAGGTAGGTTTGAGTTCAAAACAAGTCTAAGGGGTAAAGGAGGGGTCCAGGCTACTTATATATGCACACAGGGCCAGCAAGGGCGAACAGGTACGCGAATGGATAACTTAAGGCAGTTTGGTGGGTCATTCCCTTCAGACCCGGTTTGGATACGGTCTGACCGGGCCTATGACCGGGTGGTCCGGTCCTGGGTCCGGTCGACCGGGCGCCAACCGGGAATCTGCGAGGTTTCCGGTCTTCGTCTGGTACGATGGAGCTGCGCCGGTTGGCGCCCGGTTGACCGGGCCTGGGACCGGGTCGTCCGGTTGTGGGGCCGGTCTGACCGGGTCCTGGACCGGCCAGCGTCCTTCTCTTCCTTGGAGCGCTTCGATCGACGTCGGGTTCGGCTTCGTGATCATCTCCATGTCCAGCTGCTCCTCTCCTTCCCTTGGCCATGACGTGTCCTCCTCTCCGGGGTCTTGATGCGCCTTGTACCTAATGACACATAACACATCGGCATGAGGTAGCATTCTGTCCAAAGGGGTACCAAGATCAAGGGTGGTGAGGAGCGAGTTCACCTCATCATGTAGAGCTTTAACTCGGGCTCGTGTCATCGGTCCACTTGGGAGACTTGTTGGTCTTGGTGTGGAGGTGTCCGAAGGCCACCCCACATCAAAACCTTTCTTCCACAATGAATTAAGGAAAATATATTTTTGATTTATCATTAGAAAAAAATCAATTAATGTTGGGATTAGTGGTTTATTATTATATAATTTATTTGATGGATGGGGCTAGCTTTAAGGATCACCCTTCATATTTTCCTTTTTATTTTTTTGGAAGCTTTAAATTACTACAGTCTAACTCATTGAAAGCACAAGGATAAATGGTGCAAAGTGCAATGTATCTATTCATTTCAAATGGCAACTGGCATGCATATGTCCAAAATGAGGTGAGTACAAAATACGTGTCTGCTGTCATTAATGGACGCAGGGTATTGCATGCACATGTATACTAACGTATGTTTCCAATTAACTTGACTATCTATATTGTCATGAATGACGTAAGGAATTTTTGAATTTTCTTTGAAGTGCACGAATAGATGTGTGTGAATTCTACTACTGCTTTATTACTAGAGACAAAATGCCAGCAGTACGAGTATTTGGAGCTTGGCATATATAGGCCTCTACCTAGTTAATAATCTTGTCCAATTGTGCAAAGACAGGAGGCGGTTGTTGGATTTGTCCGAAGCAAAGGAATGAGCCGGCATCAAAGCTTGCAACCTTGGCTAAAAAGACGAGAGACCAAACGAGCGGACAGCAGAGCAAAAACTATTACAGACAGGTTAATGACACATACCACTGACGGATCACAATTGGGCCTAGGCTGGTCAGTACTGACATAACACCACTGGCATGCGACATTACTGATTGGTTCTTACTTGTGGCGGTTAGTACTTCTTATGCTCGATCTTTTGCCTTTTTGGGCCATTTATACTTCCTAAACAAGTCGGTAGAAATGAGGATGTGCTGGATTATGGCAATGAATTAGTGATATAAGTAGTCAATAAAATAATTAAAATCTAAGAAAAGACAGGGATGCGTTGGTGAAGCTATGATCGGTTGGCTTGATGGGGTGGCCGCCGCTTCGCCCGATTTCTGCAACGGCCACTGGGACGTGTTTTTTTCCTAAAAAATGCACCCACACTAGTGTATAGAATATCCTCTGTACCTTTCTTTGCTAGTTTAAGAAACAACATTTTTATGCTAATACATCAGCTTCAGCATTTGCATTTCTACTGGTGCTATGATATCTTTGCCTTATTGCATATACACATGCTTCTTGAATTGGTAGCAGAGTAGGCTTCGTTTGCCTCTCAGTATGAATTGGAGCAAGTGACACGAGGAGAATCGAGAGCTTTGCTTGTGTAGCCGGTTCAGAAGAGGTAGTCAGAGATCACGTGTGCAGCCAAATGGGAAAATGTCTGCACTTAGATAATTCAGTTCTATGCTCAGATTACAGTGGTTGCAGGCTTCAATTGCGATGACTGTTCTTCAGCGATTCTTCCGTCACGATGATGTTCCTCAGTGATGCTTCTGGTAGCATAAAAAAGCTTCCAGAAGTTGATCTCGGCCTTCCACTATGTCATCACTTACATGCAAACTTAGAGCATGTCTAACAGGCCCTTTATAACCCGTACACCCCGTAAAATTCCGGCGGGATACGGGGCAGGAGCGATTTGGGCCGTCTAGCAGGCCCTGTATTCGGGCCGGCCCGTTTCGGCGGAACACGGGGCCCAGGAAATCGGCCCCGCCGCCCCTACTTATACCGAGCGCAGGTGCGAGTGAGGGGTTAACCCCTCACTCGCAACCCTAGCTCCGCCGTGCGCCGCCGCCTCCGTAGTTAGCTCCGGCGAGCAATCCCGCCCACCCCAGCTCCGCATTTCGACCGATGTTCGGCATGTACGCTCGCGGCCGCAGTACCGCCTCGCCGGCGAGCGGATCGAAGCGATCCCGCTCGCCGGACACCGTGGAGGAGGCGTGGCGGCGTCAATGCAAGCGCTCCGCCCAGGGGAGTCGCCGTGCGGCGTGCCGGTACGCCGGCGCGCTTTACGTGCCGGATTCGCTCCGGGAGTTTGCCGCGGGTGGGCGGTGGTACCGACAAGACCCGCCGCTCAAGCCGATGAGCGGCGTCGCCTTTGAGAAGTGGCGCACCGATTGGGAGCGTGACCGCGCGTCGAAGGCCGCATGGGCGGCGCGCATCGGCAGCACCAGCGGCGGAGGAAGCGGAGGAGATCCGCGAGCCGGCGAGGAGGAAGCGGAGGCAGCAGAGGAGGAGGCGGCCTTCCTGCAGGCGGTGGCCGCATCCGAGAAGGATGCCGCCGAGAAGGCTCGGGCGGAGGCAGAGGAGGAGGCGGCGGCCATCGCCGCCGTCCGGGAATTCCAGGCGCGGGAGGCGCAGGAGGAGTCGGCGGCCATCGCTGTAACATCCCAAATTTTAAAACAAAGAGAAAATGAATTCCCTATTTCCAAATTTTGAACCAACAAAAACTTTTATTAAATTAAGTTTGATACATAGTGATCATGCTGATATGTTGTGATATTGCCATGATTGTTTAAGTATTTTGAAATGATCTTAAAACCCTAAACCTCACCCCTCTTCTCACCATCCATTATAAACCAAATAAAAAGAAATTAAATAAGAAAAGGGCCTATGTGCCTATGGCTACTTTTTGGTAAAACTTTTACCTAGACTTTTCTACATTGTTTAGATGTTTTGAAAACATCAACAAACCTAACCTAGTATCTACCCACTAATTCAAGTGAGAAACAAAAATAAAATAAACATGTGCATGGAAGCATATGTGACACATAGCCATATTACCAAATCTTGCCCTATGCCCTCATACTCTACCCAAATGGTTTGAAACCATCTCTAAACTTAATCTAACCCTAAATGGACCCTAGACCATGCCCAAGTAAAGCAAGGAGGACAAAATAGAAGATTAAGGAAAATTGGAATTTCACCTCTTATGTGTTTATGGTCATTTTTGCAAATCTTTGAACTAGGCCTTTTGGAATTGTTTCAATGGTTTGGAAATGTTCCTAAACAAATAAAAATCACTTTTGAATCAAGAAAAACCAAATCAAATAGAGAGAAATAAAATAAATGAGAAAAATGCAAATCTCACTCACATACACAAATGGCCATTTTTGCAAATCATCAACCAAGGCCACCACTGCTTGTACCATTGCTTGTGAAACACTAATCACTACTAGGAAAAGGGCAATCAGTGGCGCACCACTTTTACCCATCAGTGGCGCACTAGTGGTGCGCCACTGTTATCACGCCACTGCTAAGTTTTAGTAGTGCGCACTAGTGGTGCGCCACAACTACCCTAAGTAACAGTGGCGCACTACGTGGTGCGCCATTGACAAGTCCATTGATGCGCCACTATTACTCCAAAGGGGTGCGCCACTGTTGTTCTGCAGCAGTGCGCCACTACTGTATGGTGTAGGTGCGCCACTGATACCTCCTGGGGTGCGCCACTGTTATGGCGTTCTGGTGCGCCATTGCTGTCTGTTCAAGTGCGCCACTGCAGTCTCTCAGACGTGCGCCATTGCTGACAGCTGCGGTGCGCCACTGCTACTTTCGAAAGGGGATCAGAGAGTAGTGCGCCACAAGGTCCAAACTAGTGCGCCACTACTACTTACTGGTCGTGCGCCACTGATGGTCCTCTAGTGCACCACTACTAGTATTTTATTTTTATTTTTTGTATTTCTGGCAGGTACTTGTACAGGTTGTATAGCACAATATAACAGCACATACACAGAAATATATAACACATATATACAACAACACAGTATACCAATACATAGTCCTTCACATTAGCCTCCATGATTCACAAGATTTCAAATATTAGACAAGTGTTACGGGGTTACAAGTCACAAATGAGCTAGTGGTTACACAAGGTCGATCATCTAAACTAGCATCACATAGAAGAGAGCTAGAGTCACTACTAGCACCGTCCCGATGAAAGTGGTCTTCATCCGGTTCCTCCTCCGCTCCGTCCTCTCTCCCGCCAGATAGCGTGCGTATCTGTCTTCGGCCTCCGCTCTAGTGGTGTACCCTTTGTAGCTGTTACCGCTAAAACGGTGAACCTGTCTCCGACACTCCTCCCAGTCGTTGTAGACTCCGGGAACCTTGCCCTTGTACACGACATACCACGTCATATCTGCACATATATGAACAAGCCAAAGAAACATTAGTGCACGCTCATAGATGTTTGCAACGAATAAGAGCAAACTCAAAAACGATCCAAGTAGTATGAACTAAAAGGCATTCCTCATACATTGTTGGTCGAAACAAATATGAACATTCCGGGATGGCGTCAGTGAGGCCAGGTAGGATGCACAAGAGATTGATATTTGTGTCATCGCACCAGGCTCACTGGCGTCACCCCGGAGTGTACAGTTGACCGAACATTCTAATCATCGGCATTCTGAAAAACCAAAACAAATGGAATGACGAGGGCCTCATACATTGTTGGTCGAAACAAATATGAACATTCCGGGATGGCGACAGCGAGGCCAGGTAGGATGCACAAGATATTGATATTTGTGCCATCACACCAGGCTCACTGGCGTCACCCCGGAGTGTACAGTTGACCAAACATTCTAATCATCGGCACTAAAATGGAAGAAAGGCCAATGCAATTAAGAAGTGCCAACTCAAATAAGAGACAAGTAGCTATTATGAACTAAATGGAATGCCTCATATTTTGTTGGTCGGAACAAATATTAACATTTAGAGAAGGGGTAAGCGAAACCAAGTAGGATGCACAAGAGATTGATATTTGTGTCATCGCACCAGGTTCACTGGCCCCTTCTCCAAGTGTATAGGTGACCAAACATTCTAATCATCGGCATTCTGAAAAACCAAAGCAAATGGAATAACGAGGGCCTCATACATTGTTGGTCGAAACAAATATGAACATTCCGGGATAGCGTGAGTGAGGCCAGGTAGGATGCACAAGAGATTGATATTTGTGCCATCACACCAGGCTCACTGGCGTCACCCCGGAGTGTACAGTTGACCGAACATTCTAATCATCGGCACTAAAATGGAAGAAAGAGCCAAGTGGTATCAACTAAATGGCATATGCAAACAAAATGAACCAAACATAGCCGAACTAGTAATTAATAGCATCGATTACATATAAGTTCAACAACCGTCAAAACTAATTAAACAGACATGCAAGTAAAGTGTTGGATAAAGTTTATTACAACACAAGCTCGTCTTTAGTTCACAACTACATGAGTTAGGGCGTTAGGGATGGCTAGCTAGTCAAAGGCAAGGATATGGAAGTCATCGGAGACGAGGGTTGGTTACCGTGATGGCGTCTAGCTCGGCTAAGGTCGAGGCACCGCCGGCGGTGGGCGTGCCACTGATGGAGTGGCCGCTTGTTGGCGCGGTGCCGGGCGGCGTATTATCCGCAGCGACGGGTGCATTGAGCTGAAGTAATGGCGCAGCGGGAGACAACAAGGTTGGCGCCGCGGGAGACACCAAGGTTGGCGCCGCGGGAGCCACCAAGGTTGGCGCCGCCGGAGCCACCAAGGTTTGCGCCGCCAGAGACACCATTGTTGCCGCCTGCGGACTCACCGATGGCTCCACGTTGTGTGAGTTGCTGCTCGTGAAACTGGGAACCGGGGGAGGCCCCTTTTTTCCTCCCCTATACCACGCGTCCAGACCGGCAACCAAGGTAGGGATGATAGAGCTAAGCGTGTTGCCCACTTGGTCCTCCACTTGCTACCGTTGCGTCCTCTCTTGGGTCTCCACGATATGTTGCATTTGTTGTCGCACTTGCTCCTCGACCAATGTCGGGATCTGCGCAACTTGTGCCTTGAGATGTGCGACCTCCTTCTCATCGATGGTGGCCTTTTTCTCCTCATCGATTGAGCCTAGCAGCAGCCTTGGTAGCACCAGCAAGCAACAACACTAGAAGAGGAGGGGCATCGGGGGCTACCTGTCTGCAAGTGCGGCGGCGGTCCTCTACGGTGGCGTCAGCGGTCGAGGGCGACGCGGTGTGCTTCTCCAGCTGCTGCTTCAAGCTGCTGCTGCCAGAGTTAACCTCATGGTGAATTAATGGCATTCTCATTAAAAGCAGGAACTACTAAACATCACATCAAGCTTGCAAACAAAACATCAAGCTGGAGCTCTACATGTACATCTACTATATGTAGGTGCACCAGTTAGGTCAGAGAGGGAGGGAGGGGAGAAGGGCCTCACCTGCGGCGACGGTGATGGCAGCAAGCATCGTGCTTCTCCTGCTCCTGCTCCAAGGCGCGCGTAGCGGTTAGGTGCTCAAGTCTCAGCCTTGCAAATGTTTAAAATAAAAAGTCAGTAAGCTTTGAACTCTGAAAATAAAAAAGCTACAGTTGCTACTATGATGGCAGAAATTAAAGAACTGCACCTAGCACCAATATGCATGCTAGCAGCAGCACCTAGCACTAATATGCATGCTAGCAGCAGCACCTAGCACTAATATGCTAGCAGCAGCACCTCCACCACTTAATCTTGTAAGGTACCTAGAATACAGATGAAATCCTCATGCTGCAGTTTACGGTGTTCATTCCAAAACAAAACCTTGCAAGATATATACTATAGCAGCCAAATACAGACACAACACCAACTACATATTTACCATGAATTTCTTTGATCAGCCAAATGAAGCAAGTGTGCTATTTGTATGAACAGAACCACAGAACTAGATATGAACATGCCCACATTCAAGAATGGTTTCACCTTTTCCTCCTATTTTCTTATAGTGGAATACAAGTTCAATAATCATTAGCTATTCAGGAATTTCCTAATGTAATGTTATTTATTACACAACAGAGTATATATTCACTCAATACTTCTTGATATATTAATGTAAAATACCATAAACAGAGTCATATATTCACCTTATCCTAATGTAATGCTAGCAGTATTGCTCCTCTAATCTTGATTTTTTGGGTAAATTGGTTGGTGCATTCAATCTAACATGCTACTGAGGAGGCAGGTGCTAGGTGCATGTAAAAAATCCTAGCAGCAGAGGAGGGGGAGTAGCAGCAGTAAGAAACCTACCTTGGAAGGATGCGGTGGTGGCGTCAGCGGTCGAGGGCGGCGCGGCGTGCTTCTCCCGCTGCTGCTCCAGGACGCTTGCATGGCGTGCTGCTCCTCCGTGGCGAGGTCGAGGACGAGGTCGCAGACGAGGTGGGAGAGGCGGTCGCCGGCGGTAAATCGAGGGGGAGAGGCCACCGGTGGGAGGAGGGGGATCGAGGTCGAGGGGATCTGGCCGCCGGGGTCGAGGTGGGGGCGTTGCTCAGGGGAGGGGTGGCGGCCGCCGGTGGGAGGTGGCGTCGCTCATGGGAGGGGTGGCAGCGCGAGGCAGATCGAGGGACGGCGGCGTCGCGAGGCAGAAGGGGAGGTTGCTGCAGGTGGGATCTGGTCGGGACGGGGGAAGAAGGGGAAATTTCACTAAGTCCCCCGATGCCTTAGCAATAGCGCACCTCTCGGGGTGCGCCACTATCAGGCTTAGCAATGGCGCACCTCTAGGGGTGCGCCACTGCCTCTTTATGTCTGGGTCAAAAGACTAACGCGGGGGGATTTGACATATTCCGATTAGTACCGCACTGGCTCTGTCCCTGGTTGGTTTGTGCCAAACCCAGCCAGCCAAGTTCGAACCCTGGCGGCCCCAAATTTTTTTCCTTTTCTTTTTAAATTGATTTAAACCTATAATAAACATCCAAAATAGCACAATACACCAAAATAAAAGGCATAAATAATTATAATTATGTAGAATATTTAAAATACTATAGAATCTAGAAAATGATACATAATTATATGTCTATTTTGATCGGTACAATGTGTAGATTAACAATATGACATCCATTATTCATACAAGAAAATGATACATAATTATCTTTTCACAATCTTCTTGCCCTTCTTTCTCGCGGTTGAATAATTTAGCCCCGGAACTCCTAGACTTCTTCTCTCGAATGGACGACCTTTAGGTAGGGTGGTCCTGCTTCTTCTTGTTGTGTATCGTTCTTCATCATCGTCGTCGTCATCTTCCATCTTCGGATCGCCGTACTGGTCAAAGTCTAGCTCGTTGGGCTCCATCCATTCCGATGATGCTCCTTTTGCCTCTCCTCACGACAACACGGCTGGGCTTTTGCGGGTCGGTAATGAAGAAGCATTGGTCCACTTGGGAAGCTAGTACCCATGGCTCATATTTCGCGGTGACCTTTGCGCCCGCTGTCTTGGATTTGGCTTCGGGTATAACCATGGTGGTGAAATGTCGGTCTTCTTTTACGACGTTCTTGGCCCACCTGACACGGAACATCGGCACATTCTCTCCAGCGTAGCTCAGCTCCCAGATCTCCTCGATCTTTCCGTAGTATCTCTGCTTGATGTCACCGGTGTAGGACTCCATCGTTACCCCGGAGTTCTGATAATCGCTCTTGATGTCCTTTTCCTCGGTGTAGAATGTGTAACCGTTGATAGCGTACGCCTGAAATATCATCAGGTTGTGTTCGGCTCCCTGTGACAAGGCGAAGATGAGTTTTTCTTCCGCAGAAGAATCCTCGTCTATAGGGTACGTTAGCATCTTGTCCTTGAACCACCGCGTGAAGGTTGAGTTGTGCTCTTTGATTATATCTCTGTCCGTCCTCTGTTGGCCCTGATCATTGTACGTCGTGGCGATGAAGGTTTTGTGCTCTACCACCCAAGGATCGACCACGTCTATGTGTTGTAGCGCGACTAGGTTTGCTCTTTCAAAGTCGGCGATTCAACCCTTGAAGTCGACATGCATTTCGCGGCTACCCTCGCGGTGACCCCATCCAGCGAGCTTCCCGAGGTGCCTGTTTACGGGCAGACCGACGGGACTCTCGATTTCTAGATAACTCGTGCAGAAGGAGATGCACTCTTCGGTCAGAAAGCCCTTGGCTATGCTTCCGTCTGGACGTGCCCTGTTGCGAACGTACCCTTTGATGACACCATTCATCCTTTCAAATGGCATCATGCTGTGCAGGAACATCGGCCCCAGTTGGATGATATCCTCCACGATATGTACCAGCAGATGCACCATAACGTCAAAGAATGCGGGCGGGAAGAACATCTCAAGCTCGCACAGTATCACCATGATCTCTTCCTGTAGCCTTCTAAGTTGCCTCACGCCAACAGACTTCCGAGAGATGACGTCGAAAAAGTTGCATAGGCCAAAAAGCGTTTCACGGACGTGCGCGTCCATGATCCCACGGATTGCAACCGGAAGTATCTGCGTCATCAGCACGTGACAGTCGTGAGACTTCATCCCGCTGAACCTCTGCTTCGCTTTGTCTAGGTACCTGCTTATCTTCCCCGCGTAACCGTAAGGAAGTTTTACTCCTAGGAGACAGTCGAAAAACTGCTCGATCTCCTTCTGACTTAGAGTGAAGCACGCCGGGGACAGTAATATTCGATCTTTTTGGCCTTTTTGCCCTTGCGACGACTTTGCGTGTCCTCTGCCTCATTATCGTCATCGTCATCATCATCATTAGGGCGTCCCGCGTGAAGCTCCTCCCTGATCCCAATTGATTGCAAGTCGTACCTTGCTTTCGGCCCATCTTTGGTCTTCTCTGGCATGTTGAGGAGGGTACCAAGCAGACTCTCGCACACGTTCTTCGTGATGTGCATGACATCAAGGCTGTGAGGCACACGGAGGATCTTCCAGTACGACAAGTCCCAGAAAACAGACCTCGTCTTCCATACCTTAAGCAGCGGCTCCGGCGCCTTTCGCTTCTTTCCCGGCGGTGGGCACTCTTTCCAATTTTTCAATAGCTCATCTATTTGCTCGCCGCTTCTCGTACGTGGCCGTCTTCGTGGTTCGTCTTGACCATCGAACAGATCCTTGCGTTTCCTCCATGGGTCGTCCTCGCGAAGCCACCTTCGATGTCCCATGAACACCGTTTTTGAGGACCCGGGATCTCTATCTAGCTGGCGGTACGTTGTGTCATCCATGCACCTGACGCATGCATTGAATCCGTGGACCACCTGCCCCGCGACATATCCGTAACCGATAAAGTCGTGCACCGTCGTGAGCAGTGCGGCTCTCATAGGGAAATATTCTTCCGTGGCGGCGTCCCACGTATTGGCAGGCGTGTCCCATAGCGTGGCTAGCTCCTCTTTCAGAAGCCTCATATACAGATTGATGTCGTTCCCTGGTTGTTTCGGCCCTTCAATTAGCATACTCATTTGAATGTACTTCCTCTTCATGCACAACCAGGGGGGAGGTTGTACATCCACACAAACACGGGCCAGGTGCTATGCGTGCTGCTATGGCTGCCAAACGGATTGACTCCATCGGTGCTCGCGCCCAGCCTTATGTTCCTAGGATCTTCCCCAAATTCTGGGTACTCGAGGTTCAACGCATTCCACTGGCTAGCATCCGAAGGGTGTCTCAACATCCTGTCATTTTTCTTTTTGTCCGGATCATCTGCGTCATCTTTTCCCTTCCTCATCTCCGCGTGCCAGCGCATTAGCTTTGCTTGCTTAGGATCCGCGAAATACCGCTGCAGACGAGGAGTGATCGGAAAGTACCACACCACCTTCCGAGGAGCTTTCTTCCCCTTCTTGTACCGACTGACGCCACACTCCGGACATATGGTAGACTCCGCGTGCTCGTTCCGATAAATGATGCAATCGTTCAAGCACACATGGTATTTCACATGCGGTAAATCCAGAGGACACACGATTTTCTTGGCCTCCTCGATACTAGTCGGACACGTGTTACCTTTGGGAAGATGTTCGTGCCAGAATGACATGTTGTCGTTGAAGGATGTGTCCGTCATTTTGTGCTTTACCTTCATCTCCAGAGCCATGAGCGTTACTTTCAGGCGGGTATCCTCCGGCCTGCATCCTTCATACAATGGAGTAACCGCGTCTACCTCCAGTTGATCCATCTTGGCTTTCTCTCGGGCGGCAGCTCTTGCGTTACTCGTCTGCTTGAGAAGCAGCTCTTGAAGATAAGGGTCCTGCACCAAGTCCATCAACGATGGTCCATCGTCTTCATCTTCATGATCGTCATGATGACCTCCATCTTGATCTTCCTCATCATCAGGTCCAGGATCTCCTACATTGTGATCCTGATCATGTACGAGATCTTCTACATCCTGATCATGTCCAGGATCTTCTACATGGTGCTCACCTCCTTCCTTATTTCTTGTTGAAATCCCATGGAAAAATTCATAATCATCTCCGTCGCCTTCCCACCGATAGCCATCCATGAAACCACGCATGAGAAGGTGGTCCCGCACCATATCGGCTTCAGGGTCCATAAGGCTCGTCAGCTTGCATCTTCGACACGAACATCTTATCTCCTTTTGGTTATTTTTAATCATCTCGGCCGTCGCGGCTTTCAAAAACCTAGCCACAACGCCTTCGCTCATCATGCGGACCATGGTCGCCTGCGGGTATAGAGAAAATGGATATCTTTGTATACCAAAAGAAAATTTTGGCATGACCTTCCCTAAAAATAGGACATATGTATATGCGTAGTATGCCCATTATTCACCGAAACGGAAATGAATCAACATTTTGGCAAAATATTGGCAACTCCATCGCATTTCTAATCCCTGCAAACAAAAACATGCAACACATGTGTGGAGGCTTCGCATATACAACACATGCATGTAGAGGCTTCGCATACAACACACACATATGCACTTCGCGCATGCACAACACATGCGGAGCTTTCGCATAACATATATGCACACACACGTGTGCAAGACGATCGTAACCGGTCACACACAAAGCATAAAACCAACAAAGTTACCGATACAGCGAGACCGAGAGTGTTGGATGAGGAAAAAAGTTGAGATTGAGTAGGTATTGAGCTATAAAAAGTTTCACCCTTACTTACGTACGAAGAAAATTAAGTTTACCACTTAATTTGGGTGAATGAAGAGGTCAAAATGAGGTGGGGAGGAGGAGCAACACGACCAGATCCAGATTTGGTGGGAGGTGGTGGTGGAAGAGTGTTTGGAAAAAGTGGGTGGCACATGTGAGTGGAGGGGGAAAAGCAGGAAATGGTCCCAGGTTAGCAGTGGCGCACCACGTAGCCGTGTGCCATTGCTAAGGTCACATAGCAATGGCGCACTGCTTCATGGTGCGCCACTGCTCACCTGGTACCACCACCATCAACTCATGCCCAACTTAGTACTGGCGCACCTTCAGAGTGGTGCGCCATAGCTAGTAGTGTCGCACCACAGCAGTGCGCCATTGGTAAGGCTCACATCTCATTCCAGTGGCGCACCACTATGCAGTGCGCCATAGGGAGTCAAGACAGCAGTGGCGCACCTCAGGGCAGTGCGCCACTACTAGGTTGGGTAAGGAACCTGGGCTCAGGCTCCACTTTAGTAATGGCGCACGAGAGAAGAGGTGCGCCACTACTACATTTTTAACAGTGGCCCACCACTTTCTGGTGCGCCACTGCTAAGTAGTAGTGGCGCACTGCCTTCCTGGTGCGCCACTAGCACCCATCTTATGGCTAGGCCTTTTCCTAGTAGTGAATATATCAATAACAAACACATTTGCATCAAAGAAACACAAATCAAATCAAAGGAAATATCAAAATTCACTCACATATGATAATGGTCTATTTGCACTTTTATAACATCATGCCCACTTTGAGCCTCTGGTTTGAGAGATTCTTAAACTAAACCTAGCCAACTCTTTCCACCTCATCCAAGACCATATCAAGGTGAACATTTTTGGTGTTGACCATTAGGGTTGACTCTGCCTAGTTTAACCATTATAAATGAGACAAGTTGCAACTTTCAAATAAAGAGAAGATCACCTCAATTTTGAAACTTTGCAAACCAGCACCAAAATGCACACCACCACCACCACCACTCTACTCCATTAATTATTCAAATCAACTCCACCAAAAAGATTTGAAAAATTCAAACAAAACCTTCATGCAGCCATTTCATCGAGCACTTGGCAGACATCAATTCACTTTATGCATACATGCTAAAACCCAACAGATTTTTGCCTAAATCACTTTTGGTTTGTGATGATTTTGCTCCTCTGCATATCCTGCATCAAGCCATGTACTTGCTGGTGGTGATTAAAGTGTGAAAATGCTCAGAACAGGACCATGCCGTGCACCATGCCATCACCATGTCACTCCATTGCACCTGCCCTCTCTGGTCACTCTCACCATGTCTACTGGATCGTCCTTACCTCGCATATCACGCTGGTACCTTCCCTGGCCGGAGACAGACACGCCAACGTCCAGCTTTGGACACGCCCACGACGCCCAGGTCGTGCCAGAGCGCGCATGAGCACGGCACCTGCGAGGCGCGACGACGACGCCCGTGAAGAGGTTACCGTCATGCAGCGCGATGTCGTCTCCACGGCGCCCACGAGACGCAACGACGACGTCCGTGCCAGGCATGCCAGCGCGGCACCATCTACACCACCCGCGAGGCGCGACGATGATGACGAGTCCGTGCCGAGGCTGCCGGCGTAAAGCGCAGCGCCATCTTCGCCACACCACGAGACATTGCGACGATGTCCTTGACGAGGGTCCTGGTGTGCAGCGCGGCGACGACATCCATGTAGGGGCTGCTGACGTGTAGCCCGGTGTCATTTCCAACTCCGCAAGCGACGTCCAAGGAAACAGCATCATGGCGGCGGGGCTGCAGCCGCGTATCCCAACGACAACTTCACCGCCCGCGAGACTCGGCGATGACGTCCTTGACGAGGCGGCCGGCGTGCAGCGCGGCGCCATCTCCACCACCTATGGGACGCGATAACGACGTCCATTCCAAGGCCACCGTCGTGCAGCGCGGCACCATCTTCACCACCGATGAGGCGAGACGACAACAAGTTCGTGCCACGGCTGCCGGTGTGTAGCGCGGCGCCATCTGCACCACCAGCGAGGGGCAACGATGACGAGTCAGTGCCCAGCATGCCAGCATGCAGCCTCACATCATCTCCTCTACGAAGACGGCGCCAAAAGGATGGCGCGGCATGATGAGCTGCCAGCTTGCAGCTCTCTACCTTCTTCACCATGGCAAAACGGGTCAAGGACATGGGCACAGACGTCGTTGCCGCTCGTATCCTGACCACTACATCTACACATAAAGCTATGCATGTTGGTATTAGTATGTACGTGCATGGTAGGTTATATACATTGTACATGTATTGTACGTACTAGCTAGTTAGTTGCGGCCGGCCAAGCCATGGTCATGTGCCACAACATCCACCTATTTGGAAGCCATCGGAGACGAGCCAAGAACCAACATTCACATTGTTGGCCACACGGAGATGGCCCTTGACGGGCGGGTGCTCTCTACGAGGCGCGACGATGCTTTCGGCACACCATCGACTCCACTCCCTCAGCGGTCGTACCTTCCGACACGCTACGGTTCCTTCGGCGCGCCATCGACTCCACTACCCCGCGAGCCCGTGAGACGGCGTCCTTGACTACGCCGACAACCATAAACTTGGCGTCAGGCTAAGGACGAGGCGCCAACCACACCGGTCATGCCGACATGAGCGTGTGTTGGTTATACACCGACGCCGGTCTCCTGACAAAAATACTCTCGCGAGGCGTACCCCTTCCACACCCCGACGATGCCGCTAAGTCGTCAAGAAGTCCTAGCTAAACGGACTGCATCATGCTACTTCAACAACAGTCATCATCGTTGCTCAAGACCGACGAGGCGCGACGGCGAGGGCGGGCGAGGCCGCAGCACAGGCCACGCTCACAGCGGCGCGTGTACCGACGAGGACACGGGCTCTGCCGCTGCCCACACACATCTTCACCACCATCATGCATGCATGACGTGAAGTGAAGATGACGAAGACGACCACACGGCTTAATCGGAGGTGTCTCGCGGCGTAACCCGCGGGAGTAATTAACCGGGAGCCTTCCGAGGCCCCGGGAATCAGGAGACTGCAATCGCCCTAGTCAGGCTGGCCGCGCTAGTAGGCCACGGAGCGCATACATATGGGAATTGTATTTGTTATCTCAAAGATTAATGAAATACTGTTCCCGCATCTCTTTTGTTACTTTGTGTATCATTATACACTGGCACACCCGCACATCTTTTTCTTTACCAATCCCCGGTGCGCATGAGAGAAACCACACCCTTCCGCCCTACTCGCGGGAGTCGTGCTCGTACGTTTTTCTCGTGTCAAACATCTGTTCACCACGACGACAAGCAAGACGAGTTATTCGACGATCTAAAGCTTTTACCGTGGTCAAGGGAGAGCTGTACAAGCGAAGTATCTCGGGAGTATTGCAGAGATGTGTTACACTCGAAGAAGGAAGAGTCATACTGAAGGATGTACACGAGGGAATATGCGGGCACCACGCAAGCAGCCGAGCAATAGCAGCCAAGGTTTTTAGGGCAGGATTTTACTGGCTAACTACAGTAGAAGATGCAAAAGATAAAGTTCGCACTTGCGATGCGCGCCAAAGATTTGCGGCAAAACCTCATTCTACGGCAGCACAGCTGATGCCAATACCTTTGTCGTGGCCTTTTGTACAATGGGGTCTCGACATGGTGGGGAAATTACATAAGGCTTGGCCAGAAGGATACATGTATATGCTCATGGCTGTCGACAAGTTCACCGAGTGGATTGAGGCAGTACCAGCAACATCGGCAGATGCAGCATCGGTGGTAAGCTTCATCAAGGGCATAGTTTTTCGATTTGGCATTCCTCACAGCATCGTCACGGACAACGGCAGCAATTTTACCTCCAAGGAATTCAAAGCATATTGTGCGGAGGTAGGCATCAAATTACACTTCGCATCAGTGGCGCACCCGCAAACCAATGGCCAAGTCGAAAAAGCAAACAACATCATCTGCAACGGTATCAAGAAACGGCTGTTAACACCACTAGAGAAAGCTCTACACACTTGGCTAGATGAATTGCCTAGCGTGCTATGGAGTATACGGACAACGCCCAATACATCAACACAAGAAACTCCGTTCTTCCTAGTCCATGGAGCTGAGGCGGTGCTCCCGATAGAAATAGAACACAATTCTCCGAGAGTGGTGGAATATGATAACAAAACTTCGAGAAAAGCACTGGAAGACGATGTTGATGCACTCGACGAAGCAAGAGATGAGGTGATGTCAAGAGTCACCAAGTATCAGCAAGACTTGAAAAACTACCACAGTCGACGTTTGCGACCGAGGTCTTTCCAAGTTGGCGACCTAGTTCTTCGGCTTACGCAGGATAGCTATGGAAAATTTGAGTCACCATGGGTAGGCCCATACATCGTCACCGAAGTGATCGCAGGAGGAGCATACAGAATAAAAGACAAGAAGACAGGGGTCGCACAACCAAACCCCTGGAACGTGGCGCAGCTTCGGCGTTTTTACGCATAAGTGAAAATAGAGTTATACATGTAAACATACAATGTACTGAAACGCTCGCGAGTTTTCAGACGTACTCTTTTCCTTTCAGGGCACCGAGTGGGGCTGAAAGGTTTTTAAGAGGCGGGCTCACGATGCTGCGATATAGTAAAAATATTGATGATATATATTTTCTTCGTCAGGCTCGGGGGCTTGCAACTCGCAGATTCAACAAAATACAATATATAATCCACAAATTATTCGCCTTGGCTCAAACACCTCGCAAGCAGTAAACATACATATACCTACCGAAACACTCGGGGGCTAGAGAAGGAGGAAAAATAAGTAAACATCAATCTGACTATACATGGTTCTCGCAATATACAAGATATTTCTTTATTTCAGGAAAAACTAGACAGAAGGAAAAGATCGTCAATCATCTCCTATCAGGTCATCTATGTTCACCCTTTCACCTTCTACAGGAGCACCCATGGAATCAACATAATGGCATTCAATGAAGAAATCTGCGTCCATCCGAAGAAGGTCCTCAATCATTTTTTCAGCTACAGGCATTACCACGTCATTGATCTTGTCGACGTTCCTTCTCCTTTTTCTTAGTCGACAGTGGCAAAGATCAACAATGTTGGACACGTCTAACTTCGGATAGCAGATTTGCAACATAATTAAGGAGAACCTGGCACCGGCCATTAATTGGGCCTTCACAAATCCATGGACTCGACGAACGCTCTTGAACTTGTCCATCAATCCAGGAAGAGTTTTGGGTTGAAGATTCCGAGAAAACATGGCGTTGTAAACCATGGCCAGAGTATTTGTGCAGAATTCAAGATACTCCCGAACCTGAGCAGCACGGTCCTGGAATCGTACAATTTGTCGGGTTCGGTCCGGGGTGGACCAAAAGTTGGTGTTGTTTTGCAGAGCAAGTCGAATAAGAACCTCGGACCTCGCATCAACACGCTGATCCTCGGCAGTAGCATCCACGAAGGAGCCTAACCATATCAAAAAATACAATGACGTTTGCAAAAGTATACACGGATAAATAAAAGAAGAACACAAAGGGCGAAACTTACCCGCCATATCGAGACTTGCGTCAGTCAGTAGTTCAAGCATATAGTTTTTGAAAGAGGTTGCCTGTAAGGCCTCGGCAACTGCAGTTTCTTTCAATTCTAAGGCTTCTTGAGCCTGCTGAAGAGCTATCTTCTCCCGCTCGGAAGATTTGCGGGATTGATCCGAGACAATGATGGATTGTTTCTTCATGGCTTGGAGTTGCTGTCGAAGTTCACCTAATTCTAGTTGATCTGAGTTAACACATGAAGAATCGTCTAAGAAAACGTCGTCAGGTATCCGTTTAGAGCGAGACGTAGCAGGGGAAGCAGATGATGGTCCATTAGTCTTAGAGTAATTATCAAACACCAACTAGAAGAAACAAAAGGTCGACATCAATTACCAAACATGGATTCCTTCTTTTTCATTAATAATTCAAAATATTTACATAAGTGGGGATCCATTACAAAAGGTCGACTCCTAGTGAGTCGACAAAGGTAGTCGCACATCATAAAGATATTGAAAATTACCAAAAGAGAAAGAAAAGAACGGAGGGGTAAGTTGGTCTACTTGACCTCCGACTTGGCGGTACTGGAGGAAGCAACTGGTTTGTAGCCCAAGAAGGAGAGAATCTTCTTAGAGTGCGGCTTGGAAGCCTTCACCAAGGACTTCCACTTCTCCTTATTTATTCCCTTTGTTTCACCAGCTTTCACCCAGTCGACATTTTGGTGACTTTTGGCAACCAGGGCTATGGTTCCTTCGACTCCAACCTTTAAATTTTCCTGCCGAAAAGCCAATCCAAGATCCTCCTGGGGAAGGAAGCGCCTGGCAAGCTCAGAGAAAGTATTTGGTTGTGTTTGCTTGGGGAAGAAGTAAGGGAAGAGGCGCGTGAACGCGGCCCGCGCATCGGCAATACTGTTGCGCGCCAGATCCTCATGAAGCTCGAGGATTGAGAGGGTGTCAAGAATACGATCCCCCTCAGCTTCGTGAAGGGTAAAATCTTCACCCATTTTTCCTGATGGAACAAAATTCGAGTTCATCAAAATATGCGGAGAGCCAATCTTAGAAGAAGCTTAGAAAATAAAATCAAGGAACTTACTAACAAAGCGCCGGTTCTCTAAGCGACCTATGATGGCCTCTTCACGAGCAATCTGTTGAGTCATCTTCTCGCTTAAAGCATTCTCAGCATGATGGAGCCTCTTGCGAAGATCTCCAATAGAAGCAACATCTTGCTCAACTTTCTTGCGAGCCTTTTCGCTTTGCTCAAGCTTAATAGCAAGATCATCAACGTATTTGTTGGCTTTGCTGAGAGCCTCTGGAGGAAGGAGACGATGCAGGGATTTGAAGTCAAAATACGACACAGTCTAGCCGAGGAAAAACAAAAATATCTTATCCGCAGAAAGCAAGGTTTACCTTTCAAATCTTCGACAGTATCATGATACCCAATAAATTGGGTACCGAGATTGATGAAATGTTTCATCAGAGGCTACAAAAGGAAATTCGAGGTACAGGTTCAGAAGGGAAAAACTCGACAAATGGTAAAAAATGAGACTGACAAAATAAAAATAGCCGCGGGAATACTTACGTCATCCAAGGGAGGAGTCGTTGAACTTCCAGCCAAACAGTCGTAGCTCTCGCCAAGTCCAATCTTTGGTCTTTTCGGCGAAGGAGCTCAGGGGATGGCGATAGGAGTCGATGCTTCCACATCTTGATGGCGAGGAGGCGAAGGTTCCTCAGCAGCACGGCGTGCTTCAGAAAGAACCAAGGTATTCGACGTGCTCGTTGGAGCCGTCACATTAGCAGTGGGTTCTTCTTCTTCTTCGCCACTGTCAAGAAAGAAACGTGAGAATATTCACAAGAAATATGAAAACATAAGAAACAGCGTAACTTACGAGCTAATGATAGCGTCGTCGTAAGGGCAGAAGCCGCCCTCCTCCTCAGGGGAAGTTTCCTCGACGGGTGACCCACTGGGTTTGGAGGTGCCGGAATCTTCGACTTCATCCCTTTTCCTTTTGTTCTTTGGAGAAATAGCGGAAGGAGGAGAGCGCACTGATTCAGAAGCCTCTGAGTCAGTCTCTTTTTTGGAGGAAGCCGCAGATCTGTTTGATGCGGCGACTTCACTCTTGAGATGAGTAGATTCTTGCGGGTCGTCGTGGACAATGGCTCGCTCCTCTACCTCTCCGCCTTCGGGAAGGGGAGGAAGATAAGTCAGGACTTGGTGATTCTGCAGGGACAAGTTTATAGATAAATATGCAAAATATAAAAAATAGAGCATTCGAAAAAGAAAATAACAACTCGAAGGAAATATCATTTACCTTGGGAAGGGGGTGGCTGCCGCTGTATGGTTCCACCCGACAAGAGGTTGGAACCTCATCTTTCTTGCTTATAATGAAGAAAAGCATCGAATAAGCTTTTCCAAGTCCTTCACAGTAAGGTCCTTGGAAATGCGATCGACGTCTTCCTCGCCAGCATACATCCAAAGGGGGTTTTGCGAGCCTACAGAGGTTGCACCCTGATCCTAAGGAAATAAGCGGTAATCTGGATACCGGATAGTTCTTCACCGTGGGTGTTCTGGAGCTGGTGGATGCGTTTCATTAGAGCGTCGGTAGCCGCTTTTTCTTCGGCAGAAGCTTCGGTGTCCCAGGACCGGCGTCTGATGATTTTGGTGGCACCGTCAAACGGAGCAATGCCGTACTCTTGGTTGCCGACAGTTTCGTCTTTGATGTACAACCACCTCTTGTGCCATCCTTAGACAGAATCGGGGAATTTTACATCAATGTAATCTACGTCGGGTCGGACGCAAATGCAAGCGCCACCCACATTATAGACGATGCTCCGGGAGTTGTTGCGCCGGAGATAGAAAATACGCTTCCACAGGCCCCAATGGGGATGGGTCCCGAGGAAGCATTCGCAGAGGGTGATAAAAAGAGAGATATGAAGGATGGAGGTTGGGGTCAGCTGGTGCAGCTGGATCCCGTAAAAAAACAGAAGTCCACGAAGAAATTCATGGACGGGGGTGGAAAGACCGCAAATAAGATGGTCGATGAAGGTTACCCGATATCCGATTCGAGGCTTCGGAGCGCTCTCATCGCCGGGGAAGATAAGGGAGCCGTTCTTCTGCAACAGGCCAAGTTTCTTGAGACCCCTCTTGTCCTGGTTGCTTAGCTTGGATCTCTCCCATCCGGAGATCTCCAGATCTTCCATGGCAGCGTCGGTTCTTGGAGCGGTTTGTTTAGCTAGCCTCGAGCGCGGAGGCATGAAGCGAGCTTTGGTGGTGGAAAAGTGTGCTTGGTGGCGCGAGCGTACAGGGCTTGAGGTTGGCAATGGCGAAGGAGGAGAGAGAAGAGATTTGAACGGCGCGGCGAAGGGAAAAGACAAAGGGTAAGAAGATGATTTATAGGAAAGAATTGACCCGTTGTGCCGTCAGATGGAAAGGAAATGAATTCGATGCTTTACACATGTCCACAAGGGCACAAAGGTCTTTTTACTCTGAAGTAACTACACAGGCGCTACAGCGCGTGTGCCAGAAAAAGCAGAGGACGTGTGTCCCCCACTTGCGTAACGTGTCAAGCGACGCAGTATTAGGGACCCACAGGTCAGTGACATGATAGAACCCGCACCTTCCCAATGCAACGTTCGTGGCCATCGTCAGCGCTGATGTCACTATAAGGGGGTATTTCGACTCCAATTCTTCGAAAATTAGCGACATAGGAGTATCAATGATGCAGACAAAATAACTTCGGGAGCCTTTGATCAAATACAAGTTTTTGTTCAAATGCTCGGGAGCTACTTTTTATAGAAAGTTTGATATGGAGTTGATTCAAAAAAGAAAAAGATGAGCCTACAGCCAAGTATAGATACTCGACTGTAGCCTCGGGGGCTACTCCCATCGGGAGCGCTGGTCGCGTACCCGATGAAACTGAAGGAGTCAAATTTGACAATATAGCGACAATGGTAAAAATGTGAAATTTGACAATATAGCGACAATGGTACAAATGTGAGCCTACAACCAAGTACAAGCACTTGGCTGTAGCCTCGGGGGCTACTCCCATCGGAAACGCTAGTCGCGTACCCGATGAAACTGAAGGAGTCAAATTGAGTATATTTCGAGTTATGATATAACTCTTCATATACTCCCATCGGGAGGTCAAGATAGTAAGTCATCATATGACTCAAATAAATGTGCTATTCCAACAGCCGAAAAAGACACTCGACAATATATTCTCAGAGCGCCTCAGTCGCGGTTAAATCTCTAAATGTCGTAATACTTTACGAAGTTAAGACCCCGTGATCCGTCCTGCGTGGCGTGGTATCGCACATGAATGCGCTCGGCTACTTTTTTTTTCCGTATCAACAGATGCGAAGAAAAATCCTAACGAATGCGTTAGGCACCCGATAAAATATGACTTAATTCGGCATATGGTAAGACCTTAAGCGGCACATGTCGAATTACGCCAGTATACCGAGGCCAAGTCCAGGGACTTGACCTTGAAGTAGGTTTTTGTGGGATTGCCACAAGAGCAGATAAATGGTACCTGATCCATCAGATGAACCAGCCTCATCTACCATTATCCTTGTACAATATATGATTATTTTATAAAAATTATTTAGTGACTCAAAGAAATCATGTGTTAATTGTAATGATGGAGATTTTACTCGATTCTTCGATTCAAGCAAAATCTCGGGGGCTACTGACATAGGAATCCCCAATGGGCCTGCCGAAGAAGGTACCCGGAGTTTACTGAAGGCCCATGACTCGAAGAATATGAAGCCCGGAAGCCCAATTAAGTGTCGGTATGGAAAGATATAATTGTATTAGGAATAAGGACTTGTAACTATTACGGGACGAACTCAAAGAGTCTCCCGCTGTTTGTAGCTTGTACATCACAAAACCCTCGGTTCCGCCTCCTATATAAGGGGGAGTCGAGGGAGAAAGAGAGGATTGATTCATTGTCAACACAACCCTAGCTTTTTAGCAGTCGAGTACTTTTCCGGCTGAAACCCTCGAGATCTACTTGCCCTCTACTTCCACGAACACCCTAGTCTACAACTTGTAGACATTGACAAGTTAATACCTTGTCAGGCAGGGATACCTGGGACTCCTGTGACGTCGCGCGCGGGGCCGACATGAACTGGGTAGCCGCACGCGCCAGACCGCCGTTCCCTCTCGTTCCTTCTCGCAAACTTGGCAAGCGCCAGTCGGTGAAGCTCCTCTTTAGTGGCCGGATTCCGAGGCCGAGCGCACTCCCGCGCCTCGTGACCCTCCTCGCCACACCTGATGCAGACCTTGTCGTACAGGCACTCCCGCTTGATGTGGCCTTCCCGGAAGCAGTTGAAGCAGTGGTCGTCCATCTCCGGCGCCACATCCCTCCTGCGGTACGGAGCCGCCGCCTGCTGCCACTCCTTACGCCCACACCACTGCATCTTCTTGGAGGGCTTTGGATCTAGCCACACCAGACTGTCTTGCACACGATCACGCGCCGCTTCAGTCGCAGCCAACTCCGTCGCGAGCCGGCCGCCGCCGTCGCCGTCTCCGCCTGGGACTGGGGCTGGTTCCTGCCGACGCTCGCATCGCCGGAGGAGGAGTCGGAGATTCCCATACCAGAGACGTGGTCGTTGCCTCCAAAACGCGCAGAGGAAACCGACTCCGGGCTCAGAGCGCGCTGCCATCTCGGTTGAAGGGGAGGTGGAAGAAGCCATGGGGAGGGTGGAGGTGGGTGGTTGGGTGGTGGGGGAAGGGGGAGGCCGGCCGGGGGAGGCCGGCCGGGGGAGGCCGGCCGGGGGCGGCCGGAGCGGCGACCGGCGGAGCTCACCTGTGCTCACCTCGAGACCTCCGCGGCTGTTGGCTGTTCCATCATTCGTAGACCAAATCAACTTTTCTCTAGAGGGATGTCAAAGTTTAACTAATTGAACTAGAAAGGCGAGCTCCTAAAGACATTTCCAATGGTTGATAATACAACCTTATGCTATGTATTAGGCTAGCCATAGTGGTAGTATCTTAGCTAGTATCATGCATATTGGTCCCGCAAAAATGCTGATGTGGCAGCTAATTAAAGAGGAGAGATGAGTTTAGAGTATCATAGGTAGATACTGTATCATAGCATGTATCACGAGAAAAAGTAATACCAAATAAATCTTGGACATCAATTTGCATTGAGATTCTAACATGCAATAAATATAGCATAATTATGATACTACTCCATGATACTACCCACTATAGGGATAGTATCATACACAAGTATCATATGCATGATACTAGTATATGATACTTAGCACTATGACCAGCCTTATGTCATTTTGAGAGCAATATGACATGTTATAGAATAGGTTATCTCTTATTGTTGTCTCTAACAATAAATGCTTGCACGCTCATATATTTATGACATGATTAAAATTACTATAAAACATTTGGCTAAGAGAAGACATATGTATCATACAATAGTATTATCTTTTGGGCTCACTAATTGCATCTCTTAGCTAAGATAAGACAAACAAGTTTTTTCGTTTCACTCTACTCTAGCTCAACAACCATCTAGCTTGACCATTCTAAGAAGCTAAGAAAGCATCATTGTATATCGGAAAACCCATATGGATCTCTCGCTACGCTCAACCATCTTTTAAAAAAACTAAAAAACAAGGTCGATGATAAAAGCAGATCTCTTTTGATCGTTTCTTTTTTCCACCTTAGTAATCATTGTACGTAATATTGCTAAGATGGCATGGCCGTGCACACTTTTATCATTGAGTTTCTTCAGCTTAGTCTTACTCATAGTGCCAAAGCCGAAAAACCAAGCAGTTGACATTCGAAGATTCGGCATTACAACAGCGTGGGGTGTACGTTCTTCAGTTGTTGGCAAGCAGTTGGTATGGGTATGAATTCTGTTTCCGGGCACATCCAATTAATTGCCGGAAACATACACACACTGTACGCATTGCATTGCCTACTTAATGGATCTGCAGAGAAGATATGGCAAGAACGATGTGTTGTTCCCTAAATCGATGGTTCAATCATCGGTATCTAGAAGAAAAGGGATCCGATATGAATTAGTTGTCCTCTCTCTTTCTCTGTCCCTTCAAAATGAACTCTACCTATGTGATTTGCCTTTAACTATAACTATTGCCACTTTGCCTCCCTTTTCGAAAAATAAAGATTAACACGCCAGCGTGCAGTACTCGCTAGTAGAACAGTAATAGTATAAGGAGTTAATTCACTGGTGACAGAAGAGAACCTTCAAAGAGATTTTACTTCTTCCTTCTGGGTAAGAAGATCATACCTGCAGTTCCGTGGTTGCACTGAACCACCCTTGCCCACTTGTACTTTACTCCACCCGCTGCCAGTAATCAACTCCTGCAAGTAGATCACTGCGCTGCTTTTTACAGTCTCGCAGAAACCTGCACTTTAAAACTCTGAACCGAAGTCCAGAACGTAAGATCAGTACTTGCTGTTTTTCACCTCAAGGATATCATATACACAATGGATGATTTTGCATCAATTTAATTAAAAGCCATGAATTTAGATCAGTTCTTTTTTTTTTTACCACAAAGGTGTCGAGTATGAGTTCGTTTTGGGTTGCTCTAGATGGCTATTGACTCCTGTTCACCAGTATGTCCTTTAAGGGTTTCATAATCAGGACTGTTCATGATGGACCATTTTGATGAGACTACCAAGTGTGGTAGTAACTAATTTTAACGTGTCGAACAGATCGCGCTTCATGTCACTGCTGGTTCTACTTAATTTTGATTTATGCTGCTGACCAACCCAGCCATGGAGGCAGCATGCCCCTCTATGAACTTGCAGGGAGCCACTAGACGACGCCAACAACCAGAAGAGCATATGCATATGTAGAGTGGGGGTCACAACCTCACTCCCACCTTCTTGCGAGCCAATCCTTGATCAATAAAGAAGCCATCATTAAACCCTTGCTTGCCATGTAAGAAATGGTTAATTGCATATGTCAACCCAAATTATTTGATTGAGCGATTTATGATCAAAACATAGATGATACGGGAGCACTTTCTGAATAATCGAAGTAACCCAGAGCTCCCTGGAGCTCGGTATTTACAAAACTCGGAACATATTAAACTCAAGTTCTTTCAAAAAAATACAGGTACATATATATGTAAGCATTAGTTGCATCGATATAGCTTTTTAATCTATGATTTATACACACGCACACACACAACATACGTGATCAAGGAGCAAAATCGATTTTTTTCCCTTCTAGAGCCAAAAAATAAATATTTTGTGGAGTATAAAATGTAAAGTTTTGTTTTGAAAACTTTACATATAGAGCACATATGAATTTATCAAAAGAAAAATTCCATACCTTTTAAAACTTAAAAATATCATTTACAACTTTTCAAAATTTGAGGCTCATTGGATCCCTGGAGCCAAAACGCCGAGCTTAGCACTTTCCCTTCTTCCGTCTGAGGGGTGTAAATCTGGAAAATCATAACCTGGTCTTGGAGTCATCTTGACTCAAATTTTGGACCAGTAGTCAAACTCCTTTTGGAGATCCATGCTAACAAATAATAAATGAATATATCAAGATTTATATAAGTTTTTATGGTTGTTGGTATTTTTTAGTAACAGTCCATTTACGTTGATCTAACGGTGCTAAAATAGTCGGTAAGAGACTGATGGTACCCAATGGTAAGTGTGGGACCGGTGCCAAAATCATGTGGGGCCATTACCTATACAATTTTATTCATTTTATTTGTTTAGACTTTAGAGGGCACATTGGTAATTTTCAGTCTAATATACTTCGGTGTTATCACTAACCGGCAACATATTCCGGACTTGTTTCCGAATCTCATTTTGATCTTCCCAGAAGTTGAAGCATTGAAATATTGTAGTGCTTTAATTTTCTCCTTGACTAACTGCGTGTTGTTCCGTCTATCTTCTAACGCAGTTCCTCAATCTGCTTCTCCGCCTCGTTGTCTGCTTAACATAATGCTTCAAAGCACTTATCCGCTGTGTAGTTAACTGCCAATATATATGTGTGTTTCTCTCGCACGAAAATAGAAAATGGCTATAATTTTAGATAAATCTTATTCGCTCCCCTCTAGTCATCATATCTCCCCATCCTTCACCCTCTTAGTGTACTAGTTTGATATACATGAACATGGTAATGATATGCATCTACAGATTCATCAAACATAGTTTGATAATATGCATCTCATAAATTATCTGATAAACGAAAGGTCTGCCATAAATAAATAACAACGATGACCATAATCATCTAGATAGATCATATGATTCTGATCATGACATGGCATAGAGAGATAGATCAAGATATTGCCTTAAACCCATGGTGTAGAGGTGGACTACTCTCTTCTCGTCATGGTGGGGTTGGTGAAGACGTTGGAGGGCTTGAATGAGCAACCAAGGGTGACCCCACCAGTTTTTTCCCCACCAATCTTCGACGTCAACGTAGTGTATGTCTTATGTTTTGGTATTTTTATCATGACACCGCCCCTCTCTAGAAGTCGCGAATACAAATATTGTAGCTAATTCTAGATCACTATGGAGCCGTGGGAGAAATAATCGAGGTTGTCGAATGGCTGAGGGGTTAGAGCAACTCTAACAGAGCCCCTATTTATCGGAACCGAAAAAAGCGAGTTCAGTCTCCCGAAAAACAATTTGGTTGCGGATTTAGCGCTGGCGCAGAACAGAAACCGAAAAGGTGAACCGAACTCGATGAAATCAAACATCGCGGGAAACCAAATTTTGCGATCGTACTCGATTTCATCGACTGAAGCTAAATTTGTTCATAATTTGTACAATACTAGGCAAAATACATGCATATTGCCCGTACATTACGATCTAGGGACCTAAATTGAACTAGAATTAGTCCCCGAAGTGACTATACTGTCACCGGGGCGCTAAATGTAGCCGGCGGAGGGTTTTTGCTCGCCGGTCTTCCTAGGCGACGACGACCGCCACCACGTCGACGACCGCCACCTCGGAGGTGCTCCCGCACAGTAGAAGCGTCCCAGCGGCAGCGGCGTCGTCGTCGCCGTGCGGGGGCAGCACCGGCAGAGGAGGGTTGCACGCGGCGGCAGCGGGGGGCGCCTCCGCTTATCCTTCTGGCGCCTCCTCCACGCGCGCTTGGAGGTATGCCATCATCTCCGGCCACTTCCGGCTGGCCCTCTTCCACGCGCCGTTGGAGCGCCTACGCCTGGCGATCTCCGGCGACGCCCGTGCACCCGGCGGACGCCGAGTGCACCTTCCGGCGCCGGATCGGCCACCTCCCCTACCCACGCGTCTAGCACGCGTCATTCCGGACGGAGGGGAGCTGGCCGAAGCGGCGGCGCGGCGTCGGAGCGGGCGGAATCGCTCGTCGGAGCGGGGAACTGGCGGCGGCAGAGGGAGAGGAGACGGCGGAGGGGAGTAGGGTTTGCGAACCGAACTCCCCTCCGCGAACCCTTTTAATAGGGGTCGTGCGGTGGGTTTCTCGGGCCCCCGAACTTTCGATTCGGGCCGGCCCATGTATTCGGGCGCTGATCTGCGCGCGTTTCGGCCCGAACCCGTAAATCCGCCGGAAAAGTTCAGTTCCGGCGGGATTTACGGGCTCTGTTAGAGATGCTCTTAGAACCATCTCATGGCACGTTTGGCCCATCTGGACATGCCATGGAGAGGTTTTGAGCTTCCAGATGGCATCTCAGCTCCACCTTGGTCCCATGGCCCTCCTTCTCGATAAAAAAAGGTGTTGCAAAATACGCGGATCCAATTGAGGCCAGGAAGGTTCATGAAAGTCAAAAACTACGTGGAGAAAAAATTCCTTCCTATATACCGAATAAAGGGAGTTTCATAGGAAATCAGAAAAGTCATTATTTTAATGGTGAACTATCGTTATAATCAAATAATGAGATATTGATATAATATAAACTAAAATATTTATAGATATGTTTCCCACATATCAATAATGTCTCTGTGTTAGATAGGCATCGAGAAGGTGGATGTTGCAATGACGAGTCAAGTTTAAGAAATAATAGTTTGCAGGGAGAAAAAAAAATGCTAATTTGACGTGAGAATATCTGGTAAAATTGATAAGGTCACAAAGGAGAAAAGGAAATGATGACATGACTGCACTAGAGCACATTTTCTAAGACAAGATATTGAGCAACCTTCATGGATAAACAATGTTCTTTAACACAAGCTATCTATCTAGTTCACAATCTATTATCACGGCTAGGTTCATCGAAGAGAGGGCTTCAAATCTAGTTCCCACATGGGTATATTTCAGTGAATTATTTTCAGACATTTTTTTTATTGAGGTAGCAATATATAAGTTTCCAACAGTTTCATAAGAAGTTACCATGGTAATTTTAGCACTAATACCATTGTAATTTGAAGCTGAAACAATTATCATTGACACATACCATCCGGGGGTTTAGTTTTTAAAGATCTCGTTGAGACCAAGCAAACCATAATGAAAGATCATAAATTCTATCCACGGTTTACAAGTTAAAGTATTTTGCGGTTTAAATAAAGCAGTAAGAAGAAAACAATTAGAATAAGTTGGGTGTTACGCTGGTGCAAACTCATGCGTCTATAGTAAAATTCGAAAAGGTTACTAGACTTCTGGTTTGTGTAGATATGACATAAAAGACTATAAACCTTGGTAGGTGGAGTCATGTCACCTACTGGCTCTAGTAAGAACTTTATTATTGGCAACACACGCTCGGGCAATATGTGCTACAAATTAAACTAGAATGGGAGTATGCAACTTCCTCACCTAGTACAAGTACATATATAGGATAAATATATAGGATAAATATTTACTACCACTGGGTGTAGTTACACTCATACCTAATATACTACCATACGGAAATATATATACGATAATTTATCGGTTTGAGTATGTTCGTATACTATATCTAAGATACTCCAAATCAAGTTTGGTGAAAAAATGCTTGAGGTCATGAAGTGGAACCTAATGGACTGTTTGCGCACCTGAAGATCGTGTTTGGTTGAGAAATAAAATGAAATGGCGTGGTTCCTTTAATTCCCTTCACATGCGAAATGCATCAAATCTTCAAAATTGTCGGAATCTCCTCTCATCCCTGTATGCTAAACATAGCACACGCTAGCTCACCTCCTCTATTCCATTGTCTCTCTTCAGCTAAACGCAACCCCGTGACTTCTTCACCTCGTCTATTTTTAGAGTTTGCCCCATACCACTCTTCAACCAAAGATAGGAACTTAACCAACCCATTTATCTTTTTTAGCTAAAAACAAACACGGGGATGGGACAATTACATTCCATTTCAATTCGTTCGTGATACTTGCCTGTTGAGCTGAATGCATGTTAACTAGTTTGATGTGCTTAAGATCTTCCCCTAACTTACAGATGTGTCTAAGACTCGACCGTAGATAACATAATTGTACCAGCATGCAGCTGTACATAAGGATGGCACAATGCGATGTGGTAGTGTACAGTAAGCCAGTACTACTAGCTGTTGCTAGGCTTGCACGTACTCTGGCCGCCCGGTCCAGAGCTATAGCTTTGTGCCGCACACACACACTTAATTTCGTTCAGACTCCCTGCGCGCCTGGCTTGCAATCCCTATCTAGCTAATCGCCGAACTGCATAAATATGGTGTGGCGTGCACCTGCAGTCACCGGCTCACTACTAGCTGCTAGTAACAATCTCCCCCTCCCTCTCTGTTCATCTCTTTCTCTCTCTCCGAAGCAAGAGGAGGAAGAACAAGGGGAAGGAAGAGGAGGAGGAGAGCTCCTTGATCATGGTGATGATGGATGGCAGCTTGGACGCGGAGAAGATCGCGGCGTATTTCAAGGGCAAGAGCATCCTGGTCACCGGCGCCACCGGCTTCCTCGGAAAGAGTAAGTACAAAATACAAATACAAGAAAGTTCAGCTTAGCTTCTTAATTAATACTCCTAGTACCGTCGTAATCAACACTGCCCGTGCAAGTTGCCTGATGAATTTGGCTGACGATCGGCGATGGCTTTGCGGCACTGTCCGACCGATCTCTGCACTGCTATTTTGCGTTGATCTATGCCTGCCTTTCATGCCATGCAGTTCTTGTGGAGAAGATACTCCGGGTGCAGCCTGACGTGAGGAAGATCTACCTGCTCGTGCGCGCCATCGACGCCGACTCTGCCAAGCAACGCGTCGAAGCAGAGGTTCTGATTAACTCCAACTTGCACTGTTTAAACCTGTAATTAAGCTAACTAGGTACTATCCTCCAGCCAAGCTCACAAACGAAATGGATGTGTAGATATGGTGTCATGCTGGCCATTACTCATATCGACATGGTGTAGATTTCTCACACATAGGGTGGTCAATTATGATCGTGCATGCAGCTAGCGCAGCAGCAGCACGTGGATTCATCAATTCTTGCATGTAAAATGGCGTTTAGAGAGCAACCGATTCTACCGCGATACCCCATGCATGACCATGACCTACCCTCTTTCTCCTCCATACTTTATGGGGATGTTGTGTCAGCCTGCTCTCTCCCCCCCCCCCTTCAAAATTTAAAACTTGTGAAGATTTTCAACCACAAGTCCAGTTTAAAAAAAACGCTTCAGATATCCGAGTTTTATGGAAATCCGGTGAAACTTTGAAAAACTTTATGACACGTGCTGGGATCTATTTTGAAACTATTTGTTTTAGTGTGTTTTGAACTTTGTTCATTTTTGTTTCACGATGCTTTGAAATTGTTTTAGACGCGTAGAATAAACCTAGCTATCAGATAGCGAGCAATTTGATGTTGTTTCATTAGGTTTTATTGTGAATTATGACGTTTCACTGTGTTTTTTTACCGGGTCTACGGCGGGCTTACGCCGGCCTAAACATCACATAAAACAAACGCCCAAGGCGTGAACAGAATCCATTACAAAGTTTCATTGTGTTTCGGAATTTAGGTTTTTCAAGTCTGTTAATTTTACGCTTCTTCAAAAGATATCATCTTAATAAAAACACAAGTTCAAACATATTGTTATTTTAATAATTATTATGACATACAAGACCCTTTTAAATTTAGGCTTGACAAAATAAATTGGTAAACTAATGCATGGATGGGAGAGAGAGAGTGGGATGTGAGAAGCGTTGTACCATATATGTATGCTTGCATGTCTAAATCTTATACTCCCTCCGTTACATAACTCTTGTAACGAATTTGGATGTATTTATTCATAAAATCTGTCTATATACATATAAATTTATGACATGAATTATGTAACGGAGGGTGTAGCAGAGAAGAGAAAAATCAACGGTGCCAGTACATGCTAGAAATTTTTCCTGGGGTTTTACATCTCTCGTCAGCATCGTCCATCCATGTCCGTCCTAGTCGAGACTAGGTAGTGCTGCCATGTAGCTCTACTGTGACGATCGAGACACGGGGAGATGTTTGTCATGCGTACGATGATGGACTGATGGAACACTGTCTAGCTTAATTTGTGCTGCAACGTAACGTCCAATATTTAACGCATTAGACAGTCGTGTAGACATCAAGGTGCGATCGATGCATCGGTCCACGTACGCATATGCATATGCTTAGTCACGTCGTGTACCATGTCGATCTAGTAGCACTAACTGTTCGTCATGGCAGCACCTACCCCATGTCTCTTGCATGTGTTTTGCCCAATCAAGGCAGACCCGTTCAGTTTGGTTTGTCACAATAAAAAATAACCACAGTAAAATAAAATTTTGGGTCACCACTAAATTTTGGAGTTGATTGCATACATAGTTGCCAAAAGTTTGGCATGGCCATTCCCCATTAGCATAGTTTAGTACATTTTCCCTGCCAATATTGACCAAAACTAACCAAAATATTGGTTATGAAATTTTCAATCGTTTATAAATGTGTAAGTATAAGGTCCTGTTTCTTATTAAGAAAAATCCTATTGTGAAACAATATTTCATGACAAATCTAATGGTATCATTTCACCGAACCAACCTTATTACTCCCTCCAATCCATAATAAGTGTCGTGGTTTTAGTAACCATAACACTTATTATGGAGTATTTTTATTTGTGAAAGTGGAGAAGTTTGGATGTAAAACGTCGTACATTCAGACTGAGGTTGTGACATCAATATGCATGGAGAGCGGCTAAATTATGCTGCGTCCTTATCAGAAGTAATGAGGCTAGCAGGCACACCCAATGAATGAGGCATATGGAGGGTTGGTTGATTTGTGGAAATGGTGTCGATCCATGAATGTGTACCCTACACACCACTATATATGCATCACCAATAATTCAGCCAAAAGAGAGGAGTAAAAGTAGTAATAGATCCGCTGGCAGTGGTACTTCGGTCAGACACGGCTAGTAGTAAAATCCACCATATAGATACGACATGTCCATGTTCATAGTTACTATGGGGCATGCGCATGTTCATATGCCCGAGCATCTCCAAGATCTTGGGGTTATGACCTTCTGTGATAGTAATAGTACAATATTTATTTTACTTCAAATTTTCATGAAATTAGATGCTTTTTACTAGAAGTTTATGCTGCAAAAATATAAGTTTTTCGAAAAATGGATGGTGATGATGCAGGTGACAGACGCCGAGCTCTTCTGTCTCCTGAGAGAGAAGCATGGCAAAGGAGGATTCGAGCTGTTTGTGGATGAGAAGATTGTCCCTTTAGCAGGTGATGTCATTTTCGAGAACATGGGGCTAGATGCTCCCATGTTGGAGGAACTAGCTAAGGAGGTGGACATCATCGTTAATGGAGCCGCAACCACCAACTTCTACGAAAGGTCTGCACACAAGTTGTTTTGTTTTGTTTTTATGAGAAAAAACATTGAATCATTGATTATATATTTCTATGCTACTAGTTTCTAACACATAATAATACGTTTTGATTTGTAGATATGATGTTGCATTGGATGTGAATGTTATGGGGGTGAAATACCTGTGCCAGTTCGCCAAGAAGTGTGCCAATCTCAAGATGCTCCTCCATGTTTCCACCGGTCAGTACTTTTTTTTTTGTCTCTACGATCAGTGGAATGTAACCAAGTTACTGACAAGAATGTTGGACGTTTGCAGCGTTTGCAGCGGGCGACAGGGAAGGGCTGATCATGGAGAAGCCGTTCAAGAAGGGGGAGACTCTGAAGGAAGGCACGTATCTGGACATCGATGCCGAGCTGCGTCTCGTCGGCGACGTCAAGAAGGAGCTGCTGCAGGACGGCTCCGGCGACCACGACAAGACGGAGCGGAAGGCCATGAAGGAGCTGGGCCTGCAGCGGTCCCGGCACTTCGGGTGGTCCAACACGTACGTGTTCACCAAGGCCATGGGCGAGATGATGCTGGGGCAGCTCCACGGCGCCATACCGGCGGTGATCCTGCGGCCCAGCATCATCACCAGCATCTTCAGGGACCCGGTCCCCGGGTGGATGCAGGGGACGAGGACTATCGACTCCATCATCATCGGCTATGCCAAGCAGAACCTGTCGTGCTTCCTGGCGGACCTGGAGCTGACCATGGACGTCATCCCGGGGGACATGGTGGCCAACGCCATGATGGCGGCCATGGTGGCGCACTCCGGGGAGGAAGGTGCGGAGGTGATGTACCACACCACCTCCTCGCTGCGCAACCCGGCGCCCTACGGCGTGCTCTACGAGTCGGGGCGCCGCCACTTCTACGAGAACCCACGGCTCGGCAAGGACGGCAGGGTCATCCCCACCAAGGAGATGCACTTCTTCAAGACCATTGCCAGCTTCCACCTCTACATGCTCGTCAAGTACAAGCTCCCGCTCGAGATCCTGCACCTGGTGAACCTGCTCCTCTGCGGGCTCTTCTCGCAGCTCTACGAAGATCTCAATCGGAAGTACAAGTTCGTCGTCCATCTCGTCGACGTCTACGGGCCATTTGCCTTCTTCAGAGGATGGTAAATCACTCTAGCTGCTACAGTAGTCCCCAAGATACTTGCTACATGAACAGCTAGCTAACTGATCTCCCATTCTCTTCTTCTTGCTTGGCTGATCAAAGCTTCGACGACATGAACTTGGAGCGGCTGAGGTTGACAATGGCAGCGGCCAGCCCCGAGGAAGACTTGTTCAATTTTGATCCCAAGACCATCGACTGGAAAGAGTACTTCTACAAGATCCACATTCCTGGTATCCTCAAGTATGTGCTCAAGTAAAGCTGCAGCAGTTTTTCCTATACACGTTATGTCACAGTTACAACTTATTTTATCCACAAGAGCGGAAAGCCCACGTCCCACGTCCGACACATAAAGTCTATTTGTTCTTCTTACTATATTGGAATGTGATAAAGGGAAGAAGACGTCCGCTAGACTGTTGGATTATTGTACCAGAAAAGCACCACATCTTGATCAATGATAGTGTGTGCATTCTGGTGTTGTATGTTCAGGTTTTGTGTAATTTGGTCATGTAGTAAAAATGATATGTAATAACAATCTCTATGTATCAAGGTCAAGTGTAATCATGTGTGCCAATGAGGGCTTAAAACAGGGATGCTGTTCCGTACTAGTGTCAATTCATGTTCAGTTCACCATCTTATGTGCCGCTCAGATTTAGTACCAGGAACCCGCGCAATCAATCTTTCTCACTGGGTAAACACGTGCAGAGACAGAAACCCGAAACAATTAAACAACAGATCAGAGAAAGGCACAGAGTAACAAGGCATGCAGGGAAGTTCTTTCCAAATTTAAATGTACTTGGTATAAATGTTTGAAAGCAATATGTTACAATGTGGTCTGTCATATGCAGAATTTACCCCCAATGTTTGTTCAGTAGGAAGCTTCTTTTCCTTCCTATGCTTTGCTTCTAAAAACATAAGAGATTATTTTAACTATGAGAGTTGATCTGAACCATGACACTTCAGCTCAAACAGTCAGAACAGATCTCTTGTTCTCAGAGGACGTCTGTTAAATTGTCGTTGCATTCATAAGCAGGTTCTTCACATATTCAAGGACCTTTGGGAGATCGACTGTCCATGCGACTGAAATGGGTTTGTAACCTGACCATGGATTTTCTGAATTCCACCTGTAATGTTATGTGAAACAGCAATTAGTAACATATGTAGATAACTGAATAACTGCAGCATCATGAAATTCTGTTCTAAATTTAGACCAGTGTGTTCACACGCATGAGATGCTTAAATCATAATACGGAAATGTCTGTAAGAACTGATGTTAATCACTCATAAATAGTATGATCGTACTTCTTCAATCCATGATCCATCAAAGTATGTCCGGTGCAAATGCCCTGGGTCTCAACTCTCACGACACCCTTCTTAAATGTGAAGTACTCAGGATGAACTAAGGCCGTGAAGCTCACAGGATCATGGAGGAAAATCCCTGAATAGAATGCCATGATCAGCTGAAACTGGATTTACTGATTTACTGTCAATTTTAGCAAAAGCATACAAAAAAGAGGGGCCTACTATATACTACCATGGAAGCCGTCAGACTTGGTATGCCAATCTCTGTAGAACTTGCACATGTCACACAAGAATTGTGCATGCTTCCCTTTTGAGTTTCTTAGCTCCAAGAGATCCTCGTCTGCATTAGAGAAATTCACACAGTGGGTTAGAAATTAACCCCCCATGCTCACAACTTGAACTATGGAGATGATGCTCATATAAAGGGACAACCTTTAAAGCAGACTTGAGTTGTTATGTTAATGCCAACCACATCAATATCTGCTCCTGAGGTAAAAACTACGTCCGCTGCATCTGGATCTCCATAGATCTGCAGAATTGTGCATTCAAGATTTAATACATGTGTCTCTATTTTGCTTCCTCGTAAATTAGCATTGTGTGTAATGCACATGACAGTACATTTGCTTCAGCAGCCGGGTTGACATTTCCAGCCGCGAAGAAAGCTCCACCCAGTACAACTATTTTCTTGACCTTGCTTGCAAAGGAAGAGTCCTTTTTGATGGCCTAAGAAATAACAAAAGCTACCTATTAGCAAATTGTATGTCATACACATAATGGTTAACAGATTTATCCTGCAACTGTAAGCTTACCAACGCTACGTTTGTCAGGGGTCCCAGGGCGAGTACAGAGATCTCTCCAGGAAACTGGGAGACCTTATTAACCAAGAACTCGGCAGCACTTTCCTCGACCTTCTTAGTAGTAGGTGCAGGAAGGAACAAATTACCAAGGCCATCAGATCCATGAACAAAGTCAGCAACACGTGGTTCTCCTCCCTAAAATACAGAAGGCATATCGTTAATCATTCAGCTGGCCAACTGAAACTGTACTATAACACATATACTAAATAGGTAGCATAGTTAGTATTATTGTAAGTCACATGTCTGAAACCCATCTATCTACCATATAAAATATGGATGCTGATGTGGCATGCCAACAAGCATATAATTCAACATGTAGTATAAACAGAAATGAACAAATATCTTAGCCGTATCACCCACTAGTACAAAAAAAGAAAAAAGAAATAGTGCAACTTGTACTTCCATCTGACAGTAGCAAAATAATTTTGATGGATGCTAGTCAAGTAGGCTCTCGGAGTCATTTTCAATTGATGGCACAAACTGTGCATTTGCCTCAGTTAAAACAGTATAAATATCAAGCTGCAAAACTATGAGGAAGTTTGAAATTGTGCGAAATTACTGTATAAACTATTGTATGTACCTTAAGAGGCTCAGGGCTGCCCTCTGCAACTGGAACCTCGGGATGCCCTGCTCTCTCACACTGTCAATTGAAGAATCAAAACAGTTAGCAAACCAAAGCAACAAGAAGGTAACAAAATTCAGCCATGTCCGATGCTCACCAGCAAGAGTGCATTGCGTGTAGCATACTCTGTAGTGACATTGCCAAATATGGTCGTCAGCCCGATGATCTCCACACTTGGTTCTTCGAAAGCCATTAGGATCGTCATGCTATCATCTGAAAACCAGATTGCAGAGAAAGCAGATAGTGAGAAGCGAGCATACGAATCAACTTTCTAAAATTCAGATTTTTTTAGGGAAATGTTTGTTTCCTGAAAAATGCAAAAGCTTTGCATCTCGATGCATTCATAGAAGAAAACTTATGTGCAAGTCCGAGACCGAACTAACACCCCGATATTACAACAACTACACGCCTAAAAGCTAGAAACCCATGGTTAGCAGCACGGTCAGGCCAACCGCCTCCGCTCTCGCCCACAAACAGGCCCCAGCCCGGATCATGTCAAGAAGACCAGCAATGTCTGGCTGCATATTGTCAAAGACCGCAACATTACAATGCAGCCGGGTCAACCACGTCGTGCCTTTGTATATTATTATCGGGAGTGTAGCATTTGCAAATAATGTACAATGGTTGCTTGAAGGGGCTGGGAGCTTAGCTACGGCACTGTAATACGACTCGGTTACGGCGTTGTCAAGTGTAAAGTAGTTGTACGCAAGTTACTACTGAATTGTTCAGCATGCTGACTGAGTAATCCTCTTAACCGAAGAAAAACAGCCAGTATGACATCTTTTGTACTCGGCTCCACCGAAGAGAAGATGACAACCCGTCGCGATCATGGTGTTGGCGGCACGGCGCCATCGTTTTCAGCGGCAGGCTGGGCTGCCCAACCCCGTGCGAGGAAAGTAGTGCCGGTATAGTAGTTAAACTGGGCGTTCTTCTACTGCTTAGGGGCAGACGTTAACAAAGAATATAAATTTCTGCCTGACGAGCTCCACCATTGACTGAATTTTCGTCAATTGCGGGCGTAATTGGGTGCGTAAGGGAAGAGAAAACAGGGGAACCGCAGCGCAAGAAAGAAAGAAACAATGGAAGGGGGAGGGAGGGAGGAGGCGCACCGATGCCGGGATCGGTGTCGATGATGATCCTGTCGCGGCGGATCTGCCCGTCCTGCTCCATCCCCGGCTGGCCGGATCCCTCCGATCGGAATCTGGAAGAAAGGAAGCAGGGGCGCCGACCAGAGAGGAGAGCCAAGTGGATGAGTGAGACAAGCGGGACGCAACCTCCTTCCTCTCTCTTTCTCCAGCTCGGCCAACGAACTTATATAGAGGACAGGGGCGACGACGGTGACGACGACGGTGCGAGCTGAACCAGGTTCGGGGAAAAGCCAGTGAGTTCGTTTTTGGGGAAAAGGAAAAGAGGATCGGATCTCAGCCGTCGGACCTGTCTTGCTTTGTCTGCCAGCTGTGGGACAAGAATAACGAATCAGCAATGTCCGAAAGTTTGTACCACTTTTCTTTGCTCCTTTCAGTATAATAAAAGGTGAATGATACGCATATTCGGGCCAAATTCCAGCGTATCATTCACAACACAAGAACTATGCTAGGACAGCTCTTCTTGCTTCCACGCCTCATTGTCTCGACTAAAACTTTCCTATGAGAAAAGGGTAAACATGATAACAAGGTACATTTTCTTTTGAGCCTTTGCGCTCTGAGTTTTATGAGTTGGGTTCGTCGATGCCTCGTATCACTCATGCTCCTCCTTTTGTAGTGCAAAGGCGGAGCTCATGCCGTTCATGTCAAAAGGAAAAAAACAGAGTACGTTGAATATGTTGTATATTGAGTTGCGTGCCCATGGATAATGACATAATGTGATGTATTCATGGAGCATATCTATCAAAGGTTCTTCTTCCATGCAAATCTCAAAGGCCGTATATGAATCTTCTTAATTGCTCTAAACTTACATGACGGCATGTATAGTATACACACATAAAATTAACGTTCAGATTCTAAAATATCTTGTTTACTAGTTGTCAATTGTTTTTCCAAGACCATCATGTCACATCTTCCAACCCTACCAATGAATCAAGTCTGCAGTCCGAAACAGGGGGTTACCTTTTTGGTTTTGCCCTCTATGGCGACTATGGTGATATGCCGGCGGCTCGTCCGTAAGGGCATCTCCAACGCGGCGATCCAAACGGACGCGCTAGGCAGTTCGTTTTGAGTTTTTTGGTGGTCACGTGGGCATCCGAACAGCGGCACGCGTTCGCATGTCCGTTGAGTCGCACGTTGCGCCCAACGCGCGAACACATCGCAAAAGTGAAGAAAATTAAAAAAAAAGGAAAATATTTAAATCTAAATGAAGTTCATTAACATATGCCATATTTTAGGCAAATTTGTACATATGCCCTATTTTGGGCAAATGTAACTACAACAGAAGCCCTCTATATGGGCTTTAAAACTAAAAATAAATAAAAAAAATCCACTATTAGGGCTTGACGAGGACGCGGTGGCCGCCGGTGCGCCGCCTAGTCCCTGTGGGCGTTGTCGCCGTCGCCGTCGACGATGTCCCCGGGCGGCGAGGCGCTGTTGTGGCTCGATCGCGCTGGGGACTCCGGCCACGGAGACCACAGGGCCACCTCTAAGGCGGAGTGCGGGTCCGGAGCCGCCCGCTGCTTCGCCGCAGCAGCCCGGAGCTGCGCCTCCTCCCTGAGGCGCTGCTCCCTCTCCTTCCAGGCGAGGCTCCTGGCCTTCTGGCGCCTCTCCTTCCAGGCGAGGCTCCTGGCCTTCTGGCGCCTCTCCTCCTCCGCGCGGCGCCTGGCCTCCTACCGCATCTGCTCCTCGCGGGCGGAGCCTGGCCTCCTCCTGCCGCCGCATCGATGCCTCCTCCGCGCGGACCTGGTCGAAGAAGACCCAGGCCTCGGTGTCCTCGACCTGCTGCCGGGCCTCCTCCTCCTCCATCGCGGAGGTGCGATTGGCCGCTTGAAGATGCGGCCACTTCGCCTCCTCCTCCGCCGCCGATAGCGCCAGAGCGGCGCAGAGGTCGGGGTCTTCTTTCGGGGACTCCGGCTTCGGCTGCAGCAGCAACGGCGCGGGTTGCGCCAATGCCACGCCGCCGCGGGCGGCCTCTTCGATGTGGAGACCGCCGCGGTTTCCTCCGGCCCACAGCGCCGGCGGAGGACGGTGGCTGCTGCTGGCCTCGCCGTCGTTGTCTCCGGGAGCGAAGCGTCTCTTCGGGGCCATGACGGAGGTTGCGCGTGCGTGCGGAACCGTCGAGAGAGTAGAGACTAGAGTGGGGAGTGGACTGGACAGGGACAGATCCCTCCAGTCCACATTTAATAAGACGTGCGTGGTCACCGACATATGGGCCCAAGGGAGATGAGCAGGCGAGCATCCGGACGCAACCAGACGCTGCGTGCCATCCGCGGCCGCGCAAACCTAGCCTAAATTTGGGCCAGGTTTGCGTCGTTCCAGACGCCGCGGCCATCCGCATTTGCGGTGTGTCGCCGCGTTGGGCCGCGGATTTGTCCGGTTGGATCCATCCGGACGCGCGGGTGCGGGATGGGTCGTCGCATTGGAGATGGCCTAATGTCGTTCTCAACTCCCTCCTGATACCTTCTCAAGCAGCATTATTTCCTCTAGGAGCATCATCAGTCGTGTCCTTCAAACGGCACCAGATTAAACGTTTGGACCGCGTCCCCTATTTTGATGCCCAAAAAAATAAAGATGCACTAAAATAAAAGTTTTCATTCAAATCTGATTATATTTTACTAGTTTGAATGAAAATTGCTAGGATCATCTAAACCCTAGCTTACTGGTCGCCCGGCGGTGCGTTCGATTAGCTTACTGGTCGCCCAGCGCTGTGTTCGATGGCTCCACCCCATCGTCGCGTCCCCTCGGCTTCTACTCATGCGCGTCGCGCCGCCTCTCCCTCTGGATCATGACGAGAACACGTTGTTCTGTTATGTCGTCGCCTCCCCTCCACCGCTGCTCCGGTGCTTGCTGGAGGGAGAGGTCGACGACGCAGTGTCACCGCGCATCGTTGTTCTCCTCACGGGCATGGGTGTCGTCATGCAGCTTCTTCTGAGACTCGAAGGACTCCACGATCGCCCGCTGCTACGCCGCCTGCTCCTCCGGGTCTGGCTCGTCATCGGACCAGTCGATGTCGTCATGGTCGTGGTCCTCGTCATCATCGTCCTACGCTTCTGCCGCCTCTTCCACCTCCCAGGCCGCCAATTCCGCGTCCTCCCGTAGCTGCTTCTCCAGCTCCTTCCACCGCGGCCGATTTTAGAGCTCCCGCAACCCCTCCACGCGCCGCCTCTTGTGCATCTCCTCTGCATGCTGTCGCTACTCCAGATCATCTGCATGTCGTCGCCACTGCAGCTCCTCCACACGCCGCCGCTCGCCCATCTCCTCCCTACGGCGGAGGCGTGTCTCTTCTGTCGCGGCGCGTCGAACGCCTCTATGGCGGCCGCTTGTGTCGCCGCCTCCCACTCCTTTTTGTACGCCAGCTCCGGGTCAACATTGAACTCCAACGGTGGTGGTGGTGGAGATGGAGGTGGATCGGTGGTGGTGGCGTGGCTCATCATTGCGAAGGTGGTGTGCAGGCGGCGAGGCATGTTTTGCGGTGGAGAAAGGGATGTCGGTGGCTGTGGTGACGTCCATTGAGCGGAGGCGGCCTTTTCTAGGTGGCGGCGAAGCTAGAAAAGGTGGGAAAAAGTGAGGGAAGAGGCCGCCCGCGGCGGCGTGGCATTGGCGCAACCCGCGCCGTTGCTGCTGCATTCACTTTATCCCTAATGAGGTAGCAAAAGAAAGGTAAAAACCATAATAACTCTCGAACATATTATCACTATACACTTACTAAAACCTTGCTACTCTATCTAACATACACATCACCCCACACACGCTCTTGCGTAGATGTTGGATCAGAACATAAACTTAAGAACGGGGTACATAATATACATCTATCAACACATCTCACAGATATAATAAGATAAGATCTTATATAACAATATCATAGAACAAGGATCCACAACATAGGTATTACAAATGTGACCATAATCATGATAGGTAGCTCATATGCCACTAAGTACTATGAAGAACATGAGAGAAATAGATCAAGCTACTGCTATAAACCCATAGTCCTGAGGTGGACTACTCCCTCTTGGTCATGGTGATGATGAGGAAGACGTTGGAGAAGGTGGAGATCCCTCCGGCAGTGATCCCGACGGAGTTTCCCCCTCCAATCTTCTCTGCGGCAGCCTCCGTTTTGTTGTTTCTGTCTTTCTACGGCGCTCTCCTCCCGAGAACTCTTCGGGGACATATATATAGTCGATTTTAGGGCAAAATACATCGGTGGGCGAAAAAATCAGGGCAATCGGACGATCGAGGTGCGAACGGAGGTGGGTGGCGCCAGACTTCTGGGCCGCGCCACCTGGCCTCGTTCACTCCTAGAGCCTCTCCAGGTGTGCTCCAAAAGTCCATTATTTTCCTCCCGGTGAAAAAAATGATGCTCCAAAAACCCTAGGTCAATTTGACTCTGTATAGGTCTCTGAAAGTGAAAAGTGCGCGAAACAGGATTTTCCTGTTCTGCAGGGTTATAATAAAGGGGATCATTGATAAATCTCCATAAATAAATGTAAAACATGGTATTATCATCATATATGTTGCAAATATGTGGGAATTCAATATGATAAAGGACAAATTTCATGTATGCATTTTACATGCATCAACATCCCCAAACTTAACATATGCTCGTCCCGAGCATAAAGGTGATAAACTAACATGAACTTTGGAGTTTATAATATATAGCTTCTAAATCATGCAAAGTATCACAAGATTCATAATAATGAATAGCAACAAGTAATATGAACTCATAAAGTGATAACTCTTACATTCTACATAGCATGCGTAAAAGTAAATAGCATTGCAAGTAACATGAATGTCGTCGTGGCGAACGAGCAGATGCCATGGGATGGCTTAAGTTGGGGCCGAATGGGCACTAGAGGATTCGGGGGAGGGTTTGCGACTAGATGGGATGAACTTCCGGATGCTTTCCTCAAGAACACAACCAAAGGCCGGTATGCAAGAAGAGAGACAAAAGGAAGAACTCTTTACTAGATCGCTTGCTTCATTGATCTCAACATGGTTACAGGTGCTTGGATACAAGTTCTATCATCTAATCTCCTCTGTGTACACGCGCCCGTAAGAGGCAGTGCCCCCTCTCCTTATATAGGGGAGAGGGTGGCTTACAGAACAAGAAACCCTAATGGCATCTTTGACTGGACAAACTACTTTACAAAGCTACTTTAATCATAGATGACGCTGGGGTCTTCTTTAATCAGGGACGCTGACGTCCTCCGGCTTCTTTCAGCGTCACCTCTCTCTTTGGCGCCAGGGCTCTGATTAAAGCCACTTTGCTTAGCTCATCCTTGTCTTCTAGCTCTGAAGAGAATCTTTGACCGGTCCTGCCGACAGGCCCTTCCTTCCGGTATCTTCTTTACCAGGTTCCGGTATACCCCTCTTGGGGATACCGGCTTAGCCTCACTTAGCCAAACTCTTACTTTCGTGTTCCGGTAAGAATATTAAACCGGTATCTCGATGGCTCAAACCATCCGGTTTGGCATGCCTTTGGCATACCGGGGGTTATCCCCCCAACATTAGTCCCCGAAGCTGGTATAGTCTGGAGGATTCTATCCTACAGACCATGCCAGGTTTTCATGTTTTTAGGATACCGGTTTAATCTCTCCGGCTTTGAACTTGGATCCGGCATCTTTGCCCTTATTTGTCTTTTCTCTCTTTGCAAGGCATTCTCCGGCATCTCTTTTCTCCGGTATCATTCGCATTTACTCTTTCCTCGGCAAAGTCGAGAATATCTCGGGCCCCGCGCCTGTCAGTGACATGCGCACTGTTAACTGGCGCGCCAGTGTCAGTTGTCACTTCGCTTCGACTCCCGTGCGTTCATTAAATGCACCACTGCGGATCCCACTAGCCACTTCGGATCTGTGCGTGCCTCCGTGTGACTTCTTATTTTTTCGCGTGTACTTCCTCGCCACGTGGCGGCCCGTGGTGCGAACCGTCGTGGCCCGCGAAGCGAACCGCCGCGGCCCGGCGGTTTTCGGCCCACCTTCTCTCTTCTTTATAAGGAGAACTGCCCCTTCTTCTTCCTCTTCTTGCATTTCCCAACCTTCGTGCATAGTACTCCTCGCCTTCTGCGCCTTCGCCGCTCTTCGTCCGCCGTCGTTCGCTTGAGCTCTGTCGTCCGGCGAACTCACGCCGCGTTTCCGCCGAACCTCGCCGTGCGGAAATCTTCCGCAGCACCTCCGTCGCGACCGTAGCATTCTTGCTTCTTCGCGCTCGTTCCCGCTTCGCCGTCGACGGTGCTCGTCGGCGACCGCTGGCCCGCTGCTTCGCCGGTGAACCTCTTCCCCGGCAACCGCTCCGCCTCAGGTTAGTCCCGATTTCACTTTGCTTGCGCTTTGCTCGTTTTCTAGATCTTGGGTCGTCAGTGTTCTTATTTTCTCTTTTTCTTTGATTTTCTTCTTACTCGTAGATCTTCGCGCGGGGTGCAACTGTGGGATTTCTGTTTTTCCGCCTCTAGAACAATGTCTAGCGAGGAATCTTCCTCTGTCTCTTCTTCTGCTTCCTCTTCCGGTAGCCAACATAGGCAAGCTTCCAGTAGATCTACGGCCTCAGATCCGATGGATACCGATTCCGGCAGCTCGCAGGAATCCGGTAGCCATCAGGAATCCGGTAGCTCTAGCCAAGCTTCCGGTGCAGAGCCTTCCCCTATCACTCGCGGAGCCTGGATGGGCTCCAATGTTACCGAATTCGAGATCGACTGGCTTTACCGGTCTCGGAGGATTCCGGAAGGAGTATCTTGCCGGCTTCCCGGTGACGAGATCGAACCGGTGCTCCAGCCCGGTGAACACATTGTTTTTCTTGCTCATTTTGAGCGTGGCTTCGGCCTTCCTGCCTCGCCTTTTTTCCGGGAGTTCTTAGATTTCTATGAACTCCAACCTCATCACCTCCCTGGCAATGCCATCTTTTACCTTTCCTGCTATGCCACCTTCATGGAGGCCTACATCGGCATTCGTCCCACTCGTGAGACGTTTGCCCGCTTCTTTTCTCTGCGGATTAATTCCATTCAGGGCAAGGAAATTCCTAAGCCCAAACCGCCTGTGGAGTGCGGGTCCTGCATCGTTGGCTCCCGCCAGGGGAGCCCTTTCTTTAAGTTCACTGGCCTCGAGTCCTGCCGCGCCTGGCAAGGAACTTTCTTCTATGTGAAGAACAACGGCCGCGCGAATCTCATTGATCTTCCGCCGTTCAAAGTGGGGCCTCCCAGTAGAGCCAACTGGAGCTATAACCCGAAGACGGACCACATCGAAACCAACCGGGTGGTACGCTTCATGGCGAACCTGGTGAAGGAGACCAACATCTGCTCGGATGATATTATCCGCACTTTTATCTCGCGCCGGGTGCTTCCTCTTAAGCGCCGGCAACATAGGATGAGCGAGATGTACGGTCCTGGCGACCCCACCAAGATCACCGGCCGTCCTCTTAGCAAGAAGGACGTCGTCCGCAAGGCTAAGCAGATCTGCCAAACTGCTATGCCATTTGACTGGGAGTGGGGCTTCCTTCCTCTCAGCACAACTAACCCTCCGACCCAAGAAGTAAGAAATTACGCAATTAGGGTCGGTTTGCCGGTAACTTTTTGCTCTTGTTAACCTTCTTCTTTGTCGTGGTATCGTCACGGCATATGCCATAGGGTGGCTAAACGAAGTGGTTCCTGAGGGATCTCACGGCGGTATCCGGAAGCGGGTATGGGCACGAGCGACACGGCGACGTACCCAGGTTCGAGGCCCTCCGGTGGAGGTAAAACCTCTACTCCTGCTATGAGTGTATATGATGATCACACAGTACAGTGGTGCTCCTAGAGCTGTGTCCGGCTTGCCCTGAGAGGCTAAGGGAGATGATGATCTCTCTCACAGGGCAGCTCTGTAGGTAGGTGAAAGCAACAAATGATCGATCCTCTCCGCACTAGAGGGGTAGTGCGGCTTATATAGGCACCGGCACTTTTACACATAAGACCCTATAGTCTACTGGCCGGCTTGGCCGGCTTCGGCTCCCGCTCCTTCCCGAGGCGGTGACGTCAGGAGTGGTTGAGCGTCATGGCCTGTCCCATCCGGCTGCCACGGTCAGCGGTATGGAGGAGGTGTCCCTGTCGCCGTCAGCCACTGTGGCCGGTACGGATCGTCGTAAGCCCTGACGGCCTGTCCATCGCGCGGCACTATTTCTCCACAGTGCCCCGCGTTTTACGGAAGATGGAGTCAGCGTGGACTTTGGGAACCCGGATCACCAACCCGGTTCCTTCCAGTGCAAGACTCGCCAGCCTCGAGTCGGTCTGAGGTACAAACCGCAGTCGGATATGGCTTGTAGAAGCCGGCCCAGCTACAGCATTGGTGGCCGCAGCCAGGCCGACTAGGAACTAGAGCCAGCCGGCTTCCGGACCAGCCGGCCACGGCGCCAGCCGGCTGCTCCTCAGCCGGCCTTGCCGCGAGCCGGCCAGTGGCCAGCCGGCTGCTCCGCGTCCATTGCCCTATCCGGGGTCTTCCCCCCGACATTAGCCCCCGAAGCTGGCAAGGTCCTGCGTTTAGAAGGACCTAGGCAGGTTTTCCTGGCCTCTCGAATATATTAGACGGCACTTGGAGGGGCCGACTGAGAATTTCCATTCAGCCGGCTGCGCCCTCATCCGGCTCGTCCCTGCCGGCTGCTTCCCAGCCGGCCGCTTTTTACAATTGTACAATTTTTTGCTTTCTCGCAAGATCTGATGGCGCCTCCGCCTTGCTGATGAATTTTGGCTTGAGTGGAACTTTTGGTCCGGCTCCGGCTTGCGGCGCGCCGGAGTCTCCGCCGCCTCGGGTCCCGCGCCCGACTTGACGGGTCTGACGCCTGGCCCGGTGGTCGGTTTGTCTGGTCACATCAATGTTCCCCCGGATCCGGTGCGGTAGTGGGCGACGTGGTGTGGCCGTTTTCAGTAACCGTCGTGGACGTGGGAGGAGTTACGGCGCAGTTACGGCGCAGTAAATCCGGCGACGTGGGAGGAGTTACGGCCCACGACCGCCGCTTGGAGGCCAACCGCCCGCGTCGGGTGGCTATAAATGCCGCGGGGGGGGCGCCCCGAGGCGGCCACTTGTCATTTCTTCTTCCTCGCGCTCTTGCCCCCATCGCTATCCTCTGCGCGCTCGAGCTCGCTGCTGCTCCGGCGAACATCTTCCGCTGGCGAACTCCGGCGGGCGAATCTCCACCGATCCGCCGCCGACACCCCGCCAATCCGGCGCTACGGGGCCGCGCGTCTCGACGGAGCGTCCTCAGCCGCCGCTGTCGCCGCCGCGGTCGCAAGGTTCTTCCTCGCCGTTCAGCCTCTCCTGGTCATCTTCTTCCTCGACCTCGTCAATGGCGTCCCCCAGTGGATCGTGGAGGGGCTCCTACATGCGGGAGGACGACATCGAGCGCCTGGTACGCCTCCGGCGAGTCCCGCGGTCGGTCATCACGCGGGTGCCCGGCGAGGAGACGGAGCCCGAGCCGAGGAACGGCGAGCGCGTCGTCTTTGGCGCGCACCTCGACCGCGGGCTGGGTCTGCCGGCTTCGCCGTTCTTTCGGCAATTCCTCGACCACTTCGGCCTTCAGCCGCACCACCTGCCGGCCAACGCGTGCGTCCTCCTGAGCTGCTTCGTAGCGTTCATGGAGGCTTACGCCGGCTTGTGGCCCGACATCGACGACACGAGCCGGCTCTTCATCTAGAAGGCGCAGACCAACGACGGTCGCCTGCGAGCCTGCGGCGCCGCCTCGATCTACACCCGGCCTGGTACGCCTTTCCCCAAGATCCCCACCGTCGACTCGGTGAAGAACTGGCAAATGTCATTCTTCTACGTGCGCAACGAGGGGGAGCTCGTCGACCGGATCAACCTGCCGGAGTTCAATCCGGCTCCTCCAGTCGGCCGGATCAACTGGAGCCACAACGCCCGCTCGACGGACCAGAACGCCGAGGTGAACCTGCTCTGGGATCTCCTGGCGACAGCCACCGCAGGCGGGCTGACTGCCGAAGATCTTCTCTGCACCATCGCCGAGCGCCGGGTGCTGCCGCTCCAGATGCGCACCCACAAGATCGGGCACATGTCCGGCCGGTTCGATCCGAACCGGACGTCCAAGGCGCCGCTCACCAAGGCCCAGGTGGCCAGCCGGGTGAACCACATCACCAAGGCGAACTTGGCGGAGGATCGGAGCTACGGGCTGGCGCCTGCGACAGGAACCATCCACCGGCGCGGGTAAGCTTCGAGTCTTTGCCATTTTCCGGCTTGCGGCTGCGATGCCGACTTCTTTTTTCTTCTGCCGACTTCCGGCTTGGCATATGCTCATGCTTTTCTGTCTTTCTAGGTTTTTGAGCGCCAGAACGCCGAGGACGGCGACCTGGCGACGAAGAGGTGGACGCCGGATCTCGTCGATCCGGCCGACCAAGCCGGCGACCATGCCGGCGACGACGATCTGCCGCAGCGCCCGATCTAGGCGGCCGGGGGAGCACAATCCGCCCCTTCACCGAGCACCAGGAGGAGGAGGAGGAGCCGGCGACGTCCGGCACGGGGCCAATCCCCGCCGTGCCTCTGCGCTCGAGGCCGCCAAGCACCACGGCGACTTCGGCGCCCAAGGGCACGAAACGAGCCGGCTCCACCGCCGCCTTGGAGGCGAAGGCGAAGAAGCAGCGCCGGCAGCAGCCGAAGAAGGTCCCGGAGCAAGCCGGGTGAGTTCTCTTTCTCTTTTTCTTGTTTGATTCCTTTTCTTTCCTTACTTTTATGCTTATTATCTTTCTGTTTATCCGGCTAGGGCCCCTATCAAGTTTGCTCAGGGCGGCGGCTCCCGGCAAGCTCCACGCGTGGTGTCGCCGCTTCCGCGCCAGAGGAGGGAGCAGACGCCGCAACCTTCCTCGCGCGCACCTACGCCGCCGCCGCCTGCGACAGGGGCTTCTTCCTTTGCCGTGCCGCTGGCCTCCGCGCCAGATCGCGGCACGCGGGTCGAGCCAACGCGGCAGCCGACGCTGGACGACATGTTCCCGCGCCGGCGCCTCTTCGGCCGCCGGGGCCGGGCGGGGCATGCCGCCTTCAGCCGGGGCCGGAGCCGGCGGGGCTGCTCCTAGGACTGGCGCCGGCAGGGCCGCGCCGCCGCGGCCGGAGCCGGCAGCAGGCCCACCGTGGTGGAGTTGGACGAGAGTCCGAGGGCGCCCTGTGCGCCGGAGACAACCGGGGCCGGCTGGGCCATCCGCTGCGCCGGAGCGACGCCGCCGCCTCGGCCGACGAGGGACGAGCCAACCAGGCAGGAGCCGGCGAGGGACGAGCCGGCGCGCACGGAGGGCGCCGACTCGCACGCGCTGGTGGGGACGGAGGGCGCAGCGGGCCCGTCTGAGGGCCTTCATGTGGCCAAGGGTGCCCGGCTGGTGGCTGTGCCATCCGCCTCCGACTCCAGCTTTGGCTCGGCGGGAACCATGGAGAGGGCATGGCATCGGGCGAACTCCTGCGAGGTACTCAGCCGGGAGGGGCAGCCCGGCACGGCGCCCATGAAGATGCTTTTCTCCGGCTATCGGGCCAGCCTCAAGACCAAGGCCGCCGAGACCCTTGCCCACCGTGGCGACGCCGGGAGGATGCCGAGAAGGTGTGTTTTCTTTTCTTTTGCAATTTTCTTGTTACGGTAGCCCTCCGAGACGTGGGCCGGCTGCCTGAAGCCGATCCAGGTCTTGTCTAAGCAACTGATTCTTTCAGACGGTTGAGGAGCGGCGCACCTTCTTGTACAACCAGGTGGTGACCAGCTACCACAAGGCTAAGATCGAGCGAGCCGGCTTGGCTCGCGAGCCGGAGGCCGTCAAGGGTAAGCTCTATGCTTCTTTCGACTTGATGTCTTGTTTCTTTCTTAATCTTGGTTGGCTGACATTTCTTTCCGGCCGCCTCGCAGTTGAGGCCGCCAAGGTCCCGCAGCTGGAGTCGGATCTCCGAGCCGCTCGCGCGCAGTGCGCCGAGAGCGAGGAGGCGGGCCGATCTGCCGCAGCCAAGCTCAAGCTGGCCGAGCAGAGCCGACACGGCTGCGCCCGCCGGAGAAGAACCACATCACCGAGCTCAACTCCCTCGGGACGGCGGAGAAGGAGAAGGTGGATGATCCGAGCCGGCGGCTGTCGGAGGTGGAGAAGCGGCGGCTTGTGCTTGCGGGGAGGAGGTCACTGCCAAGTCCACAGAGCTGACGGCTACCGCCAAACGCCGGATCGATGACTTTAGCGCGCTTGATCGCGGCTTGGCGGGTGAGTGCATCTTTATGTTCCTACCCCGTGCCGGCTTTCGCTGTCGATCGCCGACTTTCGTTGGTAGCCGGCAGCGAAACTTCTGATTTTTCGATATCTCCATCTTCGGGCTGAAGCGATCGGTTCTTGCCGCTGCCGCTGTGCTTTTTCTTTTTACTTCGAAATCTCCATTTTCGGGCTGGGGGCGATCGGTTCTTGCCGGCTGCCGCCGTGCTTACTTTAGAGCTTCGGAATCTCCATCTTCGGGTCGGGGGCGATCGGTTCTTGCCGGCTGCCGCCAGGCTTACTTTAGGACTTCGAAAATTTGCATTTTTCAGCTTATTTCGGCTTTGATGGCTTCGACATGCTTCTTCTTCTTCAGCGGCCTTCCCCGAGACGCAGGAGGCGGCTTTGGCAGCCGTCGGCGCCGCACGTGACTCCAGGAGGCAGGAGACTGGCGAGGGCAGCTCGGAGTACTTCTCCATGGAGGACCACCTGGCGTCCATGGCCGCCCGCATCGAGCCCATCACCCAGCTCGGCTGGGAGTTGCGGAAAGCGGCTGAAGAGCTGGTGCCCATGCTATGACCTGGGGAGGCGGTGCCGCAAGACATCTCCGGCCTCATCTCCGCGATGGAGCGGGCGCCGGACCGCTTCCTCGATCGGAAGGAGTCGGCCACGCGCGCCGGTGCCGACATGGCGCTGTCCTTCGTCCTCTCCTGGTACAACGAGGTGGACCTGGGGCAGCTGGAGTCCCGGCGAGCCGGCGTGGAGACCAAGCTCCCAGCCGATCTCAAGGCCGCCCGCCTCGCTCGAGCCAGCACCATCGCCGAGTTCGTCGACAAGACCCTCTTCGTCGCGGATCCGAACCCTCCTCCATCCAATGATGAAGAATACATGGATGAGGAGGAGGCGGAAGACGTGCCTGAGGACGACCCGGCCGCCGGCTCCACTGATGCCCCTCCGGCTTAGATTTCACCTTTTCAGCTTGTTCTTTTGCAAGACAATTTATTAAATCCCCGGGATGCCGGGTGCAGATGTAAGACAATATTATCGCCTTTTATTAAGTCACACTTTAGTGTGTTTGTTAATCATTTGTGTGCCGATTTGCTTTCTTTCGACTCGTTCGCTTTTTCCCATCCGCCCCACTCTTTGGCTGTGCCCTTGCCGGTCGTACGTCCGACTTGCGATCCGTCGCCGGATCAAGAGCGGGTCAGCTGGGTGAGGCCGACAGTATTTCAGTCGAACGAGCTGAATTCGGCAATCCGGCACTTTATGAAAAGTTGCAAGTCAACTCGCTTTTACTCTTTCCCTTAGTCGTTTTTCGCGTGCCGGCTCCTAGGCCTTACTCCCGCCAGTGGGACAGCCGGGTTGCGGTCTGTAGCTGGATCGGAAGCCGGCTGTCGGAAACCGGATCACGTTACTGAGCCGGCCGCGTGAGAGGGTTCAAGCCAATTGGCGAAACAAGGTAAAGTACGCGAAAAACTTGTCGGAAACGGCGCTCTTGGCGCAAGCTTTTTCATAACTTGCAAAAGGGATACAAGGGATACATACATTCCTGCTCTCATGTGTAAAATGGGCGGAGTAACCTGACATTCCAGGGACGTTTAGTCTCCTCGTCAGCCTTGTCCGGCTTGTTTTTCTTAGCCTCTTGGGCATCTATGAGATAGTAGGAATCATTGCCTACCGCCTTGCTCACGATGAAGGGACCCTCCCATGGGGATGACAGTTTATGCTGTCCGGCTGTCCTCTGGATCAGCCGGAGCACTAGGTCTCCTTCTCGGAATGCTAAGGGCTGGACCTTCCGGCTGTGATAGCGTCGGAGGCTTTGCTGGTAGATGGTAGATCTAGACTCAGCCAGCAGCCGGGCCTCTTCGACCAGGTCGACTCCATCTTCGCGAGCTTCTTTGGCTTCGGCTTCTGTGTAGAGCTTGATCCTTGGCGCGTCATGCTCGATATCAGTCGGCAAGACGGCTTCGGCCCCGTATACGAGGAAAAATGGTGTGAAGCCGACTGAGCGGTTTGTCGTTGTGCGCAGGCTCCACAAAGACATTGGGCAGCTCCTCAATCCAGCAGCCGGCTGCTCGCTCGAGCGGCTCCACCAGCCGGGGCCGGATGCCGGCTAGGACTAAGCCGTTAGCCTTTTCCACTTGTCCGTTGGACTCTGGGTGTGCCACAGAAGATAGGGCCATCCGGATCCCCATTTCCCCGCAATAGCGAGAGAAGATGCCTTGGGAGAAGTTGGTGCCGTTGTCGGTGATGATGGTGTGGGGGTAGCCGAATCTCACAATGATCTCCTTGAGGAATGTGACGGCTGTGGACCCGTCCAGTTTCTTGATTGGCTTGGCTTCGATCCACTTGGTGAATTTGTCAATCATCACCAAGAGGTGTGTCATGCCGCCTCGCGCTGTTCTGAATGGGCCCACCATATCCAAGCCCCATACGGCAAATGGCCATGTGATGGGGATGGTTTTCAAGGCGGAAGCCGGCTGGTGTCTTTGCTTTGCGAAGCGCTGACAGCCGTTGCACTTCTTCACCAAATCTTCTGCGTCTCTGAGCGCAGTCGGCCAGTAAAAGCCGTGCCGGAAGGCTTTGGCCACTATGGCTCTAGATGAGGCGTGATGTCCGCACTCTCCTTGATGGATTTCCCGTAGGAGTTCAATCCCTTCAGCCGGCTCGACGCACCGCTGGAACACCCCACTTACGCTGCGTTTGTACAGCTGGTGGTTGATGATGGTATAGGCCTTGGCCCTTCTCTCAATCTGCCTGGCCTGGACTCTATCGTCGGGCAGCACACCGTCGGTGAGGTAGGAGAGGAACTCTTGTGCCCATGAAGGTACGCATTTTATCTCGAATACGCTGACCAACAGGGCCTCCTGCGTGGGAGCTTCCGGATTCGACTGCATGGTCGCCGGGTCCGGCTTGCTAGCCGGCGGGTTCGGCTTGTTAGCCCCCGAGTTTGGCGATGAAGCCCCCGGGTTGGACTGAGAAGTCCCCGGGTTCGGCATGCTAGCCGGCGGGTTTGGCTTGTTAGCCCCCGACTTGGGCGGTGAAGCCCCCGGGTTCGGCTGAGCAGCCCCCGGGTCAGCCGGCACGAATATTGAATCCGAGTCCGGTGACGGTATGATGGACGGCTTCTTGAGGACCGCCAAGGCGATGCCCGGCGGAATGGCTTGCCGGGTTGAGCCAATCTTGGACAAGGCATCAGCCGCCTCGTTGTTTGCCCGTGGCACATGGTGGAATTCGCAGCCGTCGAAGAAGCCGGATAGCTGCTGGACGTGGAAGCGGTACGAGGCCATGTTGGCGTCCTTCGCGTCCCAGTCGCCAGATGCTTGCTGTATGACCAAGTCGGAGTCGCCGAAGCAAAGTATGCGGCGCACGCCAATCTCCTTGGCCAGCTTCAGCCCATGAATGAGCGCTTCATACTCCGCCACATTGTTGGATGCGGCGAAGTGGATCTGCAGGACGTAGTCCAGCCGGTCTCCCTTGGGGGAGGTGATGACGATGCCGGCTCCTAAGCCGTTGCGCATCTTCGAGCCGTCGAAGTGCATCTTCCAATGTGTGGAATCCGGCACAGGCGGCAGGTACTGCATCTCGGCCCAGTCGACGAAGAAGTCGGCGAGGATCTGCGACTTGATGGCTGTGCGTGGCTCGTAGAGGATGGTGTGGGCGGCTAGCTCCAGGGCCCACTTGGCAACCCGGCCATTGGCATCCTTGCTGCCGATGATTTCCGCCAGAGGTGCTGTGGCGACCACCCTGATGGGATGTTCTTGAAAGTAATGCTTGAGCTTCTTGGCCGCCATGTAGACGCCGTAGGTGACCTTCTGGTAGTGGGGGTAGTTTTGCTTCGACTGGGAGAGCACTTCGCTGAGGTAATAGACTGGGCGCTGGACCAGCTTCTCTCTGTTTTCGGCTTCTTTGCGCTCCACCACCAGGACAACGCTAACCACTCGGTTGGTGGCTGCGATGTACAACAGCATCGGCTCCATGGAAGCCGGCGTCGCAAGGATTGGCGCGGTGGAGAGCACGCGCTTCAAGTCACGGAAGGCTTCATCCGCCTGCGGTGACCAGACGAACTTGTCCGCCTTCTTCATTAGTTGATACGGGGCGTGCCTTCTCCCCGGCCGGCCGACGAAGCGGCTCAAGGAGGCCAGGCAGCCAGCAAACTTACGGACGTCCTTGAGGCACTCGCGGCAGTTCCATCTTCTCCAGGGCACCGATCTTGTCCGGGTTGGCTTCGATCCCTCGCTGAGAGACGAGGTAGCCAAGGAGCTGGCCAGACGGCACGCCGAATGTGCACTTGGCCGGGTTGAGCTTCATCCGGAATCTTCTCATTGGTGAAGGTTTCTCTCAGTCGTCAAGGAGGGTAGGCATCTCCTTGGTTTTTACAACGACATCATCCACATATGCGTGAACATTTACGCCGATTTGATCCTGCAAACACTTTTGCATGCACCTTTGGTAGGTGGCGCTGCATTTTCAAGCCGAATGGCATAGTCGTGTAGCAGATAAGCCCCGCACGGGGTAATGAACGAAGTCTTTATTTGATCAGCCGGATTCAAAGGAATCTGGTGGTAGCCTGAATAGGCATCTAGGAAAGACAACAGTTCACAGCCGGCAGTCGAGTCTATGACTTGATCTATGCGCGGCAGGGGGAAGGGGTCCTTCGGGCATGCCTTGTTCAGGCTGGTGTAGTCGATACACATGCGCCAGGAGCCGTTCTTCTTCAACACCAGGACCGGGTTCGCCAACCAGTCCGGGTGCAGCACTTCCATGATGAAGCCGGCAGCTAGGAGCCGGCGATTTCTTCACCGATGGCCTTCCTTCGTTCTTCGGCGAAGCGCCTGAGAGGCTGCTTCACCGGCTTGGCTTCAGGCCGGACGTGGAGGTGGTGCTCAGCCAACTCCCTCGGCACACCCGGCATGTCTCTTGGAGTCCATGCGAAGATGTCCCGATTCTCACGGAGGAAGCTGGTGAGCTCGCTTTCCTATTTCTTGTTCAAGCCGGCACCGATGGTGACGAACTTGTCCGGCTGCGCCGGGTCCAGGAGGATCTTCTTGGTGTGGTCGGCCGGCTGGAAGTGAGTCGTCCCAGCCGGGTTGCCCGCAGCCGGCATGTCGGTCTGCGCGGCTTTGGCGAGGGCAACGGCGTCGTGGATGAGCTGCTTCTCGGTGGCGATGACCAGCGTTTGGGCCATTTTGGAGCTCGCATGGCGCAGTCCATGGAGCGGCGATAGTCGCCGGCTACGGTGATGACCCCTTGGGGCCAGGGCAGCTTCATCTTCGTGTACCCATAGTGGGGCACCGCCATGAACTTGGTCGTGGCCGGCCTGCCCAGGAGCGCGTGGTAGGGACTCACGAGGTCCACCACCTCGAACTCGATTCTCTCGGTGCGGAAGTGGTCCGGCTTCCCGAACATCACCTCCAGCGTGATCCGGCCGATCGGCTGGCAGCAATGGCCTCGGCACGATGCCATGGAAGACGGTGGGGTGGGGCGCAACTCGGCCTCCTGGATGCCCAGCTTGCGGGCGGTGTCGCGGTAGAGGATGTTGATGCTGCTGCCGCCGTCGATAAGGACGCGCGAAAAACGCACGCTGCGCCGGGTTGTGCCGATGGTGGGGTCGAGGACCATGGCGTAGCTGCCCGGCTTCGGCAGGACAGCCGGTGTGTCGCGGCGATCAAAAGTGATGGCCTGCTCCGACCAGTTTAGGTACTGGGGGACCGGCGGTATGACCGCGTTGACCTCGAGGGAACGGCGCTCTTGGCTCGTCCTGTCCTCGGGCTCAGAGGTGAAGATGATGTAGGTGGCGTCCTCGGCCAGATACCGGCCGCCATGATGCACTTGGTTAGCCTCGTGGTGCTCGAGGTTGGCGTTCTCTGCGCCGGCTTGGCCACCCGGCCCGCCGGCTGGTGGAGGCGGGGGTGGAGGCGGTAGAGGTTCACCGCTTGTCCGCCCGCTTCATGAAGTGGCAATCGCGGGTGAGGTGGTTGGAGGGGTTCTTGCCGCTGTGGTACTTGTACCTGGCGAGTCGAGCATCTGCTCGAAGGTGTACTTCGGCTTCCACCGCCGGTCTGTTTGCTTCGGCGGCGGCTGCCGCCTGCCGCGTTGTCCGCCACGGCGGCTACGTGGGTGGAGCCGCACGGCGGTCCGGCTGGTCGCTGTGACGCTTGCCGCGGTAGTTGTCCCGCCGGCTGCCGTGCGAGGCGGCCTCGGCCGGCTTGTGGTTGTCTCTTCGGGTGGGGGCCGGCGGAATGTCAGCCGGCGCCTTGCCGGCTTCCTCAGCCAGCGCGTACTTGTCGGCGATGGCCATCAAGGCGGCCATCGACTTGGGGTCACTGCGGCGCAACTTGTGCCACAGCATGGTGTTGGGCCGACAGCCTCCCATGAAGAAGCCGATGGCCCGGATCTCGTGCACGCCCTCGCAGGAGTTGCGCATCTCGCACCAACGCGTTAGGTACGCGCGATCCGTCTCGTCGGGGCCCTGCTTGCACATCTCAAGCTGCTGGGGGCGACCCGGCCGGCGATAGGTGCCGGTGAAGTTGCTGATGAAGGCCGCTTCAAAGTCGAGCCAGCCGTTTATGCTGCCGGCTGGCAGGTTGTTGAGCCAAGTGCGGGCGGAGCCGACCAGCATCAGGGGGGAGTAGCGCACGGCCCAGCGCTTGTTGCCTTTGGCGATGCCGACTGCGGTGGAGTAGTCCTGCAGCCAGTCCTCCGGCTTGGCGGTGCCGTCGTACTTGGGGGTGTCGCGAGGGAGCGTGAAGCCTTCGAGCGTGGGCTCGTTGGCGATGCGGGGCCCGAAGCACTTTGGGCCGGCTGGAGCTTCTTCTTCCGCGATGCGGGATTCGACCAGCCGGTCAAGGCGGTCTCGGGCGTCGGCGGGCTCGATGCGCGGGCCCAGCCGGGAGTGTGCCGGCTGGCGCGCGCCGCTTGCTTCTGGAGCCGGCCGGTGATGACGGCGGGGCCCGGAGTCTTGTTCCTGGTTCCGGCTTGAGGGGGCCGGCTGGCCGCTGCCGCTCGGCTGGTGGCTTGGCCGGCCCGAGCTGTGCGTGGCCCGGGAGTCATGGCGCCGGCTTGGTCTGGGGAGGCGGACTCGGCGGTCCCCCGGCGCCTTCCCTGTCGTTGCTCGCAGCTCCACGAGCGTGAGAAGCTCCGGGGGGCATTGACATACCCGGGGTCGGCGATCCGCCCGTTGGCTGCGTTGAGCAGCTCGATCACCCGCCCGGTCCGCGGCGTAACTCTTCGCCACGAAGGCGGTTCAGCTCTTCTGCGGCGGCTTCTGCCGCGCGCATGTTCTTGTCGGGGGTGTTGTAGACGGGGAGCTCCGCGGACGGAGCCGGCGAAGGAGCGCCGTCGCGGGCGATTTCAGCGCCGAGGTCGCGGCCCCTGCGGCGGATGTGGCCGGCTCGGCTTGGCTCGTCGCCGCCCGGGAGTGAGGCCGTGGGCGCGGTTGTACTCGCGCCGGGTGATCTCCATCCGGCGCTTAGCAGCAGCCAGTTCTTCGGTTTTCTTGATGAGGAGCTGGCGGTGCGCCTCCAAGTCCGCCTCGACGGCGGTGGGATCTCCGCCAGGCGTGAGCGGGGTGCTCAACTTTGCCCGGACTGCATCCAGCCGGGATGGTGGTGGTGGCGCTTTCGGGCCCGAGCCGGAGGCGTTGGGGTCGATGTTGCGCTCCAAGCCGGGGCCGCGGGTGCGCGGGTTCTTCTCGGGGAGCTCCTCGCCAGCCATCATGACTTGCACGACGGCGGGGCTGGCGGGAGCGCTGCTGCCGGCTCGCGGAGGAGGGCTAGCGCAGCGCAGCACCTGCCGCGGGTAGCGCGGCGGTGCGACGGTGGCGACGTAGACGTCGAAGCCGCCGAAGGAGATGACGCTGCCGCTGGCTGGGAAAGGCCGGTCAGCGAAGCAGCCAGCGTTGTCGCTGACGCAGTCGAGGGAACCGAATCTCCAGATCAAGCCTGAAGCGACTCGCTCGCCGGTGGTGGTGGTGAGGCCCGTCCGGATGAAGACACCGGCCGAGGATGCTGAAGGCCCCACGGTGGGCGCCAAATGTCGTGGTATCGTCACGGCATATGCCATAGGGTGGCTAAACGAAGTGGTTCCTGAGGGATCTCACGGCGGTATCCGGAAGCGGGTATGGGCACGAGCGACACGGCGACGTACCCAGGTTCGAGGCCCTCCGGTGGAGGTAAAACCTCTACTCCTGCTATGAGTGTATATGATGATCACACAGTACAGTGGTGCTCCTAGAGCTGTGTCCGGCTTGCCCTGAGAGGCTAAGGGAGATGATGATCTCTCTCACAGGGCAGCTCTGTAGGTAGGTGAAAGCAACAAATGATCGATCCTCTCCGCACTAGAGGGGTAGTGCGGCTTATATAGGCACCGGCACTTTTACACATAAGACCCTATAGTCTACTGGCCGGCTTGGCCGGCTTCGGCTCCCGCTCCTTCCCGAGGCGGTGACGTCAGGAGTGGTTGAGCGTCATGGCCTGTCCCATCCGGCTGCCACGGTCAGCGGTATGGAGGAGGTGTCCCTGTCGCCGTCAGCCACTGTGGCCGGTACGGATCGTCGTAAGCCCTGACGGCCTGTCCATCGCGCGGCACTATTTCTCCACAGTGCCCCGCGTTTTACGGAAGATGGAGTCAGCGTGGACTTTGGGAACCCGGATCACCAACCCGGTTCCTTCCAGTGCAAGACTCGCCAGCCTCGAGTCGGTCTGAGGTACAAACCGCAGTCGGATATGGCTTGTAGAAGCCGGCCCAGCTACAGCATTGGTGGCCGCAGCCAGGCCGACTAGGAACTAGAGCCAGCCGGCTTCCGGACCAGCCGGCCACGGCGCCAGCCGGCTGCTCCTCAGCCGGCCTTGCCGCGAGCCGGCCAGTGGCCAGCCGGCTGCTCCGCGTCCATTGCCCTATCCGGGGTCTTCCCCCCGACATTCTTTCTTATTTCAGGCTAAAGACTGCTTCCCCACCATACTCGCAGAGCGACGCGGGATTTGCGTGAAGCGCGCCCTTGACTCTGTCGACCCGGATCCTTACATTTTTTGGAAGGATCTGAAGATGGGCAAGACCCCAGCCTCGCGCCTTGGCAGGTCTCCGCCGAAGCCAACCGGTTCTTCGGATGATCTGACCATGCTTGAGGTATTTTTCTTTTCCGGTTTCTTCTTCTTCTTTCATTGTTGCTTTTTCGCGAATCGCTTCTTAGCCATTTTTAACTCATAGATCCACGAGCACGCGCCGCCCTTGCGCGCCGAGGCCGGCTCCGAGTTTGTGGACAAACTCATGGCCCAGGGCCAAAAGAACAAGACGCCGGCATCTGATGCCGGTTCCAGCCAGGCCCCTCCCTCTAAGCGTTTCTGGACGGAGCCCTTAGGGGAGAAGGAAGTGGGCATGCGGCGCTACAGGCGCAAGCAGATGCCGACCGCCTCCGGGTGAGTTTCTCGTTTTGTTGCTTGCCTCTTTTTGCCAAGTTCTTCTGCCGGTATCTTTGTTCCAACCGTTTCTTTTTTCTTCTTCTTTTTCTCAGCCCTGCGCTCAAGCTTGGCTCAAGGCCAGCGGGCTCTGACGGTTCCGCAAGGACCTCAACCCCTCCTCCTCGCTCAAGCCCGGCACCAACTGGTGCCGGTAACACCTCTGCCTCCCCTCTGGGGGGCACAACAAGTTCGGGGCGTGCGGCCCCTACACCGCCAGAACACCGCACGGAGGAGGATCTTTCCTTCCCTCCAGAGAACCAGGACACCGGCGCCAGCAACATCGGCGCCGAGGAAGAAGCTGCCGGGCGGGCGGAGCCTTCGGCTCCTCCCGTCCTTGAAAAGAAGACAACTTCCGTGCCGGAAACTTCCGTGCCGGAAAGTTCCAACTTGGGTGGTGCCCCTAGCGCACCCCCTTCTCCAAGAACCACTCCAACGCCACCGCCGGACGCGCCTCGCCCCAAACCTGCCGGGGCTGCTCCAACTGCGCCACCGCCCAAGCTCTCCAAGCTAGCCAAGGGGAAGGCGACGGCCTCCAAGGCCCCTTCCGGTGGACAGCAGCCCTTGGTGCTGCACGTCTCCAAGGCCGCCAGCGATGTCCGCGAGAAGGCCACCGGCTTGCTCGGCCGCATCACTGAGTTTCGGCGTGGGGGCCGGGAGCTGGGGCATCTGCTGCCCTATGCCCAACAGTGGAATGCCGCGGATGTGACCCGGGCGACCCACGGCGTGGGCAAGGATAGGCAGCCGTTGCCAGACCCTGCTGGGGACGGATGCTCCGAGGAGCATTTCATGCGGCTCCGCCGAGCCGTGAAGGAGCTTGACAACGCGTGGTTTGATTCCACGAACAATCTGAGGGTAAGTTTCCAGCACTCTTTTCAACTTTTGCCGGTTCCCTTACTTCCAGATTTTTTCTATCTTTTCTTCAGTTTCATGCCGGTTTCTCTCTTGTCTATCTTCCCAGTCCCCGAGTTTTGTGGTGAGAGCACAACTTTTAGCACAAAACTTTAACTTAAAAACTTAGCGTGAAACCGGCATTGCTAATCCCCGAGTTTCGGGTTAAGAACCTTGTTCTTAGCGCAAAACTTAGCTTAAAAACGTGCGAAACTAGCACTGCCAGTCCCCGAGTTTCGGGTTAAGAACCTTGTTCTTAGCGCAAAACTTAGTTTAAAAACGCGCGAAACTAGCACTGCCAGTCCCCGAGTTTCGGGTTAAGAACCTTGTTCTTAGCGCAAAACTTAGCTAATCTCTTTTTCTTGAACAGCTCACGGCTGACGCTCGGAAGGTCCTCTTTGAGGAGCTTCTATGTGAGCATCGGGACCTCGCTGAGGCACATGATAAGTGCCAAGGTAAGTTTTTGTACCACCGGCATCTTTTTACCGGAAACCTTTTTTCCTCCTAACACTTATAATTTTTGCTTAACAGTGGTCCCGGAAGCTTCCATTGAGGCTCTCAAGGAGCAGCTCGCCGCCGCCCAACGTACAACTTTCCCTCTTTCCTGTTGGCTTGATTTTCTTTTCATCTTAACAGCACAATTTTGTTAACATCTTCTTTTCCGGGTTTCAGGGGAGAAGGACCAGCTCATCCGGGAGCATCAGGAGGAGCTCAGCGCCCAGAAGACCAGCTACCAGGAGCTCAAGGCTCAGTTCATGCAACTGGGCCTTGACCATGCTAAGGCCCTGAAAGCTGCTGAAGCTGATGCAGCGGCCAAGATGCATGAGGCTCTTGAAGATGCCGGCAACTCCAACATGGTGTTGCAGGCTGAGCTGGAGGAGCTGGCCAAAGCCCAGAAGGCTGCCGAGGAAAAAGCTGCGCGGCTAGAGGCGGAGCAGAAGGAGTACGACCGGCTGGTCGTGCAAACTGACGCACACGCCTACCGTAAGTCCTTTCCTTTTGCACTTTCCGATTACTGCCCACAAGCCTTTATCTTTCCTTCCGGTTGCATTTTCTTCCGGATTCCTTTCCTTAGCCTTTTTCTTTCTTTGCACATGCCTCTTCCCGGACTCTCAGAGGTTTGCTGTCAAGAAGGTCGACGAGCACCGCACTGCCCAGGCCCAAGAGAATCTTGGCGTGCCATGGACCCCCTATGACCATCTGGTCGCGCTGAACGCGCGGGTGTCTCACATGCGCGCCATAGATCGCAACCTGTCTGACATTCCTGATGTATCTACCCAGCTCTTCAGGACTCTGTGGCCTGGCGAGGAGGTGCCGGATACTTTCTCACTGATCAGCGACCGCCTTAAGGGTGCCGGCAGGAGGATCCGCGAGTGGCAGTGCTCTGCTACCCGCGCTGGAGCAGACTCTGCCCTCCGCGTTGCTTGCTCATGGTATCCGGAGCTGAACTTGGATGCCCTCACCGGAGTGCGCGAAGGCGCGGAAACCGATCTGGACCCGATTCTCACCGCTAAGCGGCGGGATCGCGCGTACCACATCGCGGAGTACGCTGACATGCGCACCTTCATCCCTCCCCCTCCTGACGTCCAGGATAATCTCGACGAGGAGGAGGATGAAGCCGAGGAGGAGCCTCTGGGCGATGCCAGTGCTGGCGATGCCCCTCCTGAAGCCCCCGCTGCCTGATCATCTACTTGCTTGAAAGTTTACCTGTGTTATGCCTTTTGGTCCTGCTTATCTCAAAACAATGTCCCGTTAAATTCTACCCCGGTATGCCGGGGTTTATGATGTAAAACTCTAAGTTCGCTTTTGGTTGCCGTACAATAGTTTATGCCGGTAAGTTGTACCGGTAGTTAATTATCTTAAGTTTGCCTTAACATATTTGCTTTTGGTTTTGCTTTTATCCTGCACTGCAAAGATTTCCAAATTGTTTCTGCATCCAATTCGATGCACACTTGGTTCTTTTGCCTTGGCTCTGCCTGCCTTCTCTGGGCGTTCTTTGGCATATGAGCACAAGGTTCTTTCACCAAACAAGCATTTTCTTGAACTTAGAAATAACTTCGAAATTTTGCAAAAAACCGGTTTAACCGGGGTTAGTTAAATCTTTCCGGATTGTTTGTTCCCACTTTCTCTCTTCGCAGTTCGCGTGCTTAGTTGCTACCGGTTTATCTTGCTTGCCATGAAGCCGGTTTGCGGACAGCAGCAGAGTCGAAGACTCCGGTAGGTTTAGCACGTTACTAAACCGGAAAGAGAAAATGTTCACTAAGCAACCGGTGAACTGAAAAAAAATAAACATGTTGCATGCAACTTAGGTTGAGGTAGTCCCCGAGATTCATTTGAGGTTCCGACATCTTTTTATTCATAGCATATAAGGTACAAAAAAGGAACTTCTTACTCCACAACTTCAAGAGTAGAAAGGGCGCAACAGAGCTACGTTCCATGGACGCTTGCTCTCCTCTCCGGACCTGTCCGCCTTTCCTTTTTTCACTCCTGTGCATCGATCAAGTAGTATGCATCATTGTGAAGCAATTTGCTCACAATGAAGGGACCTTCCCATGGTGGTGAGAGCTTATGCCGGCCTTCAGTGCGCTGCACTAGGCGTAGCACCAGATCTCCTTCCCGGAAAACTCTCGGGTTAACCTTCCGGCTATGATAGCGTCTGAGGTTTTGCTGGTAAATGGCTGTTCTTGCCAAAGCCAGCTATCTTGCTTCTTCTAGCAAGTCCACATCATTTTCTCTGGCCTCTTTGACCTCTTGCTCAGTATAGAGTTGTACCCTTGGTGAATCATGAATGATGTCATTTGGTATGACTGCTTCTGCTCCGTATACCATGAAGAATGGAGTGTACCCGGTGGACCGGTTTGGAGTTGTTCTTATGCTCTACAACACTGATGGTAGCTCATCAAGCCAACACCCCGGTGACTTTTCCACTGCCTCAATGAGCCTTGGTTTGATACCGGAAAGTACCAAAGCATTCATTCTTTCCACTTGGCCATTGCCTTGTGGGTGTGCCACTGAGCACAAATCCAACCGGATGTTGTTGTCCTCACAAAACCTTTTGAACTCACCTTGAGCAAAGTTGGTTCCATTGTCAGTGATGATGCTGTGCGGGTATCCATACCGCAAAATGACATCTTTCAAGAACTTCACCACTGTGTGCCCATCACACTTTGCGATAGGTTTCACTTCTAGCCACTTGGTGAATTTATCAACCATAACCAAGATGTGAGTCATGCTGCTCCTTGCAGTTTTGAATGGACCAACCATATCGAGGCACCAAACGGCAAATGGCCAAGTTAGCGGTATTGTTTTTAAACCGGATGCTGGGGTATGATTTTGCTTGGCGTACCTCTGGCACCCGTTGCATTTTCTTACTAAATCCTCAGCGTTTTCCAAAGCAGTGGGCCAATAGAACCCATGCCGGAATACTTTTGCTACCAGCGCCCTTGATGAAGCATGATGCCCACATTCTCCTTGGTGAATCTCCTCAAGCATTTCTTTTCCTTCTTCCGGTTCCACACATCTTTGAAGGACACCGGTAACGCTTCTCTTGTACACCTCACCATTGATGAATGTGTATGCCTTGGACCTTCTTTGGATTCTTCTTGATTCATTTTCGTCATCCGGCAAGGTGCCGTTGATCAGGAATTCCTTAATAGGTTTAACCCACGACGGTGTTGATGTCTACGTTCCCCCTCCTTTCCTGTAGACAATGTTGGGCCTCCAAGAGCAGAGGTTTGTAGAACAGCAGCAAGTTTTCCCTTAAGTGGATCACCCAAGGTTTATCGAACTCAGGGAGGAAGAGGTCAAAGATATCCCTCTCATGCAACCCTGCAACCACAAAGCAAGAAGTCTCTTGTGTCCCCAACACACCTAATAGGTGCACTAGTTCGGCGAAGAGATAGTGAAATACAGGTGGTATGAATATATATGAGCAGTAGCAACGGTGCCAGTAAATAGCTTGCTGGCGTGTAGTTGATGGTGGTAGTATTGCAGCAGTAGTAACGCAAAGAAACAAAGAAACAAGCAGCGATAGCAGTATTTAGGAACAAGGCCTAGGGATTACACTTTCACTAGTGGACACTCTCAACATTGATCACATAACAGAATAGATAAATGCATACTCTACACTCTTGTTGGATGATGAACACATTGCGTAGGATTACACGAACCCTCAATGCCGGAGTTAACAAGCTCCACAATTAATGTTCATATTTTAGTAACCTTATAGTGTAAGATAGATCAAAAGACTAAACCAAGTACTAACATAGCATGCACACTGTCACCTTCATGCATATGTAGGAGGAATAGATCACATCAATACTATCATAGCAATAGTTAACTTCATAATCTACAAGAGATCATGATCATAGCATAAACCAAGTACTAACACGGATGCACACACTGTCACCATTACATCGTGCAGGAGGAAAAGACTACTTTAATAACATTGCTAGAGTAGCACATAGAATAGTAGTGATACAAAACTCATATGAATCTCAATCATGTAAAGTAGCTCATGAGATTATTGTATTGAGGTACATGGGAGAGAGATGAACCACATAGCTACAGTGAAGCCCTCAGCCTCGGGGGTGGATTACTCCCTCCTCATCATGGAGGCAGCGATGGCGGTGAAGATGGCGGTGAAGACGGTTGTGGAGATGGCTCCGGGGGCAATTCCCCGTCCGGCAGGGTGCCGGAACAGAGAGTTCTGTCCCCCGAATTGGAGTTTCGCGACGGTGGCGGTGCCCCTGGAGTCTTTCTGGAGTTTCGTCAATTGGTACTGCATTTTTAGGTCGAAAGGGGTTTTATAGGCGAAGAGGCGGCGCAGGGGGGGCACCTGGGGGCGCCACACCCTAGGCCGGCGCGGCCAGGGTCTGGCCCGCGTCGCCATGTGGTGTGGTGGCCCCCTGGCCCCTCTCCGACTCTTCTTCGGTGTTCTGGAGCCTTCCGGGAAAAATAGGAGGTTTGGCGTTGATTTCGTCCAATTCCGAGAATATTGCCCGAACAGCCTTTCTGGAACCAAAAACAGCAGAACAAAGAATCGGCCTTTCGGCATCTTGTTAATAGGTTAGTTCCAGAAAATGCACGAATATGACATAAAGTGTGCATAAAACATGTAGATAACATCAATAATGTGGCATGGAACATAAGAAATTATCGATACGTTGGAGACGTATCAGCATCCCCAAGCTTAGTTCTCGTCGTCCCGAAAGGTAAAATGATAACAAAGATAATTTCTGGAGTGACATGCCATCATAACCTTGATCATACTATTTGTAAAGCATATGTAGTGAATGCAGCGATCAAAACAATGTATATGACATGAGTAAACAAGTGAATCATATAGCAAAGATTTTTCATGAATAGCACTTTCAAGACAAGCATCAATAAGTCTTGCATAAGAGTTAACTCATAAAGCAATAATTCAAAGTAAAGGTATTGAAGCAACACAAAGGAAGATTAAGTTTCAGCGGTTGCTTTCAACTTATAACATGTATATCTCATGGATAATTGTCAATGCAAAACAATATAACAAATGCAATATGCAAATATGTAAGAATCAATGCAAAGTTCACACAAGTGTTTGCTTCTTGAGGTGGAGAGAAATAGGTGAACTGACTCAACAATAAAAGTAAAAGAATGGTCCTTCAAAGAGGAAAGCATCGATTGCTATATTCGTGCTAGAGCTTTTATTTTGAAAACATGAAACAATTTTGTCAACGGTAGTAATAAAGCATATGTATCATGTAAATTATATCTTACAAGTTGCAAGCCTCATGCATAGTATACTAATAGTGCCCGCACCTTGTCCTAATTAGCTTGGACTACCGGATCATCACAATGCACATGTTTTAACCAAGTGTCACAATGGGGTACCTCTATGCCGCCTGTACAAAGGTCTAAGGAGAAAGCTCGCATTGGATTTCTCGCTATTGATTATTCTCAACTTAGACATCCATACCGGGACAACATAGACAACAGATAATGGACTCCTCTTTTATGCATAAGCATGTAACAACAATTAATAATTTTCTCATTTGAGATTGAGGATATATGTCCAAAACTGAAACTTCCACCATGGATCATGGCTTTAGTTAGCGGCCCAATGTTCTTCTCTAACAATATGCATGCTTAACCATAAGGTGGTAGATCGCTCTTACTTCAGACAAGACGAACATGCATAGCAACTCACATGAAATTCAACAAAGAGTAGTTGATGGCGTCCCCAGAAACATGGTTATCGCTCAACAAGCAACTTAATAAGAGATAAAGTGCATAAGTACATATTCAATACCACAATAGTTTTTAAGCTATTTGTCCCATGAGCTATATATTGCAAAGGTGAATGATGGAATTTTAAAGGTAGCACTCAAGCAATTTACTTTGGAATGGCGGAGAAATACCATGTAGTAGGTAGGTATGGTGGACACAAATGGCATAGTGGTTGGCTCAAGTATTTTGGATGCATGAGAAGTATTCCCTCTCGATACAAGGTTTAGGCTAGCAAGGTTTATTTGAAACAAACACAAGGATGAACCGGTGCAGCAAAACTCACATAAAAGACACATTGTAAACATTATAAGACTCTACACCGTCTTCCTTGTTGTTCAAAACTCAATACTAGAAATTATCTAGACCTTAGAGAAACCAAATATGCAAACCAAATTTTAGCATGCTCTATGTATTTCTTCATTAATGGGTGCAAAGCATATGATGCAAGAGCTTAAACATGAGCACAACAATTGCCAAGTATCACATTACCCAAAACATTTATAGCAATTACTACATGTATCATTTTCCAATTCCAACCATATAACAATTTAACGAAGAGGAAACTTCGCCATGAATATTATGAGCTAAGAACACATGTGTTCATATGAACCAGCGGAGCGTGTCTCTCTCCCACACAAGAATTTATTCAAACAAAAACAAAAATAGAAACAAACAAACAGACGCTCCAAGAAAAGCACATAAGATGTGATGGAATAAAAATATAGTTTCAGGGGAGGAACCTGATAATGTTGTTGATGAAGAAGGGGATGCCTTGGGCATCCCCAAGCTTAGACGCTTGAGTCTTCTTAATATATGCAGGGGTGAACCACCGGGGCATCCCCAAGCTTAGACTTTTCACTCTTCTTGATCATAGTATATCATCCTCCTCTCTTGACCCTTGAAAACTTCCTCCACACCAAACTCAAAGCAAACTCATTAGAGGGTTAGTGCATAATCAAAAACTCACATGTTCAGAGGTGACACAATTATTCTTAACACTTCTGGACATTGCCCAAAGCTACTGGAAGGTAATGGAACAAAGAAATCCACCCAACACAGCGAAAGAAGCAATGCGAAATAAAAGGCAGAATCTGTCAAAACAGAACAGTCCGTAAAGACGAATTTTAAAATGGCACCAGACTTGCTCATATGAAAATGCCCAAATTGAATGAAAGTTGCGTACATATCTGAGGATCACTCACGTAAATTTGCATAATTTTCTGAGTTACCTACAGAGAATTTTGCCCAGATTCGTGACAGCAAAGAAATCTGTTTCTGCGCAGTAATCCAAATCTAGTATGAACTTTTCTATCAACGACTTTACTTGGCACAACAAAACACAAAACTAAGATAAGGAGAGGTTGCTACAGTAGTAAACAACTTCCAAGACACAAATATAAAACAAAGTACTGTAGCAAAATAACACATGGGTTATCTCCCAAAAAGTTCTTTCTTTATAGCCATTAAGATGGGCTCAGCAGTTTTAATAATCCATTCGCGGGAAATAGTATTTGAAGCAAAAGAGAGCTTCAAGAGGCAAATTCAAAACAAATTTAAGTCTAACATGCTTCCTATGAAGAGGAATCTTGTACACAAATGAATTCATGAAGAACAAAGTGACAAGCATAAGAGGATAAAACACGAGTAACTTCCAGATTCTTAACATAAAGAGGGGAAACTTAATATTATTAAGATGCATATAACCATGTTTCCCTCTCTCATGATAACTTTCAGTAGCATCATTGATGAAATCCACAACATACCCATCACTTAAAATATTCTTATCATGGTTCATGTGCATAGAAGTATCATTAATTTTGGCATAAGAAGAGTCATTCTCATTAATAGTAATTGGAGCAAGATTATTATCAAGAATTTGAACATGGTAAACAAGTTGCATATTAAGGGAATTGTTTTTGGTAATCCAATCATGACTATGACAAGTTTCATAAGGATAGTTATAACCTATATCATAGCATTCTTTATAATAATCATCAAAGATCGGAGGCACAGTGTCATCATAAGAAATAGAATAATTATCCTTCACAGTCGGTTTATCTATGACCATACCATCATTGTTATTAGAAGGAGATGTATCAAACACATAATGATCAGTAGCAAAAGGATTTTCAAACACCTCTTCCCCAAGCTTAGAGCTTTCTATATCATTATGGGAGGAAGCATGGATAGCACTGACACTATGGCAATTATTATCATCATTATTTTTAGAATTAGTTTCCCAGAGATTTGCAATATCAAAAGTAGTGTGCTCATTCAAATCATGATTGCTAATGTATGTAAAGGGCATAGGAAGATCATCGTATTCAGATTCATTATCACAATAATCATTAGGAGCAACATACTTACGGTTACTTAGCGTTATCTCATTCACGCGGGGATACGCCGTTACCTCTTTCTTTTTATTCTCCTTCTTCTTCTTCTTCTTCATTCCCTTCTTCTTCTTCTTCTTCTCTTCCTTCTCCTCGTTCCCTTCTTTAGGAGGAAGAGGCTTGAAGGGTAGCTTGTCCGCATAACCTGATTTACTTTTAGAAACAATAGAAGAAACTTGGGAGGATTCCTCCTTTTCATTAATTAGTTCAAAACACATGGCGGTCCTATCATATTTTGGCAAGGTGTCGTCTTCTAAAATATTTTATATGTAAGTATTTGTATGGCTATTATCAATGCAATAAGAAAAACACCCATGCAGGACATCATCAATATCAAGATCACTCATATGTAACAAAGAGATTTTTCTCGACAGTTCTTCACACCCCAAAAATAAAGTAAGTTCATCACGTTGATTAGGAGTAATTTCATCATCACAATACAAATTTGCAGCACTCATTGGGTTCAAAATATCATCGGAAGAGCATTGAAAATTAAAATGACCCACTTCATGGCAAACTTCACAAATAAAAGGATAGAGGGCACAAACTTTTTTACCAAGATCATCTAGAGCCCTAAACCACTTTCTAGTTTTTTCATTAATATGATGGATGCAATATTCATCTTTGATTTGATTAATTCCACAAGGTCTATGCATTCCACAAAAATTAACATGCTTATAGGAAATAGCACTCTTAGGAGTTTGAGCATGCTTATTGCAATAATTAACAACAATTTCATTCTTCATGCAAGCCTCTTTAAAAGGTTCATGATACTTATCAAAATTCTTCTTAGGCAATTCAAAATGAGAAGCAAAGGATTTATAAAGATTTGCAGCAACTTGAGAGTCAAGACCATAAGTAGCACTCATATTTCGAAATTTATCGGTATCCATAAAAACTTCAATGCATTCATAATCATAATTTATACCTGACTCCTTACCTTCATTGTTCTCCCATCCTTCAGCGTTGTCCTCAATCCGATCAAGAAGATCCCACCTAGCTTCAACCTCCTTGCTTGTGAAAGATCCCTTCGAACAGGCATCTAGATAATCCTTGTGTTGTCCTGAAAGTCTCGCATAAAAATTGTTAACAATAACATTACGGGGGAGCTCATGAATGGGACATTTGAGCATAAGTGACTTCAGTCTCCCCCACGCTTGAGAAATACTCTCTCCATCACGAGGATAAAAGTTATAAATATAATTCCTATCAATATGCACTTCATGAGGAGGATAAAATTTAGAATAAAAGAGAGATGCAATTTCCTCCCAACCAAGAGAATGTCTATTCTCCAACAATTTATACCAATGCGCCGCTTTACCTGACAGCGAAACAGAGAATAGCTTCTTCCTCACTTCATCCATAGAGATACCTGCACACTTGAATAACCCGCATAATTCGTGCAAAAACAGTAAATGATCTCTAGGATGGACAGTTCCATCCCCTTTATAGTGGTTGTCCATAACATGTTCGATAATTTTCATAGGTATTTTATACGGAATACTTTCAGCAGGTGGATTTAAAATATCAGAAGCATCATTAGAGTTATCGCATATGGGAGATAAAGCATTATCAGAGCAAAATATTTCTTCCAAAGCTGAGGAGCAAAAAAAGATTATTCTTATATAAGCTAGCTTCCCCAAGCTTAGACTTATCCATAGTATTAGCAGTAATTGCATTCATACTAATAACATCACTACTAGCATGCAAATAAGGTTACATAGGTTTTTTAATTTTCGCATCAAACAATTCTAAATCAGGAAAAAGATTAAAAAGCTCACCAATTTTTTTGTTGTTTTCCATTATGCCTAACTAGTGTAAACAAGAAACAAAAAGTTGCAATTGCAGGATCTAAAGGAAATAGCTTCGAGTACTTACAATGCGCCGGAAAATAGCTTAGTAGTCGAGATCCGGAGTGTGAGTACCTTTTACCTTTCCTCCCCGGCAACGGCGCCAGAAAATAGCTTGATGTCTACGTTCCCCCTCCTTTCCTGTAGACAATGTTGGGCCTCCAAGAGCAGAGGTTTGTAGAACAGCAGCAAGTTTTCCCTTAAGTGGATCACCCAAGGTTTATCGAACTCAGGGAGGAAGAGGTCAAAGATATCCCTCTCATGCAACCCTGCAACCACAAAGCAAGAAGTCTCTTGTGTCCCCAACACACCTAATAGGTGCACTAGTTCGGCGAAGAGATAGTGAAATACAGGTGGTATGAATATATATGAGCAGTAGCAACGGTGCCAGTAAATAGCTTGCTGGCGTGTAGTTGATGGTGGTAGTATTGCAGCAGTAGTAACGCAGTAAAACAGTAAACAAGCAGCGATAGCAGTATTTAGGAACAAGGCCTAGGGATTACACTTTCACTAGTGGACACTCTCAACATTGATCACATAACAGAATAGATAAATGCATACTCTACACTCTTGTTGGATGATGAACACATTGCGTAGGATTACACGAACCCTCAATGCCGGAGTTAACAAGCTCCACAATTAATGTTCATATTTTAGTAACCTTATAGTGTAAGATAGATCAAAAGACTAAACCAAGTACTAACATAGCATGCACACTGTCACCTTCATGCATATGTAGGAGGAATAGATCACATCAATACTATCATAGCAATAGTTAACTTCATAATCTACAAGAGATCATGATCATAGCATAAACCAAGTACTAACACGGATGCACACACTGTCACCATTACATCGTGCAGGAGGAAAAGACTACTTTAATAACATTGCTAGAGTAGCACATAGAATAGTAGTGATACAAAACTCATATGAATCTCAATCATGTAAAGCAGCTCATGAGATTATTGTATTGAGGTACATGGGAGAGAGATGAACCACATAGCTACAGCGAAGCCCTCAGCCTCGGGGGTGGATTACTCCCTCCTCATCATGGAGGCAGCGATGGCGGTGAAGATGGCGGTGAAGACGGTGGTGGAGATGGCTCCGGGGGCAATTCCCCGTCCGGCAGGGTGCCGGAACAGAGAGTTCTGTCCCCCGAATTGGAGTTTCGCGACGGTGGCGGCGTCCCTGGAGTCTTTCTGGAGTTTCGTCAATTGGTACTGTGTTTTTAGGTTGAAAGGGGTTTTATAGGCGAAGAGGCGGCGCAGGGGGGCACTTGGGGGCGCCACACCCTAGGCTGGCGCGGCCAGGGTCTGGCCCGCGCCGCCATGTGGTGTGGTGGCCCCCTGGCCCCTCTCCGACTCTTCTTCGGTGTTCTGGAGCCTTCCGGGAAAAATAGGAGGTTTGGCGTTGATTTCGTCCAATTCCGAGAATATTGCCCGAACAGCCTTTCTGGAACCAAAAACAGCAGAAAACAGCAACTGGCCTTTCGGCATCTTGTTAATAGGTTAGTTCCAGAAAATGCACGAATATGACATAAAGTGTGCATAAAACATGTAGATAACATCAATAATGTGGCATGGAACATAAGAAATTATCGATACGTTGGAGACGTATCAGGTGTCTCTCGAATCAAAAACACCGGTGCATCTATCTCCATGCTATCTACCAGCATCATTTCTTCCGGTACGGCTGCAGCAGTCCCCGAGCTTGCCGGAGCAGTCCCCGAGTTTACCGGTGCAGTCCCCGGGTTTCCTTCATCGATATCCATGGGTACCACATGCGATTCCGGTACGAAAATTGATTCCGATTCCGGGCTTGGTTTGATTGATGGTACTCTTAAGTGCTCCAAGGCTATTCCAGGAGGAATTTCCTGCCTAGATGAGCCCAGCTTGGACAAAGCATCCGCGGCTTCGTTCTCTGCCCTTGGCACATGGTGAAACTCACAGCCCTCAAAGAAGCCGGCAATCTTTTTCACGTGAAATCTGTACAAAGCCATGTTTGCATCCTTCGCGTCCCAATCTCCGGAACATTGCTGCACCACAAGATCTGAATCTCCATAGCAAATGATCCGGTGCGCACCGATTTCTTTTGCGACCTTTAATCCATGGATCAAGGCCTCATATTCAGCGACATTGTTCGATGCCCTGAAATGCACTTGCAAAACATACCGGAGATGATCTCCTTTTGGCGAGGTAAGCACCACACCAGCACCTAGACCCTCTTTGAGTTTGGATCCATCAAAGTGCATTTTCCAGTATTCTATCTTTTGATCCAGTGGCTTGTATTGCATCTCCGCCCAATCGACGAGGAAATCAGCCAAAGCCTGTGATTTTATGGCATCTCTCCTTTCGTACACTGGTACATATGGTGATATCTGGATTGCCCACTTTGCAATCCTTCCGCTAGCGTCCTTGTTGCACATGATATCGGAGATTGGTGCTTCACTCACCACCTTCATAGGATGTTCTTCAAAGTAATGCTTGAGCTTTGTGGCGGCCATGTACACGCCATAAGTCATCTTTTGGAAGTGAGGGTAGTTTTGTTTTGAGAGGGAGAGCACCTCGCTCAGGTAGTATACCGGCCTCTGGACGGTTTTTCCTTCCTCTTCTCTTTCAACCACAACCACTACGCTCACAACCCGGTTTGTTGCCGCTATGTATAATAGCATAGACTCTCTTTCTAGAGGTGAAGCCAGTATAGGTGATGTGGCCAACATTGTTTTCAGCTCTTTAAACGCTGCGTCTGCCTGAGGGGTCCAGACGAACACGTCAGATTTTTCCATGAGAGCATAGAGTGGCAGAGCTTTTTCTCCCAACCTGCTTATGAACCGGCTTAGCGATGCCAAGCTACCGGTAAATTTTTGCACGTCTTTTAGATCACGCGGTATTGTCATTCTTTCGATTGCCCGGATTTTTACCGGATTTACCTCAATTCCCCGGCTTGATACGAGAAAGCCAAGCAACTTGCCGGCTGGGACACCGAAGGTACACTTCGCCGGATTGAGCTTCATCCGGAACCTTCTTAAGTTATCAAATGTTTGCCGGAGGTCATCGATTAAGGTTTCCTTTACCTTAGTTTTTACCACAACATCGTCCACATACACTTGCACATTCTTTCCGATTTGATCAAACAAACATTTTTGCATACATCGCTTGTGGGGACCCCGGACTGGCTGTCCGAAATACCCTGTTATGCATTCAACTCACGATCCCATGATCATTGCACCGTGAGCACATAACCGAACTGAATATCCAGAATTACATCATCCATTACAGTACCGAATAAATAAGTCTTACAAAGCGGGGTCACATGACCCGAGCTTACATAAATGCCTCGACGGGCAAGTTCGCAAAACACAGCAGCGGATAAGCATCAACGTCGTCGGGCCCAAGTCATGCCTTAGACCTACAGGCGACTGACTTGGAGAGCGTCCTAGGTCGCATAGTCGTCATGATATCCTCCATCGTCTTCATAGTCCTCCTCAAGGTCTGGCCAAGTTAATAGCCAGGGACAAAGCCGTAAGTACATTTGGAATTGTACTTGCAAACCATCATAAGAGGGGTGCAACACAATCTAACTAAAGGAAACAAGAGAGTAAGACTAGTTTCTCTTGTGGATATAACATGTGAAAGAGAAATAGTTTCTCTTGTGGATATAGCATTCCAACACCTCAATTGATGGAGACACTAAAGTGGTACTGTGACATCTCTATATCTTTATAGAAGAAGATGCTTCAAAAGATAACTATGACATATCTACATATTTAGGGAAGAGGTAGCGTTCCGACATCGCAAGTGATGCGGGCGCGATGGAAGTCCTATGACATCTCTATATCTTTGTTAAAGAAGAGTTGCATTCTTTCATCTCAAGTGATGAATATGCGAGGGAAATCCTATGACATCTCTATATCTTTGTTAAAGAAGAGTTGCATTCTTTCATCTCAAGTGATGAATATGCGAGGGAAATCCTATGACATCTCTATATCTTTGTTAAAGAAGAGTTCCACTCAAGAACCATCTAGAAAAGGGTTCCCCGATAAGTCTCCAATATTCACGACCATCTCCATATGGTCAACACACGCCATTTTTCCGTACCTCTTCGGTACACAACATTCTCTTTGCAAAACATTTGCTCAAATTAAAATGCAAGCCCCGGTAAAGGTAGACCATTTCAAACTGTCCATGACCGCGGACGCGGCTATTCGAATAGATTTGACTCTGCAGAGTTTGCGCACTTTCCCCACAAGAACTGATAAATCCGCCGGGATCATCCCCGGATCGTCATACGAGAGTATGCGAGACTCGGATAACCAGTCATAGTCTTTCGCCCGTATCCCTTGGCACAAGTCCTTCCCTGCGGGCTTACCCCTTCCCGGCACCCCGGCAGCATACCTCCTTTTGAGCGTATCTCCGGCGCCACGACGGAAGACCCTCAGTAATCGTCCGGCTATAGACAACTACAGTGTATTGCCTCCTTCAGAGCGCAACCCGGCGTCGGAGGTCCTAGTGACCCTCCCTAGAGAGTTATGAAGGGTGCTTATGCCAATTTCAACGAACTACGGACTAAGCCCATGCCCACCTTGGATAATGTGGTTGCGCGATTAAAAGTTGGTCCGGTGTACACATGTACGCAGTGCCCCTTTTCAGAAAACACTTCTTTTTCCCCAAACACCTTGGTTGCTCATCCAACCTTCATACACCATTTTCCCACACATCTTTATCAAGATCTTTTGTTTTCAGAAACTATACACTTGAGCTAACTCACCCAAGGTTTTCATAAACATTTACAACAAGGTAAACCTTGAGGGGTTCCCAACCTATAGTTTCATGAGAAGGAACTACAATGGTACCATGGCCGAGATGTAGTCCATCATGCCATAAGGATGTATGTGAGTGTCAAAGAAAAGGGGTCTCACTTGCTTAAGGTAAGCATGTAAGATGATAATATAGGGTGGATCAACTTTCAGGTTTGGTGGTGTTATTATACATCGTGGGTGGTGTTGGTGTACCACTTTTTCAACCACCAAAGGGGATACACGGCATACTTCTCTCATTGTGAGAATTACACCAAATGTCACGACTTTAATACCTCTATTCAACAAAGTGGAGGTGGTGTGATCATCTAATTCGGAATGGTTCATGCTCACGTTGAGCACTCAAGAGGACCCAAGGGAGTAGCACGGCAATGACCATGCATCCCTTCATGTGTGAACCAAGATGAAGAACCACCACAAGGAACTATTCCTATTACAACCATACATGGACCAACAATAGAGAGATCATCACATAAAATAGATAAGATGCTTAGGGACATCAACAAATGACATCCAACCCACATCATTCAGAGTTCAAAGATGGCTTGCCTTGGTTGGCTTGTCCCTGGTCCTCCTCAAGTTCTTCACCAAAGTCCTCCCCTTCCACTTCTCCCTCGTTTGTATCTAGCGTCGCAAAAGTAAACGATGCAAACAATCAACACATAGTTCAAGAAACAAGAATAAATAAATATAAAAGAGAAATATGCAGGGGAGTTGTTTGACAGTAACAAAACATGATTTGGCCATTTTTATAAACAAGAAGCATCAAGGTTTAATTATAAACATCAAACAATAACCCTAACATTTCATGTGACACACATGTACTTATAACCAGAGACGAAAAATCACTAACAGAGGCTACTGGTATTTTTCCTGGATGCACAGTAACAAAACAAGACTAACCCAATTGGAATCATTCAAAAATATTAATTTTACAAATTTTAAGGTCCAAAATACTAACCAGAAACAGAGATCATGTTTCATTTATTAAAAATTGCACAAAAATCCTAAAAATACAAGGCCAGTGGCATCTGAAAGGTAATTTCATGCCGGTTCTAATGCAATTGGAATCAACTCAATCCGAGTTACCAATTTATTTTGATAAGCAAAACAGTACACTGGTTAGTTTTCAATTTTAGTTTCTATTTAACAAATTTTTCAAATTAAAGAAACGGGCGGGAACGCCCTGGGCCGTGCAGTGCTGCGCAGATGGGCCGGCCCAGTGGGGCTCTCCGGTGGCCAGAAAGAAAAAGAGAAAAGGCCAGGGCCCGTGGCGGGCTAGGCAGGCCGACGTGGCCATGCACGCCGACGTGGCCGTGCATGCGCCATGCGCCCGTCAGATCTGGATCCGACGGCCCAGATCTGGCGCAGGCGATCGACGTCCGGGGTGCTCGCCGGCGCAGAGGAAGAAAGGGGTAGCGCGACGGCTTACCAGAGGCTGGCGATGGCGAGGCTTGACGCAGGCGGGTTGGCGGCTTGGGTGTGCGGCTCGGGGATGTCCTGGCGAAGCTCGGACGCGTCGACGTCGCCTGGCTTGGCGGCTTCGGCGTCACGGGCGTCGCCGGTGCGTCGTCGGTGTCGTCGCACCGCTGCGGATCTGCGAGGCAGGGGCAACAGAGAGGGGTTAGGAGAGGCGAGAGGTGGTGCTGATGATGAGAGAGAGAAGAGGGAGGCGTCGACGGCGTCGTGGCGGTGACCACCTGCGCGTCACCCACGCGGTGACCGTGGTGCGCGCCTCGGCGCGTCTCAGCAGGGGCTCGGCTGCCGCTCGAGCAGCCGAAGGAGTAGCGGGGCAGCCTAACGGCGTAGTGTGAGGGGGAGCTGAAGGGAGAGGAGTGGCGCACGGGGGGTTTTATAGGCAGGGGAGGGAGCGGTAGAAGCGTGGGCGGTGGCGTCGGCCAACGGGCGCGCGAGGGCTGGCGTCACTGGCTGGGCCCAGTGTGACGTCGCCTTGAGCCGTCAGCGAGGGGAGGGAAATGAGGAGGTGCGCGGCAGGCGAGGCTGATGGCGTTTCGATCGAGGGGCGCCATCATGCCCTCTGACCCGTCGTGTCGCGCGCGTGCGAATTAGGGGTAGGGTTGGGAGCGGGAGAGGGGGTGCTGGTGGCCTTGGGCCAGAGAAGGGAGAAAGAGAGAGGGCCAGGGTTGGGCCAGGGTAGAGAGAGAGGGAGTGGTGGCGTTGGCCACGGCCCAAACCTGAGAAGAAAAGAGAGGGGAGGGGAAAAAAAGAGAGGGGGAGGCTTCCCCTCTTATCTCTCGGCCAAAACTCAAGAGAAAAAGAGAGAGAAGAGAAAGGGGCAGGAGTGAAAAAGAGAGAGGCCATGCCAAGAACATGTGCCCAAGTGTGACAAGGGAGCATGTGCACAAATGTGAACACATAAAAAAGGACAATAAAAAGATGATGATGGTGTTTAAGGTGCAATCCTAGGTGAAATGGTGGTGGGGGTAGAGAAGGGAGTAGGGTGTTTCTCCCATCCAAAAGTGGTGCTTACCACCCTAGGGTTAGGATCTCTGAGGGCAAGGTGCATTAGAGGGGGTGCCATTCAATTAAGAAGATCAAACCCTAAAAATTTAGAGAGTGGTGTAAAAATTAACCTAAAGGTGGGGTGACACACATAACATACCAAGAAAAATATTTGAGCTAACCCAAGCAAGAATTCTAACCTACACTCAATCATAAGTGTTAAATAAAAATTTTGTTGGCTCAAAATTTTAACTTGGAGAAATATGCAGGTTTTGAAAAATGGGGTGTTACAGACCTCCCCCCCTTAAAAGAATCTCGTCCCGAGATTCCGCGGCTAGGAGCTTGAATAGGTGTGGAAATTCTTGTCTCAGATAATCCTCCCGTTCCCATGTGGCTTCATCTTCGGAGTGGTTGCTCCACTTAATCTTCCTTCGACGGGTGACCCTAACGGTTTCATCCAGAATACGGATAGGGTTCTCTCTGTAGGTTAAGTCGTGATTGAGGTCGATGGCACGGTAATCGATATCCTTAAAAACTTCAGCCTTGTTTGGTGTTTGGAGGCATCTTCGAAGTTGGGAGACATGAAAGACGTCATGGAACTCAAACAACTCGGGAGGTAATTCAAGCTGGTAAGATACTTCTCCTCTTCGTCCTAGCACCTTGAAAGGACCAATGTACCTAGGCGCAAGCTTGCCTTTAACATGGAAACGTTTCATTCCTTTGAGAGGAGTTACCCGGAGATAGGCGAAATCACCGGCGCAGAAGGTTAATTCTCGACGCTTGGAGTCAGCGTAGCTCTTCTGGCGGGATTGTGCAGCTTTCAGCCGGTCACGAATGAACTGAACTTTCTCTTCTGCTTCCCGAAGTATGTCAGGTCCGAACACTTGACTTTCTCCGGTCTCGGTCCAATTGAGAGGGGTTCTGCATCTTCTCCCATAGAGGGCTTCAAAAGGGGCCATCCGAAGACTAGCTTGATAACTGTTGTTATAGGAAAACTCTGCGAAGGGCAGGCAATCTTCCCACTTAGTTCCGTAAGCAAGAGCGCAAGCTCGAAGCATGTCCTCGAGGATTTGATTTACCCTTTCGGTCTGTCCTCCGGTTTGGGGATGATAGGCGGTACTGAACGATAACTTGGTGCCCATAGCCTCGTGAAGCTTGTGCCAGAAACGAGAAGTGAACTGGGTGCCTCGATCCGACACGATAACCTTGGGAACGCTGTGAAGGCTAACTATACGGGAGATGTAGAGATCGGCTAACGCGCTTCCGCGATCGGTGGTCTTGACAGGCAGAAAATGAGCGACTTTAGTGAGACGATCAACTATCACCCAGATAGAATCATGTCCTCGGTTAGATCTAGGAAGTCCGGTGATAAAGTCCATACCCACTTCTTCCCATTTCCATACGGGTATCTTCAAGGGTTGCAATAATCCAGCAGGGCGTTGGTGCTCAGCTTTAACTTTCTGGCAGACGTCACATCGAGCAATAAAGAAGGCAATATCCCGCTTCATTCCATGCCACCAAAAAGTGTCTTTTAGATCTTGATACATCTTAGATCCTCCAGGGTGAATAGAGTAGGGAGTATTATGGGCCTCCTCCATTATAAGATTCTTCAAATCGGGGATATTGGGTACGCAGAGGCGCCCATTGTACCATAGTACACCGTTGGGATCTACCGAAAATCCTTCTAGCTTTTCCCTGCCCAGGCGGCGCTTGATCCCTTCAATACTCTTATGCCCAACTTGGGCTTCCTTGATCTGATCTCGAAGGGTGGGTTTGGCTTCCATGGCAGCAAGAAATCCATGGCTAACCAATTCTAATCCGAATTCCTCGAATTCCTGATACAGCATGGGTTGCTCGACTTTCAAACGAGAGTTAAGGGAACATGGTTCTCTGCTGAGGGCGTCGGCAACCACATTAGCTTTTCCGGGGTGGTAATGGATACTAAGGTCATAATCCTTGATGAGCTCTATCCATCTCCTCTGTCTCATGTTCAACTCTCTCTGGGTGAAGATATACTTAAGGCTTTTGTGATCGGTGTAAATATCACACCTATTTCCTATGAGATAGTGGCGCCAAGTCTTGAGAGCATGAACCACGGCTGCTAATTCCAGGTCATGGGTGGGGTAATTGGCTTCTTGCGGTTTCAGCTGCCGAGAGAGGTAAGAGATTACTTTTCCTTCTTGCATTAAGACACTTCCAAGACCAATTTTGGAAGCATCACAGTAGATCACAAAGTCCTTGGTGACGTCGGGCATGGTCAAGATGGGGGCTGATACAAGTCGCCTTTTTAATTCTTGAAAACTTTCTTCACACTTTTCCGTCCATTCAAACTTCTTACCCTTCTTAAGTAGAAGAGTCATGGGCTTGGCGATGCTTGAGAATCCTTCAACGAACTTGCGGTAGTATCCCGCCAATCCGAGGAAGGACCTTACTTCTGTAACATTCTTAGGGGGTTGCCGGTCCACAATGGATTTGATCAGGGAGGGATCGACAGAGAGTCCTCCAGCAGACAAGACGTGGCCAAGAAATCCAACTTCCTTGAGCCAAAACTGACATTTACTAAACTTTGCATATAGTTGGTGTTGCCGAAGGGTACCCAAGACTAGTCGCAGGTGCTCTTCATGCTCTTCCTCAGTTTTAGAGTAGACCAAAATATCATCGATGAACACTACCACAAATTTGTCTAGGTATTCCATGAAGACCTTGTTCATGAGGTTCATGAAGTAGGCAGGGGCATTGGTGAGTCCAAACGACATTACGGTGTACTCATACAGTCCGTAACGGGTGGTGAAAGCAGTCTTGGGAATGTCGGATTCTCGTACTTTGAGTTGGTGGTACCCGGTGCGAAGGTCAATTTTGGAGAAAACCTTTGCTCCGTTCATTTGATCGAATAAATCATCGATCTTAGGCAGAGGGTACTTATTTTTAATGGTTACTTCATTAAGTCTCCGATAGTCCACACACAAGCGAATGGTTCCGTCTCTCTTGTCCACGAAGATCACAGGCGATCCCCATGGTGATGCACTTGGCCTGATCAGACCTTTGGCCAACAGATCATCCAACTGTCGCTTCAACTCAATCAATTCTTGGGGATTCATACGATAAGGTCTCTGGGCGATGGGGGCAGTTCCTGGGAGTAGTTCTATGATGAACTCAATGTCTCGGTCAGGGGGCATACCGGGCAATTCTTCTGGAAACACATCGGGGTATTCGCAGACAATAGGAACTTGTTCGAGGTTGGGTCCAGAGATACTTTTCTTGTAGAAGGCTTTGGATGAGTGTATAGTGGCGGTGTATTTTACTGGTAGGCCTTGATCATTGGTTAAGGTAATAGATTTATGGACGCAGTCAATGTGTCCCTTATACTTGGTCATCCAGTTCATTCCAAGGATTACCTCTAAACCTTGTGCTCCTAAAACAATAAGATCAGATTGGAAGGGTACTCCTTGTATGACTATCGGAACGTTTAGACAAGACATCCGGGCTTTAGCGGTGGATCCCGGAATTTGAACTAACATGAGGCGTCTCATGGCAGTCGGTTTCATCCCACTTTTCTTAACGAACGGTTCGGTAACAAAAGAATGAGATGCGCCGGAATCAAAAAGGACTCGGGCAGGAGTGGAGTTGACTAGAAACGTACCCATCACGATATCCGGAGCTTCCTCCGCCTCTTCAGCGCTGGCATGGTTCAGATGTCCATGGGCGGCATTGGCCTGCTTCTTGACCACGGGCTTCTTTCCTGACGCAGTCCTAGCTTGAGCTTGAGGGGGTCTTGGGGCGTTGGCGCGTTGAGGTGTCCTCATCTTGGTGGGACACTCACGAGAGAAGTGTCCAGGCTTCCCACAAGCGAAACATCCATCACCTTGAGGGCGAGCTGGCGGATTGGGGTGGGGGTTGGTGTTGAATCCTCCAGAACGGGGCTGCTGAGCTGAACGATTGGGGGCATAGTTGTTGGAGCGGTAAGCTGGTGCTGGCGAAGGGTTCCTCTGGGGTGGGTTGGCGGGTCTTGATGGGGGCGGATTGCGGTACTTGGGGTTGCTGGGCCCACCCTGTTGCTGTAGCATCTTGCGCTTTCTGGTCTCAATGGCAGCTTTGCGCTTGGATTCCACCATAATGGCGGCATCCACTAGCGCCTCCAGGTCGGGGTATGGTACAGCCACAAGGATACACTGGATCTCCTCATGCAGGCCATTCATGAAACGGTCACGCTTCTTCTCATCGGTGTCTGTGTCTTGAGGGGCGTACCTTGCTAAGGTGTTAAACTTGTCAAGGTAGTCCACCACATTGGAGTTGTGTTGACGTCCGAAACCCACCGGCGGGCAGCGACGGTCAACACGGTAGAGCCGGGAACAACCTAGAGCTGCGGCTGGCTGAGGTCCCTCCGAGCGACGGCCCGCAAAGCCTTCTGGTCACACGTCCGATGCTGATTGCAAGGGCGTGCCACCTGACCTATACCTGGCCAGGAAGGTGATGGAGATGCCTCGCTTAGTTTCCTGCATGGCATACACGTAAACATTAAATACGAGCCTCGATCGGCTCTCAGGTTATCCTGTGGATCGGCTCAAGGAGCCGATCCACCCATGATTCGTACGGGGTGCACGAATATATGGTGGTCCTGCTTGATCAAGATAAAGCTAATGAGATCTACGACGATTTAGGGTTTTCACCGCATAATCGGATCATCCTACTCCAGGTTGGGCCTCGCGGCCACGCACGGTGATCGTAAGCCGATCCTAAACAAGGCCTAAAAACCAACACGAAGTTGATCCCCGGAACATCCTGTTTAGGACTAGCGAACAACACCCTACGCGCCGCTGGATCCTCCCCCCCTTCGTAAGGCCTAACTATTGCAGATATTAAACTAATCCTTGATGAACAAGGAGCAACCGTAACGGATCAGATCTACTAAATAATGATCAAGCGGGGTGCCGCCCCTACACCTAAGATAGGTGTAAGGGCGGCTAGATATGCTAGGGTTGCACTACGACAGCATGTTTAAACGAAGAACAATGCTAACCCTAACACATCTATGATAACTACGTTGCTCGCCATCAAAAAGGCTTCAGTACGAGCAACGCATGAACAACGTGGAGCTCGTGCTGCCTAGATCGCAAGATGCGATCTAGGCAGCATGTTGCTTACCGGTAGAAACCCTCGAGATGAAGGAGTTGGCGATGCGCCGAGATTGATTTGTTGGTTGAACGTTGGTTGTTGTTTATTCCATAAACCCTAGATACATATTTATAGTCCAGAGGACTTTCTAACTTAGACGTGCACCTAAAACGCGCACGGATAAAATTCTAACTAACCGACATGTATCCTAATATGTTACAGATACAAAGGCAAACTAGCCCAAACTTAGCATAACAGGCCGATTCACGTAATTCTTCCATGTATATTCTTCAAATCCATCTTGATCGCGGCCCACCTCTGGCTCGGTCAAATTCTGGTGATAACACATGCCCCCCTGGTTTTGGAATTGGTAATTCCAAAATCACTCTGCTTTTCCTTCGTCGGGTCATGTCATGGCAGAACCGTTGCAGTATCCGTCATCATGATGCCTTGCCTTCTCAACTTCTCCGCGTGACCTGGCAGTTTTTTTTTCTTAGGCACCACTTCCTCGGAAACTGCTGTGGCATTGAATTTCCACTATATCCCCTTTTATTTAACCGCTCCGCACAGTTTATTTCCACATCTTCTTCGCATTAGTACTCCAAAAGCCCTCCTGCGCCACCATGTCTTCTTTCTCCTCTGCTTCATCGGATCTTTCCACCCAGTCCTCTTCCTCTCGCGAGCCGACGCCGGAGCCGACCCCGGCGGGGGTCCACGCAGCCAACACCCGCCGCGCCATTGAGGCCGGGGAGGAGTCTAGCCATGACTTCTCCATCTGGTCGGAGGACGACCAGTCCCTGACTGACGGGGAGAGCGGCCTCTGCTTCCTCGCCGACGGGGAAACAGAGGAGGAGAGCGACGACGATCGCTTCTCCTGTGACTTCTCCTCCCCCGAGGAGGAGGAGGAGGAAGAAGAGGAGGAGGAGGAGGAGGACGACACCTCCTCCGACGAGCCGCCGGCCAAGCGGTTCTGCCCCTGGCCGGCCAATCTCAGCGACTTCGACAGCGACGACGACGACGCTGACGAAGAAGACGAGGACAATGAGGGCCCAGTCGGCGGCCATTGGAGCGACGACGAGCCCGCCGGGAGCAGCGCCGACGGCGGCGACGACGGCGACGATGAGGGCAGCGATGGCCCATAGATAGGACCTCTAGTATAGGACCAGTAGCAGTAGACGGGGCAATGTATCCCCTAGTATTTCCTTTTGAGAGCAATCAGCTCTTTATGTAAGAAATCTCGCCCATTAATGAAGAACTTTTCCCAATTCGATTTTTCCGATTTCCTCTGAGCTTAATTTAGCCGATTTCCTCTTCTACTGACCTTGCCGATTTGTCCCCTTTGCCAATGCGTAATGAGCCGATAGCAACGCATCGGTCCTTTAAAATTCACCCTTCCAATCTTCAACTGATGATTTTGAAATCTGGTGGATAATGTAGAATCTTCAGGGAAGCCTTTGAATTCTTCCAACCAAACCCGATGGTCTTATTCAGCACTCATCATCCGTGAAGAAAGTTGTGACAAAAGATCAGCCGATGGTACCCCAATCGGCTTCTGAACAAAGCATCTACCAGGCCTGCTGCCCCCCGAGCCTTACTCGAGGCAAGAATGTCAGAGAGGATGCACCAAAACCGATCACCTTTCCTCCTTAGAAAGCCGATGTACCCTGTCAACACAGCTGAACTAGTACCAAAGGTTGAGAATCCTCGACAAGAAGGTTCAAGCACCCGGATCGGCTCAAAGCAGCTGAAGGAGTTCTCATTGTTTTACCCCCGCGAAGAAGCAGAGGGCCTCACAGCTGAACTGGATTTGGTGGAGATCCGGTAAACCTCGTGTAATTGCACTAGAGTCGATGGCTGTGCATCGGCTTCGTCTCTTAGTTCTAAAGTCGATGCCCTTGCATCGGCTGTAAAAAAAAAATTACTGGCCGATTTTCTATCGGCCCCAATATTTTACTGCATACATGTTCTCCTGCACCTGTTCCATGTTCATCGTGTTTAGGTGCCCCCCGAGCCGAATCTGTCAGGAAATGGCAGATATCGGCTCTGTAATTCGTCCGTCGGCTCCGATAGGATCAAAGACGAACACAAGCAGAACACGTGGTGATGATAATTTTGGCCGATTGCTGGAATCGGCCCCCACATCGATTGAAGTGCTGGCTGAAGGTTCCGTAATGCTCCTTCGTAATTTTTGGGGCCGATCACAAGGATCAGCCTTGCCACGTTTGCTCATCGCTTTACTTCAGTTACATGGTCAGGCCAGTGGATAAAACTAGCTTAACCCTTCCCTTCGTCACGTCAATGCGCTCGCAGTCATCCAAATTGATACCTGAGAGGGGTTCTTGGCCTGCTGCTTCCCATGCGTTCATGCCAGCCGTTGAAATTTCGGCTGAGTCATCTGCCTGGACGACCTCTACCTCATCTCCATCCCACTGTATTATGCATTGGTGCATTGTGGAGGGAATGCAGCAGTTGGCGTGGATCCAATCCCTTCCTAGCAGAACAGCATAAGTGCTCGTGCTATCGACGATGAAGAACGTTGTAGGGATAGTTTTCCTTCCTACTGTTAGATCCACGTTTAGAACACCTTGTGCGTCAGATGCTTGGCCGTTGAAATCGCTCAATGTCACGTTGGTCTTGATTAGATCTGAGCTAGAGCGTCCCAACCGACGTAGCATAGAGTACGGCATGATGTTGACTGCCGCTCCGGTGTCCACCAGCATCTTATTTACAGGCCTCCCATCGATGTAACCTCGCAAGTACAGGGCCTTCAGATGTCTGTAGCTTCTTTCTCGTGGCTTCTCAAAGATAACCGGCCGTGGGCCGCAGTCGAGTTGTGCCACAGGCGCCTCGTCTAATCCTGGAGCACTGAACTCCGAAGGGAGGATGAACACCATGTTTGTACCAGCCGATGTTTCATCATCGGCTTTCCTTTGCTTGGGGCGCCACTCCATTTTTCGTGGACGACCCTCTTCGTCCAGGGTTCGCTGAACTTTCGTGGCCAGATCAGGTCGTGCCTTCCTTAGCGTATGCAAGTATAACCTTTCGGCTTCCTCCAGACCGCGCAATCGCTGAACCCTGCGCTTTTGTGAACGGCTGAGTCCATCAGGGCACCACCTTGGCCGGTGGTACCTGTCTTCTTCTTCTTCTCCCTCGTCTTCTGAATCATCGAGATCTGCCCAACGAGGTGACTCAGCGCGTTTGCTTTGTGGCGGGAGAGGCCCTAAGCGCTTGAACACAGACACATTGGCCGCCTCCTTCTTCTTCTGGTTGCATTCTGGGCAATTGCCGATTGTGGGCAATCGGCTCATTCCTGAATCCCAGCAGTGTCTGAAGAAGGGGCAGTCCCAGTGCCTGTCGTTGTCGTCTTGCTCCCTTGATTTTTCTGTGGCACGGCGCTCGTGCTCCTCCTCATCGCGATCATGCCGACGATGTCTTCTGGCTTCTCTAGCCAGACGATCTCTTTCATCATCATCGCTGGATCGTCGGCGTTGGTCATACTGACTCACATACTTGTTGAGGAGGTGATCAGAGAGGGGTCGCTGATATCTCATGTTCTTCAGTTCTCCCTCTGTGACGTAGCGCTTGCCATCATGACGGAGCCGATCGCGTGGAGCGGCCTCCTCTGTGTCCTTGCTACGAGAGCAGCTGCCCTCGTCTCCATCTTTGCCAGAGTGGTGCCCAGATCCTACCATGTTGATGCTGAACGAGGATCCTGGCTGGCAACCTTCAGGGTAAGTGCATTCCACCATGTTAACGGCGGGGAAGGGCTGGGTGCCGACCTTCATGGCGTACTGGTTGAAAATCAGACGTCCTTTTTCTATCGCCGCTTGGATGTGCTGACGCCATACCCTGCAGTCGTTGGTGGCATGGGAGAGCGAGTTATGCCATTTGCAGTATGGCTTTCCGTTCAGCTCCTGCACCGTGGGGAATTTGAGACCTTCGGGTATCTTCAACTGCTTTTCCTTGAGTAGGAGGTCGAAGATTTGTTCAGTCTTGGTCACGTCAAAATCAAACCCCCTAGGCGGGCCTGGTGGCTTTACCCATTTGCAGGACACGGGGGCTCCTCCCCGAGTCCATTCAGCCACTGCTACCTCTTGATCTCCCGCAGAAACTTCGTCCTCCTCTGCATCGACCAGGACTACTGCACGCTTGAATTTGTCTTGGTACAGGTCCGGGTGGCGCTGTTCATATGCCGACAATTTCTGAATCATATGCGCCAGTGAGGGGTAGTCTGCTTGGGAGGCCATGTCTTTGAGCGGTGCTGCAAGGCCCGCTACTGCCAACTCGACTGCTTCCTTTTCAGTTATACGAACCGAATAACATCGGTTCCTAAGATTCCTGAAGCGCTGGATGTATTCTGTCACAGTTTCTCCATGCTTCTGACGTAGTTGTGCTAGATCGGCAAGGCCAGACTCGGAAGCCTCTGAGTGATACTGCATATGGAACTGTTCTTCCAACTGCTTCCAAGTCCGGATGGAATCTGGTGGCAACGAGGTGTACCACCCGAAAGCCGATCCCGTGAGGGACTGTGAGAAGAGCCTCACGCGTAGTTGATCCGACACTGAAGCCGGCCCTAGCTGTGCCAAATATCGGCCTATGTGCTCGATGGAGCTGGCACCATCTGATCCACTGAATTTGGAGAAATTAGGGAGCCGATATTTAGGTGGTAGCGGGATCAATTCGTACTCGTCGGGGTACGGCTTGGAATAGCCGATTGCCCTCCTTTTCGGCACCACGCCAAACTGGTCTCTCAGTATGGTACTGATCTGATCCGCTGTGCTGGCTGTAGGAGTTGAACTCTGAAGATTCGCCGGGGTGGCACACTTAGCCAGCCATGTTTGCTTTTCCAGTTCTGAGCCAACTGCAGGAGCTGAGCTCTGGAGGTTCGTCGGGGTGGCGTACTTAGTTAGCCACGTCTGTTTCTCAAGATCTGTTGCTGACGTTCCTCCTGTTTTCCCCGGAGTCCCTGATGTTGTGGCCTAGTTTGTGAGCGCCCAGTTACCGCAATCTGGCACATACGTGCACGTGTACCCGTGAGGGATCTCCTTAGGCGCCTCCGGCAAGAACTGGTAGTCACTAGGGTCACCACCGATCTTGTAGACGACGAATGCCGGTGAAGCCGGCCGTGCGGTTGCTGCCCATGCAAATGGCAGCGGTGGACGGGACTGGAGTGGCAACTCTCCTTGATGCGTCCCGAGAGCTGGTCCTGACGGCGAGTACTGGTGCCTCAAGATCTCCTGGATCACGCGAAGAGCGACACGCTCCAACGTGTTTACCAGGTTTTCAGAGTGGCGGTGTAGCGAGTGAGCTACCAAGAAGTTGATCTCCTGCCGCAGGGACCTGGTGCATTCTTCTGACGGGGCAGAGAGGTCTATCCCATCGAGTGCACCTTGAGGGGAGAACCCTTTCCATCTGACGCCATGGGAACGGGTTCTGTGAAAAGAGCCGATGAGGTCGGCTTCGAGGATGACTTTGATCTCGTCATACTTCTTCTTGAGCTCGTCCGTCAGATCCTCGTACGTGACTGGCGTGCCGTCCGCCATCTCAGATGTAGATGGCGATGTGGTTGATGTAGAAGCTTGTCCCACCGGGCGTGCCAGAATGTGTTGACGTCCGAAACCCACCGGCGGGCAGCGACGGTCAACACGGTAGAGCCGGGAACAACCTAGAGCTGCGGCTGGCTGAGGTCCCTCCGAGCGACGGCCCGCAAAGCCTTCTGGTCACACGTCCGATGCTGATTGCAAGGGCGTGCCACCTGACCTATACCTGGCCAGGAAGGTGATGGAGATGCCTCGCTTAGTTTCCTGCATGGCATACACGTAAACATTAAATACGAGCCTCGATCGGCTCTCAAAGAGTTATCTGTGGATCGGCTCAAGGAGCCGATCCACCCATGATTCGTACGGGGTGCACGAATATATGGTGGTCCTGCTTGATCAAGATAAAGCTAATGAGATCTACGACGATTTAGGATTTTCACCGCATAATCGGATCATCCTACTCCAGGTTGGGCCTCGCGGCCACGCACGGTGATCGTAAGCCGATCCTAAACAAGGCCTAAAAACCAACACGAAGTTGATCCCCGGAACATCCTGTTTAGGACTAGCGAACAACACCCTACGCGCCGCTGGATCCTCCCCCCCTTCGTAAGGCCTAACTATTGCAGATATTAAACTAATCCTTGATGAACAAGGAGCAACCGTAACGGATCAGATCTACTAAATAATGATCAAGCGGGGTGCCGCCCCTACACCTAAGATAGGTGTAAGGGCGGCTAGATATGCTAGGGTTGCACTACGACAGCATGTTTAAACGAAGAACAATGCTAACCCTAACACATCTATGATAACTACGTTGCTCGCCATCAAAAAGGCTTCAGTACGAGCAACGCATGAACAACGTGGAGCTCGTGCTGCCTAGATCGCAAGATGCGATCTAGGCAGCATGTTGCTTACCGGTAGAAACCCTCGAGATGAAGGAGTTGGCGATGCGCCGAGATTGATTTGTTGGTTGAACGTTGGTTGTTGTTTATTCCATAAACCCTAGATACATATTTATAGTCCAGAGGACTTTCTAACTTAGACGTGCACCTAAAACGCGCACGGATAAAATTCTAACTAACCGACATGTATCCTAATATGTTACAGATACAAAGGCAAACTAGCCCAAACTTAGCATAACAGGCCGATTCACGTAATTCTTCCATGTATATTCTTCAAATCTATCTTGATCGCGGCCCACCTCTGGCTCGGTCAAATTCTGGTGATAACAAGTTGTTCTGCTTCAGGTTGAAGAATTCATCCCTCTTCATCTTGATTAACCCAGTTGGAATGTGAGCCTTGCGGAACTTGGCAGTGAACTCTTCCCAGTTAATGACATGATCAGGAGCTTGCATGGCCTTGACGTTCTCCCACCATGCTCGTGCAGGTCCAGCGAGGAAGTGAGTGGTGAGGAGAACTTTCTCATTGTCTCCCACAGCAGCGACTTCCAAGTTGTTTTCAATGGTGCGGAGCCAATCGTCTGTGTCGAGGGGAGCGGTACACTTGGAGAACACGGGTGGGTTGGTGTTCTGGAAATCCCGAAGGCGTGACCTTGGCGCTTCTTCGCCGTGTCCTTCTCCATCTTCATTGTTGCGGTTTCCCGCGGCTGCTTGGGCAATTTGCCGAAGCGCGGCGATGTTAGCTTCACTCTCCTGGCGGGCACGCTGGCGATCCTCCATCAAGAGGCGTAGGAGCTGAGCCATGTTGGGATCCGGAGGTGGTGGTGGCGGGTTTCCGGAAGTGGAACCTCCATGGCGAGTTTCAACCATCTGAGGAGGTACAGAGGACAGCCATGGTCATGAGATGACGGGAAAAAGGGGTGTTCGAAGTTCAAGTACTTTGCCAAGGGGAAGGGATCATGCATGCGTAAGAAAAGAAATTTGGAAAAAGAGCAGCAAAGCATAGCAACAAGAATAGCAACAATCAAACACCATCATTGGTTCCACCCAAAAGCATCAAGTTCACATCCATAAGGGTCACACATGGACCAATTTAATGTACGCCATACATAAGGGACATCCTAGCATAGAACATGTCGCGAGTGCACGCCTAGAAGTCATCAAGAGGTGCGGAAGGGCCATCAAACGGAGGCTCCTCGGGATCCTCCTCATCCTCCGTAGTAGCCTCCACGGTGCGAAGGGGTGCGGGTTCCTCGGCCGCGTCGTTGATGAAGGCGCGGTCATCTTCCTCTTCGTCATCCAGCCCCTCGAGTCCTTCCTCCTCCATGTAGTCCTCATCGTCGCTAATAAGGGCGGTGTGCTCCTTGCGGATATCCTCGCCGTCGTCATTAGTATCCTCGAGCTTCTCCTCGGCTTCGCGGAGGGCAGCCTTGAGGTGCATAACCTTGACCTTAAGCATGTAGTTGGACTCGCGGGTACGGAGGGTCTTCTTCTGTTGGCGGCGATGCTTGAGCTTGGCCAACTTCAGATCCATCTTGAGCCCCTCCATCTCATGCTTCAACACCTCGTTCTCCATCCTGTTGGAGTCAAGGCTGAGCTGAGTCTTGAACAGCAAGTTCTCCAACTGGCACACTTGGCGCCCAAGGGGACAATAGTAGGGGATCATAGTAGGAACCCCTTCCTCATTGCGGCGTCCCAAGAAGGCGTGAGGAAGTCCCATGGCCTCCAACTCGACACGGTGGTGGAAGACAAGGCGGGAGAGGGCTGCTTGAAGCACCCTCACAAGTCCATCCTCCCACGTGCGGTCAAAGACCTGGACCTCAATCTCCTCAAGTTGCTTCACGTGAGAGCCGCGAAGTGTGCAAACCACCATCCAGGACATCTCGCCGTCCTTGGTGCTCTCCATCTGTCCACCCTTCACTTCGGGTGCCAGGCGTCCCACGGCCTGTGACACCTCTACGAGGGCGGTCTCAAACAGATAGGGAGGCTTCTTGAAGCCAAGCTGGATGCTCTCAGTGAACATCGGTGGATCCATTTACACAAAAATTTTAAGTTCAATTAGCATCATGATCAAGGTGTGCAAAATTTTAAGTGCGTAATGTAAAACATTAAAAATTACTACAAGTAAGATTTAATCTAAAAGAAATTAGGGGAGAGACTAGGCATTATTTCAGCAAATAGTCATCTCGTTTTTGATATAGAAAATAGTTTGGTACTAACTTTGCGTCCATGCTAACTAGGGCTTCCTAAGGTCAGGATGGCTCTGATACCAGCTCTGTGGGGACCCCGGACTGGCTGTCCGAAATACCCTGTTATGCATTCAACTCACGATCCCATGATCATTGCACCGTGAGCACATAACCGAACTGAATATCCAGAATTACATCATCCATTACAGTACCGAATAAATAAGTCTTACAAAGCGGGGTCACATGACCCGAGCTTACATAAATGCCTCGACGGGCAAGTTCACAAAACACAGCAGCGGATAAGCATCAACGTCGTCGGGCCCAAGTCATGCCTTAGACCTACATGCGACTGACTTGGAGAGCGTCCTAGGTCGCATAGTCGTCATGATATCCTCCATCGTCTTCATAGTCCTCCTCAAGGTCTGGCCAAGTTAATAGCCAGGGACAAAGCCGTAAGTACATTTGGAATTGTACTTGCAAACCATCATAAGAGGGGTGCAACACAATCTAACTAAAGGAAACAAGAGAGTAAGACTAGTTTCTCTTGTGGATATAACATATGAAAGAGAAATAGTTTCTCTTGTGGATATAGCATTCCAACACCTCAATTGATGGAGACACTAAAGTGGTACTGTGACATCTCTATATCTTTATAGAAGAAGATGCTTCAAAAGATAACTATGACATATCTACATATTTAGGGAAGAGGTAGCGTTCCGACATCGCAAGTGATGCGGGCGCGATGGAAGTCCTATGACATCTCTATATCTTTGTTAAAGAAGAGTTGCATTCTTTCATCTCAAGTGATGAATATGCGAGGGAAATCCTATGACATCTCTATATCTTTGTTAAAGAAGAGTTGCATTCTTTCATCTCAAGTGATGAATATGCGAGGGAAATCCTATGACATCTCTATATCTTTGTTAAAGAAGAGTTCCACTCAAGAACCATCTAGGAAAGGGTTCCCCGATAAGTCTCCAATATTCACGACCATCTCCATATGGTCAACACACGCCATTTTTCCGTACCTCTTCGGTACACAACATTCTCTTTGCAAAACATTTGCTCAAATTAAAATGCAAGCTCCGGTAAAGGTAGACCATTTCAACCTGTCCATGACCGCGGACGCGGCTATTCGAATAGATTTGACTCTGCAGAGTTTGCGCACTTTCCCCACAAGAACTGATAAATCCGCCGGGATCATCCCCGGATCGTCATACGAGAGTATGCGAGACTCGGATAACCAGTCATAGTCTTTCGCCCGTATCCCTTGGCACAAGTCCTTCCCTGCGGGCTTACCCCTTCCCGGCACCCCGGCAGCATACCTCCTTTTGAGCGTATCTCCGGCGCCACGACGGAAGACCCTCGCATGTCGTCCTGGCTATAGACAACTACAGTGTATTGCCTCCTTCAGAGCGCAACCCGGCGTCGGAGGTCCTAGTGACCCTCCCTAGAGAGTTATGAAGGGTGCTTATGCCAATTTCAACGAACTACGGACTAAGCCCATGCCCACCTTGGATAATGTGGTTGCGCGATTAAAAGTTGGTCCGGTGTACACATGTACGCAGTGCTCCCTTTTCGTAAAAACACTTCTTTTTCCCCAAACACCTTGGTTGCTCATCCAACCTTCATACACCATTTTCCCACACACCTTTATCAAGATCTTTTGTTTTCAGAAACTATACACTTGAGCTAACTCACCCAAAGTTTTCATAAACATTTACAACAAGGTAAACCTTGAGGGGTTCCCAACCTATAGTTTCATGAGAAGGAACTACAATGGTACCATGGCCGAGATGTAGTCCATCATGCCATAAGGATGTATGTGAGTGTCAAAGAAAAGGGGTCTCACTTGCTTAAGGTAAGCATGTAAGATGATAATATAGGGTGGATCAACTTTCAGGTTTGGTGGTGTTATTATACATCGTGGGTGGTGTTGGTGTACCACTTTTTCAACCACCAAAGGGGATACACGGCATACTTCTCTCATTGTGAGAATTACACCAAATGTCACGACTTTAATACCTCTATTCAACAAAGTGGAGGTGGTGTGATCATCTAATTCGGAATGGTTCATGCTCACGTTGAGCACTCAAGAGGACCCAAGGGAGTAGCACGGCAATGACCATGCATCCCTTCATGTGTGAACCAAGATGAAGAACCACCACAAGGAACTATTCCTATTACAACCATACATGGACCAACAATAGAGAGATCATCACATAAAATAGATAAGATGCTTAGGGACATCAACAAATGACATCCAACCCACATCATTCAGAGTTCAAAGATGGCTTGCCTTGGTTGGCTTGTCCCTGGTCCTCCTCAAGTTCTTCACCAAAGTCCTCCCCTTCCACTTCTCCCTCGTTTGTATCTAGCGTCGCAAAAGTAAACGATGCAAACAATCAACACATAGTTCAAGAAACAAGAATAAATAAATATAAAAGGAAAATATGCAGGGGAGTTGTTTGACAGTAACAAAACATGATTTGGCCATTTTTATAAACAAGAAGCATCAAGGTTTAATCTATCTATCTATCTATTATATTATTAAAACAACAGACAACCAATGGTGTAGATTAGCTAGGGATAGTGAGATAGAAAACAACGGCTCCCATTGGCCAATCCCAGTATATATATTGGATAGTGAGATAGAAAACAACGGCTCCCATTGGCCAATCCCAGTATATATATTTTTCTATAAAAAAAACATCAACGCGGGTAGATCCCTATCTCATGCCGCCGCCACGCTCTTGGTAAATCCATCGATGATGCGGCTCACAATGTCACGCCGCCGCCACTGAGATCGGCAGCCCGGTTGTTCTCAACTACGAAGGATTAACCCACTGCTCCGACGCTTCATGTCTCTTTCTACCACATGTTTCACTAATCCCCTCTCTCGGTTTTCAATATACAGGAACCAATCTATGGCGTCGAGTATCGCCCGATGGCCACCGGCGCTCTTACATATGCAACGATCGTATAACCACCCTTCAGACTTCATCGCGTCCACTGTACGTAATCTGAGTCCGTCTTATAAGATCGAGGCCGCCAAAATCACACAGACGCCCCAGGCTGTCAAAATTACCAATCGACAACCTACTACATTCATGCGGCCAGCCGAAGCAATACCACAAGAGGTCTTGATTTCATGGACGTGGAGGCAATCTCAGGACACTGTTCGAGGAACTTTTCCGCATGTATAGTTGCGCAAGCAACACCATGATGTCGTTGCCATTGGCATGATTTACCTGAGGCAAATCAAGATCTGTGTGCTCACAAGTGGAGGTAAGTAATCCTCTAAAATTTATAGGTACCTCGAATTTCAATCATGGAAGATTAGGTCGCCCGGAGAAGATTCCTAGGTTCTATAAGAATCATTCATCAGATTAACTTCTACCAGATTGGCTTTGTCTTTTTTTCTCCTAGAACTAAAATAGTAGTATGGTTTTCTTTACTGGGATATGTACTTTCAATTTAATCTCATCCAATGTTAGTAGGATATGTGTATGAGTATGTGTATGTGTATGCCGTATCTAGGGAAGTACAAATTATGTTCTGGTATTGTTTGCAGATATAGGGGGGTGGCCTATGGATTAGGACTATCAGAGATGTAACATCGATGTTGATGCAAGACGGTACAGTTATGTCTTATTTTCTTTCATTTCCTTAAAAATCTGAGCAGTTCAATCATATTGCAGAATCTGACTTAACGGGTTAAGTTTGTATTCAGTTTTAATTTGGCAATCAATCAGCACTTCCAAGTTAGTGTTAACAGGTTAAGTTTTGTATTCAGTTTTAATGCATTTATTTATTTTTCCCTGTGTAATAATTTTAAGCTATACCTGATTTGTTTATCTGTGTTATAGGTATCTTTATGATTCAGACCCTGAATGGATTATTTAAATTTCTTAGTGCAATGCATCTTTGTATGCCTAATAATACTATTGGGTTGCCTCTACCAGTTCAAGTATATCCCGGATGTGTTCGATGGTGAAATTCAGTTCTGAGTGCAGATATGCTTCACGTGGGATAATGAATCTAAGACACATAATTAATTGTAATATTAAGCATGAAATAAAAATACAGTATGCATCTTATTTGTATTAGCGAGGACTTCAGTCGTATCATGCAATTGGGGCGCAGACCACACAACTGACTATGCAGCGATGGACCGTACATCTTGCAAGATCCGAATTGAAGAACTGTCCAGAGATGGAGCATGGCCATGTCCAGCGGCCAAAGGATGCTGCTGGTGTCTCCGTCACATCGAGGCTTACTGGCTCGGAAAAACTCGCCGCAGGCACGGCAACTTCACGCCCATGTTTGTGCCGTCCGCACTAATAGGATTCGGCAAGACTGGCAAGATATAAGCATGTCATGACGGACATGGCTAGAGGTGAAATGACAGTCGAACTGCGAAACCAAATTCATGAGCTTTCCGCAGATGATTCATGAGCTTCCCGCAGATGATTCATGAGCTTCTTGGAGACCAATCAAATTACCCCAACTGATATCATCTCTGAAGAAAAACAACCAAGGTTAGTCTGTCGGTCAATTTGTAGTTGAAGATTGATAGTATCTGTCTATTGCATTGCTCAAATAGAATTATAGTCTATTGCTTAAACACCACACTGCAGTCTAAGTGTCTAACTAGAATATATTAGATAAGATACGAATACAAATAAAAACAAATGGATTGAATATATACGTACATTCTTTTGTTTCGAGTGAATTGGTATATAACCTACACACGTGGGTGCTTTCTCTCCAAAAAAAAAACCCTATAATCTGCTGCCATGCATACACACGGGATTTCACCCGATCTTATGAGGAAATGAAAATATTCAGGCTGGAGTTTTTTGCTTCCCCCGGTGAACAATCAAAAAAAAACTTACACAGTTTTCTCCAATCTCCATGACAAGGTACATACTATGATGTTTTGGTTTTCTAAAGCGTGAATTCGGGTGGAAGTTTGTGCTATTCTTTGGACAATATGAAATTGTAGGAATTATGTGATTTTTAACAAAGCAATTCAAATAAAAAATAGCCAAGATTAGTTTCGTGATTTCTGACTGGTGTCGGTTTAAGTATGCACACATATATCTGTTCTTCCCCACGTTTACAAACAATAGTTATGACAAATTCACAACGGCAAGATTAGTTTCGTGATTTCCGGCCGGTGTTGATTTAAATATGCGCGTATACTGTGTCCTTCTTCCCCACGTTAGAAACAGCTGTTAAGATCCTATGACAGAAAGCAAATTGTCCACTGCTCCACTTATATCTGAACTACGTGCTATAACTTTGGCCAGTGCACATACGCTTGGATATGTGTTGCTAACGTTTTGCAGATTATGGACGACCAACGTGTCGTCGATCTCGAGTCTCGCCATTCATTGCTGTGGCTATCCAACAATTGGTAAATCATGTGGAAGGCTACATCGGCCGCCGAGACTGTTGATTTAATTTGGATACGAAATCGTCCCATACTAAGGTCATGCATGAAGTCAGAAGTCTATGACGAGCCGAAGACGACGACACTTCAGACCGTTTGTCTATCTTGCGCCGACGAAGTGACGACTACACAGGGCTCCCGTCGAGGCAAGGTCTACGACAAGCTTCAATGTTTCATATCGATCTGGAGAGAATCGGCGGCATCGGATTATATTAGATTTATTATCATCCAACGTCAGGTACGTACTGGAGGGCCTGCTTGATCTCTTGCAATTTCCAAGAGGACCGAGGAGTATACATGCTGACTAGCTCACCCGTTCAGATTCATGAGCATCCACCACACGTACTAGATGGACGTTATACAAGCTGGAGTGTATCCTCCGTCTGATTGATTAATAGCAACTCCGAAGTCCCTGTGGGTTGTCCTCTCGCTGCGAATGCTGTGCGAAACCGACGAGATGGAGGCGTGATCTCCTTTCCTAGGTCATTGGCAGGCAATCCCAATGCTGCCACCGACATGTCCCACACACCAGTTTTGCTCAGATGTGACAACGGAGACGGAGCACGACGATCTCCCGTCCCAGGCTCGCATCGGACAGGAAGCACTATGGCCTATGGGCCACAAAGGCATCAGAGAATAGTTGCATGAGCAGCGGCCGGACAGCACAAAGGTATTTGGTCTTGGGTTCTCTTCACAGATGGTGGTGCCCTGTTATTGGGTTGGATTCGTTGGTAATTTGATGATTTATTGAAGCTTCACATATTTGTCTTTCATTTTCTAGCTTGAGTTATTTGAATATAATTTCTCTTTATTGAAGCTTAACATCTTATTTGTCTTTCATGGTCTAGCTTCACATAGTTGTCTTTCATGAATTTGACTTTTTTTTACACAGATGAAAGCTCTACACCATCATTCCTGGAATTTGTGGAGTGATCTCGAGATATGATGGACCTTTAAGCGAAGGATAACAGTATGCTTTTATTTTTATTTTGGCTCCATTTTTTCCTTTGAATTGACCATTAAACATAAAGAGAGTTGGCCATGGAAATTGAGAACAAGCAAGTGCGTACCCCTTTGCCCCATCCCACAGCTCTCCACGATAGCTCCTGGCGCTCGCTGATCGGGCGAAGGAAAAAAAGAGAAAACGAGTTGATTTGTCGTGACCTCGCCCAGTTATCACCGTCCCCGCATACGACCACCCCCTCACGTCTCCTCTACCTGCCCAGCACACGCCGCCTATCCTCTTCCTCACCTAATGCGAGCAAGAACAGTGCCCGGAAAGGGGCCAAAAGTGCTGGATGGGAGCAGCACCGGGAGATGCAGTCTGCGGCGCGTGGCCCTGCGGCGGCGGACCCTGCACATGCGGCGTTTTCTTCCTTCCTATGCAGTCGCCGCCTCCTGCCCCGGCGACTTCCTCCGGCTGCACGGCCGAATTGCACCCAGCGTCTCCATGGTGAGAGGTATATGTGCCTGATCTGATTTGGGATGTGTTACTGTTTGATGGGGGTTGGATTAGTTTGCGCATGGGCATGGGACATCCAAGGGGAAAATATTGGATCTTAGTTCCAGGGGTTGTGTTGGTCTGGATGGAGCTTTATTGGTTGAGGATGATGTCTCATTAATGGATATTAGAGAGATTTGGACTTGTGGAGGGCATACCTAAGCACATATATTATCTTATCTCTTTGCTACTACCTCTGAAAGAATTTCCATGTTGACCTATATTGTGGTGCTGCAGAATTCCAGACTTCTGGTGTGGAGGAAGAAGGCTAGGCCGCTGATGGAGCCACTTCCAAATCACGCCATGATGCCGATGATGCATGTCATTGTTTGTTCTGCTGGGTGACGGCCGCACGACCTGAAGATACATAACTCAGGCAATCGCTTATAGCCCCTTCTCTATTGGTCTTGCTGGATACACTCACGTAAATATCATATGCTAACAAGTACTTAGATATGTTAAGCAATTCTTGTTTGGGTTTTCCCTTTACTCTGATGTGTGCTGAATGGTAATTACTAAAACATGTTAGGTTTTCCCTTTACTCAATGCTGGCCACTCAGAGGCGAGCGACCACGCAGCCTGTTCTCATTTGTGAAAAGATGTATGGATGGTGAGCATAGTTCTATTATCTGTGTTTTGTGCCTGCCATCTGTTTGATAAAATGCAGAGCCCCTATCATTCCACTATCCCCAACATACCTTGTGACGACGGCTCCGCACAGTGGCCAATAACAAACCTGAAAGGTGTATGCTTGCACGACGCCCTTGCTTGCAAGCTAGGTTTCGATCCTTGAGGAAGGTGATTGTTTAGAACTTTTAATTAGAAATTATTTTAGTCTGTAAGTCATTTGGGAAAAACTAATTTTGTTGAAATTAAATTGATGGGTCGAAACAAAAAATGCTAATCCTTCTGATTTATAATAATTGTCACGGTTGTACTAAATCAGCGACGCTTATTGTTGAATGGAGGGAGTAGATATGATGCAGCTGGTGGCCAAACTGGTTTCCTTACGGTTTGTTTCAAGACATATGGAAATTGGGATTTGAATAAATATAGAATGATTGTGGTTCATGTAGAGAGGCTTATTGTGACTAGGAATAACCAGGAAATGTAGTAACTAAATTGTTGTGATTGGATTTTGAATCATGATTAGAAACTATAGTAGCTTTTCCTTTCTACCTGATGCTTAGAAACTTGCAGAGCAGGCGTGCCGTGAATCAAAAATTGGAGAGAATTTCCTGATGCAATCTTGTTCATGCCAACAAGTTGTTTGGTAAAATCCTAAAAGGGGTATGGATATGAATGAAAAAAGTGCACTTCTGCTCCAATCAAATATCATTACTTTGAGCCACTTATTTGAATAACTTAATACCATAGTAGGAATATTAGCATGTAATTTTCTCTTTCTAGGCATCGGAGGCACAAAATTACAATTATAATGTAATGGATCAGTAGGAACGCAAGATCTAATTGTCAATTACAAATATTTTCATGTGCCACGTGCTTCCCCTATTCTCCTCCACTTACTTCTCTGTTCATCTGCAAGTTCGGTTGATCTTTGAAGTATTGCTGAGCAAAGGATTTAGATTCTGTTAGATCTACGTGCTCTTAATGCTTATCTAATTATTGAGCTCTGCCACTGCTTTTAGCACCCACCTAAATTAACTACTGCTACATAAGGGCATTTAAATTTGTTGATATCCACTGAAATAAGAATCCACAAGCTCCTCAAATGTAACTTCCCTATTTGTTTAATTGTAAAACAGGTTCAGTTTTGCGCAAGCACAAACACATCTGTGAAATGAAGAGGTTTGCTTAAGTGTTCTTACATAATTAAGAAACAAAATACTTTCACATCAGTGGTCTACTTTATCTTGTAACAGTTTTGGGTTTCCTTAAATATTAGTTGATGATAGCATGTGATTGCTGATGCGTCATATGTAAGCATACTGTTCAACCACCAGCAATTGAATCTCTGCTGGTTTATTGTCAGTAGTCATTGTGTGAATGAAAGTTCTCTACTTCTTTATACAGACTTTGATTCGTAAGTAGAATTAGGAACTGAACGTATAATACTCCTTCAACGTGAATATGTCACTCTCTATTTGTGCCAGACATGTTCACCGAGCCAACCATTTAGGTAGATAAGTAAGCTTATAAATTCTTTCATGATCTTCAACTAAGTACATGTATTGCCTTTTCTGCAGTTTACATATTTCTTCTCTCAGAAGCTTATAAATTCGTATTTCTTTTGGAGTCTATAACTTGGACCTTGCTGATGCAAACCCTCAGTCAAGAAATGATTGCATGGACTGGGAAGGCCGCGTCAAGGAGGCGTGGTGGGAGGAGGAGGAGGGGTCCGAGCATGGCTGCGGCTAGAGTGCTGCGATGATGTAGGGTGGTGAAAAAAATACTATGTTATAGTTCCATGTATTATTTTTGAGGTACACTTTTTTTATCTCACGTTCCGTGTCAATGTCGTGATGCTTACAACTGACCAAGAGTTTGAAGGTGTTGGAGAGTGGGAGAGCATTCTGATGAAACATGAGCGCCTGGTCAGTTTTCCTTAATATCCTATTGGTCAACTTGTTTCTTCCATGTATATGTTGAAATCTTTCCAATTTGTTTAGGTTCTTCCATCTATTTGGTTGGATATGAAAAATCTACGTTTTCTATTCAGTTGTTGGCTTCCCCATTACACATAAATATATAGTGCCTGCTACTTTTATGAAATGTTGTATGCCTTTCAAACAGTAGTTATGCTTCTTTCATATTTTTATATTTTTCATGCAAACATATAGCAATAAAAAGTGGAACGGATAGTGGAGAGAGCATGGTGCAATTTCTTCAGCTACTACAACTCTACTCTTGTACTCTCGAGGGGTGCTGACCAGTGACACTAACAGTGAGTTTCTCTTGTTTGCAAGTGCTTAATATCTTTCACGTCTTATACATGAATGTTTTTCCATCTGTGAAGTCTAGCTAATTTTCCTTGTATGGGCCTACCGCTTTCCTACGTTGTCGACTAACTTTTTCTTAGAGAATGGTAGCTGTGGTACTTTAGTGTTCATGTTGTATGGGAAATAAATTGGCTGGCAATTTTCCTTTTATTTTCCCCGCCCATTCTCCATGTCATACATTATGTCATACTTTAGTCTTGGATTCCTGGATTACAAATTTTTAATCATTGCTTCTTCTCCTTGTATAAGGTTGTCATATTAGCTGCCATCACTTGCATAGTGAAGTTACAGCTAGCCAAGTTAGTTATAGACAGACACTAACTAAACAGTGATGCCATCAATCTCTTTAGACTGAGCTTTGTTGGCCACTCCCAACTTATTCATTACATCCAGCTTAACTCGATTGACAAAAACCGAAGATTTTTCCAAGTTGATTTTCTAACCTAAACATTGACGACAGGAGTTTCCTTTAGTGCCTCTACACTCCTGGATTCACTCAGTGCAAAGAAGATGATATTGCCTTTGAAGAGGAGATGGGAGATAGGTGGGTCTGCGCGAACGTTACGAACTCCTTGTAGAACCCCCATAGGTTCCTTGCGAAATAGCAGATTTGACAAACCTTCAATACAGAGCAGGAAAATGGAGGGACTAATAGGACCCTGGCCTTGTCAAATCCCTCGAGAAGGAACAGTGGGTGAGGTGAGTTCTCCAGTCACCACAAGGGGAGCATGTGCCTGGGTTGTTAGCACTTAGCAGCCGTCTCTCATATCTAATATATGTATGGGATGTACTGGTGAAAATAAATGGGCCACAAAAACCATCCTAGATTTCTAGGTTCTTTCGTGTTCATGATGCTCACGCTTCTGCTGCTACATCTGTTCCAAAGATTACATTTTTCCTTCAACCTACGACTAATTATAAATATGGCGACAAGTTGCAGAATTTCCAAAAAAAAAAATAGTCCATGCCTTGATGGTAAATTATCGATACCGACTTGTGTTGTTTATGTTAGTTTCATAACTCAGGTGTTACAAACCTGCTCTTGGCAAATAGAGTTATGCACTTTTTTTCTAGATTTCTCTCAATCAAAATTAATCCCATTTTCTTGGATTTCGTTTTTTGTTTCTTCTGTATAGGTGACAGATGTTGAACTCAGTATGACCAAAGAGAAGTTCTTGCTAAAAAAAGTGTACCGGAGAGGCTCTACCTCTGGAACTGTTTACCCCTGGGATCTCAATTTACTCTTGGCCGCAACCCACAGACTGAGTTGTGTTTGTGTTTGGATAAAATGTGTATTTTTTCTACCTACATATATGTATTCCTATTTTACATATAGTAACCTAGAATTCTAGATCTTGGCTGCAATTGCGGATGCATCCCATTGCTTTTAGCTATTTGTTTCACACCACATTAGAGCTACTTAATTTCGTTACTATACAAATATTGTAACTTTGATTTACGGAATTTTGGAAGTGGCTGAGATTTCTTATTTTTGGACTTCCAAGGTTTTCCATGAGATGGTGCCTTGATAAACAGTTGTCAGCTTGTATTATAATTTAATAGAAACTGTAAAGTGAAAGTTATTAGTGATTAAAACGGCCAGAATGAGTTTTGATTTGGATGCAAGACCGTTGAGGAGGCATTCCAAGGAAACCTGTATTGAGTTGAATTATTTGTGATTGGACTAGGATTAGATCGCACAGCTCTGGCGAGGAGGCGCCCCATGGGGCGCCCCAACCACTAGTACTATTATACTTCTCATCTGTTCTTCGTTTTTCCAGGTTTCAAAACCTTTTAGATTTGCATCTTGATCGTTCCAGCCAGGCCACTGCTGCATTGCGAGGACTAGCAGGCTCGCCACGATTTTTCTCAGAACTGCAGAATTGTTTCGCTGGTTTAGGGAGTGTGTCTCCGGCTTTCCACACGACGCATACAAATTGGAGGTGCTTCTGCTATAGCTGGCACTGACAACGTATGCAAATTGGAGGTGCTACTGCTGTACCTGGCACTCAGGGACAACGTTGCTAGCGTGAAGGATCACGTCTCCGGCCAGGATCGGCGTGATTGCAACACAAGCACATGACATCTGAAATTCTAATGAACTTAGCCAGTATACATTTACTTAGTGTACTGACATAATTTATTTTCCAGGATTAGTGAAAGCAAATTAATGACCAGCACACTAGATGGATATTGTTTTGTAGATTAAATTTGCAGGCGAGAATAATCTACGGAGTTTCCCAGGTACATACGTTGCAACAATCATTTTTCAAAAAGTTAAGTTGTTGCTGCACGTGTATTCCTCTGCTACTAATGTTTGCATGTGTTAATATTTTCTAGGGAGTATACATATATATTCATGTCGCAGCAAGGATTGCTCCATCAAATTGGCTACAATAGGAGGTTATTCAGCTTTCTACCAAAGTTGCGGATGACAATTTTATTGAGTTTTAGTGTTCTTGAGTAGATTAATCTTTCGTTTTTTTTGTATATAAGTTGCGGATGACAATTTTATTGAGTTTTAGTGTTCTTGAGTAGATTAATCTTTCTTTTTTTGTATATAAGAGATTGATAATTTATATGAAGCGATCTAAAATTGAAGTCCACCAGCACAAAGTATATTTGTATGTTAATTCATGATGAGCGAAGGGTTAGGCTATAGTGGCATTGTCCAGGATTATCAACCATGAAGGTGTTTATTTTATAAATTCATATAATATTTTTCATGCAACAAATCTCTCACTTTTTTCATCATCCTTTTAGCTCCAATGCAGCCATCATGCACGTTTTGGTTATCTAAACCTTGCCCCATACACAAAAGCACCGTGTTTTACCTCATCATAATACTACCATGATGAATATTGTTTCCTCGGTGTAAAAATCTCAAGAGATTTAATATTTTATAACTCAAGCAGTAATTATTATTGTTTTTCCACTATGGCGAATCTTTGGTTTGTATTTGCGACCAGTTCATATTGAATCGATAGAGACCTAGATCGAAAATCCCAAATGTGTGAGTAAGTGTCCAAATTTAGTCAGTGATATCATAATAGAGTAGATGAACATAAATTCACTAAGAAAATTAACATAACCATAAAGACTATTTACTACAAAAATTGCTAATGGTATGATAGATTCAATCATGCATCTTGCGCCTTCGAGTTTTGTGCATGGCAGTAATTGCTAACAAAAAATCAGTCCGATGATTCATTGTGTATAACCCGACTACTTCAATAATTTTTAAATATTTGTTAAAGCATAAATACTAATAATGGTGGAAATTTAATGAAATACAAAAGGAATTCGATATTTGTTATAAACAAACAACAGGGAAAATTGAAAGAAATAGAAATGGAATAAAAAAACTTATCACAAACCTAGCCGCGGCGAATGCGCGGGCCACCCTGCTAGTTATAAACATCAAACAATAACCCTAACATTTCATGTGACACACATGTACTTATAACCAGAGACGAAAAATCACTAACAGAGGCTACTGGTATTTTTCCTGGATGCACAGTAACAAAACAAGACTAACCCAATTGGAATCATTCAAAAATATTAATTTTACAAATTTTAAGGTCCAAAATACTAACCAGAAACAGAGATCATGTTTCATTTATTAAAAATTGCACAAAAATCCTAAAAATACAAGGCCAGTGGCATCTGAAAGGTAATTTCATGCCGGTTCTAATGCAATTGGAATCAACTCAATCCGAGTTACCAATTTATTTTGATAAGCAAAACAGTACACTGGTTAGTTTTCAATTTTAGTTTCTATTTAACAAATTTTTCAAATTAAAGAAACGGGCGGGAACGCCTGGGCCGTGCAAAGGTTGCGCAGATGGGCCGGCCCAGTGGGGCTCTCCGGTGGCCAGAAAGAAAAAGAGAAAAGGCCGGGGCCCGTGGCGGGCCAGGCAGGCCGACGTGGCCATGCACGCCGACGTGGCCGTGCATGCGCCATGCGCCCGTCAGATCTGGATCCGACGGCCCAGATCTGGCGCAGGCGATCGACGACCGGGGCGCTCGCCGGCGCAGAGGAAGAAAGGGGAGCCGCGACGGCTTACCACAGGCAGGCGATGGCGAGGCTTGACGCAGGCGGGTTGGCGGCTTGGGTGTGCGGCTCGGGGATGTCCTGGCGAAGCTCGGACGCGTCGACGTCGCCTGGCTTGGCGGCTTCGGCGTCACGGGCGTCGCCGGTGCGTCGTCGGTGTCGTCGCTCCGCTGCGGATCTGCGAGGCAGGGGCAACGGAGAGGGGTTAGGAGAGGCGAGAGGTGGTGCTGATGACGAGAGAGAGAAGAGGGAGGCGTCGACGGCGTCGTGGCGGTGACCACCTGCGCGTCACCCACGCGGTGACCGTGGTGCGCGCCTCGGCGCGTCTCAGCAGGGGCTCGGCTGCCGCTCGAGCAGCTGAAGGAGTAGCGGGGCAGCCTAACGGCGTAGTGTGAGGGGGAGCTGAAGGGAGAGGAGTGGCGCACGGGGGGGTTTTATAGGCAGGGGAGGGAGCGGTAGAAGCGTGGGCGGTGGCGTCGACCAACGGGCGCGCGAGGGCTGGCGTCACTGGCCGGGCCCAGTGTGACGTCGCCTTGAGCCGTCAGCGAGGGGAGGGAAACGTGGAGGCGCGCGGCAGGCGAGGCTGATGGCGTTTCGATCGAGGGGCGCCATCATGCCCTCTGACCCGTCGTGTCGCGCGCGTGCGAATTAGGGGTAGGGTTGGGCGCGGGAGAGGGGGTGCTGGTGGCCTTGGGCCAGAGAAGGGAGAAAGAGAGAGGGCCAGGGTTGGGCCAGGGTAGAGAGAGAGAGGGAGTGGTGGCGTTGGCCACGGCCCAAACCTGAGAAGAAAAGAGAGGGGAGGGAAAAAAAAGAGAGGGGGAGGCTTCCCCTCTTATCTCTCGGCCAAAACTCAAGAGAAAAAGAGAGAGAAGAGAAAGGGGCAGGAGTGAAAAAGAGAGAGGCCATGCCAAGAACATGTGCCCAAGTGTGACAAGGGAGCATGTGCACAAATGTGAACACATAAAAAAGGACAATAAAAAGATGATGATGGTGTTTAAGGTGCAACCCTAGGTGAAATGGTGGTGGGGGTAGAGAAGGGAGTAGGGTGTTTCTCCCATCCAAAAGTGGTGCTTACCACCCTAGGGTTAGGATCTCTGAGGGCAAGGTGCATTAGAGGGGGTGCCATTCAATTAAGAAGATCAAACCCTAAAAATTTAGAGAGTGGTGTAAAAATTAACCTAAAGGTGGGGTGACACACATAACATACCAAGAAAAATATTTGAGCTAACCCAAGCAAGAATTCTAACCTACACTCAATCATAAGTGTTAAATAAAAATTTTGTTGGCTCAAAATTTTAACTTGGAGAAATATGCAGGTTTTGAAAAATGGGGTGTTACAGCGCTGGTACGTTGCACCAGCGTTGCGCAAACCGAAAGGCATAGTGATATAGCAATAAGCCCCGTGCGGGGTAATGAACGCAGTTTTTATTTGATCTTCCTTTTTCAGGGGAATTTGGTGGAAACCGGAATAAGCATCCAAGAAAGACAACAGCTCACATCCTGCAGTGGAATCAATCACTTGATCGATCCTGGGTAGGGGGAAAGGGTCTTTTGGGCAAGCTTTGTTCAAGTTGGTGTAGTCGATGCACATGCGCCACACCTTTGGAGCTTTTGCTTCCATGTTTTCTTCCTTCTTCTTCTCGACCAGCACCAGATTGGCTAGCCACTCGGTGTGCAGTACCTCCACAATGAAACCGGCAACCAGTAACTTTGTCACCTCTTCTCCAATGATCTTTCTCCTGTCTTCAGCAAACCGGCGCAGTGGCTGCCTTACCGGCTTTGCATCTTTCCGAACATTTAGTGAGTGCTCAGCCAGCTCCCTCGGAACTCCTACCAAGTCATCAGTAGACCAGGCAAAGATATTCCGATTCTCATGGAGGAAGCTGACGAGCGCGCTTTCCTATGCTTCATTCATGCCGGCACCGATACGAACGGTGCGCTCAGGGTAAGCTGGATCCAGCACAATGTCCTTTGTCTCTTTTGTTGGCTTGAACGCCGGTGTGCCCAAGTTTGCACTCATTGCCGCTAAGCTCAGCTGTGAGGACTGAGCCAGCGCAACCGCGGTTTGCATCCTCCTCTTCTCTTCAGCAATCACCAGTGATTCTGCTAGATTCGATCCGGCGGAAGCTGTTTCCAGTGAGACTTTGTAGTTTCCCACCACAGTCAAGGGTCCACGAGGTGCCGGCATCTTCATCTTGAGATACGCCGTGTGAGTCGAGGCCATGAAAGCAGCTAATGCTGGTCTCCCCAGCAAAGCATGGTAAGGACTATCTAAGTCCACCACCTCAAACTCAAGGTTTTCAACCCGGCAATTGTCACGTCCTCCAAACGACACATCCACCCGGACTTTTCCAACCGGTGCGCAGGACAGTCCCGGAACGATTCCATGGAACGTTGTGCGCGTTGGCTGAAGCATATTTTCTGTTATGCCCAGCATGTTCATGGTGTGCCTGTACATGATGTTTATGCTGCTCCCATTGTCTATCAGCACCTTGCTGAACTTGACTCGAGCGTTTGGCCCTTGCATGATTGGGTCCAAGACGAGAGCATAGCCACCCGGGTTCGGCATGACCTTAGGGTGATCCTTGAATGACCACGAGATCTCTTGATCAGACCACAGCATATACTTTGGTATTGCCGGCATCACCGCGTTCACTTCCATAGAACGGCGATACAAGCTTTGTTTATCGTTTGGCTCAGTTACGAACACAACGCAACACATATCTGGATCCTTGTAAATGTTTCGGCCCAAAGGTGCCGGTGGAGGTGGTTGGTCATTGCCCTCCATCACCTGGTTAACCTGCTGGTACTGCTGCCGGTTTGGCTGCACCGGTAAGGCGTTTGCCCCGGTAAGTGGTGGTGGTGGTGGTAGCTGTTGTTGCCGCGGCATGTCTTGTGGTGGTTGTGCATCTTTTACCGTTCCCTTTTGCATCAAGTACTTGGTCCAAGTACAATCCTTCGTCAGATGGTTTGACGGGTGTGCCGGGTTTGGTGTGTGCCACCGGCAAGGTTGGTCCATGGCAGCTTCCATGGTGTACTTCGCGGGTTCCTGCCAGTTCTTTTTCTGAACCCAGGGCTTCTTTTCTACCCACTGCTTTTTAGGACCCGCCCATGGCTGCGATCCGGTTCTCTGCCTCTGACTGCCGCTGGCCTCAGAGTTTTCTTGCACTGCAGCAACTTGCTGCGGACCGTACCTTCGATCCGGAAAATCTTCCCTTCTCTTATTATTCCGGTTATCCCGGTGTTGCTCTTGGCGTTGCTGTTCCGGCTCAGGTTGTACCGCCAGCTGCGTTGGGTCTCCCAACGCATAGCTATCTGCCACTCGTATCATCTCTGCCAACGTTGTCGGCATGTTCCGCTGCAGCTTTTTCCACAAAGGTGAACCTCTCCTGCACCCACTGCTAAACCAAGCAATGGCCTGTGCCTCGATTACCCCTTCACAGGAGTTCCTTGTGGTATTCCACCAGGCCAGATAATCCCGGTCTGTTTCGTTCTGGCGCTGTATGCACAGAGCGAGCTGCTGCGGCCTGTTTGGCCTTTGATAGGTGCTGCTGAAATTGCTCACGAAAGCTTCCTCAAAATCCAGCCAGCCATTTATGCTTCCTGCCGGCAAGTTGTTTAACCAGATTCTTGCCGGTCCAACCAAAAATGACGGTATGATTCTCACGGCCCAACGCCAATTTCCTCCTCCAGCTACGGTCGGTCACGTAGTCCGCGAGCCAATCTTCCGGCTTCGTGGTGCCATCATATATTTTTGTGTCACGGGGCAACATAAAGTTGCGAACTGGTGGTTTTTCCTTCATGATCCTTGGGCCAAAGCATTTTGGGCCTGGGGGACCTTCCTCCTCAATCATTTCTGACAAGTACACCCTATCCAGACGGTGCCTCGCATCCCGTTCCGGTAGGTATCTCTCTCCCAAGTGTTCTCCCAACGAGTTCCGGTATGCTGCCGGTCTTGCAGAATCAGCTTCATCATAACATTCCGGTACCGCGGCCCTTGCCTGCCGGTACCTCGGGGGATCTATTTCCTCCTCATCGTACGCTGCCCTTGCAGCCCGATAATTTTGCCCGGTTTCTTGTCTACCGGCATGATTGTTTCCGTCATAGCCCTCTTTGGCGTAGCCCCTGTTTGCCCCTTGGCCTTTTCTGCCGGCATCATATTGCCCGGCTTGTTGCTTTCCGGCAAGAACCGGATCATACACAGTCATCTGCTGCGCATTCACTTCTTTTTCTCTTCTTCTGTCCGGATGGGGGGACGAAGCCTGCCCATGGGACTTGCTACCGGCATTCCTTGTCGAACGCGCGGATTTTGAAGCCACAGCTTTGTTTAGCCTATCAAGCTGCTCAGCATGCTGTTGCTCGATAGTTTCCAGAAGTTCCCGGACACGCTCTTATTGTTTTGCCAAAGCGTCCCCGGAAAGCGAGTCACACAGCGCTACGGCAGCTTTAGCAGCTTTTATCGTTTTATCCGGGCTACTGTACTTAGGTTTCTCTACAATGCTCACAGATGCAGAGATACTTTTACCGGCAGCAACTTCTTTGCGCAGGTCCTGATCTAGATTGCGAGCCTTAAGCCGGTTTTCCGGTATCCTAGCGGCATGAGCGCTAACAGAAGCAAAGCCATGGCAGCGTTGTACTCACGTAGGGTTAGGTTTAGCTCGCGCTGCGCCCTGGCGATGTCCTTGCCGCTCTCGAGCATCTTCTGGCGCTGTGCCTCCAGCTCCGCCTGAGCCGCTGCCGGGTCGATGTTCTGCGCGATGGGGGTTGCGAGGACGTTCATCGCCGCTTGGAGCGGTGTTTCCGGTGGCGCGGATGATGCTCCCGCTGCGCCTGCACCTCGCTCCAGCGGTGGCTTGGCCGCACGGGTCGAAACCGCACGCCCATCGCCTTCTTCTGCAGCTTCTTTGCTGGCGTCGATCGCGCCTGCCATCATCACCTCCACGCTCCCTGGAGCACGTCCAGCATGTAGCCACCTTGGCGGATTCGGCACCACCAGCACCGGCGAGAGGCACTGGCGCACAGGAACGGTGCCGAAGTAGATGCGGTGGCTGCCGAACTCGATGATGCGGCCGTTCTTGGTGAAGATGCCGCCGTTGGTGAAGCAGCCCGCGTTGTCGTTGATGAAGTCCATGGCGTAGATGCGCTGCACCAACGCGGAGACCGTACGCTGGCCGGCGACGTCGAGGATGCCCGCCCGAATGTGAACTCCAGCAAGCGCCACTTCATGCCCCACGGTGGGCGCCAACTGTCGTCGTGGCGAACGAGCAGATGCCATGGGATGGCTTAAGTTGGGGCCGAATGGGCGCTAGAGGATTCGGGGGAGGGTTTGCGACTAGATGGGATGAACTTCCGGATGCTTTCCTCAAGAACACAACCAAAGGCCGGTATGCAAGAAGAGAGACAAAAGGAAGAACTCTTTACTAGATCGCTTGCTTCATTGATCTCAATTGCTTCATTGATCTCAACATGGTTACAGGTGCTTGGATACAAGTTCTATCATCTAATCTCCTCTGTGTACACGCGCCCGTAAGAGGCAGTGCCCCCTCTCCTTATATAGGGGAGAGGGTGGCTTACAGAACAAGAAACCCTAATGGCATCTTTGACTGGACAAACTACTTTACAAAGCTACTTTAATCATAGATGACGCCGGGGTCTTCTTTAATCAGGGACGCTGACGTCCTCCGGCTTCTTTCAGCGTCACCTCTCTCTTTGGCGCCAGGGCTCTGATTAAAGCCACTTTGCTTAGCTCATCCTTGTCTTCTAGCTCTGAAGAGAATCTTTGACCGGTCCTGCCGACAGGCCCTTCCTTCCGGTATCTTCTTTACCAGGTTCCGGTATACCCCTCTTGGGGATACCGGCTTAGCCTCACTTAGCCAAACTCTTACTTTCGTGTTCCGGTAAGAATATTAAACCGGTATCTCGATGGCTCAAACCATCCGGTTTGGCATGCCTTTGGCATACCGGGGGTTATCCCCCCAACAATGAATGACAAGTATTATGAATCATAAAGCATGCTTAAGAAGATCCTATGAAATTGTTGGAAGACTTTGTGTCTTCACTTTTTAGGAATATTTCTTTTAACTCTTGAACACCAGAAAGTAAGCAGGAAATACATGTGCTAAACCTCCAACAAAATAAAAATTATAGAGCATAAAACATGGTTTTGAGATATGCAGTTCAAGTCAACAATAATAATAAGGATGGGGTACCAACTATATCAGGTACAAAGATATCTATGTGTCATGAGTTTGACCTCTTATGAGTAAGTGTTGCCTCATTTTCTTGAATGCTAAGGACTACACCTCTTGCTAGTCAATTCTGGGTTACCAAGACCTTTCGACATACATGTTTTAACCAAGTGTCGTAATGGGGTACCTTCATGTCACCTGTACAAAAGGATCAAAGGAGATGTGCATCTCAACTGTAGGCCATCCATACCGGGACAACATGAATAACAGACATTGAGCATCCTCTCTAACTCTCTCTCACTTTTTTCTTATACTCTTTTTGTTTCTTTTCTCTTACTCTTTTTTCACAACTAATTTTTCACTCTTCCTATTGAGGATGCTCGTTGCTGAAACTTCTACCATGATTAAGCATGGCTTCGGTTAGCGGCTCATTACTCTTCTCTAACAACGCATTCTTACTTGCTTAAATAATCTCTATTTATTTCACAAGAGATAGCCATAAACAAAACAAAATAAATGATGATCGACGAAGGGTGCAATACCCCAAAAGTGCAATGTTGAAAGACTTCCCCAGTAAACATGGTTACAGCCTAGCTCATTACTCATAATCAGTCAAACCAAAAACGTGCATAGTGGTATTTCCTACCAAACCTTACTTTCTTATGAGCTTTAAATTATACAAAAAGAAAATTTTGAAAAGTTTGGAGGCAAACACACACATTATACTTGGAATAGAAAGTGCTATGTAGGTAGGTATGATAAACATTGGATTTAACTATAGCTTGGAAACAATTCTATGCTTGTGTAAAAATTTAAATCTTTTGGCTAGCAAGAGGTCTAAAAGCATTGTAACATCCTAAAATTTTCTAAATTTTTGATTGTTAAATTAAATAAATTAAATAAATTAGAATGTTTGGATTGTTTGTCTTGATTGAAATTCCACGGAATTTAAACTTTGTGTACTACTTAAAGACACTTATATAAAAATAGATATTTTCTAAACCTTTAGTTTTAAAAATATTTTAAAAAATCCTACTTTGAAATTATTCATAGAATGGTCATATATGCCTACATGCAATTTTTTGAGTTTTGAAATTTATAAAAAAAATGGTGATGAAGTGTTCAATCTCGCGTGAGCTCGGTACTGGTACTTCATTGAACAAAAAAAAAACATTTTGAATCAAAATGAGCTTTGAATATGTTGCAAGATAAAATATAAAATAATAAAGAGAATGAATAAATAAAAGCACACGGACTCAACTGGGTCGACTGGACCAAAGTGGCCCAGACCAACCCAACCAAGCAAGCCCACCCAAGCTCGTCTTTCTCCTAGTTCGCCTTCACGTACACCAGCTCGAGCGTTACCGTTCATGGCTGCAAGTTTTTCTCACCTTTCTCCCATCAATACTATCAATCTTTTCACTTAGACTTTGACATAAAAAACGTTCAGAATTTAGTGGGCGTTCCGTCCAGGCTTTTAATATTCCATTTAAAGGACTTTATTTCTGGAATCACCGTCGTGAACTAAATACCGATGGTTGCCATACGTCTCCCGATCTCCCTCCTCAGACCATATCACTGCGAACTGAGATGTCCTATGTGTGTACCACGGTGGCTATTTAACTTATATGATTTATGGATTGGTGCTAGGCTTGGCTCTAACATGTACTTGCATGCTCTGTCAAGGCCTGATGATCATATGATCACCAGTTGCTTGGTGGTTGCCTACTGTCATATGACTTATGTCTCACTGGGGCTCCTCCTTGTGTCTGTGTGACATTCTAGCCTGTGTCGGTTGTCAACACCCGGATTTTTAAGTCCGGATGCCTATTATGTCATACATCACAATCCCAGGAATATTGTTGTTGCGAGGCATAATAGTTAAGTATCACAGTCATCATTCATTACAAACCATAATGGCTTACAAATGGGAATCACATGATCCATATTACACGAATAGTTGATCTATCGATCAACGAACAAACACAAGTTCATAGCGGAAGTGTAAGATACAAGGACTCTCTAGTCCACAGGCCAACGCTTGACGTCAGAAGACTCCTAGTTGTCGTAGGTGTCCTGCTGATCATCTCATTGTTCATCTTCATACTCTGGCCATTTGAATAGCCAGGGACAAAGCCGTGAGTATTTCAAGTACTCAAAAACTAATACTAAGATAAGTGCTAGACATTTCTAGTATGGTTTGCTAAGCTCTAGTTTATTTGCATAAAGCCAATTTTAGTTCACAAGTATTTGAGTAAAAGCTTATTCATGTGCCAACTAACTCAAGTGGGAATATTAGTGTCATTCCCACCATTCAAGTGGTGATTTCAATTCAATTCACCACTTCACCAATCAATTCACCCATTTCATCTCAACATCATTTTCAAGAATTTGACATTGGAAACTGTATGGCCTTTCCAACCGTTCGTAACCGTGGACGCGGCTATTCGAATAGATTGACACTCTGCAGAGGTTGCACACTTGTGCCACAACATTTGATTTCATCCGTCGGGATTACCTCGAATCATCGTAACACAGTACGCGGATCATCAACCATAACCTTTCACTTACAAATCCTAGTATGAGCACCTCTCCCCATGAGCTTGGCCTCCCAGTGAAGACCAACTGTCAACCTGGGAACTGCACAGAGCTTGGCCGTACAATTCACCTCAATTCACATCATTTCTCAACAACGGAGGCAGCCTCGGCATAACCCCTATGACGTGTGTTCAGAGGGAACTCATACTAAGATACATAAACTTCCAGTTAAGCCCTACCCATAATCAGGTATTGTGGGGGTACTCAATATTGGAAAGGTATCGCATTCAAACCAATATCATGTTTATCAAAAATCACCATCTTCTCTTGTTCATATTCACCTTCAAAAAATCATTCAATGGAATACTTCATCATTCCAAGGTTTCAAAATTCAATTCAAGTCACACTGTTCCCATCTAGAGTAGTCAAGTTTAATTCATTAGCACTAGCTCTAATCATGAGGGGTGCTATCTTGCTTTGCTTGATTGAGACTAACTTTACTACTCTAGTAAACTTCTTTTACTTTGACCAAAGTTAACTATAAAAGTAACTCTTGAGAAAAACAAGTAAAAACTTGTAAGGTATAAACTTGGGATAGGCTTACGTAAGAAAATGTAAGATTCATGGTGCCTTGCCCCAAAGGGCTTTGCACTTTGCAAGAATATTAGCTTGCCTTGGTAGTTCTCAAAGTTCTCCTCCTCCTCCTCTTGGTAGCAACCTTCCTCTTCCGGGTATTCTCCGGTGCTAGCGTCTAAATTTAATACGAGTATAATCACTCAACTAATTCAATGGCTATTCCATACATCACATATATTCACACAAACTATTCTAAGCACACAATTAATCTAATTATGGTGCATTGGTTGTGTTGCTTGAGGAGAATCAATTTCCTTTTTGTTAATATGTAAATGATAGTTTCCATAGGGTTCTTGAGAATTAATTTCCTCTCATTGAAATCTTCTTAAGATTTTATTTCTCAAACAATCATGCATGAATTTAGGTTGACCTAAGTCAACTATTCATTATCATCATTTGAGAAAATGATTTAAATGAGGTAAACCACCTCATACCATTTAATAATGCTACAAATGATTTAAATCTCCAAGTAATTCATATAAGAGAGTTTGGCCAGGGGTCCAAACATCACATGAATTCATTTGGGACAAGATTTAAATGAAGTAAAATACTTCATATGATTTGCATAATAGTTTTGGACAATATCACTTAGATAAACTAGCCATATTGTCCATTAATTAAACTAGGGCATGATCATGCAAACTGACCACACCATTTTCTTGCATAAACAATTAGTATAAGTCAAATGTGAGATATTGGAGTTGGAATTAACTTAATATCTATTTTGGTTGATTTTTAATAATTATTTCAATAGGAAAAAGTCCCTGCCTTCTTCTTTTTATCAGATTAATTCTACAACAGATCTTGAGGTGGGACAAGTGGCATATTGTAGATCTTTTTCATAGCTTTCCAACAATATCAAATTTGTTAAATTTGGCCAAGCCAAACTGATTCTATGGATTTTCAAAGTTGGGTGCAGTATTGAATTTAACTGGATTTGAAATAAATTGGATTTGAATAAATGGGCTGGCGGGAAACCAACGTGGGCCGAAACCAATTCAAACGCAGCAAATCGGCCCAGTAACGCATCCAGTGCGCTTGGGCTTGCTGACAGGGTGGGTCCCGCACGTCAGCGACTTATAAACACCGAATCGGTATGTTTTAAGGTGAGGCGTTGGATTAGAATCGAATCGGACGGCACAGGGCCATCGTCTTCTCCGGCGAGATGCCGAGGGTCTGGCGGCGAGCCTAGGGGGTCGGAGGGCTCACTGAGGCTCCAGCAAGGTTTGGCAGTGTGCTCGAGGTAGATGTGGACGACGGCGAAGCAGCTGGTAGCAGTGGCGGAGCTCGAGGTGGCCTGGATCGACGACGATTGCTCCAGGGCTTCCGCGGCTCCGATCTTGCGATTGGCCTTGCTCCGGCAACGATCGAGGTGGCTAAGGGGTTGAGGAGAGGCAGTGGAGGATGGGGAACGAGATGGTGTGCTCCATTGCTTCCAGGGAACGCTCTATTTATAGAGGCGAGCAGGTGGTGCGGGGCAGTGTGGTGGTCGACATGGGCGCGGCGATTCCGGCGAGGTGTTGGGCTAGGCAACGGTGCGGCTGCGTTCTCCTCGTCCAGGCGAAGCTGTAGGTAGCAACGGCACGGTCGGGCGGCGTGTGTGGGTGACGCATTGCTTCCGTGTCGTCGGGCGGCGTCTACGGGATTTTCTTCTCCGTCTCCGGCGGCGGCGGTCCAGGGTCTGGTCGTGAGCGTGTCTGGTGGCGTCGTGGTGGCGCGGCGAGGCTCAATGCATTGCAAGCGGGGCCAGAGTGAGTGCGAGGCGATGGGGTGGCGCGTGTCCAATGCGCGTCCACGCGCGACGCGAGCGGCATCCAGTGGTGATCTTGGCGCGCGATCTCCGGCGATGGTCGGCGTTGAGCTGGAACGTGGCTTGGCTAGGATGGTGTAGGAGTGTGCGGTGGCGACGTTTGGCAAGGTGGCCAGGGCAGAGGAAGAAGGGAGAGAGGGGAGGCTTGTCGGGGTGGCGACATGGCCGACATGGCCATGTCCTAGCTTTGCCCTCCTCTCTCCTAGGGTTACTATGTGTCATTAAGAGTGAGAGGGAACCAGGGGACCATTTAGAATAGGTTTGGGGTAGATTAGAGGTGAGTAGATCACTATTTGAAATAGTGTCAAATAGTTCCATATTTGGAATTTGTTATTTTTGTCCAAATTTGAGTGAATTCAAATGGTTGACCAATTTGAATTGTGTGTGTTTGGTTGAGTTGTATTTGACCAGAGATGATGAGAGGTGGTGGTGGACTTGTTAAATTCAAAGAATTGCAAATTTGGCTAAGTGTGAGATTGTTCCACTTAATAAAAAGTGTCAACTTTGGATGAGCATAGCATTTGATCTAGAAAGAATTTGGCATGGTGATCTTTACAAAAAGTGTTCACCTTGATGTTGTGTTGGATGAGGTGCAAAGAGTTAGCAAGGTTTAGTTTGAAAATTTTGAATTGCAGGGGCTCAAAGTAGTGATCAGACTATAATTGGCAGATTTGACCATTATCATATGTGAGCCAAATTTTGAATTTGAAAACCATTTGATTTGTGTTTCTTTGATTCCACAAGTTGTAATAAGTGTTTAGTAACATTTTTCAACTAATGGTGAAGACCAAATTGGTCTAGGGTCAAAAAATTTAAAAATGGCATAGGCCATATGTGAGGGTTTTAGGGTTTTTCTTTTATTTGATTTATTTCTCTCTTTGATTTATTTGGTTGGTGATCTTCTCATGATCACATTAGGGTTTTAGGGTATAGCAAATACACATAATAACAATCATCATGGCATATCACTCAAATGCACAAGTCCTATGCATGGCACTATATGCAATTGAAAAAGTTTTTGTTTGTTTGAAATTTTGCTCTCTGGAATCTTCTAACTTTCTTTTTATTGAAATTTGGGATGTTACAAACCCTTCCCCCTTACAAAAGATCTCGTCCCGAGATCTAAAAGAAAGTTAGGTACTAAAGAGATCTGGGTACTCCTTCTTCATGAAGTCTTCGCGTTCCCAGGTGGCTTCATCTTCAGTATGATTGCTCCATTGTATCTTCAGAAACTTGATGCTTCGGGTGCGGGTGGTTCGGTAAGCTTCCTCCAGGATGCGAATCGGCACTTCGCGGTATGTCAGGTCCTTGTTGATATCCACCGATCGGTGATCGATGTTCTTGAACACTTCGGTCTTCTCAGGGACTTCAAGGTACTTCCGGAGGAGTGAGATGTGAAACACATCGTGCACAGCCGACATTTCTTCGGGCAACTCCAGTTGATAAGATACTTCACCTCGGCGGCTGAGGACTTTGAAGGGTCCGACATATCGGGGCGCGAGCTTTCCTTTCAGCTGAAATCTCTGCATTCCTTTCAAGGGGGATACCTTGAGATAGACGAAGTCTCCGATCTCGAAGGTCATCTCTCGACGTCTCTTGTCGGCGTAGCTCTTCTGTCTTGATTGCGCCGTCTTGAGGTACTCGCGAATCTTGTGCACTTTCTCTTCGGCTTCACGAAGAACATCTAGGCCAAAGACTTGGCTTTCTCCGACTTCCGACCAGTTCAGGGGGGTACGGCATTTCCTTCCCTACAAGGCTTCAAAGGGGGCCATCTGCAGGCTAGCTTGATAGCTGTTGTTGTAAGAGAATTCTGCGTAAGGTAAGCAGTCTTCCTACTTGGATCCATATTCCAGTACACATGCTCTCAGCATGTCCTCCAATATCTGGTTGACTCTCTCAGTCTGTCCGTCGGTCTGAGGGTGATAGGCGGTGCTGAAATTCAGACGGGTTCCTAGTCCTTCATGCACTTTCTGCCAGAATCTTGAGGTGAACTGTGATCCTCTATCTGACACTATCGACTTCGGGGTTCCATGCAGGGCGACTATTCTGGAGATGTACAGTTCAGCTAACTTTGGGCCTTGGTATGTGGTCTTGACGGCGATGAAATGGGCTACCTTGGTCAATCTATCGACGACTACCCATATTGAATCATTGCCTTTGCTGGATTTGGGCAGTCCGGTGATAAAGTCCATTCCTACGGAGTCCCACTTCCATTCTGGAATCTGCAGTGGTTGTAGCAGTCCGGCGGGTCGTTGATGTTCTGCCTTGTCTCTCTGACAGATGTCACACTTGGCGATGTAGCTGCCGATTTCTCTCTTCATTCCATGCCACCAGAATTGCTCCTTCAGGTCTTGGTACATCTTGGTACCTCCGGGGTGGATTGAGTAAAGGGTGTCATGGGCTTCTTGCAGGATGACTTGCTTTAAGTCTGAGTCCGATGGTACGCAGAGACGTTCTTTGTACCAAAGAACTCCGGCTTCGTCTACAGTGAATCCGGGGGCTTTTCCTGTGGCTATCTGTTTCTTGATTCCGTCGATGCTAGCGTTGTCCTTCTGGGCTTCCTTGATCTAGCTAACCAAGGTGGGTTGTGTAGGGATTCGTTGCACAGAAAACAAAAATTTTCCTACCGCGAACACGCAATCCAAGCCAAGATGCAATCTAGAAGACGGTAGCAACGAGGGGATTATCGAGACTCACCCTTGAAGAGATTCCAAAGCCTAGAAGATGAGGCTCTTGTTGCTGCGGTAGACATTCACTTGCCGCTTGCAAAAGCGCGTAGAAGATCTTGATCACGGCGCCACGAACGGGCAGCACCTCCGTACTCGGTCACACGTTCGGTTGTTGATGAAGACGATGTCCACCTCCCCGTTCCAGCGGGCAGCAGAAGTAGTAGCTCCTCTTGAATCCGGCAGCACGACGGCGTGGTGTCGGTGGTGGTGGAGAAATCCGGCGGAGCTTCGCTAAGCGTGCGGGATGTGGTGGAGGAGAGAGGGCCGCTAGGGTTTGGGAGAGGGGGGCGCCGGCCACTAGGGGGTGCGGCCACCTTGTGGTCTTGGGGTGGCCGGCCCCCTCCCCTTGGCCCTCATTATATAGGTGGAACACCCAAGAGTTGGTCTACAAGTCTTCGAATAAGACCCCAAACCAAAACCTCGGCCCCCTTAGGGGAGTCCACTTGGGACTCCTCCCCCTTAGGGTTGGCCGGCCATGGGAGGTGGAGTCCCTCCGGGACTCCGCCTTCCTTAGTGGTTTCTTCCGGACTTTTCTAGAACCTTCTAGAACCTTCCATAGAACCTTCCGGATCATTTTAAATCTTATAAAATGACTTCCTATATATGAATCTTATTCTCCAGACCATTCCGGAACTCCTCGTGATGTCCGGGATCTCATCCGGGACTCCGAACAAATATTCGAACTCCATTCCATATTCAAGTTCTACCATTTTAACATCCAACCTTAAGTGTGTCACCCTACGGTTCGCGAACTATGCAGACATGGTTGAGTACTCACTCCGACCAATATCGGGATCTGGAGATCCATAATGGCTCCCACATATTCAACGATGATTTTAGTGATCGAATGAACCATTCACATACGATACCAATTCCCTTTGTCACGCGATATTTTACTTGTCCGAGGTTTGATCATCGGTATCACTGTATACCTTGTTCAACCTCGTTTCCTGACAAGTACTCTTTACTCGTACCGTGGTATGTGGTCTCTTATGAACTCATTCATATGCTTGCAAGACATTAGACGACATTCCACCGAGAGGGCCCAGAGTATATCTATCCGTCATCGGGATGGACAAATCCCACTGTTGATCCATATGCCTCAACTCATACTTTCCGGATACTTAATCCCACCTTTATAACCACCCATTTACGCAGTGGCGTTTGATGTAATCAAAGTACCTTTCCGGTATAAGTGATTTACATGATCTCATGGTCATAAGGACTAGGTAACTATGTATCGAAAGCTTATAGCAAATAACTTAATGACGTGATCTTATGCTACGCTTAATTGGGTGTGTCCATTACATCATTCATACAATGATGTAACCTTGTTATTAATAACATCCAATGTTCATGACTATGAAACTAATCATCCATTAATCAACAAGCTAGTTAAGAGGCATACTAGGGACTCTTTGTTGTTTACATATCACACATGTATCAATGTTTCGGTTAATACAATTATAGCATGGTATATAAACATTTATCATAAACATAAAGATATATAATAACCACTTTATTATTGCCTCTAGGGCATATCTCCTTCAGGTTGCAGTTCTATGCTGGCTAGGAATCCTTCACTAACAAGTTCTAGTCTGAACTGTTCAAACTCTTGGTACAGGCTGGGCTGCTCGGTTGCGATCATGGAGTTCAACTGGCACGGCAGTCGACTCAAAGCATCCGCTACAACATTGGCCTTGCCGGGGTGGTAGTGAATCTCCATATCGTAATCCTTGATCAATTCGATCCATCGGTGTTGCCTCATGTTCAGCTCCTTCTAGGTGAAGATATATTTCAGGCTTTTGTGGTCGGAGTAGATCTCGCATCGATTACCCATGAGGTAATGACGCCAAACTTTCAAGGCTAGGACCACGGCTGCAAGCTCGAGGTCATGGGTTGGGTAGTTCTGTTCATGTTGTTTCAGCTGTCTTGAAAGGTAGGATACAACTTTGCCTTCTTGCATAAGCACACATCCAAGACTAGTCTTGGAGGCGTCGCAATATACGTCAAAGGGCTTGGCGATGTCTGGCATGATCAGAATTGGGGCCGTTGTCAGTCTACTCTTGAGCTGTTGAAAGCTCTCTTCACATTTGTCAGTCCACTCAAACTTCTTGTCCTTCTTCAACAATTGGGTCATTGGTCGAGCGATGCTCGAAAAGCCTTCTATAAATCTGCGGTAATATCCGGCTAATCCAAGAAAGGCGCGGACCTCGGTTTGGGTGGTTGGGGCTTGCCATTCCATAACAGTTTTGATCTTGGCGGGATCTACGGCAATTCCTCCTGCAGACAAGATATGTCCCAGGAATCCAACTTCCTCCAACCAAAACTCACACTTGCTGAACTTGGCGTACAACTTGTGATATCTAAGGGTTTCTAGGACAGTCTCCAAATACTGTTCATGTTCCTCCTCGGACTTGGAGTATACAAGAATGTCATCGATGAAGACAACGACAAACTTGTCCAAAAAGTTCATGAAGATTTTATTCATGAGATTCATGAAATAAGCGGGGGCATTGGTTAATCCGAACGACATGACGTTGTACTCATACAACCCATATCTGGTGGTAAAGGCAGTTTTTGGAATGTCGGTGGCTCGGATCTTCAGCTGATGATATCCAGTTCTAAGATCTATCTTGGAGAAAACTTTGGCTCCGCTTAGCTGATCAAACAAGTCTTCTATCTTGGGTAGGGGGTATTTGTTTTTGATGGTGACATCGTTAAGTTTACGATAGTCCGTACATAAACGATTTGCACCATCCTTCTTGTCCACAAACAAAACTGGGGATCTCCAGGGGGATGCACTAGGTCGAATCAGACCTTTGGTTAACATATCATCTATCTGTTTCTTCAGCTCCACAAGCTCTGTTGCGTTCATGCTGTAGGCTCTCTGGGCTATGGGTCCAGTTCCGGGGATTAACTCGATGATGAACTCGATATCCCGATCCGGGGGCATACCAGGTAGATCATCCGGAAACACATCAGGGTAGCGACAAACGACCCTGATTTGATCCAGAGTTGGCTTGGATACACTTTGGTTGCAGGTAAATTTTCTGGATAGTCTTTCAGAGACATGCTCTACTATGATACCGGTGCTGCTAGTCATAGTGATTACTTTCTTGGCACAGTCTATCAATCCATTGTGTTTTGACATCCAGTCCATTCCTAGTACGACTTCCAAACCTTTGGTTCCCAGAATGATTAGATTGGCATAGAAATCTACATCATGGATTTTGATGGGTACATTTTTGCAAAATTTTCTGGCTTTGTTGGTTGATCCGGGGATTTGAACTATCATAACATGCTTCAAACTGATGGGTTGAATTTTACTTGTTGATGCAAAATCTTCAGTGACAAAAGAATGAGATGCTCCAGAATCAAACAACACTCTGGCAGGGATGTGGTTGATAGAAAACATACTGATAACCCACAAGTATAGGGGATCGCAATAGTCTTCGCGGGTAGTAAAACCCAATTTATTGATTCGACACAAGGGGAGACAAAGAATACTTGAAAGCCTTAACAGCGGAGTTGTCAATTCAGCTGCACCTGGAAACAGACTTGCTCGCAAGAGTTTATCAGTAGTAACAGTTTTATAGCAGTAGCAGTAGTGAAATAACAGCAGCAGAGTAAGACAGACAGCGGTAGTGATTATAGTAAACAGCAGGATTAAAAATACTATAGGCACAGGGACGGATAACGGGCGTTGCATGGATGAGAGAAACTCATGTAACAATCAAAGCAGGGCATTTGCAGATAATAATAAAACGGTGTCCAAGTACAAAGCAATCAATAGGCATGTGTTCCATATATAGTCGTACGTGCTCGCAATGAGAAACTTGCACAACATCTTGTCCTACCAGCCGGTGGCAGCCGGGCCTCAAGGGAATCTACTGGATACTAAGGTACTCCTTTTAATAGAGTACCAGAGCAAAGCATTAACACTCCGTCAACACATGTGATCCTCACATCACTACCATCCCCTCCGGTTGTCCCGATTTCTGTCACTTCGGGGCCTTTGGTTCCGGACAGCGACATGTGTATACAACTTGCAGGTAAGATCATAAAACAATGAATATCATGATGAAACAACAACATGTTCAGATCTGAGATCATGGCACTCGGGCCCTAGTGACAAGCATTAAGCATAACAAGTTGCAACAATATCATCAAAGTACCAATTACGGACACTAGGCACTATGCCCTAACAATCTTATACTATTACATGACCAATCTCATCCAATCCCTACCATCCCCTTCAGCCTACAGCGGGGGAATTACTCACACATGGATGGGGGAAACATTGCTGGTCGATGGAGAGGCGTCGGTGGTGATGATGGCGATGATCTCCTCCAATTCCCCGTCCCGGCGGAGTGCAAGAACAGAGACTTCTGGCCCCCGAGACGGAGTTTCGCGATGTGGCGGCGTTCTGGAGGGTTCCGGCGACTTCGACTTCGTGGTCGCGATTTTTAGATCGAACGCCTTAAGTAGTCCAGAGGAGGGCGTCGGAGGCCAGCCGAGGGGGCCACACGCTAGGGCGGCGCCCCCCCCTGGGCCGCTCCGGCCTGGTGTGTGGGGCCCTCGGACCTCCACCTGGCTTGCCCTTCTGGCTCCGTGAGTCTTCTGGTAAAATAGGCCCATTGATATAAATTCCGAGGATTTTCCCGAAAGTTGAATTTCTGCACAAAAACAAGACACCAGAGCAATTCTGCTGAAAACAGCGTTAGTCCGCGTTAGTTTTATCCAAAACACACAAATTAGAGGCAAAACAATAGCAAAAGTGTTCGGGAAAGTAGATACGTTTTGGACGTATCAACTCCCCCCAAGCTTAGCTTATTGCTTGTCCTCAAGCAATTCAGTTAACAACTTAGTGCGATAAAAGAACTTTCACGAACACATTTGCTCATATGATGTAAATATTCTCATGATATGGATAATACTTAGGCAATTCATAATAAGGTTCATGCAAATAAGATCATCTAGTAGCTATGTCAATCATGGAAAGGTACCAACAATTAATAATAAGCATCATGAATCATGTCTATAAGCAGGATTGCAATGTTCATAAAAGAGTATGATAAAGTGGTATCTCGCTTGCCCATATTTGATCAGCAAAACATAAATGCTCAGGCACCTCTGAAGTTCATAGAAAGACTAGAAATAGTGATTGTCAAAGATAAAAGCATCAAAGTTATACCACAATCAATCATATTTTGAGACAAGCATATTATACTAAGAATGACAGTTGTGCTCTCAAGAAAGTGCTCAAAGAAAGGATGGAGACACAACATAAAAGTAAAAGATTGACCCTTCGCAGAGGGAAGCAGGGATTAACATGCGCTAGAGCTTTTCATTTTTAAAACAGGAGTAAAATTATTTTGAGAGGTGTTTGTTGTTGTCAACGAATGGTAATGGGTACACCAACTACCTCGCCAACCAGACTTTCAAGAGCGGCTCCCATGAAGGACGCTATCTCTACCAGCAAGGTAGATCATCCCTCTTCTCTTTTGTTTACACACGTATTTTAGTTTTATTATGGGCGACACTCCCCCCCCAACCTTTGCTTACACAAGCCATGGCTAACCGAATCCTCGGGTGCCTCCCATCAATCACATACCATGGAGGAGTGTCTATTTGCAAAATTAAGTTACTTACTGATGAATCAGAGCAAAACATGTGAAGAGAATTATTAATGAAGTTTGATTAATTGGGGCTGGGAACCCCGTTGCCAGCTCTTTTTGCAAAATTATTGGATAAGCGGATGTGCCACTAGTCCATAATGAAAGTCCGTCAAGAGTAAATGACAAGGTTGAAAGTTAAACACCACATACTTCCTCATGAGCTATGAAACATTAACACAAATTGAGAAACATTTTGAAGGTTTAAAGGTAGCGCATGAGAATTTACTAGGAATGGTTTGATATGCCATGCATAGGTATTTATGGTGGACACTTTGGAAAAACTTGGTTTTCAGGGGTTTGGAAGCACGAGCAGCGTTCCCGCTCAGTACAAGTGAAGGCTAGCAATAGACTAGGGAGCGACAAATCAAGAGAGCAGTAACTGTCATAATCATGCTTGTGGCAAAATAAATTAACGGAGGCATAAAAGTGATACAAGAACTCTGAAACAATGTAAATCATAGAGGCTTAATTGACTTTTGTTCAGTCATATGCATGCGTGAGCATGTGCCAAGTTAATTCAAATGAATTATTCAGAGGAGGATACCACAATGTCATACCTACTTATGAATAAAACAATGCAAGCAAACATCCATGACATGCTACTCATATTAATAAATTGGAGCTAAACATGAGAGATCATGAACTACTAGACATTCTTAAATGACATATACCTCACATGAACCAACTAAGCATGCTCACATGGATGAGTATATGTACAAAAATGAAAACAAATAGAGTTCATACCAGCCTCTCACCACAATCCAATTGTCGTAGATCGTCATTATTGCCTTTCAGTTGTGTAGCTTGGATAATATGAAATGAAACCCACGCTCCAGCCACCGAAGACCATTGAACTCATGGTGAACTTTACAAACCAAATAAGAACAGCAAATATTTTTGGAGTTTTCGAATTGGAAACAAGAACAAAAGGAAACAAGCAAACAAAGCAAAATCTTTTTGGATTTTCTTATAGCAAACCAACGATAGCAAATAAAGCAAAATAAATGCAAGAAACCAAAACAAACAAATGGTGAAGAGAAATAACAGAAATATTTTTGGTCTTTTTGTGTTTTAGGAAAGAAACAAAGCAAAAACAAGAAATGGCAAACTAGAAAAGTCACATAAACACAAAGCAGCAGGAATTCGTCAAACTTGACAGCAGTGCAGTAATCGATTTTTAATAAATTCTTTCACTGCTCAAATCGAAAAGTGTTCAACTAATGAAAGTTAGATAACAACCTGGGGAACATGCACAAAAATTGGCTTCGCAAAATATCGTTCTGGCTATTTTTGAGAATTTTTTCGGTAACAGTCCAGAATCTGTTTTCAGGCAGCACTTCCCCAAATATCATCTCCCTCTCATTAGAAAACCACTCAAAGAAACTAAACAAGTATATACAAGTATCCAGCAACCATAATATGCAAAGAATGAGTGATGCCGGTATACCTCCCCCCAAGCTTAGGCTTTTGGCCCAAGTGGAGTTCAACCCCGGCGAGGGTCGCTGTTCCATGCCGGTGGATCATACATGGCGTAATCATAGTGCGGTCCCGATGCAGAAGAAAAGTGTGGAGGCTCCACATGCCCAAAATGTTGATGCGAAGAACTTGCTGCATCAGACGACGAGTCGAGGTGTTCCTCGGCCTCCTCCGTGTTGTCTCTTGCATGATGGCCTCCTCGCTCTATGTATGCATTCAGTGCACCTTCCGTGACTGACCAATCCTCCCTGGAATCAAGGTTAAATAGAACAGGTGCAGGCAATCGTACTAGTTTTTCAGTTTTCTTAGTTGTTCTCCAAGTCTTCTTGTAAAATGTTATCTTGTAAGACATGTTTCCCAAATTAGATGAATCAGAAATAAATTCATGTTTAATCATGGAGACTATGTCAAGTTTTTCTATGGGAAGTTGAATATCAAGATGGTAAGGTTCTACACCATGCATAGTTAATAAACGAGAGGCAATGAGACCTCCACAAATTCCGCCCTTCTCACGGTTAGTAGAAGTCTATAAGCTATCAATTCACCCAAATTATAAGCCTTATTACTTTGCAATGCAGCAGCTAGAAAAGCTAAATCCTGGATAGATAATTTACTTGCATACTTTCTAGCAAGAACGCACTTAGTAATGAAATAAGCAAAGTAGCGTATAGCAGGGAGTTGAATGCTACTGATTTTACCACCATCCTCCAAGAAGCTCCTCCCATGACAAATCATCTCGAAGAGGTTTAAGAGTTCTCGCGGAGATCCCCTTATCTTCTCGCACGATCCCCATTGCGGTACTCTAATTGCTATACAAAAATCATTGAATGGCAAGTTGACAGTTTTATTATAAATTTTGTACTGAACCATGGGGTTAGATTGTGACCAATTGAACTTAAAATCCTGCACAACAGACATAGTCAATTTTGCATATTGGCATGGTTCTCCGTCAACAAAATCATTCAACCCTGCACGAGAAATTAGATTCTGAACATCTCCCAAGATTCCTGCACTTCTCATGAAATCTGTGCACGGGTAGTAAGAGGGGTATACTCCCTCTTCGCGGTTCACTATCATGACTTGTTGCACCTCCAATTCTTGTTGGGTTAGTTGATGTCTATTCCACTCCATTTTCTGAAATTTTTCAACAAACAATATAAAATTTGATTTGGTGACATATAATTGAGGGGAACTACTATAGGAACTTGCTAGAGTACTAATCATGCATCAAAACTAGTTTCTACAACTTAGAACAAGCATGCAAGCTCACTAAACATGTTACCTACAGCAGCAAAATATTCAAGATATACTCAACCAAACAAAATTCTACTTGGATAATCGGAGGAGTCACATACCGGAGAGCAAATGTGCCAAATTTCAGACAGAAATCTGGGCTGAGCAAAGAGATCGAGAAATCTTGAGCTCTTGAGCAGAAACACGAGTGAGAGAAAGTTGGTGCTGGTTTTTTCGGGAGAGAGAAGAGTGTGGGAGGAAGAGATGAAGAAGTGGGGTAAGGGGGAGCCCACACACCAGGGTGGCGCGCCCCCCTTCCAGGCCGCGCTGGCCTGTGGGGTGCCACCCTGGGGTGCCCCACTGGTCATCCCCAGGTGCTCCCAGGTGCGTCTTCGAAAAATAGGACCAATAGTATAATTTTTGTGAATTTTTGAAAACTTTGAAAAATGCACATTTCTGGGTATTAAGTTTATTATTACTGGACAGGAAAAGATTTTGAAATTTCTATACAACTAAGGAACTTTGCAAATCAAAAGTGCTACAGCAAGTAAAACAAGTGGAGGAAGAAAGAGATGTTGTTTACCTCCTCTATGCATATAAAAGGTATTTGTTAACAAGGTTGATCAAGTCTTGCCACCAAATAAATTTTACATAGCATAAGGAGAAATAAACCTCAAATCAATCATGTTACCTTGAATTGTATTGATATGGATCCAATCATAAGATTTTGGTATCCTTCTTTAGGCTCATATATAGGACAATCGATAGTTCCAACTTTGATAGTTCTCACATTAGAAATAGTATTAACTCCACATACTTTATCAATCCTCTTGGGGAAATAGACGGTATGCTCCTTGTCATCAACATTGAAAGTAACCTTTCCTTTATTGCAATCAATAACAGCCCCTGCGGTGTTAAGAAAAGGTCTCCCAAGAATAATAGACATATTATCATCTTCAGGCATTTCCAACACAACAAAATCAGTTAATATCAAGCAGTTATTAGTAACTTGAACAGGAACATCCTCACATATACCAACAGGAATAGCAGTAGATTTATCAGCCATTTGCAAAGATATATCAGTAGGTATCAACTTATCTAAGTAAAGTCTCTTATAAAGAGAAAAATGCATAACACTAACACCGGCTCCCAAATCACATAGAGCAGTTTTAACATAATTATTCTTAATAGAACAAGGAATAGTAGGTATACCTGGGTCGCCCAACTTCTTTGGAACTTTTCCATTGAAAGAGTAATTAGCAAGCATGGTGGAAATTTCCTCATTTGGGATTTTCCTTTTGTTAGTGACAATATCTTTCATATACTTTGAATAAGGAGGCAATTTAATAGCATCAGTCAAAGGGATTTGCAAGAATAAAGGTTTCATCCAATCGCAAAATTTATTCTAGTGTTCTTCCTTTGATTTTAGTTTCTTAGCAGGAAAAGGCATTTGCTTTTGCACCCAAGGTTCTCTTTCATTACCATGTTTCTTAGCAATAAAATCTTCTTTAGTATACTTTTTATTTTTAGCATGCTTTTCAGGTTCATCTTCAACCTCTTCTTTGTCAGAAGCATCATTCTTATCATTATCATGTTCATTACCACTTTCAGTTTCAGCATCAGAAATAGAAATACTATTAGGATCATTAACAGGTTCAGAGGATTCTACAACATTTTTATGTTTCTTCTTCTTTTTCTTAGAAGGAGCACTAGGTTCAATGCGTTGAGAATCTTGTTCAATTCTTTTGGGATGCCCTTCAGGATATAGAGGATCCTGGGTAGAGACACCACCTCTAGTTGTTACTTCATAAGCATGTTTCTCTTTAGAATTATTTTTTAGCAAGTCATTTTGAACTTTAGTGAGTTGATCAATTTGAGTTTGAATCATTTGAAAATGTTTAACAAGCATCTTAACATCATTGGAGGTTCTCTCCACAATATCATGCAAATTGCTAATAGCTTGAGAATTTTCCATTAGATGATTCTCTACTCTCATATTAAAATTTTCTTGCTTAACAATATAATTATCAAACTCATCTAAGCATTGAGTAGGAGGTTTTGAATACGGAATATCTTCCCTAGTAAAGCGTTGAAGGGAGTTTACCTCAATCATGGATGAAGGGGGGATTATCTCACATATATCTTCTATGGGAGGTAGATTCTTCACATCTTCGGATTTAATACCTTTCTCCTTGAGAGACTTCTTGGCTTCCCTCATATCTTCATCATTCAATTTAATTAAACCCCTCTTCTTCAATATTGGCGTTGGAGTTGGTTCTGGTGTAGTCCAATCATCATGATTCCGGCCTATTTTAGCCAATAATTCTTCAGCTTCGTTGTCACAACCCACTTTTCATACCCTGCATATTTTCTAGTTTTAAAATTGTGGACCAACAAAAACTTTTCACACATTGCTACCTAGTGTTGCATAACATATAGTTTTGCTTAAAATTTGTTGGAACTATGTGTACTTGGGTCACTACTCACACTAAAACCCTTAGTATCAAGTTTTTGTACCAAGTTTAAAACAAAAAGGAAAGTTCTTTCTTGGCATCACTAGTGAAGCAACTCATAGGACTTTCCTTCATCACCTCATTTTTTTTGGAGCACAAAAATGCACATGCATGACCTTGCCACTCTTTCCTTTTCACTCACCATACCCCTCTCTTTTCTTTCTCACTTTTGTTTTCTCTCTTATGGACGTGGCCACATGACCCCTCTATTTTGCACCCCTCTCTTTCTCTCTCTTTTTGCAAACCCTAGAGGGACACTACCCCCTCTCATACCCCTCTCTCTTTTCTCTCTTGTGCATGGCCGGGGCTTGGTGCCCTTGCACCACCACTCAAGCCCACATCAACCTGGCCGCACCCCACCTCTCTTGGACTCCCTGGACCTCTCTCTTTCTCTCCATCCCTCTGGCCCATCGCCTAGCAGCCCAGCTAGCCCGCCCTAACCCTAGCCTGTGGAGGACGCGCGCCAGAGAGAAAATTCTCCCGCGCGGGGCGACGCACGCCCGCGCCTCGTCTGCCTCCCGACGCATCGATCGCCTCCCTCACCTCCTCGACTCCCTCGCTGCTGACGCCATCCCGCTCACGTCACCACGACCCCACCAGGGTGACGCCATCCCGCGCACGCTGGTTGGCCGTGGCCGCCGCCCGTCGCCCGCCCGTTGCCCTCCTCCGCCTATAAAAGGGGCATCCCACACCCCACCTCTCCCTCACACCCTCGCCACTCCTCTCCACCCCCCTCCAGACGCTCCCTGATAGTGCCCAAGGCACTGCTCAGGGCTGCAGCTCGGCAAAGCCATGCTCCCGTGGTCGCCGTCCGGAGAAGAAGGTCGCCGCGCCTTCCTCGTCGACGCCAACCCCTGCCCTTCCCCGTTTTCTTCTCCAACTGGCCGTCCTAGAGCTGACGCGCGCCCTCTTCCCCTTGTCAGGCCTGCCGGAGAACGCCGGCGCGATGCCCTGCCCGTGAAGCTCCGCGGGAGCGCCGTCGGAAGGAGGCAAGGAGGAGGAGCAGGACACCACCAGGCTTGACCCCGCCCGTTCTGCAACGCCCACGACCGCCCAGGACCTCGCCGACGTGAACCGCCCCTCGCCGGTGAGTCCCCGGCCGCCCCTGCCCTTTTTCTTCACGATCCGCCGCCCTCCCATGCCCCTGCGTGGCGAGACAGAAACGATGGCCCTGGGCCATCGGATCTTGATCGCCCGGCTGCATGGGCCATGCACTCAGCGTGGCCATGCATGGCCTTGGCCCACCCCGGGCCCTCCCCTTTTTCTTTTATTTTCTCCCTTTTTCTTTCCCCTGCCCGCGTGGCAATTCTTCTGGGCCGGCCCATCTCTCTCCGAAATCGGCCCAGCAGATTCCCGCCCAAACTCCCCTTCGAATTTCGTTTTAAACAATTTCTGTTTTTAATAACACCTGTGCACCAAATTGCTTATATCTCGAGTTTTATAAATCCAAATGGAATGAAACCAGTGACGTTAGAAAGATAAGTTTGATACCTTTCACATGCCACCGGTCCCATATTTTTAGGATTTTTCTGCAATTTATGGTAGATTAAACTAGTTGCTGGTATTCTGTACACTTTATTGTAGATATAAAATCATAGATTTAATATTTTCTTCCAATTGTGTTAATCTTGTTTTAACATTGTCCATCTAAGAAAAATAATATTGGTCCCTGTTAGTACAGATTCTGGTTCGTTTATGAAAATGGTATTGTCACATGAAATGTTGCCCATTAAACACTTGTGTCTATTTAATTTCCACCCAACCCCTTTTCTTAAACATTTGGCCAATTCATGTTTTCACTTTAATACAACATGTGCCCCTGCATACCACATTCTTTTAAAAACTTGACTCTTGAGATATGTGATTGATTGTATGTTGCTCTTTTATTTTTGCGAACGTTAGATACGAACGTGGGAGAAGCCGAAGGGGAAGATTTTGGAGAAGGTGTTGAAGAAGACCAGGGACTAGCCAGCCAAGGCAAGCCATTTATTTTGACTCCTTGTTATCTATGTTCTTGATTGAGATCTTTTTATCCTTGGCCTCTTGATTCTTTGTGTTCCTTGGGTTTGGATAATTTGTTCTTTTTTACATACTTGCCACCAAGTGTGTAATGTCCCCTCTTGGTATTTTGCGTACTTACTCTAAGTATGTGAATCACATTCACCGCCATTTGACACCCCTAACTCTAGTAAAAACATGGGTTAACATCGTTAAAATTGCTCCACCCTTTGATTATCTCCATTCATGCTCAATGAGAGTATAAATGTCTTTGACACCCTTCTTGATATAATGGCAACCATTGTGCTATTATACATATTAGTTCACACATAAATTTTAGGTTGGGAAAACCCTCAAGGCTTTACCTTGTTGTAAAAGTTTTTGTTAAAACCTTGGGTATAATGTTATGCCCAAGTGAGAATTTATGAAAGGAAAGGATTTGGTTAGAATGATGGGGATGAGAAAGTGGTTGGGGTTTATGAAAACTTTGGCGCCTAAGTACTCACCCATGACAATTAACTAGCACAACCACATTACTCCAACATGGGCACGGGGCTTAGCTCGACGTTTGTTCTCTTTAGCATGAGGCACCGCATAACTATACAAGGGTACGATTACCCCCAAGTCCGGATTGTCGAGTTTGGGGACAATAGTATAACGGGAGGCCTTCGGGGCTGACCCGTCCGGAAGACACTATGGGTCTCCTGGCTTGGCGGTGGAGCCACGCTCAAAAGGAGGTGAGCTGCCACGGTGCCGGGGAGGTACATACTCCATAGGGTAGGACCTCTTGCTAATTAGAATGGGCGAAAGGCTTCGACTGGTTATCCGATACCCACATACTTTCGTATGATGGCCCGGGGATGATCCCGGCGGATTTATCAGATCTTGTGGGGAAAGTGCGCAAACTCTGCAGAGTCAAATCTATTCGAATAGCCGTGTCCGCGGTCATGGACGGTTGGAATGGCTGTTGCTTAGCCTGATGTGTTTTGTTTATAAAAGTGTTTGACAAAAGAGAGAAACGGAATTTGTGTTGGAGTACTTAGAGTACTGGAAAAATGGTTGGTGACCACGATGAGGTGGTCGGAAAGGAAATGAAAATTGGGTCTACCCTTCCTAAGTGTTTATGTTGTGAAGGATCTTCCGAAATTAAATCATGTAGAAATGTCTTAGATAAATTCTCTTATCTCCTTCGCCCATGAAGTTGAGATGCTAACTCCACCAAGAACACTTCTTCTCTTCTACATGTCATATTCTTAAATAAAATTGGGCATTCCCTCTTGATCTCCTAGTTAGTCCTCGGTACTTTGTTTCCTTGATTTATATTATCTTCTAAATGGTTTGCGAGTACAATTCAAAATGTACTCACGGCTTTGTCCCTGGCTATTTACTTGGCCAGACTATGAGGAGGATTTTGAAGATGATGGAGGTTATCAGGACGACTATGCGACTTAGGACGTTTCCCGGTCAGCTGCCTGTAGGGTTTAAGGCATGACTTGGGCCCAACGAAGTTGTTTGTATCCGCTGCTTTTGGATGTTTGAAATTCAGCCCGATGTGGCAATCTGTGTAAGACTTGGTCATGAGACCGTTTCTAAGACTATTTATTATTTCGGTACTATGTAATGGATGTTGTAACTCTGTTTATCAGTTCGGTTATGTGCTCATGTTACACTGATCATGGGATCATGAGTGAATGCATAACGGGTATTTTGGACAGTTGGTCCGGGGTGCCACAGAGCTGGTATCAGAGCCATCCTGACTCTAGGGAAAACCTTAGTTAGCATGGACGTTAATATTAGGGCAAAACTATTTTCAATATCAAAAACGAGATGACTCTAAGCTGAAAGAATGCCTTGTCTCTCCCCTAAATTTTTCTCCTTAGAGATAAACTACTTGCATTAATCTTAAACTGTTTTATCTTATGTACCTTAAAATTTTGCACACTTGTCATATTACTACTTGTATTAACCCTAAAATTTTGTGTAGATGGAGGAAGTTATGTACACCCGGAGCCGTCAGGTGGGAGAGTCGCAGCCTTTGTTCCTCTTTGAGACTGCCCTGATCGACGTTTGTCACGCCGTCGGTCGCCTCCGCCCCGAGGTGAAGGGCGGACAGATGGAGCCCCATGACGGGGACTTGTCCTGGATGATAGTCTGCACCATCCGGGGCTCCCACGTCAAGCAGCTCCCAGAGTTTGAGATCCAGCTGTTCGAGCGCACTTGGGAGGACGGTTTGGTCCGTGCGCTCCAGGCAGCCCTTGCCCGCCTCACATACCACCACCGTGCGGAGCTCGAGGCGAAGAACCTCCCTTACGCTCACTTTGGGCGGCGTGACGAGGAGGGCCTTCCCACCATCGTACCATATGTTTGCCCCCTCGGTCGCCACGCTGCCCAGATGGAGTTCATCCTCGGCAAGACTTAGAACAGCCTCGATATCAGCAGGATGGAACAAGAAATGCTGAAGAATGAGCTGGACGAGACCAAGAAATACCTTGAGGAGATGAGGCGGAGGGCTCGCCGCCAGCGGAAGCTCAAGCTCCGGGCAAGAGAGGCCAAGTACATGCTTAAGGTGAAGGTGGCGCACCTTAAGATGGCACTCCGCGAGGCTGAGACTAAGATAGAGGAGCTGGAGGATGATGGCGAGGATCTCCGTAAGGAGAATGCTGCCCTCCTTAGTGACGATGATGACTACATGGACGAGGAAGGGTATGATTGGAACAACCCGAGCGAGGAAGATGAGGATGATCTGGACTTCATCAATGATGAGCCGGAAGAGCCAGCACCCCCTACCCCTCGCGAGTCGTCCGAGGAGGAGGAGAACCCTGAGGAGCGACCGTTCGAGGAGCCGCCAACCAAGGATGACACCATCATCCTTGACGACGACTAGTTTGAGCACCCACACCATCGCTAGTTATGTTATGATGTCCCTTATGTAATCGCTTAGAACGATGTTGGTCCTATGGAGACCTTGATGTGGTGAACTATGATCTTTTGGTGATATCTATGTTATGATGATGGTTGCTTTTGCCTTTATGTTTTCTTTATCTTTCGAGTTTTTCAACAAGTTTCTTTTTATGAATCATGTCACCCCTCCCCCTTAGAAAGAAACTCGCCTATCAAAGTTGTTCCCTTTTGTCTCATGTCTTCATCTCATCAGATGGTTGACACTCGCCACGGAGCGCACCAGAACGACCCTCCACCCCCACCTGAACCCAATATGGCTCAAATCCTTCGCATCCTTATGGAAGACCGTCAGGCCGCTCGTGCTGAAAGCCAAGCAAACATCGCGGCTCTGCAGAATATTGCGCAGCTTGCCGCAGGAAACAACAACAACGGAGGTGATGGTGAAGAAGGCCCAAGATCCAAACTAAGGGACTTCCAGAACACTAACCCGCCAGTGTTCACCAAGTGCACCGCCCCTCTTGATGCGGACGATTGGCTCCGTACTATCGAGAACAATTTGGAAGTCGCGGCTGTGGGTGAGAATGAGAAGGTGGTTCTTGCAACTCACTTTCTCGCCGGACCCGCAAGAGCTTGGTGGGAGAATATTAAGGCAATGCAAGCTGCAGACCATGTGATCACTTGGGAGGAGTTTACTGCAAAGTTCCGCAAAGCCCACATCCCTTCAGGTTTAATCAAGATCAAGAGAGATGATTTCTTCAACCTTAAGCAGAACAATGGTAGTGTGATCGATTACCTGGACAAGTTCAACACCTTGGCTAGATATGCACCTCAGGACACTGATACTGATGAGAAGAAGAGGGACCGTTTCCTTAATGGTCTTCATGAAGAGATTCAGAGTATTCTCGTGGCCGTTCCTTACCCTGATCTGGAATCTCTGGTGGATGCCGCCATTATGGTGGAATCAAAGCGCAAGGCAGCCTATGAGACTCGCAAGCGCAAGATGCAGTAGCAGCAGAGTGGACCCAGCAATGCTAGGTTCCGCGGCCAGCCTCCACCAAGGACGGCGCCTCAACCTCAGCGAGCACCAGCCCCCGCTTATCGCCCCTCCAACAACAACACCAACCGCCAGACTATGCAGCCTCGTGCCGGAGGAGGAAACTTCAACAACAACCCCCGCAACAACCCAAACACTCGCACTCAAGGAGAAGGATGTTTCGCTTGTGGACAGCCTGGACACTTCTCTCGTGAATGCCCCACCAAGATGAACTCTGCTCAACGCCCCAATGCACCAAGACCGAATCAAGGCCAAGCTCGTGCTGCAACCGGGAGGAAGCCCCCACCAAAGAAGCAGGCTAATACTGCTAGAGGACACCTGAACCATGTCAATGCAGAAGAAGCTGAAGAATCTCCTGATATTGTGCTGGGTACGTTCCTAGTCCACTCCACCCCCGCAAGAGTTCTTTTTGATTCTGGTGCATCACATTCCTTTGTTACCGAACACTTTGTCACGAAAAGTAAAATGACACCCACCCTTATGGATAGACTCATACTAGTTCAAATACCGGGATCCACCGCTAAAACTCGCTTATCTTCTAAACAAGTTCCGGTAGAGATCTTAGGTGTCCCCTTCCAAGCTGACCTCATTGTCCTAGGAGCCCAAGGGTTGGAGGTAATTCTGGGGATGGATTGGATGACTAAATACCAAGGCCACATTGACTGTGCCCATAACTCTATCACCTTAACCAATAGTGAAGGGATCCAAATAAAGTACACCGCCACTATACCTTCATCTAAAGCCTTTTCCAAACAGAGTGTCTCTGGAAGCCCCATCGACCTTGTCCCAATCGTTTTTGAATATCCGGGTGTTTTCCCAGAAGAGTTGCCCGGTATGCCCCCGGATAGGGATATCAAGTTCATCATCGAACTTATCCCTGGAACAGCACCCATAGCACAGAGGCCCTATCGCATGAACCCCCTAGAGCTGATTGAACTAAAGAAACAACTGGACGATATGTTGAGTAAAGGTCTAATCCGACCTAGTGCCTCGCCATGGGGATCTCCCGTGATTTTTGTGGACAAGCGAGACGGTACCATTCGCCTGTGCGTGGATTACCGAAAACTCAATGAGGTGACCATCAAAAATAAATATCCCCTTCCCAAGATCGAAGATTTGTTTGATCAAATGAACGGAGCCCGAGTTTTCTCCAAGATTGACCTCCGCACGGGTTACCATCAGCTCAAAGTACGAGAGTCGGATATTCCCAAAACAGCCTTCACCACCCGTTACGGATTGTTTGAGTACACTGTGATGTCCTTTGGCTTAACCAATGCTCCAGCCTACTTCATGAACCTCATGAACAAAGTCTTCATGGATTACCTCGACAAGTTTGTCGTAGTGTTTATCGATGACATCCTAGTCTACTCCAAGAGTGAAGAAGAACATGAAGAGCATCTACGACTCGTTTTGGGAACCTTGAGAAAACATCAACTCTATGCTAAATTTAGCAAATGTCAGTTTTGGCTCAAGGAAGTTGGATTTCTTGGCCATGTTACGTCATTGGAGGAGTCTCCGTCGACCCCTCTCTCATCAAGTCTATCATGGATCGGAAGCCGCCAACTAACCCAACCGAGGTGAGATCCTTCCTCGGATTGGCAGGCTACTACCGTAAGTTTGTCGAAGGGTTCTCAAGTATCGCCAAGCCCATGACCATGTTGCTCAAGAAAGGCAACAAATTTGAGTGGACAGAACAATGTGAAGCCAGTTTTCAAGAGCTCAAGAAGCGTCTTGTGTCTGCCCCTATCCTCACCATGCCTGATGTCACCAAGGACTTTGTAATTTACTACGACGCTTCCAAGCTTGGACTTGGTAGTGTTCTGATGCAAGAAGGGAAGGTTATTGCCTACCTCTCCCGACAGCTGCGGCCACATGAAATGAACTACCCAACCCATGATCTGGAGTTAGCTGCCGTAGTTCATGCACTCAAGACTTGGCGTCATTATCTCATAGGAAATTGGTGTGACATTTACACCGATCACAAGAGTCTCAAGTATATATTCACCCAGAGAGAACTAAACATGCGACAGAGGAGATGGATAGAGCTGATAAAGGACTATGATCTTAGTATTCACTATCACCCCGGGAAGGCGAATGTAGTCGCCGACGCCCTTAGTCGCAAACCATGTTCGCTGAATGCCCGTCTCAAAGTCGAACAACCCATGCTATACCAAGAATTTGAAGAGTTCGGCCTGGAACTCGTTAGCCATGGTTTTCTAGCCGCAATGGAAGTTAAGCCGACCCTCCGGGATCAAATCAAGGAAGCTCAGAAAGGTCATGAGAGTATTGAAGGTATCAAACGCCGTATGGACAAAGAGGAAGTGGCTGGATTTTCCGTGGATGGAGAAGGAATCTTGTGGTACAATGGACGTCTTTGTGTACCAACTATCCCTGAATTGAAGCACCTGATTATGGAGGAAGCTCATAACACTCCTTACTCCATTCACCCTGGTGGATCAAAGATGTACCAGGACCTCAAGGAGATTTTCTGGTGGCATGGGATGAAGCGTGACATTGCCTTCTTCATCGCTAGGTGTGATGTATGTCAGCGAGTCAAGGCAGAACACCAACGCCCGGCAGGTTTGCTTCAGCCACTAAAGGTCCCTGTATGGAAGTGGGAAGAAGTAGGTATGGACTTCATCACTGGGCTCCCACGATCCAGCCGTGGGCATGATTCCATTTTTGTCATAGTGGATCGACTGACCAAAGTCGCTCATTTCCTTCCCGTAAAGACTACATTCAATGGACATCGCTTGGCAGATCTTTATATCTCACGGATCGTCAGTCTCCATGGAGTTCCCAAGAGAATTGTATCTGATCGCGGCACACAATTCACCTCTAGGTTTTGGAACAAATTACATGAAGCCTTGGGGAACAAACTCTCTTTCAGCACCGCTTACCACCCACAAACCGGAGGACAAACTGAGCGAGTGAACCAGATTTTGGAAGACATGCTCCGCGCATGTGCTCTAGCCTATGGGGCAAAATGGGAAGACTGTCTCCCCTTTGCGGAGTTCTCTTACAATAACAGCTACCAGGCCAGCCTCCAGATGGCGCCGTTTGAAGCACTCTATGGGCGCAAATGTCGCACCCCTCTCAATTGGTCCGAGACTGGGGAAAGTCAAGTGTTCGGACCTGATATACTTCGAGAAGCTGAAGAACAAGTTCAACTTATCCGAGATCGCTTGAAGGCTGCCCAATCTCGCCAGAAGAGCTACACTGACCCCAAGCGCCGAGGAGTAACTTTCAGCAGCGGAGACTTTGCGTACCTTCGCGTCACCCCTCTCAAAGGAATGCAACGTTTCCATGTCAAGGGCAAGTTAGCACCAAGGTACATTGGTCCCTTCAAGGTCCTTGGTCGCCGCGGAGAAGTCTCATATCAACTGGAGCTACCTGCAGAACTATCAGAGTTTCATGATGTCTTCCATGTCTCCCAACTCCGGAAATGCCTTCAAGTACCTGACAAGCTCGAAGTATTCAAGAACATCGACCACCGCTCTATCAACCTAAACCAGGATTTAACCTACCGCGAGAAACCACTTCGAATCCTGGAAGAGGCCGTGAGGGTCACTCGCAGGAGAAAGATCAAGTTTTTCAAGGTCCAATGGAGTAACCATTCTGAGGAGGAAGCCACCTGGGAACGGGAGGATTATCTTAGGAGCGAGTTCCCATATCTCTTCAGCTCTTAAATCCGGAATCTCGGGACGAGATTCTTTTAAGGGGGAAGGTCTGTCACAACCCACTTTTCATACCCTGCATATTTTCTAGTTTTAAAATTGTGGACCAACAAAAACTTTTCACACATTGCTACCTAGTGTTGCATAACATATAGTTTTGCTTCAAATTTGTTGGAACTATGTGTACTTGGGTCACTACTCACACTAAAACCCTTAGTATCAAGTTTTTGTACCAAGTTTAAAACAAAAAGGAAAGTTCTTTCTTGGCATCACTAGTGAAGCAACTCATAGGACTTTCCTTCCTCACCTCAATTTTTTTGGAGCACAAAAATGCACATGAATGACCTTGCCACTCTTTCCTTTTCACTCACCATACCCCTCTCTTTTCTTTCTCACTTTTGTTTTCTCTCTTATGGCCGTGGCCACATGACCCCTCTATTTTGCACCCCTCTCTTTCTCTCTCTTTTTGCAAACCCTAGAGGGACACTACCCCCTCTCATACCCCTCTCTCTTTTCTCTCTTGTGCATGGCCGGGGCTTGGTGCCCTTGCACCACCACTCAAGCCCACATCAACCTGGCCGCACCCCACCTCTCTTGGACTCCCTGGACCTCTCTCTTTCTCTCCATCCCTCTGGCCCATCGCCTAGCAGCCCAGCTAGCCCGCCCTAACCCTACCCTGTGGAGGAAGCGCGCCAGAGAGAAAATTCTCCCGCGCGGGGTGACGCACGCGCGCGCCTCGTCTGCCTCCCGACGCATCGATCGCCTCCCTCACCTCCTCGACTCCCTCGCTGCTGACGCCATCCCGCTCACGTCACCATGACCCCACCAGGGTGACGCCATCCCGCGCGCGCTGGTTGGCCGTGGCCGCCGCCCGTCGCCCGATCGTTGCCCTCCTCCGCCTATAAAAGGGGCCTCCCACACCCCACCTCTCCCTCACACCCTCGCCACTCCTCTCCACCCCCCCTCCAGACGCTCCCTGAGAGTGCCCAAGGCACTGCTCAGGGCTGCAGCTTGGCGAAGCCCTGCTCCCGTGGTCGCCGTCCGGAGAAGAAGGTCGTCGCGCCTTCCTCGTCGACGCCAACCCCTGCCCTTCCACGTTTTCTTCTCCAACTGGCCGTCCTAGAGCTGACGCGCGCCCTCTTCCCCTTGTCAGGCCTGCCGGAGAACGCCGGCGCGACGCCCTGCCCGTGAAGCTCCGCGGGAGCGCCGTCGGAAGGAGCCAAGGAGGAGGAGCAGGACACCACCAGGCTTGACCCCGCCCGTTCTGCAACGCCCACGACCGCCCAGGACCTCGCCTACGTGAACCACCCCTCGCCGGTGAGTCCCCGGCCGCCCCTGCCCTTTTTCTTCACGATCCGCCGCCCTCCCATGCCCCTGCGTGGCGAGACAGAAACGATGGCCCTGGGCCATCGGATCTTGATCGCCCGGCTGCATGGGCCATGCACTCAGCGTGGCCATGCATGGCCTTGGCCCACCCCGGGCCCTCCCCTTTTTCTTTTATTTTCTCCCTTTTTCTTTCCCCTGCCTGCGTGGCAATTCTTCTGGGCCGGCCCATCTCTCTCCGAAATCGGCCCAGCAGATTCCCGCCCAAACTCCCCTTCGAATTTCGTTTTAAACAATTTCTGTTTTTAATAACACCTGTGCACCAAATTGCTTATATCTCGAGTTTTATAAATCCAAATGGAATGAAACCAGTGACGTTAGAAAGATAAGTTTGATACCTTTCACATGCCACCGGTCCCATATTTTTAGGATTTTTCTGCAATTTATGGTAGATTAAACTATTTGCTGGTATTCTGCACACTTTATTGTAGATATAAAATCATAGATTTAATATTTTCGACTAATTCCAATTGTGTTAATCTTGTTTTAACATTGTCCATCTAAGAAAAATAATATTGGTCCCTGTTAGTACAGATTCTGGTTCGTTTATGAAAATGGTATTGTCACATGAAATGTTGCCCATTAAACACTTGTGTCTATTTAATTTCCACCCAACCCCTTTTCTTAAACATTTGGCCAATTCATGTTTTCACTTTAATACAACATGTGCCCCTGCATACCACATTCTTTTAAAAACTTGACTCTTGAGATATGTGATTGATTGTATGTTGCTCTTTTATTTTTGCGAACGTTAGATACGAACGTGGGAGAAGCCGAAGGGGAAGATTTTGGAGAAGGTGTTGAAGAAGACCAGGGACTAGCCAGCCAAGACAAGCCATTTATTTTGACTCCTTGTTATCTATGTTCTTGATTGAGATCTTTTTATCCTTGGCCTCATGATTCTTTGTGTTCCTTGGGTTTGGATAATTTGTTCTTTTTTACATACTTGCCACCAAGTGTGTAATGTCCCCTCTTGGTATTTTGCGTACTTACTCTAAGTATGTGAATCACATTCACCGCCATTTGACACCCCTAACTCTAGTAAAAACATGGGTTAACATCGTTAAAATTGCTCCACCCTTTGATTATCTCCATTCATGCTCAATGAGAGTATAAATGTCTTTGACACCCTTCTTGATATAATGGCAACCATTGTGCTATTATACATATTAGTTCACACATAAATTTTAGGTTGGGAAAACCCTCAAGGTTTTACCTTGTTGTAAAAGTTTTTGTTAAAACCTTGGGTATAATGTTATGCCCAAGTGAGAATTTATGAAAGGAAAGGATTTGGTTAGAATGATGGGGATGAGAAAGTGGTTGGGGTTTATGAAAACTTTGGCGCCTAAGTACTCACCCATGACAATTAACTAGCGCAACCACATTACTCCAAAATGGGCACAGGGCTTAGCTCGACGTTTGTTCTCTTTAGCATGAGGCACCGCATAACTATACAAGGGTACGATTACCCCCGAGTCCGGATTGTCGAGTTTGGGGACAATAGTATAACGGGAGGCCTTCGGGGCTGACCCGTCCGGAAGACACTATGGGTCTCCTGGCTTGGCGGTGGAGCCACGCTCAAAAGGAGGTGAGCTGCCACGGTGCCGGGGAGGTACATACTCCATAGGGTAGGACCTCTTGCTAATTAGAATGGGCGAAAGGCTTCGACTGGTTATCCGATACCCACATACTTTCGTATGATGGCCCGGGGATGATCCCGGCGGATTTATCAGATCTTGTGGGGAAAGTGCGCAAACTCTGCAGAGTCAAATCTATTCGAATAGCCGTGTCCGCGGTCATGGACGGTTGGAATGGCTGTTGCTTAGCCTGATGTGTTTTGTTTATAAAAGTGTTTGACAAAAGAGAGAAATTGAATTTTTGTTGGAGTACTTAGAGTACTGGAAAAATGGTTGGTGACCACGATGAGGTGGTCGGAAAGGAAATGAAAATTGGGTCTACCCTTCCTAAGTGTTTATGTTGTGAAGGATCTTCCTAAATTAAATCATGTAGAAATGTCTTAGATAAATTCTCTTATCTCCTTCGCCCATGAAGTTGAGATGCTAACTCCACCAAGAACACTTCTTCTCTTCTACATGTCATATTCTTAAATAAAATTGGGCATTCCCTCTTGATCTCCTAGTTAGTCCTCGGTACTTTGTTTCCTTGATTTATATTATCTTCTAAATGGTTTGCGAGTACAATTCAAAATGTACTCACGGCTTTGTCCCTGGCTATTTACTTGGCCAGACTATGAGGAGGATTTTGAAGATGATGGAGGTTATCAGGACGACTATGCGACTTAGGACGTTTCCCGGTCAGCTGCCTGTAGGGTTTAAGGCATGACTTGGGCCCGATGAAGTTGTTTGTATCCGCTGCTTTTGGATGTTTGAAATTCAGCCCGATGTGGCAATTTGTGTAAGACTTGGTCATGAGACCGTTTGTAAGAATATTTATTATTTCGGTACTATGTAATGGATGTTGTAACTCTGTTTATCAGTTCGGTTATGTGCTCATGTTACACTGATCATGGGATCATGAGTGAATGCATAACGGGTATTTCGGACAGTTGGTCCGGGGTGCCACATTCGTCTGGAGTTCTTTTCCTGAAAACACAACCAGCACAACTATAAAAATATGCCCTAGACTCAATGGTTAGTCCACTATAAAATATATCAAGTAAATCATGCTTTTCCAATTCATGTCTAGGTCGAGCCCTGATAAGAGAGCAAAATCTTGCCCATGCTTCAGGCAATTTCTCTCCATCTTCCTGGTCAAAGCTATAAATTTTCTGTAAAGCAGCATGTTGAGCACTAGCAGGAAAGTATTTCCGAAAGAAAACATCAAGTAAATCACCTGGACTTTTAATAGAACCAGGAGGCAAATTATTATACCAAGTTTTAGCATCATCCTTTAATGAGAAAGGAAAAAATTTAGCAACAAAATAAGTACGCATCTTAACATCATCAGAAAACAAGCTACTCATAGAAGAGAGTTCATTCATGTGTTCTACAACACTTTCTTTTTTCAGTACCACAAAAGGGTGTTTTTTTCAACAATTGTTATATGAGATAGATCAAGAGAAAAATCATAATCTTTATCCTTAATGCATATAGGAGATGTGGCAAATTTAGGATCAGGAGATAGCTTATGTCTAACAGTATATTGTGCGAGAAACTTTTTAATTTTTCTTGCATCAGCAGTAGCATTGCATCTATTAATAAAATCATTATTAAGCTCCACATAATCCTCATCAGGATCATCGCTAGAATAATCAAGTTCAGGTGAATTAACAGGTGTAGCAGCATTAGGAGTTTCAGTGTTTTCAATTTGTCTAGACCTAGCAATTGTAGCATCTAGAAAAGATCCCAATGAACCACTATCATCAAGCACAGCAGAAACATTATCAATATTATGAGAATTTTCAGATTCAGCAGAAGTACCAGCAAGTGAAGCTTGCGGCGGTGAAACAAGTTGACTTATCACAGATGGTGAATCAAGAGTACCAGAGGTACTCAGAGTTGTACCTTTTCTTGTAGTGGATGGTAATATGGCGACTTTAGGATCGCGAGGTTTACCCATGATGGAGAATTTGCAGCGAACAATATAAATCCAAGTGAACTTCCAAATAAAGCTATGCTCCCCGGCAACGGCGCCAGAAAACAGTCTTGATAACCCACAAGTATAGGGGATCGCAATAGTCTTCGCGGGTAGTAAAACCCAATTTATTGATTCGACACAAGGGGAGACAAAGAATACTTGAAAGCCTTAACAGCGGAGTTGTCAATTCAGCTGCACCTGGAAACAGACTTGCTCGCAAGAGTTTATCAGTAGTAACAGTTTTATAGCAGTAGCATTAGTGAAATAACAACAGCAGAGTAACACAGACAGCGGTAGTGATTATAGTAAACAGCAGGATTAAAATACTGTAGGCACAGGGACGGATAACGGGCGTTGCATGGATGAGAGAAACTCATGTAACAATCAAAGCAGGGTATTTGCAGATAATAATAAAATGGTGTCCAAGTACAAAGCAATCAATAGGCATGTGTTCCATATATAGTCGTACGTGCTCGCAATGAGAAACTTGCACAACATCTTTTGTCCTACCAGCCGGTGGCAGCCGGGCCTCAAGGGAATCTACTGGATATTAAGGTACTCCTTTTAATAGAGTACCGGAGCAAAGCATTAACACTCCGTCAACACATGTGATCCTCACATCACTACCATCCCCTCCGGTTGTCCCGATTTCTGTCACTTCGGGGCCTTTGGTTCCGGACAGCGACATGTGTATACAACTTGCAGGTAAGATCATAAAACGATGAATATCATGATGAAACAATAACATGTTCAGATCTGAGATCATGGCACTCGGGCCCTAGTGACAAGCATTAAGCATAACAAGTTGCAACAATATCATCAAAGTACCAATTACGGACACTAGGCACTATGCCCTAACAATCTTATACTATTACATGACCAATCTCATCCAATCCCTACCATCCCCTTCAACCTACAGCGGGGGAATTACTCACACATGGATGGGGGAAACATTGCTAGTCGATGGAGAGGCGTCGGTGGTGATGATGGCGATGATCTCCTCCAATTCCCCGTCCCGGCGGAGTGCCAGAACAGAGACTTCTAGCCTCCGAGACGGAGTTTCACGATGTGGCGGCGTTCTGGAGGGTTTCCGGCGACTTCGACTTCGTGGTCGCGATTTTTAGATCGAACCCCTTAAATAGTCCATAGGAGGGCGTCGGAGGCCAGCCGAGGGGGCCACACGCTAGGGCGGCGCCCCCCCTGGGCCGCGCCGGCCTGGTGTGTGGGGCCCTCGGGCCTCCACCTGGCTTGCTGATACGTCTCCGACGTATCGATAATTTCTTATGTTCCATGCCACATTATTGATGATATCTACATGTTTTATGCACACTTTATGTCATATTCGTGCATTTTCTGGAACTAACCTATTAACAAGATGCCGAAGTGCCAGTTCCTGTTTTCTGCTATTTTTGGTTTCAGAAATCCTAGTAACGAAATATTCTCGGAATCAGACGAAATCAACGCCCAGGTTCCTATTTTGCCCGGAAGCATCCAGAACACCCGAGAACCTCCAGAGAGGGGGCACAGGCCCACCAAACCCTAGGCCGGCGCGGCCTAGGGGGGGCCCGCGCCCCCCTATAGTGTCGCCACCCCTTCGACCTCCTGACGCCGCCTCTTCGCCTATATAAAGCCCCTGGACCTAAAACCTCGATACGGAAAAGCCACAGTACGAGAAACCTTCCAGAGCCGCCGCCATCGCGAAGCCAAGATCTGGGGGACAGGAGTCTCTGTTCCGGCACGCCGCCGGGACGGGGAAGTGCCCCCGGAAGGCTCCTCCATCGACACCACCGCCATCTTCATCAACGCTGCTATCTCCCATGAGGAGGGAGTAGTTTTCCATCGAGGCTCGGGGCTGTACCGGTAGCTATGTGGTTCATCTCTCTCCTATGTACTTCAATACAATAATCTCATGAGCTGCCTTACATGATTGAGATTCATATGATGATGCTTGTAATCTAGATGTCGTTATGCTAGTCAAGTGAATTTTACTTATGTGATCTCCGGAGACTCCTTGTCCCACGTGTGTAAAGGTGACAGTGTGTGCACCGTGTGAGTCTCTTAGGCTATATTTCACAGAATACTTATTCACTGTTATGAATGGCATAGTGAAGTGCTTATTTATATCTCTTTATGATTGCAATGTGTTTTGTATCACAATTTATCTATGTGCTACTCTAGTGATGTTATTAAAGTAGTTTTATTCCTCCTGCACGGTGTAATGGTGACAGTGTGTGCATCCGTGTTAGTACTTGGCGTAAGCTATGATTATGATCTCTTGCAGATTATGAAGTTAACTATTGTTATGATGGTATTGATGTGATCTATTCCTCCTACATAGTGTGAAGGTGACAGTGTGCATGCTATGTTAGTACTTGGTTTAGTCGTGTTGATTTTTCATGCACTCTAAGGTTATTTAAATATGAACATTGAATTGTGGAGCTTGTTAACTCCGGCATTGAGGGTTCGTGTAATCCTACGCAATGGTGTTCATCATCCAACAAAAGAGTGTAGAGTATGCATTTATCTATTCTGTTATGTGATCAATGTTGAGAGTGTCCACTAGTGAAAGTATGATCCCTAGGCCTTGTTCCTAAATACTGCTATCGCTGCTTGTTTACTGTTTTACTGCGTTACTACTGCTTGTTTACTGTCCTGGGCAAAGCACTTTTCTGGTGCCGTTGCTACTACTTATTCATACCACCTGTATTTCACTATCTCTTCGCCGAACTAGTGCACCTATTAGGTGTGTTGGGGACACAAGAGACTTCTTGCTTTGTGGTTGCAGGGTTGCATGAGAGGGATATCTTTGACCTCTTCCTCCCTGAGTTCGATAAACCTTGGGTGATCCACTTAAGGGAAAACTTGCTGCTGTTCTACAAACCTCTGCTCTTGGAGGCCCAACACTGTCTACAGGAAAAGGAGGGGGGCGTAGACATCAAGCTATTTTCTGGCGCCGTTGCCGGGGAACGAAAAGCTACAATACAGGGATTTCCTCCCTCGTCAACCACGCGCCAGTTGTAGGCAGTCAAGCTATTTTCTGGCGCCGTTGCCGGGGAGGAAAGGTAAAAGGTACTCACACTCCGGATCTCGGCTACTAAGCTATTTTCCGGCGCCGTTGTAAGTACTCGAAGCTATTTCCTTTAGATCCTGCAATTGCATCTTTTTGTTTCTTGTTTACACTAGTTAGGCATAATGGAAAACAACAAAAATATGAGAGATCTTTATGAACTTTATCTTGAATTAGGACATGATGTGTTTGAAGAGAGAATTAAAAAACCCATGGAACTTTATATGCATACTAATGGGAATGTTATTAATATGAATGCTTTGAACACTATTGTTGCTAATGCTATGGAAAATTCTAAGCTTGGGGAAGCTGGTTTTGATGAGCTTGATCTTTTTAGTCCCCCAAGAATTGAGGAGAAAATTTACTTTGATGATACTTTGCCTCCTATTTATGATGATTATAATGATAGTAGTCTTTTGTTACCACCTGTTATGGAGGATGAATTTGATTATGATTACAATATGCCTCCTATATTTGATGATGAGAATAATAATGATAGCTACTTTGTTGAATTTGCTCCCACTAGTACTAATAAAATTGATTATGCTTATGTGGAGAGTAATAATTTTATGCATGAGACTCATGATAAGAATGCTTTATGTGATGGTTATATTGTTGAGTTTTCTCATGACACTACTGAAAGTTATTATGAGAGAGGAAAATATGGTGGTAGAAATTTTCATGTTACTAAAACACCTCTCTATATGCTTAAAATCTTGAAGTTGAGCTTGTCTAATTTTCTATGCTTGTTGCATTATGCTTCTTGAATTTGTGTATTTACAAGATTCCTTTGCATAGGAAGCATGTTAGGCTTAAATGTGTTTTGCATTTGCCTCTTGATGCTCTCTTTTGCTTCAAATACTATTTCTTGCGAGTGCATCATTAAAACTGCTGAGCCCATCTTAATGGCTATAAAGAAAGAACTTCTTGGGAGATAACCCATGTGTTATTTTGCTACAGTACTTTGTTTTATATTTGTGTCTTGGAAGTTGTTTACTACTGTAGCAACCTCTCCTTATCTTAGTTTAGTGTTTTGTTGTGCCAAGTAAAGTCGTTGATAGTAAAGTTCATACTAGATTTGGATTACTGCGCAGAAACAGATTTCTTTGCTGTCACGAATCTGGGCAAAATTCTCTGTAGGTAACTCAGAAAATTATGCCAATTTACGTGAGTGATCCTCAGATATGTACGCAACTTTCATTCAATTTAAGCATTTTCATTTGAGCAAGTCTGGTGCCTCAATAAAATTCATCATTATGAACTGTTTTGTTTTGACAGATTCTGCCTTTTATTTCGCATTGCCTGTTTTGATATGTTCGATGGGTATTTCGATTCCATTGACTTTCAGTAGCTTTGTGCAATGTCCAGAAGTGTTAAGAATGATTATGTCACCTCTGAACATGTATATTTTGATTGTGCACTAACTCTCTAATGAGTTGTTTTGAGTTTGGTGTGGAGGAAGTTTTCAAGGGTCAAGAGAGGAGGATGATACAATGCGATCAAGAAGAGTGAAAAGCCTAAGCTTGGGGATGCCCCGGTGGTTCACCCCTGCATATTTCAAGAAGACTCAAGCGTCTAAGCTTGGGGATGCCCAAGGCATCCCCTTCTTCATCGACAACATTATCAGGTTCCTCCCCTGAAACTATATTTTTATTCCATCACATCTTATGTGCTTTGCTTGGAGCGTCGGTTTGTTTTTGTTTTTGTTTTGTTTGAATAAAATGGATCCTAGCATTCGTTGTGTGGGAGAGAGACACGCTCCGCTGTTGCATATGGACAAGTATGTCCTTAGGCACTACTCATAATATTCATGGCGAAGTTTCTTCTTCGTTAAATTGTTATATGGTTGGAATTGGAAAATGCTACATGTAGTAATTGCTATAATGTCTTGGGTAATGTGATACTTGGCAATTGTTGTGCTCATGTTTAAGCTCTTGCATCATATACTTTGCACCTATTAATGAAGAAATACATAGAGCATGCTAAAATTTGGTTTGCATATTTGGTCTCTCTAAAGTCTAGATAATATCTAGTATTGAGTTTTGAACAACAAGGAAGACGGTGTAGATTCTTATAATGTTTACAATATGTCTTTTATGTGAGTTTTGCTGCACCGCTTCATCCTTGTGTTTGTTTCAAATAACCTTGCTAAGCCAAAACCTTGTATCGAGAGGGAACACTTCTCATGCATCCAAAATACTTGAGCCAACCACTATGCCATTTGTGTCCACCATACCTACCTACTACATGGTATTTCTCCGCCATTCCAAAGTAAATTGCTTGAAGTGCTACCTTTAAATTTCTATCCTCTACCTTTGCAATATATAGCTCATGGGACAAATAGCTTAAAAACTATTGTGGTATTGAATATGTACTTATGCATTTTATTTCTTATAAGTTGCTTGTTGTGCGATAACCCTGTTCCTGGGGACGCCATCAATTACCCTTTGTTGAATATCATGTGAGTTGCTATGCATGTCCGTCTTGTCTGAAGTAAGGGAGATTTACCACCTTTAATGGTTAGAGCGTGCATTTTGTTAGAGAAGAACATTGGGCCGCTAACTAAAGCCATGAATCATGGTGGAAGTTTCAGTTTTGGACATACATCCTCAATCTCATATGAGAACATTAATTGTTGCTACATGCTTATGCATAAAAGAGGAGTCCATCATCTGTTGTCTATGTTGTCCCGGTATGGATGTCTAAGTTGAGATTAATCAATAGCGAGAAACCCAATGCGAGCTTTCTCCTTAGACCTTTGTACAGGCGGCATAGAGGTACCCCTTTGTGACACTTGGTTAAAACATGTGCATTGCGATGATCCCGGTAGTCCAAGCTAATTAGGACAAGGTGCGGGCACTATTAGTATACTATGCATGAGGCTTGCAACTTGTAAGAAATAATTTACATGATACATATGCTTTATTACTACCGTTGACAAAATTGTTTCTTGTTTTCAAAATCAAAGCTCTAGCACAAATATAGCAATCGATGCTTTCCTCTTTGAAGGACCATTCTTTTATTGTTGAGTCAGTTCACCTATTTCTCTCCATCTCAAGAAGCAAACACTTGTGTGAACTGTGCATTGATTCCTACATACTTGCATATTGCACTTATTATATTACTCTATATTGACAACTATCCATGAGATATACATGTTACAAGTTGAAAGCAACCGCTGAAACTTAATCTTCCATTGTGTTGCTTCAATGCCTTTACTATGAATTTATTGCTTTATGAGTTAACTCTTATGCAAGACTTATTGATGCTTGTCTTGAAGTACTATTCATGAAAAGTCTTTGCTTTATGATTCATTTGTTTACTCATGTCATTACCATTGTCTTGGATTGCTGCATTCATTACATGTGTTTACAATAGTATGATCAAGTTTATGATGGCATGTCACTCCAGAAATTATCTTTGTTTATCGTTTACCTGCTCGGGACGAGCAAAAACTAAGCTTGGGGATGCTGATACGTCTCCGACGTATCGATAATTTCTTATGTTCCATGCCACATTATTGATGATATCTACATGTTTTATGCACACTTTATGTCATATTCGTGCATTTTCTGGAACTAACCTATTAACAAGATGCCGAAGTGCCAGTTCCTGCTTTCTGCTGTTTTTGGTTTCAGAAATCCTAGTAACGAAATATTCTCGGAATCGGACGAAATCAACGCCCAGGTTCCTATTTTGCCCGGAAGCATCCAGAACACCCGAGAACCACCAGAGAGGGGGCACAGGCCCACCAAACCCTAGGCCGGCGTGGCCTAGGGGGGGCCCGCGCCCCCCTATATTGTCGCCACCCCTTCGACCTCCTGACGCCGCCTCTTCGCCTATATAAAGCCCCTGGACCTAAAACCTCGATACGGAAAAGCCACGGTACGAGAAACCTTCCAGAGCCGCCGCCATCGCGAAGCCAAGATCTGGGGGACAGGAGTCTCTGTTCCGGCACGCCGCCGGGACGGGGAAGTGCCCCCGGAAGGCTCCTCCATCGACACCACCGCCATCTTCATCAACGCTGCTGTCTCCCATGAGGAGGGAGTAGTTCTCCATCGAGGCTCGGGGCTGTACCGGTAGTTATGTGGTTCATCTCTCTCCTATGTACTTCAATACAATAATCTCATGAGCTGCCTTACATGATTGAGATTCATATGATGATGCTTGTAATCTAGATGTCGTTATGCTAGTCAAGTGAATTTTACTTATGTGATCTCCGTAGACTCCTTGCCCCACGTGTGTAAAGGTGACAGTGTGTGCACCGTGTGGGTCTCTTAGGCTATATTTCACAGAATACTTATTCACTGTTATGAATGGCATAGTGAAGTGCTTATTTATATCTCTTTATGATTGCAATGTGTTTTGTATCACAATTTATCTATGTGCTACTCTAGTGATGTTATTAAAGTAGTTTTATTCCTCCTGCACGGTGTAATGGTGACAGTGTGTGCATCCGTGTTAGTACTTGGCGTAGGCTATGATTATGATCTCTTGCAGATTATGAAGTTAACTATTGTTATGATGGTATTGATGTGATCTATTCCTCCTACATAGTGTGAAGGTGACAGTGTGCATGCTATGTTAGTACTTGGTTTAGTCGTGTTGATCTTTCATGCACTCTAAGGTTATTTAAATACGAACATTGAATTGTGGAGCTTGTTAACTCCGGCATTGAGGGTTCGTGTAATCCTACGCAATGGTGTTCATCATCCAACAAAAGAGTGTAGAGTATGCATTTATCTATTCTGTTATGTGATCAATGTTGAGAGTGTCCACTAGTGAAAGTATGATCCCTAGGCCTTGTTCCTAAATACTGCTATCGCTGCTTGTTTACTATTTTACTGCGTTACTACTGCTGCGTTACTACTGCTTGTTTACTGTCCTAGGCAAAGCACTTTTCTGGTGCCGTTGCTACTACTTATTCATACCACCTGTATTTCACTATCTCTTCGCCGAACTAGTGCACCTATTAGGTGTGTTGGGGACACAAGAGACTTCTTGCTTTGTGGTTGCAGGGTTGCATGAGAGGGATATCTTTGACCTCTTCCTCCCTGAGTTCGATAAACCTTGGGTGATCCACTTAAGGGAAAACTTGCTGCTGTTCTACAAACCTCTGCTCTTGGAGGCCCAACACTGTCTACAGGAAAAGGAGGGGGGTGTAGACATCACTTGCCCTTCTGGCTCCGTGAGTCTTCTGGTAAAATAGGCCCATTGATATAAATTCCGAGGATTTTCCCGAAAGTTGAATTTCTGCACAAAAACAAGACACTAGAGCAATTCTGCTGAAAACAGCGTTAGTCCGCCTTAGTTGTATCCAAAATACACAAATTAGAGGCAAAACAATAGCAAAAGTGTTCGGGAAAGTAGATACGTTTTGGACGTATCACATACCCAGTACAACATCTGGTGCTTCCTGGGCTTCTTCGGCGTTCATGTGGTATAGACGGCCGTTGCGGTTATTGGGGTTGTTGGGGGCGAACTTCTTGCCGGTGGAGACACGGTGTTGCTGCTGAGCAGGTGCAGCGGTGTTGCCTGCGAGCTTGGCGAGCCGCTTGGGACACTCATTGGAGTAGTGCCCCACTACACCACGCTCATAACAAGTGATGGTGGCCTTGTCCTTGGTCGCAACGGGGATGGCGTTGCTTCCGGTTCTGGGAGCGGTGTTGGTGTTGTTGTTGTTGTTGTTGGGGGCTCTGGGCGGAGCGCGGTTGTAGTAGTAGTTGTTGTTGTAGTTGTTGTTGTTGTAGCCTCCTGGCTTGGAGTTTCCTCCACTCCGGTTCTGATAACCAGGGCGTGAGTTTTGCATCGGGGGTTTGTTGTTGTTCCTTCTCGGAGTGAAACCTCCGCTTGAGCTAGGGCGATACTTCTGGGCATTGCTAGACCCACTCTGGTTCATCATGCGGTGCTTGCGGTTCTCATTGGCTTGGTTCAGCTTGCCCTCCATCTGGATGGCGGAGTCGACAAGGGCTTCAAGGTCGGCGAAGGGGATGTTGACGAGGACAGTCTGCATCTCATCATGCAGTCCGTTCAGGAACCTCTCCTTCCTCTTCTCGGTGGTGTCGGTCTCGTCGGGGGCGTACCTTGACAGTGTAAGGAACTTGTCGCGGTATTCTACCACCGTCATGCGACCTTGCTTCAGTTCACGGAACTCATCCCTCATCTTTTTGATAAGACCCGGGGGTACATGGTACTTGCTGAACTTGAGCTTGAAATCCTCCCAAGTCATGAACTGACCTCCGTTCATGGCACGGGTGCTTGTCCACCAAGCGCGGGCTGGTCCGGCAAGATAGTGGGTTGCAAACAAAACCTTCTCATTTGCTTCTACTCCGGCTACTTCCAAGTTGTTCTCCATAGTTTGGAGCCAGTCGTCGGCGTCGAGGGGTTCCTCCGTCTTGCTAAACACCGGAGGGTTGGTGTTCTGAAAGTTCTTGAGCTTGGATCCGGGGTGGTCATGATTTCCAGGACCCTGATTGGCAATGTTCTGCAAGGCTGCGATGTTGGCTTGGCGTTCAGCTCTTTCTGTCTCCCTGTCGGCGAGCAGGGTTTGCAGCAGTTGCATCATCGCATCAATGGTGCGATTGGGAGGGGCCATCTGAAGATAGAGAAGATCATGAGATAAGAGGGAAAAATTCTATGGTTTATTTTGAGTAAGTTTGAAAACATTTGAAACTTGTAATCTTTTCATGACAAACATAACATTCTTTCATTCATTCAACACACATTACAAACTAACACACTCATACTACCATGGTTTTAAGAACCATTCTCATGCTACGATACAAAGGATGGGATACAACTCACACCTACATAAGTGAAACTAGTGCAACTACTCCTCATCATCGACGTCAATCGGGACGTAGTCGTCAGGTCCTGCCTCCAGGAACTCGTAGTCCTCCTCCTCGATGAACTCGTCCTCCTCAAAGTCGTCATCGTCGCTCAGGAAGGCTCCTCCTCCCTGAAGGTCGATACCTCTATCGTCATCCTCCGGCTCTCTAATCTGATCCTCCTGGGCCTTGACAGTGGCCTCAAGAGACGCGATCTTGGCGCGAAGGCGCACAATCGTAGCGTCCTTCTTGGAACGCTGCTGGCGAAGGCTCTTGCGGTCATTGTTGAGTAGCTTGATCGCCTCACCCTGCTCGACGATGTGAGCATGGGTCTGGTTCGCGTAAGCGCGAGTGGCGTCGAGGTCCTTCTGAGTCTGGTAGAGCATGAAGTCCAGGTGCTCAGCATGGTGCCTCAACTGCGGGTGCGGGTGCAGCTCCATGGGCACTCCCATGGCATCACGCCTCACGAGATGCACGAAGCGCGAAGCGAGAATGCGCACCACGTTCTGTCCACAAAGGCGCGCAAGTGCCTCCTGAAGGCCACGTGCGAGTCCGTCGAGCCAGTTGCTCTCGCGGAAGGAGAAGAGGATCCTCTCCGAGGTGGGAGGCTCCATCTTGCCCCTCAAGGCAGCGGTGATGATCCACTGCAACTCTCCTCCAGGAGTGTCGTCCACCTGAATCCCGTGGAACTCAGGGTGCGGTCGCTCGAGGAAGTCCGAAAGGGCGTTGAGGTCGTGCTCGAAGATCAAGCTCCCTCCGTTCCCAAGCTGGTAAAACTTGGTGTTGATGGGTTCATTCGGCTCCATCTGAAACAGAATTGGATGAGTAAGTTAGAGAGTGCAAAGTGTGGCAAAATTTTAAGTAGATTCAAATAAGATAGAACATGATTCATCAAATTTTGGAAAAAGTCTCAAAGACAAGAGTGTAAGTAAATTTTCACAAATATTCTCTTCATTTGATTTCAAAGTTAAGTTTTTCAGAACGCCCATTCTAACTAAGGTCTTCTAAGGTCAAACAATGGCTCTGATACCAACTTGTCAACACCCGGATTTTTAAGTCCGGATGCCTATTATGTCATACATCGCAATCCCAGGAATATTGTTGTTGCGAGGCATAATAGTTAAGTATCACAGTCATCATTCATTACGAACCATAATGTCTTACAAATGGGAATCACATGATCCATATTACACGAATAGTTGATCTATCGATCAACGAACAAACACAAGTTCATAGCGGAAGCGTAAGATACAAGGACTCTCTAGTCCACAGGCCAACGCTTGACGTCGGAAGACTCCTAGTTGTCGTAGGTGTCCTGCTGGTCATCTCCTTGTTCATCTTCATACTCTGGCCATTTGAATAGCCAGGGACAAAGCCGTGAGTACTTCAAGTACTCGCAAACTAATACTAAGATAAGTGCTAGACATTTCTAGTATGGTTTGCTAAGCTCTAGTTTATTTGCATAAAGCCAATTTTAGTTCACAAGTATTTGAGTAAAAGCTTATTCATGTGCCAACTAACTCAAGTGGGAACATTAGTGTCATTCCCACCATTCAAGTGGTGATTTCAATTCAATTCACCACTTCACCAATCAATTCACCCATTTCATCTCAACATCATTTTCAAGAATTTGACATTGGAAACTGTATGGCCTTTCCAACCGTTCGTAACCGTGGACGCGGCTATTCGAATAGATTGACACTCTGCAGAGGTTGCACACTTGTGCCACAACATTTGATTTCATCCGTCGGGATTACCTCGAATCATCGTAACACAGTACGCGGATCATCAACCATAACCTTTCACTTACAAATCCTAGTATGAGCACCTCTCCCCATGAGCTTGGCCTCCCAGTGAAGACCAACTGTCAACCTGGGAACTGCACAGGGCTTGGCCGTACAATTCACCTCAATTCACATCATTCCTCAACAACGGAGGCAGCCTCGGCATAACCCCTATGACGTGTGTTCAGAGGGAACTCATACTAAGATACATAAACTTCCAGTTAAGCCCTACCCATAATCAGGTATTGTGGGGGTACTCAATATTGGAAAGGTATCGCATTCAAACCAATATCATGTTTATCAAAAATCACCATCTTCTCTTGTTCATATTCACCTTAAAAAAATCATTCAATGGAATACTTCATCATTCCAAGGTTTCAAAATTCAATTCAAGTCACACTGTTCCCATCTAGAGTAGTCAAGTTTTAATTCATTAGCACTAGCTCTAATCATGAGGGGTGCTATCTTGCTTTGCTTGATTGAGACTAACTTTACTACTCTAGTAAACTTCTTTTACTTTGACCAAAGTTAACTATAAAAGTAACTCTTGAGAAAAACAAGTAAAAACTTGTAAGGTATAAACTTGGGATAGGCTTATGTAAGAAAAGGTAAGATTCATGGTGCCTTGCCCCAAAGGGCTTTGCACTTTGCAAGAATATTAGCTTGCCTTGGTAGTTCTCAAAGTTCTCCTCCTCCTCCTCTTGGTAGCAACCTTCCTCTTCCGGGTATTCTCCGGTGCTAGCGTCTAAATTTAAATACGAGTGTAATCACTCAACTAATTCAATGGCTATTCCATACATCACATATATTCACACAAACTATTCTAAGCACACAATTAATCTAATTATGGTGCATTGGTTGTGTTGCTTGAGGAGAATCAATTTCCTTTTTGTTAATATGTAAATGATAGTTTCCATAGGGTTCTTGAGAATTAATTTCCTCTCATTGAAATCTTCTTAAGATTTTATTTCTCAAACAATCATGCATGAATTTAGGTTGACCTAAGTCAACTATTCATTATCATCATTTGAGAAAATGATTTAAATGAGGTAGACCACCTCATACCATTTAATAATGCTACAAATGATTTAAATCTCCAAGTAATTCATATAAGAGAGTTTGGCCAGGGGTCCAAACATCACATGAATTCATTTGGGACAAGATTTAAAGAAGTAAAATACTTCATATGATTTGCATAATAGTTTTGGACAATATCACTTAGATAAACTAGCCATATTGTCCATTAATTAAACTAGGGCATGATCATGCAAAGTGACCACACCATTTTCTTGCATAAACAATTAGTATAAGTCAAATGTGAGCTATTGGAGTTGGAATTTACTTAATATCTATTTTGGTTGATTTTTAATAATTATTTGAATAGCAAAAAGTCCCTGCCTTCTTCTTTTTATCAGATTAATTCTACAACAGATCTTGAGGTGGGACCAGTGGCATATTGTAGATCTTTTTCATAGCTTTCCGACAATATCAAATTTGTTAAATTTGGCCAAGCCAAACTGATTCTATGGATTTTCAAAGTTGGGTGCAGTATTGAATTTAACTGGATTTGAAATAAATTGGATTTGAATAAATGGGCTGGCGGGAAACCAACGTGGGCCGAAACCAATTCAAATGCAGAAAATCGGCCCAGTAACGCATCTAGTGCGCTTGGGCTTGCTGACAGGGTGGGTCCCGCACGTCAGCGACTTATAAACACCGAATCGGTATGTTTTAAGGTGAGGCATTGGATTAGAATCGAATCGGACGGCACAGGGCCATCGTCTTCTCCGGCGAGATGCCGAGGGTCTGGCGGCGAGCCTAGGGGGTCGGAGGGCTCACCGAGGCTCCAGCAAGGTTTGTCAGTGTGCTCGAGGTAGATGTGGACGACGGCGAAGCAGCTGGTAGCAGTGGCGGAGCTCGAGGTGGCCTGGATCGACGGCGATTGCTCCATGGCTTCTGCAGCTCCGATCTTGCGATTGGCCTTGCTCCGGCGACGATCGAGGTGGCTAAGGGGTTGAGGAGAGGCAGTGGAGGATGGGGAACGAGATGGTGTGCTCCATTGCTTCCAGGGAACGCTCTATTTATAGAGGCAAGCAGGTGGTGCGGGGCAGTGTGGTGGTCGACATGGGCACGGCGATTCCGGCGAGGTGTTGGGCTAGGCAACGGTGCGGCTGCGTTCTCCTCGTCCAGGCGAAGCTGTAGGTAGCAACGGCACGGTCGGGCGGCGTCAGTGGGCGACGCATTGCTTCCGTGTCGTCGAGCGGCGTCTACGGGATTTTCTTCTCCGTCTCCGGCGGCGGCGGTCCAGGGTCTGGTCGTGAGCGTGTCTGCTGGCGTCGTGGTAGCACGGCGAGGCTCGATGCATTGCAAGCGGGGCCAGAGTGAGTGCAAGGCGATGGGGTGGCGCGTGTCCAGTGCGCGTCCACGCGCGACGCGAGCGGCATCTAGTGGTGATCTTGGCGCGCGATCTCCGGCGATGGTCGGCGTCGAGCTGGACCGTGGCTTGGCTAGGATGGTGTAGGAGTGTGTGGTGGCGACGTTTGGCAAGGTGGCCAGGGCAGAGGAAGAAGGGGGAGAGGGGAGGCTTGTCGGGGTGGCGACATGGCCGGCATGGCCATGTCCTAGCTTTGCCCTCCTCTCTCCTAGGGTTACTATGTGTCATTAAGAGTGAGAGGGAACCAGGGGACCATTTAGAATAGGTTTGGGGTAGATTAGAGGTGAGTAGATCACTATTTGAAATAGTGTCAAATAGTTCCATATTTGGAATTTGTTATTTTTGTCCAAATTTGAGTGAATTCAAATGGTTGACCAATTTGAATTGTGTGTGTTTGGTTGAGTTGTATTTGACCAGAGATGATGAGAGGTGGTGGTGGACTTGTTAAATTCAAAGAATTGCAAATTTGGCTAAGTGTGAGATTGTTCCACTTAATAAAGAGTGTCAACTTTGGATGAGCATAGCATTTGATCTAGAAAGAATTTGGCATGGTGATCTTTACAAAAAAAGTGTTCATCTTGATGTTGTCTTGGATGAGGTGCAAAGAGTTAGCAAGGTTTAGTTTGAAAATTTTGAATTGCAGGGGCTCAAAGTAGTGATCAGACTATAATTGGCAGATTTGACCATTATCATATGTGAGCCAAATTTTGAATTTGAAAACCATTTGATTTGTGTTTCTTTGATTCCAAAAGTTGTAATAAGTGTTTAGTAACATTGTTCAACTAATGGTGAAGACCAAATTGGTCTAGGGTCAAAATTTAGAAAAATTGCATAGGCCATATGTGAGGGTTTTAGGGTTTTTCTTTTATTTGATTTATTTCTCTCTTTGATTTATTTGGTTGGTGATCTTCTCATGATCACATTAGGGTTTTAGGTTATAGCAAATACACATAATAACAATCATCATGGCATATCACTCAAATGCACAAGTCCTATGCATGGCACTATATGCAATTGAAAAAGTTTTTGTTGGTTTGAAATTTTGCTCTCTGGAATCTTCTAACTTTCTTTTTATTGAAATTTGGGATGTTACATCGGTGCATGCTCTTGCTTACTCCAGCACCTGTTGTTGCTTGCAGTGATCCTCTGGATCATTTGCAATGGTCTGGTGTACTATTTAATTATGCATCTCATTTATCTGTGTAGTCTTGCTTGATTGAATAGATAAATTAGGTGAACTGCTTGGCAGTGATGATCCTATTAACTAATAAATTGGAGCTAGAGGGATGCCAACCACTGGTTGGGAACCCTAGCTCACTTCTGAACCCTATTGGGTGATGATGCAGTGACTTGGTGTGTTGGTATGTGGGTTTGAGGTGGCCCTGACAGCATCTTGTCCAAGGGTAGCTCCCCCTCTGTGGTTTTGTTGTGGCTCTCAAATGATTTCTGGTTGATCCATGAGTAGATTTCCAGTAGCCTTTGTTGTTGAAAACATAAATAGACACTATATTGTCTATCTGTCTGATGGTGTAGCTAGCTATAGGTGCTAGGTGACTTTGGCTCGCTAGATAGGATCAATCCTTGCTGGATTACCTTGGTTGTGCCACTGGTTTGACACAACCAGTGTTCCCTTGGATGATTTCCTGTTGGCTTCTCCCATGTTTGCTTGCACCAAATGGCTAGCAGCCAAGTGATGATACAAACAGGGTATTCTACCCATTTTTTGCTTTTGTGATATTTTCATATGCTTATTTATGAGCAAAACAACTGCTTGCTCATGATCATCTGTGTATACCTCACTCCAGCTCCTAGATTTATGTGCTGTTGTAGAGGATTTGCTTCTGGTTGATGATCAAAGCTTGCCCTGCTCCTCCTTGCTGGCTTGTGATGATTCCCTCCTTGTGGCTTGCTCTACAACAACAGTTCTTGGTGGAACTGTTCTGGATGGTTTGGTGTTCTTCCTGTTCTATGGTTCTGGCTGTTCTTACCCATGGGTGATCATGTCGATGGATTCTAGGGTTTGCTATGAAAATCTTCTATATTGTCCCTCTCTTCACTCCTTTGGTCGACAGCAATGCATGTACTGGGTTCTCCTCCCCTAGCCGTGTGTGTGTGTGGAGAGCATGCATCTCTCCTTGTGAGCTGCCTGTGTGCTCTCATGTTGGGACTTCGGCTTTGGCTTGGTTCAGCTCGGCAGGCTTGATATTATCCATCAAACTTCTGGTTTCTTTTGCTAACCTGCCAAGTGGCATTGCCACTTGGCATAATGTGTATCTTTGTCTTGTTGTTTTATTTTTGCAGGGATCCAAGGAGTGATCAAGAAGTTCTGCATCAAGTGTTGATCAAGAACTACTTGAAGAATTTAGCTAGTTTAGCTATTTGCAATTCTTTTTAATTTTAATTTTCCTTTTTCATTTAATCTATTTCTGTAATGTGTTGTAATTCTTATAATTCATTTGGAATATTGTAATGACAATATATTATGTCTGTGAAATCAATAAAGCTCAAGTTTTCTCTAATGAGCATTGATTATATATCCAATTACTTTATATTCAGGATTTATCAAATTGCTTAATGAATTGTCTCATATTTGAATTATAATATGCTTAATTTTATGTTTCAATTTGAAATTCAAACATCGTTTGTTTGAATTCAATCATGCAACTTAAGTTAAAAGATGAATTGTTCCCCTCTCTTAACAAAAACCCTAATTGAGTTTAGATAGGTCCAAGTCTATCGCACTCTCGAAACCCTAATCCTATGTGGTGTCGAGAGAGAAACTTGTCCCCCCTAAGATGCAGTTTTTCAATAAAGCGCGAAATTTCCCCAGATTTTACGATGCAGTGCACATCCTTTTCTAAAATCTACCCCGCAGTCGTCTCGAATACTGGGATATTACAACCTTACCCCCTTAAAGAAAACTTTGTCCCGAAGTTGTGGTTTTAATACCTGAACAGTTCTGGATAGGATTTCATCAGGTCTTTCTCTTTCTCCCAGGTAGCTTATCTGTCGAGGGTACTCCTCGGCAATGCCCTCCGTTTGGGGCTTAGGGTAGATGGAATCATGTAGGCTGACACGAGACATCGGTTATCAAACAAGCGGGAAAAGCAGTTTACCCAGGTTCGGGGCCCTCGATGAGGTAAAACCCTTACGTCCTGCCTGTCTGATCTTGATTATGAAAATATCAGGTTACAATGGGGTGCCGAAGGTTTCGGCTGTGATCTCGTCGAAAGGCTAAGTACTACGGGGACCTAGCTCTGGACTTATGGTGGCTAGAATAGCTAAGATTGCATGTGTCCCTCGGCAGCCCCTCTCTTGGCTCTTGTATAGGGAGCCAGGTCTCAAGAGATCTGTCCGGGTACGACTAGGTTACAAAGGACCCTAGTTCTAGACTTTCCTTTTATTCTTCGTTTCTTCGTCTTGTTCTTCAAGGAACCTTCTCCGGCACCGACGTAGTAGACCATCTTGCCATCGGGTGCCTTCATGGGCCTCCAGTTGGGCCGTACAGGATAGGGAAATAACAGTTACCCGAAGGGTAATGCCCATGTCAGTAGCCCCCGAGTGTCTAGCCAAAGATATTTCGGGTAGAGACTAAAGCATGCCTCCACTGAATGTTCTTCTCTCTTGATAATTCTTGTCCTCCTTGAAACAACATCTTCTCCTTCTATCGGGTGCGCGTCCAGCGCTCCCGATGGGAGTAGCCCCCGAGTCTAGGTACGGATGCTTGCAATCTGTGCGTAGACTCAAGTTGTGCCAGTCGAATGTCTTCTTCTGCCGAAGCTTTCTGCAGGTCTTCATAGGTCATCTGATACATTTGCATCGGAGCTTCAATTTTTCAAGTGAGGTTTTAACGCGTAAAGGATATTGAGTAGAGTGCACAGCTTTGCTGGTTAACTGCCGATGGAAAAACAACGCTACTCTACGCAGAATCAAGTCCCCAGGCATGATCCTGGAATGCAAAAAAGTTTGTCGGGTGCGCAATCGGCGCTCCCGATGGGAGTAGCCTCCGAGTCTGGGCACGGGTGCTTGCAGCCGGGCATAGAATCGAGCCAAACGATACGAATGTTCCAACCTTTTCTTTAGATATTCTTTTCACGCCCTTCTTTGCAAGAAAGTCTTCGAGTCCAAATTTATCGGGTGCACGTTCAGCGCTCCCGATGGGAGTAGCCCCCGAGTCTAGGTGCGGATGCCTGCAACCGTGCGTAGACTCAAACCATCCCATCTGATAGTTTTGACTTTTCTTTGGATACTTCAAGCGGACTTCACGACGTCAATGATGACCTAATTCAGTTGTAGTTCTGACTGATAGGACGTGACCTGACGGGCCCATCCTACTTCTGCATGGTTCTGTTTAAGAAATGACCACTACTTGCGTGCAGTTACCAAGGTGAGTCCTCGATTTCTGCGATCGATGATGAGAAGAAATCTCCTTAATAAATTGGAAACAACGACACACGCCCGCTCAATCCTCAGGCTTCCTTTTACTTTATAATTTCTCGGGGTAAACTCTCCCCTTTCCATACTTCATCCTTGCGTTCTTTCTTCCTCATTCACCCTTTTCGTTCGCAACTACTGCGTCGCCGCCACCGCTTCCAGATCTTCCTCAGATCTCACAATGGTGAAGAAGAAGAACCCCACTCTCTCCACCAGTGCTGTGAGCAGTGGAGCCGCTGCCAGGACTCCTCCGAAACTGTCGAGGAGAAGCGCGTCAGATGCTCCTCCCTCAGCTCCAGCGACTCCGGCGCCATCAAGCTCCATGGCTGGGCCCAACCCTGGCGATTGGCCGATTTCCACTACTACAAAGCGCGACAAGAAGAAGGCCCGGAGCCTCAGAATAATTTCTTCTCATGAGGGGAACGTTATCCTTCCAGGTGCGACTTCACGGGCTAATCCCCCTGTCGGTTTTACTGTGATGTTCTTATCCTTCTTGTATCGAGGTCTTTCGCTCCAAGCTCACAAATTTCTTCGTCACCTCTTCGAGTGTATGAGATTCAATTATGGCAGTTAACTCCCAGTTCAGTCCTTCATCTTGCCATCTTTATCACCCTCTGTGAAGCGTTTTTGGGCATTGAACCCCACTTTGGTTTGTGGAAGAAGATTTCTTCGTGAAAAGATACAACTGCAGCGGTGGGTCTTTCGTCATTGGTGGAGTTGGGTTTGTTGCTCGTAAAGAAGTTAACTACTTCAACTTCCCAATGAAAGAGTCTGTGCAAGGATGGAGGTTGAAGTGGTTTTATATCGGAGACTCATCAGCTGCCGACTCCCAGCTCCCCCAATTCTCCGATGTTCTAGAAGCCAAGCCTAAGAAGTCTTGGAAAAATATCCTCTCACCCGATGAAAAAACAACAGTCGATAAGTTGTTTGATAGATTCCTTCGGATCAAGGAATCTGATGGGCAAACCATGATAGGTACTGAGGTATCCGATGTGTTCTTAAAACGTCGAGTTCAGCCGATCATGTCTAGGGCCCATCCGATGTGGTTGTATTCGGGTCCCAAGGACGAGACTAGAGTAAATATCGCGGAGTTATCGGAAAAGGAACTGCTTGATGAAGTCCAGCGCCTCACTCTCTTTAGCCAGGAAGATTCAATCCCACTGATATCTTCCCAACCGCCATTCGATGCTGATCATCCGCCAACCGAGGTAAATTTTTCCCTTCGTGCTCTTATTGTCCTGTTTCTTTTGATCATTTTAACCGCCATTATTCTCACTTGTTAACTTCGACAGATCCCTACAGCTCCCGAATGTTTGCAAGACCTGTCAAACGATTCTTCTGAGAAAAGGGATTCCTCAGTCCTTGTAGGGTCCCATACTGAAGGAAATGCAAGCCCGAAAGATGAACATGACGATTTGATGAATCCTGAAGCTTTTTTCCATCAATCCTCAATTCTCTGCCGATGATATAAGTGATACAGCAGGGTCAATGCATGATGACGACGCTGATCGTTCTTCCTTTGTTGATGCAGCTGCGGAGAAGGCCGAGGCGCTGCCCTCAAAGAGATCATCCGGTGGCTTTGCCGATGAAGATGATCTTTACGATTTGTAAGTCCTTGCTTCTTTTTCCAGGATTGGGTTCTGACTTCGCCATTTGTATTCGATTCTGACTTTGCCAGTTTCTCGCTCTTGTAGTGAAGAGGGCTTCATCGAGCCTCCGGCCAAGAAGGCCAAGTCTGGTGCCAATATGCCGAATCCAGCAGCCTCCGAAGCTTCGACTCCCACTGCAGCCACCATGGCTCAAATATCGACAGCTTCTTCCCTTTCCAAAGGGAAGGAGATTTCTTTGACTGCCGCAGTTACAGCTTCTCCTCCAGGGAAACCTATAAGCTTTTCCTGCTTTAATGATATATCCATGTGCGACAACTTCCTTGATCAAATTATAAGTTCGTTGATAATTAGTTCTTCGTCTAATAATCACTCTTCCTTATCTCTTAAGGATTTGTGAGCTGTCATTTCTTCTCTGGAGGCCTTCGCCTCCCAATATACTTCTCTGGAACTTGACAAGGCCCAGCTGCAAAAGGAGGTCGAGTCTTCTTCTTCAAAGTTGGAGTGTGCGATAAAAATAGCTGTCGAGGCTCGCTAGGAGGTTGATTCCTGAAAGGATGAACTCGAGGGGCTGAAGAAGAGGCTGAAGGATGAAGAGGCATCCAGGCTTGCTGCCGAAGCTCGGATGATCGAAAAGGATGATCTTCTTCGTCAGTCTTCTTTGGCCTTGCTCAATAATTCCCTTTTCGCTTTCTTTTTGTATTTTACCTTATTGATAGCATTTTTAGTTAGTGAGCTCCTCCTCTTTCGCTCTTTGCAGAGGCTGCTGACATCCCTGCTGAGGTACTGGATAAACTTCCGAACAATTCTCCGGCAAATGCTTTGTCGATGACCCTCGAGTCTCACCAGCTTGTTCAGGACATCCTTCAGAAGGGTAAGGGAGCCATGGCGAGGATGCATTCGATGATCTTCCCCAAGATTGATCAGAACAGGACCTCGGGGCAGCTGATCGACGCTTTTGCCATCAACACAAGGGAGGTTATCGAGGTATTCAAACGTACTTCACGTACCTACGGTGCCCTCCTAGCCTTTCAGCTTATGATGGGTCATGGCTTCAAAGCCAATATTGAAGAGATGTCCAAAGAGCTGCCGAAAGAGCAAGATGGGCTATTTGTTGACTTGGGTGCCTTTAAGACCTTGGCACTTAAGTGTGCTCGCCAGCTCTTTGAGCTGGTCTCGGCAAAGAAATCGTCCATTGTACCAAGCTTGTCAATCCAGACCCAGGCCCCTTGATTTTATTTTTGTAATCTTGCTCGGTTGAAACAATGTCCTGTCATGAAACTTCTATGATTGTAACAAATTCCGTGCTGGCAATGTTTCCAGTGTCCTCTTGCTATAACACTTTTATTCGCACGCTCCCGATGGGAGTAAATTCCAGTGTTGAATCCATATAATCCATCATGCCTTTTAACAATTTTTGCAGGTTTTTCCTGTGCCTTCATTTACCGATGATTCTTCTGGTGCTTGTTCTGAGAGTGATCGACTCCAGCGCATGAAGGATCAAATCACTCAGATGGAAAAGGATATGTGCAGTACTTACGCCTTGGCTGCTATTATCAGGAAGAAGAACGAACTTGCGGTTGACGCAGAACGCTATGATCTTGCTGAGTTGCATAGAGCCACAGAAAGTTTGAACTGTAAGCGCCCTTGTCCTCTTGCTCCTTATTTTCCATGAAAGACATCTTCTTATCTTCCTTCGTTTCTTTTTCTAGTTATAGCTCTGAACCCAGATGAGGAGAACAAGCGGATTCACGAGCGCGTAAACACATTGGCTCAACTATCATCTTTAGATGAGGTTTTCTGGAAAGATCATTCGAAGGCCTCCACTGTTGCGAAGTTCCAAGACCGGGTCCAGCAGGTCCACCGCTTCTTCGACAAGTGTTATAAAGGATTAAGAGTGATCTAGAAGACGATGTTCCCTTTGAACGCGGTCCCTCCCACACTATTGACTTTAATGTCAGAATTTAGTAACGCCAAGAAGATTCGAAGCTTGGTTCGAGCACAACTTCTTGCAAGAGCTAAAGCTGCGCTCGCCCTTGTCCTTGTATGTCATCCTTCAGCAGACCTGCTGGCAATTGCCAATGCGGTAGGTGAGTTAGAGCCGCTTTACCCGAAGGTGGACCTTCCCGCCGCCATCGTTGTTGAAAGGCTTGAAGGAACCTCAATGGTAGCCGAAGAAAAAGAGGCTCCACAGGAGTAGTTCAAAGATATGCCCCTATTGTAAGTAGAAGGCCTTGATACTTGCTGCATCTGAATGTTCGGATGATTATGGTTAAACTGTTTTATCGGCAGGCGTATATACATGTACCTCTTCCGTGTTAATGTCGTTGGAAAATTTTGAAGGAGTATATCTTAATTACTAGTTTTTACATCTGTATTATGATGTATACGTATGTTTCTCGGTTGCAAATTATTTGAGTGATCAGCTCGTGTTGCGGGTCTTGCTAGACCCGTTGTATGTGCAACTTTGCTTTCAACCGATGCATGTCTTGACAGCAGCTCCCGAATAGATCGGTGGCACTAGATCTGCCGATGACTCCGTCGCTCTTTGATACTTTTGTAGTTTAAAGTATCGAGCGTGGGTCATTTTCGTACGTGTTTCATGATCCTTGCTATCTTCGGCACTCTTTGAGGCATCTATAGCGAATGAAAAGAACGAGGTCCTCATCGATTTTGCATCATAGCACTCGTAATTTCAGAGGCTTTTTTGGAGTGCAATCTCTGGGTGTATTTTCCATCGAACCAATGTTCGTTGTAATATACGAACAAAGTTCCTGACAATGTGGTTCGGGTGTCCCGAATTACTGCAATTCTTCAAAGAAACAAAACTTTATTCTTCATTAATAAAGTAAGCGAAAAACTAGGGGGCTAAAAAGAGCCCTTCTGAAAAGAGAAAAAACTAAATATAATGCTATCCATCCCTTTAAGCAAGAGGAGGGTTCTTCTTATCTTCAGGCTTGTCCGACGTGCCAGTGGCTTTGGAAGCATCACTGGTTTCATCAGGAGTTCTTGTGGCGATTGCCGGATTTTTGTTTTCTTCTATAATGATCTTTCCGTTAGCTGCCGAGGTTTTCAATGTCGAAGCTTCCAGGGCAAGGTCGGCTGGTTTCTTTTTCGTTTTCTTGACGCGTTCATCTTCCTTACTATCGAGTGCTGACGATTTTGAAGGGAAGTCGACAGGTTCCTGTTTTAGCCCGAACTTCGCAGCAATTCTCTAAAACTCGCGATCACAATTATACGAGCGTGAAAAGCTTCCATAAACTGTGATGTTTGTTCCATTGTTCCCAGGCATTTTCAGCTTGAGGTATGCGTAATGCGCCATAGCCATGAACTTGGCATAAGATAATCTTCCGAGTATAGCGTGGTACTGCGATTCCCAGTTTACTACTTCGAACTCGATCTTTTTCTTCCTGAAGTTGTCGGATTTTCCAAAGACGACATTCAAGTAAACTTTGCCAAGAGAGTACACCGGTAAGGTGGGGAGAATTCTGTGGAAACAGGTATCTGTTTCTTCTAGCATCCTCATTGTGATTCCCATGCTTTTGATCGTGTCGAGGAATATCAGGTTTAATCCGCTTCCACCGTCCATGAAAACTTTGCTCATCTTAAACCCTCCGATTTGTGCCTCAACTACTAAGGCAGCGTGTCCTAGCTTCGGAATTGTCATCGGGTGATCCGCTCTGCTGAACATAATGCTCTGAGATGACCAGTCGATATATTCAGGAATATTAGCCACAATGCTTTCTGCCAGATTGATTTCTTGGGTGAGCTTCTTCATCTCACTTCTCGAAACACCGGTCATGTGAATCATGCTCATTTGTCCACGTGGTGGCGGAAAGGACTCGTTAGAGCTGTGGGGACGAACTTGCTGGACATGGTGTTGAGGTGGGGGTGGAGGTGTGATTGTCTGCTGCTGCTGGATGAGCTTCTGCATCTCGATGAACTGTCGACAATCTATGAGTAGGTGGCTTGACCTTTTCTTGTTATCTTTAGGATCGAAGTACACGTGCAAGTAGCAAGGAGCGTTTATCTGCTCAGCGAAGGGTAACTCGCGGGTCCTCTGAGGTCGTGGTTTGTAGTTGCCACGGTTCCCAGAGTTACTCCGAGTGTCGTCCTATCGATCGTCTCGCCTGTCATCATACCGATCATCTCGTCGATCGGAATATCCCACGGCTACCAAGTTGCTGTCATCGTAACTGTGATCTTTCCTTTTCTTACGACGATCCCTTCGACCACCCGAATCATGCCTCGGCTGATCGTCGTCTTCGTCGTCACTACGTTGTCGAGGCCTTCGTACGTTGTCTTCGCCATCAGCCCAGCTGTTGGCGATTTCCATTAACTTTGTTATAGTCTTCGGCTTCTTGCACCCAAGATCCTCTATGTAGGTTTCACGTCGAATGCCATCGCTAAAGGCATCGATTGCTCTGTCGACGGAAACATCTTGAGCGCCGTTCATGAGTTTAGTGAACCTCCCGATGTACGCACGCATTGACTCCTTCGGCTTCTGCTGGCAGTGATGTAATTCATCGATCCCAACAGGCCTCTTGTATGTTGCTTGGAAGGTTGTGACGAAAGCGTCCACCAGGTCATCCCACGACTTGATGGAACCCTTCGGCAGACCTCTCAACCAGGCCCGTGCCGAATCTTTCAGGTAAAGTTGCAAGCACTGCATTGCTGCTATCTGATTTCCTTTGTGCATGATCACAGTCTGCAACTAATCATCTATCCAAGACCTCGGCTCCTGCTGTCCATCATTGTCAACACCCGGATTTTTAAGTCCAGATGCCTATTATGCCATACATCGCAATCCGAGGAAGATTGCTTTTGCGAGACATAACAGTTGAATATCATAGAGTCATCATTCATTACAATACCAACATAGTCATTACATAAATAGGATCACATGATCCAGTCTCATTACAACACTTGATCTAATGATCATTACACAAATACGTAGCGGAAGCGAAGTAGTAGTGGACTATCTATTCCACAGGCAACGCTTGACATTAGAAGCTTCTAGTTGTTGTAGACGTCCTGCTGGCCATCATCTTCATATGGCTGTTCAGCTTCATAGTCTGGCCATTTGAATAGCCAGGGACAAAGCCGTGAGTACTTTCAAGTACTCGCAAACTAATACTAATGTAAGTACTAACATTGCTATTGAGAGTGTTCTAAGCTCTAGGGTTGTTTGCGTAAAGCCAATTTTAGTTCATAAACCTTTTAGTAAAAGACTCCTCATGTGCTAACTAACTCAAGTGGGAACATTAGTGTCATTCCCACAACTCTGTTGTGATTCAAAATTCAAAGTCACCTTTCAAGTGCAATTCACCAGTCAAAAAGAGATAAATTTCTGATGACGGAAACAGTATGGCCTTTCCAACTGTCCATGACCGCGGACGCGGCTATTCGAATAGGTTTACACTCTGTAGAGGTTGCACACTTGTGCCACAACATTTGATTACATCCGTCAGGGATAACCCCTAATCATCGTAACTCAGTACGCGGATCATCAACCATTAACCTTTCACTTACACACCCTAGTATAGGCACCTCTCCCCATGAGCTTGGCCTCCCGGTGATAGCCAATTGTTATCCCGGGAACTGCACAGGGCTTGGGTCGTACATTCACCTCATTTCACGTCATTTCACTTTCAACGGAGGCAGCCTCGGCATAACCTCTATGACGCTTGTTTAGAGGGAACCCATACTAAGACACATAAATTTCCAGCTAAGCCTTACCCATAATCAGGTATTGTTGGGGTACTCAAGAATTGGAAGGGTATCGCATCCAACTCAATCATCAGTTTTTAACCAGTTCACCAAGTCAAATTCATGTCATATTCACCTTCAAAATCTTTCAATGGAAACGACTCATCATTCCAAGGTTTTCACCATCATTTCACAAACACATGTTCCCAGCTAGAGTAGTCATTTTTATTTTAGCACTAGCATCTAGGTATGAGGGGTGCTAAGTAATTTGCTTTGCTTCTAGGCTAACTTTGATACTCTTGTACTAATCCAATACTAACCAAGTGAATCAGAAATCAAAAAGTACTTTGGTAAAACAAAAGTAATAAAGCTTGTAAAGTAAAAACTTGGAATAGGATCATTAACATAAAGTAAAAGGGGTGATGCCTTGCTCTGGGTGAGCTTTGCACTTTGCAAGAGTATTATCTTGCCTTGCTTGGGGAATTGGTCAAAGTGGTCTTCTTCTCCTTGGAAGTAGACCTCCTCCTCTTGATACTCCTCGGTACTAGCGTCTAAAATCGAATACGAGGTATACAATCATCATACAAAACTTAAGTACTCGACTAAGCACACACATGAGTCACACAAACTTAGGCTAGCATCACACCTTAATACTAGGTTGGTGGACTTTGTTTTCTTATTTAAGAAAAATAATTTCCTGTCATACTAATTAAGGTGTTTCTTTTCCTTCTTTAGAGAAATAAATTCCTCTCATTATCTTATTAAGATTTAATTTCCTTCATGAATAATATATGACCTAGGTTGACCAAAGTCAACCTCTTCATACTCATCATTTAAGAAAATGATTTAAATGAGGTGAAGCACCTCAGGAATTTAATCCTAACATAGTAATGATTTAATATCATCAAACAATTTCACATGTGACCTAAATGACCAGGGTCTCTATCTCATTTTGAAATGTTTGTGACAAGATTTAAATGAGAGAAAAGCTCCCATATGATTTATAAATAGTTTTGGACAATATCATTGACTAGAAATAGCCATACAGTCCTCTAATTAAACTAGGCCATGATCACTCAAAGTAACCATGCCATATTTTTGCAGAAACATATAGTGTAAGTGAAATGTGAGCTATGAGAGTTGAAATCAACTTAATAGCATTTTTGGTTGATTTGTAAAAATTGTTTGAAGTCACAAAAGGCCCTGCCTTGTTTATTTTTTCACTTTAATTCTTCATCAAAACTAGGGTTGGGACCAGTGTAGTTGGGTAGATAAAACTCTCAGCTTTCCAACAATATAAAGTTTGTAAAATTTGGCCAAGTAGATTTGTCCCTAGTGAATTTTGAACTTGGCATCAGATTGCAAATTAAATCTAAACTGGAATTTGAATTCAAACGCAGTGGGCTGGCGGGAAAGTTTAACAGGCTGCGCAGAGAGAGAGGGAGATGGGCCGGCCCAGCAACGCAGCGGGCCAGCTGACAGCGTGGGGTCCACGCGTCAGTGGGTTTTAACCCAGCGAAACGGTACGCTGAGTGTGAGCCGCACGATTAGGAGGGGATCGAATGGCCCAGAGACATCGTCATCTCCGGCGAGAAGGGGGCTTACTGGCGGCAACGGTGGACGGTGGGCGAGCGCGACGGAGCTCCGGCGGTCGACGGCGATGTGCGCAGCGACGTTGTCGAAGACGGCGGTTCTCCTGGTAGCAGTGGCGTCTCCGGGGATGGCCTCCAACTCCGGCGAGCTTCTACGGCGGAGCGCGGCGGTGAGGTAGCAATTGGTGAGCTCTGGTGGGCAATGTGGAGTGGCGAGATGACTAGGCGAATCAGGGAGAAGAGGGGAAGCGATGGGTGTGGTCAATTTGGAGAGCGGAGTGCTCCTTTTATAGCGGCCTTGAGCAGCGGCGGGAGGTCACGGTGACGATGGCGATGTCACTCTCCCGTCGATCAACGGCGTGGGCGAGGGTACAGCAAGGCTCAGGGAACGTCACGGTGCGCTCAGAACAGTCATCGGTGGTCAAGCACAGTGGAGCGCGTCACACGTCCGTGGGGTACTGTGGCGAACGTCGTCATCCTCCTTGATGGTGACAGGGTGCGGGCGAGCTCGTGGCGGTGTCTGGCAGCGTCCTGGTGCTGAGGCGAAGCGACGCGCGGGCGCTGATGGCGAGGGGCAGGCTGAGGCGACGGGGCGCTGTGCGCTCTGGCGCGCTCTGGCGTCACGACCATGCACGGCATGGCGTCGCTGGAGCATGCTGGGCGCGTCCGTGCTGGCGTGTGCACGCGTTGTCTCGGTCAAGGGAGGGCACGAGCTGGTTAAGGGGAGTGAGAGGAGCGTCCAGGACACGACGGGGCAGAGCTGAGGTGAAGGGAGAGAGAGATGGCATGGTGAGCTCATGCCATGCCACGTCATGGTCTTGCCATGGTCATGGTGACCAAGTGAGAGGGTGGCAGGGCTTGGCACTGGTGCTGAGGGGTGAAGTGATGCTCCAGAGCTGCAGAGAGGCCCAGGGTTGGACTTGGTCCGAGCCCAATTTCAGTATGGGCACAAATTTTAACTATGCCTACAAAGTGTTTGACACAATGCCCGCAAGAAAATTATTTTTGAAATTTGAAAAGATTTTTGGTGGAGTGTAAAGATATAATATTAGAAGTAGAATGGATTTGGTGGTAGTCAAAATGGAGTTGAAATGCAAAATCACAAATTGCATATGATCTACAATTTGCATTATGGTTCCAACTTTACTTGATCACAATTTGAAATTGAGAAGGAATTTACAGGGGTGGTTTTGGGCAAAGTTGTTCACCTTGATGTTGTCTTGGATGAGGTGCAAAGATTTGGCAAAGTTTGGTTTAGAAAACTTCCAAACCAGGGGCTCAAAGATGGCATCAGACTAAAATTGTCACAAGTGACCATATTGCATGTGAATTGGAATTTGCATTTGATTTCAATTTGATTTGAGTTTCCTTGATTCCAAAAGTTTTTATAAGTGTTTAGTAACCATTTCCAACCAATGGTGCAAGCCAAAATGGTCTAGGTTAAGAATTTGCAAAAATGGCATAAGCCATATGTGTGTGTTGATGTGTTTTTTCTATTTTCTTTTCTCTTTTCTTTTTCCTTTCATTTGGATGATCAAGAGATCATTGGTTAGGGTTTGAGTATAAGTGTAATCACACAAGCAATCATCATGGCAAGATGCACACTAAAATAATTAACAAAGTGATCTATATGCATAGCCCTATATGAAGATAAAAAGTTTTTGTTGGTTCTAAATTTTGGATTTTTGGAAACTCTCTTTCTTTATTTATTGAAAAGTTGGGATGTTACAATCATACTTAGCGGCATCAGTGGGAGTAAGTTTGAACCTTTTTGGTGGCATTGTCTCACGGATCTTGTTGCTTAAGAAATTAGCTCCCCTCATCTCACCGTCGTACTCCTGGCTTTCTTCTGAGGTGTCTCTATCGTACTCCTCCCTTGCGGCTCGTCATCGCCTGGCTTTGTCGATTCTATTCTGGGTGATTTCGTCCCGGGCATCCCTTGAACGGTGCTTCGAGCCGCTGGCTTGGAGTGTGAGCTTTTCCTTTCGTGGAACCAGATTGTCTCCCAAGATTGCGAGGCTTTCCAGGGCGCCCCGATGAGCTTGGGACATAGAACCTTCGGGTCGTTGGTTGATGAGGTACGCTGCGAGGTTGGCAGTTGCTCCTTCAACGGTTTTTGGCCTTAACATACCCGCTGTGTGTCGTGGTATTGTCACGGCATATGCCATAGGGTGGCTAATCGAAGGTGGTTCCTGAGAGATCTCACGGCGGTATCCGGATGCGGGTATGGGGACGAGCGACACGGCGACGTACCCAGGTTCGAGGCCCTCCAAAGGAGGTAACACCTCTACTCCTGCTAGAGTGTATATGATGATCACACAATACAAGGTTGCTCCTTGAGCTGTGTCCGGCTGCTCCTGAGAGGCTAAGGAAGACAAAGTCTCTCTCACAGGGCAGCGCTAAGGGATGTGGTGAGGTGAGAATGATCGATCGTCCCCCGCACGAGGGGGTAGCCCAGCTTATATAGGCGCTGGCACTTTACATAAAAGACCCTATAGTCTACTGGCCGGCTTGGCCGGCTCCGGCTTCCGCTCCTTCCCGAGGCAGTGACGTCAGGAGCCGTTGAGGCCTCATGGCCTGTCCCATCCAGCTGCCAGGGTCAGCGGCATGGTGAGGAGGTGTCCCTGTCGCCATCAGCCACTGTAGCCGGTACGGATCGACGTAGACCATGATGGCCTGTCCGGCGCGTGGCACTATTGCTCCACAGTGCCCCGTGCTTTACGGAAGATGAAGTCAGCGTGGACTTTAGGAACCCGGATCACCAACCCGGTTCCTTCTAGTGCAAGACTCGCCAGCCTCGAGTCGGTCTGAGGTACAAACCCCTAGTCGGATATGGCTTGTAGAAGCCGGCCCAGCTACAGCATTGGCGGCCGTAGCCAGGCCGACTAGGACCTAGAGCCAGCCGGCTTCCGGACCAGCCGGCCACGGCGCCAGCCAGCTGTTCCTCAGCCGGCCTTTGCCGCGAGCCGGCCAGTGGCCAGCCGGCTGCTCCTCGTCCATTGCCCTACCCGGGGTCTTCCCCCCGACATTAGCCCCCGAAGCTGGCAAGGTCCTGCGTTTAGAAGGACCTAGGCAGGTTTTCCTGGCTTCTCGAATATACTTGACGGCACTTGGAGGGGCCGACTGAGAATTTTCATTCAGCCGGCTGCGCCCTCATCCGGCTCGCTTCGGCCGGCTGCTTCTAGCCGGCCACTATTTACACTTGTGCAGTTTTTGCTTTCTCGCAAGTTCTGGTGATGTCTCCGACTTGCTGGATGAATTTTGGACCGAGTTGAACTTAGTGTCCGGCTCCGGCTTGCGGCGCGCCGGAGTCTCCGCCGCCTCTGGTCCTGCACCCGACTTGACCGGTCTGACGCCTGGGCTCTGCCGCCGGTTCGTCTGGTCACATCAATGTCCCCTCCGGATCTGGTGCGGTCGTGGGCGACGTGGTGTGGCGGTTTCCGGTAACGGCAGCGGTCGTGTGCGGAGTTAATGCGCAGAAAATCCGGGCGACGTGGCCACGATCGCCACTTGGAGGCTAACCGTCCGCCGCGGGCGGCTATAAATGCCGCGGGGGAGGGTACCGAGGCGGCCACTGCCTCACTTCGTCTTCCTCGCGCCTCCGCTCCTCTCGCTCTCTTCTTCGCGCTCGAGCCTCTTGCTGCTCCGACGAGCGTCTCCCACTGGCGAACTCCGGTGAACGCATCTCCGCCGATCCGCCGCCGCTACTCCGACGAGCCGGCGCCACGGGGCCCCGCGTTTCAACGGAGCGTCCTCCGCCGCCGCCGTCGCCGCCGTCGCGAGGCTCCTCTTCGCCCTTCCGTCTTTCGTGGTCTTCTTCCTCCTCCTCTTCGTCAATGCCATCCGCTAGCGGATCGTGGAGGGGGTCGTACATGAGGGACGACGACATCGAGCGGCTGGTGCGCCTCCGCCGGATCCCGTCGTCGGTGGTCGCGAGGGCGCCCGGCGAGGAGACGGAGCCCACGCCGGAGCCCGGCGAGCGCGTCGTCTTCGGCGCGCACCTCGACCGCGGGTTGGGCCTGCCGGCGTCCAACTTCTTCCGCCAGTTCCTCGACAACTTTGGCCTGCAGCCGCATCACCTGCCGGCCAACGCCTGCATCCTCCTCAGCTGCTATGTGGCCTTCATGGAGGCTTATGCCGGCTTGTGGCCAGATATAGATTTCTGGAGCCGGCTCTTCTACCTCAAGGCGCAAACCACTGACGGCCGCCTGCGGGCCTGCGGCGCCGCCTCGATCTACACCCGGCCGGGTACGCCCTTCCCCAAAATTCCAACCGTTGACTCGGTGAAGAACTGGCAGATGTCATTCTTCTACGTGCGCAACGAGGGCGGGCTCGTCGACCGGATCAACCTGCCGGAGTTCAACCCGGCTCCTCCAGTCGGCCGGATCAACTGGAGCTACAACGCCCGCACGACGGATCCGGACGCTGAGGTGAATCAGCTCTGGGACTTCTTGGGGGCGGCCGTCGCGAACGGGCTGACCGCCGAGGACCTCCTCTGCACCATCGCCGAGCGCCGGGTGCTGCCGCTCCAAATGCGCACCCACAAGATCGGGCACATGTCCGGCCGGTTTGACCCGACCCGGACGTCCAGGGCGCCGCTCACCAAGGCCCAGGTGGCCCACCGGGTGAATAACATCACCAAGGCGAACATGCCGGAGGAGTGGAACTACGGGCTGGCGCCCCACAGCAGGGATCAGCTGCCCGAGCTGGTAAGTTTTTACTGTTTAGGCCGACTTCCGGCTTGCGGCTGCGGGGCCGACTAGTCTTTCTTTCTGCCGAGTTCCGGCTTGCTGTTTGCTCATGTCTTCTGTTTTTCTAGCTCTTCAACCGCCAGAACGTCGAGAACGGCGACCTGGCGACGAGGACGTGGACGCCGGATCACGCCGATCCGGCTGGCCAAGCCGGCGACCAGGCCGGCGACGATGACCTGCTGCAGGCGCCTGATCTAGGCGGCCAGGGGGGAGCACAATCCGCCCCCTTCACCGGAGCAGCAAGAGGACGAGGAGCCGGCGACGTCCGCCACGGGGCCAATCCCTGCCGTGCCTCTGCGCGCGAGGCCGCCAAGCACCACGGCGACTTCGGCGCCCAAGGGGAAAAAACGGGTTGGCGACCCCCGCTCCACCGCCGCCTTGGAGGCGAAGGCGAAGAAGCTCCGCCGGCTGCAGCCGAAGAAGGTTCCGGAGCAGGCTGGGTGAGTTATCTTTTTCTCTTGTTTGATTCCTTTCCTTTCCTTACTCTTTATGCTTATCTTTTTCCTTATTTGTTCGGCTAGGGCCCCCATCAAGTTTGCTCAGGGCGGCGGCTCCCGGCCAGCCCCGCGTGTCGTGTCGCCGCTTCCTCGACAAAGGAGGGAGTCAACGCCACAGCCTCCATCGCGCGCGCCTACGCCGCCGCCGCCTGCGGGTACTCCGCCTCCCGCAGGGGCGCCTTCTCTTGCCGTGCCACTGGCCACAGCGCCTGGCCGTGGCACGCGGGCCGAGCCGACGCGCCAGCCCGACGCTGGACGACATGTTCCCGCGCCGCGCTCGTCTTCTGGACCAAGGCACTGGGGCCGGCTTGGGCATGCCGCCTTCGACCGGAGCCAGAGCCGGCGGGGCCGCGCCGCCTGTGACCGGGGCCGGGACCAGGCCGGACGTGGTGGTGTTGGAGGAGAGCCCGGAGGGGGCACCTCAGGCGCCGGAAGTGACTGCGCCGACTGGGCCGTCTGCTTCGCCCGGAGCGCCGCCACCGCCGGAGCCAACGACGGAGGAGCCGGCGAGGCAGGAGCCAGCAAGGGATGAGCCGACGCGTACGGAGGGCGCCGACTCGTGCGCGTTGGTGAGGACGGGAGCCCCATCGGCGCCGCAGCAGGGCCTGCACGTGGCCAAGGGCGCTCTGCTTCTGCATGTGCCGTCCGCCTCCGACTCCAGCCTTGGCTCGGCTGGCACCATGGAGCAGGCGTGGCTCCGCGCCGACTCCTACGAGGTGACCAGCCGGGAGGGGAACCCCGGCCAAGCATCGGTGGAGATGTTCTTCTCCAGCTTGCAGGCCAACCTCAAGGCCAGGGCTGCCGAGGCCGCGGCCAACGTCACCAAGGTGGAGGAAGCCAGCAAGGTAAGCGCTTCATCTGTTTTTCGATTTGGTTATCATCCTGGTAGCCCTCCGAGGCGTGGGCCGGCTGCTCGGAGCCGGTCCGGGTTTCGCCTAGTTGACTGATTTTCTTTTTTCCTTAGGCTGTGGCGGATCGGCGCACCAATCTGTACAACCGCGCCGTGACCCACTACCACAAGGCCAAGCTGGACCGGGCCGACTTGGCTCGCGAGCTGGAGGCCGTCAAGGGTAAGATCTTTTTCTTTCCGACTTGATGTCTTCTTTCTTTTTAGTCTTGGTTGGCTGACGTTTCCTTCCGGCTGCCTTGCAGCTGAAGCCGTCAAGGTCCCGCGGCTGGAGGCGGATCTCCGGGCTGTTCGCGCCCAGTGCGCCGAGAGCGAGGAGGCGGGCCGATCTGCAGCCGCCAAGCTCAAGGTGGCTGAGCAGGAGCTGACGCGGCTGCGCCGGCTTGAGCAGAACCACCTCACTGAGCTTGCCTCCCTTCGGACGGCGGAGAAGGAGAAGGTGGAGGATCTGAGCCGGTGGCTGACCGAGGTGGAGAAGCAGCGGCTTGCGCTTCAGGAGGAGGTCACTACCAAGACCACGGAGCTGTCGGCCACCGCCAAGCGCTGGGTGGACGAGATTGGCGCGCTCGACCGTGGCTTGTCGGGTGAGTGCATTTCTTCTTTCTCTCCTTCCCTTTGCCGGCTTTCGGCTGTCGGCTGCCGGCCTAGGTTGGCAGCCGGCGGCAGAAACTCTGATTTTTTCGCTATCTCCATCTTCGGGCTGGGGGCAGTCGGTTCTTGCCGGCTGCCACCAGGCTTTTCCTTTTATCCTTCGGAATTTCCATCTTCGGACCGGGGGCAGTCGGCTCTTGCCGGCTGCCGCCTGGCCTACTTTAGGACTTCGAAAATTTGCATTTTTCAGCTTATTTCGGCCTTGATGATTTCTGACGTGCTTTTTCTTGCAGCGGCCTTCCCGGAAACGCAGGACGCGGCATTAGCAGCCGTTGGCGTTGCGCGCGAGTCCAGGAGGCGGGCGACTGGCGAGGGCAGCTCGGAGTACTTCACCATGGAGGACTATATGGCGTCCATGGCTGCCCGCGTCGAGCCCATCACCAAGCTTGGCTGGGAGCTCCGGAAGGCGGCTGAGGAGCTGGTCCCGATGCTGTGGCCCGCGGAGGCGGTGCCGCAAGATATCTCCGACCTCATCTCCTTGATGGAGCGGGCGCCGGATCGCTTCCTCGACTGGAAGGAGTCTGCCACGCGCGCTGGTGCCGATATGGCGCTGTCCTTTGTCCTCTCCTGGTACAACGAGGTGGATCTTAAGCAGCTCGAGTACCGGCGAGCCGACGTGGAGGGCAAGCTCCCGGCCGAATACAAGACTGCCCGGCTTGCCCGAGCCAGCGCCATTGCCGACTTCGTCGACAAGAGCCTCTTCGTCGCGGACCCGAACCCTCAGTCTGATGAGGAGTACGAGATGGAAGATGAGGAGGCGGAAGACGCGCCTGAAGACGACCCGGCAGCCGGCTCCGCTGACGCTCCTCCGGCTGGTCCTTCTCCAGCCGCTGCTTAGTTTACCTGTCTCTTTTGTTGCTTTTGCCAAGACAATTTATTAAATCCCCGGGATGCCGGGTGCATATGTATGAATATTATCGTCCTTTCATTATGTCACACTTTAATGTGTTTGTTAATCATTTGTGTGCCGAGTTGCTTTCTTTCGACTTGTTCGCTTTTTCCCATCCGCCCCACTCTTTGGCTGTGCTCTTGCCGGTCGTACGTCCGACTTGCGATCCGTCGCCGGATCAAGAGCGGGCCGCTGGGTGAGGCCGATAGTATTTCAGTCGAATGAGCTGAATTCGGCAATCCGGCACTTATATGAAAAGTTGCAAGTCAACTCGCTTTTACTCTTTCCCTTAGTCGTTTTTCGCGTGCCGGCTCCCTAGGCCTTACTCCCACCAGCCGGACAGCCGGGTTGCGGTCTGTAGCTGGATCGGAAGCCGGCTGTCGGAAACCGGATCACGTTACTGAGCCGACCGCGTGAGAGGGTTCAAGCCAATTGGCGAAACAAAGTAGAGTACGCGAAAAACTTGTCGAAAACGGCGCTCTTGGCACGTGCTTTTTCATAGCTTACCAAAGGGATACAAGGGATACATACATTCCTGCTTTCATGTGTAAAATGGGCGGAGCAAGTTGACATTCCAGGGACATTTAGTCTCCTCGTCAGCCTTGTCCGGCTTGTTTTTCTTAGCCTCTTGGGCATCTATGAGATAGTAGGAATCATTGCCTACTGCCTTGCTCACGATGAAGGGACCCTCCCATGGGGATGACAGTTTATGCTGTCCGGCTGTCCGCTGGATCAGCCGGAGCACTAGGTCTCCTTCTCGGAATGCTAAGGGCTGGACCTTCCGGCTGTGATAGCGTCGGAGGCTTTGCTGGTAGATGGTAGATCTGGATGCAGCCAGCAGCCGGGCCTCTTCGACCAGGTCGACTCCATCTTCGCGAGCTTCTTTGGCTTCGGCTTCAGTGTACAGCTTGATCCTTGGCGCGTCGTGCTCGATATCAGTCGGCAAGATGGCTTCGGCCCCGTATACGAGGAAAAATGGCGTGAAGCCGACTGAGCGGTTTGTCGTTGTGCGCAGGCTCCACAGCACATTGGGCAATTCTTCAATCCAGCAGCCGGCTGCTCGCTCGAGCGGCTCCACCAGCCGGGGCCGGATGCCGGCTAGGACCAAGCCGTTAGCCTTCTCCACTTGTCCGTTGGACTCTGGGTGCGCCACAGAGGCTAGGGCCATCCGGATCCCCATTTCCCCGCAATAGCGAGAGAAGATGCCTTGGGAGAAGTTGATGCCGTTGTCGGTGATGATGCTGTGGGGGTAGCCGAATCTCACAATGATTTCCTTGAGGAATGTGACGGCTTGATACGTCTCCAACGTATCGATAATTTCTTGTGTTCCATGCCACATTATTGATGTTATCTACATGTTTTATGCACACTTTATGTCATATTCGTGCATTTTCTGGAACTAACCTATTAACAAGATGCCGAAGTGCCAGTTCCTGTTTTCTGCTGTTTTTGGTTTCAGAAATCCTAGTAACGAAATATTCTCGGAATCGGACGAAATCAACGCCCAGGTTCCTATTTTACCCGGAAGCATCCAGAACACACGAGAACCGCCAGAGAAGGGAGGCAGGGCCACCACACCACACCCCGGCGCGGCCTAGGGGGGGGGCGCGCCCCCCTAGGGTGTGGGCCCCCCTTCGACCTTCCTGCGCCGCCTCTCCGCCTATAAAAAGCCCCTGGATCAGAAAACCCTACACCGATTGACGAAAACCACAGAAACCTTCCAGAGCCGCCGCCATCGCGAAGCCAAGATCTGGGGGACAGGATCTCTGTTCCGGCACGCTGCCGGAGCGGGGAAGTGCCCCCGGAAGGCTTCTCCATCGACACCGCTGCCATCTCCACCGCCATCTTCATCACCGCTGCTGCTCCCATGAGGAGGGAGTAGTTCTCCATCGAGGCTCGGGGCTGTACCGGTAGCTATGTGGTTAATCTCTCTCCCATGTACCTCAATACAATGATCTCATGAGCTGCTTTACATGATTGAGATTCATATGAGTTTTGTATCACAATTTATCTATGTGCTACTCTAGCAAAGTTATTAAAGTAGTTCTATTCCTCCTGCACGTGTGTAAAGGTGACAGTGTGTGCACCGTGTTAGTACTTGGTTTGTGCTATGATCATGATCTCTTGTAGATTATGGAGTTAACTATTGCTATGATATTATTGATGTGATCTATTCCTCCTACATATGCATGAAGGTGACAGTGTGCATGCTATGCTAGTACTTGGTTTAGTAGCGTTGATCTATCTTACACTAAAGGTTACTTAAACATGAGCATTATTGTGGAGCTTGTTAACTCCGGCATTGAGGGTTCGTGTAATCCTACGCAATGTGTTCATCATCCAACAAAAGTGTAGAGTATGCATTTATCTATTCTGTTATGTGATCAATGTTGAGAGTGTCCACTAGTGAAAGTGTAATCCCTAGGCCTTGTTCCTAAATACTGCTGAGTTACTACTGCTTGTTTACTGTTTTACTGCGTTACTACTGCTGCAATACCACCACCATCAACTACACGCCAAGCACTTTTCTGGCACCGTTGCTACTGCTCATATATATTTATACCACCTGTATTTCACTATCTCTTCGCCGAACTAGTGCACCTATTTGGTGTGTTGGGGACACAAGAGACTTCTTGCTTTGTGGTTGCAGGGTTGCATGAGAGGGATATCTTTGACCTCTTCCTCCCTGAGTTCGATAAACCTTGGGTATCCACTTAAGGGAAACTTGCTGCTGTTCTACAAACCTCTGCTCTTGGAGGCCCAACACTGTCTACAGGAAAGGAGGGGGAACGTAGACATCAAGCACTTTTCTGGCGCCGTTGCCGGGGAGGAAAGGTAAAAGGCACTCATACTCCGGTTCCAGGTAAAGTACTTTTCTGGCGCCATTGTGTTTGTGCTCGAAGCTATTTCCTTTAGATCCTGCAATTGCAACTTTTTGTTTCTTGTTTACACTAGTTTGGCATAATGGACAACAATGAATTTCTTGTTCTATTTCCTGATTTAAAACATGGATTGTTTGATGCGAAAATTAAAAAACCTATGAAATCTTCTTTGCATGCTGGTAGTAATATTAGTATGAACGCTTTGAACACCATTGTTGACAATAATATAGAAAGTTCTAAGCTTGGGGAAGCTGGTTTTCATGATATTTTTAGTCCCCCAAGCATTGAGGAGAAAATTTTCTTTGATGATACTTTGCCTCCCATTTATGATGATAATGATAGTGGTCTTTTGGTGCCACCTACTATGGAGAGTAAATTTTGTTATGATTACAATATGCCTCCTATATTTGATGATGAGAATAATAATGATAGCTACTTTGTTGAATTTGCTCCCACTACAACTAATAAAATTGATTATGCCTATGTGGAGAGTAATTATTTTATGCATGAGACTCATGATAAGAATGCTTTATGTGATAGTTATATTGTTGAGTTTGCTCATGACACTACTGAAAGTTATTATGAGAGAGGAAAATATGGTTGTAGAAATTTTCATGTTACTAAAACACCTCTCTATGTGCTGAAATTTTTGAAGCTACACTTGTTTTATCTTCCTATGCTTGTTACTTTGCTCTTCATGAACTTGTTTATTCACAAGATTCTTATGCATAGGAAGCATGTTAGACTTAAATATGTTTTGTATTTGCCTCTTGATGCTCTCTTTTGCTTCAAATACTATTTCTTGCGAGTGCATCATTAAAACTGCTGAGCCCATCTTAATGGCTATAAAGAAAAGAACTTCTTGGGAGATAACCCATGTGTTATTTTGCTACAGTACTTTGTTTTTATTTGTGTCTTGGAAGTTGTTTACTACTGTAGCAACCTCTCCTTATCTTAGTTTAGTGTTTTGTTGTGCCAAGTTAAGCCGTTGATAGAAAAGTAAGTACTAGATTTGGATTACTGCGCAGTTCCAGATTTCTTTGCTGTCACGAATCTGGGTCCACCTCCCTGTAGGTAGCTCAGAAAATTAAGCCAATTTACGTGCATGATCCTCAGATATGTACGCAACTTTCATTCAATTTGAGCATTTTCATCTGAGCAAGTCTGGTGCCATTTTAAAATTCGTCAATACGAACTGTTCTGTTTTGACAGATTCTGCCTTTTATTTCGCATTGCCTCTTTTGCTATGTTGGATGAATTTCTTTGATCCACTAATGTCCAGTAGCATTATGCAATGTCCAGAAGTGTTAAGAATGATTGTGTCACCTCTGAATATGTCAATTTATATTGTGCACTAACTCTCTAATGAGTTGTTTCGAGTTTGGTGTGGAGGAAGTTTTCAAGGGTCAAGAGAGGAGGATGATATACTATGATCAAGAAGAGTGAAGGGTCTAAGCTTGGGGATGCCCCGGTGGTTCATCCCTGCATATTTCAAGAAGACTCAAGCGTCTAAGCTTGGGGATGCCCAAGGCATCCCCTTCTTCATCGACAACATTATCAGGTTCCTCCCCTGAAACTATATTTTTATTCAGCCACATCTTATGTACTTTACTTGGAGCGTCTGTGTGCTTTTGTTTTTGTTTTTTGTTTGTGTTTGAATAAATTGGATTACATCATGCTTGTGTGGGAGAGAGACACGCTCCGCTGTTGCATATGAACACATGTGTTCTTAGCTTTTAGTATTCATGGCGAAGTTTCTTCTTCGTTAAATTGTTATATGGTTGGAATTGGAAAATGATACATGTAGTAATTGCTATAATGTTTTGGGTAATGTGATACTTGGCATTGTTGTGCTCATGTTTAAGCTCTTGCATCATATGCTTTGCACCCATTAATGAAGAAATACATAGAGCATGCTATAATTTGGTTTGCATATTTGGTTTCTCTAAGGTCTAGATAATTTCTAGTATTGAATTTGAACAACAAGGAAGATGGTGTAGAGTCTTATAATGTTTTCAATATGTCTTTTATGTGAGTTTTGCTGCACCGGTTCATCCTTGTGTTTGTTTCAAATAAGCCTTGCTAGCCTAAACCATTGTATCGAGAGGGAATACTTCTCATGCATCCAAAATACTTGAGCCAACCACTATGCCATTTGTGTCCACCATACCTACCTACTACATGGTATTTTCCAGCCATTCCAAAGTAAATTGCTTGAGTGCTACCTTTAAAATTCCATCATTCACCTTTGCAATATATAGCTCATGGGACAAATAGCTTAAAAACTATTGTGGTATTGAATATGTAATTATGCACTTTATCTCTTATTAAGTTGCTTGTTGTGCGATAACCATGTTTACTGGGGAACGCCATCAACTCATTGTTGAATTTCATGTGAGTTGCTATGCATGTTCGTCTTGTCTGAAGTAAGGGCGATCTACACTGAGTTGAATGGTTTGAGCATGCATATTGTGAGAGAAGAACATTGGGCCGCTAACTAAAGCCATGTTCCATGGTGGAAGTTTCAGTTTTGGACAAACATCCTCAAATCTCTAATGAGAAAAGAATTAATTGTTGTTGAATGCTTAAAGCATTAAAAGAGGAGTCCATTATCTGTTGTCTATGTTGTCCCGGTATGGATGTCTAAGTTGAGAATAATCAAAAGCGAGAAATCCAAATGCGAGCTTTCTCCTTAGACCTTTGTACAGGCGGCATAGAGGTACCCCTTTGTGATACTTGGTTAAAGCATATGTATTGCGGTGATAATCCAGGTAGTCCAAGCTAATTAGGACAAGGTGCGGGCACTATTGGTACACTATGCATGAGGCTTGCAACTTATAAGATATAATTTACATGATGCATATGCTTTATTACTACCATTGACAAAATTGTTTCATGTTTTCAAAATCAAAGCTCTAGCACAAATATAGCAATCGATGCTTTTCCTCTGTGAGGACCTTTCTTTTACTTTTATGTTGAGTCAGTTCACCTATTTCTCTCCACCTCAAGAAGCAAACACTTGTGTGAACTGTGCATTGATTCCTACATACTTGCTTATTGCACTTATTATATTACTCTATGTTGACAATATCCATGAGATATACATGTTATAAGTTGAAAGCAACCGCTGAAACTTAATCTTCTTTTGTGTTGCTTCAATGCCTTTACTTTGAATTATTGCTTTATGAGTTAACTCTTATGCAAGACTTATTGATGCTTGTCTTGAAGTGCTATTCATGAAAAGTCTTTGCTATATGATTCACTTGTTTACTCATGTCATACACATTGTTTTGATCGCTGCATTCACTACATATGCTTTGCAAATAGTATGATCAAGTTTATGATGGCATGTCACTCCAGAAATTATCTGTGTTATCGTTTTACCTGCTCGGGACGAGCAGAACTAAGCTTGGGGATGCTGATACGTCTCCAACGTATCGATAATTTCTTGTGTTCCATGCCACATTATTGATGTTATCTACATGTTTTATGCACACTTTATGTCATATTCGTGCATTTTCTGGAACTAACCTATTAACAAGATGCCGAAGTGCCAGTTCCTGTTTTCTGCTGTTTTTGGTTTCAGAAATCCTAGTAACGAAATATTCTCGGAATCGGACGAAATCAACGCCCAGGTTCCTATTTTACCCGGAAGCATCCAGAACACACGAGAACCGCCAGAGAAGGGAGGCAGGGCCACCACACCACACCCCGGCGCGGCCTAGGGGGGGGCGCGCCCCCCTAGGGTGTGGGCCCCCCTTCGACCTTCCTGCGCCGCCTCTCCGCCTATAAAAAGCCCCTGGATCAGAAAACCCTACACCGATTGACGAAAACCACAGAAACCTTCCAGAGCCGCCGCCATCGCGAAGCCAAGATCTGGGGGACAGGATCTCTGTTCCGGCACGCTGCCGGAGCGGGGAAGTGCCCCCGGAAGGCTTCTCCATCGACACCGCTGCCATCTCCACCGCCATCTTCATCACCGCTGCTGCTCCCATGAGGAGGGAGTAGTTCTCCATCGAGGCTCGGGGCTGTACCGGTAGCTATGTGGTTAATCTCTCTCCCATGTACCTCAATACAATGATCTCATGAGCTGCTTTACATGATTGAGATTCATATGAGTTTTGTATCACAATTTATCTATGTGCTACTCTAGCAAAGTTATTAAAGTAGTTCTATTCCTCCTGCACGTGTGTAAAGGTGACAGTGTGTGCACCGTGTTAGTACTTGGTTTGTGCTATGATCATGATCTCTTGTAGATTATGGAGTTAACTATTGCTATGATATTATTGATGTGATCTATTCCTCCTACATATGCATGAAGGTGACAGTGTGCATGCTATGCTAGTACTTGGTTTAGTAGCGTTGATCTATCTTACACTAAAGGTTACTTAAACATGAGCATTATTGTGGAGCTTGTTAACTCCGGCATTGAGGGTTCGTGTAATCCTACGCAATGTGTTCATCATCCAACAAAAGTGTAGAGTATGCATTTATCTATTCTGTTATGTGATCAATGTTGAGAGTGTCCACTAGTGAAAGTGTAATCCCTAGGCCTTGTTCCTAAATACTGCTGAGTTACTACTGCTTGTTTACTGTTTTACTGCGTTACTACTGCTGCAATACCACCACCATCAACTACACGCCAAGCACTTTTCTGGCACCGTTGCTACTGCTCATATATATTTATACCACCTGTATTTCACTATCTCTTCGCCGAACTAGTGCACCTATTTGGTGTGTTGGGGACACAAGAGACTTCTTGCTTTGTGGTTGCAGGGTTGCATGAGAGGGATATCTTTGACCTCTTCCTCCCTGAGTTCGATAAACCTTGGGTATCCACTTAAGGGAAACTTGCTGCTGTTCTACAAACCTCTGCTCTTGGAGGCCCAACACTGTCTACAGGAAAGGAGGGGGAACGTAGACATCACGGCTGTGGAGCCGTCCAGCTTCTTGATTGGCTTGGCTTCGATCCACTTGGTGAATTTGTCAATCATCACCAAGAGATGTGTCATGCCGCCTCGCGCTGTTTTGAACGGACCCACCATATCCAAGCCCCATACGGCAAACGGCCATGTGATGGGGATGGTTTTCAAGGCGGAAGCCGGCTGGTGTCTTTTCTTTGCGAAGCGCTGACAGCCGTTGCACTTCTTCACCAACTCTTCTGCGTCTCTGAGCGCAGTCGGCCAGTAAAAACCGTGCCGGAAGGCTTTGGCCACTATGGCTCTGGATGAGGCGTGATGTCCGCACTCTCCTTGATGGATTTCCCGTAGGAGTTCAATCCCTTCAGCCGGCTCGACGCACCGCTGGAACACCCCACTTACGCTGCGTTTGTACAGCTGGTGGTTGATGATCGTATAGGCCTTGGCCCTTCTCTCAATCTGCCTGGCCTGGACTCTATCATCAGGCAGCACACCGTCGGTGAGGTAGGAGAGGAATTCTTGTGCCCATGAAGGTACGCATCTTATCTCGAATACGCTGACCAACAGGGCCTCCTGCGTGGGAGCTTCCGGATTCGACTGCATGGTCGCCGGGTTCGGCTTGCTAGCCGGCGGGTTCGGCTTGCTAGCCCCCGAGTTTGGTGATGAAGCCCCCGGGTTGGACTGAGAAGTCCCCGGGTTTGGCATGGTAGCCGGCGGGTTTGGCTTTGAAGCCCCCGACTTGGGCGATGAAGCCCCCGGGTTCGGCTGAGCAGCCCCCGGGTCAGCCGGCACGAATATTGAATCCGAGTCCGGCGACGGTATGATGGACGGCTTCTTGAGAACCGCCAAAGCGATGCCCGGCGGAATGGCTTGCCGGGTTGAGCCAATCTTGGACAAGGCGTCAGCCGCCTCGTTGTTTGCTCGTGGCACATGGTGGAATTCGCAGCCGTCGAAGAAGCCGGATAGCTGCTGGACATGGAAGCGGTATGAGGCCATGTTGGCGTCCTTCGCGTCCCAGTCGCCAGATGCTTGTTGTATGACCAAGTCGGAGTCGCCGAAGCAGAGTATGCGACGCACGCCAATCTCCTTGGCCAGCTTCAGCCCATGAATGAGCGCTTCGTATTCCACCACATTGTTTGATGCGGCGAAGTGGATCTGCAGGACATAATCCAGCCGGTCTCCCTTGGGTGAGGTGATGACGATGCCGGCTCCCAAGCCGTTGCGCATCTTCGAGCCGTCAAAGTGCATCTTCCAATGTGTGGAATCCGGCACAGGCGGCAGGTACTGCATCTCAGCCCAGTCGACGAAGAAGTCCGCGAGGATCTACGACTTGATGGCTGTGCGTGGCTCGTAGAGGATGGTGTGGGCGGCTAGCTCCAGAGCCCACTTGGCAACCCGGCCGTTGGCGTCTTTGCTGCCAATGATTTCCGCCAAGGGCGCTGTGGCAACCACCTTGATGGGGTGCTCTTGGAAGTAGTGCTTGAGCTTCTTGGCCGCCATGTAGACGCCGTAGGTGACCTTCTGGTAGTGGGGGTAGTTTTGCTTTGACTGGGAGAGCACTTCGCTGAGGTAGTAGACTGGGCGCTGGACCGGCTGCTCCCTGCCGGCTTCTTTGCGCTCCACCACCAGGACAACGCTAACCACTCGATTGGTGGCTGCGATGTACAACAGCATCGGCTCCATTGAAGCCGGCGTCGCAAGGATTGGTGCGGTTGAGAGCATGCGCTTTAGGTCACGGAAGGCTTCCTCCACCTGTGGTGACCAGATGAACTTGTCCGCCTTCTTCATTAATTGATACAGGGGCAGTGCCTTCTCCCCCAGCCGGCTGACGAAGCGGCTCAAGGAAGCCAGGCAGCCAGCGAACTTCTGGACGTCCTTGAGGCACTGCGGCAGCTCCATCTTCTCCAGGGCGCTGATCTTCTCCGGGTTGGCTTCGATCCCTCGCTGAGAGACGAGGTAGCCAAGGAGCTGGCCAGATGGCACGCCGAATGTGCACTTGGCCGGGTTGAGCTTCATCCGAAATCTTCTCAGATTGGTGAAGGTTTCTCTCAGGTCATCAAGGAGGGTAGACGTCTCCTTGGTCTTTACAACGACATCATCCACATATGCGTGAACGTTTCTGCCGATTTGATCCTGCAAGCATTTTTGCATGCACCTTTGGTAGGTGGCGCCTGCATTTTTCAAGCCGAACGGCATAGTCGTGTAGCAATAAGCCCCGTACGGGGTAATGAACGAAGTCTTTATTTGATCATCCGGATTCAAAGGAATCTGGTGGTAGCCTGAATAGGCATCTAGGAAAGACAACAGTTCACAGCCGGCAGTCGAGTCTATGACTTGATCTATGCGCGGCAGGGGGAAGGGATCCTTCGGGCACGCCTTGTTCAGGCTGGTGTAGTCGATACACATGCGCCAGGAGCCGTTCTTCTTCAAAACCAGGACCGGGTTCGCCAACCAGTCCGGGTGCAGCACTTCCATGATGAAGCCGGCTGCCGCAGCTCGGCGATTTCTTCACCGATGGCCTTCCTTCTTTCTTCGGCGAAGCGCCTGAGAGGCTGCTTCACCGGCTTGGCTTCAGGCCGGACGTGGAGGTGGTGCTCAGCCAACTCCCTCGGCACACCCGGCATGTCTCTTGGAGTCCATGCGAAGATGTCCCGATTCTCACGGAGGAAGCTGGTGAGCTCGCTTTCCTATTTCTTGCTCAAGCCGGCACCGATGGTGACGTACTTGTCCGGCTGCGCCGGGTCCAGCAGGATCTTCTTGGTGTTGTCGGCCGGCTGGAAGTGAGTCGTCCCAGCCGGGTTGCCTGCAGCCGGCATGTCTGTCTGCGCGGCCTTGGCGAGGGCGACGGCGTCGTGGATGAGCTGCTTCTCAGTGGCGATGACCAACGTCTGGGCCATCTTGGAGCTCTGCGTGGCGCAGTCCATGGAGCGACGATAGTCGCCGGCTATGGTGATGACCCCCTTGGGGCCAGGCAGTTTCATCTTCAGGTACCCATAGTGGGGCACCGCCATGAACTTGGTCAGGGCCGGCCTGCCCAGGAGCGCGTGGTAGGGACTCACGAGGTCCACCACCTCGAACTCGATCTTCTCGGTGCGAAAGTGATCCGGCTTCCCGAACATCACCTCCAGCGTGATCCGGCCGATCGGCTGGCAGCAGTGGCCTGGCACGATGCCATGGAAGACGGTGGGGGTGGGACGCAGCTCGGCTTCCTAGATGCCTAGCTTGCGGGCGGTGTCGCGGTAGAGGATGTTGATGCTGCTGCCGCCGTCAATGAGGACGCGCGAAAAACGCACGCTGCGTCGGGTTGTGCCGATGGTGGGGTCGAGGACCATGGCGTAGCTGCCCGGCTTCGGCAGGACAGCCGGTGTGTCGCGGCGATCAAAGGTGATGGCCTGCTCTGACCAGTTTAGGTACTGGGGGACCGGCGGTATGACCGCGTTGACCTCGAGGGAACGGCTCTGCTGGCTCGTCTTGTCCTCGGGCTCGGAGGTGAAGATGATGTAGGTAGCATCTTCGGCCAGATATCGGCCATGGTGCACTTGGTTAGCCTCGTGGTGCTCGAGGTTGGCGTTCTCTGCGCCGGCTTGGCCACCCGGCCCGCCAGCTGGAGGCGGCGGGGGTGGAGGCGGGAGAGGTTCACCGCTTGTCAGCCGCTTCATGAAGTGGCAGTCGCGGGTGGTGTGGTTGGAGGGGTTCTTGCCGCTGTGGTACTTGCACGGCGAATCGAGCATCTGCTCGAAGGTGTACTTCGGCTTCCATTGCCGGTCTTGCTTCTGGCGGCGGCTGCCGACTGCCGCGTTGTCTGCCACGGCGGCTACGTGGGCGGAGCCGTACCGGCGGTCCGGCTGGTCGCTGTGACGCTTGCCGCGGTAGTTGTCCCGCCGGCTGCCATGAGAGGCGCCGTCTGCCGGCTTGTGCTCAGCCGACTTGTTGTTGTCCCGTCTTGCTGGGGCCGGTGAAATATCAACCGGCGCCTTGCCGGCTTCCTCAGCCAGCGCGTACTTGTCCGCGATGGCCATCAAGGCGGCCATCGACTTGGGGTCACTGCGGCGCAGCTTGTGCCACAGCATGGTGTTGGGCCGGCAGCCTCCCATGAAGAAGCTGATGGCTTGGATCTCGTGCACACCCTCGCAGGAGTTGCGCATCTCGCACCAGCGCGTCAGGTATGCGCGGTCCGTCTCGTCCGGGCCCTGCTTGCACATCTCAAGCTGCTGAGGGCGACCCGGCCGGCGGTAGGTGCCGGTGAAGTTGCTGACGAAGGCCTCTTCGAAGTCCAGCCAGCCGTTGATGCTGCCGGCTGGCAGGTTGTTGAGCCAGGTGCGGGCGGAGCCGACCAGCATCAGGGGGGAGTAGCGTACCGCCCAACGCTTGTTGCCTCGAGAGATGCCGACTGCGGTGGAGTAGTCCTGCAGCCAGTCCTCCGGCTTGGCGGTGCCGTCGTACTTGGGCGTGTCGCGGGGGAGCTGGAAGCCGTCAAGCACGGGCTCGTTGGCGATGCGGGGCCCGAAGCACTTGGGGCAAGCCGGCGCCTCCTCTTCCGCGATGCGGGATTCGACCAGCCGATCGAGGCGGTCTCTGGCGTCGACAGGCTCGATGCGTGGGCCCAGCCGGGAGCGGGCCGGCTGGCGTGCGCCTCTTGCCTCTGGAGCCGGTCGGTGCTGGCGGCGGGGCTCGGAGTCTTGCTCCTGGTTTCGGCTTGGAGGAGGCCGGCTGCGGCTGCTGCCGCTCGGCTGGTGGCTCGGCCGGCTCGAGCTTGCGTGTGTGGCCCGGGAGTCACGGTGCCGGCTTGGTGCTGGGGAGGCGGACTCGGCCGTGTCCCTGGCGCCTTCCCTGTCGTTGCCTGCAGCGCCACGAGCGTGGGAAGCTCTGGGGGCATTGACATACCTGGGGTCGGCCGCCTGCCTGGTGGCTGCGTTGAGCAGCTCAGTCACCCGCTTGGTCTGGCGGCGTAACTCTTCGCCTTCAAGGCGGTTCAGCTCTTCTGCGGCGGCTTGTGCCGCGCGCATGTTCTTGTCGGGGGTGTTGTAGACGGGTTGCTCCGCGGACGGAGTCGGCGAAGGAGCGCCGTCGCGGGCGATCTCGGCGCCAAGGTCGCGGCCCCTGCGGCGGATCTGGCCGGCTCGGCTGGGACCGTCGCCGCCTGGAGTGAGGCCGTGGGCGCGGTTGTACTCGCGCTGGGTGATCTCCATCTGGCGCTTAGCAGCAGCCAGTTCTTCTGTTTGCTTGAGGAGGAGCTGGCGGTGCGCCTCCAAATCCGCCTCGATGGTGGTGGGGTCGGCGCCAGGCGTGAGCGGGGTGCTCAGTTTCGCCCGGACTTCGTCCAGCCGGGACGGTGGTGGTGGCGCCTTTGGGCCTGAGCCGGAGGCGTTGGGGTCAACGTTGCGCTCCAGGTTGGGGCCGCGGGTGCGCGGGTTCTTGGTGGGGAGCTCCTCGCCAGCCATCATGACTTGCACGACGGTGGGGCTGGCGGGAGCGCTGCTGCCGGCTCGCGGAGGAGGGCTTGTGCAGCGCAGCACCTGCCGCGGGTAGCGCGGCGGTGCGACGGTGGCGACGTAGACGTCGTGGCCGCCGAAGGAGATGACGCTGCCGCCGGCTGGGAAGGGCCGGTCGGCGAAGCAGCCAGCGTTGTCGCTGATGCAGTCGAGGGAGCCGAATCTCCAGATCAAGCCTGAAGCGACTCGCTCGCCGGTGGTGATGGTGAGGCCCGTCCGGATGAAAACACCGGCCGAGGATGCTGAAGGCCCCACGGTGGGCGCCAAATGTCGTGGTATTGTCACGGCATATGCCATAGGGTGGCTAATCGAAGGTGGTTCCTGAGAGATCTCACGGCGGTATCCGGATGCGGGTATGGGGACGAGCGACACGGCGACGTACCCAGGTTCGAGGCCCTCCAAAGGAGGTAACACCTCTACTCCTGCTAGAGTGTATATGATGATCACACAATACAAGGTTGCTCCTTGAGCTGTGTCCGGCTGCTCCTGAGAGGCTAAGGAAGACAAAGTCTCTCTCACAGGGCAGCGCTAAGGGATGTGGTGAGGTGAGAATGATCGATCGTCCCCCGCACGAGGGGGTAGCCCAGCTTATATAGGCGCTGGCACTTTACATAAAAGACCCTATAGTCTACTGGCCGGCTTGGCCGGCTCCGGCTTCCGCTCCTTCCCGAGGCAGTGACGTCAGGAGCCGTTGAGGCCTCATGGCCTGTCCCATCCGGCTGCCAGGGTCAGCGGCATGGTGAGGAGGTGTCCCTATCGCCATCAGCCACTGTAGCTGGTACGGATCGACGTAGACCATGATGGCCTGTCCGGCGCATGGCACTATTGCTCCACAGTGCCCCGTGCTTTACGGAAGATGAAGTCAGCGTGGACTTTAGGAACCCGGATCACCAACCCGGTTCCTTCTAGTGCAAGACTCGCCAGCCTCAAGTCAGTCTGAGGTACAAACCCCTAGTCGGATATGGCTTGTAGAAGCCGGCCCAGCTACAGCATTGGCGGCCGTAGCCAGGCCGACTAGGACCTAGAGCCAGCCGGCTTCCGGACCAGCCGGCCACGGCGCCAGCCGGCTGTTCCTCAGCCGGCCTTTGCCGCGAGCCGGCCAGTGGCCAGCCGGCTGCTCCTCGTCCATTGCCCTACCCGGGGTCTTCCCCCCGACACTGTGTCCGTAGTCATGAAGGACTTGGATAGGTTTGACGTTATTTCTCTAGCATCGTCCTCCGAAAGTCGGGATAGCCTTGATCGATGCCTCCCTACACCTTGGATGCTTCAAGATGCGCTTCCTCGTGAGCCCCTCCGTCGTTCACTAGATTGATCCGCCAGAATTGTTCCTTCAGGTCTTGGTACATCTTGGTTCCTCCGGGGTGAATGGAATATATGGTATCGTGAGCTTCCTTCAGAATGACTTGCTTCAACTCTGAATCTGATGGCACACATAAGCGTCCGTTGTACCAAAGAACTCCTTCTTCATCTACGTTGAATCCCGGTGCCTTTCCTGCAGCGATCTGACTCTTGCTTCCGTCAATGCTGGCATTTCCCTTCTGGGCTTCCTTGATTTGACTCCTCAAAGTGGGTTGGAGCTCAATGCTTGCTAAGAATCCTTCGCTCACTAGCTCTAGTCTAAACTGTTCAAACTCATGAAACATGCTGGGTTGCTCTATTGCGATCATGGAGTTCAACTGACACGGCAGTCTACTCAGGGCATCCGCTACCACATTGGCCTTGGCGGGGTGGTAGTGAATTTCCATGTCGTAATCCTTGATCAATTCTGTCCATCTGCGCTATCTCATATTCAGCTCTTTCTGGGTGAAAATATACTTCAAGCTCTTGTGATCTGAATATATCTCGCATCGATTACCCATGAGGTAATGACGCCAAACTTTCAAGGCTAAGACTACGGCTGCTAACTCCAAGTCATGGGTTGGATAGTTCTGCTCATGTTGCTTCAGTTGCCTTGACAGGTATGATATCACCTTGCCTCCTTGCATCAACACACATCCAAGACCAATCTTGGATGCATCACAATAGACGTCGAATGGCTTGGTGACATCGGGCATGATCAGAATTGGGGCTGTGGTTAATCTGCGCTTGAGTTGCTGGAAGCTTTCTTCACATTTGTCATTCCAATCAAACTTCTTGTCCTTCTTCAGCAGTTGAGTCATTGGTCTTGCGATGCTGGAAAATCCTTCAACGAACCTGCGGTAATATCCCGCTAATCCCAGAAATGCCCGGACTTCAGTCTGGGTGGTTGGGGCTTTCCATTCCTCAACGGTTTTGATTTTAGCGGGATCTACGGCAATTCCTCCTGCAGACAAGATGTGTCCCAGGAATCCTACTTCCTTCAACCAAAACTCGCATTTGCTAAACTTGGCGTACAACTTGTGCTGCCTAAGGGTTTCTAGGACAACTTCCAAATGTTGCTCATGTTCTTCTTCGAATTTTGAGTAGATAAGGATGTCGTCGATGAAGACAACGACAAACTTATCCAAAAAGTCCATAAAGATCTTATTCATGAGATTCATGAAATAAGCAGGGGCATTCGTCAATCCAAATGACATGACATTGTATTCATACAATCCATATCTGGTGGTAAAGGCAGTCTTAGGAATATCTGTTGCACGGATCTTCAGTTGATGGTAACCTATCCTCAGATCAATCTTAGAGAACACTCGGGAACCGGTCAGCTGGTCAAACAGGTCTTCTATCTTTGGCAAGGGGTATTTGTTTTTGATGGTGACATCGTTAAGCTTACGGTAATCCGTACATAAACAAGTGGCACCGTCTTTCTTATCCACAAACAAAACTGGGGATCTCCAAGGTGACGCACTTGGTCGAATCAGACCTTTGTACAACATATCATCCAGTTGCTTCTTCAGTTCCACTAATTCTGCGGGGTTCATGCTATAGGCTCTCTGGGCTATAGGTCCTATTCCAGGGATTAACTCGATGATGAACTCGATATCCCGATCTGGGGGCATACCAGGTAGATCCTCAGGAAACACATCACTGTATCGACAAACGACCCTGATCTGATCCAAGGTTGGCTTGGCTAAACTCTGGTTGCAAGTGAACTTTCTGGTTAGTCTCTCAGACACATGTTCTATTATTATTCTGGTGCTACTAGTCATGGTGATGGCCTTCTTGGCACAGTCAATCAATCCATGATGTTTCGACATCCAATCCATACCCAGTACTACTTCCAATCCTTTTGTTCCCAGAACAATAGAGTTGGCGTAAAAATCTATTTCATGAATTCTGATGGGTACATCTTTGCAAAATTTTCTAGCTTTGGTGGTTGACCCAGGTATTTGAACTATCATGACATGTTTCAAACTGATTGGTTGAATCTTACTAGTGCACACAAAATCTTCTGTAACAAATGAATGCGATGCTCCGGAATCAAACAACACTCTTGCGGGTATTGAGTTAACAGAGAACATACCCAGCACCACGTCTGGTTCTTCCTGGGCTTCCTCAGCGTTCATGTGGAAGAGGCGACCTCCACGGTTGTTTGGGTTGTTGGGGGTGAACTTCTTGCCGGTGGAGACACGGCGTTGCTGCTGAGCAGGTGCAGCGGAGTTGGCGGCGATCTTGGCTAACCTTTTGGGGCACTCATTGGAGTAGTGTCCCACAACTCCACATTCATAGCAGGTGATTGTGGCCTTGTCCTTGGTTCCAATGGCGATGGCGTAGCTCCCAGTCCTCGGAGCGGTGTTGGTGTTGTTTTTGTTGTTGGGGGCTCTGGGCGGAGCGCGGTTGAAGTTGTTGTTGTTGTTGTGGTGGTGGTGGCCTCCTGGCCTGGGGTTTCCTCCACTCCGGTTCTGAAAACCCGGACGTGACATCTGTGCATTGGGCTTGTTGTTCCTTGAGGCGAAGCCTCCACTTGAGCTGGGGCGATACCTTGGGGTATTGCTGGGCCCACTCTGATTCATCATGCGGCGCTTGCGGTTCTCGTTGGCTTGATGCAGTTTGCCCTCCATTTGGATGGCGGAGTCTACAAGGGCTTCAAGGTCGGCGAAGGGGATGTTGACCAACACAGTCTGCATCTCATCATGCAGGCCATTCAGAAACCTTTCCTTCCTCTTCTCAGTGGTATCAGTCTCATCCGGGGCGTACCTTGACAGAGTCAGATTTCTATCACGGTATTCCACCACGGACATCCTGCCTTGCTTCAGTTCACGGAATTCATCCCTCATCTTCTTTATCTGACCCGGGGGCACATGGTACTTGCTGAACTTGAGCTTGAAATCTGCCCAAGTCATGAATTGTCCCGCGTTCATGGCACGGGTGCTTCTCCACCAAGCTCTTGCTGGTCCTGCTAAGTAGTGCGTGGCAAACAGCACTTTCTCATTGGCCTCCACTCCAGCCACTTCTAGATTGTTCTCCATAGTTTGGAGCCAATCATCTGCATCAAGGGGTTCCTCGGTCTTGCTGAATACTGGAGGGTTTGTGTTCTGGAAGTTCTTGAGCTTAGATCCTGGGTGATCATGATGGCCCTGATTGTTGTTGGCAAGCTGTTGAAGTGCTGCAAGGTTGGCTTGTCGTTCAGCTCGTTCAGCCTCTCTATCTTCCAGCATGGCTTGCAACATCTGCATCATGGCATCTTGATTCGCGCTACGAGTTGGAGGGGCCATCTGAACATTGAGATAGATCATGAGATAAGAGGGAAATTCTCTATGGCTTGTTTTGTGCTTAATTTAAAAGTTTAAAACTTGAAGTCTTGTCATGATGCAACAAACATACATTCATTCATAACAAACAGCACACCTTACAAGATAACACACTAAGGGTTTTAAGAACCCTTCTTCTCCAAGCTACGATACATGGGCGGGATACAACTCACACCTACGAAAGTGAACAGGTGCAACTACTCCTCATCTACATCTATGGGGATGTAGTCATCCTCTCCGGCGTCCAGGAACTCGTAGTCCTCCTCCTCGGTGAACTCATCCTCCTCGAAGTCGTCGTTATCACTCAGGAAGGCTCCTCCTCCCTGAATGTCTTCTCCATCTTCCTCCATCTTCTTCATCTGCTCCTCTTGGGCCTTGACAGTGGCCTCCAAGGATGCTATCTTCGCGCGAAGGCGCGTGATGGTAGCGTCCTTCTTGGTACGCTACTGGCGAAGGGTCCTGCGGTCCTTGGCGAGCATCTTGATGGCTTCTCCCTGCTGAGTGATGTGGGCGTGAGTCTGGTTGGCGTACTCACGAGCGTGGTCGAGATCCTGCAGGGTGTGGTACAGGATGAAGTCGAGATGCTCCACATGGTGCTTCAGCTCTGGGTGGGGCTGCATGTCCATGGGCTCTCCAGCGGAGTTACGCCTGGCGAGGTGAGAAAAGCGAGGGTCCTTGAGGTCTTCCCCACTCATCCCGCACAAGCGTGCAAGTCCTTCCTGCAGAGCGCGGGCGAGTCCGTCCAGCCAGTTGCTCTCCCTGAAGGAGAAGAGGATCCTCTCAGAAGTAGGAGGCTCCATCTTGCCCCTCAAGTCAGCGGTGATGATCCACTGCAGCTCTCCTCCTGGCTGGTCATTGACCTCGACTCCGTGGAACTCCGGGTGAGGGCGATCAAGGTGATCCGACAGGGCGTTGAGGTCCCTTTCGAAGACCAAGCTTCCGCCATTCCCCAGCTGGTAAAACTTCGTGCTGACGGGCTCCATCTGAAAGTGAAGTGGATGATTAAGTTAGACAAGTGAACCAGTGTGGCAAAATTTTAGGTATATTTCTAAGGAAGAGCATGACTTCTTATTTTCCAAAGACTCAAAGAGAAGAAAAAGACTTAGTTTTTCAGAAATACTCACTTCATTTGTTTTTGAAACTTAATTTTTCAGAACGTCCATTTCTAACTAGGGTCCCCTAAGGTCAAACAATGGCTCTGATACCAACTTGTCAACACCCAGATTTTTAAGTCCAGATGCCTATTATGCCATACATCGCAATCCCAGGAAGATTGTTTTTGCGAGACATAACAGTTGAATATCATAGAGTCATCATTCATTACAATACCAACATAGTCATTACATAAATAGGATCACATGATCCAGTCTCATTACAACACTTGATCTAATGATCATTACACAAATACGTAGCGGAAGCGAAGTAGTAGTGGACTATCTATTCCACAGGCAACGCTTGACGTTAGAAGCTCCTAGTTGTCGTAGACGTCCTGTTGGCCGTCATCTTCATATGGCTGTTCAGCTTCATAGTCTGGCCATTTGAATAGCCAGGGACAAAGCCATGAGTTCTTTCAAGTACTCCCAAACTAATACTAATGTAAGTACTAACATTGCTATTGAGAGTGTTCTAAGCTCTAGGGTTGTTTGCGTAAAGCCAATTTTAGTTCATAAACCTTTTAGTAAAAGACTCCTCATGTGCTAACTAACTCAAGTGGGAACATTAGTGTCATTCCCACAACTCTGTTGTGATTCAAAATTCAAAGTCACCTTTCAAGTGCAATTCACCAGTCAAAAAGAGATAAATTTCCGATGATGGAAACAGTATGGCATTTCCAACTGTCCATGACCGCGGACGCGGCTATTCGAATAGGTTTACACTCTGCAGAGGTTGCACACTTGTGCCACAACATTTGATTACATCCGTCAGGGATAACCCCTAATCATCGTAACTCAGTACGCGGATCATCAACCATTAACCTTTCACTTACACACCCTAGTATAGGCACCTCTCCCCATGAGCTTGGCCTCCCGGTGATAGCCAACTGTTATCCCGGGAACTGCACAGGGCTTGGGTCGTACATTCACCTCATTTCACGTCATTTCACTTTCAACGGAGGCAGCCTCGGCATAACCTCTATGACGCTTGTTTAGAGGGAACCCATACTAAGACACATAAATTTCCAGCTAAGCTTTACCCATAATCAGGTATTGTGGGGGTACTCAAGAATTGGAAGGGTATCGCATCCAACTCAATCATCAGTTTTTAACCAGTTCACCAAGTCAAATTCATGTCATATTCACCTTCAAAATCTTTCAATGGAAATGACTCATCATTCCAAGGTTTTCACCATCATTTCACAAACACATGTTCCCAGCTAGAGTAGTCATTTTTATTTTAGCACTAGCATCTAGGTATGAGGGGTGCTAAGTAATTTACTTTGCTTCTAGGCTAACTTTGATACTCTTGTACTAATCCAATACTAACCAAGTGAATCATAAATCAAAAAGTACTTTGGTAAAACAAAGTAATAAAGCTTGTAAAGTAAAAAACTTGGAATAGGATCATTAACATAAAGTAAAAGGGGTGATGCCTTGCTCTGGGTGAGCTTTGCACTTTGCAAGTGTATTATCTTGCCTTGGTTGGGGAATCGGTCAAAGTGGTCTTCTTCTCCTTGGAAGTAGACCTCCTCCTCCTCTTGATACTCCTCGGTACTAGCGTCTAAAATCGAATATGAGGTATACAATCATCATACCAAACTTAAGTACTAGACTAAGCACACACATGAGTCACACAAACTTAGGCTAGCATCACACCTTAATACTAGGTTGGTGGACTTTGTTTTCTTATTTAAGAAAAATAATTTCCTCTCATACTAATTAAGGTGTTTCTTTTCCTTCTTTAGAGAAATAAATTCCTCTCATTATCTTATTAAGATTTAATTTCCTTCATGAATAATATATGACCTAGGTTGACAAAAGTCAACCTCTTCATACTCATCATTTAAGAAAATGATTTAAATGAGGTGAAGCACCTCAGGCAATTTAATCCTAACATAGTAATGATTTAATATCATCAAACAATTTCTCATGAGACCTAAATGACCAGGGTCTCTATCTCATTTTAAAATGTTTGTGACAAGATTTAAATGAGAGAAAAGCTCCCATATGATTTATAAATAGTTTCGGACAATATCATTGACTAGAAATAGCCATATAGTCCTTTAATTAAACTAGGCCATGATCACTCAAAGTAACCATGCCATATTTTTGCAGAAACAATTAGTGTAAGTGAAATGTGAGCTATGAGAGTTGAAATCAACTTAATAGCATATTTGGTTGATTTGTAAAAATTGTTTGAGGTCACAAAATGCCCTGCCTTGTTTATTTTTTCACTTTAATTCTACATCAAAACTAGGGTTGGGACCAGTGTAGTTGGGTAGATAAAACTCTCAGCTTTCCAACAATATAAAGTTTGTAAAATTTGGCCAAGTAGATTTGTCCCTAATGAATTTTGAACTTGGCATCAGATTGCAAATTAAATCTAAACTAGAATTTGAATTCAAACGCAGTGGGCTGGCGGGAAAGTTTAACAGGCTGCGCAGAGAGAGAGGGAGATGGGCCGGCCCAGCAACGCAGCGGGCCAGCTGACAGCGTGGGGTCCACGCGTCGGTGGGTTTTAACCCAGCGAAACGGTACGCTGAGTGTGAGCCACACGATTAGGAGGGGATCGAACGGCCTAGAGACATCGTCATCTCCGGCGGGAAGGGGGCTTACTGGTGGCGACGGTGGACGGTGGGCGAGCGCGACGGAGCTCCGGCGGTCGACGGCGATGTGCGCAGCGATGTTGTCGAAGACGGCGGTTCTCCTGGTAGCAATGGCGTCTCCGGGGATGGCCTCCAACTCCGGCGAGCTTCTACGGTGGAGCGCGGCGGTGAGGTAGCAATTGGTGAGCTCTGGTGGGCAATGTGGAGTGGCGAGATGACTAGGCGAATCAGGGAGAAGAGGGGAAGCGATGGGTGTGGTCAATTTGGAGAGCGGAGTGCTCCTTTTATAGCGGCCTCGAGCAGCGGCGGGAGGTCACGGTGACGATGGCGATGTCACTCTCCCGTCGATCAATGGCGTGGGCGAGGGTACAACAAGGCTCAGGGAACGTCACGGTGCGCTCAGAACAGTCATCGGTGGTCAAGCACAGTGCAGCGCGTCACACGTCCGTGGGGTACTGTGGCGAACGTCGTCATCCTCCTCGACGGTGACAGGGCGCGGGCGAGCTCGTGGCGGTGTCTGGCAGCGTCCTGGTGCTGAGGCAAAGCGACGCGCGGGCGCTGATGGCGAGGGGCAGGCTGAGGCAACGGGGCGCTGTGCGCTCTGGCGCGCTCTGGCGTCACGACCATGCACGGCATGGCGTCGCTGGAGCGTGCTGGGCGCGTCCGTGCTGGCGTGTGCACGCGTTGTCTCGGTCAAGGGAGGGCACGAGCTGGTTAAGGGGAGTGAGAGGAGCGTCCAGGACACGACGGGGCAGAGCTGAGGTGAAGGGAGAGAGAGATGGCATGGTGAGCTCATGCCATGCCACGTCATGGTCTTGCCATGGTCATGGTGACCAAGTGAGAGGGTGGCAGGGCTTGGCACTGGTGCTGAGGGGTGAAGTGATGCTCCAGAGCTGCAGAGAGGCCCAGGGTTGGACTTGGTCCAAGCCCAATTTCAGTATGGGCACAAATTTTAACTCTGCCTACAAAGTGTTTGACACAATGCCCGCAAGAAAATTATTTTTGAAATTTGAAAAGATTTTTGGTGGAGTGTAAAGATATAATATTAGAAGTAGAATGGATTTGGTGGTAGTCAAAATGGAGTTGAAATGCAAAATCACAAATTGCATATGATCTACAATTTGCATTATGGTTCCAACTTTGCTTGATCACAATTTGAAATTGAGAAGGAATTTGCAGGGGTGGTTTCAGGCAAAGTTGTTCACCTTGATGTTTTCTTGGATGAGGTGCAAAGATTTGGCAAAGTTTAGTTTAGAAAACTTCCAAACCAGGGGCTCAAAGATGGCATCAGACTAAAATTGTCACAAGTGACCATATTGCATGTGAATTGGAATTTGCATTTGATTTCAATTTGATTTGAGTTTCCTTGATTCCAAAAGTGTTTATAAGTGTTTAGTAACCATTTCCAACCAATGGTGCAAGCCAAAATGGTCTAGGTTAAGAATTTGCAAAAATGGCATAAGCCATATGTGTGTGTTGATGTGATTTTTCTATTTTCTTTTCTCTTTTCTTTTTCCTTTCATTTGGATGATCAAGAGATCATTGGTTAGGGTTTGAGTATAAGTGTAATCACACAAGCAATCATCATGGCAAGATGCACACTAAAATAATTAACAAAGTGATCTATATGCATAGCCCTATATGAAGATAAAAAGTTTTTGTTGGTTCTAAATTTTGGATTTTTGGAAACTCTCTTTCTTTCTTTATTGAAAAGTTGGGATGTTACAATCATACTTAGCGGCATCAGTTGGAGTAAGTTTGAACCTTTTTGGTGGCATTGTCTCACGGATCTTGTTGCTTAAGAAATCAGCTCCCCTCATCTCACCGTCGTACTCCTGGCTTTCTTCTGAGGTGTCGCTATCGTACTCCTCCCTTGCGGCTCATCGTCGCCTGGCTTTGTCGATTCTATTCTGGGTGATTTCATCCCGGGCATCCCTTGAACGGTGCTTCGAGCCGCTGGCTTGGAGTGTGAGCTTTTCCTTTCGTGGAACCAGATTGTCTCCCAAGATTGCGAGGCTTTCCAGGGCGCCCCGATGAGCTTGGGACATAGAACCTTCGGGTCGTTGGTTGATGAGGTACGCTGCGAGGTTGGCAGTTGATCCTTCAACGGTTTTTGGCCTTAACATACCCGCAGTGTCCGTAGTCATGAAGGACTTGGATAGGTTTGATGTTATTTCTCTAGCATCGTCCTCCGAAAGTCGGGATAGCCTTGATCGATGCCTCCCTACACCTTGGCTGCTTCGAGACGCGCTTCCCCGTGAGCCCCTCCGTCATTCACTAGATTGATCCGCTGCTAACAGACGTCTTTCAAGGGTGGCATGCTCGTTCGATAGTCACTCCCGATTTTTCTCCAAGATAGAGCGATAGGCTTTGAGGGTCCCAACCAAGTTCCGGTGGGAAGCGGTGTGTTATTAAGTACTGCTGCCCATTCTTCCACCGCGATGGTGTAATCGTTGTTGTTGTTACTGGCGTTGTTTTCACCATTGTATCGTCTGCTGGAGCGAGGGGTGTGATCTCCTCCTCATCCGTTTCCCGCGTTTCCTGCGTTATTGGCAGCATAGACTTGATGACGCGCTGCTTTCCAGGTGGCCTCCTTGACAACGCTGCCGACGCTGTCCTCTCCCGACGAATACCTGGCAATGCAGATGAACGGTGTGTCACTCGATCCCAACCCGTGCCTGGTGTCGCAGTTCAGGCAGTAGTACGAGGTCATCTCCGATGATGCAGGGTTATTGGATCCAACCGACATCGAAGACGTCGATCGAGGATTCGATGGTGGAGACGAATTCGTCGAGTCTGTCAAGCCAGCCGAAAGATCGATTGAAGATGATATGATCGGTCCTGCGGCCGGTGGGGCGATTTCCTTGCCGATCTGGGGATGAACGGTTCCAGCAGACGAAGGACTCCTTCCGCGTTGACGTTGCAGTGGACGCTCCCGAACGTCATATCCATGTTTCCTTGTAGACCCGAGAAAGTCGAGCGAGAAGATTCGCTGTGTGGGGTGAACTCATAGGAGCCGAATCGGATTGGACTCCCCAAGCTTGATGATGCTGACAGCGTCAACGAAGCTGCCGACGACATGGCTAGATCTGCCGATGACGGATCTTGTACCAACAGGCTTCCCACAGACGGCGCCAATTGTCGAGGGTACTCCTCGGCAATGCCCTCCGTTTGGGGCTTAGGGTAGATGGAATCCTGTAGGCTGACACGAGACATCGGTTATCAAACAAGCGGGGAAAGCGATTTACCCAGGTTTGGGGCCCTCGATGAGGTAAAAACCTTACGTCCTGCCTGTCTGATCTTGATTATGAAAATATCGGGTTACAATGGGGTGCCGAAGGTTTCGGCTGTGTTCTTGTCGAAAGGCTAAGTACTACGGGGACCTAGCTCTGGACTTATGGTGGCTAGAATAGCTAAGATTGTGTGTGCCCCTCGGCAGCCCCTCTCCTGACTCTTATATAGGGAGCCAGGTCTCAAGAGATCTATCCGGGTACGACTAGGTTACAAAGGACCCTAGTTCTAGACTTTCCTTGTATTCTTCGTTTCTTCGTCTTGTTCTTCAAGGAACCTTCTCCGGCACCGACGTAGTAGACCATCTTACCATCGGGTGCCTTCATGGGCCTCCAGCTGGGCCGTACAGGATAGGGCAATAACAGTTACCCGAATGGTAATGCCCACGTCATTCTCTATCACGATGATGTTTCCATTGGATCTTGCAATACTTAATAGCTCTGTTCCTGAGTTTTTTCCAGTTCTCCTCGAGAATCTTAGTTGGTTTCTTGATATAAGTCAAATCTGGCTGAAGATCCAGCTCGTCATGAGATATTGGCTCGTCTGGTGTCTTTAGACATCTCCGGAGTTATGACACATGGAATACATTGTGTATCTGAGCTAACCTTCCCGGTATATCCAATTCAAAAGCTAATCCACGGTTCTGACTTAATATCTTGAAAGGTCCGATGTATGTAGGGCTAAGTTTCCCCTTTACTCCAAATCTTTGTAGACCTTTCATCGGACTAACATTTAAATATACCATGTCTACAGCTTTTGGTTCCCGTGTCCTTCTCTTTTGATCTGCATAACTCTTCTGTCGGCTTTGGGCTATCTTGAGTCTGTCCCTTATGACATCAATGATCTGCTGTTTCTCCTTCATATAATTTGGATCAAACTCTTTGCTCGAACATGTTTCATACCAACAAATTGGTGACCTACACTTCCTTCCGTACTGAGCTTTGAAAGGTGCCATCTTCATACTGCTTTGATAGCTATTATTGTAAGAAAACTCTGCTAAGGGTAAGTGTTCCTCCCATGATCCTCGGAAGTCCAGGGCACAAGCCCTAACCATGTCCTCAAGTATCTGGTTTGTCCTCTCAGTTTGTCCTTCCTTATGAGGATGATAAGCTGTGTTGTAGTCCAACTTGGATCCTAAAGCTTCGTTTAATTGTTTCCAAAAGGCTGATGTGAACACAGATCCTCGATCAGATACTATCTTCTTGGGAACTCCGTCTTTACTTACAATCCCTTTAATGTAAAGGTCTATAAGCTTTCTCACCGGTATCCTTCTGATTTACCGCTAAGAAATGTGCACTTTTGGTTAACCGGTCCACGATTACCCATGTCATGTCCTTATTTTTATTGGTCATGGGTAGTCCGGTGATAAAATCCATTCCTATTTCTTCCCACTTCCATTCTGGGATTGGTAAAGGTTGCAATGGTCCTGTGGGACTTTGATGTTCTGCCTTAACTCTCTGACGGGTGTGACATTCTGCCACATACTGAGCAATTTCCCGCTTCATGTTGTTCCACCAGAACAACTCTTTTAGGTCCATGTACATCTTTGTACATCCTGGATGGATTGAATACAGTGTTTGATGTGCTTCTCTGAGTATAACTTCCTTAATCTCGTCATTATCTGGAACACAAATCCTTTTCTGAAACCATAAGGATCCAGAGTATCCTAGTTTAAACTATGATGGTCTTCCTTCTTCGATCCTTCGTATCTCTTCCATGATGAATGGATCATCCAACTGACCCATTAGGATCTCATTTTTCAAATTCATGTTCAATTCTTCCGCAACTTGCAGTGCTGATAGTCCCTCATGTGCTTCCTTTTCCCAGAGTTGTATCTGTGCTTGACTTATTTCCCTCTTAAGCTCCGGTGATATTTCTTGTTCAACTCCTCCGATACTCTTTCTACTTAAGGCATCAGCTACCACATTAGCCTTTCCTGTAGTGTAATTGATTGTCAAGTCATAATCCTTGATTAACTCGAGCCATCTTTTCTGTCTCATGTTCAATTCCTTCTGAGAGAAGAAGTATTTGAGACTTTTGTGATCTATATAAAGCTCACACTTGGCTCCATAGAGAAAATGTCTCCAAGTTTTCAATGCAAATACAACTGTTGCTAGTTCTAAATCATGTGTGGGATAGTTGACTTCATGAGGTCTCAATTGTCTTGATCCATATGATATCACTTTCCGATCTTGCATAAGTACACATCCCAATCCATGCTTGGATGCGTCACAATAAACTATGTAGTCCTTGCCAGTTTCTGGAACTGCTAATGCTGGTGCAGTTGTTAATTTCTCTTTTAGAGTTTGGAAACTCTTCTCACATTCTTCTGACCATACAAACGGTGTGTTCTTCCTTAACAACTTGGTCATTGGTCCCGCTATCTTGGAGAATCCTTCAATGAATCTCCTATAGTATCCTACCATTCCTAAGAATCCTCTGATTTCCTTGACATTCTTAGGTGCTTCCCACTCTAAGACTGCTGCAACTTTGCTTGGGTTTACAGCTATTCCATCCTTTCTTATAACATGTCCAAGAAATCCTACTTGGTCTAGCAAAAAATCGCACTTGCTGAATTTGGCATAGAGCTGATGTTCTCTTAGTGTTTGCAACACTAACCTGAGATGCTCTGCATGTTCAGTCTTATCCTTGTAATATATCAAGATATCATCGATGAACACAATGACAAAGTTGTCAAGATAAGGCATGAATATCTTGTTCATGAGGCTCATAAATATTGTTGGGCATTGTTCAATCCAAAAGGCACGACTAACTACTCATGATGTCCATACCTTGAGACAAATATAGTTTTCAGAACTTCTTCTTTCTTGATCTTTATCTGGTGATACCCTGATCTCAGATCAATCTTGGAAAAGACTCCCGCTCCCCTGACTTGATCAAACAAATCTTGAATTCTGGGAAGTGGGTATTTGTTCTTAATAGTAACATTGTTCAAGTTCCGGTAATCTCCGCACATCCTACGGCCTCCATCCCTTTTGTCCACAAATATGACTGGTGATCCCCAAGGTGAAATACTTTCTTGTATGAATCCTTTTTGTTCCAAGTCATCTAACTGCTCTTTGAGTTCCTTCAACTCCTTAGGTCCCATCTTGTATGGTGCCTTAGCAATCCGGGTTGTTCCTAGAATTAGGTCGATGGTAAACTCTATCTCAATATCTGGTGGCATTCCAGGTAATTCCATCGGAAAAACATCTTGGAATTCATTGACTATTGGGATGTCCTCAAGCTTCACTTCTTTCATGCTATTCAACTGTAGCTTAACTTCAATCTGAGTATGTTTGTCTCCTTCATAAATAATCCTTCCTCCATCTGGGATTTTCAAAGACACCGTCTTGTTTGCACAATCTATCAAGGCTCCATTCGCCTCTAACCAGTTCATACCAAGAATGACATATATGTCCTTCATAGGTAGAACGAACAAGTCTGCATCAAACGCACATCTACGGATCATGATGACCTGCTCTTCCTTAACGTGGGTAACTAATATCGTTCCCCCGTAGATAGTATGGTAATGGGTGTTTCTAACTTAGTGCAATTAATCTCATGTTTGATGATGAATTGCTGAGAAATGAATTATGTGGTTGCACCAGTATCAAAAAGTACTATGCCAGGATGAGTGAGTATCTGAAGCGTACCTATGACTGCTTTGTCTGAATTAATCACCTCGTCCAGGCTGGTACAATTAAGCTTCCCGAAGGGCTTCTTGTTCTTCCAGTTCCCTCCGGAATTTCCACTACGACTCCCAGCTCCTCCTGAATGTCGACCTCCATTATTTCTATTAGGGCAATCCTTCAGCATGTGCCCCTCCTGGCGACAACCAAAACAGATTATCTTGGGCTTCATGCAATCCTTCAAGTAGTGTCCTTTGAATCCACAATTACGGCAAATGACTTGAGCCATAAACTGGGATCCTTGGTTCCTTCTGTTGTTGTTGTTGTACCTTGGCTTGAAACTCAAGCTGGTGTTGGGCTTGTTGCTGATGAATTTTTCAGCTCAAACTTGGCCTTCTTTCTCTTTCTTCTTGCACTTGTTTGAAATCCTCTTCTCGAGTGATGGTTGCATCCACCAACTCTTGGAACTCAGTGGCTCTCAACATTCTGAGTTGCACCTTGTATGCTGGACTCAGTCCTCTCATGAATCTCTTCTTTCTTTTTTCCTCAGTATTAACTTCCTCAGCGGCGTATCGAGATAGCCCTAAGAATTCTCTGACATAAGTCAGAATGGCTTTATCCTTCTGTTAGAGACTCTCGAACTCTTTGTGTTTCAACTCTATTATACTCTCAGGGACATTGGATTCCCTGAACTTCCTCTTGAACTCTTCCCAGGTGAATACCTTCTCAGCTGGGTGTACCGCTACAATGTTATCCCACCATGATGCGGCGGGTCTACACAACAAATGTGTTGCATATCTCACTTTCTCCTGATCTGAACATCCAACAGTATTGAGCTTGCGCTCAGTGTCCATCAACCAATCCTCCGCGTCCATGGGTTCTGGCGCATAGGCGAAAGATATTGGCTTGGTGTTCTGGAAGTCCAACAAAGTAACACCCTGATTTTCTGGTCTCTCCGCCCTATTATGTTGCAGCAATTCCCAACATAACTTGTTTTGCTGCTCCATAGTTGCGCGTTGTATTTCCTCCAGCATTTGCATGCACTGGAGAAAGTTCTGCTGCGTCATCGGTGGTGGTGGAAACTGGTTTCTTGCAGCTTCATCCGCCTCTTATTTCTGCTTTGCCTCACGCTCGAGGTGTTGTTCTTCGCTCTCCTCTCCTAGCGTTCCCGACATCATCCCCTAGCTCTGAAAACACAAAGTGATACTCATAGTTACTCCATGCGCAAGTTTTCTGAGCTCAACTTTGTGCATAGAACTAGTCACGCAATGGAAATCAAGAAGCAAATCCAAATCATACAAAACATATACCATGTATATACATACTTAATTGGTTCATTACAATACTCAGTAGTGGTGTGAGTATGCACACTCACTTATTGAAGTATAATTACAACTTATTACAGTATTACACACTACAATACATGTGGTACAACTGTATTGTAGTCTCGCCTCCAATGGTGGTCTCTAGTCGTGACTTCATTCCTGGTACATCCCATGCTTCCATCCGGTCGAACGTGTAGTCCTCCTGATAGAGTCGGGGATATATGGTCTCCCAGTCGGCTGGTAGTACGAATTAGAGGATGATCCCAGGGAGAAATCTATCATCATGTGATTATTAAATGATTCATAATCCTCCCCTGGGGTATACTTCCATGTGACTCCATCATAGGCATTCCCACCTTCCATGTCAGATTTGATCACTATCGGATACTCTTTGTAATCTCCCCTACTATACTAATAGTTCTGATACTGATTTATGGCGTCCTGATCTCTCTTGGGATTACATCTCACTGGATCACTATCGGTTTTCAGATTCCTCTCCGCCCTCATATCCACCTTGTGGGCTACTAGGAAAGTACCTAGGTGTTAGAGGTGTGGTTTGCGGTTCTGGAGCATCTATATCAATATAATCACCAGTTGAGTAAACTGGTGTATGTACCTCACTCTCCATCGGCTCCTTACCCTTCGAATCCTCCTTGGGCTCAGTGAACTCATCCAACATTGTATCAATTGCCCCCGACAGATGTCGGTTCAACTGAAAGAACAATGTCAGTAGGTTTCTGCAATTATCCATGTACTTGGCAGCTTCTGCAGGATTTATCTTGGCTAACTTAAAGTGGTTTAGAGTCGGATCATCGTCCTCCTCCATATGTGGGATATGTGCGAATTCGGAACCAATAAGATCCTTGGTCTTATGCTCGCGAATATCTGTGATGGCTTTCATTATGGCTATGTGATAGGCTGTTCTTATAGTCATAGCCTCTCCAGCAGGCATAACTCCACTCATCCCTAAGGATTCGGGTAGCTGAAGTCCTACCCTGCACTTCGCTAGTACCGTACCGTCATAGTACATGTACTTCATTACCCGGATTTGGGGATCGCACCCAAATTCGAGTAACATTGCCCGAAGTATGTCAGTGAGTCCTCCGTCATAATCGTTTAGAGTAGATTCCTTCACTTTCACGTTACGTCCGGAACGTGAACTGGCCATTTTTGGTTGTGGATAAGAAAGAATACAATATTAGTAATAATGTATCATAATAGTGATAATAAAGAATTATCGCACTAAAATATATGAATGTTTTATTCTCAAGTGAATAGACACCATATTTTTAGAGAATTCTTTACTAATCCTATTTGACTCCTAACGTTTTATCCCATTTACTAGGTTCCAACCTAAGGTCAAAGCTTTTGCTCTGATACCAACTGTGGTGACCCTGCATACCACTGCATGTTGTAGTATGCCAGTCGTTGATATAACATTCGCGAAGTACCAATCCGCAAATATTACATCCCTCAGAGTAGTACAACAGAACATAGCTGGTCCATAACTCATCCACATATTATTACAAACCAAACATATATATAATCTCGGAGCTCCTCCTGGGTCCAAAGAGGTTTACTCCTGGGTTCAAGGTGAACCCAACTTAACTTACAATATAAGAGTCTCAGCAGGTTATACATTTATTCCACCCGAACAACTAACTACTAAAGTGTTCGCACTGCTTGGTTACTACTAATACTACGGTAGTCTAAGATTGTTCTCCTTCGGAAGCCTCCCCGGTTTCATAGACGATAAGGTAGTCTACGCCTTCTACACCGCCTGAGAGGTCTGGCTCCTCGTAGCAGATCTCCCCTGCTCCGCCTTGTCCGTCAGTTGCCTCCTCCAGGTGATTTAGACATTCTAAGGAAGGGATTATAAGAGATATGAGTACGAGCGTACTCAACAAGTTCATATTAGGAACGAGGTGTTTAATGCACTAGCTACGATATTAGACCAGAAAATCTAATACCAATGCATGTTTTTATAATCATTTCTTCAAAAGGTTGCTTTTATTCAGAAGAACTATGTCCGTCAGCCTTCACCGGTTTACTAGAACTTCATGGAGTTCCTTTTTGGCAGCGTACGCAGTTCCAAATCCCGGAACAGGGAGTGACAGGTCACGATTCATTACACTCTGCAGAGGCGTGTTGCTTTACCCATAAGAGATCTTAACCTTGGTGCCAACCGGGCAGCTTTCCCGTCCACACTTCCGTGGTGTGAGGCCCGGTATAAGGTCTTAGCAAATATTGTATTCCTCCGCGACCTCGCACACCCACCCTTTGTTGCGAATCCAAACTTGGGTCCTCGCCGGGCTATATCACTTGGATATATTCCGACCTCGACAACTACCAGGTCGCAACCATGGTCCTTCGCCGGTCATTGCAACCCATCATAGACCGCATTACCGTGGGGAATTAGAATGGGATCCCCACCCACCGGTTGTTCTCGCAAGACACAACTGCTACGGTAGGCGCATCCGTTGATGTACGAGAGGAACAAACACGCTTGACTACTCTGTCCCACTCCAGATCTTATGGTTAACACGGGTATTACGGCACAAGAATCATTGGACGACATTTGTTGTTAATACTAGATGGATACAAACCCTTGCAATGGAACCTCCACCATACTCATACCATGGTTCCATTGCCCACCATTTAGTCATATTCATAGTTATGAAGATATCAATTTTACTTTTCATGCAAGAGTGATAAGTATAGTAATTTGCAAGTAATTTGGTAAAAACACTCAAATTGACATGAGCAAGCGATGAACCTGCCTAAAGACTACAAAGTGTTGCAGTTCGATGGTGTGGACTGACCCTTGTCCTTTGTTTCTGAAAGATAGCATCATTGTCCGATAAGGGCAATGGTTAAAGAAGCAATTATGCATGCTTTTAGCTTTTAGGGTTTTGTCCCCCCTTCCCGGTGTTTTATTATTTCATGTCAGAGGTAATTACTAAGAAAATTTTTGGGATACTCCTTAAGAGTAAAATTCTACCTTGGAATGTTGCCAAGGTGTTTTTAAGTCCAAAAGAATTTATGAACTTATTTTATCATTAAAAATATAGAGTGTGATTTTTAATGATTAAAATACTTATTCCTTGCATTTAATTATGACTCAATTTTTAATTGTCTCAAAATTTCCATTTCATAATTTATTATGATAAAGAACTTTATTCTGAGTGGTTTACACATATTTTTTAGAGCTATATTTATTTTATAAAATTTTGTGGAAGTTTTAATTGAATGGACATATATGAAATGTCCAAAATGCCCTTGGGCCCACCTGCCAGGGTGAATCCTAGTGGGTTGGGCTCAACCCCCTCGGCCTGGTCCGGCCCACTCGGCCGTTCTTAGTTCTTCTCCTCTCCACGTCGCCACGCCGAACCCTAATCCCCTCGTGCTCTGGCGACTCGCGGTCGTCACCGCCGTCATCGTATTGTTTCGGCCGCCTCCGGTCATCTCTGGCGATGAGATTGGTAGCGAATGAACCTCCGCTCGATGATGCACCTTGGTCTGCGTCGATCTGGGGTTCATCGTCGTCACCACTCGTCCCCAACTCCTCTGCAACACGGCAGCACAGATCTGTGGCGGTTCGCTGCCCGCCGGCGCTCCTGGTGCTGTGGCGCCGCCGTGAGCCCTGCCGTGGTGGTGCTGGGAGTTCCAGCATTGTCGTGGCCTGGCCTGGCTTGGCCTGGCGCTGCCGTGCCCCCGGCGTGTGCCGCCGTGGCCGCCATGGCCTCGTTCCTCAGCTGCTCGCATGTAAGTGCCTTTCTCCATCTCTCTCTCATCTGTTCCTCCTCCTTCTTCTAGCTTGAGCCACGACTTCTCCTCCTCATGGAGAGGCCATGCCGTGCTGCTGCTACTGCTCTACTGGCTGCTGTTGTGCTTGCTGTTGTTGTGCGTATGCTACTGTGCCTGCTGTTGTTGTGATGTGCTAGCTGCTATTGCTCTATTGCCATGGCCTAGCTCTATTGTTGTGCTTATGTTGGTGCTCTCCTCTCTCTGGATTATGCTTGTGTGCTTGCCATTCTTGCTGCTGTAGCTCATGACCACATGAGTATCCTGTGATGCTCATGACCTGCTAGGTTGCTCCTGTTGTTGCTTCTGCTGCTAGGCTATCAAGTATATTCATATTCTTGACCCCTGGCTTGATTACTGTGTGTAATCCTTGCATTCTGCAAGAACCAGTGCCTCTAGTGTGTTGCTCATTGAGCTATGATTCATGGAAATGCTCTATTGTGCTTGGTTGTGGGCTAGATAGCTCCATCTCTTGATGGTGTGCTTCTGGATACAATTATATATCAATTATTTGATTATCTGTGATGCAATTGTTAATGAATGGTGGCTATTTAACTTATATGATTTATGGACTCGTGCTAGGCTTGGCTCTAGCATGTACTTGCATGCTCTGTCAAGCCCTGATGATCATATGATCACCAGTTGATTGGTGGTTGCCTACTGTCCTATGGCTTATGTCTCACTGGGGATCCTCCTTGTGTCTGTGTGACATTCTAGCATGTGCTGGTGCATGCTCTTGCTTACTCCAGCACCTGTTGTTGCTTGCAGTGATCCTCTGGATCATTTGCAATGGTCTGGTGTACTGTTTAATTATGCATCTCATTTATATGTGTAGTCTTGCTTGATTGAATAGATAAATTAGGTGAACTGCTTGACAGTGATGATCCTACTAACTGATAAATTGGAGCTAGAGGGATGCCAACCACTGGTTGGGAACCCTAGCTCACTTTTGAACCCTATTGGGTGATGATGCAGTGACTTGGTGTGTTGGTCTCTGGGTTTGAGGTGGCCCTGACAGCATCCTGATGCTGTCCAAGGGTAGCTCCCTGACATAGGCATTGCTGCGCGTAGTTGACGTATGTCTTTCCGTTCAACACGCGTCCGTTGGGAACCCCAAGAGGAAGGTGTGATGCGTACAACAGTAAGTTTCCCTCAGTAAGAAACCAAGGTTTGTCGAACCAGTAGGAGCCAAGAAACACGTCGAAGGTTGATGGCGGCGGAGTGTAGTGCGGCGCAACACCAGGGATTCCAGCGCCAACGTGGAACCTGCACAACACAACCAAAGTACTTTGTCCCAACGTAACAGTGAGGTTGTCAATCTCACCGGCTTGCTGTAACAAAGGATTAGATGTATAGTGTGGATGATGATTGTTTGCAGAAAACAGTAGAACAAGTATTGCAGTAGATTGTATTCGATTAAAAGAATGGACCGGGGTCCACAGTTCACTAGAGGTGTCTCTCCGATAAGAATAAGCATGTTGGGTGAACAAATTACAGTTGGGCAATTGACAAATAAAGAGGGCATGACCATGCACATACATGATATGATGAGTATAGTGAGATTTAATTGGGCATTACGACAAAGTACATAGACCGCTATCCAGCATGCATCTATGCCTAAAAAGTCCACCTTCAGGTTATCATCCGAACCCCTTCCAGTATTAAGTTGCAAACAACAGACAATTGCATTAAGTATGGTGCGTAATGTAATCAACAACTACATCCTTAGACATAGCATCGATGTTTTATCCCTAGTGGCAACAGCACATCCACAACCTTAGAACTTTCTGTCACTGTCCCAGATTTAATGGAGGCATGAACCCACTATCGAGCATAAATACTCCCTCTTGGAGTTACTAGCAAAAACTTGGCCAGAGCTTCTACTAACAACGGAGAGCATGCAAGATCATAAACAACACATAGGTAATAGATTGATAATCAACATAACATAGTATTCTCTACCCATCGGATCCCAACAAACACAACATATAGACTTACAGATAGATGATCTTGATCATGTTAGGCAACTCACAAGACCCAACAATGAAGCACAATTAGGAGAAGACGACCATCTAGCTACTACTATGGACCCATAGTCCAGGGGTGAACTACTCACTCATCACTCCGGAGGCGACCATGGCGGTGAAGAGTCCTCCGGGAGATGATTCCCCTCTCCGGCAGGATGCCGGAGGCGATCTCCTGAATCCCCCGAGATGGGATTGGCGACGGCGTCTCTGGAAGGTTTTCCGTATCGTGGCTCTCGGTACTGGGGCTATTGTCGACGAAGACTTAAGTAGGCGGAAGGGCAGGTCAAGAGGCGTCACGGGGGCCCCACACGCTAGGGCCGCGCGGGCCCCCCTGGGCCGTGCCGCCCTAGTGTGGCGGCGCCCCGTGGCCCCACTTCGTCTCTCCCTCGGACTTCTGGAAGCTTCGTGGCAAAATAGGCCCCTGGGCGTTGATTTCGTCCAATTCCGAGAATATTTCCTTACTAGGATTTCTGAAACCAAAAACAGCAGAAAACAGCAACTGACTCTTCGGCGTCTCGTTAATAGGTTAGTGCCGGAAAATGCATAAATATGACATAAAGTATGCACAAAACATGTAGATATCATCAATAATGTGGCATGGAACATAAGAAATTATCGATACGTCGGAGACGTATCAACATCCCCAAGCTTAGTTCCTGCTCGTCCCGAGTAGGTAAACGATAACAAAGATAATTTCTGGAGTGACATGCCATCATAATCTCGATCATACTATTGTAAGCATATGTAATGAATGCAGCGATCAAAACAATGGTAATGTAATGAGTAAACAAATGAATCATATAGCAAAGACTTTTCATGAATAGTACTTTGAAGACAAGCATCAATAAGTCTTGCATAAGAGTTAACTCATAAAGCAATAATTCAAAGTAGAGGTATCGAAGCAACACAAAGGAAAATTAAGTTTCAGCGATTGCTTTCAACTTATAACATGTATATCTCATAGATATTTGTCAATGTAAAGTAATATAACAAGTGCAATATGCAAGTATGTAGGAATCAATGCACAGTTCACACAAGTGTTTGCTTGGATTACCTGGATTATCATCGCAATACATATGTTTTAACCAAGTGTCACAAAGGGGTACCTCTATGCCGCCTGTACAAAGGTCTAAGGAGAAAGCTTGCATTGGATTTCTCGCTTTTGATTATTCTCTACTTAGACATCCATACCGGGACAACATAGACAACAGATAATGGACTCCTCTTTAATGCATAAGCATTTAGCAACAATTAATGTTCTCATATGAGATTGAGGATATTTGTCCAAAACTGAAACTTCCACCATGATTCATGGCTTTAGTTAGCGGCCCAATGTTCTTCTCTAACATTATGCATGCTCTAACCATTCAACTAGTGGTAAATCGCCCTTACTTCAGACAAGACGGACATGCATAGCAACTCACATGATATTCAACAAAGAGTAGTTGATGGCGTCCCCAGGAACATGGTTATCGCACAACAAGCAACTTAATAAGAGAAAAAGTGCATACGTACATATTCAATACCACAATAGTTTTTAGGCTATTTGTACCATGAGCTATATATTGTAAAGGTAGAGGATAGAAATTTAAAGGTAGCACTCAAGCAATTTACTTTGGAATGGCGGAGAAATACCATGTAGTAGGTAGGTATGGTGGACACAAATGGCATAGTGGTTGGCTCAAGGATTTTGGATGCATGAGAAGTATTCCCTCTCGATACAAGGTTTAGGCTAGCAAGGTTATTTGAAACAAACACAAGTATGAAGCGGTACAGCAAAACTCACATAAAAGACATATTGTAAACATTATAAGACTCTACACCGTCTTCCTTGTTGTTCGACCCTTACTAGAAATTATCTAGACCTTAGAGAGACCAATTATGCAAACCAAATTTTAGCAAGCTCTATGTATTTCTTCATTAATAGGTGCAAAGTATATGATGCAAGAGTTTAAACATGAGCACAACAATTTCCAAGTATCAAATTATCCAAGACATTTTACCAATTACTACATGTAGCATTTCCCGTTTCCAACCATATAACAATTTAACGAAGAAGATTCAACCTTCGCCATGAATATTATGAGTAAAGCCTAAGGACATATTTGTCCATATGCAACAGCGGAGCGTGTCTCTCTCCCACACAATGAATGCTAGGATCCATTTTATTCAAACAAAAACAAAAACAAAAACAAACCGACGCTCCAAGCAAAGTGCATAAGATGTGATGGAATAAAAATATAGTTTCACTAGAGGAACCTGATAATGTTGTCGATGAAGAAGGGGATGCCTTGGGCATCCCCAAGCTTAGACGCTTGAGTCTTCTTGAAATATGCAGGGGTGAACCACCGGGGCATCCCCAAGCTTAGAGCTTTCACTCTCCTTGATCATTGTATCATCCTCCTCTCTTGATCCTTGAAAACTTCCTCCACACCAAACTCAAAACAACTCATTAGAGGGTTAGTGCATAATCAAAATTCACATGTTCAGAGGTGACATAATCATTCTTAACACTTCTGGACATTTCACAAAGCTACTGAAAGTTAATGGAGTAGAAAAATCAATCAAGCATAGCAAAACAGGCAATGCGAAATAAAAGGCAGAATCTGTCAAAACAGAACAGTTCGTAAAGATGAATTTCTAAGAGGCACCAGACTTTCTCAAATGAAAATGCTCAAATTGAATGAAAGTTGAGTACATATCTGAGGATCACTCACGTAAATTGGCATAATGTTCTGAGTTACATACAGAGAATTAGGCCCAGATTCGTGACAGCAAAGAAATCTGTTTCTGCGCAGTAATCCAAATCTAGTATGAACCTTACTATCAACGACTTTACTTGGCACAACAATGCAACAAAATAAGATAAGGAGAGGTTGCTACAGTAGTAACAACTTCCAAGACTCAAATATAAAATAAAAGTGCAGTAGTAAAATCATGGGTTGTCTCCCATAAGCGCTTTTCTTTAACGCCTTTCAGCTAGGCGCAGAAAGTGTGTATCAAGTGTTATCAAGAGACGAAGCATCAACATCATAATTTGTTCTAATAATAGAATCAAAAGGTAACTTCATTCTATTTCTAGGGAAGTGTTCCATACCTTTCTTGAGAGGAAATTGATATTTAATATTACCTTCCTTCATATCAATGATAGCACCAACAGTTCGAAGAAAAGGTCTTCCCAATATAATGGGACAAGATGCATTGCATTCAATATCCAAGACAACAAAATCAACGGGGAAAATGTTATTGTTAACGGTAATGCGAACATTATCAACTCTCCCCGAAGGTTTCTTTGTAGAATTATCAGCAAGATTAACATCCAAATAACAATTTTTCAATGGTGGCAAGTCAAGCATATTATAGATTTTCTTAGGCATAACAGAAATACTTGCACCAAGATCACATAAAGCATTGCAATCAATGTCATTGACCTTCATCTTAATGATGGGCTCCCAACCATCCTCTAGCTTCCTAGGAATAGAAGCTTCGCGTTCTAATTTCTCTTCTCTAGCTTTTATGAGAGCATTTGTAATATGTTTCGTGAAAGCCAAGTTTATAGCACTAGCATTAGGACTCTTAGCAAGTTTTTGTAAGAACTTTATAACTTCAGAGATGTGGCAATCATCAAAATCCAAACCATTATAATCTAAAGCAATGGGATCATTATCCCCAATGTTGGAAAAAATTTCAGCAGTTTTATCACAGGCAGTTTCAGCAGTTTTAGCAGTTTCAGGCAGTTTTTCACGCTTTGCATTAGAAGTGGAAACATTGCCAACACCAATTCGTTTACCATTAATAGTAGGAGGTGCAGCAACATGTGGAGCATTAGCATTGCTAGTGGTGGTAATAGTCCAAACTTTAGCTATATTATCTTCTTTAGCATTTTCTTCTTTCTCCCACCTAGCACGCAATTCGGCCATCAATCTTATATTCTCATTAATTCTAACTTGGATGGCATTTGCTGCAGTAACAATTTTATTATTATGATTTTCATTAGGCATAACTTTCGATTTCAAAAGATCAACATCAGCAGCAAGACTATCGACTTTAGAAGCAAGTATATCAATTTTCCCAAACTTTTCTTCAACAGATTTGTTAAAAGCAGTTTGTGTACTAATAAATTCTTTAAGCATGGCTTCAAGTCCAGGGGGTGTATTCCTATTATTGTTGTAAGAATTCCCATAAGAATTACCATAACCGTTACCATTATTATAAGGATCGGATGAAGCCTGGTGACCGGGTGTATACGTGAGCACGCATCAATTGGTTGACACGTGTCACATCTAGCAATCCACTGTTACAATCATTGTTGGGTTAGCAAACCACATCAGCACTAACAACACTGCCAAATCACGTAGGACCCACCTTTTTGAATTCAAATAGTGGGCCAGATGCACTTTCAAATCACGTAGGACCCACGCCAAGTACGCTTAGCGATGGATAAGACAACGTCAAGGCAACAGATCCAATTGATGAGAACCGGATCTCAACGCAGATCGTGTGGCATCTAGAGGGTGCTCACGTATACACCTAGTCACCAAATCCCCTCTCTTATAAGGATATGGCCTATAGTTGTTACTAGAATTGTTCCGGTAAGCATTGTTGTTGAAATTATTATTTTTAATGAAGTTTACATCAACATGTTCTTCTTGAGCAACCAATGAAGCTAACGGAACATTATTAGGATCAACATTAGTCCTATCATTCACAAGCATAGACATAATAGCATCAATCTTATCACTCAAGGAAGAGGTTTCTTCGACAAAATTTACCTTCTTACCTTGCGGAGCTCTTTCCGTGTGCCATTCGGAGTAATTAATCATCATATTATCAAGAAGCTTTGTTGCTTCTCCTAGAGTAATGGACATAAAGGTACCTCCAGCAGCTGAATCCAATAAGTTTCGTGAAGAAAAATTCAGTCCTGCATAAAAGTTTGGATGATCATCCAAGTAGTCAGTCCATGGGTTGGGCAATTTTTAACCAAAGATTTCATTCTTTCCCAAGCTTGGGCAACATGCTCATTATCCAATTGTTTAAAATTCATTATGCTACTTCTCAAAGATATAATTTTAGCAGGGGGATAATATCTACCAATAAAAGCATCCTTGCATTTAGTCCATGAATCAATACTATTCTTAGGCAAAGATAGCAACCAATCTTTAGCTCTTCCTCTTAATGAGAAAGGGAACAATTTTAATTTTATAATGTCACCATCTACATCCTTATACTTTTGCATTTCACATAATTCAACAAAATTATTGAGATGGGCAGCAGCATCATCAGAACTAACACTTAAAATTGCTCTCGCATAACAAGATTCAGTAAAGCAGGTTTAATTTCAAAGAATTCTGCTGTAGTAGCAGGTGGAGCAATAGGTGTGCATAAGAAATCATTATTATTTGTGGTTGTGAAGTCACACAACTTAGTATTTTCAGGAGTACCCATTTTAGCAATAGTAAATAAAGCAAACTAGATAAAGTAAATGCAAGTAACTAATTTTTTTTGTGTGTTTTTGATATAGAGTGCAAACAAGACAGTAAATAAAGTAAAACTAGCAACTAATTTTTTTTTGTGTTTTTTGATATAATGCAGCAAACAAGAAAGTAAATAAAACAAAGCAAGACAAAAACAAAGTAAAGAGATTGGATGTGGAGACTCCCCTTGCAGCGTGTCTTGATCTCCCCGACAACGGCGCCAGAAATTTACTTGCTGCGCGTAGTTGACGTATGTCTTTCCGTTCAACACGCGTCCATTGGGAACCCCAAGAGGAAGGTGTGATGCGTACAGCAATAAGTTTCCCTCAGTAAGAAACCAAGGTTTATCGAACCAGTAGGAGCCAAGAAACACGTCGAAGGTTGATGGCGGCGGAGTGTAGTGCGGCGCAACACCAGGGATTCCAGCGCCAACGTGGAACCTGCACAACACAACCAAAGTACTTTGTCCCAACGTAACAGTGAGGTTGTCAATCTCACCGGCTTGCTGTAACAAAGGATTAGATGTATAGTGTGGATGATGATTGTTTGCAGAAAACAGTAGAACAAGTATTGCAGTAGATTGTATTCGATTAAAAGAATGGACCGGGGTCCACAGTTCACTAGAGGTGTCTCTCCGATAAGAATAAGCATGTTGGGTGAACAAATTACAGTTGGGCAATTGACAAATAAAGAGGGCATGACCATGCACATACATGATATGATGAGTATAGTGAGATTTAATTGGGCATTACGACAAAGTACATAGACCGCTATCCAGCATGCATCTATGCCTAAAAAGTCCACCTTCAGGTTATCATCCGAACCCCTTCCAGTATTAAGTTGCAAACAACAGACAATTGCATTAAGTATGGTGCGTAATGTAATCAACAACTACATCCTTAGACATAGCATCGATGTTTTATCCCTAGTGGCAACAGCACATCCACAACCTTAGAACTTTCGTCATCGTCCTGCATTTAATGGAGGCATGAACCCACTATCGAGCATAAATACTCCCTCTTGGAGTTACTAGCAAAAACTTGGCCAGAGCCTCTACTAACAACGGAGAGCATGCAAGATCATAAACAACACATAGGTAATAGCTTGATAATCAACATAACATAGTATTCTCTATCCATCGGATCCCAACAAACACAACATATAGCATTACAGATAGATGATCTTGATCATGTTAGGCAGCTCACAAGACCCAACAATGAAGCACAATTAGGAGAAGACGACCATCTAGCTACTGCTATGGACCCATAGTCCAGGGGTGAACTACTCACTCATCACTCCGGAGGCGACCATGGCGGTGGAGAGTCCTCCGGGAGATGATTCCCCTCTCCGGCAGGGTGCCGGAGGCGATCTCCTGAATCCCCCGAGATGGGATTGGCGGCGGCGGCATCTCTGGAAGGTTTTCCGTATCGTGGCTCTCGGTACTGGGGCTATTGTCGACGAAGACTTAAGTAGGCAGAAGGGCGGGTCAAGAGGCGTCACGGGGGCCCCACACGCTAGGGCCGCGCGGGCCCCCCCCCTGGGCCGTGCCGCCCTAGTGTGGCGGCGCCCCGTGGCCCCACTTCGTCTCTCCCTCGGACTTCTGGAAGCTTCGTGGCAAAATAGGCCCCTGGGCGTTGATTTCGTCCAATTTCGAGAATATTTCCTTACTAGGATTTCTGAAACCAAAAACAGCAGAACAAAGAATCGGCTCTTCGGCATCTCGTTAATGGGTTAGTGCCGGAAAATGCATAAATATGACATAAAGTATGCATAAAACATGTAGATATCATCAATAATGTGGCATGGAACATAAGAAATTATTGATACGTCGGAGACGTATCAGGCATCCCCAATGGGCCTACCGAAGAAGGTACCCGGGGTTTACTAGAGGTCCACGAGTCAAACAATATGAAGACTGGAAGCCCAATTAGTATTAAGGAAAGATAGAATTGTATTAGGAATATCGACTTGTAATTATTACGGGACGGGTCAGAAACCCTCCCGGACTCTGTAACTTGTGTACTACGAATCCCTCGGCTCAGCCTCCTATATAAGGGGGAGTCGAGGGACAAAGAAAGGATCAACTCATTGTTTTACGCAACCCTAGTTTCATAATCGTCGAGCACTTTTCGGCTGAAACCCTCGAGATCTACTTGCCCTCTACTTCCAACTAAACCCTAGTCTACAACTTGTAGGCATTGATAAGTTAATCCCTTGTCACTCCCCCTCCGTGGCTTTGCTGTGGCTCTCAAATTCTTTCTGGTTGATCCATGAGTGGGTTTCCAGTAGCCTTTGCTGTTGAAAACATAAATAGACACTATATTGTCTATCTGTCTAATGGTGTAGCTAGCTATAGGTGTTAGGTGACTTTGGCTAGCTAGATAGGATCAATCCTTGCTGGATTTCCTTGGTTGTGCCACTGGTTTGACACAACCAGTGTTCCCTTGGATGATTTCCTGTTGGCTTCTCCCATGTTGCTTGCACCAAATGGCAAGCATCCAAGTGATGATACAAACAGGGTATTCTAACCCTTTTTGCTTCTGTGATATTTGCATATGCTTATTTATGAGCAAAACAACTGCTTGCTCATGATCATCTGTGTATACCTCACTCCAGCTCCTAGATTTATGTGCTGTTGTAGAGGATTTTCTTCTGGTTGATGATCAAAGCTTGCCCTGCTCCTCCTTGCTGGCTTGTGATGATTCCCTCCTTGTGGCTTGCTCTACAACACAGTTCTTGGTGGAAATATTCTGGATGGTTTGGTGTTCTTCCTGTTCTATGGTTCTGGTTGTTCTTACCCTTGGATGATCATGTCGATGGATTCTAGGGTTTGCTATGAAAAGCTTTTATACTGTCCCTCTCTTCACTCCTTTGGTCGACATCAATGCATGTACTGGGTTCTCCTCCCCTGGCTGTGTGTGTGGAGAGCATGCAACTCTCCTTGTGAGCTGGTTGTGTGCTCTTAGGTTGGGACTATGGCTTTGGCTTGGTTCAGCTCGGCAGGCTTGATATTATCCAACAAACTTCTGGTTTCTTTTTTGCTAACCTGCCAAGTGGCATCTTTGTCTTGTTGTTTTATTTTTGCAGGGATCCAAGGAGTGATCAAGAAGTTCTGCATCAAGTGTTGATGAAGAACTACTTGAAGAATTTAGCTAGTTTAGCTATTTGCAATTCTTTGTAATTTTCATTTTCCTTTTTCATTTAATCCATTTATGTAATGTGTTGTAATTCTTATAAATCATTTGGAATATTGCAATGACAATGTATTATGTGTGTGAAATCAATAAAGCTCAAGTTTTCTCTAATGAGCTTTGATTATATATCCAGTTACTTTGTATTCATGATTTATCAAATTGCTTAATGAATTGTCTCATATTTGAATTATAATATGCTTAATTTTATGTTTGAATTTGAAATTCAAACATAGTTTGTTTGAATTCAATCATGCAACTTAAGTTAAAAGATGAATTGTTCCCCTCTCTTAACAAAAACCCTAATTGAGTTTAGATAGGTCCAAGTCTATCGCACTCTCGAAACCCTAATCCTATGTGGTGTCGAGAGAGAAACTTGTCCACCCTAAGATGCAATTTTTCAATAAAGCGCGAAATTTCCCCAGATTTACGATGCAATGCACATCCCTTTCTAAAATCTACCCCGCAATCGTCTCGAATACTGGGATATTACAGTGGCTCCTGCGTTTTCAACCCGAAGGGCATTGTTCAGTAGTAGAATACGTCGTAAGGGGTTATAAAAGCTGTTTTGACTTCATCTTATTCTTTCAAGTGGATATGATTGTAACCAGAATACGCATCGAGGAAGGAAAGACATTCGCAAACTGTCGTGGAATCGATATTTTGGTCGATCCTCGGGAGGGGGAAGTATCCTTTGGACAATGTTTATTGAGACACGTGAAATCAACGCACATGCAAAGGACTTCAGTGTTTTTCTTTGGGAAAAACACTGGGTTAGCAACCCACGTGGTTTCAGTGTGCTGCTCCTTGATGAAACCCGCTTCTTGAGTCGACGGATCTCAGATAGCATGGCTTTGTAGTTTGGCTCAGAGAATCGCCGCAAAGGTTGTCGAATTGGTCTGGCTCTTGGATCTATATTGAGGGGGTGCTCGGCAAGTTCCCTGGGTCCTCCTGGCATGTAAGCTAGACACCATGCGAATATTTCCCAGCAGTCACGGAGGAACTCAACAAGCGTGATTTCCTATGCGTTGTCCAAGTTAGAAGCGATGGAGGTCGTCTTTTTTGGATCTGTCGGCTGGATCTGTACTTCTTTTGAGTTCTTGGAGGTGTCGACAGCTTGCTCTTGCAAGGATCTACCTCCGTTAGGTAACACGTCGTAGTTGGTGGTGAGCTTGGATGCTTCGTACTCAGCCTGCATCCTGAAGGTTTCGGAAAGCTTGTGAAAGTCCTTGTCGCACTTATCTGCCAGGGCAAAACTTCCTTTGACTGTTATTTGGCCTTTGGGTCCAAAGATCCTCCATAATAGGTAAGTATAATGCGGCATAGCCATGAATCTGGCATATGTGGGACGTCCCAAGAGAGCATGATATTGAGACGGCCAATCGATAACTTCGAACTCCAGCTTCTCCTTCCTGAATTTTTCTCGTGTTCCAAACTGCACATCCAGTGCAATCTTTCCCAAAGGATAATTTGGTTTCTCGGGTGCGATGCTGTGGAAACACGTGTCTGTTGGTGTCAAGTTTGCTAAAGAAATATTCATCTTTCGCAGCATGTCCGCATATATGAGGTTTAGACTGCTTCCTCCGTCTATGAATAGCGTGAGACCTCAAAACCTGCGATCACTGCAGGTAAGATCATAGCTTATTGCCCTAGTCGTGGAACTTGACGTGGATGATCCTCTTGAGTGAATCCTATTGCCTATCCCTACCAATTGAGATACTCAACGGTTGGTGGAGGCGACTTTCTGCCATGTACACTTATCGCGAGATCAACTTCTGCGCTCTATTGGAGGGCCTGCCCTTCTGTATCATCGACATTGCTCTCGTTGTATCTATGAAGTCGCCATTGCTGCTTGGAGGTGCCGCAAGTTGCAGATGATGCTGGTTCTCACTGGTAATTGCGGGTGGTGGTGGCAGGTGAACTTCACTCCTTGGCCCCTGCACGTATCCCATGCTTGCGGCTTGGGTGTTTGCGTTCTCCGTGTATCTCCGCAAAGCTTGGAAAGTTCGACAGTCCTTCTAAAGGTGACCCAACTGTCTCTTTCCATCATTGTCGAGGTAAAAATGCATCTGGCATGGCCCGTTCTGCAGATCTTCGGGTGATACATTGTATGGCCTTGGAAACCTTGGCCGATTAGTTTGCCTACTAGAACTCGGTGCATCTCTATGATCGTTGCACTGATCATTACTCCTATGGTAGTCATCACGATGATTTTCTCCACTATTTCCTCGGAAGCCAACCGCCACTTGGCTGGGACCGTCATAATCTGTGAAGTGGTGAAAACGTCGCCTATTTTGATTGTTGTTTCTGTTGTGTTCCTCCTCGGGTGACCTCTGCCACTTGTTATGAACATCATCTTCCCTGTCAGCCCAGCGATTCTTTATCTCCATGAGGTCTGCTATTGTTCTTGGGTTGGACCTACCCAACTCTTCGATTAGATCTCTTCTTCGGATTCCTGCTACAAACGCGTCGATTGCTCTTTCATCGGACACGTTCTCCACTGAATTTTTTATGATGCTCCACCCTCAGGATGTACATCCTCATTGATTCATCTGACTTCTGCTTGCAGGTCCTTAACTTCTCTATTGAAGCTGGTTTCTTGCATGTGGAACGAAAATTCCTCACGAAGAACTCCTTGAAAGTTTCCCAACTGTCGATGGATCCTCCTGGTAGCTTTTTCATCCAGGATTTTGCGGCTCCGCTGAGGTGGACCTAAATTCTTTGCATGGACATTGCCTTGGTTCCACCTGTCAGCTTCACTATCTCTAAGTAATCACCTAGCCAATCCTCAGGATCTTGCAATCTGTCGAATTTTTTGTAGTTTTACGAACTCGTCGGGTAAAGGAAGGGAGTCCGCACAAATCCTCCTCACAAACTTCCGGTGAATGCCGATGTTCCCGTGTTCTATTTTCACGGTTCCTCTTGTCTCGTGCTCTGTCGACTCGGGCCTGGGTCACCGTGTTCCTCGCGTCACCATCTCTTTGAGGATCTCGCGCCGCCACTGCAGTGGGTCGAGGACTATTTCGTCTTGGACTATTTCTACATGGAGCACTTTCGGGTTGTGGTGCAACTTCTCTTCCTACTATTTCTGCACCCATAATACCGACTCCTGCCATAGCCATCTGGTATCAGTGGCGGAGGACGAAAAAAATTTAAGGTCGGGCGAAATTTTAAACGCAAAAAATGACGCAACAAAATACACTATTAGTTTATATTATGGTAAGCATAGTCGCTCAGTAATATGGTAATAGCAACATATTCAAAATCAAAATAGCTCTACGGTCTCCAGAAAACCTAGAAGCTAGACCCGCGTGATTTGCAGGACTAAGGGCGCGCGGCCGAACGGCTTGGCCGGGGCGGGGGAGTCGGAGGGATCTCGTCGGAGGGAAGCAGGTAGTGCGCGGGCAGCTAGCGGCACAGTGAAACGATCAAAAACAAGTCTTGGTCTCCCAGGCGAAAGTCGCGTCTAGACATCTAACCTGACTCGCGTCGACAGTCGAAGACGAGTAGACGAAACAACTGACTCAGGAGTCATGAATTACGATCGCTAGTCCTTCTCACGATCGGAGCGAACAAATAGCAGGACACGGACAGTTGGTTTCCATCAACCACGTGCGGGCCAGCTAGCATAAGCCTAGTTCGTTTTCTTACTTGATTGTTCTCCTGCTGGTCTAACTCATCTTTTTCTTTTGTTGTCCCTTCAAAAACTGTACAAAACTGATGGTATATCCACATATGCATACATATACTAGATTGTTTGCCAAAAATCAAGGTAGGGCAAGTGCCACACCTTGCCCAAAGGGGAGCTCCGCCCCTGTCTGGTATAGTGACTCTCTCGGATCTCCTTGAGGCGGTTTGGATGCCATTATGTAAGCGCGTGTCGCCATATATCCTGCCTCCAGGGTTTTCGGGATTATGTTCCCTCTCGTATCTATTGACATAAAGGACATGTCGTGATTCTGGATCAAGTTCTCCTAATCTGCCTCGGGCACGTTTGCTAGTCGAGATCTTGCTCTGGAACAGGTGTTCCTGTGACTATCTCATGAAGTTATTGATTGTTGACTCAGGTTGGCCCTGCGTTCACTTGACGCAGCAGCTGCAGCTCTTTTCTGATCGAGGACTGCCATTTGTTTTTCTAGCTCTCGCTTAGAGCGAGCGATTTTATATTGATAAGCTTGTAACGCCTCCGGCGTGGCTGCAGTGGTCATTGGCTCCATGACATCCATGGTTTTCTGAGCTCTATCCCATGCTGCATGCGGCAGCTGTACTTTTTCTTGCGGCGTGGTTCTGATGTACTTGTTGCCGGTTCCACGCGTGAGATCTACGGGATCGATGAAAGGATTGCCCAAATCATCGAAAGCCTCAGACTCTTCATCCTCTTGTCTTCTTAATTCACCTATTGCACAGACTTGATGATATATTGCAGATGTGCTTTCATTATCTTCAGGGCCGGTGAAACCTTCGTATTGATCAGCGAAGACATCCCTACTCTCGGTGGAGGTGTCAATGAAGTCGAAACTGGTGAAGCCGTGGTTGTTGGGGTTGTTGTTGTTGAAGCTTTTCGAGTCGCTTTCCAGATCGGAATCCATGAACGACCCGAAAGTCATGTTACCGAACAGATCGGCGATTTCCCGTCAGCGGGCTTGGTAAAGCGTGGTGGCAAAACTCCCTCGTCGCCTGACTCGATGGATGATATTGAGGATCCCGAGAAATCAGAATCGACCGCTGACGGTCCCGAGAATATCGGTGCCACAAGACGATGCGATCCTTCTTTCCCGATGAGGAAGCAGAAGCTCTCGAACATCATCTCTGCTGACTCTTCCATATCGGTGAAACGTCTCAAACGTATCTATAAGTTTTTATGCTCCATGCTTGTTTGTTACAATTCTTATATATTTTATGTGCACTTTTTCACACTTTTTAGCATTTTCTAGGACTCACCTATTAACGCAGTGCCGCAGTGAAAGTTCCTATTTTCTGTTGTTTTTGTGTTTCAGAAAAGTTGTACATGAAATTTTCTCAGAATTGGATGAAACAAAAGCCCAGAGTCTTAATTTTCCGGGACGAAGTCGGAGCCAGAAGGACACGCGCAAGAGAGCGCGGCCCCACCCTTGGCCGCGCCTGGCCCATGTACTGGTGCCTTGTTGCCTCGTTTGCTCCGCCCTTCTGCCTATTTATTCCTTGTATCGGGAAATCCCTAGGAACCCGAGCCTCCATCCACGAAAAGTTCTGACGCCGCCGTCAACCGAAACCCTAGTTCTGCAGGGTTCTGCAGTCCATCCCGGCACCCTGCCGGAGAGGGAAATCACCGCCGAAGGCCTCTAAATCGCCATGTCTTCATCCGAGGTGATGCGTGAGTAGTCCTCCATGGGACCATGGGTCCATAGCAGTAGCTAGATGGCTGTCCTCTCCTTGTTGTGCTTCATGTATAAATCTTGTGAGCTGCCTAACATGATCAAGATCATCTTTTTGTAATTGCTACATGTTGGTTTGATGTGGATCCGATTTATAGAGAGATTTCTTTGGTTGAGATTATGTATTATGTTATTATGATCTTGCATGCTCTCCGTTTCTAGTAGATGCTCTCGCCAAGTAGATGCTAGCAACTCCAAGAGGAAGTATTTATGCTCGATAGTGGGTTCACGCCTCTATTTAACCATGGGAAGTGACCTTGTTCTCTACGGCTGTAGATGTGTTGTTTCTACTAGGGAGAAAACATCGGTGTTCTATTCAAGGGTAGTTTCATCGTTTACTTTACACACATTGCTTAAAGCGATAGTCCATTGCTTGCAACTTAATACTGGAGGGTGTCGCGGATGCAATCCTGAAGGTGGATTATTAGTCATAGATGCAGTTGGATTACGGTCTCTGTATATTGTTGTAATGCCCGCATACTTTCATAGCATGTATTCTGCACCAACCATTAGCGTAGAATCTCTGTTTGTCAATTGACCATCTGTAATTTGTTTACCCAACATATTTATTTTATTGGGGAGGCACCTCTAGTGAACTGTGGACCCCAGTCATTCTTCTTTTAATTGCAATCTTCTACAGCATTTTTTGTTCTATTCTCTGCAAACAATTCTTCTTCCACACGGTTCGTTTAATCCTTTGTTTTCAGCAAAACCAGTGAGCTTGACAACCTCGCTGAAAGTTGGGGACAAAGTACTTGGTTGTTTGTGTGCAGGTCACCACGTTGTTGCTGACGCCGGCAGTGCGCCCTGCCACGAGTTGGTTCGCAACACCTCGGGAGAGAACGTGTTTCTCCTACTGGTCGATAAACCTTGGTTTCTTACTGAGGGAAAACTTCCTGCTGTGCTCATCATACATTCCTCTTGGGGTTCCACTCAACGTTGCACATAAATTCTCCTTCATCAACTCCGCGCTCAGCAAAGACTTTTTCTGGCACCGTTGCCGGGGAGAAAAGCATCTCTTCTGCGAGGGGAGTCTCTCACTCTCAACTCATTTACTTTTTTATTGTTTTGCTTGCATATTTTATTTTTATCTTGTTTGCATTTTATATCGAAAATCCAAAAAAATAGTATAAATTTTATTTCTGTTGCTTGCATTATTTTTATTAAATGGCTACTCCTGAGAATACTAAGTTGTGTGATTTTACTATCACCAACAAGAATGATTTTATTTGCACACCCATTGCTCCACCTGCTCCTGAAGCAGCTTTTTATGAGATTAAGCCTGCCTTGTTGAACCTTGTTATGAAAGAGCAATTTTCTGGTGTTAGTATTGATGATGCTGCTTCTCGCCTCAAAAATTTTGTTGAGCTATGTGAGATGAAACAATACAAGGATGTAGATGGTGATATTATTAAGTTGAAATTGTTTCCTTTCTCATTAAGAGGTAGAGCTAAGGAGTGGTTGCTATCTTTGCCTAGAAATAGTATTGATTATTGGGTTAAATGCAAAGATGCTTTTATTGGAAAATATTATCCTCCTGCTAAAATTATATCTTTGAGAAGTGATATTATGAAGTTTAGACAATTTTGATACTGAACATGTTGCCCAAGCTTGGGAAAGAATGAAATCTTTGGTTAAAAATTGTCCCACTCATGGACTGACTACTTGGATGATTATTCAAACCTTCTATGAATGACTAAATTTTTCTTCAAGGAACTTTTTGGATTCAGCTGCTGGAGGCACTTTTATGTCTATGACCCTTGGGGCGGCTACAAAACTTCTGGACAATATGATGGTAAATTATTCGGAGTGGCATACCGAGAGAGCTTCACAAGGTAAAAATGTAAATTCTGTTGAGGAAACTTCTACTTTGAGTGATAAGATTGATGCTATTATGTCTATGCTTGCAAATAATAATGCTCCTATGGATCCAAACAATGTTCCTTTGGCCTCTTTGGTTGCTCAAGAAGAAAATGTAGATGTGAATTTTATTAAGAGCAACAATTTTAATAATAATGCCTATAGGAATAATTTTGGTAGCAATAATTATAGGCCGTATCCTCCCGATAATGGAAGTGGTTTTAGTAACTCTTATGGTAATTTTTATAACAGCAATAGGAGTGCTCCCTCTGAACTTGAGGGTATGCTCAAAGATTTTATTAGTAAACAAACTGCTTTTAATAAATCTGTGGGGGAAAAGTTTAGCAAAATAGATGCTCTTGTTTCTAGAGTGGCTAGCCTTGCTCTTGATGCTGATCTTCTTAAATTAAAGTTGTTCCTCATGATAATACTGAGAATAAAACTTTTGCTCAAGCAAATGCTATTCAAGTTAGAATTGATGATAATACGAGGTTGTTAGCTGAATTGCATGCTAGGTGGGAAAGAGAAGATGAGATGGCTAGAGAAAATAATTTAGCCAAGGTTTACACAATCACCACCAATAGTAATACTGAACCTTGAATGCTAGCAAACCTCTCACTACTACTATCAAAATCAAAAATGTAGGAAAAGTCCCCACTCCACATAGAAAAGTGTATAAACCCATTAAAATTGTTCCCGACAAGCGTGCTGAAATTTTTAGAGGTGTGGGAGATAATTGTCCTTTTATTTTTGATAGCAATGATTTTGATTTTGAAAGTTGTGCCATTACTGAAGTTATAAAGTTCTTGCAAAAGCTCGTTGAAACTCCCAATGCTAGTGAACAAACTGCTGCTCTTACAAAGCATATTGCTAGTGTTATTATGAAAATGAGGGAAGAGAAATTGAAACATGAGGCTTCAATTCCTAAAAAGTTAGAAGATGGTTGGGAACCTATTATTAATATGAGAGTAGAAGAATTTGATTGTAATGCTTTATGTGATCTTGGTGCAAGTATTTTTGTTATGCCTAAAAGAGTTTATGATATGCTTGACATGCCACCGTTAGAAAAATATTATTTGGATGTTCTTCTTGTTGATGTTGCTGCAAATAAACCTTTGGGGAGAGTTGATAATGTTCTTATACAAGTGAATAATAATTATTTCCCGATTTTGTTGTTTTGGATATTGAATGCAATGCTTCATGCCCTATTATTTTGGGAAGACCGTTTTTTAGAACTGCAGGTGCTATCATTGATATGAGAGATGGAATAATTCGTTATCAATTTCCACTCAAAATAGGTATGGAACACTTCCCTAGAAAAACAAAGAAGTCACCTTATGACTCTATTTATAGGACAACTTATGGTGTTGATGATCCACCTCTTGACAATACTTGTTTTGCACCCTTTCTGCGCCTAGCTCAAAGGCATTAAAGAAAAGCGCTTATGGGAGACAACCCATGTTTTATTTCTGTTATTTTTGCTTTGTTGAGTCTTGGAAGTTATTAATACTCTAATAACCTCTCCTTATCGTTTTTTTTTCGTTTTTGTACCAAGGGTAGCCTATAATAGAAAGAAAGCAGTGTTTGAGGTATTTGCAATTCTGAAACAGATTCTGTGCTGGTCACGAAAACAATTCTTAAAAATCGCCAGAACGTTATTTCGAGCTGAAAATTTTTGTGCTTATGCCCCAGTATGTTAGCTAACTTTCTCTAGTTCAGAATTTTTCGATTTGAGCAACAGAAATATTTATTTAATTTCGATCTCTGCCTACTGGTTTGTTTTGACAGATTTCTGCCATGTTTTGCATTTGCGTCTTATGCTTCGTATTTTTGAGTTCTTTTGTGAAAAGAGCTTTGGGAAGAAGTAACTACAGTAGAATATGTTAAAATGAGTGTTTGATATGTGCCATTACTGAAACCTTGCTGGTTTGATATATTTTTATTTGCACTAATGTTGCTAATCAATTGTGCTGAGTTTTGTGTGAAGGAAGTTTTCAAGTGTAGGGAGAGAAGAATGATGCAATAATACGAAGCATGGACAAGAGGTCAAGCTTGGGGATTTCCCCTGAACCCCACAAGAAATATCCAAGAAGTACAAGCATCAAAGCTTGGGGATGCCGGGCATCCCCTCTTCATCAACAAAAAGCACCAGGTCATTTTTCAACACGCTATATTTTTATTCCTTCATGTGATATGTGTTATCTTGGAGCGTCTTTGATTTTTTATGTGTGTTTACTTTCAATAAAGTTGGATCCCATCATTCATGTTTACTTTGGAGTGAGACACGCTCCACCGCTTTGCATATTTACTTTGGAGTGAGACACGCTCCGCTGTTTTGCATGTTTATTTTGGAGTGAGACACGCTCCACTGTTATGCATTTTGCGTTGGAGAGACACACTCCATCTTTACATTTATTTGAGTTTCAATAGATCTCTGGAAATTTACTTGTTTTTCATATATGAGAGTTGTTTGGTTTCATTTGGTTGGCGTTGGAAGCATGAAAAAAGTTTTATGTGTATGTGATGCAAATGGAAGCATTTTTAGACTGTGGAATAGTTATTTTTGCATATCTTGCTAGATGTTACTCTCATGATGAGCTTGTTAATTATGTTTTAATTATGATTAGTCTCAAATACTGAGAGTGTTTAGTGTGCCATTGAAGGTTTCATGCATTGTTTTTAGCATACATTAGAAAAGCATAATATTGTGGTATATATTCTCCTGCGAATGTTTTTATTTGGGTCGACTTGGCACATGTTTTGCAACATGTTATGACTACATTCCAGTCAATTCTTTCCTCTATGATCATTTAGTTTGCAACTTGTGTATCACTTTATGCTTTGATTAATATATTTTGTCGATGTGCATGATTATGGCCATTATGCTCCCTTAGTTGGTCGCACCCGGTCTTTTTCTAGCCTCCATTTGTATGAGTATTTTATTCATGCATCCAACCACCAAAAACCAAATATGCCAAAGTTTCCAACATATCTGCCTATATGTGGTATTTCATTGCCATTCCATAGTAGTTTGCTCATGTGCTACCTTTAAAACATTCAAACAGTTCCTCGTTTTGTGACATTGTTTCTAGCTCATGAGGAAGTAAATTAAAATTGTGGTTGTTGTCTTCCATACTAGTTAAGTAACTCAAAGACTCGCGAGCTTCATCTTGCTTGTCACATAAAAAAATATATATAAAAAGAATAGCTGGTTTGACAACAACTTCCAATAGGGGAAGAAAATAGGAAAGTTATAAGAAAAGGGCACTCCTCCATGGTTTGTGATTGCTTGGTCGGCATCCGAGGATTCGGTTAGATATGGTATGTGTAAGCAAAGGTTGGGAGGAGTGTCACAATTTTATAAGTAGTATAAATAAAAAGAGGCTTCGCCCAAATATTTCGGAACCGCTCTCAAACTTGCTTAGTATGGAAGATGACAATAGCTCTTTTTACTACACGTTGACATGAACAACCACCTCTCAAAAGTGCATTTTAAACTCTTGTTGTTTCAATAAAAAGCTATAGCACATGAGTGATCTTAGTTGCCTCTCAAAGAGAGACCTTCTTTTACTTTTATGTTGAGTCTCCACCTTCTAGTTTATGCACCACTTATGAGAGCATAGTTGTCATTCTTAGTTTTATGTGCATGGTCCCAAGATTTTATTGATTGATTCATAATTATGGTATTGTTTGTTCAAACTTTTAGTTTCTAGTCATCCTTATAATCTTTTAAAGGTGTCCAAGCAGTTATGTTTTGCTTTCACTTATGGGACAAGCTGAGTACCACTTTATTATGTATCTATGCTATGCTCTTGACAATCACTTTGCTTTCCATGCACGTTATACATTTTCCCTTTTGTTTGATTACTATTCATGTTTTAGCATGGTTATTAAGTTTCATTGTTTGATTATATATATCATGCTTATGTTAGGATTCTATGATTCCAGCTATGTTTGCTTTTACACTTAGATTGATCAAAGTAGTGTGACAGCATGTCACCTCAAAAATTATATGTTTGTTATCACTTACCTACTCGAGGACGAGCAAGAGTTAAGCTTGGGGATGTTGATACGTCCCAAACATATCTATAATTTTTGATGCTCCATGCTTGTTTTGTACAATTCTTATATGTTTTATGTGCACTTTTCCACACTTTTTAGCATTTTTCTGGGACTCACCTATTAACGCAGTGCCGCAGTGTCAGTTCCGATTTTCTGCTGTTTTTGTGTTTCAGAAAAGTTGTACATGAAAGTTTCTCGGAATTGAACGAAACAAAAGCCTAGAGTCTTATTTTTTCCGGGACTAAGACGGAGCCAGAAGGACACGCGCAGGAGAGCTGCCACGTGGTAGTACATAGGGCAGGCGCGGCGCCTCGTCGCCTCGTTTGTTCCACCCTTCCGCCTATTTATTCCTCATATCAGGAAAACCCCAAGGACCCGAGCCTCCATCCACGAAAAGTTCCTACGCCGCCGTAAACCGAAACCCTAGTTCGGGAGGGTTCTGCAGTCCATCCCGGCACCCTGCCGAAGAGGGAAATCACCGCCGGAGGCCTCTACATCGCCATGTCTTCATCCGAGGTGATGCGTGAGTAGTCCTCCACGGGACCATGGGTCCATAGCAGTAGCTAGATGGCTGTCCTCTCCTTGTTGTGTTCATGTATAGATCTTGTGAGCTGCGTAACATGATGCGTGAGTAGTCCTCCACGGGACCATGGGTCCATAGCAGTAGCTAGATGGCTGTCCTCTCCTTGTTGTGCTTCATGTATAGATCTTGTGAGCTGCGTAACATGATCAAGACCATCTATTTGTAATTACTACATGTTGGTTTGATGTGGATCCGATTTATAGAGATATTGCTTCGGTTGAGATTATGTATTATGTTATTATGATCTTGCATGCTCTCCTTTTCTAGTAGATGCTTTGGCCAAGTAGATGCTAGCGACTCCAAGAGGGAGTATTTATGCTCGATAGTGGGTTCATGCCTCTATTTAACCATGGGAAGTGACCTTGTTATCTACGGTTGTAGATGTGTTGTTGCTACTAGGGAGAAAATAGCGGTGTTCTATTCAAGGGTAGTTTCATTGCTTACTTTACACACATTGCTTAAAGCGATAGTCCATTGCGTGCAACTTAATACTGGAGGGTGTCGTGGATGCAATCCTAAAGGTGGATTATTAGTCATAGCTGCAGTTGGATTACGGTCTATGTATATTATTGTAATGTCTGCATACTTTCATAACATGTATTCTGCACCAACCATTAGCGTAGAATCTTTGTTTGTCAATTTCCCATCTGTAATTTGTTTACCCAACATATTTATTTTATTGGGGAGGCGCCTCTAGTGAACTGTGGACCCCGGTCCTTCTTGTTTTAATTGCAATCTTCTACAACATTTTTCTGTTCTATTCTCTGCAAACAATTCTTCTTCCACACGGTTCGTTTAATCCTTTGTTTTCAGAAAAACCAGTGAGCTTGACAACCTCGCTGAAAGTTGGGGACAAAGTACTTGGTTGTTTGTGTGCAGGTCTCCACAGTGTTGCTGACGCCAGTAGTGCGCCCTGCCAAGAGTTGGTTCGCAACACCTCGGGAGAGAACGTTTTTCTTCTACTGGTCGATAAACCTTGGTTTCTTACTTAGGGAAAACTTCCTGTTGTGCTCATCATACCTTCCTCTTGGGGTTCCACTCAATGTTGCACATAAATTATCCTTCATCAACTCCACGCTCAGCAATCGGCATATGCATGCAAACGGGTGGGAGGGTGAGTAACAAGATCGGCGAGATCAGGTTGGACTCGCTTACCTCCGTCCATCGCGTTGCTTGCAACAGATGATGATGTTGATGATGCCATCGAAATCACGACCTTGCGACCTCCAATGCCCACGGTCGGCGCCAATTTACAAGGTATTAACTTTTCAATGCCTACAGATTGTAGACTTGGGTTTCGTAAGAAGTAGAGGGCAAGTAGATCTCTAAGGTTTTAGCTGACAAAGGTGTTTCGACTAAAGCTATGGTGGTTTCTGTTGACAATGAATCGATCCCTTTCTCTCCCCTAGGCTCCCCTTTATATAGGAGGCAGAATCGAGGGATTTCGTGTCGTACAAGTTACAAATTCCGAGAGGGCCATCCGAGACTCTCCCGTATTGTTACATGATTCGTGATTCCTAATACAACTATATATTCCTTATCAAGATTCTCTGGGCTTTCGGGCCTTGAAAGCTTTGGGTCGTGGGCCTCCAGATAACCTTGGGTAATTTATTTGGTAGGCCTATTTGCATGCCTATGTCACGGGGATGCCCATGCAACCCCATTGGACTCATTTTAAAATCCCTGGTTGGAGCACCTCTAAACTCTGTTTTTTAACAACATAGAATTTTCTCAAAAAGTTGAAGCGTCCTTGTTTTATTTGTGTCTAGTTTTGTTTTGTTTTATGAGAGGACCATCATATTGAGTGTTTATAATGCATATGCATGAGCTACTAGACCAAACTATTTATCTCTGAATGTTCAAAGAAAAATAAGGTGCATGCTCTTAAAAGAAAAGGAGGAATGCCTAAAAGCTGAAATTTACTTTGTGTATTGTATTTCTAATTTCACATGCTCTATTGAGTGATATTTTGTTGTGTGCCTTATTCAGTGCTACTTATTGCTAGTATACATAGATGTTTTACTTTAAGTATCATTGTTTGATTATGAATGAATAGTCTATGGATACTATTGCATGCTTTTAGACCTCTTGCTAGCCAAAAGATTTGAATTCTGACGCAAGCATAGACTTGTTTCCAAACTCAAATCAAATCCAATATCTATCATATCTACCTATGTATCACTTGTTATTCCAAGTATAATGTGTGTGTTTTCCTCCAACCTTTTCAAAATTTCCTTTTTGTGTAATTTAAAGCTCATAAGAAAGTAAGGTTGGTAGGAAATACCACTATGCATGTTGTTGGTTTGACTAATTATGAGTAATGAGCTAGACCAACCATGTTTAATGGGGAAGTATTTCAACATTGCACTTTTGGGGTAGTGCACTCTGCGTTGATCATCATTTATTTTGTTTTGTTGATGGATATCTCTTGTGAAATAAGTAGAGGTTATTTAAGCAAGTAAGCATGCATTGTTAGAGAAGAGTAATGGGCCGCTAACCGAGGCCATGCTTGATCATGGTGGAAGTTTCAGCAACGAGCATCCTCAATAGGAAGAATGAAAAAAGAGTTGTGTGAAAAAAGAGTTGTGAAAAAAGAGCATGATAAAATAAACAAAACAAGTATGAGAAAAAAGTGAGGAAGAGTTAGAGAGGATGCTCAACGTCTGTTGTTCATGTTGTCCCGGTATGGATGGCCTATAGTTGAGATGCATATATCCTTTGGTCCTTTGTACATGTGGCATGAAGGTACCCCATTACGACACTTGGTTAAAACATGTATGTCGAAAGGTCTTGGTAACCCGGAGTTGACTAGCAAGAGGTGTAGTCCTTAGCACTCAAGAAAATGAGGCAACACTTACTCATAATAGGTCAAACTCATGACACATAGACATCTTTATACATGAGATACTTGGTACCCCATCCTTATAATTATTGTTGACTTGAATTGCATAGCTCAAAACCATGTTTTTTTGAAGGGATTTCTATTTTCGTGCCCTCAGGTCCTTAGTTGTGCTCAGTTTTCCCCAGCTAGTTAGTTTTTCCTCAGTTTTCCCCTCCCTCTAGTTTGAAACCCCTCGCAGACGCTCGGACGGGAGGGTTGCCGTCAGGTCAGAGGCCTTACCGTTACCGTTAATCCGACGGGTGGGGCTGCACAGAGGGCAGTTCCTCTCTGACCCGTCTCGTGCTGACAAATGGGGCCGCTCTATTGGGCTGCCGCAGCCAATGACCAGTGGGGTCATCTATTTTTCAGGAAAAGTCATATATTGCCGCTCTGAGGGGCTGCCGCAGCCAATGACCAGTGGGGTCGTCTATTTTTCAGGAAAAGACATATATTTGCCGCTCTGTGGGGCTGCCGCGGCCAATGACCAGTGGGGTCGTCTATTTATTTATAGAAAATCATATATTGCCGCTCTGTGGGGCCTCCGCAGCCAATGACCGCTGGGGTTGTCTATTTATTTAGAGAATATAATATAGAGCCGCTCTGTGGGGCCGCCTCAGCCCATGGCAGGTGACTATTTTCGTAGCTTAATTTAAAGTGACTCTTATGCTAAACATTGTGCATAATATATAGAAAATAGCTAGATCTCTAAATATACAGAAAATAGCTAGATCTCTAAAGGGGATGGATGCATGGCTTCACGTCGTCGTCACTTTCATCGTCAGTATCTTCGTCGTCTGAGTAGTAGTACTTCCTGCACATTGTTCCGTCGAACACCTTCACTGTGAGCACATCATCGCCTTCATATTTGAAGTGTACGTAGCAGCCGAAATCCACACCGTGCGTGATGGCGAAATTCTCCCAGCCCTTGTCGAGATACATCCGGCCTTGTCCGTCAAATAGGACCTCCACGGTCCAGAGACGAGGACCATGATCGGTTTTGCTCGCAGATACACCTTAGCTGGCTCCTGGCCGTCATGATAGTCCGCAAACTTTTTTGGGAGTGCCTGCAAAGAGATCGAGCGCCGATCGTTTGAAATTAAAGGTTTTTTAGAACATGCCCATAATTAATCACATGCATCATATATGTGGGAACGCATACGTACCTTCTTGACCAAAGGGTCTTCATAGATGACGATGAAGAACTCCTCTATGATCAATGGCAGTGTTGACGACGGTGGTGGTGGCAATGATGATGATCCACCACCCGGCCGCCCCTTCCTCTTCCCCTTCCCCTTCCGTTCCGCGTCCGAGACGTGGAAGCCATGGCAATGGATGATCAAGTGTATGTGAACGAAGAAGAGAGAGGCAGAACCTATTGACACAAGGGATGGCCGTTGTGGGTGTTTATAAGGGAGAGATGACCGTTGTAGGGGTTTACACAATAAATTAAGGAGGAGGTGACCGTTGTGGGGGTTTACACAATAATTTAAGGAGGAGATGACCGTTGTGGGGGTATATATCTCAACAAAAAAGTAATGCGGACTATCTTGACGGAAATGGAACTTCGTGATATAGTTTATCATTTTACCGTGAAAAGTAATGCCTAAAAGAAATGGTAATTCGTGATAGTTTATCATTTACCGTAATGGCTACAACAAATCGTTGATGGTTTATCATTTTTTGCGTGAAAAGTAATGGCTACAAGAAATGGGTGATGGTGTATCATTTTTTGCGTGAAAAGTAATGGCTACAACAAAATCGGTGATGGTTTATCGTTTTTTGCGTGAAAAGTAATGGCTACAAGAAATGGGTGATGGTGTATCATTTTTTGCGTGAAAAGTAATGGCTACAACAAAATCGGTGATGGTTTATTGTTTTTTGCATGAAAAGTAATGGGTACACGAAATGGGTGATGGTGTATCATTTTTTTTGTGTGAAAAGTAATGGCTACAACAAAATCGGTGATGGTTTATCGTTTTTTGCGTGAAAAGTAATGGCTACAAGAAATGGGTGATGGTGTATCATTTTTTGCGTGAAAAGTAATGGCTACAACAAAATCGGTGATGGTTTATCGTTTTTTGCGTGAAAAGTAATGGCTACAAGAAATGGGTGATGGTGTATCATTTTTTGCGTGAAAAGTAATGGCTACAACAAAATCGGTGATGGTTTATCGTTTTTTGCGTGAAAAGTAATGGGTACACGAAATGGGTGATGGTGTATCATTTTTTGCGTGAAAAGTAATGGCTACAACAAATCGGTGATGGTTTATCATTTTTTGCGTGAAAAGTAATGCCTAAAAAGAGTTTATAATTTAGCTCGTGAAAAATAATGCAGAAAACCAAACTTTGCGTGAAGCTAACCGACGACAGAGAGAGAGAGAGGGTGGTGGCCCCGACCAGAGAGAGAGAGATAGGGTTATCCTGCCCGTTAGATCATACGATCAACGGTCGGCGGGCACGATCCGAGTGACATGGGCTAGACCAATCAGGGCAATGTTGGGCGTCTGTGAGAGTTTGTGAAGGGAGAGGGCAAAACTGAGTAGTATCAAGAAACCAAGGGCAAGTGAGTAGTAAACAGACTAAGGGATTCAAATATGAGATTTAAAAAATGGAAAATGCGTGTTTTGTACAATGAAACCCATCTTAGCCTACCTCAAACTATTTGCAATACCAATATACATCAGTGTGAGAATTGTGGCCTCATTTAGACAAAGTATGATTTGGGGGAAGCTGTTTTGGGAAGGGCTTATTGTGGAAAACCATGCACCTTCATAGTTACTAGGTGATTTGAGAAGTGGCAATTTGTGGTAAAACTTGATTTATCTACGATTTATCTATGATTTGAGAAGTGGCAATTTGTGGTAAAGACTCCATGAGTAAGTGCCACTCTTTTTCGGATTTTTTTGCACATTAAATAACTCATTTAACTAGTTAATCCCATTTGTTGACTCTCTGTTGACCAGCCACTTGAGGGTAAAACTGAGTATATTACACTAGCCAGTATTAGCACTCAAGGAGAAAACTGAGCACACAAAAAATGCTAGTATATGACTCGGGGGTATACCTGAGTATATCTAAATTTCCAGGGTTAGACCCGAGGACGCGTGTTGCGGTGCAGAAGTGCAAGGGGTGCCATTGTTGACGCGTGTCGCGGTGCAGACGTGCAAATAGTGGATGTGTAGGACGCGGGTCGCATTTAGGACGCGTAAGCCCCTCCCTCCCTCCCTCTGCACACAGTCGTCTCATTCTCGCTCACGCACGAAACCACCCCTCTCACGTCCCATCAACTTCTCCAAATCGAAAAAACCCCAACCGCCGTACGCACGCTACCTGCCGGCGATGGAGAAGAAGAATGCGCCGGCGGCCGTCGCCTCCGAGCCCGTCGCCTCCGAGCCCCGTCGCCTCCGCGCCCGTCGCCTCCGAGCCCGTTGCCGCCGAGCCCGTCGCCGCCGAGCCCGTCGCCGCCGAGCGCGCCGCCGCCGAGCGCATCGCCTCCGAGGGCGGCGCATCCAAGCGCGGCGCCTCCGTGAACTGGGCCTCTCTCTCGGCTGATGGACCACTTCACAAGATCGGCCAATGCTTACTGGCGAACGAGGAGTACGCCGACACCTACTCTGCTATGAGGCAAGTCTGTAGAAATTGGCGCTCAGGTTTGCCTGAGCCCGACGTGCACCTGGACGAATGGATCATGCTACACCACGCCCTTCCACGCGTCGCTGAGTTCACCTTCCTCCAACTCGGCACATCACGCTACGTCACCATAGATCTATCGGAAGTTCATACAAGGTTCAAATTCCTCCATATCTACCTTTTTATTTTCAATCTTAAACACATCTTAGTGCTGAATGTTATCTTCATCAATATATTTTAGATACTACTTCGTCGGCTTTTGCCGTGGTGTCATCGTGCTTGCCCAGAAGAACCCGCCGCACAAGATACGGCTGCTGAACCCACTCACAAAGAAATCGAACACTATGTTTGAGGCGCAGATGCCATCTGTTTTTCTGAAATCAGTCGCTGTTATCAAATCCCCGACTATGATCTTCGTTGCCGCCAATTACCCGTCGGAAATTGGTTGGGTCGATGAGAGCACTCCAACTAAGGATATAAATGAAGATTGGGGAGAAGGAAGATTTTCGATCAAGAACCATTGTCTGCGTTGCATTACCCCGTTCAATGGTGAACTGTATGCAGTAGCTGCGGACAATTTTGAGATCGGAAGAATAGTGTGCACCAATGTACAGTTGCGACAGCGCGCGAGCACTGTCAAGATGGAGACACTAATTTCATTTCCAGAACTTGGACGTCAGAAGTTCTACCTTGTGAAGTCGGATGGTGATTTGCTGCTTGTGTTGTTGGTCAGCGAGGCTTTGGCGGGCAAACCTTTGGTGTACCGTGTGGACACTCAGAGCCGTTCTCTCCATCCGGTCAGTAACATTGGTAGTAATGCCTTCTTCGTGAATTATATCCGGTGTATCTCCGTCGACACCAGAGTGTACCCGACACTTCGACCTGGCAGCATCTACTACGCGGATTTGGGTTATATCAGAGAGTACTCTCATGATACAAAGGCCTGGGATGAGTGGCCAGTACGTGTGGATAGAATAGGAAGCTACGGTATGAGTAATGAACACAGGCCATACCGTTTGGAGGATGTATTGGCCACACACTGCAGACGGAAGGAGTTCAATGAATATTTCCTTGGGGAAATGCACGAATGGAGCGACGAAGAAATATATGAGGAGGAATGAAGAACAAATTCATTCATCCTAATCTTCTTGTTGTCCATACATTGCGTGCGTCTTGTATATTTTTCAGCTTAGTTTGTCGTGAACATTAACAACGTTATTGCCTGCTTTTGGATGCTGTATGCAGTTTATGTATTATACTTAGTTTTGTGATTATGCTGTTGTGAATTTATCATATACTAGCTTCTAGATTTGCTACTAGATTTGCTGCCATATTGGGCAAAAAATGAGGGCCAAAAGGCATAAATAACCCCAGAGATTTGCTACTAGATTTGCTGCCATATTGATACTAATTTGGTGAAAAAGACAGAGAGAGAAAGAGGGGAAAAGTTGCTCTTAAAAATGCCAATTTGGGCCGAGAGAGACAAAACCCAGCTCCTGCTCACGTGCAACCAAACGCTTCTTGTCCTGTCCCACGCGGTCCCTTTCTACCAGCCCCACGCGACGCGGCCCCACACGACGTGGCCCCACACGACGCGGCCCCACAGACGACGCGGCGCAACACGTCAGCACAGAACGTCCAAATAAACGGATTCCTTCCGTCTGAGCTCCTTCTGCGGGTCTTCAGACAAAGGCTAGGGTAAAACTGAGGAAAAACTAAGGGGGCTGGGGAAAACTGAGTACAACTAAGGACCCGAGGGCACGAAAATAGAAATCCCTTTTTTGAAAGGAATACGGTAGGGGAAGCCCCTACAGTGATTTTATTTTTTAAATAATAAGAACCCAAATTCACGTCCCTGGGGACTTGAACCTAGGTGGCTAGGTTGTACATCCACTTCCCTAACCAAGTGAGGTAGGCTCACTTCTTCCCAAAACCATGTTTTATGCTCTCTACTTTTTATTTTGTTGGAGGTTTCGCACATACATTCCCTCCTTACTTTTTTGTGTTCAAGAGTCAAAAGAAATATTTATGAGAAGAGAAGACACACTTCTTCCAACAATTCCATAGGATCTTTGATACGTCCAAACCGTATCTACTTTCCCGAACACTTTTGCTATTGTTTTGCCTCTAATTTGTGTATTTTGGATGCAACTAACACGGACTAACGCTGTTTTCAGCAGAACTGCTCTGGTGTCTCATTTTTGTGCAGAAATCCAACTTTCGGGAAAATCCTCGGAATTTATGCAGAAGGCCCTATTTTCCCAGAATACTGACGGAGCCAGAAGGACAAATAAGGTGGAGGCCCGAGGGCCCCACACCATAAGGCGGCGCGGCCTAGGGGGGGCCCGCGCGGCCCTATGGTGTGGCCCCCTCGGCCGGCCTCCGACGCCCTCCTTCGGACTATAAATTGCCTTCGACCTAAAAACGCACGGGAAGAAGTCGAAGTCGCCAGAAAGCCTCCAGAACGCCGCCACATCGCGAAACTCCATCGCGGGAGCCAGAAGTCTCCGTTCTGGCACTCCGCCGGGACGGGGAATTGGAGGAGATCATCGCCATCATCACCGCCAACGCCTCTCCATCAACCAGCCATGCTTCCCCCATCCATGTGTGAGTAATTCCCCCGCTGTAGGCTGAAGGGGATGGTAGGGATTGGATGAGATTGGTCATGTAATAGCATAAGATTGTTAGGGCATAGTGCCTAGTGTCCGTAATTGGTACTTTGATGATATTGTTGCAACTTGTTATGCTTAATGCTTGTCACTAGGGCCCGAGTGCCATGATCTCAGATCTGAACATGTTATTGTTTCATCATGATATTCATTGTTTATGGTCTTACCTGCAAGTTGTATACACATGTCGCTGTCCGGAACCAATGGCCCCGAAGTGACAAGAATCGGGACAACCGGAGGGGATGGTAGTGACGTGAGGATCACATGTGTTCACGGAGTGTTAATGCTTTGCTCCGGTACTCTATTAAAAGGAGTACCTTAATATCCAGTAGTTTCCCTTGAGGCCCGGCTACCACCGGCTGGTAGGACAAAAGATGTTGTGCAAGTTTCTCATTGCGAGCACGTACGACTATAATTGGAACACATGCCTATTGATTGCTTTGTACTTGGACACCGTTTTATTATTATCTGCAAATGCCCTACTATGATTGTTACATGAGTTTCTCTCATCCATGCAACGCCCGTCATCCGTCCCCGTGCCTACAGTATTTTAATCCTGCTGTTTACTATAATCACTACTGCTGTCTTTGTTACTCTGCTGCTGTTATTTCACTACTGCTACTGCTATAAAACTGTTACTACTGATAAACTCTTGCGAGCAAGTCTGTTTCTAGGTGCAGCTAAATTGACAACTCCGCTGTTAAGGCCTCCAAGTATTCTTTGTCTCCCCTTGTGTCGAATCAATAAATTGGGATTTACTTCCCGCGAAGACTGCTGCGATCCCCTATACTTCTGGGTTATCAAGACCGTTTTCTGGCGCCGTTGCCGGGGAGCATAGCTTTATTTGGAAGTTCACTTGGATTGATATTGTTCGCTGCAAATTCTCCATCATGGGTAAACCTCGCGATTCTAAAGTCGCCATATTACCATCCACTACAAGAAAAGGTACAATTCTGAGTACCTCCGCTACACTTGATTCACCATCTGTGATAAGTCAACTTGTTTCACCGCCACAAGCTTGTACGTCTGCTGAATCTGAAAACTCTCATAATATTGATAATGTTTCTGCTGTGCTTGATGATAGTGGTTCATTGGGATCTTTTCTAGATGCTACAATTGCTAGGTCTAGACAAATTGAAAATGCTGAAACTCCTAATGAAAATGCCACTACACCTGTTAGTTCACCTGAACTTGATTATTCTAGTGATGATCCTGACGAAGATTATGTGGAGCTTAATGATGATTTTATTGATAAATGCAATTCTATTACTGATGCAAGTAAAATTAAAAAGTTTCTCGCACAATATACTGTTAAACATAAGCTATCTCCTGATCCTGAATTTGCCACATCTCCTATATGCATTAAGGATAAAGATTATGATTTTTCTCTTGATCTATCTCATATAGCTATTGTAGAGAAAACACCCTTTTGTGGTACTGAAAAAGAAAGTGCTGTAGAACACATGATTGAACTTTCTTCTATGAGTAGCTTGTTTTCTGATGATGTTAAGATGCGTACTTACTTTGTCGCTAAAATTTTTCCTTTCTCATTAAAGGATGATGCTAAAACTTGGTATAATAATTTGCCTGCTGGTTCTATTAAAAATCCAACTGATTTGCGTGATGTTTTCTTTCGAAAATACTTTCCTGCTAGTGCTCAACATGCTACTTTACAGAGAATTTACAGATTTGATCAGGGAGATGAAGAGAAATTGCCTGCGGCATGGGCAAGATTTTGTTCTCTTATCAGAGCTAGACCTGGACATGATTTAGAAAAGAATGATCTACTTGATATATTTTATAGTGGACTAACCATTGAATCCAGAGCATACTTGGATAGTTGTGCTGGTTGTGTTTTCAGGAAAAGAACTCCAGACGAAGCTGAAGATTTGTTGGCTAGAATAAGCCGGAATCATGATGATTGGGAAACACCTGAACCAACTCCAACGCCAATATTGAAGAAGAGGGGTTTAATTGAATTGAATGATGAGGATATGCGGGAAGCTAAGAAGTCTCTCAAGGAGAAAGGTATTAAATCCGAAGATGTGAAGAATCTACCTCCTATAGAAGATATATGTGAGATAATTCCCCCTTCACCCATGATTGAGGTAAACTCCCTTCAACGCTTTACTAGGGAAGATATTCCGTATTCAAAACCTCCTGCGCAATGCTTAGATGAGTTTGATAATTATATTGTTGTTGTCGTCCGAAACCCACCGGCGGGCAGCGACGGTCAACACGGTAGAGCCGGGAACAACCTAGAGCTGCGGCTGGCTGAGGTCCCTCCGAGCGACGGCCCGCAAAGCCTTCTGGTCACACGTCCGATGCTGATTGCAAGGGCGTGCCACCTGACCTATACCTGGCCAGGAAGGTGATGGAGATGCCTCGCTTAGTTTCCTGCATGGCATACACGTAAACATTAAATACGAGCCTCGATCGGCTCTCAGGTTATCCTGTTAATCGGCTCAAGGAGCCGATCCACCCATGATTCGTACGGGGTGCACGAATATATGGTGGTCCTGCTTGATCAAGATAAAGCTAATGAGATCTACGACGATTTAGGGTTTTCACCGCATAATCGGATCATCCTACTCCAGGTTGGGCCTCGCGGCCACGCACGGTGATCGTAAGCCGATCCTAAACAAGGCCTAAAAACCAACACGAAGTTGATCCCCGGAACATCCTGTTTAGGACTAGCGAACGACACCCTACGCGCCGCTGGATCCTCCCCCCCTTCGTAAGGCCTAACTATTGCAGATATTAAACTAATCCTTGATGAACAAGGAGCAACCGTAACGGATCAGATCTACTAAATAATGATCAAGCGGGGTGCCGCCCCTACACCTAAGATAGGTGTAAGGGCGGCTAGATATGCTAGGGTTGCACTACGATAGCATGTTACGCGAAGAACTATGCTAACCCTAACACATCTATGATAACTACGTTGCTCGCCATCAAAAAGGCTTCAGTACGAGCAACGCATGAACAACGTGGAGCTTGTGCTGCCTAGATCGCAAGATGCGATCTAGGCAGCATGTTGCTCACCGGTAGAAACCCTCGAGATGAAGGAGTTGGCGATGCGCCGAGATTGATTTGTTGGTTGAACGTTGGTTGTTGTTTATTCCATAAACCCTAGATGCATATTTATAGTCCAGGGGACTTTCTAACGAGGGAATAATCCCACCGTGCACGAGACAAACTCTAACTTTTAATCTACGATGCAATCTACTATAATTAAAGATACACGGGCAATCCAGCCCAAACTCTTCGGGCAAGGCCGCTTCAGAGGTCTTCCACGTGTAATCTTCCAAGCCCATCTCCCTTACGGCCCACTTCCTGATTTGGCCAAAATCTGGTGATAACACATGCCCCCCTGGTTTTGGCAATGATAATTTCAAAACCACTCTGTTTTTCTTCGAAGGGTCACGTCGTGGCAGAGCAGAACCGTTGCAGTATCCGTCATCATTATGCCCTGTCTTCTCAGCGTCTCTGCAACTTTCGATAGCTTTGGCATCGACTCCTCGGAAACTGTAATGGCATTAAATCTCCACCAGATTTCTCATTATTTAACTGTGCCGATTGATTAGCTCTCTTCATCCCCTTCCTCTGTTCCAGCCATCGGCACCAAAAAACCCTCTTCTCCCTCAGCCATGTCTTCTTCTTCCTCCTCTTCCGTCTCTCTCCACTCCTTCTCTTCAAGCGAGCCGGAGTGGAACTCCGATCACGCGCCAGAGGGCGACCTGCCTCTGACCGATGGGGAGGAGGACCTCAAGTTCCTCATCGATGGGGAGCTGATGAGCGAAAGTGAAGACGACCTCCATCCTTGGGCGAAACCCACCTCCCCCGACGGGAAGGGGGAAGAAGTAGAGGAAGAAGAAGAAGAGGAGGGCGGCCCCTCTCCCCCCGCTAAGCTTCTGCCGGCCAAGCAATTCCGCGCTTGGGCGGACAGCGAAGACGATGATGATGACGGGGAGGAAGAGGAGGAGGATGAATCCTCCTCCTCCATCGGGTATCCGCCGACCAAGCGCTTCCGCTCCTGGGCGGACAGTGAGGATGATGATGATGACGAGGAAGACGAAGCTCCGGCCAAGGGCTGGGGCAGCAGCGACGAGGAGCTTCCTGGGAGCAGCGCCGACGACCTCGACGACGGCGACGATGAGGACAGCGACGACTAGTAGGGTAGGACTAGTAGTAGCAGTGCACTAGGCACCAGATCCCTCTTTTGAGAGCCATCGGCTCTTTCTTGTAAAGCCGCTCCTTCGAATTAATGAAAATTGTTCTTTCAATTCATCTTTCAATTAATCCAGTTTCACCCCTTCCGCTTGTCATGCCAACACCGATAGCAACGTATCGGATTCCTTTTCCTTTGGACGCCCGCGAAACCGGGCTCAAATGTCGATTAGACCGTCATCAAGTACTTCTCAAATTCCGACTGCGATTTGATATCTGACCATAATTTTTGCAATCCTTTAGCCGATAACTATTCATCGGTTATTCTGAGAACCCAGTCTTTTTCTTGCAGCAACAGGACGGTCTAAGACCTGTAAAAGCCGACGGCCTCCTTTTCTGATTCCTCTCCATAGCTTCAGCAGTCTTCTTTTGCAGCACCTTACTATTTCAGAGAAGATCACAATGTAGGGTCAGTCGATGCGACTCCAATCGGCTCCCAAATCAGAGCATCTACCAAGTTAACTGCCCCCTGAGCCTTAATCGAGGCGAGGATACCGGCGAGGATGCACAGGTCATTGATCAGCTTTCTTCCGCTGAACGATGATGTTGTAAATGAAACCCCCAAGCCGAAAACTATCTTGGCGGCAATGTGAGCCCTGAGCATATAAACAGTAGGCCTTGGTCTTTGTGTAACTGTACTAGAGTCGATGTCTGCGCATCAGCTGCTTCTCAATTCTAAAGTCGATGCCCCCTGCATCGGCTGTCTGTTATGTAAAAAAAAAAATTTTACTGGCCGATTTTCCCTAATCGGCCCCTAATGCTTCACTGCACATATGTTTACACATGTTCATTTGCACATGTTCATCCGACTATATGCCTCCCGAGCCGAATCTGCCAGGTGACTGTAGATATCGGCTCTGTGGTTAGCCAAAGCACTGTACTTGCACGTCGGCTCCGCGAGGATTCATGCTAACTTTCATCCGCCGACGTGGCCGCTGCCTAGTAGATCAATGTTGAACACCAGCAGTACATGTGGTGAAGATAATTTTGGCCGATTGCTGGAATCGGCCGCCATGTTGATTGCAGCACTGGCTGAAGGTTCCGTAATGCTCCTTCGTAATTTTTGGGGCCGATCACAAGGATCAGCCTTGCCACGTTTGCTCATCGCTTTACTTCAGTTACATGGTCAGGCCAGTGGATAAAACTAGCTTAACCCTTCCCTTCGTCACGTCAATGCGCTCGCAGTCATCCAAATTGATACCTGAGAGGGGTTCTTGGCCTGCTGCTTCCCATGCGTTCATGCCAGCCGTTGAAATTTCGGCTGAGTCATCTGCCTGGACGACCTCTACCTCATCTCCATCCCACTGTATTATGCATTGGTGCATTGTGGAGGGAATGCAGCAGTTGGCGTGGATCCAATCCCTTCCTAGCAGAACAGCATAAGTGCTCGTGCTATCGACGATGAAGAACGTTGTAGGGATAGTTTTCCTTCCTACTGTCAGATCCACGTTTAGAACACCTTGTGCGTCAGATGCTTGGCCGTTGAAATCGCTCAATGTCACGTTGGTCTTGATTAGATCTGAGCTAGAGCGTCCCAACCGACGTAGCATAGAGTACGGCATGATGTTGACTGCCGCTCCGGTGTCCACCAGCATCTTATTTACAGGCCTCCCATCGATGTAACCTCGCAAGTACAGGGCCTTCAGATGTCTGTAGCTTCTTTCTCGTGGCTTCTCAAAGATAACCGGCCGTGGGCCGCGATCAGGTTGTGCCACAGGCGCCTCGTCTAATCCTGGAGCACTGAACTCCGAAGGGAGGATGAACACCATGTTTGTACCAGCCGATGTTTCATCATCGGCTTTCCTTTGCTTGGGGCGCCACTCCATTTTTCGTGGACGACCCTCTTCGTCCAGGGTTCGCTGAACTTTCGCGGCCAGATCAGGTCGTGCCTTCCTTAGCGTATGCAAGTATAACCTTTCGGCTTCCTCCAGACCGCGCAATCGCTGAACCCTGCGCTTTTGTGAATGGCTGAGTCCATCAGGGCACCACCTTGGCCGGTGGTACCTGTCTTCTTCTTCTTCTCCCTCGTCTTCTGAATCATCGAGATCTGCCCAACGAGGTGACTCAGCGCATTTGCTTTGTGGCGGGAGAGGCCCTAAGCGCTTGAACACAGACACGTTGGCTGCCTCCTTCTTCTCCTGGTTGCATTCTGGGCAATTGCCGATTGTGGGCAATCGGCTCATTCCTGAATCCCAGCAATGTCTGAAGAAGGGGCAGTCCCAGTGTCTATCGTTGTCGTCTTGCTCCCTTGATTTTTCTGTGGCACGGCGCTCGTGCTCCTCCTCATCGCGATCATGCCGACGATGTCTTCTGGCTTCTCTAGCCAGACGATCTCTTTCATCATCATCGCTGGATCGTCGGCGCTGGTCATACTGACTCACATACTTGTTGAGGAGGTGATCAGAGAGGGGTCGTTGATATCTCATGTTCTTCACTTCTCCCTCTGTGACGTAGCGCTTGCCATCATGACGGAGCCGATCGCGTGGAGCGGCCTCCTCTGTGTCCTTGCTACGAGAGCAGCTGCCCTCGTCTCCATCTTCGCCAGAGTGTTTCCCAGGTCCTACCATGTTGATGCTGAACGAGGACCCTGGCTGGCAACCTTCAGGGTAAGTGCATTCCACCATGTTAACGGCGGGGAAGGGCTGGGTGTCGACCTTCATGGCGTACTGGTTGAAAATCAGACGTCCTTTTTCTATCGCCGCTTGGATGTGCTGACGCCATACCCTGCAGTCGTTGGTGGCATGGGAGAGCGAGTTATGCCATTTGCAGTATGGCTTTCCGTTCAGCTCTTGCACCGTGGGGAATTTGAGACCGTCAGGTATCTTCAACTGCTTTTCCTTGAGTAGGAGGTCGAAGATTTGTTCAGTCTTGGTCACGTCAAAATCAAACCCCCTGGGCGGGCCTGGTGGCTTTACCCATTTGCAGGACACGGGGGTTCCTCCCCGAGTCCACTCAGCCACTGCTACCTCTTGATCTCCCGCAGAAACGTCGTCCTCCTCTGCATCGACCAGGACTACTGCACGCTTGAATTTGTCTTGGTACAGGTCCGGGTGGCGCTGTTCATATGCCGACAGTTTCTGAACCATATGCGCCAGTGAGGGGTAGTCTGCTTGGGAGGCCATGTCCTTGAGCGGTGCTGCAAGGCCCGCTACTGCCAACTCGACTGCTTCCTTTTCAGTTATACGAACCGAATAACATCGGTTCCTAAGATTCCTGAAGCGCTGGATGTATTCTGTCATAGTTTCTCCACGCTTCTGACGTAATTGTGCTAGATCGGCAATGCCGGACTCGGAAGCCTCTGAATGGTACTGCATATGGAACTGTTCTTCCAACTGCTTCCAAGTCCGGATGGAGTCTGGTGGCAAAGAGGTGTACCATCCGAAAGCCGATCCCGTGAGGGACTGTGAAAAGAGCCTCACGCGTAGCTGATCCGACACTGAGGCCGGTCCTAGTTGTGCCAAATATCGGCCTATGTGCTCGATGGAGCTGGAACCATCTGATCCACTGAATTTGGAGAAATCAGGGAGCTGATATTTAGGTGGTAGCGGGATCAATTCGTACTCATCGGGGTACGGCTTGGAATAGCCGATTGCCCTCCTTTTCGGCACCATGCCGAACTGGTCTCTCAGTATGGTACTGATCTGATCCGCTGTGCTGGCTGTAGGAGTTGAACTCTGAAGATTCGCCGGGGTGGCGTACTTAGCCAGCCATGTTTGCTTTTCCAGCTCTGAGCCAACTGCAGGAGCTGAGCTCTGGAGGTTCGTCGGGGTGGCGTACTTAGTTAGCCACGTCTGTTTCTCAAGATCTGTTGCTGACGTTCCTCCTGTTTTCCCCGGAGTCCCTGATGTTGTGGCCTGGTTTGTGAGCGCCCAGTTACCGCAATCTGGCACATACGTGCACATGTACCCGTGAGGGATCTCCTTAGGCGCCTCCGGCAAGAACTGGTAGTCACTAGGGTCACCACCGATCTTGTAGACGATGAATGCCGGTGAAGCCGGCACTTCTGGTGCTGCCCATGCAAATGGCAGCGGTGGACGGGACTGGAGTGGCAACTCTCCTTGATGCGTCCCGAGAGCTGGTCCTGACGGCGAGTACTGGTGCCTCAAGATCTCCTGGATCACGCGAAGAGCGACACGCTCCAACGTGTTTACCAGGTTTTCAGAGTGGCGGTGTAGCGAGTGAGCTACCAAGAAGTTGATCTCCTACCGCAGGGACCTGGTGCGTTCTTCTGACGGGGCAGAGAGGTCTATCCCATCGAGTGCACCTTGAGGGGAGAACCCTTTCCATCTGACGCCATGGGAACGGGTTCTGTGAAAAGAGCCGATGAGGTCGGCTTCGAGGATGACTTTGATCTCGTCATACTTCTTCTTGAGCTCGTCCGTCAGATCCTCGTACGTGACTGGCGTGCCGTCCGCCATCTCAGATGTAGATGGCGATGTGGTTGATGTAGAAGCTGGTCCCACCGGGCGTGCCAGAATGTGTTGTCGTCCGAAACCCACCGGCGGGCAGCGACGGTCAACACGGTAGAGCCGGGAACAACCTAGAGCTGCGGCTGGCTGAGGTCCCTCCGAGCGACGGCCCGCAAAGCCTTCTGGTCACACGTCCGATGCTGATTGCAAGGGCGTGCCACCTGACCTATACCTGGCCAGGAAGGTGATGGAGATGCCTCGCTTAGTTTCCTGCATGGCATACACGTAAACATTAAATACGAGCCTCGATCGGCTCTCAGGTTATCCTGTGAATCGGCTCAAGGAGCCGATCCACCCATGATTCGTACGGGGTGCACGAATATATGGTGGTCCTGCTTGATCAAGATAAAGCTAATGAGATCTACGACGATTTAGGGTTTTCACCGCATAATCGGATCATCCTACTCCAGGTTAGGCCTCGCGGCCACGCACGGTGATCGTAAGCCGATCCTAAACAAGGCCTAAAAACCAACATGAAGTTGATCCCCGGAACATCCTGTTTAGGACTAGCGAACGACACCCTACGCGCCGCTGGATCCTCCCCCCCTTCGTAAGGCCTAACTATTGCAGATATTAAACTAATCCTTGATGAACAAGGAGCAACCGTAACGGATCAGATCTACTAAATAATGATCAAGCGGGGTGCCGCCCCTACACCTAAGATAGGTGTAAGGGCGGCTAGATATGCTAGGGTTGCACTACGATAGCATGTTGCGCGAAGAACTATGCTAACCCTAACACATCTATGATAACTACGTTGCTCGCCATCAAAAAGGCTTCAGTACGAGCAACGCATGAACAACGTGGAGCTTGTGCTGCCTAGATCGCAAGATGCGATCTAGGCAGCATGTTGCTTACCGGTAGAAACCCTCGAGATGAAGGAGTTGGCGATGCGCCGAGATTGATTTGTTGGTTGAACGTTGGTTGTTGTTTATTCCATAAACCCTAGATACATATTTATAGTCCAGGGGACTTTCTAACGAGGGAATAATCCCACCGTGCATGAGACAAACTCTAACTTTTAATCTACGATGCAATCTACTATAATTAAAGATACACGGGCAATCCAGCCCAAACTCTTCGGGCAAGGCCGCTTCAGAGGTCTTCCACGTGTAATCTTCCAAGCCCATCTCCCTTACGGCCCACTTCCTGATTTGGCCAAAATCTGGTGATAACAATTGTTAAGCAAGAAAATTTTAATATGAGAGTAGAAAATCATCTAATGGAAAATTCTCAAGCTATTAGCAATTTGCATGATATTGTGGAGAGAACTTCCAATGATGTTAAGGTGCTTGTTAAACATTTTCAAATGATTCAAACTCAAATTGATCAACTCACTAAAGTGCAAAATGACTTGCTAAATAATAATTCTAAAGAGAAACATGCTTATGAAGTAACAACTAGAGGTGGTGTCTCTACCCAGGATCCTCTATATCCTGAAGGGCATCCCAAAAGAATTGAACAAGATTCTCAACACATTGAACCTAGTGCTCCTTCTAAGAAGAAAAAGAACAAGAAACATAAAAATGTTGTAGAATCCTCTGAACCTGTTAATGATCCTAATAGTATTTCTATTTCCGATGCTGAAACTGAAAGTGGTAATGAACATGATAATAATAATGATAATGATAAGAATGATGCTTCTGATAAAGAAGAGGTAGAAGATGAACCTGAAAAGCATAATAAAAATAAAAAGTATACTAAAGAAGATTTTATTGCTAAGAAACATGGTAATGAAAGAGAACCTTGGGTGCAAAAGCAAATGCCTTTTCCTGCTAAGAAACTAAAATCAAAGGAAGAAGAACACTATAATAAATTTTGTGATTGGATGAAACCTTTATTCTTGCAAATCCCTTTGACTGATGCTATTAAATTGCCTCCTTATTCAAAGTATATGAAAGATATTGTTACTAACAAAAGGAAAATCCCCAATGAGGAGATTTCCACTATGCTTGCTAATTACTCTTTCAATGGCAAAGTGCCAAAGAAGTTGGGCGTCCCAGGTATACCTACTATTCCTTGTTCTATTAAGAATAATTATGTTAAAACTGCTTTATGTGACTTGAGAGCCGGTGTTAGTGTTATGCCTTTTTCTCTTTATAAGAGACTTTATCTAAATAAGTTGATACCTACTGATATATCTTTGCAAATGGCTGATAAATCTACTGCTATTCATGTTGGTATATGTGAGGATGTTCCTGTTCAAGTTACTACTAACTGCTTGATATTAACTGATTTTGTTGTGTTGGAAATGCATGAAGATGATAATATGTCTATTATTCTTGGGAGACCTTTTCTTAACACCGCAGGGGCTGTTATTGATTGCAATAAAGGGAAGGTTACTTTCAATGTTGATGATAAGGAGCATACTGTTTATTTCCCCAAGAAGATTGATAAAGTATGTGGAGTCAATACTATTTCTAATGTGAGAACTATCAAAATTGGAACTATCGATTGTCCTATATATGAGCCTAAAGAAGGTTATCAAAATCTTATGATTGGATACATATCAATACAATTCAAGGTAACATGATTGATTTGAGGTTTATTTCTTCTTATGTTATGTAAAAATTATTCGGTAGCAAGACTTGATCAACCTTGTTAACGAATACTTTTTATATGCATAGAGGCGGTAAACAACATCTCTTTCTCACTCCACTTGTCTTATTTGCTGTAGCACTTTTTATTTGCAAAGTTCCTTAGTTAATTAGAGTTTTCAAAAAAAATCCTGGCCAGTAATAATAAACTTAATACCCAGAAATGTGCATTTTTCAAAGTTTTCAAAAATTCACAAAAATTATACCGTTGGTCCTATTTTTCGAAGAGGCACCTGGGAGCACCAGAGGATGACCTGTGGGGCACCCCAGGTGCCACACCACAAATGCGCGGCCAAGGAGGGGGGCGCACCACCCTGTGGTGTGGGCCCCTCCTTGCCCCACTACTTCATCTCTTTCTCCCAGAATCTTCTCTCTCCCGAAAAAACTCGAACCAGCTTTCTCTCACTCGCGTTTTTGCTCAAGAGCTCAGGATTTTTCAATCTCTTCGCTCAGCCCAGATTTCTGTCTGAAATTTGGCACATTTGCTCTCCGGTATGTGACTCCTCCGCCTATCCAAATAGAATTTTGTTTGGTTGAGTATATCTTGAATATTTTGCTGCTGTAGGTAACATGTTTAGTGAGCTTGCATGCTTGTTCTAAGTTGTATAAACTAGTTTTGATGCATGATTAGTGCTCTAGCAAGTTCCTATAGTAGTTCCCCTTGATTATATGTCACCAAATCAAATTTTATATTGTTTGTTGAAAATTTCAGAAAATGGAGTGGAATAGATATCAACTTAACCAACAAGAATTGGAGGTCCAACAAATCATGAGAGTGAACCATGAAGAGGGAGTATACCCCTCTTACTACCCGTGTGCGGATTTCATGAGAAGCGCAGGAATATTGGAAGATGTTCAAAGTTTAATTTCTCGTGCAGGGCTGAGTGATTTTGTTGAAGGAGAACCAAGCCAATATGCAAAACTAACTATGTCTGTTGTGCAGGACTTTAAGTTCAATTGGTCGCGATCTAACCCCACGGTTCAGTATAAAATTTATAATAAAGCTGTCAACTTGCCATTCAGAGATTTTTGTGCAGCAATTAGAGTACCGCAATGGGGATCATGCGAGAAGATAAGGGGATCGCCGCAAGAATTCTTAAGCCTCTTCAAGATGATTTGCTATGGAAGGAGTTTCTCAGAGGATAGTGGTAAAATCACTAGCATTCAGCTCCCGGCTATCCGCTACTTTGCTTATTTCATTACTAAATGCGTTCTTGCTAGAAGGATTGGTGGTAAACTATCTATCCCGGATTTAGCTTTTCTAGCTGCGGCACTGCAAAGTAGTAGGACTTATAATTTGGGGGCATTGATAGCTTATAGACTTGCTACTAACCATGAGAAAGGTGGAATTTGTGGAGGTCTCATCGCCTCTCGTTTACTAGCTTTTCATAATGTAGAACCTCATCATCTTGATATTCCACTTTCCATAGAAAAACTTGACATAGCCTCTTTGATTAAACATGAATTTGTTTCTGATTCCTCCAACTTGGGTAACCTGTTTTACAAGATGACATTTTATAAGAAAGTCTGGAGAATAACTAAGAAAACTGAGAAACTAGTAAGATTGCCTGCGCCTGTTCTGTCTAACCTTGATTCCAGGGAGGATTGGTCGGTCACAGAGGGTGCACTGAATGCACACCTAGAGGGAGGAGGCCATCATGCAAGAGATAACACGGAGGAGCCTGAGGAACACCTCGACTCATCGTCCAATGCAGCAAGTTCCTCGCATCAACATGTTGGGCATGTGGAGCCTTCACGCTTTTCTTCTGCACAGGAACTTTACTATGACTACGCCATGAATCATCCACCGGCGAGGAACAGCGACCCTCGTTGGGGTTGAACTCCACTTAGGCCAAAAGCCTAAGCTTGGGGGGAGGTATACCGGCATCACTCATTCTTTGCATATTATGATTGCTGGATACTTGTACATACTTGTTTTGTTCGTTTGAGTGGTTTTCTAATGAGAGAGGGATGATATTTGGGGAAGTGCTGCCTGAAAACAGATTCTGGACTGTTACCGTAAAAATTCTCAAAAATAGCCAGAACAGTATTTTGCGAAGCCAATTTTTGTGCATGTTCCCCAGGTTGTTATCTAACTTTCATTAGTTGAACACTTTTCGATTTGAGCAGTGGAAGAATTTATTAAAATCGAGTACTGTACTGCTGTCAAGTTTGACGAGTTTCTGCTGCTTTGTGTTTATGTGAGTTTTCTAGTTTGCCATTTCTTGTTTTTGCTTTATTTCTTTCTCAAAACACAAAAAGACCAAAAATATTTCTGTTGTTTCTCTTCACCATTTGTTTGCTTTGGTTTCTTGCATTTGTTTCGCTTTATTTGCTATTGCTAGTTTGCTATAAGAAAACCCAAAAAGATTTTGCTTTGTTTGCTTGTTTCCTTTTGTTCTTGTTTCTAATTCGAAAACACCAAAAATATTTGCTGTTCTTCTTTGGTTTGTAAAGTTCATTATGAGTTCAATGGTCTTCGGTGGCTGGAGCGTGGTTTTCATTTCATATTATCCAAGCTACACAAGTGAAAGGCAATAATGACGATCTACGACAATTGGATTGTGGTGAGAGGCTGGTATGAACTCTATTTGTTTTCATTTTTGTACATATACTCATCCATGTGAGCATGCTTAGTTGGTTCATGTGAGGTATATGTTATTTGAGAAAGTCTAGTAGTTTATGATCTCTCATGTTTAGCTCCAATCTATTAATATGAGTAGCATGTCATGGATGTTTGCTTGCATTGTTTTATTCATAAGTAAGTATGGCATTGTGGTATCCTCCTCTGAAATAATTCATTTATATCGACTTGGCACATGCTCACGCATGCATATGACTGAACAAAAAGTCAATTAAGCCTCGATGATCTATATTGCTTCAGAGTTCTTGTATCACTTTTATGCCTCCGTTAATTTATTTTGCCGCAAGCATGATTATGACAGTTACTGCTCTCTTGATTTGTCGCTCCCCAGTCTTTTGCTAGCCTTCACTTGTACTGAGCGGAAACGCTGCTCGTGCTTCCAAACACCTGAAAACCAAGTTGTTCCAAAGTGTCCACCATAAATACCTATGCATGGCATTTCAAACCATTCCAAGTAAATTCTCATGCGCTACCTTTAAAACCTTCAAAATGCTTCTCAATTTGTGTTTATGTTTTATAGCTCATGAGGAAGTATGTGGTGTTTAGCTTTCAACCTTGTCATTTACTTTTGACGGACTCTCATATGGACAAGTGGCACATCCGCTTATCCAATAATTTTGCAAAAAGAGCTGGCAACGGGATTCCCAGTCCCAAATTAATTAACCTAAATAGACACTCCTCCATGGTTTGTGATTGTTGGACGGCACCCGAAGGATTCAGTTAGCCATGGCTTGTGTGAGCAAAGGTTGGGGGGAGTGTCATCATCATAATAAAACTAAAATAAAAAGGCACTCCTTCATGGTATGAGATTGTTGGCAGGCACCCGAGGATTCGGTTAGCCATGGTTTGTGTAAGAAAGGTTGGAAGGAGTGCCACATAAATATGCAAATAATTCATGGGAGCCACTCTTGGGAGTCCGGTTGGCGAGGTAGTTAGTGTACCCATTACCATTCATTGACAACGACAAACACCTCTCAAAATAATTTTACTCCTGATTTCAAAAATGAAAAGCTCTAGCGCATGTTAATCCCTGCTTCCCTCTGCGAAGGGTCAATCTTTTACTTTTATGTTGTGTCTCCATTCTTTCTTTGAGCACTATCTTGAGAGCACAACTGTCATTCTTAGTATAATATGCTTGTCCCAAAATATGATTGATTGTGGTATAACTTTGATGCTTTTATCTTTGACAATCATTACTTCTAGTCTTTCTATGAACTCCAGAGGTGCCTGGGCATTTATGTTTTGCCAATCAAATACGGGCAAGCGAGATACCACTTTATCATACTCTCTTATGAACATTGCAATCCTGCTTATATACATGATTCATGATGCTTATTATTAATTGTTGGTACCTCTCCATGATTGACATAGCTGTTAGATGATCTTATTTGCATGTATCTCACTATGAACTGCTTAAGTATTAGCCATAGCATGAGAATATATACATCATATGAGCAAATGTGTTCGTGAAAGTTCTTTTATCGCTCAGTTGTTAACTGAATTGCTTGAGGACAAGCAATAAGCTAAGCTTGGGGGGAGTTGATATGTCCAAAACGTATCTACTTTCCCGAACACTTTTGCTATTGTTTTGCCTCTAATTTGTGTATTTTGGATGCAACTAACACGGACTAACGCTGTTTTCAGCAGAACTGCTCTGGTGTCTCGTTTTTGTGCAGAAATCCAACTTTCGGGAAAATCCTCGGAATTTATGCAGAAGGCCCTATTTTCCCAGAATACTGACGGAGCCAGAAGGACAAATAAGGTGGAGGCCCGAGGGCCCCACACCATAAGGCGGCGCGGCCTAGGGGGGGCCCGCGCGGCCCTATGGTATGGCCCCCTCGGCCGGCCTCCGACGCCCTCCTTCGGACTATAAATTGCCTTCGACCTAAAAACGCACGGGAAGAAGTCGAAGTCGCCAGAAAGCCTCCAGAACGCCGCCACATCGCGAAACTCCGTCGCGGGAGCCAGAAGTCTCCGTTCTGGCACTCCGCCGGGACGGGGAATTGGAGGAGATCATCGCCATCATCACCGCCAACGCCTCTCCATCAACCAGCCATGCTTCCCCCATCCATGTGTGAGTAATTCCCCCGCTGTAGGCTGAAGGGGATGGTAGGGATTGGATGAGATTGGTCATGTAATAGCATAAGATTGTTAGGGCATAGTGCCTAGTGTCCGTAATTGGTACTTTGATGATATTGTTGCAACTTGTTATGCTTAATGCTTGTCACTAGGGCCCGAGTGCCATGATCTCAGATCTGAACATGTTATTGTTTCATCATGATATTCATTGTTTATGGTCTTACCTGCAAGTTGTATACACATGTCGCTGTCCGGAACCAATGGCCCCGAAGTGACAAGAATCGGGACAACCGGAGGGGATGGTAGTGACGTGAGGATCACATGTGTTCACGGAGTGTTAATGCTTTGCTCCGGTACTCTATTAAAAGGAGTACTGATACGTCTCCGACGTATCGATAATTTCTTATGTTCCATGCCACATTATTGAAGTTATCTACATGTTTTATGCACACTTTATGTCATATTCGTGCATTTTCTGGAACTAACCTATTAACAAGATGCCGAAGTGCTAGTTCCTGTTTTCTGCTGTTTTTGGTTTCAGAAATCCTAGTAACGAAATATTCTCGGAATCGGACGAAATCAACGCCAAAGATCTTAGAATCCCCGGAAGCATCCAGAACACACCAGAGAGGTCAGAGGGGGGCCACAGGCCCACCAAACTACAGGCTGGCGCGGCCAGAGGGGGGCCGCGCCGCCCTATAGTTTGGCCCCCCTGTCAGCCCTCCTGCGCCGCCTCTTCGCCTATATAAAGCCCCTGGATCGAAAACCCTATCGCGTTCGACGAAAACCACAGAAACCTTCCAGAGCCGCCGCCATCGCGAGGCCAAGATCTGGGGGACAGGAGTCTCTGTTCCGGCACGCTGCCGGAGCGGGGAAGTGCCCCCGGAAGGCTTCTCCATCGACACCGCTGCCATCTCCACCGCCATCTTCATCACCGCTGCTGCTCCCATGAGGAGGGAGTAGTTCTCCATCGAGGCTCGGGGCTGTACCGGTAGCTATGTGGTTCATCTCTCTTCCATGTACCTCAATACAATAATCTCATGAGCTGCTTTACATGATTGAGATTCATATGAGTTTTGTATCACTATTCATCTATGTGCTACTCTAGCAATGTTATTAAAGTAGTCCTATTCCTCCTGCACGTGTGTAAAGGTGACAATGTGTGCACCGTGTTAGTACTTGGTTTATGCTATGATCATGATCTCTTGTAGATTGCGAAGTTAACTATTGCTATGATAATATTGATGTGATCTATTCCTCCTACATATGCATGAAGGTGACAGTGTGCATGCTATGTTAGTACTTGGTTTAATCTTTTGATCTATCTTACACTATAAGGTTACTTAAATATGAACAAATTGTGGAGCTTGTTAACTCCGGCATTGAGGGTTCGTGTAATCCTACGCAATGCGTTCATCATCCAACAAGAGTGTAGAGTATGCATTTATCTGTTCTGTTATGTGATCAATGTTGAGAGTGTCCACTAGTGAAAGTCTAATCCCTAGGCCTTGTTCCTAAATACTGCTGCGTTACTACTGCTTGTTTACTGTTTCACTGTGTTACTACTGCTGCAATACCACCACCATCAACTACACGCCCGCAAGCTATTTTCTGGCACCGTTGCTACTGCTCATATATATTCATACCACCTGTATTTCACTATCTCTTCGCCGAACTAGTGCACCTATTAGGTGTGTTGGGGACACAAGAGACTTCTTGCTTTGTGGTTGCAGGGTTGCATGAGAGGGATATCTTTGACCTCTTCCTCCCTGAGTTCGATAAACCTTGGGTGATCCACTTAAGGGAAAACTTGCTGCTGTTCTACAAACCTCTCGCTCTTGGAGGCCCAACACTGTCTACAGGAAAGGAGGGGGAACGTAGACATCAAGCACTTTTCTGGCGCCGTTGCCGGGGAGGAAAGGTAAAAGGCACTCATACTCCGGTTCCAGGTAAAGTACTTTTCTGGCGCCATTGTGTTTGTGCTCGAAGCTATTTCCTTTAGATCCTGCAATTGCATCTTTTTGTTTCTTGTTTACACTAGTAAGGCATAATGGACAACATCTGTGAGCTTTTTATTCTATTTCCTGAGTCAAGACATGAATGGTTTAATGCGAAAATTAAAAAACCCATGGAATCTTATTTGCATGCTAGTAGCAATGATATTAGTATGAACGCTTTGAACACCATTGTTGCTAATGATATGGAAAATTCTAAGCTTGGGGAAGCTGGTTTTCATGATCTTTTTAGTCCCCCAAGCATTGAGGAGAAAATTTTCTTTGATGATACTTTGCCTCCCATATATGATGATTATAATGATAGTGGTCTTTTGGTGCCACCTACTATGGAGAGTAAATTTTGTTGTGATTATACTATGCTTCCTACACTTGATGAGAATAATAATGATAGCTACTTTGTTGAATTTGCTCCCACTACAACTAATAAAATTGACTATGCTTATGTTGGGAGTAGTAATAATTTTATGCATGAGACTCATGATAAGAATGCTTTATGTGATAGTTATATTGTTGAGTTTGCTCATGTCACTACTGAAAGTTATTATGAGAGAGGAAAATATGGTTGTGGAAATTTTCATGTTACTAAAACACCTCTCTATGTGCTGAAATTTTTTAAGCTACACTTGTTTTATCTTCCTATGCTTGTTACTTTGCTCTTCATGAACTTGTTTATTTACAAGATTCCTATGCATAGGAAGCATGTTAGACTTAAATGTGTTTTGAATTTGCCTCATGATGCTCTCTTTTGCTTCAAATACTATTTCTTGCGAGTGCATCATTAAAACTGCTGAGCCCATCTTAATGGCTATAAAGAAAGAACTTCTTGGGAGATAACCCATGTGTTATTTTGCTACAGTATTTTGTTTTATATTTGTATCTTGGAAGTTGTTTACTACTGTAGCAACCTCTCCTTATCTTAGTTTTGTGTTTTGTTGTGCCAAGTAAAGTCTTTGATAGAAAAGTAAGTACTAGATTTGGATTACTGCGCAGTTCCAGATTTCTTTGCTGTCACGAATCTGGGTCTACCTCCCTGTAGGTAGCTCAGAAAATTAAGTCAATTTACGTGCATGATCCTCAGATATGTACGCAACTTTCATTCAATTTGGGCATTTTCATTTGAGCAAGTCTGGTGCCATTTTAAAATTCGTCAATACGAACTGTTCTGTTTTGACAGATTCTGCCTTTTATTTCGCATTGCCTCTTTTGCTAAGTTGGATGAATTTCTTTGATCCATTAATGTCCAGTAGCATTATGCAATGTCCAGAAGTGTTAAGAATGATTGTGTCACCTCTGAATATGTTAATTTTTATTGTGCACTAACCCTCTAATGAGTTGTTTCGAGTTTGGTGTGAAGGAAGTTTTCAAGGGTCAAGAGAGGAGGATGATATACTATGATCAAGAAGAGTGAAAGCTCTAAGCTTGGGGATGCCCCGGTGGTTCATCCCTGCATATTTCAAGAAGACTCAAGCGTCTAAGCTTGGGGATGCCCAAGGCATCCCCTTCTTCATCGACAACATTATCAGGTTCCTCCCCTGAAACTATATTTTTATTCCATCACATCTTATGTGCTTTACTTGGAGCGTCTGTCTGCTTTTATTTTTGTTTGTGTTTGAATAAATTGGATTACATCATGCTTGTGTGGGAGAGAGACACGCTCCGCTGTTGCATATGAACACATGTGTTCTTAGCTCTTAATTTTCATGGCGAAGTTTCTTCTTCGTTAAATTGTTATATGGTTGGAATTGGAAAATGATACATGTAGTAATTGCTATAAATGTCTTGGGTAATGTGATACTTGGCAATTGTTGTGCTCATGTTTAAGCTCTTGCATCATATACTTTGCACCCATTAATGAAGAAATACATAGAGCATGCTAAAATTTGGTTTGCATATTTGGTCTCTCTAAGGTCTAGATAATTTCTAGTATTGAGTTTGAACAACAAGGAAGACGGTGTAGAGTCTTATAATGTTTTCAATATGTCTTTTATGTGAGTTTTGCTGCACCGGTTCATCCTTGTGTTTGTTTCAAATAAGCCTTGCTAGCCTAAACCTTGTATCGAGAGGGAATACTTCTCATGCATCCAAAATCCTTGAGCCAACCACTATGCCATTTGTGTCCACCATACCTACCTACTACATGGTATTTTCCGCCATTCCAAAGTATATTGCTTGAGTGCTACCTTTAAAATTCCATCATTCACCTTTGCAATATATAGCTCATGGGACAAATAGCTTAAAGACTATTGTGGTATTGAATATGTAATTATGCACTTTATCTCTTATTAAGTTGCTTGTTGTGCGATAACCATGTTCACTGGGGACGCCATCAACTATTCATTGTTGAATTTCATGTGAGTTGCTATGCATGCCCGTCTTGTCTGAAGTAAGAGAGATCTACCACCCTATGGTTAAGCATGCATATTGTTAGAGAAGAACATTGGGCCGCTAACTAAAGCCATGATCCATGGTGGAAGTTTCAGTTTTGGACATATATCCTCAATCTCATATGAGAAAATTATTAATTGTTGTTACATGCTTATGCATAAAAGAGGAGTCCATTATCTGTTGTCTATGTTGTCCCGGTATGGATGTCTAAGTTGAGAATAATCAATAGCGAGAAATCCAATGCGAGGTTTCTCCTTAGACCTTTGTACAGGCGGCATAGAGGTACCCCTTTGTGACACTTGGTTAAAACATGTGCATTGTGATGATCCGGTAGTCCAAGCTAATTAGGACAAGGTGCGGGCACTATTAGTATACTATGCATGAGGCTTGCAACTTGTAAGATATAATTTACATGATACATATGCTTTATAACTACCGTTGACAAAATTGTTTCATGTTTTCAAAATAAAAGCTCTAGCACAAATATAGCAATCGATGCTTTCCTCTTTGAAGGACCATTCTTTTACTTTTATTGTTGAGTCAGTTCACCTATTTCTCTCCACCTCAAGAAGCAAACACTTGTGTGAACTATGCATTGATTCTTACATACTTGCTTATTGCATTTGTTATATTGCTCTGCATTGACAACTATCCATGAGATATACATGTTACAAGTTGAAAGCAACCGCTGAAACTTAATCTTCCATTGTGTTGCTTCAATGTCTCTACTATGAATTTATTGCTTTATGAGTAACTCTTATGCAAGACTTATTGATGCTTGTCTCGAAAGTACTATTCATGAAAAGTCTTTGCTATATGATTCAGTTGTTTACTCATGTCATTACGATTGTTTTGATCGCTGCATTCACTACATATGCTTTACAAATAGTATGATCAAGTTTATGATGGCATGTCACTCCAGAAATTATCTGTGTTATCATTTTACCTGCTCGGGACGAGCAGAACTAAGCTTGGGGATGCTGATACGTCTCTGACGTATCGATAATTTCTTATGTTCCATGCCACATTATTGAAGTTATCTACATGTTTTATGCACACTTTATGTCATATTCATGCATTTTCTGGAACTAACCTATTAACAAGATGCCGAAGTGCCAGTTCCTGTTTTCTGCTGTTTTTGGTTTCAGAAATCCTAGTAACGAAATATTCTCGGAATCGGACGAAATCAACGCCAAAGATCTTAGAATCCCCGGAAGCATCCAGAACACACCAGAGAGGTCAGAGGGGGGCCACAGGCCCACCAAACTACAGGCTGGCGCGGCCAGAGGGGGGGCCGCGCCGCCCTATAGTTTGGCCCCCCTGTCAGCCCTCCTGCGCCGCCTCTTCGCCTATATAAAGCCCCTGGATCAAAAACCCTATCGCGTTCGACGAAAACCACAGAAACCTTCCAGAGCCGCCGCCATCGCGAGGCCAAGATCTGGGGGACAGGAGTCTCTGTTCCGGCACGCTGCCGGAGCGGGGAAGTGCCCCCGGAAGGCTTCTCCATCGACACCGCTGCCATCTCCACCGCCATCTTCATCACCGCTGCTGCTCCCATGAGGAGGGAGTAGTTCTCCATCGAGGCTCGGGGCTGTACCGGTAGCTATGTGGTTCATCTCTCTTCCATGTACCTCAATACAATAATCTCATGAGCTGCTTTACATGATTGAGATTCATATGAGTTTTGTATCACTATTCATCTATGTGCTACTCTAGCAATGTTATTAAAGTAGTCCTATTCCTCCTGCACGTGTGTAAAGGTGACAGTGTGTGCACCGTGTTAGTACTTGGTTTATGCTATGATCATGATCTCTTGTAGATTGCGAAGTTAACTATTGCTATGATAATATTGATGTGATCTATTCCTCCTACATATGCATGAAGGTGACAGTGTGCATGCTATGTTAGTACTTGGTTTAATCTTTTGATCTATCTTACACTATAAGGTTACTTAAATATGAACAAATTGTGGAGCTTGTTAACTCCGGCATTGAGGGTTCGTGTAATCCTACGCAATGCGTTCATCATCCAACAAGAGTGTAGAGTATGCATTTATCCTGCTCGTTATGTGATCAATGTTGAGAGTGTCCACTAGTGAAAGTCTAATCCCTAGGCCTTGTTCCTAAATACTGCTGCGTTACTACTGCTTGTTTACTGTTTCACTGTGTTACTACTGCTGCAATACCACCACCATCAACTACACGCCCGCAAGCTATTTTCTGGCACCGTTGCTACTGCTCATATATATTCATACCACCTGTATTTCACTATCTCTTCGCCGAACTAGTGCACCTATTAGGTGTGTTGGGGACACAAGAGACTTCTTGCTTTGTGGTTGCAGGGTTGCATGAGAGGGATATCTTTGACCTCTTCCTCCCTGAGTTCGATAAACCTTGGGTGATCCACTTAAGGGAAAACTTGCTGCTGTTCTACAAACCTCTGCTCTTGGAGGCCCAACACTGTCTACAGGAAAGGAGGGGGAACGTAGACATCAAGTACCTTAATATCCAGTAGTTTCCCTTGAGGCCCGGCTGCCACCGGCTGGTAGGACAAAAGATGTTGTGCAAGTTTCTCATTGCGAGCACGTACGACTATAATTGGAACACATGCCTATTGATTGCTTTGTACTTGGACACCATTTTATTATTATCTGCAAATGCCCTGCTATGATTGTTACATGAGTTTCTCTCATCCATGCAACGCCCGTCATCCATCCCCGTGCCTACAATATTTTAATCCTGCTGTTTACTATAATCACTACTGCTGTCTTTGTTACTCTGCTGCTGTTATTTCACTACTGCTACTGCTATAAAACTGTTACTACTGATAAACTCTTGCGAGCAAGTCTGTTTCCAGGTGCAGCTGAATTGACAACTCCGCTGTTAAGGCCTCCAAGTATTCTTTGTCTCCCCTTGTGTCGAATCAATAAATTGGGATTTACTTCCCGCGAAGACTGCTGCGATCCCCTATACTTGTGGGTTATCAATCTTCTCAAGCATGCTTTATGATTCATACTACTTGTCATTCATGTTACTTACAATTCTATTTACTTTTATGCATGCTTTATAGAATGTAAGAGTTATCACTTTATGAGTTCATGTTACTTATTGTCATTCTTTATTGATTGAACCTTGTGATACTTTGGATGATTATTTAGAAGCTATATATTATAAACTCCAAAGTTCATGTTAGTTTTATCACCTTCATGCTCGGGACAAGCATAGGTTAAGCTTGGGATGTTGATGCATGTAAAATGCGTACATAAACTTTGTCCTTTATCATATTGAAATCCCACATATTTGCAACATATATGATGATAATACCATGTTTTACATTGATTTATGGGGATTTACCAATGATCCCCTTTATTTGGTTTATAACCCTGCAGAACAGAAAAACCCTGTTTCGCGTATTTTTCACTTTCAGAAACCTATACAGAGTCAAATTGACCTGGGATTTTTGGGGCATCATTTTTTCACCAGGAGAAACAACATGGACTTTTGAAGCACACCTGGAGAGGCCCGAGGGCCAAACGAGGCCAGGTGGCGCATCCCAAGAAGCTGGCCGCGCCACCCACCTCCGTTCAGCCATCGATCGTCCGTTTTCCCTAATTATTTCGTGAACCAACGTATTTTGTCCTAAAAATTACTATATATATGGACCCGAAGAATTCTCGGTAAGAGAGCGCCGCAGAAAGATGGAAACACCAAAACGGAGACTGTTGCAGAGAAGATTGGAGGGGGAAACTCCACTGGGATCACCGCCGGAGAGATCTACACCTTCTCCAACGTCTTCATCATCACCATGATAAAGAGGGAGTAGTCCACCTCTGGAATATGGGTTTGTGGCAGTAGCTTGATCTATTTCTCTCATGTTCTTCATAGTACTTAGTGCCATATGAGCTGCCTATCATGATTATGGCCATATTTGTAATACCTATGTGGTGGATCCTTGTTTTATGATATTGTTTTATTATATCTGATCTTATTATATTGTGAGATGTATTGATAGATGCATATTATGTACCCCGTTCTTAAGTTTATGTTCTGATCCAACATCTATGCAAGAGTGTGTGTGGGATGATGTGTGTATTAGATGGAGTAGCAGAGTTTTAGTGATTGGATAGTGACAATATGTTCAAGACCTATTGTGGCTTTGCCTTTCTTTTGCTACCTCACTAGGGATAAAGTGAATGCATGTGCTATGTTCATCATGTGATAATAATGATGATCTTGTTTGTTCAAGGTAGCATATTTGATATTCAAACTTCATGTCAAAGCACTTATTGCTATGCTCTGTTAATTCTTAATACAAGATTGATGCCCATATTAATTAGAGGTTTCTTGTGGAGCATAAGAGAGGTGCGTTGCATCATCTCTATGTTAGGACGTGATGCCCATATTAATTACATATAGTATTATTTGTACCTTCATATCTCATTGATGAATTGCTTTTTGTCCACCACAACCTTACGAGAGAATAGTCAAGTGAACGCATGAACCTTGTCCACTTTTTATCATAAGAAACACAGTTAGATTGCATTTACATTGTTTTTTATTTGTTGCACTAGTTTATTCCGAAAATACAAAAATATTTACTTTTCTTATTTGCATCCAAAACACCAAAAACAATTAACTTCTTTACAATTTTTACTTAGTTACTTTATCTAGTTTAGTTACTACTTGTTTTATTACTACTTGTGTTATTTACTTATGCGAAACCTTGTGCTTGACAACCACACGGTGGAGTTGGGGACACACTTGTCCTCGTCTTCTCCCTTTATTTTACTTGCATGATTGTTTGAAGAAGAGAGAAGAGAGAAGAGAATACTCTTTGAGCTAGTTCCCAGAGAGTTCGATATAAACCCTCGAGTCACCCTTGTGGGGAAAATACTTCGCTGACGCAACACTCTGCACTTGGAGTCTCAATGTCATCCACATGGTCCGGAGACTCTGGCAGAGTCCCCGGCCAAGTTCCTGGACCCCCATACTGAGAGTGAGGCACTCGGGCCAGCTCCATGATTTTGGAAGTTCGGAGACTTGCCCGGAGTCTCCGGCCTGGGGAGACCGGAGTCTCCGGTGTACAAGGGGCCGGAGAAATGCCCTTTCACCATTTACGTGTAGGGGAGTGGATTCTCCGCTTTTCCCAGTTTTGCGAACTTTCCAGAAGATTCCTATCGGTTTTTTCTATTGTTTTTTGTGGTTTTTGGTTTTTTCTATGCTTTTTTTTCCAGAATTTGATTTTTTTTGCATTTGTGAACTTTCAATTTTGAGCCTTTTTTAATTTTTTGAATTTTTTTATTTTTAACATTTTAAAATCTGATTTTTTCCAAAAATGAAAGAAAATAATAAATGGGAAAAAGAACTTGTTCAGCAGACGGCTGGGCCGGCCTAACACCGGAGGGCGAGCGGAGCTCTGCGTGCGTGTGGGATTACCGCACGCACTTAAGCGATAGGTAGGGGCACGCCCGAAGAAGCGGGCCGGCCAGAAAAACGTTCGCGCGTCTACCGATTCCGGGTCTCACTCAGACTCAGTCGGTCAGTCCGACTCCGACCAGCGAGAGTGCGGGACAACGATTTGATTGGCTCTTCTTCCCAAGCCGGGTGAATATCACCCAATTCCGACCGCCTAGGGCGGAGGCGATTCGACGAACCATGGAAGGCTGCCGCCGCCGGCTCCGCCGGAAGCTCGAGCACGGCAAGGAGGAAGTTGTCTCCTTTCCTTCTCCTTGTCGCCACCAAGCGTCCTCCAGATTCGAGGTCGATCCAATCAAGTGACTTTTAGTACAATTTACAGGTTCAATTTCTCCAGTCCTTCTGCCAACTGCAAGTATAACCGGGGTGCTTGATTTTTTGCAGCATAGCGGGTTGGACAGCCTCGATACTACTCCCAGGTGGTTGACCAGGCATAGGTCTAGATCCAAGCTTTCACTGGAGAACCTTCCAGAGGTACAAAGCTCGACCTTTTCATATTAGTTTCCAGAAGCTTGTGTTGCTTAGTTTAAGAGTGATGATATCTGCAGCGATATAATTTCCTAGAATCGACGCAGCCTGTTTTGTGAAATCAATTCGAGCCCTTAAAAATTTACCCTTTGAGGCCTTTAGCTGTCCAATATGTTCTAGGGAATGTGCTGAACCCCTTCTCTCCCTGGGTTTGTTGTGATTTTTTTTAGAATTTCCCCTTTTTATTATGTGGTGTGTGTAATTTCAGTCTCGCCTATCAAATATGGAGCTTTCAGCATCATTAGCCTGCATTATACAATGGAAATGGTATTTTTAATGCAATAACATACTTGTGTATGCAGGACCTGTTATGCAATGTATTATCGAAACTCACGGTGAAAGAAGCAGGAAGGACAAGTATACTTTCTTCTCGATGGAGGAACCGTTGGACATGCCACTCCAATCTTTGCTTTGATGGATCTAATTTTCCTGGATGTGACACTAATAGATTTATCAAGCATGTCAACAGTGTGTTGCAACAGCACAAATGTTCAGTGGTTGAAAAATTCGAGGTTAGGTTTGCACTATGGAAAGAGCACACACATCATGTGGACAGGTTGGTTGGCTTTTCTGCTGCTTTGATGGCGAAATGCATCATCCTTGATTTCAGGGCAGCTATGCGCATCCATCACCAAAGAGAACGAAATATGTATAAGCTTCCAGTTAACCTTATTGGTGGTGAAAACAAATCTTGTATTGAGTCTCTCTTCCTCTCCTTTGTGTGGTTAAAGATTCCATCAGACTTTCTTGGATTCAATAATTTACAGAAGCTTGAGCTGGTTATGGTATCTGACTTAGGGAATATCACTTTCTTCCTAGCAAAATGTCCCGCACTTGTATGGTTAAGCATCGCTTGGTCCTCCCTCTTTGACTTGAATATTCCCTATCCACTGTGCCACCTGCAGTATTTGAAGATTAGTGACTGTAATAAGCTGCAAAGCATAGAATTACACGCTATGAGTCTGACAGCTTTTGAGTATGTGGGGGGTCCAATACCTATTAAATTTGATGATTCGCTGAAGCTATCACAGGCAAGAATCAGCATAAAGACTGGATATGACAATGTCAACTACATTGTGAATGAACTTTCTTGTTCATTGGCTCATGTTGATCGGCTCTTCCTCACATTCCGCTTGCTCACTAAGGTTTGGTTCACAACAGTAATGCCACTCTTTTATGCATTATCTCAGTCTTGCCCTAATATATTTGTGTGCATTTCAAAACTTATGCAGACAATTTCTTCGACAAAAAAACTGGTTAACTTTATTCACTTGAGGCATCTGGTACTGGATTTTCATATCTATGAAGAACCCAAGAACACATTTGATATCCTTCAAGTGACTCGCATTCTGGAGGCAGTCCCTCAACTCGAGCATTTTATATTGCATGTAAGTACTATACAGTCTGCTGCATAAGTTTGTGGTACTTAAGCATGATGTAACACAAGGTATCTTGATTTCTTGTACTAGTTCATCTCTAGGTAAAATATGTTACATCCAGAATAACTATCTTTTGACCGGTATCAACTGTACTTGTTACTTCAAGAAAATTGTTCATGTGATGTTTCACTCATGATTCAGCTTTTGCCTAATTTACAGTTTGTGGGGAATGAACATTTTTGTGATTCTCTCTGCTATTTTTCCATTGTAGACTGCAAAATGATTTCAGCACAGCGCAGTTCCACTACCACAAACTGAGGCCTTAATCATCCTTTTGAATGTTGTTCTCATTTTCTTCCCTATCTTATGGTGTCCCTTGAACATGTTCAATTGCCCCCTCCTGGATTCTGATGATACTGATACCACTATGCCATTATGTGTTTCGTTGTACTTGTTGATCTAAAATTCAAATAGATATAAACAATCACTAAAAATTCGTATGCGTTATCTAATGCTGGATATAAACAAGGACTAAAAGTTCGTACGCGTTATCTAATGCTGGATGGATGAAAACCTGTTTCAGTGTCATATCGAGTTGAACACATAAGGAAAACTATAAGCATTGTCATATTCCGATGCTCATGTAGAGATTTAGAATAGATGTTCTAAGAATTGACTGAAATTTCATTTGGAGCAGCATGAAATAGCATCAATTCTCGTTTACTCTCTTACTGCTTTTGCTGAAATTTATGGGAACTCTTGTGTGTTTTATGCAGATGGGCTCTTACAAATCAGAACCTTCCTCTCTGAAGGTAACCAATTGTATCAGCCCGCGCAGGCACTCTCACCTCAAGACCGTTCACATGACAGGGATGTATGGTTTAGCGGGACAATTTGAGCTAGCTAAATACATTCTCCTGAGTGCCGATGCTCTTGAGCATATGACTCTTGATCTAGCAAAGGAGAGATATCCGCACGCACCTTGGGTGCTGAATCCATTCCATGTTCTAACACTCGAGGGTCTTGCAAAGCGTTATCTGGATCCAGAGGGAGTACATCGTGGTGTGTTGAACATTTTAGGGCTTAATGTAACTAATTAGGATGTTGCAGCAGCAATAAATATTTATTATTCTGGCCATCATGTTGAGCAACTTAGTATTTATGCTTTTGTATGTACTATTACCTCTGTTCCAAAAATATAAGCCTTTCTAAAAACCTAGTTTAGCTTTCTAAAAATGCTTATATCTTTGGAACGGAGGTACTGTAGTATATTGTTAAACTGAGGCTGCACAACCAAGAGAGATGCCCTCATGCTCAGTCAATTAGCTAAATCGGTTATCAACCATGACAAGCCCAAAGGCTCTCTGTTGTGGAACACGACATCCTCCAATAGTGCACCCGGACGACCTGGCTAGTGACATAAGGGCAACGGGGCGACGCAAAATCGGAGCCCAAATTGTCCGAACGTGTCCGTTTGTGTCGCCTTGCGGACACGAAAATAATCGTTTTTATCCATGTGTCCGTTTGCGCATGGGGGCGCTTCCAGCGGTCCGACGCATTTCTGCGTCGGCATGAATTAGGATGTTTCAAAACAACAAAATAAACAGTTTTAACGAAGTCATAGTTATTACATCCAAATTTTAAAAAATCTACATGAAAATAAAATGGTATTCCTCTAGGCATTGTCGTCATGGCTAGTCAATGCCCACTGATGCTCAATCAGATCCGTCTGCAGGCATTTGCACAAGGCCTCGTCAGTGACTTCTACATTCATATGCAGATAGTCCTCCCAAGATAATGCCCCGGGGATTGGTGCAACCAGCTCACCTTGGAAATCCCAGCGGTTCTCATTGCGGTCATTAGAACGCTCGTTCTCAACGATCATGTTATCACCTCATGCATGGTATTCAGCGACCATGTTCTTGCCGGGTGACGTACAATTGCCCACGTGGAGCACACCAAATCCTCGCTCCATATATTTCCTGCAAGCCTCTTGCATCTTGGCAAACCTCCTCGTCTTCTCCGAGTTTGGATTACGGACAGTCTTCACTAGTGTGGTCCAGTCAGGGTAGATGCCATCAGCAAGATAATATGGCTTGTCATATGTATTTTCATTGACCTCGTAGCTCACCCGGGAGCTTTGCCTTGCATAAACTTGTTGAAAACCGATGATGGGATGTCATTGTTGGAACCGGACATGCCAAAGAATGAATGTCGAATCCATAAATCTTGAGATATGATAGCTTCAAGAATGATAGTCCGTCCCTCCGCATGCACGATGTACTGACCCTGTCATCCAAATGGACAGTTCTTCCACTCCTAGTGCATGCAATCTATGCTGCCAATCATTTCTGGGAACCCTCTAGACTCGTTGATATATAACAGCCGCCTTGTATCCTCAACAGTTGTCTCCCTACAGTAATGATGTCCGAACACGGCAATCACGGCTTGGCAACACATGTACATGGACTCAAGGCAGGTGCTCTCACCCATTCGAAGATACTCATCGAATATATCAACAGTCATTCCATATGATAGCATGCGAATAGCTGCAGAGCATTTTTGGTAGGAGGTGAAGCCTAGCGCACCTGTTGCATCGGGCCTGCATTGGAAGTAGGGGGTCGTAGTTTCTGACGCCCCGTAGAATGACCATGAACAAGTCCGTTGACATCCTGTATCGGCGCCGGAACATTTTTTCCTTGAACACCGGATCGGTGCGATGGAAGTAGTCCTTGTGGAGCCGGAGGTGTCCTTCCACTCTGTTGCGCAGCAAGTTTTTTGAGCGGCCCTTGAAATAGCCCCGGTGCGCAGACGCCTGGTTTGAATTGTACTCGTGGAGGATGGAGGCCGCGACAGTAGCCAATATCTGTGTCGACTAATCGGACTCCTCGTCGGAAGAGGAGTCAACGACCTCCGCGCGGAACTTCTCTAGCATCTGCCACATATCCAGCTGCGTGTGTACGAACTGCGGATCAATGGCCGCGCACAATAGCGCCGAAAACACGAGTTGAAATCAAGAAACCTACTGGCGCAATTGACCGAACATGTCGTGGGCGGCGAGGCTGGGCGGCGGAACCGGCAAAGTTTGGCCCCAAAACAGGCGACAGGTGCACGCCAGAGCCTACCCCGACTACGATCCTGCTCTCCCACGAGACAAGAACCGAGCCGACAACGAGTACTGCGACGGTGTTGCGGGACGACGGCGAGTGGGGTTGGGGTTGTGGTGTCGCACTAGGGCAGCAAAGAAGGGAAAAAAAGAAGCAAATCGAAGCGCTCGATTTCGATGTCCCTGACATGCGGGACCGGTTAGGAAAAGGAGGATGCTCCATGCGACCGTGCAACGTCCGTGGAGACACAAACTTGACGCATATTTGGGCCAGGTTTGCGTCGCCACTGACGGACCGGTCACTTTGCGTCTCCCCGCTGGAGCAGGGCTCAGACGCATTTTCGGTCACTTTGCGTCTCCCTTAGGGGCGTGAGCCTCAAGTTCGTCCACCGGCGGACGCTGCGCTTGTGCGCGCCCTCCGACCAGTTGAACTTTCGGCGTTTTGCGTCCGTGCGGAACACGCGGGGGGGGGGGGGGGGGACGACGAGTCCCCGTCGCCCAATCCCGCGCCGCGCCCTGCTGAGCCACCACGGGAGGTGTGGCACCCCCAGGATCAGGGTTAGACAAATACCAGATCTTCGTCTGACATAAGCCTAACCTAGAGCTCGAGAGACTACAGTGAGAGAATCGGTAACACAACAGTGACTCTACGACTCAAAAAGTAATACAAACTCATAATTGAGCGAAAAACCAAAGCATTACAAGCAGACTGGCCTGGCATGTATCAACCAACGGAAGCAAAGTTATGCTATTAGACATAGCAAGATAGCAAAAAGGCCTAAGAGGCTAGGAGCATAACGGCGACGTCCCAGCCCATAGATTCCAGGCTGCCACCTGGGAACCCCAAGCTACTCGTCGATGTTGACCAAGAAACCACCATATGTTGGAGCGACTTCTTCTGAAACAAAAGCATGCAAAGCTGAGTACAGGGACTCAGCAAGACTTAGTACAACCTTTTAGCAAAGCTGGCATGCGGGCTTTCTGTAGATCTTCTTTTGCGTAAAGCCAATTTTCCTTTGTAAGATGAGAGAGAAGAGAAGTTCGACTACTCAGAACCTTTGAAAGGGGATAAGAGAGCGACATCTCGATCTCTATTGATCATCATATTGTATCCACCAATCTTCATCATCTCGAACCACTATCCTTGGATCACCCCCTCAACAACCCGGAGAAGGTATTCGTAAACACACATTGATTGCCAAGTTTTACGATTAGGTTCATGTTCTCTATGATCTCCACGTCCGTTCCCAAGTCGTCCGTAACCGTGGACACGGCTTTTCGAAAAGATTCATAACCCTGCAGGGGTGCACATCACCTCGTACCTGAATAGGCGATCGCCCTGCCATTGCTGCCGAGGGGGATCAAACCTCAACAATATTGGGAGGTGGTCCGATGTTGCATAGCTCGGAAGATGCTGCACTTCCGCAGCTGGAAAGCAGGAGCACCACGACGCCGAAGCTAGTGCCCGATCCAGCCGCACCCGACAGAAACTTCCTCCCGCCACTTTCTTTTCAAAAGTCCAAGACACTCCTTTCAAACCAAGGTCACACAGACCACAAACGTCAACAACATCTCGAAAGCCTGCTATTTGATTCCAGCTCCGTTTGTTTATGCCCACGTGCTCCTCGCGCCGGAGAACCTCGTTGAAGTCACCGATGCACAACCACAGTAGGTCATTGGACGATCGTATAAATTTGAGCATGTCCCACGTCTTGTGGCGCTTACTCACCTAGGCCTCACCATATATAATCGTGAGCCTCCAAGGATCTTTCCCTTGTTCTATCACCACTGCATCCAGATGGTACTGAGAATAAGGTAACAATTCGATCTTTATCGAATTATTCCGGAAAAGACCAATTCCACCGCTGCGGCCATCACTACTAATAGCAAAACTTCTATCAAAACCTAAAGAACTAGATAAATTTTCCACCCTACTCTTATGCAGTCGAGTCTCTACTACACCGAGAATGGATGGGGCATGCTTTTCCGTCAAAATACGGAGATCTCGAACTGACGCGGCGCCGCCTAAACCTCGACAGTTCGCACTAAAAACACTCATTGCGACAGGCGGCCCTCCGTGCCGGAGGCCGCCGAACCAGTCATGGTCTTATTTTTTGTTCCCTTGCTGACGGAGGTGGCGGCGGAGTACCCTCCCTCGGGGCATAGTTCTTGCCACTCCCGTCCCCAAATTCCAGTTTCTTCTTTGCTCCCTCTTCTTTCTCACATACAATCACCCCCGGTTCCTTCCACTGGAGCAGCAGAGGGCCCTCGGTAGTCGGCACATCCACGTTTTCCTTGACTGGACTCACTTCTGTCAGTCTTGCATCAGCCGATGTCCTCTTCCGATTATCCTGGAGAAAACACAAGCTCCCCTTCCCCTACCTCCTTGGGTAGGTGCACCACCACCCCTGCTCATGCGACATGCTCCCCTGCCTCCATTCATCCCAGGGTCTTGTCTTCCTCGTCCAGAAGGATGGTACGCCGCGCTTCCATTGAGCTGAGCACGGTTCCATGGAGTATCAGCGAGGAGCCAAGCACCATATGCCTCCTTTGTTGGCGAATGCTCTCCTGTCCCACATTCCTCCTTTCCATGGCCCATATATCCACACACATAGCAGAAGCGAGGGATTTTTTCATACTTCACTCTCATGATCACCTGCGCTTCGCCCTCTGGTTTGAACGGATCAAAACGAGTGAGGTTGTTCCGTGTGTCTAGCCAAACTCTGATGCGGACATAATCCCCTCCTTCGTATCCCGAGCTATTCATATCCACCATTAGCACCTCACCGATGCTCGCACCCAGCTTGGTGATCAACGGCTTCTTCCTGCACAGCTCTGGGACGTCATGAACACGCATCCACGCGTGTATGCGATGCAAATCAACCGCTGTCGCACTGCAGCTCCCATCAAATTTCTCCACTAGCATCCCCTGCTCCCTGAAGATCCACGAACCTTGTTCAGTTATCTTCTTCCAATTGCCCAGGCATTTTGCCTGTACCAGGAAACGGTTCTCAGCTACATCCCTGAAGGAGACTTCATGCGCTAGAGCCCATGCAAACTGCATGGTCTTCTTCAAAGACGTCACACTGAAAGGCTTCGATGTCAGCAACCTCGCCACCGCAAGCCACTTCGTTCCCTCCTTCAGAGTTTCTACCTCGCTTCTAGCCACAACGAAACCATCGATGTCCTCCCCTTTGAGATTCAGACTGCGGAGCAGCTCCTCCAGCGTATGCTCAGGTGCCTGATCCATCTTTCTGCTCGCCTCCGATCTTCCTTCCTCATCCGCCATGCCTTGCGTCCCCAACCCTCGCAGACCCTTTCGAAAACAAGCGAGAGCCACCAAGGTCGGGCAGTTGCACAAGGGCAACCCCGACCCTGATCGCCGGAGATCCAAGATCGCCGGAGCAGGTAGCAAAACCCTAGCCGCCTAGGTATCTCATGTGTATATTTTTCTCCATTTTGTTAATTTGGGCTTTTCACTTCATATAGCGTGGGCCTTTTTTTATTCATTTATCTAGCTTTATGAAAGGAAAAAAAAAGTGGGGAAGGTTGATGAAAAAATTGGAATGAGGCCGGTGGATATCATGTGTTATTTGCTAATCAAATCATGTATGCCACGTGGTGAGGAAAAAAGATCCAGAAATGTAGATTCCTTAAAAAAAGGATCCAAAAATCTAGCACACGACTCACATTCTTTTTCTTCCACTAAAAACTACTTTTCCTGAAATGAATTAGCAATAAATAAATCGACCATTTTTTTCTTCCATTACAAATGAATCGGCTCATTTTTCTTTTCCGCTACGCTTTGATTCCCCTGATTGAATATGTACAACTGTGAGGCCACACAAATGCCCTATCGGAATATGCCTTGTGCTGCACCCTTCAATCGTTCCTGGAACTGAATACTACCACTACTAGGAAATGTACTACCGCCGGCGCACCAGAAACCCTTACCGCCGGCGTTTTCGTGTTCGCCGGCGACCTCCTCGCCGGTGGTAACCCCTTACCGCCAGCGTTTTCTAAATCGCCGGTGGTAAGTGTCATTATCCCCGACGCTTTTCTCAAATCGCCGGCGGTACTGGCTTAGCACCGGCGTCTTACCAATTCGCCGGGGGTAATCGGCTGCACCGCTGGAGATTCCAATTTCGCCAGGGGTATAGTTTAGGAGCGCCGGTGGTATTGATCACAGGATTAAAAAAATAAAACTCGAAATGTAATGTATATACACCAGAATACACACCAGAATACAGACCAGAATACACAGTACATACACAAGAATACACACATCAAAGTATAACACATATATTACTAGAAATACAGCCAGATACACAGATACACAGTTATATAGAAAGTCCCAAATGTTCACAACATGCATGCATTAATAAGACAAGTTTAGATAGTAGATAGTTGACCATATGGTTCAAACATCACGACTCGAAGTAGCACATGTTACAGAAATACATATAAGTCCAGTGTCGATGACCTAGCTAAACAACAATGACATAATAAACTAGAGAGACGGTGGCGGCAAGCATCATCACGATGAAAGGGGTCCTCCACATCTCCCTCCTCTGTCCCGCTCGAAAGTTGGCGTATCGAGTTTCCGCCTCCTCCAAAGTGGTGTACCCCTTGTAGCTGTTGCCGCTGAAACGGTGGACCTGCCTCCTACAGTCTTCCCAGTCCTCGTAGACTCCAGGAACCCTGCCGTGATAGACGACATAGTACGTCATCTATGCAAACACAGAAAAAAGAAATGAAAGTTGTTAGTACATTAGTAGAGAGAGATATAACATAGAGTAGTGCAAAGAAAAAGCATGGTAATTTTATGACTAACATTTCCAAAGGACAAAAGTGTTTGAGTCAAGTCGGCTTCGGCGGGAAGGGACGGATGCCCTCGAGCGTGTTGAATGTTCTGTCGTCACATCCATCTTCTAATCGGCCTTCTATCTCGGCCTTAGAAAGTGCGGGACCATAGTGGAACAAGCCACCATTACCGTAGACATCCCTCCAGAGTATTGTGCAAATGGTCCGCTGGATGGCACGGAACTCGGCTCTCACGTTTTCATCGGTGGTGTCCGCCATGTTCACGAACATCCGCTGAAGACTGGATGGCAACAAGAGATCGTTCTGAGACCTTACAATCGACCTCATCTGTAGGATGGCAAACCAGGCCTCCATCCCATTGTCATACGCCGATTGCTTGAGGCAGGGGAACTTGGTTATGTGGTTGCACACATAGCAACCTTTCACTTTCTTCTCATGCCTGATTTTGTCGATGCCAACCTCGGCTATGAAGCCGCTGAGGGCTTTATCAAATGTAGACTTAAGGTCGGTGAAGTCCTTGTCCGGATCAAGCCCGGAGTCGAGGTAACTGACATGTGAATGATACGGGTGAAAGAGGAGGAGGGTGCAGTACTTGAATCTGCGTAAAATGGAAATAAACCATCATACTCGATCAACTATGAAGTAAATTCATGAAAGAATGTAATAGAGGGTACTCTAGTAACCAAATACTTACTCGCGGAAATATGGTATGGCAAAGCATTTCTTATCCTTGTTTAACACCAAGAAATCCTTGATGTACTTTGCTAGAACGCTTGTTCGTTCTGGACGACAGTTGGAGTCATGTAGAAGGGGTCCATGATAGCGATGTCCGATGTGTTCTCCATGGCGATATCGTGCGCCATGCTGAGCGATAGGAGGCGGACCAAGTTTCGGTCGAGCTGTTGCATGTTCAAGAGCCTGAAGATGTCTTCATATTGAATGAACATCAAGTCCGCAGGGTATGTGGTGCCAAAGCCAAAGCCACTGGGCACCTTGGCCGTCAAAACCGGGTACGAGGGATTTCTATCTCGAAGAAGTAGGTCCTCCTTTATTAGAACAGCATCATGCAAGCTCCTCATATCGGGCGTCACCTGCTGGACAATGTGTGCCGGCAGCATAGGCTGGCCTAGGTGATGCATCTTCCTCCACGGGGTCGGCAACTTGTCATTAACCACTTTCTTGCTTGCGGCAACATCTCCGGACTTCTTCCGCTTCCTGGCCTTCTTCTTACTGCAACTGGGAGTGGCGTTTTGTTTCATACCCTCCGTGGTCGCACCAAGGAGTGTCCTCGGGGTAAGCCCAACTCGGGGTGGAGCGGTGAAGGCGGTAGTGTCTTCCTGCTCGGGAGTTTCTTGTGAAAGGAACAACTTCTTCTTTAGCGTACGATCGGCGGGTGGCTTGTAAGGAGAAACCCCGTCGCCCTCCATCTCAGCGATGAACGTATCGATTGGAGCTTGATCGATGTCCAACGTGTTGCCGTGCTGACTCTCGGGCTGACTGTCGGGCTGGCTATCGGGCCCAAAAGGACCACCAGCCGGTGGAGGACTCGGGGCAGCCGTCGCATCCTGAGGAGTGACCATGCCATAGCTTGCCTCCGAACCTGAGGCGGCGGTGTTCAGCCGAATTAGGGCTTTCGGCCATAGAAGGATGTGATTCTTGAGGTCCCCGAGAGTGAGCGGGGTTTCCGTTTCCGGGGGTTGATAAGGAGGATGGAGGTCTTGGCATCCCGGTAACGACCGGTTCACGCGAACCCGGCTCACGCTATCATCCATCCTGACGCAGTGGAAAATCCGCTGTGTTGGCAGGATGACACTGCCGCTCGCTACAGCCTTCAACTTGTTGTCCACATTCAGTAGCAAGGTGCAAGGAGTCGCGTTCTCCTGTGAAAACATGTGTAGGTCAGAGAGGGGCGACGACAAAGTAACTAATTTGTAGAGCTTGAGAGACTAAATTAATTACCGTGAGGGCATCGAGCTCGGCTCGCGTTGAAGGACCGAGGCCAGGCGTGCAGGTGACTGAGGGGCTAGTACTGTGGCCCCCCAGGTTCGGCGAATCCTCTCTAGCGCCGACATTGCCGGCTGGTGGAGTCACCAAGTTGGGTGTGCATTGAGCGTGTCTAGTTGGAGGCCGGTTGTCCGAGTTGCTGGCGCCTAGGCTGATAACCGGCATCGGTCCCTTTTGGCCGCCGGCGAAGTAATTCTTCATCGACAACACAAGATCAGGGATGATTTCATTGACCCTGGTGGACACCGCGTCATCGACCTTGCTAGCAACCTCGGCACTGACGCGTTGCTGAACCTCGGCACTGACTCGTTGCTGAACCTCGGCACTGACGCGTTGCTCCATGGTTGTTTCCAAGTCGGCCACCTTTTTCAGAAGAGCCTCGTGCTCCCGGTCCTTCTGCGCCTGCCGCGACTCCTTAGTGCTTGCGGGCACCTCCAAGCCATAGTCGGCAAGCTTGCGACCTCCTCCGGCACCGGGGACACGGTGGGGCTTGTCCAAAAGTGGTCGCGCCTTCACGGTGTTCAGACCCCTGATAAAAGGCGTGTCCCACGGGACTTTGCCCGTCGACGTCTGGGACGAGGAGCCAGCTGATTCGGCGGCTGCTTGTTCCGTCAACTGCCAGAAGTAACATGAACAATTTTAGAATGTAATGGACTTGGTGAGCAGTATCAAATTAATAAGCTGGTAAATTGCTTACCACTGCTTTCTCTAGTGCCATCACCTTCGCGTCGGCGACCAACTCAACTCCCACCACCACATCAGGTTTCGTGACACGTTTCCCAGCCAATTCTCGATGGTATCGGGACCTGAGATATGCCCTGAAGAGTGGGTCTTTGTACTTGGCAAAAGGGGGCTCGAGGCCAGCATTTATGTAGGCATGGTCCTCCTTGTCCCTGATGACCCACAAGTATAGGGGGTGTATCGTAGTATTTTCGATAAGTAAGAATGTCGATCCCAACGAGGAGCAGAAGGTGTTGACAAGCAGTTTCGATGAAGGATTCCCTGTAAATGCTCACAGACAAGTATTCAGGGGGTTTTGATGTAACAGTTGAATAAAGTACGAGTAAGTAAAGTGCGAGAGTAACAATTGCAGCGAGTGGCCCAATCCTTTTTAGCACAAAGGACAAGCCGGGTTGTTTACTTATAATGACCAAACGTTCTCGAGGACACACGGGATTTTAGTCTAGTGCTTTCGCTACATATGGCTAAATAATCTTCATTGTTATGATAAGTGTTGTGTGGGTGAACCTATGCTAATGTACCGCCCTTCCTAGGACTAATACATACTTGTGATTATACCCCTTGCAAGCATCCGCAACTACAAGAAAGTAATTAAGAATAAATCTAACCACAGCCTTAAACTCTGAGATCCTACTATCCCTCCTGCATCGATATACCAACGGGGGTTTAGGTTTCTGTCACTCCGGCAACCCCGCAATCGGCAAACGAGTACAAGATGCATTCCCCTAAGCCCATAAAGGTGAAGTGTCATGTAGTCGACGTTCACATGACACCACTAGAAGAATAACACCACAACTTAAATATCATACCATTGAATATTACTCAACCATAGTTCACTACTAACAGTTAGACTTCACCCATGTCCTCAAGAACTAAACGAACTACTCACAAGACATCATATGGAACATGATCAGAGGTGATATGATGATGAATAACAATCTGAACATAAACTTGGTTCAATGGTTTCACTCAATAGCATCAACAACAAGTAGAAATCGATACCGGGAGAGTTTCCCCTATCAAACAATCAAGATCAAACCCAAATTGCTACGGCGGTGACGGTGTCCAGAGGTGGAGACGGTGGTGATGATGGTGGAGATGATGATGGTGGTGATGGAGATGATGTCCAGCTCGATGACGGTGGCGATGGCGTCGATTTCCCCCTCCGGGAGGGAATTTCCCCGGTGGATTCCTGCCCGCCGAAGAGCTCTTTTCTCTCTGGTGTTCTCCGCCCCGCAGAGGCGGCTGTAACTCTTCGCGAGGTACCCTCTGTGGCTTAGGTCTTCGGGACGAAGGGTTTCGCGAAGAAAAGGAGGCGAAAGGGGCTGTGGGGCCCCCACACCACAAGGTGGCGCGGCCAGGCCATGGGCCGCGCCGGCCTGTGGTCTGGCCCCACCTTGGGCCTTCTCAGCTCCCCCTTCTGGCTTCCTTCGTCATCTGGAAAAATAGGATTTTTGGTATAATTTCCTTCCACAGTTGATCTTCCGAAATATTGCATTCTGACGGTGCTTTTTCCAGCAGAATCCTGGCTCCGGTGCTTGATCCTCCAATAATGATGAAACATGCAAAATAGATGAAATAACATAAGTATTGTGTCCAAATATGAAATATATCAATGAATAACAGCAAATTATGATACAAAATAGTGATGCAAATTGGACGTATCAACTCCCCCCAAGCTTAGACTTCGCTTGTCCCCAAGCGAAACTGAACTCGGTAAACAGGACCACATGTTTATGGAGTGAAGAGTCGATAAATAAAATACGGACAAGAAGCATCATATTCATTCACACAAGACATTCTAGTAAACAACTTCCTGATATAACTCAACTTGAAACAAGTATAAGGTAATCACAAATAAAAGTGCATAAGAAATCATAGTTGGTGATGGCAAACTTCGTTCTTGGTCAGAGAACAATTAACAGATTATACTTATCTCATTGAGCAGCGCTCTCATGTTAAAGTTTATAAGGCACAACTTGCATACTCAATCATAATGGTCTCCTCATGATCATTGATAACTTGCAAAGCTATATTCATTCAGATAAAACTTGTACTAAACAAGGAAGAATAAAAGACATGATGAAGCAAATCACAATATAATGGTTTGATCACAACTACTCAAATGCTTGCTTGAGATGGAGGGAAATAGGTTTACTGACTCAACATAAAGTAAAAGACAGGCCCTTCGCAGAGGGAAGCAGTGATTAAATCATGTGCTAGAGCTTTTTCAGTTTTGAAATCATATAGAGATAATAAAAGTAACATTTTAAGAGGTGTTTGTTGTTGTCAACGACTGGTAGCGGGTACTCTAACCCCCTTGCCAGACAACCTTCAAAGAGCGGCTCCCATATTATTTTCATTTTACGTGGCACTCCTTCCAACCTTTCTTTCACAAACCATGGCTAACCGAATCCTCGGGTGCCTGCCAACAATCTCATACCATGAAGGAGTGCCTTTTTATTTTAGTTTTATTATGATGATGACACTCCCCCCAACCTTTGCTTACCCAAGCCATGGCTAACCGAATCCTTCGGGTGCCGTCCATCAATCACATACCATGGAGGAGTGTCTATTTAGTTTAATTAATTTGGGACTGGGAATCCCATTGCCAGCTCTTTTTGCAAAATTATTGGATAAGCGGATGAAGCCACTAGTCCATTGGTGAAAGTTGCCCAACAAGATTAAAAGATAAAACACCACATACTTCCTCATGAGCTATGAAACATTGACACAAATAAGAGATAACAAGTTTTGAATTGTTTAAAGGTAGCACATGAAGTATTTACTTGGAATGGCAGAAAATACCATGTAGTAGGTAGGTATGGTGGACACAAATGACATAGGTTTGGGTTAAGATTTGGATGCACGAGAAGTATTCCCTCTCAAGACATGTTTTGGCTAGCAAGGTTAATTAGCAAGCATAAGAGTTGAGGGAAACAAACAAATATACATGTGATAGAAACAATCATGCATCTTCCTTGTAAGCACAAACAATTTTAACTTCAGAATAATAAGCTATGAGCTAACAAGAAAGAAAGACAATGAAACAACTACATGTATTTCTCTTTTCTACTTAAACCTCAAAGTGTTGTTGCTATTGACCAATGCTAAGTTTGCCAAAACCAAATAGATTTATTCAATGCTCCCAAAGTGATACCAATACTAATGACAAGATAAATCATATAATAGAGATTGCAAACTAAAATAAGATGTGCAATATGTAAATGATAAGACTTCTCATTAATATTCCATAACGATAACTCACACCAAGGGATACATAGATAACCAACTAAAGGAGAGATACTTCCAAACTGCAACCCATCTTATATGATAACTTCCCTACTCATGATATGACACTACTTGACAATAAAAAGTAAAAGGTAGTGATGATGTGATACCGCGGCACTCCCCCAAGCTTGGAACAAACCAAGGGGATGCCAATACCGATGATGAATTACTCCTTCGGCGATGGTGGTGATGAATTCCTGACAAGCTTCTCAATAAGCTCCTGAAGCTCATCAATCTTGTATGTGAGATTGCGAATCATCTCCGAATTGTGCTCGACGCGGTTAAGAAGTCCGTCCGACGGCGAGTCCCAACTCTTGGAGTTATTTCCCCACTCTTCACCCTCAGGCTTCCTCCCTCCTGTAGTGTTAGAGCGATCTATATCCCAATTGCTAGGCAATGCTGCCTTGGGAGTCCCTTCAATTTGATTATTGAAAATTAGATTGTGGAAGGGATGGTGAATGCCTGATAAAGATGTTTTCGGAGCTAGGTAATTACGTGGAACCGCTCCTCCAGTGCGAATTCTTGCGCTCTTGTTTGCACTAAAAGGGTTGTCCACCACCTTGATGCTTGCGATGGTAGCACGCGGGTGTGCGCGCGAATCTTCCTCCACCTCTTCTTCATCCTCTTCCTTGACGTCCTTGTCCTCCTCTTTCCACCCAAGATCTCGATTATCTTCATCCGGAAACTCCTTGCCCTTGTTCTTGGAGACCATGGTGCTTCTAAACTGAAAACAGATCCTGGCAGAAACAGCTCGAAACAAAACACGTCGAGAAAACGATATACGGACCTCCAGGGGTCCGGGGGATTATATAGCAAAAAAATTCACGACAAAAGGAAAGTACCAGATCGAACCAGAGTCGGAAAGGGGCGACGAGGAGGCCAGACCATAGGGCGGCGCGGGCCCAGGCCAGGCCGCGCCGGCCTATGGTGGCACGCCCTCGTGCGTCTTTTCCACTCCGTTTCGATCTCGTAATTTTTCATATTTTCCAAAAATAGCAAAAATATTGTTCGGAAAGTAAATTGCGTACTTTTCATTACCAGTACTGTTACCTATTCAAAGTCGAGTTAAGTGATCGTCAATTTGCCCTTTGATGAAAGCCTCCGGTGTTTCCACTTGAATAATATCAACATCAACATTATAAGAATCACCCGAGATATAATGCTTGAGTCTTTGTCCATTCACCACTTGCGTAGCATTGCCTTGGAGAGAGCTAATTTTGATTGCTCCTGAACGATACACCTACTCGACAACATATGGTCCTTCCCATTTCGAGAGTAATTTCCCTGCAAAAAATCTGAGACGAGACCGATACAATAGGACTTTATCCCCAATATTAAATTCTCTTTTGACAATCCTTCTATCATGCCATTTTTTAACTTTCTCTTTAAAGAGTTTAGCATTTTCATAAGCTTCACTTCTCCATTCATCTAGAGAACTCAATTGCAACAACCTCTTATTACCGGCAAGTTTAGGATCTTTATTTAATTCTCTAACAGCCCAATAAGCTTTGTGCTCTAGTTCTAAAGGTAAATGACAAGCTTTCCCATAAACCATTTTATAAGGTGACATTCCCATGGGATTTTTATAAGCAGTTCTATAAGCCCATAGTGCATCCTTCAATTTACTAGTCCAATTCTTTCTAGTTTTATTAACAGTCTTTTGCAAGATAGATTTAATCTCTCTATTTGATAATTCTACTTGCCCACTAGTTTGAGGATGATAAGCGGAAGCAATTCTATGATTAATACCATACCTAGCAAGAGTTTTTCTAAAACCTCCATGAATAAAATGAGAACCTCCATCAGTCATAATATATCTAGGCACTCCAAATCTAGGAAAAATAATATCTAAAAGCATTCTTAAAGAGGTCTCACCATCAGCACTTTTTGTAGGTATTGCTTCCACCCATTTAGTAACATAATCAACAGCAACAAGTATATGAGTGTTACCTTCTGAAGAGGGAAAAGGTCCCATGAAGTCAAATCCCCAACAATCAAACGGTTCAATAACAAGAGTATAATTCATAGGCATTTCATTACGTCTGGAGATATTACCAACCCTTTGGCATTCATCACAAGATAAAATAAACTTTCTCGCATCCTTGAAGAGAGTTGGCCAATAAAAACCTGATTGTAGAACCTTTTGCGCGGTTCTTTCTCCGGCGTGATGTCCTCCATAAGCACTACCATGACATTTACTCAATATCTCTTGTTGTTCATATTCGGGAACACACCTTCGCAGAATACCATCCACTCCTTCTTTATATAAGTGTGGGTCATCCCAGAAGTAATGCCTCAAGCCATAAAAGAATTTCCTCCTTTGCTGAGCTGAAAAGGTTGGAGGCAAGTACTTGAAAACAATAAAGTTAGCATAATCAGCATACCAAGGACTGTCTCGCGAGCTCACCTTTATTACAGCCAATTGTTCATTTGGAAAACTATCATTAACAGGAACAGGATCATAAGCAATATTTTCCAATCTAGACAAATTATCAGCAACAGGATTATCAGCACCTTTCCTATCTACAATATGTAAATCGAATTCTTGCAAAAGAAGTACCCATCTAATAAGCCTCGGCTTAGCATCTTTCTTTGTCATAAGGTATCTAATTGCAGCATGATCAGTATGAATAGTAACTTTTGAATCAACAATATAAGATCTAAATTTATCACAAGCAAAGACTACAGCTAATAATTCTTTTTCAGTTGTAGCATAATTTCTTTGAGCAGCATCAAGAGTTTTACTAGCATAATGAATAACATTCAGTTTTTTATCCACTCGCTGTCCAAGAACAGCGCCTACAGTAAAATCACTAGCATCACACATAATTTCAAAAGGCAAATTCCAATCAGGAGGTTCAACTACAGGAGCAGTTGTTAAGGCTTTCTTTAGAGTTTCAAAAGCTTCCTTACAATCATCATCAAAAACAAAAGGTACATCTTTTTGAAGAAGATTAGTAAGAGGCTTTGAAATATTGGAGAAATCTTTAATAAATCTCCTATAAAACCCAGCATGACCAAGAACACTACGAATACCTTTAACATCCCTCGGATAGGGCATCTTCTCAATTGCTTCAACTTTAGCTCTATCAACTTCAATACCTCTCTCAGAAATTTTATGTCCCAATACAATTCCTTCATTAACCATAAAGTGGCATTTCTCCCAATTAAGAACAAGGTTAGTTTCTTCACATCTCTGCAAAACTTTATCAAGGTTTTGCAAGCAACTATCAAAAGAATTCCCATAGACGGAAAAATCATCCATGAATACCTCTACAATACTCTCGCAAAAACCATGAAAAATAGCAGACATGCATCTTTGAAAAGTAGCAGGAGCATTACATAAACCAAAAGGCATGCGTCTATAAGCATAAGTTCCATAGGGACAAGTAAAAGTGGTTTTCTCTTGATCTTTAGTTTTAACAAAGCAATTTGTGAAAACCCGAATAACCATCAAGAAAGCAAAAATGAGTATTTTTAGACAATCTTTCTAGCATTTGATCAATAAATGGTAAAGGGTAATGATCTTTCTTAGTAACTTTATTAACTTTTCGAAAATCAATGCACATTCTATACCCTACAACTACTCTTTGAGGGATGAGCTCATCATTATCATTAGGCACAACAGTCATTCCTCCTTTCTTGGGAACGCAATGCACAGGACTAACCCATCTACTATCAGCAATAGGATATATAATACCAGCTTCAAGAAGTTTTAATACCTCATTCCTTACCACCTCCTTCATCTTCGGAATTAGACGACGCTGATGTTCAACAACAGTGCTTTGCATCATCTTCCATATTAATAGCATGTTGGCAAATAGAAGGAGAAATCCCCTTCAAATCATCAAGAGTGTAGCCAATAGCTCCTCGGTGTTTCTTCAATATTTCCAATAACCTTTCTTCCTCAATCTCTCGAAAGCTTAGAACTAATAATAACAGGATATATTTTCTTATCATCAATATGAGCATATTTAAGATTATCAGGCAAAGGCTTTAATTCAAAAACAGGATCTTCCTTTGGTGGCGGTGTTGTACCCAAATCTTCCACCGATAAATCATGCTTGAGAATAGGTTGGCGGAGAAAAATTTCCTCAAGCTCATCTCTTTCTTTCCTAAAAACTTCACTCTCGCTATCCTCCAAATGTTGCTGCAAAGGATTATTAGGAACAAGAACAATAGATGCACACTGTTCCATTTTAAAATCATTATTAGGCAAATCAGCTTTATAAGGAGTTTTGGTAAATTTAGAGAAGTTAAACTCATAAGATTCACCAGCAAATTTAGTCAAAATTTTCTCTTTCTTGCAGTCTATAATAGCTCCACAAGTATTTAGAAAAGGTCTACCAAAAATGATAGGACAATAATCACTAGCAGCAGAACCAAGTACCAAAAAGTCAGCAGGATATTTAATCTTACCGCATAAAACTTCCACATCTCGAACAATACCAATTGGAGAAATAGTTTCTCTATTAGCCAGCTGAATAACCACATCAATATCTTCAAGTTCACAAGAATCAATTTCGTGCATAATCTCCGTGTAAAGCTCATAAGGAATAGCACTAACACTTGCACCAATATCACATAATCCATAATAGCAATGATCACCAATTCTAACAGATAGCATAGGAACACTAACTTGTTTGGGTTTATTAGGATGTGAAACAATATTAGAAGCATCTTCACAGAAAATAATATGGCCATCCTCCACATTTTCAGTCACAAGACTTTAACTATTGCAACAGCAGGTTCAACTTTTATTTGTTCTTCAGGTTCTACAGGTTTCTTTTCACTTTTATGAACCGCACTATTTATAATAGAGTACTCCTTCATTTTAGCAGGGAAAGGAGTTTTTTCAATATAAGCTTCAGGAATAACATGATCAGCAGTTTCAACTACAACGCATTTATTAATAGATGAATCAATTTTATCTTTATACGGTTCATGATACTTATCAAAATTCTTCTTTGGCAATTCATAATGAGAGGCAAAAGCTTTATAAAGATTTGCAGCAACTTGAGAATCAAGACCATATGTAGCACTCATATTACGAAATTTATCAGTATCCATAAAAGCTTCAATGCATTTATAATCATAAATTATACCTGATTCTCTATCCTTGTCGTTCTCCCAACCTTCAGTATTTTCTTGGATCCGATCAAGAAGGCCCCTTTTAAACTCTTCTTTGTTGCGTGTAAATGATCCAGAACAAGAAGTATCCAGCAAGGTCTTGTCTTGAAAAGAAAGTCTTGCATAGAAATTATCAATAATAACATTACCAGGAAGCTCATGAATGGGGCATTTGAGCATTAAAGACTTCAATCTCTCCCAAGCTTGGGCAATACTCTCTCCATCATGAGGCCAAAAATTATATATGCGATTCCGATCCTTGTGAATTTCACTTGGAGGATAGAACTTAGAATAAAACTGGGGCACAATATCATTCCATTCAAGAGAATCCCCATTATCCAGTAATTTATACCAATGCGCCGCCTTACCAGACAGCGATATAGAGAATAGTTTCTTCCTCACTTCATCCATAGCAATACCTGCACACTTGAATAAGCCACATAATTCATGCAAGAACAATAAATGATCTCCAGGGTGGACAGTTCCATCCCCTTCATAGCGGTTATCCATAACACGTTCAATAATTTTCATAGGTATTTTATATGGTATCACTTCCTCACCTGGCGCCTCATCCACTACCGTTGCAGTAGTAGTAGATTTCCCAAATAGAAATTGAAGAGAAGATCTCTCCATAATGACTTATAGCAAAGAAAGTAAATAAAATCAGCACAAACAGTAAAGGTTTTCCTTACCAATTCCACTTACCAATAGCGCTTCACTACCCGGCAACGGCGCCAGAAAATAGTCTTGATGACCCACAAGTATAGGGGGTGTATCGTAGTATTTTCGATAAGTAAGAATGTCGATCCCAACGAGGAGCAGAAGGTGTTGACAAGCAGTTTCGATGAAGGATTCCCTGTAAATGCTCACAGACAAGTATTCAGGGGGTTTTGATGTAACAGTTGAATAAAGTACGAGTAAGTAAAGTGCGAGAGTAACAATTGCAGCGAGTGGCCCAATCCTTTTTAGCACAAAGGACAAGCCGGGTTGTTTACTTATAATGACCAAACGTTCTCGAGGACACACGGGATTTTAGTCTAGTGCTTTCGCTACATATGGCTAAATAATCTTCATTGTTATGATAAGTGTTGTGTGGGTGAACCTATGCTAATGTACCGCCCTTCCTAGGACTAATACATACTTGTGATATACCCCTTGCAAGCATCCGCAACTACAAGAAAGTAATTAAGAATAAATCTAACCACAGCCTTAAACTCTGAGATCCTGCTATCCCTCCTGCATCGATATACCAACGGGGGTTTAGGTTTCTGTCACTCCGGCAACCCCGCAATCGGCAAACGAGTACAAGATACATTCCCCTAAGCCCATAAAGGTGAAGTGTCATGTAGTCGACGTTCACATGACACCACTAGAAGAATAACACCACAACTTAAATATCATACCATTGAATATTACTCAACCATAATTCACTACTAACAGTTAGACTTCACCCATGTCCTCAAGAACTAAATGAACTACTCACAAGACATCATATGGAACATGATCAGAGGTGATATGATGATGAATAACAATCTGAACATAAACTTGGTTCAATGGTTTCACTCAATAGCATCAACAACAAGTAGAAATCGATACCGGGAGAGTTTCCCCTATCAAACAATCAAGATCAAACCCAAATTGCTACGGCGGTGACGGTGTCCAGCGGTGGAGACGGCGGTGATGATGGTGGAGATGATGATGGTGGTGATGGAGATGATGTCCAGCTCGATGACGGTGGCGATGGCGTCGATTTCCCCCTCCGGGAGGGAATTTCCCCGGCGGATTCCTGCCCGCCGGAGAGCTCTTTTCTCTCTGGTGTTCTCCGCCCCGCAGAGGCGGCTGTAACTCTTCGCGAGGTACCCTCTGTGGCTTAGGTCTTCGGGACGAAGGGTTTCGCGAAGAAAAGGAGGCGAAAGGGGCTGTGGGGCCCCCACACCACAAGGTGGCGCGGCCAGGCCATGGGCCGCGCCGGCCTGTGGTCTGGCCCCACCTTGGGCCTTCTCAGCTCCCCCTTCTGGCTTCCTTCGTCATCTGGAAAAATAGGATTTTTGGTATAATTTCCTTCCACAGTTGATCTTCCGAAATATTGCGTTCTGACGGTGCTTTTTCCAGCAGAATCCTGGCTCCGGTGCTTGATCCTCCAATAATGATGAAACATGCAAAATAGATGAAATAACATAAGTATTGTGTCCAAATATGAAATATATCAATGAATAACAACAAATTATGATACAAAATAGTGATGCAAATTGGACGTATCAGTCCCATACCGGCTGCTTGCCTTCGAAGCCACGGCAACCGAGATTGTGGTGACCGATGTTCTTATCCGCCAGCTCCTTCCCCCAGGTCGATTGTCGTTTGGTGTACTCGAGCTCCTCGTTTTCCAAGAATTTATTATACTGCTCCAGCGTCATCCGCGGGAAGTGGCGCTGGATCTCTTCCCAAGTCTCATTGTCACCAAGCATCCCCCTCAGCATGGTTTTATAACCGCTGAGGTTCTTGGAGAACTTAGAGAGGGCTCGTCTGTTCACGATGTTATCCTTGGGATCCTCGTTCCTGTATTCCACAGGGAACTCATACCGTGCGTGCAGCCGCGCAAGGAGTTGGGCCTGCAGATGCTGCTTCTTCTTGGTTCGGAGTTTCGTCTCGTTGACGTCGACGACGTCCCGAAGGATTGCTCCCAGTTGGAGGCCGTACCCCTTCGCCACGTGCTTGGGCTCAGTAGGAAGACCGGTCTTGGCGTCCACCGCGGTGATTATGTCGCGAGTGGTGCCGACCCTGTTTGGGCGCCGCTGCTTCCGTTTCCTCTTGGCCTCGGTAGTAGTATCCGAGCTACCCCCGGCAACGCCACTGTCGGTGGTCTCATCGGCAGCGGCCCTCTCATCCTCACCATCGTTGTCCATCTTATCATCCCCCTCCTCCGAGGACCCGTCATCGCTGCCTGGAAGTTCCTCCAGCTAATCCGAGACCATGAGCCTGTAGTGCTCATCCAACTTCCGCTGAGAAGACCCGTCAACGTCTTCGTTGGAGTCTGCAGAAGACGACATCGCTAGCTATATGTACCTAGCACTGCACAAACTAGCATACAGTAGCATCAAAAGTAATCAATTAAATAGCCGGCCGGTAGCTAAAATAGCCAGTAATTAAACTAGCTAAAACAACCAGTAGCATCAAAAGTACTCAATTAAATAGGCAGTAATTAAACATAATTATAACAGCCTAGGATCTTATGAGAGCAGTCCAGCCTTGAACTAATAGCTCCATCAGTATGTCTGAAGGTAGTTACATAGCACTTGTTCTAAAACACTACTAGGTGGAAATTCACGGCGAAAATTCAGCATGACCTTTGCTAAAATGGTCATGCCGGAGTGCCAGAAATTCGCCGGAAAGGAAGTTAATCGACATTCCGGCGAAACATTGGCACTCAATGTACCTGCAGATCACATTTCTACACTCCAGAATAAATGAACTGAACACCCCCAGCTTCTCAGGAAATCAACATCACAATTTAGCTCTCATAAGATCCACAGGATGATGTTCATTCTTGCACAACCACTTTAAGATACTGAAACAGGGGTACCATTAGCAAGAAACTGAAACAGAGGTACCATTGCACAACCACTTTAAGAAACTGAAACAGGGGTACCATCAGGGCAAACTGACACAAATTCCCCATTCAAATAAGTGGAGATCAGGGCAAACCAAGAGAGCAATGCATCCACCTATTTGGGCTTAGAAATGTCAAATAAGAATGCACAATACTGCATCAACATAATTAATCTTGGCAGTTCATACTTGCTACATCAGATTTTCTGATGCAACTTATTCTTCTGATAAATACATTTTCTGATAAATAAGCTTGGAATACTTAGACTGAACTACTATATTATTCAAACACCTAAATACAAACAGTAAGCCTGACAACCTCTGATGCAACTTATTCTTCTGATAAATACATTTTGTGTAGCGTCATTGCTTGTACTGCACTTCGTGCAGTATGAGTTGCTATCACTCATCTTGTATTTTGCAATCCTACCTTATCTGGGTGCAAGATGCTAGAGACATGGAACTTCTGATTGACCCTAAAGGAAACATCCTGTTTACCCTATTTTGCGAAAACAAAAAAAAAGCATTGGAAGGAGACTGCATTCTCCTGATCAAAACCTCAGACAGCGCAGAGCCTCCCTACGTGATTAATATGAGCCCAAGTTCAAACAACATGTGGGGTGCACAGAGCTGAACACATTATGCTAATGAAGGAATTGAGTTTAAATTAACTTGACATTTGGTTGAAATATCATAACAGGCACACACAAAGACAAAGAAAAACATGTTGCCATATCAGAACTAACCAACTGCGCGGTCTGACCATGAATGTTTGTATGGTTCCCTCATACCCTGTTTCTTAATAAGAGCTTAAGTTCAAACAAAATGTGGTGTGCACAGAGCTATGAACCCAAGTTCAAACCAATGGAGTAATTAACTAGACATTTTGTTGAAATATCCATAGCAGGCACATACACAAAAACAAAGGAAACATATTTCCATATCATACCTAACCAAATGCAATGTGCGGGCAGGCGAGGACGAGCTCGATTGTGAGCAGGCGAGGCAGCCGAGCTCCTAGGTGAGGAAGACGATCCGAGGAGCGGTGGATGCGGAGGCGGAGCGCTGTCCGCGCCGCGTCAGCGAGTGGCTGGGCGTCGCGTAGGCGAGCTGCTAGTGGCCGACGATGGCGGCCTCCTTCCTCCTGCTGGTGGCCGACGAACTGGTGGCACGGCGGCGGAGGTCTGGGGGAGGCAGCGACGGTGAGGAAGGAGGAGAGGGGAACGACGGTAAGGGAGAGAGGGAGGCAGGGGAGAGGGGCGCACCTGCGGTGGAGGGATCGACGGCGGCAGGGGGCAGCGACGGCGGCAGGGGCAACGACGGCGGCGGATCGACTGCGGCAGGGGCAACGACGGCGGCGGATCGACTGCGTGGTTGATTTGGCCGTGGGGAACGACGGCCACACGCCTAAGTCCTGGAACGCGTACCCCCGGCGTTTTTGCGAAACCGCCGGCGGTAATGTTTCAGCCACTTACAGGTGGGACCACGTGGAGTTACCACGGGCGGAAACGACCAATTCGCCGGGGGTAACTAGTTTTTTTTCACAGGGCGCGCGATACACCTTTTGTTCTGTAAACCATATTGTTATTCAAAAATGAATCAGTAACAGAGTGGTTCCACTCAATTGGGCATAGCTGCAGCATCAGGAGTTCGAATCCCCACAGGGCGCAAAAAAGCCACCCTTTTTTTATCCCTTTTCCTAGACCTCTTTTGTTGTTTCTAGTCATTTTTAGAATATACTTGAAGGATAATTAAATTGCAAGACATAAATTTGCACTTTAATTCTTGAATGACTTCAAAGTCCTTTCGGCGACATCCGATAAAAAACCAAGACATAAATTTAGGATACACTTGAGAAGGACAAATGGTTGTTCGAGAGATAATTATTATAAATACACAAATGACTTCAAAGTCCCTTCCGCTTGGTCCTTGTGACCCCACCGGTATCGTCGCGACTCCTTGTGTACGGAGGAACACTTGACCTAGGTAGCGTCGTCCTTCTTCTTCTTAGTGTGTAGGTTCTGTCGTCTTCATCGGGTTCTTCCATCATTGGGTCTCCGACGAGGCCGTCGAAGTCTTGCTCGTCGGCAACTCCATCCATTCCGACGAGGGCCCTTTTTCCTCTCCTTACGACAACACGGCTGGGCCTTGACGGGTCAGTTATGAAGAAGCATTGCTCGACGTGCTTAGCCAATACCCAAGGCTCATTTTGCGCGGTGGGGTTCTTGGTCTTGGATTTGGGGGGCAGTCGCATGGTGGTGACATACGCATCTTCTTTTGTGACGTCCGTAGCCCATCTGACACGAAACATCGGTAGCTTCTCCCCGACGTAGTCGAGCTCCCAGATTTCCTCGATCCTTCCGTAGTACCTTTTCTTCTCTTCACCCGTATACGATTCCATCGTCACACCCGAGTTCTGATAGTCGCTTCTGTTGTCTCTCTCCTCTGTGGAGAATGTGTAACCATTGATGTCGTATTTCTGATAAGTCATGAGGTTGGGGGCGGGCCCACAAGACAAGGCCAATATCATTTTGTCTACGCCGCTTGCCATTGGTGGGGGATTGGCATCAATCTGGTCTTTGAACCAGCTCGCGAAAGAGGAGTTGTGCGCTCTAAATACCTCTTCTTCCGTCATCGGCTTGTCAGCCCTGCTCTTGATCATGTTTATGTGTTGATCCACCCAAGGCTCTACCTCGTTCATGTGCTGTAGTGCTACTAAGTGGGCCCTGTTAAAGTCTGTTCTCCTATCATCTTGATCCGCGTCGGGTTCCCTCCTGCCAGCGTTGTGGCCTACTCCCTCGAATCTGCCGAGGTGCTTGTTGGCGGGCAATCCAACCGGATGTGGGTCGTCCTCGTTTAAATAATTCTTGCAGAAAGAGATGCACTCCTCGGTGAGAAAGCCCTGGATGATGCTTCCATCCGGATGTGCCCTGTTACGAACGTATCCTTTGATGAAGCCGTTCATTCTTTCTAACGCCATCATGTTGTGAAGGAACGCGGGCCCAAGATCCTCGATATCGTCCACTATATGCACCAGCAGATGGACCATGATGTCAAAGAATGCGGGCGGGAAGTACATCTCCATCTCGCATAGGATGGTGACGATCTCTTCCTGCAGCCTCCCGAGTTTCTTGACGGTTATCGACTTTCGAGTGATGACGTCGAAGACGTTACACAGTCGATCGGCGTCGCACGAACGTGCGGTTCCATTATCCCTGGATAGCAACCGGAAGTATCTGTGTCACCATGACATGACAGTCATGAGACTTCATCCCGCCGAAGATTTTTTCGTCGGGTCCACCATCTGCGTATCAGCCCGCGTAGCCTAGGGGAAATTTGACTTCTAGTAGGCACTTGAAGAATTGTTCGAGCTCATCGGGATTTAGAGTGAAGCAGAGGGGCGAGGAGTTTCGCGCCGCTTGGCCACCCTTTTGCGTTTGCGACCATCCTGTTTCCTCCTCCTCGGTTTCTGGTCAACCCGGGCGAAATGAAGCTCTTTTCCGATATCAAGGGCCATCAGGTCGTGTCTTGCTTTCGACCCGTCTTTGGTCCTCTCCGGCATGTTGAGCACAGTGCCAAGCAAGCTCTCGCACACGTTCTTCGTGATATGCATGACATCAAGGCTATGAGGCGTACCGAGGATCTTCCAGTACGGCAAGTCCCAAAACACGGACCTCCTTTTCCATACCCCCAAGAGCGGCCCGGGTTCCTTTTTTCTTTCTCTTGTCTCCTTTCTTCCGCTTCGGATCTTTATCTTACCCACGGGAGGGCGCTCTTTCCAGCTTTTTCAACAGAGTATCTATCTCTTCGCCGCTTCTCCTAGGTGGAGGTCCCTCGACCTCATCCTTCCCATTGAACAGTCTCCACGCTTCCTCCACGGGTCATTCTTGGGAAGCCACATTCGATGCCTCATGTAGATGGTTTTTGAAGACCGGGATCCTTACCCAGCTGTAAAACGGCGTCTTTTCCATGCACCTCACACATGCCTTGTGTCCGTGGCACACGGCACGCGATATATCCGTATCCAAGATAGTCCCGCACCGTCGTCAACGGTGTGGCTTTCATACGGAAAGTTTCTTGTCCGTAGGCGTCCCAAGTTTCTATCCCTTCCTCCCACAGAGTGACTAGCTCCTCCTTCAATAGCTCCAGATACGAGTTGATATCGCTCCCCGGCTGCGTCGGCCCTTGGATTAGCATACTCATGTGTATGTACTTCTTCTTCGTGCATAGCCATGGAGGGAGGTTGTACATCCATACAAACACGGGCCAGGTGCTGTGCTTGCTGCTTTGGTTCCCAAACGGATTGAGTCCGTCGGTGCTCGCACCCAACCCGATGTTCCTTGGTTCTTTCCCAATTCTTCGTAATACTCATCGTCTAATGTTTTCCACTCGGCTTGCATCCGAAGGGTGTGTTAGCACTGGGTTTTCAACCCGTTCCACATCACGCACCACCGCCTCCTTTCTTTCCGCGTGCCGCCGCATGAGCTTTGCTTCCTTGGGGTCCACGAAGTACCACCGCAGACGGGCGTGGAGCGGGAAGTACCACACAACTTTTCGAGGAGATTTTCTTGTCCCTCTCTTGTATCGAGATTCGCCACACCGTGGGCATGTATCGAGATTGGCATGCTCGTTCCGATATATTACGCGATCACCGATGCATGCGTGGTATTTCTGGTGCGGTAAATCGAGAGGGCACACGATTTTCTTGGCCTCCTGTAGGCTACCGGCACACGTGTTATCTTTAGAAAAGTGGATCTTCAAGTATCCGAAGAGTTCGTCCACGCTTGTGTCCGTCCATTTGTGCTTTGCCTTCATCTCCATAATATCGAGAGCGTATCTCAGACGGCTCTCCTCCGTCCCACGAGCTGCATCGTACAACGGAGTTCTCGAGTCTACCTCGAGTTGATCCAGCTTAGCCTTCCGTCTACCAGCGATTTTGGGGTCGGTCGATGTGTTGCTGAGAAGAAGTTCTTGAACATGACGGTCCTGCACGGCCGCGGTTAGCGGGGTATTTCTACTCATGTCCTCGTCGGCCGCATGTTCTTCCCGGCCTTCTTGATCACCATCAACGTGTGCGCCATCCTCTTCAACCTCCTCTCCATTGTCGTGTGGGGCATCCTCTCCATCACCTTCGTTATCATCATCTCCACCATCATCATCTCCATCATCATCACCATCGATATCATCATCTCCATCATCACTCATCCACTGAGTATGCCCCTCCATGAAACTATACCTGAGCAGGTGTTGATTCACTATGCCTGAGAAGGGGTCAAACAACGATCCTAGCTTGCATCTTCGACAAGGACACATTATATCCTTTCGCTTTTTTCGATACATGTCGGCCGTCGCGCGTTCCACGTATCTATCCACGACGCTTTCCCTCATCGCGATGACCATCGCCGCCTACAAGATAAGATAATTGATTACACCGCCGTCTCGGTTTTCACGGAAAAAATTCGGCATGACCTTTGCTAAATATTGTCATGCTGGAGTTCCAAAATTCGCCGGAACGGAAGTTAATCAACATTCCGGCAAAACATTGGCAACTCAATGTTCCTGCACGCGTAAACAAATGCAAAACAATGCATTTACATATATGGACCACCTTTTGCCACCACTAGTACTAGTGATATAACCGCGAATTTTCGCCAACACATGAACATTCCACTCATTAGTTATGTACCTATTAGTTGACGCGACGTCCAAAAGCACCGGAGAGACGCCACACGTCGACTTTATGCTCGAGAGATCTAGAGATCTAGAAATAGAGAGATCTAGCTAGATCTAGTGGAAAAGGTGGTGGGAGGAGATAGATCTAGATCTAGATCATGCAAATCATGCTAGAGGGGCTAGGTAGTGCATGATTTGCTCAAATACATCATATTTTATTGGTTGAAATAGCTAAAATGGGTGGGGGAATGAGCTAACAAGTGCTTGGGTTGATTTGCCATCACATATGGGTGTGTGAGGGTGGTGGTAGGTGGCTGGTAGTGCTAATTAAATGGCCAAGCCCAGGTTACCGCCGGCGCCTACAAGGAAGAATGCCAGCGGTAGGGCCCGTTACCCCCGGCGCTTCTGTGGCTAAACCGGCGGCGGTAAGTGTAGGATGGGTGGCCGCTGGGTGGCCCACCCTGCCACTCATTACCCCCGGCATCTTCTATTCGGGTTCGCCGGCGGTATAGCCTTCTACCTCCGGCGCTTTGGGCCTAAACCGCCGGCGGTAAGTCCAGGCCCAACGGGGACCCCGCAGCCCATTATATCGCCGGCACCTTCGTGCCCTACTCGCCGGCGGTAACGCATGCACCCCCGGTGACCTCCATTCGAACTCGCCGGCGGTAGGGTTAGGCACCCCTGGAAGGCATTACCGCCGGCATCTTCTACCCATACTCGCCGGCGGTAAGGAGTGCTGCTATAAGGCTTTCCCTAGTAGTGTACGACACATCGACAACAAGAAGCCAAGTCGGTGAGAGGGGCATGCACGGTTCTGGGCACATTCAAACATGATAACAAATAAGATGGACATTGACCTACCATCATCACTAACTTAAATTTCAATTTTTTTTTTATTTTATATCAATATTCCTTTTGTGCATAATTTAGGAGTTTTATTATGTATTTTAGAAATTCATTGGGAACACTTTATATAAACAAATAACCCCTCCGTTCCATGAAACATGTCGGAGATTTTTCAAAATTTGGATGTACATATGTATTATTTGATGTCTAAATACGTCTAAATTTAGATAAAATCTCAGACATGTTCGGTGGGACGGAGGGAGTATAAATTATTATTTTTATACCTATAGGCCCTGGCTTTGGGTTTCGCCCTGGGCCTCCAAAATCTTAGGGCCAGCCGTGAATGTTTCACTTTTTTAGTGAGACATCAAAAAGTTAAACCTAAACTTTTATTCCTCAAAGACTGAAGGTGTCACTGCCTTCCTTAACCGATTTACTCTTAAAATCTGGTGAAATGTTCCGGAATATTAACTTACCAGCGCGGCCAACGTTGCGGCCCATACATATTAGCTCAATCCTTCAGTGTTTGGACCCAATAAGGCCCATATAATCCAGAACAACATCGGACGGCCCGGATCACTCCGCACGAGCCCATCCGAATGGCTAGGGTTTTGGCTTGCCCCACCCGTCATCTCGCCTCGCGGTGGCGACGGTATAAAATCGGAGCCGCCGCGCCCGAGCCCTCTCTCTTCTCCTCTCCCTCCCTTCGTCCGCCGCCGCCGCCGCCGCACCCTCGACAGAATCCGTAAGTTCTCCGCCGCCACCCGCCGCCCCTCTCTCTCCCTCGATTCGTATACTTCTCATGCGCCTGTTTTGTTTCCCGGTAGATCTCGCTTAATCTCACTGTTTTCGTCGGTTTGTGTTTGCCTTGCAGGGCGTCGACTGATCGGCGGCAGCCATGAGGTACTTCCTACCTTCCTTCCGTCGCGTAACATCCCTTCTAGTTTGTCTTAACGTTTGAATCCCGCGAGATAAAACTGTCTATTGCTCTCTGTTGTTTTGCTGTCGAACAATGGACAGTGTTTTAGGATACTTTGTTTGCATTTCATTATGCTGCTGCCTGTTAAATCAGTCGTGAGATCGAGTTAGATATATATTTTCCCGAGAGAGCGGGCGGCCTAAGATCTTACGCGCGAGGTTGCAATACTTACTGTTCTAGCATGGATTCAGTAGTTTTTTGAGTAGACTCTAGATCTCCTGCTTGTGTAGGACTGTAAGTAATTCGAATGTTTCAAGTTAGTATAATCTACTTTTGCGTGCGGCTGTATTATTTTTGTATCTAGAGTTATGAGGTTGTGCTTGAGAGAGATTGAAGTTCGTCTACATGGTCAACTTGCTAGAATTAATGGCATGTTTTTTTTTGTGCTATCTTAGCCATTGCAGTTACTATGTGGGGATACATCATGCTAGAACTTAGTTCTTAAGTTGCCCGAGTATACATGTTATATCCTGCCAGCTCTGAGATTTTGAGTTTGTTTCACAAATTGCAGTAAGCTTTCAAGTGAGGCGGTCAAGGAGGCCATCGCCCTGATTGTCGGGGAGGCCAGGGAGAAGAAGCGCAAGTTCACTGAGACTGTTGAGCTTCAGATTGGTCTCAAGAACTACGACCCACAAAAGGACAAGCGTTTCAGCGGCTCTGTTAAGCTGCCCCACATCCCCCGCCCTAAGATGAGGGTGTGCATGCTTGGTGATGCCTCGCATGTAGACCAGGTATACTACATCGCCAGCTTGTGGGCTTTGCATTTTACTTATCAATGTTTGATCATTGTAGATATATTCTAATTATACCATTGCAGTTCATTGGCACTGATTGTGTCTTGCATGTATCTATTGCATTTTATCTGTTGTATGATACCCTAATAACCTTTGTTCTTTACACAAATTTCGTATTGCCAACTACATTGTTGAATTGCCATTTTATTCAGACCATGTAGATTATTTTATACTGACTTCAATAACCTTTTTTCTTTGGACATGGTGTTTCTGCTCCCGGGAGCACATGCACCTGGTTTTTATAATTAAATTTCAACATATTATATAATGTCAAAAAAATCCGATAAAAAATGTTACGGATACATCTTGATGTTCTATGTGTTTGCAAAGTCGTTTCACGAAAAATCGATACTTTTTGTGTCATGTGTAAAAAAGTTAAAATTTGGTGCTAAATATAAGCTCTTCACAAGACGTTTTGCTTGTCATTTTTACACAGGACACCAAACCTACCGGTTTCGCGCGAAACTTCGCATACACATATGGATTGTTGACATATACGCGTGAAATTTGTGTTTGTATTTTTTGTGATATTTTAAAATGTTTTTCTCTGTAGCAGGAGCATATGCACCTGAGATCAAAATTGCATTTCCGTTTTTCTTTACACAATTTAAATTGCCAACTACAATGTTGAATTGCCATTTTAATCAGTCCATGTAGATTATTTCATACTGACTTCTAATATGTGTATAGGCTGAGAAATTGGGCCTTGACTCCATGGATGTTGAAAGTCTCAAAAAGATGAACAAGAACAAGAAGCTTGTGAAGAAGCTAGCCAAGAAGTACCATGCTTTCTTAGCATCTGAGGCCATCATCAAGCAGATCCCCCGTCTCCTCGGACCTGGTCTCAACAAGGCAGGCAAGTACTCCATTTCCTTGAATGCTACTGCTTTTCTCTTTCATGTGCAGTCCTTAAGCTACCTTATTTAGATACGCCCAGTGTACACAGAGAATTGTCTATTATTGTTTGTACAGTTATATTGGCTTGTCTCATGCACTGCTCTAACTGAATCATGTCTGATACCACTGCAGGTAAGTTCCCCACACTGGTTAGTCACTCTGAGTCTCTTGAGGCCAAGGTCAATGAGACAAAAGCTACAGTCAAGTTCCAGCTGAAGAAGGTTCTTTGCATGGGTGTTGCTGTGGGTAACTTGTCGATGGACGAGAAGCAGATCCAGCAGAACCTCCAAATGAGCGTCAACTTCCTTGTGTCCCTTCTGAAGAAGAACTGGCAGAATGTAAGTCCTGATTTGACTTGTATTGTCAACTAAACCTCACATCTTATGTTTCTGGTTGATCCTATGGAATGCATTGACATAATCTACCTGACGTTGAGATCATTCATATCTGATTTCTTTGACATTGTGTTCTGCAGGTGAGGTGCCTGTACGTGAAGAGCACCATGGGGAAGCGCCAGCGGGTGTTCTGAGTGGTCTCCAGTGAAGTTGATAAGATAGTGGGCTGTACTGTCGAGCTTGTCTTTGAAGTTAGATCTGTTTCACTGATACCAATTTTGTGTTTATCTTAAGCGAATATGAACCAACTATTTTATCTGGTAGTACTCTTTTCGAACTTATGGGAGAAATGGAACTGCCTTTCTGTTCTGATTTTGAAGCTTCGTGCTGTGCCTGTTCTTGTCGTTGTGTAATCTTGGTTTTAGTTATGCTGCCAACTGTTGTAATGCACTTATGCGGCTCCAATCTTCTGTCAAAATCGAATGCTTAGTGAAACTGAAATGCGGTACGTTCTCTTTTCATGTGTAGTACATTACTCAAAAAATCTAGAGCCAAAACCTGCTAGCTAGACACTGGGAGATGTTAACTGCTGTGTAGCCAACCCTTCGGTACGAGTAGATCTGTAGTATGGTTGATGGGTGAAATACCTTAAGGACCGGCTTTGGATAGAGTGCTGGTGCTAGGGAAGTTGACGGTGAAGAGGTTGTACTTCCCGGGAAGCAGCGGAGTCAATGGAGAGGAGGTTGTGGTCGCTGGGGAAGCAGATGGTTCCGTTGGCCAGCGCCGGCGAAAATTTTCCCCTTTTGACTACCCAATCTATGACCGATCGCAAGGTGAAAACTTTAGCCCAGCGGCCCAACGCAAGCTGAATGGCACGTCCATGACGCCTCATTTCCCCCCTTCCTCCCTCTCAACCTTCTACAGTAACTTGAGCCTCAACCTTCTCTCCCGGGAGCTCCTCCGACTCAACTCCGGCGGCACCGCCGTCTGGAAAAGAGGAGGAGAGGCTGCCTGTTGTGTATATAGTAGATGTAGTTCTGGCTGCTTGCCGGTAGTTGGCTCTTTGCCCAGTAGATCGAGCGATTTTTGGGATCTCCCCAGCCAGATCTCAAGCCTAGGGTTCCTACTTTTGCTTTTGCTCCTCTGGTTGGAGCAAGATGAAGCAGAGGCTGATGGCCATCGTGTGGTGAGGAAGATCTGCGCTGTGAAGATTCTCCTGGCCGGCCATGGTGGTGAGGGGGAGAGGTGGTACGGCGGAGTTAAAGGTGCGCAGTTGCTTCTCTTGGCCGGCCGTGGAGGCGAGGGGGGAAAGCAACGCGGAGCCTTCCTTTCTTCTCTGACAAGGTGGTGGTTCCTGGTGGTGCTACCCCTGGATACTGTTGTTCCTCTCCGTTTTGGTAGCCGTGGTGGCGACCAAGATTGGGAAACGGCAGGATCTGGAGGTGGCGGAGAAGACGGCGAAGCTTCTCTGGCGGAGATTCTCAAGCGTCGGCTTTCATTGCCGTTGCTTCTTCCGGCCGACGGGGCCACTCCGCGCCTGTTGAGTTGGTACTCACAGGATATCTATTCCTCTAGCGTTGGAGGACTTCCTACCTTCAGCACGGCACTCAGCACCGCCTCCACACCAAGTGGTTTCGTCCCCGGAGTGGAGAAGGTGGCCGTCGCTGCAAGGTCAACAATGGTGTCGACAGAGAAGGACCTGATCACGTTTCCAGAAGTTCTGCGAGGTCCTTTTCGCAAAAAGCAAGGACTGCTGTGTAATTCTTTTTCTTTTTGGATCCTGCTTGTAACTTGTAACCAGCCGACTTAAATGAAGCTTCGGGTCCTTTGGACCCTTCTCCTGTTCAAAAAAAAATGGCATGTTGGGACGACGCATTCATGGTCCAAATATGCATCTGGAATTGAATCATCACGTTTAGAGCATGCTCAGCGTGATCCTTTGGGCTCGCCTGCCGGTGCATGTTTCGTCTTCTGGGCGCTAGTAATGGCTACGGTGCTGCTTTGGCCTTTCACGTTGTGTTCATGGCGTTGCCCTGCCTCCCCGCACGTTAGTGTTGGCGCGGACGAGGCTTCGGCATCCTGCTAGACATTAAAGACGAAGGAGCGCCCGACTTTTTTAAGAGGAGCAGCCCGACTGCTTTCAGGCTACTATACCTACAAGAAACCTCCATTGCCACAGCCAACGTCATAGGTAAGGGATGGTCGTTCCGCAAGACGAATAACGACCGTGAGGCCGAGACCTCCCATGCCGGTAAGGAGACCTTACTGCTCAACCAACGCTATGTTCCAATGGAATACGCGGAGGAGAACGTGCCGGATGCGGGCCTGCTGGATGGCGGGTGGTACCTCAAATCCCGTCGTGTCCCGGTGCCGCATGTGGGGCGCAAGTGCCAGTACGAGATCAACCGCTGTTTCATCCCTCCGCCGGATCTGCACAAAGAGCTGGCCTTCACCCTCGATTCTTACAACTGGTCCACATCTAGGACCTTGGAGTTCCACCCATGCCGCCACGCGAGTTACCTTGGCGGCGTCGACTTCTTCAACCGGGAGCGCGGTGTCGGCCTCGACGAGGAGGATGATGATGAAGACGAAATCTACGACGGCTTGGAAGAGGAGGCAGAACTCCAACCAGCGGACCTCACGGAGGAGGAGGCCATCGAAATGGCCATCACCCAGAGTGCTCGCTCTATGGGATGGCCTCACCGTCCAACTAGGGGTGTCCGCGCAGGCCCAATGGAGGCCAGATACCTCCGAGGACTCCTCCCGACCCTACCCCGCCTCCTCCCGCACCAGCACCGTCGCCGGCGCCTTAGCAACACTGGTTGTGGCCTTGGGCGCTTCATGTCTTCATCGACCTCGTCGTCGACAACGATGACAAGTAGGCAGCCATGGCGGGATGCCCTAGTTAGCTAGGGTTATTTCCTTGCCTTTTAATTTATTTTGTAAATTGGGGTTCTACTATAATTTAAAATATAAATTGGACACAAAAATGCGTCAGGCCGCTGGGTGACCTCAGCGGACATACCAACAAAGGAGATCAAAGGAGATCAATTTAATATCCGTGGTCTGATCTAAACAGACATAAGCGAACATTTTTCGTGTAGAAATGGGCCGAGCCACTAAAGTTGCGCTTATGTTTCAGTTGTCATACGGTTTCTGACTTTTTTGGTTCGTGTTCTGAAAGTGACGTGCCTGCGTCTCTTTTATGGTTTTGAAGGTAGTGCGGTGCTATTTTGGTTAGTAATGCTGCCAGCACTTGTTATGCTCCAACACTCCAACATAAGGGATGCCATGGTTCTAGAACTGTAAATGCAAGTTGAAAGCCAAATGTCACACACATATGGACAACCCACAGGCTTGTTTCATTTACAAACACTCAAAATCTACAGCTTCGTTCTTGTTTCATTTACAAACACTCAAAATGTACAGCTTCGCTCTTGTTTCATTTACAAACGCTCAAAATCTACAGCTTCGCTTTGTCACACAAGTACATGCTAAGGGACAATGAAGGGGATGACAATCGACAAGAAGCTGTCATACGTAAGAGCCGCCGAGCCAGTGTAGCGCATATCCTTCTCCTTGAATTTATCAGTCAGACCCTACATTGTGGGTAGAGTTTGTTAGTAAAGATTTGAAAGTTTGCTTACATGCTGGTACATAAGTATAGTTGATAGGCAAAATACCTTGACAATCATTCCACATCTTGAAGACCGAAACCGAAGAGGCAAAAAAGAAGAATTAAATTAGTTCCATTTGTTTACAGTTATGTCTCGATGAGACTATTTCGTGTTGACATACTTGGGATACTTACTCTACAAAGTTGTCAAAGTCAAGCGCGCCGCGTCGGGACGCACCATCGTTATAGTTCGCTATAAGGGCTTCAATGACCGAAGGTGGGACTGCGTATCCGAGACCACGAAGAGCTTGATTCAACTCATTGGAGTCGATTCTTCCGCTACGGTCCCTATCGTACCTGTCGAAAATGCCCTAGTGGTGACATGAAGAACAGAAATAAGCCCCACAGCTGGTGGTGATGGTCAGAGGAATAAAACACCATTGACATGAACCGGGAAATACAACTTTTTCCCTTTTGACTTCACCCATCACAAATTAAACCCCACAGCTGATGGTAGACACTAGTAGAAAACCTCTCATCCATCTAAGACTTTAATACCGGTTCCCTTACGAACCGGTATTAAAGGTGGCATTTGTACCGGTTCGGACGCTCAGGCATTCGTACCGGTTCGTTACGAGCTTTCGTACCGGTTCGTGTTAGGAACCGGTACGAAAGGTCTTCGGCCAGAATGGCAGGTGAGGGTGGGGCCAAGGTTGGACCTTTGGTACCGGTTTGTGTTAGCAACCGGTAATAAAGGGTGCCTCATATGCTCACTGCCCCTCCCCCGCCCCCGATCCATTCTCATTTTCATCTCTCTCACATTTCTAAAACTTTTGCACCTTTCACACTCCAATAAATTTTCATTCTTTCTCCACCATTTTAACAAGATTAACGACCTCCATCTATCCAAGGGTTAGCAATATCATCCTTTCTTCCGGCGTTCCTAATTTAGCTCATTTCTTTGGTAGTTTAACTCGTACTATTTTTCTAGTGCTAGCAAGGTGTTTGATGAAATGCCTAAGTTAGGGATTTTACTTTTTTTATAATCAATTTGAGCTGAAATTATGGTATATTTTGTAGGTTTTAATTAGTATCATCCCCGTCCTCACCGCCGTCGATCGCTAGCGTCGTCCCCTAGCCGGCACCGTACAACCTCGGTGAGCCTCTTCTTTTTTATAAAAAAACTTAGTTTTATGTGATGAACTTGAATATTAATTAAGTTGGTCACTCATATATCCATGATGTTGTGTACTTAATGATTTTTGATATACATATAAAATGCAGATGAGTCGACAATGGATGTACGGTGACCGGTGCCATCCCGAGTTCATTACTGGCATGCATTATTTTCTTAACGTGGCTGAGGCAAACAGGCGGTCGAATGGTTTCATGTATTGTCCATGTAGTTCCTGTAAGAATATGAAGGATTACGCTACCTCGAAGACCCTTCACGTCCACCTGCTGGAGAATGGTTTCATGCCCAGCTATAATTGTTGGACCAAGCACGGAGAAAGAGGGGTTATATTGGAAGACAACGAAGAAGAAGAGGATAGTGACAACTATCCCTTATTCACTGAAGACGGTGGTAGTAGAATGGGGGAAGACGAAGCTGAAGAAGAGCTCATTTTCGATGAGCCGATTTTTGATGACCCGGATGACGATTTGGGTCGGGCCATTCTTGATGCGAAGATGAACTGCGGAAATGAAAATGAGAGGTTGAAGTTGGAGAAAATGTTAGAGGATCACAACAAACTGTTGTACCCAAATTGCGAAAATGGTCAGAAAAAGCTGGGTACCACGCTGGAATTGCTGCAGTGGAAGGCAGAGAATGGTACTTCTGACAAGGGATTTGAAAAGTTGCTGAAAATAATAAAGAAGATGCTTCCAGGGGAGAACGTGTTGCCCTCTAGCACGTACGAAGCAAAGAAGGTTGTCTGCCCTCTAGGATTAGAGGTGCAGAAGATACATGCATGCATCAATGACCGCATCCTCTACCGCGGGAGTACGAGAATTTGAATGCATGCCCGGTATGTAGTGCATTGAGGTATAAGATCGGCGAGATGACCCTGGCGATGTTGAGGGTGAGTCCACCCCCGTGAAGAGGGTTCTGCGAAGGTGATGTGGTATGCTCCTATAATACCACGGTTGAAACGTTTGTTCCAGGAACAAAGAGCATGCCAAGTTGTTGCGATGGCACAAAGAGGACCGTAAGAAAGATGTGATGCTTGAGACACCCCGCGATGGGTCGCAGTGGAGAAAAATCGACAGAGAGTTCAAGTCATTTTCAGATGACGCAAGGAACTTAAGATTTGGTCTAAGTACGATGGCTTTAATCCTTTCGGGGAGCGAGCTCCAGTCATAGCACTGCCGGTGACTCTATGTATCTATAACCTTCCTCCTTGGTTGTGCATGAAGCGGAAGTTCATTATGATGCCAGTGCTCATCCAGGGGCCGAAGCAACCAGGCAACGACATTGATGTGTACCTGAGGCCATTGGTTGAAGAACTTTTAGAGTTGTGGCGTGACGAAGGTGTACATGTGTGGGATGAGCACGAACAAAAGGAATTTAACCTACGAGCGTTGTTATTTGTAACCATCAATGATTGGCCTGCTCTTGGTAACATTTCAGGGCAGTCAAACAAGGGATACAATGCATGCACACACTGTTTAGGTGAGACTGATAGTAATTATTTGGGAAACAAGAATGTGTACCTGGGGCATCGTCGATTTCTTCCAAAACAACATCACGTAAGAAAGAGAGGAAAGCATTTCGGAGGTGAGGCAGATAACCGAACGAAGCCTACCCGCCCTAATGGGGAAGTTATATATGATATGGTCAAGGATTTAAAAGTGATCTTTGGAAAGGGTCCCGGCGGACAATCTGTTCCGCATGATGTTGACGGACACGTACCCATGTGGAAGAAGAAGTCGATATTTTGGGAGCTACCCTACTGGAAATTCTTAGAGGTTCACTCTGCAATCGACGTGATGCACGTGACGAAAAATCTTTGCGTGAACCTGCTAAACTTCTTGGGCGTGTATGGGAAGACAAAAGATACACCGGATGCACGGCAGGACCAGCAAAGTATCCACGAAGGAAACAACCTGAATCCAGAGAAGTATCAAGGTCCTGCCAGCTATGCTCTTACCAAAGAGGAGAAGGAGATCGTTTGAAGTCCCGAGTAGCATCAAGGTCCCGTCTTGCTTCTCGTCGAATATAAAGGGAATAATAAACATGTCGGAGAAAAAGTTTCAAAACCTAAAGTCTCATGACTGCCACGTGATTATGACACAATTACTTCCGGTTGCATTGAGGGGGCTTCTGCCGGAAAATGTTCGAGTACCCATTGTGAAGCTATGTGCGTTCCGCAATGCAATTTCTCAGAAGGTGATCAATCCACTTACTCTACAAAATTTACAGAAGGATGTGGTCCAATGTCTAGTCAGCTTTGAGTTGGTATTCCCACCATCCTTCTTCAATATTATGACACATCTCCTAGTTCACCTGGTCGAAGAGATTGGCGTTCTCGGTCCTGTATTTCTACACAACATGTTCCCCTTTGAGAGATTCATGGGAGTCTTAAAGAAGTACGTTCATAACCGTGCTAGGCCAGAAGGAAGCATCTCCAAGGGCTATGGAACAGAGGAGGTCATTGAGTTTTGTGTTGACTTTATTCCTGACCTTAAGCCGATCGGTGTTCCTGAATCGCGCTATGAGGGGAGACTGCGTGGAAAAGGCACGCTAGGAAAGAAATCAGCAACGTGTATGGACGGACATTCTTTCACTCAAGCACACTACACAGTTCTACATAATTCCATCTTGGTGGCTCCGTACAAAGAGGAACACAAGGAGATCTTACGCTCTAAATACCCGGAGCAACGTGAAGATTGGATTGATGGAGAACACATGAAGACTTTCGGCGGTTGGTTGCAAACACGTCTCATGAATGTCACCGATGACGAGCAGCTGTACTTGTTGGCCAAGCAACCATCTTCTACTATATCGACTTTTCAAGGGTACGAGATTAATGGGAACACATTTTACACTTTCGCCCAAGACAAAAAGAGCACCAACCAAAACGGTGGTGTCCGCTTTGATGCGAGAAGATGGCAATGGGAACAAGGTCACATATTATGGGTACATAGAGGAGATATGGGAACTTGACTATGGACCTAATTTCAAGGTCCCTTTGTTCCGGTGTAAATGGTTCAACCTGAAAGACGGGGTACAGGTAGACCCGCGATGCGGAATGACTACAAGGATTTCAAGAATCTAGGGTACGACACCGAACCATTCGTCCTAGCCGGTGAAGTGGCTCAGGTTTTTATGTGAAGGATATGTCTAGCAAACCGAAAAAAAGACAAGACAGGCACGAGGACACATCATACGCTGCGCCCCAGCGGCACATAGTTCTTTCAGAAAAAGAAACATCGTGGGAGTAGAGGACAAGACAGACATGTCGAAGATTATAATAAGTTTGGCGATATTCCACCCTTCAAGGTAAAAATTGACCCAAGCATCATCTTAAACAATGAAGATTGTCCATGGTTGCGTCGCAAAGAAGAAGAAAGGGAAACGGGCGAAGAAAACTCGAGAAGACTAGAGGAGATGGAGTATAACTTGTGTATCTCAATATGGAAATCACTTTTGTGTAATGATGTTCTTGTATGTAAGATATTAACAATGGAGATGGTTGGCTTGTTTTACTAGTTAAGTCACGGGCTTGGCAGGAAATTTTCTGAGGCGGAACTTCCGAATATGCCATATATAGGGCATGTGCACCAAGGGCATATTCGAGAAGTTCCGCCACGGGAGATTTCCCAACCCTTTCCGCAACATTGTTAGAGGAGATGGAGTCTTCCACGGGCTTGCAGGAAAAAAATTCCGAGGCGGAACTTCCGAAGATGCCATATGGCGTGTGCACCAAGGGCATCTTCGACAAGTTCCGCCACGGGAGATTTCCCAACCCTTTCCCCAACATTGTTAGAGGAGATGGAGTCTTCCACGGGCTTGCAGTGAAATTTTTCCGAGGTGGAACTTCCGAAGATGCCAGAGGGCGGCTGAACCAAGGGCATCTACGACAAGTTCCGCCACGGAGATTTCCCAACCCTTTCCTCCATCCATGGTGATGAAACTCTCCATCCATGTTGGCTTGTTGAGCTGCTTCCCATGGTGTATCGATGCTCCTTTTATAGGCAGAGCGTCCTTATCCTGCCGACAGCCTTTAGTACCGGTTGCGACACGAACCGGTACTAAAGGTTACCCACGCGTCCTTATCCCACCGACAGGCGTCGTGCGCTACATACTTTATCTCATCGAGCAGTTATCCTGCCGACAGCTTTAGTACCGGTTGCAGACACGAACCGGTACTAAAGGTTACCCACGCGTCCTTATCCCACCGACAGGGCGTCGTGCGCTACATACTTTATCTCATCGAGCAGGGCGTCCTTATCCTGCCGACAGCTTTAGTACCGGTTGCACCCACCAACCGGTCCGAATGGTTACCCACGCGTCCTTATCCCACCGACGGGCGTCGTGCGCTACATACTTTATCTCATCGAGCAGGGCGTCCTTATCCCGCCGACAGCTTTAGTACCGGTTGCACCCACCAACCGGTACTAAAGGTTACCCACGCGTCCTTATCCCACCGACAGGGCGTCGTGCGCTACATACTTTATCTCATCGAGCAGGCGTCCTTATCCCGCCGACAGCTTTAGTACCGGTTGCACCCACCAACCGGTACTAAAGGTTTGCCTCGATCTGTCTTCCCGCCTATTTTCTTCCCGCGCTTTCCACCGGTTCCCGCCTCTGTCTTCCCGCCTATTTTCTTCCCGCGCTTTCCACCGGTTCCCGCCTCCGTCCTCCCGCCATTTTTTCACTATATATATGTTGGCTTGGCCACCATTTACATATCACATCTAGACTCATATCTGCAAACATCATCACCAGGTCACATGGCTTCCATCGTATCTCTAACCCTCCGGGAGGCGGAGGCGCTTTGCGCGTCGAACTACCCCTGCCCGCCGGGCTACCGCGTCCCTACCGGCTGGTTGCTGAGCGTCGGAGGCGTACCGGTCCCTCCCCGTCCCTCTAGGTGTGGCGCGCGAGATGGCCATCACGAACCACTACTACTTCGAGCTCACGCTGCAGCAGCGGAGGAATCCCCAGTGGCATCCCGACTACAGCCCGACTTGGGAAAGCTTCTTCATCAATCGGCGTGAGAGGGCGCTTGCCAGGCACGAGGAGGGTGGCCCGCCTCCTCCGAACTTCAACGAGGCCGGCCGTCGGCTGTGGTGGCGCGGCCGGACTCTCCAGGGCGTCATGGCCTACCGTGGCCCCCGCCTGTGCTACCCTCAGTCCCAGCCCACGCGTGCTCACCTGCCGACGTTCGAGTACCGCGACCCCGATGCCAGCGACGATGATGACGGCGACTACGACGACTACAGTGGCGACTACTATAGGGCTAGGCACGAGTATGACTGAATGACTCCAACAGTCAAATCGCAATCGTATCTTAATTTTCAGTTTAGCTATGTACTTTTATAAAATTTTATTCCCGCCTTTTCTTTCCCGCATTTTTTCTCCCGTGCGGCGTCGTGGCGGGAAAGTTTCCCGCGCGACGTCGTACGTGGCGGGAAAGTTTCCCGCGCGGACGGCGTCGTGGCGGGAGTAAAGAATAGAAATAGAAAATATATAGAAAAAAAGAAAAAGAATTAGAAAATATATAGAAAAGAAATATAAAAAAGGTTATAGAAAAGAAATAGAAAAGAAAACAAACGGAAAAGGAAAAAGAAATAGAAAACAAATAGAAAATAAAAAGAAAAGAAAAGAAACACAAAAGAAAAGAAAAAGAAACAGAAAAGAAAGAACAAACAGAAAAGAAAAAATAAATAGAAAATAAATAGAAAAGAAATATAAAAAGGATATAGAAAAGAAATAGAAAAGAAAACAAACGGAAATTGAAAAAGAAATAGAAAAGAAATAGAAAATAAAAAGAAAAGAAAAGAAACACAAAAGAAAAGAAAAAAGAAACAGAAAAGAAAGAAGAAACAGCAAAAGAAAAAAGAAACAGCAAAAGAAACAGCAAAAGAAAAGAAAACAGTAAAAGAAAAAAGAAAACAAAAAAAAACCCTTTGGTACCGGTTGGTACCACCAACCGGTACGAAAGGTCTTTCTTTCGTACCGGTTGGTGGTACCAACCGGTACCAAAGGGGGTTTCCTCTCCTTTTGACTTAGCCGCACCGCCAAATCCCCCCAAATCCTCCACAGACGCGCAGAGACCGCCGCGCCCACGCCGTCGCCGTCGCCCACGCGTGCTCCCACGCCGTCGCCATCTTCGCCGCCGTCGCCGACGCGCAGAGCCGACGCGCCGTCGCCGTCGCCCACGCCGTCGCCAGCCGCTCTCCTCCTCCGCGCGTCGGCAACCCGGCCAAGGTGAGCGCGCCCCTCTCCCCCTCCTCCTCCGGCAACTAGCTGCGCCGCCGCCGCTCTCCATGCTGCGCGCGCGCCGCGAGACCACCTCGCCGACACCGCCGTCCGCCTCGCCGTCGCCGCAGACGCCCGCTCCCCGGCCACCGCCTTGCACACGCCCCCGCTCCCCGGCCGGCCCCTAACTTGTTCGATGAAATGCCCCCACGAGGTCGACGCCCGCCACGCCACGCCGCACGCTGCGACGCTGCTCCCTCGGCGGCGATGATGAAGGGCGGCGGGTCGGCGAAGTCCTCGTCTTCGATGCCGGGGCAGTGCACGGAGAAGTGGGAGACGTTCGGCGGATCGGCGAGCTAGAAGGACACCGCGACGGCCTGGCCATCCCGCGTGCGGCAGGCTGCGGTGGTCGCGTTCTGGTCGGCCGAGATACGGGCCGTCTTGGTGAGCAGGACCCACTCGGGATAGCCGGAGCGCGCGGAGGTGGAGCCGGAGGCAGTGGAGGGGCGGACGGCGTCGGTGGAGAGCGCAGCCATGGATAAACTGGAATTGCAGAGTACGTCGAAGACCACGTTGACGGCGGCGGCGGTGGTATGGATTTGCGGCGAGACGAGGATTGATTGCGGCGGGATATTTGCTCTGTTTTTCTTGTGGCGGGGTTGTGCGCGGGAGCCGGGGGGCTTTTGAGGATGGCAGGTCGTCTGACTCCGGGGTGTTGAGCGTAGCTAGTAAACTGCGGACGCCATCTCGGTCCGGTGGAGGGCGACGGCGTGCGGTGGAGGTTTGAATTATAACCTGGATAGAGACGTTGATATGGTAGGTAAAACAAGGCGTTTCGTGTCAATATAGCTCTGCTTTTTTATGTTGGATATATCTAATTCTCTTCATCGTATAATGTGAAGACTAAAAATGTTTGCTACTACCTCTTGCTTCACTGAAAAAAGGTGTTTCTCACTGTTAGGGTCGAGAAAAAGAGAGAAGAGCGAGAGGAGGAGCGCCGAGTGTTAGGGTTAGGGTCCGTAGCGGTGCCGAGTACGTGGCGGTGCCACCGCGACATAGAGAGAAGAGCGCGCCGAGTGTTAGGGTTAGGGTCGAGAAAAAGAGAGAAGAGCGAGACGAGTAGCGCTGAGTGTTAGGGTTAGGGTTATTGTTTTCTTCATTTGAATTGTTTTCTAATTGCTTTCTTAATTTTGCAGTGACATTGAGGTATGGAGGACGGCACCTTCGTCCGAGATGAGGAGGGGGAAGAAGCGGTGCAGCAATTGATCTATGAGAGTGCCCGTGGTCCGGAACCCGACGATGGAGATGACAACGATTTCTAAGACTTTCTGAATGATTTCGGCGAGGGACTTGAGTCTGAAAAAATTAGAAGAGACAATGAAGTGTCCATCACAAACTCCGGCGAGGTGTATATCTATGTATCAATTAGTCTATATGTTCATCCCTAGATGCATTCATTTATTTGTATTGCACTTATTAACGAATAATTTTTTCTTTTAGCCTTCTGGATCATCGAGCAAGTCTGTTAGATCAAAACGAGGCCCGACACGGGTGCTAAAGGGCGAGGGCAGGTTAGCCCTCACGACATTCAAGGATAATGGTGAACCAGTGCAGCCCAAGGAGTTTTGCCGCAAATTTACAAGTCAATCCGGAGTTATTGTTAGGGACCATGTACCGATCAGCATTCAAGAGTGGCATAAGCCGAAGAACCCGGAGAGTGGTGCTAGTTATGTCAACGACGCGATGAAAAAATTTCTTTGGGACACGCTCATGACAAAGTTCAGCCTACCGGAAGACATGACGGAAGGCCAGAAGAATAAAGTCAAGGAATGGACATGGAAGAAGATGGCCATACAATTCCAGACCTTCAAGAAAAATTTATGGGACAAATATAAGAATGAAGATCCAGTATTCGATGATAATCTAGTGAAGATAAAAGATCACTGGGCCGCATTTAAGGATTATAAGAAATCGTCTACTTTTGTGTCCCGATCGAAGAAAAATACCGAAAATGCTGCAAAGAAGAAACTTCCGCATCATTTGGGGTCAGGTGGCTACAAGAGTGCCATTCCGAAGTGGACAGCGTTTGAGAATAAACTGATTGATCATGGAATCACTCCACAGACATGGACCGCCCGAACGGTCCAAGTTCGGTTGTTCGCTCATGGGGCAGGGTTGGACCCAAAGACAGGTTGATCGTTGCGAAGGGAAAATGGAAGGAAAAAATTGAGGCAATTGTACCGAAGCTTGTAGATGCAATTGAAAAGGTCGTAAAGGGAGAGTACATTCCCGATCGAGAGAATGACGAGCCGACACTCGCTCTGGGGAACCCTGAACATGTTGGACGGGTACGAGCTCGCCTGTGTCTCACCATGAAGGAAGCGTGGCCGGACAGCGCTGACACTTATAGAAGCCGTTCGCGAAAGAAGAAGAAGGATGCCGACATTGTAACGGAATTGTTAACTAGGGTGGAGGCTCTTGAGAGAAATCAGAGGGCACCTGATCAGCCGCTGTTTCTACAGGATCCACAAGCCGATGCTGCCCCATCTCAGCGAAGAAGCAGTGTCGGTTCCTCGCATCTTGACGGATGTGGAGGAAGCTACCCCGTGGATTATGTCACGGAGAAGACAGATTGCGAGCTACATATGTTAATCAGGACCGCGTCTGTTAAGATGGCGGTCGGCTATGTGTACCCAAGTGAAGATGGAGCAATGCACCATCATATGCCCATTCCACCTGGTTGTGTTCGTGTCGGGGTGGATGAAGTTGTTTCGGGTTTTGAAAAAGTGGAGCTTGATATTCCTAGAGGTGAAGATGAGAGGACACTGGCCGATGTCAAGCACGGTTTCGCCCTATGGCCGAAGAAGGACGCCGTCCTTTTGCAAAGGCCACCGACTCCTACACATGAGCAGCAAATGCCATCGACTCCTCCTGGTGGCAGTCCTGGTGAGCAACCAAGTCCACACCTACCTGAGAGGGACCCCAGCGTGAGTCCACCATCTCGAGATCCTCCGCGTAAGACAGCGTCCGTTAAGCGGAACGGTACGCCGCCTAGGCAGTAAGCTAGAAAGGAGAAACAACTGCCGCCTACCGAGAAGTTACCTTGGGAAAAAACTCCAGAGGAAAACGCGGAGGCCGTTCAGGCCGAGGTGAAGAAATTTTTTGCACCGAAAGTGCCAGAGATACCTTTCGAGAAGACACTAGATCGGGAGAAAGTTGTGCGTACCGTTGACAATCTATATGACCCTGTACCATCGCCGCCATCTGACTATGCGCGTTCTATTGAAAGGTCGTATGACAAGATGATCGAGGCGACAAAACCCGTTCAATCGGGTATCAGGGAGATAAAAGGGATACACAGTGTCTACCAGCTCGGACAACAACCCGTTCAATCGGTCGCCCCTCTCAAGGTGTTTGACGGGAAGACCGTTCAAAGTTCTCGACAAGACGCAACTGATTACGCCTTAGCTGAACGAGCATATCAGTTTGTTCAAGGGAAAGATTTGGTCGAGAATCTCAGGAAGGTACCAACATGTATGCGTAACTTGCATTCGTGGTACCTTAAGGCCTCAAAGGAAGGGATCGAGACTATCATGGTGCGAGTTAGGGAAGAGCACTACTTCCAGGAGTACTGTGTGAACGTTGACTTCGCCGAACTCTTTCAGTTATACAATCTCCGGGCCCTCGACAAATCAATCATCAGTTGCTATTGTCTGTAAGTGATTTATTTATTTAATTTGAGAAGTCGTTCATTGTCTGCAGATTATAATCTTTTGTGCGCTATATTATGCAGATCGAAGATGCTCGAATGCAAAAGGGACGATATCACAGATATTGGGTTCATTGACCCGAACACAATGCATGTTAAAACCATAGAGAATCCTCTATAACAAGGATACACCGCAGACTTTGCTAAGGTTTTTGAAGCGACAACGTGACAAAAAGCTAATACTTTGGCCTTACAACTTCGAGTGAGTCTTACTGTCTTATAACACATTATATTTTGCTCACCGTATGTCAAAATTTTAACTAATGACTTATATATATGACACTACATATTGAAACGTGTGTAGGTTTCACTTTATTCTTCTCGTCATCAATTTGGAAATTGGAGAAGTTGAAGTCTTGGACTCACTAAGCAAAAAAAAAGGATCTATACGTGTCTTGTTTTTTAATGCTCAGAAGGTAATTTTAATTCTTATCGGTTTGTTTCGTTAATTTCCTGCTTTGAACTAATTGATGACTCTTTTATGCATTTTCTTTTGTCGAGCAGCGTATGGCAAACTTTCATCAAGGAAGATACGTCCCGTGAATGGACACGAAGCTGCGATGGCGTGCGAAAGTAAGTAGTACTACCTAGGTCCACACACCTTTTAATTATCATACTTGACTATTGTTTGATTGAATTATATTCTTGTAAAGAAATGCCCGCAACAACCTCCGGGGACCGATCTCTGTGGATTCTTCGTTTGCGAGTACATCCGCAGAATTGTCAACGAGAGAACGAATAATGAAAGAAATAAAGAGGTACAAAAACAATCTTCACAAATTTGTTTTGTTATCATAAGTTGTGCTGAGTTTCAGTAATAGTTGTTTCATGTATTCATTTGTATCTTATTCTTTTATAGTTGGCAAGAAAGCGGAACAAGCTCTCAATCGATGACCGCTTCATAGCAATAGGCGAGGAATTGGCGGGATTTTTCCTTCGGGACGTCATACCACCACTCGCAGAGTTCCACTATGAATGAAGATGTACATGTTACATATATAGTTGACTCGAAGAGTACCACTATGCTACATGTAATAGATATATATAGAGTACGCCTCGGAGAGTACCACTATGCATGAAGATCGATCTTCATGCATAGTGCTACTTAATTTGCGATCTTATGCAATAACATGTGTGTTATATTATATGCACCAACTTGCTATGCATCATCTTGATCTTCATGTACTACCTAAACCCAAACGCGTTTCTGGTGCATCGACGCGATATGAAACAAACCGATATCCCTAAACCCCTCCAAAAACCCTAAAAAACCAATTCTCTGCCGCGGCAGAGATTTGGGCAAATTCCCTGCCGCGGGGGGAACCTTTGGTACCGGTTCGTATTACCAACCGGTACCAAAGATCCTTAGCCCTGAGCTCTCCTGGTGGCCCACGTGGAGGCCCCTTTTATACCGGTTCGTAAGCAACCGGTACGAAAGGGGGGGGGGGCTTTAGTGCCGGATAATTAATACCGGTTGCTCAACCGGTACTAAAGCCCCTCTGGAACCGGTACTGATGAGAGATTTTCTACTAGTGAGAATGGATAAAATAACGGGATCATATGAGGCAGGAACAAAAGATCATTGCCATGGCTTGACAAACTCTTCCTCCGTTCCATAACTATTGCCGTGGTTTTAGTTGAAGTTTCAACTACAACAATCACGACAAGAATTATGGAACGGAGGGAGTACTTATTTTTCCTCTTTTGACTTGGCAAATTAAGTTGCATTAGATGGGCAAAAATTCCAACAGCATCGTAGCATGATTGATTAGGCAGCCAGCTGTTCCGTACAGTGAAACAGGGTATCCACTTCCACTCTAGACCAAGCACTATTATTTATTAAAAAAAAGTACACTTGCAATATTCAGCAGATTCCTATACAGCAAAGACAAGTTAAGGGCTAAGCACTATTTGATAAAAAAAAGTACACTTGCAATATTCAGTAGGGAGAAAATGGAGAGCATCAGAAACTGAAGCTGCGCATTCCGTTTCACAATCGAGCATAGTTTCATGGAAAGCTAAATAATATAGGTAGCAAGCAAATTGATAGCACTCACCCGCCATTGCCCAAGGCAGTTCCACAGCGACACGAAGTCCGCTGGCCCTGCAACAGAAAGGGAGGCAGCAAGAAATCAGTACGCTGGATAAGATGAACAGCATCGCACCACAGGGATCAAATTAAGAGGCAGCAGAAGAACAAATCTTTCTTCCATAACTAATGCATCATTAGACAGGAATGATCAAGAAAGACTGGAAGCTCTGCTTCATTTTTAAATTCTGTTTTAATATTTTAGAAAAGCAAACTGATTCATGGTTCATGCATGGAGGAAGCTAAACTGCTGAAGGTTGGTGAGATCTTTACCCATCTGGGGCGGCGAGGAGGCACGAGTGTTTTGGGAGAAGGACATGAGGAGGCGGACGGTGCGGATGCTGAAGCGATGGTAGGTGTCGGAGAGCGCGTCCTGCAGCTCGCGCTCGTCGATCCTGCCGCTGCCGTCGCGGTCGGCGGCCCGGAACGCACGCTCCACGTCCGGGTGCGTCCCCGGCGGGAACGCCACGGCTCCTCCCCCGAAACTCCCCATCGTCGGCGGGTAGCCTCCTCCTTGGCCGTAGCCGTAGCCATATGGCGACGGCGACGAGGAGACGGGCACAGGGGCGGACGGCGGGTACCCTCCTCCTTGGCCATAGCCGTGGCCGTACGGCGACGACGAGGAGGGCGCTGGCGGCCGGTAGCCTCCTCCTTGGCCGTAGCCGTACGGCGACGACGACGAGGAGGACGCCGGCACAGGCGCGGGCGGCGGGTAGCCTCCTCCTTGCCCGTAGCGGTAGCCGTACGGCGACGAGGAGGAGGGCGCGGGCACACGCGCTGGAGGTGCGGATGGCGGGTAACCGCCGTAGCCCTGGCCGTATCCTTGGCCATGGCCGTGGTCGTAGCGGTTGTAGTCGGCCATGGATGGAAGGGGTTGACGTGCGCGGTCTCTAGCTAGTCGTGGTGCTGAATGATCTTCCTTCCAGTTGAGTACGTATATATTCGCTTCGCGGCTGAATGATTATGCGACGTTTCTTCCTTCTCGTTGTTGTTGATGTCTTTGACCTGATCCGGAAAGCGTGTGCAAGTGCAAGTAGGATAATTCATGTCGAACTCGCACGAAGTGTAGAGCGGTTTCGTTACCGTAGGCGCGTCATGCACGAGAGTGGAAGCTTCGTTTGGGGTGAGCGACATGGCTAAGCAACCTGACGCGCGCGCGTGTTGCCGATGAAGACAGCGCGCGCGCGTGCGTGCGTGCTTCCGGCGTTTCCTCGTCGATCGTCAGCATGCATCCAACGGCGGCCGCCGACCGCATCCCTACCTATCCAAATGTGCAATCTCAATGCTACGATGTGCCAATATCTTTATGTATGGACAGTTAATTAACGATCTGCTTGTATGGGCTGACATAAGCTCAGTCGTTTTCGCGCTACAAGATGGGGCGAACTGAACTGAAGAAAGTGGACGCACATGCAGTCTACTCGATCGCATCAATCCATTCCATTCCATGCTAATCTCGACCCAAATATAATATGAGGCCTACTTTAACCTTCTACGTGGGTTAATCCATTTTGTTAACAAGCAAGATTTATTGATATACCAGCATTTTTTTACGGAGAAGTGTGAACTGGGACACGCTAGATAGATTGCCATTGCATTCAGCTAAAATAAGAACCATTGTCTGGACTTAGACATCTGAACATAGAAATATAATATACCTTGCCTAGTCAAATTAGGAAATTGCCGTATAATAATGTAAGAGGGAAATTTGGCTTTGTTTTCAAATTCTCTTGCTTTTAGTTCCTCTCAAGTTAATTTGGATTAGTCCCGAAATGAAATACTTCAGGATGAGCTAAGGCGGATGCCAAGAAGACCTATGTTGGCGACATGTCTCTCTCGATCTATATATTTTCTTGATCAGGAGAGACTAGGCGATTGAGATCCATATAGATGTTCCACATTAGATAAAGGGCAGGACTAATTCCCGGACAATAATCAAGTTAATTCTTGGTCCCATGACATTATCCAATTTCATGTGTGCAATTGTATTTTTGATATTAAAGGAAATATTTGTGCCATCCGTTAAGATAAAAATGAAGTGTTTTATGTACATGGGAGCCGGTTTGAAAAAAAAATACAAAACCACAAATCAAAAACAGTCGTCTTCAGGGTCTTGTGTGTGAGCATATGCCCTTTGGGCCACTTCCTCCTTGACGAGTGTGGCCACCAATTCGGGAAGCATTGTCGTGTTTCACGGCTTGTTTCTTTCTTTCAAAACTCCTCACATAGTGAGACCGTTGACGACGCAAGAAATTAACCTTAAAAGTCAATACAATGCTAAGTTAGTTGGTCTACTGCGAGAGGAGGAACTCAAATGGAACCAAAAATCGAGGCTCAGTTCCTGATGGAAGGAGATTCGAATACGAGATATTTTCATAGTGTCGCCAATGTTAGACATATGAATAAACTCATTCATTCTCTTGTTCATGACGAGGAATCAAATGTGTCCTTGGATGAAGTCGTACATCACGTCCTATTACAAAGGTTTATTTAGCGCCCGGAGGAATCAAATGTGTCCTTGGATGAATCCATGATTGATGATATATCTAAATGTCTCCAGAAGAAAATGATATTCTTACCGCCTCTTATACATAAGAGGACGTAAGGAAGGCATAATAAGGTGCCAGGTCCCGATGGTTTTCCGGCTGAGATCTTTCATTCCTTCTGGGACATAAGTAAAAGTGATTTATTGAAGTAAAAGTGATTTATTGGAATTGTTTGCCGAACTTCATGCCGGGCAACTTGAGTTGTTCCGTATCAACTTTGGGGAGATTATATTACTACCAAAAGTTAATGATGCGGAGCGGATTCAACAGTACAGGCCAATATGTCTTCTTAATGCCTGCTTTTTTTTTTTTTTACTAAAGTAGCTACTATTAGGCTAAATTATGTGGCTGGTCACGTGGTGCGCCCTACTCAGACTCCTTTCATGCAAGGTCGATATATCCTAGATGGAGTTGTAACCTTGCATGAAACAATCCATGAGTTGCATCGTAAAAAGTTGAATGGGTGGTCCTTAAAGTTGACTTTGAAAAAGCCTATGATAAAGTCAAGTGGTTTTTTCTGAAGAGTGGCACACTTTAATTAATAAATTTATTTTTGGAGGAAATGTTGCCATTAAGGTAAATAACAATGTTGGTAGATACTTTCAAACAAGAAAGGTTTGAGGCAAGATTATCCCCTATCTCCGATGTTATTTAGCATTGTGCGTAAACATGTCATCATCGTAAGCCTAGCACTACGAATGAAGTACTCACAAACATGGTACTAATGATTTCTTTCTTCCAGTTGTCTAAAGGAGTTTGCATATATTGGACTATTTTCGATCTAGATTCTTTTGGCAAGGAGATATTGGGAAGAAGAAATACCGGTTGACTAAATTGAGTGTCGTTTATCGTTCAAAAGATCAATGTGGACTTGGTGTCCATGATCTTGAGGTTAAAAACAGATCCATGCGAGAAAAATGGATGGTTGCTAACCGAGGATGGTGTATGACAAAACTTGTTGCGGAGAAAGTATGTTGGCTGAAAAGTGATTTCTCCTACTCAAGCAATGGTATTGGGCGGCTGAGACGCGGATCACCCCACTCCATCGCCCCGGCTTGTACTCCCTCCTCAGCTATGACAGAGGTAAACGAGTGTCCTCTCTGTCCGCTTATCCCCGCAATCTCGACTTAGATGGTATAGATGCTAGAATCGTTCGATTAGGTCGATATTGTCGCACTCATCCATCAGGCCGTGATACTATTAGTTGTCATTCATGCATGGATCTTGATGTTGCACAAGAGAGCTGTTAGGCGCGCTTCTTATCCTCGGCTCTCGTACGGGCCTATGTTCAACCAAGATAAGGAGAGGTTAGTTAACCTGAACTACATGCACAACTACAACGATGTAGAGGCTCTCCAAATACTCCGGATGAAAAGAGCCCCATTATGTGAACTAGTGAAAAGGCTAGGGGGAGTGCATTGTTGGAGGATAGCATCCACAGACTCTCCAAATGCTCCAGATGAAAAGATCCCCATTATGTGAACTAGTGAAAAGGCTAAGGGGAGTAGATTGTTGGAGGATAGCATCCACACCTCCGTGGAAGAATAGGTTGCTATGTTCCTTCATGTGGTCGGTCATAACTAGATGTATAGAGTCATCCACAACACATTCAAGAGATCCAAGGAGACAATATCTCGTTATTTCTCCTGGGTGTTGTACGCAATTGGGGAGCTTAGAGATGAGATGATCAAAACCCATCAAGCCAAACACCTCTGAAGATACTGGGCATCATTCGGTGGATAACATTTTTCAAGGTGACCACTTGTACAGTTATTCTCATGGCTTCATAGCTATAAAAATGGTCCAGAAATATGACTACAATTTGTTCATCTCGCATGATTGTATTGGTGTCATTGACGGTACTCACATCACTACCCGAGTTTCGAGAGCAGAGGCTGCAACTTACATGGACAGGGAGAACTACATCAGCCAGAATGTACTTGATGCTATTGAATTCGACACGAAGTTCACATACATGCTTGCTGGTTGGGAAGGATCTGCACATGATTCAACCATGCTTGCAGACAACATGTCTAGATCTGATGGTATAAATATCCCTCTAGGAAAAATCTACCTTGGTGATGCTGGTTATGGTTGTCGCCTTGGGATTCTTCCCCTCTTCAGGTCAACAAGGTACCATCTCAACTTGTGTTTGCATGTTGCATTCTACACAACTGGATATTGGGCTTTGGCCTAGGTGAGCATGTACCGGATGAGGAAGATGTTCAGCCAAACGACATTGAAGTTGGCCACGGTGTTGAGTCAAATGACAACACAACTTGAAAGAACAAGAGGATGAAGTGGGCACATGTAGTGTGGGAAGACAGAAGTCACACGCCACCATCTGAGAAGAACAACAAGAGGAAGAACCTCAAGAAGAAGAAGAACCACTACCCCTTATGATGAACTGTTTGTGTACTAATACTTCATTCGTAGTGCTAGGCTTACGATGATGACATGTTTACGCACAACTTAATTCATAGTAGTTAGGGTCATTATGATGAACTACTTATAAACTATCTACTCTTGTACTTGTTATCTGCTACGTGTGATTGTGGTTTTAAGATCGCCACTTGGGAGAAGTGGTTAATACACATAGTGAGCCGGATGCACCCAAACACACGAGTTTGCATCACACATATTAAAAGTGCTTACATGTAGGGAATATTTGGTTTCTAGCCAATTTTCCAAGCCGAAGTGTGGTTAGCCACAAAAGTGTGATTAGACACAAAAGTGTGGCTTAAAATATAGAAGCCAAACTTTGACAAAAATTGGCAAAAAAGTTGAGTCTATAACAAATGCATCATACATGCAATAAAGTGTGCAATAAAGTGTGGGAAACAAAATATGGTAAAAATCAAACTCATGCCAAATAAACTATGGCTGCCTAGTTTGGCTTGGCAAATTATGGCTGCCATATTTTAGTTTGGCAAATTATAGCTAGAAACCAAACATACCCGTATACCACTAAATAGAGTGCACAAAGTGTCACAACTCAGGCTTCACATTTGGGCTATAGAACATGAATATGTGCCCATATGTGCTCAGCACTACACATCCCAACACTACTCAGTTATGATGTGAAAAAGCTGCAGGCTACCAAACACGTTCTATCAAATGAAATTGAGAAGCATTACACATCCCAACACTACTCAGTTATGATGCGAAAAGGCTGCAGGCTACCAAACTCGTTCTATCAAATAAAATTGAGAAGCCTTTGAACGGGAAATGCGAACTGCCCCGAAGCCTACAAAACGCGCTGACTGATCTAACGGGCAAAGGGCCACAAACTGACGGGTAGGGTATAGTAGTAAACTAACTTGTTAGGTGTAATACCAAGAACTGACTTACTTCCTTTGACCATTATTTTAGCCAACTAAATATGAAATATGTGGTAAAAAAGTTATATTATTTGAAATCTTATATGAATACGAATCTAATGGTTATAGATTTTGTAGACATATAATTTATATTTTGTTAACTAAATTAATGGTTAAAGTTTGTTTTAAACTAGGTGTTGTGTCTGATAAACCAAGACAGAGGGATCAATTGTGATGCTTAATTTACAACAAGGGTAATTGTGATGCTTAATTTACATCTTGCCTGCATCTTTGGGGAGGAAAAAAGGGAACTTGAGATGCGCTGTGGCGCGTCAAACGGAAGAAGTCTTGAAATTTTCTGAGCCAGATTAAGCTCTAATGCCACAATGCTAGCTCCTGAATTTATTTACACATGCGCTAGCTTTCACGTCTCTTGAAGCCCCTCTCTAGGCCAGGACGCCAAAATTTGGCCGCGCTAATAGGTAGCTAAAGCTGATGAAGCTAGCAGTTTAATTAACAAGTACAGTAATCAGCTAGCTAGCTTGGCTGCCTAGAAGGGTGCGGTGGCGATGTCTCTCTTGACGGGTCGCCGTCGCCCGTGCCGGCCGCCGCGCTGGGTGGAATAATCCTCGGACGAGTCGAGGTCGACGTCGTCGTCCGACGACGACGAGTCCGTCGTCGCGGAGGTCGAGGAGCTCCCCAGCACGGGCTTGAGCCCGTCGGTGAAGATCCTGATGGCCTCCTCCGCCGTCATGGTTCTCAGCACGTGTAGCGCCGCCTGCTGCAACATGAACCGATCGAAACCTCTTAATTAGAAGATGGACAGCGCGTATAAATCAAGCATGCATGCATGTATCAGGGGACGTCTAGGAAAGTACCCTGGCGTAGTTGAGCTCCTCGAGGGTGAGCGTCTTAGGCTCCGCCGCCTCCATGGACGGTGCCGCCATCCTCCCGAACACCATCGTCCCCGCCTCCGGCGACATGTATCCTCCGCGCGTAAACACACGACACGTATATGTGCGTGGAGACCGATGCTCCTGGTAAGACCGCGAGTGCGCCGTTGATTAGTTTTCAGCTGGAGTGAGCCGCTGTGGTGGGCAAGAGCTGGTGGGTGGTGGCTGGAGGCGGGACACGGCGGAAGCACATATATATACCGGCCTGCAACGTGCGCGCAGGGTCGTGTCGCGCGGCGACGGGCTGCCTGGCGCATGCGTGGCGGCGTGGGAGTGGGGGACGCGAGGCCGCGTGGCTCTGGTTGCCAGGGCATCCGGGCACGCTGTGGCGCGTCGAGGGTGGTTCCGGACCTTGGCCAATGGCGGATCGCCATGCAGGGCTATGGGCGAGGCAGGTGTATCACCTTGCAGAATACTGCGTACGTACCAGGGATTCAGGAGTCCCGACTAGTCTATGGTAATCAATCCGGTGCATCGTCGATCAGTTCCCTGCCACGTGCTGTGCTCACTTGGCGTTCTCCTCGACGTTGCCTCGCGCGCTTTTTGTTAGTTCAAAAGCTGAAGTTTTGTGAGCTTTTGTGGAATATACACGTAGGAAAAGTGTTAGTAAAGCTCAGTATTGCAGAGAAGCTTAAGGATCCGTGGCGTATTTTGAGAATACTACCCATTCGGAATGTTAGAGACAACAAGAGAGCAAGACGTCTAGTTTTTCCTCTAAGTCAAATTTATTAATTTTGATCAACTTAAAATGTACCAGCATTTATCACACTAACTTAGTATCACTATATCTGTTTTGAAATGCTGCTTTAGACTATACCAATTTGATGCTATATATGTTGTTACTCCTATATAGAAAAGTTAGTCGACTTTAATAGGTTTGACTTAAAAACATTTAATAGCTACAAATACACTTTTTAAAGCTAAACAATTATGGTGTGAAGCTATCCCACTTTTAGGTAGTGCCTTTTTTTGGCCTAGTTCAAGAATTTGACAACTATCAATCGATCCGTGTTTAATATGTTGATTGCACCGCTTTGTATTAGGGTGAAAATCATTGTCCTGGCCTTTTTGGACGGGCTCAACAACGATGAACTTGTGTCATTACCTTGTTGAAGTTGTTTACTTGATGTTGTCTTGGTCTTTATTTGCCGGTCTCAGCATAGAGGATGGAAATTCTTGTTCAGGTCGTCTACGTCGGACGTGGCGGCGCTGGCTCGAGGATGATTATCTTGGTGAAGATGATGCTGCGGAAGAAGTCGACTTAGTTGTAGGTGCCTATTTCATATATTCCAATACTTTGGTTCTGGTTACCTATGTACTCTGCTTAAATGTAATTAATAAAATGGACGTGTGCGTCGCTTTTATTCAGAGGGGTTTAACCTCCTTTTCGAAAAAAGTTAAGAAGTACTATTGTTCGTGATGTGAAACTAATTCATGGTGCATATATGAACAGTCTGATAAAAGATTACGGAGCACATCTTCTTAACGTTGGCAGCTTGTAATGACCGCCTCCCTCCTACTCCTAGGCCGCTGAAGACGTCTTACTGATGTTTCAATGGAGTTTTGATTAAGTACTTTACAAAAAGTTTAAGATGAAACACTTAGTACATAACATGCCTACACACGGCTGAAATGGCCCGTCGCACAAGATAAATCTTACCGTTACTATGGAAGGGTGGGTGATGTGCCTCTACAGCGGACACGGTTTTGAAGAATTGTGTGCGATGAGGTAAACTTTCGCAAACGATTCTGATCGATCAACTCCCTACGAATATGAGGACCTTCGCAAACGACTTCTCTTTGTTCACCGTTCATGTTTCATATGATCGTAAATGTTTATTGGTTTTCGGTCGCATGTATTCATTTTATTTTACACACGATCTTTATCTTTCCTCATATGCTGATTGAAACGTTGCAAACGTCTTTTTTTTCTAAAGCGACTACATGTGTCGTGTAAACATGCCTGGAGGTTACATGTCGCCGGAGATGAGGACCGATGGTGTTCTGGAGGATGGCGGCGCCATCTATGGAGGCGGCGGAGCCTAAGACGCTCCCCCTCGAGGAGCCCAATTACGCAAGGGTACGTGCGTACACGCCTTTCCATCCTGTCTATAGCAAGGAAAAAAATAGAGCGCTATAACAAAATAGCGTGGGTCTAAAAATACGCTATTAGCATGTTATAGCGTGCTATTAACGCGAATAGCGCGCTATAGCGCCAAAATAGCATAGCGTCGGCTCTCAAGATATGCTATAGCGTGCTATTAGCGTTGAAATAGCGCGCTATTTTTTTTCATGGTCTATAGTACGTGCTTCAACTGTCAAAAAAGAATTAAGAGGTTTCGATTTCTAATTGCAGCAAGCGGCACTATATGGTTCATTAGGGTCTTCACCGACGGCCTCAAGCCCGTGCGTGGCGTCCGGCAGAGCTAACGACGGACTCGTCGTCATCGCGGACGACGATGTCAACCTCGACTCGTCCGAGGATTATTCCGCCCCGCGGGCGGCCGGCACGGGGCCATGTCAAGAGGACTAATGCTACACGTATGGACAGATTTTACAGTTGAAGGCATGGCAATCCCTGATTGGAAATAAACACGCGTCTCCTTGCATCTCCTGCTGCCGGAATACAACCGCTCGGGTCGTCCCCCTCCTGGGCGATCTAGGGCGGAAAACCCTAGCCGCCGCCACCCTACCCTCCCTCTCCCGCCCTCCTCGTCGTCCCCGGAGGCCGTCGCCGGCGAAGCCGGGCGCGGCCGGTGAAGGGGGTGGCTGGGCTCCTCGCGTGATCCCTCCGTGCGGCGAATGGAGGCTAGCCTCCGCACGGGGGGATGGCCCCGGGCCGTGGAGGGCGGTGGCGACGCGGCCCCTCGCCGGTAGGCCGGTGATGGTGGTGGCGGCATGGCCATGATCTAGGGGCGCGGCTCTCCTCTTCCTCGCCGCGGTCTTCGGGCGGCCGGTGATGGGGGCGGCGGAGCAAACCCGGAATCTGGCGGCGCGATCCTCTCCTTCAGTCCTAGCCTCGTCATCGCCGGGCCAGCGGTGATGGAGACGGATCTTGCGCTGCTCCTCCTCAAGGTTTGGGACCACGGCACCAAGGGCGGCGACCCTGGATGGCGGTGACGTCGTCGACCTGGTGGCAGGTGGCGGGCGTCTAGTGCCACTGACCGTGGCACCGCGGTGGTGGTCTTCTCTCTCGCCGGAGGAGATCGACTAGTTGTGTGGCTAGCCGTGACGGATCTCGCGATCCGTCGCCTAGGCCCCGATGGCGAGGCGCAGCTGCCGGTGAAAGCCGGCCGGACTTCGGTCATGGCGGATGATGGCGGCGTGTTTCGTCGTTACCTTGTTGAAGGCATTGTCTCTGCAGCCTGCGTTTCTTCGCCTAGGCTGCTCCGGGGGAAATCCTAGACCCGGGTCTCCCGGATCGGACGATGGCGGCGCGCAACACCGTTCTCCCTGTTGGGGGCATCATTTTGGAGCAGACGATGGATGGCGGTGGTGTTGAGGTGGAGCGGTGTGCTTTCGCTGTGTCGGCGTCATCGAGTTGCCGCGGCATGGTGCAGTGGTGTCTCGGGACGGATGCAGTGTGATGGACTCGCGCAGGATGGTGGAGTCGTCTGGCGCCGTGGCGGCATCGATGGCAGGCCTGGCATGGTCGATGCGATGATCTCTCTTGAAGATGGAGTCGAGGAAGACGGCGGTATCAACTTCTATGGCGTAGACGTTGGCGTATGCTGGGAGTCTGCTTGACTGGATGTGCTTCTCATCTGCTATTGGGCGGCCTAGGAAGGCATTTGGTTTTTGGTTGATGTGTGTTGGTGAATTGTCACCCCCTTCATCCCTCTGTAGGTTTCGTGAGGTGGCTTCGAGTTTGATCTTTTGTATTGCTCTTGTAAGGTGTTGTGAATAATCTAATAAAAAACCGTGTGCATCCCTTGGATGCAGAAGCTGGGGCGATATTTCCTCCATTTCGAAAAAAATCTCCTGCTGCCGACGCATTACGGTCATCTAAAGATTGTGTTTGTTTGGGTCGGCTTGCCGCATGGAAATCGGCATAACTGTTTGCGTCGCCTCGGATAGCATAGCGAACTGACCTATTTTTTTAGGCCGTCAAGCTTGCTAATGGTGATTAACGTCCCTTCGAGCCCTGCCACTAGCGATTACCAGTTCCGCGCGCCCGAGAGATAGGCGCACTTGGCCGTCATTTTACGCGCGCGGGAACAGCGGCTGGGCGAACGGCGATTCCCGCCCTTCGTGCCTATATAATGGACGGCACCGACGACGATTGACTAGGGCAAACCCTAGATACAATCCATGGCCAACCACGATCACACCTGGAGCCTCGTTTTAGCAATGGCTCGCACCCGCTACCGGAATGATCTACTAAAATCTAAAAAGATTCGGCTTTATGCTTATAATACACATCTAGAGCGAGGATGAGCTCTACGGGCCTTACTGGGAGATCATGGGGGAGGCGGCGGAGGCAGTGTGTGTGGCCGTCGCCGAGGAGAAAGAGAATGTGTTCCTAGAGTCGCTCCACCGCCAGCCTCCGTCGGCTACCCATGCCGACATCCAAGCGGACCTGGAGGTGGCCAACACCATGCTCGATGAAGCTAGGGCGTACCTGCGGCAGTTGCAGGAAGCCCTGCGTGTCCTTGGGGCGGGGATAACGCAACAGCCGGCCCAGTCGGCAAACATCGTCTACCTCAGGCTCGACGACAACGACATCGACCTAGACGACCTAGACTACCTAGGCGGCGAAGAGGGCATGGACATGATGGACGAGCAGCGAGCGTTGCGCGCGTCATTCGGGTGCATCCCGCGGGACGCCGATCACTGTCCGGTCCTGGCGGTGGAGGCGCAAGCGCACGGCGAAGTGCTCGTCTTCAGGCGACGCGCGACGAGGTGGTGGCGGCGAGGCGGCGGGAGCAGCCACGGATGGACCAGGAGAACCAGGAGCTAGAGCTAGCGGCCGCAGGTTGCGGCGGCAACCAGAATGGCGAAGGTAGCGGCAGAGAGAGCTCGCTGGGACGCCGCTCTGTCCAAGGGCCAGGCGCGCCGAGGCCTGGAGCATGCTTGTAACATTCCAGGTTTAAAGGCTACAAAAATAGAGAATAGAGATGTATGCATTGCATTCGTGCATATACAATCTGGGGAATTTTCGCGCTTTTAAATAAAACTTGTCACAATGATTAAAGTTTCACTTGAGTTGATGAAATTGAAGTAGATCATCAAGTCAAGCGCTATAAACTCCGATGTGACTTTACAAAAAAACTTATTTTGGGTAGAGGTGATTTGATCTATGGGTTAGATCAAATGGGATAAGGACTATTAGAGCAACACACTTGAGGTGAGGATCAAATACCATATCTTCTTAAGGATCATAACATGGTATTCCTCGCAACAACATATAGATGCTTATACAACTGCAAGTCACAGAACAAGAAAATGGAGAAACAATTCTGGACTTAACTTCCATGTCTTTAACTAATCCATGTTCCTATCATGATCTTCATGTTATATCTTTAATTCAAATATCAAACTTGACAAGTACATCAACACAAGCCCTTGTATATCCTACTTTTCTCAATGCAAATATATCTTCATTAAACCTCAAAGAAAGGAGGTAACAATCCATGTATCCGTATAATCATCACATCATTATCTCTTGAGTATAACCTTAGGTTATTATTCAAGTAATTTCCAAGTGACAGAATTCATTGGTACTAACCTAGCCATGTGCATCCAAGAAAGTACAAGAGAAAACCTATACCTTAGTAGTTCAAGCCAATACTTGATCTGGGAGGTGAGAACTGATGTCTACTCACACTTCTTTTCCTGTAGACAGTGTTGGGCCTCCAAGAGCAGAGGTTTGTAGAACAGCAGCAAGTTTCCCTTAAGTGGATCACCCAAGGTTTATCGAACTCAGGGAGGAAGAGGTCAAAGATATCCCTCTCAAGCAACACTGCAACCACAGTACAAGAAGTCTCTTGTGTCCCCAACACACCTAATACACTTGTCAGATGTATAGGTGCACTAGTTCGGCGAAGAGATAGTGAAATACAGGTGGTATGAATGTATATGAGCAGTAGTAACGGCGCCAAAAAAGTGCTTGCTGGCGTGTAGTTGACGTGGGAGATATTGCAGGAAGTAGAGATGCAGTAAAACAGTAAACAAGCGATGATTGCAGTATTTGGAAACAAGGCCTAGGGATCATACTTTCACTAGTGGACACTCTCAACATTGATCACATAATAAAACCACTCTACACTCTCTTGTGGGATGATGAACACCAATTGCGTAGGGCTACAAGAGCACCTCAATGCCGGAGTTAACAAGCTCCACAATATTCGATATTCATATTTAAATAACCTTAGAGTGCATGATAGATCAACACAACTATACCAAGTACTAACATAGCATGCACACTGTCACCTTCATACTATGAAAGGAGGAATAGATCACATTAATACCATCATAGTAATAGTTAACTTCATAATCTACAAGAGATCCTAATCATAAACTACGCCAAGTACTACATGATGCACACACTGTCACCATTACATCATGGAGGAGGAATAGAGTACTTTAATAACATCACTAGAGTAGCACATAGATGAATAGTGATACAAAACTCATATGAATCTCAATCATGTAAGGCAGCTCATGAGATCATTGTATTGAAGTACATAGGAGAGAGATTAACCACATAGCTACCGGTACAGCCCTTAGCCTCGATGGAGAACTACTCCCTCCTCATGGGAGACAGCAGCGGTGATGGAGATGGCGGTGGTGTCGATGGAGATGCCTTCCGGGGGCACTTCCCCGTTCCGGCAGCGTGCCGGAACAGAGACTCCTGTCCCCCAGATGTTGGCTTCGCGATGGCGGCGGCTCTGGAAGGTTTCTCGTACCGTGGCTTTTTCGTATCAAAGATTTAGGTCAGGGACCTTTAAATAGGCGAAGAGGCGGAGTCGGAAGGCTGACGGGGCGGTGACACACTAGGGTGGCGCGGCCAGGGCCAGGGCCGCGCCGCCTACATGTGTGGGGCCCACATGGCCCTCCTCTGGTGGCTCTCGGGTGTTCTGGAAGCTTCGTGGAATTCTAAGATGCTGGGCGTTGATTTCGTCCGATTCCGAGAATATTTCCTTACTAGGATTTCTGAAACCAAAAACAGCAGAAAACAACAACTGGCCCTTTGGCATCTCGTCAATAGGTTAGTTCCGGAAAATGCATAATAATGACATAAAGTGTGACCAAAACATGTAGGTATTGTCATAAAACAAGCGCGGAACATAAGAAATTATCGATACGTCGGAGACGTATCAGCATCCCCTACTCGTCCCGAGTAGGTAAACGATAACAAGGATAATTTCTGAAGTGACATGCTACCAACATGATCTTAATCATACTATTATAAAGCATATGAGATGAATGCAGCGATTCAAAGCAATGGTAAAGACAATGATTAAACAACTGAATCATATAACAAAGACTTTTCATGAATAGTACTTTCAAGACAAGCATCAATAAGTCTTGCATAAGAGTTAACTCATAAAGCAATAGATTCATAGTAAAAGCATTGAAGCAACACAAAGGAAGATATAAGTTTCAGCGGTTGCTTTCAACTTGTAACATGTATATCTCATGGATAGTTGTCAATGCAAAGTAATATAATAAGTGCAATAGGTAAACATGTAAGAATCAATGCACACAGTTGACACAAGTGTTTGCTTCTAAGATAGAAAGAAGTAGGTAAACTGACTCAACAATAAGTAAAAGAATGGCCCTTCGCAGAGGGAAGCAGGGATAAATCATGTGCTAGAGCTTTTCAAGTTTTGAAATCATAGAGAGAGCATAAAAGTAAAGTTTTGAGAGGTGTTTGTTGTTGTCAACGAATGGTAGTGGGCACTCTAACTCCCTTGCCAGGCAGACTTTCAAAGAGCGGCTCCCATGAAGGACGTTATCTCTACCAGCAAGGTAGATCATCCCTCTTCTCTTTTGTTTGCACATGTACTTTAGTTTTATTTATGGATGACACTCCTCCCAACCTTTTCTTTCACAAGCCATGGCTAACCGAATCCTCTGGTGCCTTCCAACAATCTCATACCATGGAGGAGTGTTTATTTGCAAAATTAAGTTGCTTACTGATGAATCAGAGCAAAACATGTGAAGAGAATTATTAATGAAGTTGATTAATTGGGGCTGGGAACCCCATTGCCAGCTCTTTTTGCAAAATTATTGGATAAGCGGATGAAGCCACTAGTCCATTAGTGAAAGTTGCCCAACAAGATTGAAAGATAAAACACCACATACTTCCTCATGAGCTATAAAACATCGACACAAATTAAGAAGCATTTTGAATTGTTTAAAGGTAGCACACGAAGTATTTACTTGGAATGGCAGAAAATACCATGTAGTAGGTAGGTATGGTGGACACAAATGGCATAGTTTTTGGCTCAAAGATTTTGGATGCACGAGAAGTATTCCCTCTCAGTACAAGGCTTAGGCTAGCAAGGTTATTTGAAGCAAACACAAGTATGAACCGGTACAGCAAGACTTACATAAGAACATATTGCAAGCATTATAAGACTCTACACTGTCTTCCTTGTTGTTCAAACCCTCACCAGAAAATATCTAGACTCTAGAGAGACCAATCATGCAAACCAAATGTCAACAAGCTCTATGTATTTCTTCACTAATAGGTGCAAGGTATATGATGCAAGAGCTTAAACATAATCTATATGAGCACAACAATTGCCAAGTACCAAGTTATTCAAGACATCATACCAATTACCACATGTAGCATTTTCTGTTTCCAACCATATAACAATTAACGAAGCAGTTTCAACCTTCGCCATGAACATTAAAAGCTAAGAACACATGTGTTCATATGAACCAGCGGAGCGTGTCTCTCCCACACAAGAATTTATTCAGAGAATGAAAATAACAAAAACGAAAATAAAAACACACAGACGCTCCAAGTAAAGTACATAAGATGTGACCGAATAAAAATATAGTTTCAAGAGAAGTGACCTGATAAGTTGTTGATGAAGAAGGGGATGCCCAAGGCATCCCCAAGCTTAGATTCTTGAGTCTTCTTGAAATATGCAGGGATGAACCACCGGGGCATCCCCAAGTTTAGACTTTTCACTCTTCTTGATCATATCATATCATCCTCCTCTCTTGACCCTTGAAAACTTCCTCCACACCAAACTCAAAACAAACTCATTAGAGGGTTAGTGCATAATCAAAAATTCACATATTCAGAGGTGACACAATCATTTTTAACACTTCTAGACATTGCACAAAGCTTCTGAAAGTTAATGGAACAAAGAAATCCATCCAACATAGCAAAAGAGGCAATGCGAAATAAAAGGCAGAATCTGTCAAAACAGAACATTCTGTAAAGACGAATTTTTCTGGGGCACTAAACTTGCTCAGATGAAAATACTCAAATTGAATAAAAGTTGCGTACATATCTGAGGATCACGCACGTAAATTGGCATATTTTTCTGAGTTACCTACAGACGGGGCGACTCAAATTCGTGACAGTAAGAAATCTGTTACTGCGCAGCAATCCAAATCTAGTATTAACTCTACTATCAAAGACTTTACTTGGCACAACAATGCAATAAAATAAAGATAAGGAGATGTTGCTACAGTAGTAACAACTTCCAAGACACAAATATAAAACAAAGTACTGTAGTAAAATAAACACATGGGTTATCTCCCAAGAAGTTATTTCTTTATAGCCATTAAGATGGGCTCAGTAATTTCAATGATGCACTCCCAAGAAATAAGGGTTGAAGCAAAGAGAGCATCAAGAGGCAAATTCAAAACAAATTTAAGCCTAACATGCTTCCTATGAAAGGGAATCTTGTAAATAAACAAGTTCATGAACCATAATGCAACAAGCATAGAAAGATAAAACAAGTGTAACTTCAAGATTTTAAGCATATAGATAGGTGTTTTAGTAACATGAAAATTTCTACAACCATATTTTCCTCTCTCATAATAATGTCCAGTAGCATCATGAGCAAACTCAACAATATAACTATCAAGTAAATCATTCTTATCATGAGACTCATGCATAAAATTATTACTCTCCACATAAGCATAATCAATTTTATTAGTAATAGTGGGAGCAAATTCAACAAAGTAGCTATCATTGTTATTCTCATCAAGTGTAGGAGGCATAGTATAATCATAATAAACATTATCCTCCATAACAGGCGGCACCAAAAGACTACTATCATTATAATCATCATAAATAGGAGGCAAAGTATCATCAAAGTAAATTTTCTCCTCAATGCTTGGGGGACTAAAAATATCATGCTCATCAAAGCCAGCTTCCCCAAGCTTAGAATTTTCCATAGCATTAGCAATAATAGTATTCAAAGAGTTCATGCTAATAACATTGCTATTTTGCAAACAAAGTTCCATGGGTTTTTTAATTCTCTCTTCAAACACATCATGTCCTAATTCAAGATAAAGTTCATAAAGATCTCTAATTTTGTTGTTGTTTTCCATTAAGCCTAACTAGTGTAAACAAGAAACAAAAAGATGCAATTGCAGGATCTAAAGAAAATAGCTTCGAGCACTCACAACGGTACCAGAAAATAACTTAGTTACCTGGGACCAGAGTGTGAGTGCCTTTTACCTTTCCTCCCCGGCAACGGCGCCAGAAAATAGCTTGATGTCTACTCACGCTTCTTTTCCTGTAGACAGTGTTGGGTCTCCAAGAGCAGAGGTTTGTAGAACAGCAGCAAGTTTCCCTTAAGTGGATCACCCAAGGTTTATCGAACTCAGGGAGGAAGAGGTCAAAGATATCCCTCTCAAGCAACCCTGCAACCACAATACAAGAAGTCTCTTGTGTCCCCAACACACCTAATACACTTGTCCGATGTATAGGTGCACTAGTTCGGCGAAGAGATAGTGAAATACAGGTGGTATGAATGTATATGAGCAGTAGTAACGGCGCCAGAAAAATGCTTGCTGGTGTGTAGTTGACGTGGGAGATATTGCAGGAAGTAGAGATGCAGTAAAATAGTAAACAAGCGATGATTGCAGTATTTGGAAACAAGGCCTAGGGATCATACTTTCACTAGTGGACACTCTCAACATTGATCACATAATAAAACCACTCTACACTCTCTTGTTGGATGATGAACACTAACTGCGTAGGGTTACAAGAGCACCTCAATGCCGGAGTTAACAAGCTCCACAATATTCGATATTCATATTTAAATAACCTTAGAGTGCATGATAGATCAACACAACTATACCAAGTACTAACATAGCATGCACACTGTCACCTTCATACTATGAAAGGAGGAATAGATCACATTAATACCATCATAGTAATAGTTAACTTCATAATCTACAAGAGGTCATAATCATAAACTACGCCAAGTACTACATGATGCACACACTGTCACCATTACATCATGGAGGAGGAATAGAGTACTTTAATAACATCACTAGAGTAGCACATAGATGAATAGTGATACAAAACTGATGGCGTGTAACTCACACGTTCGTTGGGAACCCCAAGAGGAAGGTATGATGCGCACATCAGCAAGTTTTCCCTCAGAAAGAAACCAAGGTTTATCGAACCAGGAGGAGCCAAGAAGCACGTTGAAGGTTGATGGCGGCGGGATGTAGTGCGGCGCAACACCAGGGATTCCGGCGCCAACGTGGAACCTGCACAACACAACCAAAGTACTTTGCCCCAACGAAACAGTGAGGTTGTCAATCTCACCGGCTTGCTGTAACAAAGGATTAACCGTATTGTGTGGAAGATGATTGTTTGCAGAGAACAGTAAAACAGTATTGCAGTAGATTGTATTTCAGTAAAGAGAATTGGACCGGGGTCCACAGTTCACTAGAGGTGTCTCTCCCATAAGACAAACAGCATGTTGGGTGAACAAATTACAGTTGGGCAATTGACAAATAAAGAGAGCATGACCATGCACATACATATCATGATGAGTATAGTGAGATTTAATTGGGCATTACGACAAAGTACATAGACCGTCATCCAACTGCATCTATGCCTAAAAAGTCCACCTTCAGGTTATCATCCGAACCCCCTCCAGTATTAAGTTGCTAACAACAGACAATTGCATTAAGTATGGCGCGTAATGTAACTAGTGACTACATCCTTGAACATAGCACTAATGTTTTATCCCTAGTGGCAACAGCACAACACAACCTTAGAACTTTCTGTCACTGTCCCAGGTGTCAATGCAGGCATGAACCCACTATCGAGCATAAGTACTCCCTCTTGGAGTTACAAGCATCTACTTGGTCAGAGCATCTACTAGTAACGAAAAGCATGCAAGATCATAAACAACACGTAGATATAACTTTGATAATCAACATAACAAGTATTCTCTATTCATCGGATCCCAACAAACGCAACATATAGAATTACAGATAGATGATCTTGATCATGTTAGGCAGCTCACAAGATCCGACAATGATAGCACAATGGGGAGAAGACAACCGTCTAGCTACTGCTATGGACCCATAGTCCAGGGGTAGACTACTCACTCATCACTCCGGAGGCGACCATGGCGGTGTAGAGTCCTCCGGGAGATGAATCCCCTCTCCGGCAGGGTGCCGGAGGCGATCTCCTGGATCCCCTGAGATGGGATCGGCGGCGGCGGCGTCTCAGTAAGGTTTTCCGTATCGTGGCTCTCGGTACTGGGGGTTTCGTCACGGAGGCTATTTGTAGGCGGAAGGGCAGGTCAAGAGGCGGCACGGGGGCCCCACACCACAGGGCCGCGCGGCCAAGGGGGGGGCCGCGCCGCCCTAGGGTGTGGCCCCTCCGTGGCCCCTCTTCGTCTCTCCTTCGGACTTCTGGAAGCTTCGTGAGAAAATAGGCCCCTGGGCTTTGATTTCGTCCAATTCCGAGAATATTTCGTTACTAGGATTTCTGAAACCAAAAACAGCAGAAACAAAGAATCGGCACTTCGGCATCTTGTTAATAGGTTAGTTCCAGAAAATGCACGAATATGACATAAAGTGTGCATAAAACATGTAGATAACATCAATAATGTGGCATGGATCATAAGAAATTATCGATACGTCGGAGACGTATCAAAAACTCATATGAATCTCAATCATGTAAGGCAGCTCATGAGATCATTGTATTGAAGTACATAGAAGAGAGATTAACCACATAGCTACCGCTACAGCCCTTAGCCTCGATGGAGAACTACTCCCTCCTCATGGGAGACAGCAGCGGTGATGGAGATGGCGGTGGTGTCGATGGAGATGCCTTCCGGGGGCACTTCCCCATCCCGGCAGCGTGCCGGAACAGAGACTCCTGTCCCCCAGATCTTGACTTCGCGATGGCGGCGGCTCTGGAAGGTTTCTCGTACCGTGGCTTTTTCGTATCAAAGATTTAGGTCAGGGACCTTTAAATAGGCGAAGAGGCGGAGTCGGAAGGCTGACGGGGCGGTGACACACTAGGGTGGCGCGGCCAGGGCCTGGGCCGCGCCGCCTACATGTGTGGGGCTCACATGGCCCTCCTCTGGTGGCTCTCGGGTGTTCTGGAAGCTTCATGGAATTCTAAGATGCTGGGCGTTGATTTCGTCCGATTCCGAGAATATTTCCTTACTAGGATTTCTGAAACCAAAAACAGCAGAAAACAACAACTGGCCCTTTGGCATCTCGTCAATAGGTTAGTTCCAGAAAATGCATAATAATGACATAAAGTGTGAACAAAACATGTAGGTATTGTCATAAAACAAGCGTGGAACATAAGAAATTATCGATACGTCGGAGACGTATCAAGAACCATGTCACTAGTGAGACCTTAGGAAGCCAATACCATGATCATCACAATTTGGTGATCCTAAACTCTAAGAACTTGAATTCAGAAGCTATGAAAAATAAGTCGATCATGTCTTTTACATAATTATGCTTTGGAGATATAAAAGACTTAGTTAAACCCAAATGTGATAAGCAGATATCATCCACCCTAGAGAATCAGAGGGAGACCACTAGTAGGCAATTGTAGCCTAGTTAGTAGAGACACAATTCAAGAACATCAAAACCTTGCCTAGCCAATCACCTATTTCAACCCTAGTGGTATTTGAATTAATCATCCTATCAATGGTGAGAAATAGCGACCCTAACGTATCCTCAGCATCCATAGTAGATCCCAAGCCCTTCAATATTTAAAAGCCCTAGACCACATTGCCGTTTTATTTATGCTTCAATTGGTAAGCATAAGGAAAAACCTAGTATTATACCTCACACCCAAATACAAATAGTATGTTTTATTACTAATCTTTAGAATTGAACACAAGCATATCATCTAAGTGGCCAAATTAACAAGAGATATATAACCTAAACGTCCATTTTGAGAAAATGTATGTCCCATGAGAGAAACAAGATCTTAACTAAGCATTTTAAGCCAAGGTTTAAGAAAACAACACCAATCACTTGAGAATAGCCCTAAAAATGATTTTCCAAATCCTTAGAAAAAAATGAGCACATAAAATATTGTTCCCTGGAACACTTCTCCAAATAATAAGACATGAACTATTCCTAACACTAACTAAATTACTAGCACTAATGCAAAAAAAAGTTCTTAAATAACATTAGGGGTTATTTAAACCCTAAAAAATAATTTTGAACTCCAAAGGAATGGGAATAGAAATTTTCTCTATCTACCTACCTATTTGTAATATTGAATTGTAATTAAAGTACTATACTATATATTAAATAAAATTTCTAATTAATGGAAAGGGTCTAAGAAATGCATTATAAGACCTCCAACAGAAGCTAAAAATTTCAAAATAGAGGAGAATTCAAATGGCAATTCAAACCAGGTTTGAAATTCAAATAAGCAAAACAAAACAGAAAATAAGAAAAGGAAAAGAGGCTTACCTGGAAGACCGCAGCGGCCTAATAGCCAAATCCGCTAGAAAATTCCATCACCCCCACCACGTCAGCCTAGCCCAGCCCATATACTGATTCGGTATAAAAGCAGAAGCAAAATGCCTTCTTCTTCTTCTTCCCGGTGATCGGTGGTGCGATGAAGATCCTCAGCCACGTCCTTGTTGTCGATAAGGACGAGCACTGAAGTGAGCACCATTCCAAAACCATGGCACAAAACCCTGGAATTCGCTGCCAGTCGAAGCACCAAGATTTGCGCTCGGAACACGCCGTACATCGTCGTTGCATCCCGGGCTCCCGGCAAATGCCGCCAGTGAAATGACAAGCCAAACCCTGATGTGGGCATTACCCTTCGGGTACGGCATTGCCTTACCTCCTTTGGCCCAACAGGGGGCCCATCGGAAGCACCGCAGCACAAGATGGACGAATACGTCGGTTGCATGGTGGAAATATGGAAGGAGACGGTTTCTTTAAGAACAAGGCAAGGAGACGTTCGAATAAGGAAAGGATAGATCGAATCTATTTGTATTATAGCCGAATCCGTGCAGGACTCTCGGTACCTGGCCTCCTATATAAAGGCCAGGAGAGGGCCTGTCGGATCCTATCTCATAATCTCACACAATCACACATACACCAAACCCTAGAAACCTTGCCTCCCGGCGAGAACACCACCACACAGTTTTTCGTTGCCCCATTGTAATTGTTTTCACCTATAATCAAGATCATGCAGGCAGAACGTAAGGGTATTACCTCATCGAGGACCTCAAACCTGGATAAATCTCACTCCCCTCTTGTGTGGTATCCGATGTCTCGTGCTAACCTGCAGGATTCCGCTAACCCTAAGCCCATCACGTTGGGAATTGCCGAGGAGCCACCTCGTCAAACCCCTCTAGGACTTATAAAGTTACGCGCAGCTCTGCCGTGTCGCCCTAGTATCGCAGCACCCTCCCATTTCCCCTCTAACCCTCTCTATTCATCGAATTCGTTTGGAACATGCCTCCGGCGTCGAGCACAAAGCCGACGAATCCGATCACCCCAACGGCCATGGAGTGGCCGAGGAGAAGCGCCAGGGCATGGTGATCATCCTAGAAGAGCCAAGCATCAAGGGGAAGTCAGAGTGTAGCGAATTGAGCCGAATTCTTCCGCAGTTCATCGCCGGTATCGGCGAAGTTGAGCTTGCTATCATGTCCAATCAACTTTGCCAAGCACCGCAACATCACCACGGAAATCTTTTGCTTATCTAGCACCTATTTTTCGCATCATATGGTTCACCGTAGCTCGCATTTGAGAGTTCGCCGGAGCGGGCCACGACAGCGTACGCTCGCCAACGTAGTTCTAGTGGTTCTCTGAGAAAAGTGACACCACCATCATGTTCAAAAGGTTGTGGGGATTCGAAAACACCTAGTACTGCATCCCGAAAGGCCCTTAAATGGCATCGCCGCCGCGCACTAACTCGTCGGCGTTGAGCCACCATCTATGATGACTTGGCTGGTGGGTCTCATTGACCTTCTTGACTTAGTCTATGCCTACATGGCCACCGACGTGGCCAATGGCTCACCAGCCAGCCTCTGTTGTTAGGTTTGACCAGGTACTAATAGCGTTTCTTATTTAATTCAAACTCTAGAGAAACATTTTCTGTTTAGGATTTAATTTCAGAAAATTTCTTAAACTTCACAACTCCATATAAAATTCATTTTAACTCAGAAAAATACAAATGAGATATCAAAATACTCAGAAAAATATTTTCTATCCATTAATAACATAAAATACATTTTTAAGAAAAATGAGAATTTAGATATTGAATAGGTCTTAATTAAGTCTTTTATTTTAGTCTAATTTCTAAGGGAAGTTCAATAATTAGTAAAATTTCTAAAATAATTAATACATTTAAGTAATGAATAAAACATTAAAATTAATTTTGTTCATCATATTTTCATTATTCATATTTAAGCTCTTAATCGTATTAACCCTAATTATCATTTTCTTTAAATGATAACAATAAGAAAAATGATAAACCCATTATTAACTTGTATTTAAAAGTTGTTTCTTAACCTCAACTTTACTCAACAATTTATTAATTTCAAATTGTATAACAAATAGGAAAATGTAATCCTATTATGAATAAAACCCCATCTCCATAATTTGATGTGAACCCCTAAAACCCTAGGAGCATATAGAAAGTAATCATCTTGTTTTAACAACTACTTATAGATCTTTACCAAGTAAATACACGCTCATGTTCAAACTAGAGTTATACAAGTCCCTATTGAAAATGAGCTTGTCATTTCACGTACTCATTTTGAGTAGATCTTATATAATCAGGTAATTGTAAACTCTAACTTGTTAATTGCATGTCATCAACCATAATCACCATTCTTTAGTATAACACCATTGTGATCAACCATAATAGCAACCATATGTAGTAATTCACTTTACATTTTCATGCTCAACTAAACCCTACAAGTACTAGAGGCTTATGAACCTTCTTGTTTAGGAACCAACTATTCCTTACTCATTGAATCAAATGAAAAGGTATAGTAAACCCTAGAAAACATTAATAAACATGTTCTTAAAAATTTATTCTTTTGAAGTAAATAACATTAACCATGCCTTATCATACATTAAGTTGAATAATTACTCTTTACCGGTAAGTTTGTGCCAAATCCTATCCACTATGGGTTTATATGATTGCTATGCTTTATTAGACCACTTGTATGTGATCCCAAGTAAATCCAAACCCTAATAAGAATCTTGTTTGTGAAACCACTCTAAAAGTATAACACACCCTAAGCAAATCATTACAACTCACCAATCCTAAGTCATCAGGGTTAGGTTATGCTTAGAGCGATGACATCTCATACTTATGCATTATAGCATAATCGCCAATCCCTTAAACATTGTCCTTACCAGATGATGATGCAATTGCAGAATTTGGAGTTAAATCAGCTCGAAGCTTTTGACGGCATAATCTTGCAGTCAAGAAAGACAAGTTCATCGCTTGCTCATACCATTTTATTATTTTTATCAAATTACTTGTAAATTATTATTCGTATCATCCTGCATTTAAAAGAAAAGTGTTACTTTTACAATTATGAATATGACTATGCGATGGGAAATGGAAGCATGGATTCAGTTGATGGTAGAGGTTCCATTGCAACTGGGTTTTATATTCACATAGGATTAACAACAAATATCGTCCAGTGATTCTTGCGTCGTCAACCACATGTTAACCATAAGATTTGGAGTGGGATGAAGAAAACAGTTGTACCTTTTCCTCTTTCATATCAATAGATGTCTATTTGTCGTAGTTGTGGTGTACTGATGATCTCACAGTAAGGTTGAGAGGCCATTAAACTCTTCGGTCCCAGGAGGACATCATGTGCAATAGGGTCTATGAGGGATTGTATCATGGCCGAGGGTCAAGCGCCCAAGATTGGTAAGCGAACGACGGCCTTCTGAATACAAAAGGGTGGGTATGGAGGGTCGCGAAGAAGGACAATGATTGGCTTAGATCTTATATTGGGCCTCACACCAAGGAAATGCAGACGAGAATATCGAGCCCATTTGGCAACAAAGGATAAGTTCTCTTATGAAAAAAGTAAGACATCTCTGCATAGTGTATTAAATTGTGACTTGTCACTCCTTGTTCTGGGCTTGGAATATGTGAATTATGTAGTAAAGGATCTCCATGAAGTTCTAGACACCCTGTGAAGGCTGATGGGCTTAGCTTTTCAGAATAAAATCAACTTTTTGAAGAAATGAATATGAAAACTTGCATTTGCCTACGACCTCCTGGTCTATGGCCGTAGCTAGTGCATGATACACCTATTTCCATTATTGATCTTGTTGAATACGCTCGTACTCACATGTTCCGTCTTGGACCCCTCCTTAGATTGGGAGACATCGAAGGAGAAGCTACCATGAAACTCGAAGATAGAGGAGTCAATTACTACAAGGGGTAGGATCTAGTCAGTTGAGCCAACAAAGTCAACTTCTACATACACCATGGTGGAAACCTGGACTAGGATTATAAGGCCTCCATAATCCTAGAATTTAAGTAGCTAGAGCTCAGACATAGTTTCTTTAGCAAGCCAAGTATATCTATAGGTAGAGCTAAGGATAGGTCTAGTCTATGTTTTGTTCTTCTGGAGTTTTATTTGCAGTTTTACCTCATTGTATTAGGAGGCTATGATGATCTTTGGTAAACTGTTAAAGTTCTAATTATATAGACATATCTTGGACTCACAAATGTTTTAGTTGTACTACTCTGAAGGATATAATATTGTGAAACGGTGTTTCGCTGGTGTATGTCAACGACTTGCGTACTACAACATGAAGTGGTATACTAGGTCACTGCAGCTGGTATCGGAGCAAATGCTTTAGCCCTAGGATTAAAACCCTTTATGAGACATATATATTTGTTAGTGTCTATAGGAAGTTGTTTTAGCTAGATCAAATCTTCTTATGACTTGAGATGGATATTCACTTGAGAATAATCCTGAAACACTTGAGTCAATATTTTTTCTCTATCTTCCTTAAATAAAGTTAGCTAACTATCCTATACCATTCCTAAATATGTAGCACATTATTGAATCCTTAAAATAATAGAGAATATTATATCATAGTTGGTATACAATACATGGTAGTCCAAAAATAAGATACAAACATAAGGAAGATATCCTATTGGAAGATGTATACCAAGGCAAGTTATGGTTAAGTAAGAGTCATCCAAAACTGTAATATAAATGATATCGAGTGATGAAGGTGAGTCAAATAAGGTAATGTAGACCTATGATTGACTCGGTCATGAGTGGTAAGGAATAGAGAGAGAAGAATGAAATATGTCTACTTACATGTAAAATTGGTAATCATATATGATTCACTTGAGAGACATCGTGTGATATAGTAGAACATCATAAAAACTTAGCAGGAGTAGAATGAGAAGTAAGATGTTAAATGTTAGAACAAGAATTTATGTCCCAAAACAATGTCAACTATACCAAATATACCAGAACCGTAGTATGGAGAATAGATATTGTAGCATAGTATAGAATAGAACCTCATCGAAGTTATGAAAGTATTTGAGTTGTAAGCTACTATATAGGTCTTGGAATAGAAAAGTTAGCGTTCAGAGAGATCATGTGATATCTTCCATATAACGGAAGGTAAGTTAGTACTTCACAAAAAAATTAGGTCAACTATAACTAATTTAGACCACTTTTATCAAATTTATCCAATTGCAAGTGAGCAGTTAGGGTAAATGTTGAGACAAATCATAGTATGTCATATATGCATGTTAAGTAATCGGAAGGAGCTCCCCATGAAGTTCTAGACACCATGTGAGGACTGGCGGACATAGCTTTTTAGAATAAAATCAACCTTTTGAAGAAATTATGAAAACTTGCATTTGCCTACGACCTCCTGCTCTATGGAGGTAGCTAGCGCATGATACACCTATTTCTATTACTGAACTTGTTGAGTATGCTCATACTCATCCATACTCTATTGAACCCACTGCTTAGATTAGCAGTCGTCGAAGGAGAAACTACCGTGAAACTCAAAGACAGAGGAGTCCACTACTGCAAGGCGCAAGACCTGGTCAGTGGTGTCAACGATATCAACTTCTACATACACCATGGTGGAAACCTAGACTAGGATTACAAGGGAACCAACTCCCTAATCCTAGAACCTAAGTAGCTAGAGCTCAATCATAGTTTCTTCGCAAGTCAAGTATCTTTATAGGTACATCTATGGATAGTCCTACTCTACGAGTTGTTCTTCTAGAGTTTTATTTGCATTTTACCTCATTGTATTAGGAGGCTATGCTGATCTTTTGTAAAGAGTTTGAGCTGTAATTCTAGACTCGCAAATGTTTCTATTGTACCAATCTGAAGGATATAATACGGGTGAAGCAATGTTTAACTAGTGTTATGTCAATAACTTGTGTACTACAATATTAAGTGGTATCCTGGGTCACCGCAACGCTGCTGGCGCTAGGGTCCCCACTCCCTCGCAGAGACGACCATGCTCCGCCGGGAGGACTTGGCCACCTGCCTCGTGCGCGAGGCTCACGCCTCGAGGAAGAACTTCGATGGCGTCGGGCTGTCAAGCACGCCTGCAGCCAGTAGGGCACGCGATAGCGAGTAACCCCGACCATAGTAGGCTGCGCGATGGCAAGTAGATACAGTCGTCGTAGTTTAGGTTAACTCGACCCTAGCCATCTCTCTAAAGATGGTCTTTTTGGCCAACCAATATTAATAAAAACCTTTTTGCTTATCTAAGTAACTGCCCGACGGTCTCGAAATCCAGCCAGGTGGAAGCACAAGGTGTCCGCGCAAGCATTCACAACCGAAATTTGGGCAAAAAATGCGTCCCAATGGACAACCCCGCCACTTTACATCAGGATGCTGGGCTGGGGGTAGACTCATTTTTTGTTCGCATGGACGTAAACGGTAACTTTATTCGTTTGTGTCGAACCGCTGGAGATGCCTATACCTAAATTGTTGTGGGTTTTAGCAATGCATAACGCCTTTTATTATAGGGTGTGACTACTTTTCACTCAGCTGATGCCATCAAAATTGCAACTCATAATAACGCGAATAATAAAGCAACTTTAATAGTTCGGAGAATTTTAGTTAGTTGCATTCCTACTTGTAAGTGTAAGAAAAATCTCAGTTGCGGCTCTATTCGTAACTGAAACTCAGCTGCAACCTAACTCACTCATATATACTATGAATCACGATATGTAGAATTTAATTGACCACGAACTTAGTTCAAGTAGCAAGCAAATCCCTTTATTACAAACAATTATTATTGGGGAATACAAACATGGCGCACATGCAGACAGGGATATACACACCGGCGGTTTCCTCTCCTACGGCCCCGACGCGGCATCCAGGTCCTTCGCCATCCTCTCCAAGTCCAGCCACGAGCTGCCACCTTCCTCCACCGCCTCCCCGGCAGCCGCGGCGAGCGTGCGAACCCTGTCTCTCAGCCCACCCAACTCTGCTGCGTTCACAACGCCCGCGAATACCCGCGCCAGCGCGGTCGAGTCAGGCACGTCGTCCTCGCCCTCCGCGGCATGCACCGCTGCGCCGTGCACGTCGACCATGAGACGAGCATCGATGAACTGGTCGGCCTTCATCGGCCACGCGACCAGCGTCACTCCTGCCGCGACGCCCTCCAGGGTCGAGTTCCATCCGCAGTGCGTCACAAACGCCCCCACGGCGGCGTGCCGCAGGAACTCCATCTGCGGCGCCCAGCCGCGCACGACGCGTCCTATGCCACGAGCCCTCTCCTCCAGCCCCTCCGGCAGCACTGCGACGTCCGCGCCCACCGCCCAGATGAATCGCACGCCGCTCGCCTCCAGCGCTGTGCCCAGCGCCGCCGCTTGGGCCGGCGGTGGCTTGTACATGCTCCCGAAGCAGACGTAGAGCACAGAACGCGCGGGGCAACCGGCGAGCCAAGAGAAGAGCTCCTCTGCTTCCGCCGTCGGCCTCTCCCCTACGCGGCAACCGGGGTCAGCGACCGGGCCGACCGCCCACACGCGGCCGTGCCCCAGGCGCCGCTTCAGGTGCTCCAAGAAGTCGCCCTCCATCGCATCAAACGTGTTCACGACGGCGCCCCAGGCTCTGGAATTGAGCAGGAACCCTTCCCGGACGAGCTCCCAGTCCGGGTCGCCGGGGACGTAGCTCCTCACCACCGACGGCACGTGCCCGTAAGGGAAAGACGGGGAACCGGGGAGAGCACTCAGAACAGCGGGACTGTTCGGGTCTAGCGGCAGCGTGCCGTTCCACAGTTGGTCGAGCGCCGCGGTGGTGAATGCGGCGACGCCGTAGAACGCGACCCGCGGAACACGGAGGTCATCGGCGACGAGCTGCGCCGATCCGAGAAAGAAATCCGAGAGAACGGCCGTGGGCGGGTGTTTGTGCGACCGGGCCCATGAGACGAGCGGGCCGCGGAGGGTGGAGAGGGGAGCGGCGAGGAGGGCGTGGTGGGTGCCAGGGGCGAGTTGGCCGGCGTGCTCGGGAGCGGAAGGGTCAGGGAGCGGGAGCGGGAGGGCGGCGGCGAGAGGTGTGGATGCGAGGAAGGCGGAGAGGAGCGGGAGGCTGGACGGGGTGACGGCGACGGTGATGTGGACGTGGTGGCGGGTGGAGAGGAGGTGGGCGAAGTCGAGGAGCGGCAGGAGGTGGCCCATCGGCGGGAACGGGACGACGAGCACGTGTGGCCGCCGGGAGGACGCGGTGCCGGTGGACATGGCCTAGAAACGAGCTCGTCTTCCCAGCTGAGAGTGGAGCTGTGGAGGCGAGGGAAACTCTTCTGCTGTGAGATGCGACTGCAGTGCTGCACTGGTGTTACTGGCCTGGCCACTAGGGCGTGATATGGCGCAATGCAGTGGAGCACGGGATGCGACAGCCACCATAATCACTGATCATCCAAACTGTCCGTTTGGTTCTGTTTACGATGGCCCGCGGCCTGCCTCCGTTTGCGCTTGTCAGGCTATCTCCACCCGACCTAAATCAGCCATTCAAAAAGTTTGTTCATGTTCGTTTAGCTTGGTCCGTAGATAGAATGTGTCTCGCGGTCCGGTTGGTCAGACGGTAAAGACGCCGTGGTCATCGTAGTTGAAGACGACGAAGTGCTCGACTTCAATGATGTGCGAGCGGGCGAAGCGCCTCCAGCCGTTGTGGAGGACCATGTGACCTTCACCGTCGAATATCACCTCCGCGAACCACAGATCGGTCGCACCACCAGACACACGCAGGAGGACATGGTGGGGCTCTTGCCCATCGACGATGGAAGCGATCCTCGGGGGTAGGCGCAGCCTATCCCAGTTCATACCCTGGTGGATGGTGATGCCGAACTCGAAACCGGAGAGGTCGATGGCCTTGATGCTGGGCGATGATGGTGGTGATGGCAACGGGGGCGGTGGTGGCTAACTCTGGCCTCTCACACTGCGCCTTCCTCGGCGACCTCGGCACCGGTCGCGCCCACGCCCACAGGCCGGAGGCCGTCCTAGATGCCTTCCCCTCGAACCTATGCCGCCAGCCATTGCTGCTGAGATGCATGCGGTGGTGGTGGTGTGGAATGGAAAAAGTGAGGCTTGTGGAAGAAAATGGCCGTCGCTGGCAAGCTTAAAAAGGACAAGAGCATTGGATGCCGATGCGTAGAACGAAACGGCGGTATTGATAAACGGTAGGCATCAGGCGGTGCGGCCAGCGCAGAAGCGCCAGAGTCAGCCTAATTCCATTGATGGCCAGAGGAAGAAGACCGTTGGGCTGCTGCCATGTGGGCCCTCGTCCCACGCATGCGGACAAGGGTATTGTCCGCGTAGATGCATCGGTTCGACAAATTGGTGCATTGATGGATCGGGGCAGACATTTGGAGTACCGTTAGAACATGTTAATAGCAACCATGGCTACTAACCGCTAGCTAATGACGGTGTTAGTGTTTCCCATCTTTGGTTGCTCTTTCCTTCCTGCATCTGTTGTTTCCCGCTAGGAATCACACCCACAAGCACTATTTTCCCGCCGCGGGCCCCTTTTCGTCACCCTCTTCTCCCTCCCGGCCTCGTTGTTTTCCGCCCCCGTCGTCCATCCTATAAAATCGGGGCCGCCGGGAACCTCGATCGGTATAAAATCTCAGGTTTAGAGGCTACAAAAAGAGATAATGCAAATGTGTGCATTGCATTCATGCATAGAAAATCCAGGAAATTTTCGCGCTTTCAAATAAAACTTGTCACATCAGCTAAAGTTTCACTTGACTTGATGGAATTGAAGTAGATTATCAAGTCAAGCGCTATAAGCTTCAATGTGATCTTTGCTAAAACCTTGTTTTGGGTAGAGATGAATTGATCAATAGGTTAGATCAAATAAGATTAGTTTTACTATAACAACACCCTAAGTGAGAATCAAATATCAGATCTTATAAAGGATCATAATATGGCATTCCTTACAACAACACATGTATATTTATTCAACTAAAACTCAAAAAACAAAAGAATTGAGAAACTATTCTTTACTTATCTTTTCCATGTCCTTTTTACTAAATCAATATTCCTACCATGATCCACATGGTATATCTTCAACTCTAAGCTTGAACTCATGTTAAGGACATTCATACAAGTTCTTTCTCAGACCTTGACTATTTCCAATCTTGTCTAACCAAATCTATTTTCATCAAACCTTAGAGAAGGGAGAAGACTATCCATATATTTACATAATTAAATGATCATCTCTTGAGTGGAATCTGTACTACATTCCAGTCCCTGTTGAGTGGGAGAGGTAATTGTTGCAACCATATCCATGTGCATTCAAGAAAGTATAAGAGGAGAACTGTACCCTAATTGGTATTGGAAGAGAGAACCCTATTTCACTAGTGATCCATTAGGAGGCCAATGCCTTGATCATTACAAATTAGGTAATGATCATAAACCCTAAGAATCTTATGTAAGGAGTTATTGAGGATAAGTTGATCATGTCTAATGCATGATCATGCTTTGGAGCAAAACAAGGATAAGTTAATCTTATATGATAAGCAGATATTATCCATCAGATAAAATCTTAAGGAGACTATTAGTAAACAACCCTAGACGATTTTCAACATCTGAAGTAGAGAAACCAATGGAGGATAGCCATACCTTGCCTAGTCAAGCATCTATATTAACCCTAGTGATATTTTGGAGTAATGGCATCATATCAAATCCTTGCTTATCCCAGAATCTATGTAACAACCATATTATGAGGTAATCATCCTATTCATGGTAAGAAGAGCAAACCCTAGCATATCCTCAACTTCTTTAGTTAGTCAATTCAATATTCAAATCACACATAGAACCTATGCCCATACCTCAACCCTAATTTGTGAATCACTTGGTGACCATAAGTAGAACCCTAGAATCACACCTAATTTGTACTTATGCTTCAGTTAATGAATATAAGGAGAACCCTAGTGCTAAACCTTACATATAAATCCATATGGCATTATCAAACACTCATATTTAGAATTAAAGACAATCCCATGAACCAAGTGACTAACTCAACCATATCTTTCAAATAATGAGTGATACGTTGCAAACGTATCTATAATTTTTGATGCTCCATGCTTGTTTACACCAATTTCTATATGTTTTGTTTACACTTTGTGACACTTTTATGCATTTTCTGGAACTAACCTATTGACAAGATGCCACAATCTCAGTTCCTGTTTTCCGATGTTTTTTGTATTTCCGAAAAGTTGTACATGAAATATTCTCGGAATTGGACGAAACGAAAGCCGAAGTTCCTATTTTACTGTCACGAAGACGGAGTCCAGAGGAGAGACGGAGACGAGCCAGGAGGCGGCCGCACCATGCCTAGGCACGGGCCACCCCCTGGCCACGCCTAGGGATGGCGTGGGCCCCTCGGGCGCCCATCGACCTCGCCCTTCCGCCTATATATTCACATGTTCGGGAAAACCTAAATACGCGAGCCTCCATCCACGAAAAGTTCCGTCGCCGCCGCCATCGTTGACCCTAGCTCGGGAGGATTCTGAAGCTCTTCTCGGCACCCTGTCGGAGAGGGAGATCATCACCGGAGGCCTCTACATCGTCATGCTCGCCTCCGAAGTGATGCGTGAGTAGTTCATCGCTGGACTACGGTACCATAGCAGCAGCTAGATGGTTGTTGACATGGGTATACCCTTCGGGTACCCATTATTAGTATACCTGGCTCGGCTCGGCCCAATATGGAGAAGGCCCAACAAGGCAACCCGAAGAAGTAGTTAACTAGGACTCTTGTAAAACACTAGGCCGGTTGCATATATAAAGCCAGCCAGGGCACCCGATGGAGAGGGAGAACAGATAGACAATGTAACTCCGCCTACGGGCGACCCTTGTAACATACATATGATCATATACTAGATTGCTAGCAGCACGTAGGGATCCTCCACCGTGAGGATCCGAAGCTGGGTTCATCGTGTGCCTAATCTCGCTCCCGGAATCTCCATCATCGCTCTCTCCCGAAACCCAAGTCTACAATACGTAGGCATTGGCGAGGTGATCCCTCGTCAATTAGCGCCGACCGTGGAGATCGTGGCAATGGATTTTATGATGCAGACGAGATCTTTCTTCATCGGCAACGGCGGAGATCACATCTGATCGCATCTGTATGTAGCGTCACCACTCGAATCTTCGCCGGAGTGCGCTGTACCTGCAAGCTCCGATTTTTTCTGGGCCAAGATCAGCGACGAGCGGCAGCCTTGATCGGCGTTTGGATCAAGTCGCGAGAGCGAAAGAAAAAAAATCGGTCAGAGAACCTGTGGTATGCAGCGCCTATGGCACTTGCAGCTGTCTCCACAATCACCCGAAGAATTTTAATCTTACCCGACAGGAGCGTCATCCATCATTGAAAGCTACCATGTGACTTGATCCTTGGCAGATTTTCTTTTCTTATTTAATTTTACAGTCTCTCTCATTGATTCTTTACGCAGTAATTGCCATCTAATCTTCTAAGCATGGTTATCTTGTATTGCATGTTCCATTGAGGCAATGGAGTAATATTGGAGTTGAAGAGAATCCACGGCCACGAAGCGCGGACTACAGCGACTTTTTTCATTGATTTCTTCCGGCCGAATAAGCTTCAACAACTTTGCTATGTTGACACTGTTCACCATCATCGACTACTACTTCTATACATGGACCAAGAACTCCGTTGTCGCGCCTACGTCTGTGTTTTTTGCGTCGCGCGACCTCGTCCATCGAACCGGTCATCATCAACTCGTCATCCGACATAAAAGATATCAGGTGCTATATTTTCAATTACGCAAAATTTGTTTCTTCAAAAAAATTCGGCTCGAGCTATTATTTGCGCCCGAGGTCGCACTATACAATATAACTGCAGATCGTAATAAAATTTCGACTTCCGCTGCTGCGTTGACCCCATTCGCCATGGCGCTCAACACACTTGGGGGCTCATTCATCGCGGATCCGCCACATCCACTACGTCATCTGCATCAACTACTTCCGGCTAGACTTCGCGCGACTACATCGACAGTGTCCACCGAACGACCTGCTTCATTTCACGTTGGCTCCGCCATAGCCGATAAATAAGCTAAGTGTTCCTCTTTAAAAGTTAATCATAATTTACTTCCGCCACATCGGAATACTCGGGGGCGGCGCCATTACATTATTACAGTAAATTCACCCAAACACTAGGGCTGCGCCATTACTTTGTTACTACAAATATACTCGGTTACTTGGTAATTTCTTTTCTTCAGCTCCGAAAATATCTTCTCCGGCTCAGTGAAATTATTTTCTTCGGCTCAGTGGAATTATTTTCTTCGACTTAGTGGCTTTATCTTCTTCGGCTCAGTGGATTTATTTTCTTCGGATTACTGGATTGGTTTTCTTTGGGTTATTATTGGTTCACTTATATAATATTACCCGATGCGTTTCCGGGTCATGGATTCATCTTCTATGGTTATTACTGGAACTATTTTATTCGGATCAGTGGATTCATCCTCTATGATATCAGCGGATTCATCTTCTATGTTAATTACTGGAACTATTTTCTTCGGATCAATGGATTCATCCTCTATGATATCAGCGGATTCATTTTATATGGTTATTTCTGGATTCTTCGGGTCAATGGATTCATCTTCTATGATATCGGCGAATTCATCTTCAATATATGATTCATATTTGATGGTGTAATCTTTAATATGAAGTCATCCCAAGTACTTCATCTCGGATTCATCTTCAGTATTTCATCCTTAATGGCCTTATTTCGGCGACACGGATAATACTCGCGGGCTCGACAACGACTTCGCCCCGAGTAACAACTGTGACACAGCGTCTAAGCAACAATCATGACATCACCCCAGCAGTGCTCGGGGGCTCGGCTATCTCTTCATCAACAATTTGGTGGTATCCACTTTCGCTAATTCGGTGGTTTCTACTTCGGCTCGACTTTTTCGCTGCACTCGAAGACCTCATCGCGCATCGACTCCGTCATGCCCAATAAGCTAAGTGTTCCTTTATTTCACATAAAGTTGATTATCATTTACTTTCGCCGCACCCGACACTTGGGGGCTGCGTGGCATATATTCACTTTACATATCATCGAATCCGAGCATCTGACACCGCATGCGAAAACGAGAGTCAAGGAAAAGATAGAAAAAGTTTGTTTATTTGTGCAGGAGAAAGCAAATTTCAAAGTATATAAGAGAGAACCCGACGAAATTATCTACAGGGAGAACTCGACGAAATTGTCTTCAAGAAAGGACAAAACCCGACGAAATTTTCCTGAAGGAGGAACCCGAAGAATTTTTCTCAAGGAGGATCCAAAGAAATTTTCATCAAGGAGGACCCGAAGAATTGTCCTCAAAGGAGGACCCGAAAAATTGTCCTCAGGGAGGACCCGAAGAATTCTCCTCAAAAAGGACCCAGAGAAATATTTTCCAAGGAGGAACCCGACGATATTTACTTCAAGGAAGTCGATGAACAAAGCTGAGCCTACACCCAAGTGCAAACACTCGGCTGTAGCCTCGGGGGCTACTCCCATCGGGAGCGCTGGTCGCGCACCCGAAGAAATAAAATTCAATATAGGAGCATCAAAATCCTATTCGAAAAAAGATAGCAACTCGAAGAAATGGTTCAACCCGAAGAATGGAGCATTCCATCAGCCGAACAAAAGGCACTCGACAATATATTCTCGGAGCGCGTCCACCGCGGTAAAACTCCGAATGCCGTGACTTGTAAAAGGGTCACGAAGGTAAGACCCCAGGATCCGTCCTGCGTGGCGTGGCATCGCACACAGAATGCGCTCTGCTACTTTTTCCACATCAACAGATGTGAAGAAATAAACCCAGCGGACGCGCCGTGGATCCAATAATTTTGCTGGAATTCAGATTCGGTAAGTCCTAAAGCGGTAAGTCCTAAAGCGGCATGTTCTGAATTACGCCAGTATCCCGAATTCGTGTCCGGGGACGCGAGTTTGAAGTAGGTTTATACGGATTGCCACAAGTGCATTAACTGGTACCCGAGCTTTCGGATGAACCAGCCCTATTTACCAATATCCCTGTGCAATATCGAAGTCGAGAAAAATATAGTGTTTCCGTGCACTCGAAATATATGAAAAACAAAGAAATGAAGGTTGGAGATTTCATCTGATTTCATCCTATTCTGCGACTCAGATAAATATAGCAAAGTTGTTTACCCAAAGCTTCGACTTCATGAAGAAAAATGTATATCAAAAATAAGACAAGATAGCAAAATAGTTTACTCGACCCGAGTTTTCGTGTTTTTGTCTTGCAGGTAAATATATAAAGGTTTGTAGACTCAACTCGACTATGTGACTCGAGTGGAGCCTACTCCCATCGGGAGCGCTGGATTTCATTAAGTCCTCCAGCAGGAGTCGATAAAAAGAGGGGCTACGCCCAGAAATATAATCAAGTTCTTCATCGAGTAGTACAACTTGAGTCTATGCCCAAGTGCAAGCACTTACACATAGACTCGGGGGCTAATCCTATCGGGAGCGCTGCCGCGCACCCGATAAAAAATAACTTCGAGAATCGTCGACATCATCTACGCTACACATGATCTACGACATGGACCTCGCCTTGTATTTCTTCGACTTCGGAGATGGTTATGTTTGGAGTCTCTACGCAAGTCTTCGACTTCCCTAGATACTCGGGGGGTACTGACATGGGTATACCCTTCGGGTACCCATTATTAGTATACCTGGCTCGGCTCGGCCCAATATAGAGAAGGCCCAACAAGGCAACCTGAAGAAGTAGTCGACTAGGACTCTTATAAAACCCTAGGCTGGTTGCATATATAAAGCCAGCCAGGACACCCGATAGAGAGGGAGAACAGGTAGACAACGTAGCTCCGCCTACGGGCGACCCTTGTAACATACATATGATCATATACTAGATTGCTAGCAGCACGTAGGGATCCTCCACCGAGAGGACCCGAAGCTGGGTACGTCGTGTGCCTAATCTCGCTCCCGGAATCTCCATCGTCGCTCTCTCCCGAAACCCAAGTCTACAATACGTAGGCAGTGGCGAGGTGATCCCTCGTCAGTTGTCTTCTTCACTTTATGCTTCATGTTTAAATCTTGTGAGCTGCCTATCATGATCGAGATCATCTTTATGTACTGTTACATGTTGTGTTTTTTGGGATCTGATGAATATTGAATACTATGGTTGAGATTGATTATAGATTGTTTATATGTTATTTGTGATCTTGCATGATCTCCGCTGCTAGTAGATGCTCTGGCCAAGTATGTGCTTGTGACTCCAAATGGGAGTATTTATGCTCGATAGTGGGTTCATGCCTCTAGTAATCTGGGAGAGTTACAATAACTTCTAAGGTTGTAGATGTGCTATTGCTACTAGGGAGAAAAAAACAATGTTTTATCCAAGGATAATTCTATTGTTTACTTTACACACTTTACTTAATGCAATAATCTGTTGCTTGCAACTTAATACTGGAAGGGGTGTGGATGCTAACCTGAAGGTGGATTATTAGTCATAGGTCCAGTTGGATTACGGTCTATGAATCTTGTTGTAATGCCCAAATGAATCTCATAGTAATCATCTTGTCATGTATGGTCTTTATTCTGTCAATTGCCCAGTTGTAACTTGTTTACCCAGCATGTTATTTATCTTTACGGAGAGACACCTCTAGTAAACTGTGGACCCCGGTCCTTTCTTTTACAATGATAAATTCATCTACTGCAAAGTAATGTTCTCTTTATTTTACTGCAAACAAACATCTCTTTCCACACTATACGTTTAATCCTTTGTTTTCAGCAAAACCGGTGAGATTGACAACCTCACTGTTAGTTGGGGCAAAGTATTTTAGTTGTGTTGTGTGCAGGTTCCACGTTGTTGCTAACACCGGTAGTGCGCCCTACCAAATTCAGCTAGCAACACCTTTAGAAGTGATTTTTTCTCCTACTGGTCGATTAAACCTTGGTTTCTTACCGAGGGGAAATTTATTGTTGTGCTCATCATACCTTTCTCTTGGGTTTCCTAACTGCATGCACTGCACAACATCAATGAGATTCAACTAAACAACCCTTATTAGATTTCAGACCAATTTTTGAAACAAGTAAATAAACTCCAAAGAGTGCCTAAACCCTATTTTTAAGAAACTGTCCCTTCCGATAAAGGAATAGTGAACACCTCTAGGAAGCCAAGACCACACCTCTTCCACTATTGAATTTTGAAGATCACTAAGATTTTCTAAATGAAGTGCTAATATAATAATGTTCCACACACACACTCTCCAATAAGAAACCTAGTTTTAGTCTTAACATAGCCATTCCTTTATACCAGAAAGTAGCCTACATGTCACTAGGTAAATATTCAAACCTTACACAAAATTATTTGAACACAAAAAGAATAAGAAAGAAATAAACCCTAATAACCTTATCCATTTGGAATTATGGATATTAAGTAAGAACAAGAGAAACATAAATACATCTAAAGTATTTTAAAACAAAGTAATTAATTAGTGATCACTTCTACTAAAGTTTGTAAATATTTACCCATTCAAAATAACTCGAAACAGAATTGGATTCCAAATAGAATTCAAAAACCGAAATTACAAAACGGAAAAAGGGGAAATAGAAGAGAGAAGCTTACTAGACCAACCAGCAGCCCAAACATCGCCCATCCCCAGACAAACCGACCCATCCCAATACCGGTTCGCTGAACCTGGTCATCGCCTTCAATCTTCGCCACGCAACGTAGCCACTGCGGCAGTGCCAGTCGGTGACACTTTCGTCGACGATAACCACAAGCTCGAACGCCAACGAAACGTTTTGAGCCAAATCTGAGATTATCTGCGTCCGTCCTTATCCATATATGAAGTGATTCTTGCCCAGAACCTCGACCTACATCATCAGAATATCCCGGTAATCTCCGACAGAGGAATGACAGTTTCTTCCTCGTCTCGAGCTAAAAAAGCAACCAGAGAAGCATCCTGACTTCCTTATTCCTCGCCGCCGTTCCATTCACTCTAATTCCCTCTCTACCTCTCGCAACCATCCACAGCTCACTACTGGCGTTCATCACACCACTGTATTCTAGGCCATCTCAAGATCCATGGAGTGCTCAATGTGACGCGCCTGATGCTGTTGATCAATCTACCCGAAGGAATCGAAAAGAGGAGCCCTCCATATACGGACTTAACTCATTTATTTTCATCGGTGATCGCCGGAATCGGTGAAACTGTGCTTGCCTCCAACCTCAATTAACATCAGCAACCACCTCAGAAGAATCACCATCACGGTGAGGTGGCACATCTTCGAAGCACTTCATGTCAATCTATAGACACGTATAGCTAGTAATAGCTAGGTGGTCGGAGTCACAGCGCCATAGATATGTTCATCGGCTTTGCTCTGATGACCATTCTATAGCGGTGCTACCACCATCGTGCTTGCCTAGGGGTGGGGGTTCGAATGAACCATCCCTCCCATACTCTGGTGCCATGTATCATCATTGCCATCTTTAGCTGCTCGCCGGCGTTGAGCCGTCGGTGATGCTGACGTGGTTGATGGGTCCTGTTGAGAACTTTGACTGCTCTTCGCCAGCGTGGCAGTCAACATGGACTTAGGTCCCACATGTCTATGACTGTGGTTAGGTCTGTCCCTGGTATGATTAGCATTTCATGTTATTTCAAATTCCAGAAAATACACCAAACTTTAGAAATTTATATCAAATCCATTTCAAATCAGAAATATACAAATGAGATATCAAAATATTCAGAAAAATAATATCTATCCGTTAAAAATGTAATCTTAAAATTTAATGAAAATAAAAATTTAATTATTTAGTAGTTATTATTTAAGCATTTACTTTTATCCTAAATTCCATGAAAATTCAATAATTAGTAAAATTTCTGAAAATAAGTAATAATTATTTGGGAAATAAAGAAAACACTAAAAGTAATTGTATTTAGGGATTTCTATTTTCGTGCTCCTGGTTCCTTAGTTGTGCTCAGTTTTCCCCAGCTCCTTAGTTTTTTCTCAGTTTTCCCCAAGTCCTTGTTTGAAACCCGCAGAAGCAGCTCAGACGGCAGGATTCCCGTTTAGTTGACAGTCCCGTGCTGACGTGTGGGGCCGCGTCGCGTGGGGCTGGTAGAAAGGGACCGCGTGGGACAGGACGAGATAGCGTTGTTTGCACGTGAGCAGGAGCTGGGTTTTGTCTCTCTCGGCCCAAATTGGCATTTTCCCTTTTAAGAGTACCTTTTCCGCCTCCTTCTCTCTGAATTTTTCACCTAATTGGTATCAAATCTAGAGAATCTTGCATTTCTGTCTTTTTCAATTATTATTTGTGCCTTTTGGCCCTTGTTGTTTGCCCAATATGGCAGCAAATCTAGTAGGGAGCCCAATCTAGTACTCCATCTGGTCCATATGTATGTAGTTAAATTAGAAGCAAATCTACAGGGAATGTACGATAAATTCACACGGTCATATAGTAGAATAGGGATAGATAATAGGGATCCCTCCCTAGATAATAAGCTGCATACAGCAGCCAAACATAGTAACAGGTTCGGGGTTCTTCACAGCACCATCATACTAACAACATAACAACAAGGGATCCCTAGCTAACAACAAAGGGATCCCAACAACAAAATGGAGGAGGCAGCAACAGCACACGTCCAGGACTCCGCCTACCCCATCTGCCTCTGCCTCCACTTGTTGCTCCCCTTGGGAGCCTTGGGCTTGAGTGGAGGCATGCGCCCGGCGGAGATCTCCACCCGCTGGATGCTGCGGAGGTACATACCGAGCGCCATGTGCTTGGCGCGGAAGGAGTGGGGGTTCACCGACGCGCCGACCTTAGGGTTGGTGTTGCCGATGTTCTCGGCATGCATGAGGAGGCAGTTGAAGTCAGTGCCGCCGAGCCTCCTAGTGCAGAAGGGGCACCTGTAGACACCATTGGCGAAGTAGGAGACGTACTGGCCGACCTGCAGCCTTCGCAGCACCTGGCGAGTCTTGATGTCATGGTGCTCGTCGTCGATGCCGACGTCGCTGCCAGACAGCTGATCCATATCAAACGGGAACTATTAGTGAATGAGTTGCAACGATGACTAACGTGCATGATAACAAAGTTAGGAAAAACAGAGGCGGCCTCAGTTAGAGTGGACACGATTATATGTCCACAGGGATGTAGTCAGCGAACCAAAGCTCATGCACAACAGATTTGTACATAGAAATGGTTCGCTGAACCCTCCCTGTAAAAATCTTTGCCCACCGATTCATCATAGGCAAAGAAACAGATTCCAGATTTGAACTTGAACACATTCCAGATTATTTGCAAAATTAAACGGTTGATATCTTTTGATTTGTGCATAAAATAACTGATTGAGATCCTATGATTACTTGCATAAATTAACTGATTGAGATCCCATTATTACTTGCATAAATTAACCGAACGGACGAACCCCAAATCTTAAACGAAATCAAGGAGGGATCAAAGCAAAATGGAATAAAATCGGCGCAAATATTAGCCCAATACTCATCCATCCACAGATCCATCTACACCAGCAAAAATAGGGTTCAAAAAGGAATGGGGAACAAAAAAAGGGAGCAAACCGTAGTTACCTCGTTCCATGCGTCCTCCATGGAGGTGTCGTGGGGGTTCGGGGGTGGGACGTATGGCACGTACTCGTAGGGGTCATATCCCGGCGGGATCTGACCGCGACCGGCGGTAGCAGCCTCCGATGCACCGGCGGAGGAGGCGGCGACGTCCGATGAGGGGACGGCGGTGACGTCCGTTGAGGGGACGGCGTCGGAGAGGGAGGCGTCGCGCTTGGAGCCGACGGCGCCGTGGACGATGGGATTGGCATTCTCCTTGTCCATCTCGCCGGCAGATGAGAGGGGGAGGGAGAGGGTTTTTTGTTTTGGAGAAGATGATGGGACGTGAGAGAGGCGGCGTTGCGTGGACGAGTGAGCGTGACAGAGATAGTGGGAGGAGGCGTCTATAAAGGCGAGGGGTGGTTAATGGGACCCGCGTCCCACCGATGCACGTATGCACGTCTTGGACTTCTGCAATGCGACACGCGTCCACGATTGCACGTCTTCGACTTCTGCACCGCGACCCGTGTCTACGCGTCAACAATTGCACGTCTTCCATTTCTGCACCGCAACACGCGTCCTCGAGTCTAACCCTGGAAATTTAGATATACTCAGGTATAACCTCGAGTATTATACTACCATTTTTTGTGTGCTCAGTTTTCCCTTTGAGTGCTAATACTGGCTAGTGCAATATGCTCAGTTTTACCCTCAAGTGGCTGGTCAACAAACAGTCAACAAATGGGATTAACTAGTTAAATGAGTCATTTAATGTGCAAAAAATTCCGAAAAATAGTGGCACATACTCATGGAGTCTTTACCACAAATTGCCAGTTCTCAAAACATAGATAAGTCATAGATAAATCAAGTTTTACCACAAATTGCCACTTCTCAAAGGCCTTCTCAAATCACCTAGTAGCTATGAAGGTGCATGGTTTTCCACAATAAGCCCTTCCCAAAACAGCTTTCCCCAAAACATGCTTTGTCTAAATGAGGCCACAATTCTCACACTCATGTATATTTGTATTGCAAATAGTTTGAGATAGGCCAAGATGGGTTTCATTGTACAAAACACACATTTTCCATTTTTTAAATCTCATATTTGAATCCCTTAGTCTGTTTATTACATAGGTGCCCTTGGTTTCTTGATACTACTCAGTTTTGCCCTCTCCCTCCACAAATTCTCTCACACGTGCAACATTTCCCTGATTGGTCTAGCCTATGTCACGGGAATCGTGCCCGCCGACCGTTGATCGTATGATCTAACGGGCAAGATAACCCATCTCTCTCTCTGTCGGCGGTTACCTTCCACTCTCTAAGTATGCTAAAGGGTGGTTTTCTGTATTCATTTTCACGCGCTAAAAATTATAAACTCTTTTAGGCATTACTTTTCACGCAAAAAATGATAAACCATCACCGATTTGTTGTAGCCATTAATTTTCACGCAAAAAATGATAAACCATCACCGATTTGTTGTAGCCATTAATTTTCACGAAAAAAAAAATGATAAACCATCACCGATTTGTTGTATCCATTACTTTTCACGCAAAAAATGATAAACCATCACCGATTTCTTGTAGCCATTACTATTCACGGTAAAAATGATAAACGAACCAATCTATCTATCTTTGTATTTGAAGTTTGGAAGGGTTCACCATCTACTTATGTTAACTTTCGAGGTTTTGACCTGAAAACAAATGGGTATTATAAAGGGAAATAAAAGTTCAAAAATATGTAAAAACGAAACAATCTACCTATCTTTGTATAGAAGATCGTCTGTATGATTTTTGAGGTCATTTAGAGAAGGTAGAAAAAAATCCCTTTTGAGAAGGTCAAAAAAACCTAACTTGCTACAAAAGCTGGTTTCAGTGAGACCTAACCAAATTTGGCATACATTATGCCATATCTATAACAACAAGGAATATCTAAAAGGGAAAGTTTCACAAAATTTGAAATTTAGGGCGAAAATGATGCCATACATGATGCTGTTTTTCGAGGTTTTGACCTGAAAATCAATTGGGTATTATAAAGGGAAATAAAAAGTTCAAAAAATGTAAAAACGAAACAATCTATCTATCTATGTATAGAAGATCAGCTGTATGAAATTTGAGGTCATTTAGAGAAGGTAGAATAAATCACCTTGTTAGAAAAGCTGGTTTCAGTGAGACGAAACGGCACGTTTAAGCAAAGTGATTTTTTCGAACATCTCCAAATGACCCCAAATTTGCCATACATGATGCCATACGCGTAACAACAAGGAACCCTATCTAAAAAGTGTCAAAAAAGTTTTCCCAACCGTATAGCTCTATCAAAAAGAACCTCACCATGGCGTCGGTATAATTTTGGGCTTAGTTACAAACTTTCATTACCTAACCTTCAACACGAAACTTGTTTCAAATCACTTTTGGCGTACAAGAAACAAATCCCACCTTGATTCGAGCACCACAGCCTCCAAACGATGCCGATGCCGATATCGGCATGGTCAGAACGGCTATGCTCGCCGCCACTGCTAGGTCACCGTCGGGATGCACCCTCAATCCCGTCCCCTCATTCGATCACTGACACACCAGAGATACCGCCGAGGCCAATGCCGAACGTACATGCTGATGCCAATGCTGAACATGCATGCTTGCCGCTGTGGGCACGGCCACGCCGCCCCGCTATGCTGGACGCCACAGACCACCGCGAGGTCTTTCCCTTCGCCACCACACTCTTCTAGCACCCATCTATACACGCCAGAAAGGAGAGACACTAGTTTTCTCTACATTGCTCGCGTTCGTGTCGGACACGGTCAGTCAAAGTTTTGAGGTAGTCGTCGATGTCGTCGACCATTTCTTCTCTTCTTTGCATGGTTAAACGCGTCTAGTTCATATCTATCTAATGCGTCTGGTCTCGCCTCATGCAGTTCTTTGTGGACGTCGATCTCATCTCGGCACCCCGCAGGCCACCTCCTCCGTGCCATCGCTGTAGAGCTCCGTTTAAAAATCTATTCCTACCCGTGTATTGCCCCTTGTATCAGCGCCATGGCCCACTTGTCATTCGATATACCGAAGCCCCACTCATGCGCGTTTTGGTCAGGGATACATCGATGCTTACGGTCAAACAAAGATGGATGGTCTGACGTGTCTTTGCGGGCTCTACGTGGCCCCACTAGTCAGAAGATAACGGTCAACCGTCGGGCAACCGCCGTTACAGCACCTGTGATGGTTTCAGACAAGGTCTTGGGGAAAACTGAGGAAAAACTAAGGAGCTGGGGACAACTGAGCACAACTAAGGTACCGAGGGCATGAAAATAGAAATCCCTTGTATTTATTAGAATTCCATTAAAATCCCTATTATAAGTAATTAAACCATAAATAATATTTATCCTAATTATTATTCTTTCAAAATATAAAATTATAAACCCATTATTACCTTGAACTTAAAAGTTGTTTCTTAATTTCAACTCTACTCAACAAGTTATTATTTTAGAATGGTGTACCAAATAGGAAACCCTAGTTCCATCATACATTAAACCCTACCTCCATAATTTGATGTGAAACCCTAACTCAAATGTAACTTAGCTAATACCACTAAAACCTTAGGAACTTATGAATTGTGCCAATAATATCTTAACCCTACTCATAGAGCTATACTAAGAAAATAAATGCATCCCATGTTCTTTTAAAATAGTACAAGCCCAAATGCAAATGAAGTTATCATTTCATGTCTCCATTTTTACTAGACCTTATATGACCCATTAATGATAAAACCTAACTTGATAAATGCATGTAATCAACCCTAATTACCAATATATAATATCACACCACTGTGATCAACCCTAATGGCAACCTTGTGTAGTAATTCACCTTATATGCTCCTAATGAACTAAACCCTACTAGCCCAAAAGGATAATGAACCATCTTGTTTAAGAACCAAATGAAAATACCTACTCAACTCTAGAAACCAAAAGCCTTGTTTGAAAGTACTTATTGTTCATTACGAAATATGTTCCTAAAATTTTATTCTTTTGAAGTAAATAACAAGTAATCATTAATCATGTCTTATAGGACTCAAAATTGACAACTGCTCCTTACATATTATGATTATGCCAACTACTATTCCTTTTGTGCTAATATACTCCATGTACACTATTACATCACTTGTATATGATATCAAATTACACAAAACCTAATAGGACCTTGTTTGTGAAACCACTCTAAAAGTGCAACATACCCTAAAGAAGTCATTACAATTCACCAATCCTAAATCATCGGGGTTAGGTAACGCTTAGAGCGATTGCATCTAATACTACCCATTATATCATATCTTACATCTCTTTAAACATTGTCCTTACCGGACGATGATGCTATTCAGATTGGAGTTATCCCTTATCGAAGTCCTTGCCTGGATAATCTTGCAGTTAAGGAAGGAAAGTTCATCACTTGCTCATGCCATTTGATTATTTTTATCAAATTACTTGCAAAGTACTATATTTATCACTCCTACACTGAAAAGCAAAAGACTACTTTTACAATTATGAATGTGACTATGTGGTGAGCAATGAAACCATGGTTTGAGATGTGGTGGAGGTTCCATTGTAAATGGGAATGTATTCACATAGTATTAACAACAAATTTCGTCGGCTGATTCTAGCGTCGTATATTACGTGTTAACCATAAGATCTTTAATGGGATGGAGAAGTCAGTTGTACCTTTTTCATCTCGCATATCAACGGACTTGATAAAGCCAGGCTGTGTTTCAGTGGTCTCACAGTAGTCTTGGATGGAATTAATCTCCCCATTTGTGTGGATGAAGGGTGCTCTACCGTCTAGGATGGATTGTCCGGAGAATATCGGGGGTAAAGTTGTAACTACAGAAGATGTCTACCGGGGATATTTTTCGGACAAAAGGGTGGGTATGCGGAGTTGTGGAGAAGTACAATGATTGTCCTGGATCTTACACTTGGCCTCACAACCAGGAAGTGTGGACGGACTCATGACTCGGTTGGCAACAAGGATAAAATCTCTTATGGGTAAAGTAACACACCTCTGAAGAGTGTATTGAATTGTGGCTTGTCACTCCCTGTTTCAGAAAGGAACTACGAACGCAATAGAAAAGGAACTCCATGAAGCTCTGGTCAACATGTGAAGACTGACGGACATAGTTTTTTAGAATAAAATAAACGTTTGGAATAAATGATTACAAAAACTGCCATTTCATAAGACTTTCTGGTCTATGGCTGTAGCTAGTGCATGATACACCTACTTATATTATTGAACTTGCTGAGTATGATCGTACTTATTCGTTACCTCTTGAACCCCCTGCTTAGATTGGGAGACATCGAGGGAGCACCTACAATGAAACTCGAATACAAAGGAGTTAACTACTACAAAAGGGCATAACTCAGTCAAGGGAGTCAATGAAGTCAACATATACATATACCATGGCGGAAACCTAGACTAGGAGTAAAAGGAAACCTATTCCCTAATCCTAGCACCTAAGTAGCTAGAGTTATATCAGATTTTCTATAGCAAACCAAGTACCTCTAGAGCTAGAATTAGCCATAAGTTAGTCTGCGAGTTATTCTTTTGGAGCTTTATTTGTAGTTTTCCCTCACTGTAAAGTAAGAGGCTATGTTGATCTTCTATAAACATTTCGTGTGTACTTCTATAGACATGCCTTGGACTCGCATATGTCTCTGTTGTACCACACTGAGGGATGTAATACTAGTGTAATGGTGTTTCATTGGAGTTATGTCAACAACTTGCATACTACAACATGCAATGGTATGTTGGGTCACCGCAACCGTCCAACATACACATCCATGTCTGACCACACCCCACCAACCACTTGGGCCTAGATCCACGAGGCTGCGCCGGACAGCTGGAGTGGTACCCTTTGAGCCCCACTGCGAGTGGGAAGGACTTGGGCGATGACACCGACAACAACAAAGACGACATGGGTGTGCCGACTACTGCGGAGCAACGAGTCATGGTCAAGTCCTTCCAAAGCTCGCGGCAACGAGCCCTGGAAATTCCGAACTACTTCATCGACTCCGCCCTCCTCGAGATGTCCCACCAGATGGCCGCTGATACGTCTCAAACGTATCTATAATTTTTGATGCTCCATGCTTGTTTTACACCAATTCATATATGTTTTGCTCATACTTCATTGCACTTTTATATATTTTCCGGCAATAACCTATTAAGAAGATGCCACAGTGCCAGTTCCCTGCTTTCTACTATTTTTGTATTTCAGAAAAGTTGTACATGACATATTCTCGAAATTGGACGAAACAAAAGCCGAAGTCAATATTTTACCGTAACGAAGATAGAGTCCAGAGGGGAGTTGGAGAGGGGCAGCAGGGTGGCCACACCTACCCTAGGCGTGGCCTAGCCCTGGCCCGCGCCTAGGGGTGGTGTGGGCCCCCTGGCCTCCACCGACATCGCTCCTCCGCCTATTTATTCACGATCTTGGGTAACCCTGAATACCCGAGCCTCCATCCACGAAAAGTTCCGTCGCGGCCACCATTGTAGAACTCATCTCGGGGGGGTTTCAAGCTCTTCCCGGCACCCTGCCGGAGGGGGAAATCATAGGCGGAGGCATCTACATCGCCATGTCCGCCTCTGAAGTGATGTGTGAGTAGTTCATCCCTGGACTATGGGTCCATAGCAGTAGCTAGATGGTTGTCTTATCCAATTTGTGCTTCATGTATAGATCTTGTGAGCTGCCCTACATGATCAAGATCATCCTTATGTAATCCTACATGTTGTGTTTGCTGGGATCCAATGAATATTATATACTATGTTGAGGTCGATTATATATTATTGTCATATGTTATTTGTGATCTTGCATGCTCTCGTTTGCTAGTAGATACTCTGGCCAAGTAGATGCTTGTGACTCCAAGAGGGGGTATTTATGCTCGATAGTAGGTTCATGCCTCTAGTTTTCTGGAAGAGTGACAATAACTTCTAAGATTATATATGTGTTGTTGCTACTAGGGAGAAAACAACAATGTTTTATCCAAGGATAATTCTATTATTTACTTTACACACATTGCTTAATGCGATAATCTGTTGCTTGCAACTTAATACTGAAAGGGGTTCGGACGATAACCGGAAGGTGGATTATTAGTCATAGACACAGTTGGATTACGGTCTATGTATTATGTTGTAATGCCCTAACAATTCTCATAGTAATCATCTTATCATGTATGGTCGATATTCTGTCAATTGCCCAGCTGTAATTTGTTCACCCAACATGCTATTTATCTTTATGGAGAGACAGCTCTAGTGAACTGTGGACCCCGGTCCTTTCTTTTACACTAATACAATCATCATGTTCTATTTACTTACTGCAATTCATGTTCTCTTTAATTACTGCAAATATCTCTTTCCACTCGATACGTCTAATCCTTTGTGTTCAGCAAACCAGTGAGATTGACAACCTCAGTGTAAGTTGGGGCAAAGTACTATGGTTATGTTGTGTGCAGGTTCCATGTTGTTGCTGATGTCGGTAGTGCACCCTACCACTAGTCAGCTAGCAACATCTTCAGAAGTCAGGCATTTCTCCTACTGGTCGATTAAACCTTGGTTTCGTACTGAGGGAAAACTTGATGTTGTGCTCATCACACCTTCCTCTTGGGTTTTCACAACCGCTTCCACAACAACTGCCAACAAGATTGTTTGGCACCATCACCGGAGCACCATCAGCCGCCTTGGAGGAGCGCGGCCACCGGTTCATGGCGGCAGAGCACCACGCCTGGGCCAAGCTCGACTCCGAGCGGGCATGGGGGGAGATTGGCGAGCGGGGCATCGCCAGAGGCCGCACGCCAGCAGACCTCCCTTCACGTCGTGTTGTGAGTTGGAAGAGGCGGCCTGCACGTAGGCAACCTCCGTCTCCATGTAGGTAGCATCGGAGCGGTTCTAGGAGGATGCATCGACATTGCGGTAGGAGAAGGCGTTGCGGCAGGCGGCGAGGGCCACCGAGATCAAGGCGTCCGTAGACAAAGAAGCGGCTGCGACCACGGTCACTCACCTGGCACGCAACAAGCGGACACTCAAATGGCGGCAGGTAGTCGGCCATCCTCGCTGTGGCGCATCAGGAGGCGGAGTAGCGGCAGGCCATGCCGTAGGACTAGGTTTAAGTACAACCCATTGCTTTGCATTGTGCAAAATAACAATCATTGGCCATAGCAGAAACAACAGTCAAAGCATGATGGAAGCAAGAATATAAGGCCACAAATCATTGAACGCCACAATTGATGCAATTCAACCAACTACACGGCACACACGGAGGAGTGTTTGTGTTTATTACAAGGTTGGATAGCATCAATTGTGGTGTCATTTGGTAGACACATCATATCACTGGCCAAAATTAAGGCTACCCGATTCTTCAAATCATCCAGTTCATCTTGGGCTCGGTTCTGAACAAACTAGGGTTTAGTAATACATCTCTTTTGGGTGTTTTACTAACATATAAGCTTTGGCATGAACATGTATAGTGAGGCCTCATGAATGTTTGATCAGAACCTATTGCATGATCAAACAATGAACTTCGGTCAAGGCACTAGCTAGGTTCTATATAAACATCTCTCCAGTTGCTTAGCATTAGCGTCTAATCATGGCATGAACAAGAAAGTTTCCCAACCTGTCTACAAATCAACCTAAAAACTAGATATGGCCTTAACGGCAAGATCATAGCTGCGAAAACCAAGTAAGTGAACACCGATCCACCGATTTGAAGCAACTATTCAAGCTAGAAAAGGAAGAACATCTAAATATAAATGCCAAATCAAAAATTTGCCGCTATGTACACAGATCTACCATGCATGCACGAAATAAGCCTGCATCGCACATCGTAGAACCACACATCTATGACCATTCAAGCCCAAAATCTTGGATTCGAGTCTTACCGACATGGATGTCCTTGCCGAGCAGAGATTGAACCCGAGAAGAAATGGTTCATGTACGCGCGGATGAGAGAATTGCTTGATGGTGTCCTCGAATGTCAACTATTTAGTTGTCCTCCTGGTTGTCTTCGATCTACCGGCGGCTGTACAACCGACAGTGGCAGGAGAGAGAAGGGAGAGGATAGGGCGAGTGAGAACTGCGAGTATGAAAGGAGAGAGGGGCGGTGAGGGGATTTACGACACGCTTTCTGGAGGCGTCGCGGCGGCTGCCGCTCCTCCCGTACGTGCAGGATTCCCCTCCCTCCCCCGCTCGCCAACGTCAGGATGCGGAGGAACGGCCGATCAAGTGTTTTTGTCGGGCCATGTTTTGCATGCATCTGGCCTGCTTTGAGAACCATGTTATGTAGGAAAAAATTCTCCATGGCCCACCAAACACCCATTTTTTTGGCCCGGCACATGTGAGAAAATGCTTCGCAACCAGCCAATCACATCCATGGAAACATCATCCTTCTTGCTTCAACTAGCTACTCGTATGAGGTACTGATACGTCTCCGATGTATCGATAATTTCTTATGTTCCATGCTTGTTTTATGATAATACCTACATGTTTTGTTCACACTTTATGATGATTTGATGCATTTTCCGGAACTAACCTATTGACAAGATACCGAAGTGCCAGTTCCTGTTTTCTGCTGTTTTTGGTTTCAGAAATCCTAGTAAGGAAATATTCTCGGAATTGGACGAAATCAACGCCCAACATCTTAGAATTCCACGAAGCTTCCAGAACACCCGAGAGCCACCAGAGGAGGGCCCTGTGGGCCCCACACATGTAGGCGGCGCGGCCCAGGCCCTGGCCGCGCCCCCCTACTGTGGCACCGCCTCGTCAGCCCTCCGACTCCGCCTCTTCGCCTATTTAAAGGTCCCTGACCTAAATCTTCGAGACGAAAAAAAGCCACGGTATGAGAAACCTTCCAGAGCCGCCGCCATCGCGAAGCCAAGATCTGAGGGATAGGAGTCTCTATTCCGGCACGCCGTCGGGACGGGGAAGTGCCCCCGGAAGGCATCTCCATCAACACCACCGCCATCTTCATCAACGCCGCTGTCTCCCATGAGGAGGGAGTAGTTCCTCCATCGAGGCTAAGGGATGTACCGGTAGCTATGTGGTTAATCTCTCTCCTATGTACTTCAATACAATGATCTCATGAGCTGCCTTACATGATTGAGATCCATATGATGAGCTTTGTAATCTAGATGTCGTTATGCTATTCAAGTGGATTTTACTTATGTGATCTCCGGAGACTCCTTGTCCCACGTGTGTAAAGGTGACAGTGTGTGCACCGTTTGGGTCTCTTAGGCTATATTTCACAGAATACTTATTCACTGAGTTATGATTTGAGTTAGATGTTATCTTGCCAGAGAGTAATTCAGAATAGCATAGTGAAGTGCTTATTTATATTCCTTTATGATTGCAATGAGTTTTGTATCACTATTCATCTATGTGCTACTCTAGTGATGTTATTAAAGTACTCTATTCCTCCTCCATGATGTAATGGTGACAGTGTGTGCATCTCGTAGTACTTGGCGTAGTTTATGATTATGATCTCTTGTAGATTATGAAGTTAACTATTACTATGATGGTATTGACGTGATCTATTCCTCCTTTCATAGTATGAAGGTGACAGTGTGCATGCTATGTTAGTACTTGGTATAATTGCAATGATCTATCATGCACTCTAAGGTTATTTAAATATGAATATCGAATATTGTGGAGCTTGTTAACTCCGGCATTGAGGTCTCTTGTAGCCCTACACAATTAGTGGTGTTCATCATCCAACAAGAGAGTGTAGATTGGTTTTATTATGTGATCAATGTTGAGAGTGTCCACTAGTGAAAGTACGATCCCTAGGCCTTGTTTCCAAATACTGCAATCATCGTTTATTTACTGTTCTGCTGCATGTTTACTTACTACACGCCAGCAAGCACTTTTCTGGCGCCGTTACTACTGCTCATATTCATTCATACCACCTGTATTTCACTATCTCTTCGCCGAACCAGGGCAGGGCCCGCGCCGGCCTGTGAGGGGGGCCCATGGCGGCCCTCCTCGGCTCCCCCTTTTGGCTCCCTTCGTCTTCATGAAAAATAGGATTTTTCATATAAATTCCGTCAATTGTTGATCTTCCGAAATATTGCATTCTGACGACGCTTTTTCCAGCAGAATCCTGACTCTGGTGCGCGATCCTCCAATAATCATGAAACATGCAAAATAGATGAAATAACATGAGTATCATCTCTAAATATGAAATATATCAATGAATAATAGTAAATTATGATATAAAATAGTTATGCAAAATGGACGTATCAACTCCCCCAAGCTTAGACTTCGCTTGTCCCCAAGCAAAACTGAACTCGGTAAACAGGACCACATGTTTATGGAGTGAAGAGTCGATAAATAAAATACGGACAAGAAGCATCATATTCATTCACACAAAACATTCTAGTGAACAACTTCCTCATATAATTCAACTTGAAACAAGTAGAAGGTAATCACAAGTAAAGGTGCATAAGAAATCGTAATTGGTGATGGAAAACTTCGTTCTTGGTCAGAGAACAATTAACAGATTGTACTTATCCATCGAGCAGCGCTCTTATGTTAAAGCTTATATGGCACAACTTGCATACTCAATCATAATAATCTCCTCACAATCATTGATAACTTCAAAGCTATATTCATTCAGATAAAAATTGTACTAAACAAGGAAGAGTAAAAGACATGATGAAATAGATCACAATATAAATGGTTTGATCACAACAACTCATATGCTTGCATGAGGAAATAGGTTTACTGACTCAACATAAAGTAAAAGGCAGGCCCTTCGCAGAGGGAAGCAGGGATTAAATCATGTGCTAGAGCTTCTTCAATTTTAAAATCATATAGACAGTATAAAAGTACAGTTTTGAGAGGTGTTTGTTATTGTCAACGAATGGTAGCGGGTACTCTAACCCCCTTGCCAGATAGACTCTCGAAGAGCGGCTCCCATAAAGTTTTATTTTTGGTTGGCACTCCTTCCAACCTTTGCTTTCACAAACCATGGCTAACCGAATCCTCGGGTGCCTGCCAACAATCTCATACCATGAAGGAGTGCCTTTTTATTTTAGTTTTATTTAGATGACACTCCTCCCCACCTTTGCTTTCTCAAGCCATGGCTAACCGAATCCTCGGGTGCCTTCCAACAATCACATACCGTGGAGGAGTGTCTATTTGTAAAATTATGAAAGTTAATTAATTGGGGCTGGGAACCCCGTTGCCAGCTCTTTGTGCAAAATTATTGGATAAGTGGATGAAGCCACTAGTCCATTGGTGAAAGTTGCCCAACAAGATTGAAAGATAAACACCACATACTTCCTCATGAGCTATGAAACATTGACACAAATAAGGGATGATAAATTTTGAATTGTTTAAAGGTAGCACATGAAGTATTTACTTGGAATGGCAGGAAATACCACAAAGTAGGTAGTTATGGTGGACACAAATGGCATAGGTTTGGGTTAAGGTTTGGATGCACGAGAAGCATTCCCTCTCGGTACAGGTTTTTGGCTAGCAAGGTTGATTAGCAAGCATAAGAGTCGAGGGAAACAAACAAGTATATATGTGATAGAAACAATCATGTGTCTTCCTTGTAAGCACAAACAATTTTAACTTCAGAATAATAAGCTTAAGAGCTAACAAGAAAGAAAGACAATGAAACAACATATCTACATGTATTTCTCTTTTCTACTTAAACCTCAAAATGTTGTTGCTATTGACCAATGCTAAGTTTGCCAAAACCAAATAGATTTATTCAATGCTCCCAAAGTGATACCAATACTAACAACAAGATCAATCATATAGTAGAAATTGCAAACTGGAATAAGATGTGCAATATGTAAATGATAAGACTTCTCATTAATATTCCATAACGATAACTCACACCAAGGGATACATAGACAACCAACTAAAGAGAGATACTTCCACACTGCAACCCATCTTATATGATAACTTTCCTACTCATGATATGACACTACTTGACAATAAAAAGTAAAAGATAGTGATGATGTGATACCGCGGCACTCCCCCAAGCTTGGAACAAACCAAGGGGATGCCAATACCGATGATGAATTACTCCTTCGGCGGCGGTGATGATGAATTCTTGGCAAGCTTCTCAACAAGCTCCTGAAGCTCATCGATCTTGTACATGAGGTTGCGGATCATCTCCGAATTGTGCTCGACGCGGTTAAGAAGTATGTCCGACGGCGAGTCCCAAATCTTGGAGTTATTTCCCCACTCTTCAGCTTCAGGCTTCATCCTTCCTGCAGTGTTAGAACGATCTATATCCCAATTGCTAGGCAATGCTGCCTTGGGAGTCCTTTCAATTTGACTATTGTAAATTAGATTGCAGAAGGGGTTGTAGGTGCCTGGAGGAGATGTCTTTGGACCTAGGTAGTGACGTGGAACCTTTCCTCCGGTGCGAATTCTTGCGCTCCTCTTGGCACTAAAAGGGTTCTCCACCACCCTGATGCTTGCGATGGTAGCATGCGGGTGCGCACACGAGTCTTCCTCCACTTCTTCTTCATCTTCTTCCTTGACGCTCTCGTCTACCTCTTTCCACTCGGGATGCGGCGGAGGCTTTTGCTCGTCAGCTAGCCGGCCAAACTGATAACGCACAGCCAGGGGTTCAACAGCCGGCTCCCCAACAGTATGTTCCGAAGGTGGCTTCCCAATCGCTGCCGGCGGGGGCAAGACAAGCGGGCATTGCTCGGGTGCCGTCAAATACTGCGGTGCATAACAATGCTTCTGGGCAAGTGAGTCAACAGCAGGGGGCACAGCGGGCGAAGGAGGTTCTCATGGCTGTGGCAGGTTGTTTGCCTGCTGATTTGGAAAACCTTTCAGAAGCCAGGTTTGTTGCTGCAACCAAAAAGAAAGGTCCAAGTTGTTTTCGTTGTCGCAAGGTGGGGCACTTTCTGAATGATTGTGAAGCAGTGTTATGTGAATGTTGTCAAAATCCGGATCATGCTTCAAAGGATTGTCCTCTACTCCGTGCTCCTAGACCGCGTCTTGCTATGTATGGTATGGGACACCCGGACCTCGCTTTTTGGGAATTACCTTTGTCGGCGTCTGTTAGGCCGAGAGTGGAAAATACTAGACTTGGTAGAGTGAAAGTGTCTGGTGGTGAGTTATCGGTGGAACAATTGGTTAGTCATTTGCAGTGGATTGTCCCCGATCCTCTTTATCAGTGGGAGGTGGAACAGATGGAGGACAATGTGTTCGGAGTTAATTTCCCAAGCAAAGCGGAGTTGGTAAGGGTGCAGCACTTTGCAAGATTTCATGTACAAGACTCAACCATTGTTCTCTTATTTGATGCTTGGAAAAAGGATGTTCAGCCTGCATGGATACCTGAGGATGTGTGGGTAAGAGTGTCTGGTTTGCCACCGGTAGCTCTTGATGATTATTTAGCACTTTGGGCACTGGGTGATGTTTTTGGCAATACAAAGGAATTGGATATCACCTTCACCAGACAAAATAATGTTTTGCGTATCTTTATTACTTGTCTTGACACTAATCTTATTCCTGAAACTTGGGATCTTAAGATCAAACAGGAATTTTTTCGGTTGAGGTTTGAGGTTGAGGGAGAGCAACCCACCATTATCCCTGATGTCACTATGTCTGAGGCTCCGGGAGATGGGGAAGATGATGATCATACTCTTCATGACAAGTCAGGTGGTGCTGATGGGGATCGTACTATCAAGAGGACCAAAAACACTGGAGAAAAGAATGATGAAAAAGGGGCACCAAATTCTCAACAAAATTCAAATGCAAAGTCGGTTGATATGACTGTGCCCGAGTCAGGTGCTGTTGGTGTTAACGGTCATATGACTAAAACTATCTCGGTTTCTAAAAGTACAACAAGGTATGATGATGTACTATTTACTTCATATAAAGATTGTATTAGTCCTAAGCATCTTTTTTCTTCTTTTAGTGTTGTTGCGGAGAAGGTCGATGAGTATGTGCCGACCACTCCTATCACAACCACGAGTTTGGAGCCTACTCAGAAGCTCAATGTGGAATATGCATCCATGGTGTCGAGCGGTGGCAAGGGTGAGGTGCAGCTGAAGCTGTCCGCACCGACGTCGATCACGACGGACGTGCATGTTGCACGCACTCCGGGGCATGCAGCGACGGGCCAGTCCATTGGTGGAGCTCGTGTGTCTGGGCTTCGGTCTGCGGCGTCAAGCTGCCTCCCTCTGCTTGGGCAGCGGCCTGCGGCGTCGAGCGGCCCAGTTATGCTGGTGGTGACGGCCGGCCAAGCAACGCCTTTGGGCGGTAGTGCAACTATGGTTCGGCCTGCTTTGCATGGGATCAGTACTGCCATGCATGGTGCGACACCAACGTCAGCGACGATCATGTCGATCGCCAAGGTGAAGAAAACACCATCTGTATGTCTGGATAATAGATTTTTTGTTACGCATTTTAAACAAACAACTCATGATTCACAGGGAAACTATTTATCTTCTTCTACCTCTGTTGGTATGAATAAGGAGGTGCCAAATAAAGTGTCTTATACCCAAGAGCAAATTGTTGCATTTGGGGGATTCAGGAGGAGTCGAGGCGTGATGTGCGGTCAAGTGGAAGACTGCGGACTCAGCCTAACGCCAACATGACGCAAAAGGAGAGGGCGATGATGGTCGCCAAAAAGCGTGCGGAAATCCCAGTGATAGGTATGTCGATACCTAGACCTACTTCCATTATGTCTTTTTCCGATGATCAAATTATTGATAATGCTCAGTCCTTATGGGTTTCTTTGGGTAATTCTCGCTCTGAGTGTATTAAGGCAGCTAAGATAATAAAAGATAATGAGTTACAGCGATCAATAACTATGTTAAATTCTAATGACCAATTAGGCAAAAAAATTGAAGATGCTTCCTTTTGTTTGGCGGTATCTCGAGCGTCTGATCTATGTGATGATCTAGAGGCAGAGGAGGACCTCCTGAGAGATGAGGATGTTAACATCCCTCGGCCTATTACTAGGGAGAAAAAATTCGTAAGACAAAATCGTATGATAAGAAAGATGTCAGGAGGAGTAACCGTATTAGAATCAAACCATCCAAACTACAATGACAAATCTTAAAGGTATGACTTGGAATAGTGAGGGGTTTAGAGATCCAGGGAAACATCTTTTTGTGAAAGAATTGATTAGGGAGTATGACTTCGATTTTATCGCTTTACTAGAGACGGGACGGTCTAATTTTGCGGTTCATTTCTTAAGAGATTTAGCAGCGGGCAAGGAGTTTGCATGGTTTTGCTTACCACCTCATGGAAGATCGGGAGGAATTCTAGTAGGAATTAACACAATGACTTTGGTGGTTAATCGGGTAGACAGTGGAGATTATTGTGTTAAGTTGTCTATCACTTCTAAAATTGATGGTTTTTAGTGGTTACTTGTGCCGGTATATGGTGCGGCACAAGACAAGAATAAATATGAATTTCTTGCTGAGTTAGTGAGGACTTGTGAATCTGAAACAATACCATTGTTATTAGCTGGGGACTTTAACATTTTGAGAAAACCGGAGGAGAAAAGCAACGATAACTTTAATCCCTGCTGGCCTTTTATTTTTAATGCGATCATTGAGAATCTTAATCTACGAGAAATTGCTTTGTCTGGGCGGCAATTTACCTGGGCGAGTAGAAGAGATACCCCTACATACGAAAAATTGGATAGAGTACTTGCGAGTGTCGAGTGGGAACAAAAGTTCCCTTTGGTCACTTTTCGGGCATTGACTCGCTCTGTATCTGACCATACGCCGCTTTTGATTGATGCGGGGATCCAGGCACATGTAGGTAATAAACCTCGGTTCGCGTTTGAGTTGGCGTGGTTAGAACAAGACGGGTTTTATGAGCTCATTGCGACTGAATGGGCAGCCGGCCCTATTGGAAAACACCAATTCAAACTTGGCAAAATAAAATTCGGCATTTGCGTCGCTTTTTACGAGGTTGGGCAAAGAATTTAAGCGGAAAATACAAGAAGGAAAAGGAACGATTGTTGAACATTATAGATATGTTAGATATTAAGGGAGAAACTATGCCGCTATCAATAATGGAACGTAATGAATTAAAACAAGCCAATGAAAAGTTGAATAAACTTCGTCGTGATGAAGAGATTAAGTGGGCACAACGGGCTAAAGTAAAATACATTCAGGAAGGGGGAGATAATACCAAATATTTCCATCTTATAGCCAATGGTAAACATAGAAAAAAGAAAATTTATCAACTTGAACAAGAGGAGGGTACCATTGTGGGAGATGACAATCTGAGGGTTTACATTTCGGAATATTAAAAAAAGTTATTTGGGGATCCAGTGCCTAGTTCGGTATCATTAGACGAAGGTAGAACTAAAGATATTCCGCAACTGTCAGCGGAGGAGAATGGAGTGTTAATTGTGAACTTCTCAATGGATGAGGTTCATGACGCCATTTTCCAGATGGAACATAATAAATCACCTGGTCCGGATGGCTTTCCTGCGGAGTTCTATCAACATTTTTGGGGGGTTATTAAGAATGATCTGATGGCTTTATTTGAGAGCCTTCATAAAGAGGAGTTGCCTTTGTATAAGCTGAATTTTGGGGTGATTACTTTACTACCTAAGAAAGAAAACGCAACTCAGATTCAACAATATAGGCCGGTTTGCTTACTTAATGTGAGTTTCAAAATATTTACTAAAGTTGCAACAACTCGTACAGCTGAGGTAGCTAAAAAGGTGATTAGACCTACACAGACGGCGTTTATTCCTGGAAGACACATATTAGAGGGAGTGGTGGTTCTACATGAGGCGATACATGAAATGCATAGACGAAAGCTTGATGGTGTGATTTTTAAAATTGACTTTGAAAAAGCGTATGATAAGGTTAAATGGCCCTTTCTGCAACAAGTTCTTCGTATGAAGGGTTTTGATCCTATTTGGTGCGATAGAATAAAACAATATGTGCAAGGCGGGAGTGTTGGTGTAAGGGTTAATGATGTCATTGGCCATAATTTTCAAACTCGGAAGGGATTACGCCAGGGTGACCCTTTATCCCCAATTCTTTTCAATATTGTCGTTGATATGTTAGCGATTCTGATTGCTAGGGCTAAGGATGAAGGTAAAGTGGGGAGTTTGTTGTCTCATCTCATTGATGGTGGAATCTCTATTCTACAATATGCGGATGATACAATCTTATTTCTGGAACATGATATTGCTAAGGCTGTGAATATGAAATTAGTCTTATGCATTTTTGAACAACTATCGGACTTAAAAATAAACTTCCATAAGAGTGAAATTTTTGCTTTTGGCAAGGCAAAGGATATAGAGGACCAATACAGACACATTTTTTGGTGTGAGTCTGAAACTTTACCTTTAAAGTACTTAGGTATTCCGGTACATTATAGGTCTTTGAAGAATGCGGAGTGGAATCCTATTGAAACTTGGTTCGCATCAAAATTAGGGTGTTGGCGTAGTAAATTGTTGCCCTATGGTGACAGGTTAGTTCTGATTAATTCAGTTCTTACAAGTCTTCCAATGTTTATGCTATCCTTCTTGGAAATTCCAATTGGGGTGAGAAAGAGGTTAGATTTTTATAGATCAAATTTCTTTTGGCAATCTGATGAACACAAGAAAAAATATAGATTATCTAAATGAAATATTCTGTGTAGACCGAAGGATCAAGGTGGGTTGGGTATTCAAGTCTTGGAATTAAAAAAACAAATGTTTACTAAGCAAATGGCTGTATAAACTTCTCTCTGAGGAGGGTATGTGGCAGCAGCTTTGATACGTCTCAAACGTATCTATAATTTCTTATGTTTCATGCTACTTTTATGATGATACTCACATGTTTTATACACATTATATGTCATTATTATGCATTTTCCGGCACTAACCTATTAACGAGATGCCGAAGAGCCAGTTGCTGTTTTCAGCTGTTTTTGGTTACAGAAATCCTAGTAAGGAAATATTCTCGGAATTGGACGAAATCAACGCCCAGGGTCCTATTTTTGCACGAAGCTTCCAGAAGACCGAGGGGGAAAGGAAGTGGGGCCACGAGGCGCCGCCACAACAGGGCGGCGCGGCCCAGCCCCTGGCCGCGCCGACCTGGTGTGTGGGGCCCTCGTGTGGCCCCCGACTCTGCCCTTCCGCCTACTTAAAGCCTTCGTCGCGAAACCCCCAGTACCGAGAGCCACGATACGGAAAACCTTCCAGAGACGCCGCCGCCGCCAATCCCATCTCGGGGGATTCAGGAGATCGCCTCCGGCACCCTGCCGGAGAGGGGAATCATCTCCCGGAGGACTCTTCACCGCCATGGTCGCCTCCGGATTGATGTGTGAGTAGTTCACCCCTGGACTATGGGTCCATAGCAGTAGCTAGATGGTTGTCTTCTCCTCATTGTGCTATCATTGTCTGATCTTGTGAGCTGCCTATCATGATCAAGATCATCTATCTGTAAAGCTACATGTGCGTTTGTTGGGATCCGATGGATAGAGAATACTATGTTATGTTGATTATCAATCTATTACCTATGTGTTGTTTATGATCTTGCATGCTCTCCGTTATTAGTAGAGGCTCTGGCCAAGTTTTTGCTCTTAACTCCAAGAGGGAGTACTTATGCTCGATAGTGGGTTCATGCCTCCATTAAATGCAGGACGTGTGATGAAAGTTCTAAGGTTGTGGATGTGCTGTTGCCACTAGGGATAAAACATTGATGCTATGTCCGAGGATGTAGTTATTGATTACATTACGCACCATACTTAATGCAATTGTCTATTGTTTGCAACTTAATACTGGAAGGGGTTCGGATGATAACCTGAAAGTGGAATTTTTAGGCATAGATGCATGCTGGATAGCGGTCTATGTACTTTGTCGTAATGCCCAATTAAATCTCACAATACTCATCATGTCATGTATGTGCATTGTCATGCCCTCTCTATTTGTCAATTGCCCAACTGTAATTTGTTTACCCAATATGCTATTTCTTATGGGAGAGACACCTCTAGTGAACTGTGGACCCCGGTCCATTCTTTTAATCGAATACAATCTACTGCAATACTTGTTCTACTGTTTTCTGCAAACAATCATCTTCCACACTATACATCTAATCCTTTGTTACAGCAAGCCGGTGAGATTGACAACCTCACTGTCACGTTGGGGCAAAGTAATTTGGTTGTGTCGTGCAGGTTCCACGTTGGCGCCGGAATCCCTGGTGTTGCGCCGCACTACACTTCGCCGCCATCAACCTTCAACGTGCTTCTTGGCTCCTACTGGTTCGATAAACCTTGGTTTCTTACTGAGGGAAAACTTGCTTCTATACGCATCACACCTTCCTCTTGGGGTTCCCAATGGACGTGTGCATACACGCTATCAAGCATATTTTCTGGCGCCGTTGCCGGGGAGATCAAGACACGCTGCAAGGGGAGTCTTCACAATCCAATCTCTTTACTTTGTTTTTGTCTTGCTTTATTTTATTTACTACTTTGTTTGCTGCACTAAATCAAAATACAAAAAAATTAGTTGCTAGTTTTACTTTATTTACTATCTTGTTTGCTATATCAAAATACAAAAAAAAATAGTTACTTGCATTTACTTTATTTAGATTACTTTACTTATTTACTGTTAAAATGAATACTCCTGAGAACACTAAGTTGTGTGATTTCACTAGTTAGGCTTAATGGAAAACAACAAAAATATTAGAGATCTTTATAGTATTTATCTTGAGTTAGGACATGAGGTGTTTGAAGAGAAAATTAAAAAACCCATGGAACTTTGTTTGCAAAATAATTGTAGCAGTGTTATTAGCATGAACTCTTTGAACACTATTATTGCTAATGCTATGGAAGAATTTAAGCTTGGGGAAGCTGGTTTTGATGAGCATGATATTTTTAGTCCCCCAAGCATGGAGGAGAAAATTTACTTTGATGACACTTTGCCTCCCATTTATGATGATAGTAGTCTTTTGGTGCCACCTACTATGGAGGATAAATTTTATTATTATTACAATATGCCTCCTATATTTGATGATAGCTACTTTGTTGAATTTGCTCCTACTACAATTAATAAGAATAACTATGCTTATGTGGAGAGTAATAATTTTATGCATGAGACTCATGATAAGAATGCTTTATGTGATAGTTATATTGTTGAGTTTGCTCATGATACTACTGAAAGTTATTATGAGAGAGGAAAATATGGTTGTAGAAATTTTCATGTTACTAAAATGCCTCTCTATATGCTGAAATTTTTGAAGCTACACTTGTTTTATCTTCCTATGCTTGTCACTTTGCTTTTCATGAACTTGTTTATTTACAAGATTCCTATGCATAGGAAGCATGTTAGATCTAAATTTGTTTTGAATTTGCCTCTTCATGCTCTCTTTTGCTTCAAATACTATTTCTTGCGAGTGCATCATTAAAACTGTTGAGCCCATCTTAATGGCTATAAAGAAAGAACTTCTTGGGAGATAACCCATGTGTTTATTTTACTACAGTACTTTTGTTTTATATTTGATTCTTGGAAGTTGTTACTACTGTAGCAACCTCTCCTTATCTTAGTTTTATTGCATTGTTGTGCCAAGTAAAGTCTCTAATAGAAGTATGATACTAGATTTGGATTACTGCGCAGAAACAGATTTCTTTGCTGTCACGAATCTGGGTCTAATTCTCTGTAGGTAACTCAGAAAATTATGCCAATTTACGTGAGTGATCCTCAGATATGTACGCAACTTTCATTAGTTTTAAGTTTTCTCATCTGAGCAAGTCTGGTGCCTCTTAAAAATACGTCTTTACGTGCTGTTCTGTTTTGACAGATTCTGCCTTTTATTTCGTATTGCCTGTTTTGCCATGCTTGATGGATTTTTCGATTCCATTGACTTTCAGTAGCTTTGTGCAATGTCCAGAAGTATAAAGAATGATTGTGTCACCTCTGAATATGTGAAATTTGATTATGCACTAACCCTCTAATGAGTTTGTTTCGAGTTTGGTGTGGAGGAAGTTTTCAAGGATCAAGAGAGGAGGATGATACAACATGATCAAGGAGAGTGAAAGCTCTAAGCTTGGGGATGCCCCGGTGGTTCACCCCTGCATATATCAAGAAGACTCAAGCGTCTAAGCTTGGGGATGCCCAAGGCATCCCCTTCTTCATCGACAACATTATCAGGTTCCTCCCCTGAAACTATATTTTTATTCCGTCACATCTTATGTACTTTGCTTGGAGCGTCGGTTTGTTTTTGTTTTTGTTTTGTTTGAATAAAATGGATCCTAGCATTCATTGTATGGGAGAGAGACACGCTCCGCTGTTGCATATGGACAAATATGTCCTTAGTTTTACTCATAGTATTCATGGCGAAATTTTCTTCTTCGTTAAATTGTTATACGGTTGGAATTGGAAAATGATATATGTGGTAATTGGTATAATATCTTGAATAATGTGATACTTGGCAATTGTTGTGCTCATGTTTAAGCTCTTGCATCATATACTTTGCACCTATTAATGAAGAAATACATAGAGCTTGCTAAAATCTGATTTGCATGTTTGGTTTCTCTAAGGTCTAGATAATTTCTAGTATTGAGTTTGAACAACAAGGAAGACGGTGTAGAGTCTTATAATGTTTACAATATGTCTTTTATGTGAGTTTTGCTGCACCGCTTCATCCTTGTGTTTGTTTCAAATAAACCTTGCTAGCCTAAGCCTTGTATCGAGAGGGAATACTTCTCATGCATCCAAATCCTTGAGCCAACCACTATGCCATTTGTGTCCACCATACCTACCTACCACATGGTATTTCTCCGCCATTCCAAAGTAAATTGCTTGAGTGCTACCTTTAAAATTTCTATCCTCTACCTTTGCAATATATAGCTCATGGGACAAATAGCTTAAAAACTATTGTGGTATTGAATATGTACTTATGCATTTTATCTCTTATTAAGTTGCTTGTTGAGCGATAACCATGTTCCTGGGGACGCCATCAACTATTTCTTTGTTGAATATCATGTGAGTTGCTATGCATGTTCGCCTTGTCTGAAGTAAGAGTGATTTATCATGATCAAATGGTTTGAGTATGCATATTGTTAGAGAAGAACATTGGGCCGCTAACTAAAGCCATGATCCATGGTGGAAGTTTCAGTTTGGACAACAAACCTCAATCTCTTATGAGAATATTATCTGTTGTTGAATGCTTATGCATTAAAGAGGAGTCCATTATCTGTTGTCTATGTTGTCCCGGTATGGATGTCTAAGTTGAGAATAACCAAAAGCGAGAAATCCAATGCGAGCTTTCTCCTTAGACCTTTGTACAAAGTGCATAGAGGTACCCCTTTGTGACACTTGGTTGAAACATGTGCTATGCTATGATAATCCATGTAAATCCAAGCTAATTAGGACAAGGTGCGGGCACTATTGGTATACTATGCATGAGGCTTGCAACTTGTAGGATATAATTTATATAACTCATATGCTTTATTACTACCGTTGACAAAATTGTTTCTTGTTTTCAAAACCAAAGCTCTAGCACAAATATAGCAATCGATGCTTTCCTCTTTGAAGGACCTTTCTTTTACTTTTATGTTGAGTCAGTTCACCTATCTCTCTCCACCTCAAGAAGCAAACACTTGTGTGAACTGTGCATTGATTCTTACATACTTGCATATTGCACTTGTTATATTACTTTACATTGACAATATCCATGAGATATACATGTTACAAGTTGAAAGCAACCGCTGAAACTTTATCTTCCTTTGTGTTTCTTCAATACCTTTACTTTGAATTATTGCTTTATGAGTTAACTCTTATGCAAGACTTATTGATGCTTGTCTTGAAGTACTATTCATGAAAAGTCTTTGCTTTATGATTCAATTGTTTACTCATGTCATTTACCATTGTTTCAAATCGCTGCATTCATTACATGTGCTTACAATAGTATTGATCAAGATTATGTTGGTAGCATTGTCACTAAGAAATTATCTTTGTTATCGTTTACCTACTCGGGACGAGTAGGAACTAAGCTTGGGGATGCTTGATACGTCTCAAACGTATCTATAATTTCTTATGTTCCATGCTACTTTAATGATGATATTCACATGTTTTATACACATTATATGTCATTATTATGCATTTTCCGGCACTAACCTATTAACGAGATGCCGAAGAGCCAGTTGCTGTTTTCTGCTGTTTTTGGTTTCAGAAATCCTAGTAAGGAAATATTCTCGGAATTGGATGAAATCAACGCCCAGGGTCCTATTTTTGCACGAAGCTTCCAGAAGACCGAGGGGGAAAGGAAGTGGGGCCACGAGGCGCCGCCACAACAGGGCGGCGCGGCCCAGCCCCTGGCCGCGCCGACCTGGTGTGTGGGGCCCTCGTGTGGCCCCCGACTCTGCCCTTCCGCCTACTTAACGCCTTCGTCGCGAAACCCCCAGTACCGAGAGCCACGATACGGAAAACCTTCCAGAGACGCCGCCGCCAATCCCATCTCGGGGGATTCAGGAGATCGCCTCCGGCACCCTGCCGGAGAGGGGAATCATCTCCCGGAGGACTCTTCACCGCCATGGTCGCCTCCGGATTGATGTGTGAGTAGTTCACCCCTGGACTATGGGTCCATAGCAGTAGCTAGATGGTTATCTTCTCCTCATTGTGCTATCATTGTCTGATCTTGTGAGCTGCCTATCATGATCAAGATCATCTATCTGTAAAGCTACATGTGCGTTTGTTGGGATCCGATGGATAGAGAATACTATGTTATGTTGATTATCAATCTATTATCTATGTGTTGTTTATGATCTTGCATGCTCTCCGTTATTAGTAGAGGCTCTGGCCAAATTTTTGCTCTTAACTCCAAGAGGGAGTACTTATGCTCGATAGTGGGTTCATGCCTCCATTAAATCTGGGACAGTGACAGAAAGTTCTAAGGTTGTGGATGTGATGTTGCCACTAGGGATAAAACATTGATGCTATGTCCGAGGATGTAGTTATTGATTACATTACGCACCATACTTAATGCAATTGTCTATTGTTTGCAACTTAATACTGGAAGGGGTTCGGATGATAACCTGAAAGTGGACTTTTTAGGCATAGATGCATGCTGGATAGCGGTCTATGTACTTTGTCGTAATGCCCAATTATATCTCACAATACTCATCATGTCATGTATGTGCATTGTCATGCCCTCTCTATTTGTCAATTGCCCAACTGTAATTTGTTTACCCAATATGCTATTTCTTATGGGAGAGACACCTCTAGTGAACTGTGGACCCCGGTCCATGCTTTTAATCGAATACAATCTAGGGATTTCTATTTTCGTGCCCCTGGTTCCTTAGTTGTGCTCAGTTTTCCCCAGCCTCTTAACTTTTCCTCAGTTTTCTCCTCCCTCTAGTTTGAAACCCCTCGGACGGGAGGGTTGCCGTCAGGTCAGAGGCCTTACCGTTACCGTTCTGACGGGTGGGGCTGCACAGATCGAGGTGGGGCTGCACAGAGGGCAGTTCCTCTCTGACCGTCTCGTGCTGACGGGTAGCCATCCATTTGTCGCTGACGCGTGGGCCGTTTTATTTCCTGATTATATACACGGTGCTGCCAATGACAAATGGGGCCGCTCTATAGGGCTGCCGCAGCCAATGACCAGTGGGGTCGTCTATTTTTCAAGAAAATACATATATAACCGCTCTGTGTGGCTGCCGCAGCCAATGACCAGTGGGGTCGTCTATTTTTCAGGAAAAGACATATATTACCGCTCTGTGGGGCTGCCGCAGCCAATGACCAGTGGGGTCTTCTATTTATTTAGAGAAAATTATATATTCCCGCTCTGTGGGGCCTTCGCAGCCAATGAACGCTGGGGTCGTCTATTTATTTAGAGAATATCATATAGAGCCGCTCTCAGGCCGCCTCACCAATGGCGGTGACTATTTTCGCAGCTTAATCTAAAGTGAATCTTATGCTAAACATGGTGCTTCCCGACGGTGACCTAGCAGTGGCGGCGAGCATAGCCGTTCTGACCATGCCGATATCGGCATCGTTTGGAGGCTGTGGTGCTCGAATCATGGTGGAAATTGCGATCTATTTTTAAATGCATAATATATAGCTAGATCTCTGAAATCGATGCATATGAAGCTACATATATATTCTTGGTCATAATTCCCTTATCTAAAGGGGATGGATGCATGGCTTCACGTCGTCGTCGCTTTCATCGTCAGTATCTTCGTCGTCCGAGTAGTAGTACATGTAATATTAATAGAGTCCATTTATTGCCTAATTCTTTCATGGAAAAATTTAGGTGGAATTTTCATGCAAGATGTCTATGGCTATCATAGTGTCTGGTATTATGCACTGGCAAATCAGATGCAAGTGCAACCTGCAGGGTGGTAATTTTTGTTTTATTTGCAAAATAGCAAATTTTCACCATATGTGTTGGCACCATGGTTATTAGTTATTAGCTCCGCCACTGATATTATGCAATAGTAACATAGTCTGGAAACGAAACGGAGGGCGAAATACATGTAGCCCCCATAATTAATCACATGCATCATATATGTGGGAACGCGGACGTACCTTCTTGACCAAAGGATCTTCATAGACGACGATGAAGAACTCCTCTATGATCAATGGCAGTGTTGACGGTGGTGGTGGCAATGATGATAATCCACGTGGAAGCCATGGCAATGGATCAAGTGTATGTGAACGAAGAAGAGAGAGGCAGAACCTATTGACACAAGGGATGGCCGTTGTGGGTGTTTATAAGGGAGAGATGACCATTGTAGGGGTTTACACAATAAATTAAGGAGGAGGTGACCGTTGTGGCCTTGTGGGGGTTTACACAATAAATTAAGGCTAGTCATAGTGCATAGTATCATATTGTTGTATCATGCATATGGTATTTGCCTATGATACTATCACTATAGTGGGTGGTATTATAGGGTAATATCATAATCTTCTAAATTTATTGTTTTGTAGAATCTCAATACAAAATGTGTGTACAAGATCTATTTAGATACTAGCACTATGGCCAGCCTAAGGAGGACATGATCGTTGTGGGGGTAGTCATCTAGGTTTTGTGTTTAGTCAAACTTCCCTTTAAACTTTGACCACATATATAGGAAAAAGTAGTAGCATTTATGACACTAATTTAGTATCCCGAGATCCCTTCAAATGGTAATTCATGATAGTTTATCATTTTGCCGTAATGGCTACAAGAAATGGGTGATAGTGTATCATTTTTTGCGTGGAAAGTAATGGCTACAATAAATTGGTGATGGTGTATCATTTTTTGCGTGAAAAGTAATGGCTACAACAAATGGGTGATGGTGTATCATTTTTTGCGTGAAAAGTACAAATCGGTGATGGTTTATCATTTTTTGCGTGAAAAATAATACCTAAAAGAGTTTATAATTTATCTCGTGAAAAATAATGCAGAAAACCAAACTTTAGCGTACTGGGTAACCGCCCTTTAGCATACATAGAGGGTGGAAGCTAACCGCCGACAGAGAGAGAGAGGATGGTGGCCCCGACTAGAGAGAGATAGGGGTTATCCTGCCCGTTAAATCATACGATCAACGGTCGGCGGGCACGATCCGCGTGACATGGGCTAGACCAATTAGGGCAATGTTGGGCATCTGTGAGAATTTGTGAAGGGAGAGGGCAAAACTGAGTAGTATCAAGAAACCAAGGGCAAGTGAGTAGTAAACAGACTAAGGAATTCAAATATGAGATTTAAAAAATGAAAAATGCGTGTTTTGTACAATGAAACCCATCTTGGCCTACCTCAAACTATTTGCAATACAAATATACATGAGTGTGAAAATTATGGCCTCATTCAGACAAAGTATGTTTTGGGGAAAGCTGTTTTGGGTAGGGCTTATTGTGGAAAACCATGCACCTTCATAGCTACTAGGTGATTTGAGAAGTGGCAATTTGTGGTAAAACTTGATTTATCTACGATTTATCTATGATTTGAGAAGTGGCAACTTGTGGTAAAGACTCCATGAGTAAGTGCCACTCTTTTTCGTAATTTTTTGCACATTAAATAACTCATTTAACTGGTTAATCCCATTTGTTGACTCTCTGTTGACCAGCCACTTGAGGGTAAAACTGAGTATATTGCACTAGCCAGTATTAGCATCCAAGGGGAAAACTGAGCACACAAAAAATGCTAGTATATGACTCGAGGGTATACCTGAGTATATCTAAATTTCCAAGGTTAGACTCGAGGACGTGTTGCGGTGCAGAAGTGGAAGACGTGTCATTGTTGACGCGTGTCGCGGTGCAAACGTGCACTAGTGGACGCGGGTCGCATTTAGGACGCGTAAGCCCCTCTCTCCCTCCCTCTGCACACAGTACGTCTCATTCTCGCTCACGCACGAAACCACGCCTCTCACGTCCCATCAACTTCTCCAAATCGAAGGAAAAACCCCAACCGCCGTACGAGTCCTGCCGGCGATGGAGAAGAAGAATGCGCCGGCGGCCATCGCCCCCGAGCCCGTCGCCTCCGAGCCCGTCGCCTCCAAGCCCATCGCCGCCGAGCCCGTCGCCTCCGAGGGCGGCGCATCCAAGCGCGGCGCCTCCGTGAGCTGGGTCTCTCTCGTGGGTGACGGACCACTTCACAAGATCGGCGAATGCTTACTGGCGAATGAGGAGTACGTGGACGCCTACTCTGCTATGAGGCAAGTCTGTAGAAATTGGCGCTCAGGTTTACCTGAGCCCGACGTGCACCTGCACGAATGGATCATGGTAGACCACGCCCTTCCACGCGCCGCTGAGTTCACCTTCCTCCAACTCGGCACATCCCGCTACGTCACCATAGATCTATCGGAAGTTCGTGCAAGGTTCAAATTCCTCCAAATTCCTCCATATCTATAGGGTTAATATATTCTTATTTTCAATCTTAGTGTTGAATGTTATCTTCATCAATATATTTTAGATACTACTTCGTCGGCTTTTGCCGTGGTGTCATCGTGCTTGCCCAGAAGAACCCGCCGCACAAGATACGGCTTCTGAACCCACTCACAAAGGCATCGAACACTATGTTTGAGGCGCAGATGCCATCTGTTTTTGTGAATTCAGTCGTTGTGATCAAATCCCCGACTATGGTCTTAGTTTGCTCACATTACCCGAACGAAATTAGTTGGGTCGATGAGAGCACTCCAACTAAGGATATATATGAAGATTGGGGAGATGGTAGTTTTTCGATGGAGAACCATAGTTTGCGTTGCATTACCCCGTTCAATGGTGAACTGTATGCAATAGCTGTGGATAATTTTGAGTCCGGAAGAATAGTGTGCACCAATGTACAGTTGCAGCAGCGCGCGAGCACTGTCAAGATGGAGACACTAATTTCATTTCCACAACTTGGAAATGACAAGTTCTATCTTGTGAAGTCGGATGGTGGTCTGCTGCTTGTGTTGTTGGACAACATGCTTTTGGAGGACCAACCATTGGTGTACCGTGTGGACACTCAGAGCCGCTCTCTCCATCCGGTCAGTAACATTGGCAGTCATGCCTTCTTCGTGCATTATATCCGGTGTATCTCCATCGACACCACAGTGCACCCGACACTTCTACCTGGCTGCATCTACTACGCCGATTTGGGTTATATCAGAGAGTACATTCATGATACAAAGGCCTGGGATGAGTGGCCACGATATGTGAATAGAATGGGAAACTACGGTCTGAGAAATGAACACAGGCCATACCGTCTGGAGGATGTATTGGCCGCATACTGCAGACGGAAGGAGTTCAATGAATATTTCCTTGGGATAATGCACGGATGGGACGACAAAGAAATATATGAGCAATGAGGAATCTTCTAGCTGGCCATACATTGCGTGCGTCTTGTATTTTTTTTCATCTTAGTTTGTCGTGAACATTAACAATGTTATTGGCTGCTTTTGGCTGATGTATGCAGTTTATGTATTATACGTTTTCTGATTATGCTGTTGTGAATTTATCATATACTAGCTTCTAGATTTGCTGCCATATTGGGCAAAAAACGAGGGTCAAAAGGCAGAAATAGAGAAGCTTCTCTAGATTTGATACTAATTTGGTGAAAAAGACAGAGAGAGAAAGAGGGGAAAAGGTGCTCTTAAAAGGGAAAATGCCAATTTGGGCCGAGAGAGACAAAACTGAGCTCCTGCTCTCGTGCAACCAAACGCTATCTCGTCCTGTCCCACACGGTCCCTTTCTACCAGCTCCACGCGACGAGGGCCCACACGACACGGCCCCACACGTCAGCACAGCACGGAACGGTCAACTTAACGGGAATCCTGCCGTCTGAGCTGCTTCTGCGGGTTTCAAACAAGGACTTGGGGAAAAGTGAGGAAAAACTAAGGGGCTGGGGAAAACTGAGCACAACTAAGGAACCGAGGGCACGAAAATAGAAATCCCTACAATCTACTGCAATACTTGTTCTACTGTTTTCTGCAAACAATCATCTTCCACACTATACATCTAATCCTTTGTTACAGCAAGCCGGTGAGATTGACAACCTCACTGTCACGTTGGGGAAAAGTAATTTGGTTCTGTCGTGCAGGTTCCACGTTGGCGCCGGAATCCCTGGTGTTGCGCCGCACTACACTTCGCCGCCATCAATCTTCAACGTGCTTCTTGGCTCCTACTGGTTCGATAAACCTTGGTTTCTTACTGAGGGAAAACTTGCTTCTATACGCATCACACCTTTCTCTTGGGGTTCCCAACGGACGTGTGCATACACGCTATCAAGCATATTTTCTGGCGCCGTTGCCGGGGAGATCAAGACACGCTGCAAGGGGAGTCTTCACAATCCAATCTCTTTACTTTGTTTTTGTCTTGCTTTATTTTATTTACTACTTTGTTTGCTGCACTAAATCAAAATACAAAAAAATTAGTTGCTAGTTTTACTTTATTTACTATCTTGTTTGCTATATCAAAAATACAAAAAAAAATAGTTACTTGCATTTACTTTATTTAGATTACTTTACTTATTTACTGTTAAAATGAATACTCCTGAGAACACTAAGTTGTGTGATTTCACTAGTTAGGCTTAATGGAAAACAACAAAAATATTAGAGATCTTTATAGTATTTATCTTGAGTTAGGACATGAGGTGTTTGAAGAGAAAATTAAAAAACACATGGAACTTTGTTTGCAAAATAGTTGTAGCAATGTTATTAGCATGAACTCTTTGAACACTATTATTGCTAATGCTATGGAAGAATTTAAGCTTGGGGAAGCTGGTTTTGATGAGCATGATATTTTTAGTCCCCCAAGCATGGAGGAGAAAATTTACTTTGATGACACTTTGCCTCCCATTTATGATGATAGTAGTCTTTTGGTGCCACCTACTATGGAGGATAAATTTGATTATTATTACAATATGCCTCCTATATTTGATGATAGCTACTTTGTTGAATTTGCTCCTACTACAATTAATAAGAATAACTATGCTTATGTGGAGAGTAATAATTTTATGCATGAGACTCATGATAAGAATGCTTTATGTGATAGTTATATTGTTGAGTTTGCTCATGATACTACTGAAAGTTATTATGAGAGAGGAAAATATGGGTGTAGAAATTTTCATGTTACTAAAATGCCTCTCTATATGCTGAAATTTTTGAAGCTACACTTGTTTTATCTTCCTATGCTTGTCACTTTGCTCTTCATGAACTTGTTTATTTACAAGATTTCTATGCATAGGAAGCATGTTAGACCTAAATTTGTTTTGAATTTGCCTCTTCATGCTCTCTTTTGCTTCAAATACTATTTCTTGCGAGTGCATCATTAAAACTGCTGAGCCCATCTTAATGGCTATAAAGAAAGAACTTCTTGGGAGATAACCCATGTGTTTATTTTACTACAGTACTTTTGTTTTATATTTGAGTCTTGGAAGTTGTTACTACTGTAGCAACCTCTCCTTATCTTAGTTTTATTGCATTGTTGTGCCAAGTAAAGTCTCTAATAGAAGTATGATACTAGATTTGGATTACTGCGCAGAACAGATTTCTTTGCTGTCACGAATCTGGGTCTAATTCTCTGTAGGTAACTCAGAAAATTATGCCAATTTACGAGAGTGATCCTCAGATATGTACGCAACTTTCATTAGTTTTAAGTTTTCTCATCTGAGCAAGTCTGGTGCCTCTTAAAAATACGTCTTTACGTACTGTTCTGTTTTGACAGATTCTGCCTTTTATTTCGTATTGCCTGTTTTGCCATGCTTGATGGATTTTTCGATTCCATTGACTTTCAGTAGCTTTGTGCAATGTCCAGAAGTATAAAGAATGATTGTGTCACCTCTAAATATGTGAATTTTGATTATGCACTAACCCTCTAATGAGTTTGTTTCGAGTTTGGTGTGGAGGAAGTTTTCAAGGATCAAGAGAGGAGGATGATACAACATGATCAAGGAGAGTGAAAGCTCTAAGCTTGGGGATGCCCCGGTGGTTCACCCCTGCATATATCAAGAAGACTCAAGCGTCTAAGCTTGGGGATGCCCAAGGCATCCCCTTCTTCATCGACAACATTATCAGGTTCCTCCCCTGAAACTATATTTTTATTCCGTCACATCTTATGTACTTTGCTTGGAGCGTCGGTTTGTTTTTGTTTTGTTTGAATAAAATGGATCCTAGCATTCATTGTGTGGGAGAGAGACACGCTCCGCTGTTTCATATGGACAAATATGTCCTTAGTTTTACTCATAGTATTCATGGCGAAAGTTTCTTCTTCGTTAAATTGTTATACGGTTGGAATTGGAAAATGATATATGTGGTAATTGGTATAATATCTTGAATAATGTGATACTTGGCAATTGTTGTGCTCATGTTTAAGCTCTTGCATCATATACTTTGCACCTATTAATGAAGAAATACATAGAGCTTGCTAAAATCTGATTTACATGTTTGGTTTCTCTAAGGTCTAGATAATTTCTAGTACGTATTGAGTTTGAACAACAAGGAAGATGGTGTAGAGTCTTATAATGTTTACAATATGTCTTTTATGTGAGTTTTGCTGCACCGCTTCATCCTTGTGTTTGTTTCAAATAAACCTTGCTAGCCTAAGCCTTGTATCGAGAGGGAATACTTCTCATGCATCCAAATCCTTGAGCCAACCACTATGCCATTTGTGTCCACCATACCTACCTACCACATGGTATTTCTCCGCCATTCCAAAGTAAATTGCTTGAGTGCTACCTTTAAAATTTCTATCCTCTACCTTTGCAATATATAGCTCATGGGACAAATAGCTTAAAAACTATTGTGGTATTGAATATGTACTTATGCATTTTATCTCTTATTAAGTTCCTCGTTGAGCGATAACCATATTCCTGGGGACGCCACCAACTATTTCTTTGTTGAATATCATGTGAGTTGTTATGCATGTTCGTCTTGTCTGAAGTAAGAGTGATTTATCATGATCAAATGGTTTGAGTATGCATATTGTTAGAGAAGAACATTGGGCCGCTAACTAAAGCCATGATCCATGGTGGAAGTTTCAGTTTGGACAACAAACCTCAATCTCTTATGAGAATATTATCTGTTGTTGAATGCTTATGCATTAAAGAGGAGTCCATTATCTGTTGTCTATGTTGTCCCGGTATGGATGTCTAAGTTGAGAATAACCAAAAGCGAGAAATCCAATGCGAGCTTTCTCCTTAGACCTTTGTACAGGCGGCATAGAGGTACCCCTTTGTGACACTTGGTTGAAACATGTGCTATGCTATGATAATCCATGTAAATCCAAGCTAATTAGGACAAGGTGCGGGCACTATTGGTATACTATGCATGAGGCTTGCAACTTGTAGGATATAATTTACATAACTCATATGCTTTATTACTACCGTTGACAAAATTGTTTCTTGTTTTCAAAACCAAAGCTCTAGCACAAATAGAGCAATCGATGCTTTCCTCTTTGAAGGACCTTTCTTTTACTTTTATGTTGAGTCAGTTCACCTATCTCTCTCCACCTCAAGAAGCAAACACTTGTGTGAACTGTGCATTGATTCTTACATACTTGCATGTTGCACTTGTTATATTACTTTACATTGACAATATCCATGAGATATACATGTTACAAGTTGAAAGCAACCGCTGAAACTTTATATTCCTTTCTGTTGCTTCAATACCTTTACTTTGAATTATTGCTTTACAACTCACATTTCTTGGAGTATCATAGTGATGATGGAGTATCCAAGAGATGTATCCAAACCTTGTTGGGTCAATGATAAGATAAAATATTGATGCCATTATATTTTTGTGGATTATGCTTTAGAGACTACCGCTTTTACACTAAATAAGAGCATTATCATGATCCGTTGAAATGACACCATACAAGTTATGGCATGGGTATAAACCCTAATAGTCCTTTCTTTAAATTTTGGTCTAAGAGTTTTTAACCAAAATCGGATGAATATCTTTGTTGGTTATCCCAAAGAATTGATTGGGAATTCTTTCCACTATGAAGTAAAAGACAAAAGTGTTTGTCAATGTTACTTGCTTATTTCCAAGAAATTGTTTTCTAGCGAAGTATTTGAATGGGAGGACAATAGAACTTGATAAGGTTTATGAACCTGAGCATAATGATCAGAGTAGCGCAGCATCGGAATTGGTTCCGGAAGCAGTCACGACGATCATGGCTCCCATGACTACAAAGTGTTATAGCCATGGAGATCAAAGTACATATTGAACCTTGTAGGTATGGTTTACTTTGTGATCAAATAAATGATTTGTGGACAAAGGATTGATTTTGAACAATGATAAACCAACTACAAACAAAAGAAGTTATGATGGGCCCGGACTCCGTTAAAATGGCTATACGCCATGAAATCCAAGATAGATGAATACTTTTTGAAAGTAAATGGATCTATAAAATTGATGGACTTGGATGAAATATCCTTGAAGAAGCTCGACTTGTCGAAAAGTCGTTTACGACAAAGTTCAAAGAGTTGACTACGATAAGATTAGATCTTCCGTAGCAATGCTTATAGTCTATGTGGATTATTCTAGTAATCACTACATATTTCTTTTATGAGATATGTTAGTAGGATGGCAAAATACATAACTTATCAGAAGTGTGTATTAAAAGGTGTATACAAGATACAACCAAGAGTTTTGTTGGTCCGTGTAATACTAGATAGGTATACAAACTTCAATTGGATGAAGTGAGTATCACGGAGTTGGAATCTTTACCAGATGAAATAGTCAAAGAGTTTTTGATTTCATTATAGACGATGAAGAGGCTTGCATTTGCAAGAAATTAAGTGGGAGCGCTGAGACATATTTATAATAATTTATGTAGATGACATATAGTTGGTTATAAATGATGTAATTATATACTTGATTAAAAGGTTTCATTGAGAAATTAACTTCAATGAAAGGATATGGACTGAAACATATCTAGTGTCAAGATCTATGAAGATAGATTGAAACACAAAATAAGTTTAAGTCAAAGTACATAGAATGGATATTGAAATAGTTCAATATATAAATATTAAGAAAATGTTCTTGTCATGTGAAGTTTTAACAAGACTTGAGTGTATCTGACACTCAATGAGTAAAAACACATGAGTGATTATAGATCACAAATAATATATACACAATCAGATGTCATGTGCTCTTAAAAATGTTATGAGCATGTACCAGAATGATTCATGTGATGATCATTGAAAAACAGTAAGAATATTCTTGAGTACTTAAGAAGAACCAAGGATATATATATAGTTTTGTATGGAGAAATGACAAACAAATCACTGTAAAGTGTTGCACCGATATTTGTTTTGTCACATATGAAAATAAAATTTCAATCTCAAATTAGACTAAGTGTTGTTTAAAAGGTAGCACAATGAGCTAGAAGTTGTCTGTGCTAGATTTAGAAGAGTTCTAAATATTGTGACGGATTCTACAAAAGAAGGCAGAGTATGTCATTGTTTTGACAATGACAAAGGATGTTAAAATCAAGAGGTTCTTTGAGAACTTGGTGTAGTTCCGACAGAGTCAGAACTTTGAAGCTATATTGTGTGTGACAATATTAGTGACATATTTCAGACCGCGGAATTAAGGTTCCACCAGAAGACTAAACATATTTAATGCCGACTCATTTGGAAATGAGTGATGCGTTGAGACGCAAATGAATTACAAAATACATACGTTTCTGAGAGTGTCAGATCCGTTGACTAAAACCTCTCCCGTGAGCAATACATGATAAAACACCGGAAGGCCAAGGTGTTATATCTTTACAAATGTAAACTAGATTATTGACTCTAGTGCAAGTGGGAGACTGTTGGAGATATGCCCAAGAGGCAATAATATATGGTTATTATATATCTTTGTGTTTATGATAATGTTTACATACCATGCTATAATTGTATTAACCGAAACATTGATACATGTGTGTTATGTGAACAACAAAGAGTCCCTAGTATGCCTCTTAACTATCTTGTTGATTAATGGATGATTAGTTTCATAATCATGAACATTGGATGTTATTAATAACAAGGTTATATCATTATATGAATGATGTAACGGACACACCCAATTAAGCGTAGCATAAGATCACGTCATTAAGTTATTTGCTATAAGCTTTCGATACATAGTTACCTAGTCCTTATGACCATGAGATCATATAAATCACTTATACCGGAAAGGTACTTTGATTACATCAAACGCCACTGCGTAAATGGGTGGTTATAAAGGTGGGATTAAGTATCCGGAAAGTATGAGTTGAGGCATATGGATCAACAGTGGGATTTGTCCATCCCGATGACGGATAGATATACTCTGGGCCCTCTCGGTGGAATGTCGTCTAATGTCTTGCAAGCATATGAATAAGTTCATAAGAGACCACATACCACGGTACGAGTAAAGAGTACTTGTCAGGAGACGAGGTTGAACAAGGTATAGAGTGATACCGAAGATCAAACCTCGGACAAGTAAAATATCGCGTGACAACGGGAATTGGTATCGTATGTGAATGGTTCATTCGATCACTAAAGTCATCGTTGAATATGTGGGAGCCATTATGGATCTCCAGATCCCGCTATTGGTTATTGGTCGGAGTGAGTACTCAACCATGTCCGCATAGTTCGCGAACCGTAGGGTGACACACTTAAAGTTGGATGTTGAAATGGTAGTACTTGAAATATGGAATGGAGTTCGAATATTTGTTCGGAGTCCCGGATGAGATCCCGGACATCACGAGGAGTTCCGGAATGGTTCGGAGAATAAGATTCATATATAGGATGTCATTTTATGTGAATTAAAATGACGCGGAAGGTTCTATGGAAGGTTCTAGAAGGTTCTAGAAAAGTCCGGAAGAAACCACCAAGGAAGGTGGAGTCCAATGTGGACTCCACCTCCATGGCCGGCCAACCCTAGTGGGGGTGGAGTCCCAAGTGGACTCCCCCTTAGGGGGCCGGCCACCCCCCCATATGGGAGGTGGAACTCCCACCTCTAGTGGGAGTCCTAGCTTGGGTAGGTTTCCCCACCATATGGAAGGTTTTTGGTTCGGGTCTTATTCGAAGACTTGGAGACCAGCACTTGGGGTTCCACCTATATAATGAGGGGCCAAGGGGAGGGGGCCGGCCACCCTAAGACCACAAGGTGGCCGCACCCCTTAGTGGCCGGCGCCCCCCTCTCCCAAACCCTAGCGGCCCTCTCTCCTCCACCACATCCCGCACGCTTAGCGAAGCTCCGCCGGATTTCTCCACCACCACCGACACCACGCCGTCGTGCTGCCAGATTCAAGAGGAGCTACTACTTCCGCTGCCCGCTGGAATGGGAGGTGGACGTCGTCTTCATCAACAACCGAACGTGTGACCGAGTACGGAGGTGCTGCCCGTTCGTGGCGCCGTGATCAAGATCTTCTACGCGCTTTTGCAAGCGGCAAGTGAACGTCTACCGCAGCAACAAGAGCCTCATCTTGTAGGCTTTGGAATCTCTTCAAGGGTGAGACTCGATAATCCCCTCGTTGCTACCGTCTTCTAGATTGCATCTTGGCTTGGATTTCGTGTTCACGGTAGGAAAATTTTTGTTTTCTATGCAACGTTATCCTACAGTGGTATCAGAGCCGTGTCTATGCATAGATGGTTGCACGAGTAGAACACAATTGTTTTGTGGGCGTTGATGCTTATGTTGTCTTTAGTTCGAGTACTTTGCATCTTTGTGGCATGGTGGGATGAAGCGGCTCGGGCTAACTTTACATGACCGCGTTCATGAGACTTGCTCCACATTCGACATGCAACTTGTATTGCATAAGTGGCTTTGCGGGTGTCTGTCTCTCCCACCATAGTGAAGATTCAATTTATTCTTTCTATTGACAACACTAGTATCACCATTGTGGTTCATGTTCGTAGGTAGATTGGATCTTACTCGAAAACCCTAAACCACGTAAAATATGCAAACCAATTAGAGACGTCTAACTTGTTTTTGCAGGGTTTGGTGATGTGATATGGCCATAATGTGATGATGAATATGTATGAGATGATCATTATTGTATTGTGGCAACCGGCAGGAGCCTTATGGTTGTCTTTAAATTTCATGTTGAGTAGTATTTCAAAGTAGTTGTAATAGTTGCTACATGAGGTGAACAACCATGAAGACGGCGCCATGGACCTTGACGCTACACCGACGATGATGGAGATCATGCCCGTTGATGATGGAGATCATGTCCGTGCTTTGGAGATGAAGATCGAAGGCGCAAAGACTAAAGGGCCATATCATATCACATATGAATTGCATGTGATGTTAATCCTTTATGCATCTTATTTTGCTTAGATTGCGACGGTAGCATTATAAGATGATCCCTCACATTAATATCAAGATAATAAAGTGTTCTCCCCTCGTATGCACCGTTGCAACAGTTCGTCGTTTCGAAGCATCTCGTGATGATCGGATGTGATAGACTCAACGTTCACAAACAACGGGTGTAAGCCATGTTGCACACGCGGAATACTTGGGTTTGCTTGACGAGCCTAGCATGTACAGACATGGCCTCGGGACAACGGAAACCGAAAGGTTGAACACAAGTCATATGGATGATATGATCAACATGTTGATGTTCACCATTGAAGCTACATCATCTCACGTGATGATCGGTTTTGATGTAGTGGATTTAGATCGTGTACCACTTAACAACTATGAGGGATGTTGTATTAAGTGGGAGTTCATTAGTAATTAGATTAAAATATGAACTAATTATCATAAACATAGTCTGAGTATTATTTTGAATTAATTTGTAGTATTGGAATCCGTTTTTGTACCAAGCGCTAGTCTTATTATTGAGATAGAAATACTGTTAAAATCTGACAAGAAACTTTACGGACTGGTACCGTATTGTTAAAGAATCAAGAAATGATTAAGTCCTATTGCAAACTTTTAGTAAACCTCACATTGTTGATTCAAAGAGCTATGGTTTCAATTAGTACCTAAAGATATCTTGTCTCCGTGAAACTTGAAGTTCAAATCTGTTTGAAAAGTAAGGAGCTGAAAATAGTTTTCAGAAATAAGCAAGGTATGAGATATATGTGATATCTAAGACCTTATTGCAAGATGATAGAATATAATTTGGTGAGACTACATAAACTCATAAGTTTTATGGGAATGTACGAAGGTTGAAGACGCCAGGCGTCCCAATCCTCCAAACTATTGGAGCACTAACAATATTCGCATATCCATGAAGTTATCATCCTTAGTATGCACCGTTGCTAAGACTCGTCGTTTCGAAGCATCACGTGATGATCGGGTGTTATAGATTCTACGTGTGCATACAACGGGTGCAAGCCAGATTTGCACATGCGAATACTGAGGTTAAACTTTACGAGCCTAGCATGTACAGACATGGTCTCAGAAAGTCGTCATGATATAATGGATAAAATTATGAGTGAAAATTGTTCATCATATTACAAAGTTACTAATAGTGAAATCTGAAACACTTGTCATATGATGATCAACTTCAAAGTAAGACCTCAAGGTTATTGATATTTGACCAACAAACCTAGAAGTTATTAAAAGGTGAAGTGTTTTCTGAGAATGAGGAATGCTAAAAAAAAAACTACGAAAGATATTTTGGCAGAAAGAAAGAAAATACTAGAAAGTCTAGTTCAGGTGTATGTAAATGATATACATGTTATGGATGTATTCCTTGCTTAGTCACATAATAAAATTCTTGGGTATTTGTACCATATTGGTTGGTATGAAGTGTCATACAAAACAACGCAATACAAGAATACAATGGCCTAAGTGACTGACAAGGAATATGATAGGAATGCACGTCTGGAACAAAAATAAAGTGTTATTATGTTCATCGTTGGCATTCTATCTAACCCTTAGAATTTATAATAAAGAACTTAATAATTGTTATTTTGCTCTAGTCAAATGAAAACAATGAGTTGTTCAAATTGTGACGTTACTCCATATACGATGGATAAGTTATTATAAATCTTAATGGTGAAACACACATACATAAACACTGACGCTAAAATGCCATAAGGCAAATGATTTGAATTCCACTTATTTGTGGAACCGCCATTTAGGTCATGTTATAGAGGAACGCATGAAGAAACTCCATGCAAATGGATTTTTGGAGTCATTTGATTTTTGAATCATTTGGCGCTTGAAAATCTTTTCTAAAGAGAATGACTAAAATACCGTTCATAGGCCAAGATTTGAACGGGCAACTTACTTAGTGAAAACATACATGATGATATATGTGGTTCACTGGGCATAGTTGTGTGCGGGAGATTCTTCTACTTCATGAAAACTTCTAACAATGAATTGAGTATATATATGTGGATATATTCAATAAGGAAGAAGTTTGAAACATTTGAATGGATTCAAATAAATTTCAGCATGAAGTAGAAATCATCGTAGTCAAATATCTATGATTAGATCATTGGGAAAATATTTGAATTACGAGTTTTAGCGAACATCTAAGAGAGTTATGAAATTGTTCTACAACTCACATTTCTTGGAGTATCATAGTGATGATGGAGTATCCAAGAGATGTATCCAAACCTTGTTGGGTCAATGATAAGATAAAATATTGATGCCATTATATTTTTGTGGATTATGCTTTAGAGACTATCGCTTTTACACTAAATAAGAGCATTATCATGATCCGTTGAAATGACACCATACAAGTTATGGCATGGGTATAAACCCTAATAGTCCTTTCTTTAAATTTTGGTCTAAGAGTTTTTAACCAAAATCGGATGAATGTCTTTGTTGGTTATCCCAAAGAATTGATCGGGAATTCTTTCCACTATGAAGTAAAAGACAAAAGTGTTTGTCAATGTTACTTGCTTATTTCCAAGAAATTGTTTTCTAGCGAAGTATTTGAATGGGAGGACAATAGAACTTGATAAGGTTTATGAACCTGAGCATAATGATCAGAGTAGCGCAGCATCGGAATTGGTTCCGGAAGCAGTCACGACGATCATGGCTCCCATGACTACAAAGTGTTATAGCCATGGAGATCAAAGTACATATTGAACCTTGTAGGTATGGTTTACTTTGTGATCAAATAAATGATTTGTGGACAAAGGATTGATTTTGAACAATGATAAACCAACTACAAACAAAAGAAGTTATGATGGGCCCTGACTCCGTTAAAATGGCTATACGCCATGAAATCCAAGATAGATGAATACTTTTTGAAAGTAAATGGATCTATAAAATTGATGGACTTGGATGAAATATCCTTGAAGAAGCTCGACTTGTCGAAAAGTTGTTTACGACAAAGTTCAAAGAGTTGACTACGATAAGATTAGATCTTCCGTAGCAATGCTTATAGTCTATGTGGATTATTCTAGTAATCACTACATATTTCTTTTATGAGATATGTTAGTAGGATGGCAAAATACATAACTTATCAGAAGTGTGTATTAAAAGGTGTATACAAGATACAACCAAGAGTTTTGCTGGTCCGTGGAATACTAGATAGGTATACAAACTTCAATTGGATGAAGTGAGTATCACGGAGTTGGAATCTTCACCAGATGAAATAGTCAAAGAGTTTTTTATTTCATTAGAGACGATGAAGAGGCTTGCATTTGCAAGAAATTAAGTGGGAGCGCTGAGACATATTTATAATACTTTATGTAGATGACATATATTTGGTTATAAATGATGTAATTATATACTTGATTAAAAGGTTTCATTGAGAAATTAACTTCAATGAAAGGATATGGACTGAAACATATCTAGTGTCAAGATCTATGAAGATAGATTGAAACACAAAATAAGTTTAAGTCAAAGTACATAGAATGGATATTGAAATAGTTCAATATATAAATATTAAGAAAATGTTCTTGTCATGTGAAGTTTTAACAAGACTTGAGTGTATCTGAACTCAATGAGTAAAAACACATGAGTGATTATAGATCACAAATAATATATACACAATCAGATGTCATGTGCTCTTAAAAATGTTATGAGCATGTACCAGAATGATTCATGTGATGATCATTGAAAAACAGTAAGAATATTCTTGAGTACTTACGAAGAACCAAGGATATATATATAGTTTTGTATGGAGAAATGACAAACAAATCACTGTAAAGTGTTGCACCGATATTTGTTTTGTCACATATGAAAATAAAATTTCAATCTCAAATTAGACTAAGTGTTGTTTAAAAGGTAGCACAATGAGCTAGAAGTTGTATGTGCTAGATTTAGAAGAGTTCTAAATATTGTGACGGATTCTACAAAAGAAGGCAGAGTATGTCATTGTTTTGACAATGACAAAGGATGTTAAAATCAAGAGGTTCTTTGAGAACTTGGTGTAGTTCCGACAGAGTCAGAACTTTGAAGCTATATTGTGTGTGACAATATTAGTGACATATTTCAGACCGCGGAATTAAGGTTCCACCAGAAGACTAAACATATTTAATGCCGACTCATTTGGAAATGAGTGATGCGTTGAGACGCAAATGAATTACAAAATACATACATTTCTGAGCGTGTCAGATCCGTTGACTAAAACCTCTCCCTTGAGCAATACATGATAAAACACCGGAAGGCCAAGGTGTTATATCTTTACAAATGTAAACTAGATTATTGACTCTAGTGCAAGTGGGAGACTGTTGGAGATATGCCCAAGAGGCAATAATAAATGGTTATTATATATCTTTGTGTTTATGATAATGTTTACATACCATGCTATAATTGTATTAACCGAAACATTGATACATGTGTGTTATGTGAACAACAAAGAGTCCCTAGTATGCCTCTTAACTAGCTTGTTGATTAATGGATGATTAGTTTCATAATCATGAACATTGGATGTTATTAATAACAAGGTTATATCATTATATGAATGATATAATGGACACACCCAATTAAGCGTAGCATAAGATCACGTCATTAAGTTATTTGCTATAAGCTTTCGATACATAGTTACCTAGTCCTTATGACCATGAGATCATATAAATCACTTATACCGGAAAGGTACTTTGATTACATCAAACGCCACTGCGTAAATGGGTGGTTATAAAGGTGGGATTAAGTATCCGGAAAGTATGAGTTGAGGCATATGGATCAACAGTGGGATTTGTCCATCCCGATGACGGATAGATATACTCTGGGCCCTCTCGGTGGAATGTCGTCTAATGTCTTGCAAGCATATGAATAAGTTCATAAGAGACCACATACCACGGTATGAGTAAAGAGTACTTGTCAGGAGACGAGGTTGAACAAGGTATAGAGTGATACCGAAGATCAAACCTCGGACAAGTAAAATATCGCGTGACAAAGGGAATTGGTATCGTATGTGAATGGTTCATTCGATCACTAAAGTCATCGTTGAATATGTGGGAGCCATTATGGATCTCCAGATCCCGCTATTGGTTATTGGTCGGAGTGAGTACTCAACCATGTCCGCATAGTTCGCGAACCGTAAAGTGACACACTTAAAGTTGGATGTTGAAATGGTAGTACTTGAAATATGGAATGGAGTTCGAATATTTGTTCGGAGTCCCGGATGAGATCCCGGACATCACGAGGAGTTCCGGAATGGTCCGGAGAATAAGATTCATATATAGGATGTCATTTTATGTGAATTAAAATGACGCGGAAGGTTCTATGGAAGGTTCTAGAAGGTTCTAGAAAAGTCCGGAAGAAACCACCAAGGAAGGTGGAGTCCAATGTGGACTCCACCTCCATGGCCGGCTGATGTCTGCTTCCCCCTCCTTTTCCTGTAGACAGTGTTGGGCCTCCAAGAGCAGAGGTTTGTAGAACAGCAGTAAGTTTTCCCTTAAGTGGATCACCCAAGGTTTATCGAACTCAGGGAGGAAGAGGTCAAAGATATCCCTCTCATGCAACCCTGCAACCACAAAGCAAGAAGTCTCTTGTGTCCCCAACACACCTAATAGGTGCACTAGTTCGGCGAAGAGATAGTGAAATACATGTGGTATGAATATATATGAGCAGTAGCAACGGTGCCAGAAAATAGCTTGCTGGCGTGTAGTTGATGGTGGTAGTATTGCAGCAGTAGTAACGCAAAGAAACAAGAAACAAGCAGCGATAGCAGTATTTAGGAACAAGGCCTAGGGATTACACTTTCACTAGTGGACACTCTCAACATTGATCACATAACAGAATAGATAAATGCATACTCTACACTCTTGTTGGATGATGAACACATTGCGTAGGATTACACGAACCCTCAATGCCGGAGTTAACAAGCTCCACAATTCAATGTTCATATTTAAATAACCTTAGAGTGCATGAAAGATCAATTCGACTAAACCAAGTACTAACACACCATGCACACTGTCACCTTCATGCTTATGTAGGAGGAATAGTACACATCAATACTATCATAGCAATAGTTAACTTCATATTCTACAAGAGATCATGATCATAGCATAAACCAAGTACTAACACGGATGCACACACTGTCACCATTAGACCGTGTAGGAGGAATAAAACTACTTTAATAACATTGCTAGAGTAGCACATAGATAAATTGTGATACAAAATACATTGCAATCATAAAGAGATATAAATAAGCACTTCACTATGCCATTCATAACAGTGAATAAGTATTATGTGAAATATAGCCTAAGAGACCCACACGGTGCACACACTGTCACCTTTACACACGTGGGACAAGGAGTCTCCGGAGATCACATAAGTAAAATTCACTTGACTAGCATAACGACATCTAGATTACAAGCATCATCATATGAATCTCAATCATGTAAGGCAGCTCATGAGATTATTGTATTGAAGTACATAGGAGAGAGATGAACCACATAGCTACCGGTACAGCCCCGAGCCTCGATGGAGAACTACTCCCTCCTCATGGGAGCAGCAGCGGTGATGAAGATGGCGATGGAGATGGCAGCGGTGTCGATGGAGAAGCCTTCCGGGGGCACTTCCCCGCTCCGGCAGCGTGCCGGAACAGAGACTCCTGTCCCCCAGATCTTGGCCTCGCGATGGCGGCGGCTCTGGAAGGTTTCTGTGGTTTTCGTCGAACGTCTCAGGGTTTTCGCGACGGAGGCTTTAAATAGGCGAAGAGGCGGCGCAGGAGGGCTTCTGGGGTGGCCACACCATAGGGGGGCGCGGGCCCCCCCTAGGCCGCGCCAGGGTGTGGTTTGGTGGGCCTGTGGCCCCCTCGACCTCTACGGTGTGTTCTGGATGCTTCCGGGGATTCTAAGATCTTTGGCGTTGATTTCGTCCGATTCGAGAATATTTCGTTACTAGGATTTCTGAAACCAAAAACAGCGTAAAACAGAACCGACACTTCGGCATCTTGTTAATAGGTTAGTTCCGTAAAATGCACGAATATGACATAAAGTGTGCATAAAACATGTAGATAACATCAATAATGTGGCATGGAACATAAGAAATTATCGATACGTCGGAGACGTATCAGCATCCCCAAGCTTAGTTCTGCTCGTCCCGAGCAGGTAAAACGATAACACAGATAATTTCTGGAGTGACATGCCATCATAACCTTGATCATACTATTTGTAAAGCATATGTAGCGAATGCAGCGATCAAAACAATGTATATGACATGAGTAAACAAGTGAATCATATAGCAAAGACTTTTCATGAATAGCACTTCAAGACAAGCATCAATAAGTCTTGCATAAGAGTTAACTCATAAAGCAATAATTTAAAGTAAAGGTATTGAAGCAACATAAAAGAAGATTAAGTTTCAGCGGTTGCTTTCAACTTGTAACATGTATATCTCATGGATAATTGTCAACATAGAGTAATATAACAAGTGCAATATGCAAATATGTAGGAATCAATGCACAGTTCACACAAGTGTTTGCTTCTTGAGGTAGAGAGAAATAGGTGAACTGACTCAACAATGAAAGTAAAAGAATGGTCCCCATAGAGGAAAAGCATCGATTGCTATATTTATGCTAGAGCTTTGATTTTGAAAACATGAAACAATTTTGTCAACGGTAGTAATAAAGCATATGTATCATGTAAATTATATCTTACAAGTTGCAAGCCTCATGCATAGTATACTAATAGTGCCCACACCTTGTCCTAATTAGCTTGGACTACCGGATCATCACAATGCACATGTTTTAACCAAGTGTCACAAAGGGGTACCTCTATGCCGCCTGTACAAAGGTCTAAGGAGAAAGCTCGCATTGGATTTCTCGCTATTGATTATTCTCAACTTAGACATCCATACCGGGACAACATAGACAACAGATAATGAACTCCTCTTTTATGCATAAGCATGTAACAACAATTAATAATTTTCTCATATGAGATTGATGATATTTGTCCAAAACTGAAACTTCCACCATGGATCATGGCTTTAGTTAGCGGCCCAATGTTCTTCTCTAACAATATGCATGCTTAACCATAAGGTGGTAGATCTCTCTTACTTCAGACAAGACGAACATGCATAGCAACTCACATGAAATTCAACAAAGAGTAGTTGATGGCGTCCCCAGTGAACATGGTTATCGCACAACAAGCAACTTAATAAGAGATAAAGTGCATAAGTACATATTCAATACCACAATAGTTTTTAGGCTATTTGTCCCATGAGCTATATATTGTAAAGGTGAAGAATGGAAATTTAAAGGTAGCACTCAAGCAATTTACTTTGGAATGGCGGAGAAATACCATGTAGTAGGTAGGTATGGTGGACACAAATGGCATAGTGGTTGGCTCAAGTATTTTGGATGCACGAGAAGTATTCCCTCTCGATACAAGGTTTAGGCTAGCAAGGCTATTTGAAACAAACACAAGTATGAACCGGTGCAGCAAAACTCACATAAAAGACATATTGAAAACATTATAAGACTCTACACCGTCTTCCTTGTTGTTCAAACTCAATACTAGAAATTATCTAGACCTTAGAGAGACCAAATATGCAAACCAAATTTTAGCATGCTCTATGTATTTCTTCATTAATGGGTGCAAAGCATATGATGCAAGAGCTTAAACATGAGCACAACAATTGCCAAGTATCACATTACCCAAGACATTATAGCAATTACTACATGTATCATTTTCCAATTCCAACCATATAACAATTTAACGAAGAAGAAACTTCGCCATGAATATTATGAGTAAAGCCTAAGGACATACTTGTCCATATGCTACAGCGGAGCGTGTCTCTCTCCCACACAAAGAATGCTAGGATCCATTTTATTCAAACAAAACAAAAACAAAAAACAAACTGACGCTCCAAGAAAAGCACATAAGATGTGACGGAATAAAAATATAGTTTCAGGGGAGGAACCTGATAATGTTGTCGATGAAGAAGGGGATGCCTTGGGCATCCCCAAGCTTATACGCTTGAGTCTTCTTAAAATATGCTGGGGTGAACCACCGGGGCATCCCCAAGCTTAGACTCTTCACTCTTCTTGATCATAGTATATCATCCTCCTCTCTTGACCCTTGAAAACTTCCTCCACACCAAACTCGAAACAAACTCATTAGAGGGTTAGTGCATAATCAAAAACTCACATGTTCAGAGGTGACACAATCATTCTTAACACTTCTGGACATTGCTCAAAGCTACTGGAAGTCAATGGAACAAAGAAATCCATCCCACATAGCAAAAGAGACAATGCGAAATAAAAGGCAGAATCTGTCAAAACAGAACAGTCCGTAAAGACGAATTTTAAAAGGGCACCAGACTTGCTCAAATGAAAATGCTCAAATTGAATGAAAGTTGCGTACATATCTGAGGTTCACTCACGTAAATTGGCATAATTTTCTGAGTTACCTACAGAGAATTAGGCCCAGATTCGTGACAGCAAGAAAACAGTTTCTGCGCAGTAATCCAAATCTAGTATTGACTTTACTATCAAAGACTTTACTTGGCACAACAAAACACAAAACTAAGATAAGGAGAGGTTGCTACAGTAGTAAACAACTTCCAAGACACAAATATAAAACAAAGTACTGTAGCAAAATAACACATGGCTTATCTCCCAAGAAGTTCTTTCTTTATAGCCATCAAGATGGGCTCAGCAGTTTTAATGATGCACTCGCAAGAAATAGTATTTGAAGCAAAAGAGAGCATCAAGAGGCAAATTCAAAACACATTTAAGCCTAACATGTTTCTTGTAAATAAACAAGTTCATGAAGAGCAAAGTAACAAGCATAGGAAGATAAAACAAGTATAGCTTCAAAAATTTCAGCACATAGAGAGGTGTTTTAGTAACATGAAAATTTCTACAACCATATTTTCCTCTCTCATAATAACTTTCAGTAGCATCATGAGCAAACTCAACAATATAACTATCACATAAAGCATTCTTATCATGAGTCTCATGCATAAAATTATTACTCTCCACATAAGCATAATCAATTTTATTAGATGTAGTGGGAGCAAATTCAACAAAGTAGCTATCATTATTATTCTCATCAAGTGTTGGAGGCATAGTATAATCACAACAAAATTTACTCTCCGTAGTAGGTGGCACCAAAAGACCACTATCATTATAATCATCATATATGGGAGGCAAAGTATCATCAAAGAAAATTTTCTCCTCAATGCTTGGGGGACTAAAAAGATCATGAAAACCAGCTTCCCCAAGCTTAGAACTTTCTATATTATTATCAACAATGGTGTTCAAAGCGTTCATACTAATATTACTACCAGCATGCAAATAAGATTCCATGGGTTTTTTAATTTTCGCATCAAACAATCCATGTTTTAAATCAGGAAATAGAATAAGAAGATCATTCTTGTCCATTATGCCAAACTAGTGTAAACAAGAAACAAAAAGATGCAATTGCAGGATCTAAAGGAAATAGCTTCGAGTACTTACAACGGTGAAAATAGCTTAGTAGCCGAGATCCAGAGTGTGAGTACCTTTTACCTTTCCTCCCCGGCAACGGCGCCAGAAAATAGCTTGATGTCTACTTCCCCCTCCTTTTCCTGTAGACAGTGTTGGGCCTCCAAGAGCAGAGGTTTGTAGAACAGCAGCAAGTTTTCCCTTAAGTGGATCACCAAGGTTTATCGAACTCAGGGAGGAAGAGGTCAAAGATATCCCTCTCATGCAACCCTGCAACCACAAAGCAAGAAGTCTCTTGTGTCCCCAACACACCTAATAGGTGCACTAGTTCGGCGAAGAGATAGTGAAATACATGTGGTATGAATATATATGAGCAAGAGTAACGGTGCCGTAAAATAGCTTGTCGGGCGTGTAGTTGATGGTGGTAGTATTGCAGCAGAGGTAACGCAGAAACAAAGAAACAAGCAGCGATAGCAGTATTTAGGAACAAGGCCTAGGGATTACACTTTCACTAGTGGACACTCTCAACATTGATCACATAACAGAATAGATAAATGCATACTCTACACTCTTGTTGGATGATGAACACATTGCGTAGGATTACACGAACCCTCAATGCCGGAGTTAACAAGCTCCACAATTCAATGTTCATATTTAAATAACCTTAGAGTGCATGAAAGATCAATTCGACTAAACCAAGTACTAACACAGCATGCACACTGTCACCTTCATGCTTATGTAGGAGGAATAGTACACATCAATACTATCATAGCAATAGTTAACTTCATATTCTACAAGAGATCATGATCATAGCATAAACCAAGTACTAACACGGATGCACACACTGTCACCATTACACCGTGTAGGAGGAATAAAACTACTTTAATAACATTGCTAGAGTAGCACATAGATAAATTGTGATACAAAATACATTGCAATCATAAAGAGATATAAATAAGCACTTCACTATGCCATTCATAACAGTGAATAAGTATTCTGTGAAATATAGCCTAAGAGACCCACACGGTGCACACACTGTCACCTTTACACACGTGGGACAAGGAGTCTCCGGATGACAAGGTATTAACTTGTCAATGCCTACAAGTAGTAGACTAGGGTTTCGTTGGATGTAGAGGGCAAGTAGATCTCGAAGGTTTCAGCCGAAAAGTACTCGACGAAATAAAACTAGGGTTTGTTAACAATGATTCGATGATCTTTCTCGTCCCTCGACTCCCCCTTATATATGAGGCGGAGCCGAGGGATTCGTATTGTACAAGTTACAGAGTCCGGGGAGGTTTCTAACTCATCCCGCAAGATTACATACAACACTTCCTATTACAACTCTAGCTTTCCTTAATAATATCTTTGGGCTTCCGAGTCTTCTTATTCTTCGAGTAGTGGGCCTTCAGTAAACCCCGGGTACTATCTTCGGCAGGCCCATTGGGGATGCCTATGTCAGTAGCCCCCGAGATTTTGCTTGAGTCGTAGAGTCAGGGAAAATCTCCCCTGTTTATTTTTACTCGACAACTTTAACTTGTCTATATTTCTTCACATGAATTTCTATATTGTACAGGGATAATGGTAGTTGGGGCTAGTTCATCTGACGGATCAGGTACTAGTTAACTGCTCTAGTGGCAATCCGCAAAAACCTACTTCAAGATCACGTCCCTGGACATGATCTCGGGATACTGGTGTAAACTTCGACAGGTGCCGCTTAAGGTCTTACCATTCTGTCGAGTCCCAGTTAAATTTATCGGGTACCTAACGCGTCCGTTAGGATTTTTCTTCGTATCTGTTGATACGGATAAAAGTAGCAAACCATCGTCAGAGATGGGGCCACGCCGCACAGAACGGATCTGGGGTCTTACCTTCGCAGTGTTTTGCGGCATTCAGAGTTTATTCACAACTTTTGGCGTTCTGAGAATATATTGTCGAGTGCTTATTCGGCTGTTGGAATAGCACATTTCATCGAGTCAATTTCTGACTTATATTGCTCTCCCGATGGGAGTATATGTAGAGTTATCTTTATAACTCGAAATATGCTCCTTCTTCCTTCCTTTACTTTCTTTCTTTCTATTTTTCTTCTTGATAATTTTCATCGGGCACGCGAACAGCGTTCCCGATGGGAGTAGCCCCCGAGGCTACAGCCAAGAACTTGTGCTTGGTTGTAGGCTCAACATTTTAGTACACCTTGTCGCTATATTGTCATTCTTTCTCGATATTTTATTCTTTTCATCTCTCGGGTGCGCGAACAGCGCTCCCGATGGGAGTAGCCCCCGAGGCTATGAACAAAAGCTTGCGTTTGATCATAGGCTCCCGCAATTTCTATATTGTCATACTCGAGATTTAATTTTTTCAAAGTAGCCCCCGAGCATTTGGACAAAAACTTGTATTTGATCAAAGGCTCCCGAAGTATTCAATAACTTCTCCTGCCGCCAATCTTCTTTTATTTTTCTTGTCGACATTTTTCCCTTGGTCAAAGTGACTTCATCTCTGTTAATAGTTGTAATTTTTCTGCCTTGTGGGTCCATTCTTTCCACCACGTTGACACGTCGTGCAAGTGGGGGACACACGTCCTCCGCTTTTTCTGGCGCACGTACTGTAACTCCTCCAATGTTAAAATACTTTTTTACCCTTTTCTCTACGTGGCTATCATCTGCTGCACACTTTTTCCATCCAACGGTCCGCCGTTTCGCCGCACCTCTATATAAGATCTCCTTCTTCTTCCTCGAGCACTTCCGCTCGCGCCGTTGCTGTACTCCCCTCTGCAAATCCTCCTGCGCTCCATAATTCTCCAAGCTCTGCACTGCTACGCGATTGTTGATGCCTCCGCGCCGCTTGACCAGGCACAGCACGCCGGAATCCTCAATGGCTGCCGCGGATCTGGGAACCGCAGAGTGGGAAAGATCCAAGCTTTCCTCTCAGGACATCAACCTTCTGAAGAAACTAGGGCTCAGCAAGAAGCCCAACGCACTGCGCTTTCCTAGCGAGGAAAGCTACCCAACCCCTCCAATGGGGTATCGGGTAAGTTTCATCGACCACCTCATCCGCGGACTCTCCGCCCCCATTCATCCTTTTCTCCGCGGACTGCTTTTTGTTTATGGTCTGCAACTTCACCACTTGACCCCCAACTCTATCCTCCATATCTCTATTTTCATCACCCTCTACGAAGCCTTCCTTGGCGTCCAGCCTAACTGGGCACTATGGAAGCGCATTTTCTTTTGTCGCCATAATGGCTCTCCAAACGTCGCCTATAATATAGGCGGCGTTGTAATTTCCGTTCGGCCCACTGTCGACTACTTCGACGTCAATCTTCCTGACTCGGTTCAAGGGTGGCGCAAGAAGTGGTTGTACATTCAAGAGGTGAACGATGGTTGTGCTGAAGACAGCATCCCTCCTTTTGACGGTGCCGAAAAAATTCTTCGCCGCCGCTCCTGGGACGCGGAGGCCACCGAGGAAGAAAGAATCGCGACTGAAGCCCTGATGGCTCGTATCCACGAGTTGCAAAATACTCGCGGGAAAGAATTATCAGGCATCCAAATCACAGCCTATTTTCTAAGGACCAGAGTGCAGCCTCTTCAGGCTCGCAAACACCCTCTCTGGAAATATTCTGGCGACACGGACGTTGATCGGTTGTCGACGGATTTAGAGGTCAAGGATTTGGAAAAACTTGTCCGAAGAATCTCGTCTCTCAGCAAAAAAGATCCTGTCCCTTCATCTTGCCACGTGAAACCATTCGACGCCACCAATGCACTTCCCGAGGTTAGTTTTTTCGCTTGGTTTGCTATTGGTTTGCTATCTTTATTTTTTCCTTTCCGACTTTTTAACATCCTCCTCTGCTTTTTTTATAGAACCATCCAAATCTCGACTCGCTTCCTCCCCTTCCTGAAGGTGGAGAAGTTGAAGAAAGGGCTATCATTACTGATGACAACCAAGATGCCCCCTCATCTACGAATGAACCCGTAGATTCTCGAAAATCTGCGGGTTCTTCCGAAAAAGATGCTGCCTCCGAGGGCACCACATCGGCACAATCTCCTCCTCCTGCTGTTTCTCCAAGGAACAAAAGGAAAAGGAATGACACCGAGGATTCCGGCACTTCCAAAGCCGAAGAAGTTGATCCTTCACGTCAGAAGGCGACTTATGATCCATATCTTGGATCCCTCATCAGCTCGTAAGTTGTCTTTACTTCTTCTTATCTGTTGTACTCGAAGTTTTTTGTCTATCTTGTGTTTGATGCTGTCGTCTTTTGTTCGCAGTGATGATGAGGAAGGACCACCAACTCTTGACGCGGCTGCTCGAACGAGCTCGTCGCGTACTCTAGTTGTTTCAGAGACACCAGCTGAAGGAGAGAAATCCTCGCCTCCTCAACTGAATGTTGGTGCTCCCACTCCTCCTTCGAGCCTGCTTGTTCCTTCTCCAAAAAGGACAAGGGTGGAGCCAATCGTAGAACCTACCCTTGAATTGGGCAACTCTTCAACTTCCTTCCTGGAGGACGTAAGTTCTCAATCTGCTTATCACGGTCTAAATTTCCTCTTGTTTTCTTCTGTATGCCTTCGTATTTTTCCCATATCGACATTTTTGCTGTCTGTTTCCTTTGACAGCCTATGGTCCAAGAACTTCTTCGCATCGGTGCCCAATTTGTCGGGTACCGTGAATGTGCTAGCAAAGCTGAAGGTACTAATTTTTATGGCCCCCACTTTACGATTTTCTGCTCCCACTTTGCTTGTATTTTTGAAAACTTCTTTGATTATTGTTGCAGAGAAACTTGCAGAAGCCAACAAGCTTGTCGACACTCTTGCTCAGAAACTAAAGCAGAGTGAAATGGCTCGCGAGAAGGCTGTTCTTGATGCTAGCCAAGCTAAGGCAGAGGCTGAAAAAGCCACAGCCAAAGCTGCTGGTGTCGAAGATCTGCAGAAGAGGCTGGCTGACGCCGAAACTGCTTTGGATGAACACAAGGCCTCCCAAGCTGCTCGTGAAAAGGCAATCACCAGGCGCTTGACCTCGCAGAACCGGCGCTTTGTCGGTAATTTTATCGTACCTTTCTATCCGTTCCTTTTTTTTCTTAATATTAATTTTCCTTCCTGCTGGCATCCAACGTGTATTTTCCTCGGCAGCCAAAACAAACCAAGAATTTGAGCTTGAAGATCCCGACAATGATCCTCTTCTAGACGCACTCTCTTTCTTGGAATTTCATGGAACTGAAGTTCGCGAAGGCATGGATCATGCTGACGCGGGTTTATCCAAGTTGTTCCCCTACTTCTTCCCCAAGAAAGAGGAGCCAAAAACTTTCCTTGCCCTTGCCAAGGAATTTGATTCGTCAGAAGATCTTGGACTGAAGATGCGCCAGGAGAACATGAAGGTTGCTGTCGAAAGCACTATTGCCTTGGTCGCGGACAGCCAACAAACTGTCGACTGGACGAAAGTTGGCGCCACCGAGCAGATAGAACAAACGAAGTGGCGTTCGTTGATCAAGGCAGCGAAGCCCAACGCGAAGAAAATCCTGGCCTATCTCGGGATCAAGCCAGCTTCGACTCCCAGCTCCTCAAAGCCGGAGGTCTAGTTGAACGCCTTCTCTTTGTCTTTCTTTTATTTTTGGTAATGTCGCCAAAGTAGTTATTTGGCGACACGTACTCCATTAGCTCTGCTGTAATGCCTTTGTAATTATTCCGAAAGATTAATGAAGACTCTATCTTACACGTTGATTGATGTCGACTTTTGTTGTTAAATTTCAGTTGGTATTTGATAACTATACTCCGTCTTCCGCTCCTTCCAATGCTTCGCCTTCTCCTTCTCGCTCGGGGAGAACTCTTGCTAATACTACACCTGTCGAAGATTCCTGGCCGCAAGAATTGGATGAACTTCGGCAGCAACTTCAGTATGCAAAGAAGCAGACACTTGTGATGATGGAACAGTCTCGTAAGGCATCTGAAGCCGAAAAAATTGCGCTTCAGCAAGCTCGCGAGGCTATGGCTGCGAAGGGAATCGCTGCTTCCGAGGCTGAAAAGGCAATTACTCGAGAAAATTTCATGCTTGAGTTAATGAATGAAGCCAGCGTGGATATGTCGGGTATGCTTGTCGCATCCTCCCCCCTCTTTTTTTTATAAGACCATGATACCTTCCGTCTTCATGCTATGTCTCTTAAAGTTTTCTGCTCCGTTGTTTGATAGATTCCTTCATTGATGCTGCTGCCGAAGAAGAGAGGGTAAATACTAGGACGAACTTCCTTGTTAACCTTGCCCTTGACCATGGTTCTATGTTCTGGGCTACCCCAGAGAGGACCCGACAGATTGTCAGATTTCAGGATCGCACCTCTCAAACTCGCGACTTCCTTGACTTCTGTACCAAGACCCTGTCTATGGTTTATAATTCCATGTTTCCTCGGAATGTTCAGCCACGAACTCTTCCCGAGCTAATGGAGAAATTTAAGGATCCCCACAAGATCCATGGTTTTGTCAGAGCTCAACTGGTAGCTGGCGCCAGGTTTGCCCTTATCATGCTTCAGATCTGTCACTCGAAGCTTGACCTGACCCAAGTTGTTGCGAAAGTTCATGAGAAGGTAAGGCGTCGAAGAGTTGGTGTCGACCGAATTAACACGAAGGTTTCGCCTGTGGCCGAAGAAATGATTGAAGACCTTCTTCGGATGGATGCCGATTTTTTTGCAGATGGTCATTATGCTGATTTTCTTGGCGCTGCTCCCGAAGAAGGCAGGATTACCATTGATAACATACTAAATCAAGACTGATATTTTTTTGTTAGACGACTCTTTTTTGTAAACCACGATTGTGATTATATTGTGAAGCAATCATCATACTTCTATATTTGTCTAGCCCCCGAGTGTTTCGGTGGCTACTTTCTGTATTTGTGTATTGCGAGGTTTTGAACCAAGGCAATTATTCAATATGTAGTTTTGGCGAGTATAAGCCCCCGAGCTTCTTTGTCGAGTACTATTTTGTATTTTTATTGACTCGCGAGGTATTTTAATACCAAGGCGAGGCTTTCTTTTTTCGGAGAACTATATTGAAATTCGTCAGGCCTGAGCCTTTGAGCGTGTCGATGAAGAAGAGCTATATTGTCACTATCTTTATTATATTGCAGCACCGCGAGCCCGCCTCATTAAAAACCTTTCCCGGCCCCACTCGGTGCCCCGAAAAAGGAAAAGAGTGCGTCTGAAAACTCGCGGGCGTTTCAGTACATTGAAGTTTTACAAGGACTATATTTCGACTCTAGGCGTAGAACCGCCTGAGTTGCGCCACGTTCCAGGGGTTTTGCTCCTCCACCCCTGTCTTCTTGTCCTTTATCCTGTATGCTCCTCCTCCGATTACTTCTGTGACGATGTAAGGTCCAAGCCATGGTGACTCGAGCTTTTCATGACTTTTTTGCGTGAGCCGAAGGACTAGGTCTCCCACCTGAAAGGATCTTGGCCGTAAACGTCGGCTATGGTAATTCTTCAAGTCCTGTTGATATTTGGTTACTCGAGAGAGTACTTCATCTCTAGCCTCGTCGAGTGCATCGACGTCATCTTCTAGCGCTTTTCTCGACACCTCTTCGTCATATTCCACGACTCGTGGAGAATCATGCTCTATCTCGATTGGTAGTACTGCTTCTGCTCCATGGACCAAGAAGAACGGAGTTTCTTGCGTCGCTGTGTTTGGTGTCGTTCGTATGCTCCACAATACACTGGGCAGCTCCTCTGGCCAGGTATATCGAGCTTTCTCCAGTGGTGCTAATAAGTGTTTTTTGATGCCGTTGCAGATGATTCCATTAGCTTTCTCGACTTGACCATTGGTCTGCGGGTGCGCAACCGATGCAAAGTGTAGCTTGATACCCACTTCTTCGCAATAATCTTTAAATTCGTGGGATGTGAAGTTACTGCCATTGTCCGTGACGATGCTATGGGGCACTCCAAATCTGAAGACGAGACTTTTTACGAATTTAACTGCGGATGCCCCGTCTGGTGAGTTTATCGGCTTCGCTTCTATCCACTTTGTAAATTTGTCGACGGCTACCAGCATATACTCCTTTCCTCCTGGCCAGGATTTGTATAGCTTTCCCACCATATCGAGGCCCCATTGAGCAAAGGGCCAAGATAAGGGTATTGGCATCAGCTCTGCTGCAGGTGAGTGGGGTTTTGCGGCAAACCTTTGGCACGCGTCGCAGGTTCGTACTATCTCCTTTGCGTCTTCTATTGCTGTCAACCAGTAAAATCCAGCTCGAAAGACTTTGGCAGCAATAGCCCGGCTACTCGCGTGGTGGCCACAAATTCCTTCGTGTACGTCCTTGAGGATCGTCCTTCCTTCTTCGGGTGTGACGCACCTTTGTAGTACTCCCGAGATACTTCGTTTGTATAGCTCCCCTTTGACCACAGTAAAAGCCTTAGATCGTCTAATAACTCGCCTTGCTTCGACTGGATCGTCGGGTATTTCCTTCTTCAGGATGTATGATATGTACGTCTGCATCCATGGTATCTGTATCATCATGACCAGGTCCTGATCTTCTTCTTCTTCCTCTTGATCGTCCTTGGTAGCCCCCGAGGGTTTTTTCTCCTTCTTTTTTGGTTTTGTCGACTTCGTAGATCTCTCTGATATCTCTTCCCAAAATACACCTGGTGGCACTGCAAGGCATTGCGACCCGATGTTTGCAAGAACATCGGCTTCGTCATTGCTCAATCTGCTGATATGATTTACTTCGCATCCATCGAACAACTTCTCGAGCTCGTTGTAAACTTCTTTGTATGCTATCATACTATCATTGACTGCATCGCATTGGTTCATGACTTGTTGAGCCACCAACTGCGAGTCGGCAAAGATTTTTAGTCGCGTTGCACCGCAAGCTTTTGCCATCTTCATCCCATGTATGAGGGCTTCGTATTCTGCCTCATTGTTAGAAGCGTTTGGGAACGTCATCCTCAAGACGTACTTCATCTTGTCGCCTTCTGGTGATATTAGTATTACACCTGCGCCAGCTCCTTCTAATCTCTTGGATCCGTCGAAGTTCATGGTCCAAGTTCTCGATAAATCTGGTGGTCCTGTGTTTTGCAGCTCCATCCACTCTGCGATGAAGTCTGGCAAAATCTGCGACTTGATTGCTTTTCTTTTTTCATACGTGATGTCCCGAGGGGAAAGTTCTATTCCCCAAAGGGAGACACGACCCGTAGCTTCTGGATTGTTTAGTATATTTGACAAGGGAGCTTCGTTGACCACTATGATCGGGTGTGCCGAAAAATAGTGGCGCGGTTTTCGTGCTGTTGTGAACACTCCGTATGCTAGCTTTTGGTACTGAGGGTACCTTTGTTTTGAGGGCGACAAAACTTCGCTGACAAAGTATACTGGCCTCTGCACTCCGTGGAGTTTTCCTTCTTCCTCCCTTTCGACGACAAGGACCGTGCTTACCACCTGGGGTGTGGCCGCAATATACAGCAACAGAGGCTCCCTCTCTTTTGGCGCCACCAAGATTGGCGGTGTCGAGATTTTGCGCTTGAGGTCCTCGAAGGCTCTGTCCGCTTCTTCGTTCCATTGGAACTTGTCTCCCTGTTTGATCAAGGCGTAGAATGGTAACGCCTTTCCTCCTAGCCTGGCGACGAATCTGCTTAAAGCTGCGACTCGCCCGGTTAACTGTTGTACTTCTTTCAACTTCGTTGGCTTCCTCATTGTTACGATAGCCTGTATTTTTTCGGGGTTCGCTTCAATCCCTCTTGCTGATACTAGGAACCCGAGAAGTTCTCCTGCAGGGACGCCAAAAGAGCACTTTGTCGGGTTCAGCTTGAGGCAGAACTTGTCGAGGTTGTCGAAAGTTTCCTTCAGGTCCTCAATTAGGGTGTCGCCTTTTTTGGATGTTATGACGACATCGTCGATGTATACTTGTACATTTCTCCCTATCTGCTCTGCTAGACACTTCTGCATCACCGCTGATACGTTGCTCCCGCGTTTTTCAACCCGAAGGGCATTGTTCGATAGCAGAACACGCCGTAAGGGGTCATAAACGCTGTTTTCACCTCATCATCTTCTTTCAATCTAATCTGGTTATAACCAGAATAAGCATCCAGGAAGGAAAGACGTTCGCATCCTGCCGTGGAGTCGATGATTTGATCGATCCTTGGGAGGGGAAAGTGATCCTTTGGACAACGTTTATTAAGACACGTGAAGTCGACGCACATGCGAAGGACCTTCGTGTTTTTCTTCGGCACCAACACTGGGTTAGCTACCCATGTGGCCTCTGTATGTATTTCTTTGATGAAACCTGCTTCTCTAAGTCTGTTAATTTCCGACAGCATAGCTTTGCGGTTTGGTTCCGAAAAACGCCGCAAAGGTTGTTTGATTGGTTTCGCGATTGGATCCAAGTGTAGGTGGTGCTCGGCAAGTTCCCTGGGTACTCCTGGCATGTCAGCTGGACACCATGCGAAGATTTTCCAGTGCTCACGGAGGAACTCGACGAGCGCGCTTTCCTATGCGAGGTCCATGTTATTTGCAATGGACGTCGTTTTCTTCGGATCTGTCGGGTGAATCTGTACTTCCTTAGAATCCTTTGCTATGTTGAAGGTTGACTCCTTGCTAGGCCTCCCCACATCTGGTAGTACGTCGTAATCTGTTGTGAGCTTTGACTCCATATATTCTGCTTGCATCCCGAAGGTTTCTGAAAGCCGATGAAAATCCTTATCACATTTATCGGCAAGCGAAAAACTTCCTTTAATCGTGATTGGCCCCTTGGGTCCAGGCATCCTCCACAGCAGGTATGTGTAATGTGGTACTGCCATAAACCTGGCGTATGCTGGGCGCCCCAACAGAGCGTGGTACTGTGATGGGAAATCCACGACTTCGAACTCCAACCTTTCGATCCTATAATTCTCTCGAGTGCCGAACTGAACGTCGAGGTTGATCCTTCCCAGTGGGTAACTTGGTTTATCTGGTGTGATACCATGAAATCGCGTGTCCGTTGGTTTGAGGTTCGCCAAGGATATGTTCATTTTCCTTAGTGTATCTGCATACATAAGGTTTAGACTGCTTCCCCCGTCGATGAAAACTCGAGACACGTCGAATCCTGCAATTACTGCGGGCAAAATCAGTGCTGATTGCCCTGGTCGAGGAACTTGCTGCGGGTGATCCGCAATTGTGAAACCAATGTCTTGTCCCGACCAATTGAGATACTCGACTGTTGGTGGAGGCATCTTTTCTGCCATGAACACCTGCCGCGAGATTACTTTCTGAGCTCTATTGGATGGCCTGCCTTTCTGAATCATCGAGACCGCTCCATGGGAGTTGGGGTCGACGTATGGTGGTGGTGCTGGTGCTGCCGCTATCCTGAGCTGGTGCCGATTTTCTTCCGTAATTGCGGGAGGAGGTGGTAGATGGATCTCACTCCTAGGTCCTTGGGGATTTCGACTTGCTGCCTGAGCGTGCGCATGCGCGGCAACCCTCATCATTGCTTGAAAGTTCCGACAATCTTTCTGTAGGTGTCCTGACTGCCTTACCCCATTGTTGTCGACGAAAAAGTGCATCTGACATGGACCGTTCATCATATCCTCAGGGGTCACAAAGGGCCTCTGAAACCGAGAACCGTTGTTTGGCCTGCTATTTCGCGAGTCATCTCTGTTCTCACTTCGTTGTTCGCTGCTGCGCTGATAATTGTCTCTGTTGTTTCCTCCAGTGCCTGATCGAAACCCAGCCGAAATTTGGCCAGGTGGATCATAACTCGAAAATCGAGAGAATCGTCGCTTTGCCCCGGTAATTTTGATCGCGGTCCTCCTCTCGGTGACCCGTGTCGCTTATTGTGCACCCATCTTCGCCATCTGCCCATTTGTTTGCTATCTCCATCAATGCTGATACTGTTTTTGGGTTAGTTCTCCCCAGATCCTCCACGAAATCTCCTCGTCGGACTCCTGCCACAAATGCGTCTATGGCTCTCTCGTCAGATATGTTTTCTGCCGAGTTTTTGATGATGTTCCACCTTTGGATATACTTCCTCATTGATTCATCATGTTTCTGTCGACATGATCTTAACTCCTCGAGTGTTGCAGGCTTTTGGCAAGTGGACCGAATTTTTTTGATGAATATGTCCTCAAAATCAGTCCAGCTGTCGATGGAACCTACTGGAAGCTTCTTTATCCAAGATCTTGCGGCTCCACTCAAGTGCACCTGAATGCTCTGCATTGCCGTTGCCCTTGTGCCGCCAATTAGTTTCACTGTCTCGAGGTAATCTACCAGCCAATCCTCAGGATCCTGCAATCCGTCGAATTTTTTGAAATTATCGGGTAGCTTAAACCCTGAAGGCACCCGAGTTTTTCGGACCCTTCTCGTGAAACATGGTAACCCGCACATATCCTCTTCGGCTAAGTCTGGAGAGTGTCGATGTTCCCTTCTATGTTGTCGTGCCCTGTCTACCCTTGCCTGGGTTTCTGCGTCCCTTGCTTCGCCTGTTCTCTCGGAGCCGCCGTCGCAACCGCGGGTCGTGGACTATTTTGCCTTGCTGATCCTTCTGGAGGCGTCGATGCGAACGCCGTTCCCATGGCTCCAACGCCTGCCATGGCCATATTATACAGTGCTTCCCTTGGATCTCCAGGAGGTGGTCTAGATGCGAGGATAAAGGCTTGTGTCACCATGTACCCAGCTTCCGGTGTTTTGGGAATAATGTTTCCTCTCGTGTCTATCGACATGAAAGACATGTCGAGGTTTTGGACTAGATTCTCTCTTTCTGCTTCAGGTATGTTTTGCAACCTTGACCTTGCCCTGTTCCGAGCTTCTCTGTGACTATCTCCTGAAGTTCCTGAATGTCGACTGAGGTCTGCCCTTCGCCTGCTTGACGCTGAAGCTGCCTCCATTCTTTTATTCAGAACCTCTGTTTGTTTTTCCAATTCCCTTCCAGCTCGAGCGAGTCTATATTGGTATGCCTGCAATTCCTCGACCGTGGCGGTTGTCGCCATTGGTTCTGAACCATCCATAGCTCTTGCGGCTCTATCCCATGCTGCTTGTGGCAACTGAACATTCATACGTGGTGTAGGCCCAGCGTATTTGTTGCCCAATCCTCGCCTTAAGTCAGAGGGATCGACGTATGGATTTCCCAGATCGTCGAAAGCCTCCGACGTTTCATCCTGATCGCGACTTGCTTCTCCGATGACGTAGATTTGATGATATTTAGAATTCTGCGTCTTGCTGGATTCGGTGACACCATCATAGAGATTGGTGAAGACCTTTCCAATGATGATAGATTTGTCGATGAAGTCGAAACTGTCGACGCTTTCGGAATCACTGCTTATATAGGAGTCCGCAGACGATTCGAAAGACATGTCGCTGAAGATCTTGGCGAGTTTTTCGCTTGCCTTGGTGCTGACGAAGCGTGGCGAAGAGGTTTCTTCGTCGCCTGACTCGATTGATGATGCCGAGCTTGAAGATTCGGTATGCTCCACAGGAAACCTCGGGAAGGTTGGAATTTCGAGACGATAACTTCCTTCCTTCCCGACGCGAAAGTGGAAACTCCCGAACGTCATCTCCATGGGCTCCTCCGGATATGTATATGCATCCAAACGGGAGGGCGGGTGAGGTACAAAATCAACGAGACCAGTTTCGATCTGTTTACCTCTATCCATGATGTTGCTTGCTGCCGATGAAGTCGATGATTCTGAGCGTGCCATCGAGGTCAGCTCCTTGTCGCCTCTAAACCCCACAGACGGCGCCAATTGACAAGGTATTAACTTGTCAATGCCTACAAGTAGTAGACTAGGGTTTCGTTGGATGTAGAGGGCAAGTAGATCTCGAAGGTTTCAGCCGAAAAGTACTCGACGAAATAAAACTAGGGTTTGTTAACAATGATTCGATGATCTTTATCGTCCCTCGACTCCCCCTTATATATGAGGCGGAGCCGAGGGATTCGTATTGTACAAGTTACAGAGTCCGTGGAGGTTTCTAACTCATCCCGCAAGATTACATACAACACTTCCTATTACAACTCTAGCTTTCCTTAATAATATCTTTGGGCTTCCGAGTCTTCTTATTCTTCGAGTAGTGGGCCTTCAGTAAACCCCGGGTACTATCTTTGGCAGGCCCATTGGGGATGCCTATGTCACCGGAGATCACATAAGTAAAATTCACTTGACTAGCATAACGACATCTAGATTACAAGCATCATCATATGAATCTCAATCATGTAAGGCAGCTCATGAGATTATTGTATTGAAGTACATAGGAGAGAGATGAACCACATAGCTACCGGTACAGCCCCGAGCCTCGATGGAGAACTACTCCCTCCTCATGGGAGCAGCAGTGGTGATGAAGATGGTGGTGGAGATGGCAGCGGTGTCGATGGAGGAGCCTTCCGGGGGCACTTCCCCGTTCCGGCGGCGTGCCGGAACAGAGACTCCTGTCCCCCAGATCTTGGCCTCGCGATGGCGGCGGCTCTGGAAGGTTTCTGTGGGTTTCGTCGAACGTATCAGGGTTTTCGCGATGGATGCTTTAAATAGGCGAAGAGGCGGCGCAGGAGGGTCGAAGGGGTGCCCACACCATAGGGTGGCGCGGGCCCCCCCTGGCCGCGCCGGCCTAGGGTTTGGTGGGCCTGTGCCCCCCCCCCTCTGGTCCTTCTCGTGTGTTTTGGATGCTTCCGGTGAAAATAGGAACCTGGGCGTTGATTTCGTCCAATTCCGAGAATATTTCGTTACTAGGATTTCCGAAACCAAAAACAGCAGAAAACAGGAACTGGCACTTCGGCATCTTGTTAATAGGTTAGTTCCAGAAAATGCACGAATATGACATAAAGTGTGCATAAAACATGTAGATAACATCAATAATGTGGCATGGAACATAAGAAATTATCGATACGTCGGAGACGTATCACCGGCCAACCCTAGTGGGGGTGGAGTCCCAAGTGGACTCCCCCTTAGGGGGCCGGCCACCCCCCCCCCCCATATGGGAGGTGGAACTCCCACCTCTAGTGGGAGTCCTAGCTTGGGTAGGTTTCCCCAGCATATGGAAGGTTTTTGGTTCGGGTCTTATTCGAAGACTTGGAGACCAACACTTGGGGTTCCACCTATATAATGAGGGGCCAAGGGGAGGGGGCCGGCCACCCTAAGACCACAAGGTGGCCGCACCCCTTAGTGGCCGGCGCCCCCCTCTCCCAAACCCTAGCGGCCCTCTCTCCTCCACCACATCCCGCACGCTTAGCGAAGCTCCGCCGGATTTCTCCACCACCACCGACACCACGCCGTCGTGCTGCCGGATTCAAGAGGAGCTACTACTTCCGCTGCCCGCTGGAACGGGAGGTGGACGTCGTCTTCATCAACAACCGAACGTGTGACCGAGTACGGAGGTGCTGCCCGTTCGTGGCGACGTGATCAAGATCTTCTACGCGCTTTTGCAAGCGGCAAGTGAACGTCTGCAGCAACAAGAGCCTCATCTTGTAGGCTTTGGAATCTCTTCAAGGGTGAGACTCGATAATCCCCTCGTTGCTACCGTCTTCTAGATTGCATCTTGGCTTGGATTTCGTGTTCACGGTAGGAAATTTTTTGTTTTCTATGCAACGTTATCCTACAGACTCTGCCCTTCCGCCTACTTAACGCCTTCGTCGCGAAACCCCCAGTACCGAGAGCCACGATACGGAAAACCTTCCAGAGACGCCGCCGCCGCCAATCCCATCTCGGGGGATTCAGGAGATTGCCTCCGGCACCCTGCCGGAGAGGGGAATCATCTCCCAGAGGACTCTTCACCGCCATGGTCGCCTCCGGATTGATGTGTGAGTAGTTCACCCCTGGACTATGGGTCCATAGCAGTAGCTAGATGGTTGTCTTCTCCTCATTGTGCTATCATTGTCTGATCTTGTGAGCTGCCTATCATGATCAAGATCATCTATCTGTAAAGCTACATGTGCGTTTGTTGGGATCCGATGGATAGAGAATACTATGTTATGTTGATTATCAATCTATTACCTATGTGTTGTTTATGATCTTGCATGCTCTCCGTTATTAGTAGAGGCTCTGGCCAAGTTTTTGCTCTTAACTCCAAGAGGGAGTATTTATGCTCGATAGTGGGTTCATGCCTCCATTAAATCTGGGACAGTGACAGAAAGTTCTAAGGTTGTGGATGTGCTGTTGCCACTAGGAACAAAACATTGATGCTATGTCCGAGGATGTAGTTATTGATTACATTATGCACCATACTTAATGCAATTGTCTGTTGTTTGCAACTTAATACTGGAAGGGGTTCGGATGATAACCTGAAAGTGGAGTTTTTAGGCATAGATGCATGCTGGATAGCGGTCTATGTACTTTGTCGTAATGCCCAATTAAATCTCACAATACTCATCATGTCATGTATGTGCATTGTCATGCCTTCTCTATTTGTCAATTGCCCAACTGTAATTTGTTCACCCAACATGCTATTGATCTTATGGGAGAGACACCTCTAGTGAACTGTGGACCCCGGTCCATTCTTTTACATCGAATACAATCTACTGCAATACTTGTTCTACTGTTCTCTGCAAACAATCATCATCCACACTATACATCTAATCCTTTGTTAACAGCAAGCCGGTGAGATTGACAACCTCACTGTTTCGTTGGGGCAAAGTACTTTGGTTGTGTTGTGCAGGTTCCACGTTGGCGCCGGAATCCCTGGTGTTGCGCCGCACTACACTTCGCCGCCATCAACCTTCAACGTGCTTCTTGGCTCCTACTGGTTCGATAAACCTTGGTTTCTTACTGAGGGAAAACTTGCTTCTATACGCATCACACCTTCCTCTTGGGGTTCCCAACGGACGTGTGCATACACGCTATCAAGCTTCTATGTAACAAGTATCTTAAAAACAAAACACTTGCACAAGTGGAGGTCAAACCGATTCTCCTTTTTGGAAGGGTATCATGCATGTTAAAGACGATTTCTTCCAGAGAGGTTATTTCAGAATAGGAGATGGAACATCTGTTAGGTTCTGGGAGGATGTGTGGATGGGAGATACGCCATTATCTCATCAATATCCGGCACTATATAATATTGTTCAACATAAAAATGTGTTAGTATCAACTGTGCTTGCTACTGATCCTATTAGTATTTCTTTTTGAATAGGTTTGAATGATAATAAGTGGGTACAATGGTTACATCTATGCAAACGATTAATTACAGTCGAATTAACAACTGAGCCTGATAAGTTTATTTGGAAGCTTACAGATTCGGGCATTTTTTCAGTCAAGTCTATGTACCTTGATTGGATGAATGGACATGCTATTTATCTTCGCAGATATCTATCGAAGTTAAAATTTTCTTTGAAAATTAAAATTTTTATGTGGTTCCTATTAATAAAGTGCTCTTAACTAAGGATAATTTAGCTAAACGGAAGTGGAAAGGATGCCAAAAATGTAGTTTCTGTGATTCTAAGGAAACTGTTAACCATTTGTTTCTTCATTGCCCTTTTGCGAAGATAATTTGGCGTATGATGTACCTTATTTATAACATTCCCCCGCCAGCTAATATTACTAATATGTTCGGTAGATGGCTGAATGGGGTGAGAAAAGAGGACAAACAGAAAATTAGGATGGGTGTTTCAGCTCTGTGTTAGGATATTTGGAGAACTAGAAATGATATTATCTTTAACAAACAAAGTGGAACTAATTATTTGCAGGTTATCCGGCGAGCTGCTCACTCAATTCAACAATGGGTTTTACTCCTCCCAATGGACCAGCGGGAGGATATGGTTATTGGATGCAACCGGATGCTAGCAGTTGCTCAGGACTTCTTTTTCCAGACTACTGGGTGGCGGCATCTTAATAGAATAGCAGATGCATAGCTTTTCTGTTTGCCATATTTTTAGTTGGTTGATTCTTGTATCGACCTTAGCTCTTCCGTGGTTGTAATAAGTGATGATGAATTGGTCGTGACTTGATATTGTTTTAATAAAGCAAGCCGTGTGCATCTATTGATGCAGAGGCTGGGGCTATGCTCCTTTATCGGAAAAAAAATCAGTCAGTGGCGGTGCTACAAGAAATTGAAGGTGTTGCCAGCCGGAGTTGAAATGTTGCCGGTGGTGTGCCGGCGAGGAGTAGTTCACGATGCTACAATAGTATAATTGTCTTGCTACAATTATTTTGTGGTTCTACTACTTTAGCATAAACTTTTGCTACAATATCTCCAGCAAGCTCTCTTGCTAATCTCCGGCGAGCTCTGTGCTCCGATGGATCTTTTCTATTATACTAGGACAATACCCGTGCTTCGCTACGGAGAAAACATGAGATATTGTGTCGTCGCCCCAATGCCACCGTTAGTTCCTCCCGGCCGATCATGTCATTTTCCTGGGAAGATTTCATCAGGGTGAGAAACAACTTGTCACTAATATATACCTCAATCTTCCTCTCTCTTGCCAGCATGGAGTTTGTCGTCCCTAATTCGCACCTCTACCGAACACAAAAACAAAATCAAACTTTACATGATAGTCAAAAAAGGGTGGCTTGTCAAAACCGGTAGGACAGTGTATTGAGATATCATTTTTCCTGTTTCACAAATTGTTCGAAGCTTAACTTAGCATCTTCAGTTCTGACATTGAAGTGATTTATCTAGTTGCATACACCTCCATTAATGTTCAGTATTATCAAGTTAATTTGCTAGCAGCATGTTCCAAAAATATTTAGTGGGTAAAGCCCTGAACAGCGACCACAGTTGCAAAATTATGGCGTGAAACTGCAAAAGAACTTTTGAAATCCCCACATATGCCGAGCTCGGATGTTTGTGGATTGCCGAGCGGCACGATGTGGACTGCCAGGCGGCACGTCTCAATAAAGATTATATTTCACATGTACAAACAAGCTTAGCTTCATTTAACCAGAGAAACATGAAAATGAAAAAGCATTATAAAATCTTGTATGCATATCAACTTGTTGTGTGCACAGTAAAAACCATTTTCTATATTTTGTAAAATTATCTGCTTGGATAGTAGACGTCACATATTTTTTTCTGCCACAAAACCAAATCAATATTCGGAGCAGAGATAGATCTAGATTTTTTATACACTGGGAGGAAGACCAGTATCAGCATCAGCGGTCGCGAGATTAAAAATAAAAGGAGACCCTCTCTAAAGGACTTGCCGGCCCAGTACCTATCTTGCTAATCCTCCCAGGCTCGCCCACTCGGTCGTCCCATCCCCAGAGACGCGGCGCCTCCCTGAGTCCCTGGGACATGGCGAGCGAGGCCCCCCAAATCCGCCGCCACACCGCCTCCCCGCTCCCCCTCGTCCTCTCCGCCCCTCTCACGCGACGCACGGTCGTCCTCCTGCCTTCCAGCGCTGCCCAAAGCAACTGCTCGCGCCGGGATGTCCAGACGGAAATCCATCCAATCTTCTTCCACCTGTAGAGATTCTTCGTTTAATCCGCTCCCGCATGTCACCAGTGTGACATTCTTTTATGTTGTCCCTATATTTGTTGCTGATTGTTGTTTCAATTCGGCTCGGATTAACCAAAAAATTTAGGCATATAAACTGGTTGGAGTCAATATGTGCCAGCGAGGTGGGACTATTTCAACGCTCATCGTCCTTTCTATTTCCTGATGTATACGCACTGGTCAAAATAAAAAGAACCTTTATCTGCTTCCGGCCTGGCCAGTCTAGCGGCCCATAACAAGAGGGTGGAAGCAAAACGAAGGTGGAAATATACTGTATGAGCGAACCGGTATGACTGACGGGTATAATGGCACACTGCGTTGTATGTGATTTGGTGGGAGGGCAAATCCGGCGCGAAAAAGAAATCACTTTTCTCGAGCGCGCTATCGTGCAATCCTACGTGCCAAAGTTGCTGCGCCGCTTCGAGCGCGTGCAATAAAACGGTGCATGCGCGCAACAAACCGACATGCCGCTTCGCTCCCCACCTCGCTCCGTGCGCTGCTCCCGCTGCGCTCCACCTCGCTCGCGCGCCGCTCCGCCTCCACGCCGACGTGATGTCTCCCTGCCGCCGCTCGAGCTCCGGCTACCGTTTCACGGAGGACATGGCCGCGATGGAAGCCTTCTACGCCAAGAAGGAAGAGGCGAAGGCGGCGCGGAAGGCAGACCAGGAGGAGAGGAGGGTGAAGCAGGCGGCGTCGAAGGAGAAGGGGGATAAGGCCGCGAGGAGCAAGGAGAAGAAGAATGGCGCTGGCCCGTCGATGATCACCATCGACTCTTCTTCCTCCTCCTTCGAGTGGGTCATCAACAACACCGAGCTTCTCCGACTTCGATTGGAATTCCGAGTAGTTTAATCTAGTTTTTAAATAAATTTGGTTGTTGCAATATATTTATATTTCCAGTTTATTTTTACATTGCTTTGATCTATTAAGTATGTAATTACGTGAAAATGTTGTTTTTGATGCGGCATTTTAGCGCATCTGCAAAAGGATAATTTCGGCGCTGCATTTTGATCGTGACGGTTTACAACACAAGGTGTAGCTCGCGCTGGCGTCGCAAGCGTTGCGACGAATTTTACAACACCAAATTTTATACCCTTTATTGAAAATGCTCTTAGTATATGTCCCGTATTTTTGTGTTAGGCCCCGGTGTAGGAAAGTCTATCGGCAGTCCACACTAATCAGCTTAGGAGAATGCTTGGCCGAGGTAATCCATGGTCCGGGTCAAACAACATCACAGCGCACCTTGCGTCTCTTCAACGCGCCGCTCCTGCGGGCCCACACCACCGACGCTCCGTCTTATCCTTTTCCCCACCACTCGTTTTCTCTGGCATTTTCCGAGCGCTGGCCATGGGAGAGCTCGTGGCATCTTCCCCCACCCAACGCCGCCGTTTCCCAAGCCACGCGCTGCTGCCGTCCAGGCCAAGCGCCACCGCCCCTAGACAGGCTCCTGCGGCGACATCCGTGGACTCCCCCGGGGCTGCGTCGCCCCCGGGATCGACTACGTCTGCCGCCCCCACCCCCTGACCCCGACGGCCACCATCTCCCCGTCTGGTCGCTCCTCCACCCTACGGCCTTGTTTACTTCTCTTGTATTTTTCTTTCCAATGGGTATGAGGATTGGAGGGGATTTGGTGTTCACCCAATCCCCCAATACCCTTCCCCAAAAATACACTAGTATGATGGAGAGTTTTTAATTTAGGCAAAAAATGTGGGGATGGGAGGGGATATCTCGGGATTATGTCGTTCAAAACCGGAGAAGTAAACGGACTAGTGGGGATTTTTCGGGATACGAAATAATCCCCTCGCATCCCCATAAATACCCTAGAAGTAAACAAGACCTACGGGTGAGCCGCCTCCGCGTGGCGCGATCCGGGCGTATCCTCGGCCGGAGCGACGATATGATGCCCTCGAGGTCTTCCACGACATCACGCTCACCAAGCCGGGTTTCTCTCCCAAAAATGTTAGTATTTGATGTATTATGTAGTTTGGTGGGAGGGTAAAACCGTCCAAAAAAAAGTTGGACGAAAATTTTGGCAGAAACCTTAGCTCCTTTATTATTAGGTACTAGGATATTTGCCCGTGCGTTGCTACGGGTTAGTTTTGATTAAACATTTTTTTTTCCACGAAGAATTATACTACGGAAATCAGTTTTTTATGGGTTGCAACAGGAAAGGAAAATTCAATATCGCAGATGCACAAAAAGTACAAGTATATGGTTTAGCACGGTCTCCAAGTTTGTAAGTTTTAACCCACGGCCCAATATAGATTAGCTAGGTTGACACGTCTCAAAACCGTTCAATTCAATCTCGGGCTCCGTTGCAATGGCGCGGCTTTTCTGGACACCAGCGATTTTCTGACCATAATAATGGGCTCAGATGCCTACATGTCTAATGAAAAGTTCTACAATGCCTAAAAAATAAGTTCGGACTGCAGAAATACGATATGATTTTGCAAACATGGATAGTGAATCATGATTACGTACGCTGCAACCACAAACATAGTGTATGTAAATTGTCTGCGAAAGGTTCAGTCTTTGCTACGCAAAAGTGATTTTAGCATCGAAAAGTGCAGCAGAAGCTCCAGGCGAGACCATGCAAAAGTATAAGTAGGACATCCGCTCTTGCTGACCTCCGTCATTAATGAGATCCTGCAGAAGCTGACCTCTTTCGCCAAAAATATCTCATCCATCACCGAGCGCTACACCTGTAGCATGGAAAGAACAGAGGATTTCATCTGCTCCTCTCCTGGCTGGAGAGATTCAGGCGAGGCACTCTGTCGGGGCCAATTCGTCGGTACAACGCACACTTCTCAGGTTGCATCAATTACCTTGACGAAAGCTTCAACAGAAGCACAATGCGCTGGTCTGCTCACCCCTCTCCGCATCGCCTGCAATCTCCATAGCGTCAGCGCCACCAGCAAGTCTTGCTGATAGGTTCTACACGGACTTGCTCTCCATGCACGCCTCGCACCCGGCCACGCCCGTCCTCACCACTGACTGTGTCGGCGACATCATATCCGCTACCTCAGTGCCCTTTGGAAATTGGGATCGACAATGGAGATGGCTGACTGGCCGCTTCCACGCGTACAGTCGAGTCTCGTCTGAGCGTGCGGTCGGAGTTTGGCACCTAGCTCCGATAGTGACGGCAGCGCCGGCGGCAGTCTAGCCGCATTACTTCGTCCTGCTCAGCGAGGTCGGACTCACATTGGAGACTTGGAGTCGTCTTGGCATATTGCTCATATCGCCCATGACGTCATTATTTCTTGATTTCTCGTCGAATTGCTAGCTCGCGTAGCTGTTAATGTACGCTCGGTTTCGTTCGTAAGTTCCGATCTAATCGATGGCAAACAATGATTGCTATTATATAGCTGGGAGAAGGCAATACGATGCTGGCTCGGTCGTGGAGTTTGAGCCGGTCTCCTTTAGGCCACGGTGATGATTTGGGCTGGCTGGGACGAACAAATCTAGGCTGGAGACGGACGGACGAACGAACCAAGCCACGGAAACACTATTTTCTTTATTATTAGGTATAGATATAGATATAGATAGATTTAGGTAGAGTTTTTTTTTGTTTTTGCTTCAGTGAAGCAAGAGCGTCAGTTTTTACTACAACGAAGCAAATCTAAGATTTTAGCACAAATAAAACACGTGTCGCGTTGTGGGTTAGGAGGCTAGGAGGAAAATATACTGGCGGTGATGATTACGGGCCGCCCTAGTTGGCGGTCGACCGCTCCGAGGCGTCCCAGCGATCGATTTCCGACAATCCATTTTCGGGCTCCTAACTATTCCCCGCCTTTCCTTTTTCGTCTATAATCATTCCCTTTCCGCGGGCTACCCAAAAACAATATTTGCTGCCCCGGGGAGTCGAACCCGCGACCACCTGGGATAGCACGCGGCACAGCTCGGGCTAACCACCAAATACCTGATTGCTTCGTGTACATACCGGAGACGGACTTGTTTTTGTACTGACTCTATAGAAACCTCTACCCCTGTGCAAATTGAAAAGCCAAATTTCATTTAAAATATTTTAGCGGTTTTTAGATCATAATTTATCAAACTCTCTACCCGTTATTTATCAACGGTAAATGTAAAAATTTATCGAGAAGTGCTAAATTTTATTTGTAATATTTAAGCGGTTTTTTCAGCTCACAATTTATCAACCCATCTACCCGTTAATTATCAATGGTAAATGTAAAAAGTAATCGATTCAAAAGAATATTTAGACGACTTCTTTAGCTCACAATTTATCAACCTCTTCACCCATTATTTATCATTGGTAAATGTGAAAAGTTATCGATCCAAACAAGCTAATTTAATTTAGAATATTATTAGAATATTTTTAGGTCACAATTTATCAACCGATCTGCCCATTATTTATCAAAGATAAATATGAAAAATTATCGACCCAAAAAGCTAATTTTATTTAGAATTTTTGGAAATATTTTGAGCTTATAATTTATCAACCCCTATGTTCATTATTTAGCAATAGTAAATGGGAAGAGTTATCAACCCAAAAAGTTAATTTATTTTAAAAAAAATTAGAAACAGTTTATCAACCCCTCCAGCGGTTATTTATCAATGGTAAATGCAAAAAGTTATCTACCCGAAAAAGCTAATTAGAATATTTTAGCGACATTTTTAGCTCACAATTTATCAAACCCATTTATCAACGGTAAATATGAAAAGTTATCGACCCGAAAAACTAATTTTATTTAGAATAAATTTGGGATATTTTTAGCTCTCAAATTTATCAAGCCCCCTGCACGTTATTTATCAACGGCAAATGTGAAAAGGTTATCAATCCAAAAACTAATTTAATTTAGAATATTATGGAAACATTTTTAACTCACAATTTATTAACCGCTTTGTCCAGTATTTATCAACGGTAAATCTGAAAAATTATCGATCAAAAAAATAATTTTATTTATAATACTTTTTGGAACATTTTAAGCTCATAACTTATCAACCCCTCTATTCGTTATTTAGCAATGGCAAAAGTGAAGAGTTATCAGCCTAAAAAGTTAATTTCATTTAGAATATTTTAGAAGCATTTTAGCTCACAATTTATCAACCCCTCCGTCCGTTATTTATCAATGGTAAATGTGAAAAGTTATCAACATGAAAAATAATTTAATTGAGAATATTATGGGAAAAAATTTAGCTCACAATTTATCAACCGCTCTGACCATTATTTATCAATGGTAAAATATGAAAAGTTATCGACCCGGAAAAAGCTAATTTTATTTGAAAAATTAATAACCTTGATAAAAATGGTACTTAATTTTAGTGAAAAGTAGTAGCTTATTTAAGTTGCAAGTGGTAGTTTATTTGAGTTGCAAGTGGTTTCCCCACCCGTTATTTCCCCCATAAAACTCACTAGCCCGAAAAAGGGAATTAAAAATATAATATAGTCTAAATAATATGAATTGTGATACAAATAACATAACAATCAAAATATAAAATTATTTTAAAAAGGGAATTGTAGAAAGGGAATTGTAAAAGAAAACCTAGTAAAAAGCACAAAAATAACTATATAAAGGGAATTGTAAAAAGGGAATAGAAAAGAGGTGAGCCCCAAAGTTTTGATAAAAAAAATAACAAGAAAACGGAACAAAAATAAAAAGAAAAGAGAAAATAGAAAATAATAAAGGGAATTAATAAAAAGGAGTTCGAGGGAGTTAAATATTTTTGTTGCAAAAATAAAAAGGGAATTGTAGGGAGTAGGAGAGTGAATTAATCGGTTCAGTAAGTGAGCTGAGCATGCGAAGGATCAGTTCTGGCAGCGCGCATGCTCGGCCAGGTCCGTCAGGGGCATCCACCAGCTAGCAACACGGTGGCCCACATGCATGCAAGGTGCACGGTGCGTACATGGTCTGGTTGGGAATTAAAATGCAAAACGACAAGAAATCTGAGGGACGGCGGGAGCGCTTCGCGCGGAAGATTCGACCGCGGGCGCGGTCGACTGCCACGGAGGGAATTCCGATGATTACTAGCACTACCCTATTGCTAGTGGGTGGATGTACAATCGTATCTCACTACATTCAAATCTTTGGGACCCTACACTTGTCCTGAGGAAAACGCAGCGCACATGCGTGAAACAAGCGAGAGGCATCAATCGTTGCTCGAGTACAGGAGCGTCACAGTTTGGCAGATCGCTCTGCTCCATCGATCGCAAATTCGCAAGCAAGCAAACAATTTCCGTGGTACTGTATCTTTTCCTCCTCTCCTGTCACTGCAGAGGACTCCACTCCACTCGTTGTCCACTCGTCCTCCTCCCGCTCCCTCCGCGCGCGCGCCCGGGATCCATCCATGGCCGCCGCGCTACGGCTCCCTCCGCTCCTCTCCTCCCGCGCCGCCCCTGCCGCCACCACCCGGAGGACCCGTGCGGCGTCGTCCACTCTCAGGGTCGCCGCGCAGCTCGACGACACCACCGCCGCCACCACCTCCACCTCCAGCGCGCCGGCGCCGCCCGCCGGGTTCACGCCTCCCGTGCCCAAGCGGTTCGAGGTCAAGCCCGGACAGTCGAGCAACATCGCCGGCGCCGCCCTCGCCTTGCCCTTCCGCCTCGGCACCGGCGTCTTCGTCCTAGGGTAATCCCTCCCCTTTCAATCACTCTCTCTCTCCCCGTCCAAATTGGACTACGTACTAATGACAACATACAACCCACTTCATTCCAACAACCAAATTGAGCACCCCGATTGAAATTGAGTTGCTCTCTTCCACTTTGATGGGAATCGGCAACGCTTATGTGCTAGTCAAGTACTCCCATGAACATGGTGGAGTATGTATGTTTGCAGCTGAGCTGCTACACCCATGAATATATTGCTACCCCACTTCATTGACTAGCTAGCAATGTCATGTTACTTTAATTGTCGAACAAATCGTGTCTTTACTTTACCTTGGGAGCTACTATTTGTATTCCATCGCCTCTTCCATGTGCTTGGGAAATTTAGGTGGGTTTTGTTTGATTCAAATGTGCCTACGATGTGCAGATATGGAGTGTCACTTGTTGATGCTGACCAGATACCACCAGATCAGTATGCTTTGGAGTTCCAAGGTGAACACCTTCTCTAATTCCCACTGTTTGGTTAGGTGGGACCGTAGTCCAGTAACATTTTTGAACTTCAGTTTAAAGTATTAGTAGTACCCAACTACATGTGTTTCTTGTTTTAGGTCGAAAGGTGAAAGAAACATCAAAGGTGGGGCAGTGTCCTCGACCAACAAAGCCTATCGAAATATACGAGTTTGAAGGGTAAGGATGATCTTTCCACTGAGATTTAAAGTGGTTTTCATCTAGTTTTTGTGTCAAACCCTAATGTTTTCTGCTGAATGCTCAAACTGATTTTTAGTATTTGTTTTCCTTTGATTGTGGGTGCATTCTGGCTAAAACCTCAGCTGTCCGTTTTGTCGAAAGGTGAATACTTTTGGTTCACTGTATCTGTGTTATGCACTGTTCACTCTTCATGTATGATCAACATTGGTGTTTATAGTTGCCGTGTAAATTTTGCAGGTGAGAGAGATGGTATCTGTCCTGGATCTTGATGTTTTATATTACCCGTGTCCTAAAGGCGGCCCAACCTTCCGTCCAAAGGTTAAAGAGATGGGTGGAAAGCAACAGTTTCCTTACATGGTATGCGAAGCATCCTCACAAATTCTGTAGTTTTTTAGGTCATACTTGATCGTGAGGTTTCCGGTTCTACAAATCATTGAAAATTGATTTTGAGATTTGACATGATCACAGTAGACTTACCATTAACCATATTCCTGAGCAAGATTTGATTTTTCCATATTGAAATGCTTGGTTCTTCATTACTAAACAAAATTAGTGAGGTTCTGCTCCCTTGTTCGGAATGAATAATGCGTGATGGAAGCAAAATCACTCTTATGTTGCAGGTGGATCCAAACACAGGGGTTGCCATGTATGAATCAGATGCCATCATAACTTACCTGGCAAAAACCTATGGTTTGTATTCCTTTGTTTGCTTTACCATACATACCTTACCTGCCTTACAAGCTTGCTCTTAGCCCTTCACTTGCACTTGCTTTTCAGGTGATGGAAGTGTTCCGATTATGCTAAAGCTTGGTCTATTGACAGTAAGTACCTAACTATAATTCGGGGCAGTAATATTTTTTATTGTTAGTTAACATTCAGTTGTGCAGTTTGCATAACTTTGTATTATTTATTTTGTAGACAATAACGGCAGGTCTGGCTATGAGTGGGCGTAGCGGGAGGGTAAATCTCCAACATACAATTTACACTTGTTTATTCCATGTAATCCTCTGAAAGTTTTGCTCAAACCATATTTGGTTGCAGGGATCTTCCTACTCTCCTGCAAAGCTTCCAGCCCAGCCAATAGAGATATGGGCATACGAGGTCTGAATCCTCACTATCTCTGATCATTCACAGCAATGAGTTCATTATTTGCTGTTTGCCTTAGTATATTACCATTTCCAGGATCTGACCATTGCATGCTTTATCATCAGGGATCTCCTTTCTGTAAAATAGCACGTGAGACCCTTGTCGAATTGGAGTTACCACACTTGCTACACAGGTATTTGAGTGCTTCAAACTTTGGATTACATCCGTTAACAAATAGTTGAATATTGTACCATCACTCCATCAGAACATTATAACGGCACATAGAACTTGTATAATTTAGTAGTATCATTAGTATAGCATTGCACTGGTAAAGAAGTAGCTGAATATTATGTATGCCATCAATGACATAATAGCAGTTCAGAACTCTTTTATAACATTTTAAGTTGCTGGATCATTAGTATAGCAGCTAAATGTTCATATTTGTTGCTTGACATAATAATGTAAGTAACAACAAGCTTTTTCTACAGCATTGCACGTGGCAGTCCCAAGCGGCAGGACTTTTTCAAGAAATACGGTCTTTTCCAGGTTTGCATCATTTCTATTTATGGCTTTGTTACTAAAATTTCTACATACTAGTTATTGTAGCTGCAATGCGATTTAACTCTTACTGTCTTCGCAGGCGCCTTATATCGAGGATCCTAACACTGGAGTGAAGATGTTCGAAAGCGCAAGCATTGTAGAGTACCTGAGAGCCACATATGCCGCTTGAGAACCGCGGTTGCTTTCCGTCATTCCTGTGTCAACTTGTCTCGAGTGTTCATGTGTGTACTTTGAGGGTTGTAGATCATATTTTTTTACTTGGAAATGGTGAATCCTAGATGCAGTCAGGTGTAATTTCTGTTCACTGCAGCTGAGACAGTGTCTCTTGTTGAGACCGTAGAAGAAAGAAGTAAAAATTCAGAAATGTATGTCTCCTTGTTTCTGGTAGTTAGTAATTCTATGAAATGTCGCAGCAATCAGAATCTCAGGATCTGTATGTCTGGGGAGTATAAGAATTCAGAAATGTATTTTTACAGCATATATATTTTGTGTCCTGCTGATTAGTACACACTCACGTAACAGTCAGAACTTCGAGATCGGCGAGAGGTCGATCTAGCCGTCCATTCCCGTATCCCATCGTGACAAAACCGGCCACGCCAAGAGCCTGATTCGTACCAGCTCAAAAGCATTAAAAAAAAGGAGAAAAAAAAGAGAGAGAGAGAAGCCAGAGCCAAAAACGGCGCCGGGCTCATGGAAGGCGACCAAATCCAGAGCTTCCCAATCATGGGCATCTCGTCATCCGCGCCGTCGAGGACTTCCCACCACCGAGGCTGGAGCTGGGGCGCGGCCCTGGCGGGCGCCGCCACGACGGCGGCGGCGGCGGGCGTGCTGGTGTGCCGGCCGAGGGACCCGAGCTTCGAGCTCATCTCCATCGGCCTGTCCACCTTCCACTTCCGGCCGCCGGCGGCGCTGGACATCGGGCTCACCCTCACCGTCCACGCCACCAACCCCAACGTGGTGCCCGTGCGCTACGGCGCCTCCACCGTCTCCATCCTCTACGGCGGCGCGTGCCTCGGCACCGCTCAGCTCGACGCCGGCGGGCAGCCGGCCACCTCGTGCCGCCTGCTCCACCTCCCGGCCCGGCTCGACGCCCTGGAGATGGCGCACCACGCGCGGGCCATCCTCGCCGACGTCGCGCGCCGGCACATGGAGCTGGACGCCCAGCTGGAGATCGTCGGCGAGGCCGCCGTGCTGCTCTGGTCGCGCCGCTTCTCCGTCCGCATCGACAGCCACATCGTCGTCGACCCCGTCTTCCTCGAGGTCGTCGAGCAGGATAACCGCTCCGAGATGCAGCTCTCCCTGGTCTGACCTCACTAGCGATGCACCTCATCCTCTGTAAACCTTATCATTTATAATTTCTGCGCTGCAAGTGCAATGCAATGCAGATTTCCCAGTTCCTCAAACAATGAAATGCAATGCAGAATCTCAATCTCAATTCCATTGCTTTGTTTCATCACTGATATTAGACAGTACTATTTGCTGCCCCACAGTACTGTCACAGAACAGAATGAACTCCCAAAACGTGTTATTTTTAGGAACAGGAGGGGGAGTATTATATTATAACAGTTAAGGGAAAGTGACAGATACAATTCATCTCTCCCGTTTCCAAACAATGAAATAAAATGCAATGCAAAATCCCAGTTACACTGCGATGTTTCCTCATAGAATTGTTTCACAAGAATATTTGTTGCTCCACAACATTCACACTACAAAATGATACATTCAACTAACAGGAAAGGGAAAGATAGATGGGTGAAGCTAAGATAGCTCGCAGCCCACTGAACCCTAGCACAACAAGGACATCAAAGCCAGACATTTGATGTCCTAATAACAATAATAAGATTACACTGCACACAGAAGCGTATATTCTTCCATCGTCTCAGTTGATCGTCGCAAGCGGCGAGCGAGGGATGAGCGACGGCTTGGGCTCCTTGTTCGATTCATAGGGGTGGTTCTCGCGGAACTCATCCATCAGGGACTCGATCGGCATCGCTCGCAGCGACTCTATCGCGCCTTTGCTCGGCACTTCTGGCTCAGATCGCATGGGAGTTTCGCCAGTCGGCTCGTAGTCCTGCAAAAGACACCGTTGTTAGGAGAGTTCAGACAAGTTAACGACAATGCGCACTGGACTTGGGGCATGGGGGTGAAGATAACAAAATAGCTCTTCACAGGAATTTGATCTTACCCTGTAGCTGCTTTGGAAAGCCTTCTCGGCATGTGAGTTCACGCCTGCAGCCTGGCCGGAGTGGTTCTCCTGCAGATGCTCTATCTCTACCAGATGTGCTTCCACCGTCGACACCACTTTCGACGATGAATCCCGTGCCTGGTCCAGTAGATCTGAAGCAAAGGGACATGAGCAAGTCAAGATTAGACAGGGAACTGAACTCCGTGGCAGTGAATGAGCAATCAGATCAAGCGCTTAGAAATTACTGTCAATGTCTTGGAGTATCTCTTTGCTACTGTTTGATGCTTGCTCTTCAGCCAAGGCGCGTGATGATGCAATCTCCTCCTCGTGTTGCTTGTTGTTTTCGATTGCGCCCCTGAAATATCCAGTCGGAAGCTAATTAGACTCCAAGATATAGGTAATATTAGGATTAAAACACAGCATGTTCCTCAGATATTCAAAGGTGTGCTGTTTTTAGCTGATCGCACTAGAACGCCAAATTGGCACCAAAAATTGATCAACCCAACATGAAGAGTAAGCAAGTTGACTTATATTTTATATACACAGTGAAACCGGAGAGCAAAACAGGCCTGGCAAGGTAAAGAGAACGCATATGCTTGCCTGACAAGTGCTTCAACTTCAGCCACTTGTTTTGTGCACAAATCGTTAACTGCTGCATGGGATTTCTTCCATTGTTGGGCAGCAGAGTCAACTGTGCATGCGCTGGACAAGTCCAATACATATCTTAGTTAGAGAAATCCAATCAGATTAAAAATATTCGCAAATACTGAAAGATTTCATGTAACGGTTCAAGCATACCACTCCTGCATAATTGTTTCCATGCGGCAATGCTTAGCCGAAGAGAAGCTGGAGCCAACTTTGCAGTCATTCTCCGCTTGCTCTGCGAACATCTCCCACTTTCTCTTGGCATCCTTGGTGACACCCTCCATAGCAGACGTGTGTTCATCCAAAAATGTCTTGTTTCCACGAGCAGCATCACCAAGAGAGTTTAATCTAACATCCACCTGCAGGAAACATACGTCAGGTGCATCATGATTTCCCTAGTGCTATTGACAGGTCATGATCAAAAAAATGCCTATACGGTAGCATGCTACTAGACACTAACCAGCTCTCTTTGTCGAACGATGTGTTTAGACACCAAACTGGTGATATCCGCCAGAAGCCTTTGTTCCTCGGATTTTGATTGCTCCTGCACAAAGTGATGGTATGCATTAAATACGCCAACATAATTCTGACAACAAGTGCTGAACAGAAAGGGGGATGAATCACCTCATAAGCCTTCTGAAATTCTTCAAGGCTTTTGACCTGTGCTTCATGGGTGTGATTTGTGTGATTCTGCAACTTGGAAGTTTCCTCCACGTACTTTTCAAAGAGCCCAAGAATGAAGCTGGACATGTCCTTCGTCCTATCCAAGCTGATGCAGAAACTCTGTTTGGCAACAAGAGCAAAGTTCAATTTGGAGCTTAGCATAGCCAATATGTACTAAAAATATGTAAACAGTTAGACCAAGTAACTGACATCTCGTAATTCCTTAGTGAAGTGCGCCAGTTCACTTCGATGGTCGGCTAATAAATTCTGGATATCTGTAAATATCTTCAATGCCTCTCCCTCGACACAAGCTAGAAGCTGTCAGCAAAATATTCCCATGAGACTGATAGAAGAAACATGTGTACGTAAAGGCAAAAAGATAAAGGAATTTGAGTTTGTTAAAACGCAGACAAATCACATGCCTGGTCAAGACTGCAACAGCTTGCTGCAGAAAGAGATGATACATCCTCCAACGTGGAATCTGTGTTTGCTTTGTGTAGGAGCACGATATTTTGAAAAGCTTCCATATGCGACATATACAATGACTTTGAAGCTAAAACCTTCTTCTTTATCTCCGAGGTAGCCTTGAAATGTTAAACCAAAAGGATAAATGACATGGAACATTGAGCCAGAGACCAGACGATTATTTTACACAATAATACATACCGTGTCATGGGAATCAACACAGGATTGGCATAGGTCTTCCACAGCTTTTAGGTGTTTGTTTTGTTGATCTATTGATGCAGTGAGTGTACTGGATAGAATATCCAACTTTGAAGCAAGGTCGGCTTGAAACGAGTTCACCACCGACCTATTTGCAGCACTAAGTTTATCTCCTCTGGCTATTTTTGTATGCAACGAAGCATTATCACGGCTAGACTTTTCCAGTTCTGATCTTAGAACACAGGCTTGATGTGTTAAAGCATTTTCTGTAACAATGCATTAAAATATAGTTAGAACTACCAAAAGGTATTTTGCAAGAATGTATTGTGAGATATAAAATCAAACCTGCTTTTTTCTGCTCAGAGATAATGAACTCTTTCTCCTTCAGATTATAATGGGCATGTTTCAGGTCCTCTTTTGTCGTTGAAAGTAGGTTGCTTGTATGGTCCAGGCATTTCTGTGGTAAAAGATATTAATCTTACAGCATAAAAAACATAAAATGATCATAAATGGCCAGGAAAATATAATTGACCTCCGTGGCTTCGAGCTTTTTTCTCAAATCAGCAGAATGGTGGAGCTCGGAGTCGTACTTTTCTTGCAGGTCACTGATTTGCTGAAACCAAAGTAAAGCATTGATTTAAACAAAAACACATATAAGAGACATGCTATTCTCAAGCAAACTGGGTACTTTCCGAACCTTTTGATTTGTTTCCAAAGAGACAGTCATCTGCTCAATTTGATCAGCCATGCCCTTCAAAGAGATACAGGAAAAGTTAATCAGGTGAATGATACAATGAAATTGTTGCAGATAAAAAGATAAAAATGGTCAAAGAAAAACAACTTTTAACATATGGATACAGATCTCATTAAAGCTTGTTAAAAAATAACTTTGATTTTCGGGAATGGAAAAGGAATATGCCTGCTACAATTGAAATAGATTTGAGAGATCTTGTCAATGATACCTTCCTCTCATTCTCCTCAGCCTGGTATCTGTCCTTTGGAATATATACCCCAACCTTTTCGCGTGCAGCATAGACCTCTGTGAATGAGTTGATATTTGTGAGGTCATTCATCAATCATCTGACTTACATAGAATGGTATGTGGGTTCACTAGATACCTGCTTTAAGTCGGTCTATTTCTCCATATAGATCTTTGATTAACGTTGATTTCATCATTTTTTGGTTAACCTGCAATAGACAATGCCAGTAATTGATCACATATAGTCAAGTAAAATTAAATGGTGCGGGCATGCCCAAAATTGAGTTTGTAGAGTTCAAATCTTTTTCGATTAGCTCATGAAACATTCATTCTCAGAATGGGACAAAATGATGCCAATTTACCTCAGGTCTGTTTTTTATGCTCTTTGCCCGGTGTGCGTAATCCAATGTACTCAATGTCTCCTCAAGACAATGTACAGAAGGCGAAACAGTAGCAATAATGCAAGTCTTTGTTCTCCCTCCCAGTGAATCACGAAGCAACCTTGTGAGTTTACTATCTCTGAAAGGCAAATAGTTTCGCAGTCAAGGTTGGAAAGCCTAATTACTGCGTTCAAGCATCCTTGAAGAACTGATGCTTACCTGTATGGAACATGGCCAAGGTGCTCAACCAACGCTGTAATGACACGGCCTAAGGTAAGCAAACTTTTGTTTATTTCACCAGCCTCTCTCGCTCGGCCCTACAATCAAACGAAAATGTCTAAGCTTTACCATAAGATTCTATACTGAATGACATAGTAACATCCAATTCAATTTTACTGTATGATGTACCTCCCTAGCTCCAGAACGAGAGATGTTCTCGGACCCAGCCAGATCGACCAGATTTAACTTGCCACATTTTATCAATTCTTCTCCTTCAGGGGTTGCCTCTTTTATATGAATTGTGATTGAGAAAAGTGAGTGTGAACGACTGAAACATTACAAGTGAAAAGTTAAGCACTTTTAAGTTTACTTGCATACGGGCTAGAGATCAACAGAAGAAAAGGTGTGAAGTTAAACCTCGATTGCTTGTTCAAAAGAGTCTCTGCCGTGCGGCGCTTGGCAGATCCTCTTTCCAGAAGAGAGAATATTTCATTACAGTTAGTGACTATTTCCTCCTCCAAGCCTCTCACCAGCACCCCGCCTTTCCCGTCCTCCATAAGAGGCAACGCTTTCTTCTGCCGTTCTTCCAGAGCAACCTTGGATATCTCCTCTGGCGCAAGAAGATCTGTGATCTCCTCGTTGTACAGCTCCAAAAACGTGACCTTGACGCTGTACTCGGTGTTCTGCCTCTCTAGCGTATCAAATATCTGCTTGACAGCTCGAGGGATGACCCCAGCATCTGGAGGTAACTGCCCGTCCGGTCCACTCTGCAAGCATTTCAACACACGATACCAAACAGGTGAATAACCCCAACCTGGACACGTAAGCGGTGTGCAAGACAGCAGCAGAAGATGTGCTTGCCTTGGCTCTCCGGCACTCTCCTTCCATGGTGTAAGTCTTCCCCGTGCCCGTCTGGCCGTAGGCGAAGATGGTGCAGTTGAACCCTTCCAACACCTCGTTCACGATGGGAATGATTGCTTGATCGTACAGGTCCCTCTGCCTAGCTGTTGGCCCGAAAACCTGCAGATAGAAATGGGGTTTTATGTCAGACCTCGGCACTGGGCAAGCAACCGTGGAATGGAGTGCAAGTTCTCAGCTACTCCCACAAGCAACAGCGGTCAGTGCCTAGCTATTTTTAGCACCACGCGACCCCGCAGCTCGTTCAGATGCGCACACTGGTCGGAACCAACTAACCCTAGGGGGCAGATACGGCCGAGCTGCCACCACTTAACCACCGGCAGCGACCTCTAAAAGCATACTACGGAAAGAAGCAGCAGCATCCGAATCCGAACCTTGTCGAAGGTGAAGACCCTGTCGATCTGCTTTGAGGCGATGGTCTGCGTGACGGCGACCTCCCGCTGGTAGTCGTTGCAGGTGACCACCTGCGGCGCGTTGCTCCTGAGCTCGTCGTCGCTGAACGGCCTGCGGGTGAGGGAAGGAAGCGGTTAGGGCCGCGGATCTGGGGAGGGGAGGGCGGCGCGCGGTGCCGGCGGGCGGGCGGGCGTTACCTGCAGCGGAGGAGCACCTGGACGTTCACCGCCTTCTCCTTGTCCGCCCGCGACGACATGGCGGGCGGGGCGGCGGTGGCGGCTGGCGGGGAGATTTCGGAATCTCTGCCGTCCGGCGGCGAGGCGTGGTGGGATTTTTGGGGCGGAGCGGGGCTGGGGAAGAGGGGGAATTCAAAATTTCGGGGGAGTGGGCGAGTGTGAGATGGGGAGCGTACCTACTTTGGCAGTGGCTTTATGCGGGCGGGGGTTGCCCAGCCCTGGGATATCATGGGTCAAGCTCTTCGAGTCCTGCTGGGCTTGGGCTGCAGAGCCCACGGCCCGTTCATCTAACACTGTTTCTACTATGAGCTTGTGCATGCCTTGTATTTGGTGTGTCCAACTTCTTTTTTCGCGAAAATTCATCCGTCTCATTTTCAGTTATGTTCAATGGTATCCCTTGGAAGAGTTTCAACCCTCTCGAGGTTTGCACCAAGGAGATCTTATTTCCCCTTGTTTCTACTTGCAGCAGAGTGCCTTTCAGCCTGCGGTAACCCAGCATACCACTGCATTTTGTAGTATATGAAGGGGCTTCTTCACAAATATCACATCACTCAGAGTGGTACAACAGAAACATTGCAGGTCTTAAATAGAACATTATTATAATTACAAACCATAAGTTCTCAACAACTCGGTATTCTCACAGGTCCGATGAGAACACCTATAAGACTTAAACTTGTTCAAGGTATTATTACAACTCACATCTACTAAGATAGACATCATGAGAGCTCAACAACTTATTTAAGTAAGCCACTACGCTTCTCGGCTTAACTATGTCTACTACTACATGACACTACTCCTCCGCCTCCACTTCTTTGGTGACGTAGACTATCCCATAGTCCACTCCTTCGACACCTCCAGACAAGTCTGGCTCCTCGTAGACCAAGTCATGTTCGCCTTCAGGTGCTCCGGTGCAGGCCTCCTCTTCGGTCTCACAGTCTAGCAAGGGTTTAGAAGGAAAGTGAGTACATGGGTACTCAGCAAGTTCAAAAGAAAAGGTGTTTGATGCACTAGCTATGACCATTGATCAGAAGATCTCAGATCAATGCATGTTTCCCAAACATTTCTTCAAAAGGTCTATTTTAATCTGAAAATTATACCCGCAAGTCTTCACAGGTTGACCAGAACTTCACAGAGTTCCTTTCCTGCCGTGTTTGTAGTTCCGTTCCCGGAACAGGGAGTGACAGGCCACAATTTGTTACACTCTGCAGAGGTGTGTTACTTTTCCCATCAAAGAACTTGTCCTTGTTGCCAAACGAGCGTACCTTCCCGTCCACACTTCCTTGGTATGAGGCCCACTATAAGAACCAAGCCAATCACTGCCTTCTCCGCGACCCTGCATACCCACCCTTTTGTCCATACATATTCCCATTAGACATCTCCCGTTCATACGGCTTTACCCCTGATATGCCATGGACAATTCATCATAGAAGGAGAATGCCCTTCATCCACATGGATGGGGAGATTAAGTCCATCCCAAACTACTGAGGGTGTGTTTGGTAGGTCGGGTCACCTGGGAATCACTTTCCCATCGGAGCATTGCCCACCTCAGACTAGCTGGGCTGAGATTTTGGTGTATGTTTGTTATGTCGTAGGCATTGAAACAGGCTGAATAGAGAGTGTGTTTGGAATGACTTCTCACCGGGGCACTGCCCACCTCCAATTTTTTACAAAAAGAACCTTAATAAAAAAGAAAAAAAGTCAATCGGGCCCTAGCTCAGCTCCACGCCATGGAGCTTGCTAGCGATTCTTCATCATCGCCTGGCCGTGGCGGCGGCGCAGGACGGCGTCGAGGCGGCGGCACAGCTCGGATTCGGGAAGGCGGCGGCGCAGGCCAGCGTCGACGAGGCGGCGGCGGAGCTCGTCCATGGCGTGGGGGAGGCGTGATGAAGGAGAGGCGGAGAAGCGGTGAGGGAGAGGCGGAGCTCATCCGTGGCAGCGGCAGCGCAGCACAACATCGAGAAAGTGGCGGCGCAGGCCAGCATCCACGAGGTGGCTGCGGAGCTCGGGACCGGCAGGTTGCAACGGCAGCGCAGCAGAGGGTCGGCTCAACCTTCACATGTGTGCGGCGATGTGAGCCTCGCAAGCTCCATGCCAGCTCGATCTGGATCTCGAGGGCGTCCACGGACGAGCGGCGGGAGGCAGGCCGGAGTCCACGGACAAGAGGAGGCGTCGACGGGGTCTCGGGGGAAGACGGGGGAGGGGGCGAGCTTAGCGGCACGTGACAAGGGATTAACTTATCGATGCCTACGGGTTGTAGACTAGGGTTTAGTTGGAAGTAGATGGCAAGTAGATCTTGAGGGTTTCAGCCGAAAAGTACTCGACGATTAAGAAATGAGGGTTATGTTGACAATGAATTCGATCGTCTCTTTGTCCCTCGACTCCCCCTTATATAGGAGGCGGAGCCGAGGGTACCGTGTTACACAAGATTACAGATTCCGGGAGACTCTCTGAGTCCAACCCGTAAAATTACAAATCTCTATGTTTCCTAATACAACTCTATCTTTCCTTAAAACTAATTGGGCTTCCGAACTTCGTGTTCTTCGTCCTGTGGACCTTCAGTAAACCCCGGGTACTATCTTCGGCAGGCCCATTGGGGATGCCTATGTCAGTAGCCCTCGAGATTTTGCTTGAACCGAAGAATCAGGGAAAATCTCCAACTTTATAATCATCATATAATTTCTTCGAGTTATCATATTTCTTTAAATAAACAGTCATATATTGTACAGGGATAACGGTAATTGAGGCTAGTTCATCTAACGGATCAGGTACTAGTTAACTGCTCTAGTGGCAATCCACAAAAACCTACTTCAAGATCACGTCCCTGGACATGATCTCGGGATACTGGCGTAACTCGACATGTGCCGCTTAAGGTCTTACCATATGTCGAGTTCCAGTCATGTTTTATCGGCTACCTAACGCGTCCGTTAGGATTTTTCTTCGTATCTGTTGATACGGAAAAAAGTAGCAAACCGACGTGAGAGACGGTGCCACGCCGCTCAGGACGGATCCGGGGACTTACCTTCGCAGAGTTTTGCGGCATTCACAGATTATTCGCAACTGAGGCGCTCTGAGAATATATTGTCGAGTGCTTTTTCAGCTGTTGGAATAGCACATTTTATCGAGTCAACGGATGACTTATCTTGCCTTCCCGATGGGAGTATATGAAGAGTTATTTATATAACTCGAAATATGTTCATCATACTTTTTTTTATAATATCATCGGGATACGCGAACAGCGTTCCCGATGGGAGTAGCCCCCGAGGCTACAACCAAGGACTTGTACTTGGTTGTAGGCTCAACATTCTCACGGCTCTTTTCGCTATATTCTCATCTTTTTATTTCTCTCGGGTGCGCGACCAGCGCTCCCGATGGGAGTAGCCCCCGAGGCTATGGACAAATGCTTGCATTGGACCATAGACTCTCGCCTTTTCTTTCTTGTCATACTCGAAATTTCCTTCATTCTAAAGTAGCCCCCGAGCATTTGATCAAAAACTTGTATTTGATCAAAAGCTCGCGAAAAAGATGTATATCATCAATATCTTTATTATATTGCAGCACCGCGAGCCCGCCTCATTAAAAACCTTTCAGCCCCACTCGGTGCCCTGAAAGGAAAAGAGTGCTTCTGAAAACTCGCGGGCGTTTCAGTACATTGTATGTTTACAGAGGAGACTATATTTCGAGTTCAGGCGTAAAAACGCCTAAGTTGCGCCACGTTCCAGGGGTTTGGCTCTGCAACTCCCATCTTCTTGTCCTTTATTCCATATGCTCCTCCTTCAATTACTTCTGTGACGATGTAAGGACCAATCCATGGTGACTCAAGTTTCTCGTGGCTATTTTGTGTAAGCCGAAGAACTAGATCGCCTACTTGGAAAGATCTTGGTCGCAAACGTCGACTGTGGTAGTTTTTCAGATATTGCTGGTACTTAGTGACTCTTGATAGTACTTCGTCTCGAGTTTCGTCGAGCGCATCGACATCGTCCTCCAATGCCTTTCTTGACGTTTCTTCGTCGTATTCTGCCACTCTCGGAGAATTATGTTCTATTTCTATCGATAGCACTGCCTCAGCTCCATGGATCAGAAAAAACGGTGTTTCCTGTGTCGTTGTATTTGGTGTTGTTCGAATGCTCCATAGAACACTGGGCAACTCCTCTGGCCATGTGTGTCGAGCTTTTTCCAATGGTGTTAGCAGACGTTTCTTGATGCCATTGCAGATGATACTGTTTGCTTTCTCGACTTGACCATTGGTTTGCGGGTGCGCAACTGATGTAAAGTGTAGTTTGATGCCTACCTCCGCGCAATAAGCTTTGAATTCTTTGGATGTGAAATTGTTGCCGTTGTAAGAGCAAAATTCATACCCCAAGTTTTGTGTGTTTGATGACAACTCTTGAGTAATCTCACCGTGTGCCTTGAGTATCATTGTTAGATTTGCAAGTACACGGTGACCTCGCCGGACGCGTCAAGATCGGAAGACTGAAGCGTAGTTGATAGGTTTTCTGGTTTTGTGTGTGTTTAGCGAGGTAACAAAGTTGGAGAGAAAAAGGGAAGAAAACCAGATTTAGCCAGGCCGGTACTACCGGTACCTGTAGCGGTAGTACCGCTACCCCTATAGGTACCGCATTTGCACCGCTCGAGTCTGCGCTGATTCGTCGTCCGTAAACACGCTGCGTGTACCCCCGCAGCACTGGAGCGGTAGTACCGCTCACTAGCGGTAGTACCACACAAGGTACCGCGTACGTACCGTAACCGAGTTACTTGCCGTATCGTCCGGTACCGCCCTGGTACCGCTCTGGATCCAGTAAGGTCTGGACCCTATTGCGGTACCTCGAGCGGTACCTCGGGCGGTAGTACCGCTCTGCGTCCTTTGACCATATCTGGATCGAATTTGAACTCAGAGCGGTAGTACCGCTTACCCCAAAGCGGTAGTACCGCTTAGGCCAAATCTGGACATAACGATTGGATTTGAAGGAGCCTATTTAAGGGCCCCTTCTTCCCCAACACGATTTTATCTCTTCCCCTTCTCTCTCCTCCATTGTTGCTGAGCTTAATCCTTGAGGATCTCCTTCCCCCTCCAACCAATCTTGGCCAAACTTTGAGGATAGGTGGAGGAGACCCCGATCTATAGTTCTACCAAGAGAGATTTCACAAATACTAGCTATTCCTTAGTGGATCTTGGTGGTAGGGTTCCTTTGGTGGATCTTGGAGAAGAGTTCCTTTGGTGGAGCATTGGTAGGGTTCCTTTGGTGGATCTTGGAGAAGAGTTCCTTTGGTGGAGCATTGGAAGAGTTCCTATGGTGGAGCATTGGTGATGGGTTCCTATGGTGGAGCATTGGATGTGTGCAGCTATGGAGTCTAGCTTGGTGATGTACTAGATCCATAGGGTGTTGGGAGCATCCTTGTGTGTGGAGCTCGCCCCAACCTTGTGAAGGAATCACCGCCTCGACCGGTGCCTTAGTGGAAGAGGGAGAGCACCTTCGTGGAGCTCCCTCGAGGAAGAGGGTGAGGCCTTCCTCCGTGGTGTGGCCGCCTAGTCTCTTGTGTGAGACTAGCACCTCCTCAACGCAGACGTACTTCCTTTAGTGGAAGGAACTGCGGGAAACAAACCTCGACTCGCCTCGCGCCCCCCGGTTGTCTCGCTCCTTGCTCTCGTTATCTTGTTGATTCCTTTACTTGTTGCATTCGTCCGATATTCATTTTAGGATCACCCCCATTGCTAAAAGTCACACCTTTACCTTCCGTTGCATAAAACTTGAAAAAGACTAAAACTTGTCGTAGCGCCATTCACCCCCCCCCCCCTCTTGTTCGCTACGATCCATTCAAGTGGTATCAGAGCAAGGTTTTGTTGCTCGGGCTTTACCGCCTAAGAAATGGACGAACAAGAGGCGGACAAGAATGGGTCACCTTCCCTTGTACCACCCGCTCCATCATCGCCCATCGATTCCACGACGGCTACATTGGATGACCTCAAGAAATTGGAGTCATCCATCGTTGCCCAAATGAAGGCGATGATGATGGAGTTGGTGGTACAAAAACCAAACCCTCCACCAAAAGCAAGTGTCGAGGATCCGCCACCAAAAGCTAACACCCTTCCTCTTGTTGATTTTGTCGCGGAAGCGACAAAAGATACACAAAAGGAAGGGCTTGGGGATACCGGCACTTCAACAAAAGGGAAGGATGATGACACACCGGTTGAGGAACGTCAAGGGAGTTATCATGCGGTGCCACCACCAAATGATTACACCATCAATGTTTCGATACCGATGCCGCATATCTTGTCGCACGGTTCACCACCGTTACTCGAGTCAAACAACTTTGAGAATTGGCAATTCTTAATGCGTTCACATGTGCGCAGCGCTTCTATCGAGCTTTGGCGTATCATTGAGGAGGGCTGTTCACCACGAGATCCCAAGAAGATGACAAGAAGAGATGTGGTGGATGACCAACTCAACGCCACCACCATCAACATGATTCATATGGCCATCTCCCTCAAGGACCGCGCTCATATCCGCTCGCTCAAGACCGCCAAGGAAGCATGAGACAAACTTGAGAAGCTCTTCCTCGGCAATGCAAGCATCCAAAGCTCTCGGTTTGATGAAGTGAACAACATGGCCGACAATTTTGTCATGATTGAAGGAGAGACCCCCGAAGAGATGTATCGGCGCCTCATCGCTCTTGCCGTACAAATGCAAGATCTTGGAGCAACGTTCGTGGATGACCATTGGATCAAGCGCAAGTTCTACAACGCTCTCCTCCCTTATGAGGAAGTGAAGTTGACGGCCATCCGCCAAAACGCCTCCTGCCGTGCTATGACATCCGATGAAGTCCTTAGCGAAGTCATCGCTTTGGACATCTCCAAGAAGAATGCGGAGGATCTTGTTGCTCGCGCCCACAACTTCCGCAAGCCCAATCTTGCATTGAAGATGAAGGTGCATGAAGCTAGTGAAAGTGATGAGGATCCCGTTGAGTGGGGTTCGGATGATCTCAAGCTCAACTATCATGAGCACATGGCTCTCGCTGCCAAGAAGTTTTGGGATGGAAACATGTCCCGAAACACAAGACCAAGAAGATCACGTGATTCTCCAAGAAGACCCTCCAAGAGCCCAAGAGAAGGGACAAGGGGAAGAACATGCTACAATTGCGGTGACAAGAATCATTTTGTCGCGGATTGTATGTTCGAGAGAAGAGAAGATCATGGTGGAAAGCTTATCACAAAGGATAGGTACAAGCCACTCTCCAAAGGATTCTCCAAGTTCTCCCCAAGGTCCGATGACGACAAGGTCTCCTCCAACAAGAAGCCTAGAGCCTTCATCATCCGTGAAGAGTACACCTCCGATGAAGATTGGGAGCATGAGGACAAGCGCTCTAACAAGGAAGGAGAGGGAGTGGCCGCCATCGCCATTTCCACTCCCTCTACCTCCCTCTTCGACTCTCCAAATGAGAACCTCGTCGCCAACAATGCACGGTGTCTCATGGCAAAGGTATCCATGGAGGTAAAATCCCTTTCCAAACCATCATCTTTGACTAATGCCTCATATATTGATGATGCCACTAGTCTCACCGTTAAACGTGAGATTATGGGTTTGGATTCCTTGGATTCTTTTCTCACTAACATGAAGGGGGACACCAAGATTCATGTTGGGGCTCTCTTAGCCCAACTTGGTGCGGCACAATACCTTATCGAGAAGAGGGAGAAGTTGGAAAGGGAAACGGCCTTTGAGCTTGCCAATCTCAAGGAGGAGCTTGATGATGAAAGGAATCTTCGCATGTCTCTTGAAGCTAGTGTCATTGTGCTTGAAGACAAGAATGAAGCTATTGTTTCACGTCTCACCAAGGATCGAGACCATGCTCTTGAGTTGGTTGGTGGCCTCAAAAAGAAGATGCTCTCGCTCGAGGAAGCCAACAAAGCAAAAGACGATGAAGACCCTGATTCTTCCCATGATGAGCTTGTGGATCAAGTTACTTCCTTGAGGAGGCACAATGCTCTCCTCTTGGAAGTCAATGCTCTTCAAGAAGAAGCCTTGGATGAGTACTACCACTTGTTCAAAGAGAAGACCTCATGTTGCAACCATGAAGAAAAAATTGCTGCTCTTGAGATCACCAAGGCCAAGCTATTGAGTTTGAGTAGCAAGCAAGAAGAGTCATTGGTGGAGTGTCTCCACATGAGCAAGGAGAAGGATACGTGTTGTGATCATGAGGAGCAAATAGCCGCCTTGAAGAGAAGGGAAGCCAAGCTCATGGAGACCAACTCCATGCAAGAAGAAACATTGAAGGAGTACTTTCCTTTGAGCAAGGACCATGCATGTTGCACTCATGAGAGCGACATTGCCAAGATGGAAAATGACAAGCGCTTGCTCATGAAGTTGAATGCTCTCCAAGAAGAAGCTTTGATGGAACACTTCCAGGTGAACAAGGCAAAGGAGGTCCAAGTGTTTGATATTTGCCATCCACACCCGGAGCATGAAGATGAAGTCAATCGCTTGAAGGACAAGGTTGATAGACTCCAAGTTCGAGCCAAGTACTTGGAAGGAGTCAGTGAAGCTAAAGATGGAGCCAAAGAGGGCTCGTGCAATGAAGGAGGAGTGGCTACCAAGCCAAAGAGAAAGAGGAAGAGGAGGACCAAGAAGAAGATGAACAAGAAGAACATGGAGACCAACCGTGAAGGGAGCAATGCTAGCTCAAGAAGGGATGGAGTACCCAACTCCGCCTCGGCGGGTTTCGCCGGCTCTAACAACCCTTCTCATGTTCTTTTTGTTGATTACTATGGACATATTCGTGCTCGCTTTATTGGTCTTCAAAAGGACAATGTTGATTAGACTATTTGGGTTCCCAAACCCCTTGTTACTAACATGCTAGGACCCATTGAAAAATGGGTACCTAAATCCAAGACTTGATTCCTTGTAGGACTATGCTTCCGGTGGCGCTAAATGGGTGGTTGATAGTGGAGCCACAAGTCATATGACCGGAAGCAAGGATATTGTTGTCGACCTCGTGCCTTCTCTCTCTACCGTTTCATATGGCGACAACACGTGCTCTAAGGTATTGGGTCTTGGCAAGGTGGTGGTAACACCCGACATCTCACTTGTGAATGTCCTCCTTGTCGAGACCCTTGGTTACAACTTACTCTCTGTTCATCAAATTGCTCGTATGGGATTATGCACTTTCTTTGATGAACATATGGTGGTCCTCTTGTGGAGCAAGACACTCAATGTAGCTTTTGTTGGATATGTAGAGAACGGTTTGTATGTTGTCGATTTCTCCGGAAAGACAACATCTTCCGCTCTTTGCTTATTCGCCAAAGGTGACAAGGGTTGGTTATGGCATCGCCGACTAGCCCATGTCAACATGAGGACTTTGCAAAGTCTCCACAAGGGTGGCCACATACTCGGACTAAAAGAAGATGTCTCTTTTTGCAAGGATCGTGTTTGTAGGGCTTGCGTACAAGGAAAAATGCATGGAGCTCCTCACAAGGCCAAGACTATCATCTCTACCACAAGATGCTTGGAGCTCCTACATGTTGATCTCTTTGGTCCACCTTCTCATGAAAGTCTTGGAGGAAAGAAGTATTGCCTCGTCATCGTTGATGACTATTCACGCTATTGTTGGGTATTCTTCTTCAAGTACAAGAGTGAGACTCAACGGACCATGATGGAGTTTGTCAACCAAGTTCAACGCAAGTACGACAACAAGATTCTCGCAATAAGGAGCGACAATGGAACGGAGTTCAAGAACTACACATTGGATGACTTCCTCGGCGAGGAAGGAATCGAACACCAATACTCCACGCCATATACTCCCCAACAAAATGGGGTCGCCGAAAGGAAGAATCGAACCTTGATCGAAGCCGCTCGAACCATGATGATGGAATACAAGTCCAACTACAATTTTTGGGCGGAAGCTATCTCTACCGCTTGCCATGCTACTAATCGCCTCTACCTTCGCAAAGGTCTTGAGAAGACACCATATGAGATCCTCACCGGCAACAAGCCTAATGTGTCATACTTCAAGGTCTTCGGATGCAAATGCTACATACTTGTCAAGGACACGCGCCTATCCAAGTTTGATTCAAGAGCTCAAGAAGGAATTTTCGTTGGCTATGCTACGGATTCTCACGGCTATAGAGTCTTCAACAAGTCAAGTGGACGTGTTGTAGAATCTTGTGATGTGACGTTCGATGAAGATGATAGATCTTTGGAGGAGCGAAGTGCTTCTTGTGAGAAAGGAGATGCAATTCCCCCGGATACCATAGGAAGGATGGGTGTTGGCATTCACCTACCTCAAACGCTACCTTCTATGAGTACCGGGGAAGGACCAAGTTCCACCCAAGTGGAGCCATCTACACCACAAGGCCAAGCTTATTCCGTTGATCTAACAAATGCAAGCCAACCTCTACAACAACTCCAAGTTCACCTCAACAAGCTCAAGTACAACATACACCGCAAGATCGTCTACCTCAACACCCAACATCAAGTGACCAAGGTCAAGCTTCAAGATCTTCTCCGAGTGGTTCGGGGATAATCTTCATGGACAATGATATTCCCTATACCCCCGAGCCATCCGGATCTCATGACAAGGTTGCCTCTTTCAACGACAATGGAGGTCAAGGCGAGGACCTAAACCGTGTTGAAGGCCAAGAGGACTCACAAGAACCATCTCCTCAAGCCGACACTCACCGTGAAGATCCTACTACAAGACACTTGCGTCTCAAGTCTCATTCCTTGCAAAACATCATTGGTGATCTAAAGAGAAATGTCACCACTCGGAGGCAACTTGCAAACTTTTGTGCGCACCATGCCTTTGTCTCTAGGGTGGAACCACTCAAAGTTGATGATGCTCTCAACGATCCTGATTGGTTGAATGCAATGCAAGAGGAACTCAACAACTTCAAGAGGAATGATGTATGGACTCTCATGAAGCGACCCGATCATTGCCGCAATGTTATCGGCACCAAGTGGATCTTCAAGAACAAGCAAGATGAAAGTGGCACGGTCATCCGCAACAAAGCAAGATTGGTGGCACAAGGCTATTCTCAAGTTGAAGGCGTGGACTTTGGTGAAACCTTTGCACCCGTTGCAAGGCTCGAGTCCATCCGTATCCTTTTGGCCTTTGCCTCACATCATGGCTTTAAGTTGCAACAAATGGATGTTAAGAGTGCTTTTCTTAATGGTCCTCTACATGAGGAAGTATATGTGAAGCAACCCCCGGGATTCGAGGACCCCCATTTCCCGGACCATGTCTTCAAGCTCAAAAAGGCCCTATATGGTCTCAAACAAGCTCCTAGAGCTTGGTATGAGCATCTCAAGGAGTTGCTTGAAGACCGTGGTTTCGAAGTGGGGAAAATCGATCCCACTCTTTTTACTAAGAAGGTCAATGGGGAGCTTTTCGTATGCCAACTCTATGTAGATTGTAACACCCCAACTTTTGCAACCTTGATTAATTGTCCTTATTGCAAAAATTAGGGGGAACAAAAACTTTTTCTAAAGACTAATTAGATGAATTGCCTTGATCTGTTTGTTGTGATGAATTGCTTTGATCTGTTGGTAGATGTATTGTCTTGTTTTGCTTGTTGAGTTTTGTCTTGAGCTACCTTTAAGAACAACATCTCTTGTGGCAAAACAAACAACTCACCTAATAAAACACATGTGTGACTTAGGAAAAATTGTTTTCCTTTTTATTACATTAAACTCTTCTCCTGATGGCAACATGGGTATGCCATCTTGATATTCCTCTTTGTGTTAGTCTAGCTCAAACCATCCTTGAATCCAAAATTTGGGATCATCTACCCCTCATCACATCCTTCTCTTATACCCACTCATCATGGTTGATTCTGAAGCCAAGTCAACAATCTGTTTTGGCAGGCTTATAAGTTCCAGACTTTGACAGTTGATATCTAAGCAACCACCACTGTTATTGGTGATCTCAGTGCATGGATCTCATCTATGCAACACCCTCTTCAACCTCCACGTCTTGCATGTCCCAGTCTATCCTTGCAACTCCTATATTCAACCTGATCTTGTACCCTATTCAATGATTCAACACTAGATCACTTCCTTCAATTTTACCTCTTGTTTTTATTCAAATTCAATCTTCACAAAACCAAGAGTGGGAATGGTGGGTAAATTTTGTAGCCATCATCTACCCTTGAGAACACTCCTCCCTAAATTAGTTTTCCTCCTCAAAAACCCTATTGTTTTCCTTCTCTAGTTTTGATCACAAAACCACCTTTAGTTTTATTAAATCTTTTCAAGATAATTCTTCAAAGAAAACAAGGAACTGAAATGGGTTTTGTTTTTCTTCCCATTTCTACCAAGTACTGATTTATAAAAACATTACTCTCTAATTGACTTTCTTTTTAACAAAAAGCTTGTTTATCGTACCTACACCATTTCTTGTTTCCTCTTGCTTATTTTACATTTGAGAAAAACTCTACTTTACTTAAGAAAGTAAGTAGAATATTTTGAACTCCTATGTTCCAACTAGTTTTCTCTCAACATCTTCAAAATTCCATTTCACTTGAGTTCATTCCCAATTGTCTCTAGACAATTGAGGTGTGTCCCATACCTTTCAATAAATCCTTTTTCAAATGGCAACTCTTGCACATCTCTGATCCACCACATTGTATCCCCTCCATCCTCCAATTTTTGATCAAATAGATGATCATTTGATACTTTCAAATCACTCCCAATTGACCTCTTAATTGAAGAGCAACTTATATTTCATCATACCTATCTCACTCCTCTATTCTTTTCCATCATCATCTTGACTTCATGAATTGATGATTTCTGTCAATATATCCATCCTTGTGAGTATTTAGATACTTCACTCACCATCTCTCTTAATCTTGTTCTACCCTTACCTAAACCACTATCACCATCCCATCTACCTTGACATGCTCATGAATTGTTGCATGTGGTCAATCTCAATCCTTCCAAAATTGAATTCAAATAAAAACTTCTAATCATCAAATATACCTTTGGGTCTATTTTTCATCTTATGTTTGTCCCAACCATAGTGGTAACAATTATCCTTGGAGTGCATATCACCTCACACTTATTTTTATCTATATGTATCTACTCCTATACTTATCATCATCCAAATCACTCATGGACATTATCTCCTCAACATCATGTCTTGGCCTTTACACATTGATGTTGTGCCTCTCTCTCACATTTCTCACTTGTGCTTGGCAAGAATGGAGCCGGCCATGACAATTTCGGCCAGCCATGTTTCTCCTCACTTTCTTCCTCCACAAGCCTTGCCTCCCAACTAACCCAACAATTAAATGGGCAGCCACCCACCTCCACCAATCAAAGAGGAGGCAGCCAACCCTCTCCCTCTATAAATAGAGCTTGGCCGGCCACCTCCTCCCCATTTGCTCATTTTCTACACTCTCCACTCCTTCCTCCACTCTAGCCACTCACTCCCCTTCTTCTTCCCACGAGCTGCTACTCCCCCTTGCTCACATGGCCGGCCATGGCCATGAAAACCGGCCAAGATGCTGCTCCCCTCCTCCCTCAAGCTTCCCCTCACCATGAGAGCATCTCTCTCACTCTCTTCTCCCCTAATCTTGGATGAGTCCAGCTCACTTTCTTCTTTCTCCTCTCACTAGATTGGATCTTGATGCAGGTGCATGTTGGTTCAAGCATGGAGATGGTTGAGCTATCCTCAGATCTGAAGTTCTTGAGCAAAGTTCGTCCAAAACCTTGCAGTAATTTCTGTATCTTGCTGTTTCAGATTCTGGTATGAACTTGTAAAATCCGCCAAATCTTGTGTGCAGATCCAAATCGAGTGATTCGAAATTCCACAGATAGGTATTGAAAAGATCTGCAACTTGGCGTTGGTCTCATCCTCAAATTAGTTACGGATTTTGCATGGTAAATAAAGTTATGCAAACATGCAGAATCACTATTTGTTAGATTTATCCCGTTTTACAAAACCTTTTTGAGCAAACTCAACTGTGAGTGAAAGCCCTCTTCAGTACCTTCATTTTGGCGTTGGTTTCACTGCAAATAACCTCCTGAAATTGAAATGGTTCACAGATCAAGATCTGGTCAGATCTGACTTTATCGAATTAAACCAGGAGCTTGGAAACGAATTTTTGAATGAAATCAATTGGGTAAGAAACACCTATTCGATACCTTTCAGATGCAGCTGACCTCATATTTTTATGACTTATGTACGATTTGTGGTGAATTAAACTTGTTCTGTGTATTCTGCAGACATGGCTGTTAGCTTTTAAATCATCAAAAATCCATTTTTGAACCTAATTGTGTGATTCCAATTCTGTAGGATTACTGAATGTTTTCTTAATCATCTCAAACATGTTTCAAACCTTTATCTGTTCTACAACTCCATAGTTAAAGCAAATGGTGAAAACATGCAGTAAACTTGTAAATCCATTTGTGAGAGTTTTAAAAACAATTTGAACCCAAATCCAATTTTGTATGCATCTCTGTTTAATTACCTTTCAAATGCAAGTGGCCTCATATTTTTAGGATTTTTCTACAATTTATGGCTTACAGATCTTGTTTTCTGTACAGTCAGATTCAAAGAAATTCCTAAAATTGTAGGTTTAATATTTTTGGGTGATTCCAATTGGGTTAGTCTTGTATTAGTACTGGCTATCTAGGAAAAATATTATTAGTCTCTGTTCATACATATTTGTTGCTGTTAGTAATGTTTATGTGTGACATGCATTGTTGAAGCAAAACTTTTCGGTTTATTTAAAACCCTTGACCAACTCTTTTTAGTAGAGATGGGCAACCTTTGTTTTATGCTTGCAAAACAAAACCTTTGCAACCTAACATTAACTCTTTTGTTTTGCTTAAGTTTTCAAATGATGTGGTATATGGTTTGCTTCCTATTTTTGTATGGTGTTAAGTGAGCAAATTAAATTAGGGAAACTGATTTCTACTTTTCCAAAAATGTTTGAAATTATGTTGTGGATGTTTGTGATGCCAAACTAATGCACTTGTCCTCTTTATGATGTTATCCACCAGGGGATACTTAGTTTGTGCCATGGGGAAACCGAGAGAGGCAATTGCTAAGTTGTGGTGCACTCATACCTCTACTAGGTAAATAAATGGGGTTTTCTAAATTAAAACTTTTAAATTTGTTTTGTGGTATCTATAAGTCCTTAGTATGTTATACCTTGGCTGCATGATTATTTGTTGATTGTTGAATGTTGTCTTGTTGATGCAATGTGATTGATTGTGTTCCTTTTATATTTTCCGGCGATAGATGCGAACAATTCCGGAGAAGAAGAAGAAGTGGAATCGGACGAGGATTTTATTTATGTTGTTGGGATTCTTATATTGATGGAGTTGAAGAAGTACAGGGACAAATAAGCCAAGGCAAGCCATCTTTGAACTCTGTTTGATGCCGTGTTGGATGTCATTTGTTGATGTCCCGAAGCATCTTATTTCCATGTGTGTTGCTCTCTCCATATTTGTTGTCTATGTATGGTGTAATTGGGGTACTCCCTCATGGTGCTATCCCACCCTTGCTCACATGTTGGAGGGATGCATGGCATCATGGCCGTGTTGTCCCCTTTGGTCTTCTTGTATGCTCAACATGGGCATATCCTTTTCCAAGATAAAAGCTTGCTTCACATCCACCACTTTGATGATGTCTAGAGGTGTCAAAGTCATGAATCTTGGTGTAATTCTCAATTTGAGAGAAGTATGCCGTGTACCCTTGTGAATGTTGGTTGGGTAGTGAACTTTCACCACCCAAGTTGTATCGTAGTACCACAAATCTGAAAGTTTGATCCACCCTATGTGTCTTTATACATGCTTACCTTAAGCAAGTATAATCCCCTTTGAGCCACTCTCACATACTCCTCATGGCGTGATGATCCCCATCTCGGCCATGGTGTGTATTAGTTCCTTCTCATGAAACTATAGGTTGGGAACCCCTCAAGGTTTACCTTGTTGTAAATGTTTATGAAAACCTTGGGTGAGTTAACCCAAGTGTATGGTTTATGAAAGCAAAGGATCTTGATAAAGATGTTTGGGAAAGTGGTGCATGGAGGTTGGTTGAGCAACCGTGGTGTTGTGGGAAAAAGGTAATGGTTTCTAAAAAGGAGCACTGCGTATAAGTGTTCACCGTCCCAACTTTTATCGCGCAACCACTCTACCCTGGTGTGGGACGGGGCTTAGCCCGTAGTTTGTTGAAGCTGGCAGGAGCACCCTTCACAACTTTCTAGGGAGGGTCACGATGACCTCCGATGCCGGGTTGCGCTCTGGAGGAGGCAATACACTGTCTAAACCGATAGCCGGACGATTACTGAGGGTCTTCTGTCATGGCGCCGGAGATACGCTCAAAAGGAGGTATGCTGCCGGGGTGCCGGGAAGGGGTAAGCCCGCAGGGAAGGACTCATGCCAGTGGAGATGGGCGAAAGGTTATGTCCGGGTATCCGTCGTGGCATATGTTGTTATGCGGGGATGATGCCCACACGATAGGTATCCGGATAGTTGTGGGGAAAGTGTGCAAACTCTGCAGAGTCAAATCTATTCGAATAGCCGCATCCGCGGTCATGGACAAGTTGAAATGGCCATACTTAACCGGGGCTTGCGTTTTGTTTTTGAACAAATGATTTGCAAAGGAAGTGTTGTGTTTATGTGTACCAGAAGGGTACGGAAAAAGGGCGTGTGTTGACCATATGGAGATGGTCGTGGAAAAATAAAGGCTAAGTGGGGAACTCTTTCCTAAATGTTTCTTGAAGAGGAACTCTTCTTTAACAAAGATATAGAGATGTCATAAGTATCTTTGAAGTATCTTCTTCAATAAAGATATGGTTATGTCATAGGAATCCTCTAGCATTTCCATCAACTGAGATGGACTTATGCTACCTCATCTCCAATAAAGATATAGATATGTCATAGAACTTCCTAAGCGTCCCCATCAATTGAGATGGCGGCATGCTACCTTTCCTCCTAGAAGGTTAGCTAGTTGTCCCTAAAACACCGTAGTGTCCGCATCACTTGAGATGCCGGCATGTTATATCCACAAGAGAAACTATTCTTCCTCTCTTGTCTCTTGTAGTTAGCTTTGTTAGCACTTTCTTGATGGTTTGCGAGTACAATTCCAATGTACTCACGGCTTTGTCCCTGGCTATTTACTTGGCCTGACTTGGAGGAACACGACGGATGAAGAAGGAGTTGGCGACGTCTATGCGAGCTAGGAACGTCTTCCCAGTCAGTTGCCTGTAGGGTTATGGCAGATGACTTGGGTACTGCGCTGCTGAAGTGATGATGCTACTCTGATGTTTTAGTTAGGCCCTTCGAGGCTATTATGTAAGTATTGGTCATGTGACCAAGTTGTAATTTTCTTATTCCGCTTTGTAATGGATGGTGTAATTTGATATCAGTTCGGTTATGTGTTCACGGTGCACTGATCATGGGATCGTGAACTGTATACATAACAGGGAATTTCGGACAGCTAGTCCGAGGTCCCCACATAGATGACATCATATTTGGCTCTACTAACACAAAATTCAATGATGAGTTTTCTATGTTGATGACAAATAGGTTTGAGATGTCAATGATGGGTGAACTCAAGTACTTTCTTGGGTTCGAGATGAAGCAAATGCGACAAGGCACCTTCATCAATCAAGCGAAGTACCTCCAAGACATGCTCAAGCGCTTTGATATGAAGGATGCCAAGGGGATTGGAACTCTAATGCAACTCAAGTGTCAACTCACTCTTGATGAGGGCTGCAAGGCGGTGGATACCAAGCTCTACCGTTCGATGATAGGTTCGCTTCTCTTCCTTTGTGCCTCTCGCCCGGATATAATGTTGAGCGTTGGTATGTGTGCACGGTTTCAAGCAAGTCCGAAGGAAAGCCACCTTGTGGTGGTCAAGAGGATCTTTCGATATTTAGTTGATACCCCACACTTCGGACTATGGTACCCAAGGGACACGGACTTTGCTTTGGTTGGTTTCACCGACTCCGATTGGGCGGGCGACAAGATTGATAGGAAGTCTACCTCCGGAGCATGTCACTTTCTTGGAAGATCTTTGGTGTGTTGGTCCTCGAAGAAGCAAAATTGTGTCTCCGTCTCCACCGCGGAAGCCGAGTATATTGCCGCGGCAAGTAGTTGTGCTCAAATCTTATGGATGAAGCAAACCTTGCGGGATTATGGACTCGAGTATAGCAAGGTGCCTCTTTTGTGTGACAATGAGAGCGCAATCAAGATCGCCTACAATCCGGTTCTTCATGGCAAGACGAAGCACATTGAGATACGGAACCACTTCATCCGGGACCACATTGCTCGCGGAGATATTGTACTATCCTATATTGGCACCAAGGATCAATTGGCGGACATCTTCACGAAGCCCTTGGATGAGAAGCGCTTTATTGAGTTGAGGCATGAGCTGAATATCATTGATCCGTCGAACTTCGCTTGACCGTCGTGCTCACATACCAATCTTACCGTCATATCTAGATGAAAGGCATGCATGGACATAGGGGGAGTGCGGTTTAAATCCATTGAGCTATCACTCCCCCCATAATGCATAAAGAAATCCAAAACATTTGCTATTTGTCAATTAAGTGACTTATGAGCTTCATGTTGAGTTGTAGTCCGTGAGTCCTAGATACATCTACGCGACCTCACAACTACTATACTCTTACACGGTGGCTTCGGCCACCAACACCCCCTCTTTGAGGGTTTTTCGGTTCTTCATGACCTTGTTTTGTCTTTCTTCTTTGCTTTCTTCTTCTTGTTTTAAGAACCTCTATCAAGCTTGTTTTCTCGTGATTTTTGCAAGCTTGGTTGTATGTTCTTTTTCTCCATCTCTCTAGTTTCGTTACCCTCCTTTTTGGTGTTCCGATGCCAAAGGGGGAGAAGTTCCTAGGTGGATGGAGACCTTTGTTGTTTGTAGCTGTTTGGTTCTAGTTGCTTATCTTGTCTTATGGCTACATCAACAACCCTATGGAGGCATCCTATTGTGAGTTTGGGTATTCTCAAGGCTATGGTATGATAACTTCACCCAAATCTCCGTATATGATCTTATGTTGCCTCCATATTGTGCATATGCCTCTTGAACATGTCATCTATCTATGTTGCATATGTGCTTGGTTTGTAAAAACTAGGGGGAGTGATGTCTCTATAACATGTGTATTTGTATTCAAATACATATTCATGATATGCACATGTGTAGGGGGAGCTCCGTCGAGTTTTTGCAAATCTAATGTTCTCATCATAATATCATTTGTTATTGTCAACTCTTGTGTTGTCATCAAACACCAAAAAGGGGGAGATTGTAAGAGCAAAATTCATACCCCAAGTTTTGTGTGTTTGATGACAACACTTGAGTAATCTCATCGTGTGCCTTGAGTATCATTGTTAGATTTGCAAGTACACGGTGACCTCGCCGGACGCGTCAAGATCGGAAGACTGAAGCGTAGTTGATAGGTTTTCTGGTTTTGTGTGTGTTTAGCGAGGTAACAAAGTTGGAGAGAATAAGGGAAGAAAACCAGATTTAGCCAGGCCGGTACTACCGGTACCTGTTGCGGTATTACCGATACCCCTATTGGTACCGATGTCGCACCGCTCGAGTCTGCGCTGATTCGCCGTCCGTAAACACGCTGCGGTACCCTCGCAGCACTGGAGCGGTAGTAGCCGCTCACGAGCGGTAGTACCGCTCAAGGTACCGCTTAGGTACCGTAACCGAGTTACGGTCGTACCGCTCCGGTACCGCCCTGGTACCGCTCTGGATCCAGTAAGGTCTGGACCCTATTGCGGTACCTCGAGCGGTACCTCGGGCGGTAGTACCGCTCTGCGTCCTTTGACCAGATCTGGATCGAATTTGAACTCAGAGCGATAGTACCGCTTACCCCAAAGCGGTAGTACCGCTTAGGCCAAATCTGGACATAACGGTTGGATTTGGAGGAGCCTATTTAAGGGCCCCTTCTTCCCCAACACGATTTTATCTCTTCCCCTTCTCTCTCCTCCATTGTTGCTGAGCTTAATCCTTGAGGATCTCCTTCCCCCTCCAACCAATCTTGCCCAAACTTTGAGGATAGGTGGAGGAGACCCCGATCTATAGTTCTACCAAGAGAGATTTCACAAATACTAGCTATTCCTTAGTGGATCTTGGTGGTAGGGTTCCTTTGGTGGATCTTGGAGAAGAGTTCCTTTGGTGGAGCATTGGTAGGGTTCCTTTGGTGGATCTTGGAGAAGAGTTCCTTTGGTGGAGCATTGGAAGAGTTCCTATGGTGGAGCATTGGTGATGGGTTCCTATGGTGGAGCATTGGATGTGTGCAGCTATGGAGTCTAGCTTGGTTATGTACTAGATCCATAGGGTGTTGGGAGCATCCTTGTGTGTGGAGCTCGCCCCAACCCTGTGAAGGAATCACCGCCTCGACCGGTGCCTTAGTGGAAGAGGGAGAGCACCTTCGTGGAGCTCTCTCGAGGAAGAGGCTGAGGCCTTCCTCCGTGGTGTGGCCGCCTAGTCTCTTATGTGAGACTAGCACCTCCTCAACGCAGACGTACTTCCTTTAGTGGAAGGAACTGCGGGAAACAAACCTCGACTCGCCTCGCGCCCCCGGTTGTCTCGCTCCTTACTCTCGTTATCTTGTTGATTCCTTTACTTGTTGCATTCGTCCGATATTCATTGTAGGATCACCCCCATTGCTAAAAGTCACACCTTTACCTTTCGTTGCATAAAACTTGAAAAAAGACTAAAACTTGCCGTAGCGCCATTCACCCCCCTCTTGTTCGCTACGGTCCATTCAGCCGTTGTCTGTGACTATGTGATGACGCGTAAAGCACACGCCCGTTGGGAACCCCAAGAGGAAGGTGTGATGCGTACAACGGCAAGTTTTTCCCTCAGTAAGAAACCAAGGTTATCGAACCAGTAGGAGTCAAGAAACACGTTGAAGGTTGATGGCGGTGGAGTGTAGTGCGGCGCAACACCAGGGATTCCGGTGCCAACGTGGAACCTGCACAACACAACCAAAATACTTTGCCCCAACTTAACAGTGAGGTTGTCAATCTCACCGGCTTGCTGTAACAAAGGATTAGATGTATAGTGTGGATGATGATGTTTGCAGAAAACAGTAGAACGAGTATTGCAGTAGATTGTATTTGATGTAAAAGAATGGACCGGGGTCCACAGTTCACTAGTGGTGTCTCTCCCATAAGATAAATAGCATGTTGGGTGAACAAATTACAGTTGGGCAATTAACAAATAAAGATGGCATGACAATGCACATACATGTTATGATGAGTAGTGTGATATTTAATTGGGCATTACGACAAAGTACATAGACCGCTATCCAGCATGCATCTATGCCTAAAAAGTCCACCTTCAGGTTATCATCCGAACCCCTTCCAGTATTAAGTTGCAAACAACAGACAATTGCATTAAGTATGGTGCGTAATGTAATCAACAAATACATCCTTAGTCATAGCATTGATGTTTTATCCCTAGTGGCAACAGCACATCCACAACCTTAGAACTTTCTGTCACTGTCCCAGATTTAATGGAGGCATGAACCCACTATCGAGCATAAATACTCCCTCTTGGAGTTACAAGTAACGACTTGGCCAGAGCCTCTACTAATAACGGAGAGCATGCAAGATCATAAACAACACATAGATGATAGATTGATAATCAACATAACATAGTATTCCATATTCATCGGATCCCAACAAACGCAACATGTAGCATTACAAATAGATGATCTTGATCATGTTAGGCAACTCACAAGATCCAACAATGATAGCACAATGAGGAGAAGACGACCATCTAGCTACTGCTATGGACCCATAGTCCAGGGGTGAACTACTCACACATCAATCCGGAGGCGACCATGGCGGTGAAGAGTCCTCCGGGAGATGATTCCCCTCTCCGGCAGGGTGCCGGAGGCGATCTCCTGAATCCCCCGAGATGGGATTGGCGGCGGGGTCTCTGGAATGTTTTCCGTATCGTGGCTCTCGGTACTGGAGTTATTATCGACGAAGACTTAAGTAGGCGGAAGGGTAGGTCAGGGGGCGCCACGAGGGCCCCACACGCTAGGGCCGCGCGACCCCAGGCCTGGCCGCGCCGCCCTGTTGTGTGGGCGCCTCGTCGCCCCACTTCGTTTCCCTTTCGGACTTCTGGAAGCTTCGTGGAAAAATAAGATTCTGGGCGTTGATTTCGTCCAATTCCGAGAATATTTCCTTACTAGGATTTCTGAAACCAAAAACAGCAGAAAACAGCAACTGGCTCTTCGGCATCTTGTTAATAGGTTAGTGCCGGAAAATGCATAAATATGACATAAAGTATGTATAAAACATGTAGGTATTGTCATAAAACAAGCATGGAACATAAGAAATTATCGATACGTTGGAGACGTATCACTATGCTATGAGGGACTCCAAATCGAAAGAAGATACTTTTCACGAACTTGATTGCAGATGTTGCATCTGGTGGATTTATTGGCTTCGCTTCTATCCACTTTGTGAACTTGTCGACAGCTACGAGCATATACTCGTATCCTCCTAGCCAGGCCTTGTGCAGTTTCCCCACCATATCGAGACCGCATTGAGCAAAGGGCCATGATAATGGTATTGGCATCAACTCTGCTGCCGGAGAGTGCGGTTTTGCGGCAAACCTTTGGCACGCGTCACAAGTACGTACTATGTCCTTTGCATCCTCGATTGTTGTTAACCAATAAAACCCTACTCTGAAAACATTGGCTGCTATAGCTCGACTGCTTGCGTGATGTCCGCACACTCCTTCGTGTACATCTTTCAAGATTAACCTTCCTTCTTCAGGTGTGACGCATCTCTGTAGTACTCCCGAAATACTTCGTTTGTATAGCTCTCCTTTGACCATAGTAAAGGCTTTAGAACGTCTGATAACTCGCCTTGCTTCAACTGGATCATTGGGTATTTCTTTCCTTAAGATGTATGCTATGTATGCCTGCATCCAAGGAATTTGTACCATCATTACTACGTCTGGTTCCTCCTCTTCTTCCAGTGATACTATTTCAGCCCCCGAGGATTTCTCATCCTTCTCCTTCTTATGATGTTTCTTCGGCTTGGTTGATCTTTCAGCTATCTCCTCCGAAAACACGCCAGGTGGAATTGCGAGGCATTGCGACCCGATGTTTTCGAGAACATCAGCTTCATCGTTGTTGAGCCTGCTGATGTGATTTACTTCGCACCCGTCGAATAACCTCTCGAGCTCGTTATACACTTCTTTATATGCTATCATGCTATCATTGACTGCGTCGCATTGATTCATCACTTGTTGAGCCACCAATTGTGAATTGCCAAAGATTTTTAACCGAATTGCGCCACAAGCTTTCGCCATCTTCATCCTGTGTATCAGTGCTTCATACTCTGCTTCATTATTGGATGCATTTGGAAACATCATCCGCAACACATACTTCAACTTGTCGCCTTGAGGTGATACTAATATCACGCATGCTCCTGCTCCTTCTAATCTCTTGGACCCGTCGAAGTGCATAGTCCAGGTTCTCGACAAATCTGGAGGTCCCGTGTTTTGTAGCTCCATCCACTCTGCGATGAAGTCTGGTAAAATATGTGACTTTATTGCTTTTGTTTTCTCGTATGTGATGTCCCGAGGGGAAAGTTTTATTCCCCAAAGGGCGACACGACCCGTGGCTTCTGGATTGTTTAGTATGTTGGATAAAGGCGCTTCATTGACCACTATTATCGGATGTGCCAAAAAATAATGTCACCGTTTTCTTGCGGTTGTAAACACTCCATATGCCAACTTCTGATACTGCGGGTACCGCTGTTTTGAAGGCGATAAAACTTCGCTGACGAAGTATACCGGCCGCTGCACTCCGTGGAGTTTTCCTTCTTCTTCTCTTTCAACCACACGGATTGTGCTGACCACCTGGGGTGTGGCTGCTATATATAACAGGAGAGTCTCCTTCTCATTAGGTGCCACCAGTATTGGTGGTGTCGAGATTGTGCGCTTAAGGTCCTCGAAAGCTCTGTCTGCTTCTTCGTTCCACTGAAATTTGTCGCCTTGTTTGATTAAAGCGTAAAATGGCAACGCCTTTTCTCCTAGCCTGGCGACGAATCTGCTTAGAGCTGCGACTCGCCCAGTCAGTTTTTGTATTTCCTTCAACTTTGTTGGCTTCCTCATTGTTACGATAGATTGGATTTTCTCTGGATTAGCTTCAAGTCCTCTTGCTGAAACTAGGAACCCGAGAAGTTCTCCCGCAGGGACGCCAAAGGACCACTTTGTCGGGTTCAACTTGAGGCAGAGCTTATCAAGGTTTTCGAAAGTTTCCTTCAGATCCTCGATTAAAGTTGACCCCTTCTTTGTTGTTATGACGACATCGTCGTTGTACACTTGTGCGTTTTTGCTAATCTGTGTTGCAAGACACTTCTGCATCATCCTCTGGTATGTTGCTCCCGCGTTTTTCAAACCAGGTATTGTTCTGTAGCAGAACACGCCATAAGGTGTTATAAAAGCTGTTTTGACCTCGTCATCTTCTTTTAATCTGATCTGGTTATAACCAGAGTATGCATCCAAGAAGGAAAGACGTTCACAACCTGCCGTGGAGTCGATAATTTGATCGATCCTTGGGAGGGGAAAGTGATCCTTTGGACAATGTTTATTGAGACACGTGAAGTCGACGCACATGCGAAGGACCTTCGTGTTTTTCTTCGGGACCAGTACGGGGTTAGCTACCCACGTGGCCTCTGTATGTAACTCTTTGATAAAGCCAGCCTCTCCGAGTCTATTAATTTCTGACAGCATAGCTTTGCGATTTGGTTCCGAAAAACGCCGCAAAGGTTGTTTTATTGGCCTCGCCACTAGATCCAAGTTAAGGTGGTGCTCGGCAAGTTCCCTGGGTACTCCTGGCATGTCAGCTGGGCACCATGCGAAGATTTCCTAGCGCTCACGGAGGAACTCGACGAGCACGCTTTCCTATGCGAGGTCCACGTTTGCTACGATGGATGTTGTTTTCTTGGGATCTGTCAGGTGAATCTGTACCTCCTTATAATTCTTGGTAGTGCTAAAGGTTGGTTCCTTGAGTGGCCTCCCCACATCTGGCAACACATCATAGTCAGTTGTGAGCCTTGGTTCCATATACTCTGCTTGCATCCCGAAGGTTTCCGACAGTCGATGAAAATCCTTGTCGCACTTATCAGCTAGCGCAAAACTGCCTTTTACTGTAATCGGTCCCTTGGGTCCAGGGAGCCTCCACAACAAGTATGTGTAATGTGGTACCGCCATAAACCTGGCGTAAGCTAGTCGTCCCAATAAAGTGTGGTACTGTGACGGGAAGTCGACGACCTCGAATTCCAGCCTTTCGATCCTGTAATTCTCTCGGGTTCCAAACTGAACGTCGAGATTGATCTTCCCCAGCGGATAGCTCGGCTTGTCCGGTGTGATCCCATGGAAGCGTGTGTCAGTTGGTTTCAAATTTGCTAAAGAGATGTTCATTTTCCTCAATGTATCTGCGTACATAAGATTTAGACTGATGCCTCCATCTATGAATACTCGTGAAACGTCGAATCCTGCGATCACCGCTGGCAAAATCAATGTTGATTGTCCTGGTCGAGGAACTTGCTGTGGGTGGTCTGCTATGGTGAAGCCAATGTCCTGCCCCGACCAATTTAGGTACTCAATTGTTGGTGGAGGCATCTTTTCTGCCATGAACACTTGTCGCGAAATTACTTTCTGAGCTCTATTGGATGGCCTCGCTTTTTGAATCATCGAAACCGCGTCATTGGTGTCGATATATGGAGGTGGGTTTGGAGCTGCCGCTATTTGTAACTTATGTCGATTTGCATCTGTAATTGCGGGTGGAGGTGGAAGGTGGATCTCACTTCTTGGCCCCTGAGGATTTCTAGGTGTTTCCTGTGAGTTGGCATGCCCTGCATATCTCTGCATTGCTTGAAAAGTTCGGCAGTCCTTCTGCAGATGGCTTGATTGCCTCTTTCCATTGTTATCGAGATAAAAGTGCATTTGGCATGGTCCGTTTAGGAGGTCTTCGGGTGAGACGTACGACCTCTGAAACCTTGGCCCACTATTTTGTCTATTAGGATGGGAGTCGTCCTTATAATCGTTACGCTGCTCGCCACTCCTCTGATAATCATCTCGATTATTTCCTCCATTGTTTCCTCGAAATCCAGCCGATATTTGGCCAGGAGCATCATAATTTGAGAACTGCCGAGGAAATCGTCGCCTATTTTGAAAGTTTCGACTGTGATCCTCCTCCGGCGACCTGTGCCGCTTATTGTGAACAACGTCTTCTCCATCTGCCCACCGATTCGCTATCTCCATAAGTGCTGATATCGTTTTTGGGTTAGTCCTTCCCAGATCCTCGACAAAGTCCCTCCTTCGAATACCAGCAACAAATGCATCTATAGCTCGCTCGTCAGATATATTCTCCGCCGAGTTTTTTATAATGTTCCATCTCTGGATATACGTTCTCATTGACTCGTCATGCTTCTGTCTGCAGGCCCTCAACTGCTCCAGCGATGCAGGTTTCTTGCATGTGGATCAAAAATTCTTCACGAATATGTCCTCAAAACTTTCCCAGCTGTTGACAGACCCAGTAGGCAGCTTCTTTATCCATGATCGTGCGGCTCCACTAAAGTGTACTTGAATGCTCTGCATGGCTGTTGCTCTAGTTCCACCCATCAGCTTCACCGTCTCGTGATAATCAACTAACCAATCCTCAGGATCTTGCAGGCCGTCAAATTTTTTGTAATTATCGGGTAGCTTAAACCCTGATGGAACTCGAGTTTTGCGGACTCGTCTCTTGAAACACGGGAGCCCGCACATATCTTCTTCATTGACCTCTGGTGAGTGCCGATGTTCCCTTCTGTCTTGTCGCGCTCTATCCACTCTTGCTTGAGTTGCTGCATCTCTTACCCCACTCGTTCTTGCGGGATCTTGCACCGCTGCAGCAGGTCGTGGACTATTTTGCCTTGCTGATCCTTCGGGAGGCGTGCTTGCAAACGTTGTTCCCATCACTCCAACTCCTGCCATGGCCATGTTATACAATGGTTCCCTTGGGTCTCCAGGAGGTGGTCTGGACGCCAAGATGAAAGCTTGTGCCGCCATGTATCCGGCTTCCGTTGTTTTGGGAATAATGTTTCCCATTGACATAAAGGACATGTCGAGGTTTTGAACTAGGTTCTCCCTTTCAGCCTCAGGTATATTTTGTAATCGAGATCTTGCCCTGTTCCGAGCTTCTCTATGACTGCTTCCCGAAGTTCCTGATTGCCGGCTCAACTCAGCTCTTCGCCTACTTGACGCAGAAGCCGCGGCTTGTCTCTTGTCCAACTCGATTTTCTGTTTCTCAAGTTGTCGTCTGGCACGGGCGAGCCTATATTGATATGCTTGCAACTCTTGAGCTGTCACAGTTACAGTCATTGGATTTGTACCATCAATGGCTCTTGCAACTCTGTCCCACACTGCTTGCGGAAATTGCACCATCTCACGCGTTCCAGGCCTGACGTATTTGGTTCCCAAACCTCGTGTGAGATCAGCGGGATGGACATATGGGTTTCCTGCGTCATCGGAGTTCTCTGATGTCTCCTCCTGTGATCGACTTGTATCTCCGATTGCATAGATCTGATGATATCTTGAACTTCGACCTTGGTCGGGATCGGTGACACCGTCATATAGGTCGGTTAAGACCTCGCCAACAATAGTGGATCTGTCGATGAAGCTGAAGCTGTCGATGCTGTCAGAGTCGCTGCTTATATTGGAGTCCGCAGACAACTCGAAGGACATATCGCCAAAGATCTTGACGAGCTTCTCGCTTGTTGTAGACTCGATGAAGCGTGGCGACGAAATTTCCTCGTCGCCCGTCTCGCACGGTGATGACGAGTCCGAAAAATCGGAATCAACCGCCGGCGATCCCTTCAAAACCGGAACCTCGAGACGATACGATCCTTCTTTCTCGACGCGGAAGTGGAACCTTCCAAACGACATCTCCATAGGCCCCTCCAAGTACGCATATGCATCCAAATGGGAGGGCGGGTGAGGAAGAAAATCGACTAGATAAGTTTCGATCCGTTTACCTCTATCCACCGCGTTGCTTGCTGCCGATGAAGTCGACGATCTTGAACGTGCCATCGAGATCAGCTCCTTGTCGCCTCTAATTCCCACAAACGACGCCAATTGACAAGTGATTAACTTATCAATGCCTACGGGTTGTAGACTAGGGTTTAGTTGGAAGTAGAGGGCAAGTAGATCTCGAGGGTTTCAGCCGAAAAGTACTCGACGATTAAGAAATTAGGGTTATGTTGACAATGGATTCGATCCACTCTTTGTCCCTCGACTCCCCCTTATATAGGAGGCGGAGCCGAGGGTACCGTGTTACACAAGATTACAGATTCCGGGAGACTCTCTGAGTCCAACCCGTAAAATTACAAATCTCTATGTTTCCTAATACAACTCTATCTTTCCTTAAAACTAATTGGGCTTCCGAACTTCGTGTTCTTCGTCCTGCGGGCCTTCAGTAAACCCCGGGTACTATCTTCGGCAGGCCCATTGGGGATGCCTATGTCAGCGCGGGAGCGGGGCCGGTGCGGGAGGAGGAGAGATGGTGCTCCGTGGGCTCGTCTGGACGGGGTGGGTGACGGGATTCGGGGTCTACCCCCTCTCAGCGGGACGCACATAGATTTTTCGGGGGAGCGCGGTCTGTGTTTTCGGGGCGAGTTGGACCGAGCTCACTTGCGAAGCTCGATTTCCACTTCGCTACTCGGCAGGGCCGAGAGCTCTTTTCCGTATCAGCTGGGCACTGCCCAGAGGCGTGAGCCGACCTAACAAACACCCAAATGTTGGCTGAGGTGAGATTTTCTGAGTCGAGCCGACCTACCAAACACACCCTGAGTGTTCACCAACACACAGCCAGGCTCTATCAAGTCCGTTGATATGCAGAAGGAAGAAGATACAACTGACTTCCCAGAGCCATTATAGATCTTATGGTTAACGCGATATGTATGGCGCTAGAATCACTAGACGGCATTGGTGATTAGTCGTAAATGAATAGAACCCTTGCAATGTAACCTCCACCATCAAAACATACCAAGGTTCCATTGCCCACCCCATAGTCATATTCATAATTGGAAAAGTGACATTCATTTTCAATACAGGAGTGATAAGTATATTGCTTTGCGAGTAAATTGATAGAAAGTAATCAATGTGGCATGAGAAAGGGGTGAACTTGCTGGAGACTACGAGATTGTGCAGTTCGAGGGTTTAGATGGGACCTGGACCTCGGGTTCTGAAAAGAAGCATCATTGTCCGGTAAGGACAATGTTATAAAGATTCAAATGATGCATGCTTGGTGGATTTATTTTGGTTGAATCCCTTTCCTCAAAGTGTTAGTGTTGAATCTGAGGTTTACTAAATATTTAAGTTTTATTTGAATAAGAAATCATTTATTATATTTATGATATTTAATAATCCAATAAGGAATTTCTTTATATATAAAAATAAATATTTGAGATAAAAGAATTAGTTTTTGAAAATATTTGAGTTAACCATTATTTAAGGAAAGATTTAAAATTTACTTGATTTTATTTCCAAGAAAAGTATTTCTATTTAAGATTTAAACTTTGAATTTAAAGTTCATTAAAATATTTTAACCAAAATTATATTGGTTATTTATTTTAAGTTATATTTTGGTTAAGGAATTTTTAATGTATTATTCTTATTTTTCTTGAATTTTTAGAGTTCATTTAGGGCCTAATTGTAATTTTTAAAGTTTAAAGGATTAAAAAATTGCCCCTAGCCCCACTGGTCAGGCCAACCCACGGCTGAACCAGACCGGCCGGGCCCAATCGACCATGTCGGTCGCCACTCCCTCTCTCTCACACACGTCAAACCTAACCCTAAATGCTCCGCGACTCCACTGGCGATTCATGTCGCCGCCGCCGTCGCCTGCTCGCTCCGGCCGTCTCAAGCCGCGTCGTTGGTCGCAATTGACTCTCTTCACTGCACTCCTTCTTCCTATCCACATCGATATGTCGCTTGTCACGTCCTTCTCTCGCATGCGACCCTCCCTGTAACTAGGGTTTATGCACCTGCGACGAACTCCGTCGATCTGCTACTCCTGGGCGAGATGGTGTTGGTTGTCAACGTGCTGGTACTCATGGAGCATGGATTGGCGCAAGTGGTGTCGTCGTGCCCCTTGTGCCACCGTCCCCAGGTCTTCTGGTGGCCGCGATGGTGCTGAAGCTCGCCGGCGTAACGTTGGCGCCTTCCTTGGGCTTGCAGTTGCCGCGACCGCGTGAGCACTGCCGCACCATGTCGTGGCTTCTGCTCCCAGGCGCACGGTAAGTTTCCCCTTCTCCCCTTCTTCTCCTCTCACTGCCTCTCCGGTTACCTACCTTGCTCCTCTTGCTTCATGATGATCAAGAGATCATGCCAGAATGCCCTGGTCACCTGCTGCTGCAAGCTCTCCTCTCTAGTTAAATCAGATGCTATGAACTGCTTGCATTACCTATCCATTTTGGTATTTCTAGTTGGTTCAGAGATGAACTTGAGCTTGTTCAAGTGTTTTCCTCATGCCCTGGCTTGGTTTGGTTCCCTGATCCCCTATCTACTACTCAGTAGAGCTGTACATTTTAGTTGGGCTTGCATAAGGTACTGATTCTTTGCAAATAACTGATTCTAGGCATTGGATGATTCATTTATCACTAGTGTCAGGCTGCAATGGATTGGCTAAACTTGTTTAACTGTCTTCTACTTAATTGTGTTAGCACAAGAGTTGAATTCTTGACTCCATTGCTTGCAAATGTTGCCTCTTACTCAAATGCATGGTAGCCATGTGTCTTTGTTGGAGCTTTGTCTCCAGTAAAGTATCATGTGCAAGCCTGCTTTATTATCAATGACATGATGATGTGAGCTTGATCATTTGATGTTTTTCCTGTCACTAATTGAACTATGGGTGCTTGCTGGTGTATGAATAGTTACAGGAACTATAATTTCATGAAATGTGTATTAGTAATGATTCAATTCATATGAATGGAATGAATGGATGCCAACCATTGTTGGATAATTATCCATTACAGTCTGAATCTGACAAGATTATGAAGATTGATTCTTTTGATGTGGTATGCTTGTGATTTGATGTGACCTCAGTAGCACTTGCTAATGCTACTGGTTGCTCTCACAGTTGGATATAAAAATAGTTAGTTTAAAATAAATGGAATCCTTCACAGTAGGGAATCATGTATATGAATGCCACTGTGAATTGTTTTATGAAGAAAAGAATTTTCTGATGGTTTAAATGGGCTAGTGACGCTACGTGATCCTTGTAAGCTGCTAGTGGACGAATACTTGTCTGGTTGTTTGCTAGATGTGCATCTATGACTTCCTACTTGCACATAACTAGCTTCTCGATAAGTTGAGTCTCTGGTTGCTTCATTTATTTGCCAGCATCACTTGGTACCAAGTGATGATCATCCCCCATGAGCTTCTACTCAGTGCTGTTGTTTGTCTGCAAAAATTATGGATTGGATCCTCTCCAGGTATATAATATACCTTGTTCCAGCTCCTAGACAAAGTGTTATGTTGGTGTGGTGGTCTTTTGCTTGTTGATCTTGCTCAGCTTTCCCTTCTCCTCCTAGCTCATGGTTGATTCTAAATTTTTATGTAACCATAGTGGGTTCATTGGTTGTTGGTTTGTGGAAGAACTGGATGAACTAGTGGTTTTCTGATGAACTATAGTTGTTGTTGTTGTTGATTCACTTGGTGATGTATTTGTCTATTTGGTGGCACTGTTCTTTATACAACACTACCATGTGTACTGCCTACGTGTCTCCATTTCACTCACCACCAGGTGAATGTGCTGCTTGGTTGCATCATTGGTTTGGCTTTTCCATCCTGATGATTATCTACCCATGATCACTTGTTTTTGCTAACCAAGTGGCATTGCCATTTGTTCATTTCCAAACCTGGTATTTTGTTTTATGTTTTTGCAGGGATCAAGCATGGATAAGATATAGGAGCAAGAAGATCCAAGAAGCTAGCTTAGGATTTAAATTCTAGCTTCTCAACTGTAATCTTCTTTTATTTCTTTTATTAAATTACTTCTTAATCATGTAACATAAATATTGTAAAGAAAATGTATATATGTGTTGTGATCAATAAAGCTCAAAGTTTCCTTATGATCTTTGTATAGATGTACCTTTCAATTTAGGATTTGCATTGTAAGAATCTATTTGAATTTGAGTTGTGAATTATTATTTCATTTAGGGATTTATATTTTCTTGCCCTTAGGTCCTTAGTTGTACTCAGTTTTCCCCAGCTCCTTAGTTTTTCCTCATTTTCCCCAATCCCTTGTCTCAAAACCCTCAGAAGGAGCTCGGATGGGAGGATTCTCGTTTAGTTGACCGTTCCATGCTGACGTGTGGGGCCGCGTCATGTGGGCCCGCGTCGTATGGGGCTGGTAGAAAGGGACCGCGTGGGACAAGACGAGACCGTGTTTGGTTGTACGTGAGAGCTCAGTTCTGTCTCTCTCGGCCCAAATTGGCATTTTCCAAAGCGCCTTTTTTCCTCTCTCTCTCTCTGTCACAGTTCTCTCGCTTTTCACCAAATTAGTATCAAATCTAGAGAAGCTTCTATTTCTGTCTTTCTTCAATGATTGTTTCTTTTTGGCCCAATATGGTAACAAATCTAGTAGAAAATCTAGAAGCTAGTATAGGATAAATTCACAGCATAATAAATCACGAACACTAAGTATAATACATAAACTGCATACATCAGCCACAAGCAGCCAATAACGATGTTAATGTTCACGACAAACTAAGATGAAAATAATACAAATGAATCTGTTCTTCATTCAGCATATATTCTTCGTCGCTACATTTCTGTATCTGAAGGAAATATTCATTGAACTCATTCCGTCTGCAGTGTGCAGCCAATACATAGTGTTCAATATCTTTGTGAGTGGGTTAAGAAGCCGTATCTTGTGCGGCTGGTTCTTCTGGGCAAGCACGATTATTCCATGGCAAAAGCCGATGAAGTAGTATATAAAATATATTGATGAAGATAACATTCATCACTAAGATGTTTACGATTGAAAATAAAAATAGATTAACTCTATAGATTTGCAGGAATTTAAACCTTGCATGAATTTCCGTTAGATCGATGGTGATGTAGCGGGATGTGCGGAGGTGGAGGAAGGTGAACTCAACGATGCGTGGAAGGGCGTGTTCTACCATGATCCATTCGTGCAGGTGCACGTCGGGCTCAGGTAAACCTGAGCGCCAGTTTGTACAAACTTGCATCAAAGCAGAGTAGGTGTCCACGTACTCCTCGTTCTCCAGTAAGAAATCACTGATCTTGTGAAGTGGTCCATCAGCCATGAGAGGGGCCTAGTTCACGGAGGCTCCGCGCTTGGATGCGCCGACCTTGGAGGCGACGGGCTCGGCGGCGACGACCTCGGATGCGCGGGCTCGAATGCGACGGGTTCGGAGGCGATGGGCTCGGAGGCGACGGGCTCGGAGGCGACGGGCTCGGGGGCGACGACTGCAGGCGCATTCTTCTTTTGCATCGCCGGCAGGGGAGCGCGCGTAAGGCGGTTGGGGTTTTTTCCTTCGATTTGGAGAAGTTGATGGGACGTGAGAGGCGTGGTTGCGTGCGTGAAGGAGATAGGGGCTCTGTACAGGCACGTGACGGTTGGTCTCGGCAGGTTCTAAAAAAACTAGACGTTTGGTCTCAACATGCGCACCGCCTAACCGCTGTGCACCGCAACACGCGTCCGTGGTACTGCACGTCTACACCGTTACGTGTACTCAGTTCTACCCTCGAGTCTTACACTGGAAAAATATCTGTACTCAGTTTTCCCCTCAAGTACTAATACTGGCTAGTGCAATATACTCAGTTTTACCCTCAAGTGGCTGGTCAACAGAGAGTCAACAGATGGGATTAAGCTATCTAATTGAGTCATTTATGCGCAAAAAATTCCAAAAATATAAAACCATAGTGGCAGTTACTCATGGAGTGTTCTTACGCGACCTGCCACGTTGAGAACCATAACAATCATAGATAAATCAAGTTTTATCACAAATTGCCACTTCTCAAATCACCTAGAAGCTATGAAGGTGCATGGCTTTCCACAATAAGTCCTTCCCAAAACAACTTTCCCCAAAACATACTTTGTCTGAATGAGGCCACAATTTTCACACTCATGTATATTTGTATTGCAAATAGTTTGACGTAGGCCAAGATGAGTTTCATTATACAAAACATGTGTTTTTTCGAAATCTCTTATTTGAATTCCTTAGCCAGTTTACTATTTAATTGCCCTTGGATCTTTGATATTACTGAGTTTTACCCTATCCCTTCTCACAGAAGCCCAAACTTGGCCTGATTGGTCGAGCTATTGTCACACGAATCGTGCCCACCTACCGTCGATCCTATGATCTAACGGGTAGGATAACCACTCTTTCTCTCTCATCATGGCCACCCTCTCTCTATCTGTCCGTGACAAACTACTACCCCTCTATGTATGCTAAATTACGAGTTTGCCACCGGATTCAACAAGTTTGGTAATCACGAATTTCTTGTAGGCATTACTTTTCACGGTAAAATGATAAACTATCACGAATTTCCATTTATTTTAGGCATTACTTTTCACGGTAAAATGATAAACTATCACGAATTTCCATTTATTTTAGGTATTACTTTTCACGGTAAAATGATAAACTATCACGAATTTCCATTTCTTTTAGGCATTACTTTTCATGGTAAAATGATAAACTATCACGAATTTCCATTTTTTTTAGGCATTACTTTTCACGGTAAAATGATAAACTATCACGAATTTCCATTTCTTTTAGGTATTAATTTTCATGGTAAATGATAAACTATCACGAATTACCATTTCTTTTAGGCATTACTTTTCGCGGTAAAATGATAAACTATCATGAATTTCCATTTCCGTCAAGATAGTCCGCATTACTTTTTTTGTTGAGATATAAACCCCACAACGGTCATCTCCTTCTTAATTTATTGTGTAAACCCCACAACGGTCATCTCTACCTTAATTTATGGTGTAAACCCCACAACGGTCATCTCTCCCTTATAAACCCCCACAATGGCCATCCCTCGTGTCAATAGGTTCTGTCTCTCTCTTTTTCATTCACATACACTTGATCCATTGCCATGGCTTCCACATCTCGGACGCCGACCGGAAGGGGAAGGGGAAGGGGCGGCCGGGGTGGTGGACCATCATCATTGCCACCACCACCGTCAACACTGCCATTGATCATATAGTAGTTCTTCATCGTCGTCTATGAAGACCTTTGGTCAAGAAGGTACGTACACGTTCCCACATATATTATGCATGTGATTAATTATGTACATGTTCTAAAAAACCTTTAATTTCAAACGATCGGTCCTCGATCTCTTTGCAGGATGTCCCAAAAAAGTTTACGGACTATCTTGACGGCCAGGAGCCCGCTAAGGTGTATCTGCGAGAAGCTGACTGCCGTCCTCGTCTCTGGACTGTGGAGGTCCTATTTGACGGACAAGGCCGGATGTACCTCGACAAGAGCTGGGAGAATTTCGGCATCGCGCACGGTGTGGATTTCGGCTGCTTCCTACACTTCAAATATGAAGGCGATGATGTGCTCACAGTGAAGGTGTTCGACGGAACAATGTGCAAGAAGTACTACTACTCGGACGACGAAGATACTGACGATGAAAGCGACGACGACGTGAAGCCATGCATCTATCCCCTTTAGATAAGGAGATTATGACCAAGAATATATATGTAGCTTCATATGCATCGATTTAGAGATTTAGCTATTTTCTATATATTATGCATGTAAAAATAATATCGCAATTTCCACCATGATTCAAGCACCACAGCCTCCAAACGATGCCGATGTCGATATCGGCATGGTCAGAGCGGCTATGCTCGCCTCCACAGCTAGGTCACCGTTGGGATGCACCCTCATTCGATCAATGACACACCAGAGATATCGCCGAGGCCAATGACGAACGTACATGCTGATGCCAGCCATGTTTAGCATAAGATTCACTTTAGATTAAGCTATAAAAATAGTCACCTGCTAGGTCTAGCTTAAGAAAAATTAATTAGCGAATTTGTTGCTTCTCTCTAACTAAAAGCAGGGACATATGCTTTTTCACTAAGGGTGACCCCAGCGGTCATTGGCTGAGGCAGCCCCACAGAGCGGCTCTATATGATTTTCTCTAAATAAATAGACGACCCCAGCGGTCATTGGCTGCGGAGGCCCCACAGAGCGGCAATATATGATTTTCTCTAAATAAATAGATAACCCCACTGGTCATTGGCTGCGATAGCTCCACATAGCAGCAATATATGTCTTTTCCTGAAAAATACACGACCCCACTAGTCATTGGTTGCGGCAGCTCTATAGAGCGGCCCCATTTGTCATTGGCAGCACCGCGTATACAATCAGGAAATAAAACGGCCCACACGTCAGCGATAGATGGATGGCTGCTCCGACGTGTCTCGTGACCCTAGCCGTCAGCACGAGACTGCCAGGGAGGAACTTTCCATGTGCGGCCCCACACGTCAGATTAACGGTAACGGTCAAGGCCTCTGACCAGACGGCAACCCTCCCGTTCGAGCGTCTGCGAGAGGTTTCAAACTAGAGGGAGGGGAAAACTGAGGAAAAGTTAAGCGGCTCAGGAAAACTGAGCACAACTAACGAACCAGGGACATGAAAATAGAAATCCCCTTCATTTAATATGGTTAAGTCTCATATTCATCCATTGTTTAGAGTTCAAATTTCAATGCTCAATTCAAATTCAAATCTTATCCAAAACCCTAATTTCAAAAGAGATCATGTCAAAATTTATCGCACTCTCGTTACACTAAACCCTAGCTGGAATGAGAGAGAAACCTCGATCCCTCTTCGGTTTTATGCAATTAAGCACGAAAATTTCCCCCGTTTTGCGATGCAATGCACAACCCTTTTCTAAATCTACCCCACGTTTGTCCTAAGTCCTAGGATGTTACACATGCCTCCTAAAACGAAGTCGTCAATCATCACATCTTGAAGTTATCAAGGTGGCGTCCACTGCTCGGGCAGTAAACCACCTAATTTTTGTTGATGATAGCCTGTTGTTTGTGAAAGTAACTGAAGAAGGTGCAAATGAAGTGATAGCATTATTGCTGGAAAAATATTGCAATGCATCAGGACAACGTGTAAATTTGGATAAATCTTCTGTATTTTTCAGCAAGGGGTGTCTTGAAGCAAAGAGACAACTAGTGAAGGGAATTCTAAATGTTCTCAATGAAACACTGAATGAAAAGTACCTGGAAATGCCCTAGGATGTGGGCAAGTCAAAAAAATGGGGCTTTCAAATACCTTAAGGATAGGATTTTGAAGGGTGGTCAGGGTTGGATGGAAAATTGCTTGCATCTGGTGGAAAGGAAGTGCTAATTAAAGCGGTGTAATAACCCAGAACATAGGAACAACGAAGGGTAGATTTAGAAATGGGATGTGCATTTCATCGCAAAACGGGGGAAATTTTCGTGCCTTATTGCAACTAAACCTAAGAGGGATCGAGGTTCTCTCTCATTTTGCACTTAGGGTTAGGCAATGTGAGTTAGGGAAATTTCGACATGATCTCTTTTGTATCTTATTACTTTGGGGAATGATTGCATTTGATAAGTGTCAAAACCTTTAACAATAAACATCACACAATATAAGTAATGAATTCATAATTCAAACACAAGTTATAAATTCAAATCACTTTGAATTTCAAAGTGAATATCAAATACAATATTTAATCAAGAATATAAACATTACATAATACCAAAAGCTCACAAACAAAACTTGAGCTTTATTGATATAAACACAAATTACAAAGTCTTTACAATATTCTTGGTACAAGAATTGAGAAATAATGAACAGAAATAAAAAGAGGAAAATTACAAGTCTGTTCTAAACTAAAACCTATACTAAATGACTTGAGGATGATCTTCTGGCTATCTTCCACTTCAAACCTGCAACATAAATAACAAGTGCTAGACCAGAATGTAAGTGTTAGCAATTTCAGTTTGGACAGTTAACACAAATCACAGAAAATTCAGTTTGGATGTTGAAATCAACATCGCACACTTGTGCTTGTCCAAATTCCTGGACAGCACAAGATAAGACCAAGGCAGACCAAAACTGAGCAGCCACAGGGGCTCAAGTTTCAGCATATGAAGGCTGTTGCTAACCAAGCAACAGCAAGGCAATGCAAGGGGTGAGTCACAAAGTAACCAGGCCTTGTGTGTCATGGCCAGGGTAGAAGTAGGGAGCATATAAATAGAACACAAACCCTAGAACCTTGACAGTCGACAGATAAGATAATTCACCAGGTAAGGGTGAAGCTAGAGCCAACACAAGTTCATCCAGTTCATACTCAAGAACAGCACTAACACACAACCACTTAGCCACCAGGAATCATGGTGACCTGAGAAGATCAATCAGAACCTGGAGGTGAAGGGCTGTGCACAAAACCCCAAGTCTGCAACAACAAAACATCTCATACTTGGAGCTGGAACAAGGTATACCAAGTTCCTGGATAGATCCAATGGATCTGATCCATAATATATGCATGCCATAATCATGGGATTGAGCAGATGCTCAAGTGGGTAGATCATCACTTGGTTTTCACCAAGGATTACTGCCAGTCTAAAAGCCACTAAAAATGGAAATCATCTAAATACAGATCTTGTACACTGAAGCTAGTAATCATGCACAGATGCACACACTAGCAAGATCATATGCACAGACAGCACTAGTAGATGTGTTGCAATGAATAGCAGCTAATACAGACTACACAGTAAACCCTAAGCTAGTAACCATCAGTAAACCCTAGATTTCATCAGGCAAGCATATTGGCATTCATATCTAGTATGATCCCCAAATATGCAAGCAAAGGTTGAGTAGCCACAAGATCCAATTAAATAGGTGAGCAACCAATCAGTAGCAAGGCTACTGAGGTCACATCACACTTAGCCCCAAATAAAAGAAAGCCAACTATAGCACATCATTATCCAGGAATGGATTCAGATTCATTTGCTTGCTAAACAATCATGAATAGCAGATTCATTTGCAAGCAAGTCATTTAAATCATTACTGCATAAGCAGTTCATCATAACTTAATTAATACAAGAATGAATTTATCACAGATCCATGCTTAGTACTGACAGTAGCATAATATAAGGCAACACAGTTTAATCACCGCATAATAGCTACTGGATCTAGTCCAGTAAGCTTGAATGAGCAACAGCACAAGTAAGCAGCAGCATAGTGATGCTTGAGCATCATCATCAACAAAGAAAATGAATCACTTAGCCACAGAATTAATCAGTAAGCCATCACTGACATTTAATTGATCAAATGGATCAATTGAATCAAGTCAAGCCACACAGATAAGCTAGCCAACAAGCAATGGATGATCCAATGGATCATTAGCTTACACAAGAAGCACAGAAGCATTTCACAAACACCACTGGCACACACAAGTGTCACTGATGCACCACAGTACACCTAGACAAGCAAGTATGACATGCCAGTAAGCACAAGCAAGCCATAAGCAAATACAACATGGCATAGAAAGCTCTTAAGCAAGCACAGCAGAGCATAGCAAGATTAGAGCAGGCTAGGAGCAACAGATAGGCAAGCAAAGCATGAACAGCAAGCAAGGCAACCCTGGCCAGTACCAGAAATAGGTGCTTTGGCCATGGGCTTGCAGCAAATGAAAGTATAGGCAGATTAAGCAGCCATGGCAGAGCTCTGGGTGATCACAGGATCACCAGAGAGCGACAGAACATGAGGAGGAAGAAGTACAGTAGCAAGGGAGGCGCACAGACATGAAGGAGAGAAGGAGGAGGTGAAGAACTTACACGCGCCTGGTGGCAGAAGCTAGGGCATGGCGAGGCAGTGCTCGCGCGGCCATAGCAGCTGCAAAGCCAGGGTAGGCGCCGACGTTACGCCGGCGAACACGAACACACCACCGCAGCAGAGTACCAGAGACGACGGCACAAGAACTGCGAACAGCACCTGCGTCAGGTCAGTCTCGGAGGCGCACACGCCGTCGGCGAGGACGAGAGCTCGTCGGAGATCGTCAATCGCCAGAGGCGATTCTCCACGAGATCCAGAGAAGGGCGATTCGCCAGGAGAGGAAGAGATGGGGGAAACCACGCGGACAGATCGGTAGATCTGCACGCGGTGGTCCCGATTTGGTAAGTGGCTAGGGCAGGGACGCATGGAGATGGCCGGAGAGTGGCGGCGGCCATGGCGGCGACGCCATCGCCACGGGAGACGCGAGAGAGTTAGGGTTAGGAACGAGCGAGTGTGAGAGACGAGTGAGGAGCGAGGTGGGCCGCTTCGGCGCCACCGACCCATTAGGGGACATGCCTTAGTGGGCTGTCCCGGGGCCTTAGTTAAGTGGGCTGGCCCAATAGGGGCCAGGGGTATTTCTGTCTTTTTATTTTTAGAAAAAGACAGAATTTCACCAATTTTTAGTAAATAAAATACAACTCTAAAAATCCATTAAAAATTGGTTTAATGAATGAAAAATAAATCTTAATCAGAATAAAATATGAAATATAATTTAAGAAACAAATTCAGAATTATGAATTTTAAGAATTTAAATAATAACTTGGAATTTTAAACCATTATTTCCTTGTATTTAAAATTCAAGGAAAAATCTCAAATAAGTTTATATACTTATTCTCAAATATTTCAAAATGAAATTCTACTATTCCAAGTCATTTCTATTGAGAAAGATATTTCCCAAAGAAAAATACTCTATTCCCTATTTATTCCAAAAACATAGAGACAACTCTATTATTTTAATTCAGTTTTGGAATGAATGATAAACCACCAAGTCAAATAGTTTTACTTTGAATTATTGTACTTTATGAGGATTAAAATGATTTACACTTTTAAATCTATTGCAAGTTACTGTCAAAGACATAAATCGTAACTCAACCCTAAATTGCTATAACTCAGCGGGGTAAAGGGATTCAACATAAAATAATACATCCATGATTGCATTATTTGGATTTTATAACATTGTCTTTACCGGACAATGATGCTTCTTACAGAACCCGAGGTCCAGGTTCCATCAACTGCATTGAACTGCACTATCTCGCAGTCCACAAGCAAGTTCACCCTTGCTCATGTCAACTTGATTATTTTCTACTACTTTAATGCAAAGCTATATACTTATCATTCCTGCATCGCAAATGAAATGTTACTTTCCAACTATGAATATGACTATGTGGCTGGCAATGGAACCATGGTATGTGTTGATATGGTGGAGGTTCCATTGCATGGGTTATATCACCCTAGGATTAATTACCAATGCCGTCCAGTGATTCTAGCGCCGTACAAACCGCGTTGACCATGAGATCTATAATTGCTCTGGGGAAGCCAGCCGTATCTTTTCCCTTCTGCACGCCAACAGATCTGTAGAGCCGGTGGGGTGTTGGAGGCACCGCCGCAATAGGTTGGGATATCCTTTTAAATCCCCATCCATTAGTGATGATAAGCTCTACGATCTATGAAGGATTGTCCGGAGTACACCGTGAGTAAAGCCGTATTATCGGGAGAAGTCTACTGGGGGTGTACGGTTGGACAAAAGGGTGGGTTTGCAGTCGCGGAGAAGGCAGTGTGGGCTTGGATTTTCATACCTGGTCTCACACCAAAGGAAGTGTGAACGGGGGCAAGTCCTTGCGGATGGCAAAAGGGGTGGAATCTCTTATGGGAAAAGTAACGCACCTCTGCAGAGTGTATCAAATTGTGGCTGTCACTCCCTGTTCCGGGAAGGGAACTGCGAACGCGGCAGGAAAGGAACTCCACGAAGTTCTGGTCAACCTGTGAAGACTGACGGGCATAGTTTTCATAATAAAAGCAACCTTTTGAAGAAATGATTTCAAAACATGCATTGACCTGCGATTTTCTGATCAATGGTCGTAGCTAGTGCATCAAACACCTTTTACTCTTTTAGAACTTGCTGAGTACCCCTGTACTCACTTTCTTTCGACACCCTTGCTAGAATGTGATCCGGAAGTGGAGGCCATCAACGATGGAGCACCAGAAGGAAGTTACGAGCTGATCTACGAGGAACCTGATCTTACCGGCGGAGTGGAAGGAGTAGACTATGGGATAGTCTACGGACCAGATGACGCGGAGGTGGAGGAGTAGTGACATACCCTAGCATCATAGAGCCGAGCAATGTAGAACTTACTTAAATAAGTTGTTGAGCTCTCTTATAGTTGTTATGAGTTGTAATCGTACTTAAGTAGTATTTTAGGGTGTTCTCATAGGACCTGTGAGAATACCAACTTGTTAAGACAATGTTTGTAATAAAGTATGGAGTGTTATGACCTGCAATGTTTCTGTTGTACCACTCTGAGGGATATGGCAATTTGTGAAGAAGTCCCTTCACAAAGATCATATCAACGACTTGTATACTACAACATGCAGTGGTATGCTGGGTCACCGCAGCTGGTATCAGAGCAAATGTTGCGACCTTAGGTTGGAAAAACCTAGTATAGGGAAGAAACCTATAGGAGTCTAGTAGAAATAGTAAAGGATTCTCTAGAAATATGGAGATTATTCACATGAGAATAGCAAAACCATATATTTTAGTGCGATAATTCTTTATTATAGCTATTATGATGCATTATCACTACTAATATTCTGCTTTTGTATACAGCCATAATGGCGAACACTTTTCCTAAGAGGACTTTGAGGAAGGTTGAGGGTTGGCTTGGTGATTATGATGGACCAATCACAACTCTCCTGTGTGGGATGCTGAAGGAACTTCATTGTGACCCACGGATACCTGTTATCAAGTATACCTACTATGATGGGGAAATCCTAGCCAAGTGCAGAGTATCGGTCCAACTACCGACAAAACTGCTGATGAGTCGTGTAATGCCATACGGAGAAGCCAAAACTATCACCACAGCCTACCACATGGGCCTATTCAAGGCAATCCTTGAAATAAGGCAGCACAAGTCAGTAGAACTGCTATGTTCAGAGTTTTCTCATACACCTCATGCCGAGGAAGATGAGGATCCCACTCTGAATCATCTGGTGTTAGCACACAGAAGTCCTGAAGCTGCAGCACAGCACATGGATAGCTGTAAGTCTTTGCTGACCACGATGTACCTTTTACACATGAAGATGAGGGGTGAGATTGACCACATGCTAGCTGAGTTCACGGACCCTGATAAAGTCCAAACGCGGAAGCGTGATCTAAGGGCACAACCACAACATACTACACCTTTCTTTAGCCTAGAAAGCTATGTAGATTTGAGTGACCGGTTGACCCATAAAGATCCACTCACACCCAACTTTGTCCCACACTATCCACATGTGTCAGCATCATATGAGTCTGGATATGGGGGAGCTGATTCTAGGAACCTAGACTGCTCGGAGTCACCAATCGAGAATTCGACTGGTTGGCGCTTCGGGGAACCATTTGGAGATGAAGGAGAACCCATCACGTGTGATTCAGAGGATGAAGGAGGCGCGGTTAACCAGAACGTTAACCAAAGCTTTGGGCAGGAAGAAAAAGACACCAACTCCATTTCTTTAGATTTGGAGATGGGATTACCCAAAACATCCCAGTACGTTGTAGGTGAGAGTTCTGGAACCAAGAAAAAGAAGAAGAAGAAGATGAGGGATCAAGTGAGTAGGAATCCTCCATGGATGGCAGAAGAAGGTGAGCTGTATCCCACTGGGGATACATATGAGTCTTTATCCAGCTACTTTGGCATGACAAATCTCTGTCTCGGCACTTCGTCCGATTCAGACTACATACCTACTGGAAGGACCTTCATTCCGGACGGTGTTCGGAAGACAAACCGCTGTACCGGATGGACCCCAGGGATGTACGCGGAGGCGAGTTATGATGACGAGGAGTAGAGCTCCAAGGAAGAATAAAGTAATCTAGGTGGTATTGTAATAGAACGTATTTTAAATTCCCGTTGGCTTGGGCTTTGAGCCAAATAAGTGGTTTATATATACCACATGTAATATAAGTTTGTGTGTGTGTTATGTATTATACAAAGTATATGCATAATAAATGTTTGTTTTGGATTTGCTTCTTGATTTCATTGTGTGACTAGTTCTGGGCATTGAGTTGAGCTCAGAAAGCATTTTCATGGTGTAATTATGAGTAATCGCTCTTTGTTACAGGACTAGGGGGAAATGGCGTTAGTAGAAACCAAAGAGGCTCGCAGAGAGTGGGAGGCAAGAGAAAAAGAGGAGGCAGATGCAGCAGCTAGAGCAGAGAATGCACCACCACCACCACACCCAATGATGCACCCAGACTTCCAACAGTATATGAGAGCAATGGAGGAAGATAGGAGGCGTTATCAGGAAAGTCAAAGCAAGAACATGCAAGACTTCTTTACCCACGTCATCAATGATAGGGGTAATGAAGGCAAGGGAGTAACCTTATCAGACTTCCAAAATGCAAGACCACTACCTTTTACATCAGCTCCAGAACCAATGGACGCTGAAGATTGGCTTATGGATACGGAACGGAAGCTGAAAACCGTTGGTTGCAACGATGAGGAGAAAATTAGATATACTACTTATCTGTTGTCAGGACCAGCAACGTCATGGTGGGAGAACCTTGTAGCAGTACACCCTCCAGATAAGGTGTTCACCTGGGAGGAGTTCAAGAAGAAGTTCCGGGATGCCCATGTTCCGGACAGCGTGGTGGAGCTGAAGAAGAGGGAGTTTGACGAACTACGATAGAATACTGCACCCATCATGCAGTATGTTCGGGATTTCAACAGGCTATCTAGGTATGCACCTGAGGATGTTGATACAGAGGAGAAGAGGAAGAAACGGTTCATGAAAGGCATGAATCCATACATGAAGATGCAGCTGAGGTTGGCACGGACTGCCGAATTCCAGGAACTGATTGACTCGGCAATCACTTTCGAGGATGATTACCGGCAAGTCCAAGAGGACAGGAGGAAGAAGGCTCGTATAGAGCCAAGGAAGTACCCAATTAGTAAACCAATACCTGATCGGAGTTTCAAACCCCGATACCGACCTACTACTGGTAATCAATACAACCGGGGAGGTCAAAGTCAGAATCCAATCAACGGATAAATGCGCATAATAATTGTGGCTTAAGGGGTCATCTGCAGAAGGATTGTCAGAAACCCAGGATCATTTGTTATGGTTGTGGGAAGGATGGACACATCAAGCCGGATTGTCCAAACAAGGCGTCTTGGAGCGGACAGAGCTCAGGAGGACGAGGTGGAAACAACAACAACAACAACAACAACCGCAACAACAACAACAACAACTGCAACAACAACAACAACAACAACAACAACAACAACAACAAGAGGGGAAAGCCTTATGGAAAGTTGAATTGCACATCTTTGGAACAAGCGGAAGAGTCGGATCAAACAGTCTTAGGTACGCTAAGCATTCTTACTCATCCTGGCAAAGTATTATTTAATACTGGAGCAACCACATCATTTCTTGCATTGGAGTTTGTGGAAAAATTCGGGCTTAGATGTTCTGAGTTAGAAACTCCTATAACTGTTCTATCCGCGGGGGGAACGATCTTAGTAACCCACGTGAAAGAAGCACAAGTCTTAACCATATGTGACTGTGTGTATTTCGCGGACCTATTCATCATACCCATGAAGGACATATCTGTCATCCTAGGGATGGATTGGTTGACAGAGAATGGAGCGGTGATTAACTTTGGAGACAAAACAGTATCACTTCGCAACTCCATTGGAGGTCGAATAGTGTTCCAAGGAGACAAGTATAGTGATTTGGAGATAGGATTGGAACTCAATAGTCTGAAGGAGGTGAGGATTGAAGATATTCATGTAGTGAATGAGTTTCAAGATGTATTTCCTAAGGAACTACCGGGGATGCCACCCGATAGGGAGATAGAATTCACAATCGATCTGATTCCAGGCACAGCACCAATAGCTCAACCACCATATAAGATGGGGCCAAAGGAATTAGTGGAACTAAAAGCTCAGATTGATGAGTTAGAACAGAAGGGATTCATTCAAGAAAGTGTGTCACCATGGGGTACACCAGTTATTTTTGTGGATAAAAGAGATGGAGGAAAGAGAATGTGTGGAGATTACAGGAATTTGAACAATGTAACTATCAAGAACAAGTATCCTTTACCTAGAATCCAAGACCTTTTTGATCAAGTTCAAGGAGCCGGAGTCTTCTCGAAGATAGATTTAAGGTCAGGATACCATCAAATCAAGATCAAGAAGGAGGATGTACCAAAAACAGCGTTTGTATCAAGGTATGGACACCATGAATACTTGGTTGTACCATTTGGACTAACAAATGCACCAGCAATTTTCATGAATATGATGAACAAGATATTCATGAAGTACTTGGACAAGTTTGTGATAGTGTTCATAGATGATATTATAATCTATTCCAAAGATAAAGAAGAACATGCCAAGCATTTGAAGATAGTTCTGCAAATTTTGAGAGAACATCAGCTATATGCAAAGTTCAGCAAGTGCAAATTTTGGATAGATAGTGTTGAATTTCTTGGACATGTTATAACCAAAGAAGGCATATCGGTGAATCCAAGCAAGGTTCAGTCCGTATTGGAATGGAAATCACCTAAAAATGCTAATGAAATACGAGGATTTCTTGGTATGGCAGGCTATTATCGGAGATTCATAGAAGGATTGGTATTGCAGGACCCATGACCAAGTTACTCAAGAAAAATACTCCATTTGAGTGGACAGATGAGTGTGAAGCCAACTTCCAAACACTCAAAGATAAGTTAACCACAACACCGGTGTTAGCAGTTCCTGAACCAGGAAAGGATTACACGGTGTATTGTGATGCTTCCAAGAATGGACTTGGATGTGTTCTTATGCAAGATCGAAAGGTAATAGCTTATGGATCAAGGCAGTTGAAACCACATGAACACAACTACGCAGTACATGATCTAGAGTTAGCGGCAGTTGTGTATGCTTTGAAGAGTTGGAGACAATTTTTATATGGATCCAAGTGTGAGTTATACACCGATCACAAGAGTTTGAAATATTTCTTCACTCAGAAGGAATTAAATATGAGACAAAAGATATGGTTAGAGTTGATTAAGGATTATGACCTTACAATCAACTATACACCAGGCAAGGCTAATGTAGTAGCAGATGCTTTAAGCAGGAAGAGTACGGAGAATCAACCTACGGAATGGGAGATTCCAAAGGAACTTCGGAAAGAGCTAGAGGATGCTCATATTTTGTTTATTCAAGGTGATGTCAAGGGAAGTATAGCAACCATGAGGATTATGGATGAGATGTACTCAGACTTGAAGTATGAGATTATCCGAAAACAAGCGGATGATTTGTTCATCCAAGAAGAAATCAAAAGGATTGGAGAGGGAAGATCATCGGAATTCCATCTAGGGGATTTTGATTCATTATACTTCCAGAAAAGGATATGTGTACCGGATGATCCAGAAGTGAAGTCAATCATATTAAAGGAAGCTCATGAAACCCCTTATTCAATACATCCGGGAAGTACTAAGATGTATATGGATTTGAAGGAGATGTTCTGGTGGAACAACATGAAAAGAGAAATAGCACAATATGTCTCGGAATGTCATACATGTCAACGAGTGAAGGCAGAACATCAGAGTCCTGCGGGATTACTCAAACCACTAGAGATACCGGAGTGGAAATGGGATGAAATCGGAATGGATTTTGTTACTGGTCTACCAATGACTAGTAAGAGGAAGGATATGATATGGGTAATAGTGGACAGGCTTACCAAGAGTGCTCATTTCATAGCCGTAAATACAAAGGATACTGCAGAAAAGCTTGTGGATATATATGTGAAGGAGATTGTGAGTAAGCATGGAGTACCCAAGAAAATAGTCTCAGATAGAGGTTCAATTTTCACATCAGCGTTTTGGAAACAACTACAAGAAGCTTTGGGATCCAAGTTGGATTTCAGTACGGCATATCATCCACAAACCGGAGGACAAACCGAAAGAACCAATCAGATACTTGAGGACATGCTTAGAGCCTGTGCTCTGAACTTTGGAGGTTCATGGGAGGACCATTTACCTTTAGCGGAATTCTCATATAACAATAGTTATCAGAGTATGATACGTCCAATTTGCATCACTATTTTATATCATAATTTGCTGTTATTCATTGATATATTTCATATTGGGACACAATACTTATGTTATTTCATCTATTTTGCATGTTTCATCATTATTGGAGGATCAAGCACCGGAGCCAGGATTCTGCTGGAAAAAGCACCGTCAGAACGCGATATTTCGGAAGATCAACTGTGGAAGGAAATTATACCAAAAATCCTATTTTTCAAGATGACGAAGGAAGCCAGAAGGAGGAGCCAGCTGGACCCAGGGTGGGCCCACACCATAGGGCGGCGCGGCCCATGGCCTGGCCGCGCCACCATGTGGTGTGGGGGCCCCACAGCCCCTTTCGCCTCCTTTTCTTCGCGAAATCCTTCGTCCCGAAAACCTAAGCCACAGAGGGTACCTCACGAAGAGTTACAGCCGCCTCTGCGGGGCGGAGAACACCAGAGAGAAAAGAGCTCTCCGGCGGGCAGGAATCCACCGGGGAAATTCCCTCCGGGAGGGAGAAATCGACGCCATCGTCACCGTCATCGAGCTGGACATCATCTCCATCACCATCATCATCACCTCCACCATCATCACCGCCGTCTCCACCGCTGGACACCGTCACCGCCATAGCAATTTGGGTTTGATCTTGATTGTTTGATAGGGGAAACTCTCCCGGTATCGATCTCTACTTGTTGTTGATGCTATTGAGTGAAACCATTGAACCAAGTTTATGTTCAGATTGTTATTCATCATCATATCACCTCTGATCATGTTCCATATGATGTCTCGTGAGTAGATCGTTTAGTTCTTGAGGACATGGGTGAAGTCTAAATGTTAGTAGTGAACTATGGTTGAGTAATATTCAATGGTATGATATTTAAGTTGTGGTGTTATTCTTCTAGTGGTGTCATGTGAACGTCGACTACATGACACTTCACCATTTATGGGCCTAGGGGAATGCATCTTATACTCGTTTGCCAATTGCGGGGTTGCCGGAGTGACAGAAACCTAAATCCCCGTTGGTATATCGATGCAGGAGGGATAGCAGGATCTCAGAGTTTAAGGCTGTGGTTAGATTTATTCTTAATTACTTTCTTGTAGTTGCGGATGCTTGCAAGGGGTATAATCACAAGTATGTATTAGTCCTAGTAAGGGCGGTACATTAGCATAGGTTCACCCACACAACACTTATCATAACAATGAAGATTATTTAGCCATATGTAGCGAAAGCACTAGACTAAAATTCCGTGTGTCCTCGAGAACGTTTGGTCATTATAAGTAAACAAACCGGCTTGTCCTTTGTGCTAAAAAGGATTGGGCCACTCGCTGCAATTGTTACTCTCGCACTTTACTTACTCGCACTTTATTCAACTGTTACATCAAAACCCCCTGAATACTTGTCTGTGAGCATTTACAGGAAATCCTTCATCGAAACTGCTTGTCAACACCTTCTGCTCCTCGTTGGGATCGACATTCTTACTTATCGAAAATACTACGATACACCCCCTATACTTGTGGGTCATCAAGACTATTTTCTGGCGCCGTTGCCGGGGAGTGAAGCGCTATTGGTAAGTGGAATTGGTAAGGAAAACCTTCACTGTTTGTGCTGATTTTATTTCTGCCTGCTGCTATAAGTTATTATGGAGAGATCTTCTCTTAAATTTCTATTTGGGAAATCTACTACTACTGCAACGGTAGTGGATGAGGCACCAGGTGAGGAAGTGATACCATATAAAATACCTATGAAAATTATTGAACGTGTTATGGATAACCGCTATGAAGGGGATGGAACTGTCCACCCTGGAGATCATTTATTGTTCTTACATGAATTATGCGGTTTATTCAAGTGTGCAGGTATTGCTATGGATGAAGTGAGGAAGAAACTATTCTCTTTATCGCTGTCTGGTAAGGCGGCGCATTGGTATAAATTACTGGATAATGGGGATTCTCTTGAATGGAATGATATTGTGCCCCGGTTTTATTCTAAGTTCTATCCTCCAAGTGAAATTCACAAGGATCGGAATCGCATATATAATTTTTGGCCTCATGATGGAGAGAGTATTGCCCAAGCTTGGGGGAGATTGAAGTCTTTAATGCTCAAATGCCCCATTCATGAGCTTCCTGGTAATGTTATTATTGATAATTTCTATGCAAGACTTTCTTTTCAAGACAAGACCTTGATGGATACTTCTTGTTCTGGATCATTTACACGCAACAAAGAAGAGTTTAAAAGGGACCTTCTTGATCGGATCCAAGAAAATACTGAAGGTTGGGAGAACGACAAGGATAGAGAATCAGGTATAATTTATGATTATAAATGCATTGAAGCTTTTATGGATACTGATAAATTTTGTAATATGAGTGCTACATATGGTCTTGATTCTCAAGTTGCTGCAAATCTTTATAAAGCTTTTGCCTCTCATTATGAATTGCCAAAGAAGAATTTTGATAAGTATCATGAACCTTATAAAGATAAAATTGATTCATCTATTAATAAATGCGTTGTAGTTGAAACTGCTGATCATGTTATTCCTGAAGCTTATATTGAAAAAACTCCTTTCCCTGCTAAAATGAAGGAGTACTCTGTTATAAATAGTGCGGTTCATAAAAGTGAAAAAGAAACCTGTAGAACCCGAGGAACAAATAAAAGTTGAACCTGCTTGTTGCAATAGTTAAAGATCTTGTGACTGAAAATGTGGAGGATGGTCATATTATTTTCTGTGAAGATGCTTCTAATATTGTTTCACATCCTAATAAACCCAAACAAGCTAGTGTTCCTATGCTATCTGTTAGAATTGGTGATCATTGCTATTATGGATTATGTGATATTGGTGCAAGTGTTAGTGCTATTCCTTATGAGCTTTACACGGAGATTATGCACGAAATTGATTCTTGTGAACTTGAAGATATTGATGTGGTTATTCAGCTGGCTAATAGAGAAACTATTTCCCCAATTGGTATTGTTCGAGATGTGGAAGTTTTATGCGGTAAGATTAAATATCCTGCTGACTTTTTGGTACTTGGTTCTGCTGCTAGTGATTATTGTCCTATTATTTTTGGTAGACCTTTTCTAAATACTTGTGGAGCTATTATAGATTGCAAGAAAGAGAAAATTTTGACTAAATTTGCTGGTGAATCTTATGAGTTTAACTTCTCTAAATTTACCAAAACTCCTTATAAAGCTGATTTGCCTAGTGATGATTTTAAAATGGAACAGTGTGCATCTATTGTTCTTGTTCCTAACAATCCTTTGCAGCAACATTTGGAGGATAGCGAGAGTGAAGTCTTTGGGAAAGAAAGAGATGAGCTTGAGGAAATTTTTCTTCGCCAACCTATTCTCAAGCATGATTTACCGGTGGAAGATTTGGGTACAACACCGCCACCAAAGGAAGATCCTGTTTTTGAATTAAAGCCTTTGCCTGATAATCTTAAATATGCTCATATTGATGATAAGAAAATATATCCTGTTATTATTAGTTCTAAGCTTTCAGAGATTGAGGAAGAAAGGTTATTGGAAATATTGAAGAAACACCGAGGCGCTATTGGCTACACTCTTGATGATTTGAAAGGGATTTCTCCTTCTATTTGCCAACATGCTATTAATATGGAAGATGATGCAAAGCCTGTTGTTGAACATCAGCGTCGTCTAATTCCGAAGATGAAGGAAGTGGTAAGGAATGAGGTATTAAGACTTCTTGAAGCTGGTATCATATATCCTATTGCTGATAGTAGATGGGTTAGTCCTGTGCATTGCGTTCCCAAGAAAGGAGGAATGACTGTTGTGCCTAATGATAATGATGAGCTCATCCCTCAAAGAGTAGTTGCAGGGTATAGAATGTGCATTGATTTTTGAAAAGTTAATAAAGTTACTAAGAAAGATCATTACCCTTTACCATTTATTGATCAAATGCTAGAAAGATTGTCTAAAAATACTCATTTTTGTTTTCTTGATGGTTATTCTGGGTTTTCACAAATTGCTGTTAAAGCTAAAGATCAAGAGAAAACCACTTTCACTTGTCCCTATGGAACTTATGCTTATAGACGCATGCCTTTTGGTTTATGTAATGCTCCTGCTACTTTTCAAAGATGCATGTCTGCTATTTTTCATGGTTTTTGTGAGAGTATTGTAGAGGTATTCATGGATGATTTTTCCATCTATGGGAATTCTTTTGATAGTTGCTTGCGAAACCTTGATAAAGTTTTGCAGAGATGTGAAGAAACTAACCTTGTTCTTAATTGGGAGAAATGCCACTTTATGGTTAATGAAGGAATTGTATTGGGACATAAAATTTCTGAGAGAGGTATTGAAGTTGATAGAGCTAAAGTTGAAGCAATTGAGAAGATGCCCTATCCTAGGGATGTTAAAGGTATTCGTAGTGTTCTTGGTCATGCTGGGTTTTATAGGAGATTTATTAAAGATTTCTCCAAGATTTCAAAACCTCTTACCAATCTTCTTCAAAAAGATGTACCATTTGTTTTTGATGATGATTGTAAGGAAGCTTTTGAAACTCTAAAGAAAGCCTTAACAACTGCTCCTATAGTTGAACCTCCTGATTGGAACTTACCCTTTGAAATTATGTGTGATGCTAGTGATTTTGATGTAGGCGCTGTTCTTGGACAGCGAGTAGATAAAAAACTGAATGTTATTCATTATGCTAGTAAAACTCTTGATGCTGCTCAAAGAAATTATGCTACAACTGAAAAAGAATTATTTTGTAGTCTTTGCTTGCGATAAATTTAGATCTTATATTGTTGATTCAAAAGTTACGATTCATACTGATCATGCTTGCAATTAGATACCTTATGACAAAGAAAGATGCTAAGCCGAGGCTTATTAGATGGGTACTTCTTTTGCAAGAATTTGATTTACATATTGTAGATAGGAAAGGTGCTGATAATCCTGTTGCTGATAATTTGTCTAGATTGGAAAATATTGCTTATGATCCTATTCCTGTTAATGATAGTTTTCCAAATGAACAATTGGCTGTAATAAAGGTGAGCTCGCGAGACAGTCCTTGGTATGCTGATTATGCTAACTTTATTGTTTCCAAGTACTTGCCTCCAACCTTTTCAGCTCAACAAAGGAGGAAATTCTTTTATGACTTGAGGCACTATTTCTGGGATGACCCACACTTATATAAAGAAGGAGTGGATGGTATTATGCGAAGATGTGTTCCTGAATATGAACAACAAGAGATATTGAGTAAATGTCATGGTAGTGCTTATGGAGGACATCACGCCGGAGAAAGAACCGCGCAAAAGGTTCTACAATCAGGTTTTTATTGGCCAACTCTCTTCAAGGATGCGAGAAAGTTTATTTTATCTTGTGATGAATGCCAAAGGGTTGGTAATATCTCCAGACGTAATGAAATGCCTATGAATTATACTCTTGTTATTGAACCGTTTGATTGTTGGGGATTTGACTTCATGGGACCTTTTCCCTCTTCAGAAGGTAACACTCACATACTTGTTGCTGTTGATTATGTTACTAAATGGGTGGAAGCAATACCTACAAAAAGTGCTGATGGTGAGACCTCTTTAAGAATGCTTTTAGACATTATTTTTCCTAGATTTGGAGTGCCTAGATATATTATGACTGATGGAGGTTCTCATTTTATTCATGGAGGTTTTAGAAAAACTCTTGCTAAGTATGGTATTAATCATAGAATTGCTTCTGCTTATCATCCTCAAACTAGTGGTCAAGTAGAATTATCAAATAGAGAGATTAAATCTATTTTGGGAAAGACCGTTAATAAAACTAGAAAGAATTGGGCTAGTAAATTGAAGGATGCACTATGGGCTTATAGAACTGCTTATAAAAATCCCATGGGAATGTCACCTTATAAAATGGTTTATGGGAAAGCTTGTCATTTACCTTTAGAACTAGAGCACAAAGCTTATTGGGCTGTTAGAGAATTAAATAAAGATCCTAAACTTGCCGGTGATAAGAGGTTGTTGCAATTAAGTTCTCTAGATGAATGGAGAAGTGAAGCTTATGAAAATGCTAAACTCTTTAAAGAGAAAGTTAAAAAATGGAATGATAGAAGGATTATCAAAAGAGAATTTAATATTGGGGATGAAGTCCTATTGTATCGGTCTTGCCTCAGATTCTTTGTAGGGAAATTACTCTCGAAATGGGAAGGACCATATGTTGTCGAGGAGGTGTATCGTTCAGGAGCAATCAAAATTAGCTCTCTCCAAGGCAATGCTACGCAAGTGGTGAATGGACAAAGACTCAAGCATTATATCTCAGGTGATTCCTATAATGTTGATGTTGATATTATTCAAGTGGAAACACCGGAGGCTTTTATCAAAGGGCAAATTGACAGTCCGCCAGAACTCGACTTTGAATAGGTAACAGTACTGGTAATGAAAAGTACGCAATTTACTTTCCGAACAATATTTTTGCTGTTTTTGGAAAATATGAAAAATTACGAGTTCGAAACGGAGTGGAAAGGACGCACGAGGGGGTGCCACCATAGGCCGGCGCGGCCTGACCTGGGCCCGCGCCGACCTATGGTTTGGCCGCCTCGTCGCCCCTTTTCGACTCTGGTTCGATCTGGTACTTTCCGTTTGTCGTGAAATTTTTTGCTATATAATCCCCCGGACCCCTGGAGGTCCGTATATCATTTTCTCGACGTGTTTTGTTTCGAGCTGTTTCTGCCAGGATATGTTTTCAGTTTAGAAGCACCATGGTCTCCAAGAACAAGGGCAAGGAGTTTCCGGATGAAGATGATCGAGATCTTGGGTGGAAAGAGGAAGACAAGGACGTCAAGGAAGAGGATGAAGAAGAGGTGGAGGAAGATTCGCGCGCACACCCGCGTGCTACCATCGCAAGCATCAAGGTGGTGGACAACCCTTTTAGTGCAAACAAGAGCGCGAGAATTCGCACTGGAGGAGCGGTTCCACTTCATTACCTAGCTCCGAAAACATCTCTATCAGGCATTCACCATCCCTTCCACAATCTAATTTTCAATAATCAAATTGAAGGGACTCCAAAGGCAGCATTGCCTAGCCAGTGGGATATAGATCGTTCTAACACTGCAGGAGGGAAGGAGCCTGAGGCTGAAGAGTGGGGAAATAACTCCAAGAGCTGGGACTCGCCGTCGGACAGACTCCTTAACTGCGTCGAGCACAATTCAGAGATGATTCGCAATCTCACATACAGGATTGATGAGCTTCAGGAGCTTATTAAGAAGCTTGTCAGGAATTCATCACCACCATCGCCGAAGGAGTAATTCATCATCGGTATTGGCATCCCCTTGGTTTGTTCCAAGCTTGGGGGAGTGCCACGGTATCACATCATCACTACCTTTTACTTTTATTGTCAAGTAGTGTCATATCATGAGTAGGGAAGTTATCATATAAGATGGGTTGCAGTTTGGAAGTATCTCTCCTTTAGTTGGTTATCTATGTATCCCTTGGTGTGAGTTATCGTTATGGAATATTAATGAGAAGTCTTATCATTTACATATTGCACATCTTATTCTAGTTTGCAATCTCTATCATATGATTTACCTTGTTGTTAGTATTGGTATCACTTTGGGAGCATTGAATAAATCTATTTGGTTTTGGCAAACTTAGCATTGGTCAATAGCAACAACACTTTGAGGTTTAAGTAGAAAAGAGAAATACATGTAGATGTTTCATTGTCTTTCTTTCTTGTTAGCTCATAGCTTATTATTCTGAAGTTAAAACTGTTTGTGCTTGCAAGGAAGATGCATGATTGTTTCTATCACATGTATATTTGTTTGTTTCCCTCGACTCTTATGCTTGCTAATTAACCTTGCTAGCCAAAGACCTGTACTGAGAGGGAATACTTCTCGTGCATCCAAACCTTAACCCAAACCTATGTCATTTGTGTCCACCATACCTACCTACTACATGGTATTTTCTGCCATTCCAAGTAAATACTTCATGTGCTACCTTTAAACAATTCAAAACTTAGTATCTCTTATTTGTGTCAATGTTTTATAGCTCATGAGGAAGTATGTGGTGTTTTATCTTTCAATCTTGTTGGGCAACTTTCACCAATGGACTAGTGGCTTCATCCGCTTATCCAATAATTTTGCAAAAAGAGCTGGCAATGGGATTCTGATGACCCACAAGTATAGGGGGTGTATCGTAGTATTTTCGATAAGTAAGAATGTCGATCCCAACGAGGAGCAGAAGGTATTGACAAGCAGTTTCGATGAAGGATTCACTGTAAATGCTCACAGACAAGTATTCAGGGGGTTTTGATGTAACAGTTGAATAAAGTACGAGTAAGTAAAATGCGAGAGTAACAATTGCAGCGAGTGGCCCAATCCTTTTTAGCACAAAGTACAAGCCGGTTTGTTTACTTATAATGACCAAGCGTTCTCGAGGACACACGGGATTTTAGTCTAGTGCTTTCGCTACATACGGCTAAATAATCTTCATTGTTATGATAAGTGTTGTGTGGGTGAACCTATGCTAATGTACCGCCCTTCCTAGGACTAATACATACTTGTGATTATACCCCTTGCAAGCATCCGCAACTACAAGAAAGTAATTAAGATAAATCTAACCACAGCCTTAAACTCTGAGATCCTGCGATCCCTCCTGCATCGATATACCAACGGGGGTTTAGGTTTCTGTCACTCCGGCAACCCCGCAATTGGCAAACAAATACAAGATGCATTCCCCTAGGCCCATAAATGGTGAAGTGTCATGTAGTCGACGTTCACATGACACCACTAGAAGAATAACACCACAACTTAAATATCATACCATTGAATATTACTCAACCATAGTTCACTACTAACATTTAGACTTCACCCATGTCCTCAAGAACTAAACGAACTACTCACGAGACATCATATGGAACATGATCAGAGGTGATATGATGATGAATAACAATCTGAACATAAACTTGGTTCAATGGTTTCACTCAATAGCATCAACAACAAGTAGAGATCGATACCGGGAGAGTTTCCCCTATCAAACAATCAAGATCAAACCCAAATTGCTACGGCGGTGACGGTATCCAGCGGTGGAGACGGTGGTGATGATGGTGGAGATGATGATGATGGTGATGGAGATGATGTCCAGCTCGATGACGGTGACGATGGCGTCGATTTCCCCCTCCCGGAGGGAATTTCCCCGGCGGATTCCTGCCCGTCGGAGAGCTCTTTTCTCTCTGGTGTTCTCCGCCCCGCAGAGGCGGCTGTAACTCTTCGCGAGGTACCCTCTGTGGCTTAGGTTTTCGGGACGAAGGGTTTCGCGAAGAAAAGGAGGCGAAAGGGGCTGTGGGGCCTCCACACCACATGGTGGCGCGGCCAGGCCATGGGCCGCGCCGCCCTATGGTGTGGGCCCACCCTGGGTCCAGCTGGCTCCTCCTTCTGGCTTCCTTCGTCATCTTGAAAAATAGGATTTTTGGTATAATTTCCTTCCACAGTTGATCTTCCGAAATATTGCGTTCTGACGGTGCTTTTTCCAGCAGAATCCTGGCTCCGGTGCTTGATCCTCCAATAATGATGAAGCATGCAAAATAGATGAAATAACATAACTATTGTGTCCCAATATGAAATATATCAATGAATAACAGCAAATTATGATATAAAATAGTGATGCAAATTGGACGTATCAACTCCCCCCAAGCTTAGACTTCGCTTATCCCCAAGCGAAACTGAGCTCGATAAACAGGACCACATGTTTATGGAGTGAAGAGTCGATAAATAAAATACGGACAAGAAGCATCATATTCATTCGCACAAGACATTATAGTAGACAACTTCCTCATATAACTCAACTTGAAACAAGTATAAGGTAATCACAAATAAAGGTGCATAAGAAATCATAATTGGTGATGGCAAACTTCGTTCTTGGTCAGAGAACAATTAACAGATTATACTTATCTCATTGAGCAGCGCTCTCATGTTAAAGTTTATAAGGCACAACTTGCATACTCAATCATAATGGTCTCTTCATGATCATTGATAACTTGCAAAGCTATATTCATTCAGATAAAACTTGTACTAAACAAGGAAGAATAAAAGACATGACGAAGCAAATCACAATATAATGGTTTGATCACAACTACTCAAATGCTTGCTTGAGATGGAGGGAAATAGGTTTACTGACTCAACATAAAGTAAAAGACAGGCCCTTCGCAGAGGGAAGCAGTGATTAAATCATGTGCTAGAGCTTTTTCAGTTTTGCAATCATATAAAGAGAATAAAAGTAACATTTTGAGGGGTGTTTGTTGTTGTCAACGACTGGTAGCGGGTACTCTAACCCCCTTGCCAGACAACCTTCAAAGAGCGGCTCCCATATTATTTTAATTTTGTGTGGCACTCCTTCCAACCTTTCTTTCACAAACCATGGCTAACCGAATCCTCGGGTGCCTGCCAACAATCTCATACCATGAAGGAGTGCTTTTTTTATTTTAGTTTTATTATGATGATGACACTCCCCCCAACCTTTGCTTACACAAGCCATGGCTAACCGAATCCTTCGGGTGCCGTCCATCAATCACATACCATGGAGGAGTGTCTATTTAGTTTAATTAATTTGGGACTGGGAATCCCATTGCCAGCTCTTTTTGCAAAATTATTGGATAAGCGGATGAAGCTACTAGTCCATTGGTGAAAGTTGCCCAACAAGATTGAAAGATAAACACCACATACTTCCTCATGAGCTATGAAACATTGACACAAATAAGAGATACTGAGTTTTGAATTGTTTAAAGGTAGCACATGAAGTATTTACTTGGAATGGCGGAAAATACCATGTAGTAGGTAGGTATGGTGGACACAAATGACATAGGTTTGGGTTAAGGTTTGGATGCACGAGAAGTATTCCCTCTCGATCTGGTCTTTGGCTAGCAAGGTTAATTAGCAAGCATAAGAGTTGAGGGAAACAAACAAATATACATGTGATAGAAACAATCATGCATCTTCCTTGTAAGCACAAACAATTTTAACTTCAGAATAATAAGCTATGAGCTAACAAGAAAGAAAGATATGAAACAACTACATGTATTTCTCTTTTCTACTTAAACCTCAAAGTGTTGTTGCTATTGACCAATGCTAAGTTTGCCAAAACCAAATAGATTTATTCAATGCTCCCAAAGTGATACCAATACTAACAACAAGGTAAATCATATAATAGATATTGCAAACTAAAATAAGATGTGCAATATGTAAATGATAAGCCTTCTCATTAATATTCCATAACGATAACTCACACCAAGGGATACATAGATAACCAACTAAAGGAGAGATACTTCCAAACTGCAACCCATCTTATACGATAACTTCCCTACTCATGATATGACACTACTTGACAATAAAAAGTAAAAGATAGTGATGATGTGATACCACGGCACTCCCCCAAGCTTGGAACAAACCAAGGGGATGCCAATACCGATGATGAATTACTCCTGCGGCGATGGTGGTGATGAACTCCCGTCATCAAACTTCCAAGGAAGAGCCTCTCCATCAAGAAACGACATCTTGGTCTCGGAAATCCTGAAACTAGCAGCACGGCTTATGTATTTAAACCTGTTTTCATACTCACAGTTCTGATTCTGAACGTCATAGAGTTGTGCTTGGAGCTTGTTGGTGGTGTCGTGAAGTGAGAGGATGTCGCTCCAAAGCTTTGCAGTTTCCTTCTCATGTTCAGCAATGAGTTCAGACACAATCCTGTGGAAGATATCCACCTCACGCTCAGCCATCTTCTTGTATTTGAAAACCTCTTGTTCTAGCTTCTCCATCCTGTCTTCCAAGCTTCCTTCTCCTTTAGGACCCTGGACATCCTTGACCCGCAGTTCTCCTTCAACAAGCAGCAACTCCTTGGGGTGCATCCTCAGCTCCTCCATGTACAGGTTGCCAACATCCTTGCAGGAGCTATCCTTCGGAGTTTCCGACGAAGACATGATGGCTCTAGATCCGAAGCAAATCCTGGCAGAAATAGCTCGAAACAAAACACGTCGAGAAAACGATATACGGACCTCCAGGGGTCCGGGGGATTATATAGCAAAATTTTTCACGACAAACGGAAAGTACCAGATCGAACCAGAGTCGGAAAGGGGCGACGAGGCGGCCAGACCATAGGTCGGCGCGGCCAGGTCAGCCGCGCCGCCCTATGGTGGCACCCTCGTGCGTCCTTTCCACTCCGTTTCGAACTCGTAATTTTTCATATTTTCCAAAAACAGCAAAAATATTGTTCGGAAAGTAAATTGCGTACTTTTCATTACGATCGTTACCTATTCAAAGTCGAGTTAAGCGGACTGTCAATTTGCCCTTTGATAAAAGCCTCCGGTGTTTCCACTTGAATAATATCAACATCAACATTATAGGAATCACCTGAGATATAATGCTTGAGTCTTTGTCCATTCACCACTTGCGTAGCATTGCCTTGGAGAGAGCTAATTTTGATTGCTCCTGAACGATACACCTCCTCAACAACATATGGTCCTTCCCATTTCGAGAGTAATTTCCCTGCAAAGAATCTGAGACGAGACCGATACAATAGGACTTTATCCCAATATTAAATTCTCTTTTGATAATCCTTCTATCATGCCATTTTTTAACTTTCTCTTTAAAGAGTTTAGCATTTTCATAAGCTTCACTTCTCCATTCATCTAGAGAACTTAATTGCAACAACCTCTTATCACCGGCAAGTTTAGGATCTTTATTTAATTCTCTAACAGCCCAATAAGCTTTGTGCTCTAGTTCTAAAGGTAAATGACAAGCTTTCCCATAAACCATTTTATAAGGTGACATTCCCATGGGATTTTTATAAGCAGTTCTATAAGCCCATAGTGCATCCTTCAATTTACTAGCCCAATTCTTTCTAGTTTTATTAACGGTCTTTCCCAAAATAGATTTAATCTCTCTATTTGATAATTCTACTTGACCACTAGTTTGAGGATGATAAGCAGAAGCAATTCTATGATTAATACCATACTTAGCAAGAGGTTTTCTAAAACCTCCATGAATAAAATGAGAACCTCCATCAGTCATAATATATCTAGGCACTCCAAATCTAGGAAAAATAATGTCTAAAAGCATTCTTAAAGAGGTCTCACCATCAGCACTTTTTGTAGGTATTGCTTCCACCCATTTAGTAACATAATCAACAGCAACAAGTATGTGAGTGTTACCTTCTGAAGAGGGAAAAGGTCCCATGAAGTCAAATCCCCAACAATCAAACGGTTCAATAACAAGAGTATAATTCATAGGCATTTCATTACGTGGAGATATTACCAACCCTTTGGCATTCATCACAAGATAAAATAAACTTTCTCGCATCCTTGAAGAGAGTTGGCCAATAAAAACCTGATTGTAGAACCTTTTGCGCGGTTCTTTCTCCGGCGTGATGTCCTCCATAAGCACTACCATGACATTTACTCAATATCTCTTGTTGTTCATATTCGGGAACACATCTTCGCATAATACCATCCACTCCTTCTTTGTATAAGTGTGGGTCATCCCAGAAATAATGCCTCAAGTCATAAAAGAATTTCCTCCTTTGCTGAGCTGAAAAGGTTGGAGGCAAGTACTTGGAAACAATAAAGTTAGCATAATCAGCATACCAAGGACTGTCTCGCGAGCTCACCTTTATTACAGCCAATTGTTCATTTGGAAAACTATCATTAACAGGAACAGGATCATAAGCAATATTTTCCAATCTAGACAAATTATCAGCAACAGGATTATCGGCACCTTTCCTATCTACAATATGTAAATCAAATTCTTGCAAAAGAAGTACCCATCTAATAAGCCTCGGCTTAGCATCTTTCTTTGTCATAAGGTATCTAATTGCAGCATGATCAGTATGAATAGTAACTTTTGAATCAACAATATAAGATCTAAATTTATCGCAAGCAAAGACTACAGCTAATAATTCTTTTTCAGTTGTAGCATAATTTCTTTGAGCAGCATCAAGAGTTTTACTAGCATAATGAATAACATTCAGTTTTTTATCTACTCGCTGTCCAAGAACAGCCACAAAGAAAATCACTAGCATCACACATAATCTCAAATGGTAAGTTCCAATCAGGAGGTTCAACTATAGGAGCAGTTGTTAGAGCTTTCTTTAGAGTTTCAAAAGCTTCCTTACAATCATCATCAAAAACAAATGGTACATCTTTTTGAAGAAGATTAGTAAGAGGTTTTGAAATCTTGGAGAAATCTTTAATAAACCTCCTATAAAACCCAGCATGACCAAGAACACTACGAATACCTTTAACATCCCTAGGATAGGGCATCTTCTCAATTGCTTCAACTTTAGCTCTATCAACTTCAATACCTCTCTCAGAAATTTTATGTCCCAATACAATTCCTTCATTGACCATAAAGTGGCATTTCTCCCAATTAAGAACAAGGTTAGTTTCTTCACATCTCTGCAAAACTTTATCAAGGTTTCGCAAGCAACTATCAAAAGAATTCCCATAGACGGAAAAATCATCCATGAATACCTCTACAATACTCTCGCAAAAACCATGAAAAATAGCAGACATGCATCTTTGAAAAGTAGCAGGAGCATTACATAAACCAAAAGGCATGCGTCTATAAGCATAAGTTCCATAGGGACAAGTGAAAGTAGTTTTCTCTTGATCTTTAGCTTTAACAGCAATTTGTGAAAACCCAGAATAACCATCAAGAAAACAAAAATGAGTATTTTTAGACAATCTTTCTAGCATTTGATCAATAAATGGTAAAGGGTAATGATCTTTCTTAGTAACTTTATTAACTTTTCGAAAATCAATGCACATTCTATACCCTACAACTACTCTTTGAGGGATGAGCTCATCATTATCATTAGGCACAACAGTCATTCCTCCTTTCTTGGGAACGCAATGCACAGGACTAACCCATCTACTATCAGCAATAGGATATATAATACCAGCTTCAAGAAGTCTTAATACCTCATTCCTTACCACTTCCTTCATCTTCGAATTAGACGACGCTGATGTTCAACAAATGTGCTTTGCATCATCTTCCATATTAATAGCATGTTGGCAAATAGAAGGAGAAATCCCTTTCAAATCATCAAGAGTGTAGCCAATAGCTCCTCGGTGCTTCTTCAATATTTCCAATAACCTTTCTTCCTCAATCTCTGAAAGCTTAGAACTAATAATAACAGGATATATTTTCTTATCATCAATATGAGCATATTTAAGATTATCAGCAAAGGCTTTAAATCAAAAACAGGATCTTCCTTTGGTATGTGTTGTACCCAAATCTTCCACCGGTAAATCATGCTTGAGAATAGGTTGGCGAAGAAAAATTTCCTCAAGCTCATCTCTTTCTTTCCTAAAAACTTCACTCTCGCTATCCTCCAAATGTTGCTGCAAAGGATTATTAGGAACAAGAACAATAGATGCACACTGTTTCATTTTAAAATCATCACTAGGCAAATCAGCTTTATAAGGAGTTTTGGTAAATTTAGAGAAGTTAAACTCATAAGATTCACCAGCAAATTTAGTCAAAATTTTCTCTTTCTTGCAATCTATAATAGCTCCACAAGTATTTAGAAAAGGTCTACCAAAAATAATAGGACAATAATCACTAGCAGCAGAACCAAGTACCAAAAAGTCAGCAGGATATTTAATCTTACCGCATAAAACTTCCACATCTCGAACAATACCAATTGGAGAAATAGTTTCTCTATTTGCCAGCTGAATGACCACATCAATATCTTCAAGTTCACAAGAGTCAATCTCGTGCATAATCTCCGTGTAAAGCTCATAAGGAATAGCACTAACACTTGCACCAATATCACATAATCCATAATAGCAATGATCACCAATTCTAACAGATAGCATAGGAACACTAGCTTGTTTGGGTTTATTAGGATGTGAAACAATATTAGAAGCATCTTCACAGAAAATAATATGACCATCCTCCACATTTTCAGTCACAAGATCTTTAACTATTGCAACAGCAGGTTCAACTTTTATTTGTTCTTCAGGTTCTACAGGTTTCTTTTCACTTTTATGAACCGCACTATTTATAACAGAGTACTCCTTCATTTTAGCAGGGAAAGGAGTTCTTTCAATATAAGCTTCAGGAATAACGTGATCAGCAGTTTCAACTACAACGCATTTATTAATAGATGAATCAATTTTATCTTTATACGGTTCATGATACTTATCAAAATTCTTCTTTGGCAATTCATAATGAGAGGCAAAAGCTTTATAAAGATTTGCCGCAACTTGAGAATCAAGACCATATGTAGCACTCATATTACGAAATTTACCAGTATCCATAAAAGCTTCAATGCATTTATAATCATAAATTATACCTGATTCTCTATCCTTGTCGTTCTCCCAACCTTCAGTATTTTCTTGGATCCGATCAAGAAGGTCCCTTTTAAACTCTTCTTTGTTGCGTGTAAATGATCCAGAACAAGAAGTATCCAGCAAGGTCTTGTCTTGAAAAGAAAGTCTTGCATAGAAATTATCAATAATAACATTACCAGGAAGCTCATGAATGGGGCATTTGAGCATTAAAGACTTCAATCTCCCCCAAGCTTGGGCAATACTCTCTCCATCATGAGGCCAAAAATTATATATGCGATTCCGATCCTTGTGAATTTCACTTGGAGGATAGAACTTAGAATAAAACTGAGGCACAATATCAGTCCATTCAAGAGAATCCCCATTATCCAGTAATTTATACCAATGCGCCGCTTTACCAGACAGCGATAAAGAGAATAGTTTCTTCCTCACTTCATCCATAGCAATACCAATAGCGCTTCACTCCCCGGCAACGGCGCCAGAAAATAGTCTTGATGACCCACAAGTATAGGGGGTGTATCGTAGTATTTTCGATAAGTAAGAATGTCGATCCCAACGAGGAGCAGAAGGTATTGACAAGCAGTTTCGATGAAGGATTCACTGTAAATGCTCACAGACAAGTATTCAGGGGGTTTTGATGTAACAGTTGAATAAAGTACGAGTAAGTAAAATGCGAGAGTAACAATTGCAGCGAGTGGCCCAATCCTTTTTAGCACAAAGGACAAGCCGGTTTGTTTACTTATAATGACCAAGCGTTCTCGAGGACACACGGGATTTTAGTCTAGTGCTTTCGCTATATACGGCTTAATAATCTTCATTGTTATGATAAGTGTTGTGTGGGTGAACCTATGCTAATGTACCGCCCTTCCTAGGACTAATACATACTTGTGATTATACCCCTTGCAAGCATCCGCAACTACAAGAAAGTAATTAAGATAAATCTTACCACAGCCTTAAACTTTGAGATCCTGCGATCCCTCCTGCATCGATATACCAACGGGGGTTTAGGTTTCTGTCACTCCGGCAACCCCGCAATTGGCAAACGAATACAAGATGCATTCCCCTAGGCCCATAAATGGTGAAGTGTCATGTAGTCGACGTTCACATGACACCACTAGAAGAATAACACCACAACTTAAATATCATACCATTGAATATTACTCAACCATAGTTCACTACTAACATTTAGACTTCACCCATGTCCTCAAGAACTAAACGAACTACTCACGAGACATCATATGGAACATGATCAGAGGTGATATGATGATGAATAACAATCTGAACATAAACTTGGTTCAATGGTTTCACTCAATAGCATCAACAACAAGTAGAGATCGATACCGGGAGAGTTTCCCCTATCAAACAATCAAGATCAAACCCAAATTGCTACGGCGGTGATGGTGTCCAGCGGTGGAGACGGCGGTGATGATGGTGGAGATGATGATGATGGTGATGGAGATGATGTCCAGCTCGATGACGGTGACGATGGCGTCGATTTCCTCCCGGAGGAATTTCCCGGCGGATTCCTGCCCGCCGGAGAGCTCTTTTGTCTCTGGTGTTCTCCGCCCCGCAGAGGCGGTCTGTAACTCTTCGCGAGGTACCCTTCCGTGGCTTAGGTTTTCGGGACGAAGGGTTTCGCGAAGAAAAGGAGGCGAAAGGGGCTGTGGGGCCTCCACACCACATGGTGGCGCGGCCAGGCCATGGGCCGCGCCGCCCTATGGTGTGGGCCCACCCTGGGTCCAGCTGGCTCCTCCTTCTGGCTTCCTTCGTCATCTTGAAAAATAGGATTTTTGGTATAATTTCCTTCCACAGTTGATCTTCCGAAATATTGCGTTCTGACGGTGCTTTTTCCAGCAGAATCCTGGCTCCGGTGCTTGATCCTCCAATAATGATGAAGCATGCAAAATAGATGAAATAACATAAGTATTGTGTCCCAATATGAAATATATCAATGAATAACAGCAAATTATGATATAAAATAGTGATGCAAATTGGACGTATCAGATTCCCAGTCCCAAATTAATTAAACTAAATAGACACTCCTCCATGGTATGTGATTGATGGATGGCACCCGAAGGATTCGGTTAGCCATGGCTTGTGTAAGCAAAGGTTGGGGGGAGTGTCATCATCATAATAAAACTAAAATAAAAAGGCACTCCTTCATGGTATGAGATTGTTGGCAGGCACCCGAGGATTCGGTTAGCCATGGTTTGTGAAAGAAAGGTTGGAAGGAGTGCCACATAAAATGAAAATAATATGGGAGCCGCTCTTTGAAGGTTGTCTGGCAAGGGGGTTAGAGTACCCGCTACCAGTCGTTGACAACAACAAACACCCCTCAAAATGTTACTTTTATTCTCTTTATATGATTGCAAAACTGAAAAAGCTCTAGCACATGATTTAATCATCGCTTCCTCTGCGAAGGGCCTGTCTTTTACTTTATGTTGAGTCAGTAAACCTATTTCCCTCCATCTCAAGCAAGCATTTGAGTAGTTGTGATCAAACCATTATATTGTGATTTGCTTCATCATGTCTTTTATTCTTCCTTGTTTAGTACAAGTTTTATCTGAATGAATATAGCTTTGCAAGTTATCAATGATCATGAAGAGACCATTATGATTGAGTATGCAAGTTGTGCCTTATAAACTTTAACATGAGAGCGCTGCTCAATGAGATAAGTATAGTCTGTTAATTGTTCTCTGACCAAGAACGAAGTTTGCCATCACCAATTATGATTTCTTATGCACCTTTATTTGTGATTACCTTATACTTGTTTCAAGTTGAGTTATATGAGGAAGTTGTCTACTATAATGTCTTGTGCGAATGAATATGATGCTTCTTGTCCGTATTTTATTTATCGACTCTTCACTCCATAAACATGTGGTCCTGTTTACCGAGCTCGGTTTCGCTTGGGGACAAGCGAAGTCTAAGCTTGGGGGGAGTTGATACGTCCAATTTGCATCACTATTTTATATCATAATTTGCTGTTATTCATTGATATATTTCATATTGGGACACAATACTTATGTTATTTCATCTATTTTGCATGTTTCATCATTATTGGAGGATCAAGCACGGAGCTGGATTCTCGCTGGAAAAAGCACCGTCGTAACGCAATATTTCGGAAGATCAACTGTGGAAGGAAATTATACCAAAAATCCTATTTTTCAAGATGACGAAGGAAGCCGAAGGAGGAGCCAGCTGGACTCAGTGGTGGGCCCACACCATAGGGCGGCGCGCCCATGGCCTGGCCGCGCCACCATGTGGTGTGGGGCCCCACAGCCCCTTTCGCCTCCTTTTCTTCGCGAAATCCTTCGTCCCGAAAACCTAAGCCACAGAGGGTACCTCGCGAAGAGTTACAGCCCGCCTCTCGCGGGCGGAGAACACCAGAGAGAAAAGAGCTCTCCGGCGGGCAGGAATCCACCGGGGAAATTCCCTCCGGGAGGGGGAAATCGACGCCATCGTCACCGTCATCGAGCTGGACATCATCTCCATCACCATCATCATCACCTCCACCATCATCACCGCCGTCTCCACCGCTGGACACCATCACTGCCGTAGCAATTTGGGTTTGATCTTGATTGTTTGATAGGGGAAACTCTCCCGGTATCGATCTCTACTTGTTGTTGATGCTATTGAGTGAAACCATTGAACCAAGTTTATGTTCAGATTGTTATTCATCATCATATCACCTCTGATCATGTTCCATATGATGTCTCGTGAGTAGATCGTTTAGTTCTTGAGGACATGGGTGAAGTCTAAATGTTAGTAGTGAACTATGGTTGAGTAATATTCAATGGTATGATATTTAAGTTGTGGTGTTATTCTTCTAGTGGTGTCATGTGAACGTCGACTACATGACACTTCACCATTTATGGGCCTAGGGGAATGCATCTTATAATCGTTTGCCAATTGCGGGGTTGCCGGAGTGACAGAAACCTAAATCCCCGTTGGTATATCGATGCAGGAGGGATAGCAGGATCTCAGAGTTTAAGGCTGTGGTTAGATTTATTCTTAATTACTTTCTTGTAGTTGCGGATGCTTGCAAGGGGTATAATCACAAGTATGTATTAGTCCTAGGAAGGGCGGTACATTAGCATAGGTTCACCCACACAACACTTATCATAACAATGAAGATTATTTAGCCGTATGTAGCGAAAGCACTAGACTAAAATTCCGTGTGTCCTCGAGAACGTTTGGTCATTATAAGTAAACAAACCGGCTTGTCCTTTGTGCTAAAAAGGATTGGGCCACTCGTTGCAATTGTTACTCTCGCACTTTACTTACTCGCACTTTATTCAACTGTTACATCAAAACCCCCTGAATACTTGTCTGTGAGCATTTACAGGAAATCCTTCATCGAAACTGCTTGTCAACACCTTCTGCTCCTCGTTGGGATCGACATTCTTACTTATCGAAAATACTACGATACACCCCCTATACTTGTGGGTCATCAGAGTAGCATCCAGATGGCACCGTACGAAGCATTGTACGGAAGGAAGTGTCGATCACCAATTTGTTGGTTTGAAACCGGAGAAAACAAAGAGTTTACACCGGACTACATCAAGGAGAGACAAGAAGTCATCGAGGTGATCCGGGATAGACTCAAAATAGCTCAGAGTCGTCAGAAGAGTTACGCCGACTTAAAAAGAAGAGATTGGGAACCGAAAGTGGGAGACATGGTATATCTAAAGGTTAGCCCAATGAAAGGACTCAAGAGGTTCGGAGTGAAAGGAAAGTTAAGTCCTCGATATATAGGACCATTTAAGATACTCAGTCAGAATCGAGGAACAACTTTTGAGTTGGAATTACCAGCGCAACTAAGTCAAGTTCATAATGTGTTTCATGTATCACAACTCAGAAAGTGTTTGAAAGCACCAGATGATCCTATCACATATGAAGAAATAAAATTGCAATCTGACCTAACTTATGTGGAAAGACCGGAAAAGATCTTAGAAGTACAATGGAAGAAGTTAAGAAACAGAGCAATCAAATACTGCAAAGTTCAATGGCAACATCATCCTGAGCGAGAAGCAACTTGGGAGACGGAAGAAGTACTCAGGAAGTCCTACCCCGAGATGTTCAGGTACCAATCTTAACTTCGGACGAAGTTTCTGTTAAGGGGGAGAGGCTGTAATAACCCAGAACATAGGAACAACGAAGGGTAGATTTAGAAATGGGATGTGCATTTCATCGCAAAACGGGGGAAATTTCCGCGCCTTATTGCAACTAAACCTAAGAGGGATCGAGGTTCTCTCTCATTTTGCACTTAGGGTTAGGCAATGTGAGTTAGGGCAATTTCGACATGATCTCTTTTGTATCTTATTACTTTGGGGAATGATTGCATTTGATAAGTGTCAAAACCTTTAACAATAAACATCACACAATATAAGTAATGAATTCATAATTCAAACACAAGTTATAAATTCAAATCACTTTGAATTTCAAAGTGAATATCAAATACAATATTTAATCAAGAATATAAACATTACATAATACCAAAAGCTCACAAACAAAACTTGAGCTTTATTGATATAAACACAAATTACAAAGTCTTTACAATATTCTTGGTACAAGAATTGAGAAATAATGAACAGAAATAAAAAGAGGAAAATTACAAGTCTGTTCTAAACTAAAACCTATACTAAATGACTTGAGGATGATCTTCTGGCTATCTTCCACTTCAAACCTGCAACATAAATAACAAGTGCTAGACCAGAATGTAAGTGTTAGCAATTTCAGTTTGGACAGTTAACACAAATCACAGAAAATTCAGTTTGGACAGTGAAACTGTCACTGCACACTTGTGCTTGTCCAAATTCCTGGACAGCACAAGATAAGACCAAGGCAGACCAAAACTGAGCAGTGATACGTCTCCGATGTATCGATAATTTCTTATGTTCCATGCCACATTATTGATGATATCTACATATTTTATGCATACTTTACATCATATTTATGCATTTTCTAGAACTAACCTATTAACGAGATGCTGAAGAGCCAGTTGCTGTTTTCTGCTGTTTTTGGTTTCAGAAATCCTAGTAAGGAAATATTCTCGGAATTGGACAAAATCAACGCCCAGGGGCCTATTTTCACACGAAGCTTCCAGAAGACCGGAGAGTCAACGAAGTGGGGCCACGAGGCGGCCAGACGATAGGGCGGCGCGGCCCAGGTCTTTGCCGCGCCGACCTGTCTCCTGGGCCCCTCGTGTGGCCCCCTGACCTGCCCTTCCGCCTACAAATAGCCTTCGTCGCGAGACCCCCAGTACCGAGAGCCACGATACGGAAAACCTTCCAGAGACGCCGCCGCCGCCAATCCCATCTCGGGGGATTCAGGAGATCGCCTCCGGCACCCTGCCGGAGAGGGGATTCATCTCCCGGAGGACTCTACACCGCCATGGTCGCCTCCGGAGTGATGAGTGAGTAGTTCACCCCTGGACTATGGGTCCATAGCAGTAGCTAGACGGTTGTCTTCTCCTCATTATGCTTCATTGTCGGATCTTGTGAGCTGCCGAACATGATCAAGATCATCTATCTGTAATACTATATGTTGTGTTTGTTGGGATCCGATGAATAGAGAATACTATGTTATGTTGATTATCAATTTATATCTATGTGTTGTTTATGATCTTGCATGCTCTCCGTTATTAGTAGAGGCTCTGGCCAAGTTGATGCTAGTAACTCCAAGAGGGAGTATTTATGCTCGATAGTGGGTTCATGTCTCCGTGAATCTGGGGGAGTGAGAGAAACCTCTAAGATTATGGATGTGCTGTTGCCACTAGGGATAAAACATTGATGCTATGTCCGAGGATGTAGTTATTGATTACATTACGCACCATACTTAATGCAATTGTCTGTTGTTTTCAACTTAATACTGGAAGGGGTTTGGATGATAACCTGAAGGTGGACTTTTTAGGCATAGATGCATGCTGGATAGCGGTCTATGTACTTTGTCGTAATGCCCAATTAAATCTCACAATACTCATCATATCATGTATGTGCATGGTCATGCCCTCTCTATTTGTCAATTGCCCAACTGTAATTTGTTCACCCAACATGCTATTTATCTTATGGGAGAGACACCTCTAGTGAACTGTGGACCCCGGTCCATTCTTTACATATGAAATACAATCTACTGCAATTGTTCTACTGTTTTCTGCAAACAATCATCATCCACACTATACATCTAATCCTTTGTTACAGCAAGCCGGTGAGATTGACAACCTCACTGTTTCGTTGGGGCAAAGTATTTGGTTTGTGTTGTGCAGGTTCCACGTTGGCGCCGGAATCCCTGGTGTTGCGCCGCACTACATCTCACCGCCATCAACCTTCAACGTGCTTCTTGGCTCCTACTGGTTCGATTAAACCTTGGTTTCATACTGAGGGAAAACTTGCCGCTGTATGCATCACACCTTCCTCTTGGGGTTCCCAACGGACGCGTGCTGTACGCGTATCAAGCAGCCACAGGGGCTCAAGTTTCAGCATATGAAGGCTGTTGCTAACCAAGCAACAGCAAGGCAATGCAAGGGGTGAGTCACAAAGTAACCAGGCCTTATGTGTCATGGCCAGGGTAGAAGTAGGGAGCATATAAATAGAACACAAACCCTAGAACCTTGACAGTCGACAGATAAGATAATTCACAAGGTAAGGGTGAAGCTAGAGCCAACACAAGTTCATCCAGTTCATACTCAAGAACAGCACCAACACACAACCACTTAGCCACCAGGAATCATGGTGACCTGAGAAGATCAATCAGAACCTGGAGGTGAAGGGTTGTGCACAAAACCCCAAGTCTGCAACAACAAAACATCTCATACTTGGAGCTGGAACAAGGTATACCAAGTTCCTGGACAGATCCAATGGATCTGATCCATAATATATGCATGACATAATCATGGGATTGAGCAGATGCTCAAGTGGGTAGATCATCACTTGGTTTTCACCAAGGATTACTGCCAGTCTAAAAGCCACTAAAAATGGAAATCATCTAGATACAGATCTTGTACACTGAAGCTAGTAATCATGCACAGATGCACACACTAGCAAGATCATATGCACATACAAAGACCATAGATGTGTTGCAATGAATAGCAGCTAATACAGACTACACAGTAAACCCTAAGCTAGTAACCATCAGTAAACCCTAGATTTCATCAGGCAAGCATATTGGCATTCATATCTAGTATGATCCCCAAATATGCAAGCAAAGGTTGAGTAGCCACAAGATCCAATTAAATAGGTGAGCAACCAATCAGTAGCAAGGCTACTGAGGTCACATCACACTTAGCCCCAAATAAAAGAAAGCCAACTATAGCACATCATTATCCAGGAATGGATTCAGATTCATTTGCTTGCTAAACAATCATGAATAGCAGATTCATTTGCAAGCAAGTCATTTAAATCATTACTGCATAACCAGTTCATCATAACTTAATTAATACAAGCATGAATTTATCACAGATCCATGCTTAGTACTGACAGTAGCATAATATAAGGCAACACAGTTTAATCACTGCATAATAGCTACTGGATCTAGTCCAGTAAGCTTGAATGAGCAACAGCACAAGTAAGCAGCAGCATAGTGATGCTTGAGCATGAGCATCAACAAAGAAAATGAATCACTTAGCCACAGAATTAATCAGTAAGCCATCACTGACATTTAATTGATCAAATGGATCAATTGAATCAAGTCAAGCCACACAGATAAGCTAGCCAACAAGCAATGGATGATCCAATGGATCATTAGCTTACACAAGAAGCACAGAAGCATTTCACAAACACCACTGGCACACACAAGTGTCACTGATGCACCACAGTACACCTAGACAAGCAAGTATGACATGCCAGTAAGCACAAGCAAGCCATAAGCAAATACAACATGGCATAGAAAGCTCTTAAGCAAGCACAACAGAGCATAGCAAGATTAGAGCATGCTAGGAGCAACAGATAAGCAAGCAAAGCATGAACAACAAGCAAGGCAACCCTGGCCAGTACCAGAAATAGGTGCTTTGGCCATGGGCTTGCAGCAAGTGAAAGTATAGGCAGATTAAGCACCATGGCAGAGCTCTGGGTGATCACAGGATCACCAGAGAGCCACAGAACATGAGGAGGAACAAGTACAGTAGCAAGGGAGGCGCACGGACATGAAGGAGAGAAGGAGGAGGTGAAGAACTTACACGCGCCTGGTGGCAGAAGCTAGGGCATGGCGAGGCAGTGCTCGCGCGGCCATAGCAGCTGCAAAGCCAGGGTAGGCGCCGACGTTACGCCGGCGAACACGAACACACCACCGCAACAGAGTACCAGAGACGACGTCACAAGAACTGCGAGCAGCACCTGCGACAGGTCAGTCTCGGAGGCGCACACGCCGTCGGCGAGGACGAGAGCTCGTCGGAGATCGTCAATCGCCAGAGGCGATTCTCCACGAGATCCAGAGAAGGGCGATTCGCCAGGAGAGGAAGAGATGGGGGAAACCACGCGGACAGATCGGTAGATCTGCACGCGGCTGATACGTCTCCGACGTATCGATAATTTCTTATGTTCCATGCCACATTATTGATGTTATCTACATGTTTTATGCACACTTTATGTCATATTCGTGCATTTTCTGGAACTAACCTATTAACAAGATGCCGAAGTGCCAGATCCTGTTTTCTGCTGTTTTTGGTTTCAGAAATCCTAGTAACGAAATATTCTCGGAATCGGACGAAATCAACGTCCAAGTTCCTATTTTCACCGGAAGCATCCAGAACACACGAGAACCGCCAGAGAAGGGGGACAGGGCCACCAAACCACACCCCGGCGCGGCTAGGGGGGGGGGCCGCGCCCCCCTATGGTTTGGGCAGCCCGTGGCCCCTCCGACTCCGATTCTTCGCCTATTTAAGCCGTCGTGACCTAAAACTTCGACACCGCTTGACGAAACTCCAGAAAGACTCCAGGGGCGCCGCCACATCGCGAAACTCCAATTCGGGGGACAAAAGTCTCTGTTCTGGCACCCTGCCGGGACGGGGAATTGCCCCCGGAGCCATCTCCACCGCCGTCTTCACCGCCATCTTCACCGCCATCGCTGCCTCCATGATGAGGAGGGAGTAATCCACCCCCGAGGCTGAGGGCTTCGCTGTAGCTATGTGGTTCATCTCTCTCTCATGTACCTCAATACAATAATCTCATGAGCTGCTTTACATGATTGAGATTCATATGAGTTTTGTATCACAATTCATCTATGTGCTACTCTAGTGATGTTATTAAAGTATTCTATTCCTCCTGCATGGTGTAAAGGTGACTAGTGTGTGCACCATGTGGTTCTTGTCGTAGGCTATGATCATGATCTCTTGTGGATTGTGAAGTTAACTATTACTATGATGGTATTGATGTGATCTATTTGGTTATGTTGATCTATCTTGCACTATAAGGTTACTAAAATATGAACATTAATTGTGGAGCTTGTTAACTCCGGCATTGAGGGTTCGTGTAATCCTACGCAATGTGTTCATCATCCAACAAGAGTGTAGAGTATGCATTTATCTATTCTGTTATGTGATCAATGTTGAGAGTGTCCACTAGTGAAAGTCTAATCCCTAGGCCTTGTTCCTAAATACTGCTGCGTTACTACTGCTTGTTTCTTGTTTCTTTACCGTGTTACTACTGCTGCAATACTACCACCATCAACTACACGCCAGCAAGCTATTTTCTGGCACCGTTGCTACTGCTCATATATATTCATACCACCTGTATTTCACTATCTCTTCGCCGAACTAGTGCACCTATTAGGTGTGTTGGGGACACAAGAGACTTCTTGCTTTGTGGTTGCAGGGTTGCATAAGAGGGATATCTTTGACCTCTTCCTCCCTGAGTTCGATAAACCATGGGTGATCCACTTAAGGGAAAACTTGCTGCTGTTCTACAAACCTCTGCTCTTGGAGGCCCAACACTGTCTACAGGAAAGGAGGGGGAAGTAGACATCAAGCTATTTTCTGGCGCCGTTGCCGGGGAGGAAAGGTAAAAGGTACTCACACTCCGGACCTCGGCTACCAAGCTATTTTCCGCCGTTGTAAGTACTCGAAGCTATTTCCTTTAGATCCTGCAATTGCATCTTTTTGTTTCTTGTTTTACACTAGTTAGGCATAATGGAAAACAACAAAAAAATTGGTGAGCTTTTTAATCTTTTTCCTGATTTAGAATTGTTTGATGCAAAAATTAAAAAACCTATGGAACCTTATTTGCATGTTAGTAGCGATGTTATTAGTATGAATGCAATTACTGCTAATACTATGGATAAGTCTAAGCTTGGGGAAGCTAGTTTATATAAAAATAATCTTCTTTGCTCCTCAGCTTTGGAAGAAATATTTTGCTCTGATAATGCTTTATCTCCCATATGCGATAACTCTAATGATGCTTCTGATATTTTAAATCCACCAGCCGAAAGTATTCCGTATAAAATACCTATGCAAATTATTGAACGCGTTATGGATAACCGTTATACAGGGGATGGAACTGTCCATCCTGGAGATCATTTACAGTTTTTGCATGAATTATGCGGGTTATTCAAGTGTGCAGGTATCTCTATGGATGAAGTGAAGAAGAAGCTATTCTCTTTCTCGCTGACTGGTAAAGCGGCGCATTGGTATAAATTGTTGGAGAATAGTCATTCTCTTGGTTGGGAGGAAATTGCATCTCTCTTTTATTCTAAATTTTACCCTCCTCATGAAGTGCATATTGATAGGAATTATATTTATAACTTTTATCCTCGTGATGGAGAGAGTATTTCTCAAGCGTGGGGGAGATTGAAATCACTAATGCTCAAATGTCCCATTCATGAGCTCCCCCGTAATGTTATTGTTAACAATTTTTATGCGAGACTTTCAGGACAACACAAGGACTATCTGGACGCGTGTTCGGAGGGATCTTTCACAAGCAAGGAGGTTGAAGCTAGGTGGGATCTTCTTGATCGGATTGAGGACAACGCTGAAGGATGGGAGAACGACAAAGGTAAAGAGTCAGGTATAAATTATGATTATGAATGCATTGAAGCTTTTATGGATACCGATAAATTTCGAAATATGAGTGCTACTTATGGTCTTGACTCTCAAGTTGCTGCAAATCTTTATAAAGCCTTTGCTTCTCATTTTGAATTGCCTAAAAAGAATTTTAATAAGTATCATGAACCTTTTAAAGAGGCTTGCATGAAGAATCAAATTGTTGTTAATTATTGCAATAAGCATGCTCAAACTCCTAAGAATTCTATTTCTTATAAGCATGTTAATTTTTGTGGAATGCATAGACCTTGTGGAATTAATCAAGTCAAAGATGAATATTGCATCCATCATATTAATGAAAAAACTAGAAAGTGGTTTAAAGCTCTAGATGATCTTGGTAAAAAAGTTTGTGCCCTCTATCCTTTTATTTGTGAAGTTTGCCATGAAGTGGGTCATTTTAATTTCCAATGCTCCTCCAATGATAATTTGAACCCAATGAGTGCTGCAAATTTGTATTGTGATGATGAAATTACTCCTAATCAGCATGATGAACTTACTTTATTCTTGGGGTGTGAAGAACTGTCGAGAAAAATCTCTTTGTTACATATGAGTGATCTTGATATTGATGATGTCCTGCATGGGTGTTTTTCTTATTGCATTGATAATAGCCATACGAATACTTACATACAAAATATTTTAGAAGATGACACCTTGCCAAAATACGATAGGACCGCTGTGTGTTTTCAACTAATTAATGAAAAGGAGGGATCCTCCCAAGTTTCTTCTATTGTTTCTGAAAGTAAATCAGGTTATGCGGACAAGCCAACCTTCAAGCCTCTTCCTCCTAAAGAAGGGAACGAGGAGAAGAAAGAGAAGAAGAAGAAGAAGGGAACGAAGAAGAAGAAGAAGGAGAATAAAAAGAAAGAGGTAACGACGTATCCCCGCGTGAATGAGATAACGCTAAGTAACCGTAAGTATGTTGCTCCTAATGATTATTGTGATAATGAATCTAAATATGATGATCTTCCTATGCCCTTTACATACATTAGCGATCATGATTTGAATGAGCACACTACTTTTGATATTGCAAATCTCTGGGAAACTAATTCTGAAAATGATGATAATAATTGCCATAGTGTCAGTGCTATCCATGCTTCCTCCCATAATAATATAGAAAGCTGTAAGCTTGGGGAAGAGGTGTTTGAAAATCCATTTGCTACTGATCATTATGTGTTTGATACATCTCCTTCTAATAACAACGATGGTATGGTCATAGATAAACCGACTGTGAAAGATAACTATTCTATTTCTTATGATGACACTGTGCCTCCGATCTTTGATGATTATTATAAAGAATGCTATGATATAGGTTATAACTACCCTTATGAAACTTGTCATAGTCATGATTGGATTACCAAAAACAATTCTTTTAATATGCAACTTGTTTACCATGTTCAAATTCTTGATAATAATCTTGCTCCAATTACTATTAATGAGAATAACTCTTCTTATGCCAAAATTAATGATACTTCTATGCATATGAACCATGATAAGAATGTTTTAAGTGATGGGTATATTGTGGATTTCATCAATGATGCTACTGAAAGTTATTATGAGAGAGGGAAATATGGTTGTATGCATCTTAATAATATTAAGTTTCCCTTCTTTATGTTGAGAATCTTGAAGTTACTCGTGTTTTATCCTCTTATGCTTGTCACTTTGTTCTTCATGAATTCATTTGTGTACAAGATTCCTCTTCATAGGAAGCATGTTAGACTTAAATTTGTTTTGAATTTGCCTGTTGAAGCTCTCTTTTGCTTCAAATACTATTTCCCACGAATGGATTATTAAAACTGCTGAGCCCATCTTAATGGCTATAAAGAAAGAACTTCTTGGGAGATAACCCATGTGTTATTTTGCTACAGTAATTTGTTTTTATTTTGTGTCTTGGAAGTTGTTTACTACTGTAGCAACCTCTCCTTATCTTAGTTTTGTGTTTTGTTGTGCCAAGTGAAGCCTCTAATCGAAGGTTGATACTAGATATGGATTTCTGCGCAGAAACAGATTTCTATCTGTCACGAATCTGGGCTGTTTTCTCTGTAGAAAAATCAGAAAAATATGCCAATTTACGTGCGTGTTCCTCAGATATGTACGCAACTTTCATTAGTTTTGAGTTTTCTGATTTGAGCAACAGAAGTATTTATTAGAAATTCGTCTTTACGGACTGTTCTGTTTTGACAGATTCTGCCTTTTATTTCGCATTGCTTCTTTCGCTGTGTTGGGTGGATTTCTTTGTTCCATTACCTTCCAGTAGCTTTGAGCAATGTCCAGAAGTGTTAAGAATGATTGTGTCACCTCTGAACATGTGAGTTTTTGATTATGTACTAACCCCTCTAATGAAGTTTATGAGAAGTTTGGTGTGAAGGAAGTTTTCAAGGGTCAAGAGAGGAGGATGATATACTATGATCAAGAAGAGTGAAAGCTCTAAGCTTGGGGATGCCCCGGTGGTTCACCCCTGCATATATCAAGAAGACTCAAGCGTCTAAGCTTGGGGATGCCCAAGGCATCCCCTTCTTCATCGACAACATTATCAGGTTCCTCCCCTGAAACTATATTTTTATTCCGTCACATCTTATGCACTTTACTTGGAGCGTCTGTATGTTTCTTGTTTTTGTTTTTGTTTGAATAAATGCTTGTGTGGGAGAGAGAGACGCTCCGCTGGTTTGTATGAACACATGTGTTCTTAGCTTTTAATTTTCATGGCGAAGGTTGAAACTGCTTCGTTAATTATTATATGGTTGGAAAAGGAAAATGCTACATGTAGTAATTGGTATGATGTCTTGAATAACTTGATATTTGGCAATTGTTGTGCTCTTGTTTAAGCTCTTGCATCATATACCTTGCACCTATTAGTGAAGAAATACATAGAGCTTGTTAAAATTTGGTTTGCATGAGTGGTTTCTCTAGAGTCTAGATATTTTCTAGTAAGATGTTTGAACAACAAGGAAGACGATGTATAGTTTTATAATGCTTGTAATATGTCTTTTATGTGAGTTTTGCTGTACTAGTTCGTGCTTGTGTTTGCTTCAAACAACCTTGCTAGCCTAAACCTTGTATCGAGAGGGAATACTTCTCATGCATCCAAATCCTTGAGCCAAACAACACTATGCCATTTGTGTCCACCATACCTACCTACTACATGGTATTTCTCCGCCATTCCAAAGTAAATTGCTTGAGTGCTACCTTTAAAATTCCATCATTCACCTTTGCAATATATAGCTCATGGGACAAATAGCTTAAAAACTATTGTGGTATTGAATATGTAATTATGTACTTTATCTCTTATTAAGTTGCTTGTTGTGCGATAACCATGTTCACTGGGGACGCCATCAACTACTCTTTGTTGAATTTCATGTGAGTTGCTATGCATGTTCGTCTTGTCTGAAGTAAGAGCGATCTACCACCCTATGGTTAAGCATGCATATTGTTAGAGAAGAACATTGGGCCGCTAACTAAAGCCATGATCCATGGTGGAAGTTTCAGTTTTGGACATACATCCTCAATCTCATATGAGAAAATTATTAATTGTTGTTACATGCTTATGCATAAAAGAGGAGTCCATTATCTGTTGTCTATGTTGTCCCGGTATGGATGTCTAAGTTGAGAATAATCAATAGCGAGAAATCCAATGCGAGCTTTCTCCTTAGACCTTTGTACAGGCGGCATAGAGGTACCCCTTTGTGACACTTGGTTAAAACATGTGCATTGTGATGATCTGGTAGTCCAAGCTAATTAGGACAAGGTGCGGACACTATTAGTATACTATGCATGAGGCTTGCAACTTGTAAGATATAATTTACATGATACATATGCTTTATTACTACCGTTGACAAAATTGTTTCATGTTTTCAAAATAAAAGCTCTAGCACAAATATAGCAATCGATGCTTTCCTCTTTGAAGGACCATTCTTTTACTTTTATTGTTGAGTCAGTTCACCTATCTCTCTCTACCTCAAGAAGCAAACATTTGTGTGAACTGTGCATTGATTCTTACATACTTGCTTATTGCATTTGTTATATTGCTCTGCATTGACAACTATCCATGAGATATACATGTTACAAGTTGAAAGCAACCGCTGAAACTTAATCTTCCATTGTGTTGCTTCAATGTCTCTACTATGAATTTATTGCTTTATGAGTAACTCTTATGCAAGACTTATTGATGCTTGTCTCGAAAGTACTATTCATGAAATTTTTTTGCTATATGATTCAATTGTTTACTCATTGCATTTACATTGTTTTGATCATTGCATTCATTACATGTGTTTACAATAGTATGATCAAGTTTATGATGGCATGTCACTCCAGAAATTATCTGTGTTATCGTTTTACCTGCTCGGGACGAGCAGAACTAAGCTTGGGGATGCTGATACGTCTCCGACGTATCGATAATTTCTTATGTTCCATGCCACATTATTGATGTTATCTACATGTTTTATGCACACTTTATGTCATATTCGTGCATTTTCTGGAACTAACCTATTAACAAGATGCCGAAGTGCCAGTTCCTGTTTTCTGCTGTTTTTGGTTTCAGAAATCCTAGTAACGAAATATTCTCGGAATCGGACGAAATCAACGCCCAAGTTCCTATTTTCACCGGAAGCATCCAGAACACACGAGAACCGCCAGAGAAGGGGGACAGGGCCACCAAACCACACCCCGGCGCGGCCAGGGGGGGGGGGCCGCGCCCCCCCTATGGTTTGGGCAGCCCGTGGCCCCTCCGACTCCGATTCTTCGCCTATTTAAGCCGTCGTGACCTAAAACTTCGACACCGCTTGACGAAACTCCAGAAAGACTCCAGGGGCGCTGCCACATCGCGAAACTCCAATTCGGGGGACAGAAGTCTCTGTTCTGGCACCCTGCCGGGACGGGGAATTGCCCCCGGAGCCATCTCCACCGCCGTCTTCACCGCCATCTTCACCGCCATCGCTGCCTCCATGATGAGGAGGGAGTAATCCACCCCCGAGGCTGAGGGCTTCGCTGTAGCTATGTGGTTCATCTCTCTCTCATGTACCTCAATACAATAATCTCATGAGCTGCTTTACATGATTGAGATTCATATGAGTTTTGTATCACAATTCATCTATGTGCTACTCTAGTGATGTTATTAAAGTATTCTATTCCTCCTGCATGGTGTAAAGGTGACTAGTGTGTGCACCATGTGGTTCTTGTCGTAGGCTATGATCATGATCTCTTGTGGATTGTGAAGTTAACTATTACTATGATGGTATTGATGTGATCTATTTGGTTATGTTGATCTATCTTGCACTATAAGGTTACTAAAATATGAACATTAATTGTGGAGCTTGTTAACTCCGGCATTGAGGGTTCGTGTAATCCTACGCAATGTGTTCATCATCCAACAAGAGTGTAGAGTATGCATTTATCTATTCTGTTATGTGATCAATGTTGAGAGTGTCCACTAGTGAAAGTCTAATCCCTAGGCCTTGTTCCTAAATACTGCTGCGTTACTACTGCTTGTTTCATCGTTTTACCGTGTTACTATCTGCAATACTACCACCATCAACTACACGCCACAAGCTATTTTCTCGCACCGTTACCGCTCATATATATTCATACCACCTGTATTTCACTATCTCTTCGCCGAACTAGTGCACCTATTAGGTGTGTTGGGGACACAAGAGACTTCTTGCTTTGTGGTTGCAGGGTTGCATAAGAGGGATATCTTTGACCTCTTCCTCCCTGAGTTCGATAAACCTTGGGTGATCCACTTAAGGGAAAACTTGCTGCTGTTCTACAAACCTCTGCTCTTGGAGGCGCAACACTGTCTACAGGAAAGGAAGGGGAAGTAGACATCAGCGGCGGTCCCGATTTGGTAAGTGGCTAGGGCAGGGACGCATGGAGATGGCCGGAGAGTGGCGGCGGCCATGGCGGCGACGCCATCGCCACGTGAGACGCGAGAGAGTTAGGGTTAGGAACGAGCGAGTGTGAGAGACAAGTGAGGAGCGAGGTGGGCCGCTTCGGCGCCACCGACCCATTAGGGGACATGCCTTAGTGGGCTGTCCCGGGGCCTTAGTTAAGTGGGCTGGCCCAATAGGGGCCAGGGGTATTTCTGTCTTTTTATTTTTAGAAAAAGATATAATTTGACCAATTTTTAGTAAATAAAATACAACTCTAAAAATCCATTAAAAATTGGATTAATGAATGAAAAATAAATCTTAATCAGAATAAAATATGAAATAGAATTTAGGAAACAAATTCAGAATTATGAATTTTAAGAATTTAAATAATAACTTGGAATTTTAAACCATTATTTCCTTGTATTTAAAATTCAAGAAAAAATCTCAAATAAGTTTAAATACTTATTCTCAAATATTTCAAAATGAAATTCTACTATTCCAAGTCATTTCTATTGAGAAAGATATTTCCCAAAGAAAAATACTCTATTCCCTATTTATTCCAAAAATATAGAGACAACTCTATTATTTTAATTCAGTTTTGGAATGAATGATAAACCACCAAGTCAAATAGTTTTACTTTGAATTATTGTACTTTATGAGAATTAAAATGATTTACACTTTTAAATCTATTGCAAGTTACTGTCAAAGACATAAATCGTAACTCAACCCTAAATTGCTATAACTCAGCGGGGTAAAGGGATTCAATATAAAATAATACATCCATGATTGCATTATTTGGATTTTATAACATTGTCCTTACCGGACAATGATGCTTCTTACAGAACCCGAGGTCCAGGTTCCATCAACTGCATTGAACTGCACTATCTCGCAGTCCACAGGCAAGTTCACCCTTGCTCATGTCAACTTGATAATTTTCTACTACTTTAATGCAAAGCTATATACTTATCATTCCTGCATCGCAAATGAAATGTTACTTTCCAACTATGAATATGACTATGTGGCTGGCAATGAACCATGGTATGTGTTGATATGGTGGAGGTTCCATTGCATGGGTTATATCACCCTAGGATTAATTACCAATGCCGTCTAGTGATTCTAGCGCCGTACAAACCGCGTTGACCATGAGATCTATAATGGCTCTGGGGAAGCTAGCCGTATCTTTTCCCTTCTGCACGCCAACGGATCTGTAGAGCCGGTGGGGTGTTGGAGGCACCGCCGCAATAGGTTGGGATATCCTTTTAAATCCCCATCCATTAGTGATGATAAGCTCTACGATCTATGAAGGATTGTCCGGAGTACACCGTGAGTAAAGCCGTATTATCGGGAGAAGTCTACTGGGGGTGTACGGTTGGACAAAAGGGTGGGTTTGCAGTCGCGGAGAAGGCGGTGTGGGCTTGGGTTTTCATACCTGGTCTCACACCAAAGGAAGTGTGAACGGGGGCAAGTCCCCGCGGATGGCAAAAGGGGTGGAATCTCTTATGGGAAAAGTAATGCACCTCTGCAGAGTGTATCAAATTGTGGCTATCACTCCCTGTTCCGGGAAGGGAACTGCGAACGCGGCAGGAAAGGAACTCCACGAAGATCTGGTCAACCTGTGAAGACCGACGGGCATAGTTTTCATAATAAAAGCAACCTTTTGAAGAAATGATTTCAAAACATGCATTGACCTGCGATTTCCTGATCAATGGTCGTAGCTAGTGCATCAAACACCTTTTACTCTTTTAGAACTTGCTGAGTACCCCTGTACTCACTTTCTTTCGACACCCTTGCTAGACTGTGATCCGGAAGTGGAGGCCATCAACGATGGAGCACCAGAAGGAAGTTACGAGCTGGTCTACGAGGAACCTGATCTTACCGGCGGAGTGGAAGGAGTAGACTATGGGATAGTCTACGGACCAGATGACGCGGAGGTGGAGGAGTAGTGACATACCCTAACATCATAGAGCCGAGCAACGTAGAACTTACTTAAATAAGTTGTTGAGCTCTCTTATAGTTGTTATGAGTTGTAATCGTACTTAAGTAGTATTTTAGGGTGTTCTCATAGGACCTGTGAGAATACCAACTTGTTAAGACAATGTTTGTAATAAAGTATGGAGTGTTATGACCTGCACTGTTTCTGTTGTACCACTCTGAGGGATATGGCAATTTGTGAAGATGTCCCTTCACAAAGATCATATCAACGACTTGTATACTACAACATGCAGTGGTATGCTGGGTCACCGCAAGCGGTGCCACATGCAATACCAGTCTTCTCTATGTCTTGTTTTAAACTACCGAGAGGTTTATGTGAGTCAATTAATTCTACTCTCCGAAACTTTTGATGGGGAAGCAAGGATGGCAGCCGCAAGATTGCTTGGGTCTCCTGGGAGACAATGTGCTCACGAAAATATGCGGGAGGCATGGGTTTCCGAGATATAGAGTTGTTTAACCTAGCTATGCTAGCACGTCAAGTTTGGCGTATATTGCAGCATCCGGAGGCTTTGAGCGCGAGGATCCTGAAAGCAGTTTACTATCCGCATATAGATTTCCTGGAAGCAACACTTGGATCCTCCCCATCACAAGTATGGAGGGCTCTAGTGGAAGGTCGTGACACAATGAAACAAGGTCTGATTAGGTGGATTGGCACGGGAGAATCAACCCATGCGTGGAATCAAAATTGGTTGCCTCGTGATTTCATGCTCAGACCGATCGTGTGTTCTAAAAGTGATCCTCCAATACTCGTCTTAGATTTTATTGATGCCACTAGCGCAACATGGAAGAGACGTTGTATCCGAGTTTTTTTATCCCAATGGATTCTGAGGTCATATGCTCTATTCCATTGAGTACTCGAAGAATGGAAGATGCGTGGACATGGCATTATGAAAAGAATGGAACTCTATCAGTCCGTTCCGTTTACCGTCTCCTAGTTAAAACTAAGAAGAGAAGGGAGGATTGGTTAGAGGGAAGATCGGCGGGGTCCAACACGATGAGGGAAAGTAAATTGTGGTCGAAACTGTGGAAGGTGCAGGTCCCATCGAAGCTGAAAGTTTTTCTATGGCGCCTTGCTCACCAGTCCCTGCCTACGGGGGGTATCCGGTGTCGTAGGAATATGGCGATATCAAATGCTTGCTCGATTTGTGGAGAGCAAGATTCTTGGGGACATTATCTGGTTGATTGTACAGTTTCTCAATGTGTCTGGGCCTTAGCAAATGAGGAGGTAGCAGAGCATGTGAGCCGATCAGATGATCCATCAGCAATTTTTTTTGGCTCTTCTTGCTAATGTAATCAATGCCCCAGATGGAATTTTAGAGGGTGGAGGTGACCTTGTGAGAGATTTGGTATGCTCGCTATTTTTTTATTGACCTCCTCCAGACCAGAGAGGAGGTCAAATTCGAGTTGCAAGTCAACTTTGTTTTGGGCCCCAAAACTGACCCACGACACAGCGCCCATTCGTTTCGCGCGCGGAAAGGCAACGAAGTTAAGTTCAAAAGACCGCAGCGGAGTGGAGCAGTGTATTATTCATGATGGAGAATTCCAGAGCTCCTTATCGACTCACCTCTTCATTGGGAGTTTCTTGAAGGATGTGGCGTTATCCAACACACGTGGTGTGGTGTCGAAGGTAGGCAAGAACAAACCCCGTCCTAAATAGATTCCGCCGCCTGCTGGATTCATGAAGATCAATGTTGATTCCTCAATATCCAAAACGAGCAAGGAAGGAGCGGTGGGTGCAGTGTGCCGCAGGGAAGATGGGGTTTTCGTCGAAGCCTCATCACTTACTATCAGAGATATCGATGATCCGGCTACAACGGAAACGCTTGCCTGTAGGGAAGCACTTGCTCTAGCGGAGGATCTGCAGCTCCAGAAAGTGGCTATCGCATCAGATTGCCTCTCAGTCATCAATAACATGGAGCGGCAGTTTGCTGGAAGTTATAGTATGATACTACAAGAAATTAAATTGAAGGCGGCTACATTTGCCGTTGTTTCTTTCTCGCATGAGAGTAGATTTTTAAAGAGAAGGCCCAAGCCCTGCGTTAAATTAATAATGCCCGATGGGACGAAAACCAGTACATCGACGCTTACAAGGACCTGCTGGGGTTACCAGCTCAACATTACAGCATAGGGGGACAACAGGAGATACAAAGAGGGGAACAAGCAGCGCTAACTAGGAACTAGGTAGAGATCTTGAGCCCAGTGATGAAACGAATAATCCTGCTGAGAGGGCGCGGCGCCGACACTGTCCAGACTAACAGACCTCCCAAACAGAAACAGAGCACGCCCATGACCGAAGGAGCTTGGTTGACTTCATGATCCAAGATTCTGAAGGAGGAGGGCTTGAATGCGACGCCTCCAAGGAGGAAGACGACGCCCAAGGGCGTCGACGTCGCCTGCACTTGCCAAGGCCTTGCCGAGATTTCGCCCTAGCCCAAACACCACCCCAAAGACGCAACCTTGACGCTTGTCGAATGACACACTGAGTCCACGGTTTGAAGAAGATATCATCGGCGTCACCCGTGGCAAGACGCCAAGCTAGACAACCACCCCTGGGTTTCTAGGTAGCCGACCGAACCGGGATAACCACCGTGTAACTGTAACCAGGAGACAGTGGCGGCGAGAAGCGCAAGGAGGGTGAGAGGCTGAGCCTAGAATCGATGAAGATAGACTTCGCCCCGACCAAAGAAGCACACAAGTTTTGCACGGAGGCGTGATCCAGCCACACGAAAGGAGGGATATTTGGTGGCGCCTCCAAGAAGGTAAATGGCGTCAAGGACGTCATCGTCACCCGCACCGGCCGTAGCCTTGCACGGCTTTCGCCGGACTCCCGTCCCGTACCAGTAGCCGGCCAACGCCGTGAGACTGTAGAGAGGAAACAGAAACCAGAAACCGCCGACGACACCTCCTCAAGTGTTGCCGGCCCAAGGAGATGGGGAGACCCAATCCCAAGAGTCACCAACTCCAAGCTCATCGGCGACACCGACCGCACCAATCAAGCAAGCAAGCGCTCCAAGATCGCGCGATGGCTTGTCCACTCCGCCTTAGTTCATCCCATCTCACAGAATGACCCAACATGGTTCATGTACCGCGGAAATGGCCCAGCGCCTCGTCAAGAACATGGCGAGGCGATAGCGAGAGACAGGTGCTACACACCACCACCTCCGCATCACCCGAGTGACCGCGGCCGGTAGCAGTCTAGCACCCGGCAACCCTATCCACCCCTGGAGCAGCGCCGCCGCCCGAGCCCACCCCTGGAGCCGAGCCCACCAGATTGCCCAGGGCCGCCGCCCGACATCCAAGGCCATGCCGCCCCGCCGCCCTCACGGCCGGAGATGCGAGCCAAACACGGCCGCCGCGCGAGGCAGCGCCGAAGACCACCGCCCGGAGCCGCCGCTCCGGCGCCCAAAAGCCCCCACCGAGTCTCCCCCAACAACCACCCCCGCACCAGCACCTATTCCAACCCCGGCAAATCCAGAGGAGCCGCCGGCCTGGAGAGACGTACCTGGACCGGGCGGCCGCGGCGGCGACAGCAGCGCCGGCGAGCCACGCGCGGCGACCTCCCTCCCTGTGCCCGCGCAGAGGAGCCGGGGGCCGAGATCCGAGATCCCTGCCGTCCCCTTCACCGGCGCCGTGGTCTTCGACCGGCAGCGCCTCCGGGGGCGGCGAGGGGAGAGTGAGGGCGGAGGGGGCGGCGGCGGGGAGGGTTAGGGTTTCGCCCCCCGCGTCGCCCGGAGGAGACGACGCGAGGCGCGGAGCGTGCTGGTTGTGGTATGAGAGTAGATTTTCTAATTCCAAACCTAGCGTAGTGCTCTTGTTAGCATTTGGGACGTCAGCTCTGGCTTCTTAGTCCACCTGATGGTCTTTGTATCCCCATGAATTGTTTAGATAAATAAAGTGGCTACTGTGTCTAAAAAACATTTTTGTACTATTTTCCTATTCTAATAAATCCAACTTCACCATTCACATAAATGTTTGTTATGCAACCTCTCTAGTATAAATATCACAATTTTTTGATTGAGTGTCCTATAGAACATTCTTAGATAAGAGTCACTTTCATATAAAATAAAACATAATTATACATTGTATGTCCTTATGATTATCCGGTTGAATCGCGAGAGTTCATCTTCCACCCCTAATCCATGTAGAATGTACCCATGAACTTGTAATTTATTGTTTCATATTACGACATATTTGCATCATAACGTAGGTTCCACCATGGTTTTACATTGATTTATTCTTCTTTAACTCTGCAGGATAGAAAACTATTTTTTTTTATTTCGGACTTTCAGGCCGTACGTCAAATAGAGTGGGACTTTTTCACGTTTTTTTTTGGAATGACACAGACTTCATGGAAAAGAAGATCGCCAGAATATAAAAGAGCCGCCTGGTGTGGGCCCACGGCACGGCCAAACATGCATGTCATGCCATGGGGCCCGCTAGCGCCTCGTCGGTCCTTTTTCTTGACCTAAAACAATCTATATATCCCCCATTGTGACAAAAGTCTTTGAGCTTATTGATACAGAAAGCAGAACCTGGGATGAAGATATGCTCAATGATTTGTTTTGGCCAGTGGATGTGCAAAGCATTCTTAATATCCCGCTATCAAATAGCATGATGGAAGACTCTTTTTTTTTTTGAGAAACACAGTACAAACGCAGACGCTCACATACACGCGCATACACTCACCCCTATGAACGCACACACGCACACCCTACCCCTATGAGCACCTCCGGAAGACCGAGCCGGCGGATTGGATCTTGAAATTGACGAAGTCACCACAGGCGCCTCGCTGTCGACGGGAACGTCGCCTCCCACTGAAAGAATATTCCGCCTTTATGAGACACACAGATGTCAAACCTGGGGTTTGAACTCTGGTGGGCTGGGGGTACAACCACCCTCCTAACCACCCAACCTCAGGTTGGTTCTCATGATGGAAGACTTTGTTTCATGGCACTATAATAAAAGCGGCGTCTTCACAGTTAAATCATCATATCATATCGAGTGGGATCATCAGCATGGGCGTAAGATTAGAAGAACAAATGTATTTGGATCTTCTTCTGCTTTGCCGGTTTGGAAGACCATATGGTCAATGAGAGTGCCGACTAAAACCAAAATCCACTGTTGGTGGATCAATGTTGGGTGCTATACCCTGTCTTGGGGTTTTAGCGAATAGACATATGCAAAACAATTCCCATTATCATTTATGCACGCTACTGTGAAAGCATCTGCCATGCTTATTTTCAGTGCCCATGGGTGAAGGAGGTGTGGGATCATCTCGGAATGGCAACGATTATCCAAGATGCATGTAATTCTGATAGAGATGGTTCTTCGGTACTCGGGAGCCTGCTCTCGGACAAGACATCGACAACAATGTTAGCGGAGGTAACACGTGCGGAGCTCATATCTGGTATGTGTGGTGGGAGCGCTCTCAAGTGACACATGGTGAATCTATTCGACAGCCAGTCATCAACTATGCAAGGGCTAAGAAGAAGGAATGCCAGGGGATTGTGCGCCATGGATGAGTCAAGCCAAAGGAGGGATATGTGAAGCTTAATGTTGACGGGTCTTTTGATCCAGACAGAGGTACCGGGGCGACAGGTGCAATTATTAGAGATGATCAAGACTTCTTTGTTGCAGGGCGTAATTGCATGCTACCTTTTGTTGAGGATGCATATACTGCTGAAGCATGTGCCCTTCGCGATGGTATGTCTTTGGCGGGAGCGATGGGATGTAATAGGCTGATAGTGCACTCAGATTGCTTAGAAGTCATTGAAGTTATGAAAAGTGGCGGCAATGCATACGGACTAGCTGCAACTATCTTTGGAGATTGCACTTTATTTTGCCGAGAGCTAGTAGATGTGATCTTCGAGCATTGCCCTAGGGAGGCGAATATGGCGGCCGATAGGTTAGCTAGTAGAGCGGTTGGACCTCTTACATCTATTTGGAAAGAGGGCCCTCCTGATTTTTTAGTTGATGTCATTTCAAATGATATATCCCTATTACCCACATTAATATAAACTGACTGGAAGGCTTTCCCTGGAAAAAAATTTGATACTTCGCCCTTTTGGTCAGACTTGTGTGGCTAGTTACTTTCCAGGCATTCAACATTCCAATACGACAAAATTCGTCCGATCTGTGTACGATGTAAAACATGCATCGTTGATTGCAGGCCTGGGAAAAATCTCTGCGGCCCATCTGCACATCGTACCAAAGTCGGATGGGTTTTATCGTACGTGAAGCAATTCCGTTTTCGAACTGGGTACATAGGTGGGCATTGCCGCAATTATTTGAAGTTTTTTTTTTACAAAATATAAACGTTTCTAATCTTGGAGGCTGTTCTTCAGCGGTTCAGCCTACACGCTGTATGCGCTCACTGCCTCTGGTGAACGTGGTTAGAGATGATAACACCAGGTTATTCACTCGGTTTCGATAGGTAGAGGTGTCAAACTCCTTTTGGATTAAATAACCAGTCTAGCCGCGTACATCAGTGTAGCAATGGGGTTATTACGTCAGGCATGAAATATATGCCGTGCATAACGCAAAGCCTGAACCACAACACACCGCCATCCAGCACTGCGTCTGCGTGTCAAACCACCCACCTACGCATCATAGTGACAGACTTACATTATCGTCAAGAGCATCTGAACATGAACATGGCGATATCACAAGGCCAAATAAGCTTCATTTTAGAAAGGTCAAATAAGCTTGCATTTCAGAATGTACAGAAACAATCTATTGGCGGACCCTTCTTCAAAGCTTACACAAGTATTTCAGATCCCTATGATCATATGAAACATAGCAACGGTCCATGAGAAATTAGGGTCCCACGCCAGATAGCTGTTCGGAACATAGACAAATCTTGGTGGTCATTATATTCACATGACAAGGAAAACAGAACACAGAATGACATTGGAAGAAAAGGTCGAATGCGGGCTCTGAACTCTTTTTTTTTTAACATACGAGGACTCTGAACTCTAGCACTTGAAGCCCCCGCAAACCAGCAGCCAAAGGATGAGGATCAAAAAAGCAACCCCACCACCCACCATCAGCTTAAACCTCAGGTTCTGAAGCCACATCTTGCGCCTCAGCTCTCTGCCATGCCTATGGAAGTTGTCGGCCTGAAGCAAATTTAACAACACATTCCTCAGTCAAAGTTGCTTGCACGTCTTACTTAAATAGAACTTCAAACAGAGGATACGGGTAGCCAAGACCTACCTGGGACTGTAAGGTTTCGGTCTTGCCAACTAAAAGTTCAATCTTCTCGCCACGATCCAATATCTAAGCAATGCCCAGCAAAATCAAATTAAACTCCATGAAATGAAAGATAGGAAACACAAGAAAGAGAAGTGTTGTTGATTTGATGAATTGAATAGCAACGAACCAATATCTAACAATGCCCAGTAAAATCAAATTGAACTCCATAAAATGAAAGATAGGAAACACAAAAAGGAAAAGAGTGATGTTGAGTTGATGAATCCAAATAAATGATATGAAGCTGTGGCTAATTTGCACTTTGTAATGCTTGTTTTTTCAAAAGCAGTAACTGCATAGGGCACTAGAGTTGGCAAGTAAATTCCAATATCCTCTGGGGCATATCTTGCTTTCTGTGGATCTCAGGAAGCAAGATATGCCCCAGGATATTGGAATTTACTTGCCATAATGGCAGAATAAAGACTTATCAATAAAAGTTAAGCACCCAGCAGAGAAATACATAAAATCAATGGATAAAGCAAATAGTATATCAACAATGGTGACTCGTCAGAGCAACAGCAATTGTATGTAATCCCTCGTAAGGAAATGACACATCTTGAATCAAAATAAAGGACAAGATCCAATAATTACTTCTTCAAACTGTATCAAATCTCACCGCTGGATATCACAGCCTACTTTTAAAGTAAATTGTTTTGATGTGAAGGTGCATTAACTCTAGCACTGAGTTAATATTAATACAGTGCTACCTTAAGAAGACATTGTCTAACTGTGTGTTACTTATTGAGATCCAAGCACTATCAAGAAGGCTTTACTATAAGATAACAAATTGTACGAATATGTGATAATCCCTATTTGACTTTCTATTTCACTTGAACCATACAAAGCAATTTCCAGTGTATATAGTATAGTAGAATCAGAAACTTGAGAGAGCTGAGAGACCTTATTCATAACATGCTTGCTTGTTCCTCAAAAGTAAAATGTGTGCAACAGGACATCTCTCTGGAAAGAACAAGTTCAGTTAAATGCATACCTTCTCAATGTTATCCATCATGATTCCTTTAACATCTGAAAGATGCGCTTTCACCTTGGAGATCTTGCTTATTTCCTCTGGATGATTAATACAGTACTGCATGTGATCCTTGAGCCTTGGCCTGAACCCAGGAGAGAGAGAGAAAATAACAATAAGCACTTCCATGGTAACAAAACACCAAAGTATAACCAAAGAACAGAGTAAGGAAAGAATCCATACCCGAATTCCCGGTCAAGATTGTAGGCGATGCTGAACCTGTCCTCAAACAGGAAGTCGTCCTCATCCGCGTCATCAGCAAGCGGGTGCTCCTCATCGATGCTGGACCCGTAGCGCTGCATGAAGTCTTCCTTGATCCTCTCTAGGAACACAAACGGCACGCTCCTTCCCACCGCCTCCTCCGCCACCACGAGAAACACTGCACCACATTGACACAGTCACAAGAAAGGCTAGCGGCGGCAGCGAGCAAAATTAAGAGGGAAACAGTGGGCGTACCGAAGCCGCGGTCGACGAGGAAGTTGAAGGTGTGGCCATCGCAGGAGTAGGTGGACCTGGTGCTGTTGGCGGGCAGCTTCTGGAGGCACTGCACGGCGATGGTGCTGAAGTTTCCCGAGAAGGCCGTGTGCTCGGCGAGCACCACGGAGCCCTTGGCCACGAAGCTGTATATCAGCGTCTGCTTGCTGCTGCTGCCGCCGTTCATGGCTAATCCTCCTCTTCTACCACCTCCCGAAATCACCCGACGACAAAAACCCTAATTCCCAACAGCGCTAAATAAATCAGCACACTGACTGGAACGAATCGAAAAATCGTATGGCCGCAAACTAACCTAAATTGGTCCGCAAATTGATTCGAATACGAAGCACTAACGACGAAAGGTTAAATTATCGACACACGGGAATTGGGGATCGGCTCAGCAACAGAACACGATTCAGGGACTCCAGCGCGCAATCTACAGTATTACTATCATCCGAAAATAAGCAGAGATAGGATCGAATTAAATCGAATCGGATCGGATCTCGGGGCGGAGAGGGGTCAAACTGGAACAGGAGGCGGGAGGGGTAGGGGGCGAACCTTGTAGAAACGCAGGCTCCGGCAGGCTTCGTCGCGCGGGGTGGTGGTGGTGGCGGTGGTGGCCTGGCCTCTCTTCTTCTTTCTCCTCGCTGTTGCCGCTGTGAATTGTGAAATCGATCGGAGGTGGGCGACGGACGGTTTCGGGTCTATTCCATGTCTTGTTGCGTTGCTTAGTTGCGAGTTAAAGTCGGCAAGTTACCGTTCTGCCCTTTGAGGTGGAGTGCAAGACGGGCGCTGACAAGGACGAGCAGGTACTGCAGGTAGCCGATGGCTGATCTGATTTCCATTTTTCTGACGAGGACATCCTAGAAAACAACGAGATAACACACACGCGTACAAATAAACAAACACAACACCCTGTGCCGAAAATTGGGAGCTAAAAAAAAAACGTGTGCAACGTGATACACACATGATGTGAGTTAAGAGTATATAAGGCTAGCAATCATATTATCATGCATATGATACTGCCGTATGATATTATCTCTATACTTCATGTTATTATGGTATCATGTAGTAGTGTTATGGTATCACTATCACTATATTTATTGATCTGTAAAAATCTTAATGCAAGATTGGGTACTTATTTATAGTAGTGGTATATCTTGTACTATGCCAAGTTATAGTACAAGATTTATTTGGCATTGAATTTTTAGTTTATATGTTATGATACCACTATCATCTCTCTTATTATTAATTTCATTGCCACATCAATATTTTTGCATGCATGACAGTTACCTATGATATCTTCACTATGGCTAGCCTAAAACCTTGCTCGCCGCTGACCTGATGTTGAGCTTCTCTCAATGCAACTTGTTGCCAACACAATCAGTACTTCTCATGAATCGATAAGCATAGGATTCAACCTTATGAACATTTATATTTCCAAATAACACAATTATAATTAATATTCAAACTACATAAACATGAAAAATGACAAATACTACGGGGTAGTAGCACTTGTCAGAGAACATCAAAAATAGTTTATCCAACATATGAAACGGAGCAAACTATTGAGCACCATGAAGTCCCCACAAATGTTCGACAATGACATCTATTTGTTGCTCGTGCATTTACCTGTTCTTGGTCCACCTATTTATCGCAATAAAAAAACTCCGGTAACAGAAATGGATCATATTGCTCATAGTCCTCCTTTGACAGCCCCTCGGTATACTCCTGCTCGCAATCACGGTCCTCATTTTCATTTTACTTCCTCTTGTTCATCTCTCGAGGCTCAGTGTTCATAATAAGAGCAGCTAAAATGAAGTTGTCATCATTGTCGGACTCCTCCTTTTCCTCCCACCATCGTTAAAGTTCGTCACTGCAAAACGAGGCCATCTTCAATACAAAATTCATGATCGGTGAGGCATACAAATGCATCATCAGTGTACCTAAATTTAGAACGAAAATGTGAAAGGGAAAGAAGCCCACCTCTGGTTGAGATGGAGTAGGAGCTTGGTGGCATCAGAGGCGGGGCGAGACCGCGGGAGGGTGACAGCGAGCTAGAGACGTGACGAGACTCTATTATTAATTTAATGTCAGGCAGAATGCCTTTAGTTTGAAAGCTAGGGAAGTTAACAACATCTACGAGGTTGAGCCCCGCGGAGAGAGGTGTCGCAACGAAGGTAGAGGGTGGGACAACAGATCCGGTGCAGCATGGCAGCAAGCTCAGGAGAGCAGCGATCGCAAAGAGATGAGCCCACTGTCGCGAAAAGTCAAAACACAAACAAAAAATGTGAGGGGCTGTTCAATATCCCAGGACCACGTTTTCGCCCTATTGGAGATGCTTTATGGAGAACAACAAAAACTGCATTATTGCATGACTAAATTTCATCATACACTTTGATCAAGTCACATCATCCCATCAATACTTTACATATGTTGTCGCGAAAGAAGAGCAATGTGGATCACAGAATTTAGTTATACACTACATCATCAAGCAAGAGTAGCATCCCAGCCATGAAACATGCAAGCAAGGTACATTGGTGATACCGACTGAACAGCGCTGCTAGCTTGTGCTATTGGTGATACCGACTGAACAGCGCTGCTAGCTTGTGCTATTAATCAGAATCATGCCTCCTCTTTTGCTTGTCTTTGCGGCGGCGCCTCTCCCTGTCCTCCGAGTCATGCCTACTGTCATGCTTGTCTCGCCTCCTCTCCTTTCCCCCAGAGTGTTTTTCGTGCTTTCGCTCTTTCTCTCTGTCCCCTCTCCTCTCATCGTCACGCCGTCTTTTCCCCTTCCTATCATCTTCAGAATCTTCCTGCTTTGCTGCAGGTGCAAACTCAATCTGCTCAGGCTTCGTTTCAGAAGGGCCAGGACTACTTGGTTCTTCCTCAGTCTGAGGACCCCTGGAGTCATAAAGATAAAACAGGTGTGTTAAATTGGTGAAATATCACAAAATATTGTTAGCATACCTTGTAAGCCTGGACTAATTAACAGCCAATATTATTATAATAATACAGTGCTGTATATCAAGGGATAATAAGACCATACAAAAAAACTGTTGCGATGCGAACTTACTTGTATAAACCTAATCCTTGCACTTGTGCTGCTTCAGCATGCCCTGCTCCCAAATCCTCCGCTGTAGATCCTCTCTTTATTAGCTCAGCATATTCATGCCTATCTAAGCGATTGCCCTTTGGTCGACTACTGCGCTTGGGAGCTAAGCCAAGTGCTTCACGCATGGCCTGTTCCTCCTCCTCCTTCACTCTCCTAATTTCTTCCTTCATGGCATCTTCTTCATCGGATTTCTTATCTCTTGTATACCACAACAGGTCCTTCCCTGTTAGATATAGCCATAGTTTCAATGTTAAGTTATTAGCATGCAGAAATTTATGCGTACAATCACAAGCCTTGAGAAATCAATACAAGAAGCACTTCCGTTTCAACCTATTATAAATGCAAGCCCATAAAGTCACTTGTGCAAAAGATACAAGCAGAAACTTCACTACTAACAAAAGGCAATTATGGCAAAAGCAATGTTCATATGTTGCAATCACAAGACCATAGCAAATAGTATTAGAAGAACTACTTGTCATTATAGAACTAGCACACTACACCTGTCTACTGTTCAAAAGAATACTCGTTACATATGAACTATAGGTTAAGCTGTGTATTCCTCATCCTATTGTACCTGGAATGTATCCAATCAATAGGGATGTGGTAGGCCTAGCAGTTTGCTTGACCCTATAATTGGCTCATCACGACACATTGGCATACCTTAATAGTAACATCCTAATTCATTGTGAAGTACATAGGAACAACTCAGGCCGCCATCAGAAGGATTTAATTAGTAACTAACTTCAGGACAATGAGTTACTGGTGCAAGGTGAATTATTCAATGAAATAAACTAGTGTGCCCTTTGTTAGAAGAATACAGACACGTCAAACAGAGTGAGCTCATCGTAAATTAAAGGGGTTTAGTCATGTGAAGAGGGTTGAGCAGAAAAATATAGCCAGAAACATGAGGAATTTTAATGAGATTACAGAAACTATGAAAATTCATTGTAAACGGCATAGTAACAACTCAGACCGCCAGCGAAAGGATTTTATTAGTAACTTCAGGACATGAGTTACTAGTGCAATTATTCGATATAATGGAACTAGTGTGCCCTTTGCTAGAAGAATACATACACATCAAACACCACGAGCTCATTGTATGTGAACAGGGTTGAGCAGAAAATAGAGCAAGAAACATGAGGTTCTTTAATGAAATTACTGAAAATATGAAAATTCACGGTAAATGACATAGTAACAACTCAGATTGCCATCGAAAGGATTTGATAAGTAACTTCAGGCCATGAGTTACTAGTGCAATGTGAATTATTTGACATAATAAAACTAGTGGGCCATTTGCTAGAAGAATACATACACATCAAACACAGTGAGCTCAGCGTAAATTAAAGTAGTTAACGCATGTGAACAGGGTTGAGCAGCAAAATATATCAAGAAACACAAGGTTCATTAATGAGATTACTGAAAAATGAAAAACAGAAACATATCCATATTGCTTCCAGAACTGAATTACTTATTCCACCTGGGTTAGGGGTAGAGGGTATTTACCTTTCTGCCATCTACCAACAGGAGCCTTAACGCTATGACCAAGGTAATTCTCCCGGTGCTTGTCAACCTTAACATCATCCCATTTGAATTCTGCAGGAACAAATAAGATGAGTTTCTGAGTATTGAGCTATCAATCTTCATGTTATGTAGCAAGCATGATAGAAACAAAGTTAGAATGTTAAGTACTCCATCCGTCCCATAAAGGTTGTCTTAGATTTTTCTAAATTTGCCAAATTTAGACAAATCTAAGACATACTTTATGGGACGGAGGGAGTACAATAAGCGGCTATCAGATGTAAAGGCTTTTTTTAATGAGCCCAGAAACTGCATTAATATTCGTTGGTGGGATTATAAGTTATAAGGAGCCCAAAGAAAACTTCCCAGCAAAAAAAAAGGAGCCCAAAGAAAACAGAAATAACATCATAGTCCTCCGCCATTACACACAGGACCTCAGAACAAAAAGGAAGACCACAATCAGGACCTTCTGCACCGGCATCAATCTTGAGCTCCTGAGCACAGCCACCTGCTTCACCGCGGGGGACTACAGTACTTGGGGAGCAGCAGGCAGTGGATGCTGTGTCGATGCTAACAAAGGGCCTCCGAACTGGCATAACAGCCTGGAGGTTGCAGAGTCGGAGCAGACGCCCTTTGGCCATAATAGTCAGCGGCAGGCCAGCCCAAGGCTGGCGAGAGGCCACTGAGGATGTGCATTTGATGATAACATCAGTCTCTATATTCCTCATCTCTTCAGCAGAAACCACAAACAGATCGAGGTCCGCTGGCCTTCTTCTCCATCGCTGATGGCATTCAGAAAGAGCAACTTCACCCACAGCAACTCGATCTGGGGAACCAGCGCGCTTATTGGAGAGGATCTCACCGGATCTACCTTCCAGCTCGGATCTCCACCATGGAGCTCCTCCGGACGGAGAAGCCGGCAACCATATCTAGTGCCGTGCGAGGACACCAAGATGCCAAATCCCCAAGGCATGACACCAGCTGCCATAAACGCAAACAGGGACCAAGCCCAGGACCTAAACCTACTTCTACTATCTACAGAGGAGGCCGGACTACCTCTCCCCTCGCCTCGCCGGACGGCAAAGCCGACGGAGTGGGAGGGAGAGGAGCCGGAAGACCACTCAAGACTGTCAACGAGAGGGGCAGGAAGATAAGGAGGGGGGATGAGCGGACATCCTCCTCAAATGCAAATGCAGTGTGTGAAATAACAAGCAAATCACTACCAGCAAAAACAAGTGATCAAACCTTGCACACCAAAAAGGCTAATTTCTGCAACCCATGCAATTGCATTTCTAGTCCAAAGGCTTCAAAGAAAGTGCTAATGAAGCAACACAGGTGTGATATAGGAACTGAACTTTTAGTTTCACAGTTTGCACTTTGGGTTATTCAAAGAAGAAAATGGGATTAAAGCAAGTTTGCACTGCACGAGACTAGAGGCAACACACTTAAACTCTATTTCAATCATTCCACTTGAATAGAGCAAGCAGCATAAGGTGAAAGTAGTCAACAATGGAAGGTAAGATGCAACTCATAATGATTTCTCGATTTGTGAAAAAACTAGACTATATACTGCTGTAACTGGGATAACTGTTCCAGGGCATGAGCAGACGGACACATGCAATCGTAACTAAAATCTAATTATTTTGAAAACTTATTTCTACTGCTGATTCGCAGGAGCTTCCCCATTCATGGGGTGTCAGTGACACCTGAAAAAGCTAAAACACAATGAGCAGAGGACATTGTCTCAATTTTAGTGCGATCGCCGAGCTTGAAGAATTACCCACAAGTGTAATCTCTACCGTATAGGATGCTCAATGTATTTAAAAGCCTTAGAGAGATTTATGAAAGGTCAGACATTCACTTGGATGTATTCATTTTATAACCGATATCCATCTAATCCTGAAAAACGGGGGTCCAAAACGAAAAAATGGATGTAGGACTGCCACAGCAGATGAAGGTACTTCAGCATGGTATCTTATCCCTTTCTGTATTGTTTCAACTTTCAACAGCCCATGAAGGCAGCACCATATCATGAATTCATGATCCTCTTAAGTTCAACACAACAGCCAGGGCATTGAATCTAAAAATCATCTAACTGCGATATTGCACTATCCAAAAACCTAACAAGGTCGACGCAGCAGAGGCACAACCCAACCCAATCCCTGTCGGTGATTCCCATCTCCCCGACGCACTGCCGAGCGGAACCAGCAGCCCAGAGGCTGGCGCACGAACGAAGGAGGTCGTTCACGGGCCGGATATAGCCTGGCCGGTGCAGCAGATCGCGTCGAAACCCTAACGGGCGCTGCGGAAACCCTAACTAAGCCGTGCGTCGGTTAAGATGCAGTCGGAGCAGCGGTGGGATCGAGGGGCGGAGGAGGGAGCTTACGGTCTCGCCCGCCGCGGACGCCGCCTCTCGTGGGATGGTACATCTCGACGACGATGTGAGGGGGAGGAGGAGGATTTGGGGACTTTCCGGGAGGAAGACGACGACAGAGGTCGGATACTTGGGTCAGGTGCGGGCGCTCTACGGGCTGGGCCGGGAAATGGGCCGTTAGCCACATGGGCTATTCTCCTCCACGTTTAGTTAGTCGGATCAAACAACACAAAGCACGCCAAAATAATACCTTAGGGTTTCGCTACCCTGCCGGCGATTTTCCGATCTCCGGGGAAGGGGCTTTTCATCCAATCACGAGGTCAGATTCATCGATCTATCTCCGACGAGCGGGCTATTCGGGCTGATCAAGGGGCCGGCGTGTTCGGCTGCTCGGCCTTGGTAGTTTCGCTTCGTGGTGAGGTTTTTCGGATCTGATCTCGGCATGGCGACGGAAAAGAAACAAGGAGAAGGTGGAGCGGCGGATCGGGGGGCGACTGAGCCATCCCTAGAAGAACTGCTGCTGAGTCTAGATCTGAAGGGGGAAGACATTGAAGGCTTCTTCGTGGCAAAAAGTGAAGTGGAGTCCCTGAAGGAAGAGACGAAGTGGATGGCAGTCATGCGATTACTCACCCCAAAAACTTTCAGTGCAATATCGCTGAAAAGGACTATGAAGTTCGCGTGGGCACCGGCGCAGGAGGTGTCGTTTCGCGATATTGACGTGAACAGATTTCTGGTACAGGCTAGTTGCCTGGGTGATTGGAAGAAGATCACAGAGCAAGGGCCGTGGCTGTTTCGGGATCAGGGTTTACTCATTGAGAAGTATGATGGGAGCTGTCGGGCTATGGCGGTGGAACTAAACCGCATTCATGCCTGGATTAGGATCCTTGATATCCCTGAGCTCTACCGCAGGAAGCAACTGATTACGGGGCTGGCGGCGAGTGTCGGTGAGGTGATCACCGTGGACATGAATGGGACAGGCCTGGATGCAGGAGATTTTGTACGTGTGAGAGTGTGGCTGGATGTTAGGAAAAGCCTCACGAGATTTGTCTCGTTCAAGCCAGAAGATGGGGAACAGGTGATCATGAGAGTGAAATTTGAGAAGGTTCCCCGCTTCTGCGAGGTGTGTGGTCTCTTGGGACATGAGCAAGAGGAGTGTGGCTCTGGTGTGCATAAACAAGAGGATATGAAGTACGGGAAATGGTTGCTTGCGGACACTCCCTGGAACCGAGCCCGGATCCATGGCAGTGGTCACACCAGCAATATGAAGGAGAACCAGGGCCAGCGTTCAAATGAACCTGGCAGGGGTCAGCATCATACAGGCCGAGGCACTGGCAGGGGGCGCGAGGCGGGCGTGGAGGACGAGCTGGAGGGAGAGGTCGTGGAGAATGGGTGGCAGCCTCTGACAACAGAAAGAGGTCGTCAACAGAGGCCCTCTTGACTGAGCGAAGTCCAGCAAAAGGATCAGACTCAATGGATGGAAGCTCTCAAGCGCCTCTGCTACTCCAATGGAGGGAGTCTGGGATTATGGCGGTTGACGAGGGGGGAGGGGCAAGACAGAGGCTAGACTTTGATGTAGCAGATGACCTGGGGAAGAAGTACCCTCCAAGGGAGGGCACACCCCCACCCCCACCGTCGGCAAGGGAACAGAAGCGTCCAAAGAAGGCTAATACCCCAAAGAAGGACAAGACCATGACTGGTGAGGCGGCCTCCAGTTTGGAGAGCCGCCAGTCGAAATGAGTGTCCTTAGCACCAACTGTCGCGAACTTGGGGGCGCTGCGACAGTGCGCGAGATCCGTGATCTCGTGAAGCTCCACTCTCCGGCATTCTTGTGTGTAGTAGAAACTCAACTACAGAAAAAGAGTGTGGAGAATTTATCAGTTTCGTTAGGTTTCGATAATTGTTTTGCTATTAGCAGCTCTGGCCGTAGCGGCGGGCTGGGTTTGTTTTGGAATAAGGAAATAAAGACTGAAGTTTTACCCTACTCTCAGTATCATCTTGATGTGATTGTTACGGAGGAGGGGCAAGATCCTTGGCGCCTTACTGTTGTGTATGGTGAGGCACAAGTGGGCGAGAGACACAAAACTTGGGACATGCTCAAGTTCATACGCTCGTCTAATGACTATCCATGGCTGTGTATTGGGGATTTCAACGAAGTCCTGCATCGCTCAGAACATGACGGAGTTAACGAGCGGAATCATAGTCAGATGGCGGGTTTCCGTGAAACTATTGATGTATGCGGGCTATGTGACCTTGGTTACAAAGGACTTTCTTGTACTTTTGAGAAGAGAGTGGCAGGAGGCTCCTTTTGTCGTGCAAGATTAGACCGTGCTTTGGCGTCACCTTCCTGGTGTGCCCGTTTTCCTCTGGCGGAGGTGGAACACCTCCCCACAGTGGTCACCTCCGACCACATCCCGATACTTCTTAGGCGAGTTTCAGCAGATAATCACATACGAGGCAGAAAAGAGAAACCTTTTCGGTATGAGTTAGCTTGGGAAAGCCATAAGGAGTTTGAAAAAATGCTAATACAGTACTGGAAGGATAAGGGACAGAGCAATTCAGTGCATGATTTGCATACAAAACTGGGGAACTTGTCAGGTGATTTGGCCCGGTGGGGACAGCATACTTTTGGGAATATACAGTTCCAAATTAGAAGCCTACAAAGGGAGTTGGGAGAGCTCAGAAATGCTTCTGGTAGGTCTGGTCCGTGTGAGAGGGAACACGAAATTACTACGAGACTCGCGCAGCTTCTCGAACAAGAGGAAGTAATGTGGAAGCAGCGATCTCGGATACAATGGCTAGCGGCGAGGGATAAAAACACGCGCTTTTTTCATCTCAGAGCGAGCCAGAGGAGAAAGAAGAATAAAGTCTCAGAGATGCAAAGGGAGGAAGGGACTGTAGTTAATACGGAACAGGAGCTTGGAGCCTTGGCAACCGAGTTCTATAAACATCTGTATACTTAAGGTGTCCAGGGAATGGAGGAAGTACTAAATTCCGTTCCAGTTAAGGTGGACTCGGTGATGAATAATGTGTTGGTCGCGCCTTTTGCTGCTAAGGAGGTGAAGACGGCACTTTTTAAAATGTACCCCTCAAAAGCCCCGGGGTCCGATGGCTTTCCGGCTCACTTCTTTCAACGCCACTGGGATGTGTGTGGGGAGGAAGTGTCTAAGATAGTTCTACGGGTGCTGTCGGGAGAAGACAGCCCGGCTGAGATAAATAAGACTTTCATAGTGATGATTCCAAAAGTAGCAAGCCCGAGGGAGATGGGTCAATTTCGCCCTATCAGTTTATGTAATGTAATCTACAAGATTGCATCGAAGGTGGCTGCAAACAGATTGAAAGTAGTGCTACCCCAGATTATTTCAGAGGAACAGTCGGCCTTTGTACCAGGGAGATTGATCACTGATAATATTATTACAGCTTATGAGTGTTTGCATTTTATGAAGCGAAACAAAGCGAAGAAACATCGCAGTTGTGCTCTTAAGCTGGATATGCGGAAGGCGTATGATCGTGTGGAATGGAGTTATTTAGAGGCTATCATGCTAAAGCTGGGGTTTAGTCCTGTTTGGGTTGCCCTAGTGATGAGGTTGGTGTCCACCGTATCTTTCTCGGTTCTTTTCAATGGAATACCGCAGGAAGACTTCTGTCCCTCCCGAGGGATTCGTCAGGGAGATCCTTTGTCCCCTTATTTGTTTTTGTTGGCAGCAGAGGGCCTCTCGGGCCTCCTCAAGTTTAACCAGTCACCAGCGTTTCAGGGAGTGAAAGTGGCGGCGTCCGCCCCGGCGGTAAACCACCTGCTCTTTGCTGATGACAGCCTGCTGTTCTTCCATGCAAATAATGAGGGTGCTCTGGAGATGAAAGAGTTACTAAATAAGTATTGCAATGCGTCAGGGCAACGCATCAATGTGGACAAATCATCTGTCTACTTTAGCAAAGGGTGTCCAGGGGGAGTTAGAGAAGGGATCAAGGGGATCTTGGAAGTTGACCGGGAGACTCTTAATGAAAAGTATTTGGGCATGCCTGCCGATGTGGGGAGTTCGAAGAATGGAGCATTCAAATATTTGAGAGACAGAGTATGGAAGAAGATTCTAGGCTGGATGGAAATACTCCTATCTGTGGGAGGTAAAGAAATCTTAATAAAGTCGGTAGCTCAGGCTATTCCGACTTTTTCCATGTCTTGTTTCAAATTACCGAGGGGCTTGTGTGAGCATATTAATTCTATGATTCGCAAGTTCTGGTGGGGAAGTAAAGATGGTAAAAGGCGTGTGTGCTGGGTATCGTGGGAGGCTATGACACAGCCGAAGTGTGCAGGTGGCTTGGGATTCAGAGACATTGAGTTATTCAATATTGCTCTGTTAGCCCGCCAGGCTTGGCGTCTACTCCAGGTACCAGACTCTCTGTGTGCTAAGATCTTGAAGGTTGTTTACTACCCGGATGGGGATGTTCTGTCAGCAGGTCTGGGCTCTCATCCGTCTCAAGTATGGCGTTCGATCATAGAGGGACGCGATGCTCTGAAGATCGGGCTGATTAGGCGCATCGGAGACGAACGCTCTACTGATGCATGCGTGCAGAATTGGCTGCCTAGAGATGAACGGCTGAGACCTGTAGCGCCAAGGAAAGCTGATGCACCGCAGATGGTTGGTGATTATATCCATCATCATATTGCAGCTTGGAACATGGAGAAGCTAGAAGAGTACTTCCTTCCGATGGATGTGGAGATAATTCGAAATATTCCGCTGTGTACTCGGTTCCAAGATGACTTCTGGTCTTGGCATTTCGAGAATAACGGACAGTTTTCAGTGCGCTCTTGCTATCGGGCGCTTGCAGCGACGAAGCGGGTACATGAAGACTGGCTGGATGGTAATTCGGCAGCATCGGATACAACCAAGGAAGAAAAGGCGTGGAGCAAACTATGGAAGATTTCTGTGCCGTCCAAAATACGTTTGTTCCTTTGGAGGTTGGCAAAACACTCGATACCAACAGAGGACATTAGACATCATCGTCAGATGGCTCCGACGCCGGCATGCTCTATATGCGGGTTGGAGGACTCATGGCGACATTCATTAATTGAGTGCAATCCTGCACGCTGTGTGTGGGCGCTAACAGCCGAGGATATCACTGAGCATATAGCTATGTCGACAGAGCCCACGGCAAAGCAATGGCTGTTCCATATGATAGAGTCTATGGGAAAGGATGACCTCACTCGTATGCTTGTAACTTTATGGGCGATTTGGCATGCGAAGAGGAAGGCAGTGCATGAGGACATATACCAGAGTCCAATGGCGACGATGGGTTTTGTCAACAACTTCCTGTCGGACCTGGCTGCTGTGAGAGAGCAAGCCCAGCTGCAGCAGCGCAAGCCTGTACCTGTTTCGAGGCAGGCGGCTTGGATCGCTCCACCTGAAGGCAGGAGCAAGATCAATGTAGATGCGGCGGTGGCGAAATCTGAAGCAAAGGGTGCGGTCGCCGCGGTTTTCAGGGCCAGTAATGGCACATATCTGGGAGCTTCGGCAATGGTTTATGAGGGTATTACTGACCCCAGATGCTTGGAAGCTTTGGCGTGTCGAGAAGCTCTGGACATTGCTGATGACCTTCTAGTAGGACCGATGCAGGTGGCATCGGATTGCCTCGAGGTGGTGAATGCCCTTCATAGTGACTACAAGGGATACTTAGGGAGCATCATTACCGAGATCAAGGGTAGGAGTAGAGATAGAGGCTTTACCTTTTTCTGTCATGAGAGAAGGGAGTGTAATGTTGAAGCTCACCGTTTGGCAAGGTTTGCTTCTTCCTTACCAGTAGGTCATTTTGTGTGGCTTTTAGGGCCACCTCCTGGTTTAGTCATGCCTGTAATCCTTGGATCTACTTGAATAAAGGCATGTGAAGTCTCAAAAAAAAAAGCACGCCAAAATAAAACCAAAAAAAAAAGAAAAAAAGAGAAAACAAATTCAAGCTCCTCGTGAATATTTGGTACCTCACATCAAATAAAATTATGACTTGAGCATTCAAGCTCAACTCGATGATAAGAAGTCTATTGACACTGTTATGGAAATTTACGTTAAACTCCACGGACTAATATGGCTTAGATTGTCTGCTGTAGTACAAATTACCCATGACTCATTTTAGCATGTGTGCACCAATGGCTCTAGTAAGTACCTAAATAGAAGCGTAAATAAGCATCGGATAGACCTGTTTTTGAGGTTTTTTAAGTTGGTGGCCAAACCATCTTGTTCCATCTATCAATTGGGTTGAATCTCAAAATATTGCCAAACTTCATTTGGATGAATTTCTAAAATTTTCAATTTGTCGAAACCACCCACTCTCCTAGTGACAAGGTATCAACTTGTCAATGCATATGGATTGTAGGCTAAGGTTTAGTTGGAAGTAGAGGGCAAGTAGATCTCGAAGGTTTCAGCCGAAAAGTACTCGACGATTATGGAAACTAGGGTTTGTCAACAATGATTCGATGATCTCTGTGTCCCTCGACTCCCCCTTATATAGGAGGCGGAGCCGAGGTATTCGTGTAGTACAAGTTACATAGTCCGGGAAGGTTTCTAACTCATCCCGCAAGATTACAAATAACACTTCCTATTACAACTCTATCTTTCCTTAAATACATCTTGGGCTCTCGAATCTTCTTATTCTTCGGGTAGTGGGCCTTCAGTAAACCCCGGGTACTATCTTCGGCAGGCCCATTTGGGATGCCTATGTCAGTAGCCCCCGAGATTTTGCTTGAATCGTAGAGTCAGGGAAAATCTCCACTGTTTATTTTTATTCGACAGCTTCAACTTTTCTATATTTCTTCACATAAAATTCTATGTTGTACAGGGATAATGGTAGTTGGGGCTAGTTCATCTGACGGATCAGGTACTAGTTAACTGCTCTCGTGGCAATCCGCAAAAACCTACTTCAAGATCACGTCCCTGGACATGACCTCGGGATACTGGTGTAAACTTCGAGAGGCGCCGCTTAAGGTCTTACCATTCTGTCGAGTCCCAGTAAAATTTATCGGGTACCTAACGCGTCCGTTAGGATTTTTCTTCGTATCTGTTGATACGGATAAAAGTAGCAGAGCGCAGTCTTCGGCGATGCCACGCCCAGCAGAACGGATCTGGGGTCTTACCTTCGCAAATTTGCGGCATTCAGAAATTGATCGCAACTTTGGCGTTCTGAGAATATATTGTCGAGTGCTTTTTCGGCTGCTGGAATGGCACATTTTATCGAGTCAAAGATGACTTATATTGCTCTCCCGATGGGAGTATATGTAGAGTTAGTTATAACTCAAAATATACTCTTTTGCTCTTCTATCTTTCTTTTTCCTCTTTCTTTCTTTCTTTTATAATCTCATCGGGCACGCGAACAGCGTTCCCGATGGGAGTAGCCCCCGAGGCTACAACCAAGGACTTGTACTTGGGTGTAGGCTCCACGCCTTATGCCGACATATTTCCTTTTTTCTCCCGGAGTTTTATAATTTCTCGGGTGCGCGAACAGCGCTCCCGATGGGAGTAGCCCCCGAGCTTTTGGCTGGAGTCTATACTGTTTTTTCCATCTCGAAGACTTTTCTTCTTGCTGTAAGGAGATATTTTTAAATTTGCACCGAATAGGTTGCAGACTTCTGTCGAAGTTCTATATTTTTGTTGCGAGGTTTCTTGGACCAAAGCAATAAGATTTTTTACGTGTACACTATATTTATAACTTTGTTAGCTTCCGATATTTGGCGAGGTATTTAGTGTACCAAGGCGAAATATTTTGGTAAGTCTAATATGTCTATATTGTATGTATTTTGAAAACTTGAAGGCATTGAGCCCCCGAGCGTGTCGAAGAATAAGAAATAGATCTCCACTATCTTTATTATATTGCAGCACCGCGAGCCCGCCTCATTAAAAACCTTTCCGGCCCCACTCGGTGCCCCGAAAAGGAAAAGAGTGCGTCTGAAAACTCGCGGGCGTTTCAGTACATTGTATTTTTACAGAAGAAGACTATATTTCGACTCTAGGCGTAGAACCGCCTGAGCTGTGCTACGTTCTAGGGGTTTTTCTCGGGAACCCCCGTCTTCTTGTCCTTGATCCTGTATGTGCCTCCGTCGATGACTTCTGTGACAACGTAAGGTCCCAACCATGGCGACTCGAGTTTTTCAGTGCGCTCTTGATTGAGTCGCAAAACTAAGTCTCCGACTTGAAAAGATCTTGGTCTCAAACGTCGACTGTGGTAATTTTTCAGGTCCTGCTGATATTTGGTTACCCTTGATAATACTTCGTCTCGAGCTTCGTCGAGTGCGTCGACGTCGTCTTCCAATGCCTTCCTGGAAGCTTCTTCATTATACTCTGTGACTCTAGGGGAGTCGTGCTCTATTTCTATTGGCGATCGCCTCTGCTCCATGGACAAGGAAAAAAGGGGTCTCCTGTGTCGCTGTATTTGGTGTTGTTCGGATGCTCCATAACACACTTGGTAGTTCTTCTGGCCAGGTATGTCGAGCTTTTTCCAGTGGTCCTAATAGGCGTTTCTTGATGCCATTGCAGATGATGCCATTGGCTTTCTCGACTTGACCATTGGTTTGAGGATGTGCAACTGACGCGAAGTGCAATTTGATGCCTACCTCTGCACAGTACGCCTTGAACTCTTTTGACGTAAAGTTGCTGCCATTGTCTGTAACGACGCTATGAGGTACTCCAAATCGAAAGACGATGTCCTTCACGAATTTTATTGCTGATGCTGCATCTGGTGAATTTATCGGCTTTGCTTCTATCCACTTGGTGAATTTGTCGACAGCAACCAGCAAGTACTCATACCCTCCTGGCGAAGCTTTATGTAATTTTCCCACCATATCAAGTCCCCATTGGGCAAAAGGACACGACAATGGTATTGGTGTTAGTTCTGCTGCTGGAGAGTGAGGTTTTGCGGCAAACCTTTGACACGCGTCGCAAGTTCTTACTATTTCCTTGGCATCCTCGATTGCTGTCAGCCAATAGAATCCTGCTCGAAAAACCTTGGCTGCAATAGCTCGACTACTTGCATGGTGGCCACATATTTCTTCGTGTACATCTTTCAGAATTATTCTTCCTTCTTCGGGTGTGACACACCTTTGCAGGACGCCTGATATACTTCGCTTGTATAATTCCCCTTTGATCACTGTAAAAGCTTTAGATCGTCGAATAACTCGCCTTGCCTCAACTGGATCATCGGGTATTTCTTTCCTGAGGATGTATGATATATATGCTTGCATCCAAGGAATTTGTACCATCATCACAAGCTCTTGGTCCTCTTCATTCTCCGTGGTTTCTTTGAGGGGTGCCGAAGTTTTCTCTTCTTTTGCTTTTTTCTGCACCTTTTTTGGCTTCGTGGATCTCTCCGCTATTTCTTCCCAAAATACTCCTGGCGGGATTGGGAGGCACTGCGACCCGATGTTTGCGAGAACGTCGGCTTCATCATTGCTCAATCTACTGATTTGATTTACCTCGCATCCATCAAACAGCTTCTCAAGCTCATTGTACACCTCCTTGTATGCCATCATGCTATCATTGACTGCATCACATTGGTTCATAACTTGCTGAGCCACCAATTGTGAGTCGCCAAAGATTTTTAGTCGAGTTGCACCGCAAGCTTTCGCCATCTTCATCCCGTGTATGAGGGCTTCATATTCTGCTTCATTGTTAGATGCATTAGGGAACGTCATCCGAAGGACGTACTTCAACTTGTCGCCTTCAGGTGATATGAGTACTACTCCTGCGCCAGCTCCTTCTACTCTCTTGGACCCATCGAAGTTCATGGTCCAGGTTCTCGACAAATCTGGGGGTCCCGTGTTTTGTAGCTCCATCCACTCTGCAATGAAATCAGGCAGAACTTGCGACTTGATTGCCTTTCTTTTTTCATACGTGATGTCCCGAGGGGAAAGTTCTATTCCCCAAAGGGAGACACACCCTGTAGCTTCTGGATTGTTCAGTATATTTGAGAGAGGTGCTTCATTGACTACTATTATCGGGTGTGCCGAAAAATAGTGGCGCAACTTCCTTGCCGTTGCAATTACTCCATATGCTAGTTTTTGCATGCTGCGGGTACCGCTGTTTGGAAGGCGACGTAACTTCACGATGAAATATATTGGCCTTTGCACTCCATGGAGTTTTCCTTCTTCTTCTCTTTCGACAACTAGCACCGTGCTCACCACTTGGGGCGTGGCTGCAATATACAGCAGGAGAGGTTCCTTTTCCTTCGGCGCCACCAGAATTGGTGGTGTCGAGATTGTGCGCTTCAAATCCTCGAAAGCTCTGTCGACCTCTTCGTTCCACTGGAATTTATCTCTTTGCTTTATCAGAGCGTAAAATGGTAACGCTTTTTCTCCCAGCCTGGCGACGAATCTGCTCAAAGCTGCGACTCGCCCAGTTAGCTGCTGTATTTCTTTCAACTTTGTTGGCTTCCTCATTGTTACGATAGCTTGTATTTTATCGGGATTTGCTTCAATCCCTCTTGCTGAGACTAGAAACCCCAGAAGTTCTCCTGCTGGGACGCCGAAAGAACACTTCATCGGGTTCAACTTCAGGCAGAATTTGTCAAGGTTATCAAAAGTTTCCTTGAGATCCTCGATGAGTGTTGCCCCCTTTTTTGACGTTATGACGACATCGTCGATGTATACTTGCACGTTTTTCCCAATCTGTGTCGCCAAACACTTCTGCATCATCCTCTGATATGTTGCTCCCGCATTTTTTAGACCAAAGAGCATTGTTCTGTAGCAAAACACGCCGTAAGGTGTAATAAACGCTGTCTTTACTTCATCTTCTTCTTTCAATCTGATCTGGTTATAACCAGAATATGCGTCCAGGAAGGAAAGACGTTCACATCCAGCCGTGGGGTCGATAATTTGATCGATCCTCGGGAGGGGAAAGTGATCCTTTGGACAATGTTTATTGAGACACGTAAAGTCGACGCACATGCGAAGGACCTTAGTGTTTTTCTTCGGCACCAACACAGGATTTGCTACCCATGTGGCTTCTGTAAATATCTCTTTGATAAAACCAGCTTCTCGTAGTCGATCGATTTCTGACAGCATGGCCTTGCGGTTTGGTTCCGAAAAACGCCGCAAGGGTTGTTTGATTGGTCTCGCTAATGGATCCAAGTTTAGGTGGTGCTCGGCAAGTTCCCTGGGTACTCCTGGCATGTCAGCTGGACACCATGCGAAGATTTTCCAGTTCTCACGGAGGAACTCGACGAGCGCACTTTCCTATGCGAGGTCCATGTCGTTTGCGACGGATGTCGTCTTTTTCGGGTCTGTCGGGTGAATCTGCACCTCCTTAGAATTTTTCTCGGTGTTGAAAGTTGATTCTTTGTTTGGTCTTCCAACGTCTGGCAGCACGTCGTAGTCAGTCATACTCCTTGACGCCAGGTATTCAGCTTGCATCCCGAAAGTTTCTGATATCCGGTGAAAATCCTTATCGCATTTATCGGCTAAGGCGAAGCTTCCTTTGACTGTGATTGGTCCCTTTGGTCCAGGCAACCTCCACAACAGGTATGTATAATGTGGCACCGCCATAAATCTAGCATATGCTGGTCGTCCCAACAGAGCGTGGTATTGCGACGGAAAATCCACGACTTCAAATTCCAGCCTCTCGGTTCTATAATTCTCTCGGGTTCCAAACTGAACGTCGAGATTGATCTTTTCCAATGGATAACTTGGTTTCTCCGGTGTGATACCATGGAACCTTGTGTCTGTTGGCTTCAAGTTTGCTAGGGATATGTTCATCTTCCTTAATGTATCTGCATACATAAGGTTTAAGCTGCTGCCGCCATCTATGAACACTCGAGAAACATCAAATCCCGCAATTACTGCTGGTAAAATAAGTGCTGACTGCCCTGGTCGAGGAACTTGCTGCGGATGATCTGCTATGGTGAAGCCAATATCTTGCCCTGACCAATTAAGATACTCGATCGTTGGTGGAGGCATTTTTTCTGCCATAAACACCTGTCGTGAGATTACTTTCTGAGCTCTATTGGATGGCCTTCCCTTCTGAATCATCGACACCGCTCCGTTGGAGTTAGGATCAACATAAGGTGGTGGTGGAGGTGCTGCCGCTATTCTGAGCTGATGTCGATTGTCGTCTGTAATCGCGGGAGGAGGTGGCAAGTGAATCTCGCTCCTGGGTTCTCGAGGATTTCTCTGTGCTGCCCGAGCGTTAGCGTGCTCTGCATACCTTAGCACTGCCTGAAAATTACGACAGTCTTTCTGCAGGTGCCCCGACTGTCTTTTTCCGTTGCTGTCGAGGAAAAAGTGCATCTGACATGGTCCGTTCATCATCTCTTCAGGAGACACGAAAGGCCTTGGGAACCTAGGCCCGCTATTTTGCCTGTTGTTGCGAGAATCGTCCCTGTTATCGCCTCGCTGCTCACTGCTTCTCTGATAATCATCTCTGTTGTGTCCTCCTGTGTTTGCCTGAAAACCTGCCGAAATTTGTCCTGGAGCGTCATAGTTCGGGTACTGCCGAGGAAATCGTCGCCTCGGTTGATAATTTCGACCACGGTCCTCCTCTGGCGATCTGTGCCGTTTGTTGTGGACAGCATCTTCTCCATCTGCCCATCTGTTTGCTATTTCCATTAACGCGGATACTGTCTTTGGGTTGGTCCTTCCCAAGTCCTCGACGAAATCTCCACGCCTGATTCCTGCGACAAACGCGTCTATCGCTCTCTCGTCAGATATATTTTCTGCCGAGTTTTTGATGATGTTCCACCTTTGGATGTATTTTCTCATTGGCTCGTCCGTCTTTTGTCGACATGCTCTCAACTCCTCCAACGACGCAGGTTTCTTGCATGTGGACCAGAAGTTCTTGACGAACACATCCTCGAAGCTTTCCCAGCTGTCGATAGATCCTGGGGTAAGTTTCTTTATCCAAGATCGTGCGGCTCCACTCAGATGCACCTGGATGCTTTGCATAGCTGTTGCTCTAGTTCCTCCTGTGAGCTTTACTGTCTCGAGATAATCAACTAGCCAATCCTCTGGATCTTGAAGGCCGTCGAATTTCTTGAAATTGTCGGGTAACTTGAATCCTGAAGGGACTCGAGTTTTTCGGACTCTCCTCGTGAAACATGGCAAGCCGCACATATCTTCGTCGTTAAGCTCCGGGGATTGCCGATGTTCCCTTCTGCTTTGCCGCGCTCTATCGACCCTTGCTTGTGCTGCCGTGTCTCTTGCTCCACTTGGTCCTTCAGGTGCTGCCGTTGTCGCCGCAGGGTCGTGGACTATTTTGCCTTGCCGCTCCTTCGGGAGGCGTTGATACAAACGCTGTCCCCATAGCTCCAACTCCTGCTACCGCCATATTGTATAGTGTTTCCCTTGGATCACCTGGAGGTGGTTTAGATGCAAGGATAAAAGCATGTGTCGCCATATACCCAGCCTCTGGTGTCTTAGGGATGATGTTTCCTCTTGTATCTATCGACATAAAGGACATGTCGAGGTTTTGGACCAAGTGCTCTCTTTCTGCTTCGGGTATATGTTGCAACCTTGATCTTGCTCTGTTCCGCGCCTCCCTGTGGCTATCACCCGAAGTTCTAGATTGTCGACTTAGATCTGCCCTTCTCCTGCTAGATGCAGAAGCTGCCTCCTTTCTTCTGTTTAACTCAAATATCTGTTTTCCAATTCTCTTGCAGCTCGTGCGAGCCTATATTGATATGCTTGCAATTCCTATGGTGTGGCTGTGGTGGCCATTGGTTCTGAACCGTTCATAGCTCTCGCGGCTCTATCCCACGCTGCTTGCGAAAGTTGAACTCTGTCTCGCGGCTGTGGCCCAACGTATTTATTGCCCAGGCCTTATCGCAGATTGGAGGGATCGACGTATGGATTTCCCAGATCGTCGAAAGCCTCAGATGTTTCCTCTTGATCTTCAATGGCATAAATCTGATGATATTTTGTATTCAGATCTATGTTGGGTTTGGTGACATCATCGTTGAGATTGATGAAGACCTTGCCCACTGTGATAGATTTGTCGATGAAGTCGTAACTGTCGACATCGCTTGAGCCATCGCTTATATATGAGTCATGAGATGACTCAAACGACATGTCGCCGAAGATCTTGGCGAGTTTCTCTCTTGCTCGGTGTCGACGTAGCGTGTCGATGAAGTTTCTTCTTCTCCTGATTCGGTTGACGATGTATAGCTTGAAAAATCGGAATCGACCGCCGACGATCCCGACGAAATCGGAATTTCGACACGATACGATCCTTCCTTCTCGACGCGAAAGCGAAACCTTCCGAACGTCATCTCCATAGGCTCCGCCAGATACGCATATGCATCCAAACGGGAGGGTGGGTGAGGAACAAAATCGACAGGACCAGCAGCGATCTGTTTACCTCGATCCATTGCGTTGCTTGCGGTTGATGATGTCGAAGATTTTGAACGTGCCATCGAGATCAGATCCTTACGCCTCTAGTTCCCACAGACGGCGCCAATTGACAAGGTATCAACTTGTCAATGCCTATGGATTGTAGGCTAGGGTTTAGTTGGAAGTAGAGGGCAAGTAGATCTCGAAGGTTTCAGCCGAAAAGTACTCGACGATTATGGAAACTAGGGTTTGTCAACAATGATTCGATGATCTCTGTGTCCCTCGACTCCCCCTTATATAGGAGGCGGAGCCGAGGTATTCGTGTAGTACAAGTTACATAGTCCGGGAAGGTTTCTAACTCATCCCGCAAGATTACAAATAACACTTCCTATTACAACTCTATCTTTCCTTAAATACATCTTGGGCTCTCGAATCTTCTTATTCTTCGGGTAGTGGGCCTTCAGTAAACCCCGGGTACTATCTTCGGCAGGCCCATTTGGGATGCCTATGTCACCTAGTGACCTAGGGCGTGTTTGTTAGCCCGGGTCACTAGAGAAAGACATTCTCAACACATACATGCTGACCTTATACAAGCTCAGGTGAGATTTTACCACTCGTTTGGTAGATCGGGTGTGCTCACACATGCTAAATAGAGATGGTGTTTGGTGAGGCAATCTGAGCTCAACCGAGCTGGTCTGATTTTTTTACACAAAGAACCTCGAACAGAAAAATTAAAAGCAATCAGGTCCCTAAAAGCTAAAACGAAAAGCAATCGGGTCCCTGAGAAATCGCCGCCGGCGAGAGAAGCGGCCGCCGGCGAGATGAGCGGCCGCCGGTGAGAGGCCGTGGCGGGTGCTCGATGGAGGGCGGCTGTAATGTCCCAGGTTTAGAGACGATCGAGGGGTAGATTTTAGAAAGGGATGTGCATTGCATTGTAATTTACGGGGAAATTTCGCGCTTTTAAAACAAAACTGCATTGAAGGGGGACAGGTTTCTCTCTCGACACCTTACAGGGTTAGGGTTTCGAGAGTGCGATGAACTTGTTCCTACTTATCTAAATTAGGGTTTTGAAAAGAAAGAAGTGATATTTCATTGAAATCTTAAGTTGCATGATTGAATTACAGGTTAAGTTGTTTGATTGAATTCAAACCAAATTTGAATTTGAATTTCAAATTCAAACATTAAATGATCATCACATAATTCAAATTTAAGATAATTTCACAAACAATTATCATTAAGCAAGAATATGAGTTATACAACAATTAAATTAAGCTCATTGAGAGAAACTTGAGCTTTATTGATCAACACACACATAATACATTGTCTTTACAATATTCAAATTTGAATTATGGAATTACAACACATTACAAGAATTGATTAAATAGAAAAAGAAAAAGGAAAATTACAAGATATCTAAATGACCTAAACTACATTGTGATCTTCATGAATTCCTTGATCTTGATGATCTTGAGTTCATCCTGATCAGCACTTGATACCTGCACACATACACAACAACCAAATCATTAAGCCAAGTGGCAAAGCCACTTGGCAGGTTAGCAAACAAATAAAATGAAGGGGATATGATCAAGCTGCCGAGCTGATCTCTCCACAGCACAAGTCCCAAGCTGGACTTGCACACACATACAACCAGGCAGCACACAAGGCTGTGTGCATGTGTAACAACACACACACCAGAGTGAGTCACCACAAGCTGCAGGCCAAGCTGTCGACCAAGAGAGCAAAGCAAGGATCATATAAAACCGTTTCCACCGCCAGAAACAGCAACCCATCGACAGGCTTCACTGGTAAGTCACCAGAAATCAAGAACACAAAGAACAGGAAGAACAGCACTGCTGTTCAACCTGTCCAAAACCATCACAGCATCAAATTAAGCACCACAGGCTTGCTAGGAGGAGCAGGGGAAGCAATTCACAAAGCACTGAAGCAATCCTCTACACCAACAAACCATCTAGGAGCTGGAGTGAGGTATAAACAAGATCAACCTGAGCAAAACCCTGTTTTGCTCATAATTAAGCATACACTTGCATCACAGAAGCAAAGTGGGTATGAAACCCTGTTTGCATCATCATCTGGCTACTAAGCCATTTGGTGCAAGCAAACTGAAGATTAGCCAGAAGGAATTCACCAAGGGAACATTGGTGTGTCAGAATGGTGACACTACCAGAGAAATCCAACATGGATTTAATCCCTAACTAGCCAACCAAACTCACCTAGCACCACACAGCTAGTTACACCATCAGATTATAGACATCTAATTGTCTATTTTGTTTTCAACATCAAAAGCTATTGGTAATCCAGACATGGATCAACCAGATAGCATGAGAGAGTCATAACAACAGCCACAGAGTGGGGAGCTACCCTTGACAGCATCATAGTGCTGCCAGGGTCACCTCAACCCAAGCCAACACATAAAACCACCACATCATCATCCATTTGGATTCAGTAGAGGGCTAGGGTACCAACCAGTGGTTGTCATCCAACTAGCCTTAGCTAATTCAATTAAAATGATCATCACTGTGTCACAGTTCACATCATTCATCCATTTAGCAAGGCAAAATAAATAGATAAATGAAACAGACAAGCAACTAATGCACAGAGCCTTGCAGATGATCCAATGGATCATTGCAAGCATCCACTGATGCTTGGGCAAGCACCAGCACACACAGGCCAAGCCTGTATGATGCACACATAGCACTAGATGAGCACCAGTTAGTCACAGAGAGGAGCACACAATTTCTCACAAGCAATTCGATCAATTGATCAACAAGAGCACCACTAGCTCTTGCTACAGATTGCCTCATCCAAGTACAAAGAACAGGAAATAACCGGAGATCTTTGAAGAAATCCAACCATGTCATAACTGAATTCACAGATAATCACATAAATGATTTATGATTGTATCCAGTAGCACATCAAATGCTTGATGAACCATTGGATCATAATACACAAGCAAAGCACATATCAATTCATCACTGAATAACACTGATAAGCCAACAGTAATGTTCAATTGAGCATAATCATGAATTTGAGCACAAGAAATAGCATACAATGGCTCTGGCATTTGCAAAATTGCAAGAATGATACACTATCATCAGGCCAGGGCAATATAAATGAACACACTTGAGTGTCTGGCAAGCATAATAACATGAACAGAGGCACAGAGCTAGAATCAAGCAAGAATGGCAAGCATAGGCAGGCACTGAGCATAAGAAATCTTGCACAGAGGCATGGCAAGGCTGCACACAGCAAGAGCACAAGCACTGGCATGGCCATGGCAACAATGGCCAAGGCCAGTGGAGCCCAAAGAAGATGAACAAAGATAGCAAGAGCAAAGACAAAGAACCCAAATGAAGCGACGGCACAACAACTAGCACAAAGAATAAAGACAACAAAGATACGCTTGCACATCGAGCATGGCACGGCGAGAGCATGGGCACGGCAAGCCTCTCCACGAGGTGGAGCAACCGTGGCAGAACTAGAGGAGGAGGAAGAAGAACAGGCACGGAGAGTGAGAGAGAAGGGTGGCACACGTACCGAGCGGCGAGTCAGCGAGATGCGGCCATGACGGCCACGGCGGCGCGCGCCGAGTGCTCGGTAGCACCTGGCCAGGCTAGGCCATGCTCCGACAAGCGCCGCAGCGCCCCACACCACCGCGGCGAGGCCCACGGCGGCGCCATCGCGCCTGGAACCCTGGGAGCAGCAGGATCGCCACGATCCCGTGACCCTAGCACCAGAGAGGGTCGAGGATGAGAGCACCAGGTCGCCCGCATCAAATCGACGCGGATAGATCGACGCGCCGTCAAGAGCCGCGTCGATTGCGCACCATAGCGGGGGCCAAGTCCGGTGGAGCTCGCCGGAATCGCGCGGCGACGGCGAAGGCGACGCAGGTCGCCAGAGAGAGGTTAGGGTTAGGGTTTCACACGCGCACGAGAGAGAGAGAGAAGTGAGGCTGGTCGAGCCGGACCAGGTGGGTCGGTTCGACCTAACCCCACTGGGTTACACCGACAGGTGGTCCCAGGGGTAATTTGGTCATTTCCAAATTCATTTAAAAACACAAACTTTGACCAAAATTTATAAAATCATTATAGCTCTAAAAAAATAATTAAAAATATGAAAACCACTCAGTATAAAAAACTCTATCATAATAAAATATGAAATAGAATTTTTGAAGTCAAACAAGAATAAGTTCAAATTTGATGATTTAAATCATCATTTAAATCACACATTTTATTTTCAATAATGAAAATAAGTCCATAAATTCTTTTGGACTTTAAAAACACCTTGACAACATTTCAAGGTTGTATTTTACCCTAAATAGAGTATCCCTAAGTAATTCTTAGTATTAACCTCCCACATGAAATAATAAAGACATCGGAAGGGGGGAACAAACCCTAAAACTGGAATCATGCATCAATGCTTCTTTAACCATTGCCCTTATCGGACAATGATGCTATTTTTCAGCAACGGAGGACAAGGGTCAGTCCACACCATCCAACTGCAACACTTTGCAGTATTCAGGCAAGTTCATCACTTGCTCATGTCATTTGAGTATGTCTATCAAATTACTTGCAAAGTATTATGGTTATCAGTATTGCATAAAAATCAAAACCACTACTTTCATAACTATGAATATGACTATGTGGTGGGCAATGGAACCATGGATTGTGTTGATATGGTGGAGGTTCCATTGCACGGGCTTATATCGATCTAGGATTAAACAACAAATGTCGCCAGTGATTCTTGTGCCGTAATACCCGTGTTAACCATAAGATCCGGAGTGGGACGGAGTAGTCAAAAGTGTTTCCACCTCTCGTTCATCAACGGATGCTCATTACCGGGTGCTCATGATCTTGCGAGACTTGATGCAGGGGTGGGAACCCGTAGAAGTCCCAACGGTAATGAGGTCTATGATGGGTTGCATCTGCCGGCGTAGGAATGTATGGTAGAGCCCTGCATTGACGTCGTGGTCGGAGTCCACCCTGAAATCTATGGGAATAATGGGGCCGGCATGGACCCAGGGTCGGAGTATGCAACAAAGGGTGGGTGTTCGAGGTAGCGGAGGAACATGATTGGCTAGACCTTATACCGGGCCTCACACCGAAGGAAGTGTGGACGGGAAAGCTGCCCGGTTGGCACCAAGGTTAAGATCTCTTATGGGTAAGGCAACACACCTCTTGAAAGATCGAGATGTCGCCTAGAGGGGGGGTGAATAGGCAATTACAAACTCTTGCGGATTTGTCTTATAAGAATGCGGAATTAAACTATCGTTTAGTTTACAAGCACAAACCCTAAATATGCTAAGCTCAACTAAGTGTAACAATAGCAACTAGAGCTAAGCTAGATAGGCACAAGATATATGTAGCACAAGTGATAGCAAGATATATGTACTTCAAGCACGATGGCTATCACAAGGAAAGAGAGCTCGGGTATAGAAATAACCGAGGCACGCGGAGACGAGGATGTATTCCCGTGTTCCCTTGCTTTGCAACAAGGTACGTCACGTTTGGAGGAGTGGAGGTCCCATGAAGGATTCCCCGCGCCACGAAGGCTCACCCTATTCTCCGAACCACACCCACGAAGGATCGTGGCCCTTTCCTTATGGTTAGCTTTTCCTCCGCTCTGGAGATGGCAAGCTCCACAACCACTTCACAAGCTCCACGAAGGAGAAGCCCGGGCCTCTTCACAATCTTCTTGAAGAGATCACCGGAGCACCAATCACCAAGCCAACTAGGAGGTCACCCTCCAAGAGTAACAAGCTCACGGTCTCTCACTCGAACAAATCGTGGTGGAGAGCTCAACACTATGCAATGATGCAAAGCAAGAACACCGGAGGTGTTCAAGTCCTTCACACTCAAATCCCACCAAAGCAACGAATGCTAGGATGAGATTGGAGAGGAAGAACAAGGGGGGAAGTCAACCAAAGACTCCAAGATCTAGATCCCAAGAGATTCCCTCACTTAGAGAAGAAACGGTTTGGTGGAAGTGTAGATCTAGATCTCCTCTCTCAAATCCTCAAATATGGGCAAGAATGGTTGGAGGAATCAAGGGGGAGAGCAAGTTCTTAAAATAGCAACAATGGAGGTGAGAGAATAGGAAGAACTAGTTGCTCAAGGTGGAAGAAGGGCTATTTATAGTCTAGGGAGAAAAATAACCGTTGGGGAAAAAACCAGGTGAAAATCGGCTCAAAAACGAGTTAAAAAAGTCGCCCAGCCGGTCAGCAGGCCGGCCGACCGGATCCTGGGCCGGAGAGGCCGGTGGCCTGTCCGGTCGGACCGGCCCACCGACCGGGCGGGGCAGAAGCGCCCTGGGCGGTGGAAATGCCACAGGCCGCGCGGGGGGAGGAGCCCGGCCGCGTGGGCCACGGCGGCCCGGCCAGCCGCCGAGCGGCGCGGAGCGCAGGCCGCGCGGGGGCGCGACGGGAGCGTGGGCCGGACGGGGTGGCGGCCCGGTTAAATGTCCGGTCGACCGGGTGGGCCGGCATGCGGTCCGGCAGGCCGGGCGGCAACCGGCCGCCTCCCCCCTTTTTTTCTTTTCTTTTTCTTTTTCTCTTTTACCTTTTCTTTAATAACTATTGCTCCCGAACTCCGATTAACATGAAACCAATTTTGTTGGAAAGATAACGACGAATATGGAGACTCCTCACAGACCATTTTAGATGATTTTAGAGAGGGAGTCTCCCACCGTCAAGAAACGGTGAAGACGTCCAAACTCGAAAACGCAATAGAAGATGCATGCGGATTTCGTTTTCGATGAACTTGGGCTTGTTGTAAAGCTAGCAACAAGCTCAAGAACCTTACACAGAGAAACACCAAGAAGAAATAAGGATATGCAAAGTATGCAAAGGATTGAGCTCCCTAAGACGATGTGATCAAGTTACTTAACCGAAAGCCCCTCTTAATAGTGCGGCTATCTATCCTATAATCCGGTCTCCCAACATCCACCTTGAGACCGGTAAAAGGAAAACCTAGCAAGTCCATACCTTTGCCTTGCGCATCCCGCTTGATCTTGATGATAACTCTTCAAGCTTCACTCAAGCCGGAATGCCTCACTTGATCAATGTTGCTTCGTGAAGACTCACGAATACTCCCCCATACACTATGATGGGAAAGCCCCATTGATGCACATCTTCACATGTCCATTATCACCAAATGGACGGCAAGCTTCAAGCATGTGATTCACTCAAGATGCTCATCTTGAACTTTCCCAACTCAACCTTGTATCTTCTCATACTCACATAAGATAGAGCATGGCTAATATTGAGTTCCACATAAGAACTCCATCTTCATTTCTTCTTCTTGATCATATCACATATATATCTTCATACCGATGATCTTGATGCCAATACACAAGATATACCTTTATCTTCATGGCATCCATACTTGAATCCAACACATGGAGAGCAAGTAGTACCTATGGAATATTCCTTCATATAAACTCAATGAAAACATTAGTCCATAGGGGTTGTCATTAATTACCAAAACCACACATAGGGGCAATGTACCCTTACACCTCTGCAGAGTGTAAAGAACTGTGACCTGTCACTCCCTGTTCCGGGATAAGGAACTATGAACGCGGCCGGAAAGGAGCTCCATGAAGTTCTAGTAAACCGGTGAAGGCTGACGGACATAGCTCTTTGGAATAAAAGCAATCTCTTGAAGAAATGTTTATCAAAACTTGCATAGGTATTAGACTTTCTGGTCTAATATCGTAGCTAGAGCATTAAACACCTCTTATCTATAATGAACTTGTTGAGTACGCTCGTACTCATACCACTCTTAAATCCCATGCTTAGATTGTCTGAATCGTCTGGAGGAGGACTACGACAACAATGAAGGAGCCGAGATCATCGGCTATGAAGAACCAGACCTCTCTGGAGGTATAGAAGGCGTAGACTACCTCATCGTCTACGGATCCGGGGAGGCTTCCGGAGGAGATCAAGCCTAGAGACATCCAGTAGTAGTAGTAACCGAGCAGCCCGAACTCTTAGTATTTAGCTGCTCGAGGAAATAAATGTATAACTTAATGAGACTCTTATATTGTAAGCTAAGTTGGGTTCGCCTCGAACCCAGGAGTATTCCTCTTAGGACCCAAGAGGAGCTCCGAGACGACATGTGTATGATATTTGTAATAATAAATGAATGAGTTATGGACCTGCTATGTTCTGTTGTACTACTCTGAGGGATGTAATATTTGCGGAATGGTACTTCGTGAATGTTATATCAACGACTGGCATACTACAACATGCAGTGGTATGCAGGGTCACCACAGTTGGTATCAGAGCAAAAGCTTTGACCTTAGGTTGGAACCTAGTAAATGGGACCAAACGTTAGGAGTCAAATAGGATTAGTAAAGAATTCTCTAAAAATATGGTGTATATTCAATTGAGAATACAACAATCATATCTTTTAGTGCGATAATTCTTTATTATCTCTATTATGATGCATTATTACTAATCTCATAATCTTTCTATTTCTACAGCCAACATGGCAAGTTCACGTCCCGGACGAAACGTGAAAGTGATGGATTCCACACTAAGTGAATACGAAGGAGGACTTGCAGATATTCTACGAGCCATGTTACTTGAATTTGGGTGCGATCCCCAGATCCAAGTAAAGAAATACATGTACTATGATGGTACTGTTTTGGCCAAGTGTAGGGTAGGACTGCGACTTCCCGAATCTCTGGGAATGAGCATAGTAATGCCAGCAGGGGAAGCCAGAACTATCAATACAGCCTACCACATAGCCATTATGAGAGCCATTACTGATATTCGGGAGCATAAGACGAAAGAGCTTATGGGTTCCGAATTTACCCACATTCCTCATATGCAGGAGGAAGAAGATCACATGCTTAACCATTACAAATATGCAAAACGCAAACCAATAGCAGCTGCAAAATACATGGACAATAGCCGCAACTTCATATCATTACTCTTTTAGTTGAACCATCATCTGACGGGAGCAATTGATACGATGCTAGAAGAGTTTACTGAACCCAAGGAGGAGATTAGGGGGAAAGAACCTATGGAGAATGTGGTTCATACACCAGTCTATTCAGCTGGTGACTACATTAGTATTGACCCTCTTGAGCGTGAAACTACACCTGTTACACCTGGGAACTATCTGGGAAGTTCCTATGGGGGATATGAGGGTGGAGAGGAATCCGGAAACAATCAGCGTTCCGAGACTCCTATAGAAAATTCCACGGGTTGGCGTTGGGGATATGATACTGGAACTCATAGTACTTCAGTGTATTATGACGGAGAGATGAATGATGACGCCACAACCCAGAACCAGAGTTATCCTAGTAATGAAGGAGTTGATGGAGGGTATCCGACACAGGTTGAGTCGGGTACGAGTGTTGGAAACACCTATGGTGGAGCTACAGGGGAGTACACTCGATGGGTAGACTATGATGCACTTAACGATCAGTTTGTGAACACTGATTTCTCCCTAGGATCATCATCTGATTCGGACTATGATACGTCTCCGACGTATCGATAATTTTTTGTGTTCCATGCCACATTATTGATGATATCTACATGTTTATGCACACTTTATGTCATATTCGTGCATTTTCTGGAACTAACCTATTAACAAGATGCCGAAGAGCCAGTTGCTGTTTTCTGCTGTTTTTGGTTTCGGAAATCCTAGTAACGAAATATTCTCGGAATTGGACAAAATCAACGCCCAGGGTCCTATTTTGCCACGAAGCTTCTAGAAGACCGAAGAGGAGACGAAGTGGGGCCACGAGGTGGCCAAACCACAGGGCGGCGCGGCCCAGGCCCTGGCCGCGCCGACCTATGGTGTGGGCCCCTCGTGCCGCCTCTTTACCTGCCCTTCCGCCTACAAATAGCCTCCATCGCGAAACCCCCAGTACCGAGAGCCACGATACGGAAAACCTTCCAGAGACGCCGCCGCCGCCAATCCCATCTCGGGGGATTCAGAAGATCGCCTCCGGCACCCTGCCGGAGAGGGGAATCATCTCCCGGAGGACTCTACGCCGCCATGGTCGCCTCCAGAGTGATGAGTGAGTAGTCTACCCCTGGACTATGGGTCCATAGCAGTAGCTAGATGGTTGTCTTCTCCCCATTGTGCTTAATTGTTGGGTCTTGTGAGCTGCCAAACATGATCAAGATCATCTATCTGTAATTCTATATGTTGTGTTTGTTAGGATCCGATGAATAGAGAATACTTGTCATGTTGATTATCAATTTATATCTATGTGTTGTTTATGATCTTGCATGCTCTCCGTTACTAGTAGATGCTCTGGCCAAGTAGATGCTTGTAACTCCAAGAGGGAGTATTTATGCTCGATAGTGGGTTCATGTCTCCGTGAATCTGGGGAAGTGACAGAAATCTCTAAGATTATGGATGTGTTGTTGCCACTAGGGATAAAACATTGGTGCTATGTTCGAGGATGTAGTTACTGATTACATTACGCGCAATACTTAATGCAATTGTCTGTTGTTAGCAACTTAATACTGGAGGGGGTTCGGATGATAACCTGAAGGTGGACTTTTTAGGCATATATGCATGCTGGATAGCGGTCTATGTACTTTGTCGTAATGCCCAATTAAATCTCACATTACTCATCATAATATGTATGTGCATGGTCATGCCCTCTCTATTTGTCAATTGCCCAACTGTAATTTGTTCACCCAACATGCTGTTTATCTTATGGGAGAGACACCTCTAGTGAACTGTGGACCCCGGTCCTATTCTTTACATCGCATACAATCTACTGCAATACTGTTTTTACTTGTTTTCCGCAAACAATCATCTTCCACACAATACGGTTAATCCTTTGTTACAGCAAGCCAGTGAGATTGACAACCTCACTGTTTCGTTGGGGCAAAGTACTTTGGTTGTGTTGTGCAGGTTCCACGTTGGCGCCGGAATCTCTGGTGTTGCGCCGCACTACATCCCGCCGCCATCAACCTTCAACGTGCTTCTTGACTCCTACTGGTTCGATTAAACCTTGGTTTCTTACTGAGGGAAACTTGCCGCTGTGCGCATCACACCTTCCTCTTGGGGTTCCCAACGGACGTGTCAATTACACGCATCAAGTAAATTTCTGGCGCCGTTGCCGGGGAGATCAAGACACGCTGCAAGGGGAGTCTCCACATCCCAATCTCTTTACTTTGTTTTTGTCTTGCTTAGTTTTATTTACTACTTTGTTTGCTGCACTAAATCAAAATACAAAAAAAAATTAGTTGCTAGTTTTACTTTATTTGCTATCTTGTTTGCTATATCAAAAACACAAAAAAAATTAGTTACTTGCATTTACTTTATCTAGTTTGCTTTATTTACTGTCTTGCACTCTATATTAAAAATACAAAAAAAATAGTTACTTTTGTTACCATGTCTAGCTCTGAACCTGTTACTTCTTCGCCTGAAGAATTAGTCTTCACTTTTAAACAAGGGGACGAGGAGAGTTTTAAGGATGCTTGGTCTAGAATTTTTACTTCTTATCGTAAAACTGAACCTCAAATGACTCTAAGTTTGCTCCTTAGTAATTTTTATTTTGGTCTTATGATTCGTTATAGATATGCTTTGGATGCTTTAGTGGGAGGAGATTTCCTTCATTGCAATGGGGATCAAGCTTTTAATGCCATAAAGAAGTTGGTTGCATCACATGATTCAGCTAATAACTTTGATTCAGCCCTTACTAGCATTTATAATAGATTAAACAATCTCGAGATAAGTACATCTCGCTTGGATGACAACTATCACCATGTTCGTAATCGTCTTGAACAAGTTTTAGTGAACTCTAAACTTTCATTATGGGATCCTACTGTTAAAATTGTTATCGGTGATCGAACTCTTCGTGCCAACTGTGATATTATGTCTGAATTTTGCCTTATACCTGAGAGCATTTATAAATCTTTGAAACTTTGGGGAGTCGATGAAGGAGGAGAAGAAATAACTCTCATTGATAACTCTGTTATAATTCCTAAGGGAATAGCCGCAGGTGTGCATACAACCATTCTTGGAAGAACAATATCCATTGATTATCTTGTTATTGAATGTGTAGGGACAGGAAAAATCACACTCGGAAGATCCCTGCTGAAACTATTGGGAGCAGTCATTGATGTGGGAGAAGGCACCCTGGAATTCACCTCTACACCGGGGGGAAATCATATATTTTCTAAATCAAACGGAAAGAAAAACAACAAGAGAGGTAAGGGTAAAGCCCAAGGTAAGGTTGACACACCATCTCTTGATAATACTTGATACACACTTTCTGCGCCTAGCTGAAAGGCGTTAAAAAAAAGCGCTTATGGGAGACAACCCATGTTTTTACTACAGTATTTTTGTTTTATATTTGAGTCTTGAAAGTTGTTTATTACTGTAGCAACCTCTCCTTATCTTAGTTTTGTGTTTTGTTGTGCCAAGTAAAGTTGTTGATAGTAAAGTTCATACTAGATTTGGATTACTGCGCAGAAACAGATTTCTTTGCTGTCACAAATCTGGGCTGTTTTCTCTGTAGGTAACTCAGAAAATTATGCCAATTTACGTGAGTGATCCTCAGATATGTACGCAACTTTCATTCAATTTGAGAATTTTCATTTGAGCAAGTCTGGTGCCTCGATAAAATTCGTCAATACGGACTGTTCTGTTTTGACAGATTCTGCCTTTTATTTCGCATTGCCTCTTTTGCTATGTTGGATGAATTTCTTTGATCCATTAATGTCCAGTAGCTTTATGCAATGTCCAGAAGTGTTAAGAATGATTGTGTCACCTCTGAACATGTATATTTTGATTGTGCACTAACCCTCTAATGAGTTGTTCTAAGTTTGGTGTGGAGGAAGTTTTCAAGGATCAAGAGAGGGAGATGATACAACATGATCAAGGAGAGTGAAAGCTCTAAGCTTGGGGATGCCCCGGTGGTTCACCCCTGCATATATCAAGAAGACTCAAGCGTCTAAGCTTGGGGATGCCCAAGGCATCCCCTTCTTCATCGACAATATTAACAGGTTCCTCCCCTGAAACTATATTTTTATTCCATCACATCTTATGTGCTTTTCTTGGAGCGTCGGTTTGTTTTTGTTTTTTTGTTTTGTTTGAATAAAATGGATCCTAGCATTCACTGTATGGGAGAGAGACACGCTCCGCTGTAGCATATGGACAAGTATGTCCTTAGGCTCTACTCATAATATTCATGGCGAAGTTTCTTCTTCGTTAAATTGTTAGGTTGGAATTGGAAAATGATACATGTAGTAAATTGCTAAAATGTCTTGGATAATGTGATACTTGGCAATTGTTGTGCTCATGTTTAAGCTCTTGCATCATATACTTTGCACCCATTAATGAAGAAATACATAGAGCATGCTAAAATTTGGTTTGCATATTTGGTCTCTCTAAGGTCTAGATAATTTATAGTATTGAGTTTGAAAAACAAGGAAGACGGTGTAGATTCTTATAATGTTTACAATATGTCTTTTATGTGAGTTTTGCTGCACCGGTTCATCCTTGTGTTTGTTTCAAATAGCCTTGCTAGCCTAAACCTTGTATCGAGAGGGAATACTTCTCATGCATCCAAAATCCTTGAGCCAACCACTATGTCATTTGTGTCCACTATACCTACCTACTACATGGTATTTCTCCGCCATTCCAAAGTATATTGCTTGAGTGCTACCTTTAAATTTCCACTCTTCACCTTTACAATATATAGCTCATGGGACAAATAGCTTAAAAACTATTGTGGTATTGAATATGTGACAAGGTATCAACTTGTCAATGCCTATGGATTGTAGGCTAGGGTTTAGTTGGAAGTAGAGGGTAAGTAGATCTCGAAGGTTTCAGCCGAAAAGTACTCGACGATTGTGAAGACTAGGGTTTGTAAACAATGATTCGATTATCTCTTCGTCCCTCGACTCCCCCTTTATATAGGAGGCGGAGCCGAGGGATTCGTGCTATACAAGTTACAGAGTTCGGGACGGTTTCTAACTCATCCCGCCAGATTACAAATAACACTTCCTACTACAACTCTTAACTTTCCTTAATATAGCTTGGGCTCCCGAATCTTCTTATTCTTCGGGTAGTGGGCCTTCAGTAAACCCCGGGTACTATCTTCGGCAGGCCCATTTGGGATGCCTATGTCAGTAGCCCCCGAGATTTTGCTTGAATCGTAGAGTCAGGGAAAATCTCCACTGTTTATTTTTATTCGAAAGCTTTAACCTTTTTATACTTCTTCACATAAAATTCTATATTGTACAGGGATAATGGTAGTTGGGGCTAGTTCATCTGACGGATCAGGTACTAGTTAACTGCTCTAGTGGCAATCCGCAAAAACCTACTTCAAGATCACGTCCCTGGACATGATCTCGGGATACTGGTGTAAACTTCGACAGGTGCCGCTTAAGGTCTTACCATTCTGTCGAGTCCCAGTCAAATTTATCGGGTACCTAACGCGTCCGTTAGGATTTTTCTTCGTATTCGTTGATACGGATAAAAGTAGCGTAGCGCAGTCTTTGGCGATGCCACGCCCAGTGAACGGATCTGGGTCTTACCTTCGCAAATTTGCGGCATTCGAAAATTGATCGCAACTTTGGCGTTCTGAGAATATATTGTCGAGTGCTTTTCCGGCTGTTGGAATGGCACATTTTATCGAGTCAAATATGACTTATATTGCTTTCCCGATGGGAGTATATGTAGAGTTAATTATAACTCGAAATATACTCTCTTGCTTTTCTATCTTTTATTTTTGAACTTCATCGGGTACGCGAACAGCGTTCCCGATGGGAGTAGCCCCCGAGGCTACAGCCAAGAACTTGTGCTTGGTTGTAGGCTCAACATTTTAGTCCACCTTGTCACTATATTGTCATTATGTTCCAATATGATCTTCTTTTTATCTCTCGGGTGCGCGAACAGCGCTCCCGATGGGAGTAGCCCCCGAGGCTACAGCCAAGGACTTGTGCTTGGTTGTAGGCTCCCGCAATTTCTATACTGCCATACTCGAAATTTTACTTTTTGTCGAAGTAGCCCCGAGCATTTGGGCAAAAACTTGTATTTGATCAAAGGCTCCCGAAGTATTCAAATAACTCCTCCGTCGCCAATCTTCTTTTATTTTCTTGTCGGCATGCTTCCCTTAATCAAATTTACTTCATCTCTCGTTTAATAGTCGTGATTTTTCTGCCCTGTGGGTCCATTGCTTCTACCACGTTGACACGTCGTGCAAGTGGGGGACACACGTCCTCCGCTTTTCTGGCGCACGTACGGTAACGCTTATCTCAGTAAAAATACCTTTTTACCCTTTTATCTAGAAGATTTGTTGTCACCACACGATTTCTTCATCCAACGGTGCATTGCTTCACCCGATTCTTATATAAACCTTTCTTCAACCTCCGTTCACTCCTCGCTTGCGCCGCACATCTGTTCCTCTTCGCAAAAGCTTCCCCGCACCCAACTCTCTCTCGATCTTCCGCACTCACGAACATTGCTTTGCCCATTGCCGTTGATGCCACCGCGTACGCGACTCACTCGCCACAAAGCACTCCAGAATCCAAGATGGCCGCCGAAGATCTTGAGTGGGAGAGATCTAAAATCTCCAACCAGGACGTCAACACTCTGAAGAGGCTTGGCCTCATGAAGAAGGAAGACGCCATCCGCTTTCCCAGCGAAGAAAGCTACCCCAACCCTCCAATGGAGTATCGGGTTAGTTTCGTTGATCACCTCATCCGCGGCCTTTCGGCCCCAATTCACGATTTCCTCCGCGGCCTTCTTTTTGTTTACGGGATTCAACTGCACCAGTTGACCCCCAATTCCATCCTTCACATTTCCATTTTTATCACACTTTGCGAATGCTTCCTCGGAGTCCCTCCTAATTGGGCTACGTGGAAACGCATTTTCTGCCTCCTCCGCCGCAATGGCTCCCACAACGCCACCTATAACATAGGCGGCGTTGTTATCTGTGTCCGAACCGATGTCGATTACTTCGACGTCAAATTTCTGATTCTGTCCAAGGATGGCGCAAAAGGTGGCTCTACATTCACGAAGAAAGCGCCAACTCTATTGAACACAACATATATCCTTTCGACGGAAGTGCCAAAATTCAGCGCCGCCGCTCCCGGGGATGCCGAAGCTTCCGATGAAGAGAAAAAGGCGACAGAGGCACTCATGTCTCGTATTCATCGGCTTCAAAACACTCGAGGCAAAGAGCTGTCTGGTGTTCAAATCATCGCCTACTTTCTTAGGATTAGAGTGCAGCCTCTTCAGGCTCGCAAAAATCCCCTTTGGACGTATTACGGTGAAAACGACGCCAATAGAATCTCCAAAGTGATCTTTACGCAAAGGACTTGGAGAAATTGATTCGAAGAGTTTCCCGCCCGGCCAAGAAGGATCCTATTCCCTCCTCTTGTCGCGTGGAACCATACAGCTCCGCCAATCCTCTCCCCGAGGTATTTTGTCTTCTCGAGTTTCTATCTTGTTCCGAATTTTCCTCGCATCTCATTGTATTGGTATCGCTCTAATTTTTCGTTTGTCGCTATTTTCTTACAGAACCATCCTACTATGACTTCCCTTCCTCCTCTTCCCGAGGATGGAGAAGTCGAAGAACAAAGCTATCGTTGCCGAAGACATCCAAGGTTCTTCTATTCCTGAAAGTGAAGTCACAGGTTCTCACAAATCTGCGGCTTCCCATGAAAAAGAAGTTGAATGCGAAGCCGTTGAGTCGACGCAATCCCTTCCTCCTGCTGTTTCCCCAAGGAACAAAAGGAAAAGGAATGATGCCGAGGATTCTGGCACTTCTAAGGCTGAAAAAGTTGTTCCTTCTCATCCGAAGGCAGCTTATGATCCTTATATTGAATCCTTCATCAGCTCGTAAGTCGTCTTTATTTCTTCCTATGTTTGTACTCGAAATATTTATCTTGTCTTGCTTTTTATGCTGCCGATTTTTTGATCAACAGTGATGACGAGGAAGAAGTACCAATCGTTGACGTAGCTCCTCGGACAAGCACGTCATATACCGTACTTGCCTCGTACACGCTAGTTGAAGGAGAAGAATCCTCGCCTCCTCAAAGAAAACGTCGTCACCACAACTCCACCAGCAAGCCCCCTTGCTCCTTCACCAAAAAGGACAAGGATTGAAACAAATCTTGAACCTGCCCTTCAATTGGGTAGCTCGTCGACTCTGCTCTTAGATGATGTAAGTTTGTCGATATCTATATTTCCGCTATTTTGCTTCTTCGCGCCTTCACTCTCTTTTTCATGCCTATGTTTCTCTTGCTGTGTTCTTCTTTAACAGCCCATGATCAAAGAGCTTCTCCGCATCGGATCCCAATTTATTGGGTACCGTGAGTATGCTAGCAGAGCCGAAGGTAACAACTTTTATACTTGCCGTTTTTCCTTGACTTTTTGCTCCTGTTGCTTGTCGCGATTTTTGATCTTTCTTCTCTCTCTTTTTTATATCTCGACAGAGAAACTTGCAGAGGCCAACAAACGTGCCGACGCACTTGCTCAAAAACTTGAGCAAAGTGAGGCGGCTTGTAAGAAAGCCGAACTTGTTGCTAACGAAGCCAAGGCCGAGGCTGATGAAGCCAAGGCAAAAGCTGCTAGTGTCGAGGAACTGCAGAAAAAACTTGAGGATACTGCATCTGCCTTAAACGAGCACAAAGCTGCACAAGCTTCTCGTGAACAGGGGATTCTCAAGCGCCCGAAAACACAAAGTCGCCGCACTTTCAAAGAATATTATTGATTTCTTCTATTTTTATGAGAGCCACTGTTTCTTATTGTTTGACCAACGCTTTGTTTTCTTGACAGATCAAACAAACCAAGATTTTGATCTGGCAAATCCTGTCGAAGACCCTCTCCTTGACGCACTTTCCTATCTGGAGCTGCATGGGTCCGAAATTCGTGAAGGCGTGGCAAATGCTAATGCAGGATTGTCGGCGTTGTTCCCCTACTTCTTCCCGAAGAAAGAGGAGCCCTCGACTTTCCTTAACCTTGCCAAGATGTTCAATTCACCAGAAGACCTTGGACTGAAGATGCGCCAAGAAAATATGAAAATTGCCGTCGAAAGCACTGTTGCTTTGGTTGTCGACAACAACAGCTATTGATTGGACGAAAGTTGGCGACACCGAGCAGATAGAGCAATCAAGATGGAGGTCGCTGATTAAGGCAGCCAAGCCCAACACGAAGAAGATCTTGGCCTATCTCGGGATCAAACCAGCGTCGACTCCTAGCTCATCAAGGCCGGAGGTCTAGTTGCATGCCTCTATTTTTCTTTCTATGTTTCTTTTGCTCTTGTTGCCAAAGTAGTCATTTGGTGACACGTACTTCCTTAGCTCCACTGTAATGCCTTTGTAATTATTCCGAGAGATTAATGAAAACTCTATCTTTGCTTGTTGTTTGATGTTGTCTTGTCTAAATTTCAGTTGATATTTGATAACTATACTCCGTCTTCCGCTCCTTCCAATATTTCGCCTTCTTCTTCTCGCTCGAGGAGAGCTTTTGTCGACATCGCACCTGTCGAAGATACCTTGTCGCAAGAACTGGATGAACTTCGACAAGAACTTCAATATGCGAAGAAACAAACACTTGTGATGATGGAGAAGTCTCATAAGTCATCTGAAGCCAAAAAAATTGCAGTTCAGCAAGCTCGCGAGGCCGTGGCTGCTAAGGAAATTGCTGCTTCCGAGGCTGAAAAGGCGACTACTCGAGAAAATTTCATGCTCGAGTTAATGAATGAAGCCAGTACAGATATGTCGGGTATGCTTATTTCATCCTCCGATATCTTCCATCTTCATGCTATGTCTCTTAAAGGTTTCTACTTCGTTGTTTTGATAGGTTCCTTTATTGATGCTGCTGCCGAGGAAGAGAGGGTAAATACTAGGACGAACCTCCTTGTTAACCTTTCCCTTGACCATGGTTCTCTATTTTGGGCTACTCCGGAGAGGACCCGCCAAATCGTCAGGTTTCAGGATCGCACCTCTCAAACTCGCGACTTCCTTGACTTCTGTACCAAGACCTTGTCTATGGTTTATAACTCCATGTTTCCTCGGAACATTCAACCAAAAACTCTTCCTGAGTTAATGGAGAAATTCAAAGAAGCTCACAGGATCCATGACTTCGTCAAAGCTCAATTGGTAGCTGGCGCTGCATTTGCTCTTATCATGCTCCAGATCTGCCACTCAAATCTTGACCTTACCCAAGTTGTCGCGAAAGTTCATCAGAAGGTAAAACGTCGAAGAGTTGGTGTTGACCGAATTAACACGAAGGTTTCGCCTGTAGCCGAAGAAATGATTGAAGACCTTCTTCGGATGGACGCCGATTTTTTTGCCGATGGTCATTATGCTGATTTTCTTGGCGCTTGGTCCCGAAGAAAATGAGTTACCCTTGATGACATATTGAATCAAGGCTAGCTGTTTTCCCCTTGTAGATAATTCTTCTTTGTGACCCATGACTATGATTATATTGTGAAGCAATCATTATATTTCTATGTTTGTCTAGCCCCCGAGTGTTTTGGTGACTCTTTACTGTATTTGTATATTGCGAGGTTTTGAACCAAGGCCTTTATGTATTTATGGCGAATATGAGCCCCCAAGCTTCTTTATTGAGTACTATTTTGTGTTTTTATTGACTCACGAGGTATTTTAATACCAAGGCAAGGCTTTTCTTTTTCGATGAACTGTATTGAAATTCGTCGGAGCAGAGACTTTAAGCATGTCGATAAATAAAAGGTTATATTGACACTATCTTTAATATATTGCAGCACCGCGAGCCCGCCTCGTTAAAAACCTTTCACGGCCCCACTCGATGCACCGAAAAAGGAAAAGAGTGCGTCTGAAAACTCGCGGGCGTTTCAAGACATTGAAGTTTTACAAGGACTATATTTCAACTCTAGGCGTAGAACCGCCTGAGTTGCGCCACGTTCCAGGGGTTTGGCTCCTCCACCCCTGTCTTCTTGTCCTTTATCCTGTATGCTCCTCCTCCGATTACTTCCGTGACAATGTAAGGGCCAAGCCATGGTGACTCGAGTTTTTCATAACTTTTTTGCGTGAGCCGAAGAACTAGGTCTCCCACCTGAAAAGATCTTGGCCGCAAACGTCGATCGTGGTAATTCTTCAAGTCCCGTTGGTATTTGGTTACCCGAGACAAGATTTCATCTCGAGCTTCATCAAGTGCGTCGACATCATCTTCTAGCGCTTTTCTCGACACTTCTTCGTCATATTCGACGACGCGTGGAGAGTTGTGCTCTATCTCGATTGGTAATACTGCTTCTGCTCCATGAACCAAGAAAAACGGAGTTTCCTGTGTTGCTGTGTTTGGTGTTGTTCGGATGCTCCACAATACACTTGGTAGTTCTTCTGGCCAGGTATGTCGAGCTTTTTCCAGTGGTCCTAACAAGCGTTTCTTGATGCCATTGCAGATGATGCCATTGGCTTTCTCGACTTGCCCATTGGTTTGAGGATGTGCAACTGACGCAAAGTGCAACTTGATACCCACCTCTTCGCAATAATCTTTGAATTCGTGGGATGTGAAGTTACCGCCGTTGTCCTGTGACGATGCCGTGGGGCACTCCAAATCTGAAGACGAGGCCTTTTATGAATTTTATCGCGGATGCTCCGTCTGGTGAATTTATCGGCTTCGCTTCTATCTACTTTGTAAATTTGTCGATGACTACTAGCATATACTCCTTTCCTCCCGGCCAGGATTTGTGTAACTTGCCCACCATATCAAGTCCCCATTGGGCAAAGGGCCATGACAATGGTATTGGTGCTAGCTCTGGCTTTGGAGAGTGAGGTTTTGCGGCAAACCTTTGACACGCATCGCAAGTTCTTACTATGTCCTTGGCGTCCTCGATTGCTGTCAACCAGTAGAATCCTGCCCGAAAAACCTTGGCTGCAATAGCTCGACTACTTGCGTGGTGGCCACATATTCCTTCGTGTACATCCTTCAGAATTATTCTTCCTTCTTCGGGTGTGACACATCTTTGCAGGACGCCTGAAATACTCCGCTTGTACAATTCCCCTTTGACTACCGTGAAAGCTTTGGAGCGTCGAATTACTCGCCTTGCCTCAACTGGATCATCGGGTATTTCTTTCCCGAGGATGTACGATATGTACGTCTCGCATCCATGGTATCTGTATCACCATGACCAGGTCCTGATCGTCTTCGTCGACCTCTAGCCACTCCAGGGTAGCCCCCGAGGGTATCTCCTCCTTCTTTTTTGATTTTGTCGATTTGGTGGATCTCTCGTTATCTCTTCCCGTAATACACCTGGCGGATCGCAAGGCATTGCGACCCGATGTTTGCAAGAACATCGGCTTCGTCGTTGCTCAACCTACTAATATGATTTACTTCGCATCCATCGAACAACTTCTCGAGCTTGTTGTACACCTCCTTGTATGCCATCATGCTATCATTGACTGCGTCACATTGGTTCATAACTTGCCGAGCCACCAATTGTGAGTCGCCAAAGATTTTTAGTCGAGTTGCACCGCAGCTTTCGCCATCTTCATCCCGTGTATGAGAGCCTCATATTCTCGCTTCATTGTTAGATGCGTTAGGGAACGTCATCCGAAGGATGTACTTCAACTTGTCGCCTTCGTGTGATATGAGTACTACTCTGCGCCAGCCCCTTCTAGTCTTTTGGACCCATCAAAGTTCATGGTCCAGGTTCTCGACAAGTCTGGAGGTCCCGTGTTTTGCAACTCCATCCACTCTGCGATGAAGTCCGGCAAAACTTGCGACTTGATTGCTTTTCTTTTTCATACGTGATGTCCCGAGGGGAAAGTTCTATTCCCCAAAGGGAGACACGACCCGTAGCTTCTGGATTGTTTAGTATATTTGACAAGGGAGCTTCATTGACCACTATGATCGGGTGTGCCGAAAAATAGTGGCGCAATTTTCGTGTCGTTGTGAACACTCCATATGCTAGCTTTTGGTACCGAGGGTACCTTTGTTTTGAGGGCGACAAAACTTCGCTCACGAAGTATACCGGCCTCTGCACTCCATGGATTTTCCCTTCTTCTTCTCTTTCAACAACTAACACCGTGCTAACCACTTGGGGTGTGGCTGCAATATACGCAGGAGAGGTTCCTTTTCCTTTGGCGCCACCAAAATTGGTGGTGTCAAAATTGTGCGCTTCAAATCCTCGAAAGCTCTGTCGGCCTCTTCTGTTCCATTGGAATTTATCTTCTTGCTTTATCGTAGCGTAAAATGGTAACGCTTTTTCTCCTGGGCCTGGCGACGAATCTGCTCAAAGCTGCGACTTCGCCGATTAGCTGCTGTATCTCTTTCAACTTTGTTGGCTTCCTCATTGTTACTATAGCTTGTATTTTGTCGGGATTTGCTTCAATCCCTCTTGCTGAAACTAGGAACCTGAAGTTCTCCGCTGGGACGCCAAAAGAACACTTCGTCGGGTTCAACTTCGTGGCAGAATTTGTCGAGGTTGTCAAAAGTTTCTTTGAGGTCCTCGATCAGCGTTGCCCCTTTTTTGACGTTATGACGACATCATCGACGTATACTTGCACGTTTTTCCCGATCTGTGTCGCTAAACACTTCGCATCATCCTTCGATATGTTGCTCCCGCATTTTTTAGACCAAAGGGCATTGTCTTGTAGCGTAACACGCCGTAAGGTGTAATAAACGCTGTTTTGGCTTCATCATCTTCTTTTAATCTGATCTGGTTATAACCAGAGTATGCATCCAAAAAGGAAAGACGTTCACACTGCCGTGGAGTCGATGATTTGATCGATCCTTGGGAGGGGAAAGTGATCCTTAGGACAATGTTTATTGAGACACGTAAAGTCGACGCATATGCGAAGGACTGTCGTGTGTTTCTTCGGCACCATCATCGGGTTAGCTACCCATGTGGCTTCGTAGATATCTCTTTGATAAAACCAGCCTCCTCAAGTCGATTTATTTCTGATAGCATGGCTTTGCGGTTTGGTTCAAAAACGCCGCAAAGGTTGTTTGATTGGTCTCGCCATCGGATCCAAGTTTAGGTGGTGCTCGGCAAGTTCCCCTGGTACTCCTGGCATGTCACCTGGACACCATGCGAAGATTTTCCAGTTCTCACGGAGGAACTTGACGAGCGCTTTCCTATGCGATATCCATGTCGTTTGCGATAGATGTCGTCTTTTTGGGTCTCATCGGGTGAATCTGCACTTCTTTTGAATTTTTCTCGGTATTGAAAGTTGATTCTTTGTTTGGCCTTCCAACGTCCGGGCAAGACGTCGTAATCAGTCATGCTTTTTGACGCCAAGTACTCAGCTTGCATCCCGAAAGTTTCGACAGCCGGTGAAAGTCCTTATCGCACTTATCGGCTAAGGCAAAGCTTCCTTTGATCGTGATTGGTCCCTTTGGTCCAGGCAACCTCCACACAGGTATGTATAGTGTGGTACCGCCATAAACCTAGCATATGCTGGTCGTCCCAACAGAGCGTGGTATTGCGACGGAAAATCCACGACTTCAAATTCGAGCCTCTCGATTCTATAATTTTCTCGGGTCCCAAACTGAACATCAAGATTGATCTTCCCCAATGGATAACTTGGTTTCTCCGGTGTGATGCCGTGGAACCTTGTGTCTGTTGGTTTCAAGTTTGCTAAGGATATGTTCATCTTCCTCAATGTATCTGCATACATAAGGTTTAGGCTGCTGCCGCTGTCTATGAACACTCGAGAGACATCAAATCCCGCGATAACTGCTGGCAGAATAAGTGCTGACTGCCCTGGTCGAGGAACTTGCTGCGGATGATCTGCTATGGTGAAGCCAATATCTTGTCCCGACTCAATTAAGATACTCAATCGTTGGTGGAGGCATTTTTTCTGCCATAAACACCGTCGTGAGATTACTTTCGAGCTCTATTGGACGGCCTCCCTTCGAATCATCGACACCGCTCCGTTGGAGTTAGGATCAACATAAGGTGGTGGTGTAGGTGCTGCCGCTATTCTCGAGCTGATGCCGATTGTCGTCCGTAATCGCGGGAGGAGGCGGCAAGTGAATCTCGCTTACGGGTTCCCGAGGATTTCTCTGTGTTGCTCGCGCGTTAGCGTTTCGCATACCGCAACATTGCACGAAAATTTCGACGATCTTCTCGCAGGTGCCCCGACTGTCTTTTACCGGTGCTATCGAGGAAAAAGTGCATCTGACACGGTCCATTCATCATCTCTTCAGGGGACACAAAAGGCCTTGGGTAGGCCCGCTATTTTGCCTGTTGCGTGAATCATCCCTGTTATCACCTCGCTGCTCATTGCTTCTCTGATAATCATCTCTGTTGCTTCCTCCTGTGTTTGCCCGAAAGCCTGCCGAAATTTGCCCTGGAGCGTCATAGTTCGGATACCGCCGAGGAAATCGTCGCCTTGGTTGATAGTTTCGACCGCGGTCCTCCTCTCGGTGACTCGTGCCGTTTGTTGTGGACAGCATCTTCTCCATCTGCCCATCTGTTTGCTATCTCCATTAACGCGGATACTGTCTTTGGATTGGTCCTTCCCAAGTCCTCGACAAAATCTCCACGCCTAATTCCTGCGACAAACGCATCTATTGCTCTCTCGTCAGATATATTTTCTGCCGAAGTTTTTGATGATATTCCACCTTTGGATATACTTTCTCATTGGCTCGTCTCGGCTTTTGTCGACATGCTCTCAACTCCTCTAACGACGCAGGTTTTTTGCACGTGGATCTGAAGTTCTTGACGAACACATCCTCGAAACTTTCCCAGCTGTCGATGGATCCTGGAGTGAGTTTCTTTATCCAAGATCGTGCGGCTCCACTCAAATGCACCTGGATGCTTTGCATAGCTGTTGCCCTGGTTCCTCTGTGAGCTTCACCGTCTCCAGGATAGTCGACTAGCCAATCCTCCGGATCTTGAAGGCCGTCGAACTTTTTGAAATTATCGAGTAACTTGAATCCCGAGGGGACTCGAGTTTTTCGGACTCTCCTCGTGAAGCATGGTAAGCCGCACATATCTTCGTCGTTAAGCTCCGGAGATTGCCGATGATCCCTTCGCTTTGCCGTGCTCTGTCGACCCTTGCTTGTGCCGCTGTGTCTCTTGCTCCACTTGGTCCTTCAAAGCCGCCGCCGTTGCCGCCGCAGGTCGTGGACTATTTTGCCTTACCGCTCCTTCGGGAGGCGTTGATACAAACGCTGTCCCCATAGCTCCAACTCCTCGCTACCGCCATATTGTACAATGTTTCCCTTGGATCACCTGGAGGAGGATTAGATGCAAGGATAAAAGCCTGTGTCGCCATAAACCCAGCTTCGGCTGTCTTAGGGATGAATTTTCCTCTTGTATCTATCGACATGAAGGACATGTAGAGGTTTTTGACCAAGTGTTCTCTTTACGCCGGGTATGTGTTGCAGCCTTGATCTTGCTCTGTTCCGCGCCTCCCCGTGGCTATCACCCGAAGTTCTAGATTGTCGACTTAGATCTGCCCTTCTCTGCCGGATGCGTAAGCTGCCTCCTTTCTCTGTTCAACTCACTGTCTGTTTTTCCAATTCCCCGGCAGCTCGTGCGAGCCTATATTGATATGCTTGTAATTCCTCCGGTGTGGCCGTGGTAGCCATTGGTTCTGTACCGTTCATAGCTCTCGCGGCTCGTCCCACGCTGCTTGTGAAAGTTGAACTCTATCTCGCGGCTCGGCCCGACGTATTTGTTGCCCGTGCCTTGTCGCAGATTGGAGGGATCGACGTATGGATTTCCGATCGTCGAAAGCCTCGTATGTTTCCTCTTGATCTTCAATGGCATAAATCTGATGATACTTTGTACTCAGATCTATGTTAGGTTTGGTGACATCATCGTTGAGATTGATGAAGACCTTGCCCACTGTGATAGATTTGTCGATGAAGTCATAACTGTCGACATCACTTGAGCCATCGCTTATATATGAGTCCGCAGATGACTCAAACGACATGTCGTTGAAGATCTTGGCGAGTTTCTCTCTTGCTCTGGTGCTGACGTAGCGTGTCGCCGAAGTTTCTTCTTCTCCTGACTCGGTTGATGATGCATAGCTTGAAAAATCGGAATCGACCGCCGACGATCCCGATGAATTCGGAATTTCGACACGATACGATCCCTCCTTCTCGACGCGAAAGTGAAACCTTCCGAACGTCATCTCCATGGGCTCCGCCAGATACGCATATGCATCCAAACGGGAGGGTGGGTGAGGAACAAAATCGACAAGACCAGCAGCGATCTGTTTACCTCGATCCATTGTGTTGCTTGCGGTTGACGATGTCGAAGATCTTGAACGTGCCATCGAGATCAGATCCTTACGCCTCTAGTTCCCACAGACGGCGCCAATTGACAAGGTATCAACTTGTCAATGCCTATGGATTGTAGGCTAGGGTTTAGTTGGAAGTAGAGGGTAAGTAGATCTCGAAGGTTTCAGCCGAAAAGTACTCGACGATTGTGAAGACTAGGGTTTGTAAACAATGATTCGATTATCTCTTCGTCCCTCGACTCCCCCTTTATATAGGAGGCGGAGCCGAGGGATTCGTGCTATACAAGTTACAGAGTTCGGGACGGTTTCTAACTCATCCCGCCAGATTACAAATAACACTTCCTACTACAACTCTTAACTTTCCTTAATATATCTTGGGCTCCCGAATCTTCTTATTCTTCGGGTAGTGGCGGGCCTTCAGTAAACCCCGGGTACTATCTTCGGCAGGCCCATTTGGGATGCCTATGTCAATATGTACTTATGCACTTTATCTCTTATTAAGTTGCTTGTTGTGCGATAACCATGTTCACTGGGGACGCCGTCAACTATTCTTTGTTGAATATCATGTGAGTTGCTATGCATGTCCGTCTTGTCTGAAGTAAGAGAGATCTACCACCTTAATGGTTGGAGCATACATATTGTTAGAGAAGAACATTGGGCCGCTAACTAAAGCCATGATTCATGGTGGAAGTTTCAGTTTTGGACATATATCCTCAATCTCATATGAGAATAATAATTGTTGCCACATGCTTATGCATTAAAGAGGAGTCCATTATCTGTTGTCCATGTTGTCCCGGTATGGATGTCTAAGTTGAGAATAATCAAAAGCGAGAAATCCAAAATGCGAGCTTTCTCCTTAGACCTTTGTACAGGCGGCATGGAGGTACCCCATTGTGACACTTGGTTAAAACATGTGTATTGCGATGATCCGGTAGTCCAAGCTAATTAGGACAAGGTGCGGGCACTATTAGTATACTATGCATGAGGCTTGCAACTTGTAAGATATAATTTACATGATACATATGCTTTATTACTACCGTTGACAAAATTGTTTCATGTTTTCAAAATAAAAGCTCTAGCACAAATATAGCAATCGATGCTTTCCTCTTTGAAGGACCATTCTTTTTACTTTCATTGTTGAGTCAGTTCACCTATTTCTCTCCACCTCAAGAAGCAAACACTTGTGTGAACTGTGCATTGATTCCTACATACTTGCATATTGCACTTATTATATTACTCTATGTTGACAATATCCATGAGATATACATGTTACAAGTTGAAAGCAACCGCTGAAACTTCATCTTCCTTTGTGTTGCTTACCTGGGAGGAGTTCGCAAGGAAGTTCAGGGAATCCAATGTCCCTGAAAGTATCGTGGAACTGAAGCGTCGAGAATTCGAAAGTCTCGAGCAGAAGGATAAGGCCATCCTGACTTATGTCAGAGAATTTTCCAAGTTGTCTCGGTATGCGGTTGAAGAAGTCAACACCGAGGACAAGAAGAAGAAAAGGTTTCTGAGGGGGTTAAGTCCCCAGTTCAAGGTTCAGCTCCGTATGATGAGAGCGACGGAGTTTCAAGAGTTGGTGGATGCTGCCATCACTCTGGAAGATGATTTCAAACAACTGCAGGAGGAAAAGAGGAAGAAGGCCAAGTTTGAGCCTAAGAGGTTTGTTAGTAGCAAGCCCAATACCAGCTTGAGTTTCAAGCCAAGATACAACAACAACAACAACAGCAACTACTACGGTAGCAGGAAGAACCAAGCATTCCAGACTGCAAATAAGATTGTATGCCGTAGCTGTGGAGGTACGGGGCATTTCTCCAAGGACTGTAAGAAGCCCAGGATCATTTGCTTCGGGTGCCGTGAGGAAGGACACATGCTTAGGGATTGCCCTAAGAATAAGAATAAAGGAGGTCAATCTGGAGGGGGAGCAAGCCGAGGAGGAAATAACGGAGGGAACTGGAAGAATAAGAAGCCCTTCGGCAAGCTGAACTGCACTAGTCTGGAGGAGGTGGTCAACTCCGATCAGGCGGTGATAGGTACGCTCCAGATACTCACTCATCCTGGCAAAGTACTTTTTGATACTGGTGCAACTACATCATTCATTTCTCAACAATTCATCATTAAACATGGGATTAGTTGCACTAAGTTAGATACACCCATAACCATACTTTCTGCGGGGGGAACGATAGTAGTAACCCATACCAAACAAAAACAAGTCATCATGATCAATAAGTGCACGTTTGACGCGGACCTGTTCATTTTACCGATGAAGGACATTGATGTCATTCTTGGTATGAACTGGTTAGAAGCTAATGGAGCATTGATCGACTGTGTGAACAAGACGGTGTCTACGAAAAGCCCCGATGGAAGTAGAATGATCTACCAAGGCGACAAACATACACAGATTGAAGTGGAGCTACGGTTGAATAGTATGAAGGAGGTGAAGTTAGAGGATATACCCGTAGTGAATGAATTCCAGGATGTGTTTCGCGGAATTACTCCGGTATGCCACCAGATAGGGAGATAGAATTCACTATCGACCTAATTCCAGAACAAAGACCGATTGCTAAAGCACCATATAAGATGGGGCCTAAAGAGCTGAAAGAACTTAAGGAACAATTGGATGACTTGGAACAGAAAGGATTTATACAAGAAAGTGTTTCACCATGGGGATCACCTGTGATCTTCGTGGATAAAAGGGATGGAGGAAGAAGGATGTGCGGAGACTACAGGAATTTGAACAATGTGACCATCAAGAACAAGTATCCACTTCCAAGAATACAAGATCTATTTGATCAAGTTAGAGGCGCGAGAGTCTTTTCCAAGATTGATCTAAGATCCGGTTATCACCAGATTAAGATCAAGAAGGAAGACGTTCCGAAAACTGCCTTTGTCTCAAGGTATGGACATCATGAATACCTTGTGGTACCTTTTGGATTAACCAATGCCCCAGCAATATTCATGAATCTCATGAATAAGATTTTCATGCCATATCTAGACAAGTTTGTTATCGTATTTATCGATGATATCTTGATCTATTCCAAGAACAAGGCTGAACATGCTGAACATTTAAGGTTAGTGTTCCAAACACTAAGAGAACATCAACTCTATGCCAAATTCAGCAAGTGTGAATTTTGGCTAGATCAAGTGGAATTTCTTGGTCATGTCATTAGCAAAGATGGAATCGCTGTTAAACCGAGCAAGGTAGCAGCAGTTCTAGAATGGGAAGCACCCAAGACTGTCAAGGAAATCCGAGGATTCCTAGGAATGGCAGGATATTATCGGAGATTCATTGAAGGATTCTCCAAGATAGCAGGACCCATGACGAAACTGTTAAGAAAGAACACACCATTCGTGTGGTCAGAGGAGTGTGAGAAGAGTTTTCAAACTCTGAAGGAGAAACTCACCACGGCACCGGTGTTAGCAGTTCCGGAAGTTGGTAAGGACTACACAGTGTACTGTGACGCATCCAAGCATGGATTAGGTTGCGTACTCATGCAAGATCGGAAAGTGATATCTTATGGATCGAGGCAACTCAGACCTCATGAAGTGAACTATCCAACACATGATCTAGAGTTAGCAGCAGTTGTATTTGCACTCAAAACATGGAGACATTTTCTCTATGGAGCTAAGTGTGAGCTCTATACAGATCATAAGAGTCTCAAATATTTCTTCACCCAGAAAGAACTCAACATGAGGCAGAAAAGATGGCTTGAACTGATCAAGGATTATGATCTGACAATCAATTACACTCCAGGGAAGGCCAATGTTGTAGCAGATGCCTTGAGTAGGAAGAGCACCGGAGGAGTGGAACGAGAAATATCACCGGAGTTGAGGAACGAAATAAGTCAAGCCCAAATACAACTTTGGGAGAAGGAAGCTCATGAAGGACTATCGGCTTTACAAGTAGCCGATGAGCTAAATGTCAACCTGAAGAATGAGATCATGATGGGTCAGCTGGACGATCCATTCATCGTGGAGGAGATGAGAAGAATAGATGAGGGAAGACCATCAGAATTTCACCGCGGAGAATCTGGATCATTATGGTTCCAGAAGAGAATTTGTGTTCCGGATATTGCTGAAATCAAAGAAGTAATACTCCGGGAAGCCCATCAAACACCATACTCCATTCATCCGGGAAGTACAAAGATGTACATGGATCTAAAGGAATTATTCTGGTGGAATAATATGAAGAGAGAGATAGCACAATATGTGGCGGAATGCCATACCTGCCAGAGAGTGAAGGCTGAACACCAGAGTCCGGCAGGAAAGTTACAACCTTTACCTATTCCAGAGTGGAAATGGGAGGAAATAGGGATGGATTTCATCACCGGACTACCCATGACTAATAAAAAGAAGGACATGATATGGGTAATCGTGGACCGGTTGACGAAGAGTGCACACTTCTTAGCGGTAAATCAGCAGGATAAAGGAGAGAAACTCATCGATCTTTACATCAAAGAGATCGTGAGTAAGCATGGAGTGCCCAAGAAGATCGTGTCGGATCGAGGATCCGTATTCACATCAGCATTCTGGAAGCAACTACACGAAGCTTTAGGATCCAAGTTGGACTATAGTACCGCTTATCATTCCTGCAGGTGGACAAACCGAGAGAACCAACCAGATCTTAGAGGATATGCTCAGGGCTTGTGCCCTAGACTTCGGAGGATCATGGGAGGAGCACTTACCACTAGCAGAGTTTTCATACAATAATAGCTATCAAAGCAGCATCAAGATGGCACCGTTTGAAGCTCTCTATGGAAGAAAGTGTAGATCACTGATATGTTGGTATGAAGCCGGAGCAAGCAAAGAGTTCAACCCTGATTATGTCAAGGAAAAGCAACAAATAATTGACATTATCAGAGATAGGTTGAAAATAGCCCAAAGTCGGCAAAAGACTTACGCCGATCAGAAGAGGAGAACATGGGAGCCACGAGTTGGAGACATGGTATATCTTAAGGTAAGCCCGATGAAAGGACTCCAGAGGTTTGGAGTAAAAGGAAAGCTCAGTCCTAGATACATCGGACCTTTCAAGATTTTGAGTCAAAACCGAGGGTTAGCCTTCGAATTGGAACTACCGGGAAGGTTATCTCAGGTTCACAACGTATTTCATGTGTCGCAACTCAGAAAATGCTTGAAGACCCCAGATGAACCAGTATCACATGAAGAGCTTGAGTTACAACCAGATTTGACATACATCGAGAAGCCAGCAAAGATTCTCGAGGAAAACTGGAAACAACTCAGGAATCGAGCGATAAAGTACTGCAAGATACAATGGAAGCACCATCCCGAGAGGGAAGCCACCTGGGAAAAGGAGGAAGACCTGAGGAAAACATACCCCGAAATTTTCAGGTATTACAACCACAACTTCGGGACGAAGTTTTCTTTAAGGGGGAAAGGCTGTAATGTCCCAGGTTTAGAGACGATCGAGGGGTAGATTTTAGAAAGGGATGTGCATTGCATTGTAATTTACGGGGAAATTTCGCGCTTTTAAAACAAAACTGCATTGAAGGGGGACAGGTTTCTCTCTCGACACCTTACAGGGTTAGGGTTTCGAGAGTGCGATGAACTTGTTCCTACTTATCTAAATTAGGGTTTTGAAAAGAAAGAAGTGATATTTCATTGAAATCTTAAGTTGCATGATTGAATTACAAGTTAAGTTGTTTGATTGAATTCAAACCAAATTTGAATTTGAATTTCAAATTCAAACATTAAATGATCATCACATAATTCAAATTTAAGATAATTTCACAAACAATTATCATTAAGCAAGAATATGAGTTATACAACAATTAAATTAAGCTCATCGAGAGAAACTTGAGCTTTATTGATCAACACACACATAATACATTGTCTTTACAATATTCAAATTTGAATTATGGAATTACAACACATTACAAGAATTGATTAAATAGAAAAAGAAAAAGGAAAATTACAAGATATCTAAATGACCTAAACTACATTGTGATCTTCATGAATTCCTTGATCTTGATGATCTTGAGTTCATCCTGATCAGCACTTGATACCTGCACACATACACAACAACCAAATCATTAAGCCAAGTGGCAAAGCCACTTGGCAAAGTTAGCAAACAAATAAAATGAAGGGGATATGATCAAGTCGCCGAGCTGATCTCTCCACAAAGACAAGTCCCAAGCTGGACTTGCACACACATACAACCAGGCAAAGACACAAGGCTGTGTGCATGTGTAACAACACACACACCAGAGTGAGTCACCACAAGCTGCAGCCAAGCTGTCGACCAAGAGAGCAAAGCAAGGATCATATAAAACCGTTTCCACCATTGAAAAAGACAACCCATCGACGGGCTTCACTTGTAAGTCACCGAAATCAAGAACACAAAGAATGTGAAGAACAAAGACTGCTGTTCAACCTGTCCAAAACCATCACAGCATCAAATTAAGCACCACAGGCTTGCTAGGAGGAGCAGGGGAAGCAATTCACAAAGCACTAAAGCAATCCTCTACACCAACAAACCATCTAGGAGCTGGAGTGAGGTATAAACAAGATCAACCTGAGCAAAACCCTGTTTTGCTCATAATTAAGCATACACTTGCATCACAGAAGCAAAGTGGGTATGAAACCCTGTTTGCATCATCATCTGGCTACTAAGCCATTTGGTGCAAGCAAACTGAAGATTAGCCAGAAGGAATTCACCAAGGGAACATTGGTGTGTCAGAATGGTGACACTACCAGAGAAATCCAACATGGATTTAATCCCTAACTAGCCAACCAAACTCACCTAGCACCACACAGCTAGTTACACCATCAGATTATAGACAGCTAATTGTCTATTTTGTTTTCAACATCAAAAGCTATTGGTAATCCAGACATGGATCAACCAGATAGCATGAGAGAGTCATAACAACAGCCACAGAGTGGGGAGCTACCCTTGACAGCATCATAGTGCTGCCAGGGTCACCTCAACCCAAGCCAACACATAAAACCACCACATCATCATCCATTTGGATTCAGTAGAGGGCTAGGGTACCAACCAGTGGTTGTCATCCAACTAGCCGTAGCTAATTCAATCAAAATGATCATCACTGCGTCATAGTTCACATCATTCATCTATTTAGCAAGGCAAAATAAACAGATAAATGAAACAGACAAGCAACTAATGCACAGAGCCTTGCAGATGATCCAATGGATCATTGCAAGCATCCACTGATGCTTGGGCAAGCACCAGCACACACAGGCCAAGCCTGTATGATGCACACATAGCACTAGATGAGCACCAGTTAGTCACAGAGAGGAGCACACAATTTCTCACAAGCAATGCGATCAATTGATCAACAGAGCACCACTAGCTCTTGCGATTGCCTCATCCAAGTACAAAGAACAGAAATAACCAGAGCATCGAAGAAATCCAACCATGTCATAACTGAATTCACAGATAATCACATAAATGATTTATGATTGTATCCAGTAGCACATCAAATGCTTGATGAACCACTAGATCATAATACACAAGCAAAGCACATATCAATTCATCACTGAATAACACTGATAAGCCAACAGTAATGTTCAATTGAGCATAATCATGAATTTGAGCACAAGAAATAGCATACAATGGCTCTGGCACTTGCAAAATTGCAAGAATGATACACTGTCATCAGGCCAGGGCAATATAAATGAACAAACTTGAGTGTCTGGCAAGCATAATAACATGAACAGAGGCACAGAGCTAGAATCAAACAAGAATGGAAAGCATAGGCAGGCACTGAGCATAAGAAATCTTGCACAGAGGCATGGCAAGGCTGCACACAGCAGGAGCACAAGCACTGGCATGGCCATGGCAACAATGGCCAAGGCCAGTGGAGCCCAGCAGCATGAACATCATAGCAGTAGCAGCACAACAACCCAGCGAAGCAGCAGCACAACAACTAGCACAGCAACAGCACAGCAGCATACGCTTGCACATCGAGCATGGCACAACAGCAGATCATGGGCACGGCAAGCCTCTCCACGAGGTGGAGCAACCGTGGCCAGAACTAGAGGAGGAGGAAGAAGAACAGGCACAGGAGAGTGAGAGAGAAGGGTGGCACACGTGCAGGGGGCGAGCAAGCCAAGAGATGCGGCCATGACGGCCACGGCGGCGCGCGCCGAGTGCTCGGTAGCACTGGCCAGGCCAGGCCATGCTCCGACAAGCGCCGCAGCGCCCCACACCACCGCGGCGAGGCCCACGGCGGCGCCATCGCGCCCGGAACCCTGGGAGCAGCAGGATCGCCACGATCCCGTGACCCTAGCACCAGAGAGGGTCGAGGATGAGAGCACCAGGTCGCCCGCATCAAATCGACGCGGATAGATTGACGCGCCGTCAAGAGCCGCGTCGATTGCGCACCATGGCGGGGGCCAAGTCCGGCGGAGCTCGCCGGAATCGCGCGGCGACGGCGAAGGCGACGCAGGTCGCCAGAGAGAGGTTAGGGTTAGGGTTTCACACGCGCACGAGAGAGAGAGAAGTGAGGCTGGTCGAGCCGGACCAGGTGGGTCGGTTCGACCTAACCCCACTGGGTTACACCGACAGGTGGGCCCAGGGGTAATTTGGTTATTTCCAAATTCATTTAAAAACACAAACTTTGACCAAATTTTATAAAATCATTATAGCTCTAAAAAAAATAATTAAAAATATGAAAACCACTCAGTATAAAAAACTCTATCATAATAAAATATGAAATAGAATTTTTGAAGTCAAACAAGAATAAGTTCAAATTTGATGATTTAAATCATCATTTAAATCACACATTTTATTTTCAATAATGAAAATAAGTCCATAAATTCTTTTGGACTTTAAAAACACCTTGACAACATTTCAAGGTTGTATTTTACCCTAAATAGAGTATCCCTAAGTAATTCTTAGTATTAACCTCCTACATGAAATAATAAAGACATCGGAAGGGGGGAACAAACCCTAAAACTGGAATCATGCATCAATGCTTCTTTAACCATTGCCCTTATCGGACAATGATGCTATTTTTCAGCAACAGAGGACAAGGGTCAGTCCACACCATCCAACTGCAACACTTTGCAGTATTCAGACAAGTTCATCACTTGCTCATGTCATTTGAGTATGTCTATCAAATTACTTGCAAAGTATTATGGTTATCAGTATTGCATAAAAATCAAAACCACTACTTTCATAACTATGAATATGACTATGTGGTGGGCAATGGAACCATGGATTGTGTTGATATGGTGGAGGTTCCATTGCACGGGCTTATATCCATCTAGGATTAAACAACAAATGTCGCCAGTGATTCTTGTGCCGTAATACCCGTGTTAACCATAAGATCCGGAGTGGGACGGAGTAGTCAAAAGTGTTTCCACCTCTCGTTCATCAACGGATGCTCATTACCGGGTGCTCATGATCTTGCGAGACTTGATGCAGGGGTGGGAACCCGTAGAAGTCCCAACGGTAATGAGGTCTATGATGGGTTGCATCTGCCGGCGTAGGAATGTATGGTAGAGCCCTGCATTGACGTCGTGGTCGGAGTCCACCCTGAAATCTATGGGAATAATGGGGCCGGCGTGGACCCAGGGTCGGAGTATGCAACAAAGGGTGGGTGTTCGAGGTAGCGGAGGAACATGATTGGCTAGACCTTATACCGGGCCTCACACTGAAGGAAGTGTGGACGGGAAAGCTGCCCGGTTGGCACCAAGGTTAAGATCTCTTATGGGTAAGGCAACACACCTCTGCAGAGTGTAAAGAATCGTGACTGTCACTCCTCGTTCGGGATAAGGAACTACGAACGCGGCCGGAAAGGAGCTCCATGAAGTTCTAGTAAACCGGTGAAGGCTGACGGACATAGCTCTTTGGAATAAAAGCAATCTCTTGAAGAAATGTTTATCAAAACTTGCATAGGTATTAGACTTTCTGGTCTAATATCGTAGCTAGAGCATTAAACACCTCTTATCTATAGTGAACTTGTTGAGTACGCTCGTACTCATACCACTCTTAAATCCCATGCTTAGATTGTCTGAATCGTCTGGAGGAGGACTACGACAACAATGAAGGAGCCGAGATCATCGGCTATGAAGAACCAGACCTCTGTGGAGGTCTAGACGGCGTAGACTACCTCATCGTCTACGGATCCGGGAGGCTTCCGGAGGAGATCAAGCCTAGAGACATCCAAAGAGTAGTAGTAACCGAGCAGCCCGAACTCTTAGTATTTAGCTGCTCGAGGAAATAAATGTATAACTTAATGAGACTCTTATATTGTAAGCTAAGTTGGGTTCGCCTCGAACCCAGGAGTATTCCTCTTAGGACCCAAGAGGAGCTCCGAGACGACATGTGTATGATATTTGTAATAATAAATGAATGAGTTATGGACCTGCTATGTTCTGTTGTACTACTCTGAGGGATGTAATATTTGCGGAATGGTACTTCGTGAATGTTATATCAACGACTGGCATACTACAACATGCAGTGGTATGCAGGGTCACCACAGCGGCGCGTGGCCGAGACCGTGGCGGCACGAGGCCGAGGCCGTGGAGGCCGGTCGAGGCCGAGGCTGTGGAGGCCGGTCGGTGAGGTGGCAGCGCAGGCCGGCGTCGGTGAGGTGGCGGTGCAAGCCGTAGTCGGGAAGGCGGCGGCACAGGATGAAGTCGGGGAGGCGGCGGCGTTGTCCCGTGTCTGGCCATGGCGGCGCTGTCCCGTGGCGGCACTGGCCCGTCGGTCGCGGAGTTGTGGCGTCGGGCGGCGCGCAGGACGGCGTCTGGGAGGCGGCCGCGCAGTACGGTGTCTGGGAGTCCTCGTGCAGGCCGGCGTCTGCGGTCTGCGAGGCGGCGCGCAAGCTCGGTGATGGGGCAACGGGCGCGGCGTGCGGGGAGAGAGAGAGAGTGAGGGGAAATGAGACGTGCGGGTTGGGGTCTGGGGGTGTGTGGGTGACGGTACAGTGTTTTGCGGGGGCGTTTTCCGGATGGACTCAGCTAGGCTGAGCTCAGAAGCTCGAATCGAGCTTCTCTCTCGGGCAGGGCTCTGGAGCGTTTTTCGTGCGAGGTGGGCAGGGTCGAGAGGAGAAAGCCGGGCTAACAAACACCCAAATTTACAGAATTCTTGGTTGGGATGGGAGATTCTGGGTAGACCCGGGCTACCAAACACGCCCCTAGTCTCCTGGTCGACTCCTCTTTACAAGTGGCAGCAACCAGCCGAACAAGCCCACTCAGACTCTGCCCCGAGATCCCCCAGCCCCCGACCGATTCGCGAGAGAGTGCGACCAAAATGGCGATGAGATGCGCGCTGACCTCCCTCCCGGCGCGCCTCCGGTCTCCGGCGGCGGTCGCGAGCGGCACCCGGCGCCTCCTGAGCGGCGGGAAGGGCGGCGTGCTCAAGGAGGAGGAGCGCGCCAAGGAGACCGTATACATCCAGGTCGGCCACTCGCATCCCCACCCAAAGCCCTAGCTATCTCACCCCATCGATCTCCTATTTCCCGATCCGATGGTACTCATGTTTTTCGATTTGATGTTTGGCGTGGGGAGCAGAAGATGGAGAGGGAGAGGCAGGAGAAACTCAAGAAGCAGCTCGAGAAGGAGAAGGCCGAGGCCGAGAAGGCCAAGTCTGGAGCCGATGGCAAGGTATGCACTGCCCGCTAGGCTACAGTCAGTTTTTTAGACTCGATGTCATATGGGTAATCGCTCTACACTCAACACCTGGGCTCCTAAAGAAAGATGAGTATTAATCTGTGCACTTCCTGGTAAACCGATAGATTTGGCGTCACTGCATGATGTGCGGACCATTTACAGTTACTGCAGATGTCTAGCGACAACTTTGAAGTGTCAAATCACTTGTTGTCTGACTGGTAGACGTAGATCGCAGAGTCGATGTGGCTAAATGCGTGAGGGTGGGGGTGTGGGGGTGGGGGTGGGGTGTTCCTCCATCCCTGAGAAAAGTGTAGGAATATTGCCATCTTTGGACAAACATGCCATTCACCAAGTTTTTCTATGGAGGGTATGCGAATGTTTTGATCATGCCCTATACTATACTCTCTAGTAACTGAATATGCTGTTCAGTGAACAACTTTGTGGTAGGGGAGATGTAAAGGTAATTAAGGTTTTTTTAACTGGGTGTCAGAGTGTGGTCATGTGAGGTGCTGATGATTACCTTGTATTTGTTCCGAGTTTACAAAGTAACTGCAGTATGGTCTGGCTAACAGGCTAAGTACGTAGTGGTCATGTTTTGACGCAGTCCATTGATACAACAAAGAGTACCCTGCATACTTCAATCCTATGAAAGCAACTGCATCTAGTTATTATGAGTAAAACTTTTTTTAACCAATACTTGATGTGTTTGAGATACTGAGCTTTCTTTTTGTTTGTTTGTCGTGGAATCAGATAGTGTTGGTTCTCCATGTCCATCTATTTACACAATTCAGAATCCAGTTGTGTTGTGTATTTGGGAAAAGTTCATCCCGTTTGCTGAAACAAGCCCTTAATTGTGTTCTGGTATATCTAATTTATGTTGTGAAAAACCTTTTAGAAATTGCGTGGATACCTCCATGATATGGACCTATGGAGCATTGGTTGCAGTAGATTTTAGTGCCAACTCGGTAATTGTCGGGGTATCTGTTTAATGAGCCACAATGTACATGACAATGTTTCATTTTAATGAAATGGAGGAGGGGCTAGGCCCTTTTGACCTAAAGAAAAGCTAAATGTTCAGATATCTGTTTTATGCATTTGTTGTGACCAGCTTGTTGCAGTTATCTAGTTTGTCAGTTTCAAGCAATTGCTCCCGTCTATGGAGATATGTTTTCTGCACTCCATTCATCACAACATCACTTTGCACTCTGTACTAACACATCTTATCATATTGCCAGAAGCCCGAGTGATCTAATTAGGAGTGACGTTCCAATGTTTGAAGGTGACCTCGTTTCGGACGCATCCGGTGGACAGTTGTAGTTTATACATGTCCAGATATGGAAGAATAAATTATGTAAAAAACGTTCCAATGTTTGCTGTGTTTTCGGTTTTGCGGGCTTTGCAATGATGTAATCCATGGACCATACATTGAGAATTTGAGACTCTTTATTATCTTTCTTGGTCCATTGTCAGTGTCTCATTTCTGTGTTTTTTTCAGTCCTTTTTAAAGACTTGTATGTTTCTGTCGCTGCATGGTGTTGCACTGTTGCACCTGGTCACGTTTCTGTTATTTCGGGACAGGAGATTGCACTGTTGGCTCAAGCATTGGTGAATGGGTAGGTATGAACTGGTTTTCAGATCAATTATGTCTGCTGTTATTTTTTGATACTTCTAGTTTGTTTTTGCGCCACATCGAGAAATAAACGTGAACCAAAACAAGTGATACCAATACCTCCTTCAAAAATAGTGATCCCAGTATCGCTTAGGATCTTTTTGCTTCATAGAAATTTTATTAGTACTTAACTTTACTTATTACTAGTAGTCTGTAAGCCGGAGCTCGCTGAGGGCATCTGCCTCTGCAGTATGAGTATGACTGCCATGTGGGTCCTTTTTAACGGTAGTTTGTTAGCATGTGGCTTCGCACCACCGCTAGGCAAAATCATCTTAGAGCATCCCCACTCGTTGGCGCTCCCCACGCCCAAATCCGAACGAAACAACCGCCGGATTGGACGAAAATAAGTCGTGGGGAGTACCGTATTTCCAGTCGTCCACCCGGAGTTCGGCGGATAGAGTTTAAATTCAAACAAACCGCCGTCCCGCGCTACAAGTACGGCCAGTTGATCGGCAAAAGGAGCAAAAGGATCAGCCACAGATCGGCGATCGGAGGGAAATTACACGGAGACAGGCTCGTCGGCAGTCCCGGCCGGCACGGCGGTGTCCGACGGACCAGTTTCCTCACACGTCGTGGCCGAAGCGGCTGCGGCGGCCGACGATGAAGCAGCGGCAGTGGACGTCGAGGCAGCCGCAGTCGACGAGGTAGATGGTGAGGCAGACGAGGTAGGAGCCGGCGGAGACGACGAAGGACTGGCCGGAGTGGCTCGGAGGATTTTTTCACCCTCTCCGCCCTGCCGCTTGTTTCCACCTCGCGCCGTTTCTCGTCCGCCGCCCACTCGGCGTTCGACATGCTCGGCGGCTTCGTCTTCTTCGCCCGCATCTTCCTCGCCGGCGCCTTCGGCGGCATTTTGGTGGACGAGAGGACGAGGAGGAGAGTGGTGGACGAGAAGACGCCGCCGGAAACTGGAGCTGGAAGACGAGGAGATTGGGGAATTTCGGCGGGAGAGAATGGGGATATGCAAGCAAATTGGAGGGAATGGGGATATGCAAGCAAATTGGAGGGAAAATCGGCAGGATTTGGTTTTCCAGTCGCCGACTACGCGGGTCCACACGACGTTTCGCGCCAAAATCTTTCGTCCGGAGTCCCCGAGCGCGCCCCGGGGGGCCGGGGATGGCGTGGGCTCGCCGGATGGATGAAGGGCCAAATCCGGACGAAAACGAGAAACCGGGGGCGCGACTGGGCCGAATTTCGCCGTTTGGATGGAAAAAACGTCGCTCGGGGACCTCGTCGGGGGCACGAGTGGAGATGCTCTTACTCCCGAGCTAGGCAAAACTGGAGTACTACACCCTTTGTTTTTATATATAAAGGCCACCAAGCATTTTAAGGTAGAACTTTGAGTAATAATTTGACCAACATAATTTGAGTTATATGTCACAAAAAATATACCAATGAATTTATATTTGAAAGATGTTTCCAACAATATGTTTTGTGTGTATATATATAACTTAATTTTCTTTACTATTATATTGCAGTTGGGGATGGTGTGCACTTTGACATCAAATATTGGAGCAATGGATCACCCTAACAAACGCGCCACACTTGGAGAGTTAACAACGTCTAATCACATGCGCGTCAAAGGAAGTATAGCAGCGGATCCCCGCATCAAATATGTTACCATCAATCAGGGATCCACGCAATCACGTGAATTCTAAAAAGCATGGAAAGCATCAAGACTTTCCATTCACCGGATTATTTTCCAAGAAACAATTACGGTGCATGTCTCATCCACATAATTACCTTCCCTATATACTCCAGCTGAATCCGATTTCCTCTTGCACGCCATCCTCTATTTATCGAGAAACGTGTGGTGTGATAAAGATTAGAGTTCGGATTAGCGTGTCGTCGTTGTCGCCCTCACGTGGACGAGAGCATGCCCATCATCGGATGGGGACGTCGGTAGAAGGTTGCGATGATCACAGCGTTCCGACATGATTGGCGACTAGGAGCGTGCTAGCAGGTCTTGGTGGAGCACGGATGCACCTGCTAGGCAGCGTCGGAGGAATCAATGGAGCCGATTGCCGTGGTGGGGAGACCGACGGTCCTACGTCTATCAAGCACTAAGTGGTCGGCCATGAAGGTTGCCGCTTCCACTGTTTCAAGCATCTGGTGAAGGTCGGAGAAGACGGTGGTAGAAGTCGTGCGTCATGCCCTCTCCTTTTAGGTGCTACACCGGTTGCCAGATCAGTTTTAGATTTGAAGTACACGACAGTGGAGACAACTGAAGGTCTTCTCCTCTTTCACGTGGCCATTCCGCCGCTGAATGAATGGCAGTGGCGGGGACATCCCGAGCAAACCGGCTACCGCGGCGGCAGAGGGGAAGGATGAGGAGGAGGTAGGCATGATCTCGACTTCCTTTGTAAACTCGGCCTCTTGGCCTCTAAGTCATCCATCCTCTAGCTCAATCAAGGCACCTCTCCGATCCTCATCCCCTCTCGATTACTGACGGTGATGCGTTCGCCGGCGACTCCATGGAGGCGACGGGCAAGCTCTCGAAGTGGCAACAGGGCCATGCCGTCCTCGTGATCGCCAGAGCCAAGGTAACTCTCGTGCAAATCTCAGCTTATTTAGTCACTTATTTCTCCAGGTTGCTTTGAACGGTTAGTTGTGCTTCCTGCAGGAACTAGCTAAGATCCGATATAATCTTTGCCCACGTTATATGTAGTAGTTCTGGACGTTATACATCGTGCTTGCCAGGAGCAATGTCTTAGTGTAAGCTATGTTTTCAGTATTAAAGATTCTTGGAGCCAATTCATGGAGACTTGTCATTGCCGTAATAAATTTATCGGCTAAGACTATTTTTCTGCTGTAGTTTTTAGCAGCTAGGACAATATGCTCATATTGATCATTAGAAGTGTTCTTATAGCTAAGCCCAACCGAACATTATGTAGAGGAAGAATGTAATTCAGTTTGAAATCCTTTCGACTTGAGAAATGTTTTGTCAGATGGTACTTGAGTAGAGTGTAGAGATAATACTTAAGAGTATCACCGAGGACTCTTGCATAGAGAAGGATGACCAGTATTATTTTTTGCTGAACTACAGTTAGTGGGTCCATCATCTGTACTAATTGCTCTTAGATTTCGAAATTTTAGCGTGATTTAGAAGCTTCATTACTCCATTGATATACATGTAGTGTACATGAGTTTTCTTATTAAAGTTGTAAATGTTTTCTCCCGTGAGACTATTTTTCTACCGTAGATGTTTAGCAATATGCTTGTATTGATCATTTGAAGTCTTCTTTCTATCAACTACTTGGTATGAAATATAAGAAACCTTGAAATATCATGAACGAAAATAATATTTGTTGTGATTAAACTTTATAGATTTTTTTTATTAATGTTTGCATCTTCTCCTTTTAGGGGGGTATATTCTATAGCATATATGAAAGGATGCTAAGGAACCAGACATGTACATGGATAATTAAGATGATAGCACGGCACAAACACTGAGTAAAATGACAACCTTGGCGAGCTCCATGTCTTGATATCCAATATAGCATAATGAAATTGTAAAAGTTTGAGGAATGGGACATTTTAGTTTAGTCTGGTCTTTCTTTCAGTTTAGTTTTCTTTTCTTTGCACCAAAAAATTTCTAGGTTTCTTGGGGCCAAAAATGTGTTATCTCTGTTGCTATCTATTATTATCACTGCATTATCCGCGTCTTTTATTATTTGAAAACAAGAAACTCAAACATCATCATCCTCTCGTAGGTGAGAGTTGTTTCCTGCCATCGCCTCTCATGGTGGTCCGTGAGGATCATTTATAGGCCTCTTAATGTTTTAACAAGGAGAGATGTGGTAAAAATAAACCAGTACAACTTCTTGCAGTGTGATAGAATGGTTAAGAACATACGACAACCGCTAAGGACAAAAAAACGAAAGAGATAATATGTACTTTTCGCCATATTAAGAAAAACCTTGTACCATCATGTTTGACAAATGTTTTTGAAGTAAAAACAAATGTTTGATTAGTGTATCCATATATATTTTTATTCCGTAGCAACGCACGGGCATTCAACTAGTTATTAATTAAATTGCTAGTGAAAATTTTAGCTCGAAAAAATAATGGTCTTATATATATAAACGAAGGGAGTATCATACATTCTTGTTAACACATCATAATCCACCCCTTATCCCATGTTAGTTCTTTCTAATTTAATATAAAGCTATACTAAATGAATGATAATTAATATGAACAGATGGAGTAAAAAAGAAGAATTTCTCCCATACATAGCGTCTCTAAACCTAGCCGTCGTCTCCACTTTGGAATCCTCCATAAGTCGGTTTTCCCTACTCCGATTAGCCTCGGCATATGGAGGGGTGATCTATGAGTTGAGTTTTTAATAATAGTAGTGTTTTTTTTAGAAAGATTATGTTAGTTTTGGTAGGCATCTTCTTTTTTGTCTCTATGTCAATGGAAAATGCATCTTCTACAATAAATGATTTTTAGTTCTTCATTCGACTACGAGATCTCCTTCTGGACGTCACTGGTGATGTTGAAAGACTAAAATTCTATAGGTACGGAATTCCAAATATTGCTTTGTGAGATCGATTTTGAAATTCCTATCAAGGTTTGTCAAGAGGAGGATGGTCCTTGCATTTTTCTTCCCGGATTCTATGTCTGCATTTTTCTTCTCGGATTCTACGTCTTTGACAATGGTAGTACATATAATCTCTCTATATTTATAAAATTATTGGAGAACCTTTATTGGTATTCACATGTCTATTGGTTGGCCTCTATGCCATTTTTTAGAAGCTTGGCCGTTTCTTTCGAATACTATTCATCATAATATAACATGGTATTGGGTGCCGATGTTAATTTTTAAAAAAATCAGGAATCACATTTATTGAGATTTTAGTAAAAAAATCTCAAAAAACTGAATGTAGCAAATGGTCTACCCCATAAATCTGTATAATATTAATTTCAAATACTCCTTCGGATTCATAGTAAGTGTTGAAAATTTAGAAACACTTATTATAGGTCGGATGAAGTACTTTTTATTTTAAGCTACATAAAAATGACAAGTGCGTGGATATGAGTATGCATATTTCCAAATCTCTCAGTTTTATCTGATTTTATTGTTTTTTGTGTAGCATATAATATAAAAACTTCATATTACGACTTTTCATACATGTGGGTTACATCATTGTACAGATTTGTTTTCAGATTTTTAAACTTATGAAAATATTTTTTGAATTTTTCAAAACGAAAGGGTTCACTGGTTGGCAAGGCGATTTGCACAAAAATAACCCAAAAGTGAAAGAAAAGCACAGACTGACCCTCCGGCGAAACTATTTCACCCATCTAACCCTTTTGTGTGGCGCCCCTCCCATCGGCGCCACACATGTCAGTGTGGCGCCCCTCCTGCCGGCGCCACTCTCCCAGCCGACGTGGCGCCCTCGACGCTGAGCTGGTGCGCCGATCCGACGTGGCAGCATGTGTGGCGCCCTTCCCATCGGCGCCACACATGCCAACTTATATCAAGTTTTCGGTCGAAAACATCCAGGGGCTCCGGACGTCTGGGACTTAGCCGTTTTGGCGAGCCTCTATGTGTGGTGCCGATGCCACGGGCGCCACACTAGCATGTGTGGCGCCGATGCCACGGGCGCCACACATCCACTTAAGTGTGGCACCCGCGCCCGCTGACGTGGGCACTACCCTTCGGGTAACCGATGTTGCCCTATCCTGTACCATCTAGTTGGAGGCCCATGAAGACACTCGGAAGCAAGGCGGGCCTCTAGGACGGTGCACCAGAAGGTTCCTTGATGGGCAAGACAAGAAAGCAGTCGAACAAGGAAAGATCGGATGTAAAACTACTGTAAACCTAGTCGTATTCGGTTAGACCTCTTCAGACCTGGCCTCCTATATAAAGGCCAGGAGAGGGGCTGCCGAGGGACACGATCAATCTTAGCAATCTTAGCCAGCAAAAGCTTAGAGCTAGGTCACCTTAGCGATTAGCCATCTCGACAAGATCTCAGCCGAACTATTCAGCACCCCATTGTAACCCATTATCATCATAATCAAGAACAAACAGGCAGGACGTAAGGGTTTTACCTCATTGAGGGCCCCGAACCTGGGTAAATTGCTCCCCCGCTTGTCTGTGAACCGATGTCTCGTGTCAGCTTGCAGGATTCCATCAACCCTAAGCCCCTATCGGAGGGCATTGACGAGGAGTACCCTCGATAATTGGCGCCGTCTGTGGGAAGCCTGTCGGCACAAGGCAAGTCATCGGCAGTACCAGTCACGTCCGCGGCGTTCTTACTCGAATCACCGACGCCGGCAGAGTCAAGAGATCCGATCCGCTGCGGGTCCTTCGAGTTCGTGCCGCGCCGCAAAGCACTTCACCCAAACTCTATGGCACCATCTCACGACACAGAGGCTGTTTTCGGTGGCGTCCACTTCGTCATCGACTCCGGAGGTTTCCTTCGCCTCCCTAAGGCCGGCGCGTCCGACTCAAAGGCCGTACCTCCGGAGGGTGTCCCTTCAGCGACAACCCAAAAAATTCCGCCTAGGAGCATACAAGAGAGCAACCGAGGGGGTCTCGACACCACGGCTGGACAAAGGAAGACACGAAGAGGCTCACACCGTGAGAAGGAAGGCAGAACAGCAGTTCACCTTCGACAGTTCGAGCAAGAATGCCACGACACATCATCAATCAGGGGCCGCACCCGTTCTCCGTACCTTTCGGCTACAGAGCAACTTGAGGCGCCATGTTACCTCCACTCCTACATTGATCCAAAAGATGGTCGGGAGAAGTCTAGTCATTTGTTGAGGAACTATCGACACTTCCTAGAGATTCGGCAGTTCTGTGATGATCTTAGAGCCGAAGCTATATCAAGAGTTCACATGATGGAGAAGAGGGCAAGGTCCTACGACCATCTACCAGAACCGTATGTACCAGAACCATACGAACCAATGGAAAAAGACGAATATGTACCAGCCGAAGTATTCCCAGAGCTACGCGGACAAGTCAACATGATCCATAAAATCAGCTTTTCAAAGAGAGAAATCAAGAAGTTCTCCCGAGAAGTAAAATATGCGGAAGTCGCCATAGTTGATACGCCTGATTTCATCGACTGGTCAGAACAGAGCATCTCCTTCAGCAGGGCCGATCACCCGAAAGCTGTCCCAAGGCCCGACCACGCGGCCCTTGTCCTTGAAGCACAGATTGGAGGGTACAATATGGGCAAAGTATTCATGGATGGAGGAAGCGGCTTGAACCTGCTATTCGCCAGCACAATGAGAGCAATGGGTTTAACAGTCGACATGCTAAGAGAATCTGACACAGGGTTCCACTGCATTATACCGACTCGACCCGCTTACTCGCTCGGCAAAACATCATTGGACGTAGTCTTCGGCACGCCCAGTAATTTCAGAAAAGAAAAGATCGAGTTCGAAGTAGTCGACTGGGAATCTCAGTACCACGCCATCCTCGGCAGGCCTGCGTTTGCTAAATTCATGGCCGTGCCTCATTATGCATACCTGAAACTGAAGATGCCAGGCAACAACGGGACCCCAATAACCGTTCTTGGCAGCTTTGCTCGATCAGACAACTGCGACAGGGAGTTCCAGAAGATCGCCTCGAAGTTTGGAGCCAAGGAAGAACTCAACGCGATCGATACCGTTACAGACCACACACAACCACCAGCCGACAATCGAAACGTAAGATCCGATGAGTTCGACACTGCAAAGGAAGCTAAGAAGCTGCAGGTGCACCCTACTGACCCGAAGAAGACGGTCAATATTTCGGCTGACCTCACTGACGCATAGGAAAGCGCGCTCATCGAGTTCCTCCGTGAGCGCTGGGAGATATTTGCATGGGAACCATCCGACATGCCAGGTATCCCCAGGGAACTCGCTGAGCACGCCCTAAATGTTGACCCGATGGCCAAACCAGTACAGCAATCAATGCGACGATTTTCCGAACCAAAGAGAAGAGCAATCGGCGAAGAAGTTAATCGACTCCGCAAGGCGGGATTTATTCGAGAGCTTAAGGAATCTGAGTGGGTGGCCAATCCCGTCATGGTGCCGAAGAAGGACACGACCGCCCTCCGCATGTGCATCGATTACACCAGCCTTAACAAGCACTGCCCGAAAGATCATTTCCCGCTGCCTCGAATAGACCAAATAGTCGACTCCACGGCCGGATGCGACCGTCTCTCTTTCCTCGATGCATACTCCGGGTACAATCAGATTAAACTAAAGAAAGAAGACCAGGAGCTAACCGTGTTCATCACTCCACACGGCGTTTTCTGTTACAACGTCATGACCTTCGGGTTGAAAAATGTAGGAGCAACTTACCAACGCTGCATGCAAGCCTGCCTTGGGGAACAGATTGGAAGAAACATTGAAGTTTACATCGACGACATCGTGGTGAAAACGAAGCACGCAGCCACGCTCATCGATGATTTGCGGGAAACTTTCGATAATCTGGACAGATACAAAATCAAGTTGAATCCCAAAAAATGCTTCTTCGGAGTGCGAGGAGGACAAGTGCTCGGGTACTTCATATCAGCCAGAGGAATCGAAGCCAATCCCTTGAAGATCAAAGCTATTCTTGATATGGAGCCGCCGAAGAATCTGCACCAAGTGCAGCAGTTGGCAGGCCGACTAGCAGCGCTCAGCAGGTTCATTGCAAAGCTAGGGGAGAAAGCTTTGCCCTTCTACAACTTGATGAAAAAGTCGGAAAAGTTCGAGTGGACAAAGGAGGCACAGGAATCCTTCGACAACTTGAAGAAAATCTTATCAACCTCCCCAGTGCTTGTGACTCCGCGCGAGAAGGAGACGTTGCTCATGTACATAGCCGCAACAGCACGAGTCTTCAGCAGCGTTTTAGTCGTCGAACGAGAGGAAGCAGGGAGAGTTCATGGTGTGCAGAGGCCCGTTTACTACCTCAGTGAAGTGCTCACTCCTGCAAGGCAGAGGTATCCCCATCATCAGAAGCTGGCGTACGCAGTATGGAGGTCAGCCCGCAAGTTGCGGCACTACTTCACGGAGCACCCGATTATCGTTGTAAGTGAAGCGCCCCTGAAGAGCATAATGACCAATCCGGAAGCCACAGGTCGAGTGTCTCAATGGGTGATACGTCTCCGACGTATCGATAATTTCTTATGTTCCATGCCACATTATTGATGTTATCTACATGTTTTATGCACACTTTACGTCATATTCGTGCATTTTCTGGAACTAACCTATTAACAAGATGCCGAAGTGCCAGTTGCTGTTTTCTGCTATTTTTGGTTTCAGAAATCCTAGTAACGAAATATTCTCGGAATTGGACGAAATCAACGCCCAGGGTCCTATTTTGCCACGAAGCTTCCAGAAGTCCGAAGAGGAGACGAAGAGGGGCCACGAGGGGGCCACACCCTAGGGCGGCGCGACCCCCCCCTTGGCCGCGCGGCCCTGTGGTGTGGGGCCCTCGTGCCGCCTCCTGACCTGCCCTTCCGCCTACTTAAAGCCTCCGTTGCGAAACCCCCAGTACCGAGAGCCACGATACGGAAAACCTTCCAGAGACGCCGCCGCCGCCGATCCCATCTCGGGGGATCCACGAGATCGCCTCCGGCACCCTGCCGGAGAGGGGAATCATCTCCCGGAGGACTCTACGCCGCCATGGTCGCCTCCGGAGTGATGTGTGAGTAGTCTACCCCTGGACTATGGGTCCATAGCAGTAGCTAGATGGTTGTCTTCTCCCCATTGTGCTTCATTGTCGGATCTTGTGAGCTGCCTAACATGATCAAGATCATCTATCTGTAATTCTATATGTTGCGTTTGTTGGGATCCGATGAATAGAGAATACTTGTTATGTTGATTATCAAAGTTATGTCTATGTGTTGTTTATGATCTTGCATGCTCTCCGTTACTAGTAGATGCTCTGGCCAAGTAGATGCTTGTAACTCCAAGAGGGAGTATTTATGCTCGATAGTGGGTTCATGCCTGCATTGACACCTGGGACAAAGGATGAAAGTTCTAAGGTTGGGTTGTGATGTTGCCACTAGGGATAAAACATTGATGCTATGTCTAAGGATGTAGTTGTTGATTACATTACGCACCATACTTAATGCAATTGTCTGTTGCTTTGTAACTTAATACTGGAGGGGGTTCGGATGATAACCTGAAGGTGGACTTTTTAGGCATAGATGCAGTTGGATGGCGGTCTATGTACTTTGTCGTAATGCCCAATTAAATCTCACTATACTCATCATAATATGTATGTGCATGGTCATGCCCTCTTTATTTGTCAATTGCCCAACTGTAATTTGTTCACCCAACATGCTGTTTATCTTATGGGAGAGACACCTCTAGTGAACTGTGGACCCCGGTCCAATTCTCTATACTGAAATACAATCTACTGCAATACTTGTTCTACTGTTTTCTGCAAATAATCATCTTCCACACAATACGGTTAATCCTTTGTTATAGCAAGCCGGTGAGATTGACAACCTCACTGTTTCGTTGGGGCAAAGTACTTTGGTTGTGTTGTGCAGGTTCCACGTTGGCGCCGGAATCCCTGGTGTTGCGCCGCACTACATCCCGCCGCCATCAACCTTCAACGTGCTTCTTGGCTCCTCCTGGTTCGATAAACCTTGGTTTCTTTCTGAGGGAAAATTTGCTGCTGTGCGCATCATACCTTCCTCTTGGGGTTCCCAACGAACGTGTGAGTTACACGCCATCAAGCTCTTTTTCTGGCGCCGTTGCCGGGGAGATCAAGACACGCTGCAAGGGGAGTCTCCACATCCCAATCTCTTTACTTTGTTTTTGTCTTGCTTAGTTTTATTTACTACTTTGTTTGCTGCACTAAAACAAAATACAAAAAAATTAGTTGCTAGTTTTACTTTATTTGCTATCTTGTTTGCTATATCAAAAACACAAAAAAATTAGTTACTTGTATTTACTTTATCTAGTTTGCTTTATTTACTGTTGCTAAAATGGCCACCCCTGAAAATACTAAGTTGTGTGACTTCACAACCACAAATAATAATGATTTCTTATGCACACCTATTGCTCCACCTGCTACTACAGCAGCATTCTTTGAAATTAAACCTGCTTTACTGAATCTTGTTATGCGAGAGCAATTTTCTGGTGTTAGTTCTGATGATGCTGCTGCCCATCTTAATAATTTTGTTGAACTATGTGAAATGCAAAAATATAAAGATGTAGATGGTGACATTATAAAATTAAAATTGTTCCCTTTCTCATTAAGAGGAAGAGCTAAAGATTGGTTGCTATCTCTGCCTAAGAATAGTATTGATTCATGGACTAAATGCAAGGATGCTTTTATTGGTAGATATTATCTCCCTGCTAAAATTATATCTTTGAGGAGTAGCATAATGAATTTTAAACAATTAGATACTGAACATGTTGCTCAAGCTTGGGAAAGAATGAAATCTCTGGTTAAAAATTGCCCAACCCATGGACTGACTACTTGGATGATCATCCAAACCTTCTATGCAGGACTAAATTTTTCTTCGCGGAATTTATTGGATTCAGCTGCTGGAGGTACCTTTATGTCCATCACTCTTGGTGAAGCAATAAAGCTTCTTGATAATATGATGATCAACTACTCTGAATGGCACACGGAAAGAGCTCCACAAGGTATGAAGGTAAATTCTGTCGAAGAAACCTCTTCCTTGAGTGCTAAGATTGATGCTATTATGTCTATGCTTGTGAATGATAGGACTAATATTGATCCTAATAATGTTCCGTTAGCTTCATTGGTTGCACAAGAAGAACATGTTGATGTAAACTTCATTAAAAATAATAATTTCAACAACAATGCTTACCTAACAATTCTAGTAACAACTATAGGCCATATCCTTATAATAATGGCAACGGCTATGGTAATTCTTATGGGAATTCTTACAACAATAATAGGAGTTCACCCCCTGGACTTGAAGCCATGCTTAAAGAATTTATTAGTACACAAACTGCTTTTAACAAATCTGTTGAAGAAAAGCTTGGGAAAATTGATATACTTGCTTCTAAAGTCGATAGTCTTGCCTCTGATGTTGATCTTTTGAAATCGAAAGTTATGCCTAATGAGAATCATCATAATAAAATTGTTACTACAGCAAATGCCATCCAAGTTAGAATTAATGAGAATATAAGATTAATGGTTGAACTGCGTGCTAGGTGGGATAGAGAAGAAAATGAAAAACTAGCTAAAGAGAAGAATGTAGCTAAAGTTTGGACTATTACCACCACTTGTAATGCTAATGCTACACATGTTGCTGCACCTCCTACTATTAATAATAAAATAATTGGTGTTAGCAATGTTTCCACTTCTAATGCAAAGCGCGAAACCGCTCAAACTGCTAAAGCTATGAAATCGCCCGTGATAAAACTCGCTGAAATTTTTTCCAACATTGGGGATGATGATCCCATTGCTTTAGATTATAATGGTTTGAATTTTGATGATTGCCACATCTCTGAAGTTATAAAGTTCTTGCAAAAACTTGCTAAAAGTCCTAATGCTAGTGCTATAAATTTGGCTTTCACGCAACATATTACAAATGCTCTCATAAAAGCTAGAGAAGAGAAACTAGAGCGCGAAGCCTCTATTCCTAGAAAGTTAGAGGATGGTTGGGAGCCCATCATTAAGATGAAGGTTAAAGATTTTGATTGTAATGCTTTATGTGATCTTGGTGCAAGTATTTCTGTTATGCCTGAGAAAATTTATAATATGCTTGACTTGCCACCGCTGAAAAATTGTTATTTGAATGTTAATCTTGCTGATCATTCTACAAAGAAACCTTTGGGGAAAGTTGATAATGTTCGCATTACCATTAACAATAACCTTGTCCCCGTTGATTTTGTTGTCTTGGATATTGAATGCAATGCATCTTGTCCCATTATATTGGGAAGACCTTTTCTTCGAACTGTTGGTGCTATCATTGATATGAAGGAAGGTAATATAAAATATCAATTTCCTCTCAAGAAAGGTATGGAACACTTCCCTAGAAAGAGAATGAAGTTACCTTTTGATTCTATTATGAGAACAAATTATGATGTTGACACTTTATCTCTTGATAATACTTGATACACACTTTCTGCGCCTAGCTGAAAGGCGTTAAAGAAAAGCGCTTGTGGGAGACAACCCATGTTTTTACCTACAGTACTTTGTTTTTATTTTGTGTCTTGGAAGTTGTTTACTACTGTAGCAACCTCTCCTTATCTTAGTTTAGTGTTTTGTTGTGCCAAGTAAAGCCGTTGATAGAAAAGTAAGTACTAGATTTGGATTACTGCGCAGTTCCAGATTTCTTTGCTGTCACGAATCTGGGTCTACCTCCCTGTAGGTAGCTCAGAAAATTAAGCCAATTTACGTGCATGATCCTCAGATATGTATGCAACTTTCATTCAATTTGAGAATTTTCATTTGACCAAGTCTGGTGGCCTAATAAAATTCATCAATACGAACTGTTCTGTTTTTGACAGATTCTGCCTTTTATTTCGCATTGCCTCTTTTGCTATGTTGGATGAATTTCTTTGATCCACTAATGTCCAGTAGCTTCATGCAATGTCCAGAAGTGTTAAGAATGATTGTGTCACCTCTGAACATGTTAATTTTTATTGTCACTAACCCTCTAATGAGTTGTTCTAAGTTTGGTGTGGAGGAAGTTTTCAAGGATCAAGAGAGGAGTATGATGCAACATGATCAAGGAGAGTGAAAGTTCTAAGCTTGGGGATGCCCCGGTGGTTCACCCCTGCATATATCAAGAAGAATCAAGCGTCTAAGCTTGGGGATGCCCAAGGCATCCCCTTCTTCATCGACAACATTATCAGGTTCCTCCCCTGAAACTATATTTTTATTCCATCACATCTTATGTGCTTTGCTTGGAGCGTCGGTTTGTTTTTGTTTTTTTTGTTTTGTTTGAATAAAATGGATCCTAGCATTCACTTTATGGGAGAGAGACACGCTCCGATGTAGCATATGGACAAGTATGTCCTTAGTTTCTACTCATAGTATTCATGGCGAAGTTTCTTCTTCGTTAAATTGTTATATGGTTGGAATTGGAAAATGATACATGTAGTAATTGCTATTAATGTCTTGGGTAATGTGATACTTGGCAATTGTTGTGCTCATGTTTAAGCTCTTGCATCATATGCTTTGCACCCATTAATGAAGAAATACATAGAGCATGCTAAAATTTGGTTTGCATATTTGGTTTCTCTAAGGTCTAGATAATTTCTAGTATTGAGTTTGAACAACAAGGAAGACGGTGTAGAGTCTTATAATGTTTTCAATATGTCTTTTATGTGAGTTTTGCTGCACCGGTTCATCCTTGTGTTTGTTTCAAATAAGCCTTGCTAGCCTAAACCTTGTATCGAGAGGGAATACTTCTCATGCATCCAAAATACTTGAGCCAACCACTATGCCATTTGTGTCCACCATACCTACCTACTACATGGTATTTTCCGCCATTCCAAAGTAAATTGCTTGAGTGCTACCTTTAAAATTCCATCATTCACCTTTGCAATATATAGCTCATGGGACAAATAGCTTAAAAACTATTGTGGTATTGAATATGTAATTATGCACTTTATCTCTTATTAAGTTGCTTGTTGTGCGATAACCATGTTCACTGGGGACACCATCAACTACTCTTTGTTGAATTTCATGTGAGTTGCTATGCATGTTCGTCTTGTCTGAAGTAAGAGAGATCTACCACCTTATGGTTAAGCATGCATATTGTTAGAGAAGAACATTGGGCCGCTAACTAAAGCCATGATCCATGGTGGAAGTTTCAGTTTTGGACAAATATCCTCAATCTTATATGAGAAAATTATTAATTGTTGTTACATGCTTATGCATAAAAGAGGAGTCCATTATCTGTTGTCTATGTTGTCCCGGTATGGATGTCTAAGTTGAGAATAATCAATAGCGAGAAATCCAATGCGAGCTTTCTCCTTAGACCTTTGTACAGGCGGCATAGAGGTACCCCTTTGTGACACTTGGTTAAAACATGTGCATTGTGATGATCCGGTAGTCCAAGCTAATTAGGACAAGGTGCGGGCACTATTAGTACACTATGCATGAGGCTTGCAACTTGTAAGATATAATTTACATGATACATATGCTTTATTACTACCGTTGACAAAATTGTTTCATGTTTTCAAAATCAAAGCTCTAGCACAAATATAGCAATCGATGCTTTTCCTCTATGGAGGACCATTCTTTTACTTTTATTGTTGAGTCAGTTCACCTATTTCTCTCCACCTCAAGAAGCAAACACTTGTGTGAACTGTGCATTGATTTCTACATATTTGCTTATTGCACTTATTATATTACTCTATGTTGACAATATCCATGAGATATACATGTTACAAGTTGAAAGCAACCGCTGAAACTTAATCTCCCTTTGTGTTGCTTCAATGCTTTTACTTTGAATTATTGCTTTATGAGTTAACTCTTATGCAAGACTTATTGATGCTTGTCTTGAAGTGCTATTCATGAAAAGTCTTTGCTTTATGATTCACTTGTTTACTCATGTCATATACATTGTTTTGATCGCTGCATTCACTACATATGCTTTACAAATAGTATGATCAAGGTTATGATGGCATGTCACTCCAGAAATTATCCGTGTTATCGTTTTACCTGCTCGGGACGAGCAGAACTAAGCTTGGGGATGCTGATACGTCTCCGACGTATCGATAATTTCTTATGTTCCATGCCACATTATTGATGTTATCTACATGTTTTATGCACACTTTATGTCATATTCGTGCATTTTCTGGAACTAACCTATTAACAAGATGCCGAAGTGCCGATTCTTGTTTTCTGCTTGTTTTTGGTTTCAGAAATCCTAGTAACGAAATATTCTCGAATTGGACGAAATCAACGCCCAGGGTCCTATTTTGCCACGAAGCTTCCAGAAGTCCGAAGAGGAGACGAAGAGGGGCCACGAGGGGGCCACACCCTAGGCGGCGCGGCCCCCCCTTGGCCGCGCGGCCCGTGGTGTGGGGCCCTCGTGCCGCCTCCGACCTGCCCTTCCGCCTACTTAAAGCCTCCGTTGTGAAACCCCGCACCGAGAGCCACGATACGGAAAACCTTGCAGAGACGCCGCCGCCGCCGATCCCATCTCGGGGATCCAGGAGATCGCCTCTCGGCACCCTGCCGGAGAGGGGAATCATCTCCCGGAGGACTCTACGCCGCCATGGTCGCCTCCGGAGTGATGTGTGAGTAGTCTACCCCTGGACTATGGGTCCATAGCAGTAGCTAGATGGTTGTCTTCTCCCCATTGTGCTTCATTGTCGGATCTTGTGAGCTGCCTAACATGATCAAGATCATCTATCTGTAATTCTATATGTTGCGTTTGTTGGGATCCGATGAATAGAGAATACTTGTTATGTTGATTATCAAAGTTATGTCTATGTGTTGTTTATAATCTTGCATGCTCTCCGTTACTAGTAGATGCTCTGGCCAAGTAGATGCTTGTAACTCCAAGAGGGAGTATTTATGCTCGATAGTGGGTTCATGCCTGCATTGACACCTGGGACAGTGATGAAAGTTCTAAGGTTGTGTTGTGCTGTTGCCACTAGGGATAAAACATTGATGCTATGTCTAAGGATGTAGTTGTTGATTACATTACGCACCATACTTAATGCAATTGTCTGTTGCTTTGCAACTTAATACTGGAGGGGGTTCGGATGATAACCTGAAGGTGGACTTTTTAGGCATAGATGCAGTTGGATGGCGGTCTATGTACTTTGTCGTAATGCCCAATTAAATCTCACTATACTCATCATAATATGTATGTGCATGGTCATGCCCTCTTTATTTGTCAATTGCCCAACTGTAATTTGTTCACCCAACATGCTGTTTATCTTATGGGAGACACCTCTAGTGAACTGTGGACCCCGGTCCAATTCTCTATACTGAAATACAATCTACTGCAATACTTGTTCTACTGTTTTCTGCAAACAATCATCTTCCACACAATACGGTTAATCCTTTGTTACAGCAAGCCGGTGAGATTGACAACCTCACTGTTTCGTTGGGGCAAAGTACTTTGGTTGTGTTGTGCAGGTTCCACGTTGGCGCCGGAATCCCTGGTGTTGCGCCGCACTACATCCCGCCGCCATCAACCTTCAACGTGCTTCTTGGCTCCTCCTGGTTCGATAAACCTTGGTTTCTTTCTGAGGGAAAACTTGCTGCCGTGCGCATCATACCTTCCTCTTGGGGTTCCCAACGAACGTGTGAGTTACACGCCATCAATGGGCTATCGAAATAGCGCCACATGACATAACTTACGTTGATCGAACGGCGATAAAATCCCAAATCCTCCCAGATTTCGTGGCAGATTGGATCCAATCACAGACGCCAGCAGCACCCGACATGTCGGGGTCATGGATAATGTACTTCGATGGGTCAAAACGGAGTACAGGTGCAGGAGCAGGAGTGGTGCTGATATCACCGCAGGGAGATAAGATGAAGTATATACTACGTATGAATTTCTCTCTGCCGACGAACAACGAAGCAGAATACGAAGCGCTGTTGCATGGAATGAAAATGGCAAAGGCGTGTGGTGCTACCCGTCTAGAAATCTATGGAGACTCAAACTTGGTGGTGCAGCAGTCGATGAACCTGTGCGACGCAGTCAGCGACAACATGATCGCCTACCGGCAGCTGTATCAGAATATGGAAGCTAAATTCGAAGGATGCGAGCTCAAACATATCGGCAGAGCCAGTAATGAGGAAGCCGACACTTTGGCAAACATCGGGTCTACGTGCTCCCCCATCCCAGACGGAGTGTTTTACGAAGTGATCACTCAACGATTAATAAAATAAAAGACGTCGGCACCTCCAAAACCATCGGCTGATGAATTAGAGGCAAGCTCGCAGCAAACTCCTCCGGTTGAAGAATCTCCAACTCCTCCTGCCGAACAAGTCCTCCTCCTCGAGCCACTATGGACCAAGTCGTTCCTAGCGTATCTGACAAAGCAAGAGCTGCCAGAGGACTCTGTGGAAGCAAGGCGAATCGTCAGACGTTCAAAGGCCTTCGCCGTGGTAAATGGTGAGCTTTACAAGCGTAGCATCTCAGGGATCTTCCAAAGGTGCATCGCCATTGACGATGGAAAAGCACTGTTGCGCGAGATACACGAGGGAACCTGCGGGCATCACGCAGGGAGCAGGGCCCTTGTGGCAAAAGCCTTTAGGGCAGGATTTTACTGGCCAACGGCAGCGTCGGATGCTAGAGATCTAGTCATGAAGTGCGATCCCTGCCAACGTTTTTCACCAAAACCTCACGCTCCTGCAACGGACCTAATGACAATACCCTTGGCATGGCCCTTCACTCAATGGGGACTCGATCAAGTTGGACCGCTGCCAAGATCGTCACCCGGAGGACACACGTACTTATTGGTTGCAGTCGACAAATTCACTAAGTGGATCGAGGCAGTACCTGTGCGAAACCAAAAAGCTAAAACAGCGGTTCAATTCTTCAAGGGAATAACTTGTCGATTCGGTATGCCCCACAGCATCGTCACAGACAACGGCTCCAACTTTGATTCCGAGGAGTTCAGGAAATTTTGTGATGATGGAGGAATCAAATTGAAATTCGCATCAGTCTCTCACCCCCAGACCAACGGCCAGGTGGAAAGGATCAATGGTCTAATAGGAGATGGCCTCAAGAAATGCCTTACAGGCACAGCCGGAGCCTGGGTCGAAGAGTTACCATATGTACTCTAGAGTTTGCGTACCACACCCAACAGGTCGACTCAATATACTCCATTCTTCCTGGTGCACGGAGCCGAAGCAGTTCTACCGGCCGACGTCCGATTTTAAGCTCCTCGAGTGATAGCATACACAGAGTCCTCCTCCAACATCGTGCTACAAGATGCTGTCGATCTCCTTGACGAAGCACAAGATATCGCCTTGGCAAGAACAACGGTATACCAGCAAGCGCTGAGAAACTACCACAGCCGACGAATACGCAGTCGAAGTTTCAATGTTGGGGATATGGTACTTCGGTTGAAGCAAAAAAGATCCTTGAAGTTAGAATCTCCATGGGAAGGACCATACATCATCACCGAAGTGATACCAGGAGGAGCATATCGGCTCAAAAATCCAGCTTCAGGAAAAGACATCGAGAATCCATGGAACATCGCGCAGCTGCGACGATTCTATACATAGGACACGATTGTTTTTAATCATTCAACAGCCTATAAGGTTGCTTTTACATTATGAATAAAGATCTAATCAGATTTTCTACCTTTTTTCATGCTCCAGGCTTTGGCACCCGAACATAACGTTTGGGGCCCCTACCATCGGCTCTAACTCCCATCGGGAGCATTGGCCCAAAAGAAATGTGCTTACACAGTGTCATTAATTAAATACTCTCAACGAGAGCTAAGATTAATGACACACAAAAACAACCAATCCAAGCCTCGAGAAAATACGCGAGTGCTGCAGTCGATGGTTACATTATCACAAAATAAGGCTCAAACCGGTGCACCGCGTGACGAAGCCAAGCTCTCGCAAAAATTACATATCGACTTCGCAATAACATTGCGTAAAATTCAACGAAGTCGTCGAGAAAGCAGGTTGAACTGATCACTCAGCCGCACTCGACAATAAAATATCAATCAAACTAACATAGCGTGCAGCGCACGCAGTAAACAATCTTATGCAGATACAAGGTTATTACATTCATGATCGGGTTCCCCGGTCCCAGTGGGCCTTCAGTTCCTTTTCAAGGCATGACTCCATCCGAGAAACAACGGTGTAAGCAGGACCTCTGGCAACATCATAATACTGGCCTAAATCTCTCTCAGTATTTGCTACGACTCTCAAGTCTAAAGATGGATGGCACGCCAATATCGAAGCAAAGGCAAGCTCAGCACCAGCCAGAAGCTCTTTCCGCACCAACTGTCGAATCCTCTCAGGAGACTTGAATCGGGTGAACAGGCCAGATAAGGTTTCGGGTGCTTGGTCCAGAGGAAACAAGGTGTTCCAAACCATCGTGAGATGAGCATAGTACTTATCAAAATAGTAATGTGCCTTCATCACCCGGTACTTAAACTTCGCCATGACGACAGCCTTCGGACGATGCAGCCATAAACCATGCGTCGGGTGCGCAACATCGGTCATCGCCTCAACCTCTTCATGAATCTTCTTGTTCTCTTCAGCTGCATCCGAAGCTACGACTGGAAAAGGAACGAATGTCAGTTAAAAGAACATTCAAGCTATGCCAGAAATCAGAAGATGGGCTAATACTTACAGCCCAAACTTTCGGTAGCAACATGAAGACCATTGATACGTCTCCAACGTATCGATAATTTCTTATGTTCCATGCCACATTATTGATGTTATCTACATGTTTTATGCACACTTTATGTCATATTCGTGCATTTTCTGGAACTAACCTATTAACAAGATGCCGAAGTGCCGCTTGTCGTTTTCTGCTGTTTTTGGTTTCAGAAATCCTAGTAAGGAAATATTCTCGGAATTGGACGAAATCAAAGCCCAGGGGCCTATTTTTCCACGAAGCTTCCAGAAGTCCGAAGACGAAACGAAGAGGGGCCACGAGGCAGCCAGAGCATAGGGCGGCGCGGCCCCTGCCCTGGCCGCGCGGCCCTATGGTCTGGGCACCTCGCGCCGCCTCTTGACCTACCCTTCCGCCTACTTAAAGCCTCCGTGACGAAACCCCCGCATCGAGAGCCACGATACGGAAAACCTTCCAGAGACGCCGCCAACGCCGATCCCATCTCGGGGGATCCAGGAGATCGCCTCCGGCACCCTGCCGGAGAGGGGAATCATCTCCCGGAGGACTCTACGCCGCCATGGTCGCCTCCGGTGTGATGTGTGAGTAGTCTACCCCTGGACTATGGGTCCATAGCAGTAGCTAGATGGTTGTCTTCTCCCCATTGTGCTATCATTGTCGGATCTTGTGAGCTGCCTAACATGATCAAGATCATCTATCTGTAATTCTATATGTTGCGTTTGTTGGGATCCGATGAATAGAGAATACTTGTTATGTTGATTATCAAAGTTATATCTATGTGTTGTTTATGATCTTGCATGCTCTCCGTTATTAGTAGATGCTCTGGCCAAGTTGATGCTAGTAACTCCAAGAGGGAGTATTTATGCTCGATAGTGGGTTCATGTCTCCGTGAATCTGGAGGGGTGACAAGAACCTCTAAGGTTATGGATGTGTTGTTGCCACTAGGGATAAAACATTAGTGCTATGTTCAAGGATGTAGTCACTAGTTACATTACGCGCAATACTTAATGCAATTGTCTGTTGTTAGCAACTTAATACTGGAGGGGGTTCGGATGATAACCCGAAGGTGGACTTTTTAGGCATAGATGCAGTTGGATGGCGGTCTATGTACTTTGTCGTAATGCCCAATTAAATCTCACTATACTCATCATGATATGTATGTGCATGGTCATGCTCTCTTTATTTGTCAATTGCCCAACTGTAAATTGTTCACCCAACATGCTGTTCGTCTTATGGGAGAGACACCTCTAGTGAACTGTGGACCCCGGTCCAATTCTCTTTACTGAAATACAATCTCTCGTAATACTTGTTCTCTTGTTTTCTGCAAACAATCATCTTCCACACAATACGGTTAATCCTTTGTTACAGCAAGCCGGTGAGATTGACAACCTCACTGTTTCGTTGGGGCAAAGTACTTTGGTTGTGTTGTGCAGGTTCCACGTTGGCGCCGGAATCCCTGGTGTTGCGCCGCAATACATCCCGCCGCCATCAACCTTCAACGTGCTTCTTGGCTCCTCCTGGTTCGATAAACCTTGGTTTCTTTCTGAAGGAAAACTTGCTGTTGTGCGCATCATACCTTCCTCTTGGGGTTCCCAACGAACGTGTGAGTTACACGCCATCAAGCTCTTTTTCTGGCGCCGTTGCCGGGGAGATCAAGACACGCTGCGAGGGGAGTCTCCACTTCTCAATCTCTTTACTTTGTTTTTGTCTTGCTTAGTTTTATTTACTACTTTGTTTGCTGCACTAAATCAAAATACAAAAAAATTAGTTGCTAGTTTTACTTTATTTGCTATCTTGTTTGCTATATCAAAAACACAAAAAAATTAGTTTACTTGCATTTACTTTATCTAGTTTGCTTTATTTACTGTTGCTAAAATGGCCAACCCTGAAAATACTAAGTTGTGTGACTTCACAACCACAAATAATAATGATTTCTTATGCACACCTATTGCTCCACCTGCTACTACAGCAGAATTCTTTGAAATTAAACCTGCTTTACTGAATCTTGTTATGCGAGAGCAATTTTCTGGTGTTAGTTCTGATGATGCTGCTGCCCATCTTAATAATTTTGTTGAACTATGTGAAATGCAAAAATATAAAGATGTAGATGGTGATATTATTAAACTAAAATTGTTCCCTTTCTCATTAAGAGGAAGAGCTAAAGATTGGTTGCTATCTCTGCCTAAGAATAGTATTGATTCATGGACTAAATGCAAGGATGCTTTTATTGGTAGATATTATCCCCCTGCTAAAATTATATCTTTGAGGAGTAGCATAATGAATTTTAAACAATTAGATACTGAACATGTTGCTCAAGCTTGGGAAAGAATGAAATCTCTGGTTAAAAATTGCCCAACCCATGGACGGACTACTTGGATGATCATCCAAACCTTCTATGCAGGACTAAATTTTTCTTCACGGAATTTATTGGATTCAGCTGCTGGAGGTACCTTTATGTCCATCACTCTTGGTGAAGCAACAAAGCTTCTTGATAATATGATGATCAACTACTCTGAATGGCACACGGAAAGAGCTCCACAAGGTAAGAAGGTAAATTCTGTCGAAGAAACCTCTTCCTTGAGTGATAAGATTGATGCTATTATGTCTATGCTTGTGAATGATAGGACTAATATTGATCCTAATAATGTTCCATTAGCTTCATTGGTTGCACAAGAAGAACATGTTGATGTAAACTTCATTAAAAATAATAATTTCAACAACAATGCTTACCGGAACAATTCTAGTAACAACTATAGGCCATATCCTTATAATAATGGCAACGGCTATGGTAATTCTTATGGGAATTCTTACAACAATAATAGGAGTTCATCCCCTGGACTTGAAGCCATGCTTAAAGAATTTATTAGTACACAAACTGCTTTTAACAAATCTGTTGAAGAAAAGCTTGGGAAAATTGATATACTTGCTTCTAAAGTCGATAGTCTTTCTGCTGATGTTGATCTTTTGAAATCAAAAGTTTTGCCTAATGAAAATCATCATAATAATATTGTTACTACAGCAAATGCCATTCAAGTTAGAATTAATGAGAATATAAGATTAATGGCTGAACTGCGTGCTAGGTGGGATAGAGAAGAAAATGAAAAATTAGCTAAAGAGAAGAATGTAGCTAAAGTTTGGACTATTACCACCACTAGTAATGCTAATGCTACACATGTTGCTGCACCTCCTACTAATAATAATAAAAGAATTGGTGTTAGCAATGTTTTCACTTCTAATGCAAAGCGCGAAAAACTGCCTGAAACTGCTAAAACTGCTGAAACTGCCTGTGATAAAGCTGCTGAAATTTTTTCCAACATTGGGGATGATGATCCCATTGCTTTAGATTATAATGGTTTGAATTTTGATGATTGCCACATCTCTAAAGTTATAAAGTTCTTGCAAAAACTTGCTAAAAGTCCTAATGCTAGTTCTATAAATTTGGCTTTTACACATCATATTACAAATGCTCTCATAAAGGCTAGAGAAGAGAAACTAGAGCGCGAAGCCTCTATTCCTAAAAAGCTAGAGGATGGTTGGGAGCCCATCATTAAGATGAAGGTTAAAGATTTTGATTGTAATGCTTTATGTGATCTTGGTGCAAGTATTTCTGTTATGCCTAAGAAAATTTATAATATGCTTGACTTGCCACCGTTGAAAAATTGTTATTTGGATGTTAATCTTGCTGATCATTCTACAAAGAAACCTTTGGGTAAAGTTGATAATGTTCGCATTACCGTTAACAATAACCTTGTTCCCGTTGATTTTGTTGTCTTGGATATTGAATGCAATGCATCTTGTCCCATTATATTGGGAAGACCTTTTCTTCGAACTGTTGGTGCTATCATTGATATGAAGGAAGGTAATATAAAATATCAATTTCCTCTCAAGAAAGGTATGGAATACTTCCCTAGAAAGAGAATGAAGTTACCTTTTGATTCTATTATGAGAACAAATTATGATGTTGACACTTCGTCTCTCGATAATACTTGATACACACTTTCTGCGCCTAGCTGAAAGGCGTTAAAAAAAAGCGCTTATGGGAGACAACCCATGTTTTACCTACAGTACTTTGTTTTTATTTTGTGTCTTGGAAGTTGTTTACTACTGTAGCAACCTCTCCTTATCTTAGTTTTGTGTTTTGTTGTGCCAAGTTAAGCCGTTGATAGAAAAGTAAGTACTAGATTTGGATTACTGCGCAGTTCCAGATTTCTTTGCTGTCACGAATCTGAGTCCACCTCCCTGTAGGTAGCTCAGAAAATTAAGCCAATTTACGTGATTGATCCTCAGATATGTACGCAACTTTCATTCAATTTGAGCATTTTCATTTGAGCAAGTCTGGTGCCATTTTAAAATTCGTCAATACGAACTGTTCTGTTTTGACAGATTCTGCCTTTTATTTCGCATTGCCTCTTTTGCTATGTTGGATGAATTTCTTTGATCCACTAATGTCCAGTAGCATTATGTAATGTCCAGAAGTGTTAAGAATGATTGTGTCACCTCTGAATATGTCAATTTATATTGTGCACTAACCCTCTAATGAGTTGTTTCGAGTTTGGTGTGGAGGAAGTTTTCAAGGATCAAGAGAGGAGTATGATGCAACATGATCAAGGAGAGTAAAAGCTCTAAGCTTGGGGATGCCCCGGTGGTTCACCCCTGCATATATCAAGAAGACTCAAGCGTCTAAGCTTGGGGATGCCCAAGGCATCCCCTTCTTCATCGACAACATTATCAGGTTCCTCCCCTGAAACTATATTTTTATTCCATCACATCTTATGTGCTTTGCTTGGAGCGTCGGTTTGTTTTTGTTTTTGTTTTGTTTGAATAAAATGGATCCTAGCATTCACTTTATGGGAGAGAGACACGCTCTACTGTAGCATATGGACAAGTATGTCCTTGGTTTCTACTCATAGTATTCATGGCGAAGTTTCTCCTTCGTTAAATTGTTATATGGTTGGAATTTGAAAATGATACATGTAGTAATTGCTATAAATGTCTTGGGTAATGTGATACTTGGCAATTGTTGTGCTCATGTTTAAGCTCTTGCATCATATGCTTTGCACCCATTAATGAAGAAATACATAGAGCATGCTAAAATTTGGTTTGCATATTTGGTTTCTCTAAGGTCTAGATAATTTCTAGTATTGAGGTTGAACAACAAGGAAGACGGTGTAGAGTCTTATAATGTTTTCAATATGTCTTTTATGTGAGTTTTGCTGCACCGGTTCATCCTTGTGTTTGTTTCAAATAAGCCTTGCTAGCCTAAACCTTGTATCGAGAGGGAATACTTCTCATGCATCCAAAATACTTGAGCCAACCACTATGCCATTTGTGTCCACCATACCTACCTACTACATGGTATTTTCCGCCATTCCAAAGTAAATTGCTTGAGTGCTACCTTTAAAATTCCATCATTCACCTTTGCAATATATAGCTCATGGGACAAATAGCTTAAAAACTATTGTGGTATTGAATATGTAATTATGCACTTTATCTCTTATTAAGTTGCTTGTTGTGCGATAACCATGTTCACTGGGGACACCATCAACTATTCATTGTTGAATTTCATGTGAGTTGCTATGCATGTCCGTCTTGTCTGAAGTAAGAGAGATCTACCACTTTATGGTTAAGCATGCATATGTTAGAGAAGAACATTGGGCCGCTAACTAAAGCCATGATCCATGGTGGAAGTTTCAGTTTTGGACATATATCCTCAATCTCAAATGAGAAAATTATTAATTGTTGTTACATGCTTATGCATAAAAGAGGAGTCCATTATCTCGTTGTCTATGTTGTCCCGGTATGGATGTCTAAGTTGAAGAATAATCAATAGCGAGAAATCCAATGCGAGCTTTCTCCTTAGACCTTTGTACAGGCGGCATAGAGGTACCCCTTTGTGACACTTGGTTAAAACATGTGCATTGTGATGATCCGGTAGTCCAAGCTAATTAGGACAAGGTGCGGGCACTATTAGTACACTATGCATGAGGCTTGCAACTTATAAGATATAATTTACATGATGCATATGCTTTATTACTACCGTTGACAAAATTGTTTCATGTTTTCAAAATCAAAGCTCTAGCACAAATATAGCAATCGATGCTTTTCCTCTATGGAGGACTATTCTTTTACTTTCAATGTTGAGTCAGTTCACCTATTTCTCTCCACCTCAAGAAGCAAACACTTGTGTGAACTGTGCATTGATTCCTACATACTTGCTTATTGCACTTATTATATTACTCTATGTTGACAATATCCATGAGATATACATGTTACAAGTTGAAAGCAACCGCTGAAACTTAATCTTCTTTTGTGTTGCTTCAATGCCTTTACTTTGAATTATTGCTTTATGAGTTAACTCTTATGCAAGACTTAATTGATGCTTGTCTTGAAGTGCTATTCATGAAAAGTCTTTGCTTTATGATTCACTTGTTTACTCATGTCATATACATTGTTTTGATCGCTGCATTCACTACATATGCTTTACAAATAGTATGATCAAGATTATGATGGCATGTCACTCCTTAAATTATACGTGTTATCGTTTTACCCGCTCGGGACGAGCAGAACTAAGCTTGGGGATGCTGATACGTCTCCAACGTATCGATAATTTCTTATGTTCCATGCCACATTATTGATGTTATCTACATGTTTTATGCACACTTTATGTCATATTCGTGCATTTTCTGGAACTAACCTATTAACAAGATGCCGAAGTGCCGATTCTGTATTTCTGCTGTTTTTGGTTTCAGAAATCCTAGTAAGGAAATATTCTCGGAATTGGACGAAATCAAAGCCGGGGGCCTATTTTTCCACGAAGCTTCCGGAAGTCCGAAGACGAAACGAAGAGGGGCCACGAGGCAGCCAGAGCATAGGGCGGCGCGGCCCTGCTCGGCCGCGCGGCCCTATGGTCCGGGCCCTCGCGCCGCCTCTTGACCTACCCTTCCGCCTACTTAAAGCCTCCGTGACGAAACCCCCGCACCGAGAGCCACGATACGGAAAACCTTCCAGAGACGCCGCCAACGCCGATCCCATCTCGGGGATCCAGGAGATCGCCTCCGGCACCTGCCGGAGAGGGGAATCATCTCCGGAGGACTCTACGCCGGCATGGTCGCCTCCGGTGTGATGTGTGAGTAGTCTACCCCTGGACTATGGGTCCATAGCAGTAGCTAGATGGTTGTCTTCTCCCCATTGTGCTATCATTGTCGGATCTTGTGAGCTGCCTAACATGATCAAGATCATCTATCTGTAATTCTATATGTTGCGTTTGTTGGGATCCGATGAATAGAGAATACTTGTTATGTTGATTATCAAAGTTATATCTATGTGTTGTTTATGATCTTGCATGCTCTCTGTTATTAGTAGATGCTCTGGCCAAGTTGATGCTAGTAACTCCAAGAGGGAGTATTTATGCTCGATAGTGGGTTCATGTCTCCGTGAATCTGGAGGGGTGACAAGAACCTCTAAGGTTATGGATGTGCTGTTGCCACTAGGGATAAAACATTAGTGCTATGTTCAAGGATGTAGTCACTAGTTACATTACGCGCAATACTTAATGCAATTGTCTGTTGTTAGCAACTTAATACTGGAGGGGGTTCGGATGATAACCTGAAGGTGGACTTTTTAGGCATAGATGCAGTTGGATGGCGGTCTATGTACTTTGTCGTAATGCCCAATTAAATCTCACTATACTCATCATGGTATGTATGTGCATGGTCATGCTCTCTTTATTTGTCAATTGCCCAACTGTAATTTGTTCACCCAACATGCTGTTCGTCTTATGGGAGAGACACCTCTAGTGAACTGTGGACCCCGGTCCAATTCTCTTTACTGAAATACAATCTACTGCAATACTTGTTCTACTGTTTTCTGCAAACAATCATCTTCCACACAATACGGTTAATCCTTTGTTACAGCAAGCCGGTGAGATTGACAACCTCACTGTTTCGTTGGGGCAAAGTACTTTGGTTGTGTTGTGCAGGTTCCACGTTGGCGCCGGAATCCCTGGTGTTGCGCCGCACTACATCCCGCCGCCATCAACCTTCAACGTGCTTCTTGGCTCCTCCTGGTTCGATAAACCTTGGTTTCTTTCTGAGGGAAAACTTGCTGCTGTGCGCATCATACCTTCCTCTTGGGGTTCCCAACGAACGTGTGAGTTACACGCCATCAACCATCGAGAGCGTATTGTTCGACAGCGGTCGCTATCTCTCCCTTTTTCTTCACCAAGGCTGCCATCACGCGAAGAGAAGTGATGTCTTTATTTAGACTAGACACCTGATCACGTAAGCGATGAACAAGGCCTGACTCGTCATTACTCGAAGGGTTCGGAAAGAGCTCGACACGGGAAGAAGATGAAGGAATCTGCAGTACAGTCCCCAGTTCAGACCAAGCATTAACATAAAAACTCCCATCGGGAGCGCTCAGCATACATCATACAGACAAAAGGATGTTTGAATTGGCAACAGAGCCGAATCTTATTTACAACAAGTCAAATAACAGTTCAAGGGTTCGCTGACGATGAACCAGGGGCAGACTCAGGAACAGGCTTGACTTGTGCTTCATCCACCAGCTTCAGAAGTTGGTTGGCGCAAGTTATTGCCGATCTTTTGAAAGGCTCAAGGTCGACCAGATGGTTGTCATCATCAACAGGCAGTACCTTAGAAAACTCCTCCAATTCCGACCCCATCCCATGGCCCATAAGCAATTGAAAAGTAAGAACCGCCCCAACCAAGCGGCTACGGCGTTTCAATACCTCCACGGGCTCGGAAGGATCAACAAGGAAAGCATCCGCCATCTCGTCGAGAGTCTTGTCCTGCTTCATCTTCGGGAAGATCATCGAGTATAGCCTCGACAATGCTCCCTTGGTCTTTTGCAGTAGTCCAAGGACCTGGACATTAGACTCAGCGGCAAGTGACAAGGCATCGGCTGTGGAGTCCTCCCGAAGCTGATGACGTCGGCTGGCAGTTATATTGGCGGCCTCTGAAAGAAAGACATATCAGTAATCAATGAAGAAACACCAGGAAAAAAGCGGAATACCATGGGTTTTTACCTAATAAATCCTTGACGGATTCACGGAGGACGCCTTCCTTCTTATCGACTGCAGCCGCCGCTGCACGCCTGACATCTTGCTCATCCTTCATCTGCCGCTTCAGCCTCTTCACTTCCACCTTCAACAAGGCGTTCTCATTCTTGGCATCGGTAGCAAGCTTGTTGGCCTCAAGCACCTGGTCAGCCGAAGATTTGATGGTCTTCCGAAGTTGGGAGTTTTCAGCCTCGAGGCGAGTGAATTGCTCGGCAAAATCCACCACAGCATCGATGATACGTCCAATTTGCATCACTATTTTGTATCATAATTTGCTGTTATTCATTGATATATTTCATATTTGGATACAATACTTATGTTATTTCATCTATTTTGCGTGTTTCATCATTATTGGAGGATCAAGCACCGGAGCCAGGATTCTGCTAGAAAAAGCACCGTCAGAACGCAATATTTCGGAAGATCAACTGTGGAAGGAAATTATACCAAAAATCCTATTTTTCCAGATGACGAAGGAAGCCAGAAGGGGGAGCTGAGAAGGCCCAAGGTGGGGCCAGACCACAGGCCGGCGCGGCCCATGGCCTGGCCACGCCACCTTGTGGTGTGGGGGGCCCACAGCCCCTTTCGCCTCTTTTTCTTCGCGAAACCCTTCGTCCCGAAGACCTAAGCCACAGAGGGTACCTCACGAAGAGTTACAGCCGCCTCTGCGGGGCGGAGAACACCAGAGAGAAAAGAGCTCTCCGGCGGGCAGGAATCCGCCGGGGAAATTCCCTCCCGGAGGGGGAAATCGACGCCATCATCACCGTCATCGAGCTGGACATCATCTCCATCACCATCATCATCATCTCCACCATCATCACCGCCGTCTCCACCGCTGGACACCGTCACCGCCGTAGCAATTTGGGTTTGATCTCGATTGTTTGATAGGGGAAACTCTCCCGGTATCGATTTCTACTTGTTGTTGATGCTATTGAGTGAAACCATTGAACCAAGGTTTATGTTCAGATTGTTATCCATCATCATATCATCTCTAATCATGTTCCATATGATGTCTCGTGAGTAGTTCGTTTAGTTCTTGAGGACATGGGTGAAGTCTAACTGTTAGTAGTGAACTATGGTTGAGTAATATTCAATGGTATGATATTTAAGTTGTGGTGTTATTCTTCTAGTGGTGTCATGTGAACGTCGACTACATGACACTTCACCTTTATGGGCCTAGGGGAATGCATCTTGTACTCGTTTGCCAATTGCGGGGTTGCCGGAGTGACAGAAACCTAAACCCCCGTTGGTATATCGATGCAGGAGGGATAGCAGGATCTCAGAGTTTAAGGCTGTGGTTAGATTTATCTTAATTACTTTCTTGTAGTTGCGGATGCTTGCAAGGGGTATAATCACAAGTATGTATTAGTCCTACGAAGGGCGGTACATTAGCATAGGTTCACCCACACAACACTTATCATAACAATGAAGATTATTTAGCCGTATGTAGCGAAAGCACTAGACTAAAATCCCGTGTGTCCTCGAGAACGTTTGGTCATTATAAGTAAACAACCCGGCTTGTCCTTTGCGCTAAAAAGGATTGGGCCACTCGCTGCAATTGTTACTCTCGCACTTTACTTACTCGTACTTTATTCGACTGTTACATCAAAACCCCCTGAATACTTGTCTGTGAGCATTTACAGGGAATCCTTCATCGAAACTGCTTGTCAACACCTTCTGCTCCTCATTGGGATCGACATTCTTACTTATAGAAAATACTACGATACACCCCCTATACTTGTGGGTCATCAAGACTATTTTCTGGCGCCGTTGCCGGGGAGTGAAGCGCTATTGGTAAGTGGAATTGGTAAGGAAAACCTTTACTGTTTGTGCTGATTTTATTTCTGCCTGCTGCTATAAGTTATTATGGAGAGATCTTCTCTTCAATTTCTATTTGGGAAATCTACTACTACTGCAACGGTAGTGGATGAGGCGCCAGGTGAGGAAGTGATACCATATAAAATACCTATGAAAATTATTGAACGTGTTATGGATAACCGCTATGAAGGGCATGGAACTGTCCACCCTGGAGATCATTTATTGTTCTTGCATGAATTATGCGGTTTATTCAAGTGTGTAGGTATTGCTATGGATGAAGTGAGGAAGAAACTATTCTCTATATCGCTGTCTGGTAAGGCGGCGCATTGGTATAAATTACTGGATAATGGGGATTCTCTTGAATGGAATGATATTGTGCCCCGGTTTTATTCTAAATTCTATCCTCCAAGTGAAATTCACAAAGATCGTAACCGCATATATAATTTCTGGCCTCATGATGGAGAGAGTATTGCCCAAGCTTGGGGGAGATTGAAGTCTTTAATGCTCAAATGCCCCATTCATGAGCTTCCTGGTAATGTTATTATTGATAATTTCTATGCAAGACTTTCTTTTCAAGACAAGACCTTGCTGGATACTTCTTGTTCTGGATCATTTACCCGCAACAAAGAAGAGTTTAAAAGGGACCTTCTTGATCGGATCCAAGAAAATACTGAAGGTTGGGAGAACGACAAGGATAGAGAATCAGGTATAATTTATGATTATAAATGCATTGAAGCTTTTATGGATACTGATAAATTTCGTAATATGAGTGCTACATATGGTCTTGATTCTCAAGTTGCTGCAAATCTTTATAAAGCTTTTGCCTCTCATTATGAATTGCCTAAGAAGAATTTTGATAAGTATCATGAACCGTATAAAGATAAAATTGATTCATCTATTAATAAATGCGTTGTAGTTGAAACTGCTGATCATGTTATTCCTGAAGCTTATATTGAAAAAACTCCTTTCCCTGCTAAAATGAAGGAGTATTTTGTTATAAGTAGTGCGGTTCATAAAAGTGAAAAGAAACCTGTAGAACCTGAAGAACAAATAAAAGTTGAACCTGCTGTTGCAATAGTTAAAGATCTTGTGACTGAAAATGTGGAGGATGGTCATATTATTTTCTGTGAAGATGCTTCTAATATTGTTTCACATCCTAATAAACCCAAACAAGTTAGTGTTCCTATGCTATCTGTTAGAATTGGTGATCATTGCTATTATGGTTTATGTGATATTGGTGCAAGTGTTAGTGCTGTTCCTTATGAGCTTTATACGGAGATTATGCACGAAATTGGTTCTTGTGAACTTGAAGATATTGATGTGGTTATTCAGCTGGCTAATAGAGAAACTATTTCTCCAATTGGTATTGTTCGAGATGTGGAAGTTCTATGTGGTAAGATTAAATATCCTGCTGACTTTTTGGTACTTGGTTCTGCTGCTAGTGATTATTGTCCTATTATTTTTAGTAGACCTTTTCTAAATACTTGTGGAGCTATTATAGATTGCAAGAAAGAGAAAATTTTGACTAAATTTGCTGGTGAATCATATGAGTTTAACTTCTCTAAATTTACCAAAGCTCCTTATAAAGCTGATTTGCCTAATAATGATTTTAAAATGGAACAGTGTGCATCTATTGTTCTTGTTCCTAATAATCCTTTGCAGCAACATTTGGAGGATAGCGAGAGTGAAGTTTTTAGGAAAGAAAGAGATGAGCTTGAGGAAATTTTTCTTCGCCAACCTATTCTTAAGCATGATTTACCGGTGGAAGATCTGGGTACAACACCGCCACCAAAGGAAGATCCTGTCTTTGATTTAAAACCATTGCCTGATAATCTTAAATATGCTCATATTGATGATAAGAAAATATATCCTGTTATTATTAGTTCTAAGCTTACAGAGTTTGAAGAAGAAAGGTTATTGGAAATATTGAAGAAACACCGAGGCGCTATTGGCTACACTCTTGATGATTTGAAGGGGATTTCTCCTTCTATTTGCCAACATGCTATTAATATGGAAGATGATGCAAAGCCTGTTGTTGAACATCAGCGTCGTCTAATTCCGAAGATGAAGGAGGTGGTAAGGAATGAGGTATTAAAACTTCTTGAAGCTGGTATTATATATCCTATTGCTGATAGTAGATGGGTTAGTCCTGTGCATTGCGTTCCCAAGAAAGGAGGAATGACTGTTGTGCCTAATGATAATGATGAGCTCATCCCTCAAAGAGTAGTTGTAGGGTATAGAATGTGCATTGATTTTCGAAAAGTTAATAAAGTTACAAAGAAAGATCATTACCCTTTACCATTTATTGATCAAATGCTAGAAAGATTGTCTAAAAATACTCATTTTTGCTTTCTTGATGGTTATTCTGGGTTTTCACAAATTGTTGTTAAAGCTAAAGATCAAGAGAAAACCACTTTTACTTGTCCCTGTGGAACTTATGCTTATAGGCGTATGCCTTTTGGTTTATGTAATGCTCCTGCTACTTTTCAAAGATGCATGTCTGCTATTTTTCATGGCTTTTGCGAGAGTATTGTGGAAGTATTCATGGATGATTTTTCCGTCTATGGGAATTCTTTTGATAGTTGCTTGCGAAACCTTGATAAAGTTTTGCAGAGATGTGAAGAAACTAACCTTGTTCTTAATTGGGAGAAATGCCACTTTATGGTTAATGAAGGAATTGTATTGGGACATAAAATTTCTGAGAAAGGTATTGAAGTTGATAGAGCTAAAGTTGAAGCAATTGAGAAGATGCCCTATCCGAGGGATGTTAAAGGTATTCGTAGTGTTCTTGGGCATGCTGGGTTTTATAGGAGATTTATTAAAGATTTCTCCAAGATTTCAAAGCCTCTTACTAATCTTCTTCAAAAAGACGTACCTTTTGTTTTTGATGATGATTGTAAGGAAGCTTTTGAAACTCTAAAGAAAGCCTTAACAACTGCTCCTGTAGTTGAACCTCCTGATTGGAACTTACCATTTGAAATTATGTGTGATGCTAGTGATTTTGCTGTAGGCGCTGTTCTTGGATAGCGGGTAAATAAAAAACTGAATGTTATTCATTATGCTAGTAAAACTCTTGATGCTGCTCAAAGAAATTATGCTACAACTGAAAAAGAATTATTAGCTGTAGTCTTTGCTTGTGATAAATTTAGATCTTATATTGTTGATTCAAAAGTTACGATTCATACTGATCATCTTTGCAATTAGATACCTTATGACAAAGAAAGATGCTAAGCCGAGGCTTATTAGATGGGTACTTCTTTTGCAAGAATTTGATTTACATATTGTAGATAGGAAAGGTGCTGATAATCCTGTCGCTGATAATTTGTCTAGATTAGAAAATATTGCTTATGATCCTGTTCCTGTTAATGATAGTTTTCCAAATGAACAATTGGCTGTAATAAAGGTGAGCTCGCGAGACAGTCCTTGGTATGCTGATTATGCTAACTTTATTGTTTCCAAGTACTTGCCTCCAACCTTTTCAGCTCAGCAAAGGAGGAAATTCTTTTATGACTTGAGGCATTATTTCTGGGATGACCCACACTTATATAAAGAAGGAGTGGATGGTATTATGCGAAGATGTGTTCCCGAATATGAACAACAGGAGATATTGTGTAAATGCCATGGTAGTGCTTATGGAGGACATCACGCCGGAGAAAGAACCGCGCAAAAGGTTCTACAATTAGGTTTTTATTGGCCAACTCTCTTCAAGGATGCGAGAAAGTTTATTTTATCTTGTGATGAATGCCAAAGGGTTGGTAATATCTCCAGACGTAATGAAATGCCTATGAATTATACTCTTGTTATTGAACCGTTTGATTGTTGGGGATTTGACTTCATGGGACCTTTTCCGTCTTCAGAAGGTAACACTCATATACTTGTTGCTATTGATTATGTTACTAAATGGGTGGAAGCAATACCTACAAAAAGTGCTGATGGTGAGACCTCTTTAAGAATGCTTTTAGACATTATTTTTCCTAGATTTGGAGTGCCTAGATATATTATGACTGATGGAGGTTCTCATTTTATTCATGGAGGTTTTAGAAAAACTCTTGCTAGGTATGGTATTAATCATAGAATTGCTTCCGCTTATCATCCTCAAACTAGTGGGCAAGTAAAATTATCAAATAGAGAAATTAAATCTATCTTGCAAAAGACTGTTAATAAAACTAGAAAGAATTGGGCTAGTAAATTGAAGGATGCACTATGGGCTTATAGAACTGCTTATAAAAATCCCATGGGAATGTCACCTTATAAAATGGTTTATGGGAAAGCTTGTCATTTACCTTTAGAACTAGAGCACAAAGCTTATTGGGCTGTTAGAGAATTAAATAAAGATCCTAAACTTGCCGGTAATAAGAGGTTGTTGCAATTGAGTTCTCTAGATGAATGGAGAAGTGAAGCTTATGAAAATGCTAAACTCTTTAAAGAAAAAGTTAAAAAATGGCATGATAGAAGGATTATCAAAAGAGAATTTAATATTGGGGATAAAGTGCTATTGTATCGGTCTCGTCTCAGATTCTTTGCAGGGAAATTACTCTCGAAATGGGAAGGACCATATGTTATCGAGGAGGTGTATCGTTCAGGAGCAATCAAAATTAGCTCTCTCCAAGGCAATGCCACGCAAGTGGTGAATGGACAAAGACTCAAGCATTATATCTCAGGTGATTCCTATAATGTTGATGTTGATATTATTCGAGTGGAAACACCGGAGGCTTTCATTAAAGGGCAAATTGACAGTCCGCCAGAACTCGACTTTGAATAGGTAACAGTACTGGTAATGAAAAGTACGCAATTTACTTTCCGAACAATATTTTTGCTGTTTTTGGAAAATATGAAAAATTACGAGTTCGAAACGGAGTGGAAAAGACGCACGAGGGCGTGCCACCATAGGCCGGCGCGGCCTGGCCTGGGCCCGCGCCGCCCTATGGTCTGGCCGCCTCTTCGCCCCTTTCCGACTCTGGTTCGATCTGGTACTTTCCTTTTGTCATGAAAATTTTTGCTATATAATCCCCCGGACCCCTGGAGGTCCGTATATCGTTCTCTCGGCGTGTTTTGTTTCGAGCTGTTTCTGCCAGGATCTGTTTTCAGTTTAGAAGCACCATGGTCTCCAAGAACAAGGGCAAGGAGTTTCCGGATGAAGATAATCGAGATCTTGGGTGGAAAGAGGAGGACAAGGACGTCAAGGAAGAGGATGAAGAAGAGGTGGAGGAAGATTCGCGCGCACACCCGCGTGCTACCATCGCAAGCATCAAGGTGGTGGACAACCCTTTTAGTGCAAACAAGAGCGCAAGAATTCGCACTGGAGGAGCGGTTCCACGTCATTACCTAGCTCCGAAAACATCCTTATCAGGCATTTACCATCCCTTCCACAATCTAATTTTCAATAATCAAATTGAAGGGACTCCCAAGGCAGCATTGCCTAGCAATTGGGATATAGATCGCTCTAACACTGCAGGAAGGAGGAAGCCTGAGGGTGAAGAGTGGGGAAATAACTCCAAGAGTTGGGACTCGCCGTTGGACAGACTTCTTAACCGCGTCGAGCACAATTCGGAGATGATTCGCAATCTCACATACAAGATTGATGAGCTTCAGGAGCTTATTGAGAAGCTTGTCAGGAATTCATCACCACCATCGCCGAAGGAGTAATTCATCATCGGTATTGGCATCCCCTTGGTTTGTTCCAAGCTTGGGGGAGTGTCGCGGTATCACATTATCACTACCTTTTACTTTTTACTGTCAAGTAGTGTCATATCATGAGTAGGGAAGTTATCATATAAGATGGGTTGCAGTTTGGAAGTATCTCTCCTTTAGTTGGTTGTCTATGTATCCCTTGGTGTGAGTTATCGTTATGGAATATTAATGAGAAGTCTTATCATTTACATATTGCACATCTTATTTTAGTTTGCAATCTCTATTATATGATTTACCTTGTTGTTAGTATTGGTATCACTTTGGGAGCATTGAATAAATCTATTTGGTTTTGGCAAACTTAGCATTGGTCAATAGCAACAACACTTTGAGGTTTAAGTAGAAAGGAGAAATACATGTAGTTGTTTCATTGTCTTTCTTTCTTGTTAGCTCATAGCTTATTATTCTGAAGTTAAAATTGTTTGTGCTTACAAGGAAGATGCATGATTGTTTCTATCACATGTATATTTGTTTGTTTCCCTCAACTCTTATGCTTGCTAATTAACCTTGCTAGCCAAAAACCTGTACTGAGAGGGAATACTTCTCGTGCATCCAAACCTTAGTCCAAACCTATGTCATTTGTGTCCACCATACCTACCTACTACATGGTATTTTCTGCCATTCCAAGTAAATACTTCATGTGCTACCTTTAAACAATTCAAAACTTAGTATCTCTTATTTGTGTCAATGTTTTATAGCTCATGAGGAAGTATGTGGTGTTTTATCTTTCAATCTTGTTGGGCAACTTTCACCAATGGACTAGTGGCTTCATCCGCTTATCCAATAATTTTGCAAAAAGAGCTGGCAATGGGATTCCCAGTCCCAAATTAATTAAACTAAATAGACACTCCTCCATGGTATGTGATTGATGGACGGCACCCGAAGAATTAGGTTAGCCATGGCTTGTGTAAGCAAAGGTTGGGGGGAGTGTCATCATCATAATAAAACCAAAATAAAAAGGCACTCCTTCATGGTATGAGATTGTTGGCAGGCACCCGAGGATTCGGTTAGCCATGGTTTGTGAAAGAAAGGCTGGAAGGAGTGCCACATAAAATGAAAATAATATGGGAGCCGCTCTTTGGAGGTTGTCTGGCAAGGGGGTTAGAGTACCCACTACCAGTCGTTGACAACAACAAACACCTCTCAAAATGTTACTTTTATTATCTCTATATGATTTCAAAACTGAAAAAGCTCTAGCACATGATTTAATCCCTGCTTCCCTCTGCGAAGGGCCTGTCTTTTACTTTATGTTGAGTCAGTAAACCTATTTCCCTCCATCTCATGCAAGCATTTGAGTAGTTGTGATCAAACCATTATATTGTGATTTGCTTCATCGTGTCTTTTATTCTTCTTTGTTTAGTACAAGTTTTATCTGAATGAATATAACTTTGCAAGTTATCAATGATTATGAGGAGACTATTATGATTGAGTATGCAAGTTGTGCCATATAAACTTTAACATGAGAGCGCTGCTCAATAGATAAATATAACCTGTTAATTGTTCTCTGACCAAGAAAGAAGTTTGCCATCACCAACTATGATTTCTTATGCACCTTTATTTGTGATTACCTTATACCGATTTCAAGTTGAGTTATATGAGGAAGTTGTTTACTAGAATGCCTTGTGTGAATGAATATGATGCTTCTTGTCCGTATTTTATTTATCGACTCTTCACTCCATAAACATGTGGTCATGTTTACTGAGTTCAGTTTCGCTTGGGGACAAGCGAAGTCTAAGCTTGGGGGGAGTTGATACGTCCAATTTGCATCACTATTTTGTATCATAATTTGCTGTTATTCATTGATATATTTCATATTTGGATACAATACTTATGTTATTTCATCTATTTTGCATGTTTCATCATTATTGGAGGATCAAGCACCGGAGCCAGGATTCTGCTGGAAAAAGCACCGTCAGAACGCAATATTTCGGAAGATCAACTGTGGAAGGAAATTATACCAAAAATCCTATTTTTCCAGATGACGAAGGAAGCCAGAAGGGGGAGCTGAGAAGGCCCAAGGTGGGGCCAGACCACAGGCCGGCGCGGCCCATGGCCTGGCCGCGCCACCTTGTGGTGTGGGGGCCCCACAGCCCCTTTCGCCTCTTTTTCTTCGCGAAACCCTTCGTCCCGAAGACCTAAGCCACAGAGGGTACCTCACGAAGAGTTACAGCCGCCTCTGCGGGGCGGAGAACACCAGAGAGAAAAGAGCTCTCCGGCGGGCAGGAATCCGCCGGGGAAATTCCCTCCCGGAGGGGGAAATCGACGCCATCGTCACCGTCATCGAGCTGGACATCATCTCCATCACCATCATCATCATCTCCACCATCATCACCGCCGTCTCCACCGCTGGACACCATCACCGCCGTAGCAATTTGGGTTTGATCTCGATTGTTTGATAGGGGAAACTCTCCCGGTATCGATTTCTACTTGTTGTTGATGCTATTGAGTGAAACCATTGAACCAAGGTTTATGTTCAGATTGTTATTCATCATCATATCATCTCTGATCATGTTCCATATGATGTCTCGTGAGTAGTTCGTTTAGTTCTTGAGGACATGGGTGAAGTCTAACTGTTAGTAGTGAACTATGGTTGAGTAATATTCAATGGTATGATATTTAAGTTGTGGTGTTATTCTTCTAGTGGTGTCATGTGAACGTCGACTACATGACACTTCACCTTTATGGGCCTAGGGGAATGCATCTTGTACTCGTTTGCCAATTGCGGGGTTGCCGGAGTGACAGAAACCTAAACCCCCGTTGGTATATCGATGCAGGAGGGATAGCAGGATCTCAGAGTTTAAGGCTGTGGTTAGATTTATCTTAATTACTTTCTTGTAGTTGCGGATGCTTGCAAGGGGTATAATCACAAGTATGTATTAGTCCTAGGAAGGGCGGTACATTAGCATAGGTTCACCCACACAACACTTATCATAACAATGAAGATTATTTAGCCGTATGTAGCGAAAGCACTAGACTAAAATCCCGTGTGTCCTCGAGAACGTTTGGTCATTGTAAGTAAACAACCCGGCTTGTCCTTTGCGCTAAAAAGGATTGGGCCACTCGCTGCAATTGTTACTCTCGCACTTTACTTACTCGTACTTTATTCGACTGTTACATCAAAACCCCCTGAATACTTGTCTGTGAGCATTTACAGGGAATCCTTCATCGAAACTGCTTGTCAACACCTTCTGCTCCTCGTTGGGATCGACATTCTTACTTATCGAAAATACTACGATACACCCCCTATACTTGTGGGTCATCAATCGACTGTAACGTAAATCGGCTGCAGCCAGAAGAATCAAGAGGAGTCAGTTGGTAGAAACTCGACAAAGCCAGATAGATTAAATACTTACATGATCGCGGCCAGTCGACGGAGTGGGAGCATCACCAGGAGGAATGATTTTCGATATTGGAATCTTCTCCACACCCGTTCGCGAGGGAGGTGTTGACTTGGCGGGAGAAGGATTTGACTCCTTAGCCGATGCTGCTCTCTCAGAGACTAACTTGGCCCTCTTTGCGAGAGGAACATCGTCATCATCAGAGCTACTTAAGTACAGTGCACAGTTAGCATGCAGGATGACAAGAAATAAATCAAGAAAAAGAGTATAGATGCTCACAGGTCCAGATCATCTTCGCCCGCGAAGAAACTTGTTGAACTCTTCTTAACAGGAGGAGGCGAAGCAGCTTCATCGGCATCATTATCTCCTCCGATAGGACTTGATTCAGCCGATGTGATAAAGTCATCGTGTACCTGCTTACGACGTCTGCTCCTGAGGAAGGCGTCATCTTCGGCAGCTTTCTCCTCTTGGGCATCGCTGTCCTCAAGAACATGCTGAGCGTCCTCGGTTCCCTTAGAATCATCATCATCATCCTCTAGTACCACGCCGCTCTCGGGTGAGGGAGGATAACAGTGGGCAACGGTGGGAGCCTGTCGAAGGAGAGAAACTTGTAAGACACAACAGAAAAAGAAGTAATAACAACAAGTGGAAAAAGACAGGGGACCACCTCGGTCGAAAGATGGTCAGAGTCATAAGGAGGACGAGCCGATGTCAGGATAATGTCGTCCTTCATACTGAGGCACGTCAGCCGACGAACCTCGTCCCGCAGCTCATCTGCCGACAGGTCGGCAGAGCTGATCCTCGATTTGTCGGTCTTACCGGTGTATAGCCATAACTGGTGGGGTCGAGACATCAGCGGTTGCACTCGACGTTGTAGGAACACTGAAACTACTTCAGTGCCGCACATCGTCAAGCCTTCCGCGTTCTTCAGAGCGATGACCCGCTCAAACAGTGTGTCGGCTGTCGCCCTTTCTTCCGAAGAAAGAGCGTTTTGCCAGGACTTTTTCTTCTGAGCCACCAGGACATCATCAAAATGCGGAAGATTTGAGCGCCGCCCGGGCACTATGGGGTCGCGCAGATAAAACCACTTGTTACGCCAGCCCTGGACGGACTCCTTCATTGGATAGTCAAAGTAGTTGACCTCCTTCTTAACGACAAAGCCAACGCCACCCACGATGGGGGGGGGCCATTGTTGCTGTTGTGGCGCTTCACGTAGAAGATCTTCCTCCAAAGACCCCAGTGAGGGTCAATGCCGAGGAAGGCCTCACAAAGAGTGATAAAGATAGAGAGATGGAGGATGGAGTTTGGGGTCGGCTGCCAGAGCTGGATCCCATAAAAGAAAAGAAGGGAGCAAAGGAACTCATGGGCTGGAAGAGAGAGGCCGCGGGGGAGAAAGGCAACGAACATAACAGTGAAACCCTTCGGGGGCTTTGGGCGAGAAACCGCACATGGAAGACGAATATCATCTTCAGATGTGGAGATGAAGCCGAGGGCGCGCAGCCTGTTGATGTCGTGGTTGGAAATGGCGGAGGCGCTCCAATCGTGGTTGACCTTAGCCGCGTCCGAGGTGCTGCCGCTTTTTCTTTTGCCCATGGTGTGCGAGGCTTGAAGACGAAGAAGCAGAGGAAGCAAGAAGGTTTGGGCGAAGAAGATGAGCAGTAAAAAGCGTGAGAAGTAAAAATGAGGGCCCTCTATTTATGCTGCAACAAATTTGTGCGAGATCGTGGCCATAACTCCACAGGTATCGTGGGAGGTGGAGCGGATCTGGTTATACACGTGGCACTTGATGGAGAATGGAACCGGCGGTCTATTATTCCCACGTTGTGCGAAAATCGAGGGGATGCCTCGGTCGCCGCGCGTGCACTGGTCAAATCCTACAAACTGCCCGCGCAGGATGATACGTCTCCGACGTATCGATAATTTCTTATGTTCCATGCCACATTATTGATGATATCTACATGTTTTATGCATACTTTATGTCATATTTATGCGTTTTCCGGAACTAACCTATTGACGAGATGCCGAAGGGCCGATTCTTTGTTTCTGCTGTTTTTGGTTTCAGAAATCCTAGTAAAGAAATATTCTCGGAATCGGACGAAATCAACGCCGAAGATCTTAGAATCCCCGGAAGCATCCAGAACACCCGAGAGTCGCCAGAGGGGGGCCACAGGCCCACCAGACCATAGGCCGGCGCGGCCAAGGGGGGGCCCGCGCCCCCCTATAGTGTCGTCACCCCGTTGACCTTCTGACGCCGCCTCTTCGCCTATTTAAGGGCCCTCGACCTAAAACCTCGATACGGAAAAGCCACGGTACGAGAAACCTTCCAGAGCCGCCGCCATCGCGAAGCCAAGATCTAGGGGACAGGAGTCTCTGTTCCGGCACGCCGCCGGGACAGGGAAGTGCCCCCGGAAGGCTTCTCCATCGACACCACCGCCATCTTCATCACCGCTGCTGTCTCCCATGAGGAGGGAGTAGTTCTCCATCGAGGCTCGGGGCTGTACCGGTAGCTATGTGGTTCATCTCTCTCCTATGTACTTCAATACAATAATCTCATGAGCTGCCTTACATGATTGAGATTCATATGATGATGCTTGTAATCTAGATGTCATTATGCTAGTCAAGTGAATTTTACTTATGTGATCTCCGGAGACTCCTTGTCCCACGTGTGTAAAGGTGACAGTGTGTGCACCGTGTGGGTCTCTTAGGCTATATTTCACATAATACTTATTCACTGTTATGAGTGGCATAGTGAAGTGCTTATTTATATCTCTTTATGATTGCAATGTGTTTTGTATCACTACTATTCTATGTGCTACTCTAGTGATGTTATTAAAGTAGTTTATTCCTCCTGCACGGTGTAATGGTGACAGTGTGTGCATCCGTGTTAGTACTTGGCGTATGCTATGATCGTGATCTCTTGTAGATTATGAAGTTAACTATTGCTATGATGGTATTGATGTGATCTATTCCTCCTACATAGTGTGAAGGTGACAGTGTGCATGCTATGTTAGTACTTGGTTTAGTCGTGTTGATCTTTCATGCACTCTAAGGTTATTTAAATATGAACATTGAATTGTGGAGCTTGTTAACTCCGGCATTGAGGGTTCGTGTAATCCTACGCAATGGTGTTCATCATCCAACAAGAGTGTAGAGTATGCATTTATTTATTCTGTTATGTGATCAATGTTGAGAGTGTCCACTAGTGAAAGTATGATCCCTAGGCCTTGTCCCTAAATACTGCTATCGCTGCTTGTTTCTTGTTTTCCGCGTTACTACGCTTGTTTACTGTCCTGGGCAAAGCACTTTTCTGGTGCCGTTGCTACTACTTATTTATACCACCTGTATTTCACTATCTCTTCGCCGAACTAGTGCACCTATTAGGTGTGTTGGGGACACAAGAGACTTCTTGCTTTGTGGTTGCAGGGTTGCATAAGAGGGATATCTTTGACCTCTTCCTCCCTGAGTTCGATAAACCTTGGATGATCCACTTAAGGGAAACTTGTTGCTGTTCTACAAACCTCTGCTCTTGGAGGCCCAACACTGTCTACAGGAAAAGGAGGGGGCGTAGACATCAAGCTATTTTCTGGCGCCGTTGCCGGGGAGGAAAGGTAAAAGGCACTCATACTTCGGTTCCAGTAATGATGCTTTTCGGCGCCATTGTGTTTGTGCTCGAAGCTATTTCCTTTAGATCCTGCAATTGCATCTTTTTGTTTCTTGTTTACACTAGTTAGGCATAATGGAAAACAACAAAAATATGAGAGATCTTTATGAACTTTATCTTGAATTAGGACATGATGTGTTTGAAGAGAGAATTTAAAAACCCATGGAACTTTATATGCATGCTAATGAGAATGTTATTAATATGAATGCTTTGAACACTATTGTTGCTAATGCTATGGAAAATTCTAAGCTTGGGGAGGTCGGTTTTGATGAAAATGATCTTTTTAGCCCTCCGGGTATTGAGGAGAAAGTTTATGTTGATTATGATATGCCTCCAATTTATGATGATTATAATGATAGTAGCCTTTTGGTACCGCCTGTTATGGAGGATAAATTTGATTATGATTACAATATGCCTCCTATATTTGATGATAGCTACTTTGTTGAATTTGCTCCCACTACAACTAATAAAATTGATTATGCTTATGTGGAGAGTAATTATTTTATGCATGAGACTCATGATAAGAATGCTTTATGTGATAGTTATATTGTTGAGTTTGCTCATGTTGCTACTGAAAGTTATTATGAGAGAGGAAAATATGGTTGTACAAATTTTCATGTTACTAAAACACCTCTCTATGCGCTGAAATTTTTGAAGCTACACTTGTTTTATCTTCCTATGCTTGTTACTTTGCTCTTCATGAACTTGTTTATTTACAAGATTCCTATGCATAGGAAGCATGTTATACTTAAATGTGTTTTGAATTTGCCTCTCTCTCTTTTGCTTCAAATACTATTTCTTGCGAGTGCATCATTAAAACTGCTGAGCCCATCTTAATGGCTATAAAGAAAGAACTTCTTGGTAGATAACCCATGTGTTATTTTGCTACAGTACTTTGTTTTATATTTGTGTCTTGGAAGTTGTTTACTACTGTAGCAACCTCTCCTTATCTTAGTTTTGTGTTTTGTTGTGCCAAGTAAAGTCGTTGATAGTAAGGTTCATACTAGATTTGGATTACTGCGCAGAAACAGATTTCTTTGCTGTCACGAATCTGGGCACAATTCTCTGTAGGTAACTCAGAAAATTATGCCAATTTACGTGAGTGATCCTCAGATATGTACGCAACTTTCATTAAATTTGAGCATTTTCATTTGAGCAAGTCTGGTGCCTCGATAAAATTCGTCTTTACGGACTGTTCTGTTTTGACAGATTCTGCCTTTTATTTCGCATTGCTTCTTTTGCTATGTGGGATGAATTTCTTTGTTCCATTAACTTCCAGTAGCTTTGGGCAATGTACAGAAGTGTTAAGAATGATTGTGTCACCTCTGAACATGTGAATTTTTGATTATGCACTAACCCTCTAATGAGTTGTTTTGAGTTTGGTGTGGAGGAAGTTTTCAAGGGTCAAGAGAGGAGGATGATATACTACGATCAAGAAGAGTGAAAAGTCTAAGCTTGGGGATGCCCCGGTGGTTCATCCCTGCATATTTCAAGAAGACTCAAGCATCTAAGCTTGGGGATGCCCAAGGCATCCCCTTCTTCATCAACAAATTATCAGGTTCCTTCTCTTGAAACTATATTTTTATTCGGCCACATCTTATGTACTTTACTTGGAGCATCTGTTTGTTTTCGTTTTTGTTTTTGTTTGAATAAATGCTTGTGTGGGAGAGAGACACGCTCCGCTGGTTCATATGAACACATGTGTTCTTAGCTTTTAATTTTCATGGCGAAGGTTGAAACTGCTTCGTTAATTGTTATATGGTTGGAATTGGAAAATGCTACATGTAGTAATTGCTATAATGTCTTGGATAATGTGATACTTGGCAATTGTTGTGCTCATGTTTAAGCTCTTGCATCATATACTTTGCACCTATTAGTGAAGAATACATAGAGCTTGCTAAAATTTGGTTTGCATAATTGGTCTCTCTAAGGTCTAGATAATTTCTAGTGTTGAGTTTGAACAACAAGGAATACGGTGTAGAGTCTTATAATGTTTTCAATATGTCTTTTATGTAAGTTTTGCTGCACCGCTTCATCCTTGTGTTTGTTTCAAACAACCTTGCTAGCCTAAAACCTTGTATCGAGAGGGAATACTTCTCATGCATCCAAAATCCTTGAGCCAACCACTATGCCATTTTTGTCCACCATACCTACCTACTACATGGTATTTCTCCGCCATTCCAAAGTAAATTGCTTGAGTGCTACCTTTAAACAATTCAAAATTTATCACCTCTGATTTGTGTCAATGTTTTATAGCTCATGAGGAAGTATGTGGTGTTTATCTTTCAATCTTGTTGGGCAACTTTCACCAATGGACTAGTGGCTTCATCCGCTTATCCAATAATTTTGCAAAAAGAGCTGGCAATGGGATTCCCAGTCCCAAATTAATTAATAAAAATAGACACTCCTCCATGGTATGTGATTGATGGACGGCACCCGAAGGATTCGGTTAGCCATGGCTTGAGAAAGCAAAGGTGGGGAGGAGTGTCATCATAATAAAACTAAAATAAAAAGGCACTCCTTCATGGTATGAGATTGTTGGCAGGCACCCGAGGATTCGGTTAGCCATGGTTTGTGAAAGAAAGGTTGGAAGGAGTGCCACCCAAAAGTAAAAATAAAATGGGAGCCGCTCTTTGAAGGTTTGTCTGGCAAGGGGGTTAGAGTGCCCACTACCATTCGTTGACAACAACAAACACCTCTCAAAATTTTACTTTTATGCTCTCTATATGTTTTCAAAATCAAAGCTCTAGCACAAATATAGCAATCGATGCTTTCCTCTTTGAAGGACCATTCTTTTATTTTTATGTTGAGTCAGTTCACCTATTTCTCTCCACCTCAAGAAGCAAACACTTGTGTGAACTGTGCATTGATTCTTACATACTTGCATATTGCACTTGTTATATTGCTTTGCATTGACAACTATCCATGGGATATACATGTTACAAGTTGAAAGCAACCGCTGAAACTTCATCTTCCTTTGTGTTGCTTCAATACCTCTACTATGAATTTATTGCTTTATGAGTTAACTCTTATGCAAGACTTATTGATGCTTGTCTTGAAGTACTATTCATGAAAAGTCTTTCCTATATGATTCATTTGTTTACTCATGTCATTTACATTGTTTTGATCGCTGCATTCATTACATATGCTTACAATAGTATGATCAAGGTTATGATGGCATGTCACTCCAGAAATTATCTTTGTTATCGTTTACCTGCTCGGGACGAGCAGAAACTAAGCTTGGGGATGCTGATACGTCTCCGACGTATCGATAATTTCTTATGTTCCATGCCACATTATTGATGATATCTACATGTTTTATGCATACTTTATGTCATATTTATGCATTTTCCGGAACTAACCTAGTTGCTGTTTTCTGCTGTTTTTGGTTTCAGAAATCCTAGTAAAGAAATATTCTCGGAATCGGACGAAATCAACGCCGAAGATCTTAGAATCCCCGGAAGCATCCAGAACACCCGAGAGTCGCCAGAGGGGGGCCACAGGCCCACCAGACCATAGGCCGGCGCGGCCAAGGGGGGGCCCGCGCCCCCCTATAGTGTCGTCGCCCCGTTGACCTTCTGACGCCGCCTCTTCGCCTATTTAAGGGCCCTCGACCTAAAACCTCGATACGGAAAAGCCACGGTATGAGAACCTTCCAGAGCCGCCGCCATCGCGAAGCCAAGATCTGGGGGACAGGAGTCTCTGTTCCGGCACGCCGCCGGGACAGGGAAGTGCCCCCGGAAGGCTTCTCCATCAACACCACCGCCATCTTCATCACCGCTGCTGTCTCCCATGAGGAGGGAGTAGTTCTCCATCGAGGCTCGGGGTTGTACCGGTAGCTATGTGGTTCATCTCTCTCCTATGTACTTCAATACAATAATCTCATGAGCTGCCTTACATGATTGAGATTCATATGATGATGCTTGTAATCTAGATGTCATTATGCTAGTCAAGTGAATTTTACTTATGTGATCTCCGGAGACTCCTTGTCCCACGTGTGTAAAGGTGACAGTGTGTGCACCGTGTGGGTCTCTTAGGCTATATTTCACATAATACTTATTCACTGTTATGAGTGGCATAGTGAAGTGCTTATTTATATCTCTTTATGATTGCAATGTGTTTTGTATCACTACTATTCTATGTGCTACTCTAGTGATGTTATTAAAGTAGCTTATTCCTCCTGCACGGTGTAATGGTGACAGTGTGTGCATCCGTGTTAGTACTTGGCGTATGCTATGATCGTGATCTCTTGTAGATTATGAAGTTAACTATTGCTATGATGGTATTGATGTGATCTATTCCTCCTACATAGTGTGAAGGTGACAGTGTGCATGCTATGTTAGTACTTGGTTTAGTCGTGTTGATCTTTCATGCACTCTAAGGTTATTTAAATATGAACATTGAATTGTGGAGCTTGTTAACTCCGGCATTGAGGGTTCGTGTAATCCTACGCAATGGTGTTCATCATCCAACAAGAGTGTAGAGTATGCATTTATTTATTCTGTTATGTGATCAATGTTGAGAGTGTCCACTAGTGAAAGTATGATCCCTAGGCCTTGTCCCTAAATACTGCTATCGCTGCTTGTTTACTGTTTTACTGCGTTACTACTGCTTGTTTACTGTCCTGAGCAAAGCACTTTTCTGGTGCCGTTGCTACTACTTATTTATACCACCTGTATTTCACTATCTCTTCGCCGAACTAGTGCACCTATTAGGTGTGTTGGGGACACAAGAGACTTCTTTCTTTGTGGTTGCAGGGTTGCATGAGAGGGATATCTTTGACCTCTTCCTCCCTGAGTTCGATAAACCTTGGGTGATCCACTTAAGGGAAACTTGCTGATGTTCTACAAACCTCTGCTCTTGGAGGCCCAACACTGTCTACAGGAAAAGGAGGGGGCGTAGACATCACAGGACTAGGGTGGGCCCGTCAGGTCAAGTCTTGTCAATCAAACCATCGCAGCTGCACGACAGCAGTGACGTCATTATCACCAGCATTTGAAGGAAAAATGAAAAGTTATCGGATGAAAGACTTGAGTCTACGCCCGGCTGCAAACACCCGCGCCCAGACTCGGGGGCTACTCCCATCGGGAGTGCGTGATACGCACCCGACAGAATGAGCAGTCGAAGGAAGAAGGGATTGAAGAAAAATTGTTTGAATAGCTCGAGTCTGCACTCGGTTACAAGCACTCGCACCCAGACTCGGGGGCTACTCCCATCGGGAGCGCGTGACGCGCACTGATGTCTACGGGAGCTTCTATTCTTGTAGACAGTGTTGGGCCTCCAAGAGCAGAGGTTTGTAGAACAGCAGCAAGGTTCCCTTAAGTGGATCACCCAAGGTTTATCGATCTCAGGGAGGAAGAGGTCAAAGATATCCCTCTCATGCAACCCTGCAACCACAAAGCAAGAAGTCTCTTGTGTCCCCAACACACCTAATAGGTGCACTAGTTCGGCGAAGAGATAGTGAAATACAGGTGGTATGAATATATATGAGCAGTAGCAACGGCACCAGAAAAGTGCTTTGCTGTCCAGGACTGGTGGTAATATTGCAGGAAGTACAGATGCAGTAAAACAGTAAATAAGCAGCGATAGCAGTATTTAGGAACAAAGCCTAGGGATTATACTTTCACTAGTGGACACTCTCAACTTTGATCACATAACAGAATAGATAAATGCTAGACTCTACACCCTCTTGTTGGATGATGAACACCACTAACTGTGTAGGATTACACGAACCCTCAATGCCGGAGTTAACAAGCTCCACAATATTCGATGTTCATATTTAAATAACCTTAGAGTGCATGACAGATCAACATAACCAAACCAAGTACTAACATAGCATGCACACTGTCACCTTCACGCTACGAAAGGAGGCATAGATCACATCAATACTATCATAGCAATAGTTAACTTCATAATCTACAAGAGATCACAATCATAGCCTACGCCAAGTACTAACACGATGCACACACTGTCACCATTACACCGTGCAGGAGGAATAAACTACTTTAATAACATCACTAGAGTAGCACACAGATAAATTGTGATACAAAACACATTGCAATCATAAAGAGATATAAATAAGCACTTCACTATGCCATTCATAACAGTGAATAAGTATTCTGTGAAATATAGCCTAAGAGACCCACACGGTGCACACACTGTCACCTTTACACACGTGGGACAAGGAGTCTCTGGAGATCACATAAGTAAAATCCACTTGACTAGCATAATGACATCTAGATTACAAGCATCATCATATGAATCTCAATCATGTAAGGCAGCTCATGAGATTATTGTATTGAAGTACATAGGGAGAGATGAACCACATAGCTACCGGTGCAGCCCTTAGCCTCGATGGAGAACTACTCCCTCCTCATGGGAGACAGCAGCGTTGATGAAGATGGCGGTGGTGTCGATGGAGGAGCCTTTCGGGGGCACTTCCCCGTCCCGGCGGTGTGCCGGAACAGAGACTCCTGTCCCCCAGATCTTGGCTTCGCGATGGCGGCGGCTCTGGAAGGTTTCTCGTACCGTGGCTTTTCCGTATCGAGGTTTTAGGTCGAGGACCTTTATATAGGCGAAGAGGCGGAGTCGGAGGGGCGACGAGGCGGTGAGGGGGTATGGCAGTGCGGCCAGGGCTTGGGCCGCGCCAGCCACCCTCCTGGGGCCCTTGTGGCCCACCTCTGGTCCTTCCCGGGTGTTCTGGAAGCTTCGTGTATTTCTAAGATGCTGGGCGTTGATTTCGTCCGATTCCGAGAATATTTCCTTACTAGGATTTCTGAAACCAAAAACAGCAGAAAACAGCAACTGGCCCTTCGGCATCTCGTCAATAGGTTAGTTCCGGAAAACGCATAAATCTGACATAAAGTATGCATAAAACATGTAGATATCATCAATAATGTGGCATGGAACATAAGAAATTATCAATACGTCGGAGACGTATCAGCATCCCCAAGCTTAGTTTCTGCTCGTCCCGAGCAGGTAAATGATAAACAAAGATAATTTCTGGAGTGACATGCCATCATAACCTTGATCATACTATTGTAAGCACGTGTAATGAATGCAGCGATCAAAACAATGGTAGATGACATGAGTAAACAAATGAATCATAAAGCAAAGACTTTTCATGAATAATACTTTCAAGACAAGCATCAATAAGTCTTGCATAAGAGTTAACTCATAAAGCAATAATTCAAAGTAAAGGTATTGAAGCAACACAAAGGAAGATTAAGTTTCAGCGGTTGCTTTCAACTTGTAACATGTATATCTCATGGATAGTTGTCAATGCAAAGTAATATAACAAGTGCAATATGCAAGTATGTAAGAATCAATGCACAGTTCACACAAGTGTTTGCTTCTTGAGATGGAGAGAAATGGGTAAACTGACTCAACATAAAAGTAGAAGAATGGCCCTTCGACGAGGGAAGCATCGATTGCTATATTTGTGCTACAGCTTTGATTTTGAAAACAAGAAACAATTTTGTCAACGGTAGTAATAAAGCATATGTGTTATGTAAATTATATCCTACAAGTTGCAAGCCTCATGCATAGTATACTAATAGTGCCCGCACCTTGTCCTAATTAGCTCGGATTACCTGGATTATCATCGCAATGCATATGTTTTAACCAAGTGTCACAAAGGGGTACCTCTATGCCGCCTGTACAAAGGTCTAAGGAGAAAGCTCGCATCGGATTTCTCGCTATTGATTATTCTCAACTTAGACATCCATACCGGGACAACATAGACAACAGATAATGGACTCCTCTTTTATGCATAAGCATTCAACAACAGTTAATTTTCTCATATGATATTGAGGATATTTGTCCAAAACTGAAACTTCCACCATGGATCATGGCTTTAGTTAGCGGCCCAATGTTCTTCTCTAACATTATGCATGCTCTAACCATTCTAGCGGTAAATCTCCCTTACTTCAGACAAGACGGACATGCATAGCAACTCACATGATATTCAACAAAGAGTAGTTGATGGCGTCCCCAGGAACATGGTTATCGCACAACAAGCAACTTAATAAGAGATAAAGTGCATAAGTACATATTCAATACCACAATAGTTTTTAGGCTATTTGTCCCATGAGCTATATATTGCAAAGGTAAAGGATAGAAATTTTAAAGGTAGCACTCAAGCAATTTACTTTGGAATGGCGGAGAAATACCATGTAGTAGGTAGGTATCGTGGACACAAATGGCATAGTAGTTGGCTCAAGGATTTGGATGCATGAGAAGTATTCCCTCTCGATACAAGGCTTAGGCTAGCAAGGTTATTTGAAACAAACACAAGTATGAAGCGGTACAGCAAAACTCACATAAAATACATATTGTAAACATTATAAGACTCTACACCGTCTTCCTTGTTGTTCAAACTCAATACTAGAAATTATCTAGACCTTAGAGAGACCAATTGTGCAAACCAAATTTTAGCAAGCTCTATGTATTTCTTCATTAATAGGTGCAAAGTATATGATGCAAGAGCTTAAACATGAGCACAATAATTGCCAAGTATCACATTATCCAAGACATTTTAGCAATTACTACTTGTAGCATTTCCCGATTCCAACCATACAACAATTAACGAAGCAGTTTCATCCTTCGCCATGAACATTAAAAGCTAAGAACACATGTGTTCATATGAACCAGCGGAGCGTGTCTCTCTCCCACACAAGCATTTATTCAAACAAAAACAAAAACAAGAAACATACAGACGCTCCAAGTAAGGCACATATGATGTGGCCGAATAAAAATATAGTTTCAAGAGAAGGAACCTGATAATTTGTCGATGAAGAAGGGGATGCCTTGGGCATCCCCAAGCTTAGACGCTTGAGTCTTCTTGAAATATGCAGGGGTGAACCACCGGGGCATCCCCAAGCTTAGAGCTTTCACTCTTCTTGATCATATTGTATCATCCTCCTCTCTTGACCCTTGAAAACTTCCTCCACACCAAACTCGAAACAAACTCATTAGAGGGTTAGTGCATAATCAAAAATTCACATGTTCAGAGGTGACACAATCATTCTTAACACTTCTGGACATTGCCCAAGGCTACTGGAAGTTAATGGAACAAAGAAATCCATCCCATATAGCAAAAGAAGCAATGCGAAATAAAAGGCAGAATCTGTCAAAACAGAACAGTCCGTAAAGACGAATTTTATTGAGGCACCAGACTTGCTCAAATGAAAATGCTCAAATTGAATGAAAGTTGCGTACATATCTCCGGATCACTCACGTAAATTGGCATAATTTTCTGAGTTACCTACAGAGAATTTTGCCCAGATTCGTGACAGCAAAGAAATCTGTTTCTGTGCAGTAATCCAAATCTAGTATGAACCTTACTATCAACGACTTTACTTGGCACAACAAAACACAAAACTAAGATAAGGAGAGGTTGCTACAGTAGTAAACAACTTCCAATACACAAAATAAAACAAAATTGTTGTAGCAAAATAAACACATGGGTTATCTCCCAAGAAGTTCTTTCTTTATAGCCATTAAGATGGGCTCAGCAGTTTTAATGATGCACTCGCAAGAAATAGTATTTGAAGAAAAAGAGAGCATCAAGAGGCAAATTCAAAACACATTTAAGTCTAACATGCTTTCTATGCATAGGAATCTTGTAAATAAACAAGTTCATGAAGAGCAAAGTGACAAGCATAGGAAGATAAAACAAGTGTAGCTTCAAAAATTTCAGCACATAGAGAGGTGTTTTAGTAACATGAAAATTTCTAAACCCATATTTTCCTCTCTCATAATAACTTTCAGTAGCAACATGAGCAAACTCAACAATATAACTATCACATAAAGCATTCTTATCATGAGTCTCATGCATAAAATTATTACTCTCCACATAAGCATAATCAATTTTATTAGTTGTAGTGGGAGCAAATTCAACAAAGTAGCTATCATCAAATATAGGAGGCATATTGTAATCATAATCAAATTTATCCTCCATAACAGGTGGCAACAAAAGACCAATATCATTATAATCATCATAAATAGGAGGCAAAGTATCATCAAAGTAAATTTTCTCCTCAATGCTTGGGGGACTAAAAATATCATGCTCATCAAAGCCAGCTTCCCCAAGCTTAGAATTTTCCATAGCATTAGCAACAATAGTGTTCAAAGCATTCATATTAATAACATTCCCATTAGCATGCATATAAAGTTCCATGGGTTTTTAAATTCTCTCTTCAAACACATCATGTCCTAATTCAAGATAAAGTTCATAAAGATCTCTCATATTTTTGTTGTTTTCCATTATGCATAACTAGTGTAAACAAGAAACAAAAAGATGCAATTGCAGGATCTAAAGGAAATAGCTTCGAGCACTCACACAATGGCGCCAGAAAAGTACTGTTACCTGGAACCGGAGTATGAGTGCCTTTTACCTTTCCTCCCCGGCAACGGCGCCAGAAAAGTGCTTGATGTCTACGGGAGCTTCTATTCTTGTAGACAGTGTTGGGCCTCCAAGAGCAGAGGTTTGTAGAACAGCAGCAAGTTTCCCTTAAGTGGATCACCCAAGGTTTATCGATCTCAGGGAGGAAGAGGTCAAAGATATCCCTCTCATGCAACCCTGCAACCACAAAGCAAGAAGTCTCTTGTGTCCCCAACACACCTAATAGGTGCACTAGTTCGGCGAAGAGATAGTGAAATACAGGTGGTATGAATATATATGAGCAGTAGCAACGGCACCAGAAAAGTGCTTTGCTGTCCAGGACTGGTGGTAATATTGCAGGAAGTACAGATGCAGTAAAACAGTAAACAAGCAGCGATAGCAGTATTTAGGAACAAAGCCTAGGGATTATACTTTCACTAGTGGACACTCTCAACTTTGATCACATAACAGAATAGATAAATGCTAGACTCTACACCCTCTTGTTGGATGATGAACACCACTAACTGTGTAGGATTACACGAACCCTCAATGCCGGAGTTAACAAGCTCCACAATATTCGATGTTCATATTTAAATAACCTTAGAGTGCGTGACAGATCAACATAACCAAACCAAGTACTAACATAGCATGCACACTGTCACCTTCACGCTACGAAAGGAGGCATAGATCACATCAATACTATCATAGCAATAGTTAACTTCATAATCTACAAGAGATCACAATCATAGCCTACGCCAAGTACTAACACGATGCACACACTGTCACCATTACACCGTGCAGGAGGAATAAACTACTTTAATAACATCACTAGAGTAGCACACAGATAAATTGTGATACAAAACACATTGCAATCATAAAGAGATATAAATAAGCACTTCACTATGCCATTCATAACAGTGAATAAGTATTCTGTGAAATATAGCCTAAGAGACCCACACGGTGCACACACTGTCACCTTTACACACGTGGGACAAGGAGTCTTCGGAGATCACATAAGTAAAATCCACTTGACTAGCATAATGACATCTAGATTACAAGCATCATCATATGAATCTCAATCATGTAAGGCAGCTCATGAGATTATTGTATTGAAGTACATAGGGAGAGATGAACCACATAGTTACCGGTACAGCCCTTAGCCTCGATGGAGAACTACTCCCTCCTCATGGGAGACAGCAGCGTTGATGAAGATGGCGGTGGTGTCGATGGAGGAGCCTTTCGGGGGCACTTCCCCGTCCCGGCGGCGTGCCGGAACAGAGACTCCTGTCCCCCAGATCTTGGCTTCGCGACGGCGGTGGCTCTGGAAGGTTTCTCATACCGTGGCTTTTCCGTATCGAGGTTTTAGGTCGAGGACCTTTATATAGGCGAAGAGGCGGAGTCGGAGGGGCGACGAGGCGGTGAGGGGGTATGGCGGCGCGGCCAGGGCTTGGGCCACGCCAGCCACCCTCCTGGGGCCCTTGTGGCCCACCTCTGGTCCTTCTCGGGTGTTCTAGAAGCTTCGTGTATTTCTAAGATGCTGGGCGTTGATTTCGTCCGATTCCGAGAATATTTCCTTACTAGGATTTCTGAAACCAAAACAGCAATGAAAAACAAAGAACTGGCCCTTCGGCATCTCGTCAATAGGTTAGTTCCGGAAAACGCATAAATATGACATAAAGTATGCATAAAACATGTAGATATCATCAATAATGTGGCATGGAACATAAGAAATTATCGATACGTCGGAGACGTATCACGCACCCGATAGAAGTTTTTTGCACTCCAGGATCATGCCCGGGAACTTGATTCTGTGTAGGGTAATGTTGTTTTGCCATCGGCAGTTAACCAACAAAAGTTGGGCACGTTACTCATTATCCCTTGCATAAAGAAAATATATCGGATGACCTATGAAGATTTTATAGAAAAAACTTCGGCAGAACGAAATATTCGAGTGGTACAACTTGAGTCTACGCACGGATTGCAAGCATCCGTACCTAGACTCGGGGGCTACTCCCATCGGGAGCGCTGACGTGCACCCGATAGAAGAAGGTGAAGCAGATTCAAGATGAACAAGGACAATGAAAGAGAAGAACATCAGGAGGAGACGTGTTTTAGTCTCTACCCGAACTATCTTCGGCTAGACACTCGGGGGCTACTGACGTGGGCACTACCCTTCGGGTAACCGATGTTGCCCTATCCTGTACCATCTAGTTGGAGGCCCATGAAGACACTCGGAAGCAAGACGGGCCTCTAGGACGGTGCACCAGAAGGTTCCTTGACGGGCAAGACAAGGAAGCAGTCGAACAAGGAAAGATCGGATGTAAAACTACTGTAAACCTAGTCGTATTCGGTTAGACCTCTTGAGACCTGGCCTCCTATATAAAGGCCAGGAGAGGGGATGCCGAGGGACACGGTCAATCTTAGCAATCTTAGCCAGCAAAAGCTTAGAGCTAGGTCACCTTAGCGATTAGCCATCTCGACAAGATCTCAGCCGAACTATTCAGCACCCCATTGTAACCCATTATCATCATAATCAAGAACAGACATGCAAGACGTAAGGGTTTTACCTCATCGAGGGCCCCGAACCTGGGTAAATTGCTCTCCCCGCTTGTCTGTGAACCGATGTCTCGTGTCAGCTTGCAGGATTCCATCAACCCTAAGCCCCTATCGGAGGGCATTGACGAGGAGTACCCTCGACACCCGCCCCAGCCCGACCACACCTCTTCTTCTCTCTTCTTTCTTCTCTGCTCCCAGGAAACCGCTGCCGCCGCCCGCCTCCCCTTCGCGCCCCCACCAAATTGACCAAGGATTCGTCAGATCTATCCGGCCAACTCCTTCCTCATCCATTCCTCAAGGTATTCCCCTTCGATTCCCTCAGATTCATCCACTAGTGTTGGTGGATTTGGTAGATTTGGATATGAACTCTAGACATGGAAATTTATGTTGGTGGATTTGGATATGAACCATTGATATGGAAATTAATGTTGGTGGAATCTACATTGTAGTATATGTGTTTGAACCAAAGATTTGTTGGAACCCTAGATATGAAATTTTACATGTATGTGTTGAAATCCTATGTATGTATGTGTTGAAATGTCTAATATTTGCCTAGCAAATGCATTCAAATGTGTTACATATGCCTAGTATTTGTGATGGAATAACTCATATTTGTTAGGAATGCCTAGATATGAATGTATATGTATGTATATGATGTATGTGTGATGGCTTATTTGGATATATTCTCATGTATGTGTTGCTCATATTTGTTATGAATGGCTCATAGTATGGTGTATTTGTGTAAACATGTAGGATGGTGTGGCTCCTAGATCAAGAGTATGATAGGGATCACCGGGCTGTTCATATGACAGAGAGGACAACGGATCTTCACCCTTTGAAGATTCGTTACCATGGCACAGTGGATATACCGTATGACGAGAGGTACACGGAGTTCATCGAGCCTACCGGTCTTCTCCCGTTCATATCCCTTGTAAGCCGTCAGGGGCCGAACATGAACGCCGTGGCACTCACCGCTCTTGTCGACCGGTGGAGGCTGGAGACGCACACCTTCCACTTGAGGGCCAGCGAGATGGCCCCTACTCTCCAGGATGTTTCTATGATCCTTGGACTACCTATTCAGGGCGAGCCACTGTGTATGAACACAGCTTCTGATGGGTGGCACCGGCAGATGGAGGCGCTTATTGGTAGGGCCCCTCCGCTGCCAGCAGAACCAAAGGCGAGGGTTCCCGCCGGCGCGTCTTTCTCTTGGATTAGGCTTAACTTTGGACAATGTCCGGAAGGGGCCGACAGGGACACTCTGAGGACGTACACCCGCGTGTACTTATGGTACATGATTTCGAGGACTCTCTTTCCTGACAGTGGGGGGAAGCTGGCCCATTGGTGTTGGCTGAAGGCGCTTACGGTGTTGGAGCACCGGTGGAGTTGGGGAACAGCGGCACTTGCCTACCTCTACCGGCAGGTGATGATTTGTTCTATGTACTATTTTCCTATAGTAGTGTGCTAGACAAAGTACTAACCAAATGTCTTATGTACCTAGTTGGACGAAGCTTGTCGCAGGACTGGGAGCAGGACTGGGAGCGGCGGTATTGGTGGATGCATGCTCCTACTTTCCGTATGGAGCTGGGACCGCCTATCAGTTGGGCGTCCCAGGGTACTCAACGAGAGGCCATGGCCTCATCACCATGAGAACCTTGTGTAGGATAACGTTGCATAGAAAACAAAAAATTTCCTACCGCGAACACGCAATCCAAGCCAAGATGCAATCTAGAAGACGGTAGCAACGAGGGGATTATCGAATCTCACCCTTGAAGAGATTCCAAAGCCTACAAGATGAAGCTCTTGTTGCTGCGGTAGACGTTCACTTGCCGCTTGCAAAAGCGCGTAGAAGATCTTGATCACGGCGCTACGAACGGGCAGCACCTCCGTACTCGGTCACACGTTCGGTTGTTGATGAAGACGACGTCCACCTCCCCGTTCCAGCGGGCAGCGGAAGTAGTAGCTCCTCTTGAATCCGACAGCACGACGGCGTGGTGTCGGTGGTGGTGGAGAAATCCGGCGGAGCTTCGCTAAGCGTGCGGGAAGTGGAGGAGCGGGGCGGCTAGGGTTTGGGGAGAGGGGGGCGCCGGCCACTAAGGGGTGCGGCCACCTTGGTGGTTCTTGGGGTGGCCGGCCCCCTCCCCTTGTCCCTCATTATATAGGTGGAAGCCCCAAGTGTTGGACTACAAGTCTCCGAATAAGACCCGAACCCAAAACCTTCCATGTGATAGGGAAACCTACCCAAGGTGGGAATCCCACTTGAGGTGGGATTCCCCCCTTCCATGTGGGGGGGTGGCCGGCCCCCATAGGGGGAGTCCACTTGGGACTCCTCCCCCTCTAGGGTTGGCCAGCCATGGAGGTGGAGTCCCTTTGGGACTCCGCCTTCCATAGTGGTTTCTTCCGGACTTTTCTAGAACCTTCTAGAACCTTCCATAGAACCTTCTGGATCATTTTAAATCTCATAAAATGACTTCCTATATATGAATCTTATTCTCCGGACCATTCCGGAACTCCTCGTGATGTCCGGGATCTCATCCGGGACTCCGAACAAATATTCGAACTCCATTCCATATTCAAGTTCTACCATTTCAACATCCAACTTTAAGTGTGTCACCCTACGGTTCGCGAACTATGCGGACATGGTTGAGTACTCACTCCGACCAATAACCAATAGCGGGATCTGGAGATCCATAATGGCTCCCACATATTCAACGATGACTTTAGTGATCGAATGAACCATTCACATACGATACCAATTCCCTTTGTCACGCGATATTTTACTTGTCCGAGGTTTGATCATCGGTATCACTTCATACCTTGTTCAACCTCGTCTCCTGACAAGTACTCTTTACTCGTACCGTGGTATGTGGTCTCTTATGAACTCATTCATATGCTTGCAAGACATTAGACGACATTCCACCGAGAGGGCCCAGAGTATATCTATCCGTCATCGGGATGGACAAATCCCACTGTTGATCCATATGCCTCAACTCATACTTTCCGGATACTTAATCCCACCTTTATAACCACTCATTTACGCAGTGGCGTTTGGTGTAATCAAAGTACCTTTCCGGTATAAGTGATTTACATGATCTCATGGTCATAAGGACTAGGTAACTATGTATCGAAAGCTTATAGCAAATAACTTAATGACGTGATCTTATGCTACGCTTAATTGGGTGTGTCCAATACATCATTCATATAATGACATAACCTTGTTATTAATAACATCCAATGTTCATGATTATGAAACTAATCATCCATTAATCAACAAGCTAGTTAAGAGGCATACTAGGGACTCTTTGTTGTTTACATATCACACATGTACTAATGTTTCGGTTAATACAATTATAGCATGACATATAAACATTTATCATAAACATAAAGATATATAATAAACACTTTTATTATTGCCTCTTGGGCATATCTCCTTCAGTCTCCCACTTGCACTAGAGTCAATAATCTAGATTACATTGTAATATACCTAACACCCATGGCATTCTGGTGTTGGTCATGCTTTGCCCTAGGGAGAGCTTTAGTCAACGGATCTGCTACATTCAGATCAGTATGTACTTTGCAAATCTTTACTTTTCCATCTTCGATGTACTCGCGAATCGAGTGGTAACGCAGCTTGATATGCTTCAGCCTCTTGTGTGACCTTGGCTCTTGTGCATTGGCGATGGCACCCATGTTATCTCAGTAAATGATTAATGGGTCCAATGCACTAGGAACCACACCGAGCTCTACAATGAACCTCTTCATCCATACCGCTTCTGATGAAGCCTCTGAAGCCGCTATGTACTCTGATTCTGTTGAAGACTTCGCCACCGTGCACTGCTTCGAGCTTGCCCAGCTTACTGCAGCACCATTCAATATAAACACGTACCCAGACTGTGACTTAGAGTCACCAGGATCAGTGTTCCAACTTGCATCGGTGTAACCATTTACAACGAGCTCTTGGTCACCTCCATAACAAAGAAACATATCCTTAGTTCTTTTCAAGTACTTCAGGATATTCTTGACCGCTGTCCAGTGTTCCATTCCTGGATCACTTTGATATCTGCTAGTCAAACTAACAGCATGCGCTATATCCGGTCTAGTACATAGCATGGCATACATGATAGATCCTACTGCCGAGGCATAGGGGATATTACTCATCCTCTCTCTTTCTTCTGCCGTAGCCGGTCCTTGAGTCTTACTCAAGACCTTGCCTGGTAACATAGGTAAGAACCCTTTCTTGCTTTCGTCCATTCTAAACTTCTTTAGAATCTTGTCCAGGTATGTACTCTGTGATAGCCCTATTAGGCGTCTTGATCTATCTCTATAAATCTTGATGCCTAATATATACGATGCTTCACCAAGGTCTTTCATTGAAAAACTATTATTCAAATAACCTTTTACACTGCTTAATAGTTATATATCATTTCCAATCAATAATATGTCATCTACATATAATATCAGGAATGCTACAGAGCTCCCACTCACTTTCTTGTAAATACAGGCCTCTCCATGACACTGTATAAACCCGAAGTCTTTGATCACCTTATCAAAGCGTCGGTTCCAACTTCTTGATGCTTGCTTCAGTCCATAGATTGAACGCTGAAGTTTGCATACTTTGTCAGCATTTTTAGGATCGACAAAACCTTTGGGTTGTACCATATACAACTCTTCCTCAATGTCTCCATTAAGGAACGCCGTTTTGACATCCATCTGCCAAATCTCATAATCGAAAAATGCAGCTATTGCTAACAAAATCCTCACAGATTTTAGCTTCGCTACAGGTGAGAAAGTCTCATCGTAGTCAACTCCTTGAATTTGTCGGAAACCCTTTGCGACAAGTCGAGCTTTATAGACAGTAATATTACCATCAGCATCTGTTTTTCTCTTGAAGATCCATTTATTTTAGATAGCCTTTCGGCTATCAGGTAAGTCTACCAAAGTCCATACTTTGTTATCATACATGGATCCCATTTCGGATTTCATGGCTTCTTGCCATTTGTTGGAATCTAGGCTCATCATCGCTTCTTCATACGTCGCAGGGTCCTCATCATTGTTATCCACAATCATGACATTTAGACAAGGATCATACCAACCAGGAGTGGCACGTTCCCTTGTCGATCTGCGAGGTTCAGTAGTTTCCTCGTTCGAAGTTTCATGATCATTATCATTAGCTTCCTCTGTTGCCGGTGTAGGCGGTACAGGTACAACTTCCGGTGCTGCGCTACTCTGATCAACGAGTATAGATTCATCAATCTCATCGAGTTCTACTTTTCTTCCAGTCACTTCTTTAGTGAGAAATTCTTTCTCAAGAAAGGTTCCGTTCTTAGCAACAAAGATTTTGCCTTCGGATTTGTGATAGAAAGTGTACCCTATAGTTTCCTTAGGGTATCCTATGAAGAAGCATTTCTCCGCTTTGGGTTCTAGCTTGTCCGGTTGTAACTTCTTTACATAGGCTTCGCAACCCCAAACTTTCAGGAACGACAGCTTAGGTTTCTTATTAAACCATAATTCATACGGTGTCGTTTCTACGGATTTTGATGGTGCTCTATTTAAAGTGAATGCGGCTGTCTCTAATGCATAACTCCAAAATGATAACGGCAAATCAGTAAGAGACATCATAGAACGAACCATATCTAAGAGAGTTCGATTACGACGTTTGGACACACCGTTTCGTTGTGGTGTTCCCGGCGGTGTCAATTGTGAAAGTATTCCGCATTTCTTTAAATGCATGCCAAACTCATAACTCAGATATTCACCTCCACGATCAGATCGTAGAAATTTAATCTTCTTGTTACGTTGATTTTCTACTTCACTTTGGAATTCCTTAAACTTCTCGAAAGTTTCGGATTTATGTTTCATGAAATAGATATACCCATATCTACTCAGATCATCTGTGAAGGTTTGAACATAACGATAACCACCGCGCGATGCTACGCTCATTGGTCTGCACACATCGGTATGTATGATTTCCAATAAGTCAGTAGCTCGCTCCATCATACCAGAAAATGGAGTCTTAGTCATTTTTCCCATTAGACATGCTTCGCATCTATCAAGTGACTCAAAGTCAAGTGATTCAAGTAATCCATCGGTATGGAGTTTCTTCATGCGTTTCACTCCAATATGACCAAGACGACAATGCCACATATAAGTAGAATTATCATTCAATTTAATTCGCTTAGCATCAATGTTATGTATATGCGTATCACTACTATCGAGATCTAACAGAAATAAGCCATTCTTTTCAGGTGCTCGACCATAAAAGATATTATTCATAAAAATAGAACAACCATTATTCTCAGACTTGAATGAATAACCGTCTTGCATTAAACAAGATCCAGATATAATGTTCATGCTCAACGCGGGTACAAAATAACAATTATTTAGGCTTAAAACTAATCCTGAAGGTAGATATAGAGGAAGTGTGCCGACAGCGATCACATCGACTTTGGATCCGTTTCCAACGCGCATCGTCACTTCATCTTTCAGTAGTCTTCGTTTATTCTTTAGTTCCTGTTTCGAGTTACAAATATGAGCAACCGAACCAGTATCAAATACCTAGGTACTAGAACGAGAACTAGTGAGATAAACATCTATAACATGTATATCAGATATACCTTCTTTCTTTTTCTTGACAAGGCCGCTCTTCAGATCAGCCAGATACTTGGAGCAATTACGCTTCCAGTGTCCCTTCTCCTTGCAGTAATAGCACTCAGCATCCGGCTTAGGGCCATTCTTAGGTTTCATAGGAGGCGTGGCAGCTTTCTTGCCACCCTTCTTGAATTTTCCCTTAGACTTGCCCTGTTTCTTGAAACTGGTGGTCTTATTGACCATCAACACTTGGTGCTCTTTCTTGATCTCAATCTTAGCAGCTTTTAGCATGCCAAAGAGTTCAGGTAACTCCTTGTTCATGTTCTGCATATTGTAGTTCATCACAAAGTTCTTGTAACTTGGTGGCAGTGATTGAAGGACACGATTAATCCCCAGTCTGTTAGGAATCACTATTCCCAAGTCATTGAGTTTCTTCGCATGCCCGGTCATGGCGAGCATGTGCTCACTAACGGAGCTGCCTTCTTCCATCATACAGCTGAAGAAATGTTTCGATGCTTCATAGCATTCCACGGCCGCATGAGTTTCAAATATAGCTTTCAGCTCATTCATCAACTCATGAGGATCGTGGTGCTCAAAACGGTTTTGAAGATCGGATTCCAGACTGCACAGGATGGCACACTGAACTTGAGAGTACCGAGCTTTCCGAGTTGCGTAATCAGCTTTTACTTCATCGGTTTCAGTTTCTGCAGGAGGGTCACCTAGCGGTGCATCAAGCACATATTGCAGATTTCCGCCAGAGAGGAAGATCCTCACATGACGGAACCAGTCGGTGAAGTTGCTACCGTTGCTCTTAAGCTTTTTTTTCTCTAGGAACTGGTTAAAATTGATTGGGAACGCCATCTCTACAACATATATTTGCAAAAGTTTAGACTAAGTTTATGACAAATTGAGTTCAAATTTTAATTCAACATAATTAAAAATCTAGGTGAACTCCCACTCAAAACAATATCCCTCGCATTGTCTTAGTGATCACACGAACCAAATCCACCGCACCTAAGTCCGATCATCACGAGACAAGGTGTGATTTCAATGGCGAACACTCAAAGTGTTCATCATATCAACCATATGATTCATGCTCTACCTTTCGGTATCACGTGTTCCGAGACCATGTCTGTACATGCTAGGCTCGTCAAGGCCACCTTAGTATCCGCATGTGCAAAACTGTCTTGCACCCGTTGTATGCACTTGTTGATTCTATCACACCTGATCATCACGAGATGCTTTGAAACGACAAGTCTTGGCAACGGTGCTACTAAGGATGAACACTTTATTATCTTGAGATTTTAGTGAGGGATCATCTTATAATGCTACCGTCACGATCTAAGCAAAATAAGATGCATAAAAGGATTAACATCACATGCAGTTCATATGTGATATGATATGGCCCTTTTGTCTTTGCGCCTTTGATCTTCATCTCCAAAGCACGGACATGATCTCCATCATCTTCGGGCATGATCTCCATCATCGTCGGCGTAGCGTCAAGGTCAATGGCGCCGTCTTCATGATTGTCCTCCATGTAGCAACTATTACAACTACTTTGAAATACTACTCAACATGAAATTTAAAGACAACCATAAGGCTCCTGCCGGTTGCCACAATACAATAATGATCATCTCATACATATTCATCATCACATTATGGCCATATCACATCACCAAACCCTGCAAAAACAAGTTAGACGTCTCTAATTTGGTTTGAATATTTTACGTGGTTTAGGGTTTTCGAGAGAGATCTAATCTACCTATGAACATGAACCACAACGTTGATACTAATGTTGTCAATAGAAGAGTAAATTGAATCTTCACTATAGTAGGAGAGACAGACACCCGCAAATCCTCTTATGCAATACAAGTTGCATGTCGAACGAGGAACAAGTCTCATGAACGCGGTCATGTAAAGTTAGTCCGAGCCGCTTCATCCCACTATGCCACAAAGATGCAAAGTACTCAAACTAAAGATAACAAGAGCATCAACGCCCACAAAACCATTGTGTTCTACTCGTGCAACCATCTATGCATAGACACGGCTCTGATACCACTGTAGGATAACGTTGCATAGAAAACAAAAAATTTCCTACCGCGAACACGCAATCCAAGCCAAGATGCAATCTAGAAGACGGTAGCAACGAGGGGATTATCGAGTCTCACCCTTGAAGAGATTCCAAAGCATACAAGATGAGGCTCTTGTTGCTGCGGTAGACGTTCACTTGCCGCTTGCAAAAGCGCGTAGAAGATCTTGATCACGGCGCTACGAACGGGCAGCACCTCCGTACTCGGTCACACGTTCGGTTGTTGATGAAGACGACATCCACCTCCCCGTTCCAGCGGGCAGCGGAAGTAGTAGCTCCTCTTGAATCCGACAGCACGACGGCGTGGTGTCGGTGGTGGTGGAGAAATCCGGCGGAGCTTCGCTAAGCGTGCGGGAAGTGGAGGAGCGGGGCGGCTAGGGTTTGGGGAGAGGGGGGCGCCGGCCACTAAGGGGTGCGGCCACCTTGGTGGTTCTTGGGGTGGCCGGCCCCCTCCCCTTGTCCCTCATTATGTAGGTGGAAGCCCCAAGTGTTGGACTACAAGTCTCCGAATAAGACCCGAACCCAAAACCTTCCATGTGATAGGGAAACCTACCCAAGGTGGGAATCCCACTTGAGGTGGGATTCCCCCCTTCCATGTGGGGGGGGGGGTGGCCGGCCCCCATAGGGGGAGTCCACTTGGGACTCCTCCCCCTCTAGGGTTGGCCGGCCATGGAGGTGGAGTCCCTTTGGGACTACGCCTTCCATAGTGGTTTCTTCCGGACTTTTCTAGAACCTTCTAGAACCTTCCATAGAACCTTCCAGATCATTTTAAATCTCATAAAATGACTTCCTATATATGAATCTTATTCTCCGGACCATCCCGGAACTCCTCGTGATGTCCGGGATCTCATCCGGGACTCCGAACAAATTTTCGAACTCCATTCCATATTCAAGTTCTACCATTTCAACATCCAACTTTAAGTGTGTCACCCTACGGTTCGCGAACTATGCGGACATGGTTGAGTACTCACTCCGACCAATAACCAATAGCGGGATCTGGAGATCCATAATGGCTCCCACATATTCAACGATGACTTTAGTGATCGAATGAACCATTCACATACGATACCAATTCCCTTTGTCACGCGATATTTTACTTGTCCGAGGTTTGATCATCGGTATCACTTCATACCTTGTTCAACCTCGTCTCCTGACAAGTAATCTTTACTCGTACCGTGGTATGTGGTCTCTTATGAACTCATTCATATGCTTGCAAGACATTAGACGACATTCCACCGAGAGGGCCCAGAGTATATCTATCCGTCATCGGGATGGGCAAATCCCACTGTTGATCTATATGCCTCAACTCATACTTTCCGGATACTTAATCCCACCTTTATAACCACCCATTTACGCAGTGACGTTTGGTGTAATCAAAGTACCTTTCCGGTATAAGTGATTTACATGATCTCATGGTCATAAGGACTAGGTAACTATGTATCGAAAGCTTATAGCAAATAACTTAATGACGTGATCTTATGCTACGCTTAATTGGGTGTGTCCATTACATCATTCATATAATGACATAACCTTGTTATTAATTACATCCAATGTTCATGATTATGAAACTAACCATCCATTAATCAACAAGCTAGTTAAGAGGCATACTAGGGACTCTTTGTTGTTTACATATCACACATGTACTAATGTTTCGGTTAATACAATTATAGCATGACATATAAACATTTATCATAAACATAAAGATATATAATAACCACTTTTATTATTGCCTCTTGGGCATATCTCCTTCACCTTGATCGGGAGCCGACTTGGGCATACCTTTGGGACAATGTCTTGGAGATGACGAGCGATCCAAAGATCATGTACATGCAGTACACTGCGGTGTTGGACACTCTTACCGCTGAGCAGGTAACCGATCACTCTTTTGCAATCCTAGTTTTCATTGATTCTACTGGCATGTTCTAAATTCTGAGATATTTGTATGCTGCAGGTGGAATGGCAGCCATATGGTAGCTATTACCATATTGGCGCGGGGATGGCTGACCTCAACCACAAGTGCACGGAGGAGGCGCGGTTCTGGCGTATGCGCTGCCCACTCATATGCATGTGGCTTGTTGAACACCACCAGCCGCACAGAGTGATGAGACAGTTTGGGCTGTATCAGGAGTGCCCACCTCAGTGGCAAGACATGGACAAGGCGCTTCATAGGTAAACTTCTGGAATCACGCGATGGAAGATTCTTGATAGAAGAGGTACAATCTAACTTCTTGATTCTTGCAGGCTTGATAGGCAGCGGCAGAGGAAGATCACAAATTGGCCAGTTCATCATAGCGGCCACGTCGCAGCGTTCCTACACTGTTTGGAAGCGACACGGAATGCTGGCCCTGTGGAGATTGTGCCTCACGACTTGGCCGCTTTCAACAACTACCTCGAGTGGTTCCATGAAAACACGCGTATCGAGTTAGTGAAGCACGCGTATGCTGAGGACATCTTGGATGACCCCATTGAGTTCGATGAGGTTGCGCAAAGCCAGCACGACACCTTTGCTCGCAGAGGGAGATCGACTTCTATTGCTTCCGAGCTGAACTTCGTGGTAATGGATTCTCTCACTAACTAGTACATCATCTAGATTGCCATGTGCTCGCTTAAATTGTGTATGCTATGTTTGTCACAGCGGACGGAGATCCAAAAAACAGCTCACGAGTGCGAGATTATGTGGGAGCAGAGCGGGGGAGATGAAAAGCCTGTCGGACCGTTGCGGCATTTCATTAAGGTATGATCACCAACTTTGAATGTACGCTATTATGTTCTGGTGGCTTTGTAACCATGAGTTCCATGACGCAGAACACTGCACGAAAGATGCGGCGGTTAGCCAACTTGCTAGGTTGCCGCGAAGGCGAAATTCCTACATCCTCCTCTTCTGAAGAGCGGGAGGTATGGACTATTTTGTTGCTGTCAAACATGTTCTTACTAATTTCAACTTTTGTAACTCATGTGTTCATGTTTGTGAAGATTCCTGACGACGAGGAAATTCTGAGTTAAAGCATACCTCCAAAGCATACCTCCAAGCAAGCCCCACGGTCAGCTTACCAGTTGAAGCCAAGGGGCAAGGCTCCAAACCGGTACACTCCGGAAGATTATGTCAACCGAGGAAAGAAGGTTGTCATTGAGGAGGATGAGGGGCCGCCGCGGAGATCATCTTTGTCGAGGATGAGGAACGACGAGCCGTTTTCTTCAGAGGAGGAGGAGCAGGAGGAACATCAACAACAAGAGCCACGACAGCGGATGAAGAGGATGGCCGTCCGGAAGCAGCCCGTGAGGACGGCACGTCGAGGACGACACTTGGATGTGCTACGTTTTGTTGTGAACTATATCTTCATAAGTATCGAGTTGTGAACCCTATGTCATTTCGAACAATGTCTGTAATGCTACTTGTTGTTTGAATCTACTTGCTACGATGTGAGCTATGAAGTGTTATATGTGTATGTTCTGAAATTGCTACTTGTTGTGTCCAATGTTGTACTCAAAACTGTTAGAGTTTGGTAGGATTTTTCATGATTTTAACACAAGTCAATGTGTGGTGCCCTTCACACTGGCGCCACAGTGCACTGTGTGGCGCCCGTGGCATTGGCGCCACACATGCCTACATATAGCAACTTTTGGATCGAAAACATCCAGGGGCTCCGGACGATTAGTCCTTAGCCGTTTTGGCGAGTCACTTTGTGTGGCGCCCGTGGCATCGGCGCCACACATGCTAGTGTGGCGCCCGCGGCATCGGCGCCACACATAGAGCCTCGCCAAAACGGCTAAGTCCCAGACGAATTGTCTCACAGTATGTTTGGGCAATTATAAGTGCATGTGTGGCGCCGATGGAAGGGGCACCACACATGCTGCCACGTCGGATCGGCGCACCAGCTCAGCGTCGAGGGCGCCACATCGGCTGGGAGAGTGGCGCCGGCAGGAGGGGCTCCACACTGACATGTGTGGCGCCAATGGAGGGCGCCACACAAAAGGGTTAGATGGGTGAAATAGTTTCGCCGCAGGGTCAGTCTTTGCTTTTCTTTGACTTTGGGTTATTTTTGTGCAAATCCCCGGTTGGCAAAAACACTTTTCGGGTATTGGTTGTTTTTAAAAAAATCTTACTCCCGAGCTCCGCACTAGGGTTTGGGGCCGCCGTCCGCCAATCTCCGGCCGCTGCACCTCGTTTCCGCTGCCGCCTCCGTCTCCCGGGAGCCACAGGAAGGTTGGTCGCTGCCTGCCCCCCCGCCCTCACTGGTCCGCAGTGCGCGGCTTCCGCGTCCCTGTGGACGAGCGCGACGTCTCCATTGACGCCGGGCTCCGCCGAGAGTTCCAGGCGCTGCTGGCGGCTCATATCCATGAAGCGCGAGCAGGAGCGCCGTCGCCGCCAAGTCCTAGCCCGGAGTAAGCCTTAACTCGCTCGCCCTCTCTCTCTGATTCGTTTCACCCAGTTGCTATTTCCTTCACTCATAAAAAATGCATCTATTTTTTTATCTGTAGTTTGGTAATCGATTTGTTTAGATTAGTGTCAGATGGATACTATTAAATTTTAATACGTTTGAGATTGAACTGTCATTTGGGTAGGTTAGGTCCCAATCGAGTTCCTTTTAACACATATCCGTATTTGTTTGTTAAAAAGAGCCATAAGATCATATGATGTATAATAAGGCACCAAAAACTAGTGCCCTAAAAAATTTAGGGCAGGAGAGAGAAGGTCTTAAGGCACCAGAAAAGTTTTTGCTGTAATAGATGCCCTAAAACTAGTGCCCTAAAACTAGATCTGACAGTGCTGAGGTAGGGAGGCGGATCTGATGGTCGCCGGGCGGCGAGCTCACCTTTGGCCGGCGGAGGCCGTCGGAGGCCAAGGGAAGGCAGCGTGGGCGGCACTGGAGCTGAAGGGGGAGCCGGGCATGCGGCCAAATCTGGCGACGCTGCGCTGACCGAGCGCCGAGGGCTCCACAAGAAGCAGCAGCTCGCCGGCAGTCATATAGGGGTAGCGGTGGTTGCTAATCGACCTCGGTAGGTTGCCGTGGTGTTGTGACGACCAACTCCACCGGCGGCAGGACGAGGAACGGGCAGATTCAGGCGAATTCATGTGGTGGCGCTCTGTGATTCAGAGGCGGCTGCGGGGGGTTATGGCGGAGGTCCGGAGTGGCGGGAAATGAGCGGTGAGATGACGACGGGGCTGAGGGATGCCAATGGAGTCGTGGCGGTGGCGTGCGTTGCGTCGGCGAGGACCATCTGGAATCATCGAGTCCGTGCCACAGTGCGTTTTGGTATATGGCATAGGATAAGGCAGCCATCTTGGGCCCCAAATATAGAAGCAAATTTTTAGGGTGTGTCCTAATTTTTTTCCCAATTAGGGATAGGGCATCTGCTCGAACACCATTTTTGACCTCTGGTGCCCTAAAAATCAGTTTTTTGGCACCAAATTTTTATTTGTTTTACATCATCCGTTAGAGATGCTGTAAAGGAGTCTTTTTTCTAACACATAGGTGAGTGCTCACACTTCAGTACTAAAAATTTGGTTAGGGGAGGAGATTTCAAGATATTGTTGCCTGTTTCTGCGTGCAACCCCCCCCCCCTGATCTGTTTATGTTAGATGCGCTATTAACCATGGTTGTTGGGTTGCAGATGGATTGATTGGTACACTGAATAGAAGAAAGGACTCGCCCTATCAACAAATTGGCGATGGTGATTCTCAAAATGGTGAAACATTGACATATTCAATCCCATACCTTCCAGAGGTACCACAGCATAAAATTCTGATGGTGTCTTAGATTGCAAGTTTAATTTCGCTCTGACTGCTCTAACCACAGTAATTCATAGGACACTGGTAGCTGCGTATTATTTATTAACAGAGAAAGCATATCTTTTAGTGCTTCAATTGGTCATGGTCCTATATCCCTAGTGACTTACTCCCTCCAATTATGAAGTTCCGACAGCAGATCTGTACTGTGTGCATGCATTGGCATGTTGTCCCAACGTCATGCATGATGACTGGAGAGAGTGGTAGCTTTGCTTTGTTCTAACTTCTTTGTGCAAAGGCTGGTAATCACCATCACATTTATATTATCAATACACATTCTATTTTATTATCTATATACTATTACCTCAGTGTCTCTGAACTTCTCGGATCAATACTCATTCCATTCTTCTCTTACTTGTCCTGCCATACCGAGACAGAGCATATATACATAATAATGACACATAGACTGCTTATGGTGTTCGATAGTTGATATAGGTGCTGTGTCTGATAAAGCATACACCATAATCATAACAGCCTAGGATCTTATGAGAGCTGTCCAGCCTTGAACTAACAACCCCATCAGTATTTCTGAAGGTAGTTATATAACACTTGTTCTTAAACATAATGTTGAGATTGCAATTGTCTTCTCCCCATAAATATGTACTTCCTCTGGTCACTAATTTAAGACCTTTTAGATATTTCAAATTGGACTATGTACGGACCAAAATGAGTGAACCTACACACTAAAACGCCTCTAGGTACATGCATTTACAAAAAAAGCTAGAAGGCCTTACATTACTGAACGGAGGGAGTATTTAACATATCTTAAGCATAGAGGATGTCAAATTATTGTCAGCTGTTTTTGTATTGATGCACTTACCATTAAATCTAGCTTCCTTAAAAGGTACAGCCTAGCCAATGGCCATAAGGCATGGCAAGCATCATTAAATTCCTTTTTTACTCTTAAGTCCAATAGCTGTAACATGTGATCCCTGATACAACAATTGGGAGCCATGCCAAGTTTGTATGATTGGAACATAATATTGAGCAGGCCTAAGGATGCTGACCATGCATATTTGTTTGATAAGAGTATAAAAAATGGTCAGTCTTAATAACTTAAGTATGATAATGTGTTAGTGCTTCGATGCTGAAATGTTGTGCTGTAACAGCATATTAAGTCTAGAAAATTTGATCATTTGGATTCACTATTCATGCTAGGACATTAATTAACAAATGACTCTTTGAATTGTGTGTTATTTCATGATGTCCTTTTCGAAACTTCTTGATTCTCTTTCATGGGATTCTGTTGGTTTAGGTGTTCTATTTGTAATTTTGTATCCAATGCATAAGTTCCATATTTCTGTTTCTTTGCTATGCTGACCAATTTATAACATGCTATTGCACAATAATAAATCACTGTGCATTTTGGTTGACACAAGTGCACAGAAAGCTGTATCACTGATTAGTTTGCGCTCTAATGCAGGTAAGATTAAATCGGATGAAGCCTGGTGACCGGGTGTATACGTGAGCACGCACTCAGAAGTCGACACGTGTCTAACGGCGTTAGTCCCCCGTGAGGTGATATACTACTACTAAAAAACTGTTTCACCAGATTTGACCGGTCCTCACACCCCCACCTAATCCTCTCTGCTCTGGCTCCTCGTCCTCTTCTACCTCCCGCGGCGGCGAAGGCGGGGCCGTGGTGGAGCTGAGCGGGTTCGTCCGCGACCTCTGCTTCCTCTTCTTCGCGCTCTGCTTCCTCGTGGCCGTCCTCGCCACCGGCACGGTCACCGTCTGGGTCGCCGCGGCCTTCGTCTCCCTCTACGCCGCCTACGTCGTCCTCGTCTGGACCTCCTGCTGCTGCGCCGGCGCGAGCAAGCCGGACCTCGCCGAGCCGCTCCTCCTCGACGGCGACGCCCCACCCCTCGCCGTCCCACTCCGCGGCCGACGGACCCGGCGAAAAATCGTGTCTTCAACGCGTCCTGCACGCGCTCACCATGCCGCTCTACCTCCCGCGGCGCCTGACCATCCCGGACATCGCGGGGCACCGCTGGCGCAAGCCCTACGCCGTGGCCTCCGCCGCGCTGGCGCCGGTCCTCGTCGCCACGACCTTCACCTCGCGCAGCGCCGCGGCGGCCTCGCTCGACCACGGCCACGGCGTCGGCATCCTGCTCGCGGCCGCCTTCCCGGGCCTCCTCCCGGCGGCCCTCGCCGCGTCCACCACGGACGCCGGCTCCGCGCCCGCAGCCGGCGTCACCGCGTGCCGTGGCTGGCCGCGGGGTTCCCGATGAGCGTGCGTGGCCCACACGCCGGCGCGGGAGCTGGTGGCGCCGCTGGTGGCCATCGGTTACATGGTGGGCGTTGACTCGGGCGTGCGCGCGCGTCACGGTGCTGGCGTGGGGGGACTCGCCGGGGGACCTGGTCTCCAACGTCGCCATGGCCACGCACGGCGGGCCCGGCGGCGCGCGACGGCCGTGTCGGCCTGCTACGCCGGCCCGCTCTTCAACACGGTGGTGGGGCTCGGGCTGTCGCTCACGCTGGCGGCGGACGCGCAGTACCCGGCGCCCTTCACGATCCCGGCGGACGGGGCGGTGTACGAGACGGTGGCGTTCCTGTTCGCCGGGCTCGCGTGGGCGCTGCTGGTGGTGCCGGCGAGGGGGATGCGGCTGGGTCGGCTGTACGGGGTCGGGCTCATCGTCATCTACCTCTGCTTCTTCGGCACCCGCGTCCTCAACAGCCTCGGCCTCTGGTAGCAGCGAGCCACGCAGCAAGCGTCAGCGTGAACACCGCCCCGTCCAAGAGATGATCCAAACCAGCACAGAAAGCACTAAAAAACTCTGAACGATGATGTCCTCTAGCGGTTGCAGCTCAGCTCACTTCGCGTGGTCAACTAAGTAGATTCGACGCCGTATGATGCCCGTTAACATCTCCCCATAAAGTGAGAATCTTAAAGCAAATCCAATGGCAACGGGCGCGTGCTCACGTATACACCCGGTCACAGAATCCACTCTCAAGATTAAATATCATAATTATCAAAAAGCCATTAGTAACACTGTGAAGAAAATTTCTCTATGCAATGCTAAGTTTGCTGATACTGTTACGTTAGTTGCACCATCTACCTATGTAATATAGCGCACTATGTGCAATCATGCAAAGAGCTGCCTGGGGTAGACGATACTCCATGTGGTTCTACTTTTTTCCTTTCTCTGATTGGAATTCCATTGCATGCAGAACATCTGGCATCGTATACATTCTCTAATGCCAATGCGTGATGCTGCTCGTGCTGCTTGCCTTTCTCGCGCCTTTCTACATTTCTGGACGTACTATCCCAACCTCACCTTGGACTGGAATACGCTTTGCTCCAAGGGACATGGAGGAAATTTGAGCTGCAAAATTGACAGCATAATTAGGAACCACTCCGGAATTGGCTTGAAGATATTGAAGCTTAATTTAGGTGACGATGACCATACCTTTCCTCATATCAACAGTTGGCTCCAGTTTGCTGTTACACCAGGGATTGAGGAGCTCACCCTTAAGCTATATAAAAAGTACAACTTCCCATGCTCACTTTTATCTGATGGAGTTAGAAACTCAATTCAGTATCTTCAACTTGGCTCTTGTACCTTCCGTCTCATGGCTGAACTTGGCCCCTTGAGAAGCCTAAGAAGTTTGCATCTGTGTTCTGTGCGTACTACTGGGGATGAATTAGGGTGCTTTATTTCCAACTCCCCTGCTTTGGAGCAGTTGAAACTTTATGATTGCAAGGAGATAAATTTCCTAAAGATACCTTGCATGCTGCAGCGGTTCACCTGCCTGAGTGTTGTTGGATGCTGGGGGCTTCAAGTGATAGACATCAAAGCTCCAAATCTCTCCAGTATTGACGTTAGCGGAGAAAATATTAAACTCTCACTCAGAGAAGCATTGTGCATGAAGGACTTGCGCATGCGCTGTCCCAAAGTCGTCTGTTATGCGCTTGCTGAGCTGCCGTCCATTATGCCAAATCTTGAGACTCTTAATTTAGGTTCAGATGATGAGGTATAATTAAAAGACTTAGTACTGCTATACATGCGTACAACAGCAGTCATACCTTGTGCATATAATTAATCTGAACAGTACATATATTTGTTGTGCAGGTGGTTAATACACCGATGCTGCCTACCAAATTCATCTACCTCAAGCACCTGAGTATTCAAATTACGGGAGAGACATTTTCCCCATCCTATGATTATTTTTATCTGGTTTCTTTCTTGGATGCATCTCCTTCCTTGGAGACTTTGTTCTTGGATGTAAGTCACTGTTCATTCTGTTGGTTTACTAAGTGGGTCCATCGATTCAATTTCGTTTTTTATTCCATCTTCAGGTATCTCAGGAATATGTGGAGCATGAATCAGTTTTTGGAGGTCCCTCACATTTGAGGCAGCTGCCTGAGAATCGCCATGTCTGCCTGAAGCGTGTGGAGATCATAGGGTTCAACTCTGCAAAGAGCTTGGTTGAGCTAACATGCTGCATTGTGAAGAACGCAGTCTCACTTGAGTTCCTTATGTTGGACACCCTTCGTGGTAGTCACATACGTTGTGGAAAAAATAGTAAAAAGTGTTGGCCCATTAGTAAGTCTGATCTCAAGGAAGCCTCTAGAACGGTCGTGGCTATAAGAAGGTTCATTGAGGATGAAGTCCCGCCTACAGCTAAGCTGAGTGTTCTGGAGCCTTGCACACGGTGTCATTCGAGTGGATGATGGTTGATGTCATAAGCTTGCAGCCGGTGAAATGCTGATGGAGGGTGGTAGATGTCATATAAGTTATCTTACTTGCGCCATGTATGATCATTTAAACTTGATACCATGCTTTGTTCCTTAGATTATTGGATAAGTTATTTTAAAGGTGGAGTGTGTTGTGACTTTAATCAAATTATTATTATAGCTAAACCATTTTTTCTTTGATGGATTATTGAACCTGTTCTTTTTTAAAAAAAAACCTATCGTGTGCGTGGATCTTAGTTTTAGTAGATAGATGATTTTCGCTCTTTATTAAAGAGGATCTTTTCTGTTTGTTGTTGTTGGCTACCCGATTCAATGGATTTGTTTAGACTGAAAAATTCAAGTAGTTCTTAAATAAAATAAAAAATTTCTTCCTTCCAATTTAGTTTGCCTAAAAGACAACTTTGACTTATATGAAACGAAATTTAATTTGTTAGGCCCTTACTCGCACCCACATAGCCCTGCGAGGGCTATTGTGGGCGCAGAGAAAATTGCCACACTTGGGGTTGACCTCGGGGCGCCGGACACAAGGCGTTGTAAATTGCCACACTTGGGGTTGACCTCGGGGCGCCGGACACAAGGCGTTGTCACGCTATCTCGTCTCTCTCTAGCTCGAGACCTCTCCACACCGGTATAAAAGAATTTCCTATAATGATTTTGATATGCCGAGAACCTAAAAAGAGAAAACCTAAGCAAGAGAGGGTGTCTTGGAAGGATCTTATAAATACTCAGTGTTGATTATATTATTCGTTCACAATCGAAAATTTTGGCTGGATTAACCTTCCAGCAAAGAGTATCCTGGGACGAAAGCAGCAACTGAAGTGCGATGTGTGCTCATGATCGTGCGGTGTACATTAGCACGCCAGCGGGAGTAGCTTCTGTCCGTCCGATCAGGATCGTGTGCGTGGCATCAGCCCATGGCTGCGAAAGCCTACCTGGCTTGCCTGTGGTGCCCCCTCCACCCTCCGATCTGATCGTACGGCCGAGGCGACACCGAGCGTGCTATATATATCCAGCCCACCAGGCTCCCGAAAACCCTAGCGCGCCGCCGTCACAGCCTCCTGCTCCTCTGCTCCCTTCTCCCGCGCCGCCGGCCGCAGTCGTCGAACCACCGCCGCTCCCGAGATGGTACGTTGTCTATCCCGCCCGTGGTCTTCCACCGGTGCCCATCGACTCACCGCGGCGTGCTGATCCGTTTTCCTGTTCGTCGCTCTGTCCTTCCCCAGGCCCCGAAGAAGGAGAAGGCCCCGCCGCCGTCGTCCAAGCCGGCCAAGTCTGGCGGTGGCAAGCAGAAGAAGAAGGTGACGCTATCTCTCTTTCTGAATTTCTCTTCACTTTCCGTCGCTCGTTTCCGGATCTGCCGAGGTTTCTCATGGTGGATTTGTTTGTTGGTTGATGCAGAAGTGGAGCAAGGGAAAGCAAAAGGAGAAGGTGAACAACGCGGTGCTGTTCGACCAGGCCACCTACGACAAGCTCATCACCGAGGCGCCCAAGTACAAGCAGATCACACCTTCCGTCCTCTCTGAGAGGCTTCGGGTAATCTTCCCCTGCCCACGTTTGCTCTTTATGCATGCGCATCGAAAATTCTGTGCTAATTGTATTCTGATGCGATGTAGATTTGCGATGTGCGCTGAACGATATTGTTCTTGTCTAGTCTATAATTTGTGGATATCGCATTGCTAGTTATGTATGCGTAGTTTATCTTGCAAATTGCTAAAGATTATCGCGTGACTTAGCTAAAAGTCGTTGCTATGTCAGCTTGAATCATTGTCATGTATGTGATGGTCTGCATTACATCTGCTGTGTTCAGCACATCACTGCCTCTGCCGTTATGTGTTTTCATTCGTGCTTAGTTAAGAACCGAATGTTTTAGAAGACATCCGATTTGCTGAATTGTGTTAGATAAATGATTTAAGATGCTTGTTTGATTCTTGGAAGTCTGGTTTGATTTGCTAGATGCAAGTTTGCTTTTATACCTGATGCATGTTTGAAAGTATATTGATTCCTCGTGTAATGAGCAGGTTATAATTGTTTGCCAACACTAGTGAGCTGTGTTTGTGAACTGATTTAAATATGGACCATTCCCTTAACATTTTATTCGTAGGACTTTCTATACCTTACAGCCTGTGCTGCTGGTATCTTGTTCTTAGCCTAATTACACTGTACAACATTCATGTCTACTTTCTGTTAATTCATCCATTTGCCAACCAGCTAATTTTTCCTTTTGCCATTGTGGTTGCAGATCAATGGTTCCCTTGCTCGCAGGGCTATCAAGGATCTTGAGGAGCGTGGCCTCATCCGCATGGTTTCGATTCACTCAAGCCAGCAGATCTACACCCGTGCTACCAACACTTAGGGTGTGGTGTTGTCACTCTTTATCATCAATGGCCTGTGTCTGTGATCCATGTCTACTTTAGAATCGTTTATCTTCTATCAAGTTCGCTAATGTTTTGTTGAACGAGGCACTTCAGCATTTGAAAGATTTTGAATGTGATTGAGTACTGTGCTGGTTTGTCTTTTATATCGTTACAATGTCTCATTTTCGTTGATGGATTCTTGCATGTTTGACTGTTCATATGTTAGGATAAATCCTACTGTATGTGTTTATTTGTCTGTTGCCTATTGTGAATCTGACTTGCTTCAGTCAATCGGTTTGACAACCCTGTTTTACAATTGTTTCTACAACCCTGTTGATCTTAAGTGCTGTGAATTTGAACTAAAGACCATGACCAGTTATATGTATCGATCGGAGGCAGTGTTATTTACTGCCATGCTATGTGTATTGAAGTGAAGTTTCGATTGGTTTATTTCTTAGTTTAGATACCATCTCTGATGATCTTAATTTGTTCCTTTAAATCTCCCTCTACAGTTAAACAGTGTGCACTCTTCTATCCTTGTATCACAACTTGCCTCATCATTACTCCCTTCGTCCACAAATAAGTGTACCGGCGGGGTTTTCAAGATACATTATATCATCATTACTCCCTCGGTCCACAAATAAGTGTCCGTGCGGGGTTTCAAGATACATTATGAAGTGAAGTAAAAAATGCATTGGGAAGATGCATCTCCCCTCTTTAATTAGTTCATCTCCAATGAGCTAAGTGTTCGTAGAAAACAAGGAGAACATATGCTTAATATTATTGGGTTTGATTTCCGTGTGATGAGAGAGAAGCAATTAAAGTGCATTGAGAAGATAGGAGTACATTTTTTGTGAACAAAGTTTAGTGCTAGATGTCCACTTATTTGTGGATGGAGGTAGTACATCATTTGTTTTCCATTTCATGATTTCTGCATGCCGAAGGTTCCTGAATGGTCGTCTCTTGACCTCCATAGTGATGCCTTTTGCCCTCGTCCATCTTTACTGCAATTCCTATCTTTTCTACCACAACGTTTTTTTTTCCAAGTATATAGAAGTCACCAATAGGGTAACCCTTATCTGACGTTATTAAGAAAAATAGAAGAGCAAGATGACAAGTAGAAATTAAAATTACATTGAAAATCGCAATACAAGCTCTGAAGACTGGCTGTGAACAATGAGATTAGTTGACAATCATAGGCTGGGAATGTACCCCACACAAGTACATGTTTGCAATCCTTGGCCACTCATCCACAACCACCCAATTGCTTCCCTTGCTGGACGGGCAGACCAGCACCCAAGATCGAAAGTGAACCAATTGATCTGATGTGATGTCGATAAAAACACATTCGAGGCGGGAGAGAGACCATGTTCCTATGGGTCATCGTCACCACCTTGAGTATTTAAGTGGATGTGCCGAAAATAAGGGTTTCACCAAAACGCCTCCGGTCTCCAATCCCATAGTAAACAAGTCCTTAGTAGTTACTACAAAGTTCACAGAACATAGAAACAACCTAAGACCCAACCAAAGTATACCATGCGAGAGGAAGGCGGAGTACATTTTTTCTGCTAGTATTGTTTTTCTTTTATTCCAAATAATTATAGTATTGATCAAACCATGGTCTATATATATTTCTCTAAACCCGAGGTGTTATAAATCTGTTTTGAAAATATTTTTCCATACAAAGATTTAATGTTATTTCCGGTGGATAACCTTCATTAGGGAAACCGTGCAGCTTATGTTATGGATTTATGGCAGTACACCAGAAAATCAAATAAGAGAACGCTTTTTTTTGTTGGGACTACCTCAAATCTGTTTTTTTTGTGTGTTTGAACTTAAATACACATAATGACTCTTCAATATTGAAGACCGTAGTTTGGTGTGGCAACTGGCAAGTAAGACCGGAAGCCTTCTTGAGAAAAAAAGTGGTAAGTACTTACTATTTTTCTATTCTTTGTCTCTTTTCCATCTTCCTAAAGAACTTCCATTACATCATAATTGGCCACTTTATTGAACACAAAAATTCCACACAAAAAGCTTAATTCCCATAAGAGAACGACTTTTTGTTGGGACTATTGTACCTCAAATCTGTTTTTTTTTTGTGTGTGTTTGAACTTAAATACAATAATGACTCTTCAATATTGAAGACCGTAGTTTGGTGTGGCAACTAAGACCGGAAGCCTTCTTCGAGATAAGACAATAAAAACATGTTATAAAATTATCTATTTCTGGTGTGTTCTGCAGCAATGAGGATCCATACTAAAAAGGTTTGCCATTATCTCTACTACTATAATGCACCAGTTGATTTGCTAAATCTAACGGATGAGATCCCGTGGATTCGCATGAACAGTAGAATGTAGTTGCCTCTACATCATTCTAGAACCGAGTTCAGATCACGGGACCCGTGCGCCGGGACGTTGAGCGCGTGGAAGCATATGGCGTGGAGCACCTCCCCGTCCTAGCTGTGCACGCAGACGCGGGCCTCCACAGGTGCGGCTCTGGCATGGCGAAGTGCACGGGGATCGCTAAGGCCGCGAGCAGCAGCGACAAGTGCTACAGCTGGTTCAGGTGACCCTGCCCCTGCGCCGGAACGGCACCGTCGCCACGACGGCGATATATGAGGGATATTCCATCATCGTGGATGATTGAGATCGGAGGGGCCGGAGCTGTTGAAGACCAGAGTTCATGCGCTTCGAGATATTCCAGATGATCGCCTTGCTTCTGGCCTTGGCTAGCCAGGGGAGAGCGCAATTAAGAGTTCTTCACTGAAGTGCGGGAGCCCCGCGACGGCGCACGACGGGAGGGCAGCCCAGACTTCAAGCTGTGGAGACGGCCACCGGCTAAAGCAGTGTCACACACTGAGGCGTCAAGGAGCCGAAGACGCGGCCAGCAGGTTCTGGATTCGTCTCTCCTCGCCACAGCAAGTCTGGCCTGGTCCAGTTCCATGATACAGCTGGAAGCTAGATGACTTTTCCAGAAACATATACATTTGGTTCTGTGGTACGTGAGTGGATCTTCCGCGGGTAACTGATCTACGATACTAGATAGGAAATAATCCATACAGCAGACAGAAAGAAATCAAATGAGGTGCTTTATGTTCTACAGCATCTCAGATCTTATAAGATGAATGATTCGTTAGGCTGCAAATTCTGATCCTTCTTTGGAAACATAGACTAAATAAATAAGAAGCGCGCAATAACCAAAATACTTAGAAATTTTAGAGGTTAATTTTTATAAAGATACCATCAAAGGAACATTCGCTGTCTTATCTTTAATTACTTTTTTATAATCTGTCCTACAAACTTGTATGTCCTAACAATTCACTAATTTTTTTTTCGAAAAAAAAACCAATAAAGATTTTGTACGTGTACAACTACTCTTGACATTTTTAGTCCCAAATGTATGGCCGTAGAAACACATAGTGACACTGGCCCGTCCATAAATAAATTAAGTTATGTATGTATACCCCCTTTTAGCTATCTAGAACACGTTTTTGCCAATTTCGTATTGCACGATTAGGCTATTGCAACCCCTAGATTTCACAAATAGATATATTTTCCTTGGTATTGATGTATTTTTTTACAAGCTCTCTTGTTCATGGGATGCCTGAGAAATAACTGCTTTTAAGTCGACCCTAAGGACCGTATGATCTAAGTATTGAGACATCTTCAAGTTCAAAGGGATGTTAAGATCTCAGGCGGCTATAATTGTTGACTGAGACATAACTATTTCTAGGTCAACTGATAAATAGTCACTCCCCCTGGGTTACATGGTCTGAAAGTTATTGACGGTGTATTTATTTGTTTATTCCATTTTCTAGAAAAGAGTTATATTTGTACGTAGAATACATGAAAATATGTCACTTGTGAACTTTATTAAGAAACATTGACAATTAATTGGTGCAACTTATTTCTAAATCAACCAAGAAATTGTCACTGCCTTCGATAAATAGTCTATGTGTATTCTATGTCTTTTTGGTTGTGTATTCAACTTTTAATACAACTCATGTAATAAGTAAAATACATGAGAACATGTCACGTCTAAACTTTATGAAAACACTGCTAATATGTTTCATTTTAGGTATATTAAAGTAGGTTGTAAATTCAATTAGACATATAATGATATAACGTACTCCCCTGTCCCACGAAACATGTCGAAAAGAGTTATCAAAATTTGGATGTATCTACTACTATTTAGTGTCTAGATACATCTAAATTTTGATAAACCTTCGATATGTTTCGTGGGATGGAGGGAGTATGTTATTTGCTAGAGGATTTTGTCTTTAAATGTTAAAACATAGAAAATTGATTTTTAATATGCATGTAGTAAATAATATTTTTTTAGGTTAAATTCTTCTACTATTTCTTTGAACGTGCAAAGCACGTGCTACTTACTAGTGAAGATTAAGAAGGAAAGAGTGACGAAGGTAAAGTATTTAGACTAATGGAGAAAATGGTGGTAAAGTATTACTATTTTCTCTATTGTTTGTCTCTTTTCCATCTTCCTAATGAACTTTCATTACATCGCCACTTTAAACACAAAAATTCCACACAAAGAGCTCAATTCCCATAGAAAACGTCCCATGCTCTCCAAAGGAGGCGAGAAACCCGGAGGGCGTGGCAGGACTGGCGCAGCCGAAAGATAGCAGAAAAAGGAAGCTGCGGCCCGGCCCAGCCCATATCTGCCCGGCCCATACCGGCCCGGTTGCAGCAGTAGTACAAAAGGGCCTGAGCTCAAAGCGAGCGCACGCGCGGTGAAAGCGTAAAAGCGAAGGGAAAAAAGTCAGAAAAAAATAGAAAGGCACAAAAAAACACCAGAGAGAGAGCTGCCTGCTACGTTCCTCTCCCCTTCCTCCTCCCCCACCGCCGCCGCCGCCCTCGAAATCGTCGCAGCGGCGGCGATCGCCGGCCCGCCTTCCGGTACCAGCGGCGGAGGCACGGGACCGTTCCGCCGAGGACATGATCTCCCGCCTCCCCACTCCGGTGCTCCGCGCCGCCCCCCAATGTGAGCCCCTCCTCCCCCCTTTCCCCTTTCCACTCCGGTTCTTGCCTTCTCGACAAGGCGGGCGCGCTTCCGTGCCTGCCGTGCTCCTGCTGTACTCGGCACAGCGTATTTCCCTGCGATTTTTTCTTGGGCGTACGTGTTCTTGGAGGATCCTCTGGGGGTGTTCTGCAGGCTGGCTCGCGTAATTTCGTCTTTCGAGACTAGGGTTCCGGAATCCGACTTCTTGCGTTCTCTCCTTCCCGAGTTCCTCGCAGAATCGCCGCGAACTTCTAACCGCAATTCGGAGCGAGTCCAAAGCCCGGTCTTTTTATAGTCTTTACGCCCATTCTTCGCTCCAGATTCTTTATCCCCTTTCCTCGATGCGTTTTCCGCACGCCCTCGAATTCTTGTTGACATCTGCAATCTTTCGCAGAGAGAAGAGAGAAGAAGGCGTCTCCCTCCCCCTCTTCCATGGGGCAGCCAGGGACGGAGCCCCTCGAAGGGAAGGAGAGCAACGGTGCGGCCGTTCCTGACTGCAACGGCGCTGGTGCCCCTGCTCCCCCCGCGAAGCAACAGCAGCCGCAGCAGCAGCTGGAAGGGGCAGATGCGTTGCGGTACGCCAACATCCTCCGGTCACGCAACAAGTTCGGGGACGCTCTCCAGCTGTATAGCGCCGTGCTTGACAAGGATGGCGCCAACGTGGAGGCCCTTATCGGGAAGGGGATCTGCCTCCAGGCGCAGAGCCTGCTCAAGCAGGCCTTGGAGTGCTTCACCGAGGCCGTGAAGGTCGACCCCGGTAATGCGTGCGCTCTCACGCATTGTGGCATGATTTACAAAGACGAGGGGCACTTGGTTGAAGCTGCGGAGGTATGGGGCAAGATTCCTTATGGGCATTCTCCCACCTGTCTGTTGGATTGCTGGTTCTTTGACTTCTTGTGAACTGTGAAGTGTCTTGCAGAAAAAAATAGACCTTGTTTTATTTGTAGCATTGTTATTGTTAAGAACTGAACACTGGGAATTTTGTATGGAGTAGGTGGTTAATTGAAAGCAAACTGTAGATTTATGAGTTAGCCCCCTTTCCCCGTTGCACCCTGCCACTGCCAATAGTAGGAACTAGGAACCCACTGGTTTCGTGCTCATCGCTTGTGCCATGCTAGCCTGAATGGATGATTTCATGTCAGTATGCTTCCCTAAATTTTAATATTTTTTTGCGGGGAATGAATTTAAATTAACAATTACTTCTCTGTCCGGAAATAAGTGACTCGGATTTGTGTAGATTCGCATGTATCTACACACTAAAACACGTCTAGATGCATGCAAATGTAGACAAATCCGAGTCACTTATTTCCGGACGGAGGGAGTAGTTAATAAGGCTGTTTATAAACTTCTCTTTAACTCAGTTTGTCCAGATAAACATAGTCACCATTGGGTTCTAAGTATAAACTCTTGTGTGATGTAATTGATGTCTAGCAGTCTAGCTGATTGGCTGTAGAAAATGAGATGGTAACTGTAGCAAAAGAAAGTGGGATCCTACTCTGAAAAATGGTTACCATTCTAGTTCATTAGATTAAAACGTTACCCCGTTGGAAACTGTTAATACATACTGTAAAAAATGCTCTTAAAGTTTTGTTGATTTACTGTATTTATTGTGTCCTGTGCCTTTTTAATGTTCTAATTGGGAAAACAAACGTGAAACAGGCGTATCAAAAAGCCCGAACTGCGGATCCTTCCTATAAAGCTGCTGCAGAATTTCTTGCTATTGTATTGACCGATCTTGGGACTAGCTTGAAGCTTGCAGGCAATACAGAAGTTGGGATTCAAAAATATTGCGAAGCTCTTGAAGTGGATAGCCACTATGCGGTCATTAACTCTACTTTATCTTCATACCTCGTTGTTATCTTTTTATGGTAAAAATAGATATTATGTTTTTCATTTCATTTAGCGTTGTGCTAATGTGTCCATCTGATTTCTGCAGCCTGCTTATTACAACCTTGGAGTGGTTTATTCAGAGATGATGCAATTTGATGTAGCTCTTACTTGTTATGAAAAAGCTGCATTGGAGAGACCATTGTATGCCGAAGCTTATTGCAATATGGGAGTTATTTTCAAGAACCGGGGAGAGCTAGATGCAGCAATTGCTTGCTATGACAGGTAACCTTGCCATTAAGTTGTTCATTTGAATTGTGTTGATGTTCATAAAGCAATCTACAACATGAACATGTTGAAGCTCACGCGTTGCATAACTTTACTGTATCCCAGGTGCTTGACTATATCCCCAAACTTTGAGATTGCTAAGAATAACATGGCAATAGCACTAACCGACATGGGTACAAAGGTGGGAACTTGTCCACTACTACTGTTGTGTAAATTCTATGCTTACCATCATTCTCCATTTTTTCTTTTCTTTGACTGACCTTAAAATGGCATTCAATGTATGCATCATGTACTACTAATTTCTCATGTTTTCTAGTACTAAAGGCTGTACAGAAGCTCAGCTGCAATTGTCATACTTTTTGTATACATTTTACATTTAGTAGTCCATAGCACTGCCATTGTTCATGATTGATTAAAGGAAATCTTTTATATTTTCGCTTACTAATTATTATTTAAATAACCGAAGATGTTTAGGTAAAAATCGAGGGTGACATCAATCAAGGTGTGGCATATTACAAGAAAGCTCTCTTCTATAATTGGCACTATGCTGATGCAATGTATAATCTTGGCGTTGCATATGGTGAAATGTTGAATTTTGAGATGGTGAGTTACAAGAAAATTACATTAATTCGGTTTTATTTAGCATTCACTTTTTTCTGACATAAACTATTTACGAGTTTCATGAAGGCTATCGTATTTTATGAACTTGCTCTGCACTTCAATCCTCGCTGTGCGGAGGCATGCAATAATCTGGGAGTAATATACAAGGATAGGGATAATCTCGATAAGGCTGTTGAATGCTATCAAGTAAGTGGAACTAATAATGGACTTCTGTTCAAGTATACTTGTGTTTATTTATTCTCTATTCTCATTCTTTTGTGTTTTGCAGATGGCCTTGACAATTAAGCCAAATTTCTCTCAGTCATTGAATAACCTTGGAGTTGTCTACACAGTTCAGGTATGTTCCGCTAGTATCATATTTTTCTTGCTCACATTCTTACTGTGGTTGTCTGGTTACATTGCACTTATGGTTTATCAAAATGCATTTCTCATATTTAGGGCAAGATGGATGCTGCTGCGAGCATGATTGAGAAGGCCATACTTGCAAACCCCACGTATGCTGAAGCATATAATAATTTAGGTAATGAGTAACAAACCTGTACTACCATTATAGATTCTTATAATTGCATCACACGCAAAAAGGATATATATGTATCTAAACAAAACAAATACATCATGTATATTAGAGGATGACCATTGCACAATCAGTAACTTTGAACAATCGGCATAAATAGTAAGCGAGAGTCAGGGGACATTTCCCAGATCTGACATGAGGTGGCCATCAGGAGTTTGCTAGGTTTTTTTTCCTTTGAAGTGTTTCTGGTGCAGAAGTGTAGAGGAAAATCAGGATTTATTTAATGTTAATTCGAAAATAAAAATTCTCAATACTCCCCAATGGCCCAATGCATGTATCTCCACATATCGACCAGTCATGGGTACAGCTATGGCAGTATTGAAAAAAAATGTCTGCTCAATATTATTTTTTCATTTTCTGGGCGTTTTTAAGTGACTGACAGTTCACCATTTCTTTATCATAGGTGTTCTTTACAGAGATGCAGGAAGTATCACATTATCTGTACAGGCATATGAGAGATGCCTTCAAATTGATCCTGATTCACGAAATGCCGGTCAGGTACTTTTTGAGGCCCCAAGCTTTGCTTTATTAACGTTTCTTCAGGACTCCTGTATGTTGTTGTATGAAGTGTTGATTTAGTTTAGCAGGTACCACTAGTATGCTCCCATTTAGTATCTGACACTATTGTCCATCGATGCACTGTATAGATTAATATCTTTCCTGAGCTGGTGCTGGTCAACTTAACAGAATAACTTTTTTGCAGAATCGATTGCTTGCAATGAACTATATTGATGAGGGGTCAGATGACAAGCTTTATGATGCTCACAGGTCCTTCTATGCACTATTAGCAATGGATGTGCCATTTTTATGTTAGCTGATTTGCATTTCTACATGGTATTAATACTATTCAGTTCTTTCTCTCTTTCTATATTTTGCAGAGAATGGGGAAAGCGCTTTATGAAACTGTATGCCCACTATACTAGTTGGGATAACCCAAAAGTCGCTGATCGTCCACTGGTCATTGGTTATGTATCTCCTGATTTTTTTACTCACTCCGTGTCATACTTCGTTGAAGCCCCCCTTGCACACCATGACTACGCAAACTGCAAGGTGGTCGTCTACTCTGGTGTTGTGAAGGTAGAGATAATTTGTTCTTTGTTTGGCTATTCTGGATTTTGTGCACACCATGGCTATCAACCTATTTAAACTGCCTTGCCTCATTTGGAATCACAATATCTGTGGAAATAAACATGCCAAATGATCACTTTACCAAAACAAAAACGGTCATCCAGTGGTTCACAGGGTAGGGAGCTGGGGGTCTATTTATATAGAAAAAATCAGTTCGGTAAAACAAAATATGCAAAATGAAAAAGTAACATGCAATATGAAGCTGTCAAGTTGGGTCTAGGTTATCTCCTTGTCATTTTTTCCTTTTCCACGCATAGTCTTTATTTTCTGATTATATTCTTTTCATTTATGATTCTTTAGGCAGATGCAAAGACCCTTCGATTCAAGGATAAGGTGTTAAAAAAGGGTGGGTTGTGGAGAGATATATATGGTATTGACGAAAAGAAGGTTGCTAGCTTGATCAGAGAGGATAAAGTGGATATACTTGTGGAACTTACTGGTCATACTGCAAATAACAAATTAGGAACAATGGCGTGCAGGCCTGCTCCTATTCAGGTATATTTGTGTTCCATGATGCATTTCTAGGACTTGGTTTTATTTCCAGAACTGGTTTTTCATGTGAACACCGTTATTCCTGTTATTATGTTCTGGAATCTTGGTAGATGTTAAACCATTCAAGTATTTCATGATCATTAATTTACTGACTATCTGATTGTTCTTCTGAAAGGGTCTCTTTTCTAACTTCGATGTGTGTCTATACAGGTTACATGGATTGGTTACCCTAACACGACAGGTTTACCAGCAATTGACTACCGAATAACAGATTCATTGGCTGATACACCTAATACAAACCAAAAGTATGTCGTATGCTTTCCTCTGTTTATAGTCTGTGATGCAGTTTCTCCCCATGCATCTAGAACCCCATACTGACATATGTGTGCAGGCATGTTGAAGAGTTGGTGCGTCTTCCTGAAAGCTTTCTTTGTTACACTCCTTCCCCAGAAGCTGGGCCAGTTTGTCCAACACCAGCAATTTCAAATGGTTTCGTCACATTTGGAAGTTTTAACAATCTAGCAAAGGTACACGCTAGATTTGAATGTTTTAATTTATCTTAATTGGATCACTTTGTTCATTGAGTTATTTTTTTTTTGGCAGATTACACCTAAAGTGTTGCAAGTTTGGGCCAGAATATTATGTGCAGTCCCTAACTCGCGGCTTGTGGTTAAGTGCAAACCATTCTGCTGTGACAATATCAGACAGAAATTTTTAACAACACTGGAGGAGTTAGGTTTGGAGCCATTACGAGTTGATTTGCTGCCATTGATCCATCTCAATCATGATCACATGCAAGCATATTCCTTAATGGACATTAGGTGAGAAGTTATGTTACATTTACATCTTCTCGGTTAAGTTTTAAAATGTTAGTCAGGGTAGCAATTCCTTATCACGTGAATATTTAGAAAATGCTTTCTCCATTATCTGTGTTCCTCTGAACAGATGACTGAACTTTGGCTTACGTTTTTGCAGCCTGGATACGTTTCCCTATGCTGGAACTACCACAACATGTGAATCCCTTTACATGGGGGTTCCATGTGTTACAATGGCTGGTTCAGTCCATGCTCATAACGTTGGTGTTAGCCTACTTACCAAAATTGGTATGTAACACTGAACTGTACCCCAATGATGGTGTTGACACATTTTAATTGCACTTCTTATTCATTTGTTTTATTTTCGTTTCTCCTGCCTGGATATTTGTAGGAGCTGCATTTTATTCCACTATCTTTTTTCCCAGTACATATATCTGCTGCGGAACCTACAAAAAAGAAGGATTATTGGGATCTTGATAGTGTTAACTTGTGCTACCACTGTTTTTTTTCACTGTCCAATCAGATATGTAATCATGAAGAAAATTGTTGATTGCTAGTTATTTCTTCCAGGTTTGGGGAGACTGGTTGCCAAAACGGAGGATGAATATGTTAGCTTAGCATTGGATTTGGCATCAGATGTCGGTGCTTTACAAGAACTGAGAATGAGCCTACGAGAACTGATGATAAAATCACCAGTCTGCGATGGGGAGAGTTTCACACGGGGCCTGGAATCTGCATACAGAACCATGTGGCGCAGGTACTGTGATGGGGATTCGCCAGCTCTCAAGCGCCTAGAACTGTTGGCGGATCAGCCAGGCTCCAACAAGGAAGACTTAGACAAGATGGCAGTGAAACTTGCAGATCCCAGAGTACAGAGAGTGAATGCCATTGCAGAGGAAGATAATCAGGCCCCAATAAAGGTTAATGCCACGCCGGAGGAAGGCGGGCAGCCCCAGATAATAATGGCAAATTGTGTGAGTTCACCTGCTGATAGCCAGGCCCTGATAGCCACGGCGCAGCTAGATCAGCCCCAAATAATGATGAATGGTGTGAGTTCACCTCATTCCACTTCTGGTAGATGCGAAATGAACGGGCATAGCATACGATGACCAATAATGGGAGGCAGGGAATGCTCCATTGATGCAGGCACACACTGATGTCTAGATGCACCATTGGTGTGGGTGATATTATCAGGGACTAGGTGCCCCTGCTGTTGACATCATGAACGGATAACAGCACGTAAGTGTGTCATCTGGTGGCAAAACTATGGTGACCCATGACTTGTAGCAGGTGTAATATAACTCGTGGGGGATGCTTATAGAGTCTGATTTGTAGAGTTTATCCCCCCCATTAGGTGTACGAGTAAGGCGTATATGACAAATTGTGTTGCATGTTAGAAATCAAGAAAGGCATTGATTGTATATGTAGAAACAGCTTCTATATTCAATTTAACTGAGGCAATTGCAACAGTCTGTTTGCCCTTCTTCATTCAGTTCTGTTTATCGTCCACTGAGCCTGCTATCTGCAAGTACAACTTTCTGAGGTTGCCTGCTGGCAGATAATGAGATTTGCAAGGTGAACCTATGAACGTTGATTTTGTTTTTGTTGGCCTTTCTGGTTTAGGAGTAATTTTGTTTAGCAGGTTTCTGATGTAATTGCCTAACGAGTATTCATTGCAATCTGAGGACCTTCATTTCTAATCATGTTATGGGAACAAATCTTGTAATCTCTGAATAAATTAGTGCCCCGGAGGATTGTTCAGGCTAGCATGTTCAATTATAATATTAAGCTGTGTGGCGCCTTATGAAAAATTTCCTGGCTACATGCGGAACTTCCGGGAAGAAAGATCAAGGATGGGGTATTCTGCCTACTTGCAATCGTATCTGTGGACAGTAGCACAGGTAGTGGCAATCCCATACTCGACAGGAACTTGGAAACTTATCAAGATTCAGGAAGCAAGCTTGTGTTGATCAGGATGCCCCACAAGTTAAGTGTACAGCCGGAGAGATCTGCTTTGGTGTATGCTGGATGTGATCTGGGAAAATCTGAGCTTTCGGCGATGTTCATGGAATCTGCAGGACTGGAAGAACCAAGAGATGGGCAACTAGATACCGTAGTTCGGTTGCTTGCCTACTTGTCTAAGAGATAAAGGGGATGGCCAAGGAGCCTGGGCAACTGGCAGTTGTGCAAGGTTAGGGTTGTGCCGCAATTGGCAACAAAAGTAGCGCACAAGTCAGAAGAAAAATGGCTGCAAACATAAACTGCGTAAAACCTGCTCAGTGTTCTACCTGAGTAGGCTGTGAACTTCTTGCCCAAAAATGACCACACACTACACAAGAAATATAGGTCATCGCACATTTTCTAGAGTTATTTTTTCTACCAATCGATGATCATGCATTCAAGTCAGATAGATCAAGGAACCATCGGCTGTTAAAAGGGAACAACAAAGTACAAGTTTGCCAATGGCTGGTATCACTTCTCCAAAATGCATCACATTACAAGACTTAGGAATCAAACACAGCCAGATCAGAGGTCATGACAGCACGTAGGACCGGCGTGCTTCAATCTTTGACACTGGTCTTCAGGATTTTCACTTCATGGATGGGCCTGGACCAACATAGTAGTAATAAAATAAGATTCAATTCTAAGGATTGACAAAATAGGAAAAAAATACTACATGAAGTCTTTGCAGGTGAATAATGAAATTGATTTAATGGGACACAAGTATTCTGGTGCACTCGTGTGAAGCTATGGATATAGTGTAAGTGGTACCTATCGTTCTTGTCTGTCTGAATGCTTCCAAGGCGCTTGACAATGTCCATTCCCCTGCACACTCTCCCAAAAATTGTGTGCTTCCCTGGTACATTCAAATTATTATGTTGATTGACTGAAAATGCAGGCATACTGATGCAAAGTTCAGAGTGGACACATTCCAGAAGAAAGAAAGACAGTAATGTAGCTTCTAAGGTAGATTATCTGAGGATGGCAGTGAACAAGGGAAGCACAGCTATGCTGGCATCATATTTCAGGGACAATATGCATTAAACTTGAATAATAATAAAGTGATCCTCCAAAATGCTCTTAATAACTCAAGCCACCTTAGTTGTACTTGTTTGTAATCATTAGGAATCGAATTAACCATCAATTCGTAACAATTGCCATTTTTCCAGGCGACAACTAGAAAAAGAAGGTGTCGATGAACCAGTGTGCAGAATGTATTCCGGCGTAGAGTGAGAACACCTAACCTGGCTCAATAAGGAAAAACATGCAAGAGCAGTAACATATTGTGGAGTGCCGGAATGCTAGTCTCACCATCCAGTGACTGACAAGGAGCAAGAGTTATGAAGAACTGGCTTCCGTTTGTATTTGGACCAGCATTTGCCATCGATAGAATCCCAGCCCCGGTGTGCTTCAGTTCTGGCCTTATCTCGTCCTCAAACTTTGCTCTGCAGAGACAGACAACGTTAGATAAACTGCGTAACGGCCAATCTTAAGATTCAACCATCGACCAATACAATTTCATCCTATTTCTGATGAACAAGAAACATGTTAGCTTCCTGTACCAAACAATACGTTAGGGCATGCTGAAAGCAATGGTATAACGTCCACGAAAACACTGATAGTACAAAATAGTTAATTTCTAGCACACCGTTGACGCTTATTCCAGACTTTAGGGTGCACATAATTCAGTGCTACTTAGAAATCGAGGGACACTCCAATAATATGTTTGACTCTAGAAGAAAGCCAAAATAGCTAGTATTCGGGCACTGACCCGTAGATGGATTCGCCGCCCCTGCCTGTTCCAGAAGGATCCCCACCTTGCACGATGAAATCCTGCATGAGCACTACCGGATAAGGAACACCAATCGCCGGACTTGGCAAGGCCAAGAGAAGTGCCAAACGAGATCGGAGGGAAACCTTGATGATGCGGTGGAAGATAACGTCGTTGTAGTTTCCGCGGCGCGAGAGCTCGATGAAGTTCCTGCAGGTCTTGGGAGCGTGCTTGTGGTACATCTGCCCAATTAGAGCAGCGGGCACCGATCAAACGAAGAAGGAACCATCAGCGGCAAGAAGACAATGACGAAGAGGAAGAAGAAAGAAGAGGGAACCCTGGTACCTCGACGGTGAATTCTCCCATGGAGGTCTGCAGGGTGACCTCCGGCGTCCCTCCGTCGGCGACGCCCAGCATCTTGAGCGGGGTGGCCGGCGAGGCGAGAGACGGCGGCGGCGGCGGCGAGACAGGGGGAGGAGAGAGCGAGAGGGGGACGGCGGCGGTGGACTGGCCGAAACGATGTCTAGCCCATCAATAGTGAAAGCTCAGAGGCCGAAATTCTTAAAAAGCCCAAGAGGGGAAAAGCTCGAAGGCCTGGCCCAATACGGGAACCTTCGCGGTTTCCTCTTCTACCAGTCTCTCGACTCTTCTCCTCGAAGAAACTTCTCCACTCTTCTTCTTCGGTCCTTCCAGTAGCGAAGCAACTTGCGATCCATGGCGCCGATGGACCCGAGGACGGAGAGGGTAGTTCGACGGACTTCTATGGTCGGCGCAGTCGTTGCCGCCTACCTCCTCCTCACCGCCGACTACGGCCCCAACTACACCAACCCGGTCAGGCGGCGGTTATCTCTTCTACCCTTCTATATATTGCTACATTGTCCTGCACATTTCGTCACGATTTTTCATGGCGTTCTAGTGATCTTATTTTGTAATTTAGGTATGTTGTTTGTTCGTAATATAAAGGGAAGACTCATTAGCCTGAATTACATGAGACTTACAAGTTAACTTTGCTGTAGCGTGGCACTTCTTGTTCTTGGATCAAGGCATGTGTCTGCTTGTTGTTACTACCTTGAACTAAAACCACGATATTTATCATAGATTGGAGGGACTACTATTGTTCATTTACTGGGTTCAACTCAAGTCAGAAGCAGCAACACAGTTCCACTTTCTAGCTTGTTTTTTTTTTTTTTTGGGATTTTTTAGCTAGCCCATATAGTGAACAAATACTAGCAGTATATATATATTATATATATCTTATTTTCAAGGATGCATATGTATGAGGTGTATGCCTGCATGATTAGTTTGTATTGGTGGCCAAAATTGGATTTGTGAAATTTCTAGATTGGGTTATGGGCGCTTCCCTAGTTGCACCTACGTTTTCCTGTTGTCTTTTGTATAAGGGCCCGGTAAGCTGGATAAGAGGAATTGAGGAAACCAATAGATTTCAGTAGAGCGTTTGTTCTATAGGAAGTAGGTCCAAAGGGGAACGCCCCTATAACGTCCTCGCCACTGAACTGCTATTTGTGTGGGTGTACTGTCACTGTCGAATTGCTGTGCAGGTCCCGTTCGGATATGCGTTTTAACTAGCATGGACTTGTTATGCAGATAAAGAAGGCCAAGGAATCCTCACAACTATCTTTGAAGGACCTTATATTCAAATCTGGTAAGGATGGACATAGGAAGGGACAAGAAAATTCAGAGTAGCAGATTCGGAGACAGAATGACTGAAGACCGTGAATGATGTTGGTATCACGTCACTTTGTGTATTTCTTCTGTGCGTAGAAATAAAACTGTAGTAGCAAGTCATATTCTCTTTTGTGTTTCTTGTTACATCAAGCACTAGTATGAATGTATCAGCTAGTAGCCGATTTACTTTGTTGTATAGCTAGCTGTTACATCAGACGTATCATAATGTAAGTTCCATCACTGCGTTCTAGGTAACCATGTTCTTTAGTTTTTTTTCGGGTAAAGGCGATGCTGTTCTAGGTAACCATATGTTCTTTAGTTTTTTCTAGGCAAAGGTGATGGTATCCACCATTCCGATTAGATGTAAGAGAGTGATCCAGTTTATCAGAAAAACCAGGTCCAAAAACTATACAAACTATGGACATGCTTGATTCACATGATTTTAAAACGTAGCAATATGAACCATATAGGAATATGATAGTAATACATGTGCAAACTCATAAGATTGTAAAAGCACGTGAAATTACGAAACTGTATGTTTGGTTTGTAGGAATAGGAAAAACACAAGAATTTTTACACCATAATAAAATCATGGTTAAAATTAATGTAAAGGTCATCATTATGCAATTTATGACCTTTGCCACATTTTTTGTGCGTAGTAATGTAAAAAAAGATCTTTAATTGGACTGTAGAGTTTTTTGTTTTGTTTTTCCTTTAAAACTTAAACCGAAGAAAAAATTCCTACACTTTTTCTATGCTCCATTCCTTTAAATCAAATAAATAAATAGTGGTAAAGAAGAATTTCTATTCCTATATTTTTCCTACCCTATATATTTATCTGATTTACGAGAAAAACCGGGGCAAAAGACCACAAATGCAAGGAGACTCGTTCGTTCACACAATGCAACCATCCACCAAACGCAAAACACACACATCTATCTCCAGAGCCACAGTACCGACGTAACAGCCAGATGAACCTTTGCGTTGGCCGAAGATGAATCATCCGGGTCGATGAACTCAAGCCGTCACCTAAGCCCCATGACAGGTGACGGCCAAAAGCCTCATAGGACCGTTGCTGCATAGAGGCTTGATGCCCCCGCCTCGACACCCAACCACCTTCTAGGGTTGACACTCTACGATCCGCCCTGACCGACCGCCATGAACAAGTCGCTAAGAGCCTCTAAGGCGACACCTTCAAGAACGTAGTGGCATGTTCGTCACCGCCGTCTGCTTTCGATGGAGCTTAGGTTTTCACATGAAGGTCGGAGCTTAGGTTTTCACATGAAGGTCTTAGAAAAGTACGTTCATGGATCCGAAAAAAAAAATCTTTTATATTTTAAGTTTGTTAACTTAGTTTGAAAAATTGTTGAAGAGGTTGGAATGTTATTCACATAGTCAAAAAAAGTTCATTGATTCGAAAAATCTCACGTTTTAAGATAATATTCATGGTTTGAAAAAAGTTAAAAATATTTTATTTTATTTTCTTCCTTTTGTTGCAGGATTAAAAAAATGTTCACGGGTTTTATAAAAAATAGGTTCATAATTTAAAAAATGTTTTTAAAATTTAATTTAGGATTCATAAAATGTTTACATGATTCTTAATAATGTTTATTATGCTCGATATTTTACATGTTTGATTAAAACACGTTCACGGATTTTCAAAAAGAAAAAAATCGTGAGATCCAAAAGATTCTTCATGGGCTTCAAATTCACGTTCATGGATAAAAAAAAATCTTTTCTTTCCATACCAAAATTTGTTCATATAGTTTGAAAAAATGTTCACAAGGTTAAAAAAAACCTCATGCGTTAAAAACATAAGTTCACATGTTTTTAAAAAATATTCATGGTTTTTCAAAAGAAATATGTTCATGCATTCGGAAAATATTCATGGGTTTGAAAATCTCATTTTAAATAGAAATATTTTTAAATAATAAATATTATTATGAACGTATTTTTTTAACACGTGTAAAGATAACACGGAGGGCAAAAGAACGACTGAAAACAGGGAAAAAAATGAAGACACTAACTACCTACTAATTCTCCAGTATCGTTTTGATGGATTCCTTAGGGGCATCTGATGCGTGCAATTAACACACGTCCGTTGGGAACCCCAAGAGGAAGGTGTGATGCAGACAGTAGTAAGTTTTCCCTCAGAAAGAAACCAAGGTTTATCGAACCAGGAGGAGCCAAGAAGCACGTTGAAGGTTGATGGCGGCGAAGTATAGTGCGGCGCAACACCAGGGATTCCGGCGCCAACGTGGAACCTGCACAACACAACCAAAGTACTTTGCCCCAACGAAACAGTGAGGTTGTCAATCTCACCGGCTTGCTGTAACAAAGGATTAGATGTATAGTGTGGATGATGATTGTTTGCAGAAAACAGTAGAACAAGTATTGCAGTAGATTGTATTTAATGTAAAAGAATGGACCGGGGTCCACAGTTCACTAGAGGTGTCTCTCCCATAAGATAAATAGCATGTTGGGTGAACAAATTACAGTCGGGCAATTGACAAATAGAGAGAGCATGACAATGCACATACATGATATGATAAGTATAGTGAGATTTAATTGGGCATTACGACAAAGTACATAGACCGCTATCCAGCATGCATCTATGCCTAAAAAGTCCACCTTCAGGTTATCATCCGAACCCCTTCCAGTATTAAGTTGCAAACAACAGACAATTGCATTAAGTATGGTGCGTAATGTAATCAATAACTACATCCTCGGACATAGCATCAATGTTTTATCCCTAGTGGCAACAGCACATCCATAACCTTAGAACTTTCTGTCACTGTCCCAGATTTAATGGAGGCATGAACCCACTATCGAGCATAAATACTCCCTCTTGGAGTTAAGAGTAAAAACTTGGCCAGAGCCTCTACTAATAACGGAGAGCATGCAAGATCATAAACAACACATAGGTAATAGATTGATAATCAACATAACATAGTATTCTCTATCCATCGGATCCCGATAAACACAACATATAGCATTACAGATAGATGATCTTGATCATGTTAGGCAGCTCACAAGATCCAACAATGAAGCACATAAGGAGAAGACGACCATCTAGCTACTGCTGTGGACCCATAGTCCAGGGGTGAACTACTCACTCATCACTCCGGAGGTGACCATGGCGGTGAAGAGTCCTCCGAGAGATGATTCCCCTCTCCGGCAGGGTGCCGGAGGCGATCTCCTGAATCCCCCGAGATGGGATTGGCGGCGGCGGCGTCTCAGTAAGGTTTTCCGTATCGTGGCTCTCGGTACTGGGGGTTTCGCGACGGAGGCTTTAAGTAGGCGGAAGGGCAGGTCAAAGGGCGTCACGGGGGACCCACACAGCAGGGCCGCGCGGCCAGGGCCTAGGCCGCGCCGCCCTGGCGTGTCGTTGCCCCGTGGCCCCACTTCGTCTTCTCTTCGGTCTTCTGGAAGCTTCGTGGCAAAATAGGATCCTGGGCGTTGATTTCGTCCAATTCCGAGAATATTTCCTTTGTAGGATTTCTGAAACCAAAAACAGCAGAAAACAACAACTGGCTCTTCGGCATCTCATTAATAGGTTAGTGCCGGAAAATGCATAAATACGACATAAAGTATGCATAAAACATGTAGATATCATCAATAATGTGGCATGGAACATAAGAAATTATCGATACGTCGGAGACGTATCAGCATCCCCAAGCTTAGTTCCTGCTCGTCCCGAGCAGGTAAACGATAACAAAGATAATTTCTGGAGTGACATGCCATCATAACCTTAATCATACTATCGTAAGCATATATAATGAATGCAGCGATCAAAACAATGGTAATGTCATGAGTAAACAAATGAATCATAAAGCAAAGACTTTTCATGAATAGTACTTCAAGACAAGCATCAATAAGTCTTGCATAAGAGTTAACTCATAAAGCAATAAATCAAAGTAAAGGTATTGAAGCAACACAAAGGAAGATTAAGTTTCAGCGGTTGCTTTCAACTTATAACATGTATTTCTCATGGATAGTGTCAATGTAAAGTAATATAACAAGTGCAATATGCAAGTATGTAGGAATCAATGCACAGTTCACACAAGTGTTTGCTTCTTGAGGTGGAGAGAAATAGGTGAACTGACTCAACATAAAAGTAAAAGAAAGGTCCTTCAAAGAGGAAAGCATCGATTGTTACATTTGTGCTAGAGCTTTTATTTTGAAAACATGAAACAATTTTGTCAACGGTAGTAATAAAGCATATGTATCATGTAAATTATATCTTACAAGTTGCAAGCTTCATGCATAGTATACTAGTAGTGCCCGCACCTTGTCCTAATTAGCTCGGATTACCAGGATTATCATCGCAATACACATGTTTTAACCAAGTGTCACAAAGGGGTACCTCTATGCCACCTGTACAAAGGTCTAAGGAGAAAGCTCGCATTTAGATTTCTCGCTTTTGATTATTCTCAACTTAGACATCCATACCGGGACAACATAGACAACAGATAATGGACTCCTCTTTAATGCATAAGCATGTAGCAACAATTAATGTTCTCATATGAGATTGAGGATATATGTCCAAAACTGAAACTTCAACCATGATTCATGGCTTTAGTTAGCGGCCCAATGTTCTTCTCTAACATTATGCATGCTCCAACCATTTAATGAGTGGTAAATCTCCCTTACTTCAGACAAGACGAACATGCATAGCAACTCACATGATATTCAACAAAGAGTTGATGGCGTCCCCAGGAGCATGGTTATCGCACAACAAGCAACTTAATAAGAGATAAAGTGCATAAGTACATATTCAATACCACAATAGTTTTTAAGGCTATTTTATCCCATGAGCTATATATTGCAAAGGCGAATGATGGAAATTTAAAGGTAGCACTCAAGCAATTTACTTTGGAATGGCGGAGAAATACCATGTAGTAGGTAGGTATGGTGGACACAAATGGCATAGTGGTTGGCTCAAGGATTTTGGATGCATGAGAAGTATTCCCTCTCGATACAAGGTTTAGGCTAGCAAGGTTATTTGAAACAAACACAAGGATGAACCGGTGCAGCAAAACTCACATAAAAGACATATTGTAAACATTATAAGACTCTACACCATCTTCCTTGTTGTTCAAAACTCAATACTAGAAATTATCTAAACTTTAGAGAGACCAAATATGCAAACCAAATTTTAGCAAGCTCTATGTATTTCTTCATTAATAGGTGCAAAGTATATGATGCAAGAGCTTAAACATGAGCACAACAATTGCCAAGTATCAAATTATTCAAGACATTTTAGAATTACTACATGTAGCATATCCCGATTCCAACCATATAACAATTTAACGAAGAAGATTCAACCTTCGCCATGAATACTATGAGTAAAGCCTAAGGACATATTTGTCCATATGCAACAGCGGAGCGTGTCTCTCTCCCACACAATGAATGCTAGGATCCATTTTATTCAAACAAAAACAAAAAAAAAAAACAAACCGACGCTCCAAGCAAAGCACATAAGATGTGATGGAATAAAAATATAGTTTCAGGGGAGGAACCTGATAATGTTGTCGATGAAGAAGGGGATGCCTTGGGCATCCCCAAGCTTAGACGCTTGAGTCTTCTTAAAATATGCAGGGGTGAACCACCGGGGCATCCCCAAGCTTAGAGCTTTCACTCTCCTTGATCATATTGTATCATCTCCCTCTCTTGATCCTTGAAAACTTCCTCCACACCAAACTCGAAACAACTCATTAGAGGGTTAGTGCACAATAAAAATTTACATGTTCAGAGGTGACATAATCATTCTTAACACTTCTGGACATTGCACAAAGCTACTGGACATTAATGGATCAAAGAAATTCATCCAACATAGCAAAAGAGGCAATGCGAAATAAAAGGCAGAATCTGTTAAAATAGAACAGTTCGTAAAGACGAATTTTAAAATGGCACCAGACTTGCTCAGATGAAAATGCCCAAATTGAATGAAAGTTGCGTACATATCTGAGGATCACTCACGTAAATTGGCATAATTTTCGTAGTTACCTACAGAGAATTAGGCCCAGATTCGTGACAGCAAAGAAATCTGTTTCTGTGCAGTAATCCAAATCTAGTATGAACCTTACTATCAACGACTTTACTTGGCACAACAATGCACAAAACTAAGATAAGGAGAGGTTGCTACAGTAGTAAACAACTTCCAAGACTCAAATATAAAATAAAAGTACTGTAGTAAAAACATGGGTTGTCTCCCATAAGCGCTTTTCTTTAACGCCTTTCAGCTAGGCGCAGAAAGTGTATATCAAGTGTTATCAAAAGATGCAGTATCGACAGCGGGGTTTGGAGTTTTCTCAACTTTAGGCCTATAATAATTCTTTGGTTTAGGCACCTTAGAGACATACATGAATTTTTGCTCTTTACCCACATAAGCTTTCTCCTTATATTTAAGAGAAGAAAAAGTTGAACCCAAAGTTCCCATAGCTTTTTCAAGTTCGCCAATCCTATTGATTTGATTATCATGGACAACACAAGTTCCTAGGACACTAATTCTTTCATCAATTCCTCCTAAGGATTTATCAAGTTCATCAGTTTTATCAAGTAACATTTCCAATTTAGTTTCAACACTTGGAAAGTTCTTCTCTATTGTTTCCAATTTTTTCATAACATTCTCAAGAGAGATTTCAATTTTAGTTTCATTAACAGGTGGTATCCCAACTAGACTCTCAATGATGCAACTAGCTTCTAAAGCAGGAGTACCTAGGAAATTACCCCCCGAAAGAGTATCAAGAACATACCTATTCCAACTAGATATACCAACATAAAAGTTCCTAAGTAGGATAGTAGTGGAGTGTTTCTTAGTGCACCTATGATGAGCATCACTAATTCTATACCAAGCATCTTTAAAACTTTCTTCACCTTGTTGTTTAAACGAACGAACTTCAACTTCAGGATTACTCATTTTAGAAGTAGTAAATAAAGCAAACTAGATAAAGTAAATGCAAGTAACTAATTTTTTTGTGTTTTTGATATAGAGAACAAGACAGTAAATAAAGTAAAACTAGCAACTAATTTTTTTGTGTTTTGATATAATGCAGCAAACAAAGTAGTAAATAAAATAAAGCAAGACAAAAACAAAGTAAAGAGATTGGATTGTGGAGACTCCCCTTGCAGCGTGTCTTGATCTCCCCGGCAACGGCGCCAGAAAATATGCTTGATGCGTGCAATTAACACACGTCCGTTGGGAACCCCAAGAGGAAGGTGTGATGCAGACAGTAGCAAGTTTTCCCTCAGAAAGAAACCAAGGTTTATTGAACCAGGAGGAGCCAAGAAGCACGTTGAAGGTTGATGGCGGCGAAGTATAGTGCGGCGCAACACCAGGGATTCCGGCGCCAACGTGGAACCTGCACAACACAACCAAAGTACTTTGCCCCAACGAAACAGTGAGGTTGTCAATCTCACCGGCTTGCTGTAACAAAGGATTAGATGTATAGTGTGGATGATGATTGTTTGCAGAAAACAGTAGAACAAGTATTGCAGTAGATTGTATTTAATGTAAAAGAATGGACCGGGGTCCACAGTTCACTAGAGGTGTCTCTCCCATAAGATAAATAGCATGTTGGGTGAACAAATTACAGTCGGGCAATTGACAAATAGAGAGAGCATGACAATGCACATACATGATATGATAAGTATAGTGAGATTTAATTGGGCATTACGACAAAGTACATAGACCGCTATCCAGCATGCATCTATGCCTAAAAAGTCCACCTTCAGGTTATCATCCGAACCCCTTCCAGTATTAAGTTGCAAACAACAGACAATTGCATTAAGTATGGTGCATAATGTAATCAATAACTACATCCTCGGATATAGCATCAATGTTTTATCCCTAGTGGCAACAGCACATCCACAACCTTAGAACTTTCTCATCACCGTCCTGCATTTAATGGAGGCATGAACCCACTATCGAGCATAAATACTCCCTCTTGGAGTTAAGAGTAAAAACTTGGCCAGAGCCTCTACTAATAACGGAGAGCATGCAAGATCATAAACAACACATAGGTAATAGATTGATAATCAACATAACATAGTATTCTCTATCCATCGGATCCCGATAAACACAACATATAGCATTACAGATAGATGATCTTGATCATGTTAGGCAGCTCACAAGATCCAACAATGAAGCACATAAGGAGAAGACGACCATCTAGCTACTGCTATGGACCCATAATCCAGGGGTGAACTACTCACTCATCACTCCGGAGGCGACCATGGCGGTGAAGAGTCCTCCGGGAGATGATTCCCCTCTCCGGCAGGGTGCCGGAGGCGATCTCCTGAATCCCCCGAGATGGGATTGGCGGCGGCGGCGTCTCAGTAAGGTTTTCCGTATCGTGGCTCTCGGTACTGGGGGTTTCGCGACGGAGGCTTTAAGTAGGCGGAAGGGCAGGTCAAAGGGCGTCACGGGGGACCCACACAGCAGGGCCGCGCGGCCAGGGCCCAGGCCGCGCCGCCCTGGCGTGTCGTCGCCCTGTGGCCCCACTTCGTCTTCTCTTCGGTCTTCTGGAAGCTTCGTGGCAAAATAGGACCCTGGGCGTTGATTTCGTCCAATTCCGAGAATATTTCCTTTGTAGGATTTCTGAAACCAAAAACAGCAGAAAACAGCAACTGGCTCTTCGGCATCTCGTTAATAGGTTAGTGCCGGAAAATGCATAAATACGACATAAAGTATGGATAAAACATGTAGATATCATCAATAATGTGGCATGGAACATAAGAAATTATCGATACGTCGGAGACGTATCAACATCTCCAGCGGGCTGACCCAAATTGGTGACCAAACGATTCATTTTTGTCCGTTTGGGTCGACCTGTAGACTGGATGCGTCTCGCGGTCTGGTCGATATGGAGAGCGTCCAACGGCACCACCCCGCCACCATTCATTCGGTCTTGGCTGGTGCATTTTGATGATGTGGTATATGTATGTTTGAATGAAAGCAACTAAAACACGGCAGAAACTAAAACTTTCATTCAAAATTCGTTATATGTACATGTTTGAATGAAAGCAACTAAAAACCCTACTAGCCCTCTATCGGCAGTCGCGATGGCCCAACTTCGCCATCGTTCTCCGCAGTGGTCGATGGCGCAGAGGCGGCCCGCTGGATCAACGCGAACCACCGCCTCATGGTGTACTCGGCGTTGAGGGCGAGCCACACATCTTCATGGCGGCGTCCCTCGGCTAGAGCCCGAGCGTTTAGCTCAAGGATCCTCTATCGTCCACCCTCCATGAGGAGCCGGCCAGCCTACTCGGTCCGCCTGCTCTAGGATGCAGGTGGCGTTCCTCTGGTCGTGCGCCAGCCGGTAAGACTCAAGTATCGCCGCCTGCTGCGGGTCGGCGACTAGCTCCCGCTGCTTCTCTTCGGCTTCTCGTGCCGCGTCGACATCTTGCTGCATGTTCAGGAGGACAGACTTCGCTATGTCGGCTTCGATGAGGCCTACATCGAAGATGTCCGATGGGCTCCAGCTCTGCGCCGACTACGGAGGCAGAGACGGAGAGGAAGGGGGAGACGGAGGCGCGCCGTGCGTCCGTTGAGGCCCAACATGGAGTAGGTGGTGGCTTTTTTGCGAGGTGAGACGCCCCAAATCTGCACGTATCGATTCTGAGATGCCCTCCTACACGATGTGCACGACGAATCAAACACGTGATGCAAGAGAAATTACCACGAGCGGTTACATTACAACAGGTTTACAATAGAGCCTACAAGAAACACATATTACAACAACGACTCTAACGAGTCAAAAATACAAATATAGAACACAAAGATCCAAGTCACAAATAAAGAAAATAAAGCGTCCGAGTATAGACAAGATACAAATGGGACTAAGAGTCCTGAAGATAACCAGTGACGTCCATAAGCCTGACCAGGCCAATCCGGAAAGGTAACCTTGCTAACGTCGATATCTCAAACCTGCAAAAGTCGGCCAAGGGTTGCCGAATAAAAGAGAAAGAAAGATGAGAGTAAGTACCAAGGCACGTACTTGCGAGACTAGAACGGCTGTGCTTACCGGTGGGCAATATATATTGCCCGGCTATATGGTGGAGTTTAGCGGCAGCAAAGCTGGTACTAACTAATAGAGACACGCTACAACATTCGTCTAACCAGATAAGGTGAGAGAGTGCAAAAGCTAACATTTCTACACTCTGCAAACAAAACTCAACCGATGCATTCCCCCTTGGAAAGAAATCTTCTCTTTCTTAATAGGTCGCCCATTTTGCTGGTCTCATAGCGTGCCACGTCACCTCTATTTCTCCCCACATGCTGTCACATACAGCGTCACGCGCATTCCTTTGCTTGGCTTCGGACTGACATGGGCTGGCGTTCGCCTCGGTTCGGACCGGCATAGGCTTAAAAACGTGGGTTGGATGACATGGGTCCGTTCGTGGGCTAGGCTTTCTCTACAGCCGACTCGCTTCGTCCTATACTCGCTCAATGGCCCGACTCGGTTCGTACTGGAAAAAACTGCTGACGGCTGATTCTTTCCTTCCTCCGCCGCCACCAATGTCTGTACTCCTCCCCATGAAAACTTAATACTCATCAAAACATCTAATAAATCCCATCATTCAATCACTAAAAACTGCTCAATGGAGCTCATCCGTCGCTGCCATTGCATCCAGCTTACAAAGCAGGCTTTGCTGCCATCCGCATCCCATCCTAATTCCTCCTTTGTGTTTTCACAATTCCTCAAGATAGCTTCCCAATCTGCCAGGTCCATCATGATTTCACTGGATTGAGCCCGCTGCTACCTCAGGCCCTCATGTTTTCATGGGATTCAGTCCGCTTCTACCTCATGCCCTCGCGATTTCTTTGGATTTCTTAAATTCTCAGTCTGCTCGCTGGAGATCTCCTTGGTTTTATTGACTTCTGGTCCGTGGACACTACACAGCGCCTTCTTCCATCCGTACACATGCTCTAATCTTCTTCCCCTATTCTGTTCCTGTAAGCAGATGTAATTAGCTTATTCAACATGCCAATCTTTGTGTGATGTCGAATGGATTGACAGGGAGCAGCAAATACACATATGTCCTACTCTATGAAGCCAAGGAGTTCTTTCCTCCCCTTCTTGCTTCCTCCCATACTATGCCATGATCCAGCACCCACAAACACACCATCACCAGACCTCTCCGTTGTTGTGTACTTGCCTTCTCAGTCAATCACCAGAACCGACTCAACAGACAACATCTGACTCCTGGATATAGGCTGTCGACTTCAAGATTCAATTGATGAAGAGGCGGAGGAAACAAATGCTCTGTGCTCTAGAACGATTTTTCCGAATGATTTGGGATGAGACTTTTGTCCTTACACATTTATTCCGACCATGTACAGATTTTGATCCATGCTTCCTCCCTCCCTCCCTCCCTCCCTCCCGTGGCATGGCCGCATGGTGCCTCTGCCTCTGTACGTTTGATTTTCTAAATATTCATGCTAACTTATGTTCGTGCTGCGTGTGTGAGCAGATCTGCAGAGCTAGAGGAATAGGTGCACAACTGCAAATCATGTGGGCATAATATTGCTATTACCTCGCTGCGAACAATCTGACAGTGCTATGGGATTTTTTTTTGTCTGGTCTCTGCCATGATTGTCAATCTGTCATCTGAAATATGGAGTATGAAATACCCAAAATGATTGATGTATCAGTGTATGGAACATCTCCTTAGGTAACGGATGTTATAGTTGTCCATCTTTGATTGATTTAAAGTGCTTTCGGTCCCAGATTTTTAATCTAAATATATTCACTTCACATAGTTGTTAAGATTATGTTTACTTATCAGCCTTCATTGTCATAATAGGTCTAAGAAAATTGATAAATTATTGTATTAGGGACTGTCTAGCCTGACTTTCCCAAATCTACTTTCCTTACACCGTGGTACTGGCAACAGGATCATGCATATTATTATAATGGAATGACATGTACAATTCATCAACCAAAGTTGTTTTACTGTAAACCATGAATCAATTAATTCATGATATGTTTGTGTACTCTCTTTTGATTGGCCATTTTTTATTCAGTCAATTTGTATCACTAATTTATTTAATCGTGGAAACTTTTGTCACGCTGATTACTTTCACTTAACTCAAATGTGGTGGAGTTTGCTAGCGTTGGTGAAGATATGGCACAAACTAAATTTCTATCCTTTTTTTTACGGTTTTGCATGGTTCATGGATAAGTATTGACAGCATCACCTACAGTGGTGCAGACCAGTTTCTCTCTGCACATCAGATATCTAAATTGAATATTTAGCTCCAGTTGTCATGATCCTTTACAGACTTGCATTGTTTTTTCGAAAAAAGTTGTTAATTCAAGCTCAGTTGATATGTCTATATCAGATGAAAAAGAGTATGCACTCGAATATTGGATGAACTAATATGAGGGAGTCAACTATCCATTGTGCAGGTTTTTTAGATGCTTTAGCTCTCATTTGACGCAATAAATCAACTTCAACTCTGAAAGCAATATGAAATGATTACTTGCAGCAGAATTTCTATATTTCTATGACATACCTTTGCACTACGACTATGCTTCCAGTGTTGGTGGAGTTTATGTTTACAGTACATCATGTATACTTTCTTCTCATCAGCTGGTGTAATTGACGGATAATGTATATCAAACATTATATTTATTGGGTTATTGTTAGCAAGGTGAAAATACTTTGTTCAACCATTATACGTACTGGATATTGTACCAGGAATACTTCAACATGCAATGAGGTAGTACTTTTCTCACTTCGCTCATATATCATGTTTATATGCAACGGTTAAATTTGTACCCCTGCCACAGCTATTGATCTGTTCCAGTTACTACCTTAGTTCACACCCCTTATTCTTGCATTGATCAATCTCATGAAATCGTGTACAATTCGCTGGCACAGGCTGTGGTATCTTAGCATGGATAATCAAATTACTTTATATCCATTAGTCTAATGCATTCATATTTTTTCCCGCAAATCCCGCCGCAACTCGCGGGGTATCATCTAGTAAGTACTAACAAGGGCACCCACATTGTTGACAAGTTTTATTAGATATAGGTTGAAGTAATATTATATTACTACACACGTTATTAAAAAAATACTAACAACATCATAAATGTGTAAGTTGTTCTATGATCGAGTTAATTAGCTCCAAGTCGTCCATGACCGTGGACACGGCTTATCGATAAGATGTACACCCTACAGGGGTTGCCGAAATGTAATCATACGCATGATCAACCACATTGAGATCGAGCGACAGTGAAATCCCACAACAAGACCGTTCCTAGTTCAACAAGAAAGTCTAGGGGAGCCACCCGACTAAGCTACCCGTGACGAAGTTCGGCCGTACCCCAAAGCGGACTCAGGGTTTGTGTTAACGGCTAGGCGTGCAAACCACACGCTTCGCTAAACATTCCGCAAGGTACAATACAAAATATAAACATCCGGAGACAATAGGAAGTAAACATCCGGAGACAATAGTAAGTAAAGCATGGCATAGGCAAATAAAACCAAGGTTGTGGCCCCTTTTGAACTGACTTGAGAAAAGGTAATTGGTGAGGGGGTCCTAGTAGTAATCCCCACGTACGGGTAGAGCGCTCAATTTCGAAACAGATAACAAGAACTTAGGTCCTAGGGGACATTAGCGAGACAAAGATTCGATGCTTTCGCAAAGGGCTCACAAATGCCACTGCTTAGCAATTTTAGTTATTATCATTAGAGTAAGGCATGAGTATCTTCAAAAACTGATGTAACATGTGATAACTTCGCAACAAACCCAACAGATATAGAGATAACAACAGATCCCTAAACATGCGCTACGACTCGCATGGCTTAACCAACAAACAACGGCGATAGGTAGCGGATAGGTAACACGGCTCATATGGGTAACAGTGGAATAGGACACGTGAGTCGAACAAAAACGTAACATAAGGGTAGAAAGAGAACAACGAGAGTAAAACTGTAAAATTGATGAAGGAGGTGAGCTCGCCTGTGAAAAACTGCAAAAAACTGCAGAAGAACATGTCGAAAAACTTGTCAGGTCTCACAACACCACTTCGTGATCTTATCCGGAAAGAAGCAACTTCTGAATTTTTATCTTTCTTTTCTGAACTTTTTGTTTGTTCTTTCTGGTTTCTGCGTGCGAAGAAACAATGTAACGGTGACATACCTGACAGTCTATCTAGTTGATGTTTCGAATTCAACTACAGTTTCTTTGATAAAAAGAATTCTGACCCGTTTGAGCACTACTTCTTATGTTTTTTATTTACTTTGCTTCATAGCGACCCTAATAGTACAGATTTTACATTATACATGATGATATTTTCCCTAAAAAATTTATCAATATTTATAGAATTTAAATTTAACTAATCATAGGATGCAAAGTAACCTTGAATCGGAGGAGTAGGAAGGAAAACTTCAAACAAACACACATAATTCATATTTTAAATTTTAAAAAGTTCAGATCAAAATTCTGGAGATAGCCAATGATGTATACTACAATGGTGTAAAATCTCAATACAAACTACTTTATATTCTAGGCTATACAAAAATAACAAATTATGATAAATTTTATAGTGAACAGTGCACATTTGAAGACTACTAAATTTGTCACATTTTGTCAATTTCGTGTAGCCTATAATACAAATTAGTTTGCATTAGATTTTGCACCATTGTAGCATACATCATCGGCTGCCTCTAGAATTTTTTTGTTTCAGATTTTTCTAAAAAGTTTAAAATACGAATTTTAAATCTTTGAAAATAAAGAGCTACATACAGCTCGGCCTCCAAAACGTAACACTCGGAGTAGGAATGACTATTCTAAATGAGCATGAGAATAATGCTATGAACATGAGAATCAGTGCTACCGATGAAAGAAACGGTATGCCTAGCGAAACATACGAATGCAAACGAAACTACCACGAGAATCAACCTATGGTTGGATAGTTAGGAGGACAGTGGCAGCCCCAGCCCACCAGAGTTCAAACCCTAGGTTTGATACTTTGTATCTCATTAAAGGCGGAATATTTTTCAGTGGGAGGCGACGTTTCCATCAACAGCGAGGCTCCTGTGGTGACTTCTTCAATCTCAAGACCCATCAGATGAAGTTTCTTGGACGCAAGAGGTGCTCATAGGGGTATAGTGTGCATCTGTGCGTTCATAAGGGTGAGTGTATGTGCGTATACGTGAATGTCTACGTCTGTACTGTGTTTCGCAAAAAAACCTTGAAACGATACTAGGCCCATCCCATTAAATCGGAGCAGTAGTAGGCAGTGACTCTGTTCTGCACCGCTTAGAGGGCCACCGATTACTGCACCGCCATCGTCACACGCAAGCACCTGTTCCCGCCAACCTGGACCCTACCGTGTTGCCTTGGCGCCCAACCATGCTCCAGTAGCTGCAACTAGTAGGAAAATATTATCAGCATCGTGTTAAATTTAGCTGCCAGTGGTGGGTCTTCAACTCTTCATCCATGATGGTAATGCACCAGTGGTAATAGATACTAGGAAGCCAAGGCGCGGTGGCACGCCGCGCCCGTTGTGTCGTTACTCTTAAGCATGCGAGTAGCGTTTTTGAAGTGTGATAGTAAGAAACATGTAGAGAAATCTTGGAATTGTTAGGGCAATATACTAGATGTATTACTAGGGGCCAAAGGCCATATTATATAGTACATGTACATGTGCAAATATGCAGGAAGCCCCCTAACATATGGAGAAACTACAATATACAGATATATACTCTAACACCCCCCTTAAACTCATGGTGGATCCACAACACTGAGTTTGGAGAGTAAGAAGTCATGCTGCGCTCGAGTTTGTGCCTTTGTAAAGAAATCCGCCAACTGCAAATCTGAAGGCACATAATGAACCGCAACAACCTCGTCATGCACCTGAGCACGCGTATAAAAAGCATCAACACCAACATGCTTGGTCAACTCATGCTTGACCGGATCACGTGCAATACTGATAGCACATGTTCTGTCAGACAAAAGTGGAGTGGGTGCCGTAACAGAGACCCCAAAATCTGCAAGCAACCACCGTAACCAGGTCACCTCAGCAATCAACAAAGCCATAGCCCGCAGCTCAGCATCAACACTCGAACGGGAAACCTCTACCTGTTTCTTCGTCTTCCAAGCAACAAGCGAACCACCAAGAAACACACAGTAAGCAGAAAGGGAACGACGATCCGTAGGATCACTCGCCCACGTAGCATCCGAGTAGCACTGGAGCTGGAGAGAGCTGGAACTAGGAAAGAAAAGGCGACGAGTGATCGTGCCACGAAGATAACGAAGAACACGGAGGAGATGACTGTAGTGAACGGTGGTAGGAGCTGAGACAAACTGACTCAGAATATGAACAGGATAAGAAATATCGGGACGAGTGACAACAAGATAAACAAGACTCCCAACAAGATGGCGATAACGTGTGGGATCAGGAAGAGGATCACCATCAGTAGGACGAAGCTTAACATTAAGCTCCATAGGAGTATCAACCGTGCGCTCATCCCCAAGAGCAGCACAAGCAAGAAGATCCTGAATGAATTTTTCCTGAGAGATAGAAAAGCCATCAGAAGTGGAGAAAACCTCAATCCCAGGTGAAAGGATCGTATGCCGCACCTAGAGGGGGGGGGGGGTGAATAGGTTCTAACCAATTTTTAGTTCTTTTTCAATTTAGGCTTGACACAAAGGTAAATTCTCTAGATATGCAACTATGTGAATTTACCTATATGACAAGGTCAATGACTAAGCAAGATATAGCTACGCAATATATAGAGGAGATAATAGGATAGAGGTAACCGAGAGTGGAGCACACGGAGACACGGAGTTGATTCCCGTAGTTCCCTTCCTTTGCAAGAAGGTACGTCTACGTTCGGAGGAGTCTGGTCACTATGAAAGCCAGACCAACGCCACGAAGGCTTCACTCAGGTCTCCTGTGAGCAACGCCACGAAGGCCTAGCCCACTTCCACTAAGGAATTTCCTCGAGGCGGAAACCGGGCCTTTACAAGGTTCTTGGGGCACACATCCACAACCAAATTGGAGGCTCCCAAATCTGTAACAACACAACAACAACAAGAACAATATCAAGTACAAACAACTAGGGTTTCTCAAAAGAGGAACACTAGCAAAGGGCCCTCAAGCATATGAGGGGGAAATGCAAATCGCTTCGGTGAAGATGTAGATCGGGGTCTTCTCCTTCGAATCTCCAAAGATCAAGAGCTTTGGTTGGATGGAGGAGGAGATCTTGTGATTCTTGTGTTTCTTGAGGTGGCTTGAGTTGGCTCTAATGGGGATGAACTTTGTGAATGATTGAGCAGGTTGGAAGGAAGAAGAAGGGGGTATAAATACCCCCTCTCAAAATCCAGCCGTTGGAGCTCTTCGAGGGCCGGATAATCCGGTCTAAGTTGGGGCCGGATAATCCGGACCCCCTGAAAAGTCCGACCCTGGGAAATTCCGGGCAAAAGTCCGGCCAAAAATCCGGCCCATGTCCAGGGTAGTACTGAGCCACTTTTTCAAAAGTCCTTAGCCGATTTTGGGGGGCCGGATATTTTGCAAATATCCGGCCTGGAGAAAAACTTTCTGCCTCTTTTTGTCTCATTTTTCCACACAAGACACCCAAATACATGTATACATATATACTCTGCACCACTTCATCAAACATTAGTGTATCACACATATTGACATCAAACACTCCAAAACATAATGTGAGAGATGTTCTTTCACCAAGAAAATAGCGAAGAGGACCAAGATCAGTCATAAGAAACTGATCACGAAGACGAGCCTTGACAAAGGCAATATACTCAGGATCATCACGAGTAATGATCATATCATCAACATAGAGAAGGAGAAGGGTGAGTCCACGAGGAGAAGTGTGAACGAAAAGCGCTGGATCATGAAAACTAGGAGAGAAACCAGCAGCAGTTACCATAGAGGCAAAACGCTCAAACCAGGCATGAGGGGCCTGTTTCAGGCCATAAACAGAGCGTCGAAGACGACAAACCATCCCATCGGGAACAGAATACTGATGGCGTGTAACTCACACGTTCGTTGGGAACCCCAAGAGGAAGGTATGATGCGCACAGCAGCAAGTTTTCCCTCAGAAAGAAACCAAGGTTTATCGAACCAGGAGGAGCCAAGAAGCACGTTGAAGGTTGATGGCGGCGGGATGTAGTGCGGCGCAACACCAGGGATTCCGGCGCCAACGTGGAACCTGCACAACACAACCAAAGTACTTTGCCCCAACGAAACAGTGAGGTTGTCAATCTCACCGGCTTGCTGTAACAAAGGATTAACCGTATTGTGTGGAAGATGATTGTTTGCAAAAACAAGAGAACAAGTATTGCAAAGAGATTGTATTTCAGTATAGAGAATTGGACCGGGGTCCACAGTTCACTAGAGGTGTCTCTCCCATAAGATAAACAGCATGTTGGGTGAACAAATTACAGTTGGGCAATTGACAAATAAAGAGGGCATGACCATGCACATACATATCATGATGAGTATAGTGAGATTTAATTGGGCATTACGACAAAGTACATAGACCGCCATCCAACTGCATCTATGCCTAAAAAGTCCACCTTCAGGTTATCATCCGAACCCCCTCCAGTATTAAGTTGCAAAGCAACAGACAATTGCATTAAGTATGGTGCGTAATGTAATCAACAACTACATCCTTAGACATAGCATCAATGTTTTATCCCTAGTGGCAACAACACAACACAACCTTAGAACTTTCTCACATCGTCCTGTGTGTCAATGGGCATGAACCCACTATCGAGCATAAATACTCCCTCTTGGAGTTACAAGCATCTACTTGGCCAGAGCATCTACTAGTAACGGAGAGCATGCAAGATCATAAACAACACATAGATATAACTTTGATAATCAACATAACAAGTATTCTCTATTCATCGGATCCCAACAAACGCAACATATAGAATTACGAGATAGATGATCTTGATCATGTTAGGCAGCTCACAAGATCCGACAATGATAGCACAATGGGGAGAAGACAACCATCTAGCTACTGCTATGGACCCATAGTCCAGGGGTAGACTACTCACACATCACTCCGGAGGCGACCATGGCGGCGTAGAGTCCTCCGGGAGATGAATCCCCTCTCCGGCAGGGTGCCGGAGGCGATCTCTGGATCCCCCGAGATGGGATCGGCGGCGGCGGCGTATCCGGAAGGTTTTCCGTATCGTGGCTCTCGATGCGGGGGTTTCGCGACGGAGGCTTTAAGTAGGCGGAAGGGCAGGTCAGAGGCGGCACGAGGGCCCCACACCACAGGGCCGCGCGGCCAAGGGGGCCGCGCCGCCTAGGGTGTGGCCCCCTCGTGGCCCCTCTTCGTCTCCTCTTCGGACTTCCGGAAGCTTCGTGGCAAAATAGGACCCCGGGCGTTGATTTCGTCCAATTCCGAGAATATTTCGTTACTAGGATTTCTGAAACCAAAAACAGCAGAAACAAAGAATCGGCACTTCGGCATCTTGTTAATAGGTTAGTTCCAGAAAATGCACGAATATGACATAAAGTGTGCATAAAACATGTAGATAACATCAATAATGTGGCATGGAACATAAGAAATTATCGATACGTCGGAGACGTATCAGCATCCCCAAGCTTAGTTCTGCTCGTCCCGAGCAGGTAAAACGATAACACAGATAATTTCTGGAGTGACATGCCATCATAACCTTGATCATACTATTTGTAAAGCATATGTAGTGAATGCAGCGATCAAAACAATGTATATGACATGAGTAAACAAGTGAATCATATAGCAAAGACTTTCATGAATAGCACTTCAAGACAAGCATCAATAAGTCTTGCATAAGAGTTAACTCATAAAGCAATAATTCATAGTAAAGGCATTGAAGCAACACAAAGGAAGATTAAGTTTCAACGGTTGCTTTCAACTCATAACATGTATATCTCATGGATATTGTCAACATAGAGTAATATAATAAGTGCAATAAGCAAGTATGTAAGAATCAATGCACAGTTCACACAAGTGTTTGCTTCTTGAGGTGGAGAGAAATAGGTGAACTGACTCAACATTGAAAGTAAAAGAATTGTCCTCCATAGAGGAAAAGCATCGATTGCTATATTTGTGCTAGAGCTTTGATTTTGAAAACATGAAACAATTTTGTCAACGGTAGTAATAAAGCATATGTATCATGTAAATTATATCTTACAAGTTGCAAGCCTCATGCATAGTGTACTAATAGTGCCCGCACCTTGTCCTAATTAGCTTGGACTACCGGATCATCACAATGCACATGTTTTAACCAAGTGTCACAAAGGGGTACCTCTATGCCGCCTGTACAAAGGTCTAAGGAGAAAGCTCGCATTGGATTTCTCGCTATTGATTATTCTCAACTTAGACATCCATACCGGGACAACATAGACAACAGATAATGGACTCCTCTTTTATGCATAAGCATGTAACAACAATTAATAATTTTCTCATATGAGATTGAGGATATTTGTCCAAAACTGAAACTTCCACCATGGATCATGGCTTTAGTTAGCGGCCCAATGTTCTTCTCTAACAATATGCATGCTTAACCATAAGGTGGTAGATCGCTCTTACTTCATACAAGACGAACATGCATAGCAACTCACATGAAATTCAACAAAGAGTAGTTGATGGCGTCCCCAGTAAACATGGTTATCGCACAACAAGCAACTTAATAAGAGATAAAGTGCATAATTACATATTCAATACCACAATAGTTTTTAAGCTATTTGTCCCATGAGCTATATATTGCAAAGGCGAATGATGGAATTTTAAAGGTAGCACTCAAGCAATTTACTTTGGAATGGCGGGAAATACCATGTAGTAGGTAGGTATGGTGGACACAAATGGCATAGTAGTTGGCTCAAGTATTTGGATGCATGAGAAGTATTCCCTCTCGATACAAGGTTTAGGCTAGCAAGGCTTATTTGAAACAAACACAAGGATGAACCGGTGCAGCAAAACTCACATAAAAGACATATTGAAAACATTATAAGACTCTACACCGTCTTCCTTGTTGTTCAAACTCAATACTAGAAATTATCTAGACCTTAGAGAAACCAAATATGCAAACCAAATTTTAGCATGCTCTATGTATTTCTTCATTAATGGGTGCAAAGCATATGATGCAAGAGCTTAAACATGAGCACAACAATTGCCAAGTATCACATTACCCAAGACATTTATAGCAATTACTACATGTATCATTTTCCAATTCCAACCATATAACAATTTAACGAAGAAGAAACTTCGCCATGAATACCATGAGTAGAAACTAAGGACAAACTTGTCCATATGCTACAGCGGAGCGTGTCTCTCTCCCATAAAGTGAATGCTAGGATCCATTTTATTTAAACAAAACAAAAAACAAAAACAAACCGATGCTCCAAGAAAAGCACATAAGATGTGATGGAATAAAAATATAGTTTCAGGGGAGGAACCTGATAATGTTGTCGATGAAGAAGGGGATGCCTTGGGCATCCCCAAGCTTAGACGCTTGAGTCTTCTTAATATATGCAGGGGTGAACCACCGGGGCATCCCCAAGCTTAGAGCTTTCACTCTCCTTGATCATGTTGCATCATACTCCTCTCTTGATCCTTGAAAACTTCCTCCACACCAAACTTAGAACAACTCATTAGAGGGTTAGCGACAATAAAAATTAACATGTTCAGAGGTGACACAATCATTCTTAACACTTCTGGACATTGCATAAAGCTACTGGACATTAATGGATCAAAGAAATTCATCCAACATAGCAAAAGAGGCAATGCGAAATAAAAGGCAGAATCTGTCAAAAACAGAACAGTTCGTATTGACGAATTTTATCGAGGCACCAGACTTGCTCAAATGAAAATGCTCAAATTGAATGAAAGTTGCGTACATATCTGAGGATTACTCACGTAAATTGGCATAATTTTCTGAGTTACCTACAGGGAAAACAGCCCAGATTCGTGACAGCAAAGAAATCTGTTTCTGCGCAGTAATCCAAATCTAGTATGAACTTTTCTATCAACGGCTTTACTTGGCACAACAAAACACTAAACTAAGATAAGGATAGGTTGCTACAGTAGTAAACAACTTCCAAGACACAAAATTAAAACAAAGTACTGTAGCAAAATAACACATGGGTTATCTCCCAAGAAGTTCTTTCTTTATGGTCATTAAGATGGGCTCAGCAGTTTTAATGATGCACTCGCAAGAAATAGTATTTGAAGCAAAAGAGAGCATCAAGAGGCAAATTCAAAACACATTTAAGTCTAACATGCTTCCTATGCATGGGAATCTTGTAAATAAACAAGTTCATGAAGAGCAAAGTAACAAGCATAGGAAGATAAAACAAGTATAGCTTTAAAAATTTCAGCACATAGAGAGGTGTTTTAGTATCATGAAAATTTCTACAACCATATTTTCCTCTCTCATAATAACTTTCAGTAGCAACATGAGCAAACTCAACAATGTAACTATCATATGAAGCATTCTTATCATGAGTCTCAGGCATAAAATTATTACTCTCCACATAAGCATAATCAATTTTATTAGTTGTAGTGTGAGCAAATTCAACAAAGTGGCTATCATCATATATAGGAGGCATATTGTAATCATAAAAGAAAATTTTCTCCTCAATGCTTGGGGGACTAAAAAGATCATGCTCATCAAAGCCAGCATCCCCAAGCTTAGAATTTTCCATAGCATTAGCAACAATGGTGTTCAAAGCATTCATAGTAATAACATTCCCATTAGCATGCATATAAAGTTCCATGGGTTTTTTATTTCTCTCTTCAAACACATCATGTCCTAATTCAAGATAAAGTTCATAAAGATCTCTCATATTTTTGTTGTTTTCCATTATGCTTAACTAGTGAAATAAAAACATGCATGATATTAAGTAAAGTAAAACAAGTAACTAATTTTTTTTGTGTTTTTGATATAGCAAACAAGATAGCAAATAAAGTAAAACTAGCAACTAATTTTTTTGTATTTTGATTTAGTGCAGCAAACAAAGTAGTAAATAAAACTAAGCAAGACAAAAACAAAGTAAAGAGATTGAGAAGTGGAGACTCCCCTTGCAGCGTGTCTTGATCTCCCCGGCAACGGCGCCAGAAAAAGAGCTTGATGGTGTGTAACTCACACGTTCGTTGGGAACCCCAAGAGGAAGGTATGATGCGCACAGCAGCAAGTTTTTCCTCAGAAAGAAACCAAGGTTTATCGAACCAGGAGGAGCCAAGAAGCACGTTGAAGGTTGATGGCGGCGGGATGTAGTGCGGCGCAACACCAGGGATTCCGGCGCCAACGTGGAACCTGCACAACACAACCAAAGTACTTTGCCCCAACGAAACAGTGAGGTTGTCAATCTCACCGGCTTGCTATAACAAAGGATTAACCGTATTATGTGGAAGATGATTGTTTGCAGAAAATAGTAGAACAAGTATTGCAGTAGATTGTATTTCAGTATAGAGAATTGGACCGGGGTCCACAGTTCACTAGAGGTGTCTCTCCCATAAGATAAACAACATGTTGGGTGAACAAATTACGGTCTCTCACTCGAACTAATCGTGGTGGAGAGCTCAACACTATGCAATGATGCAAAGCAAGAGCACTAGAGGTGTTCGAGTCCTTCACACTCAAATCCCACCCGAGTAACAAATGCTAGGATGAGATTAGAGAGGAAGAACAAAGAGGAAAGTCAACAAAAGACTCCAAGATCTGGATCCAATGGGTTCCCCTCACTTAGAGGAGAAATGAATTGGTGGGGATTGTAGATCTAGATCTCCTCTCTTAAATCCTCAAGAATGGGCAAAAATCATGGGAGGAATCAAGAGGGGAAGCAAGTTCTTCAAATAGCAACAATGGAGGAGTAGGGTGGGAAGAACTAGCTCAGCTCGAGGTGGAAGAAGGCTTTTTATAGCTAAAGGGGGAAAATAACCGTTGGGGAGAAAGTCAACAAAAACAGCACAGGAAATCGGCCCAGCCGGCCGACCGGAGCAGCGGCCGAACAGGCCGGCATGCAGCCCAGCCGAGCCGAGGCCCAGGCCAGATGGGGCGAGCAGGCCGCGCTGGGGGGAGAAGGCCCAAGCCGGCAGAGAGGCCGGTCAGCTGGGCCTCACGCCGAGCAGGCCGGCGGCAGCCGGGAGCTGGGTCGGACCCAGGTCGGGAGCCTTACAGTAGGTGGCCCGGTTGCACCAAGCCCACCAGCCGGCGGGAACCGAGCAGGCCGGAATCCACAGGGCCCCTTTCTTTAAAGTCTTTTCCCTTTTTCTTTTTGACAAATCTAGTTTCCGTAATACCTAATGCTCTCAAACTCCGAATCGCATGAAACCAATTTTGGTAGAAAGATAACAACAAATGCTATACTATGGAATGTGTAAATCATAAGAATCTGTAGGAGGGCATGATAACGCGTGAAGCACACGTCCGTTGGGAACCCCAAGTAGAAGGTGTGATGCGTATAGCAGCAAGTTTCCCTCAGTATGAAACCAAGGTTGTCGAACCAGTACGAGATGAAGGCCACGTGAAGGTTGTTGGTGAAGGAGTGTAGTGCGACGCAACACCAGAGATTCCGGCGCCAACGTGGAACCTGCACAACACAATCACAATACTTTGCCCCAACTTAACAGTGAGGTTGTCAATCTCACCGGCTTGATGAAAACAAAGGATTAAACGTATGGTGTGGAGAATGATGTTTGCTTGTAGAAAACAACAGAGAACAGAGATTGCAGTAGATTGTATTTCAGATGTAAAAGAATGGACCGGGGTCCACAGTTCACTGGTGGTGTCTCTCCCATAAGAAATAGCATGTTGGGTGAACAAATTACAGTTGGGCAATTGACAAATAGAGATGCATACATATCATGATAATTACTATGAGATTTAATCAGGGCATTACGACAAAGTACATAGACCGCTATCCAGCATGCATCTATGCCTAAAAAGTCCACCTTCAGGTTAGCATCCGCACCCCTTCCAGTATTAAGTTGCAAACAACAGACAATTGCATTAAGTATGGTGCGTAATGTAATCAACACAAATATCCTTAGACAAAGCATTGATGTTTTATCCCTAGTGGCAACAGCACATCCACAACCTTAGAACTTTCTTCACATCGTCCTGCATTCAATGGAGGCATGAACCCACTATCGAGCATAAATACTCCCTCTTGGAGTCACAAGTATAAACTTGGCCAGAGCCTCTACTAGCAACGGAGAGCATGCAAGAACATAAACAACATATATATGATAGATTGATAATCAACTTGACATAGTATTCAATATTCATCGGATCCCAACAAACACAACATGTAGCATTACAAATAGACGATCTTGATCATGATAGGCAGCTCACAAGATCTAACATGATAGCACAATGAGGAGAAGACAACCATCTAGCTACTGCTATGGACCCATAGTCCAAGGATGAACTACTCACACATCAGTCCGGAGGCGGGCATGGTGATGTAGAGCCCTCCGGTGATGATTCCCCTCTCCGGCAGGGTGCCGGAGACGATCTCCTGAATCCCCCGAGATGGGATTGGCGGCGGCGGCGTCTCTGGAACTATTTCCGTATCGTGGCTCTCGGTAATAGGGTTTTCGCGGCGGAGAGTTTAAGTAGGCGGAAGGGCAGAGTCGGGGGAGGCTCGAGGGGCCCACACCATAGGGCGGCGCGGGCCCCTCCTTGCCCGCGCCGCCTTGTGGTGTCGCCACCTCGTGGCCCCACTTCGTATCCCCTTCGGTCTTCTGGAAGCTCCGTGGAAAAATAAGACCCTGGGCGTTAATTTCGTCCAATTCCGAGAATATTTCCTGTGTAGGATTTCTGAAACCAAAAACAGCACAAAACAGGAACTGGCGCTTCGGCATCTCGTTAATAGGTTAGTGCCGGAAAATGCGTATAAATGATGTAAAGTGTGTATAAAACATGTGAGTATTGTCATAAAACTAGCATGGAACACAAGAAATTATGGATACATTTGAGACGTATCAAGCATCCCCAAGCTTAGTTCCTACTCGCCCTCGAGTAGGTAAACGATAACAAGGATAATTTTTGAAGTGACATGCTATCATAATCTTGATCAATACTATTGTAAAGCATATGAAATGAATGAAGTGATTCGAAGCAATGGTAAAGACAATGACTAAACAACTGAATCATATAGCAAAGACTTTTCATGAATAGTACTTTCAAGACAAGCATCAATAAGACTTGCATAGGAGTTAACTCATAAAGCAATAAATTCTTAGTAGAAAGTTTTGAAGCAACACAAAGGAAGATATAAGTTTCAGCAGTTGCTTTCAACTTCAACATGTATATCTCATGGATAATTGTCAACACAAAGTAATATGATGAATGCAAATAAGCAAGTATGTAGGAATCAATGCACACAGTTGACACAAGTGTTTGCTTCTAAGATAGAAAGAAGTAGGTAAACTGACTCAACATAAAGTAAAAGAATGGCCCTTCGCAGAGGGAAGCATGGATTACTATTTTTGTGCTAGAGCTTTTATTTTGAAAACATAGAAACAATTTTGTCAACGGTAGTAATAATTCATATGTGTTATGCATAAGACATCTTATAAGTTGCAAGCCTCATGCATAGAATACCAATAGTGCTCGCACCTTGTCCTAATTAGCTTGGATTTACATGGATTATCATTGCATAACATATGTTTCAACCAAGTGTCACAAAGGGGTACCTCTATGCCGCCTTTACAAAGGTCCAAGGAGATAGATCGCATTTGATTTCTCGTTTTTGATAAATCTCAACCAAGGACATCCATACCGGGACAACATAGAAAACTGATAATGGACTCCTCTTTAATGCATAAGCATTCAACAACAGATAATATTCTCATAAGAGATTGAGGATTAGTGTCCAAACTGAAACTTCCACCATGATTCATGGCTTTAGTTAGCGGCCTAATGTTCTTCTCTAACAATATGCATACTCAAACCATTTGATCATGATAAATCACCCTTACTTCAGACAAGACGAACATGCATAGCAACTCACATGATATCCAACAAAGGTGTAAAAAGTTGATGGCGTCCCCAGAAACATGGTTACCGCTCAACAAGCAACTTATAAGAAATAAGATACATAGCAACATATTCAATACCACAATAGTTTTTAAGCTATTTTCCCATGAGCTATATATTGCAAAGACAAAAAATGGAATTTTAAAGGTAGCACTCAAGTAATTTACTTTGGAATGGCAGAGAAATACCACATAGTAGGTAGGTATGGTGGACACAAATGGCATAGGTTTTGGCTCAAGGTTTTGGATGCACGAGAAGTATTCCCTCTCAGTACAAGGATTTGGCTAGCAAGGTTGTTTGAAGCAAACACAAGTATAAACTGGTACAACAAAACTTACATAAGAACATATTGCAAGCATTATAAGACTCTACACTGTCTTCCTTGTTGTTCAAACACTTCACCAGAAAATATCTAGACTTTAGAGAGACCAATCATGCAAACCAAATTTCAACAAGCTCTACAGTAGTTCTCCGTTAATAGGTGCAAAGTACATGATGCAAGAGCTTAAACATGATCTATTTGAGTACAACAATTGCCAAGTATCAAATTATTCAAGACAATATACCAATTACCACATGAAGCATTTTTTGTTTCCAACCAAATAACAATGAACGAAGCAGTTTCAACCTTCGCCATGAACATTAAAAGTAAAGCTAAGAACACCAGTGTTCATATGAAACAGTGGAGCGTGTCTTTCTCCCACACAAAGAATGCTAGGATCTGAGTTTATTCAAACAAAAACAAAAACAAAAGCAAACAGACGCTCCAAGTAAAGCACATAAGATGTGACTGAATAAAAATATAGTTTCACTAGAGGTGACCTGATAAGTTGTCGATGAAGAAGGGGATGCCTTGGGCATCCCAAAGCTTAGATGCTTGAGTCTTCTTGAAATATGCAGGGATGAACCACGGGGGCATCCCCAAGCTTAGACTTTTCACTCTTCTTGATTATATTGTATCATCCTCCTCTCTTGATCCTTGAAAACTTCCTCCACACCAAACTCAAAACAAACTCATTAGAGGGTTAGTGCATAATCAAAAATTCACATATTCAGAGGTGATATAATCATTCTTAACACTTCTGGACATTGCACAAAGCTACTGAAAGTTAATGGAACAAAGAAATCCATTCAACATAGCAAAAGAGGCAATGTGAAATAAAAGGCAGAATCTATCAAAACAGAACAGTCTGTAAAGATGAATTTTTCAGAGGCACTTAACAGGCTCAAATGAAAAAGCTCAAAACTAACGAAAGTTGCGTACATATCTGAGGATCACGCACGTAAATTGGCAGATTTTTTTGATTTTTCTACAGAGAGATCTACGCAAATTCGTGACAGGTAGAAATCTGTTTCTGCGCAGCAATCCAAATCTAGTATCAACTTAACTATTAGAGACTTTACTTGGCACAACAATGCAATAAAGTAAAGATAAGGAGAGGTTGCTACAGTAGTAACAACTTCCAAGACTCAACAAAACAGTAATAAAAACATACATGGGTTATCTCTCAAGAAGTGCTTTTCTTTAACGCCTTTCAGCTAGACGCAGAAAGTGTGAATCAAGTATTATCGAGAGATGAAGCATCAACATTATTACCAGGGGAGTTGGGAGTTTTCTCAACAATGCATTGTATCTTGTCTATGTAAGTAACTCCTCTTTTGTTGCTCTTAGGCTTACTATCCTCATCAAACAAATTTTCAGGAACAAGCCAAGCATAGTTATTTTCTAGAGCTTCATGCATCCCCATGAGTTTATGAGGTATTGGTATTTTCATCTCCCCCTCACAATTGGTTTTATTAGTATATTTTAGCCTATCCTTTTCCCTCCTTTCAAGGATATTTGCAAAATTAGTACACAAGCCTAACATCTTATGTCGAATAAAAACTTTCCTAGCTTCTCTAGCTACATCACCAAATTCTTTAAGAAGGGTTTCTAAAACAAAATCTTTCTTCTCTCCTTCTTCCATATCACCAAGTGTAAGAAACATATGTTGCATTATAGGATTAAGATTAACAAATCTAGCTTCCAACATGTGCACTAAAGAGGCAGTAGCAATTTCATAATTAGGATCAAGTTCTACCAAGGATCTATCTTCAAAATCTTCAACCATACTAACATGAGTGAAAAATTCTTCTATATTATCTCTTCCAATGATAGACCCTTGTCCTACCGGTATATCTTTCAGAGTGAACTTAGGATGAAACATGATGAAATAAACAAAAGGTAAATAAAGTAAATGCAAGTAACTAATTTTTTTGTGTTTTTGATATAGAGATAGCAAACAAGACAAATGAAATAAAGTAAAGCAACTAATTTTTTTTTTGTGTTTTTGATATAGAGAAAGCAAACAAAGCAGAAAATAAAGTAAAGTAAAGCAAGACAATAACAAAGTAAAGAGATTGGATGTGAGAGACTCCCCTTGCAGCGTGTCTTGATCTCCCCGGCAACGGCGCCAAAAATTTAGCTGCTGGCGTGCAGTTGTCGTGGGAGATAGAAATCTTAGTGGTGTAACTTTTTTTCAGGTCCCCGGCAACGGCGCCAGAAATTTAGCTTGATAACGCGTGAAGCACACGTCCGTTGGGAACCCCAAGTGGAAGGTGTGATGCGTATAGCAGCAAGTTTCCCTCAGTATGAAACCAAGGTTGTCGAACCAGTAGGAGATGAAGGCCACGTGAAGGTTGTTGGTGAAGGAGTGTAGTGCGGCGCAACACCAGGGATTCCGGCGCCAACGTGGAACCTGCACAACACAATCACAGTACTTTGCCCCAACTTAACAGTGAGGTTGTCAATCTCACCGGCTTGCTGAAAACAAAGGATTAAACGTATGGTGTGGAGAATGATGTTTGCTTGTAGAAAACAACAGAGAACAGAGATTGCAGTAGATTGTATTTCAGATGTAAAAGAATGGACCGGGGTCCACAGTTCACTAGTGGTGTCTCTCCCATAAGAAATAGCATGTTGGGTGAACAAATTACAGTTGGGCAATTGACAAATAGAGATGCATACATATCATGATAATTACTATGAGATTTAATCAGGGCATTACGACAAAGTACATAGAGCGCTATCCAGCATGCATCTATGCCTAAAAATTCCACCTTTAGGTTAGCATCCGCACCCCTTCCAGTATTAAGTTGCAAACAACAGACAATTGCATTAAGTATGATGCATAATGTAATCAACACAAATATCCTTAGACAAAGCATTGATGTTTTATCCCTAGTGGCAACAGCACATCCACAACCTTAGAACTTTCTGTCACTGTCCCAGATTCAATGGAGGCATGAACCCACTATCAAGCATAAATACTCCCTCTTGGAGTCATGATACGTCTCAAACGTATCTATAATTTCTTATGTTCCATGCTACTTTTATGATGATACTCACATGTTTTATATACATTATATGTCATTATTATGCATTTTCCGACACTAACCTATTGACAAGATGCCGAAGAGCCAGTTGCTGTTTTCTGCTGTTTTTGGTTTCAGAAATCCTAGTAAGGAAATATTCTCGGAATTAGACGAAATCAACGCCCAGAGGCTTATTTTTCCACGAAGCTTCCAGAAGACCGAGGGAGATACGAAGTGGGGCCACGAGGCGATGCCACACTAGGGCGGCGCGGCCCAGGCCCTGGCCGCGCCGGCCTGTTGTGTGGGCCCCTCGTGACGCCCCCTGACTTGCCCTTCCGCCTACTTAAAGTCTTCGTCGCGAAAACCCCAGTACCGAGAGCCACGATACGGAAAACCTTCCAGAGACGCCGCCGCCGCCAATCCCATCCGGGGGATTCAGGAGATCGCCTCCGGCACCCTGCCGGAGAGGGGAATCATCTCCCGGAGGACTCTTCATCGCCATGATCGCCTCCGGATTGATGTGTGAGTAGTTCACCCCTGGACTATGGGTCCATAGCAGTAGCTAGATGGTCGTCTTCTCCTAATTGTGCTATCATGTTAGATCTTGTGAGCTGCCTATCATGATCAAGATCGTCTATTTGTAATCCTACATGTTGTGTTTGTTGGGATCCGATGGATATTGAATACTATGTCAAGTTGATTATCAATCTATCATATATGAGTTGTTTATGTTCTTGCATGCTCTCCGTTGCTAGTAGAGGCTCTGGCCAAGTTGATACTTGTAACTCCAAGAGGGAGTATTTATGCTCGATAGTGGGTTCATGCCTCCATTAAATCTGGGACAGTGACAGAAAGTTCTAAGGTTGTGGATGTGCTGTTGCCACTAGGGATAAAACATCGATGCTTTATCTAAGGATATTTATGTTGATTAGATTACACACCATACTTAATGCAATTGTCTGTTGCTTGCAACTTAATACCGGAAGGGGTTCGGATGATAACCTGAAAGTGGACTTTTTAGGCATAGATGCATGCTGGATGGTGGTCTATGTACTTTGTCGTAATGCCCTGATTAAATCTCATAGTATTCATCATGATATATGTATGTGCATTGTTATGCCTTCTTTATTTGTCAATTGTCCAACTGTAATTCGTTCACCCAACATGCTATTTATCTTATGGGAGAGACACCACTAGTGAACTGTGGACCCCGGTCCTATTCTTTACATCTGAAATACAATCTACTGCAATTGTTCTTTACTGTTCTTCGCAAACAATCATCATCTTCCACACAATACGTTTAATCCTTTGTTTACAGCAAGCCGGTGAGATTGACAACCTCACTGTTACGTTGGGGCAAAGTACTTTGATTGTGTTGTGCAGGTTCCATGTTGGTGCCGGAATCCCTGGTGTTGCGCCGCACTACACCTCGCCGCCATCAACCTTCAACGTGCTTCTTGGCTCCTCCTGGTTCGATAAACCTTGGTTTCTTTCTGAGGGAAAACTTGCTACTATACGCATCACACCTTCCTCTTGGGGTTCCCAACGGACGTGTGTTAATTGCACGCATCAAGCATATTTTCTGGCGCCGTTGCCGGGGAGATCAAGATACGCTGCAAGGGGAGTCTCCACTTCCAATCTCTTTACTTTATTTTTGTCTTGCTTTACTTTATTTTACTACTTTGTTTGCTGCACTAAAACAAAACACAAAAAAAATTAGTTGCTAGCTTTACTTTATTTACTGTCTTGTTCTCTATATCAAAAACACAAAAAATTAGTTACTTACATTTACCTTATTTACCTTTTGTTTATTTCATCATGTTTCCCCCTAAGTTCACTCTGAAAAAAATACCGGTAGGACAAGGGTCTATCATTGGAAGAGATAATATAGAAGAATTTTTCACCCATGTTAGTATGGATGAAGATTTTGAAGATATACCATTATTAAAAGTTGCTCCTACTTATGAAAGCTCTTCTGCCTGTTTAGTACACATGTTGGAAACTAGATTTGTTAATCTCAATCCCATAATACAACATATGTTTCTTACACTTTCTGATATGGAGATGGGAGAAAAGAGAAATTTTGTTTTAAAAGTCCTTGTTAGAGAATTTGAAGATATAGTTAAAGAAGCTAGAAAAGTCTTTATCAAGCATAAGAGGCTTGGTTTGTTCCCTAATTTTAAAAGAACACTTGAAAAGATGGACATGGATAGAATAAGGTACACTAGTAATGTTAATGATGGTAAGGAAATTAAAGCACCGATACCTAGTAAGCTCCTAGGAATGCATGAAGCTCTAGAAAATAATTATGCTTGGCTTGTTCCTGAAAATTTGTTTGATGAGAATAGTAAGCCTAAAAGCGTACAAAGAGGAGTTACTTATATAGACCAGATACAATGCATTGTTGAGGAAACTCCCAACACCCCTGGTAATGATGTTAATGCTTCATCTCTTGATAATACTTGATTCACACTTTCTGCGCCTAGCTGAAAGGCGTTAAAGAAAAGCGCTTATGAGAGACAACCCATGTTTTTACTACAGCGCTTTTGTTTTATATTTGAGTCTTGGAAGTTGTTACTACTGTAGCAACCTCTCCTTATCTTTATTTTATTGCATTGTTGTGCCAAGTAAAGTCTTTGATAGTAAAGTCAATACTAGATTTGGATTACTGCGCAGAAACAGATTTCTTGCTGCCACGAATTTGGGCATGGTTCTCTGTAGGTAACTCAGAAAAATCTGCAAATTTACGTGCGTGATACTCAGATATGTACGCAACTTTCATTAAATTTGAGCATTTTCATCTGAGCAAGTTTAGTACCTCTGTAAAATTCGTCTTTACGGACTGTTCTGTTTTGACAGATTCTGCCTTTTGTTTCGCATTGCCTGTTTTGCTATGTTTGATGGATTTCTTTGTTCCATTAACTTTCAGTAGCTTTGTGCAATGTCCAGAAGTGTTTAGAATGATTATGTCACCTCTGAATATGTGAATTTTTGATTATGCACTAACCCTCTAATGAGTTTGTTTCGAGTTTGGTGTGAAGGAAGTTTTCAAGGGTCAAGAGAGGAGGATGATACAATATGATCAAGAAGAGTGAAAAGTCTAAGCTTGGGGATGCCCCCGTGGTTCATCCCTGCATATTTCAAGAAGACTCAAGCATCTAAGCTTGGGGATGCCCAAGGCATCCCCTTCTTCATCGACAACTTATCAGGTTTTTCTAGTGAAACTATATTTTTATTCCGTCACATCTTATGTGCTTTGCTTGGAGCGTCTGTTTGCTTTTATTTTTGTTTTTGTTTGAATAAACTCGGATCCTAGCATTCTTTATATGGGAGAGAGACACGCTCCGCTGTTTCGTATGAACACATATGTTCTTAGCTTTATTCTTAATGTTCATTGCGAAGGTTGAACTACGTCATTCATTGATATATGGTTGGAAACGGAAAATGCCGCATGTGGTAAATGGTATAATGTCTTGAATAATTTGATACTTGGCAATTGTTATGCTCATATAGATCATGTTTAAGCTCTTGCATCATGTACTTTGCACCTATTAATGAAGAACTACATAGAGCTTGTTGAAATTTGGTTTGCATGATTGGTCTCTCTAAGGTCTAGATATTTTCTGGTTAAGGTGTTTGAACAACAAGGAAGACAGTGTAGAGTCTTATAATGCTTGCAATATGTTCTTATGTAAGTTTTGCTGTACCGGTTCATACTTGTGTTTGCTTCAAATAACCTTGCTAGCCAAAGCCTTGTACTGAGAGGGAATACTTCTCGTGCATCCAAACCCTTGAGCCAACACCTATGCCATTTGTGTCCACCATACCTACCTACTACATGGTATTTCCTGCCATTCCAAGTAAATACTTCATGTGCTACCTTTAAACAATTCAAAATTTATTACCTCTTATTTGTGTCAATGTTTTATAGCTCATGAGGAAGTATGTGGTGTTTTATCTTTCGATCTTGTCATTTACTTCGGACAGACTTTCACCAATGGACTAGTGGCTCATCCGCTTATCCAATAATTTTGCAAAAAGAGCTGGCAATGGGGTTGCCAGTCCCGATTAATTAACCTGCATTAATAATTCTCTTCACATGCTTTGCCCTGATCAATCAGTGAGCAACTTAATTTTGCAAAAAGAAAAAGAAAAGAAAAAAATATAGACACTCCTCCATGGTATGAGATTGTTGGAAGGCACCCGAGGATTCGGTTAGCCATGGCTTGAGAAAGGAAAGGTGGGGAGGAGTGTCATCCATAAATAATAAATGCATGTGTAAACAAAAGAGAAGAGGGATGATCTACCAAGGTGGTAGAAATAACGTCCTTCATGGGAGCCGCTCTTGAAAGTCTGGTTGATAAGGTAGTTAGAGTACCCATTACCATTCGTTGACAACAACAAACACCTCTCAAAACTTTACTTTTATGCTCTCTATATGATTTCAAAACTTGAAAAGCTCTAGCACATGATTTAATCCCTGCTTCCCTCTGCGAAGGGCCATTCTTTTACTTTATGTTGAGTCAGTTTACCTATTTCCTTCCATCTTAGAAGCAAACACTTGTGTCAACTGTGTGCGTTGATTCCTACATATTTTCTTATTTGCATTCATCATATTACTTTGTGTTGACAATTATCCATGAGATATACATGTTGAAGTTGAAAGCAACCGCTGAAACTTATATCTTTCTTTGTGTTGCTTCAAAGCTTTCTACTAAGAATTTATTGCCTTATGAGTTAACTCCTATGCAAGTCTTATCGATGCTTGTCTTGAAAGTACTATTCATGAAAAGTCTTTGCTATATGATTCAGATGTTTAATCATTGTCTTACCATTGCTCCGAATCACTTCATTCACCTCATATGCTTTACAATAGTATTGATCAAGATTATGATAGCATGTCACTTCAGAAATTATCATTGTTATCGTTTACCTACTCGAGGGCGAGTAGGAACTAAGCTTGGGGATGCTTGATACGTCTCAAACGTATCTATAATTTCTTATGTTCCATGCTACTTTTATGATGATACTCACATGTTTTATATACAGTATATGTCATTGTTATGCATTTTCCGGCACTAACCTATTGACAAGATGCCGAAGAGCCAGTTGCTGTTTTCTGCTGTTTTTGGTTTCAGAAATCCTAGTAAGGAAATATTCTCGGAATTGGAAGAAATCAACGCCCAGAGGCTTATTGTTCCACGAAGCTTCCAGAAGACCGAGGGAGATACGAAGTGGGGCCACGAGGCGACGCCACACTAGGGCGGCGCGGCCCAGGCCCTGGCCGCGCCGGCCTGTTGTGTGGGCCCCTCGTGATGCCCCCTGACTTGCCCTTCCGCCTACTTAAAGTCTTCGTCGCGAAACCCCCAGTACCGAGAGCCACGATACGGAAAACCTTCCAGAGACGCCGCCGCCGCCAATCCCATCTCGGGGGATTCAGGAGATCGCCTCCGGCACCCTGCCGGAGAGGGGAATCATCTCCCGGAGGACTCTTCATCGCCATGATCGCCTCCGGATTGATGTGTGAGTAGTTCACCCCTGGACTATGGGTCCATAGCAGTAGCTAGATGGTCGTCTTCTCCTAATTGTGCTATCATGTTAGATCTTGTGAGCTGCCTATCATGATCAAGATCGTCTATTTGTAATCCTACATGTTGTGTTTGTTGGGATCCGATGGATATTGAATACTATGTCAAGTTGATTATCAATCTATCATATATGAGTTGTTTATGTTCTTGCAAGCTCTCCGTTGCTAGTAGAGGCTCTGGCCAAGTTGATACTTGTAACTCCAAGAGGGAGTATTTATGCTCGATAGTGGGTTCATGCCTCCATTAAATGCAGGGACTGTGTGAAAGTTCTAAGGTTGTGGATGTGCTGTTGCCACTAGGGATAAAACATCGATGCTTTGTCTAAGGATATTTGTGTTGATTAGATTACACACCATACTTAATGCAATTGTCTGTTGCTTGCAACTTAATACCGGAAGGGGTTCAGATGATAACCTGAAAGTGGACTTTTTAGGCATAGATGCATGCTGGATGGCGGTCTATGTACTTTGTCGTAATGCCCTGATTAAATCTCATAGTGTTCATCATGATATATGTATGTGCATTGTTATGCCTTCTTTATTTGTCAATTGCCCAACTGTAATTCGTTCACCCAACATGCTATTTATCTTATGGGAGAGAGACCACTAGTGAACTGTGGACCCCGGTCCTATTCTTTACATCTGAAATACAATCTACTGCAATTGTTCTTTACTGTTCTTCGCAAACAATCATCATCTTCCACACAATACGTTTAATCCGTTGTTTACAGCAAGCCGGTGAGATTGACAACCTCACTGTTACGTTGGGGCAAAGTACTTTGATTGTGTTGTGCAGGTTCCACGTTGGCGCAGGAATCCCTGGTGTTGCGCCGTACTACACTTCGCCGCCATCAACCTTCAACGTGCTTCTTGGCTCCTCCTGGTTCGATAAACCTTGGTTTCTTTCTGAGGGAAAACTTGCTACTGTACGCATCACACCTTCCTCTTGGGGTTCCCAACGGACGTGTGTTAATTGCACGCATCAAGTTACAAGTATCAACTTGGCCAGAGCCTCTACTAGCAACGGAGAGCATGCAAGAACATAAACAACATATATATGATAGATTGATAATCAACTTGACATAGTGTTCAATATTCATCGGATCCCAACAAACACAACATGTAGCATTACAAATAGACGATCTTGATCATGATAGGCAGCTCACAAGATCTAACATGATAGCACAATGAGGAGAAGACAACCATCTAGCTACTGCTATGGACCCATAGTCCAAGGATGAACTATTCACGCATCAGTCCGGATGTCGCGACCCCGGAGGTCGGGGCTAGACAAACCCAGATATCACATCTGGCATAAGCCTAACCTAGATCTCTAGGGCCTACAGGGTGAGAACCGGTAACACAACAGTGACTCTACGACACAAAGCAAATATATTACAACTCTTAGCAGAGTTAAGATCCAAATTTATTACACGCAGAGGTCACTGACCACAATTCAACAAGCAACGGAAAGCAAATTATGTTATCTAGATAACAAGACTGCAAAGGGCCTAAGAGGCCATAACATAAGGCGACGTCCCAGCCCATAAGTCTCAGGCTGCCGCCTGAGGAACTCCGAACTACTCGTCGATGTCAAGGTAGAAGCCGCCATCAGTTGGAAGAACTTCGTCTGAAACAAAGCATGCAAGGCTGAGTACAGGGACTCAGCAAGACTTAGTACAACCTATTAGCAAAGCGGGTATGCGAGGCTTTATGTGGAGCTTATTTTGCGGAAAGCCAGTTTTCCTTTGTAAATAGGAGGGAGCAGAAGCTCGTCTATTCAGACCATTTTCAAAAGGGGTAAGAGAGCGATATCAACTCTAGCTCTAATATCATCATGTTGAATCCACCGAATCTTCATCATCACCTGAACCTATCACCTAGGATCACCCCTCGACACCCTGAGAAGGGATCCTTATTCACACATAGATATCAAGTTTTACGATCAGGTTCAAGTTGTCTATGATCATCACGTCCTTTCCCAAGTCGTCCTTAACCGTGGACACGGCTTTTCGAAAAGATTTACCTTGCAGGGGGTGTATAACTTTACCCACACGCGCCGACCGACTCTTAGTGCCACTATAGATTAACACACTTCCTTGGTGTGCTGGCAGAGGGTGGTCGACCAAAACCTTTCCCTTACTTCGCCTATTCCATGAGTCAAACTAACTGGGGAGCTCCGTCATCGTAGGTAGCTATTCTCCGAGGCGGTCCCGGTCATTGTGTGCAGGGGATCCAGTTCAATGCCTCCAGCATCCTTCACCCTAGCCACGCCCTGTATGATGCACTTTGAAAACCTTTTCCACCTTTCCCCCATGTGTATGGCAAATGGAACTCGCAAACTAATTGACTCATGGGTAAGCTAGGTAAGTTCGGGCCAAGGGGTTCCCATGGGCCCCGTGTGGTTGTACGCTCAGTCTTGGTTCCAGAGGCAAGAACTCAGGTCCTAGTATCGGCGAGAACGAGTCAAATCACCACATCCCCATGTGGCGGCCCATCCAAGCCTTTAGCATGTTTATTAACATCATCACTGATCTTACCACGTCATCCTGTCAAACTAGGTTCATTCGTAGCTCTGATTCATCAACCGGATGGATCAGACTTCAACAGCTAAGCATGGCTAAGCATAACACATATACGGCTCTAGCGATGCGAACAAGCTCAGACCTAGTTTCTTTGGGAGCGGTGGATCGGTAACTCGGGCTACAAGGATGGAATTATGCACACATAGGATATCTACAATCGCCGATAAAACATATTTGAAGCGGATGCAATATGTAAGAACCAGAAGTAAAGCATTTCGAAACCATATATGAACCAGGTTAGGGCTTGCCTTGTCCCTCGTTGTTCGTGTCTTTGCTCTTCTGGGGCGTTGATCTCAGGCTCGCGTTCGGTCCCTATCGAGAAGAACCAAATACCGGAAAGGAAGAGCACAATCAAGACAAGGTACAATGCAATGCACATAAAATATGATGACATGTCATATTAAGGGGTTTGGGTAACCCTAGGTGCATCGATGGAAACTAAAGGGGTTCGGCTTCGAACCCCGACATATGAGAGGGGTCAAATTAGGGTTTCTACTAAGGCTCATATTTAATTGGTTCAAAGATGTATGAAACATGGATAAACAACTAGGATTTGTTTTTCTGATCATTTTGATATATAATTTTATATTTTTCTGATTTAAAATGAATTATTTATGAATTTCCCAAGTTTAGTTCATTTTAAAACAATTTCTGAAAATTAAATAAATAATAATAAAAGTTTAATAATTTGGACCCACTTGTCATAATTTTATTCTTTTCTAAAATATTTCCTAATTATTAAAATCCTGACAGATGGGATCCACCTGTCATATTATTTTCTATTTAAGAAATACAGAAAATAAAACAGAAAATAGGAAAAAAACTATAAATGACGTCACGCTGACGTCATGATGACGTCAGCGGCGCCATGGCTCCCTGTGAGCTCTGGCCGATTTGCAATCGGCCGATTCGGGCCGTAATCGGACGAGCGCGCAGGGGGGAAAGGGATGGCTCGACGCGGCGGGCCGTTTGGTGGCAGCGCCGCCCGCTTTTGGCCACCGGAGAGTGGCCGGCGGCGAGAAAGTGAGGCCGGGGCAGTAGCCCGTGGCGGCCTTGGCTAGAGGGCGAGAGGGAGAGAGGCGAGGGGACGAGGAGGAGCAGCAGCTCACCAGGAGTGCGACGGAGTGGTCGGCGGTGGCCAGGGGAGCTCGCCGGCGGCGGAATCGACGGCGGAAAGGGGGCCGGCCGGAGTTAGGGTTAGGGTTGCTGAGGCTCGGGAGAGCGCGGGAGAAGGGGATAGTGGGGACTAGGGCTTCGGGTGGCGGCGACGAGCTTTTGTAGGTCGCCGGGGGCGGCGGGGCGCATCCTAGCCGGCCAGGCCATCGGGTGGCCGGCAGCTCTCCAGCGAGCAGCTTGGAGGCGCGGGGAAGACGACGGTTTTGCAAATACCCCCCTGTGGGGAAGTTGGGCTGAGGTGGGGTGCGGCCTGGGCCATTTGGGCCGAGCTGGGCTGCGGCCAGAGAGTGAGAAAGAGAGGGGGAGGAAGTGGGCTGCGCCCAGGGAGAGAAGAGAGGAGGGTTCTCCCTCTATTTTTTTTTCTAGTTTTTATTTCTCTTTTCAAAACCCAATTTCAAATCTGTTTTGATTCTTGTTTGAAAACTCAAATTTCCAGAGAATGTATTAAACACACATGGCTTGTTGATTAACAACCATGCCATGTTGCCTAACTTGAAAACTTGAGAGATTTTGAATGGAGAAGAAACAGAGAGGGATTTGCATAATTGAAAACAATTCAACTTTGTTGCAAATTTTACTCAAATGCAAACTACATGCATGCAATGCTCATGAACACTCATTTATTTATAACACAAGGTTGGGATGTTACAACTCTACCCCCCTTACAAGAATCTCGTCCTCGAGATTCCTAGATTTTAGAAAAGAAGGAAGGGTACTCAGATCGTAAACGATCTTCTCGTTCCCAGGTTGCTTCTTGCTCAGAATGATTAGACCACTGAACTTTCAGGAACTTGATGCTCTGACGTCGAGTTTTACGCTCGGCTTCATCAATGATACGAACAGGATGTTCTCGATAAGTCAGATCCTCTTGAAGGTCAAGAGTCTCGTGATCAACACCACGGATAGGATCTTTGAAGCAACGCTTGAGTTGGGATACATGGAAGACATCATGAACTTCAGGAAAGTTGGAAGGTAACTCCAACTTGTAGGAAACATTACCACGCTTGGCAAGGACGCGGAAAGGACCAACATAGCGAGGTGCTAGTTTTCCTTTGATACCGAAGCGACGAACACCCTTGAGAGGAGTGACTCGAAGGTAAGCTTGATCACCAATTTCATACTTCACTTCTTGATGATGGCGATCATAGTAGCTCTTTTGACGTGACTGAGCAGTTTTCAGACGCTCGCGAATGATGCGAACTTGATCTTCTGCTTCAATGATTATATCTGGTCCAAAGAACTTTCTTTCTCCAGTTTCGGACCAGTTCAAAGGAGTTCTACACCTTCTGCCATACAAAGCTTCAAAAGGTGCCATGCCCAGGCTAGATTGGAAGCTGTTGTTATAGGTGAACTCGGCAAATGGAAGGCACTTTTCCCAATCTTTACCGAAGGATATAACACAGGCCCTGAGCATGTCTTCAAGAATTTGATTCACTCTTTCGGTTTGACCACCGGTTTGAGGATGATAGGCGGTGCTAAAGGAAAGACGTGTTCCCATAGCTTTCTGAAAACTTTCCCAAAACTTGGAGGTAAACAAGCTTCCGCGATCAGAGACGATCTTCTTGGGAACACCATGAAGAGTGACTATCCGGGATATGTATAGATCGGCCAGTTGATTAGCACGAATATCTTCCCGAATAGGAAGGAAATGAGCAACCTTGGATAGACGGTCAACCACTACCCATATAGCATCCTTTCCATTTTTGGTCTTGGGAAGACCGGTAATGAAATCCATGCCAATTTCATCCCATTTCCACTCTGGAATTGATAGAGGTTGCAGAGTGCCAGCAGGTCTTTGATGTTCAGCTTTTACGCGACGACAAACGTCGCATTCAGCAACAAACTTAGCGATATCTTGCTTCATCCCGGACCACCAGAATCTTTGGCGAAGATCCCGATACATCTTGGTACTACCAGGATGGATGGAGAGTGGTGATTCATGAGCTTCTTTAAGGATTAGCTCTTTGAGATCCGATTTATCCGGCACGACTAGACGCTTACCGAAATAAACGGTACCTTGATCATCAATGGAGAAACATTTAGCAACTCCGCTAGCAATGTTCTTCTTGATCTCGGTAATGCCAGAATCTTGCTTCTGAGCCTTATTGATCTGGTCTTCAAGAGAGGGCTTCACCTCAAGATTAGCAAGGAATCCACTAGGAACAATCTCAAGGTTGAGTTTTGCAAGTTCCTCATAAAGAGAAGGTTGCGCTTGCTTAACCATCAGATTGTTGCAATAGGACTTCCGACTTAGCGCATCAGCAACGACATTGGCTTTGCCGGGTTTATAGTTGAGACCCAAGTCATAATCTTTTATGACTTCCAACCATCTTCTCTGTCTGTTATTCAGATCTGGCTGGGTGAAAATATACTTCAGACTTTGATGATCCGAGTACAACTCGCAACGATTACCATAAAGGTAAGGTCGCCACTGCTTAAGAGCATGGATCACCGCTGCAAGCTCGAGATCATGAGTAGGGTAGTTGAGCTCATGTGGTTTCAACTGTCGAGAGGCATATGCCACTACATGGCCATCTTGCATCAACACACATCCGAGCCCTTGGAGAGAGGCATCGCAATAGACAACGAAGTCTTTGCTTGTGTCCGGAAGGACGAGCACAGGAGCAGTAGTCAGCTTGGTTTTCAAAACCTGGAAACTTTCTTCAGCCTTTTCTGACCATTCGAACTTCTTGTCTTTCTTCAGAAGATCGGTCATTGGTTTGGCAATCTTGGAGAAATTTTCAATGAATCGGCGGTAATAACCCGCCAGACCGAGAAAACTTCGAATCTCCTTAGCTGACTTAGGTGTCTTCCAGTCAAGAACGGCTTGAACTTTATCTGGAATGACTGCAACACCTTTTTCAGAGATAACATGACCAAGGAATATGAGCTCTTTTAACCAGAACTCACATTTTGAGAATTTGGCGTAGAGACGGTGCTCACGAAGTTTGGTTAGCACCAGACGGAGATGTTCCTCATGTTCATCTTCAGTTTTGGAGTAGATCAGAATATCGTCGATGTAGACCATGACGAACTTGTCAAGATACTCCATGAAAACAGAGTTCATGAGCCGCATAAAAGTGGCAGGAGCATTTGTGAGGCCAAAGGACATGACAGTATACTCGTAAAGACCATAACGAGTTGTGAACGCTGTCTTCGGAATGTCCTCCTTGCGGATTTTGATTTGATGGTACCCTGATCTCAAATCCATCTTGGAGAAAACTGTAGCACCGGACAACTGATCAAAAAGATCATTGATTATAGGAAGAGGGTATTTGTTCTTGATTGTCACTGCGTTGAGCGGACGGTAATCAACAACCAGCCGCGGAATGTTGGTATCTCTCTTCTTGACAAAGAGGGCAGGGCAACCCCAGGAAGAAGTACTGGGTTGTATGAAGTTCTTCTCTTCTAACTCCTCTAACTGCTTCTTCAGTTCAACCAGCTCTTCCGGAGGCATACGATATGGTCTCCGGGAAACAGGAGTAGTTCCGGGGACTAACTCAATGACAAAGTCCACACTTCGATCAGGTGGCATGCCAGGTAACTCTTCAGGAAAGACATCTGGAAAGTCACGGACCACCCAGACATCGGAGATTTCTGGTTTAGGTAGGGCTTCAATGGCATACAACTCGGCTTCAGGGGTAAACCTTGCCGACGGAGGTATTGCGGATGGAGCCCAGTACAGAACACTTTTGCCAGAAAGATTGGTCAATACAACAGACCTAGCTGCGCAATCAATGATAGCCTTATGCTTTACTAGCCAATCCATGCCCAAGATGACATCAATGTCAGTTGACTTGAGGGCAATGAGAGAGGTGGGGAACCACACTGGCCCTATACTGATCATAACCTCAGGTGTAATCCAGATAGTTTGCCAATGAGAACCAGGAGTTGTGATCTCTAGAGGGGAGGCCATTGTCTCGAAGGGTATATCATGCTTTTGTGCAAACTCTTGAGATATGAATGTATGCGATGCTCCAGAATCAAACAGAACTGTAGCTAGGATTGAGTTTATATAGAGCGTACCCATTAGGACGCTTGGATCCTCTTCAGCCTCATCAGCAGAGACATGGGTCAAATGAGCACGACCAGAGGAGAGATCAATGGAATGGATCTTGGGTTAAAGACCAGCATCATGTACTTAGATTCACAGTAAGTGAACCTAGCACAATCCGGGACCTTCGGTTCAAGTCCAAGGGAAACACAAATAAAGGGGTAACTACTATCTCAGTGACACGGAGGACACTGCGAGGTAGTAATCACAAGGTAACTTTCAAGAAGCCATACCTAGCTTCAGAAGTATAATTCAAGAAAATTAGAAAGGAAAGGAGGCATCCAAGGTAAAAGGAAACCTTGAAGCCTAGAACAGAATTATGTGGAACCCACAAAGTAAAGAGATCATGAGAAACAGATTCCTTGGAAAGGATTCAAAGGAACGGTAATATCAACTGAATGGAAGGAACAAGATTCAGATCAGCTGATGTAACTTTAGGAACACTGAGTTAAGCAACCAAGTACGAAGTACTTTTAGAGAAAACAACCCAAACCCGTAGATCCTATAAGTTTGGAAATATCAGGGTAGAGGTAAAACCTTTGAAATCAAATCAAGGTAAGATGACTCAGCATTAGAGTGACACCAGGTAAGGAGTAAAAAGAATCCTATTCAGATGTTTTTGCAAATACTTTTAAATTTTCAAATAGTTTTCACAAGTACTAGACTCAACATCGACCAGTCGAAAGGGTTTCCTATAGGCAGTCCTGCTCTGATACCAAAACCTGTCGCGACCCCGGAGGTCGGGGCTAGACAAACCCAGATATCACATCTGGCATAAGCCTAACCTAGATCTCTAGGGCCTACAGGGTGAGAACCGGTAACACAACAGTGACTCTACGACACAAAGCAAATATATTACAACTCTTAGCAGAGTTAAGATCCAAATTTATTACACGCAGAGGTCACTGACCACAATTCAACAAGCAACGGAAAGCAAATTATGTTATCTAGATAACAAGACTGCAAAGGGCCTAAGAGGCCATAACATAAGGCGACGTCCCAGCCCATAAGTCTCAGGCTGCCGCCTGAGGAACTCCGAACTACTCGTCGACGTCAAGGTAGAAGCCGCCATCAGTTGGAAGAACTTCGTCTGAAACAAAGCATGCAAGGCTGAGTACAGGGACTCAGCAAGACTTAGTACAACCTATTAGCAAAGCGGGTATGCGAGGCTTTATGTGGAGCTTATTTTGCGGAAAGCCAGTTTTCCTTTGTAAATAGGAGGGAGCAGAAGCTCGTCTATTCAGACCATTTTCAAAAGGGGTAAGAGAGCGATATCAACTCTAGCTCTAATATCATCATGTTGAATCCACCGAATCTTCATCATCACCTGAACCTATCACCTAGGATCACCCCTCGACACCCTGAGAAGGGATCCTTATTCACACATAGATATCAAGTTTTACGATCAGGTTCAAGTTGTCTATGATCATCACGTCCTTTCCCAAGTCGTCCTTAACCGTGGACACGGCTTTTCGAAAAGATTTACCCTGCAGGGGGTGTACAACTTTACCCACACGCGCCGACCGACTCTTAGTGCCACTATAGATTAACACACTTCCTTGGTGTGCTGGCAGAGGGTGGTCGACCAAAACCTTTCCCTTACTTCGCCTATTCCATGAGTCAAACTAACTGGGGAGCTCCGTCATCGTAGGTAGCTATTCTCCGAGGCGGTCCCGGTCATTGTGTGCAGGGGATCCAGTTCAATGCCTCCAGCATCCTTCACCCTAGCCACGCCCTGTATGATGCACTTTGAAAACCTTTTCCACCTTTCCCCCATGCGTATGGCAAATGGAACTCGCAAACTAATTGACTCATGGGTAAGCTAGGTAAGTTCGGGCCAAGGGGTTCCCATGGGCCCCGTGTGGTTGTACGCTCAGTCTTGGTTCCAGAGGCAAGAACTCAGGTCCTAGTATCGGCGAGAACGAGTCAAATCACCACATCCCCATGTGGCGGCCCATCCAAGCCTTTAACATGTTTATTAACATCATCACTGATCTTACCACGTCATCCTGTCAAACTAGGTTCATTCGTAGCTCTGATTCATCAACCGGATGGATCAGACTTCAACAGCTAAGCATGGCTAAGCATAACACATATACGGCTCTAGCGATGCGAACAAGCTCAGACCTAGTTTTGCTGGGAGCGGTGGATCAGTAACTCTGGGCTACAAGGATGGAATTATGCACACATAGGATATCTACAACTGCCGATAAAACATATTTGAAGCGGATGCAATATGTAAGAACCAGAAGTAAAGCATTTCGAAACCATATATGAACCAGGTTAGGGCTTGCCTTGTCCCTCGTTGTTCTGGTGCTGCTCTTCGGGGGCGTTGATCTCAGGCTCGCGTTCGGTCCCTATCGAGAAGAACCAAATACCGGAAAGGAAGAGCACAATCAAGACAAGGTACAATGCAATGCACATAAAATATGATGACATGTCATATTAAGGGGTTTGGGTAACCCTAGGTGCATCGATGGAAACTAAAGGGGTTCGGCTTCGAACCCCGACATATGAGAGGGGTCAAATTAGGGTTTCTACTAAGGCTCATATTTAATTGGTTCAAAGATGTATGAAACATGGATAAACAACTAGGATTTGTTTTTCTGATCATTTTGATATATAATTTTATATTTTTCTGATTTAAAATGAATTATTTATGAATTTCCCAAGTTTAATTCATTTTAAAACAATTTCTGAAAATTAAATAAATAATAATAAAAGTTTAATAATTTGGACCCACTTGTCATAATTTTATTCTTTTCTAAAATATTTCCTAATTATTAAAATCCTGACAGATGGGGTCCACCTGTCATATTATTTTCTATTTAAGAAATACAGAAAATAAAACAGAAAATAGGAAAAAAACTATAAATGACGTCACGCTGACGTCATGATGACGTCAGCGGCGCCATGGCTCCCTGTGAGCTCTGGCCGATTTGCAATCGGCCGATTCGGGCCGTAATCGGACGAGCGCGCAGGGGGGAAAGGGATGGCTCGACGCGGTGGGCCGTTTGGTGGCAGCGCCGCCCGCTTTTGGCCACCGGAGAGTGGCCGGCGGCGAGGTGCGGCGGAGGCCGGGGCAGTAGCCCGTGGCGGCCATGGCTAGAGGGCGAGAGGGAGAGAGGCGAGGGGATGAGGAGGAGCAGCAGCTCACCAGGAGTGCGACGGAGTGGTCGGCGGTGGCCAGGGGAGCTCGCCGGCGGCGGAATCGACGGCGAAAAGGGGGCCGGCCGGAGTTAGGGTTAGGGTTGCTGAGGCTCGGGAGAGCGCGGGAGAAGGGGATAGTGGGGACTAGGGCTTCGGGCGGCGGCGACGAGCTTTTGTAGGTCGCCGGGGGCGGCGGGGCGCATCCTAGCCGGCCAGGCCATCGGGTGGCCGGCAGCTCTCTAGCGAGCAGCTTGGAGGCGCGGGGAAGACGACGGTTTTGCAAATACCCCCCTGTGGGGAAGTTGGGCTGAGGTGGGGTGCGGCCTGGGCCATTTGGGCCGAGCTGGGCTGCGGCCAGAGAGTGAGAAAGAGAGGGGGAGGAAGTGGGCTGCGCCCAGGGAGAGAAGAGAGGAGGGTTCTCCCTCTATTTTTTTTTCTAGTTTTTATTTCTCTTTTCAAAACCCAATTTCAAATCTGTTTTGATTCTTGTTTGAAAACTCAAATTTCCAGAGAATGTATTAAACACACATGGCTTGTTGATTAACAACCATGCCATGTTGCCTAACTTGAAAACTTGAGAGATTTTGAATGGAGAAGAAACAGAGAGGGATTTGCATAATTGAAAACAATTCAACTTTGTTGCAAATTTTACTCAAATGCAAACTACATGCATGCAATGCTCATGAACACTCATTTATTTATAACACAAGGTTGGGATGTTACACCGGAGGCGGGCATGGTGATGTAGAGCCCTCCAGTGATGATTCCCCTCTCCGGCAGGGTGCCGGAGGCGATCTCTTGAATCCCCCGAGATGGGATTGGCGGCGGCGGCGTCTCTGGAACTATTTTCGTATCGTGGCTCTCGGTAATAGGGTTTTCGCGACGGAGAGTTTAAGTAGGCGGAAGGGCAGAGTCGGGGGAAGCTCGAGGGGCCCACACCATAGGGCGGCGCGGGCCCCTCCTTGGCCGCGCCGCCTTGTGGTGTCGCCACCTCGTGGCCCCACTTCGTATCCCCTTCGGTCTTCTGGAAGCTCCGTGGAAAAATAAGACCATGGGTGTTAATTTCGTCCAATTCCGAAAATATTTTCTGTGTAGGATTTCTAAAACCAAAAACAGCACAAAACAGGAACTGGCGCTTCGGCATCTCGTTAATAGGTTAGTGCCGGAAAATGCGTATAAATGATGTAAAGTGTGTATAAAACATGTGAGTATTGTCATAAAACTAGCATGGAACATAAGAAATTATGGATACGTTTGAGACGTATCAGGGCATTTTATCATAAATATAAAAGGTAGAACCTTATATCATGAATAACCGGTAAAATCACCCAACCTTGAAAACGTCATAGAAGAGTCATACGAATTCCGTTTTCGATTAACTTGGGCTTGTTGTAAAGCTAGCAACAAGCTCAAGAACCTCTCACAGAGAAACACCAAGAAGCAATAGGGATATGCAAAGTATGCAAAGGATTGAGCTCATTAAGACGATGTGATCAAGTTACCCAACCGAAAGCCCCTCTTGATAGTGCAGCTATCTATCCTATATTCCGGTCTCCCATCAACCACCTTGAGACCGGTAAAAGGAAAACCTATCAAGGCCATACCTTTGCCTTGCGCATCCCGCTTGATATCGATGATAACTCTTCAAGCTCCACTCAAGCCGGAATGCCTCACTTGATCATTGTTGCTTCGTGAAGACTCACAAATGCTCCCCCATACACTATGATGGGAAAGCTCTATTGATGCACATCTTCACATGTCCATTATCACCAAATGGACGGCAAGCTTCAAGCATATGATCCTCTTGACATACTCAACTTAAACTTGCCCAACTCAACCTTGATGACGATCACCACTTGCCGTCATCCTCTCATGGGCTATATGAGATCTCACTTTTGATGCATGCCCATGGAAACATACCATGTGACTTCACGTGGCACATTCTTCATGCTTCATGTGTTGACCAAACTTGAATCTATTCTTCACTCTTTGTATTGGTCAACCTTGTATCTTCTCATGCTCTATCATACTATCTTGAGGTGTATAAAGAATTCTTCACTTGGAATCAAGCTCTCAAGATCTTGATCATTCATTGCTTATCACATAAGATAGAGCATGGCTAATATTGAGTTCCACATAGGAACTCCATCTTCATTTCTTCTTCTTGATCATATCACATATATATCTTCAAATCGATGATCTTGATGCCAATACACAAGGTATATCTTTATCTTCATGGCATCCATACTTGAATCCAACACATGGAATACAAGTAGTACCTATGGAATATTCCTTCATATAAACTCAATGAAAACATTAGTCCATAGGGGTTGTCATTAATTACCAAAACCACACATAGGGGCAATGTACCCTTACAATCTCTCCCATTTTGGTAATTGATGACAATCACAATAAGAGGGTTTATAATGAATATTAGAAAAAAGTATGCAACTTATCCGAGAATAAGTTGTATACAAGAGGTTGTATTTGATATGGTCGAGTAACACAAAGCTACTAGCCATATCAAAACCAGCTCTACTCACACAACTACAACTAATGCAAGGGATGTGAGTAGAACCAATATATATAGAGCGAACTCCCCCACAATGTATGCACGTGTGATGAACATGAATTCATTGAATACATTGTCAAGACTAACCTTTGGGACAATTTCCACTATATATAAACAACCATCCAAGACATATAAATATGGAATGCATGAGAGGCAAAACACTTAAGCACAAACCAAATTTAAGTATAAAACCATTCTCTTAAACCCTCTAAACTTCTCCCCCATTGGCATCCGATACGTCTCAAACGTATCTATAATTTCTTATATTCCATGCTAGTTATATGACAATACTCACATGTTTTATATACACTTTATATCATTTTTATGCATTTTCCGGCACTAACCTATTAACAAGATGCCGAAGCGCCAGTTCCCGTTTTCTGCTGTTTTTGGTTTCAGAAATCCTACATAGGAAATATTCTCGGAATTGGACGAAACAAAAGCCCACAGTCTTATTTTGCACGGAGCCTTCCAGAAGTCTGAAGAGGAGATAAAGAGGGGCGACGAGGCGGCCACACCCTAGGGGGGTGCGGCCCCACCTCTGGGCACGTCGCCCTATGGGGTGGGCCCCTCGAGCGCCTCCCGACTCTGCCCCTTCGCCTATATATTCTCTCCGTCGTGAAAACCCTATTACCGAGAGCCACGATACGAGAAAAGTTCCAGAGGCGCCGCCGCCGCCAATCCCATCTCGGGGGATTCAGGAGATCGCCTCCGGCACCCTGCCGGAGAGGGGAATCATCACCGGAGGGCTCTACATCACCATGCCCGCCTCCGGACTGATGCGTGAGTAGTTCATCCTTGGACTATGGGTCCATAGCAGTAGCTAGATGGTTGTCTTCTCCTCTTGTGCTATCATGTTTAGATCTTGTGAGCTGCCTATCATGATCAAGATCGTCTATTTGTAATGCTACATGTTGCGTTTGTTGGGATCCGATGAATATTGAATACTATGTCAAGTTGATTATCAATCTATCATATATGTGTTATTTATGTTCTTGCATGCTCTCCGTTGCTAGTAGAGGCTCTGGCCAAGTTGATACTTGTAACTCCAAGAGGGAGTATTTATGCTCGATAGTGGGTTCATGCCTCCATTGAATCTGGGACCGTGACAGAAAGTTCTAAGGTTGTGGATGTGCTGTTGCCACTAGGGATAAAACATCGATGCTTTGTCTAAGGATATTTGTGTTGATTACATTACGCGCAGTTCTTAATGCAATTGTCTGTTGTTTGCAACTTAATACTGGAAGGGGTGCGGATGCTAACCCGAAGGTGGACTTTTTAGGCATAGATGCATGCTGGATAGCAAGCTTCGGGAAGCTTCAAGCATATGATCCTCTTGAGATACTCAACTTAAACTTGCCCAACTCAACCTTGATGACGATCACCACTTGCCGTCATCCTCTCATGGGCTATATGAGATCTCACTTTTGATGCATGCCCATGGAAACATACCATGTGACTTCACGTGGCGCATTCTTCATGCTTCATGTGTTGACCAAACTTGAATCTATTCTTCACTCTTTGTATTGGTCAACCTTGTATCTTCTCATGCTCTATCATACTATCTTGAGGTGTATAAAGAATTCTTCACTTGGAATCAAGCTCTCAAGATCTTGATCATTCATTGCTTATCACATAAGATAGAGCATGGCTAATATTGAGTTCCACATAGGAACTCCATCTTCATTTCTTCTTCTTGATCATATCACATATATATCTTCAAATCGATGATCTTGATGCCAATACACAAGGTATATCTTTATCTTCATGGCATCCATACTTGAATCCAACACATGGAATACAAGTAGTACCTATGGAATATTCCTTCATATAAACTCAATGAAAACATTAGTCCATAGGGGTTGTCATTAATTACCAAAACCACACATAGGGGCAATGTACCCTTACAATCTCTCCCATTTTGATAATTGATGACAATCACAATAAGAGGGTTTATAATGAATATTAGAAAAAAGTACGCAACTTATCCGAGAATAAGTTGTATACAAGAGGTTGTATTTGATATGGTCGAGTAACACAAAGCTACTAGCCATATCAAAACCAGCTCTACTCACACAACTACAACTAATGCAAGGGATGTGAGTAGAACCAATATATATAGAGCGAACTCCCCCACAATGTATGCACGTGTGATGAACATGAATTCATTGAATACATTGTCAAGACTAACCTTTGGGGCAATTTCCACTATATATAAACAACCATCCAAGACATATAAATATGGAATGCATGAGAGGCAAAACACTTAAGCACAAACCAAATTTAAGTATAAAACCATTCTCTTAAACCCTCTAAACTTCTCCCCCATTGGCATCTGATACGTCTCAAACGTATCTATAATTTCTTATATTCCATGCTAGTTATATGACAATACTCACATGTTTTATATACACTTTATATCATTTTTATGCATTTTCCGGCACTAACCTATTAACAAGATGCCGAAGCGCCAGTTCCTGTTTTCTGCTGTTTTTGGTTTCAGAAATCCTACATAGGAAATATTCTCGGAATTGGACGAAACAAAAGCCCACGGTCTTATTTTGCACGGAGCCTTCCAGAAGTCCGAAGAGGAGACGAAGAGGGGCGACGAGGAGGCCACACCCTAGGGGGCGCGGCCCCACCTCTGGGCGCGCCGCCCTATGGGGTGGGCCCCTCGAGCGCCTCCCGACTCTGCCCCTTCGCCTATATATTCTCTCCGTCGCGAAAACCCTATTACCGAGAGCCACGACACGAGAAAAGTTCCAGAGACGCCGCCGCCGCCAATCCCATCTCGGGGGATTCAGGAGATCGCCTCCGGCACCCTGCCGGAGAGGGGGATCATAACCGGAGGGCTCTACATCACCATGCCCGCCTCCGGACTGATGCGTGAGTAGTTCATCCTTGGACTATGGGTCCATAGCAGTAGCTAGATGGTTGTCTTCTCCTCTTGTGCTATCATGTTTAGATCTTGTGAGCTGCCTATCATGATCAAGATCGTCTATTTGTAATGCTACATGTTGCGTTTGTTGGGATCCGATGAATATTGAATACTATGTCAAGTTGATTATCAATCTATCATATATGTGTTATTTATGCTCTTGCATGCTCTCCGTTGCTAGTAGAGGCTCTGGCCAAGTTGATACTTGTAAATCCAAGAGGGAGTATTTATGCTCGATAGTGGGTTCATGCCTCCATTGAATCTGGGACAGTGACAGAAAGTTCTAAGGTTGTGGATGTGCTGTTGCCACTAGGGATAAAACATCGATGCTTTCTCTAAGGATATTTGTGTTGATTACATTACGCGCAGTTCTTAATGCAATTGTCTATTGTTTGCAACTTAATACTGGAAGGGGTGCGGATGCTAACCCGAAGGTGGACTTTTTAGGCATAGATGCATTCTGGATAGCGGTCTATGTTATTTGTCGTAAGGCCCTAATTAAATCTCATAGTAGTCATCATGATATATGTATGTGCATCTCTATTTGTCAATTGCCCAACTGTAATTTGTTCACCCAACATGCTATTTATCTTATTGGAGAGACACCACTAGTGAACTGTGGACCCCGGTCCATTCTTTTACATCTGAAATACAATCTACTACAATCTCTGTTCTCTGTTGTTCATCGCAAACAAAAATCATTCTTCACACCATATGTTTAATCCTTTGTTTTCAGCTAGCCGGTGAGATTGACAACCTCACTGTTAAGTTGGGGCAAAGTATTGTGATTGTGTTGTGCAGGTTCCACGTTGGTGCCGGAATCCCTGGTGTTGCGCCGCACTACACTCCTTCACCAACAATCTTCACGTGGCCTTCATCTCCTACTGGTTCGATAACCTTGGTTTCTTACTGAGGGAAACTTGCTGCTGTACGCATCACACCTTCCTCTTGGGGTTCCCAACGGACGTGTGCTTCACGCGCCATCAAGCATTTTTCTGGCGCCGTTGCCGGGGAGATCAAGACACGCTGCAAGGGGAGTCTCTCACATCCAATCTCTTTACTTTGTTTATTGTCTTGCTTTACTTTATTTTATTTTCTGTTTTGTTTGCTTTCCTTATATTAAGAACACAAAAAAATTAGTTACTTGCTTTACTTTATTTTATTATCTGTCTTGTTCGTTTTCTTATATCAAAAACACAAAAAAATTAGTTACTTGCATTTACTTTATTAGTTTACTTTTGTTTATTTCATCATGCTTCACCCTAAGTTCACTTTAAAAGATATATCGGTAGGAAGTGGGTCTATCATTGGAAGAGATAATATAGAAGAATTTTTCACTCATGTTAGTAGAGTTAAAGATTTTGAAGATAGATCCTTGGTAGAACTTGCTCCTAATTATGAAATTGCTACTGCCTCTTGATACGTCTCAAACGTATCCATAATTTCTTATGTTCCATGCTAGTTTTATGACAATATCTACATGTTTTGTTCACACTTTATATCGTTTTGATGCATTTTCCGGAACTAACCTATTAACGAGATGCCGAAGTGCCAGTTCCTGTTTTCTGCTGTTTTTGGTTTCAGAAATCCTAGTAAGGAAATATTCTTGGAATTGTACGAAATCAACGCCCAGTATCTTATTTTTCCACGAAGCTTCCAGAACACCGGAGAGGGACCAGAGGGGAGCCAGGGGGGCCCCACACGCCAGGGCGGCGCGGCCAAGGGGTGGGGCGCGCCCCCCTGTTGTGTGGCTGCCCCGTAGCCCTTCCGACTCCGCCTCTTCGCCTATAAGAAGCCCCCTGACCTAAATCTTCGATACCGATAAGCTACGATACGAGAAAAGTTCCAGAGCCGCCGCCATCGCGAAGCTGGTTCTGATATAGAAAGTTCTAAGCTTGGGGAAGCTGGTTCTGATGAGCATGATCTTTTTAGTCCCCCAAGCATTGAGGAGAAAATTTACTTTGATGATACTTTGCCTCCTATTTATGATGATTATAATGATATTGGTCTTTTAGTACACTTTGTTATGGAGGATAAATTTGATTATGATTACAATATGCCTCCTATATTTGATAATGAGAATAATAATGATAGCTACTTTGTTGAATTTGCTCCCACTACAACTAATAAAATTGATTATGCTTATGTGGAGAGTAATAATTTTATGCATATAGCTCATGATAAGAATGTTTCATTTGATAGTTATATTGTTGAGTTTGTTCATGATGCCACTGAAAGTTATTATGAGAGAGGGAAACATGGTTATATGCATCTTAATAATATTAAGTTTCCCCTCTTTGTGTTGAGAATCTTGAAGTTACACTTGTTTTGTCTTCCTATGCTATTCACTTTGTTCTTCATTGATTTGTTTATTTACAAGATTCCTATGCATAGGAAGCATGTTAGGCTTAAATTTGTTTTGAATTTGCCTTTTGATGCTCTCTTTTGCTTCAACTACTATTTCTTGGGCGAGCATCATTGAAATTACTGATTCCATCTTAATGGCTATAAAGAAAGAACTTCTTGGGAGATAACCCATGTGTTTATTTTGCTACTGTTTTGTTGTGTCTTGGAAGTTGTTACTACTGTAGCAACCTCTCCTTATCCTTATTTTATTGCATTGTTGTGCCAAGTAAAGTCTTTGATAGCAAGGTTGATACTAGATTTGGATTACTGCGCAGAAACAGATTTCTGTCTGTCACGAATTTGGGCAGGGTTCTCTGTAGGTAACTCAGAAAAATATGCCAATTTATGTGCGTGATCCTCAGATATGTACGCAAATTTCATTCAATTTGAGCATTTTCATCTGAGCAAGTCCAGTGCCTCTAAAAAATTCGTCTTTACGGACTGTTCTGTTTTGACAGATTCTGCCTTTTATTTCGCATTGCCTCTTTTGCTGTGTTGGATGGATTTCTTTGTTCCATTGACTTCCAGTAACTTTGGGCAATGTACAGAAGTGTTAAGAATGATTATGTCACCTCTGAACATGTGAAATTTTGATTATGCACTAACCCTCTAATGAGTTTGTTTCGAGTTTGGTGTGGAGGAAGTTTTCAAGGGTCAAGAGAGGAGGATGATATACTATGATCAAGAAGAGTGAAAAGTCTAAGCTTGGGGATGCCCCCGTGGTTCATCCCTGTATATTTCAAGAAGACTCAAGCGTCTAACCTTGGGGATGCCCAAGGCATCCCCTTCTTCATCAACAGTTTATCAGGTTTCTTCTCTTGAAACTATATTTTTATTCGGTCACATCTTATGTACTTTACTTGGAGCGTCTGTTTGTTTTTATTTTGTTTTGTTTGAATAAATGCTTGTGTGGGAGAGAGACACGCTCCGCTGGTTCATATGAACACATGTGTTCTTAGCTTTTAATGTTCATGGCGAAGGTTGAAACTGCTTCGTTCATTGTTATTTGGTTGGTTAAGGAAATGTTGCATGTGGTAGTGGTATAATGAAACACTTGCATAATCTTGTAGATCATTGAGCTTTGATAACTTGATTCTTTGCAAACGTTTTGAGGTATTTAGATGGTAAAGCTTGCTGGATAAATAAGTTAAAATTAGTAGTGGATTGTTGTCTTTAAGCTTGTGCCGTACTACAAACTCTACTTAAATAGTTGAAGGTGTAGTTGGACTTAATAGCTTTCCATGTCTAAAGGTTCATCGTAATAACTAAGTTGTGCTGAAGGTCAGTGAAATTTTAATCATGCTCTTAATGTTGAACCTGCTAGTCGTTTGCAATAAGCTTGTGAGTTCTTTTTGACTAATGTTAAGCTACGGTTTTTGGCACTTCCACCATCCAAATTTGCTAGCCTCTTTGGTACTGTGCATTGCCTTTTGCTCACATTGAGAATTGTGCATACTTCGCCAGTACATCCAAACCCGTGGGAGGACTTTCTCTTGTTCTCCTACACATAAGCCCATACATCTCCTCAAAACAGCCACCATACCTACCTACCACAGCATTTCCATAGCTGTTCCGAGATATATTGCCATGCAACTTCCATTTTACATTACATGCCATGTTGTCATTTATTATTTGTATATTGCTTTGCATGATTCTATACAGCTGATGTGTGGTTTACCCATGTTACGCTAGATCATTGCACATCCTGCTACACTGGCAGAGGCATACAGTTTCATACATCGTGTTTTATTCATTATGAGTTACTTGTACCAAAAAGTGTGTTGTCATATTAGGATGTTGCCCCTAAAAGTGAAAAGAGCCATGGAGGCCATCAAAAAGAGAAAAAGAAAAGAAAGAAAAAAATAGAAAAGAAAAAGAAAAGGAAAAAAAAAGAGAATAAAGAAAAAGGGGGAATCATTACTATCTTTTATCCACACTTGTGCTCATGTTTTAGCACATGCATATTCATAGTCATCATTTGTGCTCATGTTTAGCACCTACACTCCATATGAGAGAGTTTTCATGTTTTACTAGTATGACTATGTGGGGAATTTACACTATAGAACTTGGGTTGTATATTCCAATGATGAGCCTCCTCAAAAGTGCTCTAGGTCTTCGTGAGCAACCAAGTTGGATGCACCCCCACTAGTTCCATTGGAGAGCTTTCATACACATATAGCTCTATGTGCATCCGTTGCATGGCAATCACTACTCCTTGCATAGCTTCGATTATAAGACTTCCTCTTGTCTAATAATCACTTATAGCTTTGTGAGACTTTCTTCCATTTGGCCTTCCAAACCCCCATTAACGTTCTTTATGCCATAACATCCTGGTGCTAATACCAAATGCTTGCGCTCACCGGTTGAGTAGACTTCAAAACAGTTGATTCATGACGTTCATGTTTATGTTTATGTTTACTTGACTGAATCCTTCTTATGTTGTGAAAATTTACTTGATGCTTGGAATGAAGGATATAACTTCTACGCTGAATACTTAACACATCTTTAATGAACTTTGTACGGTTTCATGTCTTTGAAGCAATAGTTCATGAAAACTTCTAGCTTGTTTAACTCTTGCATTATCATCTCTTATATCAATATAGACATTTGCTTTGAGTGATTTGATCTCAGTTCACATGCTTTACATCATTATTGGATCAAGATTATGTTGGTAGCATGTCACTTAAGAAATTATCCTTGTTATCGTTTACCTACTCGAGGGCGAGTAGGAACTAAGCTTGGGGATGCTTGATACGTCTCAAACGTATCCATAATTTCTTATGTTCCATGCTAGTTTTATGAAAACTAGCAAGATGGCCCTCGCAAATGCGAGGGCATCTTTGTAGTGTTTGTGCGAAAGTTAAGTCTATATGTTACATGCATGATCATCTTTAATGTGTAATGATTTTTAATATATAATAGCAAAGTAATTTTTTCATGAGGCAATTAATAGAAAATAAGTTGTATTTTGTTGATAGGTAGGACAACTAACTAATGAGAAACTTTAGTGCGTCCGGTGGAATTTTCTTCGTCTCATTTGCTATACCCATTAAAATCCTTAACACTCTTCTAAAATATAGTATATTCCAAATATGAACACTTACTCCATGTCCTAGTTGGTGCTTTGTTTTGTATATGTATATTTTCTTAAATTAAAAGTAATAAAAACAAATATAAATATAAATAATATATTATTAATTTAAAATTTTATTTATATCGATGAACAATTTGAAATAGGATGGTTACATTTTAGAAAATTAGAAACCCCGCCAGGACAAAGCTCTTCATCGGCAAATTGGAATATTTCGGTCATAGTGGACACTCACCTACATAAATTGATCCGTTAAGATCATTTGGGTATATTGCTAGGAAGTCTCCAACTCTTGGATACGAAAAAATATTTTAGAAAATTTATTTGCAAAATATCTATATCCCTTTGCGTGTTTTGTACTAAACTAAAAAAATACCTTTTCTCGCGGCTATATTTTGTATACTCAATCCATAAATACAAATAGATATACATCGGTGATCGGCATACTCAAATTCATATAGATGTATTCGAGTTAATTTAAGCTTGAGATCCTACCATAAATTTTCCATCATGTTCAAGCTAGCTAGCTTTTCTGGATGGACGAAGTTAGTTTGTGCCTATAGCGTATGGATTTTATTTTTACGGACGTGGACAGCCTGGTTAAATCTAACATAAAAAAGTGGAGACAAAATATGCTTCACTAATCTAGGCCGATATTTTAGAGATTTGTAAGCGTGTGTGTATAGAGAGACAATAAATATGATCTAAGCGGGAAGAGATAGAGAAAATTGAAACCGTGTCGCTTAAAATAGGAACTTGCATAGAAGATTATCGATTTTCTGATCTTTTTTGAACTTTTACTGTTTCCGTGGCATGGAGCTATTGCCACACAGGGGAAATTTATTTTTCTTGTGTCCGTACGTGGATCTGGCAATTCGAATTAGGGAAGTCCTAGAGTAGATCTAATATACAAAATGGGAGTAACTAATTTGTGTATGTGCAGATGGATATGTCCCTACAATCGTTTCAGATAATATTGGCAAGAGACCTATCAGGCCAGATATGTCGCGTACATTTATTTTTATGGAACGTGTGCATCCATCTAACCTGACGTGCCATAAATTTACTTATGTACACATATAATATTATACGTAACACCTTTTATTCTTTAATCTCAGGCATTCAGATTAATATCAACGGTTTATATTTTTTAAGCATATGTGGATCAACCTAATGCCTCGAATCACACCCTAGCTTATTTTGCTTTTAGTATATAATAGATATCTACATGTTTTGTTCACACTTTATATCGTTTTGATGCATTTTCCGGAACTAACCTATTAACGAGATGTCGAAGTGCCAGTTCCTGTTTTCTGCTGTTTTTGGTTTCAGAAATCCTAGTAAGGAAATATTCTCGGAATTGGATGAAATCAACGCCCAGTATCTTATTTTTCCACGAAGCTTCTAGAACACCGGAGAGGGACTAGAGGGGATCCAGGGGGGCCCCACACGCCAGGGCGGCGCGGCCAAGGGGTGGGGCGCGCCCCCCTGTTGTGTGGCTGCCCCGTAGCCCTTCCGACTCCGCCTCTTCGCCTATAAGAAGCCCCCTGACCTAAATCTTCGATACCGATAAGCCACGATACGAGAAAAGTTCCAGAGCCGCCGCCATCGCGAATCCAAGATTCGGGGGACAAAATTCTCTGTTCCGGCACGCCGCCGGGACGGGAAAGTGCCCCCGGAAGGCATCTCCATCGACATCACCGCCATCTTCATCGCCGCTGCTGTCTCCTATGATGAGGAGGGAGTAGTTCTCCTCCGGGGCTGAGGGCTCTACCAGTATCTATGTGGTTAATCTCTCTCTCTGTACCCCAATACAATGATCTCATGAATTGCTTTGCATGATTGAGATCCATATGATGAGCTTTGTATCACTATTAGTCTATGTGCTACTCTTGTGATGTTATTAAAGTAGTCTATTCCTCCTTCACGGTGTAATGGTGACAGTGTGTGCATCGTGTAGTTCTTGGCGTAGGTTATGATCATAATCGCTTGTAGGTTATGGAGTTAATTATTACTATGATAGTATTGATGTGATCTATTCCCCCTTCATAGTGTAAAGGTGACAGTGTGTATGCTATGTTAGTACTCGGTTAAATTGCAAAGATCTATTATGCTCTAAGGTTACTTAAATATGAATGCCGAATGTTGTGGCGCTTGTTAACTCCGGCATTGAGGTGCTCTTGTAGCCCTACACAACGAATGGTGTTTATTATCAAACAAGAGTATATGTAGCACAAAGGAAGATAACTTATTTATTATGTGATCAATGTTGAGAGTGTCCACTAGTGAAAGTAGGATCCCTAGGCCTTGTTTCCACCACAAAGAATTGCTTCCCACGCCAGCAAGCTATTTTCTGGCACCGCTTGTTTACTGTTTTACTGCATCTTTACTTCCTGCAATATTACCACCATCTATACCACCTGTGTTTTACTATCTCTTCGCCGAACTAGTGCGCCTATACATCTGACAAGTGTATTAGGTGTGTTGGGGACACAAGAGACTTCTTGTATTGTGATTGCAGGGTTGCTTGAGAGGGATATCTTTGACCTCTTCCTCCCTGAGTTCGATAAACCTTGGGTGATCCACTTAAGGGAAAACTTGCTGCTGTTCTACAAACCTCTGCTCTTGGAGGCCCAACACTGTCTACAGGAAAAGAAGCGTGAGTAGACATCACCTCTTTAGTGCACATGTTGGAAGCTAGATTTGTTAATCTTAATCCAATAATACAACATATGTTTCTTCAACTCGGTGATATGGAAGAAGGAGAGAAGAAAGATTTTGTTTTAGAAACCCTTCTTAGAGAATTTGGTGATGTAGCTAGAGAAGCTAGGAAAGTCTTTATTCGACATAAGATGCTAGGCTTTTGTACCAATTTTGCAGATATCCTAGAAAAGAGGGAAAAGGATAGGCTAAGATACACTAATAAATCCAATTGTGAGGGGGAGATTAAAATACCAATACCTCATAAACTCATAGGAATGCATGAGGCACTAGAAAAGAATTTTGCTTGGATTGTTCCTGAAAATTTGTTTGAGGAGGATAGTAAGCCTAATAGTAATGAAAGAGGAGTTTCTTACATAGATAAGATACAATGCATAGTTGAGAAAACACCAAACTCCTATGTTGATGCTTCTTCTCTTGATAATACTTGATTTGCACTTTCTGCGCCTAGCTGAAAGGCGTTAAAGAAAAGCACTTCTCGGGAGATAACTCATGTTGTTTTTATTTTTACTACTGTTTTGTTGTGTCTTGGAAGTTGTTACTACTGTAGCAACCTCTCCTTATCATATTGTTGTGCCAAGTAAAGTCTCTAATAGTAAGGTTGATACTAGATTTGGATTTCTGCGCAGAAACAGATTTCTTATCTGTCACGAATTTGAGTAGATCTCTATGTAGAAGAATCAAAAAAATCAGCGAAAATTCATGCATGATCCTCAGATATGTACGCAACTTTCATTAGTTTTGAGCTTTTTCATCTGAGCCTGTTAAGTGTCTCTAAAAAATTCGTCTTTACGGACTGTTCTGTTTTGACAGATTCTGTCTTTTATTTCGCATTGCCTCTTTTACTGTGTTGAGTGGATTTCTTTGTTCCATTAACTTTCAGTAGCTTTGGGCAATGTCCAGAAGTGTTAAGAATGATTGTGTCCCCTCTGAACATGTGAATTTTGATTATGCACTAACCCTCTAATGAGTTTGTTTTGAGCTTGGTGTGGAGGAAGTTTTCAAGGGTCAAGAGAGGAGGATGATATAATATGATCAAGAAGAGTGAAAAGTCTAAGCTTGGGGATGCCCCCGTGGTTCATCCCTGCATATTTCAAGAAGACTCAAGCATCTAAGCAGTGAAACTATATTTTTATTCCGTCACATCTTATGTGCTTTACTTGGAGCGTCTGTTTGTTTTTGTTTGAATAAAATCGGATCCTAGCATTCCTTTTGTTGGAGAGATACATGCTCCGCTTTTTCATATGAACACTGGTGTTCTTAGCTTTACTTTAATGTTCATGGCGAAGGTTGAAAACCGCTTCGTTGATTGCTATTTGGTTGGAAACAGAAAATGCTTCATGTGGTAAATGGTATATTGTCTTGAATAATTTGATACTTGGCAATTGTTTTGAGCTCTCATAGATCATGTTTAAGCTTTTGCATCATGTAGTTTAAACCTATTAGTGGAGAACTACTGTAGAGCTTGTTGAAATTTGGATTGCATGATTGATCTCTCTAATTCTAGATATTTTCTGGTAAAAGTGTTTGAGCAACAAGGAGACAGTGTAGAGTCTTATAATGTTTGCAATATGTTCTTATGTAAATTTTGCTGTACCGGTTCATACTTGTGTTGCTTCAAACAACCTTGCTAGCCAAAGCCTTGTACTGAGAGGGAATACTTCTCGTGCATCCAAAACCTTGAGCCAAAACCCATGCCATTTGTGTCCACCATAACTACCTACTATGTGGTATTTCTCTGCCATTCCAAAGTAAATTGCTTGTGTGCTACCTTTAAAATTTCATTCCTTGTCTTTGCAATACATAGCTCATGGGAAAATAGCTTAAAAACTATTGTGGTATTGAATATGTTGCTTATGTATCTTATTTCTTATAAGTTGCTTGTTGAGCGGTAACCATGTTTCTGGGGACGCCATCAACTTTTTACACCTTTGTTGAATATCATGTGAGTTGCTATGCATGTTCGTCTTGTCTGAAGTAAGGGTGATTTATCATGATTAAATGGTTTGAGTATGCATATTGTTAGAGAAGAACATTGGGCCGCCAAACAAAGCCATGTATCATGGTGGAAGTTTCAGCTTGGACATTAATCCTCAATCTCTTATGAGAATATTATCTGTTGTTGAATGCTTAAGCATTAAAGAGGAGTCCATTATCTGTTGTCTATGTTGTCCTGGTATGGATGTCCTCTAGTTGAGATCTATCAAAACTGAGAAATCAAATGCGATCTATCTCCTTGGACCTTTGAACAGGTGACATAGAGGTACCCTTTTGTGACACTTGGTTGAAACATATGTAATGCAATGATAATCCATGGAAGTCCGAGCTAATTAGGACAAGGTGCGGGCACTATTGGTATTCGATGCATGAGGCTTGCAACTTATAGGAGGCTTTATGCATAACACATATGAATTATTACTACCGTTGACAAAATTGTTTCCATGTTTTCAAAATAAAAAGCTCTAGCACATGAGTAATCCATGCTTCCCTCTGCGAAGGGCCTTTCTTTTACTTTATGTTGAGTCAGTTTACCTACTTCTTTCTATCTTAGAAGCAAACAGTTGTGTCAACTGTGTGCACAGATTCTTACATGTTTACTTATTGCACTTGCTATATTACTTTATGTTGACAATTATCCATGAGATATACATGTTACAAGTTGAAAGCAATTGCTGAAACTTAATCATCCTTTGTGTTGCTTCAAAACCTTCTATTAAAAATCTATTGCTTTATGAGTTAGCTCTTATGCAAGACTTATTGATGCTTGTCTTGAAAGTACTATTCATGAAAAGTCTTTGCTATATGATTCAGCTGTTTAGTCATTGTCTTTACCATTGCTTCGAATCACTTCATTCACTTCATATGCTTTACAATAGTATTGATCAAGATTATGATAGTAGCATTTCACTTTAGAAATTATCCTTGTTATCTTTTACCTACTCGAGGGCGAGTAGGAACTAAGCTTGGGGATGCTTGATACGTCTCAAACGTATCTATAATTTCTTATGTTCCATGCTAGTTATATGACAATACTCACATGTTTTATATACACTTTATATCATTTTTATGCATTTTTCGGCACTAACCTATTAACAAGATGCCGAAGCGCCAGTTCCTGTTTTCTGCTGTTTTTGGTTTCAGAAATCCTACACAGGAAATATTATCGGAATTGGACGAAACAAAAGCCCACGGTCTTATTTTGCACGGAGCCTTCCAGAAGTCCGAAGAGGAGACGAAGAGGGGCGACGAGGCGGCCACACCCTAGGGGGGCGTGGCCCCACCTCTGGGCGCGCCGCCCTATGGGGTGGGCCCCTCGAGCGCCTCTCGACTCTGCCCCTTCGCCTATATATTCTCTCCGTCGCGAAAACCCTATTACCGAGAGCCACGATACGAGAAAAGTTCCAGTGACGCCGCCGCCGCCAATCCCATCTCAGGGGATTCAGGATATCGCCTCCGGCACCCTGCCGGAGAGGGGAATCATCACCGGAGGGCTCTACATCACCATGCCCGCCTCCGGACTGATGCGTGAGTAGTTCATCCTTGGACTATGGGTCCATAGCAGTAGCTAGATGGTTGTCTTCTCCTCTTGTGCTATCATGTTTAGATCTTGTGAGCTGCCTATCATGATCAAGATCGTCTATTTGTAATGCTACATGCTGCGTTTGTTGGGATCCGATGAATATTGAATACTATGTCAAGTTGATTATCAATCTATCATATATGTGTTATTTATGTTCTTGCATGCTCTCCGTTGCTAGTAGAGGCTCTGGCCAAGTTGATACTTGTAACTCTAAGAGGGAGTATTTATGCTCGATAGTGGGTTCATGCCTCCATTGAATCTGGGACAGTGACAGAAAGTTCTAAGGTTGTGGATGTGCTGTTGCCACTAGGGATAAAACATCGATGCTTTGTCTAAGGATATTTGTGTTGATTACATTACGCGCAGTTCTTAATGCAATTGTCTGTTGTTTGCAACTTAATACTGGAAGGGGTGCGGATGCTAACCCGAAGGTGGACTTTTTAGGCATAGATGCATGCTGGATAGCGGTCTATGTTATTTGTCGTAATGCCCTAATTAAATGTCATAGTAGTCATCATGATATATGTATGTGCATCTCTATTTGTCAGTTGTCCAACTGTAATTTGTTCACCCAACATGCTATTTATCTTATTGGAGAGACACCACTAGTGAACTGTGGAGCCCGGTCCATTCTTTTACATCTGAAATACAATCTACTGCAATCTCTGTTCTCTGTTGTTCATCGCAAACAAACATCATTCTCCACACCATACGTTTAATCCTTTGTTTTCAGCAAGCCGGTGAGATTGACAACCTCACTGTTAAGTTGGGGCAAAGTATTGTGATTGTGTTGTGCAGGTTCCACGTTGGCGCCGGAATCCCTGGTGTTGTGCCGCACTACACTCCTTCACCAACAACCTTCACGTGGCCTTCATCTCCTACTGGTTCGATAACCTTGGTTTCTTACTAAGGGAAACTTGCTGCTGTACGCATCACACCTTCCTCTTGGGGTTCCCAACGGACGTGTGCTTCACGCGCCATCAGCATCAAGTGCCAAAATGGGTGAAAATTTTAGAAAGCCAATATAATGTGAGTTCCTCCCCAAGGTGTGCACTTCTCATAATTTGAGTGGAATCAAATGCACATATCCAATGATGAATACTTGAAGGAAGTCAAACTATATTGAGGATCAAAGATTGCACAAGGATAATATGGTGAAGAAAGCTTTAACAAATAAAGCAAGCAATCAAAGATCAAATTGGTCAAACAAAGATGTAATGATAAGAGAGATATAGTGCTCTAAATAAAATAAGGAAACTCCCCAAGGTTCGTGCATAATTTATAATGTTTGCATTTGAATACAGTATGCACAAACATGGAATCCTCACTCCTTCTATGTCATTTAGAACACAACCAAGATAAAGAGAATATGCTTATCAAGAACAACTTGAGTCCAACAATTACGAGATATGAGTGCATGAAGAGAAACAAATAAACCAAGCACTCATAAATCTTCTTTACCAACACCACTAAAAACAAAAGGATAAAAAGATGGTCGGCAAAGAACAAGGATATCAAGGTGATGGATTAACGCTCTCATGTATATAAGTTTCTAAAGTGGACAATGTGATCCATAAAGAAACATGCACACACAAGAGGTTAATAGAATAAATAAGACAAGATAGCTAAGATGAAGTCATAAAATATACCAAAGGATGTTTGCTTAAAAAGCATATATAGCCTATGGCTCCAATTTTCACTAATGGTATATGAATGAGCTTCAACCAAGAAAATCTCAAAAACATCACAACTAACAATAAGGGAAGTAAAGCTAGTTGGAATGTTTTGAGAAAGGCAACAAGTATCACAAATAGGGACTTATTTCGTAATTTCATCAATATTGCACATAAGAGCTCTTTGAGGAATTGATATGCAATAAATTGCTAGAGGGCATATTTGGGATAGGTGAATCATATATATTGTTATCATATGCATCTTCTGAAATTAGTCAAATGTACAAATAAGAATTTTTATTTAAAAAGGATTTTTCAAGAACCGCAATATTTTTGAAAATAAAGAATTTCATGCCAAGATGCAACCTACAAGAGGTTGGATGCTATATGAGTATGCATGAATAAGATACTTGTTACCGAGATAGCAATGTCATGATGTAGTAGATAAGAGTTCATCAATCATCCTAGCTTGACTCCAATTATCATATGGTGACAACACCTTCCTTATAGATGAGACAAGCCTCCATTGCATCTCCAATGTACCTAAAATAACATTCAAGTAGATCTTGGTCCCCAAACTCATTGGGTCCAAAATGGTTAGACTAACCACAATACATAGGATACACTCCATATCAATATGTGCATATTTATAGATGAAATTTGAATTTCATGCACATCTTAGCCATTTAGGATTTGATGGAGTATACCCTATATAATGGATCAAATAAAGAAAGCATGCTATAAATATAAACAAATTACATATAAGCACGCACAAATACTTTTAAAGATCCAAGAAAGATATACTTTGGACAAAACACCAAATGAATTGAACAAGGCATAAAGGTGTGACCAAACAAATTTTTTGTCCAAATTATATCAAAGACGCAAATCACAAAAGATTTGTTCAACAAAGTTCAACAAATGAACTAAGAAGAAACCATTGAGCATAAAGGATGAAATAAAGCAAACATGCTCAAAGATTTATCTCATTCAAGCAAATAAAACATGTAAGAAGGAATGAGAAAGCAAACTTCCCAAAAGAGCAAGGTTCGAACAAATAAACCAAACTCTCTACTCTTTTCACAATGGCACAATGTATTGTAAACAAAAGGTTTGTCTTCCAAAACAAATACTTGATATGAATCAAAATAATTTATCAAAAGATTTTTCAAAGGGACATGGAAGACACATGGGAGGAACAAAGATCTCTTGGAAATAAAATAAGGCAATAAGGAGCATTCCAAGGTGAAGATGATCCATAAATTTAACCACATACAAGGTTATCACTTGTCTAAGACAAGGATAATATTGGAATTAACTTCCGGTGGTATATTTCAAGGATAGTAAGGATCAACTTCACAAGATGCATATGGTTAAGGGTATGAATTAAGAACCATGCACAAATAGAGATTCTCAATATATCTAATCATGCAAAGCAATGATTATAATAACTCAGAGCAAAAATGTTTGTCACATAAGATGTATAGATATGTCTTTGAGAGAACCGCACCAAGAATCTCTTACTCAAACAAAAACCTATAAGATGAGCAATAAAAGCTTTTTAATAAAAGTGTGAGCTTGTTTGAGCAACCATGCCACTTAGGAATAAGATAATTAAGAGTATCAACTCTAAGTGGCATAACCTCGTATGTTCACATTTTCTAGGCTTGTGATATGTACAAAACATATTACTCCCCCATAATGTGATAAAGCATTTCTTCTAATCAAGAGGCAATTAAAATCGACTAGAGATGATTAATGGACATTTAAGAATTTGAATATCTCATGAGTATGACACACCACATAGTAACTAGATAATCTTGAAATATCAATACTAAGTGTGGTGGTACCCATGTAAACACATTTTTAAAGGAAGAGAGATGCACAAGGCATATCACTCCCCCAAAATGGGATGTTCCATTAATCACTCAAAGAGAGCCAAATAAGATGTTATCAAGATGCATTAGGCTCACAACAATACACAAGTATATGATGAGTCAAACAAACATACTTGAGTACACAAGATGGGTAAGTAAGACACAACGCATACAAACACATATTTGATACAAAACCAAACATGCAAAGGGGCAAGTAACTTACAATAAATATGAAGAGTTGAAGTATAAGTTACCGCAAAGAGGAACATTGGATATAAGATATAGATGATAATCCATACGACTTGGCTTGGTCAAAATATAATATATGAAGATCCCTTAATTCTTCATGAATTAGCCAAGTCTCCAATGCCCTCCACATGCACCAATTGATCAAGTTTGAGCTTGTTGGTCCCCAACCAAGTTGGTTCCTAAGAGGTTAGTCACAATAGGCTTGGCAACCCAAATGGTTCTTTTCTTGAAACCACTTTGAGTTCCAACAAACTTGGCAAACACATTGCCATCCTTATCCTTCCCAAGAGAGTAATCATCATTAATAATGATAGGATTAGATAAGGTACCGTTTAAGCATGAAGATGCAAAGTGCCCCTTCTCACGACATAAGTAGCAAGTGTTCCCCTTTATCTTCTTTATTGATTTCTTTTCTTGGGGAACTTTATCTTGATTCTTCTTGAGAAGTGGCCTATCTTCCACTTGAGGTCGAGCTTGAGCTTGACCTTGTGGCCGTTTCCCTTGTTGCTTCTCACTCAAGTGCTTCTTCTTCTTTAATGGGCATGATCTAACATGATGCCCTTCAACTTTGCACTTGAAGCAAACAATCTTGGCCGAATCCTTGACTTTGTCTTGGCCCTTCTTCTTGTTGCTCTTGCTCTTGGACTTGTTCTTGTTATTGGAGTTGAATCCAAGTCCACTCTTGTCATTGGGGGATTGTTGCATACTCAACATCTTGTCAAGTACGGATTTCCCTTCATGACGCGTTTCCAAGTCTTTCTCCAAAGAAAGGACTTGGGCCTTGAGCTCTTCGATTTCCTCTACATGGTTAGTAGAAATACAAGTACTAGAGGAAGTAGAAGCTTCATTGTTAGAGCAACAAGGCAAAGCAAGTAATCCAACACAAGGTGTATCAATAGTTTGACTAGATGGATTACTAGGAATAGCACAATGCAATATAGCATTTTGAGTAGAAGTTGTGCTAATTTCTACATGAGGCTCACACGATGTTACCTTAGTAATAGTAGCCTCATGAGCTAACTTTAGCCCATCATAGGAGGTTAGGAGATCCTCAAGAGAGTGCGAGAGCGTTTTATTGCTTTCTTCCAATTCCCTACAATTGCTAGTTAGCCAATCAAGTTGAGACCTTAGCTCAACATTCTCCTTTAAGATAGATGCTTCACAAGAGGTAGAGTTAGTAGCACAAGCATCAATAATAGTTTTTTCTTTTTCAAGCACATAGGATTCAATTTTTTGTGTAAGCATAAAGTTAGTATGCTTCTCATCTTTTAGCTCTTGCTTGAGGAGATCTATCCGTAGTCTCCTATTTTCAATATGAGACTCTAACTCCACTATGGTTTCCTTGTATTTATTCATGGTTTCCATAGAGTGTTCGAGATTAGCACGAGATTCTTTATTACCATGAAGAGAAGCATATACCATTCCTGATGGGATTCGTAGCATAGAAAACAAAAAATTTCCTACCGCAAGAACGAAAAACCAAGCCAAGATGGAATCTAGAAGATGGTAGCAACGAGGAGATCACGAGACTAACCCTTGAAGATTTCCAAAGCCTACTGTAACATCCCAAATTTTAAAACAAAGAGAAAATGAATTTCCTTATTTCCAAAAATGAGAGCTAACAAAAACTTTATTTAATTTCCATGTGTTGCATAATATGGATGCATGATTGTGTGACTTTGCCATGCCTGGTGTTTGAATTTCTTGACATCATCTCTAAACCCTAACCATGATCCTTTGAGATCAAAAAGGGAAGAAAAGAAGAAAATGAGAAATTGCAAAAACCCTCACATATGGGCCTATGGCCATTTTTGAAATTCTTTAACCTAGGCCATATTAATTTGTGCCGATGGTTTGGAAACTCATCTAAACTCAAAAGAATCCCTTTTTCATAAAAGAAACCAAAATCAAATCAAAGAAAAATTCAAAACTTAACCACATGTGATAATGGTCAAATCTGCCAAAAATAACATGTTACCTACTTTGAGCCCCTTTAGTTAACTTTTTCTAAACTAAACTTTCTAATCTTTTTCCCAGATCTTTTGTACTCATAAAAGTGAACAATTTGGTCAAAGTCAACCTTGCTGGTTCAAAGTCAAACTCTAAATATAAGCATGCAAAGATGCCACTTTGAAACAGATTCTAGATTCCCCCAATTTTTAGATTTTTCACAAAACATTTCCAAAATTTAAACCAATGCCACCAATGGCTGCCCAACATTATTTAGATCACTCCTATGAAGAAATTTGGCCAAATTCAAAAACAAGTGAGACCTTTTCTTGTCACATATGTTGATCACATAGTTTAAATTAGAGTACAACCACTATTCCAACCACTATGTACCACCTCACCCTCCTCTCTCTTGTGATCATCTATAGTGCATTGTACCCCTAACCACTCTCAATGATCTCACCTAGTCTTTACATGATCACCATGACACAAGACCATGCCAAGGACATGACATATGTCACATACACTTTGGCATTGATCCAATGTGCACCCCTAGCCCTCTCCAACCTTGCTCATCTTGTCAAACACATTGGTCTCACCAACCTACAACATGCCATGCACTCAGAGACAAAGAAAAATGCACAAAAGATCAAATGACATGACCATGCTGGCCACCTTGATCACCACCATTCCACACCTGCCCCCTCTCCTCACCTCTCTCCCTGACCTTGCCAAATAGGCCTACCTCACTCCCCTGCACCCACTGGCGCGAGCCCTGGCCAAGGAGAGCACGCCAACGCTCGGAACGTGACGCGCCCACGATGCCAGGACGCGCTAGAGCGTGCACGACCACGCTCTGGACACGCCAGTACACGAGCTCGCCTCGTCGCGTCCGACCACCTCTCGCCCTCTCCTTTCTTCCCACGCACGCACCGTGACCTCAGCTACCTCGTAGACATCCTCACTGGCTCGCCCGCGCCCTGTAGACGATGCCATCGTCGGCGACCGTCCGCCACCGTACCCCAGTACACCAACGTCACAGCACGCCCCCGTCCTTCGTTTTCAGTGCCATGACGGGCGTCGTGACTGCCTCAACATCGCCAACACACTACGCCCACTCCCTGGCCCCGCGTGACCTCTATAGCCGTCGTCACCCCTCACCTGCTCCGCGCCCCTCGGCCACCTCTTGCCGCTATAAAAGGAGCAAACCCCGGCCTCCATTCTTCACACGAACTTGCTCCCCTCTCACCTCTAGTCCTCCTCGACCACTTCCTCTCCTTGATTGAGCCCTCCATCGCCGGAATTTCACCGGAGTAGCCCGCAGCAGCCATGGCATCGAGCCGACGATCCGGAGAACCCCTGGAGCCGCCGCGACCCTCCTTCAACGCGCCGTCGTCTCCGCCGCTGTTTGCCCGCCTCGCCAACCTCTCTGGACGCCGGTAACCCCTCTCCCTGGACCCCCATGGCCGCCAGTAGGGTTTGGACCTCGCCGGAGCTTGTCGCCGACGAGGACGACCCAGCGCCGTCGATCCTCCTTTTAATCCAACGCCTCACACGCGCGCGTACCGTTTCACGGTTTAAGTATCGCTGACAGGTGGAGCCCACCATGTCAGGCAGCCCACTAACGCGAGATGTGCAGCTGGGCCAGCCCGTTTCCTTTTCTCTGTTTGGCCCAACTTCGTTTCCCGCGCAAGCCCATTCATTTGAATTTGAATATTTCGAATTAAATCAAATTCCTCACAAATGCTATATTCAAATTTAAATAGAATCCAATCTACTGAGCCAAATTTAATATATTTAATATATTTGGAAAGCTTAGGAAATTATCTAAATAACTACACTGGTTTCAACCCTAGATGTGCTGTAGAATTAATGCAGTAAAAATAACAAGGCAGAGCCTTTTCCAAATTCAAACAATTATTAAAAATCAACCATAAGTGATTTTGAGTTGATTCCAACTCTCATAAATCACATTTCATATTGTCTAATTGATTATTTAAAAATATGACATGGTTGCTTAATATGATCATGAGCTAGATTCAAATAATGGCTATGTAGTCATTTCTAGCTCATTTAAATCATTTCAATTTTTGAATTTCAAATCTAGGAGATGTAGCATCTCATCTAATTCATCTTCCCAAGTAATGTGAAATAAGGTGATGACCATAGTTGCAGGGTCTCATCATGGCTTACTTGAGGATATTAAATCAAAGTAGGATTTAAATTGCATGAGGTATAGTACCTCAATTAAATCATTTCTCTCAAATGATAAGTGTGAAGTGTTGACCTTGGTCAACATAATACCACACTTACCAATTGATGAAATTAAATCTTAACAAGATTCAATGAGAGGAAATTATTTCTCAAGGAACATAAATAGCAACCCTAATAATTATTTCAATGAGAGGAAATTATTTTTCTTAAAAAGAAAACAAAGTCAACCAACATGTGGATAAGGTTGTGATACTAGAATAGCTTGTGTAACCCATTTGTGTGCTTAGTCTAGCCTTAAGAATTGCTTGGTGATTGTATACCTCGTATTCGTTTATAGACGCTAGTACCGAGGAGTACTAGGAGGAGGAGGTCTACTTTGAAGAAGAAGAAGAGAACTTTGACCACTGTACCAATCAAGGCAAGCCATACTCTTGCAAGTTACCCAAGTGCAAAGCTCTACTAGAGCAAGGCACCATCACATATTACTTTATGTTTATTGATCCCAACCCAAGCTTTTACTTTACAAGTTTTGACTTTGGTTTATCAAATTTTAGTTTTGATTCATGATTCACTTAGTCTAGATATGGAGTAGTACAAGAGTATCACATTTAGCCTAGAGAAATACAATGTAGATAGCACCCCTCCTGATTAGTTGCTAGTGCTAAACTAAAATTGACTACTCTAGATGGGAAACATGTGAATCAAATGACTTTGAAAACCTTGGAATGATGAGTCATTCTATTGAAAGATTTTGAAGGTGAATATGACTTATGAATGACATGGTGAACTTTACAAAAACTGATGGTTGGGTTCGGATGCGATACCATTCCAATTTTACAAGTACCCCCACAATACCTGATTATGGGTAAGGGCTTAGCTAGAAATTTATGTGCTTTACGATGGGTTCCCTCTAAACAAGCGTCATAGGGGTTATGCCGAGGCTGCCTCCATTGAAATGTGAAATGATGTGAAATGACGTGAAATGAGGTGAATGTCCGGCCCAAGCCCTGTGCAGTTCCCAGGCTGACGGTTTGTCTTCACTGGGAGGCCAAACTCATGGGGAGAGGTGCCTATACTAGGGTATATAAGTGAAAGGTTATGGTTGGTAGTCCGCACACGGAGTGTGATAAATCAGGGCCAGTTAACCCTGACGGATTATTGCAAATGTTGTGGCAAAAGTGTGCGACCTATGCAGAGTGTAAAACTATTCGAATAGCCGTGTCCACGGTTATGGACGGTTGGAAAGGCCATACTGTTCCGTCATCAGACCATTTTCAAAATGTGACATGTGAAGGGTGACTTGTGACTTGAACTTGAAAAGTGAATTTGAATTGATCACAACCGAGTTGTGGGAATGCCACTAATGTTCCCACTTGAGTTAGTTAGGCAAATGAAAAGTCTTTTACTACTAAATGCTTATGAAATAAAAATGGCTTTACGCAAATAAACCTAGAGCTTAGAACCCCCTTACTATAGTTGATAGTACTTACACTAGTATTAGTTTGCGAGTACTTTAAAGTACTCATGGCTTTGTCCCTGGCTATTCAAATGGCCAGACTATGAAGAGGAGAACCAGTACCAAGATGGTGGACAGCAGGACGTCTATGATAACTAGGACTACTCCTGACGTCAAGCGTTGCCTGTGGAACAGATGGACCGCAACCGCTACTTCGCTTCCGCTATGTGTTTTGTATTTGGATCGCTAGATCCACTATGTTGTAAGACTGGATCATGTGATCCCTTGATGTAAGACAATTATGGTTTGTAATGAATGATGTTCTGTGATATCAATCTATTATGTCTCGCAAAAACAATATTCCTGAGATTGCGATGTATGGCATAATAGGCATCTGGACTTAAAAATCCGGGTGTTGACAAGTTGGTATCAGAGCCATTGTTTGACCTTAGGAGACCCTAGTTAGAATGGACGTCTAAAAAACTTAGTTTCAAAACAAATGAAGTGAATATTTATGAAAACTTATTCTCACTCTTATCCTTGAGATCTTTTCAAAATGAGAAATCCATGCTCTACTTTTCCTTGAAATTCTACATAAAATTTGGCACACTTGGTCACTTCTCTAATTTACTCATCCTAATTTCTCATAGATGGAGTACCACTATGAGTCCTATCAGCTTGGCCATGGAGGAAACCTAATGTTCGAGAAGGATTTGAAGCAACTAGTTGAATATTTAGGACGCCCGTATCCTGAGTTCTTCGGAATACCACTCAATAATCAGTCAGGAAGACAACCTCGGTGGGAAGTTACTGCAGATCTGAGAGGAAAGCTAGGAGCCCCAATATGGGAAACCATATGGTTTTCTGTAACGGGGAACACTTGGAAGGATGGAATAGCCAAAGCCATGTAGGAAGCAATTGCTCGTCTGTGTGGACAAAATGTGAACAAGATCAAGAACACTCGCTTCTTTTATTACCCAAGACATGACCCCATGGGAAGACCAATAACCATGCCACCGCACCCGGAGATGAACTACTATGTTGCATGTCTGGACTTCCTGCTGCACAAGACCCGCAAGGAGTTGGACAACGCCCGCGCTTGTCGCTAAGCACACCACCCATGAAGACGAAGAACCCACCATTCCGGATGAAGAGTAGTATCACCAAACCACTTGAGTAGGAGTGAGTTTGTATCTGTCCCCATGTATCGTAGAGCGAATGAATGGTTCTTAAAACCAACGGTGTGTTAGCTTTGTAATGTGTGATGATTGGTATGAATGAAAAAGTGTTGTTGGTTTTTACCCCCTCAACACTACTCAAGTTTTGAAACTTTTTGAACTTTAACCCAAACAAACCATAGAAATTTCCCTCTTATCTTATGATCTACCTCAAATGTTCAGATGGCCCCACCAACCCGCAACACCAACCAGGATGCAATGATGCAGATGCTCCAAATGATGATGGCAGATAGAGAAGCCGAGAGAGTTGAACGACAAGCCAATATTGCCGCACTACAGCAGATCGCCCAGAACAACCAAGTCCATGGAAACCATGATCATCCTGGATCTAAACTCAAGAATTTCTAGAACACAAACCCTCCAATGTTCAGCAAGACTGAAGAACCTTTGGATGCTGATGACTGGCTCCAAACAATGGAGAACAACCTAGAAGTTGTAGGAGTAGAAGCCGTTGAGAAAGTACTGTTCGCCACCCACTACCTATCAGGACCTGCTAGAGCCTGGTGGACAAGTGCGCGCGCAATGAATGCCGGACAAATGATGACCTGGGAGGACTTCAAACTCAAGTGCAGCAAATACCATGTGCCCCAATGACTGATCAAGAAGATGAGAGATGAGTTCCGGGAACTCAAGCAAGGAAGAATGTCGGTGGTGGAATACCGTGATAGATTCCTCACTCTGTCAAGGTACGCCCCGGATGAAACCGACACCAACGAGAAGAGGAAGGAGAGATTTCTGAATGGACTGCACGATGAGATGCAAACTGTGTTAGTGAACATCCCGTTTGTTGACCTGGAAGCCCTGGTGGACTCAACCATCCAGATGGAAGGAAAGCTGCATCAAGCCAACGAAAACCGCAAGCGCAGAATGATGAACCAGAATGGACCCAACAATGCACAGAAGTACCGCAACAATTCAACTGGAGGATTTGCCCCAAGAAACAACAAGCCACCTGCTCAGACTTACCGTCCAAACTACACCAACAACAATGGAGGCCACCCGAAGCCCGGAGGCCACAACAGCAGCAACAACAACAGCAACCACAACAACAACAACAACAACCACCCCAACGGTAACAACAACAACACCAACACTGCCCCAAGGACTGGAAGCAATGCTACCCCTATTACCCCAAAGGACAAGTCAACTGTGACTTGTTATGAATGTGGAACTGTGGGTCACTACTCCAATGAGTGCCCAAAGAAGCTTGCCAAGATTGCTCCCAATACCGCTGCCCCTGCCCAGCAACAGCGCCGCTTTGCAGCTAGAAGGAACCCGAACAACCGCAATGGCCGTCTCTACCACATGAGTGCCACAAAAGCCCAGGAAGCACCCCATGCAATGCAGAGTATGTTTTCCTGTTAACCCAATTGCCCAATCTCTCTTAGGAACCTAAGTTTTCTTAAAATCTCGGGACGAGATTTTTTAAGGGGAAGGGTTTGTAACATCCCAAATTTTAAAACAAAGAGAAAATGAATTTCCCTATTTCCAAAAATGAGAGCTAACAAAAACTTTATTTAATTTCCATGTGTTGCATAATATGGATGCATGATTGTGTGACTTTGCCATGCCTGGTGTTTGAATTGCTTGACATCATCTCTAAACCCTAACCATGATCCTTTGAGATCAAAAAGGGAAGAAAAGAAGAAAATGAGAAATTGCAAAATCCCTCACATATGGGCCTATGGCCATTTTTGAAATTCTTTAACCTAGGCCATATTAATTTGTGCCAATGGTTTGGAAACTCATCTAAACTCAAAAGAATCCCTTTTGCATCAAATACACCAAAATCAAATCAAAGAAAAATTCAAAACCTAACCACATGTGATAATGGTCAAATCTGCCAAAAATAACATGTTACCTACTTTGAGCCCCTTTAGTTAACTTTTTCTAAACTAAACTTTCTAATCTTTTTGCCCAGATCTTTTGTACTCATAAAAGTGAACAATTTGGTCAACGTCAATCTTGCTGGTTCAAAGTCAAACTCTAAATATAAGCATGCAAAGATGCCACTTTGAAACAGATTCTAGATTCCCCCAATTTTTAGATTTTTCACAAAACATTTCCAAAATTTAAACCAATGCCACCAATGGCTGCCCAACATTATTTAGATCACTCCTATGAAGAAATTTGGCCAAATTCAAAAACAAGTGAGACCTTTGCTTGTCACATATGTTGATCACATAGTTTAAATTAGGGTACAACCACTATTCCAACCACTATGTACCACCTCACCCTCCTCTCTCTTGTGATCATTTATAGTGCATTGTACCCCTAACCACTCTCAATGATCTCACCTAGTCTTTACATGATCACCATGACACAAGACCATGCCAAGGACATGACATATGTCACATACACTTTGGCACTGATCCAATGTGCACCCCTAGCCCTCTCCAACCTTGCTTATCTTGTCAAACACATTGGTCTCACCAACCTACAGCATGCCATGCACTCAGAGACAAAGAAAAATGCACAAAAGATCAAATTACATGACCATGCCGGCAACCTTGATCACCACCATGCCACACCTACCCCCTCTCCCCACCTCTCTCCCTGACCTTGCCAAATAGGCCTACCTCACTCCCCTGCACCCACTGGCGCGAGCCCTGGCCAAGGAGAGCACGCCAACGCTCGGAACGTGACGCGCCCACGATGCCAGGACGCGCCAGAGCGTGCACGACCACGCTCTGGACACGCCAGTACACGAGCTCGCCTCGTCGCGTCCGACCACCTCTCGCCCTCTCCTTACTTCCCACGCACGCACCGTGACCTCAGCTACCTCGTAGACATCCTCACTGGCTCGCCCGCGCCCTGTAGACGACGCCATCGTCGGCGACCGTCCGCCACCGTACCCCAGTACACCAACGTCACAGCACGCCCCGTCCTGCGTTTTCAGCGCCATGACGCACGTCGTGACCGCCTCGACGTCGCCAACACACTGCGCCCACTCCCCTGGCCCCGCGTGACCTCTATCGCCGTTGTCACCCCTCACCTGCTCCGCGCCCCTCGGCCACCTCTCGCCGCTATAAAAGGAGCAAGCCCCGGCCTCCATTCTTCACACGAACTTACTCCCCTCTCCCCTCTAGTCCTCCTCGACCACTTCCTCTCCTCGATTGAGCCCTCCGTCGCTGGAATTTCACTGGAGTAGCCCGCAGCAGCCACGGCATCGAGCCGACGATCCGGAGAACCCCTGGAGCCGCCGCGACCCTCCTTCAACGCGCCGTCATCTCCGCCGCCGTTTGCCCGCCTTGCCAACCTCTCTGGACTCCGGTAACCCCTCTTCCTGGACCCCCATGGCCGCCAGTAGGGTTCGGACCTCGCCGGAGCTCGTCGCCGACGAGGAGGACCCAGCACCGTCGATCCTCCTTTTAATCCAATGCCTCACACGCGCGCGTACCGTTTCGCGGTTTAAGTATCGCTGACAGGTGGAGCCCACCTTGTCAGGCAGCCCACTCACGCGAGACGTGCAGCTGGGCTGGCCCGTTTCCTTTTCTCTGTTTGGCCCAACTTCGTTTCCCGCGCGAGCCCATTCATTTGAATTTGAATATTTCGAACTAAATCAAATTCCTCACAGATGCTATATTCAAATTTAAATAGAATCCAATCTACTGAGCCAAATTTAATAAATTTTATATATTTGGAAATCTTAGGAAATTATCTAAATAACTACACTGGTTTCAACCCTAGATGTGCTGTAGAATCTTATATTTACTAATTGGAGGCACCATAAAAGACTCCACGTTAATCCACATCATCTAAATAATTAAGACAATTAGATCTAAAATTTACGGTTGAGATTAGTCGAGAAAGTTGTGTTTATAATGTACCGTAGATTTCACATTGACACGTTATGTAATGTAGGCACGTTAAGGTTGTTAGATGGAATCAGCCATACCGCCCTCCTTGACAATCGTCGCCAACGAGCTAGAGATTGAAATGTGCACGTAAAACAAAAACAAAACCGATCGATCTATCTCCTATGTCTTAGCTAGCTGTTCCTCCACGCGCATTCAAATGTGCACGTGAATAACAAAACAGCCAAAAGATATATTTGCTTCTGCTTACGTAGGAAACTGTATTTAGCTACCTGGAGGTCTGACCTAATTTAATTCTCAAACGAAAAGAAATCTGCGCGTAGGAGAGCTCTCTGGCCCCTCTTTGACGCCAGCGCCGCTGGCGGTTCTCCAAGCAAGTCTGATGTCCATATCCTAAGACATTCTTTCGGAGTTGCTTTAGATGCATCAGCAGAAGAGCAACTATAATGTGTGGCGGCGGCCGGTTGATGGAGACGTAGGCTTGGCCATATAAATCAATACCATCGACGCTCTCTACGATTCGACTTCATGGCCATGGAAGATATATTTTTACAAGCTGAAGTCCCTGCTGCAGTCTAGGGCTACATGACGACGCTGTTCGGCAGGTCAGGGTGATGGACAACCTATATCAACAACTTCAACGTGCTAGGTAAATCAGGAACTTTATACATGCATCTGTAATTATCTGATATAATGATATTTACAAAGAACACAGAAGCGTCAGCGCCGCCGGCGGTTCTCCAAGCCATTCTGATGTCCATCTCCTCTCCCAAGACCTTCTTTCGGAGTTGCTTTAGATGCATCGGCAGAAGAGCAACTATAATGTGTGACTGCGGCCGGTCGATGGTGACGTAGGCTTGGCCATAGGAATCAATACCATCGGCGCTCTCCACGATTCGACTTCATGGCCATGGAAAATATATCGTTACATGCTGAAGTCCCTGCAGCAGTCTCGGGCTACATGACGGGCTACATGACGGCGCTGTTCGTCAAGTCAGGGTGATGAACAACCTGTATCAACCAACTTCAACGTGCTAGGTAAATCAGGATCTTTATACATGCATCTGTAACTATCTGATATAATGATATTTACAAAGAACACAGAAAAAATCGGGAACATAAGAATTTCGGGCGAGCAGTACCATCGTAGCTTCAGTCGTACGTTTGTACATTAGTAGAATTACTAAAACCTGTCCGTGGGGGCAAATATGTCTGTACTCCACAATTCCACATAGCTGCAGCTTCCACGTTTTGATAATCTAGCGAAAGTTTTTGTCAGTTAAGTATTACGCTTAATTAGTACTCCAATTTACACTGCAACCTAACGGCAGCTGCTGCTTAGCTGAATCTAGCGGCCTATACTGCAATGTACTCTACACAATAGTAGTACGAGGAGAAGCAGAAACACTGAACATATTGTCATTTAAAAAAAATAGAAGACCCTAATTTCCAATTGATGATCTGTTAATACGTTTTAAAGGCACTGTTGTTAGAAAATATACGATTCATCAGGTTCAGGATGGCCATGTGATGTGCATATTTTTGTTCACGCAGATTATTAGCTACTCAAGTCAGTGGCTGTACATCAGCTTAGCAAGCAGACAAATACATCATATGCTTAATTTGTACCCAGCCAAAACTCCAACTTTGCTTATCTACGTGATTTGGAGCTGAGGAGGCTTTGGCGCAGGAGCAACTGACAACTTCTTTTGTTTGGTCTTCTTTTCTGTGGGAGAGCAATTGACAATAACTGATGCATGGTTTCATCGATTGAAAGTTGTATTCCTGATGTATTTCCTTCATGGCGGGGCTTTAATGTGATGGCACTGTAATTTTTGTAGTAACCGAAAGTTCAGCCTGATCCGAATTCAACACGGTGATTAGATTGAGGTTAGACTTGAAGCAAATGGATCAATATATATCGTTTTGTAAAATAGATGCAGACTTATTAATATTGTCATGTGCACGGTGTTAACAGTTTTCATATGCAATTTTTATGTTAAAATTTCGTAGGTTGTGGCGAGTTGGAACGAGCCATTGGTTAGTCTCTGAGGCGTTGATTTCTGTTTGTTGATTTCACACATGCACGTTTCCTTGAACCAACTCAAAAAATGAATGAGGGTGCACGGTATGTATATGCACCTCTATTGCCAGTTGCATATAGCCACTTATCTTTTTTCCTAATATTTTCGTAGTTAGATTGCTATATGTAAAATATTATTAGCAAAGATCTACACCGAAAAGCTGTGGATGTAATTCTAATCACATGCGCTCGATGATAGCTGAATATGCAATAAAATATTCATGTATATTTGATACATATTTTTCATCTAATATTTGGGTATCTTTTAATTTGGAAAAAAAAATCTCATAGCACATACCTGGCATGGCATCCATAATAATGTTACTCTGATATTTACTTGGCCTCTTGAGATGTGAATGTTATGCACAAAAGGAATCTCCTATTGAGATCATGATGGGATGTTTCACCTTCTTCTATTTTCTTAATTCACTAAACAATGTTCCAAACTGATGAAGTTTGAGAGCTATCATCCTGATACCCGAGACTAAAACTCATTTCAGGTCAGGGATGTCTTAATCGTTGGTTACAGCAGAAGAATTAGATTTTTGATGGATGCAGCAAAAAGGGGACCAAAGTTGTATTGTCATTGCTCTATTTATATCTACTTGGAATGGAGACCATGCTATGTCAGAGTTCATTGTAGATTTGAGTGTACCTCCCTTGAGAAGATTAGTTAGCTCATGCATGGGTATGCCCTGTTAGTGACTAACTCAATGTTTATTTTTTCTTCATGGTTACCGCCAAATTAAAATATGTAATGGAAAGATTAAAATAATTGGAGGAATATTATTAGTTTTCAAAATGGATAATAAATGAATAAAAAACTTAACATTTATTTTACCTTCATGGTTACTACCAAATTGTAATATATCCGATCAACAACATTAAAAGAACCAAAGGAATGTACTTCTTTTTATGATTGGATAAGCAAACAATACATATGTTATATTTAAAAAATATTCGTTTTCTATATGCTAGCCTGTGCTGTAGCACGTGTTGATGACTAGTTAATGTAGTAAAAATAACAAGGCAGAGCCTTTTCCAAATTCAAACAATTATTAAAAATCAACCATAAGTGATTTTGAGTTGATTCCAACTCTCATAAATCACATTTCTTATTGTCTAATTGATTATGTAAAAATATGACATGGTTGCTTCATATGATCATGAGCTAGATTCAAATAATGGCTAGGTATTTATTTCTAGCTCATTTAAATCATTTCAATTTTTGAATTTCAAATCTAGGAGATGTAGCATCTCATTTAAATCATCTTCCCAAGTAATGTGAAATAAGGTGATGACCATAGTTGCAGGGTCTCATCATGGCTTACTTGAGGATATTAAATCAAAGTAGGATTTAAATTGCATGAGGTATAATACCTCAATTAAATCATTTCTCTCAAATGATAAGTGTGAAGTGTTGACCTTGGTCAACATAATCCCACACTTACCAGTTGAGGAAATTAAATCTTAACAAGATTCAATGAGAGGAAATTATTTCTCAAGGAACATAAATAACAACCCTAATAATTATTTCAATGAGAGGAAATTATTTTTCTTAAAAAGAAAACAAAGTCAACCAACATGTGGATAAGGTTGTGATACTAGAATAGCTTGTGTAACCCATTTGTGTGCTTAGTCTAGCCTTAAGAATTGCTTGGTGATTGTATACATCGTATTCGTTTATAGATGCTAGTACCGAGGAGTACTAGGAGGAGGAGGTCTACTTTGAAGAAGAAGAGAACTTTGACCACTGTACCAATCAAGGCAAGCCATACTCTTGCAAGTTACCCAAGTGCAAAGCTCTACTAGAGCAAGGCACCATCAGATATTACTTTATGTTTATTGATCCCAACCCAAGCTTTTACTTTACAAGTTTTGACATTGGTTTATCAAATTTTAGTTTTGATTCATGATTCACTTAGTCTAGATATGGAGTAGTACAAGAGTATCACATTTAGCCTAGAGAAATACAATGTAGATAACACCCCTCATGGTTAGTTGCTAGTGCTAAACTAAATTGACTACTCTACATGGGAAACAAGTGAATCAAATGACTTTGAAAACCTTGGAATGATGAGTCATTCTATTGAAAGATTTTGAAGGTGAATATGACTTATGAATGACATGGTGACCTTTACAAAAACTGATGGTTGGGTTCGGATGCGATACCATTCCAATTTTACAAGTACCCCCACAATACCTGATTATGGGTAAGGGATTAGCTGGAAATTTATGTGCTTTACTATGGGTTCCCTCTAAACAAGCGTCATAGGGGTTATGTGATACGTCTCCGACGTATCAATAATTTCTTGTGTTCCATGCCACATTATTGATGATATCTACATGTTTTATGCACACTTTATGTCATATTCGTGCATTTTCTGGAACTAACCTATTAACAAGATGCCGAAGTGCCAGTTGCTGTTTTCTGCTGTTTTTGGTTTCAGAAATCCTAGTAAAGAAATATTCTCGAAATTGGACGAAATCAACGCCCAGGGTCCTATTTTGCCACGAAGCTTCCAGAAGACCGAAGAGGAGACGAAGTGGGGCCACGAGGTGGCCAAACCATAGGGCGGCGCGGCCCAGGCCTTGGCCGCGCCGACCTATAGTGTGGGCCCCTCGTGTGGCCCCCTGACCTGCCCTTCCGCCTACAAATAGCCTTCGTCGCGAAACCCCTAGTACCGAGAGCCACGATACGGAAAACCCATCGAGACGCCGCCGCCAATCCCATCTCGGGGGATTCTGGAGATCTCCTCCGGCACCCTGCCGGAGAGGGGATTCATCTCCCGGAGGACTCTTCACCGCCATGGTCGCCTCCGGAGTGATGAGTGAGTAGTTCACCCCTGGACTATGGGTCCATAGCAGTAGCTAGATGGTTGTCTTCTCCTCATTGTGCTTCATGGTTGGATCTTGTGAGCTGCCTAACATGATCAAGATCATCTATCTGTAATACTATATGTTGTGTTTGTCGGGATCCGATGGATAGAGAATACTATGTTATGTTAATTATCAAGTTATTACCTATGTGTTGTTTATGATCTTGCATGCTCTCCGTTATTAGTAGAGGCTCTGGCCAAGTTTTTGCTCTTAACTCCAAGAGGGAGTATTTATGCTCGATAGTGGGTTCATGCCTCCATTGAATCTGGGACAGTGACAGAAAGTTCTAAGGTTGTGGATGTGCTGTTGCTACTAGGGATAAAACATTGATGCTATGTCTAAGGATGTAGTTATTGATTACATTACGCACCATACTTAATGCAATTGTCTGTTGTTTTGCAACTTAATACTGGAAGGGGTTCGGATGATAACCTGAAGGTGGACTTTTTAGGCATAGATGCATGCTGGATAGTGGTCTATGTACTTTGTCGTAATGCCGAGCAGGTGCCCTTCCCTGGTTGTTACCCTCCCAGCCCCAAAGGAAAAGCCCTGATCAATAAAAAAGATGCGTCAATCACGCATCCTAATTGGTGAGCTTATGCCCGCCCAGAGCACTAATACGCTTTCTTTCCTCGAACGATGACTGAGGAAACACATCCAACCTCGAATGCTGAGACAAGACCGGGCACACTTCTATAATATAAGAAAAGTAATATAAGAAAAGGGCCTATATTTATCATGACATGTATGTGCATTGTTATGCCCTCTCTATTTGTCAATTGCCCGACTGTAATTTGTTCACCCAACATGCTTTTATCTTATGGGAGAGACACCTCTAGTGAACTGTGGACCCCGGTCCTATTCTTTACATCGCATACAATCTACTGCAATACTTGTTTTACTGTTTTCTGCAAACAATCATCTTCCACACAATACGGTTAATCCTTTGTTACAACAAGCCGGTGAGATTGACAACCTCACTGTTTCGTTGGGGCAAAGTACTTTGGTTGTGTTGTGCAGGTTCCACGTTGGCGCCGGAATCTCTGGTGTTGCGCCGCACTATATTCCGCCGCCATCAACCTTCAACGTGCTTCTTGACTCCTACTGGTTCGATTAAACCTTTGTTTCTTACTGAGGGAAACTTGCCGCTGTGCGCATCACACCTTCCTCTTGGGGTTCCCAACGGACGTGTCAACTACACGCATCAAGCAAATTTCTGGCGCCGTTGCCGGGGAGATCAAGACACGCTGCAAGGGGAGTCTCCACTTCCCAATCTCTTTACTTTGTTTTTGTCTTGCTTTATTTTATTTACTACTTTGTTTGCTGCATTATATCAAAACACAAAAAAATTAGTTGCTAGCTTTACTTTATTTACTGTCTTGCACTCTATATCAAAAACACAAAAAAAATTAGTTACTTGCATTTATTTTATCTAGTTTGCTTTATTTACTACTGCTAAAATGAGTAATCCTGAAGTTGAAGTTCATTCGTTTAAGCAACAAGGGGGAGAATGTTTAAAAGATGCTTGGTATAGAATTAGTGATGCTCATAGTAGGTGCACTAAGAAACACTCCACCACTATCCTGCTCAGGAATTTTTATGTTGGTATCTCTAGTTGGAATAGATATGTTCTTGATTGTCTCGCGGGAGGTAACTTCCTAGGCGCTCCCGCTTTAGAAGCTAGTTGCATTATTGAGACTTTATTTGGAACACCACCTGTTAATGAAACTAAAATTGAAACCTCTCTTGAGGATGTTATGAAAAAATTGGAAACCATAGAGCAAAACCTTCCAATTATTGATACTATTTTGAAAGCATTACTTGATAGCACTGATAAACTTGATAAATCTCTAGGTGGAATTAATGAGAGAATCGCCATCTTAGAATCTTGTGCTATTCATGATAATCAAACCCAAAGGATTAGTGAACTAGAAGAGGCTATGGGAACATTGGGTTCAACCTTTTCATCTATAAAGTTTAGAGAGAAAGCTTATGTGGGAAAGGAGCAAAGGTTCATGTATATCTCTAAAGGGGCTAAACCAAAAAGCTATTATAGGCCCAAAATCGATAAAGCTCTTAAAACCACTATAGATAAGGGAGCATCTAAGGTACCCAATGGAATAAATTGTGAAAATAATGTCGATGCTTCGTCTCTCGATAATACTTGATATACACTTTCTGCGCCTAGCTGAAAGGCGTTAAAGAAAAGCGCTTATGGGAGACAACCCATGTTTTTACTACAGTATTTTTGTTTTATATTTGAGTATTGGAAGTTGTTTACTACTGCAGCAACCTCTACTTATCTTAGTTTTGTGTTTTTTTGTGCCAAGTAAAGTCTTTGATAGTAAAGTTCATACTAGATTTGGATTACTGCGCAGTTTCAGATTTCTTTGCTGTCACGAATTTCGACCTGCCTCCCTGTAGGTAGCTCAGAAAATTAAGTCAATTTACGTGCGTGATCCTCAGATATGTACGCAACTTTCATTTAATTTGGGCATTTTCATTTGAGCAAGTCTGGTGCCTCAATAAAATCCATCTTTACGGACTGTTCTGTTTTGACAGACTCTGCCTTTTATTTCGCATTGCCTCTTTTGCTATGTTGGATGAATTTCTTTGATCCATTAATGTCCAGTAGCTTTATGCAATGTCCAGAAGTGTTAAGAATGATTGTGTCACCTCTGAACATGTTAATTTTTATTGTCCACTAACCCTCTAATGAGTTGTTTCGAGTTTGGTGTGGAGGAAGTTTTCAAGGATCAAGAGAGGAGTATGATGCAATATGATCAAGGAGAGTGAAAGCTCTAAGCTTGGGGATGCCCCGGTGGTTCACCCCTGCATATATCAAGAAGACTCAAGCGTCTAAGCTTGGGGATGCCCAAGGCATCCCCTTCTTCATCGACAACATTATCAGGTTCCTCCCCTGAAACTATATTTTTATTCCGTCACATCTTATGTGCTTTGCTTGGAGCGTCGGTTTGTTTTTGTTTTTTGTTTTGTTTGAATAAATGGATCCTAGCATTCACTGTATGGGAGAGAGACACGCTCCGCTATTGCATATGGACAAATATGTCCTTAGGCTTTACTCATAGTATTCATGGCGAAGTTTCTTCTTCGTTAAATTGTTATATGGTTGGAATTGGAAAATGCTACATGTAGTAATTCTAAAATGTCTTGAATAATTTGATACTTGGCAATTGTTGTGCTCATGTTTAAGCTCTTGCATCATATACTTTGCACCCATTAATGAAGAAACACCTAGAGCTTGCTAATTTGGTTTGCATATTTGGTCTCTCTAAAGTCTAGATAATTTCTAGTATTGAGTTTTGAACAACAAGGAAGACGGTGTAGATTCTTATAATGTTTACAATATGTCTTTTATGTGAGTTTTGCTGCACTGTTCATCCTTGTGTTTGTTTCAAATAACCTTGCTAGCCTAAACCTTGTATCGAGAGGGAATACTTCTCATGCATCCAAAATCCTTGAGCCAACCACTATGCCATTTGTGTCCACCATACCTACCTACTACATGGTATTTCTCCGCCATTCCAAAGTAAATTGCTTGAGTGCTACCTTTAAAATTCCATCATTCACCTTTGCAATATATAGCTCATGGGACAAATAGCTTAAAAACTATTGTGGTATTGAATATGTACTTATGCACTTTATCTCTTATTAAGTTGCTTGTTGTGCGGTAACCATGTTTCTGGGGACGCCATCAACTATTCTTTGTTGAATATCATGTGAGTTGCTATGCATGTCCGTCTTGTCTGAAGTAAGAGAGATCTACCACCTTAATGGTTGGAGCATACATATTGTTAGAGAAGAACAATGGGCCGCTAACTAAAGCCATGATTCATGGTGGAAGTTTCAGTTTTGGACATATATCCTCAATCTCATATGAGAATAATAATTGTTGCCACATTCTTATGCATTAAAGAGGAGTCCATTATCTGTTGTCCATGTTGTCCCGGTATGGATGTCTAAGTTGAGAATAATCAAAAGCGAGAAATCCAAAATGCGAGCTTTCTCCTTAGACCTTTGTACAAAGTGCATGGAGGTACCCCATTGTGACACTTGGTTAAAACATGTGTATTGCGATGATCCGGTAGTCCAAGCTAATTAGGACAAGGTGCGGGCACTATTAGTATACTATGCATGAGGCTTGCAACTTGTAAGATATAATTTACATAACTCATATGCTTTATTACTACCGTTGACAAAATTGTTTCATGTTTTCAAAATAAAAGCTCTAGCACAAATATAGCAATCGATGCTTTCCTCTTTGAAGGACCATTCTTTTTACTTTTATGTTGAGTCAGTTCACCTATTTCTCTCCACCTCAAGAAGCAAACACTTGTGTGAACTGTGCATTGATTCCTACATACTTGCATATTGCACTTATTATATTACTCTATGTTGACAATTATCCATGAGATATACATGTTACAAGTTGAAAGCAACCGCTGAAACTTAATCTTCCTTTGTGTTGCTTCAATACCTTTACTTTGATTTATTGCTTTATGAGTTAACTCTTATGCAAGACTTATTGATGCTTGTCTTGAAGTACTATTCATGAAAAGTCTTTGCTTTATGATTCACTTGTTTACTCATGTCATTACCATTGTTTTGATCGCTGCATTCATTACATATGTTTACAAATAGTATGATCAAGGTTATGATGGCATGTCACTCAGAAATTATCTTTGTTATCGTTTTACCTCGCTGGGACGAGCGTAACTAAGCTTGGGGATGCTGATACGTCTTCGACGTATCGATAATTTCTTGTGTTCCATGCCACATTATTGATGATATCTACATGTTTTATGCACACTTTATGTCATATTCGTGCATTTTCTGGAACTAACCTATTAACAAGATGCCGAAGTGCCGATTCTTTGTTTCTGCTGTTTTTGGTTTCAGAAATCCTAGTAAAGAAATATTCTCGGAATTGGACGAAATCAACGCCCAGGGTCCTATTTTGCCACGAAGCTTCCAGAAGACCGAAGAGGAGACGAAGTGGGGCCACGAGGTGGCCAAACCATAGGGCGGCGCGGCCTAGGCCTTGGCCGCGCCGACCTATAGTGTGGGCCCCTCGTGTGGCCCCCTGACCTGCCCTTCCGCCTACAAATAGCCTTCGTCGCGAAACCCCCGACCGAGAGCCACGATACGGAAAACCCATCGAGACGCCGCCGCCGCCAATCCCATCTCGGGGATTCTCGGAGATCTCCTCCGGCACCCTGCCTGGAGAGGGGATTCATCTCCCGGAGGACTCTTCACCGCCATGGTCGCCTCCGGAGTGATGAGTGAGTAGTTCACCCTGGACTATGGGTCCATAGCAGTAGCTAGATGGTTGTCTTCTCCTCATTGTGCTTCATTGTTGGATCTTGTGAGCTGCCTAACATGATCAAGATCATCTATCTATAATACTATATGTTGTGTTTGTCGGGATCCGATGGATAGAGAATACTATGTTATGTTAATTATCAAGTTATTACCTATGTGTTGTTTATGATCTTGCATGCTCTCCGTTATTAGTAGAGGCTCTGGCCAAGTTTTTGCTCTTAACTCCAAGAGGGAGTATTTATGCTCGATAGTGGGTTCATGCCTCCATTGAATCTAGGACAGTGACAGAAAGTTCTAAGGTTGTGGATGTGCTGTTGCTACTAGGGATAAAACATTGATGCTATGTCTAAGGATGTAGTTATTGATTACATTACGCACCATACTTAATGCAATTGTCTGTTGTTTTGCAACTTAATACTGGAAGGGGTTCGGATGATAACCTGAAGGTGGACTTTTTAGGCATAGATGCATGCTGGATAGCGGTCTATGTACTTTGTCATAATGCCCAATTAAATCTCACTATATTTATCATGACATGTATGTGCATTGTTATGCCCTCTCTATTTGTCAATTGCCCGACTGTAATTTGTTCACCCAACATGCTTTTATCTTATGGGAGAGACACCTCTAGTGAACTGTGGACCCCGGTCCTATTCTTTACATCGCATACAATCTACTGCAATACTTGTTTTACTGTTTTCTGCAAACAATCATCTTCCACACAATACGGTTAATCCTTTGTTACAGCAAGCCGGTGAGATTGACAACCTCACTGTTTCGTTGGGGCAAAGTACTTTGGTTGTGTTGTGCAGGTTCCACGTTGGCGCCGGAATCTCTGGTGATCAACCTTCAACGTGCTTCTTGACTCCTACTGGTTCGATTAAACCTTGGTTTCTTACTGAGGGAAACTTGCCGCTGTGCGCATCACACCTTCCTCTTGGGGTTCCCAACGGACGTGTCAACTACACGCATCATTATGCCGAGGCTGCCTCCATTAAAGTGTGAAATGATGTGAAATGATGTGAAATGACGTGAAATGAGGTGAATGTCCGGCCCAAGCCTTGTGCAGTTCCCAGGCTGACGGTTTGTCTTCACTGGGAGGCCAAGCTCATGGGGAGAGGTGCCTATACTAGGATATATAAGTGAAAGGTTATGGTTGGTAGTCCCCACACGGAGTGTGATAAATCAGGGCCAGTTAACCCTGACGGATTATTGCAAATGTTGTGGCAAAAGTGTGCGACCTATGCAGAGTGTAAAAATAATCGAATAGCCGTGTCCATGGTTATGGACGGTTGGAAAGGCCATACTGTTCCGTCATCAGACCATTTTCAAAATGTGACATGTGAAGGGTGACTTGTGACTTGAACTTGAAAGGTGAATTTGAATTGATCACAACAGAGTTGTGGGAATGCCACTAATGTTCCCACTTGAGTTAGTTAGGCAAATGAAAAGTATTTTACTACTAAATGCTTATGAAATAAAACTGGCTTTATGCAAATAAACCTAGAGCTTAGAACCCCCTTACTATAGTTGATAGTACTTACACTAGTATTAGTTTGCGAGTACTTTAAAGTACTCATGGCTTTGTCCCTGGCTATTCAAATGGCCAGACTATGAAGAGGAGAACCAGTACCAAGATGGTGGACAGCATGACATCTATGATAACTAGGACTACTCTTGACGTCAAGCGTTGCCTGTGGAACAGATGGACCGCAACCGCTACTTCGCTTCCGCTATGTGTTTTGTATTTGGATCTCTAGATCCACTATGTTGTAAGACTGGATAATGTGATCCCTTGATGTAAGACAATTATGGTTTGTAATGAATGATGTTCTGTGATATCAATCTATTATGTCTCGCAAAAACAATATTCCTGGGATTGCGATGTATGGCATAATAGGCATCTGGACTTAAAAATCCGGGTGTTGACAAGTTGGTATCAGATCCATTGTTTGACCTTAGGAGACCCTAGTTAGAATGGACGTCTGAAAAACTTAGTTTCAAAACAAATGAAGTGAATATTTATGATAACTTATTCTCACTCTTATCCTTGAGATCTTTTCAAAATGAGAAATCCATGCTCTACTTTTCCTTGAAATTCTACATAAAATTTGGCACACTTGGTCACTTCTCTAATTTACTCATCCTAACTGCTCACAGATGGAGTACCACTATGAGTCCTATCAGCTTGGCCATGGAGGAAACCTAATGTTCGAGAGGATTTGAAGCAACTAGTTGAATATTTAGGATGCCCGTATCCTGAGTTCTTCGGAATACCACTCAATAATCAGTCACGAAGACAACCTCGGTGGGAAGTTACTGCAGATCTGAGAGGAAATCTAGGAGCCCCAATATGGGAAACCATATGGTTTTCTATAACGGGGAACACTTGGAAGGATGGAATAGCCAAAGCCATGCAGGAAGCAATTGCTCGTCTGTGTGGACAAAATGTGAACAAGATCAAGAACACTCGCTTCTTTTATTACCCAAGACATGACCCCATGGGAATACCAATAACCATGCCACCGCACCCGGAGATGAACTGCTATGTTGCATGTCTGGACTTCATGCTGCACAAGACCCGCAAGGAGTTGGACAATGCCCGCGCTTGTCGCTAAGCACACCACCCATGAAGACGAAGAACCCACCATTCCGGATGAAGAGTAGTATCACTAAACCACTTGAGTAGGTGTGAGTTTGTATCTGTCCCCATGTATCGTAGAGCGAATGAATAGTTCTTAAAACCAACGGTGTGTTAGCTTTGTAATGTGTGATGATTGGTATGAATGAAAAAGTGTTGTTGGTTTTTACCCCCTCAACACTACTCAAGTTTTGAAACTTTTTGAACTTTAACCCAAACAAACCATAGAAATTTCCCTCTTATCTTATGATCTACCTCAAATGTTCAGATGGCCCCACCAACCCGCAGCACCAACCAGGATGCAATGATGCAGATGCTCCAAATGATGATGGCAGATAGAGAAGCCGAGTGATGTCTACGTGTGCTTCTATTCTTGTAGACAGTGTTGGGCCTCCAAGAGCAGAGGTTTGTAGAACAGCAGCAAGTTTCCCTTAAGTGGATCACCCAAGGTTTATCGAACTCAGGGAGGAAGAGGTCAAAGATATCCCTCTCAAGCAACCCTGCAATCACGATACAAGAAGTCTCTTGTGTCCCCAACACACCTAATACACTTGTCAGATGTATAATTGCACTAGTTCGGCGAAGAGATAGTAAAACATAGGTGGTATAGATGGTGGTAATATTGCAGGAAGTAAAGATGCAGTAAAACAGTAAACAAGCGATGCCAGAAAATAGCTTGCTGGCGTGGGAAGCAATTCTTTGTGGTGGAAACAAGGCCTAGGGATCCTACTTTCACTAGTGGACACTCTCAACATTGATCACATAATAAATAAGTTCTCTTCCTTTGTGCTACATATACTCTTGTTTGATAACAAACACCATTCATTGTGTAGGGCTACAAGAGCACCTCAATGCCGGAGTTAACAAGCGCCACAACATTCGGTATTCATGTTTAAGTAACCTTAGAGCATAATAGATCTTTGCAATTTAAACCGAGTACTAACATAGCATACACACTGTCACCTTTACACTATGAAGGGGGAATAGATCACATCAATACTATCATAGTAATAATTAACTCCATAACCTACAAGAGATTATGATCATAACCTACGCCAAGAACTACACGATGCACACACTGTCACCATTACACCATGAAGGAGGAATAGACTACTTTAATAACATGACATGAGTAGCACATAGACTAATAGTGATACAAAGCTCATCATATGGATCTCAATCATGCAAAGCAATTCATGAGATCATTGTATTGGGGTACAGAGAGAGAGATTAACCACATAGCTACCGGTAGAGCCCTCAGCCCCGGTGGAGAACTACTCCCTCCTCATCATGGGAGACAGCAGAGGCGATGAAGATGTCGGTGGTGTCGATGGAGATGCCTTCCGGGGGCACTTCCCCGTCCCGGCGGCGTGCCAGAACAGAGAGTTCTGTCCCCCGAATCTTGGCTTCGCGATGGCGGCGGCTCTGGAACTTTTCTCGTATCGTGGCTTATGTGTGTAGGGTTTTCGCGACGGAGTCCTTAAGTAGGCGGAAGGGCAGCCTCGGAGGGGGTCTGGAGGCTCCACACAACAGGGGGGCGCGTCCCACCCCTGGGCCGCGCCGCCACCATGTGTGGTGGGCCTGTGGCTCTCCTCTGGCCCCTCTCTGGTGTTCTGGAAGCTTCGTGCAATTATAAGATGCTGGGCGTTGATTTCGTCCAATTCTGAGAATATTTCCTTACTAGGATTTCTGAAACCAAAAACAGCAGAAAACAGGAATTGGCACTTCAGCATCTCGTCAATAGGTTAGTTCCGGAAAATGCATCAAAACGATATAAAGTGTGAACAAAACATGTAGGTATTGTCATAAAACTAGCATGGAACATAAGAAATTATAGATACGTTTTAGACGTATCAAGCATCCCCAAGCTTAGTTCCTACTCGCCCTCGAGTAGGTAAACGATAACAAGGATAATTTCTTAAGTGACATGCTACCAACATAATCTTGATACATACTATTGTAAAGCATATGAGATGAATGAAGTGATTCAAAGCAATGGTAAAGATGATGATTAAACAACTGAATCATATAGCAAAGACTTTTCATGAATAGTACTTTCAAGACAAGCATCAATAAGTCTTGCATAAGAGTTAACTCATAAAGCAATAGATTCAAAGTAAAGGCATTGAAGCAACACAAAAGAAGATATAAGTTTCAGCAGTTGCTTTCAACTTTCAACATGCATATCTCATGGATAATTGTCAACATAAAGTAATATAACAAGTGCAATAAGTAAACATGTAAGAATCAATGAACACAGTTGACACAAGTGTTTGCTTCTAAGATAGAAAGAAGTAGGTAAACTGACTCAACATAAAGTAGAAGAATGGCCCTTCGCAGAGGGAAGCATGGATTACTATTTTTGTGCTAGAGCTTTTATTTTGAAAACAAGAAACAATTTTGTCAACGGTAGTAATAAAGCATATGTGTTATGTATAAGATATCCTATAAGTTGCAAGCCTCATGCATAGTATACCAATAGTGCCCGCACCTCGTCCTAATTAGCTTGGATTAACATGGATTATCATTGCATAGCATATGTTTCAACCAAGTGTCACAAAGGGGTACCTCTATGCCGCCTGTACAAGGGTCTAAGGAGAAAGTTCGCATTGGATTTCTCGCTTTTGATCATTCTCAACTTAGGCACCCATACCGGGACAACATAGACAACAGATAATGGACTCCTCTTTTAATGCTTAAGCATTTAACAACAAATAATATTCTCATAAGAGATTGAGGATTTGTGTCCAAACTGAAACTTCCACCATGATTCATGGCTTTAGTTAGCGGCCCAATGTTCTTCTCTAACAATATGCATACTCAAACCATTTGATCATGAAAATCCCCTTACTTCAGACAAGACGAACATGCATAGCAACTCACATGATATTCAACAAAGGTGTAATAGTTGATGGCGTCCCCAGAAACATGGTTACCGCTCAACAAGCAACTTATAAGAAATAAGACACATAGCAACATATTCAATACCACAATAGTTTTTAAGGCTATTCTTCCCATGAGCTATATATTGCAAAGACAAAGAATGGAATTTTAAAGGTAGCACTCAAGTAATGTACTTTGGAATGGCAGAGAAATACCATGTAGTAGGTAGGTATGGTGGCCACAAATGGCATAGTTTATGGCTCAAGGATTTGGATGCACGAGAAGTAATTCCTCTCAGTACAAGGCTTTGGCTAGCAAGGTTGTTTGAAGCAAACTCAAGTATAAACCGGTACAACAAAACTTACATAAGAACATATTGCAAGCATTATAAGACTCTACACTGTCTTCCTTGTTGTTCAAACACTTTAACCTGAAAATATCTAGACCTTAGAGAGACCAATCATGCAAACCAAATTTTAACAAGCTCTATGTAGTTCTTCATTAATAGGTGCAAAGTACATGATGCAAGAGCTTAAACATGACCTAATTGAGCACAACAATTTCCAAGTATCAAATTATTCAAGACCATATACCATTTACCACATGAAGCATTTTCTGTTTTCAAACCATATAACAATGAACGAAGCAGTTTTCAACCTTCGCCATGAACATTAAAAGCTAAGAACACATGTGTTCATACGAACCAGCGGAGCGTGTCTCTCTCCCACACAAGCATGAATTTATTCAGAGAATGAAAATAACAAAACGAAAATAAAAGCACACAGACGCTCCAAGTAAAGTACATAAGATGTGACCGAATAAAAATATAGTTTCAAGAGAAGAAACCTGATAAATTGTTGATGAAGAAGGGGATGCCTTGGGCATCCCCAAGCTTAGATGCTTGAGTCTTCTTGAAATATGCAGGGATGAACCACGGGGCATCCCCATGCTTAGACTTTTCACTCTTCTTGATCATAGTATATCATCCTCCTCTCTTGACCCTTGAAAACTTCCTCCACACCAAACTCAAAACAATATCATTAGAGGGTTAATGCATAATCAAAAATTCACATGTTTAGAGGTGACACAATCATTCTTAACACTTCTGGACATTGCCCAAAGCTACTGGAGGTCAATGGAACAAAGAAATCCATCCAACACAGCAAAAGAGGCAATGCGAAATAAAAGGCAGAATCTGTCAAAACAGAACAATCCGTAAAGACGAATTTTTTAGAGGCACTGGACTTGCTCAGATGAAAATGCTCAAATTGAATGAAAGTTGCGTACATATCTGAGGACCACACACGTAAATTGGCAGATTTTTCTGAGTTACCTACAGAGAACCCTGCCCAAATTCGTGATAGACAGAAATCTGTTTCTGCGCAGTAATCCAAATCTAGTATGAACCTTGCTATCAAAGACTTTACTTGGCACAACAATGCAATAAAATAAAGATAAGGAGAGGTTGCTACAGTAGTAACAACTTCCAAGACTCAAATATAAAACAAAAGTGCTGTAGTAAAATAAACACATGGGTTATCTCCCAAGAAGTGCTTTCTTTATAGCTATTAAGATGGGCTCAGCAATTTTAATGATGCACTCGCAAGAAATAAGAGTTGAAACAAAAGAGAGCATCAAAAAGCAAGTATGAAACAAATTTAAGCCTAACCCACTTCCTATGAAAAGGAATCTTGTAAATAAACAAGTCATGTAAGCATAATGCAACAAGCATACACTACAAGAAAAGTTCTGATAGACAACGTCTCAAAATCGTCCGCTAAGGGGTATTTTTCGTCGCCTATGGGCCTAACCCGACGATATGGGTTCTGTTGTGGAAACTGCGTCAGGCAAAGTCCTACGACGATTTTTTCGGTCCGTCGCGCTTGGGCGCCCTTCCGCCACGGTAAATCGGACCGTTGCCCAAGTGTTTCCGGGAGCCCGTTGACTGCTGACGTCATGCAAACTGACACGTGGCAGACGCCGTTAATCGCGGCGATTAACGGCGTTAACCGGCTGAAACCCCGTGGTAGATGGTAGGCCCACACGAGGCCTGCCACGTCTTAAGCGGGCCGACCCATTAAGTTTGCGGGCCAGGCCAGCTGACTTAGTTTGACCGGTCAACTATATAGCTGGGCTGGTCCATTAGTTACGTGGGCCGGGCCTAACCTCTAAGGTTGACTGGTCAAAACTTTAATGGGCCGGCCCACTAAGCATGTGGGCCGGGCCGAATGCACTCGTTTGACCGGTCAACAGGCAAAAGGGCCGGCCCAAAGACATGTGGGACCCACTTTCCTGTTATCGGGCCGGCCCATCTAACTAGTGGGGTCCACCTTAAAGCAACTGGGCCGGCCCAAGAAGTTATTGGGCCGGCCCAATTAGCATGTGGGTCCCACTTTCCTGCTATCGGGCCGGCCCATTTAGTACGTGGGGTCCACATTAGATCAAATGGGCTAGCCCAACAAGCCAGTGGGCCGGGCCAAAAGCACAAGTGGGTCCCACTTTCCTGTTAAAGGGCCAGTCCATTTAGTATGTGGGGTCCACCATATAGCAAGTGGGCCGACCCAACAAGATAGTGGGCCGGGCCAAAAACACAGGTGGGTCCCACTTTCCAGTTAAAGGGCTGGCCCATTTAGTATGTGGGGTCCACCATATAGCAAGTGGGCCGGCCCAACAAGATAGTGGGCCGGGCCAAAAACACAGGTGGGTCCCACTTTCCTGTTAAAGGGCCGGCCCATTTAGTATGTGGGGTCCACCATATAGCAAGTGGGCCGGCCCAACACGCTAGTGGGCCGGGCCAAAAACACAGGTGGGTCCCACTTTCCTCTTAAAGGGCCGGCCCATTTAGTATGTGGGGTCCACCATATAGCAAGTGGGCCGGCCCAACAAGATAGTGGGCCGGGCCAAAAACACAGGTGGGTCCCACTTTCGTCTTAAAGGACCGGCCCATTTAGTATGTGGGGTCCACCACAAAAGCAATTGGGCTGGCCCAACTAGTTAGTGGGCCGACCCAGTAGTGGGTGGGGTCCACCTTAAATCAAGTGGGCCGGCCCAATAAAAGTGTGGGGTCCACCGTAAATCAAGTGGGCTGGCCCAATAAGTAAGTGGGCCAGCCCGTTTAGTTGCTGTTTATATGCCGGCGTAATAGGCGCTTTAGGATTTTGCGGGCCGGCACATATGTGATTTCGCTTAATTGGGCCGTTTAAGGGATGGGAATTCGTGATTTAGATACTGAGAATATTTACGCAGCATTGATTTCTGTCGGATAGCCTCACTTACCACAAGCACCAAAGAAAAATGCGCGAAAGAACTATAAAAACTAACTAAATATTACATCAGCTGCAAGGCATTGAAAAAATATTACAGAACCCAGAGAAATTGAATGGTAATTAAACCTAGCAATACAATGAAGCGATCCGGCAATCTTTTAAGTTGTCCATGCAGCACCTATATCTGAAACAAAGACATTACAAGTTAAGACAGCAACAATGGAAAGGCAAAGACACTACAATATTGTTTGCCAAAGAATTTGGAACTCATCATTTCGTCGTTATAACAAGATCATTGTAATGCGCACAATAAGCAAACAAAGAGTGCATGCCGCATACCAACAGCCAATATAATAGAGCATGTTAGAATGAAACAGCAGACTTACTACTGTCGAGTCCCATGCCAACCAACATGTTCAGGGAGTACAAAATTGGCATGAACAACATAGTAGCAGGCTATAAATTTTGTAACAACGACTGAGCAAGATGAATTTATGATGGCTACATCTACAGAGCAGGGAATGTAAACCAAAAATAGAAGTTACGATGGCAAAAGCTAAAGAGGAGGGAATGTGAACCAACATGTGCCAAGTGCAATTACTTCATTTTGGCCGTGAACTAAATAATACTCCTGAACTTATAGTGAAGGGGATGCAAATCAAGATGTTTCGGGATATAAACTTGTAATGAGCAACACATAGAGGATAGTTAATGCTGGAGCTTAGGATGGACCAGATACAGAATATAGTGGGATCACCTGTGAACTTGTATAAGAGGGAATGCAAACCAATATGTTCAGCTTTCCATATGTGAGCGTCATGCCAAGTCAGAGAAACAAGTCAATAATGCAGCTTTTGAAGAACAAGATGGCACGCAAAATTATTATCTAGTAGTATGACAAGTTTATTTGTACTACAGGCTAGATAGCAGAGTGATAGCATGCCAAACTAAGTCCTTACTTTGTTAGCTAACAATGAACTAGATACAAAACAATGGCATCACCTGTAGTACACGGAATGCAAGCCAACATGTTCATGGAGTAAAAAATTGGCACAAACAACATAGTAGCAGGCCATAATTTTTGTAACAACGACTGAGCAAGATAAAGTTATGATGGCTAGATCTACAGAGCAGGGAATGTAAACCAAATATAGAAGTTACGATGCCAAAAGCTATAGAGCAGGGAATGCGAACCAATATATGCAATTACTTAAAATTGGCCATGAATTAAATAATAGCAGGATGTTACTATAATACCTATAATTTTTGTAACAACGACTGAGCAAGATAGAAGTTATGATGGCTACATCTACAGAGCAGGGAATGCAAACCAAAATGTTCAATCGCTTAAAGTTAGCAATGAAGTAGAAAATAGCAACGTGTTACGGTCATAGCTAGGAATGAACTAAAAGAGCTTCAGACAAACAAGCATCTGAACCCAGAACATGGCGCTAAAACAAGGGACTTACATTAGGAGAAGCACTCTGTGGGAGTCACAACAGATCTTCCTGGGGTTGATAGATCCGGTGATGAAGTACGCTACATGTGCTACTTGGGGTTGGAGAGACGGCCATTACACTTCATGGTTACTCATCTCATCTGCAAAAAAGTAACGGCGCGTCGTTAGCACAAACAGGTTCCCCCAAGATTAAACAAGAACTTGCAGGCAAGCAATAGAAAAGCGACAGTAGAAGAGTTTAGATCATGCACGGCGCCGGTGAAGCAGATCCGGTTCATGCACAGCGGTGTCGGTGAGCAAGATCCGATGCGGTGGAAGACGGATCCGGCGAAGCGGCTCAGCTGAAGCGACTGCGGTAGACTGCTGGATGAGCATCTGGTTTCGAGGTACGGCGGGGATGATCCGGTCCGGTTGATGACGGCGTCGATGAAGCGGCTCCGGCAGGCAGCCGGATGACGAGGATCGCGAGGGCTCGGGTAGGCCAGGGAAGTCCGGCGGGGATGTTCCGGTGCGGTGGTCGTGGAGGTGGGAGAGAGGGACTTGGGAAGTTCCGGTGGGTGGTCTGAGGGAAATGAATTTTTTCTGGGAGGGTTTCCGGGCTAGGGAGGTGGTGATCCAAAAAATGAAGGGCATACCCCCCACCCCCCCACCAACCGACCTTGCTGTCATCTCCACAGGGGTAGAATGGGAATTTGGAAGCGTGTGAAATTTTTGTATTTTGTGGGCGGGAAGTTTTGCCGCTATGAGATTTTGAATTTGGCTAAGGTCCAACTATAATGATTAAAAAATGTGAGACCGTACTAGTACCTCTGTTCAAGGCCGAGTGCAAAATCAAATCATCATCACATTAAATACCGGTTACTACCATGATCATCATCTATCTCTAAAATTGGCTCATCCGCAAGATCTTGCAAATTATAATGATAAAAAATTGTGAGACCGTACTAGTATTTCAGTTCAAGGCCGAGTGCAACATCAAAACATCACCACGTTGAAAATTTGTTACCCTGATCATGATCTATCTCTGAAATTGGTGCATCCATTGCAAAGTATAATGCTAAAATTTTGAGTGACCGTACTAGTACTTCTGTTCAAGCCCGAGTGCAACATCAAATCATCATCATGTTGAAAATTTGTTACCATGATCATGATCTATGTCTGAATTTGGCGCATCTGCTAAATGTTGAAAGTATAATGATTAAAAAAATTGTGAGACCGTACTAGTACTTATGTTCAAGGTCGAGTGCAACATCAAATCATCATCACGTTGACGATTTTTTCTGTTACCATGATCATTATCTATCTATAAGAGCATCTCCACCGGCACAGCATCCTCTATTTGGGGACGCTGCTCCCACACCGGCGGCCCCAAAACGGCAGCCCCAATAGATTTTAAAATTTAAATTGATATCTAAAAACCCAAATTCATACGAAATTTATACCAAAGTAGCTCGAATTTAAACATAACTAAACATAAACTTAATCCTGGTCTACTGGCCGTCGGTAGGGGCGCTCGACGGCCCTGCCTCATCGTTGTTCTTCGCCATTGCCGCCTGCTTCCGTGCCCGCTTCTCCTCCGTTGCTTCGCGCATCTGGCGGTGGAGCATGGCGGCCGGCGTCGCAGGGGCTTGCCGGCGGCGCTGTCCCCGCGCTTCCAGCCTTTCCCGAGAGCTTCGATCTCTGCGCGCCTCGCCTGCTGGCGAGCGAACGCGTCGTAGTGGCGATGAGCGTTGAGCTCTGCGAGCTTCTGTCGCTCCGCCTCCATGAGGCGCCGTCCCACCTCCTCCGTGGCCGCTCGCTGGCGCGATATCTCGAGGACGTGCTCGAGGTTCGCGTCGTTGACGAACTCGCGCTCCTCCTCCCTCAACCGCTGGTATCGTTGTGCGTTCAGCGACGCGAGGATCGCCGCCTGCTCCGGGTCGGCGGGGGCCTGCGGCGGCTCGCCCGACTGCGCTGCCTCCTCCGCCACCTCTGCTTCTGCTTCTGCTACGTAGACATCGTGCCACGCCTCGAACCGTGGGCCCTCGTCCTCGTCGGAGCTGTGCTCGTCGTCGGCCTGCGGCTCCGTGCGGTGGTGCTGGAGGCAGCGCGCGGCCGTTGAGGCCAACCATTGAGTAGGTGGTCTTCAGACGGCGGGCATCTTGATGTGGAGAGTAGAGAATGGAGCGGCGGTGGTGGACGGCGTACGTCCTATCTAGCGGTAGCAACTGCCCACATTTAAGGCGACTGGACACCGCATGGCCAGTCGCTGCCCTCGTGACCAGTCGCTGCCTCGGTTTCCGCGCCATTAGGGCATGTACATTGATTTAGACGGATGTTGTCTGTAATACTACTCCATGTCGTCTACGGAGTATAGACAATGCTATAGACAGTGTATACAATAGTCTATCTGTAAGTTACTTAGTATTTTTAGTCATAGCTATATATGAGTATAAGTTATAGACACCCTTCATACAACAACAAAAATGGTGTCTGTAAGCTGTCTGTAAGAAGCCTACAGACTGTCTGTAACTTTAGACCATGCACTATGTGTATCAAAAGCGAACCAAAACGTACATTGAATCGGTTCCGCACATAACAGAGCATCGATGCATAGGTTCTGACAGGAAAAGCGAACCAACAATTTGGTTCGACTCATCTGTAATGGAAATTGATAATTTAATGTGCATGGCTTGGTGAAGTGGGCCACTTGCTTTAGGATAAGTAAAATATGCATGTCATATTTCTGCTGGATCCCACTTGTACTGCTTGATCCGGTTTCTTTGAATCGGCACCACATAGTCCTTCTCTCTCCTCATTCTTTTTCCTCCACATCACCAAAATCACATACGAGTACTATATCCACCTCTTACATGACCTGAAACGCCGACGACCAACCTTTCCGCGTCCCGGCCGATGCGAACCGTCGCGTCCTCTCGCGGACAAGGCGCCCCCACCAGAGAAAACCGTCGTTCCGCAAAGGCAACCGGGGTGCCCGATTCGCGCCCTTGTCAAAGGGGCCGGCATGGGATGCCGGCGATTCTATTGGGCTCGACAAATGGCCGGCGCCGTTTGGAGCACACCGGTGCGAGCCCTAAATCGACGCAGGCCCCCAAATCGCTATCGGGGCCGCCGGTGGAGATGCACTGAATTTGGGGCATCCGCTAAATCTTGCAAAGTATAATGATAAAAAATTGTGAGACCATACTAGTAGTTCTGTTTAAGGCCGAGTGCAAGATCAAATAATCATTACATTGAAAATTTGTTACAATGATTGCAAACTATAGCAATAACAGGAAAAAAGCTCAAGATCAAATAATCATTACATTGAAAATTTGTTACAATTATTGCAAACTATAGCAATAACAGGAAAAAAGCTCAAGTGTTACAATAACTGGAAAAATTCTCAAATACCACAACAAGTCGAAATAACTCAAATGATACAAGCCATACAAATGGCATCATCAGCAAAACTGCATTTCTTTTAGGTAGAATTCATCGGAGTGCAAGTAACAGCTGGCTTTCCATTAGATCTGCAGAGTAGATTATTAAGGATCTGCTCAATCCAAGCTTGCCTATTTTTCAATTCATGTATCTCATTGACTGTTATGTCGATTTTTGAATCTCTTTCATCTCTTTGCTGCTGCATTATATCAATTGATTCGTGTGCAAAGGCAGCGATTGTTTGCGCTGGAATGGCTGGGACAGTAGATATCATCTGACTATCAGATGAATTGGCATTGTCATGGCTGTGCTGTGGAAAGACCTGGACACTTGATGTACATGCCCTGCCATCTGCCTTCCTTGCTCTATTCAGGGGCTGAAAACAAGACAGTGCAGGTTACAGAACCATACAATTTGAGAAAACAACCATATTAGTTGTCACAGATTTTTGCAAAGCATCAAAACAGACGGCAGATTTTCAAAAATCATAAGGCATAATATAACAAAGCAAGCTATCAACCCCATTGCATCAGGCAGAGCAACCGGATGGCAAATATGAACAAAATAAATCAAGTAACTAGACAGTCTGTGCCTAATAAAATAAGCCAGGAAACTGCATAACAGAAGTCTGTCAATTAAAATTGACACTTGGAAGGGGTGCTTCAGATCCCTTAAGTTCCACAAAAGTGGTCATGTGGACAAAACTAGCCAGACATTGTGCAGTTGGAGAATCTCCAACCCCCTAAATTTCATTATTTTTATCATCGGCCAGCCATGGGAATGCCTCAGATAAACGAGAAATATATCCATTTGGTGCCAAATATAAACGAGCAGGACCAATTAAGACAGATTAGACAGCAACCATTCTGGGATTCATATAAACTGACATATTATTTCAATGTTTAACCCATGAGCCCAATATAAGGGAAGGAGAAACAAACAAATGAACCATTTTGTGCCTAAAAATAAAAGATGGGTCAGCCAAAAAGAAACAACATATCTTATTTATGATACCCACTGAAGGTGGATTTCCTACTACAGAAGGTGGCATTGGATTAATCAACAGTGAAATCAGAAAAAAAATCTTACAAAAAACAAATATGCTCATTATATCCCACAACAAGCATGCCAGAAAGTGCCAAGGTTTATATGTTTTAATCATCAGTCAACTCAATGAATCAAGGACTAATAACCAATTGAATCATCATCTGACTCATATTCACCAAGCAAAACATTCTTATCATGTATGGATGAAATCCAGAAGACATAACGGTATGAGGAAGTGCAAGAGCAATCAAACATTATGTGGCTGGAATAAAATGCCAGATCATTTAAGTTAAGTAGAACAATTAAATTGGTTTAATCATGATCAAACAAAAAAAAGATTAGAAAGGCAATAGAACAAGTTTGAGAAGCTAGCAGGAAAATGAACGAAGACGTGCAGTCATATAAATAGCATGATTTATTTCAAACCAGTTATCCTATCTATATGGAGAGTAAATGTGTTAAACACAAACTGGTTCCCAAAGACGATAAGCATATCAATACAAAAATGAAAGGTACTTACTGGATTATAGGGGTGATTCACTCCACGATTTGCTGTGTTCCATGTGATAGTGCAACATGAAATTACAGCAAAGAGTTAGGGTTGCAGTTCTTGAAGAACAAAAACAATGAAGAATTTAAATGTACCAGAGCAATGAGTTCACACATGTACTACAGTATGGCAAAAGGATAGCAGAAAGGAAATAGTAATTGGCATTTACCGTCATTGTTTACAACAAAACAGATGGAAATTATAATTTAAAACCTTGTGAACACAGAAGAGCACAGAATGGCGGAATATAAAACAACATTTTGCAACGAACAAAACAGACGGCGGCTATGGTCCCAGCACACAACCTGTCACCTGAGAATAAGAAAAGCAAACAAACATGTAGGTTTCCTAACAAAAATAGATGAATTACATAGCATGCAATTACTGTTCTAACATTAGGACGAACTAGATAGATATTATAGGGGTGTTTCTTGAGAGTTTATAGAACAGGGAACGCTTTGCTAGTCTTAGTATGAACAAGATAAAAATTAATACTATTTTTTGCAACACACAGTACAATCATAGACACTCACATGTACATGCATACACTCATCACTCACGCACACACACTCTACCCCTTCGAGCACATCCAGGAAAATGCATCCAAGAAACTGATCCGACGGGTATTGAGATTGACGAAGTCACCACTATCACCACAATGTCATCGGGAACGCCGCATCCCACACAAGAATATTCCTCCATTTTTGAGACACCAAAGCGTCAAATCTGGGGGTGCCACTGCCTCCTAACCATCCAACCACAGGTTGGTTCTCAGTGATTTGGTACTTGAAATGCACTACATGATATCTAATATGAAGTCGGTGTGAGGCTAACAAGCAGGGTGCGGCGGCGTTGCTTGACGTGAGTCGGTGTGATGCCATCACAAGATGAAGTGCATGGTCCATGTGATCTGGATTAGGGGATACTAGCATAATACCCGTGTGTTGCAACGGGTTAATAACGAAAGATCGCTCTCTCCAAAAATAGAATAAATGGAATATAATCACAATGTCTATGTCCAGGATGTGTGGCCACATGGTCCTCATTTTTCTTTACAATCTGTGGTACGTCAGTCTTATACAATGTGCATTATTTTTTGTCACCACAGAGACAACTCTGATGCTCGATCGACCGATCCGAGTTGATCAATCGACCGATCTAATTGACATGTTTGAACAAACGATCGAATAATTCATAGTATTTATTGAATGATACTCCGTCCGTGCCAAAAATAAGGCGTCTAAGGATTAGTTAAAAGTATGTTTTTAAAATTTGACCAAGTTTATACAAAAAAATATAAATATTTACAATACTAAATCATTATCAATAGATTCACCCTAAAGTATATTTTCTTAATATGTCAATTTGATATTGTAGATGTAAATATTTTTTTAAATATTTGGTCAAAGTTTGTAAGGTTTGACTTTTGACAAATCTTTAGACCCCTTACATTTTGGGACGGAGGGAGTATATCGTAAAAGGTGTCCTTTCACACCATCTTTTTTTACAAAACACGGTACAATATAAATGCTCACTAAGTACATACACTCGCTTCTATGAACGCATAAATGCACATGCTACCTCTATGAACACCTTCGAGATACTTTGTCTGAGAAACTGATTCGTCGAGAACACACGTCGAAACGTGGCCCCAACTGAACAGATATTTCTCTTTACTAATCAGATATTTCTCTTTATTAATGAAATACCCACGCGTGAAACATGGTTTTTTAGCGAGAATGTCACTGCGCTCCTAAACATGTGGTTGATTCTTGTCACTAACCTCTTAAATGCTGCAGGGTCTGAAAGTTTTGTTTTTAAAGGATTTTTAGTTGCATAAGTGTTGAGATTTGTATATATGTCCTACGAATTTTAAATGGAAAATGCATGCACGTGCAAAAATTAGGAAAAGAAACCTAGAGTCATATAAGTTGTCACTGTATGTTTGCGAATGAAAGAAAAGTTAGAAAATTTAAAGTTGCACGGCAAGAGGAGCCTAATCAATGGGTCTCTTTTGGCTTTTTTCTTTTTTGCCGATCGTGCCGATCTAACCGGGATTGTCGGACACATGTTGATGAACCACGGCAGAGGAGAAAGGACGGATCACCTGCTGATATAAAGATTGACCGGTACAAAAGCCATCTCCATCAATCTACGCTCATTAAGGAGAGGGTTCCTTAGAGAATAAAAAGGGGAGCGAACGAAAAAGATGTGTGGCTGAACCGATCTATGCTTGTTTTAGCGATTAGAATTAGGAAAGGGATGCTGATTTTGCTACCTAGTGCTACGGATTGGATTTTGGTCGTGACCTAACTAATCCTGATAAGAACTCCTCATGGAGCCGGTCACGCTGACCTTACTTTTTATGTTCGGGTGAGTTGTATACACGTTTGACGTACCATCACCAACCACCGCGACCTGTTTTAAATTTAATACGTAGTAAAGATAGTTTATATGACAAGATTATGGGGGAGATTGTTAGTAGTAATCTTATCAATGTGGTTGGCTAGTAAAGGAGCTAGCTTAGTCATGAAGTATCCAAGGTATGTAGAGAGAATTGTAGAATGTGGAATGTTCTAGAGTAAGATATTTACGAGTAGTATGAAAGATCTAGAGTTTGTAGAGTATTCTAGAAGTATGGTATAGGGTTTGGATTCTGGCACATGGCAACAATCTAAAGGGTCATGTACAAGCTTCCTAGTATTATAAGCCATGTGTGTGAAGCACATCAAGGTGTGTGAAGCACATCAAGATAGAGAGCTCGAGGAGTGGCATGGGCAAATGCGCAGGTTTCTGCCATCTGCCACGCGCATTGAGAGCAGGGCGGAGCTGGATCTATGGGACTTCTCTGTCGATGCTTTTTTAGACGGACGAATCAATATTAACTGGCGGGGGGCATAGGTGTAATTTTCGGAAATTTATGGGTAGTTTGAAGTTGGACGAAAATTTTGCCTTAGTTTCTTTATTATTATATATTATTAGGTATAGATATAGATTGACACGGGTTTAACTAGATTGGATTGCATGACAGTAAAACAATTCTAGATACTTACATGCTAATATAAATCTCAGTTATGACTAGATTCAGATGTATATAGACACATTCTAGTTGACCAAGACATGCTTGAACCTTCTATGGTAACAGCCCAAAACGTGTAGGGGGGAGGCGGTCTGGTTACCTCGACGGCGGCTTCGTGTAGTCATACTCGGCATCCTTGCGGGTCACGTCGATGACGGCGGGGGTGCTGCGGTTGCGGTGGGTGTCGGCGTCGAGGAAGCAGATCTGGGGCGGTCGATGATGGTTTCGGGGAAGCAGATCTGAAACGAAGGAGTCGGTGAAGCAGATCCGGTGCAGTGCACAACGTCGTTGGTGAAGCGGATCAGGTACGGCAGACGAGGGAGTCGGTGAACTCAGATAGTGCAGTGCACGGCGGCGTTGGTGAAGTGGATCTGGTGCTGCGGACGAAGCAGTCGGTGAAGCAGATCCGATGCAGTACACGGCGGCGTTGGTGAAGCGGATCTGGTGCTGCGGACGAGGGAGTCGGTAACCTCAGGTAGGTGAGGTGGTAGGCCGGCTAAGTACGGCCGAGATATTCCGGTGCGGTGGTCCGGCAGGTGAGAGATGATGGGCCTGGAGTATTGCGATAGATTTTTGGCGAAAATGGGGAAGACGAAAGGAAGGCGGTAGACTATATATATCAGAGGGGATGTGTAAATTACGAACGAGACCCCAACCCACGCCGGCTTCACTTGTCTGCCATTGCGTCATTGGTAATAGGGGTCGAATGGGAATTCGAAATATGTGTATGGAGGCGGGAGTTTTGGCGCTCAACTCGTATTTTGAATCTCCCTGGTGTATAAGCAGTACAGTATACTAGATATTGAATCATAGACCAGGGAAGACATGTATAGTAGTACAAAAATACTGTAATGTCTACATTGCATGATGCTGATCTACCTTGCGTTAGTGTTTGTAGTGGTAGCTAAGTGGTGCAAGGAAGACATATTTGTAATTTCTACAACTAAGATATGTCTATATACATCCGTATTAGACAAAACTAAGACACCTCCTTTTAGACGAAGGTAATACTATTACTTTTGAATCTCTTTGTATTAATGCTGATGATTTAGATCCTCAGAGGTTCGTACGGAGTAGTAGAAAAAAACTAGGCTCCTCTCGAGAAACAAATAAGCATCCAATTAATTAAGTATGTGGGCGGTTATTATTATTTTAACAAGGAAACTGCATTCGTGCCCTATGGCCCGTCATCTTCAAAACCGTCCAAAATGCATGCATCTAGCGGTTTCCAGGCCCTGGCGTGGCGGTTAACATTCGTCTTCCTCATTTCGTCTTCTCCCTGACACTCTCGCATGTGCCCCTCTCGCTACCCTCCATGGAAGCGTTCTACCACGGGCACACTTTCCTCGCTCATGGAACAACCACCATTACGGCCAACTATACCAATATGGCGTCTAAGGTGGAGGAACACATCAACAAAATCGAGTTGATCTTGGAGAAAGAAGACTCGTACAAAATTGTTGGCCTAGACGTAGAGTACACCTATGGGCCTGAACAGAAGGCTGCCCTCATACAGTTGTGCATGGGCACGGACTGCCTCCTGTACCAGATTTCCTCGGCCGACCAGCCATGCCCCAAACTCGCTGACTTTCTTGGCAGGGCTGACGTAACATTTGCAGGTGTTGACATCGGCAACGACATTACCAGGCTTGGGCGTTGCAACCTCTCAGTGGCGAACTTCGTGGACATCCAGAAAAGGTGGAAGCCTGCCGATTCCACTAGTAAAAATAAGGATTCGTTGGCTGACTATGCTGCGGCCATTATAGACAGACAGTACAAATCTATCATGAAAAAACTTACGCATGAGGAACACAAGATGTGGAAGCAGGTGCCCTTGTCCATGAAGCATATCATGTATGCAAGCATCGACGCATACGCGACATATGAGGTATACAGGCGAATAGTGAACTTTGAGAAGGGTCAACAAAAGTTGGCGGAATTCCAGGACAGCGGGAGTAAGAAGAAGAAGAAGAAGAAGAGCAGCATGGTACAGGCTGTGGAAGCTGAAGAGGAAGACCACTGAAAAGGATAGCCTAGTGTTAAAATTAGTACAGTACTAGTATGTATACGATCGTGTGTGTATGCACTAATGCACCCAGTGATAAGTAGTTCTGTACATCCAGCTATATTTTATCTTGCAAGTACTCCATAGTGTTAAAAGCAGTACAGTACTACTGTAGTATGTACGATCGTGTGTGTGTATGCTCCCAGTGTCGTGAGTACATAACTGATAAGTATAAAATAAGATTCGCAAAAAAAATATATAATAATAATATGTATGGTAGATCTTTTTTTATCTTGCATACTCCCTACGATCCATAATAAGTGTGCCGTTTCACTCTAACAGCATGCACTGTGTTGTCCACAACAGCTATCCTCATCCACAAGCAATAAGTGTAGTCCATGCCCATATATATAGTGGACACGTACAAGCTTTTGGTTGCTCATAAGTAAATAGTAGAGTAATTATTTTACTCTATGCTCTGTCTTGCATGTGTGTACTTCTAACAAATATGTGCGTCCCAGCGTGTGCCAAAGTTAACCTTATACTGAGTATACTGTATTGTATTACTCCCTCTGATCCACATTACTTGATGCTAAAATGGAAGTATCTATAGCTACAATATGTCTAGATACATCTACACTAGCGTCAAGTAAAATGTAGTTGCTGTTTCAGTAATCTTTTGGTTCCCATAGGTGGTGCCTTAAATGACAAAAGTCGTGGCCATATCAAAACCATGATTAAGCCGAACCTCTGCCCCAAGACATGACATCTCTTCTAGAATGCTCTCCGTCCATAATAAAATAATCAATGGATGGGACTGGATATCTTCGTTGGGAAGGTATCATCACCTGCCGAGTAGGGTGTATGTAGGCATCCTATCACATCAGGACAGCTATCCAGTAGTAATATCCATCTCCCAGTGACCCAATCTATCAATGGACATGGCACCTATCGAGGTACTGCTGATGATTTTGTACGTATATTTATATGAGCACGATGCTTTGTACAAAGTTGTCCCTGTCACCTCAAGGTTGCATTAGCAGGACGAAAAACAGTTACGGAGTACTCCCTTTCTTGTTCTTTTTTCTTTTGTTGTCACAGATTTGAAACCAATAAGTTCAAGTTATGTTCCTGATGATGTTACCCAACAATAGAAGCGAAACTGAAATAATAGTACAACTCAGACAGTGTTAGTACTAGTACTTTACTAGAGGTTACATCCGCATTAGCACTATACTAGTACGTATCATCATATGGAGTAAGAGTACTTATTTTGAGGATTAATTGTTCTCCTTCTCGATGTGAATGTAGAAACGCAGCAGCTTGGAAGGTCCACCAAGCACCAGGTACAGCGGCGGCACCGAGAGGAACGACGTGAGTTCATCAAACACGACGTCGCCCGGCAAGGCGCAGCTCGACGCCTCCAAAGACACACTCACGGTGTCCGCCCTGCTCCTCGCGTGCGCCAACGAGCACGACGCCGGCCCATTCGCCCACATCTTTGCCGTGTACAGAGGCCACACGCACGCGGCCGCCCTAATGCACACGGTAGACACGATGGTGGTCGAAGTCGAACCGAGCACGCCGATGATCAGGACGAACACGGCGCCGTCCTCCCCTTCGGCGATGATCCGCAGGCACGGCGAACCCGGCACCGGCACCGGCACCTGGAACACTTTGGTCGTGTTGTACGGCGGGAGCTTGTGCACTTGGATCGAGTGGGCCGCTGCGAAGTGGGCGACGAGCGCTGTTGGCGGGGTGGCGAAGTCGCAGCCGGGCTCCGTGCAAGCGCAAGGGGCGTGCGGGCATGCAATCTTGTGGTCGTGGACCTGGTGGTAGGCCACCAAGCTCCCGCAGCTGTTGTGGGGGCACTCAACCGTCGCCGCTGATACGACGGCATCCATTGCCGGGTCCTGCTCGAATCCGCCGCGGGGTTCCACGCACCTATGGCACCGGTTCCCGGGAAGCTCGCTGAGGCAGCGGCCGTAGGCCAAATGATTACCCTTGCACTGCACAAATCAAAGTTCGTGGATTCCCATTTTTGCAGTAGTGAACCCACAAAAGAAACATCAATGGAGTGTGGGAGGGAAAGGGATCGACCTTGAAGACGGGGGGCTTGAGGGGCTGGGAGCAGAAAATGCAGTGAAGCACGGTGGAGTCCATCTTCAGGGTAACGGTGACAGTTTCCAGCATTGCGAGCGCGCGAGGAGTATGGCCTATCGATGGCCTCTCTTATCTCCTAGCCTCGAGGCTGGAGTACTCTATTTAAGGGGATGGGAAGGGATTTTGCTTAAGACGAGGAAAACCCAATATAGTACCTCCATCTCAAAGCTTAAGGCTTATACTCCGTATTATTTTTAGAAAGTCAAATTATGTCAAAATTGACTAAGCATTTTCCGAAAATCATGGTAGTTAAAAAATGTGTATCTCCGCCATCATACTATTTGAGACTATATTTGTGATGGTAATAGGCACAACTACATACATAAAAATTGACATCATCTGATTATTAGTTATTTGGACTGAGGGATGAACTCTTTGGAACTGTGCATTAAGCACCGGTAACCACTTAGGGCTTCTTTGATTCATAGGATTGACATAGGAATTATGTTGGATTTGATTCCTATGGCAAAATTTCAATCCTACACCTTTCCTATTTCTACACTCTCCACATTCCTTTGATTGAAACCAGCCCTTATAGTGCTTCTTTGTTTTTGTTAGTAAGTGAAAGGACATCTAAAAAACAGGAGAAATGATCTGGAAGTGCAGATAGTTTTATACCCCTCTGTCTCGGTTCACAGGGCCTAATCTGAACAAATATTTGTCCCATATTACCTCTCATCTAAGGCCTGCATGCATTTAAATTAGAAGTAGTAGTAACCTTCTCGAATTAGTCTCCACCTTCCCTTTTCTCCTTTTTCTATTCTCTGGGAACAGCCTTGTGCATGCTGGTGGAGTGTGAAACCAAACAAGTTTGCATGGGGGCATGTGATCGGCTGCATGCACGCTTTGTACACCATTAGTGGAGTATTAGGGCATGTACAATGGTGATATTTTAGTAGTGCCACGTAGGATAAACGCTGATGTGGAAGAAAGAGAAAGATGGAAAAAGACTTTGCCTTCTCTTAGCTAAGAGATCATCTCTTAGCATAAATCTCTCTCACCACAAATTTAGGATGTCTCGTTACCAAAGATAAGACTAAAAAACAACCCATTGTACATCATGTTTTATTGTCATCCGGAGGAGGCAGCGCTCCGGAGAGTTTTCGTCATCCAATGAAACAATGCCTTGGTCCTGCTGCAAAATAAACCAAGCCCTCTAAATCGAGACGGAGGGAGTAAATCAGATGGAGGGGTTACAATTACATATAGTAGTTGGAGTATTCACTTCCGATTCACAAAAAAAAAGAGTATTCACTTCCACGCTGCATCATTATTAAGTACCAGTACTACTACAAACAGTTCAGCACAAATATGAAACAAAGACCCCATAAAAAAATAGCAGCCGTACGAACACTCTAGTACTTTACAAATTGACAGTTTTTTCAACTACGCACAGTAGCAGTAGCTACATCTGCTTGCATAAGCGAATGTAGAAACGCAGCTCCTTTGACGATCCAGCACCAACGAGGTATGGCCCCGGCACAACGAGGAACGACGTGAGCTCCTCAAACACGACAACGCCCGGCGATGCGCTGCCAGAAGCATCGGCAGACATCTTCACGACATCCCGCCTGCAGTCCGATTTCGAGGACGGCGGCGGGCCGTGCGCCCAGATCTTCACCCTGTAGAGCGGCCACACGGATGTGGCCTACCTGACGCATACCAAAGACAAGACAATGGCCGGGCCGAGCGCGTCGATGTACAGGACGAACACGGAGCCGTCATCCCCTTTGACGACGAGCCGCCTGCACGGCGAGCACGGGTGCATCATGGTCACCCGGAACTCTATGGACTTGCCATACTCTAACCTGTGCACTTGAATCGAGTGGGCCTCTGCGAGGTGAACGAGGAGCGCTGACGGTGGGGCAGCGAATTCGCAGCCCTGCTCCGTGCAGTTGCACCGGTCGTGCGGGCACGCGATCTGGTGTCTTAGGGACTCGTGGTAGCTGACGTTGACCCCGCAGCCGTCGTGGGAGCACATGACCTGCGCCGTTCCAGCGATGTTGTACGCGATGGCCTCCAAATTCGTAGCGTTTATTTCCATGGTGCCGTCCATCGCCGCCTCGTGGTTGAATCCGGAGCCGCGCTACTCTTCTTCTGGCACCGTTTACTTGGAACCTCGCCGACGGTGGCAGGCGGCAGGCCTCATACCACGCTGCAACTCCGATCAATATTAATTGATGGTAAAATGGATGTATCTACAACTAAAATGTGTCTAGATACATCTATATTACCATCAAGTAATATGAATCGGAGGGAGTACAAGGAATGACAGTTTAGCACAAGTGACACCAGCAAATAAAAGTCAATGGACTCTCAGAGGAAAAGGGAGCGACCTTGTTGAACTTGGGCCAAATCAATGGAGTCTGAGAGACAAATGATGCGATATCTAAAGCCGGTTAGTGGAGAGAGAGAGAGAGAGAGAGAGGGAGAGAGAGAGAGAGAAAGAGAGAGAGAGAGAGGAGTGTGTGTGTGTGGCGGGGGGGGGGGGGGGTTGTTCACTTCTTCTTGGTTTAAAACGAGGATTCGTACAAGGTAATAGAGCCCGCATGCTCGGCTGGGTAGATAGCCAGAAGCCCAGAAGTGAACCCCAACATGGTCGTGCCACAAGGATTCATATTTGAATTTTTTTTGGGGGGGTAGTAGAATGGCATGGCCAACAAGTTTCAAGTAAATTTTGTTAGTATTGTTCATAGTGGAAGTATGTAAACCACGAATTATATGACTCCATCATTTCTTTCGACCTTTTTATATTGAGCCCCACAATAACTTTGGCTTGTTTACAAATTTAGGTCGATCAATCTCATGACGCCCCTTTATAACAAAATAAGTTGAACTAGTATTCCAATAAAAAATCATTTTCGCATGCATTGTTCGGTACTTTTCATAACTGAAGTGCTTACTCCCTCCGTTAGGGATTATAATGCCAGCGTGCATCCCTATATCATTAATTTGATTACAACATAATATGAATTTTATGGTACAAAAATTATATCATTACAAACTAGATGTCCATTTTAACTTTTTAATCGTATATTTTGGGTAATATATATATTGTGTATTATGTTGCTCAATTTTACAACATAGGTATACTTGTCAGCCTTGTAATATCCTAATGGACATATAGTACATCACAAATTTGTAACTTCATGCTTTGTTTTGCCATTTTACGATTTTTCGAACCACCTTCGGCTTGATTTCAAATTTAGGTCAAACTATCGGTGCATGCTATGTGTTATACTTGGATGCACCGCACATGTTTGGCCATTGTTTTAGGCTTCCACATCTTGGGGGCATGTCATATATTTACCTAGTTTTTAAATTCTAATTCATGTACCCTTCCTTCCAATTACATTTGAAATAAAACTTTTAGCCCAGAAATAATTCAGTATATGGTTGCACACAAAGATAATCCGTGGATCGTTGGAAATTGCCATCGTACGTAGCTACCATGTCTCTTATGCAGACCTGTGAAAATTGGATTGGTGGTAGTGTGTACACTTCATGCGGTAGGCACTTCATAGAAAACACCCATTTAATATAATTTTTCTCCTTTGGGCAGTAATCAAGAGAAGAAAAAACACATGATTCAAAAGTTTTAACATATGCATGGTTCTTGTGTAGTGGTACCAAGCTCACGTGTGGGAGGAAAATACTCCCACGAGCTTCATTTTGTAGTGACTAAGAAGGATCCATACATGCTTACTTTTTCATATTCATGTTTTTAACTTGTTTCAATCTTGGTCAAACCTAAGATTTGACCAAAATTCAAATGGGCATAAAAATTCAGAAAAATGAAAAAAATGAAAAACCAAAGCACATAGCCTTCTTAATTATGTCATACAGTAAGCATTCAAGTTGATAAACAAGATCTAGACATATTTGAACCAGAAAAATCATGTATCTACCCCTAACCCTAAACTTTGTCTTATGAAGTCAAGCATGAAGAGAAGTGGTCTTTGGTTTCAAACATAGAAATTTTAATAACCTCCCAAGTGCTTCATTTTGGAGTGACTAAAAAGGATACATGCTTACTTTTTCATATTCATGTTTTAAACTTGTTTACCTCTTGGTCAAACCTACGATTTGACCAAGATTCAAATGGGCGGAAAATTCAAAAAAAAACATAAAAATGAAAAACCAAAGCACACAGTCTTTTTATGTCAAACCTAGGATTTAATCAAGCATGAAGAGAAGTGGTTTTGGGTTTCAAACATGAAGAGAAGTGGTTTTGGGTGTCAAACATGGAAATTTCAAAAACCTCAAAAAATGACATAAGAAGACTATGTGCCTTGGTTTTTCATTTTTTGATTTTTTTTTAAATTATGCCCATTTGAATCTTTGTCGAATCCTAGGTTTGACCATGGTTTAAACAAGTTTAAATCATGAATATGAAAAATTTAGCATCTATCCTTCTTAGTCACTCCAAAATGTAGCTCTTAGGAGGGTTTTTGAAATTTCCATGTTTGAAACCAAAAACCACTTTTCTTCATGCATGCTTGACTTCATAAGAATGCTTACCATATGTTTGAATTTTAAAAGCATATAGTCTTCTTATGTCATATAGTAAGCATTCAAGTTCATAAACAATGTTTGGACATATTCAAACCAGACAAATCATGTATCTACCCCCCTAACCCTAATCTCGGTCGATTTTATGAAAGTCAAGCATGACGAGAAGTGGTTTTTGGTTTCAAACATGGAAATTTCAAAAACCCTCCCAAGAGTTACATTTTGGAGTGACTTAAGAAGGATAGATGCTTAATTTTTCATATTCATGTTTTAAACTTGTATAAATCATGGTCAAACCTAGGATTTGACCAAGATTCAAATGGACAGAAAATAAAAAAAACAGCAAAATGAAAAACCAAAGTACATAGCCTTCTTATGTCATGTAGCTAGTAAGCATTCAATTTGATAAACAAGGTCTAGACATATTCAAACTAGACAAACCATGTATCTACCCCTTAACCCCTAAACTCTGTCTTATGAAGTCTAGCATGAAGAGAAGTGGTTTTGGGTTTCAAACATGGAAATTTCAAAAACACTCCCAAAAACTTCATTTTAGAGTGACTAAGAAGGATACAAGGTTCCATTTTCATTTTCATGTTTTAAACTTGTTTAAATCTTGGTCAAACCTAGGATTTGACCAAAACGTTCAAATGGGCATAAAAATTCAAAAAAAATTAAAATAATGAAAAACCTAGGATTTGACCAAGATTCAAATGGGCATAAAATTTAAAAAAAATGAAAAAAATGAAAAACCAAGGCACGTAGTCTTCTTATGTCATATAGTAAGCATTCAATTAAGTTGATAAACAAGGTCTAGACATATTCAAACCAGGAAAACCATGTATCTACCCCTAACCCTAGCTAAACTCTGTCTTATGAAGTCAAGCATGCATGAAGAGAAGTGGTTTTTGGTTTCAAACATGGAAATTTCAAAAACCTCCCAAAAGCTTCATTTTGGAGTGACTAAGAAGGATCCATAGGAAACTATGTACTAATACAGTATAATAATCACCCGAGTTATTAGAGCAACAAGTCTGTCACTTACGTGTGGTTCCCATGCGTGAGGTCCCACACTTCAGTGAGCACAAGTCACGTACGCTAGGTAAGCAAACTCCCAATCATATTCTTTGTCAAGCGAGATGCATCAAGACTCTCTCTCTCTCCAATTATCCACCTCCGTTGGCTGCCGGTTTTGGCAGGGCGTTTCTAGCTCAGCTCGGAGGCCATGGTGTGCAGGCTCTTTAGCCATGGCGATTTGGTCGCGCCAAGTGGTTTGTGCCCGGCTGCGACGAGGATCAATCCGGACGGTGGCTGTTAAGGACCCGATCGCATTTCTTGCTTTCAGCCTGGGGTCTACCATGTAAATCTTAGGGATTTAGACGTAATTTCCTATTTATTTTGTGTCATGCTGTAAACTGCTCTCTGATGCGTATTGGAAATCTGGGTCCTTCAGGATCGTTCGGTTGTCCCTCCAACAAAAAAAAACATCTCTCTCATTCTCGGCCTCGCTCGCTCGCACCCTCTGCGCACTGACAACCCTGCACAACAGTCAAATCACCCGAAAAAATGTAGACACCATAAATAAATGGGGCCCCGTGACTGCTCTCCCTTTGTCTCCTCCCGTGTGATCCCTCTTCCTCCGATTCCCGACCTTGCGGAAAATAAAAATGAAATGAAAGAGTTTCACTGGACGGGCAAACACATGTGCTGCCTAGTAATAATAATAAAAACGTAAAAAAAATCGACCTACGAATCTATTAATAAGTTAAACTAGGGTTCTGCACAGTACTACGGATCAATTTCAGAAAATGCAACTACGGGGTTCGATTTTGGCCTGCTAATATAAAATTAAATAATCTGAACTAGTATTCCTCTAAAAAATCATTTTGGTATGCATCGTTTGGTACTTTTGATGGCAAGAGTGCTTACTCCCTCCGTTAGCAAATAGTCTTCCTTTTCATGTTTATGAAGTCTAGCATGAAGAGAAGTGGTTTTGGGTTTCAAACATGGAAATTTCAAAAGCCAAGTTAACTCATCTATCAATTGGTACATTTTGGTTATATTCAAAATTTTACTTGAAACTTGTTGGTCATGCCATTCTACTAGTTGGCTAACACATTTTTCAGCTCGGGAAGGTAGGGGAAGGGGGCATGCATGATGCTACCCTGAATTTGTGGGACCCCAAAAACTTGCAAATACGAGCGATGCATCCAAAAGAAACACTCGTCCCCTCCCCGCATGATTTTGCCCTACCTAAATTTGAAGTCAAACCAAAGGTGGTTCAAAAAAGGCAATCAAAAGGCATGGATTGTTCATCATTTTCTACATAGCTAGGGAAAATACCATACTGCCATACTAGTGTTTTAGAAAATAGCCCTTCAAATAGTTTGGCAACATGTTTATCAACTTTACTGCTTACTATGTGACATAAGAAAACTATTTGATTTGGTTTTTCATTTTTCTGTTTTTTATTTTATTTTTCTGCCCATTTGAATCTTGGTCAAATCCTTGGTTTGACCAAGATTTCGACAAGTTTAACACGTGAAAACGAATAAGTAAGCATGGATGCTTCTTAGTCACTCCAAAATGTACCAACTGATAGATATGTTAACTTTGCTTCATGGATGTAAATGAGTTAACTTGGATTTCCTACCCTTTGAATCCATAGGAAACTTTGTTCTAATGCACTATAATAATCAATCGAGTTTTTACACCAACAGGTCTGTCACTTACGTGTGGTGCCCATGCGTGAGGTCCCACACTTCAGTGAGCACAAGTCACGTGCAATAGGTACGCAAACTCCCAGCCATCTTCTTTGTCAAGAGAAGACGCATCAGGATGCGTACTGGACGTCTCTGGGTCCTTCAGGATCCTTCGGTTGTCTCTCTCATAAAAAAAATCTCTCTCATTCTCGGCCTCGCTCGACTCGCTCGCTCGCTCGCTCGCACCTCCTGCTCACTGACAAACCACTGCTGTGATCCAACATCATCACCCGAAAAAGGGGAGACACCATAATGCACTCCCTTCTTCTCTCCTTCCGAGCGATCCCTCTTCCTCCGTGTTTCACTCGACGGGCAAACACACATGTGCTGCATAGTAATAATAAAAATTTACTGTAGAAAAATCGATATACGAATCTATAATTAAATAGGTTAAACTAGGGTTTTGCCTAGTTCTATAGATCAAGGTTCAAAAAAAATCCAACTACGGGGTTCGAACAACACGATTCTAATCCAAGAATTTTTTCGACCTCATCCATATGGCCTCAAACTATAGGGTTAGCATCAAGTGCAGTATGTGTGAAAATGTATGCACTATGTGTGCTATAACTTGTATGTCTTTCAAATTTGAATAAGTTTGAAATATTTGAAAAGGGGCTTTTGGCTTAAACGTTTGAAACCAAAAACCACTTCTCTTCATGCATGCTTGACTTCATAAGATATAGTGTAGCTAGGGTTAGGGGGTAGATACATGATTTTCCTGGTTTGAATATGTCTAGACCTTGTTTATCAACTTAATTGAATGCTTACTATATGACATAAGAAGACTATGTGCCTTGGTTTTTCATTTTTTGATTTTTTTTAAATTATGCCCATTTGAATCTTGGTCAAATCCTAGGTTTGACCATGGTTTAAACAAGTTTAAATCATGAATATGAAAAATTAAGCATCTATCCTTCTTAGTCACTCCAAAATGTAGCTCTAGGGAGGGTTTTTGAAATTTCCATGTTTGAAACCAAAAACCACTTCTCTTCATGCATGCTTGACTTCATAAGACAGAGTTTAGGGTTAGGGGTAGATATATACATGATTTTCTGGTTTGAATATGTCTAGACCTTGTTTATCAACTTGAATGCTTACTATATATATGACATAAGAATGCTATGTCCTTTGGTTTTTCATTCTTTTGATTTTTTTCTGAATTTCTATGCCCATTTGAATCTTTTGGTCAAATCCTAGGTTTGGCCCAGATTTAAACAAGTTTAAAATATGAAAATGAAAAAGGAAGCTTGTATCCTTCTTAGTCACTCTAAAATGAAGATTTTGGGAGGTTTTTGAAATTTCCATGTTTGAAACCCAAAACCACTTCTCTTCATGCTAGACTTCATAAGACAGAGTTTAGGGGTTTGGGGGTAGATACTGGTTTGTCTAGTTTGAATATGTCTAGACCTTGTTTATCAAATTGAATGCTTACTACATGACATAAGAAGACTATATACTTTGGTTTTTCATTTTTCTGATTTTTTTTAAATTTTCTACCCATTTGAATCTAGGTCAAATCCTAGGTGTTTGACCATGATTTAAACAAGTTTAAAACATGAATATGAAAAATTAAGCATCTATCCTTCTTAAGTCACTCCAAAATGTAACTCTTGGGAGTTTTTTTTGAAATTTCCATGTTTGAAACCAAAAACCACTTCTCTTCATGCTAGACTTTCATAAAATCGACCGAGCTAGTTGAGGGTTAGGTGGTAGATACATGATTTGTCTGGTTTGAATATGTCCAAACCTTGTTTATCAACTTTAATGCTTACTATATGACATAAGAATGCTTACCATATGTTTGAATTTTAAAAGAATATAGTCTTCTTATGTCATATAGTAAGCATTCAAGTTCATAAACAATGTTTGGACATATTCAAACCAGACAAATCATGTATCTGCCCCCTAACCCTAATCTCGGTCGATTTTATGAAAGTCAAGCATGCATGAAGAGAAGTGGTTTTTGGTTTCAAACATGGAAATTTCAAAAACCCTCCCAAGAGTTACATTTTGGAGTGACTTGAGAAGGATAGATGCTTAATTTTTCATATTCATGTTTTAAACTTGTATAAATCATGGTCAAACCTAGGATTTAACCAAGATTCAAATGGACAGAAAATGAAAAAACAGCAAAATGAAAAACCAAAGTACATAGTCTTCTTATGTCATGTAGCTAGTAAGCATTCAATTTGATAAAACAAGGTCTAGACATATTCAAACTAGACAAACCATGTATCTACCCCCTAACCCCTATAATCTGTCTTATGAAGTCTAGCATGAAGAGAAGTGGTTTTGGGTTTCAAACATGGAAATTTCAAAAACCTCCCAAAAAACTTCATTTTCGAGTGACTAAGAAGGATACAAGCTTCCCTTTTCATTTTCATGTTTTAAACTTGTTTAAATTATCTTGGTCAAATCACATAGTCTTCTTATGTCATATAGTAAGCAAAGCACATATAGTCTTCTTATGTCATATAGTAAGCATTAAAAATGATAAACAATGTCTAGACATATTCAAACTAGACAAATCATGTATCTACCCCTAACCGCTAAATTCTGTCTTATGAAGTCAAGCATGAAGAGAAGTCGTTTTGGGTTTCAAACATGTAAATTTCAAGAACATCCCAAAAGCTTCATTTTAGAGTGACTAAGAAGGATCCATGATTACCTTTTCATTTTCTTGTTTTAAACTTGTTTAAATATTGGTCAAACCTATGATTTGACCAAAAGATTCAAATGGGCATAACAATTCAGAAAAAATCAAGAGAATGAAAAAACAAAGGACATAGCATTCTTATGTCATATATAGAGTAAGCATTCAAGTTGATAAACAAGGCCTATACATATTCAAACCAGAAAATCATGCATATATCTACCCCTAACTTAACCCTAATTAAACTCTGTCTTATGAATTAAGTCAAGCATGCATGAAGAGAAGTGGTTTTGGTCTCAAACATGGAAATTTAAAAAACCATCCCAAGAGTTTTGGAGTGACTAAGAAGGATAGATGCTTAATTTTTCATATTCATGATTTAAACTTGTTCAAATCTTGGCCAAACCTAGAATTTGACCAAGATTCAAATGGGCATAAAAATTCAAAAAATCAAAAAAATATGAAAAACCAAGGTCTTATTATGTCATATATATAGTAATCATAAACAAGGTCTCTAGACATATTCAAAACATACAAATCATGTATCTACCACCTAACCCTAAACTCTGTCTTATGAACTCAAGCATGAAGAGAAGTGGTTTTGGGTTTTCAAACATGGAAATTTCAAAAACCTCCCAAAAACTTCATTTTAGAGTGACTAAGAAGGATACAAGCTTCCCTTTTCATTTTCATGTTTTAAACTTGTTTAAATCTGGGTCAAACCTAGGATTTGACCAAAAGATTCAAATGGGCATAAAAATTCAGAAAAAAATCAAAAGAATGAAAAACAAAGGACATACCATTCTTATGTCATATATATAGTAAGCATTATTCAAGTTGATAAACAAGGTCTAGACATATTCAAACCATAAAATCATGTATATATCTACCCCTAACCCTAAACTCTGTCTTATGAAGGCAAGCATGCAGGAAGAGAAGTTGTTTTTGGTTTCAAACATGGAAATTTCAAAAACCCTCCCAACAAGAGCTACATTTTAGAGTGACTGAGAAGAATACATGCTCACTTTTTCATATTCATGTTTTAAACTTATTCAAATCTTGGTGAAACCTAGGATTTGACCAAGATTCAAATGGGTATAAAAATTCAAATACTGGTTTGTCTAGTTTGAATATGTCTAGACCTTGTTTATCAACTTGAATGCTTACTACATGACATAAGAAGACTATATAATTTGGTTTTTTATTTTTCTGATTTTTTTAAATTTTCTACCCATTTGAATCTTGGTCAAATCCTAGGTGTCTGACCATGATTTAAACAAGTTTGAAACATGAATATGAAAAATTAAGCATCTATCCTTCTTAAGTCACTCCAAAATGTAACTCTTGGGAGGTTTTTTGAAATTTCCATGTTGAAACAAAAACCACTTCTCTTCATGCTAGATTTTCATAAAATTGACCGAGTTTAGGGTTAGGTGGTAGATACATGATTTGTCTTGTTTGAATATGTCCAAACCTTGTTTATCAACTTGAATGCTTACTATATGACACATAAGAATGCTTACCATATGTTTGAATTTTAAAAGCATATAGTCTTCTTATGTCATATAGTAAGCATTCAAGTTGATAAACAATGTTTGGACGTATTCAAACCAGACAAATCATGTATCTACGCCCTAACCCTAATCTCGGTCGATTTTATGAGAGTCAAGCATGAAGAGAAGTGGTTTTTGGTTTCAAACATGGAAATTTCAAAAACCCTCCCAAGAGTTACATTTTGGAGTGACTTAAGAATGATAGATGCTTAATTTTTCATATTCATGTTTTAAACTTGTTTAAATCATGGTCAAACCTAGGATTTGACCAAGATTCTAATGGGCAGAAAATATAAAAAAATAGAAAATTAAAAACCAAAGTACATAGTCTTCTTATTATGTCATGTAGCTAGTAAGCATTCAATTTGATAAACAAGGTCTAGACATATTCAAACTAGACAAACCATGTATCTACCCCCTAACCCCTAAACTCTGTCTTATGAAGTCTAGCATGAAGAGAAGTGGTTTTGGTTTTCAAACATGGAAATTTCAAAAACCTCCCAAAAAACTTCCATTTTCGAGTGACTAAGAAGGATACAAGCTTCCCTTTTCATTTTCATGTTTTAAACTTATTTAAATTATCTTGGTCAAATCACATAGTCTTCTTATGTCATATAGTAAGCAAAGCACATAGTCTTCTGATGTCATATAGTAAGCATTAAAATTGGTAAACAATGTCTAGACATATTCAAACTAGACAAATCATGTATCTACCCCTAACCCCTAAATTCTGTCTTATGAAGTCAAGCATGAAAAGAAGTCGTTTTGGGTTTCAAACATGGAAATTTCAAGAACATCCCAAAAGCTTCATTTTAGAGTGACTAAGAAGGATCCATGATTACCTTTTCATTTTCTTGTTTTAAACTTGTTTAAATATTGGTCAAACCTAGGATTTGACCAAAAGATTCAAATGGGCATAAAAATTCAGAAAAAAATCAAAAGAATGAAAAACAAAGGACATAGCATTCTTATGTCATATATATAGTAAGCATTATTCAAGTTGATAAACAAGGTCTAGACATATTCAAACCATAAAATCATGTATATATCTACCCCTAACCCTAAACTCTGTCTTATGAAGGCAAGCATGCATGAAGAGAAGTGGTTTTTGGTTTCAAACATGGAAATTTCAAAAACCCTCCCAACAAGAGCTACATTTTAGAGTGACTGAGAAGCATACATGCTCACTTTTTCATATTCATGTTTTAAACTTATTCAAATCTTGGTGAAACCTAGGATTTGACCAAGATTCAAATGGGTATAAAAATTCAAATACTGGTTTGTCTAGTTTGAATATGTTTAGACCTTGTTTATCAACTTGAATGCTTACTACATGACATAAGAAGACTATATAATTTGGTTTTTTATTTTTCTGATTTTTAAAATTTTCTACCCATTTGAATCTTGGTCAAATCCTAGGTGTCTGACCATGATTTAAACAAGTTTAAAACATGAATATGAAAAATTAAGCATCTATCCTTCTTAAGTCACTCCAAAATGTAACTCTTGGGAGCTTTTTTGAAATTTCCATGTTTGAAACAAAAAACCACTTATCTTCATGCTAGACTTTCATAAAATTGACCGAGTTTAGGGTTAGGTGGTAGATACATGATTTGTCTTGTTTGAATATGTCCAAACCTTGTTTATCAACTTGAATGCTTACTATATGACACATAAGAATGCTTACCATATGTTTGAATTTTAAAAGCATATAGACTTCTTATGTCATATAGTAAGCATTCAAGTTGATAAACAATGTTTGGACGTATTCAAACCAGACAAATCATGTATCTACGCCCTAACCCTAATCTCGGTCGATTTTATGAGAGTCAAGCATGAAGAGAAGTGGTTTTTGGTTTCAAACATGGAAATTTCAAAAACCCTCCCAAGAGTTACATTTTGGAGTGACTTAAGAATGATAGATGCTTAATTTTTCATATTCATGTTTTAAACTTGTTTAAATCATGGTCAAACCTAGGATTTGACCAAGATTCTAATGGGTAGAAAATATAAAAAAATAGAAAATGAAAAACCAAAGTACATAGTCTTCTTATTATGTCATGTAGCTAGTAAGCATTCAATTTGATAAACAAGGTCTAGACATATTCAAACTAGACAAACCATGTATCTACCCCCTAACCCCTAAACTCTGTCTTATGAAGTCTAGCATGAAGAGAAGTGGTTTTGGGTTTCAAACATGGAAATTTCAAAAACCTCCCAAAAAACTTCCATTTTCGAGTGACTAAGAAGGATACAAGCTTCCCTTTTCATTTTCATGTTTTAAACTTATTTAAATTATCTTGGTCAAATCACATAGTCTTCTTATGTCATATAGTAAGCAAAGCACATAGTCTTCTGATGTCATATAGTAAGCATTAAAATTGATAAACAATGTCTAGACATATTCAAACTAGACAAATCATGTATCTACCCCTAACCCCTAAATTCTGTCTTATGAAGTCAAGCATGAAAAGAAGTCGTTTTGGGTTTCAAACATGGAAATTTCAAGAACATCCCAAAAGCTTCATTTTAGAGTGACTAAGAAGGATCCATGATTACCTTTTCATTTTCTTGTTTTAAACTTGTTTAAATATTGGTCAAACCTAGGATTTGACCAAAAGATTCAAATGGGCATAAAAATTTAGAAAAAAATCAAAAGAATGAAAAACAAAGGACATAGCATTTGTCGTCGTGGTGAACGAGCAGATGCCATAGGATGGCTTAGATTGGGGCCGAATGGACGCAAGAGGATTCGGGGGAGGGTTTGTGATCAGGTGGGAAGAGATTCCGGATGGTTTCCTCAAGAACTTGGCCAAGGCCAGAGGTTGAAGAAGAAAGACACAAGGAAGAACTCCCTCTAGACCACCATGTTCATTGATTCACACAAGTTACAGGTTCTGCCTACACACGTCCGTGCCCGCAAGGAGGGCCGCCCCTCTCCTTATATAGGGGAGAGGGTGGCTTACAGTGCAAGAAACCCTAATGGCATCTTTGACTGGACAAACTACTTTACAAGGCTACTGTACAAAGCTACTTTAATCATAGATGACACCGGGGTCTTCTTTAATCAGGGAGACTGACGTCCTCCGGCTTCTTTCTTCGTCATCTTCTTCTTTATCGTCAGCCCTTCGTTTAAAGCTACTTTGCTTAGCTCATCTTTGTCTTCTAGCTCTGGAAAGGATCTTTGACCAGCCCTGCCGACAAGCTCATCCTTCCGGTGGCCCGGTATCTTTTCTATCCGGTTCCGGTATCCCTCCTCTGAGGATACCGGCTTAACCTGTTCAGCCAAACGCCTATCTTAGACTCCGGCATGAACATCTAACCGGTATCCTGATGGCTCAAACCATCCGGTTTGGCATGCCTTTGGCATACCGGGGTCATCCCCAACATTAGTCCCGAAGCTGGTATAGTCTGGCGGATCCTATCCAACAGACCATGCCAGGTTCTTACGTCTATGGATACCGGTTAGATTCATCCGGCGTTAGGTTCGGATCCGGCATCTTTGCCCGGATCCTCCTTATCTTTTCTTCGTAAGTCATTCTTCGGTATCTTGTCTTCCGGTATCTCAATCATTAAACACCTCCTCGGCGAAGTCGAGAATATCTCGGGCCCCGCGCCTGACAGAGACATGCGCACTGTGACTGACGGGCCAGTGTCAGTTGTCATTTCGCTTCGACTCCCGCGCGCCCGTTTAATGCACCGCTGCGGATCCCACTAGCCGTTCCAGATCTCCTGTGCGCCTCCGTGTGGCCTCCTGTTTTTCGCGTGTATCTCTTCGACACGTGGCGGCCCATGGTGCGAACCGCCGCGGGCCGCGAGGCGAACCGCCACGGCCCAGCGGTTTCCAGCCCACTTCCCTTCTTCTTTATAAGCGCAACCGCCGCTCCTTCTTCCTCTTCTCGCATTCTCCACTTCCTCGCGCACAGTGCTCTCCGCCTCCGTGCCTTCACCGTTCTCCGTCCGCCGCCGCTCGCTCGAGCCCGTTGCCCGGCGAACTCACGCCGCCGTTCCGCCGGACCTCCTCGTGCGGGAACCCTCTGCAGCGCGCTCACCGCGTCCGCTGCATTCGCGTTTCCTCAAGCACTTCCTCGCCTCGCCGTCGACGGACTTCCTCGCCGGCCGCAGGCTCGCCATTCCTCCGGTGAACCTCTTCCTCCGCGACTCCGCCGCCTCAGGTTAGGCCCGATGCGCCTTTACCCCTTTCTTTCTTGCACTTCGGATCTTGGGGGCGGTAGAGTATTTATCCGTTCTTTGTTTTGCTTTTCCTCTTACTCGTAGATCTTCGCGTGAGGGTCCGTTTGGGGAAAACTGTTTCTTGGTAGATTCCGGCGTCTCCTAGATCCTCATGTCTAGCGAAGGGTCTCTCCCTGCTGCCACCTCTAGCAATCAAGATAGTAGTGCTTCTGACGGGTTAACCGACGACCTTGCCCGGATGGATCTGGCATCCAGCCGGAAACAAGAGGCCGGCACATCTAGCCGGGCCTCCGGAAAGGACAAGACATGCGGAGCCTGGAGAGGTTCCGACGTGACCCAGTTCGAGATCGACTGGCTCTACCGGTCTAGGAGGATTCCGGAAGGAGTCATCTGCCGGCTTCCAGGCGACGAGATCCAACCGGTGCTCGAACCCGGTGAAGTTGTTGTTTTCCTTGCTCATTTTGAGCGTGGCTTCGGCCTTCCTGCCTCTGATTTCTTTCGTCAATTCCTCAACTTCTATCGCCTCCAACCTCATCATCTTCCCGGCAACGCCGTTTTTTACCTTTCTTGTTTTGTGGCCTTCATGGAGGGCTACATTGGCATCCGTCCCGCTCGCGAGACGTTTGCCCGCTTTTTCTCCCTTCGGATCAATTCGGTCCAGGGCAAGGACATTCCTAAGCCCAAACCCCCCGTTCAATGCGGGTCTTGTATCATCGGCTCCCGCCAAGGGAGCCCCTTTTTTAAGTTCAACGGCCTCGAGTCCTGCCGGTTGTGGCAGACGACGTTCTTCTATGTGAAGAACGCGGGCGACGACGACCTCATCAACTTGCCGGCGTTCAACCCGGCGCCGCCCGCCAAGACTAATTGGCAGTACAACCCCGGTACGGAGCACGCCGAGACGAACCGGGTGGTGCGCTTCATGATGAAGTTGATGAAGGACACCAATATCTGCTCCGACGATATCATCCGCGCCTTCATCAGCCGCCGGGTGCTTCCCCTTCAGCAGCGCTCACAAGATTAGTGAGATGTACGGCCCCGGTGATCCCACCAAGATCACCGGCTTGGCCTTAAGCAAAGAGGATGTGGTCCTTAAGGCTAGCCAAATCTGCCAAACGGAGATGCCGGATGACTGGGAGTGGGGCCTTTGCCCTCTCAGCGCCAGGAATCCTCCGTCCAAAGAAGTAAGAAGATATGCGGCTCAGGTCGTATTACCGGTAGCTTTTGTACTTGCGTCTAATCTTTCTTTTTTCCTTTGTTTCCAGGCCAAAGCCCGCTTCCCCCGGATTGATTCTGATCGGCGAGGCCCTTGCCGGAAGAGGCCTCTGGACAAGTACGATCCGGATCCCGTCATCCATTGGCTAGATCTGAGGATGGGCCGGACTGCATCTTCTCGCCTCGGCAAGTCTCCGCCGGAACCTGCTGGTTCGTCTGATGACTTGACCATACTTGAGGTAGCCTTTCTGTTCGTTTTCTTATACTCTTTTTGTTACTGCTATTCTGTAGATATTCCCTCAGCCAGCAACAACCCACAGGTCCATGAGCATGAGCCCCCCCTGCAAGCCGAGGTTGGCGACGAGTTTCTGGATAAGCTCATGGCCGAGGGCCAGAAGAGCGATCCTCCTGCTGCTGGCGCCGGCCCCAGCCATGCTCCCTACGCAAACGCCCTGACTGAGGTCATTGGAGGGAAGCAGGTTAGCACCAAGCGCTACAAGCAGAAGCGGATGCCGATGTCTTCCGGGTAAGTTTTATCTCTTTTTATGTTCTCTTTGTTTCCACCGAGTTCTTTTCCGGTTGCTTTTTTCCAATTTGCTCTCTTTTTCCTTTCTTTCAGCCCTGCACTTGAGCTTGGCTCTGCCGGCTCCGCGAGGACCTCAACTCCTCCTCCTCACTCAAGTCCGGTACCATCTGGTGCCGGCAACAGCTCTGCCTCCCTTTCGGGAGGCACTACAAGTTCGGGGCGCGCGGCCCCAACACCTCCAGATCACCGCGCGGAGGAGGACCTCACCTCCCCTCCAGAGACCCAAGACACCGGCGCCAGCAACATCGGCGCCGGCCAGACTGATGCCGGGCAGGCGGAACCTCCGGTTCCTCCTCCCCCGAAGAAGAAGAAGAAACAGCCAAGCTCTTCCCCTACCGCGCCGGATACTTCCGTGCCGGTATCTTCTCCTCCTCCCGAGGCCACGCCGACACCGCCGCCCAGCCAAGGACCTTCCGCGGCCAAGCAACCGGCGCCATCCGAGACCCCCAAGATTACCAAGTTCCTCAAGCCTGGGGCTTCCCGCGGCAAGGCTGTGGAGGGCGCCGCCTCAAGCGGCTCGGGGGACGTGGTGCTGCACGTCGGCCCCGCTGCCATCGCTGCACAGGACAAGCCTACCGGCCTTCTGGGCCGGATTGTTGATCTGAAGCGCGCGGGCAAGGACCTGGGGCACCTTCTCCCCTATGCGCAGAAGTGGAATGAAGCGGATATCTCCGCTTCTACCCGCGGCCTGGGGAAGGATCGCCTTCCGGCACCAGACCCTGCCGGGCCTCGGTCCACTGAAGAACATTTCACGCGGCTTAAACGCGCCGTGAAAGAGTTCGATAGTGCCTGGTACGATGCTACCAACAACGTGGTGGTAAGTTCTGCTAAACCTCTTGTATTTTTTGTTGATGCCGGTTTCTTTTCTTTCCGGATCTTATCTATTCTCCCAGTCCCCGAGTTTTGTGGTGAAAACGCAGTTTCCAGCGCGAAACTTTAATTAGAGGCATGTGAAACCGGCATAGCCAGTCCCCGAGTTTCGGGTTGAAACCTTGTTTCTTTCTTTCTCACAACCATCTTCCTTTGAACAGCACTGCGATGCCGGAAGCAACTCTTTGAGGAGCTTCGTGGGAGCATCGGGACCTTGCTGAGGCCCACAGCCACTGCCAAGGTTGGTTTCTTTTCCCTTCGGCATCTTTTCACCGGAATGTTTCCTTTTTTGATACTTACGCATTCTTTTGCTTAACAGTTGTTCCGGAAGCTACCATCGAGGCCCTGAAGGCCCAGGTCACCAAGCTTCAAGGTACCCTCCTTTCTTTTTCTGCTAACCCGTTCCTCTTTTCATCTCACCTATTGTTGCTTGCTAAGACTTTTCTTTCCGGTACTTAGGCGAAAAGGAGCAGCTCCTCAAGGAGCACAACGAGGCACTGGAGGCCCAGAAGACCGCCCTGGGGGAGCTTAAGGAACAGGCTATACAAGCCGCGCTTCGGCATGAGCAAGCCTTGAAGGACGCCCGGGTCGCAGCGGAGGCCAGGCTGGCGGAGGTCGTGGAGGACTCCACGAACTCCAACACCGTCTTAACGGCAGAGCTGGAGGAAGAGAGGAAATCGCGGAAGGCAGCGGAGCGCCTCATTGACACCATGACCACCGATCACCGGGAATACGATCGGTTGGTTATGAAGATAGACGCGCTGGCTCTCCGTAAGTCCTTGCCTTGTCCCTTCTTTTGCTTATAAGCTCTTTCCTTTGAAGATGTATCTTTGTTCCTTGCTTTTCCGACACACTCTTTTCCGGTGTCTTGTGTTTATGCTTTTTCCTTCTTCCTGTAGAGCATTTCCCGGAATCCCAGGTCTATGCCTTGAAGAAGGTGAGGGAGGATCGGATTGCGCGGGAGTTTCCCAACCTGGACGTGCACTGGGATGGGTACGACTATCTTGTCGCCCTCTCCGCGCGTGTCCAGCATATGCGCTCCGTCGACCGGCTTCTTGCCGACCTGCCAGCCGCCGCCATCCAAGTTTTCAAGGTCCTGTGGCCTGAGGAGGAGCTGCCGGGGAACATCACGCTGACTGCCGCGCGGCTCAAAGATGCCGGGCACCGGATCCGCGAGTGGCAATGCTCCGCGGCTCGTGCCGGAGCTGACACGGCGCTGCGCTCCGCGTGCTCCTGGTACCCTGACCTGAACCTGGATGCTCTTCAAGGTGTACGCGCAGATGCTCCCACGGACACGGATCCGGCGCTTGCCGCGAAGCGGCGGGACCGGGCATACCGGCTTGCTGAGTATGCCGAGGTCCGCACCTTCATCCCTCCTCCTCCTGGTGTCAAGGACTACCTCAGCGATGAGGAAGAAGAAGACGAGGGAGATGAAGATGAGGCTGCCGAGGATGTGCCGCCGGAAGCTCCCGAAGCCGGCGCTGCTCCGCCTGAAGATGCTGATGCTGGTGACGCTCCCCCCGATGCCCCCGCTGCCTGATGACCCTTTATCAACTGCTTGCCTGTGATCTATTTGTTGGCCCTGTTTGTCTCAAGACAATGTTTATTAAATTCTGCCCCGGTATGCCGGGGTCTATGATGTAAAACCTTAAGTTTGCTTGTGGTTGCCGTACAACATTTTCTGCCGGTAAGTTATACCGGTAGCTAAGTATTTCTAAGTTTGCCTTAGCATATTTGCTTTTGGTTCTGCTTTTATCCTGCACTGCAAAGATTTCCCAATTGTTTCCGCATCCAATTTGATGCATACTTGGTTCTTTTGCCTTGGCTCTGCCTGCCTTCTCTGGGCGTTCTTTGGCGTATGAGCACAAGGTTCTTTCACCAAACAAGCATCTTCTTGAACTTAGAAATAACTTTGAAATTTTGCAAAAAACCGGTTTAACCGGGGTTAGTTAGATTTTCCGGATTGTTCTTTCCTGCTCTCCCTTTTCGCAGTTCATGTGCTTATCTCCTACCGGTTTATCTTGCTTGCCATGAAGCCGGTTTGCGGACAGCAGCAGAGTCGAAGACTCCGGTAGGATTTAGCACACTACTAAACCGGAAAGAAAAAACATTCAATAAGCAACCGGTAAACTGAAAAAATAAACAAGTTACATGCAACCTTATTGGGGTAGTCCCCGAGATTCATTCAAGGTTCCGGCATCTTTTATTCATAGCATATAAGGTACAAAAAGGAACTTCTTACACCACCACTTCAAGAGTAGAAAGGACGCAACAGAGCTACGTTCCATGGACGCTTGCTTTCCTCTCCGGACCTGTCCGCCTTTCCTTTCTTCCACTCTGCGCATCGATTAAGTAGTATGCATCATTGTGAAGCACCTTGCTTACAATGAAGGGACCTTCCCATGGTGGCAAAAGCTTATGCCGGCCTTCAGTGCGCTGCACCAGGCGAAGTACAAGATCTCCTTCCCGGAAAACTCTCGGGTTAACCTTCCGGTTATGATAGCGTCTTAGGTTTTGCTGGTAGATGGCTGTTCTTGCCAAGGCTAGCTCTCTTGCTTCTTCTAGCAAGTCCATATCATTTTCTCTGGCCTCTTTGACCTCTTGCTCAGTATAGAGCTGTACCCTTGGTGAATCATGAATGATGTCGGTTGGTATGACCGCTTCTGCTCCATAAACCATGAAGAAGGGAGTGTATCCGGTAGACCGGTTTGGAGTCGTTCTTATGCTCCACAGTACTGATGGTAGCTCATCGAGCCAACATCCCGGTGACTTCTCCACTGCATCAATGAGCCTAGGCTTGATACCGGAAAGGACCAAAGCATTCATTCTTTCCACCTGGCCATTGCCTTGTGGGTGTGCCACTGAGCACAAATCCAACCGGATGTTGTTGTCCTCACAGAACCTTTTGAACTCACCTTGAGCAAAGTTGGTTCCATTATCAGTAATGATGCTGTGCGGGTACCCATACCGCAAAATGACATCTTTCAAGAATTTCACAGCTGTATGCCCATCACACTTTGCGATAGGTTTTACTTCTAGCCATTTGGTGAACTTATCAACCATGACCAAGATGTGAGTCATGTCGCTTCTTGCGATTTTGAATGGTCCAACCATGTCAAGGCACCAAACGGCGAATGGCCAGGTTAACGGTATTGTCTTTAAACCGGATGCTGGGGTATGATTTTGCTTGGCGTACCTCTGGCAGCCGTTGCATTTTCTTACCAAATCCTCGGCGTTCTCCAAAGCAGTGGGCCAATAGAACCCATGCCGGAATACTTTTGCTACTAGCGCCCTTGATGAAGCGTGGTGCCCACATTCTCCTTGGTGAATTTCCTCGAGCATTTCTTTCCCTTCCTCCGGTTCCACACATCTTTGAAGGACACCGGTAACGCTTCTCTTGTACACCTCACCGTTGATGAATGTGTAAGCTTTGGACCTTCTTTGTATCCTCCTTGACTCGTTTTCGTCAGCCGGCAAGGTGCCGTTGATCAGGAATTCCTTAATAGGTTTAACCCATGACGGTATCTCTCGAACCAGAAACACCGGTGCATCTATCTCCATGCTATCCACCAGCATCATTTCTTCCGGTTTGGGTACAGCAGTCCCCGAGCTTACCGGAGCAGTCCCCGAGCTTGCCGGAGCAGTCCCCGAGGTTCCCTTCATCAATATCCATGGGTACGACATGCGACTCCGGTACAAAAATTGATTCCGATTCCGGGCTTGGTTTGATCGATGGCACTCTTAAGTGAGCCAAAGCTATTCCGGGAGGAATTTCTTGCCTAGATGAGCCCAGCTTGGACAAAGCATCCGCGGCTTCATTTTCTGCGCGTGGCACATGGTGGAACTCACAACCTTCAAAGAATCCGGCAATCTTTTGCACGTGAAACCGGTACGAGGCCATGTTGGCATCTTTTGCATCCCAATCTCCGGAACACTGCTGCACCACAAGATCTGAATCTCCATAGCAAATGATCCGGTGTGCACCGATTTCTTTTGCGACCTTAAGCCCATGGATCAAAGCTTCATATTCAGCGACATTATTCGATGCCCTGAAATGCACCTGCAAAACATACCGGAGGTGATCTCCTTTTGGTGAAGTAAGCACCACACCGGCACCTAGACCCTCCTTGAGCTTGGATCCATCAAAGTGCATCTTCCAGTACTCTATCCTCTGATCCGGCGGTTTGTATTGCATTTCCGCCCAATCAACGAGGAAATCAGCCAAAGCCTGTGATTTTATGGCATCTCTTCTTTCATACACCGGCACGTATGGTGATATCTGGATTGCCCATTTCGCAATCCGGCCGCTGGCGTCTTTGTTGCACATGATGTCGGAAATTGGTGCTTCACTCACCACCTTCATGGGGTGCTCCTCAAAGTAATGCTTGAGTTTGGTGGCGGCCATGTACACGCCATAAGTCATTTTCTGGAAGTGCGGGTAGTTTTGTTTTGAGAGGGAGAGCACCTCGCTCAGGTAGTATACCGGCCTCTGGACGGTTTTTCCTTCCTCTTCTCTTTCAACCACAACCACTACACTCACAACCCGATTTGTTGCCGCTATGTATAACAGCATAGGCTCCCTTTCTAGAGGTGAAGCCAGTATGGGCGCTGTGGCTAGCATTGTTTTTAGCTCCTTAAACGCTGCATCTGCCTGAGGGGTCCAGACGAACGTGTCAGATTTTTTCATGAGAGCATAGAGTGGTAGAGCTTTTTCTCCCAACCTGCTTACAAACCGGCTTAGCGATGCCAAGCTTCCGGTAAACTTTTGCACATCTTTTAACTCTCGAGGGACAGCCATTCTTTCTATTGCCCAGATTTTTACCGGATTAACTTCTATGCCCCGGCTTGATACCAGGAAACCGAGCAACTTGCCGGCAGGGACACCAAAGGTGCATTTTGCCGGATTGAGTTTCATCCAGAACCGTCTTAGGTTATCGAATGTTTGCCGGATGTCATCGATTAAGGTGTTCTTTACCTTAGTTTTTATCACAATGTCATCCACATAGACTTGCACATTTTTTCCAATTTGATCAAACAAGCATTTTTGCATACAGCGCTGGTACGTTGCACCAGCGTTGCGCAAACCAAAAGGCATAGTAACATAGCAGTAAGCCCCGTGCGGGGTAATGAACGCAGTTTTTATTTGATCTTCCTTTTTCAAGGGAATTTGGTGGAAACCGGAATAGGCATCCAGGAAGGACAACAACTCACACCCAGCAGTTGAATCAATCACTTGATCGATTCGTGGCAAAGGAAAAGGATCTCTTGGGCAAGCCTTGTTTAGGTTGGTGTAGTCGATGCACATGCGCCACACCTTCGGAGCCTTTGCCTCCAGGTTCTCATCTTTCTTCTTTTCAACCATTACCGGATTGGCCAGCCACTCTGTGTGCGTGACCTCCACAATGAATCCGGCTACAAGCAGTTTGGTCACCTCTTCTCCTATGATCTTTCTTCTATCTTCAGCGAACCGGCGCAGTGGTTGCCGCACCGGCTTGGCATCTTTCCGGACGTTTAAGGAGTGCTCAGCCAGCTCCCTCGGAACACCTACCAAATCATCAGTTGACCAGGCAAAGATATTCCGATTCTCACGGAGGAAGGCGACGAGCGCGCTTTCCTATGCTTGATCAAGCCCGGCACCGATACGAACGGTGCGCTCTGGGTAAGCCGGATCCAGCACGATGTCCTTTGTTTCATTTGTCGGCTTGAATGCCGGTGAGCCCATGTTTTCACTCATTGCCGCTAAGCTCAATTGTGAGGACTGAGCCAGCGCAACAGCTGTCTGCATTCTTTTCTTTTCCTCCGCGATCACCAGCGATTCCGCTAGGTTCGATCCGGCAGATGCAGTTTCCAGTGAGACCTTATAGTTTCCCACCACAGTCAATGGTCCACGAGGTGCCGACATCTTCATCTTGAGGTAAGCCGTATGAGTTGTGGCCATGAAGGCTGCCAACGCCGGTCTCCCCAGCAATGCATGGTAGGGACTGTCTAGATCCACCACCTCAAACTCAACATTTTCAACCCGGCAATTGTCACGTCCTCCAAATGCCACGTCCACCCGAACTTTTCCTATCGGGGCACAGGACAAGCCAGGAACGATCCCGTGGAACGTTGTGCGCGTCGGCTGAAGCATGTTTTCGGTTATCCCCAACGTACGCATGGTGTGCTTGTACATGATGTTTATGCTGCTGCCATTGTCTATCAGCACCTTGCTGAATTTTACTCGAGCTTGCGGCCCTTTCATGATTGGGTCCACAACAAGAGCATATCCACCCGGATTCGGCATGATCTTAGGGTGATCCTTGAATGACCAGGTAATTTCCTGATTTGACCACAGCATGTACTTGGGGACCGGCAAGATCACAAAGATTGACCTCCATGGAGCGGCGGTGTACACTTTGCCTGTCTGTTGGCTCAGTGACAAAGACAACACAGCACAGATGCGGGTCTTCGTAAACATTCCAGCCTAAAGGTGCCGGTGGAGGTGGTTGATCATCTTGCTCCACCCGGTTAACTTGCTGTATGCTGCGGTTTGGTTGCCTTGGTAAGGCGTTTGCCCCGGTAAGTGGCGGTGGTGGTGGTAGCTGTTGCTGCTGCCGCGGCATGTCTTGCGGTGGCTGCGCATCTTTTACCGTTCCTTTTTGCATCAAGTACTTGGTCCAGGTACAATCCTTCGTCAGATGGTTTGACGGGTGTGCCGGATTAGGTGTGTGCCACCGGCAAGGTTGGTCCATGGCAGCTTCCATGGTGTATTTTCCGGGTTCTTGCCAGTTTCTTTTCTGGACCCAGGGTTTCTTTTCCACCCATTGTTTCTTAGGACCTGCCCATGGCTGCGATCCGGTTTTTTGCCTCTGACTGCCACTGGCCTCAGAGTTTTCCTGCACAGCAACTTGCTGCGGACCGTACCTTCGATCCGGAAAATCTTCCCTTCTTTTGTTATTCCGGTTGTCCCGGTGTTGTTCGTGGCGCAGCTGTTCCGGCTCGGGTTGCACTGCCGGCTGCGTTGGGTCTCCCAACGCATAGCTATCCGCCACACGTATCATCTCTGCCAACGTTGTCGGCATGTTGCGCTGCAACTTTTGCCACAACGGTGAACCTCTTCTGCATCCACTGCTAAACCAAGCAATGGCTTGTGCTTCGATTACCCCTTCACAGGAGTTCCTTGTTGTGTTCCACCGGGCCAGATAATCCCGGTCTGTTTCGTTTGGGCGCTGCACGCATAGAGCAAGTTGCTGCGGCCTATTTGGCCTCTGATAGGTGCTGCTGAAATTGCTCACAAAAGCCTCCTCAAAATCCAGCCATCCATTTATGCTTCCTGCCGGCAAGTTGTTTAGCCAGATTCTTGCCGGTCCAACCAAAAACGATGGTATGATCCTCACGGCCCAACGTCGGTTTCCTCCTCCTGCTACGGTTCCTCCACCGCCTGCAACATATACCGCGGTCACATAATCCGCGAGCCAATCTTCCGGCTTCGTAGTGCCATCGTATGTTTTTGTGTCACGGGGCAACATGAAGTTGCGAACTGGTGGTTTTTCTTTCATGATCCTTGGGCCAAAACACTTTGGACCTGGAGGACCTTCCTCCTCGATCATTTCCGACAAGTACACTCTATCCAGACGGTGCCTTGCATCCCGTTCCGGTAAGTATCTCTCTCCCAAGCGTTCTCCCAATGCGTTCCGGTATGCTGCCGGTCTTGCAGAGTCAGCTTCATCATAACATTCCGGTACCGCGGCCCTTGCCTGCCGGTACCTCGGGGGATCTATTTCCTCCTCATCGTACGCTGCCCTTGCAGCTCGATAATTTTGCCCGGCCTCATATCTACCGGCATGATTGTTTCCGGCATAGCCTCCTTTGGCGTAGCCTCGTTCTGCCCCTTGGCTTTTTCTACCGGCATCATGTTGCCCGGCTTGCTGCTTTCCAGCAAGAATCGGATCGTACACAGTCATCTGCTGCGCATTCACCTCTTTTTCTCTTCTTCTGTCCGGATGGGGGGACGAAGCCTGCCCATGGGACTTGCTACCGGCATTCTTTGTTGAACGCGCGGATTTTGAGGCCGCTGCCTTGTTCAGCTTAGCCAGCTGCTCAGCGTTTTGCTGCTCAATAGTTTCCAGCAGCTCTCTAACACGCTCTTGCTGTTTTGCCAAAGCATCTCCGGAAAGCGACTCGCATAGTTCTACCGCGGCCTTAGCAGCTTTTATAGTTTTATCCGGGGTGCTATACTTAGGCTTTTCCACGATGCTAACAGATGCAGAGGTACTTTTGCTGGCATGAATCTCTTTGCGCAAATCTTGATCTAGGTTGCGAGCTTTTAGCCGGTTTTCCGGCATCCTAGCAGCATGCGCGCTAACAGAAGCAAAGCCATGGGCAGCGTTATACTCACGTACGGTTAGGTTCAGCTCGCGCTGCGCCCTGACGATGTCCTTGCCGCTCTCGAGCATCTTCTGGCGCTGCGCCTCCAGCTCCGCCTGAGCCACTGCCGGGTCGATGTTCTGCGCGATGGGGGTGGCGAGGACGTTCATCGCCGCTTGGAGCGGTGTTTCCGGTGGCGCGGATGATGCTCCCGCTGCGCCTGCGCCGCGCTCCAGCGGTGGCTTAGCCGCACGGGTCGAGACCGCGCGACCAGCACCTTCAGCCGCAACCTCCTTTCCTGCACCAGCCACACCGGTCATCATTACCTCGACGCTGCCGGCGGCGCGACCAGCACAGAGCCATCTTGGCGGGTCCGGTGCTACCAGCACCGGCGAGAGGCGCTGGCGCACAGGGACGGTGCCGAAGTAGACGCGGTGGCTGCCAAACTCGATGATGCGGCCGTTCTTGGGGAAGACGCCGCCGTTGGCGAAGCAGCCCGCGTTGTCGTTGATGAAGTCCATGGCGTAGATGCGCTGCACCAACGCGGACACCGTACGCTCGCCGGAGATCTCGAGGACGCCCGCCCGAATGTGAACTCCATCAAGCGCCACTTCATGCCCCACGGTGGGCGCCAACTGTCGTCGTGGTGAACGAGCAGATGCCATAGGATGGCTTAGATTGGGGCCGAATGGACGCAAGAGGATTCGGGGGAGGGTTTGTGATCAGGTGGGAAGAGATTCCGGATGGTTTCCTCAAGAACTTGGCCAAGGCCAGAGGTTGAAGAAGAAAGACACAAGGAAGAACTCCCTCTAGACCACCATGTTCATTGATTCACACAAGTTACAGGTTCTGCCTACACACGTCCGTGCCCGCAAGGAGGGCCGCCCCCTCTCCTTATATAGGGGAGAGGGTGGCTTACAGTGCAAGAAACCCTAATGGCATCTTTGACTGGACAAACTACTTTACAAGGCTACTGTACAAAGCTACTTTAATCATAGATGACACCGGGGTCTTCTTTAATCAGGGAGACTGACGTCCTCCGGCTTCTTTCTTCGTCATCTTCTTCTTTATCGTCAGCCCTTCGTTTAAAGCTACTTTGCTTAGCTCATCTTTGTCTTCTAGCTCTGGAAAGGATCTTTGACCAGCCCTGCCGACAAGCTCATCCTTCCGGTGGCCCGGTATCTTTTCTATCCGGTTCCGGTATCCCTCCTCTGAGGATACCGGCTTAACCTGTTCAGCCAAACGCCTATCTTAGACTCCGGCATGAACATCTAACCGGTATCCTGATGGCTCAAACCATCCGGTTTGGCATGCCTTTGGCATACCGGGGGTCATCCCCCCAACAGCATTCTTATGTCATATATATAGTAAGCATTATTCAAGTTGATAAACAAGGTCTAGACATATTCAAACCATAAAATCATGTATATATCTACCCCTAACCCTAAACTCTGTCTTATGAAGGCAAGCATGCATGAAGAGAAGTGGTTTTTGGTTTCAAACATGGAAATTTCAAAAACCCTCCCAACAAGAGCTACATTTTAGAGTGACTGAGAAGCATACATGCTCACTTTTTCATATTCATGTTTTAAACTTATTCAAATCTTGGTGAAACCTAGGATTTGACCAAGATTCAAATGGGTATAAAAATTCAAATACTGGTTTGTCTAGTTTGAATATGTTTAGACCTTGTTTATCAACTTGAATGCTTACTACATGACATAAGAAGACTATATAATTTGGTTTTTTATTTTTCTGATTTTTTAAATTTTCTACCCATTTGAATCTTGGTCAAATCCTAGGTGTCTGACCATGATTTAAACAAGTTTAAAACATGAATATGAAAAATTAAGCATCTATCCTTCTTAAGTCACTCCAAAATGTAACTCTTGGGAGCTTTTTTGAAATTTCCATGTTTGAAACAAAAAACCACTTATCTTCATGCTAGACTTTCATAAAATTGACCGAGTTTAGGGTTAGGTGGTAGATACATGATTTGTCTTGTTTGAATATGTCCAAACCTTGTTTATCAACTTGAATGCTTACTATATGACACAATTGGGGATAATTATTAGTAAGTTCATACTAATATACAATGCAATCAACATGACCACACATGTGTAAGCAAGAAAATAAATCTTTTTTAAATTACCTTAAGGTTGTAAGTTTGTTATTTGTATAGCAATTTTATCTCATACGATGACTCAAGCTAGCACATTTTTTTTGAATTAGCTTCAATATTCTAGGACCCACCACATTCGTAAAATGGTAATGACAATTTTACGTATCGTAGTGCACGCACGCACGCACACACACACGCACACACGCACACACGCACACACACACACACACACACACACACATATGCACACACATATGCACACTTATTTCAATATTTAAACTATATTTTCTTCATTCAAATTGTCCGACTTGGCAATTTGAACATGTAGTTAAATTTTGAGTAAAACCGCTCATACGTCAAACATGAATCCAAATACGGTACAATTCGAGAAAATGTACACATCACATTTTGGCCAATATATATGGTATAATGCTTGTGAAAATGTAGACTATGAAACAGTCAACGTCAGTTTTTTAGGTCATGGATGTCTTGGGCAACGACCAAAGTCTGGTAGGATGGTGAGGCCTGAGTTACGAACATCCTTCTTCTCCTCTCACCCCCATTTGAGAGAGAGAGTGTGTGTGTGTGTGGGTGGGGTGGTGGGGGGGGGGGGGTAGAAAGCCATGTTAATAAATTAACTCATACATGAAAGCAAGAAATCAAACTTGATTTATATAAATCACCCTTAGGATTGTAGTTTGTTATTTTTATAGCATCTATATCTCATATGACGACACAAGCTAGTCCACATTTTTATTTTCATTGAAGTTCTTTTTGTTGCAGTCAAATTACTTCAACTTTTAGGACCCACCATCCGTACAAGGGTAATGGAAATTTCTATGATCTTAGTGCAAGGCTTCACACAGAGACACTCAAAGTATTTCAATATTTAAAATTCATTTTCTTCCCTCAAAATTGCCGACCGTCCATTTGTAACATGCAGTTCAATTTTGAGTAACATCACACATATGTCAAACATAAATCTATTTTTTTTGATATTTCGAGAAAATCTTCATATCCCATTTTTGGCCATCATATAAGGTGTACTGCGTGTGAAAACATAGACAGTGAAACATTCAGCGTCACCTTTTTTAGCCAAACTGGTGGGACAGTGAGGCCCGAATTAATAAAGCCACCACCATCCTTCTTCTCCACTCACCCATCCCCTCCCCTCCCCATCAATATCCTCTTCAAAGCAGATTAAAGAGGATGGAGTGCCCCCACGACGGGTGCGGGAGCGTGGTCGCCTACAACAGGCTCCACGACCACGAGCTCGCGTGCCCGCACGGCCCGTGCGACTGCACAGAGGCTGGCTGCGATTTCGCCGCCTCGCCAGCAGCGCTCATCGCCCACCTCAGAGAAATCCATTCGATTTGTGTGGACATGATCCCGTACGGCACCGCGATGGCGTTCATCATCCCGGTGCTGGCACCGCCAGAGCCAAGACGTCTGGTCATCTTCTACGGGAACGATGGTACCGTGTTCGTCTGGCACACATATACGCAAGTCCATCCGGAGAATGGATGCGTGCTGGCCAGCCTATCCGTTGAGTGCGTTAGGTCGGCGGCGTGCGTGTGGCCGGAGTACAAGGTGAGTATGTCGTCGCACGGCAAGCCATCACCTAATCGCTCTGAGATCGGTTTAATGCGCCCCAACCATACGGCCACTATTCTGGCGAACAGCACGACCACGCCGGGCGCCGCCAAAGCGTCGGAACTAGAGTGGTCATTGCAATGGTTTCAACCGTGCACGGAGCTGACTATCTGGGTTCGCATCGACAAGTGATACATGCGCCTATCTTAATCTTCGTGTTTATCTAATTGAAATTGCGGTTTATGCAGTACTGAATTAATTAATTTTTGTTGTCAAAAGGTTCTCGTCGGACGAAAGTTCCTATTCGGACTAGAGCGGCGGGTTTAGGTTGCCAACTATGGGCTTTTTTCATTCAGAGGATTCACCAGGGCGGCCCTAACGATGATATATGATCTTATTTGGCGGAGAGGGACTTGCTTGTGTTTCCTATCTTCAGTTAGGGCCCTTTATGTAAACACTAAGCGCTTGATTGTATTCTGTGTTTAGACTAGCCACAATGGGAGTATCATAGGTAGTATCATGCATGCCATGTAGGCAAAAATCTTATGTGGCACATCAATTAATGAGGAGAGATGTGAGAGTAGTATCATAGGTAGATACTGTATCATAGCACGTAAAACTAAAAACTTTAGTGGCAAACACATCATGTACACATATTTGCATTGAGATTCTACAAAATATTAAATATGATGAAACTATGATACTACTTCATGATACTATGCATTGTAGGTGTTGTATCATAAACTAGTATCATATGTATGATACTAGTCTATGATACTTCCCATTATGACTAGTCTTATGTTCACATACTCTATGGTATAATAAAATACGGAATTCCATGTCCGATTAAATGCACCTCTGGACCCTGTCAGGCATTTCCCTTGTTATCTTTTCTTTTTACACATACTGTAACCATTGTTCAACGCGCAGTCCATCGGCTTGGGTGCTAGATGCTTCCTCGGAAAGGTACCCTATCTTGCCCATTTGAGAACACGCGTCTCTATAATTGCTCAGAAGCCCCGCGAGGGCACGATGGTCTTTTCTGGGTGTATGTAAGATTTAGCCTTGACCAGCCCTCCACCCTTCTTCTCTTTCTGTTGTCCTGGTAGCTAGTAACTAGCCTTCACCAGCCCTCCACCCTAACTAGTAAAGTACCTCGCAAGCCATGGCTCCATTGAGCCGGGCGGCCCGGCGGCAGGATATCCTAGGGAAGACGATGAGGACTAGGACCGCCGAGAAAAACTTGACATCTAGCCAGCTAGCGCGTTGTTGTATGTCCACTTATGATCGCCTGAGCATTCTCGTAGAGCAGTCTATCCTCTATTCGATGGAGAGCGAGCCAGTGGGCGAGGGTTCGTCCGGGTAGGTTTCTAGCGGCGTGTCCTCCAGTTCATTCTTATTTTCTAACTGTTTTTTCCATTTATTTCCATCTCAAAGGGCCGGCGGTTCAAACGTCTCCCCGGTAACCACCACGACGGTGGCGCCCCAAGTCCGGTCGTCGGAAGCTGAGTTCGGCCCCGTTTCACGGCCAAGCCAGGTAGGCTGTATACTCCCAGCTTGTTTTTTTTTATACTCCCTCCAATCCATTTTAATAGACTCAGATTTAGTACTCCCTCCGATCCATTTTATTTGACTCAAATTTAGTACTAGTACAACTTTGTACTAAATCCGAGTCAACTAAAAGGGATCAAAGGGAGAATACAACTTTACTAAATCCGTGTTAACTACTACTACGGAGTACTAAAAGGGATCGGATGGAGTAGTTTATGTAATCACGGCTTTCCTTTTAATTATGTGTTGATGAACACTGTGCTATTTGTGGAGCGTCCAAGTGATGTCCATTCCTGTATCAAGATCTGTGCTAGAAATTAGTAGTACTCCTATTTTTTTGCGTGCAATTACTCATATATGAATTGGTTGGATTCTTTTTTTAACATACAATGATCGTGCCAGCAAATGGAGGTGAACATGGCCCACATAGGCAGCCAGCTGGGGAATGAATTCTCCCTCACCCCGGAGTTTGAGCCTGTTCACGTAGATTTGGCGTCCGAGAACAAGATCTGCCTTTATCTTCAGCAAGGCATCAATACCTTTACTGCCGAGCTTGACAGGCTTAATGAGTAGAACCGCTTTTGTGTGGAACTGCATAACCAGAGCGTCACATTGATGAATGATGATGATGCAAACACCACCATCAAGGGCGAGGGTTCGTCCGGGTAAGTTTCTAGCGGTGTGTCCTTCAGTTGATTCTTATTTTCTAACCGTTTTTACATTTATTTACATCTCACAGGGCCGGCGGTTCAAATGTCTCCCCGGTAACCACAACGACGGTGGCGCCCCAAGTCCGGCCGTCCGAAGCTAAGTTCGGCCCCGTTTCCCGGCCAAGCCAGGTAGGCTGTATGCCTCTGTCCACTTGTTTTTTTTATAGTTTATGTAATCACTGCTTTCCGATTAATTATGTGTTGATGAACCCTGTGGTATTTTTGGAGCGTCCGAGTGTTGTCCATTCCTTTATCAATATCCATGCTAGAAATTAGTACTCCTATTGTTTGCGGGTAATTAATACTCATATATGAATGGGTTGATTTCTTTTTTTTCATACAATGATTGTTGTAGCAAAAGGAGGAGAACAAGGCCCACATAGGCAGCCAGCTGGAGAATGAACACTCCCTCACCCTGGAGTGTGATCGTCTTCACAGAGTTTTGGCGTTGGAGAAGGAGATCTCCTTTTATCTTGCGCGATACGTCGACATGCTTAAGCAGCAGAACGCCTACTGGGTGGAACTGAACAACAAGAGCGTCACATGGATGGATACTGGAAGCAACCTCATCAAGTATCTCATGGAACAGAGGTTGAAATTAAAGCTCAAGAGGCAGATCTCGAGGGTGCTAATGCGCAGACAAACCGCCGTCCTTAAGGCGATTATCAAGGAGAAGGAGGATCTCCGTGCACAGCTAGCGACCTATATCTCGCCGTCCAGCAAGAGTTCCCCTGAGTAGGAGATCTTGTTCTGCCTCTTCTTTTGATGTTTATATTGCTTCATCACCTTAATATTGCCATGTGCTCGTAAAACTGCGAGTTAACTTTCTGTTGGTATGTTGCACATTTGATTTGAACTTTGTGTTTTGCAATGCACAATTGATCAACTACTAATAAGTGTATATTAAAATGGCGGGATACTCTTGTTAGCGGCGAAAATTTTCCATTTGTTGCTATTGTAGCGAAGCTAAGCCCTTCAGAATCTTCCCTAACGTCAAGAAAACTTTCCAAAAACATAAGCATTTTGGAGGGCAACCTTGATGATATAGGCTATGAGGATGATCCTGGGTTGTGGTTCTTAGCGTGATCTGTAAATGGAAATGCTTCTTGTTCATACCTGAGGCTTTACTGAGGCTGCAAGATGTTCTCTAAGGACACTGTCAGTTATGTTCAGATAAGCTAGGGAAGAGATTACTGGTCTTGGAGCATATTGTCTTTTCGTGGGATTGAATTATCCGCTCAACATTGCAGTAAATCATGCATATTTCGATTTATATTTTGGTGGAGTTTCATTCGATTTGAATCATAGGTTTGTGAGCAAATATATATTTAGTTTAAACTAGTGCTCGAATACGTAAGAAGCTATTTAATCACAAGCTAGTCGTCCGAATGGGATGAAATATTCATAGATTTTAAAACAAGGCATCTACATATTACTGGATTTTTTTTCAAAATTTTCTGAATAGTTTTTCTTTTTTAGCTTCGAAATAACAGATAGTTTGGAACGTTGGATCATGAATGGATGGTAGATAGTGGCACCTAGTCACAATGAGACTTGGAAGCATCAAGTCACTGAAGCTCCGTCCGGTTTCCAAACCAAGCTAGGAATGCATTGAAAATGAAGTTCTGCTCTAAAACATCTCTCATTTCATTTTGGTGCTCGCGCGGTTGCATGCTGCCCACGTGTTAAGGTACGTGTCTCTGGCATAGAGTACTACGATTATCGGCGAAAAATATATCGTATTGGAAACTGTAAAAAAAACCTTTCTGCTCAAGCTGATGTGACGAGACATCACTGCACCAAAAGTCGTCGCAAATTTATAGATGGGTGGCGTGCTAGTCTACCATCTACCAACTGTCAAATCGGCGCCGAGTCGCAGCAGCAGCCTAGAGTACTGCCTAGGTTTTGCCCCTTGCATGTCTATCATCTTTTTCTTCACCCTCCCAGAATCACGCGCACGCGCAGGATCTCGATCCCCACCAGGCCGCATCACTAGTACTATACCTTTCTCTCCTCACCCCAGCCGGCCGCGGCGCGCATCGTTCCTTCCATAGCGCTCGCCCTCTCCTCCGAAAACCCCAAGCGCAGTTGCATCCGCCATCCATCTAAATCCATCTTCACGTGATGGAATATTCAAGGCTTTGCCGGTGCGGCGGGGACGGCCACTTGGAGGCTCTCACCGGCGACAACATCGACCTCATCGCTGCGCATCTGGACGTTACCTACACCGTCCGACTTGCCGCATGTTCCAGGGAGCTCTACGACCAGATCAGCAATGATGAAGGTAAGATGCACCATTGGGATGAACCCTGCCTGCTGATGCCTCCGCCTGCTTATTGGTTCGATGAACCCTGGTTCGTGGCGACAGCATCTCGTCTGCATGTTACCGTGTACGACCTGGTGCCCCTCGACCATCCTCGCCGTTCTGTCACCCTGCCGTTCATGCACGACAGAAAATGGCTTGGCGCGAACGGCGACTGGATCGCCGCCGCCGATCATCGTGGGTGCCAGTGGTGCCTTGTGAACGTCTACACCGAGCGACATATCCCCCTTCCATCCCCACCTGATCCGAAGATTGGTCATGGTGTTACATATCAACCTGCTACTAAAGATTGGTTATACTATCTTTGCTGGAGTCGAGCAATTAATTTGCTGAAGATTGTAATCTGCCAAGTGCCCACAAAAGGTGGGAGGTACGCAGATTACAAGCTCATCGCCTTGTTCGACAAAAGGATTTTCTACCTTGAAGGGGGTGGCGACTGGAGAATGCTGAAGAACCCTACACCTGAACAAATTGTGCCGGCGTTCTGTGATGCCATTGAACTCGGTGGCCAAGTTTTTGCGGTGGACGAAATTAGGGGCTGGACGTACTGCTGGGACACCCCAAATGGTATTTTTTCAGTCCTTATGTTGCATTGCATGATACACTGCCGTAATCAATGAAGTTATTCATGAACTACCTTGTTTATATTTTACCTTTCATAAATGACTTAATGATCACACCGCCTTTTGCTGAATATGAATGAACCGTTGCTTGCAATGAATTAGTACTAATTAGTCACCAACAAACATAGTATGCTCAGTATGTGATTGCATTCCTGAATTAGTAATTCTACGCCACTGCAGAATATGGATGTAATTAACCAGTATCTCAAAAGATAAGGTAGCACTATGAAGGCACCCTTTTTGATAACCTTTTACACCCATTGTTTCATATATAACTAATTGAGTTTTGCTCCAAAAGGAGGACGAGAGACCCCCGCCATCTGCATCAGAGAGATGCATAAGGACTTTCATAAGTATGACTTAACGATCACATCCTTTATCTGAATATGAATGAACCGTTGCTTGCAACGAATTAGTACTAATCAGTCATCAGCAAACATAGTATACTCCGTATGTGAATGCAATCCTGAATTAGTAACTCTATCCACTGCAGAATATGGATGTAATTAACAAGTATCTCAAATGTTAACGTAGCACAATGAAGGCACCCTTCTTGATTAACTTTTACACCCATTGTTTCATATAACTAGTTGATTTTTGCTCGAAATAGAGGGCGAGGTACCCCGGCCTCTGCATCGAAGAGATGCATATGGCCGTTATTTAGTACTCCATCTCATGAAACATGTTATAACTTTTTCTTACTTTTGATTTACTCCCTCTGTCCCACCAAAAGTGTCTTGAATATCTGCCTTCTCCTTTTTTCCCTTAGAAAAGTAACTCAATCAAAATCCAATTATTTACTAAACAAGAATGAAATACTTGTTATGCCTAATTTACTTAGTTTAACATGTACCTTTTTTAATTCTGTTCTTTATCCGGCTAGATTTTTCTTTGCCAAATTGCCCGAAGCTTATGCATATTTCAACCCCATCGTGGATGTTATGCCTATCATACCTCTATTTTTTTTTTCTATTAGCCTTTGTTTGGCAAGCTGCTTTAAGTTTCCCATGAAATGTTTAGTACTCTATCTACCAAATTGAATGTTGTATTCATTCCAAAAAATCAACAAAATGTGTACAAGGCGAGAACTTTTATATTTTTATATTACTAGTATGTATGCACGTCAAACCATTAAAGATTCTGTTTGATAATCAAAAGAATATTTATAGCATGCCTTTCGCAAGTTTTGAAAGAATATATAAAAAATCTAAAAAAAATAGATGTAGAGAATGTATTATTCTACCAGAGTGTAAAATCTGAAATTGAGATACCCTATATTCGGGCCGCACAAAAATGACAGAATCTGATAGATTTTGAAGTTACAAAATGTTGGAAAATATATGTCAGATTTTGTTGTTGTTGCAAAACCTTAAATATAAGATATTTTGATTTGGACATTTGAATGTTGGTAGAACACAACATTGTTGACACCCGTATTTAATCTCTGTTTTCTTGGGAACTTCAAAATGCAGCTCTCAAAATTTTCAAAAACCATTCTACATGTAGCTCGAGCTATATTCATGGTTTTTGAAAGAAAATATTGCCAACAATGCATATATAAAATACAAAAACAAGAGCGGTCCTACAAAAAATGATGTTTCTTCCCATCAGTCGGCAAACGAAGGGAACAAATAAAAAATAAAAAATATGTGTACATCTAACACTCACTCATTTCTTATCTACCTTTTCCTTTGATGTTTCCTTGAGAGTTGAGACCGTAAGAACCTTCCATTGATCCATGTAGTAGTGCTGAATAGCGATTTCTTTGAATGGGGTTATTCCTATGCTTCAGGGGTTTCAGATATTTGGTCATTTTTTGGGGTAGACCCAAGGCTCACGTGATGGTTCTAAAATATTGTAGAGTTAGCTATGTGCACTCTTCACAGAGAATCCTGCTGTTGTGCACCGTTAGATTTAGCACTCCAAGGGTCATGATTGAAGCTCTATACTCAGTTTAAAACTGGACCAACTGGTAGATTGTCTGTACTCCTATATTGTATACAAATATCTAATCATATACACCGTTGGATCACTTAAGACAAAGGGAATTAACTACAACATAGGACTTAAACTTAAGATGATATATTTGTCAAAATTTGAATGTATCTATATGCTTTCACTGTCTAGATACATCTGAATTTGGACAAATCTCAGACACTTTCGGTGGGACAGAGGTAGTATATAACTGTGTATACACTAACTAGTGTCTAGTTTTGGCGAAGTTAAGACTAGTTTCGTGGGATGCATGCAGTATAACTGATATATTGGACACTCGATTTGAACACATGAATGACCAATGTCCTTAGCTTACATAGTCGTATTTATACTGTGAGCATGAACGATGAACAGTGCTGCTGTTTGAATATGGTTGCCAGTAACACCCTATTCGTCTCCATTTCTAATATTGCAGAAAACCCGATGTCCATGTTCGTAATCCCGCCACCGGTGGTGGATGATCAGCAGTACGCGTGGTTCCTCGCTCCAACTGCTGATGGCAAGCGATTGATGATCATCCTTACAGTAAACAACATTGGGATTGCCAATGCTGAAGTACCTCCTGACATTCCCTATGCTGCTAATGGGCTTCAGCTACGGCAGTATCCTCCTGTTGCCACCTACGTCTTTGAGCAGGATCCCATATCTCTGTTCGTTGCAGCACGTGCAGGGGACTTTCATTGAGGCAGGTTAACAGCCTCGGCGACCACTCTCTGTTCCCTCGGACTCAATTACCCGATCATTGCCAACCTGAAGAAGCGTGAATCCAAAGCTCCTGATGGCACATTGGTTCCATTCATGAGGAAAAACTGCGTCTACACAGCATACCGGAAGTATCTTCATAATCAATACCCTAAAATTTTGCGCTGCAACCTCCAGCCAGATGAAGGTGAGACTGTGGGAGTTATCAGCCTTCCCAGAGTTAGTTGGGGTAGTGTCCGACAAGCGGCTATGTGGTTTAAGCCTGCTTTAAACATTGCCCGTTCGGTGTTACCTTTAAAAAACACTGACACACTTTTTTATTATGCTTGAAGTGTTGAGAAGTAGTACACTGTTTTTAGTATGTACTAGTTTGAATCAGTTTATTTGAACACTGCCCTGTTTTTGTATTTCGTGTTGCCTTCATATTATAACCCATGCATGGCTGTTTTAGGATTGACTTTATTTCAGCACTATAATTACAATGTGTGTACGTCCTTTATAATATAGCCACCTCTTGTTGATCATAGTCATGAGAGGACCATTCCTATTTTTTCGCCGCTAAAGGGTAAAGTACATCCCTGGGGGCAGCGATTCTTGCTGCAGGCCACTAAACATGCATCAACTATGAGCAAAGAAGTTGATGTGCGACCTAGGTGACTGTGCGGACCCCACATGTTAACCAAAGAAACAAACATGTCAATACGGAACTAATGTACATACGACAACTCCTATATGATATGTGTACGATTGAGCATCTGGAGGTGTGCTGCCACCTGCTTCCTCACACGTTGGGTTTGATCTTGTGTTGCGTACACGGATCGGACTGAAATTGTCGTGTGCATAGCAAGGTTCATGTCAATAAGGCTGAGTGCCTGAGTTTGGCATCTAAGTCTAGGCAACAAATACTTTTGGGTTCCAACGGCCATCTACATGGTATTTGCTATAGGCCTACTTGCTCAGGCTGTTGAAGCCCAATAACTAGAAATGGGCTTTTCTGCTCATGCAATTTCGGCCCTTTTCTAATGAACCATAGATCCTATGATGGCAAAAAACAAAAACACGGAGATTCTGCATAAAAGTTGTTTTTCTTTATTTAGAATTATCCGGTTGCAATTTTTGAAACTGCTCATGGCCAATATGAAAATCCTTGATCGCTCCATACCCACACGGATCACGGTATTTTTAAAAAATTCATAAAGTGGATTTGAAATTTAAAACATATCCTAATAATTCCATGATTTATTCTATTAACTTGCAAGATCTTGGAGCGAAAGAGCTTGCATTAGTCTGCAAAAATAATACAGAAAAACTTGTCATTAACAAGAAATGAAGGTTTATCGTCCAAAGAGGATGCCATGTGGGACCCATGAGCCAGCAGCGTGATGTCTACGCCCCCTCCTTTTCCTGTAGACAGTGTTGGGCCTCCAAGAGCAGAGGTTTGTAGAACAGCAGCAAGTTTCCCTTAAGTGAATCACCCAAGGTTTATCGAACTCAGGGAGGAAGAGGTCAAAGATATCCCTCTCATGCAACCCTGCAACCACAAAGCAAGAAGTCTCTTGTGTCCCCAACACACCTAATATGTGCACTAGTTCGGCGAAGAGATAGTGAAATACAGGTGGTATAAATATATATGAGCAGTAGCAACAGCACCAGAAAAGTGCTTTGCCCAGGACAGTAAACAAGCAGTAGTAACGCAGCAGTAGTAACGCAGTAAAACAGTAAACAAGCAGCGATAGCAGTATTTAGGAACAAGGCCTAGGGATCATACTTTCACTAGTGGACACTCTCAACATTGATCACATAACAGAATAGATAAATGCATACTCTACACTCTCTTGTTGGATGATGAACACCATTGCGTAGGATTACACGAACCCTCAATGCCGGAGTTAACAAGCTCCACAATTCAATGTTCATATTTAAATAACCTTAGAGTGCATGAAAGATCAATACGACTAAACCAAGTACTAACATAGCATGCACACTGTCACCTTCACACTATGTAGGAGGAATAGATCACATCAATACCATCATAGCAATAGTTAACTTCATAATCTACAAGAGATCATAATCATAGCCTACGCCAAGTACTAACACGGATGCACACACTGTCACCATTACACCATGCAGGAGGAATAAAACTACTTTAATAACATCACTAGAGTAGCACATAGATAAATTGTGATACAAAACACATTGCAATCATAAAGAGATATAAATAAGCACTTCACTATGCCATTCATAACAGTGAATAAGTATTCTGTGAAATATAGCCTAAGAGACCCACACGGTGCACACACTGTCACCTTTACACACGTGGGACAAGGAGTCTCCGGAGATCACATAAGTAAAATTCACTTGACTAGCATAACGACATCTAGATTACAAGCATCATCATATGAATCTCAATCATGTAAGGCAGCTCATGAGATTGTTGTATTGAAGTACATAGGAGAGAGATGAACCACATAGCTACCGGTACAGCCCCGAGCCTCGATGGAGAACTACTCCCTCCCCATGGGAGACAGCAGCGTTGATGAAGATTGCGGTGGTGTCGATGGAGGAGCCTTCCGGGGGCACTTCCCCGTCCCGGCGGCGTGCCAGAACAGAGACTCCTGTCCCCCAGATCTTGGCTTCGCGATGGCGGCGGATCTGGAAGGTTTCTCGTACCGTGGCTTTTTCGTCTCGAGGTTTCAGGTCCAGGGGCTTTATATAGGTGAAGAGGCGGCGTCAGGAGGTCGAAGGGGCGCCGACACTATAGGGGGGTGCGGGCCCCCCTTGTCCGCACCGGCCAGGGTTTGGTGGGCCTGTGCCCCCTCTCTGGCGGTTCTCGTGTGTTCTGGATGCTTCCGGGCAAAATAGGAACCTGGGCGTTGATTTCGTCCGATTCCGAGAATATTTCTTTACTAGGATTTCTGAAACCAAAAACAGCAGAAAACAGCAACTGGCACTTCGGCATCTTGTTAATAGGTTAGTGCCGGAAAATGCATAAATATGACATAAAGTATGCATAAAACATGTAGATATCATCAATAGTGTGGCATGGAACATAAGAAATTATCGATACGTCGGAGACGTATCAGCATCCCCAAGCTTAGTTCCTGCTCGTCCCGAGCAGGTAAACGATAACAAAGATAATTTCTGGAGTGACATGCCATCATAAACTTGATCATACTATTTGTAAGCATATGTAATGAATGCAGCGATCAAAGCAATGTATATGACATGAGTAAACAAGTGAATCATATAGCAAAGACTTTTCATGAATACTACTTCAAGACAAGCATCAATAAGTCTTGCATAAGAGTTAACTCATAAAGCAATAATTCAAAGTAAAAGCATTGAAGCAACACAAAGGAAGATTAAGTTTCAGCGGTTGCTTTCAACTTGTAACATGTATATCTCATGGATATTGTCAACATAGAGTAATATAATAAGTGCAATATGCAAGTATGTAGGAATCAATGCACAGTTCACACAAGTGTTTGCTTCTTGAGGTGGAGAGAAATAGGTGAACTGACTCAACAATAAAAGTAGAAGAATGGTCCTTAAAAGAGGAAAGCATCGATTGCTATATTTGTGCTAGAGCTTTGATTTTGAAAACAAGAAACAATTTTATCAACGGTAGTAATAAAGCATATGTATCATGTAAATTATATCTTACAAGTTGCAAGCCTCATGCATAGTATACTAATAGTGCCCGCATCTTGTCCTAATTAGCTTGGACTACCGGGATCATCGCAATGCACATGTTTTAACCAAGTGTCACAAATGGGTACCTCTATGCCGCCTGTACAAAGGTCTAAGGAGAAAGCTCGCATCGGATTTCTCGCTATTGATTATTCTCAACTTAGACATCCATACCGGGACAACATAGACAACAGATAATGGACTCCTCTTTTATGCATAAGCTTGTAGCAACAATTAATTTTCTCATTTGAGATTGAGGATATATGTCCAAAACTGAAACTTCCACCATGGATCATGGCTTTAGTTAGCGGCCCAATGTTCTTCTCTAACAATATGCACGCTCTAACCATAAGGTGGTAGATCGCCCTTACTTCAGACAAGACGAACATGCATAGCAACTCACATGAAATTCAACAAAGAGTAGTTGATGGCGTCCCCAGTGAACATGGTTATCGCACAACGAGCAACTTAATAAGAGATAAAGTGCATAAGTACATATTCAATACCACAATAGTTTTTAAGCTATTTGTCCCATGAGCTATATATTGTAAAGGTGAAGAATGGAAATTTAAAGGTAGCACTCAAGCAATTTACTTTGGAATGGCGGAGAAATACCATGTAGTAGGTAGGTATGGTGGACACAAATGGCATAGTGGTTGGCTCAAGTATTTGGATGCATGAGAAGTATTCCCTCTCGATACAAGTTTTAGGCTAGCAAGGTTATTTGAAACAAACACAAGGATGAACCGGTGCAGCAAAGCTCACATAAAAGACATATTGAAAACATTATAAGACTCTACACCGTCTTCCTTGTTGTTCAAACTCAATACTAGAAATTATCTAGACCTTAGAGAGACCAAATATGCAAACCAAATTTTAGCATGCTCTATGTATTTCTTCATTAATAGGTGCAAAGTATATGATGCAAGAGCTTAAACATGAGCACAACAATTGCAAAGTATCAAATTATCCAAGACATTCTACCAATTACTACATGTAGCATTTTCCGTTTCCAACCATATAATAACACACCTAATATGTGCACTAGTTCGGCGAAGAGATAGTGAAATACAGGTGGTATAAATATATATGAGCAGTAGCAACAGCACCAGAAAAGTGCTTTGCCCAGGACAGTAAACAAGCAGTAGTAACGTTAAACAGAGTAACAAAAGAAAACAAGAAACAAGCAGCGATAGCAGTATTTAGGAACAAGGCCTAGGGATCATACTTTCACTAGTGGACACTCTCAACATTGATCACATAACAGAATAGATAAATGCATACTCTACACTCTCTTGTTGGATGATGAACACCATTGCGTAGGATTACACGAACCCTCAATGCCGGAGTTAACAAGCTCCACAATTCAATGTTCATATTTAAATAACCTTAGAGTGCATGAAAGATCAATACGACTAAACCAAGTACTAACATAGCATGCACACTGTCACCTTCACACTATGTAGGAGGAATAGATCACATCAATACCATCATAGCAATAGTTAACTTCATAATCTACAAGAGATCATAATCATAGCCTACGCCAAGTACTAACACGGATGCACACACTGTCACCATTACACCGTGCAGGAGAAATAAAACTACTTTAATAACATCACTAGAGTAGCACATAGATAAATTGTGATACAAAACACATTGCAATCATAAAGAGATATAAATAAGCACTTCACTATGCCATTCATAACAGTGAATAAGTATTCTGTGAAATATAGCCTAAGAGACCCACACGGTGCACACACTGTCACCTTTACACACGTGGGATAAGGAGTCTCCAGAGATCACATAAGTAAAATTCACTTGACTAGCATAACGACATCTAGATTACAAGCATCATCATATGAATCTCAATCATGTAAGGCAGCTCATGAGATTATTGTATTGAAGTACATAGGAGAGAGATGAACCACATAGCTACCGGTACAGCCCCGAGCCTCGATGGAGAACTACTCCCTCCCCATGGGAGACAGCAGCGTTGATGAAGATGGCGGTGGTGTCGATGGAGGAGCCTTCCGGGGGCACTTCCCCGTCCCGGCGGCGTGCCGGAACAGAGACTCCTGTCCCCCAGATCTTGGCTTCGCGATGGCGGCGGCTCTGGAAGGTTTCTCGTACCGCGGCTTTTTCGTCTCGAGGTTTTAGGTCTAGGGGCTTTATATAGGCGAAGAGGCGGCATCAGGAGGTCGAAGGGGCGCCGACACTATAGGGGGGCGCGGGCCCCCCCTTGGCCGCGCCGGCCTAGGGTTTGGTGGGCCTGTGCCCCCTCTCTGGCGGTTCTCGTGTGTTCTGGATGCTTCCGGGCAAAATAGGAACCTGGGCGTTGATTTCGTCCGATTCCGAGAATATTTCTTTACTAGGATTTCTGAAACCAAAAACAGCAGAAAACAGCAACTGGCACTTCGGCATCTTGTTAATAGGTTAGTGCCGGAAAGTGCATAAATATGACATAAAGTATGCATAAAACATGTAGATATCATCAATAGTGTGGCATGGAACATAAGAAATTATCGATACGTCGGAGACGTATCACAGCGTCCTCAACATTTCAAAGGCGGTAGGAGATCCAAAAAAAAAGGCAAGTATCTCGAAAATAGGGGTCAAAAATAAATCATAGAAATGAATCATTTATAGTTCAGAGTGGCTGACATGTGGGACAGATCTGCCAGCAGCATCCTCATCATTTCAAAGTCGGTAGAGGATCAAAAGAAAAAAAAGGCAAATAGCCAGAAATTAGGGGTCGAAAGTAAATCCAACAAAGGAAACTTTTATTATTCATAGAAGAAGACATGTGGGACCGACCTGCCAGCATCGTCCTCATTTAAAGGCCGCAGGGGATCAAAAGAAAAAGGCAAATAGCCAGAAATTAGGGGTAAAAAATAAATCCAACAAAGGAAAGGTTTATTGTTCATAGAGGCTGACCTGTGGGACCCATGAGCCAGCAGCCTACTCAATTTCAAAGGCGGCATAGGATCGAAAGAAAAAGGCAAGTGACCAAAAATCAGGGGGGAAAAAATCCAAGAAAAGAAACTTTATTGTACATAGAAGATGACATGCGGGTCCCATGAGCCAACACCTTACTCCACGTTTCAGAGGCGGCATGAGATCGAAAGAAAAAGGAAAGTGACCAAATATCAGGAGCAAAAAATAATACAAGAAAAAAACTTTTAATGTACATAGAGGATGACATATGGGTCCCATGTTGTAGCAGCGGTCTGAACGTTTCAAAGACGGCATGAGATCGAAAGAAAAAGGCAAGTGACCAAATATCAGGAGCCAAAAATAATCCAAGAAAAGAAAAATTATTGTACATAGTTAATGACATGCGGGTCCCATGAGCCAGCAGCTTACTCAACGTTTGAGAGGCGGCATGAGATTGAAAGAAAAAGGCAAGTCACCAAATATTAGGAGCCAAAAATAATCCCAAAAAAGAAACTTTTATTGTACATAGAGTATGACATGCGGGTCCCATTAGGAAGCAGCATCCTCAACGTTTCCAAGGCGGCATGGGATCAAAAGAAAAAGGAAATAGCCAAAAAGCAAAGGGTGAAAAATCGACGAAAAGAAACTTTTATTGTTCATAGTGTATGACATGTGGGACCCATGAGGCAGCAGCATCCTCAACGTTTCCAAGGCAGCAGGGGATCGAAAGAAAAAAGGAAATAGCCAAAAATCAGAGGGTGAAAATAATCCAAGAAAAGAAACTTTTATTTTACATTGAGGATGACATGTGGGTCCTATTTTGCAGCAGCGGTCTCAACGTTTCAAATGCGGCTTGAGAGTTGAGATCAAAAGAAAAAGAAAGTAGCCACGAAAAGAAAGTTGATTGTATATAGAGGATGACATGCGGGTCCCATTTTGCAGCAGCTTACTCGACGTTTCCAAGGTGGCAGGGGATCAAAAGAAAAAGGAAATAGCAAAAAATCAGAGGGTGAAAAAACCCCAAGAAAATGAACTTTTATAGTACATAGAGGATGACATGCGGGTCCCATGAGCCTGTAGGTTCCTCAACGTTTCAAACATGGCATGAGATCGAAAGAAAAAGACAAGTGACCAAATATCAGGGGCCAAAAATAATAATCCAAGAAAAGTAATTTTTATTGTACATAGAGGATGACATGCGGGTCCCATTTTGCAGCAGCGGTCTGAACGTTTCAAAGACGGCATGAGATCAAAAGAAAAATGCAAGTGACCAAATATCAGGAGCCAAAAATAATCCAAGAAAAAACTTATTGTACATAGAGGATGACATGCGGGTCCTTTTTTGCAGCAGCGTTCTCAACGTTTCCAAAAAAAAAGGAAGTAGCTAGAAATCATGGGCTCAAAAAAATCCAAGAAAAGAAAGATTTCAATTGGGCTGCATCTGGCCGCCTGGGCTTTCGAACTATCCTGCTGGATGCTTTTGGACTCGTACAATTTGAGACCACTCCAAAACAAGAAAGTCCAATGCTTCGCGAAAACAAAAAACAAGGAGATTCAACATATAACTTTGTTTATTTAAAAGTAAAGATTTATTTTTTTCCGTTTGCAATAGCTCAGAGCGAAATACACTGTTTATTGTCTGCAAAATAATCAAGATATCACATGTTTCTTGTACGGGGAGGCTGACATCGGGTACCCATGAGCCAGCAGCGTCGTCAACGTTTTTAAAGACGGCAGAGGATCGGAAAAAAAAATCAGTTGGTAAAAAAATCCAAAAAAAAGAAACATTTATCGTTCTGAGAGGATGACATGCGGGACCCATGAGGCAGCAGCATTCTCAACGTTTCCAAGGCGACACAGGATTTTAAAAAAGGCGAAATAGCCAGAAATTAGAGGTCAAAATAACTCCAAGAAAGGAAAGGTTTATTGTTCATAGAGGCTGACATGTGGGACCCATGAGCCAGTAGAATCCTCAACGTTTCAAATGCGGCAGGGGATCAAAAGAAAAAGGAAGTAGCCAAAAATTAGGGATAAAAAATAATTCGAAGAAAGGAAACTTTACTGTTCATAGATGATGACATGCGGGACCCATGAGCCAGCAGCTTACTCAATGTTTCAAAGGTGGCATGAGATCGAAAGCAAAAGGCAAGTGACAAAATATCAGGAGCCAAAGATAATCCAAGAAAAGAAACTTTATTGTGCATAGAGGATGACATGCGGGTCCCATTTAGCAGCAGCGGTCTCAACGTTTCAAATGCGGCTTGAGATCAAAAGAAAAAGAAAGTTGATTGTACATAGAGGATGACATGCGGGTCCCATGAGTCAGCAGCTTACTCAACATTTCCAAGGCGATAGGGGATCAAAAGAAAAAAGGCAAGTGACCAAAAATGAGGGTGAAAAATAATCCAAGAAAAGAAACTTTTATTGTACATGGAGAATTGCATGCGGGTCCCATTTTGCAGCAGCGGTCCCAACGTTTCAAATGCGGCTTGAGATCAAAAGAAAAAGAAAGTAGCCAGAAATTAGGGGGTAAAAAAACTCCAAGAAAAGAAAGTTGATGGACATAGAGGATGACATGCGGGCCCCATGAGCCAGCAGATTAGTCAACGTTTCCAAGGCGGCAGGGGATCAAAAGAAAAAAGAAATAGCCAAAAATCAGAGGGTGAAAAAAATCCAAGAAAAGAAATTTTATAGTACATAGAGGATGACATGCGGGTCCCATGAGCCAGCAGGTTCCTCAACGTTTTCAAAGGCGGCATGAGATCGAAAGAAAAAGGCAAGTGACCAAAAATCAGAGGGTGAAACATAATCCAAGAAAAGAAACTTTTATTGTACATGGAGGATGACATGCGGGTCCCATTTTGCAGCAGCTGTCCCAACGTTTCAAATGCGGCTTGAGATCAAAAGAAAAAGAAAGTAGCCAGAAATTAGGGGTAAAAAAACTCCAAGAAAGGAAAGCTTTATCGTTCATACAGGCTGACATGTGGGACCTATGAGGCAGCAGAGTCCTCAACTTTCAAAGGCGGCAGGGGATCAAAAGAAATAGGAAATTGCCAAAAATCAGAGGGTGAAAAAAACCCAAGAAAATGAACTTTTGTAGTACATAGAGGATGACATGCGGGTCCCATGAGCCAGCAGGTTCCTCAACGTTTCAAACGTGGCATGAGATCGAAAGAAATAGGCAAGTGACCAAATATCAGGATCCAAAAATAATTCAAGAAAAGAAACTTGATTGTACATAGAGAATGACATGCGGGTCCCATTTAAGGAGCAGCGGTATCACCGTTTGAGAGGCGGCAGGGGATCGAAAGAAAAAGGCAAGTGACCAAATATGAGGTGCCAAAAAAAATCCAAGAAAAGAAAGTTTTATTGTACATAGAGGATGACATGCGGGTCCCATGAGCCTGCAGGTTCCTCAACGTTCCAAACGTGGCATGAGATCGCAAGAAAAAGGCAAGTGACCAAATATCAAGAGCCATGTGAGAAACTTTTAATGTTCATAGAGGATGACATGTGGGACCGACCTGCCAACAGCGTCCTCATCGTTTCAGAGGGGGCAGGAGATCAAAAGAAAAAGGCAAATAGCCAGAAATTAGGGGTCAAAAATAACTCCAAGAAAGAAAACTTTTATTGTTCGTAGAGGATGACATGCGGGACCCATGAGCCAGTAGCTTACTCAACGTTTCAAAGGCGGCATGAGATCGAAAGAAAAAGGCAAGTGACAAAATATCAGGAGCCAAAGATAATCCAAGAAAAGGAACTTTATTGTACATAGAGGATGACATGCGGATCCCATTTAGCAGCAGCGGTCTTAACGTTTCAAATGCGTCTTGAGATCAAAAGAAAAAGAAAGTTGATTGTACATAGAGGATGACATGCGGGTCCCATGAGTCAGCAGCTTACCCAACGTTTCCAAGGTCGCAGGGGATCAAAAGAAAAAGGAAATAGCCAAAAATCAGAGGGTGAAAAAAACAAAGAAAATAAACTTTTATAGCACATAGAGGATGACATGCGGGTCCCATGAGCCAGCAGGTTCCTCAACGTTTCAAACGTGGCATGAGATCGAAACAAAAAGGAAAGTGACCAAATATCAGGATCCAAAAATAATTCAAGAAAAGAAACTTGATTGTACATAGAGGATGACATGCGGGTCCCATGAGTCAGCAGCTTACTCAACGTTTCCAAGGCGGTAGGGGATCAAAAGAAAAAGGAAATAGCCAAAAATCAGAGGGTGAAAAAAAATCCAAGAAAATAAACTTTTATAGCACATAGAGGATGACATGCGGGTCCCATGAGCCAGCAGGTTCCTCAACGTTTCAAACGTGGCATGAGATCGAAAGAAAAAGGCAAGTGACCAAATATCAGGAGCCAAAAATAATTCAAGAAAGAAACTTGATTGTACATAGAGGATGACATGCGGGTCCCATTTAGCAGTCGCGGTCTCACCGTTTGAGAGGCTGCACGGGATCGAAAGAAAAAGGCAAGTGACCAAATATCAGGAGCCAAAAATAATTCAAGAAAAGAAAGTTTTATAGTACGTAGAGGATGACATGCGGGTCCCATTTTGCAGCAGCGGTCTCAACGTTTCCAAGGCGGCACAGGACCAAAAGAAAAATGAAGTAGCCATAAATCAGGGGGTGAAAAAAAATCCAAGAAGAAAGATTTCAATTGGGCTGCATCTGGACATCTGGGCCTTCGAACTATCCTGCTTGGCCTTTTGACTCGTACAATTTCAGCCCACTCCAAAACAGGAAAGTTCGGAATTTTCTAAACAAAATAGGAAAGTCCTATGCTTCGCAAAAACAAAAAAACAAGGAGATTCAACAAATAAGTTTGTTTATGTAAAAATAAAGATTTAATTTATCCGTTTGAAATAGCTCAGAGTGCAATACACTGTTTATTGTCTGCAAAATAATCAAGATATCACATGTTTGTTGTACGGGGAGGCTGACATCGGGGACCCATGAGCCAGCAGCGTCGTCAACGTTTTAAAGGCGGCAGGGGATGGAAAGAAAAAAAATAAACCAAAAAATCTGTTGGTAAAAAATCCAAGAAAAGAAACATTTTCGTTCTAAGAGGATGACATGCGGGACCCATGAGGCAGCATCATCCTCAGCGTTTATTGTTCGTAGAGGCTGACATGTGGGACCCATGAGCCAGCAGCGTCCTCAATGTTTTAAAGGCTGCAGGAGATCGAAAGAAAAAATAAGCCAAAAATCGTTTGGTAAACAAAATCCAAGAAAAGAAACATTTACCGTTCTGAGAGGATGACATGCGGGACCCATGAGGCAGCAGCATCCTCAGCGATTTCAAGGTGGCAGGGGATCAAAAGAAAAAAGGAAATATCCAGAAATTGATTAGGGGTTCAAAATAAATCCATCAAAGGAAACTTTTATTGTTCATAGAGGATGACATGTGGGACCGACCTGCCAACAGCGTCCTCATCGTTTCAGAGGGGGCAGGAGATCAAAAGAAAAAGGCAAATAGCCAGAAATTAGGGGTCAAAAATAACTCCAAGAAAGAAAACTTTTATTGTCGTAGAGGATGACATGCGGGACCCATGAGCCAGCAGCTTAGTCAACGTTTCAAAGGCGGCATGAGATCGAAAGATAAAGGAAAGTGCCAAAATATCAGGAGCCAAAGATAATCCAAGAAAAAACTTTATTGTACATAGAGGATGACATGCGGGTCCCATTTAGCAGCAGCGTTCTCAACGTTTCAAATGCGGCTTGAGATCAAAAAAAAAGAAAGTTGATTGTACATAGAGGATGACATGCGGGTCCCATGAGTCAGCAGCTTACTCAACGTTTCCAAGGCGGCAGGGGATCAAAAGAAAAAATCCAAGAAAAAAACTTTTATAGTACATACAGGATGACATGCGGGTCCCATTTTGCAGCAGCGGTCCCAACGTTTCAAATGCGACTTGAGATCAAAAGAAAAAGAAAGTAGCCAGAAATTAGGCGGTCAAAAAAAATCCAAGAAAAGAAAGTTGATGGACATAGAGGATGACATGCGGGTCCCATGAGCCAGCAGGTTCCTGAACATTTCAAACGTGGCATGAGATCGAAAGAAAAAGGCAAGTGACCAAATATCAGGATCGAAAAATAATTCAAGAAAAGAAACTTGATTGTATATAGAGGCTGACATGTGGGACCTATGAGCCAGCAGAGTCCTCAACGTTTCAAAGGCAGCAGGGGATCAAAAGAAAAAGGAAATAGCCAAAAATCAGAGGGTGAAAAAAACCCAAGAAAATGAACTTTTATAGTACATAGAGGATGACATGCGGGTCCCATGAGCCTGTAGGTTCCTCAACGTTTCAAACGTGGCATGAGATCGAAAGAAAAAGGCAAGTGACCAAATATCAGGATCCAAAAATAATTCAAGAAAAGAAACTTGATTGTACATAGAGGATGACTGATACGTCTCCGACGTATCGATAATTTCTTATGTTTCATGCCACATTATTGATGATATCTACATGTTTTGTGCATACTTTATGTCATTATTATGCGTTTTCCAGAACTAACCTATTGACGAGATGCCGAAGGGCCAGTTGCTGTTTTCTGCTATTTTTGGTTTCAGAAATCCTAGTAAGGAAATATTCTCGGAATTGGACGAAATCAACGCCCAGTATTTTAGAATCCCCGGGAGCTTCCAGAACACCCGAGAGCCGCCAGAGAGGGGCCACAGGGGGCCCACACATGGTGGCGGCGCGGCCCAGGAGGGGGGAGCGCCGCCCTAGTGTCTGGTGGCCCCAGACCCCTTCTGACGCCGCCCTTTCGCCTACTTAAGGTCTCCGTCGCGAAAACCCTATTACGTTCGACGAAACCAGAGAAAACCTTCCAGAGCCGCCGCCATCGCGAAGCCAAGATCTGGGGGACAGGAGTCTCTGTTCCGGCACGCCGCCGGGACGGGGAAGTGCCCCCGGAAGGCTTCTCCATCAACACCACCGCCATCTTCATCAACGCTGCTGTCTCCCATGAGGAGGGATTAGTTCTCCATCGAGGCTCGGGGCTGTACCGGTAGCTATGTGGTTCATCTCTCTCCTATGTGCTTCAATACAATAATCTCATGAGCTGCCTTACATGATTGAGATTCATATGATGATGCTTGTAATCTAGATGTCATTATGCTAGTCAAGTGGGTTTTACTTATGTGATCTCCGGAGACTCCTTGTCCCACGTGTGTAAAGGTGACAGTGTGTGCACCGTGTGGGTCTCTTAGGCTATATTTCACAGAATACTTATTCACTGTTATGAATGGCATAGTGAAGTGCTTATTTATATCCCTTTATGATTGCAATGTGTTTTGTATCACAATATATCTGCGTGCTACTCTAGTGATGTTATTAAAGTAGTTTATTCCTCCTGCACGGTGTAATGGTGACAGTGTGTGCATCGTGTAGTACTTGGCGTAGGCTATGATTGTGATCTCTTGTAGATTATGAAGTTAACTATTGCTATGATAGTATTGATGTGATCTATTCCTCCTTTCGTAGTGTGAAGGTGACAGTGTGCATGCTATGTTAGTACTTGGTTTGGTTATGTTGATCTGTTATGCACTCTAAGGTTATTTAAATATGAACATTGAATATTGTGGAGCTTGTTAACTCCGGCATTGAGGGTTCGTGTAATCCTACACAGTTAGTGGTGTTCATCATCCAACAAGAGGGTGTAGAGTCTAGCATCTATCTATTTATTCTGTTATGTGATCAATGTTGAGAGTGTCCACTAGTGAAAGAATGATCCCTAGGCCTTGTTCCTAAATACTGCTATCGCTGCTTGTTTACTGTTTTACTGCATCATTACTTCCTGCAACATTACTACCATCAACTGCACGCCAGCAAGCACTTTTCTGGCGCCATTGCTACTGCTCATACTTATTCATACCACCTGTATTTCACTATCTCTTCGCCGAACTAGTGCACCTATTAGGTGTGTTGGGGACACAAGAGACTTCTTGTATTGTGATTGCAGGGTTGCATGAGAGGGATATCTTTGACCTCTTCCTCCCTGAGTTCGATAAACCTTGGGTGATCCACTTAAGGGAAACTTGCTGCTGTTCTACAAACCTCTGCTCTTGGAGGCCCAACACTGTCTACAAGAATAGAAGCACCCGTAGACATCAAGCACTTTTCTAGCGCCGTTGCCGGGGAGGAAAGGTAAACGGCACACACACACCGGATCCCGGCAATGAAGCACTTTTCTGGCGCCGTTGCCGGGGAGGAAAGGTAAAAGGCACTCATACTCCGGTCCCAGGTAAAGTACTTTTCTGTTGCCGTTGTGTGTGTGCTCGAAGCTATTTCCTTTAGATCCTGCAATTGCATCTTTTTGTTTCTTGTTTACACTAGTTAGGCATAATGGACAACAATGAGCTTCTTATTCTATTTCCTGATTTAAGACATGGATGGTTTGATGCGAAAATTAAAAAACCTATGGAACATATTAGTATGAACGCTTTGAACACCATTGTTGCTAATGATATGGAAAATTCTAAGCTTGGGGAAGCTGGCTTTGATGAGCATGATATTTTTAGTCCCCCAAGCATTGAGGAGAAAATTTACTTTGATGATACTTTGCCTCCTATTTATGATGATTATAATGATATTGGTCTTTTAGTACCGCCTGTTATGGAGGATAGATTTGATTATGATTACAATATGCCTCCTATATTTGATGATGAGAATAATAATGATAGCTACTTTGTTGAATTTGCTCCCACTACAACTAATAAAATTGATTATGGTTATGTGGAGAGTAATAATTTTATGCATGAGACTCATGATAAGGATGTTTTATGTGATACTTATATTGTTGAGTTTTCTCATGATGCTACTGAAAGTTATTATGAGAGAGGAAAATATGGTTGTAGAGATTTTCATGTTACTAAAACACCTCTCTATATGCTGAAATTTTTGAAGTTACACTGGTTCTATCTTTCTATGCTTGTTACTTTGCTCTTCATGAACTTGTTTATTTACAAGATTCCTATGCATAGGAAGCATGTTAGAATTAAATGTGTTTTGAATTTGCTTTTTGATGCTCTCTTTTGCTTCAACTCTTATTTCTTGCGAGTGCATCATTAAAACTGCTGAGCCCATCTTAATGGCTATAAAGAAAGAACTTCTTGGGAGATAACCCATGTGTTTATTTTGCTACAGTAGCTTTGTTTTATATTTGTGTCTTGGAAGTTGTTACTACTGTAGCAACCTCTCCTTATCTTAGTTTTGTTGCATTGTTGTGCCAAGTAAAGTCTTTGATAGTAAGGTTCATACTAGATTTGGATTACTGCACAGAAACAGATTTCTGTCTGTCACGAATCTGGGCCTAATTCTCTGTAGGTAACTCAGAAAAATATGCCAATTTACGTGAGTGATCCTCAGATATGTACGCAACTTTCATTCAATTTGGGCATTTTCATCTGAGCAAGTCTGGTGCCACTTTAAAATTCGTCTTTACGGACTGTTCTGTTTTGACAGATTCTCCCTTTTATTTCGCATTGCTTCTTTCGCTGTGTTGGGTGGATTTCTTTGTTCCATTACCTTCCAGTAGCTTTGGGAAATGTCCAGAAGTGTTAAGAATGATTGTGTCACCTCTGAACATGTGAATTTTTGATTATGCACTAACCCTCTAATGAGTTTGTTTCGAGTTTGGTGTGGAGGAAGTTTTCAAGGGTCAAGAGAGGAGGATGATACAATGTGATCAAGAAGAGTGAAAGCTCTAAGCTTGGGGATGCCCCGGTGGTTCATCCCTGCATATTTCAAGAAGACTCAAGCATCTAAGCTTGGGGATGCCCAAGGCATCCCCTTCTTCATCGATAATTTATCAGGTTTCTTCTCTTGAAACTATATTTTTATTCCATCACATCTTATGTACTTTACTTGGAGCGTCTGTGTGCTTTTATTTTCGTTTTGTTATTTTCATTCTCTGAATAAATACATGCTTGTGTGGGAGAGAGACACGCTCCGCTGTTGCATATGAACACATGTGTTCTTAGCTTTACTTTTAATGTTCATGGCGAAGGTTGAAACTACTTCGTTCATTGTTATATGGTTGGAAACGGAAAATGCTACATGTAGTAATTGGTAAAATGTCTTGGATAATGTGATACTTGGCAATTGTTGTGCTCATGTTTAAGCTCTTGCATCATATACTTTGCACCTATTAATGAAGAAATACATAGAGCTTGCTAAAATTTGGTTTGCATAATTGGTCTCTCTAAAGTCTAGATAATTTCTATTATTGAGTTTGAACAACAAGGAAGACGGTGTAGAGTCTTATAATGTTTACAATATGTCTTTTATGTGAGTTTTGCTGCACCGGTTCATCCTTGTGTTTGTTTCAAATAACCTTGCTATCCTAAGCCTTGTATCGAGAGGGAATACTTCTGATGCATCCAAAATCCTTGAGCCAACCACTATACCTACCTACTACATGGTATTTCTCCGCCATTCCAAAGTAAATTGCTTGAGTGCTACCTTTAAATAATTCAAAATTTATCACCTCTGATTTGTGTCAATGTTTTATAGCTCATGAGGAAGTATGTGGTGTTTATCTTTCGATCTTGTCATTTACTTCGGACAGACTTTCACCAATGGACTAGTGGCATATCCGCTTATCCAATAATTTTGCAAAAAGAGCTGGCAATGGGGTTCCCAGCCCCAATTAATTAACTTGCATTAATAATTCTCTTCACATGTTTTGCTCTGATTCATCAGTAAGCAACTTAATTTTGCAAATAGACACTCCTTCATGGTATGTGATTGTTGGAAGGCACCCGAGGATTCGGTTAGCCATGGCTTGAGAAAGCAAAGGTTGGGAGGAGTGTCATCTAAAAAATTAAAAAAATATAAACTAAACTAAAGTACATGTGTAAACAAAGAGAAGAGGGATGATCTACCTTGCTGGTAGAGATAACGTCCTTCATGGGAGCCGCTCTTGAAAGACTGGTTGATGAGGTAGTTAGAGTACCCGCTACCATTCGTTGACAACAACAAACACCTCTCAAAATTTTACTTTTATGCTCTCTATATGATTTCAAAAGTTAAAAAGCTCTAGCACATGATTTAATCGATGCTTTCCTCTTTGAAGGACCTTTCTTTTACTTTTATGTTGAGTCAGTTCACCTATTTCTCTCCACCTCAAGAAGCAAACACTTGTGTGAACTGTGCATTGATTCCTACATACTTGCATATTGCACTTGTTATATTACTTTACATTGACAATATCCATGATATATACATGTTATAAGTTGAAAGCAACCGCTGAAACTTAATCTTCCTTTGTGTTGCTTCAATACCTCTACTTTGAATTATTGCTTTACGAGCTAACTCTTATGCAAGACTTATTGATGCTTGTCTTGAAAGTACTATTCATGAAAAGTCTTTGCTTTATGATTCATTTGTTTACTCATGTCATTACCATTGTTTTGATCGCTGCATTCATTACATATGCTTACAATAGTATGATCAAGGTTATGATGGCATGTCACTCCAGAAATTATCTTTGTTATCGTTTACCTGCTCGGGACGAGCAGAAACTAAGCTTGGGGATGCTGATACGTCTCCGACGTATCGATAATTTCTTATGTTCCATGCCACATTATTGATGATATCTACATGTTTTATGCATACTTTATGTCATTATTATGCGTTTTCCGGAACTAACCTATTGACGAGATGCCGAAGGGCCAGTTGCTGTTTTCTGCTGTTTTTGGTTTCAGAAATCCTAGTAAGGAAATATTCTCGGAATTGGACGAAATCAACGCCCAGCATTTTAGAATCCCCGGGAGCTTCCAGAACACCCGAGAGCCGCCAGAGAGGGGCAACAGGGGGCCCACACATGGTGGCGGCGCGGCCCAGGAGGGGGGCGCGCCGCCCTAGTGTCTGGTGGCCCCAGACCCCTTCTGACGCCGCCCTTTCGCCTACTTAAGGTCTCCGTCGCGAAAACCCTATTACGTTCGACGAAACCAGAGAAAACCTTCCAGAGCCGCCGCCATCGCGAAGCCAAGATCTGGGGGACAGGAGTCTCTGTTCCGGCACGCCGCCGGGATGGGGAAGTGCCCCCGGAAGGCTTCTCCATCAACACCACCGCCATCTTCATCAACGCTGCTGTCTCCCATGAGGAGGGAGTAGTTCTCGATCCATCGAGGCTCGGGGCTGTACCGGTAGCTATGTGGTTCATCTCTCTCCTATGTGCTTCAATACAATAATCTCATGAGCTGCCTTACATGATTGAGATTCATATGATGATGCTTGTAATCTAGATGTCATTATGCTAGTCAAGTGGGTTTTACTTATGTGATCTCCGGAGACTCCTTGTCCCACGTGTGTAAAGGTGACACTGTGTGCACCGTGTGGGTCTCTTAGGCTATATTTCACAGAATACTTATTCACTGTTATGAATGGCATAGTGAAGTGCTTATTTATATCCCTTTATGATTGCAATGTGTTTTGTATCACAATATATCTGCGTGCTACTCTAGTGATGTTATTAAAGTAGTTTATTCCCCCTGCAAGGTGTAATGGTCACAGTGTGTGCATCGTGTAGTACTTGGCGTAGGCTATGATTGTGATCTCTTGTAGATTATGAAGTTAACTATTGCTATGATAGTATTGATGTGATCTATTCCTCCTTTCGTAGTGTGAAGGTGACAGTGTGCATGCTATGTTAGTACTTGGTTTGGTTATGTTGATCTGTTATGCACTCTAAGGTTATTTAAATATGAACATTGAATATTGTGGAGCTTGTTAACTCCGGCATTGAGGGTTCGTGTAATCCTACACAGTTAGTGGTGTTCATCATCCAACAAGAGGGTGTAGAGTCTAGCATCTATCTATTTATTCTGTTATGTGATCAATGTTGAGAGTGTCCACTAGTGAAAGTATGATCCCTAGGCCTTGTTCCTAAATACTGCTATCGCTGCTTGTTTACTATTTTACTGCATCTTTACTTCCTGCAACATTACTACCATCAACTGCACGCCAGCAAGCACTTTTCTGGCGCCATTGCTACTGCTCATACTTATTCATACCACCTGTATTTCACTATCTCTTCGCCGAACTAGTGCACCTATTAGGTGTATTGGGGACACAAGAGACTTCTTGTATCGTGATTGCAGGGTTGCATGAGAGGGATATCTTTGACCTCTTCCTCCCTGAGGTTGATAAACCTTGGGTGATCCACTTAAGGGAAACTTGCTGCTGTTCTACAAACCTCTGCTCTTGGAGGCCCAACACTGTCTACAAGAATAGAAGCACCCGTAGACATCAATGACATGCGGGTCCCATGAGTCAGCAGCTTACTCAACGTTTCCAAGGCGTCACGGGATCAAAAGAAAAAGGAAATAGCCAAAAATTAGAGGGTGAAAAAAAATCCAAGAAAATAAACTTTTATAGCACATAGAGGATGACATGTGGGTCCCATGAGCCAGCAGCGTTTCAAACTTGGCATGAGATCGAAAGAAAAAGGCAAGTGACCAAATATCAGGATCCAAAAATAATTCAAGAAAAGAAACTTGATTGTACATAGAGGCTGACATGTGGGACCTATGAGCCAGCAGAGTCCTCAACTTTTCAAAGGCGGCAGGGGATCAAAAGAAAAAGGAAATAGCCAAAAATCAGAGGGTGAAAAAAAATAAAGAAAATAAACTTTTATAGCACATAGAGGATGACATGCGGGTCCCATGAGCCAGCAGGTTCCTCAACGTTTCAAACGTGGCATGAGATCGAAAGAAAAAGGCAAGTGACCAAATATGAGGAGCCAAAAATAATTCAAGAAAAGAAAGTTTTATAGTACATAGAGGATGACATGCGGGTCCCATTTAGCAGCAGCGGTATCACCGTTTGAGAGGCTGCACGGGATCGAAAGAAAAAGGCAAGTGGCCAAATATGAGGAGCCAAAAATAATTCAAGAAAAGAAAGTTTTATAGTACATAGAGGATGACATGCGGGTCCCATTTAGCAGCAGCGGTATCACCGTTTGAGAGGCGGCAGGGGATCGAAAGAAAAAGGCAAGTGACCAAATATGAGGTGCCAAAAAAAACTCCAAGAAAAGAAAGTTGATTGCACATAGAGGATGACATGCGGGTCCCATTTAGCAGCAGCGGTCTCAACGTTTCCAAGGCGGCAAGGGATCAAAAGAAAAAGGAAGTAGCCAGAAATCAGGGGGTCAAAAAAAAATCCAAGAATAGAAAGAATTTTGGTTCATAGAGGATGACATGCGGGACCCATGATCCTGCATCGTAAACGGCTCGATCGGAGAGCGTTGAACGAGATGGCGCGATCGAGAAAAAAAACAATGCCAGAGAGGCTGCCATCTGGGCCCTACATCCCTCGGCGGTGTGGATTTGCGTTGACTCGGCCGGCGAACCCGAGATTTCGAGATGCACCACATCCCGGGCCACCATACGCCACGTTTTGGCCGTTTTCGTCGGGCTAGGTGGCCTCAAAAACGAGAAAAAAAAACGTTTTGACATGCACAACGGAGAGACCAAAAATCGTCGGCCATGGTACACCAGCAACCACGGCGCGACTTCAACTTCGTCGGCCATGGCAACTTTTCTTGTAGTGATAGAAAGGCAATACAAGCGCAACTTCAGGATTCTCAACATAAAGAGGGGAAACTTAATATTATTAAGATGCATATAACCATGTTTCCCTCTCTCATAATAACTTTCAATGGCATCATGAACAAACTCAACAATATAAGTATCAAATGAAACATTCTTGTCATGAGCTATATGCATAAAATTATTACTCTCCACATAAGCATAATCAATTTTATTAGTTGTAGTGGGAGCAAATTCAACAAAGTAGCTATCATTATTATTCTCATCAAGTGTAGGAGGGATATTATAATCATAATAAAATTTACTCTCCATAGTAGGCGGCACCAAAAGACCACTATCATTATAATCATCATAAATAGGAGGCAAAGTATCATCAAAGAAAATTTTCTCCTCAATGCTTGGGGGACTAAAAATATCATGCTCATCAAAACCAGCTTCCCCAAGCTTAGAATTTTCCATATCATTAGCAACAATGGTGTTCAAAGCGTTCATACTAATATCATTGCTACTAGCATGCAAATAAGATTCCATAGGTTTTTTAATTTTCGCAGCAAACAATCCATGTCTTAACTTAGGAAATAGCTTAAAAAGCTCATAGTTGCTTTCCATTATGCCTTACTAGTGTAAAACAAGAAACAAAAAGATGCAATTGCAGGATCTAAAGGAAATAGCTTCGAGCACTTACAACGGCAACAGAAAATAACTTAGTTACCTGGGACCGGAGTGTGAGTGCCTTTTACCTTACCTCCCCGGCAACGGCGCCAGAAAATAGCTTGCTGTCCACAACTGGCACGTGGTTGACGTGGGAGGTTTGATGGCGGTTGACGGGCTTGATGGAGTGTCTTGATTCGTTCCCCGGCAACGGCGCCAGAAAATAGCTTGATGTCTACGTGTGCTTCTATTCTTGTAGACAGTGTTGGGCCTCCAAGAGCAGAGGTTTGTAGAACAGCAGCAAGTTTCCCTTAAGTGGATCACCCAAGGTTTATCGAACTCAGGGAGGAAGAGGTCAAAGATATCCCTCTCAAGCAACCCTGCAATCACGATACAAGAAGTCTCTTGTGTCCCCAACACACCTAATACACTTGTCAGATGTATAGGTGCACTAGTTCGGCGAAGAGATAGTAAAACACAGGTGGTATAGATGGTGGTAATATTACAGGAAGTAAAGATGCAGTAAAACAGTAAACAAGCGATGCCAGAAAATAGCTTGCTGGCGTGGGAAGCAATTCTTTGTGTTGGAAACAAGGCCTAGGGATCCTACTTTCACTAGTGGACACTCTCAACATTGATCACATAATAAATAAGTTCTCTTCCTTTGTGCTACATATACTCTTGTTTGATAACAAACACCATTCATTGTGTAGGGCTACAAGAGCACCTCAATGCCGGAGTTAACAAGCGCCACAACATTCGGTATTCATGTTTAAGTAACCTTAGAGCATAATAGATCTTTGCAATTTAAACCGAGTACTAACATAGCATACACACTGTCACCTTTACACTATGAAGAGGGAATAGATCACATCAATACTATCATAGTAATAATTAACTCCATAACCTACAAGAGATTATGATCATAACCTACGCCAAGAACTACACGATGCACACACTGTCACCATTACACCATGAAGGAGGAATATACTACTTTAATAACATCACATGAGTAGCACATAGACAAATAGTGATACAAAGCTCATCATATGGATCTCAATCATGCAAAGCAATTCATGAGATCATTGTATTGGGGTACAGAGAGAGAGATTAACCACATAGCTACCGGTAGAGCCCTCAGCCCCGGTGGAGAACTACTCCCTCCTCATCATGGGAGACAGCAGCGGCGATGAAAATGGCGGTGGTGTCGATGGAGATGCCTTCCGGGGGCACTTCCCCGTCCCGGCGGCATGCCGGAACAGAGAGTTTTGTCCCCCGAATCTTGGCTTCGCGATGGCGGCGGCTCTGGAACTTTTCTCGTATCGTGGCTTATGTGTGTAGGGTTTTCGCGACGGAGTCCTTAAGTAGGCGGAAGGGCAGCCTCGGAGGGGGTCTGGAGGCTCCACACAACAGGGGGGCGCGCCCCACCCCTGGGCCGCGCCGCCACCATGTCTGGTGGGCCTGTGGCTCTCCTCTGGCCCCTCTCCGGTGTTCTGGAAGCTTCGTGGAATTATAAGATGCTGGGCGTTGATTTCGTCCAATTCTGAGAATATTTCCTTACTAGGATTTCTGAAACCAAAAACAGCAGAAAACAGAAACTGGCACTTCGGCATCTCGTCAATAGGTTAGTTCCGGAAAATGCATCAAAACGATATAAAGTGTGAACAAAACATGTAGGTATTGTCATAAAACTAGCATGGAACATAAGAAATTATAGATACGTTTGAGACGTATCACCGAGAGAGTTGAACGACAAGCCAATATTGCCGCACTACAGCAGATAGCCCAGAACAACCAAGGCCATGGAAACCATGATCATCCTGGATCTAAACTCAAGAATTCCCAGAACACAAACCCTCCAATGTTCAGCAATACTGAAGAACCTTTGGATGCTGATGACTGGCTCCAAACAATGGAGAACAACCTAGAAGTTGCAGGAGTAGAAGCCGCTGAGAAAGTACTATTCGCCACCCACTACCTATCAGGACCTGCTAGAGCCTGGTGGACAAGTGCGCGCGCAATGAATGCCGGACAAATGATGACCTGGGAAGACTTCAAACTCAAGTGCAGCAAATACCATGTGCCCCAAGGACTGATCAAGAAGATGAGAGATGAGTTCCGGGAACTCAAGCAAGGAAGAATGTCGGTGGTGGAATACCGTGACAGATTCCTCACTCTGTCAAGGTACGCCCCGGATGAAACCGACACCAACGAGAAGAGGAAGGAGAGATTTCTGAATGGACTGCACGATGAGATGCAAACTGTGTTAGTGAACATCCCGTTTGTTGACCTAGAAGCCCTGGTGGACTCAGCCATCCAGATGGAAGGAAAACTGCATCAAGCCAACGAAAACCGCAAGCGCAGAATGATGAACCAGAATGGACCCAACAATGCACAGAAGTACCGCAACAATTCAACTGGAGGATTTGCCCCAAGAAACAACAAGCCACCTGCTCAGACTTACCGTCCAAACTACACCAACAACAATGGAGGCCACCCGAAGCCCGGAGGCCACAACAGCAGCAACAACAACAACAGCAACCACAACAATAACAACAACAACAACAACAACAACCACCCCAACGGTAACAACAACAACACCAACACTGCCCCAAGGACTGGAAGCAATGCGACCCCTATTACCCCAAAGGACAAGTCAACTGTGACTTGTTATGAATGTGGAACTGTGGGTCACTACTCCAATTAGTGCCCAAAGAAGCTTGCCAAGACTGCTCCCAATACCGATGCCCCTGCCCAGCAACAGCGCCGCTTTGCAGCTAGAAGGAACCCGAACAACCGCAACGGCCGTCTCTACCACATGAGTGCCACAGAAGCCCAGGAAGCACCCCATGCAATGCAGAGTATGTTTTCCTGTTAACCCAATTGCCCAATCTCTCTTAGGAACCTAAGTTTTCTTAAAATCTCGGGACGAGATTTGTTTAAGGGGAAGGGTTTGTAACATCCCAAATTTTAAAACAAAGAGAAAATGAATTTCCCTATTTCCAAAAATGAGAGCTAACAAAAACTTTATTTAATTTCCATGTGTTGCATAATATGGATGCATGATTGTGTGACTTTGCCATGCCTGGTGTTTGAATTGCTTGACATCATCTCTAAACCCTAACCATGATCCTTTGAGATCAAAAAGGGAAGAAAAGATGAAAATGAGAAATTGCAAAAACCCTCACATATGGGCCTATGGCCATTTTTGAAATTCTTTAACCTAGGCCATATTAATTTGTGCCAATGGTTTGGAAACTCATCTAAACTCAAAAGAATCCCTTTTTCATCAAAGAAACCAAAATCAAAGAAAAGAAAAATTCAAAACCTAACCACATGTGATAATGGTCAAATCTGCCAAAAATAACATGTTACCTACTTTGAGCCCCTTTAGTTAACTTTTTCTAAACTAAACTTTCTAATCTTTTTGCCCAGATCTTTTGTACTCATAAAAGTGAACAATATGGTCAAAGTCAACCTTGATGGTTCAAAGTCAAACTCTAAATATAAGCATGCAAAGATGCCACTTTGAAACAGATTCTAGATTCCCCCAATTTTTAGATTTTTCACAAAACATTTCCAAAATTTAAACCAATGCCACCAATGGCTGCCCAACATTATTTAGATCACTCCTATGAAGAAATTTGGCCAAATTCAAAAACAAGTGAGACCTTTGCTTGTCACATATGTTGATCACATAGTTTAAATTAGGGTACAACCACTATTCCAACCACTATGTACCACCTCACCCTCCTCTCTCTTGTGATCATCTATAGTGCATTGTACCCCTAACCACTCTCAATGACCTCACCTAGTCTTTACATGACCACCATGACACAAGACCATGCCAAGGACATGACATATGTCACATACACTTTGGCATTGATCCAATGTGCACCCCTAGCCCTCTCCAACCTTGCTCATCTTGTCAAACACATTGGTCTCACCAACCTACAGCATGCCATGCACTCAGAGACAAAGAAAAATGCACAAAAGATCAAATGACATGACCATGCCGGCCACCTTGATCACCACCATGCCACACCTACCCCCTCACCTCTCTCCCTGACCTTGCCAAATAGGCCTACCTCACTCCCCTGCACCCACTGGCGCGAGCCCTGGCCAAGGAGAGCACGCCAACGCTCGGAACGTGACGCGCCCACGATGTCAGGACGCGCCAGAGCGTGCACGACCACGCTCTGGACACGCCAGTACACGAGCTCGCCTCGTCGCGTACGACCACCTCTCGCCCTCTCCTTACTTCCCACGCACGCACCGTGACCTCATCTACCTCGTAGACATCCTCACTGGCTCGCCCGCGCCCTGTAGACGACGCCATCGTCGGTGACCATCTGCCACCGTACACCAGTATACCAACATCACAGCACACCCCCGTCCTCCGTTTTCAGCGCCATGACGCGCGTCGTGACCGCCTTGACGTCGCCAACACACTGCGCCCACTCCCCTGGCCCCGCGTGACCTCTATCGCCGTCGTCACCCCTCACCTGCTCCGCGCCCCCTCGGCCACCTCTCGCCGCTATAAAAGGAGCAAGCCCCGGCCTCCATTCTTCACACGAACTTGCTCCCCTCTCACCTCTAGTCCTCCTCGACCACTTCCTCTCCTCGATTGAGCCCTCCGTCGCCGGAATTTCACCGGAGTAGCCCGCAACAGCCACGACATCGAGCCGACGATCCAGAGAACCCCTGGAGCCACCGCGACCCTCCTTCAATGCGCCGTCATCTCCGCCGCCGTTTTCCCGCCTCACCAACCTCTCTGGACGCCGGTAACCCCTCTTCCTGGACCCCCATGGCCGCCAGTAGGGTTCGGACCTCGCCGGAGCTCGTCGTCGACGAGGACGACCCAGCGCCGTTGATCCTCCTTTTAATCCAACGCCTCACACGCGCGCGTACCGTTTCACGGTTTAAGTATCGCTGACAGGTGGAGCCCACCTTGTCAGGCAGCCCACTCACGCGAGACGTGCAGCTGGGCTGGCCCGTTTCCTTTTCTCTGTTTGGCCCAACTTCGTTTCCCGCGCGAGCCCATTCATTTGAATTTGAATATTTCGAATTAAATCAAATTCCTCACATATGCTATATTCAAATTTAAATATAATCCAATCTACTGAGCCAAATTTAATGATTTTTATATATTTGGAAAGCTTAGGAAATTATCTAAATAACTACACTGGTATCAACCCTAGATGTGTTGTAGAATTAATGTAGTAAAAATAACAAGGCAGAGCCTTTTCCAAATTCAAACAATTATTAAAAATCAACCATAAGTGATTTTGAGTTGATTCTAACTCTCATAAATCACATTTCTTATTGTCTAATTGATTATGTAAAAATATGACATGGTTGCTTCATATGATCATGAGCTAGATTCAAATAATGGCTATGTAGTCATTTCTAGCTCATTTAAATCATTTCAATTTTTGAATTTCAAATCTAGGAGATGTAGCATCTCATTTAAATCATCTTCCCAAGTAATGTGAAATAAGGTGATGACCATAGTTGCAGGGTCTCATCATGGCTTACTTGAGGATATTAAATCAATGTAGGATTTAAATTGCATGAGGTATAGTACCTCAATTAAATCATTTCTCTCAAATGATAAGTGTGAAGTGTTGACCTTGGTCAACATAATTCCACACTTACCAATTGAGGAAATTAAATCTTAACAAGATTCAATGAGAGGAAATTATTTCTCAAGGAACATAAATAGCAACCCTAATAATTATTTCAATGAGAGGAAATTATTTTTCTTAAAAAGAAAACAAAGTCAACCAACATGTGGATAAGGTTGTGATACTAGAATAGCTTGTGTAACCCATTTGTGTGCTTAGTCTAGCCTTAAGAATTTCTTGGTGATTGTATACCTCGTATTCGTTTATAGACGCTAGTACCGAGGAGTACTAGGAGGAGGAGGTCTACTTTGAAGAAGAAGAAGAGAACTTTGACCACTGTACCAATCAAGGCAAGCCATACTCTTGCAAGTTACCCAAGTGCAAAGCTCTACTAGAGCAAGGCACCATCACATATTACTTTATGTTTATTGATCCCAACCCAAGCTTTTACTTTACAAGTTTTGACTTTGGTTTATCAAATTTTAGTTTTGATTCATGATTCACTTAGTCTAGATATGGAGTAGTACAAGAGTATCACATTTAGCCTAGAGAAATATAATGTAGATAGCACCCCTCATGATTAGTTGCTAGTGCTAAACTAAAATTGACTACGTACTCTAGATGGGAAACATGTGAATCAAATTACTTTGAAAACCTTGGAGTGATGAGTCATTCTATTGAAATATTTTGAAGGTGAATATGACTTATGAATGACATGGTGAACTTTACAAAAACTGATGGTTGGGTTCGGATGCGATACCATTCCAATTTTACAAGTACCCCCACAATACCTGATTATGGGTAAGGGCTTAGCTGGAAATTTATGTGCTTTAGTATGGGTTCCCTCTAAACAAGCGTCATAGGGGCCGAGGTTGCCTCCATTGAAATGTGAAATGATGTGAAATGACGTGAAATGAGGTGAATGTCTGGCCCAAGCCCTGTGCAGTTCCCAGGCTGACGGTTTGTCTTCACTGGGAGGCCAAGCTCATGGGGAGAGGTGCCTATACTAGGGTATATAAGTGAAAGGTTATGGTTGGTAGTCCGCACACGGAGTGTGATAAATCAGGGCCAGTTAACCCTGACGGATTATTGCAAATGTTGTGGCAAAAGTGTGCGACCTATGCAGAGTGTAAAACTATTCGAATAGCCATGTCCACGGTTATGGACGGTTGGAAAGGCCATACTGTTCCGTCATCAGACCATTTTCAAAATGTGACATGTGAAGGGTGACTTGTGACTTGAACTTGAAAGGTGAATTTGAATTGATCACAACAGAGTTGTGAGAATGCCACTAATGTTCCCACTTGAGTTAGTTAGGCAAATGAAAAGTCTTTTACTACTAAATGCTTATGAAATAAAACTGGCTCTATGCAAATAAACCTAGAGCTTAGAACCCCTTACTATAGTTGATAGTACTTACACTACTATTAGTTTGCGAGTACTTTAAAGTACTCATGGCTTTGTCCCTGGCTATTCAAATGGCCAGACTATGAAGAGGAGAACCAGTACCAAGATGGTGGACAGCAGGATGTCTATGATAACTAGGACTACTCCTGACGGCAAGCGTTGCCTGTGGAACAGATGGACCGCAACCGCTACTTCGCTTCCGCTATGTGTTTTGTATTTGGATCGCTAGATCCACTATGTTGTAAGACTGGATCATGTGATCCCTTGATGTAAGACAATTATGGTTTGTAATGAATGATGTTCTGTGATATCAATCTATTATGTCTCGCAAAAACAATATTCCTGAGATTGCGATGTATGGCATAATAGGCATCTGGACTTAAAAATCCGGGTGTTGACACCTACGAGATTAGATCTCGTTGTTGCAGAAGATGATCACTTGCCGCTTTCAAAAGCGCGTAGAAGATCTTGACGGTGCCACAGTCGGGCAGCACCTCCGTACTCGGTTACACGTTCGGTGTTGATGAAGACGTCCTTCTCCCCGTTCCAGCGGGCAGCGGAAGTAGTAGATCCTCCTCGGAATCCCGGCAGCACGACGGCGTGGTGGCGGTGGTGGTGGAGATCTCCGGCAGGGCTGCGCCAAAGCATATGCGGGAGAGGTGGAGGAGGAGGGCGGCTAGGGTTTGGGGAGAGGGGGCTATGGGCGCCGGCCTCTGGGGGGCAAGGGTGCTGCGGCCAAGGTGTGTCCGGCCCCCTCCCTCTCCTCATCTATATATAGGTGGAATAGCCCCAAGGGTTTGCCCAGAAAATGAATAAGAGTCCAACTCCTAAACCTTCCATAAGGAAGAAACCTACCCAAGGTGGGACTCCTACTCAAGGTGGGACTCCCACCCCTTCCTTGGTGGGGTGGCCGGCCACCATGGGGTGGAGTCCACCTTGGACTCCTCCTCCCTTAGGCTGGCCGGCCAAGCTAGGCCACCTTCCATGGTGATTTCTTCCGGACTTTTCTAGAACCTTCCATAAATGCACCGGATCATTTTCAAACTTAGAAAATGACTTCCTATATATGAATCTTATTCTCCGGACCATTCCGGACCTCCTCGTGATGTCCTGGATCCCATCCGAGACTCCGAACAAAACTTCAAACTCCATTCCATATTCCATATCTACTTAAACAACATCAAACCTTAAGTGTGTCACCCTACGGTTCGTGAACTATGCAGACATGGTTGAGACTTCTCTCCGACGAATAACCAATAGCGGGATCTGGAGATCCATACTGGCTCCCACATATTCAACGATGACTTAGTGATCGATTGAACCATTTACATACGATACCGATTCCCTTTGTCACGTGATATTTTACTTGTCCGGGGTTTGATCATCGGTATCTCTATAATTCGTTCAACCTCGTCTCCGACAAGTACTCTTTACTCGTACCGTGGTATGTCATCTCTTAAGAACCATTCATATGCTTGCAAGCTAATTAGATGACATTCCACCGAGAGGGCCCGGAGTATATCTATCCGTCATGGGGATGGACAATATCCCACTCTTGATCCATATGCCTCAACTCATACTTTCCAAATACTTAATCCCACCTTTATAACCACTCATTTACGCAGTGGCATTTGATGTAATCAAAGTACCCTTCCGGCATAAGTGATTTACATGATCTCATGGTCGAAGGACTAGGTAACTATGTATCGAAAGCTTATAGCAAATGAACTTAATGACGTGATCTTATGCTACGCTTAATTGGGTGTGTCCAGTACATAATTCATCAATGACATAACCTTGTTATTAATAACATCCAATGTTCATGATCACGAAACTATGATCATCTATTAATCAACAAGCTAGTTATACAAGAGGCTTACTAGGGACTCCTTGTTGTTTACATAACACACATGTATCAATGTTTCGGTTAATACAATTATAGCATGGTATATAAACATTTATCATAAACATAAAGATATATAATAACCACTTTATTATTGCCTCTTGGGCATATCTCCAACAATCCCCATATCATGCAACAAAGAATTATATTCTTCATCATTATCATCATCATCATTCTTATTGTTAGAGGATGTGTTAGGAGTCAAAGTAGGAGATACCTTTGATCCATTTGCCATAAGGCACATGTGCATACCGGAGGATGAATATGATGATATTCTTGAATCCCCATTTGAAATCATGTCTTGATCCATAGAGTGTTCGGTTTCCTCTACATTGTTAGTCAACAAACAACTAGAGGAAATAGAAACATTTTGATTATGGCAACAAGACAAGGCAAGCATATCATCATGGGATTTATGTAGGGAGTTTATACATGACTAGGAAACGTGCCTGTGCGTTGCAACAGGATATAACCAACTATAAACAAACATCAAATAGAAGTACATTTTTTTAAAAAAAAAGATATCCTTGCTGCCATGTTAGGTGAGTCTGCCATTTTTCGCATTCCTTAAAAAGAATGAATCTCATCATTTGAACTAAATATATTTATCCAAAAGTAATTAGTACAGATTAATTAAATAAGGATACCTCACATTCCCTGAAAGCTGGAGAAAGGCACATCTAGCAAGGTAGATTGCTGGTTTTAGTACGATGGGCTAAAAACATGCAGAAAGACGTACGCTAGCTAGCTACAGAATTGGTTCTACAATGCTGCTGCCATTCACGTATTAGTAGTCAAGCAGCAGGCTTATAGACACAGATAAAGAAGTGCGAAAGCGAGCCAGGATTTCACATCCCTAAGTTTAATCTTACTCTTGCTTTGTTTAGAACTGTGGAGGGAAAGCTCGCGTTTGCCCATATCTTTGGTGCCTGATTGCATCGTGTCGGCCACGCACCACGCTGCCCCGGCGACACCGCCACTTCCGGCAATGTGCCTGCCGTTGCTTTGACACCCAGGGTCCTGTTGTCCCTTGTTTCCACCGTCAGAGTTGTTGCCGAGGACGAACTCGTGTCAGTCGGCGCGGGGTGCCGGCGTTGCCGAAAGGAGAGGCAACTTTCACCACGAGTCTGCATATATGTTCAGAGTTCAGGTTGTTCACACGGGTCGGGTCAGAGTTGCACGGAACCAAGGTTTCTCCATCGCATGATCCCCTGCTCTTCTTGTGTTCCTACAGTCAGTCCATGCAAATTGAAAAACTCAGTCGCATTGTGTAGTAAGGAAAACTTGAGGAGCAGCGGCCCTATTCAATCTGTCAACTGGTTCTGTGCGCGGCAAACCAGTTATTGGTCCCTCTGATGACGAGCTATGTCCTCGTTTGTGTGGCGGGGCTTTCTGGCCATCTGGGTGGACTGCGACGCAGCGACGGCTTAGTGCCCCTCTGGCTCGGAGGCGATGTCCTGTGATCGGTCGGCGCGACGACGCTTATTGACGCCATGAATTAGGTAGTGCTTATGCTCGAAGTCCTTGGCTGCGTGCTTGGAGTAGGTCAGTAAATGGGGACGCCGTCGAGTACGGGTGACAGCACGGCGATGACCGCCTTCTCAGACATGTATTTTACGGTGCCGGCGTACGGATCGACGGAGAACGTGCTTATCCCGCGCCGGAAAGCCATCTCGACGGAGTCAATGCATGCATTGGTTCTGATATGCGCCGGCGTATTTTGCGGATCCACGCTATCTAGCTGGCTTTTCACCGGCATGGCGCGCGCCGCCGCAAGCAAAGGGGAGAAGAGAACGAAGTTTTTGTTTGTCGATCTCGCCTCCTTGATCTCGTGTCTCTCCTAAATCTCACGGATATCTTCTAAGAGCACTAAGCTCCCAGGGTTCCCAACGTCTGTGGTGAACTGGGGCATCGCTATCATCGGGCCTACGGGATAGTCGGTTCATGTGTATACGTGTTTAAGCCTTTTTGACCCACCGCTCGGATCAGGCGGTCAAAGGGGATTGCGAAGGTGCGACCTGGGATAATCCCGTCGGCCTCCTCCCCTGATCCCCATGCTGCCCTGCATCAAGCCAGCACCCACGGCCGGCGACTCAGCGGCGGCCGGCGGCTTGGTCCCTCCGCGGAGGAGGAGGGAAGGTGGGGGCACGCTACCATGTGCCGACCGCCCAACCCGCCACCGCGAGCACCCGCACCCCGCAGCAACGGCTCGCTGCCCCAGTGCCCCATGCTCGAGGAGGAGTAGAAGCCCTGGACGTGTCAGGTTGCGGAGGCGATGGCTGACGGAGCCGCGTCTGGTCGGCCCGGGTCGTGGGCGAGGCCGTCCAAGACAGTACTGCTGGAGCCCCTGATCCTCTCGGAGGCGGGTCTGTGCGACATGGACGCCGAGGGCAGGTACTCCACCACCACAGAGGCCATCGCCGCCGTGCAGGCCACCCGCGCCGCACGGTCATCCAGGCGTTCGCTGGTGTCGGCATCGACTTGATCCAATTCGCCGCCATGCACGCACCGCTGCACTCATGCCACTTTGTTCTTTCAGGTGATTGGATATTGTTCGCTGAGGTTTTCTCTCTAATTAATTCCCGGGACAACACGATTTTTCTACAACAACTATATTAGTGTAGCCTGTCCTATACGGGGTGTCACAACTCACAACGAAGTGCTCAGCAAACAGGAAACTAGAAGAGGATTGTTTGTTCTGCAGTAAATTATCATGCATATAATGTCAAGTTACTCGCTCTATGGCTGAAGCTAGAACATCTATGTGCAATGCAAATTTCATCCCAGCTATGACCCATACAATTCTTTAGAAAGGTAATTTTTCTTTGCTTTGACAATGACACTAACTATGCAGATATGAGATTCATTGATTTAATTTTCTCATGTCACCGTCAGATTTTATTCACATGATTTGATCTCAGCAGTTTAGCCATGCCTTGAACAATATAGATAGTTCATAAGAGGCTTGCTTTTTTTTTCGTATTTGTATGCGATGCGGACAGTAATACCAACTATGCAGTTATGTATTCATCAATTTAATTTTCCCATTCAGCATTAATATTTGTAGGCTTCATTTTTTTTTTTTTTGTATTTTTTCGTTCTACAGGTTTTTGGACATGGTTATCTGAAATTGCTCTGTGAGCTGCTCTAAACATCTGAGTATTCTTGCATGTTAGTGTATTGCTCCACTTTGGCTCTTAGCTTCTTACTTTCCACTTTGTGATCAAATGTAGTTGCCTTCTCTTATGCAGATGAACGGGACCAAAACTTAGGAAATAAGAGTTTGGTGAAATTTGGATTTTTAGATGAAAAGCACCATGTGCCCATATTTAACATTGAGATCGAGTTGCAAAAGGAGAAAGAGAGTAAAATAGCACAACTCATGCTGACCTATAATAACTATTTTTGACACGCGAAAGAATAACTGGAAGGAAAACAATGGTAGCAGCACCAAGTTCTATATGGCGCAGAATGTTCAATATAAGGCCTGGACGGTTGAACTTGTCCTTTTAGCTGATGATAATGTATTACAATGCTTCAGTAGATTTTCATCTCAGACGGACATACAGAAACCCACTTATAAGTTAGTACAAAATATATCAAGGCTGATGAATGTTATTGCATGACTTCCTTCTAATCATGTTGTTTAAAATAAGAGGATGGAGGTCTAATCTATAGATTAGTATTATAGTTTTGTTCAATGATTAATTCTTGCACATCCTCCAGTTATGATAATATTGCACTGTCTCAGCAGGAAAGATGAATAGCTTCACAAGATTCCCATCTTGAGAAGCTATAGAGGCAAGTGCTGGCGATCTCCATGCGTAGAAAGGAAAACTAACTCACTACCAAAGTTATGCCCGTTGATACTAAATCTAGCATATTTAGCTACGTACTTAAATTTGATATTTGTAGTTTTGTATTCGCCGACATTTGTCATGTTACTTCACTTTTATTTTAATAAAAAAACTTTTTTGGATATTTGTTACCAAACTGTAGATAGGTGTTTCTGAGACAGGAGCATTAAAAAATAAGCTTCAGTTTTACTTAAGTTTGGTTGTAGTGGAAGATTAAAACGAAGGGAGTCTTCTATGAAGTGATTCAGGCCCTACGTTGTTATCCATAGACTATTCCTATTTTGGTTCTACCATTTGTTATATTAGAAGATATTTCCTAATATTCACATGTTGCTACATTTTTCATTTACTTTACGAAGTTGGCCTTTTCATTTGCTCTTGGGCTGATTGTCTTTTTGAAGGTATCTTTTAGTTGATGAAGCAGTCCAACTGTTGAACTTCATCAGTATCTAGCTGCTATAACTCCCTAAGATATCTTTTTTTTATCATTTAATCTTCTTGGTGCTGTTTATGTTGTAGTTGTCTTCTTAATTATTTTCACCTTAATAATTGTTATTTTCTGCAGCCCTTTGCTCATATTTGAAATCCTTCTATAGATTATGAATTGATGAAGAACCATTCTTTTGCACGAGTCATTGGTACTTCTCCCCAAGGTGATTCTCCTGTTCCATAGTAAGCTTTTAGGTGATATGTATGAAATATTGAAAGGAAATTGGTGAAGCTGGTCCCTTCATAGTGCCTCTGTTGTTATCATTGTCTTCATTATCTGATTCAATTGTTTGGATTCATTTACTAGGTGACTGGTTTTAGTTATCGAAATATGTAACACCAACATCTTCTTTGTGGGACTACCACAATATTAAAAATGTGCCCCATTCAGCAAAGGTTGTTTTTCTTGGACATTAAAGATGATAGCTACAAATGTAGATGAGTTTGACCACCTTTGTGGTTCTTCCAAAAGAATATAGGCCACACAAGAAGTGGAGTCCAAAGGCTGCTATCAAGTTCAGGCCTTGATAGTTGGATATACATGTGAAAGAGGATATCTACCAACTTATGAAAAAAAATGAAAACGTGTCTAGGAGGAACTAGACTTTTTTTTTTTGATATAGTAGAAGCGGGACTTGGCGTGACAATTCTGAAATTCGTCCCTGACAGGAATCGAACTCCGGTCGTTGGGGTGCGACACTGCGACCCCAACCACTGGGTTGCCTGCACAAACAGTAGTTAGCACATTGTAATGACTTCTGAAGATTAGATTTACATTTCTTCCAGATTTCAGTAATATAAGCTCACACTTAACAAATATCGAGCAGGGAATAGGCCAGCTATCTTATATATGCATATTTCTTAATTTGGCAAAAAGACATGAAAATGAGTATGTGCTCAAACTGAGCTGTCATAAAATGTTTTGAAGTTGTTGTTTGCCTTTCTTTGTAACAGGTCAAGTGCTGGAAGGACGGCAAACAAATTCAGGTTGGGCTGTTTTGCATCTTCCGTACTCATGCTTTTCACACTATTTTCAGGTGCTCTACCATTCATATTATTAACAAACTTTGTTTATTTGTGAGCCTAATCAGGGTAAGTAATTACTTTAGCTAAATTTCAGGGTCTTGCAGCACATAGGAGAGTGCAAAAGTTCACATAAAAGAATAGATAGTTTAATTCTTCACTCATATGTCTGTACTATTTTGCAATGGTAAAGAGACAACGATGTGTTTGCTACATCAGAGGATTCATTATTATCGATGGTGCCTATTGCAATCAATCAATATATTTTCCTTATAGTATCATTTCACATGACACTGCAAATGATTTATCTTATCAATGCTACTACTTTGAAGGTGAATTTGTATATTTTCTCTTTTTTCAGTGTAAGTATCCATGTGTAGTAACATAAAATGGCATTAGTACTTCTCTCTTTATGTGTACTGAGCCCAACGAAAATTCACCGTGAAGCCAAAGGCATATATATCAGCAAAAAGTAGTAGACGCTAATGGCCGAAGACGGCGCAGCAGAGCGCGCAAGGTCCTTCTAGTATTTATGGAGGCAGGTGTGGGAGCCCAGACCCGATCATCTAGAGTTGTTTTCCTCCACGAAAGGTTAAACCGATCAACGCGGTGTAGTTTCTGTAGAGATCGTGCTAACTATATGTCAAATCGCAGAGACGGACGAAGATGTATAGGATGGACCATATCATGGAAACACTTCGTATTTTATTGGGCCTAGGATTTCTAGAAGACATCGGGCCTAGAGAAAAAAACTTTGGCCTATTTGTGACACCAGGCAGCCACCTATTGCAATTTAATAGTAAAGATATGCAAGGACTATCAACACTAGCATGTAAGACATTTTTGGTGCTAGATGTGTCTAGGTCCAAAGAGGAGACATTGCAATGGGATAGAGATGAAGAATCATCACTATTGAGCACAATATCAACATTGCAATTTTCCTCACCACTCACCATATCATTACCTTGTGTCTTGCCACACGTTGGTGAAGTGGATGAAGATGATGATACATCACGGCCGGAGGTGGAAGCAACTTGGAGCTCTTCATGATGTGAAGGGAAAGAGAGCTCCTCGGAGACACCACCGACCAAATGAGAAATGGATCCACCAAAAAATTCCTTAAGCTTGATCCACATCTCATGAGACGACTTTCGCTTTATATATATAAAGAACCTACGAAAATCTGGTCTCAAGGAGAATAAAAGCTCATTAGATACTTGAGCTTCAAGATGTAAGTTTTTCTCATCCTCTAAAGATAGATTTTGAGGATCCATCGGAGGAGAAAAACCTACATCTAGAAATTGCTCTATATTTAAACACAAGGTCCGAAGGTTATAAAGCAAGCAATTTCTCCATAAAACATAATTTGTGCCATTAAGGATAATTGTGTCATTGTGCACTATATTACTAGCCGACATCTTTACTCTCAAGGCGGTGAAGCCTTAAACAAGGAGAGACCTGGCTCTGATACCAATTGAAAGGACGAGATGTCGCCTAGAGGGGGGGGGGGTGAATAGGCGTTTAAAAACTCTTACGGATTTGTCTTGTAAGAATGCGGAATTAAACTAACGTTTAGTTTACAAGCACAAACCCTAAATATGTTAAGCTCAACTAAGTGTAACAATAACAACTAGAGCTAAGCAAGATAGGCACAAGATATATGTAACACAAGTGATAGCAAGATATATGTACTTCAAGCACGATGGCTATCATAAGGAAAGAAAGCTCGGGTATAGAAATAACTGAGGCACATGGAGACGAGGATGTATTCCCGTGTTCCCTTCCTTTGCAAGAAGGTACGTCACGTTTGGAGGAGTGGAGGTCCCACGAAGGATTCCCCAACGCCACGAAGGTTCACCCTATTCTCCGAGCCAAACCCACGAAGGATAATGGCCCTTTCCTTATGGTTAGCTTTTCCTCCACTCCGGAGATGGCAAGCTCCACAACCAATTCACAAGCTCCACGAAGGAGAAGCCCGGGCCTCTTCACAATCTTCCTTGAAGAGATCACCGGAGCACCAACCGCCAAGCCAACTAGGAGGTCTCCCTCCAACAATAACAATCTCACGGTCTCTCACTCGAACTAATCGTGGTGGAGAGCTCAACACTATGCAATGATGCAAAGCAAGAGCACTAGAGGTGTTCGAGTCCTTAACACTCAAATCCCACCCGAGCAACAAATGCTAGGATGAGATTAGAGAGGAAGAACAAAGAGGAAAGTCAACAAAAGACTCCAAGATCTAGATCCAATGGGTTCCCCTCACTTAGAGGAGAAATGAATTGGTGGGGATTGTAGATCTAGATCTCCTCTCTCAAATCCTCAAGAATGGGCAAGAATCATGGGAGGAATCAAGAGGGGAAGCAAGTTCTTAAAATAGCAACAATGGAGGAGTAGGGTGGGAAGAACTAGCTCAGCTCAAGGTGGAAGAAGGCTTTTTATAGCTAAAGGGGGAAAATAACCATTGGGGAGAAAGTCAACAAAAACAGCACAGGAAATCGGCCCAGCCGGCCGACCGGAGCAGCGGCCGGACAGGCCGGCATGCAGCCCAGCCGAGCCGAGGCCCAGGCCGGATGGGACGAGAAGGCCGCGCTGGGGGGAGAAGGCCCAAGCCGGCAGAGAGGCCGGTCAGCCGGGCCTCACGCCGAGCAGGCCGGCGGCAGCCGGGAGCTGGGCCGGACCCAAGCCGGGAGCCTTACAGTAGGTGGCCCGGTTGCACCAAGCCCACCAGCCGGCGGGAACCGAGCAGGCCGGTGGCAGGCCCGGTCGGCCGGGCAGCAGGCCGGAATCCACAGGGCCCCTTTCTTTAAAGTCTTTTCCCTTTTTCTTTTTGACAAATCTAGTTTCCGTAATAACTAATGCTCTCGAACTCCGAATCGCATGAAACCAATTTTGGTAGAAAGATAACAACAAATGATATACTATGGAAAGTGTAAATCATAAGAATTTGTAGGAGGGGATTTTATCATAAATATAAAAGGTAGAACCTTATATCATGAATAACCGGTAAAATCACCCAACCTTGAAAACGTCATAGAAGAGTCATACGAATTCCGTTTTCGATGAACTTGGGCTTGTTGTAAAGCTAGAAACAAGCTCAAGAACCTCTCACAAAGAAACACCAAGAAGCAATAGGGATATGCAAAGTATGCAAAGGATTGATCTCCCTAAGACGATGTGATCAAGTTACCCAACCGAAAGCCCCTCTTGATAGTGCGGCTATCTATCCTATAATCCGGTCTCCCATTAACCACCGTGAGACCGGTAAAAGGAAAACCTATCAAGGCCATACCTTTGCCTTGCACATCCCGCTTGATCTTGATGATAACTCTTCAAGCTCTACTCAAGCCAGAATGCCTCACTTGATCATTGTTGCTTCATGAAGACTCACAAATGCTCCCCCATACACTATGATGGGAAAGCTCTATTGATGCACATCTTCACATGTCCATTATCACCAAATGGACGGAAAGCTTCAAGCATATCATCCTCTCGAGATGCTCAACTTGAACTTGCCCAACTCAACCTTGATGACGATCACCACTTGCCGTCATCCTCTCATGGGCTATATGAGATCTCACTTTTGATGCATGCCCATGGAAACATACCATGTGACTTCACGTGGCACATTCTTCATGCTTCATGTGTTGACCAAACTTGAATCTATTCTTCACTCTTTGTATTGATCAACCCTGTATCTTCTCATGCTCTATCATACTATGTTGAGGTGTATAAAGAATTATTCACTTGGAATCAAGCTCTCAAGATCTTGACCATTCATTGCTTATCACATAAGATAGAGCATGGCTAATATTGAGTTCCACATAGGAACTCCATCTTCATTTCTTCTTCTTGATCATATCACATATATATCTTCAAATCGATGATCTTAATGCCAATACACAAGGTATATCTTTATCTTCATGGCATCCATACTTGAATCCAACACATGGAATACAAGTATTACCTATGGAATATTCCTTCATATAAACTCAATGAAAACATTAGTCCATAGGGGTTGTCATTAATTACCAAAACCACACATAGGGGCAATGTACCCTTACAGTACGCCCAGTGGTCATATGATCAACAGGGGCAAAAGTCTCATCATAGTCACGGCCGTGCTCCTGCTGAAAGCCACGAGCCACAAGACGCGCTTTATAGCGCTCAAGAGATCCATCAGAGCGGGTCTTAATTTTATAGACCCACTTACACGTGATGGGACGAACACCAGAAGGGGGAGAAACAAGATCCCAGGTGCCAGTGCGCTCAAGCGCAGCGATTTCCTCAGCCATGGCAAGCTGCCATTCAGGATGACGCTCGGCATCCCGATACGAAGTCGGCTCGGAGACGACAGAGAGACCATACTGACTAGGAGAGTAACGGTCTGGAGCACGACGCTGACGAATAGGCCGTGAAGAGGGAAGCTCATCGGCGGAAGACGACTCATCAGTAGAAGAGGAAGAAGGAGCAGCAGAGGAAGGGTCCGAAGCCGGAGAACGTGGAAAACTAGGTGAACTAGATGGAGGAGAGGATGGCGCCGAAATCGAAGGGGGCGCATCAGAACTAATAGGTGGAGGAGAAGGGACAGCGGGAGGTGCATCAGGAAAAAGAATAAAAGAGATATCATCCACCGGGTAAGTACCAGAGGTGGGGCGAGGATAGAAGGACGCGTCTCATCAAACGTGACATCACGAGAGATGCGCATCCGACGACCAACGGGGTCCCAACAGCGATAGCCCTTATGCTCATCACTGTATCCGAGAAAAACACACTCAATAGACTGAGCGGTCAGTTTGGTGCGTTCGCGAGGAGGGAGAAGGACATAGCAAACGCAACCAAATAAACAAAGAGTCGAGAAGTCTGGAGAGCTACCAGAGAGACGCTCGAGAGAAATGCCACCTTGAAGGACAGCAGAAGGCTGAATGTTAATGAGGTAAGTCGACGTAGCGACAGCCTCAGCCTAGAAATGCGGCGGAAGAGAGGAATCAATCATCCTAGCACAGGTAGTCTCAAGAATATGATGATGCTTACGCTCGGCGACACCATTTTGAGCATGGGCGCCAGGACACGAGAACTGAGCGAGGGTGCCCTGCTCAGCAAGGACACAACGTAGGTGCTGGGAGATATACTCTCCTGCAGAATCAGCACGAAACACACGAATAGGCGTGGAATACTGAGTACGAACCATGGCCCTGATAAATAGAGAGCACCTCACTACGATAGCGCATAAAAAACAACCAGGTGTACCGTGAAAAATCATCAATAAACAAAATATAGTATCGATGGCCCCCCTTCGAAGGAAAGGGAGCCGGACCCCAAACATCTGAATGAACTAAATCAAAAGGTCGCTGAGATACATACACACTAGTAGGATAGGGAAGCTGAATCTGTTTACCTAACCTACAACCCTGACACGAATGTAAAGACACATCTCCTGAGACAGACCCTAGAAGACCATGACGAACTAATGACGATAAACGGGAGCCACAAAGATGACCCAGCCGATGATGCCACTGCTGAAAAGAGCCAGTGACAGAAGCAGCAACCGTAGGAGAACTGGCAGATGAAGAGTCAGCAGAAGGAACGCGAAGCCAGTCTAACTCCCATAGCCCCGGGGACTCAAGGCTGCGAGGGCCAGCTCCAACCAGGGCCTGTGTACGGTGGTCCTGAACATCACAAGAATCAGCGTCAAGAATGACGCGACAACCAGAATCAGTAAGCTGACTAGCAGAAAACAGGTTCATCTTAAGACTAGGAACATGAGAAACATCAGGAACAGAGAAAGAAGAAGTAGAAAGGGTGCCTCGATTGGAAACAGGAAGAGAGGTACCATCAGCCGTGATAACACGGATATGAGAAATAAGAGAGCGAAGAGCAGAAAGAATAGAAGACGCAAAATTCATATGAAAAGAAGCTCCAGAATCCAGATACCACGTATGGGGATGACGTATCTGACTGTGTAGAAGGTGGTGGTCGCGCGGTGCCAGAAGAGCTAGGCACAGAACCAGCAGTACCCGACAAGGAAGAGCCTGTAGCAACGAGCAGACCACGAAGACCACGGATAATGTCCTGATCAGACAGTGCAACAGCAGAAGATCCTGAAGAACCAGCCTGCCTACGAGCAAGGTACTGCTGACGTAAGCTCGGATCCCTCCTCCAGCAGCCAGAGACATCGTGGCTAGACCTGCACAGTAGGCGCAGGGAGGACGAGGAGGTGCTGTCATACCACGAGGCTGCTGAGGCTGACTCTGGCCCTGGGTCGAAGGAGTAGAGAGTATCGGCGGACCACGAGCAGACGGCACAGGAGGACCACGAGCAGACGGCACAGGAGGACCACGAGCAGCAAGTACAGAGGGAACCTCAAGAAGACCAGCACCACGAAGACGAGTCTCCTCAGCATGAAGCTCAGCCAGGACCTCAGAGAGCGGAACACGACCACGGACAAGCAGATGGGCACGACGCGGCTCAAACTCCTTGCGGAGCCGCGACAAGAACTCAAATACGCGCTGAAACTCCATATCCGTGCGCACAGTCAGACAACAGGGACAGGTGTCACACACAACTGTACGAAGAGAATCAAGGTGACGCCAAATAGCAGCACTCTGAGTATAGAACTCATCAATAGTGGAATCACCCTGCTGAAGTGTTGGAGATATGCCCAAGAGGCAATAATAAATTGCTTATTATATATCTTTGTGTTTATGATGAATGTTTATATACCATGCTATAATTGTATTAACTGAAACATTGATACATGTGTGTTATGTAAACAACAAGAAGTCCCTAGTAAGCCTCTTGTATAACTAGCTTGTTGATTAATAGATGATCATAGTTTCGTGATCATGAACATTGGATGTTATTAATAACAAGGTTATATCATTATGTGAATGATGTAATGGACACACCCAAATAAGCGTAGCATAAGATCACATCATTAAGTTCATTTGCTATAAGCTTTCGATACATAGTTACCTAGTCCTTTCGACCATGAGATCATATAAATCACTTATGACGGAAGGGTACTTTGATTACATCAAACGCCACTGCGTAAATGGGTGGTTATAAAGGTGGGATTAGGTATCCGGAAAGTATGAGTTGAGGCATATGGATCAACAGTGGGATTTGTCCATCCCGATGACGGATAGATATTCTCTGGGCCCTCTCGGTGGAATGTCGTCTAATTAGTTTGCAAACATATGAATGGTTCATAAGAGACCACATACCACGGTACGAGTAAAGAGTACTTGTCATGAGACGAGGTTGAACGAGGTATAGAGATACCGATGATCAAACCTCGGACAAGTAAAATATCGCGTGACAAAGGGAATCGGTATCGTATGTAAATGGTTCATTCGATCACTAAGTCATCATTGAATATGTGGGAGCCATTATGGATCTCCAGATCCCGCTATTGGTTATTGGTCAGAGAGAAGCCTCAACCATGTCTGCATAGTTCGCGAACCGTAGGGTGACACACTTAAGGTTTGATGTCGTTTAAGTAGATATGGAATATGGAATGGAGTTCAAAGTTTTGTTAGGAGTCTCGGATGGGATCCAAGACATCACGAGGAGTTCCGGAATGTCCGGAGAATAATATTCATATATAGGAAGTCATTTTACAAGTTTGAAAATGATCCGGTGCATTTATGGAAGGTTCTAGAAGGTTCTAGAAAAGTCCGGAAGAAATCACTATGGAAGGCGGAGTCCCGGAGGGACTCCACTAGCTAGGCCAGCCAACCCTAAGGGGAGGAGTCATAGGTGGGCTCCACCTAAGGTGGCCGTCCAACCCACCTCAAGGAAAGGTGGGAGCCCCACCTTGAGTAGGACTCCCCCCTTGAGTAGGTTTCCCACTTTTGGGAGGTTTTGTTGTTGGGGTCTTATTCGAAGACTTGGACTACAACTCTTGGGGATTTCCACCTATATAATGAGGAGCCAAGGGGAGGGGGCCGGCCACACCAAGCCTCCAAGGCCGCAGCCCCCAAGTGGCCGGCGCCCAAACCCTAGCCTCTCCCCAAACCCTAGCGCCCCTCCTCCACATATCTCTCCTGCAGCGCATAGGCGAAGCCCTGCCGGAGATCTCCACCACCACCGTCACCACGTCGTCGTGCTGCTGGGATTCCGAGGAGGATCTACTACTTCTGCTGCCCGCTGGAACGGGGAGGAGGACGTCGTCTTCATCAACACCGTACGTGTAACCGAGTACGGAGGTGCTGCCCAATTGTGGCACCGTCAAGATCTTCTACGCGCTTTTGCAAGCGGCAAGTGATCAACTACATCCACCCCGAGATCTAATCTCGTTAAGCTTTGCGATCTTCGAGGGTTAGTCTCTTCATCTCCTCGTTGCTACCATCTACTAGATTAGATCTTGGCTTGTGTTTTCGTTCTTGCGGTAGGAATTTTTTTGTTTTCTATGCTACGAATCCTATCAGTGGTATCAGAGCCGTGTCTATGCATAGATTGGTTGCACGAGTAGAACACAATTGTTTTGTGGGCATTGATGCTTTGTTGTCTTTAGTTCGAGTACTTTGCATCTTTGTGGCATAGTGGGATGAAGCGGCTCGGGCTAACTTTACATGACCGCGTTCATGAGATTTTCTCCACGCTCGACATGCAACTTGTATTGCATAAGTGGCTTTGCGGGTGTCTGTCTCTCCTACTATAGTGAAGATCCAATTTACTCTTTCTATTGACAACACTAGTATCACCGTTGTGGTTCATGTTCGTAGGTAGATTGGATCTTATGCGAAAACCCTAAACCACGTAAAATATGCAAACCAAATTAGAACCTTCTAACTTGTTTTTGCAGGGTTTGGTGATGTGATATGGCCATAATGTGATGATGAATATGTATGAGATGATCATTATTGCATTGTGGCAACCGGCAGGAGCCTTATGGTTGTATTTAAATTTCATGTTGAGTAGTATTTCAAAGAATTTGTAATAGTTGCTACATGGGAGTACAATCGTGAAGACGGCGCCATGGACCTTGACGCTACGCCGAAGATGATGGAGACCATGCCCGTTGATGATGGATATCATGTCCGTGCTTTGGAGATGAAGATCAAAGGCGCAAAGACAAAAGGGCCATATCATATCACATATGAATTGCATGTGATATTAATCCTTTTATGCATCTTATTTTGCTTAGATCGCGACGGTAGCATTATAAGATGATCCCTCTCACTAAATATCAAGATAATAAAGTGTTCATCCTTAGTAGCACCGTTGCTAAGACTTGTCTTTTCGAAGCATCACGTGATGATCGGGTGTGATAGATTCTACATGTGCATACAACGGGTGCAAGCCAGATTTGCACACGCGGATACTAAGGTTGCCTTGACGAGCCTAGCATGTACAGACATGGTCTCGGAACACGGGATACTGAAAGGTAGAGCATGAGTCATATGATTGATATGATGAACACTTTGAGTGTTCGCCATTGAAGTTACATCTTGTCTCGTGATGATCGGACTTGGTGTGGTGGATTTGGTTCATGTGATCACTAAGACAATACGAGGGATATTGTTTTGAGTGGGAGTTCACCTAGTTTTTAATTTTGTTGAATTAAAATTTGAACTCAATTTGTCATAAACTTAGTCTAAACTATTGCAAATATATGTTGTAGATCATGGCGTCCCCATCAATCAATTTTAACTAGTTCCAAGAGAAAGAAAAGCTTAAAAGTAATGGTAGTAACTTCACCGACTGGTTCCGTCATGTGAGGATCTTCCTCAACGGCGGAAATCTGCAATATGTGCTTGATGCACCGCTAGGTTCCCCACCACCCCCTGCAGTATTCGAGGAAGAGAAAAATGTTTACGAAACTCGGGTGACTCGCTACTCTCAAGTTCAGTGTGCCATTCTGTGCAGCCTAGGGGCAGAGCTCCAAAAGCATTTTGAGCACCATGACCCTTGTGATATGTGATACGTCTCCGACGTATCGATAATTTCTTATGTTCCATGCCACATTATTGATGATATCTACATGTTTTATGCATACTTTATGTCATTATTATGCGTTTTCCGGAACTAACCTATTGACGAGATGCCGAAGTGCCAGTTCCTGTTTTCTGCTGTTTTTGGTTTCAGAAATCCTAGTAAGGAAATATTCTCGGAATTGGACGAAATCAACGCCCAGGGTCCTATTTTCACACGAAGCTTCCAGAAGACCGGAGGAGATACGAAGTGGGGCCACGAGGTGGCGCCACACTAAGGCGGCGCGGCCAGGCTAGGGCCCGCGCCGCCCTGTTGTGTGGGTCCCTCGTGACTCCACCGACCTTGCCCTTCCGCCTACTTAAAGCCTCCGTCGCGAAAACCCTACCACGTTCGACGAAACCAGAGAAAACCTTCCAGAGCCGCCGCCATCGCGAAGCCAAGATCTGGGGGACAGGAGTCTCTGTTCCGGCACGCCGCTGGGACGGGGAAGTGCCCCCGGAAGGCTTCTCCATCGACACCACCGCCATCTTCATCAACGCTGCTGTCTCCCATGTGGAGGGAGTAGTTCTCCATCGAGGCTCGGGGCTGTACCGGTAGCTATGTGGTTAATCTGTCTCCTATGTACTTCAATACAATAATCTCATGAGCTGCCTTACATGATTGAGATTCATATGATGATGCTTGTAATCTAGATGTCATTATGCTAGTCAAGTGGGTTTTACTTATGTGATCTCCGGAGACTCCTTGTCCCACGTGTGTAAAGGTGACAGTGTGTGCTCCGTGTGGGTCTCTTAGGCTATATTTCATGAGAATACTTATTCGCTGTTATGAATGGCATAGTGAAGTGCTTATTTATATCCCTTTATGATTGCAATGTGTTTTGTATCACAATTTATCTGTGTGCTACTCTAGTGATGTTATTAAAGTAGTTTATTCCTCCTGCACGGTGTAATGGTGACAGTGTGTGCATCATGTAGTACTTGGCGTAGGCTATGATTGTGATCTCTTGTAGATTATGAAGTTAACTATTGCTATGATAGTATTGATGTGATCTATTCCTCCTTTCGTAGTGTGAAGGTGACAGTGTGCATGCTATGTTAGTACTTGGTTTGGTTATGTTGATCTGTCATGCACTCTAAGGTTATTTAAATATGAACATTGAATATTGTGGAGCTTGTTAAGGCATTGAGGGTTCGTGTAATCCTACACAGTTAGTGGTGTTCATCATCCAACAAGAGGGTGTAGAGTCTAGCATCTATCTATTTATTCTGTTATGTGATCAATGTTGAGAGTGTCCACTAGTGAAAGTATGATCCCTAGGCCTTGTTCCTAAATACTGCTATCGCTGCTTGTTTACTGTTTTACTGCATCTTTACTTCCTGCAATATTACTACCATCATCTGCACGCCAGCAAGCACTTTTCTGGTGCCGTTACTACTGCTCATTTTCATTCATACCACTTGTATTTCACTATCTCTTCGCCGAACTAGTGCACCTATTAGGTGTGTTGGGGACACAAGAGACTTCTTGCTTTGTGGTTGCAGGGTTGCATGAGAGGGATATCTTTGACCTCTTCCTCCCTGAGTTCGATAAACCTTGGGTGATCCACTTAAGGGAAACTTGCTGCTGTTCTACAAACCTCTGCTCTTGGAGGCCCAACACTGTCTACAAGAATAGAAGCACCCGTAGACATCAAGCTATTTTCTGGCGCTGTTGCCGAGGAGGAAAGGTAAAAGGCACTCATACTCCGGTCCCAGGTAAAGTACTTTTCTGTTGCCGTTGTGTGTTTGCTCGAAGCTATTTCCTTTAGATCCTCCAATTGCATCTTTTTGTTTCTTGTTTACACTAGTTTGGCATAATGGACAACAGTGAGCTTCTTATTCTATTTCCTGATTTAAGACATGGATGGTTTGATGCGAAAATTAAAAAACCCATGGAACATATTAGTATGAACACTTTGAATACCATTGTTGCTAATGATATAGAAAGTTCTAAGCTTGGGGAAGCTGGTTCTGATGAGCATGATCTTTTTAGTCCCCCAAGCATTGAGGAGAAAATTTACTTTGATGATACTTTGCCTCCTATTTATGATGATTATAATGATATTGGTCTTTTAGTACCGCCTGTTATGGAGGATAAATTTGATTATGATTACAATATGCCTCCTATATTTGATAATGAGAATAATAATGATAGCTACTTTGTTGAATTTGCTCCCACTACAACTAATAAAATTGATTATGCTTATGTGGAGAGTAATGATACTTTTATGCATGTGAATAAGAATGCTTTATGTGATACTTATATTGTTGAGTTTGTTCATGATGCCTCTGAAAATTATTATGAGAGAGGAAAATATGGTTGTAGAAATTTTCATGTTACTAAAACACCTCTCTATGTGCTGAAATTTTTGAAGCTACACTTGTTCTATCTTCCTATGCTTGTTACTTTGCTCTTCATGAACTTGTTTATTTACAAGATTCCTTTTCATAGGAAGCATGTTAGACTTAAATTTGTTTTGAATTTGCTTTTTGATGCTCTCTTTTGCTTCAACTACTATTTCTTGCGAGTGCATCATTAAAACTGCTGAGCCCATCTTAATGGCTATAAAGAAAGAACTTCTTGGGAGATAACCCATGTGTTTATTTTGCTACAGTAGCTTTGTTTTATATTTGAGTCTTGGAAGTTGTTACTACTGTAGCAACCTCTCCTTATATTATTTTATTGCATTGTTGTGCCAAGTAAAGTCTTTGATAGCAAGGTTGATACTAGATTTGGATTACTGCGCAGAAACAGATTTCTGTCTGTCACGAATCTGGGCAGAATTCTCTGTAGGTAACTCAGAAAAATCTGCCAATTTACGTGCGTGATCCTCAGATATGTACGCAACTTTCATTCAATTTGAGAATTTTCATCTGAGCAAGTCCGGTGCCACTTTAAAATTCGTCTTTACGGACTGTTCTGTTTTTGACAGATTCTGCCTTTTATTTCGCATTGCCGCTTTTGTTAAGTTGAATGAGTTTCTTTGTTCCATTAACTTCCAGTAGCTTTGGGCAATGTCCAGAAGTGTTAAGAATGATTGTGTCACCTCTGAACATGTGAATTTTTATTATGCACTAACCCTCTAATGAGTTTGTTTCGAGTTTGGTGTGGAGGAAGTTTTTAAGGGTCAAGAGAGGAGGATGATATACTATGATCAAGAAGAGTGAAAAGTCTAAGCTTGGGGATGCCCCGGTGGTTCATCCCTGCATAGTTCAAGAATACTCAAGCATCTAAGCTTGGGGATGCCCAAGGCATCCCCTTCTTCATCGACAACTTATCAGGTTTCTTCTCTTGAAACTATATTTTTATTCGGTAACATCTTATGTACTTTGCTTGGAGCGTCTGTTTGTTTTTGTTTTTGTTTGAATAAAATGGATCCTAGCATTCATTGTGTGGGAGAGAGACATGCTCCGCTGTTGCATATGGACAAATATGTCCTTAGGCTTTACTCATAGTATTCATGGCGAAGGTTGAATCTTCTTCGTTAAATTGTTATATGGTTGGAATCGGGAAATGCTACATGTAGTAATTCTAAAATGTCTTGAATAATTTGATACTTGGCAATTGTTGTGCTCATGTTTAAGCTCTTGCATCATATACTTTGCACCCATTAATGAAGAAATACATAGAGCTTGCTAAAATTTGGTTTGCATATTTGGTCTCTCTAAAGTCTAGATAATTTCTAGTATTGAGTTTTGAACAACAAGGAAGACGGTGTAGAGTCTTATAATGTTTACAATATGTCTTTTATGTGAGTTTTGCTGCACCGGTTCATCCTTGTGTTTGTTTCAAATAACCTTGCTAGCCTAAACCTTGTATCGAGAGGGAATACTTCTCATGCATCCAAAATCCTTGAGCCAACCACTATGCCATTTGTGTCCACCATACCTACCTACTACATGGTATTTCTCTGCCATTCCAAAGTAAAGTGCTTGAGTGCTACCTTTAAATAATTCAAAATTTATCACCTCTGATTTGTGTCAATGTTTTATAGCTCATGAGGAAGTATGTGGTGTTTATCTTTCATTCTTGTTGGGCAACTTTCACCAATGGACTAGTGGCTTCATCCGCTTATCCAATAATTTTGCAAAAAGAGCTGGCAATGGGATTCCCAGTCCCAAATTAATTAACCTAAATAGACACTCCTCCATGGTATGTGATTGTTGGACGGCACCCGAAGGATTCGGTTAGCCATGGCTTGAGAAAGCAAAGGTGGGGAGGAGTGTCATCATAATAAAACTAAAATAAAAAGGCACTCCTTCGTGGTATGAGATTGTTGGCAGGCACCCGAGGATTCGGTTAGCCATGGTTTGTGAAAGAAAGGTTGGAAGGAGTGCCACCCAAAAATAAAAATAATTCATGGGAGCCGCTCTTTGAAGGTTTGTCTGGCAAGGGGGTTAGAGTGCCCACTACCATTCGTTGACAACAACAAACACCTCTCAAAACTTTACTTTTATGCTCTCTTTATGTTTTCAAAACCAAAGCTCTAGCACAAATATAGCAATCAATGCTTCCCTCTGCGAAGGGCCTTTCTTTTAGTTTTATGTTGAGTCAGTTCACCTATTTCTCTCCATCTCAAGAAGCAAACACTTGTGTGAACTGTGCATTGATTCCTACATACTTGCATATTGCACTTGTTATATTGCTTTGCATTGACAACTATCCATGAGATATACATGTTACAAGTTGAAAGCAACCGCTGAAACTTAATCTTCTATTGTGTTGCTTCAATGTCTTTACTATGAATTTATTGCTTTATGAGTTAACTCTTATGCAAGACTTATTGATGCTTGTCTTGAAAGTACTATTCATGAAAAGTCTTTGCTTTATGATTCATTTGTTTACTCATGTCATTACCATTGTTTTGATCGCTGCATTCATTACATATGCTTACAATAGTATGATCAAGGTTACGATGGCATGTCACTCCAGAAATTATCTTTGTTATCGTTTACCTGCTCGGGACGAGCAGGAACTAAGCTTGGGGATGCTGATACGTCTCCGACGTATCGATAATTTCTTATGTTCCATGCCACATTATTGATGATATCTACATGTTTTATGCATACTTTATGTCATTATTATGTGTTTTCCGGAACTAACCTATTGACGAGATGCCGAAGTGCCAGTTCCTGTTTTCTGCTGTTTTTGGTTTCAGAAATCCTAGTAAGGAAATATTCTCGGAATTGGACGAAATCAACGCCCAGGGTCCTATTTTCACACGAAGCTTCCAGAAGACCGGAGGAGATACGAAGTGGGGCCACGAGGTGGCGCCACACTAAGGCGGCGCGGCCAGGCTAGGGCCCGCGCCGCCCTGTTGTGTGGGTCCCTCGTGACTCCACCGACCTTGCCCTTCCGCCTACTTAAAGCCTCCGTCGCGAAAACCCTACCACGTTCGACGAAACCAGAGAAAACCTTCCAGAGCCGCCGCCATCGCGAAGCCAAGATCTGGGGGACAGGAGTCTCTGTTCCGGCACGCCGCTGGGACGGGGAAGTGCCCCCGGAAGGCTTCTCCATCGACACCACCGCCATCTTCATCAACGCTGCTGTCTCCCATGTGGAGGGAGTAGTTCTCCATCGAGGCTCGGGGCTGTACCGGTAGCTATGTGGTTAATCTGTCTCCTATGTACTTCAATACAATAATCTCATGAGCTGCCTTACATGATTGAGATTCATATGATGATGCTTGTAATCTAGATGTCATTATGCTAGTCAAGTGGGTTTTACTTATGTGATCTCCGGAGACTCCTTGTCCCACGTGTGTAAAGGTGACAGTGTGTGCACCGTGTGGGTCTCTTAGGCTATATTTCACAGAATACTTATTCGCTGTTATGAATGGCATAGTGAAGTGCTTATTTATATCCCTTTATGATTGCAATGTGTTTTGTATCACAATTTATCTGTGTGCTACTCTAGTGATGTTATTAAAGTAGTTTATTCCTCCTGCACGGTGTAATGGTGATAGTGTGTGCATCGTGTAGTACTTGGCGTAGGCTATGATTGTGATCTCTTGTAGATTATGAAGTTAACTATTGCTATGATAGTATTGATGTGATCTATTCCTCCTTTCGTAGTGTGAAGGTGACAGTGTGCATGCTATGTTAGTACTTGGTTTGGTTATGTTGATCTGTCATGCACTCTAAGGTTATTTAAATATGAACATTGAATATTGTGGAGCTTGTTAAGTCCGGCATTGAGGGTTCGTGTAATCCTACACAGTTAGTGGTGTTCATCATCCAACAAGAGGGTGTAGAGTCTAGCATCTATCTATTTATTCTGTTATGTGATCAATGTTGAGAGTGTCCACTAGTGAAAGTATGATCCCTAGGCCTTGTTCCTAAATACTGCTATCGCTGCTTGTTTACTGTTTTACTGCATCTTTACTTCCTGCAATATTACTACCATCATCTGCATGCCAGCAAGCACTTTTCTGGTGCCGTTACTACTGCTCATATTCATTCATACCACTTGTATTTCACTATCTCTTCGCCGAACTAGTGCACCTATTAGGTGTGTTGGGGACACAAGAGACTTCTTGCTTTGTGGTTGCAGGGTTGCATGAGAGGGATATCTTTGACCTCTTCCTCCCAGAGTTCGATAAACCTTGGGTGATCCACTTAAGGGAAACTTGCTGCTGTTCTACAAACCTCTGCTCTTGGAGGCCCAACACTGTCTACAAGAATAGAAGCACCCGTAGACATCAATATGATCAATGAGCTCAAAGTTATCTTTGAAACTCATGCGGCTGTGGAGAGCTATGAGGCCTCGAAACAGTTCTTTGGCTGTATGATGGAAGAGGGCAGCTCCGTAAGTGAGCACGTGTTCGCTATGTCCGGACACACGAAGAAGCTCAGTGACTTGGGGATTATTATCCCCAACCAGCTGGGTATTCATCGTGTTTTCCAATCACTTCCACCAAGTTACAAGAACTTCGTGATGAACTACAATATGCAGAACATGAACAAGGAGTTACCTGAACTTTTCTCCATGCTAAAATCTGCTGAGATTGAGATTCAGAAAGAGCACCAAGTGTTGATGGTCAACAAGACCACCAGTTTCAAGAAGCAAGGCAAACCTAAGAAGGGCAATATCAAGAAGGGCGGTAAGAAAGCTGCCGCGCCTCCTGAGAAGCCTAAGGGTGGCCCTAAACCTGATACTGAGTGCTATTACTGCAATGGGAAGGGGCATTGGAAGCGTAATTGCTCCAAGTACTTGGCTGATCTGAAGAGCGGCCTTGTCAAGAAGAAGAAAGGTATATCTGATATACATGTTATAGATGTTTATCTTACTGGTTCTCGTACTAGTGCCTGGGTATTTGATACTGGTTCGGTTGTTCACATTTGTAACTCGAAACAGGAACTACGGAATAAACGAAGCCTATCGAGGGATGAAGTGACGATGCGCGTTGGAAATGGATCCAAGGTCGATGTGATCGCCGTCGGCACGCTCCCTCTACATCTACCTTCGGGATTAGTTTTAAACCTCAATAATTGTTATTTAGTGCCTGCGTTGAGCATGAACATTATATCTGGATCTTGTTTAATGCAAGACGGTTATTCATTCAAGTCTGAGAATAATGGTTGTTCTATTTTTATGAATAATATCTTTTATGGTCATGCACCTGAGACGAATGGTTTATTTCTATTAAGTATCGATAGTAGTGATACACATGTTCATAACATTGATGCTAAGCGAATTAAATTGAATGATAATTCTACTTATATGTGGCATTGTCGTCTTGGTCATATTGGAGTGAAACGCATGAAGAAACTCCATTCCGATGGACTACTTGAGTCACTTGACAGATGCGAAGCATGTCTAATGGGAAAAATGACTAAGACTTCATTCTCTGGTATTATGGAGCGAGCTACAGACTTATTGGAAATCATACATACCGATGTGTGCGGACCAATGAGTGTAGCCTCGCGCGGTGGTTATCGTTATGTTCTAACCTTCACAGATGATCTGAGTAGATATGGGTATATCTATTTCATGAAACATAAATCCGAAACTTTCCAGAAGTTTAAGGAATTCCAAAGTGAAGTAGAAAATCAACGTAACAAGAAGATCAAGTTTCTGCGTTCTGATCGCGGAGGCGAATATCTGAGTTATGAGTTTGGCATGCATTTAAAGAAATGCGGAATACTTTCACAGTTGACACCGTCGGGAACACCACAGCGCAATGGTGTGTCCGAACATCGTAATCGAACTCTCTTAGATATGGTTCGTTCTATGATGTCTCTTACTGATTTACCGTTATCGTTTTGGGGTTATGCATTAGAGACAGCTGCATTCATTTTAAATAGGGCACCATCTAAATCCATTGCAACGACACCGTATGAATTATGGTTTAATAAGAAACCTAAGCTGTCGTTCCTTAAAGTTTGGGGTTGCGAAGCCTATGTAAAAAAGTTACAACCGGACAAGCTAGAACCCAAAGCGGAGAAATGCGTCTTCATAGGATACCCTAAGGAAACTATAGGGTATACTTTCTGTCACAAATCCGAAGGAAAAATCTTTGTTGCTAAGAACGGAACCTTTCTTGAGAAAGAGTTTCTCACTAAAGAAGTGACTGGAAGAAAAGTAGAACTCGACAAGGTTACTGAACCTTCTCTCGTTGCTCAGAGTAGCGCAGTACCGGAAGATGTTCCTGTGCCGCCCGCACCGATAACAGAGGAAGCTAATGATAATGATCATGAAACTTCGAGCGAAGTAGCTACTGAACCTCGCAGATCGACAAGGGAACGTACCACTCCAGACTGGTATGATCCTTGTCTAAATGTCATGATTGTGGACAACAAAGATGAGGACCCTGCGACGTATGAAAAAGCGATGATGAGCCCAGATTCTAACAAATGGCAAGAAGCCATGAAATCCGAAATGGGATCCATGTATGATAACCAAGTGTGGACTTTGGTAGACTTACCTGATAGCCGCAAGGCTGTCGAGAATAAATGGATCTTCAAGAGAAAAACAGATGCTGATGGTAATGTTACTGTCTATAAAGCTCGACTTGTCGCAAAGGGTTTCCGACAAATTCAAGGTGTTGACTACGATGAGACTTTCTCCCCTGTAGCGAAGCTAAAGTCTGTGAGGATTTTGTTAGCAATAGCTGCATTTTTCGATTATGAGATTTGGCAGATGGATGTCAAAACGGCGTTCCTTAATGGTGACATTGAGGAAGAGTTGTATATGGTACAACCCAAAGGTTTTGTCGATCCTAAAAATGCTGACAAGGTATGCAAACTTCAGCGTTCCATTTATGGACTGAAGCAAGCATCCATGAGTTGGAACCGACGCTTTGATAAGGTGATCAAAGACTTCGGGTTTATACAGTGCCATGGAGAGGCCTATATTTACAAGAAAGTGAGTGGGAGCTCTGTAGCATTCCTGATATTATATGTAGATGACATATTATTGATTGGGAATGATATAGAACTATTAAGCAGTGTAAAAGGTTATTTGAATAAGTGTTTTTCAATGAAAGACCTTGGTGAAGCAGCGTACATTTTAGGCATCAAGATTTATAGAGATAGATCAAGACGCCTAATAGGGCTTTCACAGAGTACATACCTGGACAAGATTCTAAAGAATTTTAGAATGGATGAAAGTAAGAAAGGATTCTTACCGATGTTGCCAGGTAAGGTCTTGAGCAAGACTCAAGGTCCGGCTACGGTAGAAGAAAGAGAGAGGATGAATCAGATCCCCTATGCCTCGGCAGTAGGCTCTACCATGTATGCCATGCTGTGTACTAGACCGGATATAGCACATGCTGTTAGTTTGACTAGCAGATATCAAAGTGATCCAGGAATGGAACACTGGACAGCGGTCAAGAATATCCTGAAGTACTTGAAAAGAACTAAGGATATGTTTCTTTGTTATGGAGGTGACCAAGAGCTCGTTGTAACTAGTTACACCGATGCAAGTTGGAACACTGATCCTGATGACTCTAAGTCTCAGTCTAGGTACGTGTTTATATTGAATGGTGCTGCAGTAAGCTGGTGCAGCTCCAAGCAGTGCACGGTGGCGAAGTCTTCAACAGAATCGGAATACATAGCGGCTTCGGAGGCTTCATCGGAAGCGGTATGGATGAAGAGGTTCATTGTTGAGCTTGGTGTGGTTCCTAGTGCATTGGACCCACTAGTCATTTATTGTGACAACATGGGTGCCATCGCCAATGCACAAGAACCAAGGTCACACAAGAAGCTGAAGCATATCAAGCTGCGTTTTCTTCGATTCGCGAGTACATCGAAGATGGAGAAGTAAAGATTTGCAAAGTACACACTGATCTGAATGTAGCAGATCCGTTGACTAAAGCTCTCCCTAGGGCAAAGCATGACCAACACCAGAACGCCATGGGTGTTAGGTACCTTACAATGTAATCTAGAGTATTGACTCTAGTGCAAGTGGGAGACTGTTGGAGATATGCCCAAGAGGCAATAATAAATTGGTTATTATATATCTTTGTGTTTATGTTGAATGTTTATATACCATGCTATAATTGTATTAACCGAAACATTGATACATGTGTGTTATGTAAACAACAAGAAGTCCCTAGTAAGCCTCTTGTATAACTAGCTTGTTGATTAATAGATGATCATAGTTTCGTGATCATGAACATTGGATGTTATTAATAACAAGGTTATATCATTATGTGAATGATGTAATGGACACACCCAAATAAGCAGCATAAGATCATGTCATTAAGTTCATTTGCTATCAGCTTTCGATACATAGTTACCTAGTCCTTTCGACCATGAGATCATATAAATCACTTATGCCGGAAGGGTACTTTGATTACATCAAACGCCACTGCGTAAATGGGTGGTTATAAAGGTGGGATTAGGTATCCAGAAAGTATGAGTTGAGGCATATGGATCAACAGTGGGATTTGTCCATCCCGATGACGGATAGATATTCTCTGGGCCCTCTCGGTGGAATGTCATCTAATTAGTTTGCAAACATATGAATGGTTCATAAGAGACCACATACCACGGTACGAGTGAAGAGTACTTGTCATGAGACGAGGTTGAACGAGGTATAGAGATACCGATGATCAAACCTCGGACAAGTAAAATATCGCGTGACAAAGGGAATCAGTATCGTATGTAATGGTTCATTCGATCACTAAGTCATCGTTGAATATGTGGGAGCCATTATGGATCTCCAGATCCCGCTATTGGTTATTGGTCGGAGAGAAGTCTCAACCATGTCTGCATAGTTCGCGAACCGTAGGGTGACACACTTAAGGTTTGATGTCGTTTAAGTAGATATGGAATATGGAATGGAGTTCGAAGATTTGTTCGGAGTCTCGGATGGGATCCAAGACATCACGAGGAGTTCCGGAATGGTCCGGAGAATAAGATTCATATATAGGAAGTCATTTTACAAGTTTGAAAATGATCTGGTGCATTTATGGAAGGTTCTAGAAGGTTCTTGAAAAGTCCGGAAGAAATCACTATGGAAGGCGGAGTCCCAGAGGGACTCCACTAGCTAGGCCAGCCAACCCTAAGGGGAGGAGTCCCAGGTGGGCTCCACCTAAGGTGGCCGGCCAACCCACCTCAAGGAAAGGTGGGAGAGTAGGACTCCCCCCTTGAGTAGGTTTCCCACTTTTGGGAGGTTTTGTTGTTGGGGTCTTATTCGAAGACTTGGACTACAACTCTTGGGGATTTCCACCTATATAATGAGGAGCCAAGGGGAGGGGGCCGGCCACACCAAGCCTCCAAGGCCGCAGCCCCCAAGTGGCCGGCGCCCAAACCCTAGCCTCTCCCCAAACCCTAGCGCCCCTCCTCCACATATCTCTCCCGCAGCGCATAGGCGAAGCCCTGCCGGAGATCTCCTCCACCACCGTCACCACGCCGTCGTGCTGCCGGGATTCCGAGGAGGATCTACTACTTCCGCTGCCCGCTGGAACAGGGAGGAGGACGTCGTCTTCATCAACACCGTACGTGTGACCGAGTACGGAGGTGCTGCCCGATTGTGGCACCGTCAAGATCTTCTACGCGCTTTTGCAAGCGGCAAGTGATCGACTACATCCACCCCGAGATCTAATCTCGTTAAGCTTTGCGATCTTCGAGGGTTAGTCTCTTCATCTCCTCGTTGCTACCATCTACTAGATTAGATCTTGGCTTGTGTTTTCGTTCTTGCGGTAGGAATTTTTTTGTTTTCTATGCTACGAATCCTATCATGAAGAGCATGCTCCTGGCGCACAACATACAGGTAAAGAGCATCCCCAGACGGCTGATAGCGCTGACGAAGAAAAGCCCACTGAGCAGCAGCAGTGGGAAGACCCATGAACTCTGCAGCATACTGAGGCAGAACACTGGAAGTGAGAACAACAGCAGCACGAGCATCCTCATCAATCCACTGAGTGTAGTTAGTCAGATCCAGCCGATATGTCGCAACATCAGTAGAATGCTCCTGGACCTTCCGGTCATAATCAGCCAGAGCAGTATCATCAGCACTCTTGGCTGCATCCTTGATCGCCTGAGTAGCATCGGGGGCAAGGGCAACGGGCGTCGGTGCAGTAGGCACCGTAGGAGCAACAGGGCGCGGCGGACAGGAGACCACGTCAGAAAGCACACTCCAAAGACGAAGACCGCGCATGTGGATGCGCATGAAGGCAGCGGAATCAGGATAATTCGCGCCATCAAAGATCACCGAGCAGCGAGGAATCGCAACATAGCCCGACGAGGAAGACATGGTTTTTTTACTCTTTTTTTTTTTTGGAGCAACCGGCAGGAGCTCTGCCTTTTCATTAAGAAGAGGGAAATTTGGCCAGTTTATGAGGGAAACTGGCCAAAAACCGATAAAAACACAACACCGTGTCCGGTTTATAAGGAAAACCAGACAAGAGAAAACCACACACGGCACAGTTTTTCTGGGAAAACCGGCGAAAACCCGCACACCTGGCCACACGACCTGGAGAAACCAGGTCTGGAGCGCCGCCGAATGGCACCAGCACGACGGCAACAGCGAGCGCCGCGACTGCCCGGTCCACGTCCCTGGAAAGGAAGTTAGAGCCGAGAGAGACGGCTAGGCCTTTCAAGCTTCGAGGGGTGAGGCAGGCCGCAAAGCAAGCCAGCGGCACTCGCGCACCGACGGAACACGAAAACATCGACCCAAGCAGCAGCCAGGCATTGCCGGAGGTGGCTCCCAAACATTCCAAAAAATGACGCCTCCAAGGAGGTCACGACGTCCAAAGACGCCGCCGTCATTCAATCCAGCGCAGCAGGATTTGGGTTTTCACCCAGGAATGATAGGCGGAGGTGTGTGAGGACTCCACGGCAACGCCTCCAAGGAGGAAAACGACGCCCTCGAGCGTCGTCGTTGCCGGCACCGACCGAGTTGGGCAAGAATTTCGTCCGGAGACCTACAGCACCGCCACTGTCAAAGACAGCCCAAACCCCGGACGAGCACAAACCACCGCAACAGGGACGCCGCCCACGCCACGGAGACATACCCTGCCGCCCACACAGCCAGGGCATATCATCAACACGCCTTGTTCCCAGAGCCGCCGCTCCGGCCTCCACGCACGGTAGGCCAGCTCCTCATGCCAACCCCGCCGCCGTCCCCGAGACGTTGCAAAACAAACGCCCGGTCCACCAAGCGCCGCGCCGCCGCGCCGCCATCCATGCGCCATGGCTCACCTCTGCCATGGGCTTGCAGGTGCCAACAATGGCAGCCTGCCACACGCAGTGGCCCACCACGACCACCGGGACACCGACGAAGCTGGGAGCCGCCTCCACCCGACCGCCGCGCCGAGACACCCCGAGACCCGCCATCCTCCGCGCAACCTCCGTGCCGAGGCAAAGCCGGCCGCCCCAAACCCTCCACCACCGCGTCCCCGGGGCCACCGCCCCGGCTTGCCAGCGCCGGCGAGCACCAGCCCCGAGCAGGCCCAGATCGGGCCCACCCAGGCCCAGATCCAGCCCCAGCCACGCCAACAAGCAGCAGCCACGCCGAGGGGTCGGCGCCAGCGCCAGCCGCGCAGCCCAGCGCGTGCTCGCCGTTGCAGAAGCCCCCAACCGCCGCCGTCGCTAACCGCCGTCGTCCGGCCGCCGTGGGGACGGAGCGAAAGGAAGCGGGTCGCCGGACAGCCCTGCGTTCACCGCGGGACTCCCCCAACCACCTTCGGCGGTGGGGGGCGCCGCCACCGCGGCCAGGCCAGCGGCAGCGGCGGGAGGGAGGAGGGTGCCCTGGGGGCCGGCGGCGGCGCGGCTGAGGCTCCCCCGAGTCGCCAGCTGCGGACAACGCGAGGGTCGCTTTTCCTCTTCTCCAGCACGACGCGAGGGTCTCTTTTTTACTCTTTTTTTTAGATCGGGTCAAATCCCAATCGTATAACAGAACGCAGGCAGCACAGAAACACAGGGACGACGCGGCGGAAACTGGAGGAGGCAGCGGGCGGCAAGCGGCGTGCGGCCGGACGGGGAAAAGTCGGGCGCTGGCGGGCGACGGGCGGAGTGGCCGGAGGCGGAGAGGCCGGGTCGGGGGCGGAGAGGCCGGACCGGGGCGGAGAGGTCCGGCGGTGCGGCGACTGGAGGAGAACGGCGGATGGGAGGTGGTGGAGAGCGGCGACCGGGGGCGGAGAGCGGTGGCCGGAGGCGAAGAGCAGCGGCCGAAGGGGCGGCCGGAGGAGCGGCAAGGAGGCGGCGGCCGGGAGTGGCAACGACGACCGAGGAGCACGGACGAGGAGCACAGACTAGAGGATCAATTTTCGCTCTGATACCATGTTAGGGCAATATACTAGATGTATTACCAGGGGATCAAAGACCACAATATATAGTACATGTACAGGTGCAAATATGCAGGAAGTCCCCTAACATATGGGGAAACTACAATATATAGATATATACTCTAACAGGAATCAACCTGGTTATATAGTAGAAGTAAGATAAGGTGGATGATATAACTGACCACACTAAGAAAGTTGCTCCATATTAGGACTCACGTAGTTGACAGCGCTAACAGATATTTAAATTGGATGACACGGTGAATAATGTTGAGTGAGACCACATGGATACATTTGACTGAGCAGGACCGAGCTGGTACACATTTCTACTGGACTGAGCCAGATGGCACATGAACACATTCCTGCTGGATATTGAGCGAGACAATGTCGTTGCACATTCCCATTACAACGTGCATGAATTATCCAGTAGTTCTGATCTATACTATTGGTAACATTATTATCTAGATACTCTTCTTTGGAAATGTATCAGCTCTTGTAGGTAGCTTCAACACCGAGTGTTTGCAAATATCGTTTGCAGACACCTGAATTTAGCTATCTAAACATCATCATGGTACTGCAGTTAGTTTTGAACAATCAGTACTCATTTTGTGTAAACCAATAGGAATCAAGACTATATAATGTATTAAAGCTCACCACATCAGTACCTAAGCAAAATACTCCTCGTTTAATATTACTGTTATATGGTCTTGCCCTGCAATTGATTTGATCGATCAGTTCTTTGTATGTACATACCAATGAAAATTGTTGCATCAAACAGTACATAGAATATAGGAAATGACCGTAAGTATAAATATATAAAGTAATGTACAATCGCAGTTGCCATCTGGGAGATCTGTGTCAAATCTGTAAGATACAACAGTGACAGTTTGTGAGAGGGAGCTCGCTCGGGCGCGGCTCTAGGACGGCGGGTGCTGCGGCGTGCGGCCGGCGCGGCGGCGTGCTGGGGGCGCGGCAGCGTGCGGCGGGCGCGGAGGTGCTTCTGGCCCCTGGCGGCGCGGTGGAGGCGTGCCGTCGCCGGCGTTTTGGTGGCCTGGACGGGCGCGGGAGCGGCGCACGGGAGATCTCCGGGCTTCGCGTCTCAGGCTGCGGGCGGGCGCGGCCACTGCTGCCCGCTGGCCGCGCGAGGGCTCCGGCGGTCGTGGGCGACCGGGCCAGATCTGAGCCAGGCGGGCCGGCTAGGGGCGCGGCTGGCCGTGGCGGCGCGGCGGCTGGCCGGCGCGGGGCCCCCTGGCCGTGGAGGTGATGCGGCATGCTGCTGCAGCTGGGTGGTGGTGTGCCGGGGCGGTGCCCCCGGGCAGCGGCGGTGTCAGCGGCTAGGTGCTCCTGGGGGCTGCGAGGGGTTCTGATGTGATGCCGGGGCGGCGACCCCGGGCAGCGGCGGCGTGTTGGTGGGTGTGTGCAGTGGCTGTCTTCGGCGTTCGTCCTCAAGCCTCGTGTCGGTGTTGGTCGGTGTCCCCTCTATGTGGCGTTCCGGCAGCGCCCACGGTGATCTTCGGCGGTACTCCGTTGGCTTCGTGCTGTTCTGCCCTCTGCGCGTCAGCGGCTACAGGCGGTTGAAGGTGGTGGTTTGTGCCGGTCCTTGTTGGCGGGCGCGAGGTCTTGGAACTCTTCGCTGGGCGAAAGCTCTATCTTGGCGGCCGGCCAGGACCGACGACTGTGACGCCTGTGAGCGCCGCATACTTCTTGAAGGCGTCGTCGTAGCGGGTGTTTCTTGTTCTCCGCTCGGGCTCTCAGAGGGAAACCCTAGATCCCTCGCGGGATCGGGCGTGGGCGGCGCTCTTGCGTCGCTTTGCCTCTTGAGGCCTCGCTTTGGATGTCCACCGGACAATGGGACTTGTGGAGTGTTCTGGTGGTTTTGACAGAGGCGGGTTCGTCTTCGGCCAGACGGGGCGCGGCCTCGGGGCCGGCGTGGTAGTTGGAGCGGTGGCTCCGGTCTTTCGCCTCCGCCTGTTGCGTTGAGGTGTGGTGTCGACCTGGCTGGTCGTCGACCCGTGTGGAGCGCAGTCTCGGGGCTGGCGTGTGGTGTCGTGTTGTAACGGTTTTTCGGCCAGTTTTCCTCATAAACGGGCCAACTCTTTTCTCCTATATCAATGAAAGGCAAAGCTTTTGCCTCGTTTCAAAAAAAAAAAAACAGTTTGATCCGCACCATGGCTGCTGTAGCTTCAATAGCAACATACATTGCAGTACACTTCTAAGCGGTGATTGTATTGCCAAGATCTAGTTGGAATTCCATTTTTTCGATTTGTTATGATTTTTAATTTTGTTTGCAGTACCGAATATTCAATAGATCGCAGTTCATGAACAAAATATTTAGATGGTGGAAGCTAGCTATGTATGGTTGAAAGCAAATATCAACGGGTTGTTATATAGATGAAGGTGCAGAGATTTATAAAAGAATAACTGTAAATATAAAGAAGGAGCACCCAAAATGGACAGAGAATTGAAATATAATCATAGTGGGCACGCCACCAACATGCAACAGGCCTCTAATGGTTTGTTCTTGTTTTGTTTTCCGTGCTCATTATGGTCTGCCTTTTCAGGTAAGTAGATCCTTCTCGAAGGATGCCCGAGAATGAAATCTGCTACGCAAATGAACTTGGCATTCAATTGATTTTACATGAGCATATTATAAAAGTGGTGGGCAGAGGAGGCGTTTAAGAAACTACAATTCGATGTTAAGAGATATATGCCAATTGAAGTCTAGTTATATGTCAATTGAAGTCTAGTTATATATGTATACCAACATCAGCATGACATTTTATCAAGCAAACATAAAAGGTGTTTCTGAACTGAACAAAGTAGAAGGATGAGGTAAGAATTACCAATTCAACTTCTTGCTTAGCCCCTCCCCCTAAAGAGATTAAGTACTGCAACTAACATGGCAGGCAAGACTACGATATCAAAGGTGTAAATGATTTTAATATATTTTTCTTACATTAAGAAGCTTCTGTGCACATTATAAGATTAGGCTGCCAACTGAAATTGCAGCCTGCGAACTGCACCAAATAGCAAACAAGATGATTCACCATAATCACTTTAGAATAGCATAATACAAAGACAAATATGCAACACCTCAGCATACCTCGCGAGTGTAAAAGGAAGGGCACGCCGACTCCGCACGGGCTTTGCCGGGCAGCTAAGGTTCGTTTTCAGGTCGCCCCCGGAGGATGACATGAGGCACCCTCGGTTTTGTCCTTTGCACATCTATTCTTCATTGGAATTTTATCATGATAATATTGAAGTACTTTTTTTCATGGTATTTAAATATTGAAACAAATAAGAGTAGCTTGGTTCAGCACGTTTGGGATATGGGGACACAATTAGATACTTGTAAATTAAGGTGCATTATTATGAGCATACCGAAGACAGGCTCTCGAAGAAGCTGGACTATAATGAACCTGCAAAGACCGAGACCTCATATTTTTTTCCCAGAACTTGAAATCTCGTGAATAAAACAACCATTAAATTGGGATAACTCCACATTCACTTTGCATGTAAGAGTGTAATGATAAGTAAATCAAGTGTGAAGTAGTGAGTTATGTGTCAAGTGGGATACCTCACGGTCAACAGCAATGCAAACCAGTTCATACAAATTCTTCCATGTTTCGTGATTTCTGTGCTCGTAGACACGGGCAAATGATTCTCCAGTAATGACTTTGACGCGATACATATTTCATTAATGTCTGCATTGTTCTTCTGACCTGTCTGCAAGTTCATGTATATTTAGTATAGAGATTTTGTGAGGCAAAATAGAGGAGCACCGAGATGGACTCATGGTGTCATGGTTGGTGCGGTATTACCTGACGTAGAGCGACAACAATCGCATGAAGAGCAGAGGAATAAAAAAACTAAATAGACCCCAAGACATGTAGGCTGGATTCCTACAACGCCTGCAACGGGCAGGCCGCAAAGTCATTAAAGTCCTCAAGATGCACCCGGGAGCTCGCCGGCGGCCATCACCACGTCGGTTACTCGTAGGAATTTGGGAGAAAGTTCAACAGCCTACATCCAGATGGGTCCAATGCAGCAACACAAACAACAGTATGATGACGACCAAGCCAAGCCGCCACCAATGGCGACACAACAGAACCTTAAAGCGGCTAGAGGTCCTGAATCCACAGAAAAATTACACGGAAGAATACCATAGTAGTGGATAGAAAAGAAAAACCGTTGTCGCTCCCTGCTTGCCGTCCCACCTCGATGTTGACAGAGGAAGGGAAAGAAAGAAACGCCCTCGCTGCTACTTGCTCCCCGTCCTGTATCGATGTCGACGGCGTCGCTGCTATCCCAACTCCCTCCCGAGGTCACGCGGCGGCCAGATCGGCGCGCGCTGCCACCATGCCATGGCCAGCTCCAGGAACTTGGCGCGATGCCTCTCTCCTCCCCGCGTGCTGCTCATGCCGCTCGCCAACATGGCAATCCGGCATCCTCCTCTGCCGAATAGCCACCGACGCGGCGGCGGCCGTCGCCACCATCCTGGCCAACCTTAAACTACTCGCATGCTGCTGATCGTCTCAGAGAGAAGGCCAAGCTCACATCGCATAGCCTGCGAGAACTCCCCGGAGAAGCCCACGCGGAGGGGGGACAGAAAGGAGAGAGAGGAGATGTGGATGGGGACGTGATTCGCCAGTTCTTGTTACTCCCCTTTGTTGTTGTAACCTCCACGCAGCCTTAAGCGGTGCTGATTGTTCTATGAGGAGGGTAATACAGAGATTACTATGACATAGAAGTAAAATGGAGACACGCGTTGAAAATCTAACAAAGAAATCTGTAACCGGCTTAAACTGGAGAGAAACCGGAAAGATTGCACGAGGCAACCGGTACCTGAACATGAATGCAAAAGATAATGCAATAAAAAAAAACCTAAAATAAAAGGTAAGGGCTCACACAACGGGAGACTCAGAAATTACCGATCTACAGGACCAGAATCAAGCACATTGCGTCAATTTGTCTAACTTTTGTATAGTGTATAATTTGTCGTGTATCTGGTCGCGTGCTTTTCCCGATACCAGTAATTTCTGGTAGCGAGCATGCATGGCAGGCCTGTAATGTTGCTGCATGTAGTGCACACGTAGAGGACGTACACACTGCTATTTTAGAATTAAAAAATAAAATAGACGGTCTACATACATTATATTTCAGTCTAGATAAATTACTACGGTTCAGTAAGATACATTAATAAAGTTCAGTATCGGTACATTGCTAGCTACATAAAATTAACATATTATTAAGAGCATACAACTAGCTACTTAGGTATGTAGCTACAAACTACACATTCAGCTCCGCCGCCTCAGCCTTCGGCTCCGTAGGTGGGTAATGCACAATGACCCCCATTAGCAACTCTTGGGTTATGGTACTCACCATTAGACGAAAAGGAGTCTACATGATCTTTCTAGTAGAAGTAGGTGCGGCCGAATACACCATCCATGTAAAAAATGACACTTCGTCCTGGGCTCCATCCTGTAGCGCTCCTCATCTCTATCTAATGAGGGCCACGAAAATAAGTTTGGTTGTCTCATTAGTGACAACAACAAAGGTCCTCTCTGGTATGGAGAGTGAGTCCCGCTCGAGGGTGACTTTAAACTGTCCAAGTTGATTAATGTTTCTATATATATATGCTTCATGATGTCATGTCTTACGCTACAGGGATAGCCTAGACACAATTATAAGAACGAAATACCAAATAGATAAAAGACACAGGTGAATGTACCTATATATGAACACCTTAGAGGCACAACACGTTGGATTAAAAGTTTAAAACATAACGTCATGGTTTCAAGGTCATTCGTGAACACAATGACAAACTTCTTATCCCCGCACCTAAGTTGGCCACAATTTACGCATGAAGCCAACAAATCCATTTATTGCATGGTTCGGTTACGTTAGCAATTAGATCAAAGTTATATTTGCATTTGAAGGAAAGGTCAAGTATGTATGCAAAAATAGCATGCCTTACATTTTGGATACACAAACCTCATGGACGGTGTAAGTGAGCCAAGTAGGATGCGCAAAATCTCTATTTGTGCATAACAAGGCTCACTAGCATGGCCTAAGGATCACATATAGTGCCACAATATTTTAATTATCGGCATATAGCTAAACCATAGAATGTAAAGCCTCATATGAAGACACCTAGGAAAAAGTACTTATAAGACCAAATGAAATGCGCAAATAATATGCATGGACATGTAACAAAGTCTTATAGGCACCTTTTCTCATTATATGGTGCCAGAATATAATCGTCGGTCATTGCAACAAATAAAAACCAAAATTAAAATGAATCAAATCAATTGCACAAAGATCTAAAGCCTCATATATATACAAACAAAGCAAAGAGAGATTCACAAGACCAAAGAAATTGTCAAGCAATGTGGGTAGACATATGACAAGGCCTTATGGACACCCTTTTACATTAAATGTTGTCAGAGTATAATCATCGGTCATTACAACGAAGCAGAGTTGGTGCTAGTGAGCCAAGTAGGATGATCATTAGGAACATCCGGGGATCACCAAATCAAGAACGACATGTCTCATATAAAGACACACGACATAAGAGGTCCGCCAATAAGACCAAATAAAATGCGCATGGACATCTGACAAGGTCTTATGGGCGACATTTTCCATTAGATGGTTCCATAGTATAATCATTGGAAAAATCTAGGCCCCAAAATTTTAATCTTCAAAATTAATTAATATATAGTTCTACCAGATAACCTTCTTATTTTCAAATCATCTCATATGCCAATCAATACACAAATTATATCATCTGCCAATCAACACACAACTTTGTTATTCTACTTAGATATGCATTCTACTAAAAAATATGAACAAATCCCATCTACCAATCACCATACATAACAACTAATTTGCCAACTAACAGATCGGTGACTTAGAAGTGACAAAGGGTTAACCTTGTCAATGCCCATGATGATAGATTTGGGTTTCTAGGAAGGAGGACACTGACGAATCAACAAACCAGTCAGCCAAATTAGGCAGTCGACGAATATTATGAACGAGGGCAAATAGCCCAAATTGTATTATGTCGAACTAGGGTTACAAGGTGTCTCGTCTGATTGAATCTATCCTCTCTCGGTGGCTCCTCCTATCCCTTATATAGCGGGCTAGGTCTCAGAGTCCAACACGAGGTCGAGTTACATTATAAGTCGGTTCACCCGATATGGTCTTAGCTTTCCTAATGTGATATCTTCGGCTTCATCTTGATTTCTTCGTGGGATTTCTTCTACTTCTTCCTGGGCTTTGTACCAGGGACGGTAATGTTAAGGAACCGATATGGCATTCCCATGTCAGCAAGTGAGGTCGACGCTGGGGCAGGGTGCTGAGAGGCGGAGTCGTGCAGCCATCAACAGAGATGAGCAGGTCGAGGAAGGGGATGAGGAGGCGGCCGCGCTTAGGGCTAGAGTAGTGTGGATGTCGATGGACACGAAGAAGATCCGCGCTCGGGGCCGAAGTCGCGTGGACTTCGACGGAAATGAAGATTGGCTGTGCTCGGGGCCAGAGTCGCATGGGGTGGTAGAGCAGGGCCGGAGCCGCAGGTGGTTCCGGAACCTCCAAGGAGATAATGAATGAACGGGAGAGAGATCATAGAGAAGGGGCACAAATATAAGGCCAACCTACGAAACATAGTGTCAGCGTGATGCGGCAGGCATGTGCAATCGTTCGACACATATTAGCCGGGTGAGCCCAACCAACACGCTGTGGGTAGGTTCTGGCCCTCAGAGCTGCTCTAGGTCCCACTTAATGGTAGTGCATGTTGGACCGTGCCCGCTACTAGTAATAACAGCCGCATGTGTGCTACAAGACACGCTACCAGTGGGCTTGCCCCTAAGATGAGCTCCTCGAAGATGTCTTAGGCTAGCGAAGATGTCTTAGGCTAGCTAGTCTAAGACATCTTCGAGAAGCTTGATGTCTACGTGTGCTTCTATTCTTGTAGACAGTGTTGGGCCTCCAAGAGCAGATGTTTGTAGAACAGCAGCAAGTTTCCCTTAAGTGGATCACCCAAGGTTTATCGAACTCAGAGAGGAAGAGGTCAAAGATATCCCTCTCAAGCAACCCTGCAATCACGATACAAGAAGTCTCTTGTGTCCCCAACACACCTAATACACTTGTCAGATGTATAGGTGCACTAGTTCGGCGAAGAGATAGTGAAATACAAGTAGTATGGATGTATATGAGTGTAAATAGCAATATGAATAAAATATGGCAGCGAGTAAACATGCAACAGAACAGTGATGACCCACAAGTATAGGGGGTGTATCGTAGTATTTTCGATAAGTAAGAATGTCGATCCCAACGAGGAGCAGAAGGTGTTGACAAGCAGTTTCGATGAAGAATTCCCTGTAAATGCTCACAGACAAGTATTCGGGGGGTTTTGATGTAACAGTTGAATAAAGTACGAGTAAGTAAAGTGCGAGAGTAACAATTGCAGCGAGTGGCCCAATCCTTTTTAGCACAAAGGACAAGCCGGTTTGTTTACTTATAATGACCAAACGTTCTCGAGGACACACGGGATTTTAGTCTAGTGCTTTCGCTACATACGGCTAAATAATCTTCATTGTTATGATAAGTGTTGTGTGGGTGAACCTATGCTAATGTACCGCCCTTCCTAGGACTAATACATACTTGTGATTATACCCCTTGCAAGCATCCGCAACTACAAGAAAGTAATTAAGAATAAATCTAACCACAGCCTTAAACTCTGAGATCCTGCGATCCCTCCTGCATCGATATACCAACGGGGGTTTAGGTTTCTGTCACTCCGGCAACCCCGCAATTAGCAAACGAATACAAGATGCATTCCCCTAGGCCCATAAATGGTGAAGTGTCATGTAGTCGACGTTCACATGACACCACTAGAAGAATAACACCACAACTTAAATATCATACCATTGAATATTACTCAACCATAGTTCACTACTAACATTTAGACTTCACCCATGTCCTCAAGAACTAAACGAACTACTCACGAGACATCATATGGAACATGATCAGAGGTGATATGATGATGAATAACAATCTGAACATAAACTTGGTTCAATGGTTTCACTCAATAGCATCAACAACAAGTAGAGATCGATACCGGGAGAGTTTCCCCTATCAAACAATCAAGATCAAACCCAAATTGCTACGGCGGTGACGGTGTCCAGCGGTGATGACGGCGGTGATGATGGTGAAGATGATGATGATGGTGATGGCGATGATGTCCAGCTCGATGACGGTGACGATGGCGTCGATTTCCCCTCCCGGAGGGAATTTCCCGGCGGATTTCTGCCCGCCGGAGAGCTCTTTTCTCTGGTGTTTTCCGCCCCGCAGAGGCGGCTGTAACTCTTCGCGAGGTACCCTCCGTGGCTTAGGTTTTCGGACGAAGGAGTTCGCGAAGAAAAGGAGGCGAAAGGGGTCGGGCCCCCCAAACCACATGGCGGCGCGGCCGGGGCATGGGCCGCGCCGCCTAGGGTGTGGGCCCACACCGGGTCCTCCCGGCCCCTCCTTCTGGCTTCCTTCGTCATCTTGAAAAATAGGATTTTTGGTATAATTTCCTCCCACAGTTGATCTTCCGAAATATTGCGTTCTGACGGTGCTTTTTCCAGCAGAATCCTGGCTCCGGTACTTGATCCTCCAATAATGATGAAACATGCAAAATAGATGAAATAACATAAGTATTGTGTCCCAATATGAAATATATCAATGAATAACAGCAAATTATGATATAAAATAGTGATGCAAATTGGACGTATCAACTCCCCCCAAGCTTAGACTTCGCTTGCCCCCAAGCGAAACTGAACTCGATAGACAGGACCACATGTTTATGGAGTGAAGAGTCGATAAATAAAATACGGACAAGAAGCATCATATTCATTCACACAAGACATTATAGTAAACAACCTCTTATAACTCAACTTGAAACAAGTATAAGGTAATCACAAGTAAAGGTGCATAAGAAATCATAATTGGTGATGGCAAACTTCGTTCTTGGTCAGAGAACAATTAACAGATTATATTTATCTCATTGAGCAGCGCTCTCATGTTAAAGTTTATAAGGCACAACTTGCATACTCAATCATAATGGTCTTCTCATGATCATTGATAACTTGCAAAGCTATATTCATTCAGATAAAACTTGTACTAAACAAGGAAGAATAAAAGACATGATGTAGCAAATCACAATATAATGGTTTGATCACAACTACTCAAATGCTTGCTTGAGATGGAGGGAAATAGGTTTACTGACTCAACATAAAGTAAAAGACAGGCCCTTCGCAGAGGGAAGCAGGGATTAAATCATGTGCTAGAGCTTTTTCAGTTTTGCAATCATATAAAGAGAATAAAAGTAACATTTTGAGAGGTGTTTGTTGTTGTCAACGACTGGTAGCGGGTACTCTAACCCCCTTGCCAGACAACCTCCTAAGAGCGGCTCCCATATTATTTTCATTTTGTGTGGCACTCCTTCCAACCTTTCTTTCACAAACCATGGCTAACCGAATCCTCGGGTGCCTGCCAACAATCTCATACCATGAAGGAGTGCCTTTTTATTTTAGCTTTATGATGATGATGACACTCCCCCCAACCTTTGCTTACACAAGCCATGGCTAACCGAATCCTTCGGTGCCGTCCATCAATCACATACCATGGAGGAGTGTCTATTTAGTTTAATTAATTTGGGACTGGGAATCCCATTGCCAGCTCTTTTTGCAAAGTTATTGGATAAGCGGATGAAACCACTAGTCCATTGGTGGAAGTTGCCCAACAAGATTGAAAGATAAAACACCACATACTTCCTCATGAGCTATGAAACATTGACACAAATAAGAGATACTAAGTTTTGAATTGTTTAAAGGTAGCACATGAAGTATTTACTTGGAATGGCAGAAAATACCATGTAGTAGGTAGGTATGGTGGACACAAATGACATAGGTTTGGGTTAAGGTTTGGATGCACGAAGTATTCCCTCTCAGTACAGGTCTTTGGCTAGCAAGGTTAATTAGCAAGCATAAGAGTCGAGGGAAACAAACAAATATACATATGATAGAAACAATCATGCATCTTCCTTGTAAGCACAAACAATCTTAACTTCAGAATAGTAAGCTATGAGCTAACAAGAAAGACAATGAAACATCTACATGTATTTCTCTTTTCTACTTAAACCTCAAAGTGTTGTTGCTATTGACCAATGCTAAGTCTGCCAAAACCAAATAAATTTATTCAATGCTCCCAAAGTGATACCAATACTAACAACAAGGTAAATCATATAATAGAGATTGCAAACTAGAATAAGATGTGCAATATGTAAATGATAAGACTTCTCATTAATATTCCATAACGATAACTCACACCAAGGGATACATAGATAACCAACTAAAGGAGAGATACTTCCAAACGCAACCCATCTTATATGATAACTTCCCTACTCATGATATGACACTACTTGACAAATAAAAGTAAAAGGTAGTGATAATGTGATACCGCGGCACTCCCCCAAGCTTGGAACAAACCAAGGGGATGCCAATACCGATGATGAATTACTCCTGCGGCGATGGTGGTGATGAACTCCTCCCGCGCTTCTTAATAAGCTCCTTCATCTTCAGTTTCTCAGCTTGACAATTCTGCACTAAGATTCGGAGAGATTCATTGTTATCTGAAGTTGGCGATGACGACCTTGTGATGCGAATCGAGTGGTATTCCAGCATTCTTCGAAGACGGCAATTCTCCTCTTGGAGTATCTCCACTTCTCTTCTTAGAGCCCGATATTGATCACAAAACTCATCGGTAGTCCGTAGAACTTCTTCCAACATGGGGAAGGAGTCGAGGCTAAGAGCGGGTGGTAAAGGTCCCTGCAGGTTATGAGAAAAAGAACGTCGAGTGTCAACAGATCCCACCAAGATGTGCTTGCTCCCTCCGGCTTGCTGCTCTTGTCTTGATGGCACCTCCTTCACTTCTTCCTCCGAAAGCCCCTTGCCCTTGTTGTTGGAGGCCATGGTGCTTCTAAACTGAAAACAGATCCTGGCAGAAACAGCTCGAAACAAAACACGTCGAAAACACGATATACGGACCTCCAGGGGTCCGGGGGATTATATAGCAAAATTTTTCGCGACACAAGGAAAGTACCAGATCGAACCAGAGTCGGAAAGGGGCGACGGGGCGGCCAAACCATAGGGCGGCGCGGGCCCTGGCCAGGCCGCGCCGGCCTATGGTGCCACGCCCTCGTGCGTCCTTTCCACTCCGTTTCGAACTCGTAATTTTTCATATTTTCCAAAAACAGCAAAAATATTGTTCGGAAAGTAAATTGCGTACTTTTCATTACCAAGATCGTTACCTATTCAAAGTCGAGTTCTGGCGGACTGTCAATTTGCCCTTTGATGAAAGCTTCCGGTGTTTCCACTTGAATAATATCAACATCAACATTATAAGAATCACCTGAGATATAATGCTTGAGTCTTTGTCCATTCACCACTTGCGTAGCATTGCCTTGGAGAGAGCTAATTTTGATTGCTCCTGAACGATACACCTCCTCGACAACATACGGTCCTTCCCATTTCGAGAGTAATTTCCCTGCAAAGAATCTGAGACGAGACCGATACAATAGGACTTTATCCCCAATATTAAATTCTCTTTTGATAATCCTCCTATCATGCCATTTTTTAACTTTCTCTTTAAAGAGTTTAGCATTTTCATAAGCTTCACTTCTCCATTCATCTAGAGAACTTAATTGCAACAACCTCTTATCACCGGCAAGTTTTGGATCTTTATTTAATTCTCTAACAGCCCAATAAGCTTTGTGCTCTAGTTCTAAAGGTAAATGACAAGCTTTCCCATAAACCATTTTATAAGGTGACATTCCCATGGGATTTTTGTAAGCAGTTCTATAAGCCCATAGTGCATCCTTCAATTTACTAGCCCAATTCTTTCTAGTTTTATTAACGGTCTTTCCCAAAATAGATTTAATCTCTCTATTTGATAATTCTACTTGACCACTAGTTTGAGGATGATAAGCGGAAGCAATTCTATGATTAATACCATACTTAGCAAGAGTTTTTCTAAAACCTCCATGAATAAAATGAGAACCTCCATCAGTCATAATATATCTAGGTACTCCAAATCTAGGAAAAATAATATCTAAAAGCATTCTTAAAGAGGTCTCACCATCAGCACTTTTTGTAGGTATAGCTTCCACCCATTTAGTAACATAATCAACAGCAACAAGTATGTGAGTGTTACCTTCCGAAGATGGAAAAGGTCCCATGAAGTCAAATCCCCAACAATCAAACGGTTCAATAACAAGAGTATAATTCATAGGCATTTCATTGCGTCTGGAGATATTACCAACCCTTTGGCATTCATCACAAGATAAAATAAACTTTCTCGCATCCTTGAAGAGAGTTGGCCAATAAAAACCTGATTGTAGAACCTTTTGCGCGGTTCTTTCTCCGGCGTGATGTCCTCCATAAGTACTACCATGACATTTACTCAATATCTCCTGTTGTTCATATTCGGGAACACATCTTCGCATAATACCATCCACTCCTTCTTTATATAAGTGTGGGTCATCCCGTAAAATAATGCCTCAAATCATAAAATAATTTCCTCCTTTGCTGAGCTGAAAAGGTTGGAGGCAAGTACTTGGAAACAATAAAGTTAGCATAATCAGCATACCAAGGACTGTCTCGCGAGTTCACCTTTATTACAGCCAATTGTTCATTTGGAAAACTATCATTAACAGGTGAACAGGATCATAAGCAATATTTTCCAATCTAGACAAATTATCAGCAACAGGATTATCAGCACCTTTCCTATCTACAATATGTAAATCAAATTCTTGCAACAGAAGTACCCATCTAATAAGCCTCGGCTTAGCATCTTTCTTTGTCATAAGGTATCTAATTGCAGCATGATCAGTATGAATAGTAACTTTTGAATCAACAATATAAGATCTAAATTTATCACAAGCAAAAACTACAGCTAATAATTCTTTTTCAGTCGTAGCATAATTTCGTTGAGCAGCATCAAGAGTTTTACTAGCATAATGAATAACATTCAGTTTTTTATCTACTCGCTGTCCAAGAACAGCGCCTACAGCAAAATCACTAGCATCACACATAATCTCAAAGGGTAAGTTCCAATCAGGAGGTTCAACTATAGGAGCAGTTGTTAAGGCTTTCTTAAGAGTTTCAAAAGCTTCCTTACAATCATCATCAAAAACAAATGGTACATCTTTTTGAAGAAGATTAGTAAGAGGCTTCGAAATCTTGGAGAAATCTTTAATAAATCTCCTATAAAACCCAGCATGACCAAGAACACTACGAATACCTTTAACATCCCTCGGATAGGGCATCTTCTCAATTGCTTCAACTTTAGCTCTATCAACTTCAATACCTCTCTCAGAAATTTTATGTCCCAATACAATTCCTTCATTAACCATAAAGTGGCATTTCTCCCAATTAAGAACAAGGTTAGTTTCTTCACATCTCTGCAAAACTTTATCAAGGTTTCGCAAGCAACTATCAAAAAAATTCCCATAGACGGAAAAATCATCCATGAATACCTCTACAATACTTTCACAAAAACCATGAAAAATAGCAGACATGCATCTTTGAAAAGTAGCAGGAGCATTACATAAACCAAAAGGCATACGTCTATAAGCATAAGTTCCATAAGGACAAGTAAAAGTGGTTTTCTCTTGATCTTTAGCTTTAACAGCAATTTGTGAAAACCCAGAATAACCATCAAGAAAGCAAAAATGAGTATTTTTAGACAATCTTTCTAGCATTTGATCAATAAATGGTAAAGGGTAATGATCTTTCTTAGTAACTTTATTAACTTTTCTAAAAATCAATGCACATTCTATACCCTACAACTACTCTTTGAGGGATGAGCTCATCATTATCATTAGGCACAACAGTCATTCCTCCTTTCTTGGGAACGCAATGCACAGGACTAACCCATCTACTATCAAGAATAGGATATATAATACCAGCTTCAAGAAGTCGTAATACCTCATTCCTTACCACTTCCTTCATCTTCGGAATTAGACGACGCTGATGTTCAACAACAGGCTTTGCATCATCTTCCATATTAATAGCATGTTGGCAAATAGAAGGAGAAATCCCTTTCAAATCATCAAGAGTATAGCCAATAGCTCCTCGGTGTTTCTTCAATATTTCCAATAACCTTTCTTCCTCAATCTCTGAAAGCTTAGAACTAATAATAACAGGATATATTTTCTTATCATCAATATGAGCATATTTAAGATTATCAGGCAAAGGCTTTAATTCAAAAACCGGATCTTCCTTTGGTGGCGGTGTTGTACCCAGATCTTCCACCGGTAAATCGTGCTTCAGAATAGGTTGGCGGAGAAAAATTTCCTCAAGCTCATCTCTTTCTTTCCTAAAAACTTCACTCTCGCTATCCTCCAAATGTTGCTGCAAAGGATTATTAGGAACAAGAACAATAGATGCACACTGCTCCATTTTAAAATCATTACTAGGCAAATCAGCTTTATAAGGAGTTTTAGTAAATTTAGAGAAGTTAAACTCATAAGATTCACCAGCAAATTTAGTCAAAATTTTCTCTTTCTTGCAATCTATAATAGCTCCACAAGTATTTAGAAAAGGTCTACCAAAAATAATAGGACAATAATCACTAGCAGCAGAACCAAGTACCAAAAAGTCAGCAGGATATTTAATCTTACCGCATAAAACTTCCACATCTCGAACAATACCAATTGGAGAAATAGTTTCTCTATTAGCCAGCTGAATAACCACATCAATATCTTCAAGTTCGCAAGAATTAATTTCGTGCATAATCTCCGTGTAAAGCTCATAAGGAATAGCACTAACACTTGCACCAATATCACATAATCCATAATAGCAATGATCACCAATTCTAACAGATAGCATAGGAACACTAGCTTGTTTGGGTTTATTAGGATGTGAAACAATATTAGAAGCATCTTCACAGAAAATAATATGACCATCCTCCACATTTTCAGTCACAAGATCTTTAATTATTGCAACAAAGAGGGTTCAACTTTTATTTGTTCTTCGTGTTCTACAGGTTTCTTTTTCACTTTTATGAACCGCACTATTTATAACAGAGTACTCCTTCATTTTAGCAGGGAAAGGAGTTTTTTCAATATAAGCTTCAGGAATAACATGATCAGCAGTTTCAACTACAACGCATTTATTAATAGATGAATCAATTTTATCTTTATACGGTTCATGATACTTATCAAAATTCTTCTTTGGCAATTCATAATGAGAGGCAAAAGCTTTATAAAGATTTGCAGCAACTTGAGAATCAAAACCATATGTAGCACTCATATTACGAAATTTATCAGTATCCATAAAAGCTTCAATGCATTTATAATCATAAATTATACCTGATTCTCTATCCTTGTCGTTCTCCCAACCTTCAGTATTTTCTTGGATCCGATCAAGAAGGTCCCTTTTAAACTCTTCTTTGTTGCGTGTAAATGATCCAGAACAAGAAGTATCCAGCAAGGTCTTGTCTTGAAAAGAAAGTCTTGCATAGAAATTATCAATAATAACATTACCAGGAAGCTCATGAATGGGGCATTTGAGCATTAAAGACTTCAATCTCCCCCAAGCTTGGGCAATACTCTCTCCATCATGAGGCCAAAAATTATATATGCGATTCCGATCCTTGTGAATTTCACTTGGAGGATAGAACTTAGAATAAAACCGGGGCACAATATCATTCCATTCAAGAGAATCCCCATTATCCAGTAATTTATACCAATGCGCCGCCTTACCAGACAGCGATAAAGAGAATAGTTTCTTCCTCACTTCATCCATAGCAATACCTGCACATTTGAATAACCCGTATAATTCATGCAAAAACAGTAAATGATCACCAGGATGGACAGTTCCATCCCCTTCATATCGGTTATCCATAACACGTTCAATAATTTTCATAGGTATTTTATATGGTATTACTTCCTCACCTGGCGCCTCATCCACTACCGTTGCAGTAGTAGTAGATTTCCCAAATAAAAACTGAAGAGAAGATCTCTCCATAATGACTTATAGCAGCAGGCAGAAATAAAATCAGCACAACAGTAAAGGTTTTCCTTACCAATTCCACTTACCAATAGCGCTTCACTCCCCGGCAACGGCGCCGTTTAAAAATAGTCTTGATGACCCACAAGTATAGGGGGTGTATCGTAGTATTTTCGATAAGTAAGAATGTCGATCCCAACGAGGAGCAGAAGGTGTTGACAAGCAGTTTCGATGAAGAATTCCCTGTAAATGCTCACAGACAAGTATTCGGGGGGTTTTGATGTAACAGTTGAATAAAGTACGAGTAAGTAAAGTGCGAGAGTAACAATTGCAGCGAGTGGCCCAATCCTTTTTAGCACAAAGGACAAGCCGGTTTGTTTACTTATAATGACCAAACGTTCTCGAGGACACACGGGATTTTAGTCTAGTGCTTTCGCTACATACGGCTAAATAATCTTCATTGTTATGATAAGTGTTGTGTGGGTGAACCTATGCTAATGTACCGCCCTTCCTAGGACTAATACATACTTGTGATTATACCCCTTGCAAGAATCCGCAACTACAAGAAAGTAATTAAGAATAAATCTAACCACAGCCTTAAACTCTGAGATCCTGCGATCCCTCCTGCATCGATATACCAACGGGTGTTTAGGTTTCGTTCACTCCGGCAACCCCGCAATTAGCAAACGAATACAAGATGCATTCCCCTAGGCCCATAAATGGTGAAGTGTCATGTAGTTGACGTTCACATGACACCACTAGAAGAATAACACCACAACTTAAATATCATACCATTGAATATTACTCAACCATAGTTCACTACTAACATTTAGACTTCACCCATGTCCTCAAGAACTAAACGAACTACTCACGAGACATCATATGGAACATGATCAGAGGTGATATGATGATGAATAACAATCTGAACATAAACTTGGTTCAATGGTTTCACTCAATAGCATCAACAACAAGTAGAGAACGATACCGGGAGAGTTTCCCCTATCAAACAATCAAGATCAAACCCAAATTGCTACGGCGGTGATGGTGTCCAGCGGTGATGACGGCGGTGATGATGGTGAAGATGATGATGATGGTGATGGCGATGATGTCCAGCTCGATGACGGTGACGATGGCGTCGATTTCCCCCTCCCGGAGGGAATTTCCCCGGCGGATTCCTGCCCGCCGGAGAGCTCTTTTCTCTCTGGTGTTTTCCGCCCCGCAGAGGCGGCTGTAACTCTTCGCGAGGTACCCTCTGTGGCTTAGGTTTTCGGGACGAAGGAGTTCGCGAAGAAAAGGAGGCGAAAGGGGTCGTGGGCCCCCCAAACCACATGGCGGCGCGGCCAGGGCATGGGCCGCGCCGCCCTAGGGTGTGGGCCCACCCTGGGTCCTCCTGGCCCCTCCTTCTGGCTTCCTTCGTCATCTTGAAAAATAGGATTTTTGGTATAATTTCCTCCCACAGTTGATCTTCCGAATATTGCGTTCTGACGGTGCTTTTTCTAGCAGAATCCTGGCTCCGGTGCTTGATCCTCCAATAATGATGAAACATGCAAAATAGATGAAATAACATAAGTATTGTGTCCCAATATGAAATATATCAATGAATAACAGCAAATTATGATATAAAATAGTGATGCAAATTGGACGTATCAATCAGTAAATAAACGAAGATTCGATGTTTGGAAATAAGGCCTAGGGATCATACTTTCACTAGTGGCACTCTCAACATTGATCACATAATAAAACCACTCTACACTCTCTTGTTGGATGACAAACACCATTAACTGTGTAGGGCTACAAGAGCACCTCAATGCCAGAGTTAACAAGCTCCACAATATTCGATGTTCATATTTAAATAATCTTAGAGTGCATAATAGATCATTGCAATTTAGACCGAGAACTAACATAGCGCACACACTGTCACCATTACACTATGAAGGAGGAATAGATCACATCAATACTATCATAGCAATAGTTAACTCCATAACCTACAAGAGATTATGATCATAACCTACGCCAAGAACTACACGATGCACACACTGTCACCATTACATCATGGAGGAGGAATAGACTACTTTAATAACGTCACCAGAGTAACACAACTAGATCACAAAGAGAGAGATGAACCACATAGCTACGGTAGAGCCCTCAGCCCCAGGGGAGAATTACTCCCTCCTCATCATGGAGACAGCGATGGCGGTGAAGATGGCGGTGGAGATGGCTTCCGGGGGCAATTCCCAGTCCCGGCAGGGTGCCAGAACAGAGACTTCTGTCCCCCGAATTGGAGTTTCGCGATGGCGGCGGCTCTGGAAGGTTTTCTGGTGTTTCGTCAATCCGTGTCGATGTTTTAGGTCAGGGAGCTTTAAATAGGCGAAGAGGCGGAGTCGGAGGGTCCACGGGGCAGCCACACAGTAGGGGGGCGCGCCCCCCCTTGGGCTGCGCCGCCACCATGTGTGGGGCCCCCAGGGCTCCCCTCTGGCCCCCCTTTGACTTTCTGGAAGGTCCCGGGAAAAATAAGATGTTGGGCATTGATTTCGTCCGATTCCGAGAATATTTCCTTTGTAGGATTTCTGAAACCAAAAACAGCAGAAAACAGGAACTGGCACTTCGGCATCTCGTTAATAGGTTAGTTCCGGAAAATGCATAAAAACGATATAAAGTGTGAACAAAACATGTAGGTATTGTCATAAAACAAGCATGGAACATAAGAAATTATAGATACGTTTGAGACGTATCAAGCATCCCCAAGCTTAGTTCCTACTCGCCCTCGAGTAGGTAAACGATAACAATGATAATTTCTTAAGTGACATGCTACCAACATAATCTTGATCAACATTATTGTAAAGCATATGAGATGAATGCAGCAATTCAAAGCAATGATGAAGACAATGAGTAAACAACTGAATCATATAGCAAAGACTTTTCATGAATAGTACTTTCAAGACAAGCATCAATAAGACTTGCATAACAGTTAACTCATAAGCAATAAATTCTTAGTAGAAGGCATTGAAGCAACACAAAGGATGATTAAGTTTCAGCAATCGCTTTCAACTTGTAACATGTATATCTCATGGATAGTTGTCAACACAAAGTAATATAATAAGTGCAATAAGTAAACATGTAAGAATCAATGCACACAGTTTACACAAGTGTTTGCTTCTAAGATAGAAAGAAGTAGGTAAACTGACTCAACAATAAAGTAAAAGAATGGCCCTTCGCAGAGGGAAGCATTGATTGCTATATTTGTGCTAGAGCTTTTATTTTGAAAACATAAAGAGAGCATAAAAAAGTAAAGTTTTGAGCAGTGTTTGTTGTTGTCAACGAATGGTAGTGGGCACTCTAACCCCCTTGCCAGACAGACTTTCAAAGAGCGGCTCCCGTGAAATTTTATTTTTGGGTGGCACTCCTTCCAACCTTGCTTTCACAAACCATGGCTAACCGAATCCTCGGGTGCCTGCCAACAATCTCATACCATGAAGGAGTGCCTTTTTATTTTAGTTTTATTTAGATGACACTCCTCCCCACCTTTGCTTTCTCAAACCATGGCTAACCGAATCCTCGGGTGCCGACCAACAATCACATACCATGGAGGAGTGTCTATTTGTAAATTTATGAAAGTTAATTAATTCGGGGCTGGGAACCCCATTGCCAGCTCTTTTTGCAGAATTATTGGATAAGCGGATGAAGCCACTAGTCCATTGGTGAAAGTTGCCCAACAAGATTGAAAGATAAACACCACATACTTCATCATGAGCTATAAAACATTGACACAAAATAAGAGGTAATAACTTTTGAATTGTTTAAAGATAGCACTCAAGCAATTTACTTTGGAATGGCAGAGAAATACCATGTAGTAGGTAGGTATGGTGGACACAAATGGCATAGTTTTTGGCTCAAGGATTTGGATGCACGAGAAGAATCCCTCTCAATACAAGGTTTTGGCTAGCAAGGTTATTTGAAGCAAACTCAAGTATAAAACGGTGCAGCAAGACTCACATATGAACATATTGTAAGTATTATAAGACTTTACATCGTCTCCTTGTTGTTCAAACACCTCAACCAGAAAATATCTAGACTTAGAGAGACCAATCATGCAAACCAAATTTTAACAAGCTCTATGTAGTTCTTCATTAGTAGGTGCAAAGTACATGATGCAAGAGCTTAAACATGATCTATATGAGCACAACAATTGCCAAGTATCAAATTATTCAAGACATTATACCAATTACCACATGAAGCATTTCCTGTTTCCAACCATATAGCAATTAACGAAGCAGTTTTCAACCTTCGCCATGAACATTAAAAGTAAAGCTAAGAACACATGTGTTCAAATGCAACAGCGGAGCGTGTCTCTCTCCCACACAAGCATGAATTTATTCAAACAAAACAAGAACAAACAGACGCTCCAAGTAAAGTACATAAGATGTGACCGAATAAAAATATAGTTTCAAGAGAAGAAACCTGATAAATTGTTGATGAAGAAGGGGATGCCTTGGGCATCCCCAAGCTTAGATGCTTGAGTATTCTTGAAATATGCAGGGATGAACCACGGGGGCATCCCCAAGCTTAAACTTTTCACTCTTCTTGATCATAGTATATCATCCTCCTCTCTTGACCCTTAAAAACTTCCTCCACACCAAACTTCAAGCAAACTCATTAAAAGGTTAGTGCATAATCAAAAATTCACATATTCAGAGGTGACATAATCATTCTTAACACCTCTGGACATTGCACAAAGCTTCTGAAAGTTAATGGAACAAAGAAACCCATTCAACATAGCAAAAACGGCAATGCGAAATAAAAGGCAGAATCTGTCAAAACAGAACAGTCCGTAAAGACGAATTTTCCAGAGGCACTTAACTTGCTCAGATGAAAATGCTCAAATTTAATGAAAGTCGCGTACATATCTGAGGATCACGCACGTAAATTGGCAGATTTTTCTGAGTTACCTACAGAGAACCCTGCCCAAATTCGTGACAGACAGAAATCTGTTTCTGCGCAGTAATCCAAATCTAGTATCAACTCTACTATCAAAGACTTTACTTGGCACAACAATGCAATAAAATAAAGATAAGGAGAGGTTGCTACAGTAGTAACAACTTCCAAGACTCAAATATAAAACAAAAGTGCTGTAGTAAAATAAACACATGGGTTATCTCCCAAGAAGTGCTTTCTTTATAGCCATTAAGATGGCCTCAGCAATTTTAATGATGCACTCATAAGGATGAGAGTTGAAGCAAAAGAGAGCTTCAAAAAGAAAATATGAAACACATTTAAGTCTAACCCACTTCCTATGAAAAGGAATCTTGTACACAAATGAATTCATGAAGAACAAAGTGACAAGCATAGGAAGATAAAACACAAGTAACTTCAAGATTCTCAACATAAAGAGGGGAAACTTAATATTATTAAGATGCATATTACCATGTTTCCCTCTCTCATAATAACTTTCAGTAGCATCATTGATGAAATCCACAATATACCCATCACTTAAAACATTCTTATCATGGTTCATATGCATAAAAGTATCATTAATTTTGGCATAAGAAGAGTTCTTCTCATTAATAGTAATTGGAGCAAGATTATTATCAAGAATTTGAACATGGTAAACAAGTTGCATACTAAGGGAATTGTTTTTTGAAATCCAATCATAACTATGACAAGTTTCATAAGGATAGTTATAACCTATATCATAGCATTCTTTATAATAATCATCAAAGATTGGAGGCACAGTGTCATCATAAGAAATAGAATAGTTATCTTTCACAGTATGTTCATCTGTGACCATACCATCATTGTTACTAGAAGGAGATGTATCAAACATATAATGATCAGTAGCAAAAGGATTTTCAAACACCTCATCCCCAAGCTTAGAGCTTTCTATATCATTATGGGAGGAAGCATGGATAGTACTGATACTATGGCAACTATTAACATTATCATTTTCAGAATTAGTTTCCCAGAGATTTACAATATCAAAAGTAGTGTGCTCTTTCAAATCATGATCACTAATGTAGGTAAAGGGCATAGGAAGATCATTGTACTCAGATTCATTATCATAATAATCATCAGGAGCAACATACTTACGGTTACCTATCGTTATCTCATACACGCGGGATATGCTGTTACCTCTTTCTTTTTATTCCCCTTCTTCTTCTTCTTCTTCTTCTTCTTCTTCGTTCCCTTCTTCTTCTTCTCCTCGTTCCCTTCTTTAGGAGGAAGAGGCTTGGAGGGGGGCTCCTCCACATAACCTGATTTATTTCCAGAAATAGTAGAAGAAACTTGGGAGGATTCCTCCTTTTCATTAATAAGTTCAAAACACACAGCGGTCCTATCATATTTTGGCAAAGTGTCATCTTCTAAAATATTTTGTATGTAAGTATTTGTATGGCAATTATCAATTCAATAAGAAAAACACCCATGCAGGACATCATCAATATCAAGATCACTCATATGTAACAAAGAGATTTTTCTTGATAACTCTTCACACCACAAAAATAAAGTAAGTGCATCATGCTGATTAGGAGTAATTTCATCATTACAATACAAATTTGCAGCACTCATGGGGTGCGAATTATCATTGAAGGAGCATTGAAAATTAAAATGACCCGCTCTATGGCAAAGTTCACAAATAAAAGGATAGAGGGCACAAACTTTTTTACCAAGATCATCTAGAGCCCTAGACCACTTTCTAGTTTTTTCATTAATATGATGGATACAATATTCACCTTCGATTTGATTAATTCCACAAGGTCTATGCATTCCACAAAAATTAACATGCTTATAGGAAATAGCATTCTTAGGAGTTTGGGCATGTTTATTGCAATCATTAACAACAATTTCATCCTTCATACAAGCCTCTTTAAAAGATTCATGATACTTATCAAAATTCTTCCTAGGCAATTCAAAATGAGAGGCAAAAGCTTTATAAAGATTTGCAGCAACTTGAGAGTCAAGACCATAGGTAGCACTCATATTTCGAAATTTACCAGTATCCATAAAAGTTTCAATGCATTCATAATCATAATTTATACCTGACTCTTTACCTTCGTCGTTCTCCCAATCTTCAGCGTTCTCCTTAATCCAATCAAGAAGGTCCCTTTTAAAATCTTCTTTGTTGCGCGTGAATGATCCAGAACAAGTAGTATCTAGCAAGGTTTTATCTTGAAAAGAAAGTCTTGCATAGAAATTACCAATGATGATATTACCAGGAAGCTCATGAGTGGGGCATTTGAGCATTAAAGACTTCAATCTTCCCCATGCTTGGGCAATACTCTCTCCATCATGAGGCCAAAAATTATATATGCGGCTCCGGTCTTTGTGAATTTCACTTGGAGGATAGAATTTAGAATAAAATAGAGGCACAATATCCTTCCAATCAAGAGAGTTCCCATTCTTCAGCAATTTGTACCAATGCGCCGCTTTACCAGACAGCGACATAGAGAATAGTTTCTTCTTCACTTCATCCATAGAGATACCTGCACACTTGAATAACCCGCATAATTCATGCAAAAACAGTAAATGATCTCCAAGATGGATAGTTCCATCCCCTTCATAGCGGTTATCCATAACACGTTCAATAATTTTCATAGGGATTTTATATGGAATACTTTCAGTAGGTGGATTTAAAATATCACAAGCATCATTAGAGTTATCGCATATGGGAGATAAAGTATTATCAGAGCAAATTTTCTCCCCTAAAGATGGGAAGCTAAAAAGATCACAAAAACTAGCTTCCCCAAGCTTAGACTTCTCCATAGCATTAGCAGTAATTGCATTCATACTAATAACATTGCTACTATCATGCAAATAAGGTTTCATAGGTTTTTTAATTTTCGCATCAAACAATTCTAACTTAGGAAAAAGATTAAAATGCTCACCAAAATTTTTGTTGTTTTTCATTATGCCTAACTAGTGAAAATAAAAACAAGAAACAAAAAGATGCAATTGCAGGATCTAAAGGAAATAGCTTCGAGCACTCACACACCGGCAACAGTGCTAGGAAATAGCTTAGTAGTCGGAGGATGTGAATACCTTTTACCTTACCTCCCCGGCAACGGCGCCAGAAAATAGCTTGATGTCTACGTATGCTTCTATTCTTGTAGACAGTGTTGGGCCTCCAAGAGCAGAGGTTTGTAGAACAGCAGCAAGTTTCCCTTAAGTGGATCACCCAAGGTTTATCGAACTCAGGGAGGAAGAGGTCAAAGATATCCCTCTCAAGCGACCCTGCAATCACGATACAAGAAGTCTCTTGTGTCCCCAACACACCTAATACACTTGTCAGATGTATAGGTGCACTAGTTCGGCGAAGAGATAGTGAAATACAAGTAGTATGGATGTCTATGAGTGTAAATAGCAATATGAATAAAATATGGCAGCGAGTAAACATGCAACAGAACAGTAAATAAACGGAGATTCGATGTTTGGAAACAAGGCCTAGGGATCATAATTTCACTAGTGGACACTCTCAACATTGATCACATAATAAAACCACTCTACACTCTCTTGTTGGATGACAAACACCATTAATTGTGTAGGGCTACAAGAGCACCTCAATGCCGGAGTTAACAAGCTCCACAACATTCGATGTTCATATTTAAATAACCTTAGAGTGCATAATAGATCATTGCAATTTAGACCGAGAACTAACATAGCGCACACACTGTCACCATTACACTATGAAGGAGGAATAGATCACATCAATACTATCATAGCAATAGTTAACTCCATAACCTACAAGAGATTATGATCATAACCTACGCCAAGAACTACACGATGCACACACTGTCACCATTACATCATGGAGGAGGAATAGACTACTTTAATAACATCACCAGAGTAACACAACTAGATCACAAAGAGAGAGAGATGAACCACATAGCTACGGTAGAGCCCTCAGCCCCAGGGGAGAATTACTCCCTCCTCATCATGGAGACAGCGATGGCGGTGAAGATGGCGGTGGAGATGGCTTCCGGGGGCAATTCCCCATCCCGGCAGGGTGCCGGAACAGAGACTTCTGTCCCCCGAATTGGAGTTTCGCGATGGCGGCGGCTCTGGAAGGTTTTCTGGTGTTTCGTCAATCCGTGTCGATGTTTTAGGTCAGGGAGCTTTAAATAGGCGAAGAGGCGGAGTCGGAGGGGCCACGGGGCAGCCACACACTAGGGGGGCGCCCCCCCGGGCCGCGCCGCCACCACGTGTGGGGCCCCAGGGCTCCCCTCTGGTCCCCCTTTGACTTTCTGGAAGGTCCCGGGAAAAATAAGATGTTGGGCATTGATTTCGTCTGATTCCGAGAATATTTCCTTTGTAGGATTTCTGAAACCAAAAACAGCAGAAAACAGGAACTAGCACTTCGGCATCTCGTTAATAGTTTAGTTCCGGAAAATGCATAAAAACGATATAAAGTGTGAACAAAACATGTAGGTATTGTCATAAAACAAGCATGGAACATAAGAAATTATAGATACGTTTGAGACGTATCAAAGCTCTGCCATAGCAGCTTCCCTCGAGGCCTTGACTAACCCTTGCCTCTCGAGGAGTGTCCGGCCAGCAAGGGAGGGCATGCATATTTATATACGATTAACAGTGCGTACCATATATGCTTATCGTCTCGTATAGTGTGGCCATTGGTGTGTCATGAGCACCATGCTTTATATCGCCGCGTACAATAGTGTGGTGGGGAGGAAAGGACATGGGCAAGATGTTGCGGTAGGTGTCTGCCGTTGTCTGTCTCCAAGGTTACTGGCCTCATATAGGGCGCGCTGTAAAACCTATAAAACTGGACATGTATCTGACAGTGCTCACTACCACTAACTTAGCCTCGCTGGCGCAGCTGCCTGTCAAATATATTGGCAGCGTGTGTGACCGGTTGCAGTTTATTGGTCGCATGTGCCCACCACCACCCGTTGTAGGTAATTTCTAGCCCCGAGTGCAACTGGAACCCACGTAGTAGCCGCGTGTGGCTGGGTAGTATGCGCTACCAGTAGGGCCATACTATCCATGTATGCATTTTCCGCACCGTGACGAGTGATAATAGTCACATGGCAAAATTTGTGTCCGGCCTGCACCTATAGCGTTTTTCCTACGAGTGCATCGGACCATCCCTGCCCCTGGCTTCCCTTTAAATCTCGCCCCATCTTCGGCTGTGGCAAGTGGCAACCCCCTCTCTCTTGACAACACCTGAAACCCAAAGTTACGTCACCGGTGACCTCCCGTAGCCAACCCCCCAAGATAAGGTTGTTCCTCACGCCGATGCGGCACCACCGGCTACAGTGAGGTCCTTTCCTGCTCACCAGCAATATCGTGGCTAGTCGTGTCGTCCTCAACTCCGGTGAGGTCAGCCTATTCTCGTCCACACCCTACTTGGCTACGTCGCTCGCTTGTCTTCCTTGTATCCAGTCGCCACCAACGCAAACACGCTAGGCCCAGATGTAGCGAGAACGAGGAAAAGTGATGCACATCCACGAGCGAATGGATGCAACAAACATCAAATAAACACATCAGCGTGGGAGATCAAAAGAGAGTTGACAAACAAAGATGAAAAATAAATGAGAAAGAATAGTAGCCAAACCTAGGTCTACCATGGACAAATCTTCTGCTACTATGGGAGGAGATACCCGACACAAAGAAACAAATGATACGACTCGTAGTGGAACTTTCCTTGCTTCACATTGGATGGGCAGGGGGCAGTTGCCCCTCTCCATCCCACGAAACATATCGAATGTTTGTCAAAATTTGTGATAGCTCATCCCTAGGATAGATTAATTTACAAGATTTCACTTGTAAACTAGTAAGTCACAGATCTACATTCTAAACCTCCCGTGTTTCGAGCTTGCTGTTGGTTTCACATAAAACAGTCTCGATAAAATCAATCCATTATGGAACTCGTTCACACTATGGTTCAGCTATAATCTTCCCATTTTGCGAAGAAATTCAAGGAATTACTGTTGTACATATGCTTCAGATAATTTGTTGCATTGATAATTCAGATTTTTTTTATCAACCTTCAGTCTTTTCATTTGTCACAATAATTCCATTAGATTATCAAATCTCGGGACTATCACAACTCCTGCAAAGCAATCTATAAAAAAAAAAAAACTCCTGCAAAGCAAACGGCAACTACTCAAAAAAACAATTTTCAGAAAACTAATGTTGTTGGAGGATATGTAGGATGTAATCAACATTGTTTGATCTAAAGTTAAATCTGTCAAGCAGTCTGTGAAGCAAATAGTTAATTAGTTCAGCAGCTCATGACTCTGATCGGAAAGAGAAAGGTAGATTGATTTTTTTGGGTCCTAGGATCGTCTTAAGCTGGATGCTGCATGACCTGCATGACGCTAAGAGCGCACGGGTGATCGGTGGTGGCTTCTCCATGTGCTAGGCATGGATGCCCTCTCAAGGCTCGCCTTATTGCAATGTAGGGCGATGAGGTATGTTTCCCCTTCTTGTATGTAAAAAGTATTCAGAAGAGTTGCCTTGCCGTATCGCTCTGGAGGTCACCATTAGAGATAATTTTTTAAGATATTGTTTTAGGAGTACATGTACTCCTTCCATTCTGAAATACTCTACATTTTAGGTCTAAAATTTGTTCTGAAATACTCTATATTCTAACTTTTAGCCAATAACAATATAGAAAATGAAGTGGTCCTCCTTTATCTATTGGATGTCACTATTTTCAATGTAGGTTGGATTGGTTTTTTTCCAATTTAAGTAGTACTAATAAATGCATTACTAATTTATCCCTTTTTTCCTAGAATGTAGACTAAAAGAGAACGAAGAAAGTACGTACTAAAGAGAATATACATGCGTCAGGTGCCAGCTGTATGTGCTTGAAGGAGAAGAAGACCGCGAGTCTAGCGGTAGCGCGGGCGAGCCCAAGTACCGCAGCAGCGACTTCTCTGGCCGTGCCAGCCATAGGGCAGGTAGCAATGTGGAGACCGCTGGTGCCGGCCAACGGACAACACCATCGAGTGGGCGGCATGATGCAGTGGTTTGTATCGCATAAAGCGCGAGATCGAGGATTTCCTCCTCCTAGATTCCCCACTCCAGTTCACATCCTCTCTCTCTCCACGTCGCTCCCCGTGGCCGCCGCGTCGATGCGCCATTGCTCCGCTGCATCGTCTTCTACCGAGGTCAGGAGGGGACGCCTGATCTGGAGGCGGTTTGCGGTGGGAATGTTAACACCTGTAGCGCCCCTCCCATCTGTCCTCAACAGGCGGGGTGCCACCGGCACCAGGTACCGCACAGAAATCTGCCGAGCCTCCTCACCGAGGCTGCCTCACCTGCAACCTCCACGATGGGGCGGAAAGGGAAAATGCTCCGATGGTTTTTATTTTTCTGCTAAACGCTTTTTTCATGACAGGGGGGGGGGGGGGGGGGGGCAGTGGCCCCCAGCGCTACAATTACGCCATTGAAGATAATATGATTTTGCAAATATATATTTTGGGCAGGAAATGAAGATACCTCCTTCTACCTCACACTTCACGCTAGGAAATGAAGAGTAGAATTAAAAGAGTACAATCAAAAGGTAGAAGGGATTGCCGAAGGCCTATGTGAAGCATGTAATGATATGTGTGACATACATTTATTTTGATGGTAAAACCCTAATAAAGTTGTTTCATGCAAGCTTGCAAAGGTCTACGAAATATTAACGCATCTGGGAAAATAACACTAGTTTCAATAGAAGAAATGGTTTATGTCCTACTAGATAGTTTATCCTAACTGTGTTCTTATCTTCCCATGGATGATCACAGATCCATGTGTTTGCTGAACATGTTGTGGAGAGCTCGGGAATCAAGATAGGGATTAAAAGAGTCGGCGATTATGAATTGCATGATCTTTTGTTCTTATGGACTATGCTATCTTTCTAGCTAACCATAATAATAAGATCATTTATGTAAGTAGTTGCCTGAATTTGGTCAACTTTCAGCAACCTGTCATTTGGGGTTTATAAGAAGCATTCCAGGCAAGTACACTCTTAGGAGATTCAATGGTTGTTGAATTCCACAATTTTTTTGTTTAGCCGTGTGTTTGTTTAGGTTCTGAAAGGAGTGCCGGATGGACCTGAAGTGGTGCTTGTAAAATTAAGAGAAATAAAAAGCAAGATTGATTGGCGTATATATCAGATCGGTCCAACAATATGGTCTCAGATAAGGACGTTGTAAGGGTTGTTGAAGGAGCATGTAAGGTGTGCGTATTTTCATATTTATTATTAGATGTGTGAGTTGGTCATTGCAGCAGTGGTTTATTCGTATTTTTTATACATTTACTATTCTTTTTTTTTCTCGAATTAGAGAAAGCAAGTACCTGTGGAACACATATATAAGGGGAATTATGTCATTGCAGCAGTAGTACATGATAGGAGCCACCTTGAACATGCAGGCTTCATTAATTTGTACAAAAGCACAATCATGCATTTATTGATGGTGGATCAGCTGGATATAGATGTATCTAGATACATTTTAATTTTCTACTCCTGAATATAGACGTATCTAGATACATTCACTTTAACGGCAAGTAATATAGATTGGAGGGAGTACCTATTTGCTTTCTCTATCCGAGCAGCGGCGCGACGCCCCTGTCCCAAGCAGCCGACACACGCTTCCCATCTGGAGCAGTGTGGTAGCAACAACCACTTCAACCGTCTCGTGAAGCGGCAGTTTTGGCGGCGCCCCCGTCCCGCGCAGCCTCAGCTTCACCTCCCGGCCACCCCGAGCGGTGGTCGCGGCTCTCCTATGCTAAGCACTAACAGAAGACGCATATCCATCTTTGCCACGCAGAGGCATACGTGGGGGCGCCCCCAGTCATGCATACCTTCGCCTTCGCATCGCATCACATCCCATGCGGCGGTGGCTCCCCCATCCAGAGCAATGGCGCTTGCCTCCGTTCCATACACGAAATCAAATAAGGGCTTGATTGGTTACCAACAATCCAGCGGGTAAAATCCGGGCGTTTGGTCCCTGCATAGCATGCTTTTTAAAGCAGCCCTAAATACAAGAAAAGTTGGCCTAAGAAAAACATCGATTCAGCCGTTTTTCCGTGGCCAGGCTGACGAGCGCAATAGTGGCCGGCTGGAGGCATACAAGCATTTCTACCTAAGTTTGCCACTAATCTGCATCATCTTAATCCTCCTCGATCTACAAAATGGTGGGTTACTTTTAAATATTTTGAACACGAAAAATATGTGTATTGATGTTACGAATCAATTCCCATGAACGGTTCCTGATTTAATCAAGTATTTGAATGGCAATTTCGTGTCCCGTTTGAAACTTTTTTGGCTGAATTTAGTCAAAAAAATTCACAACCAATCACTCGTTTTAAAATTCCTTCGACGAGTAGCTTCATCTCACCATCGCAGACGACTTTTGTGTTCATAGTTCTCCATTTTAACATTTGTATTACATATTACTAGTATATTGTACATAGTTATAGATCTACTCATTTACAAATATCGGAATATAAAATTTTGAACACGAAAGTAGTGTGAAATGGTGAGGTAAAGCTACTCCCCGAAGGAATTTTGAAATGGTCGACCATGTACGAAACTTTGACAAAACTCATCCACAAAGGGCTTAAAAAGAAACACGAAACCGTGTTTGAAACACTGGACAAAACGACGAACCGATGACGTGAATGGAATCACAACATCGAGGCACGTCTTTTTCATGTATACCTTATCTCGGATAGATGAACGGTTACGAAGATTAGAGGTGATTATGATTGAATTAGTTTGGTCCACAACCCTCCTCAACGTGCACGCTACCAATCATAGTGCATCTCGTTTCTCCAACAGAACCCAAGTAAAATTGTTAGTTTCCAAATGCAGTACAAAATTTGGCCCAAATTAAATTTCCACTCATACGATAAGTGTTGGGCCAAATTGCATGCACCGAGAAGAAACGGAAAAAATCGCTGCAAGCAACCAATCAAGCCCTAAATGTATGCTGGATTGGAGTTGCCTGGAGGCCACACCTAAAGTAAAACTGTAAAGCCAATATTTGAAGATGGCCAATCGGATTGAAGATAATTTTGAGGATCTTAAGCCTATCCATTCACTCTGAATGCTGCGACAAGTTTGTCATCCTTGCCACCGTGATAAAACTTGCGCTGTTGCTCTAGGCTTCAGCTCGAAAAAACAACACCCTCTCTCCCCCAGGCTTCATGTCATACTCCTATGACGCATGTCATGGGTGGATTTCTCTTATCAAGTTATCACACTCAACCGTTTCTGCCAGGTCGAAGGGCCTATGAAATTGGAGCTTGCATCCTCCGGCATTACGCGCCGCCATCACTGTGAAGAGAGGGGAGGCGCGACACCTAAAGAAATTTAGAAACTGTTGGAGGAGGGGTGACAACCCTAACCACCAGTCCAGCCAAAAGTAAGTGCATCTAACGTTTTGTACATGGTGTTTAGCTTCCTACTTAAATTACCATTTGATCCTCTAAATTGAATTCCAAAACAGAGATCCCTTCAAGGGTACAGCAGAGGACAATATGTCTAACATCTCAGGATTTGGGGTTAAAAAAAAGAGAGGAAACAGATGTGTGCATTGCATTCATGCATATGAAAAATCTAGGAAATTTTTGCGCTTTCAAATAAAACCTGTCGTAGTAACTGAAGTTTCACTTGAGTTGATGGAACTGAAGTAGATCATCAGTCAAGTTCTATAAACCTCAATGTGACCTTTGATAAAACCTTATTTTGGGTAGAGATGATTTGATCTATGGTTTAGATTAAATAAAACTAGAACTATTACACAATACCTTAAGTAAGGATCAAATACCAAATCTTCTAAAGGATCATAATATGGTATTCCTTGCAAACACATATGGATATCTATTCAACCACAAATAAAAAAATATGAAAGAATTAGGAAACCATTCTTGACTTATTTTTTCCTTGTCCTTTACCAAATCATATTTCTACCATGATCCTCATGGTATATCTTAAACTCTATTCTTGAACTCTTGCCAGGGACATTACACAAGTTCTTTATCAAACCTTGATCATTCCATCCTTGTCTATCCACATTCATCTCTATTTTTTTTTGAAACGGGCAAAAAAGCTTTTGCCTTATATTAATATAGGAGAAGCAAACATGGGGATGGCAGGAGCCATAAAAATAAAAAGAGATGGGAGGGAGGGGGGACACCCCTCTCTCCCGAAGGAGAAAAACATTACATCACGGTCAGCCCACGAGTTCTGCTAGACCTTTTGCACCGGCCAAGATCCAGTCCTTGCCCTCGTCTCTAATTCTGAGCATGATCTCCGAGGGTAAGGAGGATTTATTGTTGAAAACACGCTCGTTTCGCTCCTTCCAAATCTCCCAGGCGATCAGCACGATTGCAGTTCGCAGACCTTTGGTAGAGGAGGTGGGGGTTCTGGCGATAGCTTGCCAGTAATCCAGCACCTTTGGTCTCCCAGTTCCGATATTGCGGATAAGGTCCGGGCAAGAAAGCCACGAAGCCGCTGCATTCCATATTCTCTTGGAGAAGCGACATTCGAAGAGGAGGTGCCGGGCCGTCTCCGGGGAGCATCTACAGAGCTGGCAAGTAGGAGGGTGCGGCCATCCTCTTTTGGCAAGACGGTCAGCGGTCCAGAGGCGATTTTGGACAGCAAGCCATGCGAAGAAACGACATTTTAGGGGAGCCCAAGTCTTCCAGACGATGTTGCCAAACGAGCAAGGTAAAGCCGCCATGAACTGAGCCTTGTAGGCGGATTTGGTCGAGTAGCGACCATTGGGAGTCAACGTCCAGACGATGGAGTCATCAGTGTCTGGGGTTAGGTTAATGTTCGAGACAAGCTCCTAGAGGCGGATATATTGCTCCATATGATCGATGGTGAAGGCCTCAACCGCAATGTCAGCCACCCAATTCTGGTTATCGAGGGCATCACGCACGGTCCGATTCTTCCTTTTGGACGCCGAAAAAATCAGAGGAGCGAGGTCCTTAGGTGGGGCGCCGTTCAGCCACGAAGAAGACCAAAAGGAGGCTTTTTCTCCATTGCCTATGGTGACCCTGGTTGCGGCGTTGAAGAGATCCAGATCAGAGGCATCATTAGGCGTTTCCGTGCCGACCCATGGTTTCTCCGGTGCCGTCCATTCATACCAAAGCCAACGAAGCCTGAGGGCACGAGCGAATTTTTCCAGGTCTAGGATTCCAAGACCACCTAGCTCCTTGGGGCGACAAACTTTATGCCAATTGACCTTGCATTTCCCCCCGCTAACCGCCTCCTTGCAGGCCCATAGCATGCCACGGCTAATTTTTGCGAAAGCCTTTAAAATGCCCTTGTCTGCCTTTAGGGCCGTCAACAGGAAGATAGGCATAGAAGAAAGCACTGATTTAACCAGAGTGGTGCATCCAGCACGGTTGAGGAACCTGCCTTTCCAAGGGTTCAGACGCGCCACTGCTTTGTCAATGTATGGCTGAAGATCAGCCTTCTTGAGCCGTCCAAGGGAAAGAGGCAAACCCAAATATTTTATGGGGAAAGAAGCCATCGCCGCTGGGAAGTTCGTCAGGATAGCCGGCAGATCAACATTTGCACACTGGATAGGGGCAATGGAACTCTTCATCACATTAGTCACCATTCCCGTGACCTCTCCAAACTGGCGAAGGATATTGGCAAGCCCTGATATGTCATGTTCTGTAGGAGTCAAGAAGATGGCCGCGTCATCCGCATAAAGAGAGACCCGGGGACCCACAAAACCGCCTGGCATAGGATGAAGAATCCCGGAGTTCGTAGCCTCTTCCAAGATTTTCTGAAGCGGGTCAATGGCAATATCAAACAGGAGAGGCGAGAGGGGGTCTCCTTGTCTGAGGCCGCGTCCATGAGAGATGTTCTTTCCCGGAATCCCATTGAGGAGCACCCTGGAGGAGGCCGTGGAGAACAAAATCGACATCAGAGCACGCCATCTCTGGGGGAACCCAAGGCGTTGTAGGAGGTCAAGCATATAATCCCACCGCACAGAATCAAAAGCCTTGGCGATGTCCAGCTTGATGAGAAGGGATGGCGTTTTGGTGCGGTGAAGCCTGCGGGCCGTGTTTCTGACGTACATGAAGTTATCATGGATAGTTCGATTCTTGATGAAAGCACTTTGGCTGTGGGATATGATCTCATTCATCTTCGGGCTGAGACGACGAGCCATAGCTTTGGCGATAATCTTTGGGATCACATGAATAAGACAAATTGGCCGAAAATCAGTGATGGAATCAGCGCCTTCCTTCTTCGGTAGAAGCACCATATTTGCGGTGTTGATAACGTGAAAGTTTTGCGCCGAAAGTTCAGAGAAGGCATTTATGATACCCATAAGGTCATCCTTAATAATATCCCAGCAGGAGCGGAAGAATGCCATAGAGAAACCATCAGGTCCCGGAGCCTTATCAATTGGCATGTCGTCGATGGCTTCTTTTATCTCTATTTCCGAGAAAGGAAGTCCCAAGTCTTCAAGGGGATGGACCGTGGGGTTCAAGGCACCCCAGTTAAAATCCAACTGTCGTGGAGGGGGTCGGCCCAAGGTACTGGAGAAATGATCGAAGATCAACTTGTCTTTTTCATCATGAGTTGTTGCCCATCCATCATTAATTTTGAGTCTAAGGATGTGGTTCTTGCGCTTCCTAGCATTGACGCGAAGGTGAAAAAACTTAGTATTAGCATCACCCTCGCGCAGGTACCTGATCCTGGAAGCTTGCCGTTTGCGAGAACGTTCTAGAGCTGCTAGACCTTTAACCCTTCTTTTAAGGTCAGCGCGGAGACCTCGCTCTTCCGGGGAGAGGGTTCGGGTCTCCTGGGCGATATCCAGTTGCAAGATGACATCCAAGGCCATGAGAAGTTGGAGTTTGCAATCGGAGAAGAGACCTTTGCTCCAAGATTTCAGCCGAGACGCAGTAGCTTTGAGCTTGTGATTAATGTTGTGAACCAGCTGTGTGTGAGAGGAAGGCGTCGACCACGCGAGTTGAACGGTCTCTTTGAAGCCCGGCATTTTGGTCCAGAAAGATTCGAAACGGAAAGAAGGTGGCCTCCGTGGCCCACTTTGATTGGAGAGGAGGAGTGGGCAATGGTCCGAGAGGGACGACGACAAGGCATGAAGCATATGATTTTCGAAGACCAAGTCCCAGTCGGCGTTACAGAAGGCCCGGTCTAAACGCACCAAAGTTGGATTCTCCCTTTCGTTGCTCCAAGTGAATTTCCTGTTTTGTAGCTTCAACTCCTTGAGTTGACATGTAGTAAGGGCCCTTCTGAAGAGGCCCATCAGCCGAAAATTCAGGTTGTCATTGTTCTTGTCTTCCGCTTGATAGATGAGGTTGAAATCGCCGATAATAAGCCATTTAGCGTCGTCAGACGGTTTCTCAGCAGTCGCTTCTGCAAGAAAAACTTCCTTTTCGGCATTGTCACTTGGTCCATAGACAGTGGTTAGTTTGAAGGAAGTACCGCAGGAGCGAATAGTGACCTTAGCTGAGATGAGATGAGTGCCGAGGTGCACATTAGAAACTTCCACATGATCCTCATTCCAGAGCAAGAGGATGCCACCACGGGTACCAGTGGCCGGGCGATGAGCGAAGGACCGAAGTCTGAAACCCCCAATATAGGAGGCGGTCAGAGAAAGGAGAAGACTAACCATAGACCTTGATGATCACATCATTATCTATGGAGCATAACCTTAGACTATTGTTTAAGTCATCTTTTATCTCTAAATAGTAACCTCCACTATCTCATTTTGCTGAATTTTGGTGAAGCCAGGTCACCTCAATTTGTGTCCCTGTACATCCTTCACGTATCGTTCCCTGGCCGAAACGAGGGAGAACAAGTACTGGGTCCAGCCCATCAATAGTGAAAGCTTAGAGGCGAAAATTCTTAAAAGCCCGAGAGGAGAAAAGCTTGAAGGCCTGGCCCAATACGGGCACCGTGGCGGTTTCTTCTTCTAGCACTAGCAGTCTCTCGACTCTTCTCCAAAGAAGTCTCTCCAGTCTTGTTCGGTCCTTCCAATAGCGAAAAGTACATCTCAAAAAAAAAATAGCGAAAAGTAGCATTTCAAAAAAAAAAAAGCGAAAAATAACGAAGCAACTTGGGCTCGATGGCGCCGATGGACCCGAGGACGGAGAGGGTAGTTCGCCGGACGGCGATGGTCGGCGCAGTCGTCGCCACGTACCTTCTCCTCACTGCCGACTACGGCCCCAACTACACCAACCCGGTAAGGCGGCTGTTATCTCTTCTCTGCTTCTGTATATTGCTACATGTTTCTGCCCATTTCTCCATGAAATTGCGATCTTAGTTTATAAGTTAAGCTTGGTAGTTTATTCGTAAAGAGAAGACTCATAGTCCCCGTCAAAAAAGAATAAAACTCATTAGACTAAATGAACCGACACTTACAAGTTTACTCTGTTCGTAGCGTGGGACTTCTTGTTCTTGGATCAAGGCCTCTGACTGCTCTGCTGGGTTGTTCATGTACTGTTGCTGTTAACTTGTTACTACTATTGTTCATGTACTGGGTTCACCGCAAGCTAGGAGCAGCAACACAGTTCCAATTTCTAGCTTGTTTGTTTTGGGGAATTTTTAGCCAATCTAGTGAACAAGTACTAGCTGTGTGTACATATATTCTTTTCAAGGATTCATATGTGGGGTATATGCCTGCATGATGTGCATATATATTCTTTTCAAGGATTCATATGTGGGGTATATGCCTGGATGATTAGTTTATTTTGGTGGTCAAAGTTAGGCTTGAGAATTTCTGGAATGGATGTAAAAGGAAGGAGATCTCAAAACATGCGTTGCATACTCAAGATTATGCGCACCGGTTGTACCTATGTTTTCTAGTATTTATGTTGTCTTTTATGTAAGGAACCGGTAAGCTAGACAAGAGTTCAGTTCAGAGTTTGTATATAGGAAGTAGGTCCAAAGGGGAACACCCCTGAAACCTCCTCACCATTGAACTGTTATTTGTGTGGGTGCATTGTCATTGTTGAATTTCTGTACACAACTTGTACAAATATGCATTTGTAAGCTTCTAACTAGCATGAACTTGCTATGCAGATAAGGAAGGCTATGGAATCCTCACGACTATCTCTCAAAGACCTTATATTCAAATCTGGTAAGGATGGGCATATGAAGGAACAAGAAAATTCAGAGTCAGATGGTAAAAAGTAGCAGATTCTGCGTGTAGCTACTGAAGATCGTGAACGATGTCAGTATCGCGTCACTGTGTATTTCTGTCCGTACAAACAAAACTGTAATAGTAAGTCATCTTTTGTTTTGCGTTTCTTCTTACTTCATCGTGTATCCTTCAGATCATCATGCTTGTGTTCCAGTGTATCCCTCAGAAATATAATGCAACCATGGCTAGTAGCAAGGTCCTTGGTGTTGTGTTGGTTCTTCATGCATATGATCATCCAGCATGTCCAGATGCCCGTAGTCCTTGGCGAAGATGTGGTAGCTTGTACTCGTCATAAAATTATTTGTGATTCACGCCGGCCGGGGCACAGGGAGGGGTGCCGATGTGCTTTGGACCGAGCCCGGTCCTGGTGACGAGGTCTGGCATCCCTACATCGAGGGAGTGGGGCTTAAAAGTGAGGACTTTTGGCTCTATTTGCATGGCTTTGGACGCCCTGGCCATCGGGTTGACGCGCATGAGGGCAGAGAACTTGAGCTCCAGCCTGGCTAGAGCAAGGCTGGAGATGTCGGTCTTGAAATGGGCAAGTTTGAAGATGCCTTTGAGGACGTAGGCGAGCCCATTACTTGTCATGATCCTCAATCCAGTTGGTGATTAGCTTCGTCGCGTCTACGTCCTTCATGTCGTTTACGTCGTGGGCCATGCTATAGAGCTGTTGACATTGCAATTAAGTTATGATGTTTGCTCCAGTACAACCCCTCCTCCAAACTCACATCATACTTAAACACATGGACAGCTGAGATTGCTTGATACCCTTTCGTTATTAATATCGGTTTTGCTATGTCTCAGTCAACTGAGAATTTCTTAAGTCTCAGTCACCCACAAAAATGAATTTGAGTTGCACTTTTCTGTTAAAAAAAATGCAATTGCACTTTTCTACTAGAAACGTGCAACTGATCCGAGTTGCACATTTTTTAAACTGCAGTTACACTTTTCTGAGGTGACCGAGACTTAAGAAAATCTCAGTCGACTGAGACATAGGCACACCCTATTAATATTAAACGGGTATACATAGCCCCTTTAAACTCGTATGGTCCAACTAAATTATATGAATATGTACGTATAGGTATGAATAACACGACCAGCAAAAGAGAGGCACGACAAGCGGTAGCCTACCAGCGACGAGGCACATCGATCGGTCCGGCCAAGCTGGAGTCAACGATGGCAGCCCAACCAAGCTGAATGCACGCCTCCTTTCGTTCCCACATCGGTGGCTGGAACTTCACATCATGGAAATTCCAAGCCACGCCTACCTCCACATCCTCCTGCTCTCGCTCGTTCTTCAATTCTGCCTCCCGCGCCACACCGGGGTGCAAGTCAACGAGAAGCAGGTTCTGCTCCGGATCTAGTGCGGGTGGGGCTCCCCGCCGGCGCTCGCGTCATGGTCCCCCATGTCCTCCAAGGCCTCCTCGCACAGCTTATTCGTCTCCCGATGGCGCCGGCCGGGTGATCTCCCTTCCCAAACATCAATGTCCCCGGCCCCCGTCCCTGACGCGATCAGCGAGCTGAGGAGTCGTGGGCGCTGTCGCAGCTCAAGAACCTCACCTGCCTCGCCCTCGACAACAACGGGCGTTACGTGGCTTCACCAGCAAGGTGCCGCGGACGCTATCGCATCTCAATAACCTGATGGTATGCGCTCTCAACGACAACCAGCTCAACGGAACCGTCCCAACGGAGCTCGGCGAGCTCACGGGGCACCAGACGCTCAAGCTCAAACTGATTCAGTTCAGTCCTGGCAAGCTACCTGACTCGTTTAAGAACCTGGGGAAGCGCGCCACCATTGGGCTTGCGAGCAGCAGCCTCACCGGCGAGTTCCGCGGCTACGTCATGGAGATGTCCGAGATGGTGTGACTCCAAAATCTGAATTTCAACACCAACAACTTTCCGGAGATACCGGCGAGCCTTGCCCGGTTGCTGTCGCTGGTGTTCCTGTGCTTGTTCTAGAACAAGCTCACTGGATCCTTCCCGGCGGAGCTCGTGATGCACTAGCCGGTGCTGAGGGGCATCCATGTGGACGACAATGACCTCTCCGGCCCGATACCGGCGGGTGTCTGCTAGAACCGCGGGCTATCGATCATCACCGCCTCAAGCAACCGGCTTAACGGCTCGATCCCGGCTAGCCTCACAAGCTGCTCCTCTTAGGCTTCAGCTTTAGAACAACGATCGTGGAAGGCTATCTGGATCAGTACGGTATGCCTACGGGATTTGGGTATGGGTTTGGATTTGTACTTAGAAGCCCAAATTGAGTTTGGGGGGAGGGGGTTGTACTGGAGCAAGTCTTTGGATTTGGGTTTAGAAGCCCAAATTAAGTTTGGGAGGAGGGGGTTATACTGGAGCAAGCTTTAAGTTAGTTAGGACGATAGATGTAGAGTCAAGGGGAAATATTATCTACAAAAATCGCTGTGTCCGTCCATTAGACATCAACTTTTCTGTCCATTTGCCCAATCTTTATCTGTTTAATTCACGAATGACCCAAATAGTTCTAACCGAGCACATCCAGTGGACTTGGATTGAATTTCTTGAGTGCATTCTGTTTTCAATCTTGACTTAACATTATCATGCAGCGATGGAGTAATTAGCATTGCTTTTGGTTTTCTTCGGTTGACAATGATCTAATTACCAGGTGCGGCATCACCGCTGCATCTCGGCGTGATCCCCATTCGTCGTCTCGAGGGTGGATATTGATTTTGGTGGCATTTTTCTGGCTGGGCATGCTGTTGCATACTCCCTGCACGAGATTGGTTGCTGGCATGAGATTTTCTCTATTTTTCGTTTTGGCCCGCCACATTCTGCATAAGGAAAAAACGGTGGCTGGGCTGTTTTTGCACTTCGATTGAATGGCAATAAAATCCCATGTTGAATGAAGGCACCATTTTAGCCCAAATTGGTTGGTTGGGTGGCAACAATTAGGGAATAAGAGCTGGCCGGACTGATGCAACATTTGGAAGCTTGCATAAAGCCTGATATGGTCATCTTGCATCTCTACTTGGTGAGCTTACCATCTACCAGTTCAGAATTTAGTGTTTTATTACATGTAATCTCACACGGTTAAGATAACAACAAATACATGATCCAGATCACCAAGTTGACGATGATGCAGTCTTTGAGCCTACTACCTTCGTCATGACTTGCGATCTTCGGAGCGCCATGTACTAAGATCTTGGGAGATACATAGTATCCCGACTATGCACTAAAGACTGGGAGTAAGCTTGTTATGCCTCTCTAGTCTTATACCCTTTCTGGAGGTTGTTCTCGTAACCTGTCAATTATGGGCTGACGTCCTCCCATGAGGTAGTACACCACATACCACTAAACACTGGGAGTAAGCTTGTTATGCCTCTCTAGTCTTATACCCTTTCTACCAAGACTATACATATGAAAAGTAAGGAACAGACAATGGCAAATCAAATTAAGAACAAAAGATAGTCAACATAGTAATGCATGATCGTATAGACAAAAGCATCACAATTTCATTCTACCAGCTAGTTTGATCGCACTAACGATCGCATCAGCTTCTATGGTGTCATCCTACCACCATATCAAAAGAGGGTGTAATTCTACCATCGCAAGTTCACCATCATGTGAGGGGTTAGTATATACCACCTCACATAATATACATGCTTTGACATAATTGTTCGTCAAGTCCTAGCTAGCTACTTCAAAATGTATAACTGGTAATCCCCAAGAGCAGGAAATCATTGTAGCACATTTCAATAAGTATTTGAGTATCGAATCAACTAGGAGATGAAAGTAAACTATCTATTCTGTAAATCTCTATAACCCAATTATATGGTCTTCGTGCAATGCAATAAAATAAAATATTCAAGGTTTTAATTTGTTGATACTACAAACTAGAAAGCTGTAAACTAAAACAACTAAGTGCTACATCTAGAGATGCAAGACAGCTTATGCAAGGTGGGGTTTATGCAAGGTTGAGTGGATGAAGGTGTAACTCAAAGGCCAAAATGTTCTAGGCATATGGTTGTGTCATTTGTTTTTGCTGTCCTAATTGGTGAAGCACATGTTTTATATTAGCTAGATGTACATCTAGCTTTTATAAAGATAGTTTATTATTTCTTCCATAGAGGTGCCATAAATAGGTGTAGCCGCAAACACGAGCAAATACACCTCCAGTGATTGATTCCAAGACCGTTTCCGCGCATGCAAAAGAGTTATTAAGATATAAAGTCGAACCAACACTATAAGTTTTAAGGTGCTTATTAGTTTGTCCCCTTGTTGATTTACATATTATTAAAAGGGTTTCTATCATATCCGGCCACACCTAACCTCTAAGCTCACACAAAGGTGACAACCTTATGCATTCCCACAACATATGTGTGCACTCATAAATTAGTAGATAATACTATTATAGAAGATAATAAACTTGTATGCAGCCATAAACAAAATATTTCACCATAGCCATTAACAAGTCACTACTCAAATCTAGACATAGAGATACAATAGATATGGAAAAAATGATAGATATAGAAAGCTCGCGCCATCACCTAGCTTGCACGGGGAGAGCGCAAATTTTCCCCTTTTCGGCAGCGTGGAACTTGTCTTTCTGGAAAAGGTGAAAATGTGTGTGCCTCCTAGGCCAACTTTTGGGCCGCTTTAATAATCGTGCGATGCAAGCACGTAAATTTCCAAAGTAAATGCTCTAAACTTGGCCCAATATATGCGAGAAATCACTTCGTGAGCAACCAAACTCGCCCTTTAAATTCAAATCTATGCATAGGCGCCACATGGATATTTCTATCATGCGGTGCGTTAGCGCACACGACTGATTTTTATAATGGTTCGATCCGTTACGCGTCACTGTAAAGCCTAGAGCATACATGGACTAGAGTAAAAGCTTTATGTGGGTATTATGGTGAAAGATACAGAACGCTACAGTAATTAAAAGTGTTCCAATGACCATTGATGCTTGGTCAATTTCATAGGATGGTGCTTTATGGAGCATATATATGTAGATGCATAATTTGTTATGAGCACCCCATTTCTTCTCTCACACCATCACAAATTAGTCCGAGAAAATAAGACATAATGACACACATTATTTGATAGGTGCAAAAGAACATTTGAGTTTTCTAGTAACCGTAAACAAAAGAAGTACAATAATTTTTTGTGCTTGGCTCCCTGCCATATGAGCACTAGCACATCACATTATACTGCACAAATTGGAGGATCTAGAAACCAATAGTAAACAATCTTGTAGCTCTCTCTAAAAAAATTGAAGCATTTTTCTGAAGAGCATGTTAGCTCTTTCTCTAAAAAAATCCGGTAGCTATTGTTTCAAAAATCTAGTAACTATGTCGAAAAAACATACCAACTACTTCTAAACAAGTGATAACTAGTCTAAGAAATTTTTGGTATCTCTACTGTAAGAACAAGGCAAGTGTTATAAATAAACCGGTAGCTATTTTTTCCTAGGAAAATACCATGTTTTAGGACCAATCAATTATGCATTGTTTATCTTCATGACCCACCTAGAAAACCAGCTGGCAAGTGATTTTTTCTGCAACAACAACATTTTATGGTTTAAACCTAGCATCCGCGTGTATTTATCACGGAGCCGCGGATGGCTATCCCATAACAAGCATATGATCTAAGTTTTTTTATGGTGATTTTACCTTAATTAAAATGTGATAACTAAAACTTTCTGGCTACCATGCATACTTATTTCGGAAAGTATACCTAAGAAGCTAGTAAGTGGACTAGCAATTCATACCTACTTTTTGGAATGCTTTATATTTTCTCCGTCTATGCGAAGATGTCTCGTCCTTTATGTTGTTGGGTTCCGTTTTTAAACAGCTGGGTTTCTATACCAAACGTGTGGAGTCTAGAAAAAGAAAGTTATCACAACACTAAATTTTGTGTACCAAACATCATGAGCATGAGCATACAATGGGTCAGGATAGTAGCGGTCCTATGTTGCATGCATATACAACCTTGTGATTTGTGCATGCTCGGATCAAAGCGTCAGAGAAAATGCTCGCCGAGAGTGCCGACGAGCGCCGCGTGACTAGGACATATGTGTGGCGCCGCCGTGTAGTCCGCAACTTTTATTTTCTTCTTTCACGTACTCAGAAATTACGGTGGTGGTGTGTGTGTGTGGGTGGGGGGGGGGGGGGGGGGGCAACCGCCCCCTAATATTCCAAGAGGGGTTCCCTAGCTCCCCCTCCCCCATAATATTCAAAGAGGAAATTTGGACCACTTCATCCATTTTAGACAATCCAGAATCCTAGAGTTATAATAAAACTTCCTTGTGTTTTAGCTATTCAGCCATAGCATTTTTAAATACACATTATCACATGTTTAGGTGAAGTACCATCAGAATCCCACCAAAATAGGTGAACCTTCCAAAAAAAACCTATGATAACTCATCTAATTATATGCATGTGGTGAGGGTGAAGATAATTGGCTACTATCACGTGTTAGTTAGTGTGTTAAGGGCATGCGACGATAGTCCTGTTATGGCCAGAGAAGTTCTCGTGGTATGTATTGTACAGAACATTGTTAAACTATTTTTTTGTGTCTCACGCTGAACTTATTACCCTAAACATTTGAGGATGCAGGATGGATCTTGTCGTTTTGCACTTCTAGAAAATGGAGAAGAGCGACAATTCTTCCAAATGAGATCAAGCTCATCAGTCCAAACAACAGCGACAAGATCAAGATCAAGATCACGAACGGCAGTTTCCGTAGATTCATGGGAGAACTCATAGGAATAGATGGTTCAGATGGAATTGTCAAGCTCGACCGACACAAACAAAACTAATATCTTAGATATAATGATTTTAGCCAAATTCAAACTTAATATTATAGTGAGTCCATCATATAGCCCTTGTTGTAGCATGTGCTCTTTCTTTCTCGGTAAAACCTATGCCATCTATTTTCATTAGTTGTATCCTAGATCTTGACAACAAAAGTAAAATAAAAATGAAGAGAACAATCACGAGGAAGCTTTATCTACAATTATAGCCAACTCATTTCTTTTTAAAAAAAATTGATAAATCTTTCCAACCTTGTCACCACCAGCGGAGCTACTTGAGGGCGAACCCGGGCCATGGCCCGCCCATCCCAAGAGGGGACAATTTTTTATAGGTATGTATATGTGATAAAGGCCCACTTACCAGCCCAGTCGATACAAGAGAAGCTGAAATTAGTTGGATTCTGTTCGTGGCTGAAGGTAGCTTCTACTATGCTTCTTGTACAGGTGAAAGGACACAGATGCCACCTAGATATAAAACTTTTACGAATATGGATAAACAAATACAGAATAAAACTAGCATTTAATTTGTGAAGCATAAAACCTATATAAATAGGATTTACCTATGTTCACCAACAACTTATGCTAAGCAAGACAAACAACTATGTGATAGTCTTGATGACCGTAAACCACAAGACCGGTAAGAAATAGAACCTATAAAGACCAACCCTTAACCTTGATCATTACACTTGAGCTCCATGTTGATGATCTTGACCTCAACACGATGGAACGCCTTTCTTGAGTGTGCTTGCTTGATGAAGTCTTGCGGATTGCTCCCCCATACACCACTATGAGAGAGCTTCTTCTTTTGCGTATCTTCACATATCCATGATCACCATATGAATTGAAAGCTTTAAGGATATGATCCCCTCATGATGGCTCATCTTGAACTTGCATACCATTTTTTCTTTTTTCCTTATGTTGATATCCTGAGGATATGCATGAGAGCTCACACCATCTTCTTCTTCAAGACATACTTGAAACTTGATCTTCTTCATTTTGTTATTCTTGCAACTTTGAAGTATGTCTTGAAGATCTGGTGGGAACGCCATCCCCATCCTAGGGTTCATGTGGCGGCGGATCTGGGTTGACAATTTCGAAGCCGATGATTTTGAAGGAAGACAAAGATGCAGCTGGAGTTCGGTGGAGGCTCCACGGAGTTCGAGGTCCGGCGACTTCCCGTCCGCCAGGGGATGCCTTCTGATCCAAGGCTTGAAGGAAGACGTGGCGGCGGCGCGCCACCGGCACGCCCTGCTCCATGCCGGCGTCCTTGTGTTGCAGAAGGACTGGATTGTAATTTTCATCTTTGTTGGGTTCCTTTCTGTAAGGTTCTTCCTTTAATATTATCATGGTTTCCTTGCAAAATAAAAGTTGGTCGCGTGTGCTACGAGTCGATCTCGGGAGCTGAACCTGCGGCAGTGTTAGATGGTCACTTGACCACAAGGGCCATCAGCCAAAGGCCCATCAATTTTGCAGCAATAGGTATATCCTACGCGGTCGGTCGAACGGGATGGCTAGGGTTTATACTAGCGAGAAATATTTCACGCTGGCTTAGGTTATCTGGCCTAGCGAGCTAGGGAAAAGAGAGGGCTGGGCGCGGCTGCGATAGCAAATTATTCCCACGGCGGCGCTGGACTGGGTTTCAACGAGTTCATGCTGGCAATGGGGGAGATGGAAGTGTTGATTCTTGATAATCACCAAGTCGATTTCCATGAAAATGATGGAGGTTTCAAAGTTGGAACCGATAGTAATGGTGGCAATGGCCGACGTCAATAAGGAGGAGGCCATGGGCGGTACTTGGGTCAGCAACCACCTGACTATGTCGGCGTGGGACACGAACAATGCTGGCGTCGTGGCTTGCAGTTTTATTGTCAGAGGGCGTCGTAGTTGTATCTTGTATGTCCATTATGTGGACGATGTTGTGTGGCGACGATGTGTTGACGTCTTGACGAGGATGTTGATGACAACCACGGTGATGCAGACCTTGGCGCTGATGTTTCGATGATGTCGAAGCAGCATACGTGTTGAGGTGGTGTGTCGCTTGCATATGTCCCTCACAACGGCGATGATGTTGATGCGATGTTGTTGAAGTTGGTGGAGTCATGTTCCACATCGGTTTGCGTATGAATGCGCTCGATGAAGATCTCGTAATTGTGATGTTGATGTTGCGATGTTCGGTGTGACAATGCGTGGCGTCTGACGATGCTGATGGTTGTAGGAAGTGCTTGTCGATGAGATGATGATAGTTCTAGCGGAAGCAGGGGCGATTCTTGGCTGCGTAAACATCGGTCGGCGCTCGATTTTCAGCATGCCGTAGACCGCACGCCGGTGCCGGGAGGTTGATGAAATCAACACTGTTCGGAGGACTTGGCTTCGTGCACGAGTCCCAGGGTCGGCGCATACCTGTGGCCCTCCCAGGCTGAAATCTCGCGTCGAAGTCATCCGTGGATGGAGATCTGCAGTCCAGAATTGAGAGCCTGCATGCAGTATTCGTCCTGGGCTGCAGTGCGCTTGATGAAGACCTCCGCGCCCGCGCGCGGTGCCTGCGTGCCGCCGTTTGTCCTTTCTGCGCGTCTCTGGATAAAGGACTCGAGCTGTCGAGCGCCGCCGCCTCCTGGGTTTGCAGCAGATCGTCAGCGCAGGTCGAAAGCTTAGGGGATGCGCGGGAGGCCGTTCGCTGCGCGGTCCTGGTTGTGTTGGTCAGATCGGATCGACGGACGCGCTGCCGCCGTGCACCGCCGCACTGATTTTTTTTAGATAACAGGCAGAAGTGCAGAACTTTGCCCGACTTTAACTTAATAAAGCCATACGGTTGCCAGTTAGGATTACACACCGCTGGGCATTACAGCTTGGCCACATAATCACGACATGGGAAGTTCCAACAGAGAAGAACACACAGCAAGAAAGAAATAACACTAAAGCTTCACCACACGCCCAGGTCCCGAACCAGGAGGAGGCTACTTCTTCACGACGCCAGGGGCTTCAAATGCACGGACAGCTCCCTTAGCTCTTGTGCCATCCAGTTTAGCCCCTCCTTTTCTCTTGATTTGAACTTTAGGCTCCACAGCTGCAAAAGAATAATAATTTTGTAAATAATATCAGCTGGGTTAGAAATAACTTTCTTTTCGATCGCAAGCTTATTTCGCGTATTCCAAAGGGCCAAGGATTGCGCCAGAAAGAGCACCCACAGCAGCCTCCTAGCATATCCCGAGAAACCAGAGAGGATGGCATGGAATTGTGCGAAATTAGCCGGGCACCAGTTGCACCCAAGCAGTTGGCGTAAAACCGACCAAGCAAACTTTGCCAGGGAACAAGCGAAGAAAATGTGGCTTGCATCCTCCGGGGCGCCACAGAGGGCACAGAGATCATTGGAAGGGCCGTGTCTAGTCAGGATCTGCTGCCCCGATGGCAACTTATCCAGCGCCAACTGCCAGGAAAAAATCTTGATTTTGAGCGGGACTTTGGATTTCCACATGTCCTTGTGATGGGCGACAGTCGTGCCCTGGGAGAGTTGGGCGTACATAGATTTGACCGAGTAAGAGCCATTCTGTTCCAGGTGCCAGTAGACCTTATCCAGGTCATTGTCGAGGAGCACCTGGTTCACCATGCCTTGCAGCTCACCCCAAAGCTGCAGGTTTTCCTGATCAAGCGAACGACAGAAGCGGACTTGTAGGGAATTGTGACGGAGAGCTTCTGCGACTGAGATGTCTTGGTTGTCACAGATGGCGAAGAGCAGGGGAAAGGACTCCATGATGAGACCCCTCCCAATCCACCAGTCCTTCCAGAAGCTGGTACGCCTCCCATTCCTCACCTCGTGTTTAGCTCCGACCTTGAAAAGATGCTTAATTTTATGCAAGCTTTTCCAAAACGGAGAGCCTCCATGGCCAGAACCAGAGAAAAGGTCTGAGGCGTCTGAGTATTTGGCATGCATGATACGTGCCCAGATCGCGTCTTCTTCTTGATATAGCCACCAGATCCACTTCAGGAGTAAGGCCAGATTCATTTTCTTTGTGTTCAGAAGTCTCAGGCCCCCAAACTCCTTGGGACGGCAAATCGTTGGCCAATTCACTAGGTGGTATTTCCTCTTTGGACCAGCCCCTTCCCAGAAAAACTTGGAGCGGTGAGAATCGAACCTCGCATGAATCCCGTCATGCAGGAGGAATAAACCCATCGCATAGATTGGAAGATTGTCGAGGCAGGAGTGGTTTTGAGGGAGATCACCGGATTTATTTGTAGCTAATTGGATTAATCTTGCAACTGGAATTTTTTGAAATTGTATATAAACTAATTTATAAGAACCGATCTCTATGATTTTAACTGGGTGCAACACCCTCGAGCAGATTAATCTTCTCGGAGGCGGTGCGATGCGGAAGTGATGTATGCATGAATCTAGGATCGGCGTCGTTAGACCGTTCTGATACCATGAAAAAATATAGAACCCTAATTATTTTTGTATGTTGTATTGCCATGATTCTCGTGGGGTATATATAGAGATACAAAGGAAGTACACTCCTACGTATTTTTACTACTTCTTCCATTTCAAAATATAAGCCATATAGTTTTTTGAGAAGAATTTTAGAAGGATCCGCCTACCCGACGGCGCCGCACAAATGCCTATTCCGTGCGGCCGCTACCAAGCCTGCTCATTCCAGCTACTGTATAAAATATGCGCAGGCTGTGGCCGTTCCGTTTTTTTTTTTTTTTTTGAACGGGTAAGACCCCGAAGGGCCTGGAAGCTGTATTAATGCGGTGTACAAATTACAACGAGGACTCTTAGAAAGTAAAGAAGTACAACCAAGCCCTCAGAATATGCAAATAGGACCTCAGAAACTAAGAAGAAAACGCGATCAGGTCCTATGTCTTCACCGCTGCACCAGCAAGATCTCCAGACGCAGGCACTAGCAGCGCCACCGGGGACTAAACCACTTGGGGCTAAGCCAGCGAGTATCCCTGCATGGAGATCGAAGAAGATCCTCTCGAAACGGAGGAAGAAGCACCACAGGTCACCATCTTGCCTGTGCTCGGAGTGGCTCCTTTGGCCGAGGGTAGCAACGACGCAGTCGAGCCGTCGCTTGGGATCTCCGAGAAAGGAAACAGCTTCACGCAGACAACCCGGCCGAGCCGAGCGCCGGGGAACCTCCGCCCTCCTCTCCTCATCTCCTTCACCAAGAAGGCCAAGAAAGAGAGAAAGAGCACCAGATCCGTCCAGCACAGACCCGGAACACCATAGAGGCAATTTATTGCAGCAAGAAGGGGTGGGGAAAGAAAGAGCAAGACCAGCCAAGAACAGATCTTGCCATGGACTCGGCAGCGAGGTGGTAGCATGAGATCTGCCAATGTTCTTCCCAGTTCTAAGAATCAGAGATTGAAGAACAAAAGGAAGAACACCACCAGATCCGGATCTGACCTCCTCTTTATTCGCCGGGGGGGGAGCTAAAAACTACAAGAACTAAAACTAAGAGAAGACAGACCTCCCTCCCACCCACCGTCAGCCACCATGGCCGCCGGCGGCGAGAGGGAGAGAGGCCGGCGGGAGGAGCAAGGAAGAGAAGGCTCAAAAAGAGCAAAACTCCACAAGGGTACTGTAGCTAAACGAGAGGTGAGCGGGTGGCCGTTCCGTATAAAAGCTGGGCTAGAAGAAAGGTTAGCTGCAGCAATAGATTGGTATGCAGCCGCAGCATATGTACCAGAGAATCAAAATAAAAAAATCAACACAAGTTGGTATGACATGTAGTGAATCGAATAAAAAAATGAGCATAATTTTGTCAGTGCATACATATCTCATGAATGCAGTGTAGACCTGCTCCAAAAGCTAGATCGTTGCTCGTATCAGGTTGCAAAAAGACTTGCAATCGGTGAGATTCTGAAAGCAATTTGAAAATAGATTATGAAAACAACAGCTGAGTTTTTAACTGCTCCAAACCCATCGGTCAATCATGAGAGGAAGAAATAACCATGGAACTCATATCAGAAAGCTGCCAGGTTCAATATCCCTAACTGCCAAGTTAACTAATTAGTAGCTAACTGCCAAGTTCAATCCTATATCTAGCTGCCATTTTCATACTGCTAGGTTAATTAGTGACTATAGCTGCCATGTTAATTGGTGCATGCATACCTGCCAAGTTCATAGTTCTTATCAGCCAGATTAATTAGCACAACTGCCAAGTTCATAATCTTAGCTACCAGGTTAATTAGCACAAGTGCTAAGTTAGCCAAATTAATTAGCATAGCTGCCAAGTTCATATTTCTTAGACTACCCACAATGGGAGTATCATAGGTAGTATCATCCATTCTATGCATGCAAAATGCTGATATGGCAGTGTAATTAAGGATGAGAGTGTACTAGTATCATAGGTAGATACCGTATCATAACACATACTACTAGAAAAATTAATATCAAGTAAATCTTGTCCACATATTTGCATTGAGATTCTACATATAAATTAATATATGGAGACTAAGATACTAGTATATGATACCATGCATTATGGAGATAGTAACATGTAGTACTATCATACGCATGATACTTATATATGATATTATGCATTGTGACTAGTCTTAGCTACCAGGTTAATTAGAAAACTGCTAAGTTCATAGTTCTTAGTAGCCAGATTAATTAGCACAGCTGCCAAGTTCATATTTCTTAGCTACCGGAATAATTAGCACAACAGTTCATAGTCCTTAGCTGTCGTGATCCCACTGCCTAGCTACCCAACTCCTAGTGTCCAGTTGCCAAATTCCAGTGTCTAGCAGGCTCCGCGCTAGTGACGGACACCTCCTCGTGTTCATCGGCGGCGGCCTCCCGCAGCGTGCTCATCGGGTAGAGCTTGTCCGGCACTATAGACGAACACCTTCTCCTCATCTTGGTCGGAGGCGGGGCGCTGGCGCGTTGCCTGCATAGGCCTATGAACGACTCCTCCTTGGGCTCGTCGATGGCCTGGCGACCCCTTCCCAACGCTAGCAGATGGATGGCCCCTCATCGGGCGGCTAGGCGCTGCATGCTTGGTGGCGACGGTACCCTCCAGTGGAGCCTCTCACCTGCACCTCCTCACATCCTGCTTGGCAACGATCTCCCCTTCTGCAGTGTGCTGGCGCGGCGGCGAGCTCCCCCGTTGTTGCCTGCTCGATGTGCTCTTGCGGCGGCGGCCTACCCCACACTGCTGTGTGCTCGATGAGCTCGTCGAATACGCGCCCCACATGGTCGGCGGCGGCCTCCTCGCGCGGCTGCGGCCTCAACCGCTGGTGCGTGCTCGTGAGTCTATGGCCTCCACCGCTGGTGCCTTCTTGCACAGTGGCGACCTCCACCACTGGTGCCTGCTCGCGCAGCGGCGGCCTCACCTGCTCTGATCGGTGGCGGTCTCGTCCTCACTTCCATCTCCGGCGCAGCGCATTTTTCGGTGGTAGTTTCAGAGAGAGAGGGGGATTGTGTGGTCACGGCGGTAAGGATAAGATGAAGCGGTTGCGGGTGGGGTTGTGCGATGTGCTAAATAGGGACGCGATGACGTTTCACGAATCGTGATGAACCGCTGCACACGGAACCGTACCGTGCGGCGCTTCTCCTTATATTTTCCTATTTTACAATATAAGGTGCATTGTGTTGCCCCCACTTGTATGAACAATATTTTTAGAGATTTAATTAGGTTTTCTTATCTTATGCAAAGTCCTCTATTAGCCCATGTCAATTACCTAGGGTTAAATCCAACCAAACATCGTGTAATTTTTTCTAAATGTGGGTTCTTTAATTTCCGTGCCAAAAAGAAATTGTATAGCTTATATCTAGAAAGGAGAGAGTACTAAATTGCAATGAAACTGATAAGTCGTACGTCATTGGCACTTTCTTTTATTTTAGCTCTTCGGTCTCATCAACTAACCCGCAATCCACTTTGCACGGACTGAATTGCAAAGAGATAAGAAGTATCCCCAAATAAGCTTAGACTAGAGAGCAAAAATATTTATGTATCGATTACTATTTTTAGGCAAGCTATTTTGCCATTAATTAATAGCGTAGCTAAGCTCTCCACTGTTGTACTATCAAATATTTGCTAGCAATGAATATGGTATAAACAACTACGCAGGGCCTTATATCTATTTATTTACTAGTAGAAATATGGGCTTTACTCTCGGTTTTGTCAACCGGGATTACGGAATCGAGACTAAAATCTCTCTCTTTAGTTTCGGTTGCCCACAAATGGGGACCAAAGGCCCTTCACGTGGGCTATGAGCGCGCGCTTCTGTCCCGCTTCCAGTATTTTGCGCACATTATTGATATTCGTAGCATATCAATCCTATTAACGTATTGGTTACGATATAAACAAAATAATAAAGTAATAATAATCTTAAATAAATAAATAACATTTTTTTAGTTTTTTTTGCAAAACCTAAAATCTAAAAAAATCCTTTTATTTATTCTGAGAGATTCTTTCTTGTAGACGGGGGAGGGGGTGGGCTTGGTCCATTTTTTGCTGGCCGACTGGTTAGAGTTGTCCCAGACCCACCCGGATTGGCTTCTTACGGTCTGGATTCGATTTTCGCGCGTGTTCGCAACGCAACGAGGCGGGTGGTTGGTGATGTTGTGTAGAGTAATGCGTTGAGAAACCCAAGAGAAAGGTATGATGAGAACATCATCAGGTTTTCCCTCAGAAAAAAAACCAAGGTTTAATCGACTAGTAGGAGAAAGAAATCACTTCTGAAGGTTTTTGCTGGCTAACTTTGGCAGGGCGCACTACCGGTGTTAGCAACAATATGGAACCTGCACACAACACAACCAAACTACTTTGCCCCAACTTACAGTAAGGTTGTCAATCTCTGGTTTTGCTGATAACAAAGAATTAAACGTATAATGTGGAAAGAGATGTTTGTTTGCAATGAAATAAAGAGAACGATGCTTGCAGTAAGAAAACAGAACATGTATTTGCAGTAGATGGTTTTATCAATGTAAAAGAAAGGATTAGGGTCCACAGTTCACTAGAGGTGTCTCTCATAAAGATAAATAACATAATGGGTAAACAAATTACAGTTGGGCAATTGACAGAATAAAGACCATACATCAAGATGATTACTATGAGATTCATTTGAGCATTACAATAAAATTCATAGACCGTAATCCAACTGCATCTATGAATAATAATCCACCCTCAGGATAGCATCCGAACAACTTTGGGTATGAAGTTGCAAGCAACAGATTATTGCATTAAGTAAAGTGTGTAAAGTAAACAATAAAATTATCCTTGGATAAATCATTGTTGTTTTCTTCAACAACACATCTACAACCTTAGGAGTTATTGTCACTCTCCCAGATTTCTAAAGGTATGAACCCACTATCGAGTATAAATAATCGCTCTTGGAGTCACAAGCACATACTTGGCTAGAGCATCTACTAGCAATAGAGAGCATGCAAGATCACAAATAGCATATAAAACAGATCTATAATCAACTCAATCATAATACTCAATGTTCATCAGATCCTAGAAAACACAACATGTAGCATTACATAAAGATGATCTTGATCATGTTAGGAAGCTCACAAGATCTAAACATGAAGCATAAGAACGAGAAGACAACCATCTAGGTACCGCTATGGACCAGTAGTCCAAAGATGAAATACTCACGCATCACTTCGGAGGCGGGCATGGTGATGAAGAGGCCTCCGGTGATGATCTCCCTCGCTGACAGGGTGCTGGGAAGAGCTTCAGAACCCTCCCGAACTAGGGTCAACGATGGCGGCGGCTACATAAATTTTCGTGGATGGAGGCTTGTGTGTTTATTTTTTTCCCGAGGATGTCAATTTATAGGTGAAAGGGTGATGTTGGCTGGCGCCCGGTGACAAGGTATTAACTTGTCAATGCCTATGGATTGTAGGCTAGGGTTTAGTTGGAAGTAGAGGGCAAGTAGATCTCGAAGGTTTCAGCCGAAAAGTACTCGACGATTATGAAAACTAGGGTTTGTCAACAATGATTCGATGATCTCCTCGTCCCTCGACTCCCCCTTATATAGGAGGCGGAGCCGAGAGATTCGTGTAGTACAAGTTACATAGTCCGGGAAGGTTTCTAACTCATCCCGCAAGATTACAAATGACACTTCCTATTACAACTCTATCTTTCCTTAAATACATCTTGGGCTCCCGAATCTTCTTATTCTTCGGGTAGTGGGCCTTCAGTAAACCCCGGGTACTATCTTCGGCAGGCCCATTTGGGATGCCTATGTCAGTAGCCCCCGAGATTTTGCTTGAATCGTAGAGTCAAGGAAAATCTCCGCTGTTTATTTTTATTCGACAGCTTTGACTTTTCTATATTTCTTCACATAAAATTCTATATTGTACAGGGATAATGGTAGTTGGGGCTAGTTCATCTGACGGATCAGGTACTAGTTAACCGCTCTCGTGGCAATCCGCAAAAACCTACTTCAAGATCACGTCCCTGGACATGACCTCGGGATACTGGTGTAAACTTCGACAGGCGCCGCTTAAGGTCTTACCATTCTGTCAAGTCCCAGTAAAATTTATCGGGTACCTAACGCGTCCGTTAGGATTTTTCTTCGTATCTGTTGATACGGATAAAAGTAGCAGAGCGCAGTCTTCGGCGATGCCACGCCCAGCAGAACGGATTCTGGGGTCTTACCTTCGCAAATTTGCGGCATTCAGAAATTGATCGCAACTTTGGCGTTCTGAGAATATATTGTCGAGTACTCTTTCGGCTGTTGGAATAGCACATTTTATCGAGTCAAAAAATGACTTATATTGTTCTCCCGATGAGAGTATATGTAGAGTTAATTATAACTCGAAATATACTCTTTTGCTCTTCTATCTTTCTTTTTTCTTTTTCTTTCTTTCTTTTATAATTTTATCGGGCACGCGAACAGCGTTCCCGATGGGAGTAGCCCCCGAGGCTACAGCCAAGGATTTGTTCTTGGTTGTAGGCTCCACGCCTCATGCCGCTATATTCTTTTTTTTATCTCCCGAAGTTTTATAATTCCTCGGGTGCGCTAACAGCGCTCCCGATGGGAGTAGCCCCCGAGGCTATGAACAAATATTTGTATTTGGTCATAGGCTCACGCCATTTCTATTTTGTCTTTCTAGATCTTTTTCTTTTTTCCAAAGTAGCCCCCGAGCATTTGATCAGAAACTTGTATTTGATCAAAGGCTCAAATCATTATTTGCCCGTGTCGCCTTTTATGAAGCTGTTGAGCCGAATTTTTCCTTCTGTCAAGATGACGTTGTTGCTGACGATAACCACGATTGCCTGTCAAAAATTTACGACAGGCCTTTTCTCGCCGCCATGTGGGCCCAATTAATCCACTATCTTGACACGTCGTGCAAGTGGGGGACACACGTCCTCCGCTTTTTCTGGCACGCACACCGTAACTTCCGCGACGTTGAATTACCTATTCACCCTTGATGCCACGTGGCTATCATCTGTCACACATTTTCCTTATCCAACGGTTCGTCGTTTCACCGCACCCCTATATAAATTCATCTTCTTCCTCCTTGGACACTTCCGCCCGCGCCGTCTTCCTTCTCTCATCTGCAAATTTCCCCTTGCAATCCACAACCTCCTGAGCTCCTCACCTCCAAACTGCGAATCCTGCGCCATTGTTGATGCCACCTCGTCGCTTGACAAGGCATAGCACGTCGGAATCCTCCATGGCTGCCGTGGATCTTGGAACGGCGGAGTGGGAAAGATCCAAGATTTCCGCTCAGGACATCAACATGCTGAGGAAGCTGGGGATCAGCAAGAAACCCCAGGCATTGCGCTTCCCCAGTGAGGAAAGCTACCCAACCCCTCCAATGGGGTACCGGGTAAGTTTTGTCGACCACCTCATCCGCGGTCTTTCCGCCCCCATTCATCCTTTTCTCCGTGGACTTCTTTTTGTCTATGGTTTGCAACTCCACCACCTTACGCCAAATTCAATCCTCCATATTTCCATTTTCATCACTCTGTGCGAGGCCTTCCTTGGCGTCCAGCCTAACTGGGCGCTTTGGAAGCGCATTTTCTTCTGCCGCCGTAATGGCTCGCCCAATGTCGCCTATAATATAGGCGGCGTTGTGATTTCTGTTCGACCCACTGTCAACTACTTCGACGTTAAGCTTCCTGACTCAGTTCAAGGATGGCGCAAGAAGTGGTTGTACATTCAGGAGGAGAACCATGGATGTGCAGAGGACAACATCCCGCCTTTTGATGGTGCCGAGAAAATTTTCCGCCGCCGCTCCTGGGACGCGGAGGCCACCGAAGAAGAACGGGTGTCGACAGAAGCCCTGATGGCTCGCATCCACGAGTTGCAAAATACTCGCGGCAAGGAGTTATCGGGTATCCAAATTACTGCATATTTTCTTAGGACTAGAGTGCAGCCGCTTCAGGCTCGCAAATATCCTCTATGGAGATATGCTGGCAGCGAGGATGTAGATCGACTGTCGGTGGATTTGGAGGTAAAAGACTTGGAAAAACTTGTCCGAAAAATCTCATCTCTCAACAAAAAAGGTCCTGTCCCTGCTTCTTGTCGTGTAAAACCTTTCAGTGCCGCCAATCCACTCCCCCAGGTAATCTTTGCCTATTGTCTTGTTGTTGCTTTGCTAACTGTTTTGTAACTCCTTTTCTGACGTCTCTCCCCATTTTTTTTTTTTTTTTGCACAGGATCATCCAGATCTTGTCTCGCTTCCTCCTCTCCCTGAAGGTGGAGAAGTCGAACAAAGGGCGATTGTCACTAATGACAATCAAGAAGCCCCATCTTTTGTGAATGAACCCGTAGATTCTCGAAAATCTGCGGGTTCTTCCGAAGGCACTGCGTCGGCACAATCTCCTCCTCCCGCTGTCTCCCCAAAAGGCAAAAGGAAGAGGAAAGATGTTGAAGATTCCGGCACTTCCAAAGCCGAAGAAGTTGATCCTTCACGTCAGAAGGCAGCTTACGATCCTTATCTTGAATCCCTCGTCAGCTCGTAAGTCATTTTTACTTCTCCTTATTTCTGCACTCGAAATGTTTATCTTGTCTTGCTTTTTATGCTGTCGATTTTTAATCACAGCGATGATGAGGAAGAAATACCAACTGTTGACGTGGCTCCTCGGACGAGCACGTCACATACTTTACTTGCCTCGGACACGTTAGTTGAAGGAGAAGAATCTTCGCCTCCTCAACGAAACGTCGTCACCGCTACTCCACCATCAAGCCCCCTTGCTCCTTCACCAAAAAGGACAAGGATTGAAACAATTACTGAGCCTGCCCCTCAATTGGGTAGCTCTTCTACTCTGCTCTTGGATGATGTAAGTTTTTTAATTTTCTTGCCGATATCTATATTTCCTCTATTTTGCTTTTGACGCCTTCACTCTTTTTTCATACCGATGTTTCTCTTTCTTTGTTCTTCTTTGACAGCCCATGATCAAAGAGCTTATCCGCATCGGATCCCAATTCATTGGGTACCGTGAGTATGCCAGCAGAACTGAAGGTAACAACTTTTATACTTGTCGTTCTTTCTGACTTTTTGCTCCTGTTACTTGTCGCAATTTTTTATCTTTCTTTTTTTTTATTTCGACAGAGAAACTTGCAGAGGCTAACAAACGTGCCGACGCACTTGCTCAAAAACTGGAGCAAAGTGAGGCGGCTCGCAAGAAAGCCGAACTTGTTGCTAGCGAAGCCAAAGCAGAGGCTGATGAAGCCAAAGCAAAAGCTGCTAGTGTCGAGGAACTGCAGAAGAAACTTGAAGATGCTGAAACTGCTTTAAACGAGCACAAAGCCGCACAGGCTGCTCGTGAGCAGGGGATTCTCAAGCGCCTGAAATCGCAAAGTCGACGCATTCAAGGTAATATTATCGATCCCTTCTATTTTTTAGTGAACTTGCTGTTTCTTGTTTTTTGATCAACGTTTATTTCCTGTGGCAGGCCAAACAAACCAAGAGTTTGATCTGGAGAATCCCAACAATGATCCTCTCCTTGACGCACTTTCTTATCTGGAGCTTCATGGATCCGAAATTCGTGAAGGCGTGGCAAATGCTAGTGCAGGACTGTCGACGTTGTTCCCCTACTTCTTCCCGAAGAAAGAGGAGCCCCCGACTTTCCTTGCCCTTGCCCAGAGCTTCAATTCATCAGAAGACCTTGGACTGAAAATGCGCCAGGAAAACATGAAGATTGCTGTCGAGAGTACTGTTGCCCTGGTTGCTGACAGCCAACAAACTGTTGATTGGATGAAGGTAGGCGACACCGATCAGATAGAGCAGTCAAGATGGAGGTCGTTGATTAAGGCAGCCAAGCCCAACACGAAGAAAATCTTGGCCTATCTCGGGATCAAGCCAGCTTCAACTCCTAGCTCATCAAGGCCGGAGGTCTAGTTGCATGCCTCTTTGTTTTTTCTTTCTCTGTTTCTTTTGCTCTTGTCGCCAATTTAGGTGTGGTGACAATTATCCTGGTAGTCCTTTAGAAGAAACTTCTTTTGTAATGCCTATGTAAATATTTCTAGAAATTAATGAAATTCCCTCTGGCACTATCATTGATCTTGGCGCTTTCTTTTCCAGTTAATATTTGACAACTATTCAACCAATCCTTGCTCTGTCGATGCTTCTCCTGCTTCGTCCTTCTCGAAGAAAATGCTAATCAATGATAACCCTCTCGAAGGTTCTTCAAGCAAACATTCGTCAGAAGATTTGCAAGAACTTCGATAACAACTTCAATCCATGAAGAAACAAACTCTTGCGATGATGGAACAATCTCGGAAAGCATCCGAGCAAGAAAAACTTGCTCTCCAACAGGCAAAGGAAGCCATCGCTGCGAAGGATGCCGCTGTTGCTGAAGCTGCTGAAGCTTCTTCTCGCGAAAATTATATGCTTCAGCTAATGACTGATGCCAGTTTGGACATGACAGGTATGTTTCCCGCTCGTAATCATATTGGATATTATTCTCCACCCTTCGTTGCTTGATTTTTTGTTTGATGTGTCAGGCTCGTTTCTGGATGTTGTTGCCGAAGACCAACGTGTTGAAGCTCGAACTACTGTTTTGCTGAGACTGGCTGCGCAACATGGGTCTAATTTTTGGGTTACTCCTGAGCGCACCCGCCAAATCGTCAGATTTCAAGATCGCGCGGCTCAGGTCCGCGATTTCCTTGACTTCTGTACGAAGACTTTATTTTTAGTTTATGGGACCATGTTCCCTCGGAACAAAATGCCAGAAACCCTTCCAGCTTTAATGGAGAAATTTCGAGATGCTCCTCGAATCCATGGCTTTGTGCGAGCTCAACTTTCTGCTGGCGCAAGATTTGCCATGATGATGATAAAAATTTGTCATCCAAAATTTCCCATAGATCAAATTGTTCCTACTTGCCTGGCGAAGATGACAAAGAAGAAGAGAAATGTCGGTAAGATTGATTATTTGGTGACTCCTATTGCTGAAGATATGATGGATGAGCTTCTTCGGATGGATTCTGAGTTCTTTGTGAAGGGAAGCTATGTTGAACATAGTACTCGTCCTTCTACTGAGCGGATAACCATAGATCATGTGCTAGGTTTCCCTTGAAAACTTTTTCCTCTTCTTTGCTGTATTTCTATTATTGATATATTTTTGTGTATTTGTAAACACAATCTATATTGTCAAGCTGTATTTTTGATCACTGAGCCCCCGAGCTTTTGGCTGGAGTTGTACTGTTTTTTCCATCTCGAAGATTTTTCCTCCTGTCATAATAAGATATCTCTGTTTTTTCATTGATGGGTTGAAAGCCCCCGAGTGTCTTGGTGTCAAAGTTCTCTATTTTTGTTGCGAGGTTCTTGGACCAAAGCAATAAGTTTTTTGGCGCGTATACTATATTTATAATTTTATTAGCTTCCGATATTTGGCGAGGTATTTAGTGTACCAAGGCGAAATATTTTGGTAAGTCTAATATGTCTATATTGTATGTATTTTGAAAACTTGAAGGCATTGAGCCCCCGAACGTGTCGAAGAATAAGAAATAGATCTCCACTATCTTTATTATATTGCAGCACCGCGAGCCCGCCTCATTAAAAACCTTTCCGGCCCCACTCGGTGCCCCGAAAAGAAAAAGAGTGCGTCTGAAAACTCGCGGGCATTTCAGTACATTGTATTTTTACAGAAGAGGACTATATTTCGACTCTAGGCGTAGAAACGCCTGAGCTGTGCTACGTTCCAGGGGTTTTTCTCGGGAACCCCCGTCTTCTTGTTCTTGATCCTGTATGCGCCTCCGTCGATGATTTCTGTGACAACGTAAGGTCCCAACCATGGCGACTCGAGTTTTTCAGTGCGCTCTTGATTGAGTCGCAAAACTAAGTCTCCGACTTGAAAAGATCTTGGTCTCAAACGTCGACTGTGGTAATTTTTCAGGTCCTGCTGATATTTGGTTACCCTTGATAATACTTCGTCTCGAGCTTCGTCGAGTGCGTCGACGTCGTCTTCCAATGCCTTCCTGGAAGCTTCTTCATTATACTCTGTCACTCTAGGGGAGTCGTGTTCTATTTCCATTGGCAGTACTGCCTCTGCTCCATGGACAAGGAAAAACGGGGTCTCCTGTGTCGCTGTATTTGGTGTTGTTCGGATGCTCCATAACACACTTGGTAGTTCTTCTGGCCAGGTATGTCTAGCTTTTTCCAGTGGTCCTAATAGGCGTTTCTTGATGCCATTGCAGATGATGCCATTGGCTTTCTCGACTTGACCATTGGTTTGAGGATGTGCAACTGACGCGAAGTGCAATTTGATGCCTACCTCTGCACAGTACGCCTTGAACTCCTTTGACGTGAAGTTGCTGCCATTGTCTGTAACGATGCTATGAGGTACTCCAAATCGAAAAACGATGTCCTTCACGAATTTTATTGCTGATGCTGCATCTGGTGAATTTATCGGCTTTGCTTCTATCCACTTGGTGAATTTGTCGACAGCAACCAGCAAGTACTCATATCCTCCTGGCGAAGCTTTATGTAATTTTCCCACCATATCAAGTCCCCATTGGGCAAAAGGCCACGACAATGGTATTGGTGTTAGTTCTGCTGCTGGAGAGTGAGGTTTTGCGGCAAACCTTTGACACGCGTCACAAGTTCTTACTATTTCCTTGGCATCCTCGATTGCTGTTAGCCAATAGAATCCTGCTCGAAAAACCTTGGCTACAATAGCTCGACTACTTGCATGGTGGCCACATATTCCTTCGTGTACATCCTTCAGAATTATTCTCCCTTCTTCGGGTGTGACACACCTTTGCAGGACGCCTGATATACTTCGCTTGTATAATTCCCCTTTGATCACTGTAAAAGCTTTAGATCGTCGAATAACTCGCCTTGCCTCAACTGGATCATCGGGTATTTCTTTCCTGAGGATGTATGATATATATGCTTGCATCCAAGGAATTTGTACCATCATCACAAGCTCTTGGTCCTCTTCATCCTCCGTGGTTTCTTTGACGGGTGCCGAAGTTTTCTCTTCTTTTGCTTTTTTCTGCACCTTTTTTGGCTTCGTGGATCTCTCCGCTATTTCTTCCCAAAATACTCCTGGCGGGATTGGGAGGCACTGCGACCCGATGTTTGCGAGAACATCGGCTTCATCATTGCTCAGTCGGCTGATGTGGTTTACTTCGCATCCATCAAACAGCTTCTCGAGCTCATTGTACACCTCCTTGTATGCCATCATGCTATCATTGACTGCGTCACATTGGTTCATAACTTGCTGAGCCACCAATTGTGAGTCGCCAAAGATTTTTAGTCGAGTTGCACCGCAAGCTTTCGCCATCTTCATCCCGTGTATGAGGGCTTCATATTCCGCTTCATTGTTAGATGCGTTAGGGAACGTCATCCGAAGGACGTATTTCAACTTATCGCCTTCAGGTGATATAAGTACTACTCCTACGCCAGCTCCTTCTACCCTTTTGGACCCATCGAAGTTCATGGTCCAAGTTCTCGATAAATCTGGAGGTCCCGTGTTTTGTAGCTCCATCCACTCTGCAATGAAATCTGGCAGAACTTGCGACTTGATTGCCTTTCTTTTTTCATACGTGATGTCCCGAGGGGAAAGTTCTATTCCCCAAAGGGAGACACGCCCTGTAGCTTCTGGATTGTTCAGTATATTTGAGAGAGGTGCTTCATTGACTACTATTATCGGGTGTGCCGAAAAATAGTGGTGCAACTTCCTTGCCGTTGCAATTACTCCATATGCTAGCTTTTGGTACTGCGGGTACCGCTGTTTTGAAGGCGACAGAACTTCACTTATGAAATATACTGGCCTTTGCACTCCATGGAGTTTTCCTTCCTCTTCTCTTTCAACGACTAACACCGTGCTAACCACTTGGGGCGTGGCTGCAATATACAGCAGGAGCGGTTCCTTTTCCTTCGGCGCCACTAAAATTGGTGGTGTCGAGATTGTGCGTTTCAAATCCTCGAAAGCTCTGTCGGCCTCTTCGTTCCACTGGAATTTATCTCCTTGCTTTATCAGAGCGTAAAATGGTAGCGCTTTTTCTCCCAGCCTGGCTACGAATCTGCTCAAAGCTGCGACTCGCCCAGTTAACTGTTGTATTTCTTTCAACTTTGTTGGCTTCCTCATTGTTATGATAGCTTGTATTTTGTCGGGATTTGCTTCAATCCCTCTTGCTGAGACTAGAAACCCCAGAAGTTCTCCTGCTGGGACGCCAAAGGAACACTTCGTCGGGTTCAGCTTGAGGCAGAATTTGTTGAGGTTGTCGAAGGTTTCCTTGAGATCCTCGATCAGTGTTGCCCCCTTTTTTGATGTTATGACGACATCGTCGATGTATACTTGCACGTTTTTCCCAATCTGTGTCGCCAAACACTTCTGCATCATCCTCTGATATGTTGCTCCAGCGTTTTTTAAACCGAAAGGCATTGTTCTGTAGCAGAACACGCCGTAAGGTGTTATGAACGCTGTTTTGGCCTCATCGTCTTCTTTTAGTCTGATCTGATTATAACCAGAGTATGCATCCAAGAAGGAAAGACGTTCACATCCTGCCGTGGAGTCGATGATTTGATCGATCCTTGGGAGGGGAAAGTGATCCTTAGGACAATGTTTATTGAGACACGTAAAGTCGACGCACATGCGAAGGACTGTCGTGTGTTTCTTCGGCACCATCACTGGGTTAGCTACCCATGTGGCTTCTGTAGATATCTCTTTGATAAAACCTGCCTCCTTAAGTCGATTTACTTCTGATAGCATAGCTTTGCGGTTTGGTTCCGAAAAACGCCGCAGAGGTTGTTTGATTGGTCTCGCTAATGGATCCAAGTTTAGGTGGTGCTCGGCAAGTTCCCTGGGTACTCCTGGCATGTCAGCTGGACACCATGCGAAGATTTTCCAGTTCTCACGGAGGAACTCGACGAGCGCGCTTTCCTATGCGAGGTCCATGTCGTTTGCGATGGATGTCGTCTTTTTCGGGTCTGTCGGGTGAATCTGCACCTCCTTAGAATTTTTCTCGGTGTTGAAAGTTGATTCTTTCTTTGGTCTTCCAACGTCTGGCAGCACGTCATAGTCAGTCATACTCCTTGACGCCAAATACTCAGCTTGCATCCCGAAAGTTTCTGATATCCGGTGAAAATCCTTATCGCACTTATCGGCTAAGGCGAAGCTTCCTTTGACCGTGATTGGTCCCTTTGGTCCAGGCAACCTCCATAACAAGTATGTATAATGTGGCACCGCCATAAACCTAGCATATGCTGGTCGTCCCAACAAAGCGTGGTATTGTGACGGAAAATCCACGACTTCAAATTCCAGCCTCTCGATTCTATAATTTTCTCGGGTTCCAAACTGAACGTCGAGATTGATCTTCCCCAATGGGTAACTTGGTTTCTCCGGTGTGATACCGTGGAACCTTGTGTCTGTTGGCTTCAAGTTTAATAGGGATATGTTCATCTTCCTCAATGTATCTGCATACATAAGGTTTAAGCTACTGCCGCCGTCTATGAACACTCGAGAGACATCGAATCCCGCAATAACTGCTGGTAAAATAAGTGCTGACTGCCCTGGTCGAGGAACTTGCTGCGGATGATCTGCTATGGTGAAGCCAATATCTTGCCCTGACCAATTAAGATACTCGACAGTTGGTGGAGGCATTTTTTCTGCCATAAACACCTGTCGTGAGATTACTTTCTGAGCTCTATTGGATGGCCTTCCCTTCTGAATCATCGACACTGCTCCGTTAGAATTGGAATCAACATAGGGTGGTGGTGGAGGTGCTGCCGCTATTCTGAGCTGATGTCGATTGTCTTCTGTAATCGCGGGAGGTGGTGGCAGGTGAATCTCGCTCCTGGGTTCTCGAGGATTTCTCTGTGCTGCCCGAGCGTTAGCGTTCTCTGCATACCTTAGCATTGCCTGGAAATTGCGACAGTCTTTCTGCAGGTGCCCTGACTGTCTTTTTCCGTTGCTGTCGAGGAAAAAGTGCATCTGACACGGCCCATTCATCATTTCTTCGGGGGAAACGAAAGGCTTCGGGAACCTAGGTCCGCTATTTTGCCTGTTGTTGCGAGAATCGTCCCTGTTATCGCCTCGCTGCTCACTGCTTCTTTGGTAATCATCTCTGTTGTTTCCTCTTGTGTTTGCCCGAAAACCTGCCGAAATTTGTCCTGGAGCGTCATAGTTCGGGTACTGCCGAGGAAATCGTCGCCTCGGTTGATAATTTCGACCACGATCCTCCTCTGGCGACCTGTGCCTTTTGTTGTGGACAGCATCTTCTCCATCTGCCCATCTGTTTGCTATCTCCATTAACGCGGATACTGTCTTTGGGTTGGTCCTTCCCAAGTCCTCGACGAAATCTCCACGCCTGATTCCTGCGACAAACGCGTCTATCGCTCTCTCGTCAGATATATTTTCTGCCGAGTTTTTGATGATGTTCCACCTTTGGATATATTTTCTCATTGGCTCGTCCGGCTTTTGTCGACATGCTCTCAACTCCTCCAACGACGCAGGTTTTTTGCATGTGGACCGGAAGTTCTTGACGAACACATCCTCGAAGCTTTCCCAGCTGTCGATAGATCCTGGGGTAAGTTTCTTTATCCAAGATCGTGCGGCTCCACTCAGATGCACCTGGATGCTTTGCATAGCTGTTGCTCTAGTTCCTCCTGTCAGCTTTACTGTCTCTAGATAATCAACTAGCCAATCCTCTGGATCTTGAAGGCCGTCGAATTTCTTGAAATTGTCGGGTAACTTGAATCCTGAGGGGACTCGAGTTTTTCGGACTCTCCTCGTGAAGCATGGCAAGCCGCACATATCTTCGTCGTTATGCTCCGGGGATTGCCGATGTTCCCTTCTGCTTTGCCGCGCTCTGTCGACCCTTGCTTGTGCTGCCGTGTCTCTTGCTCCGCTTGGTCCTTCAGGTGCTGCCGCTGTTGCTGCTGCAGGTCGTGGACTATTTTGCCTTGCCGCTCCTTCGAGAGGCGTTGATACAAACGCTGTCCCCATAGCTCCAACTCCTGCTACCGCCATATTGTATAGTGTTTCCCTTGGATCGCCTGGAGGTGGTTTAGATGCGAGGATAAAAGCGTGTGTCGCCATATACCCAGCCTCTGGTGTCTTAGGGATGATGTTTCCTCTTGTATCTATCGACATAAAAGACATGTCGAGGTTTTGGACCAAGTGCTCTCTTTCTGCTTCGGGTATGTGTTGTAACCTTGATCTTGCTCTGTTCCGAGCCTCCCTGTGGCTATCACCCGAAGTTCTAGATTGTCGACTCAGATCTGCCCTTCTCCTGCTGGATGCAGAAGCTGCCTCCTTTCTTCTGTTTAACTCAGCTGTCTATTTTTCCAGTTCTCTTGCAGCTCGTGCGAGCCTATATTGATATGCTTGCAACTCCTCTGGCGTAGCTATGGCAGCCATTGGTTCTGAGCCGTTCATAGCTCTTGCGGCTCTATCCCACGCTGCTTGTGAAAGTTGAACTCTGTCTCGCGGCTGTGGCCCAACGTATTTATTGCCCAGGCCTCGTCGCAGATCGGAGGGATCGACGTATGGATTTCCCAAATCGTCGAAAGCCTCAGATGTTTCCTCTTGATCTTCAATGGCATAAATCTGATGATATTTTGTATTCAGATCTATGTTGGGTTTGGTGACACCATCGTTGAGATTGATGAAGACCTTGCCCACTGTAATAGATTTGTCGATGAAGTCGTAACTGTCGACACTGCTTGAGTCATCGCTTATATATGAGTCCGCAGATGACTCAAACGACATGTCGCTGAAGATCTTGGCGAGTTTCTCTCTTGCCCTGGTGCTGACGTAGCATGTCGATGAAGTTTCTTCTTCTCCTGATTCGGTTGACGATGTATAATTTGAAAAATCGGAATCGACCGCCGACGATACCGACGAAATCGGAATTTCGACACGATACGATCCTTCTTTCTCGACGCGAAAGCGAAACCTTCCGAACGTCATCTCCATAGGCTCCGCCAGATACGCATATGCATCCAAACGGGAGGGTGGGTGAGGAACAAAATCGACAAGACCAGCAGCGATCTGTTTACCTCGATCCATTGCGTTGCTTGCGGTTGATGATGTCGAAGATCTTGAACGTGCCATCGAGATCAGATCCTTACGCCTCTAGTTCCCACAGACGGCGCCAATTGACAAGGTATTAACTTGTCAATGCCTATGGATTGTAGGCTAGGGTTTAGTTGGAAGTAGAGGGCAAGTAGATCTCGAAGGTTTCAGCCGAAAAGTACTCGACGATTATGAAAACTAGGATTTGTCAACAATGATTCGATGATCTCCTCGTCCCTCGACTCCCCCTTATATAGGAGGCGGAGCCGAGAGATTCGTGTAGTACAAGTTACATAGTCCGGGAAGGTTTCTAACTCATCCCGCAAGATTACAAATGACACTTCCTATTACCACTCTATCTTTCCTTAAATACATCTTGGGCTCCCGAATCTTCTTATTCTTCGGGTAGTGGGCCTTCAGTAAACCCCGGGTACTATCTTCGGCAGGCCCATTTGGGATGCCTATGTCACCCGGGGGGCCCACACCGCACCTAGGCGCGGACAGGGGGGCCGCGCCTATGCATGATGCACCCTTTCTGGTGCACCTCTTCGTCTCTCCTTCGCACTCCGTCTTCGTGACAGCAAAATAGAAACTTCAGTTTTTGTTTCATCCACTTCCGAGAATATTTTCAGAACAATTTTTTCTGAAATACAAAAACAACAGAAAACAGGAACTAACACTGTGGCATCTGGTTAATAGGTTAGTTCTAGAAAATGCCATAAAAATGTCACAAAGTGTAAACAAAACATATAGCAATTAGTGTAAAACAACCATGGAGCATCGAAAATTATAGATACCTTTGCAACATATCAGTTGGCGCGGGAGCGCGTTGCGTGGGTTGAGTGTTTGTCGGAACGCCCGCCCGGTTTGTCAAACTATTGGGCGTTGTTGTATTTTTTTATAAAGGGAATATTTTAATATCGAGAGATGGGTGCGGTTGTATAGTCGTGTTCACATGGTCGGCAGGAAGTCCTCTCCTAGACCATGAAGCTAGCTTTGTAGTCACTATTGATGCTTTCATGCTTCTTTGTGCAATATGGATGATGTATCTTACTTTTATTGTGTCAACATCTTTCTTTGTCCATCACCTGAGCCTTAGAGGATGTTTCCTTGGCAAAGCCAAAATGTCATACCTAATAGACTAAGTTTCTCTTCTTTGTGGCTTTGATGCATTTGTTTCTATTTAGATTTATGTGTGGATAAATAAAATTTTCTTATATGCATAGAAGTATTGCCCTTGGGTGCCTTGCCAAACGCAGGATAAAGTTTTTCCAAGGAAAAGACTCAAGTATACCATTTTGGACAACCAGTCGATGGTTATGTCATTTCTCTTGATGAATTATGTCTTAGTTTTGATGATTTGTGCATAGAAATCTGCGGGACATGGCACCTCATCGACTAAGTATGGTCCTACGAAAATGCTTAGGAGTGCACCACGCTAGCCACACCATGCCACAACGCATGCCGTCTAGTTTTTTTACTTCATTTGTGATATCGGCTAGTACTAGTTGTTGATTAAAAAAAAAAAAGATCAGCAGAGATAGTTGAAGGCATGGGGACCGAATATGCCTGAGTTTGGGAAATCACTATTCAAGCCCTACCGGATGGGACCACTTTGAAATTTCCATTATTAAATAAGGCTTAGTCTCCTGTCTTTTCTTTGTTATTTGCTTGCTCTATAGCTGCATAATTTTGTCCAAAACCCTATCTGCAGCTACTTTTTCCCATGAAGACTATGTCCGCAATATCATGCCCTTTACAAAGATATAACCTCGAGACAAGGTTTGCAATTAATACATAAAGGGTCCCAACTTTCTGATTTCTTAGTGCTTCTCCGGTGATGTTGTTGTATCATGATGGTTGGTCGATGATGTCCCCGCTCGTGGAGTAGCTGGTGTCGGTTTGAAGTCAATGGCTCGGGTGAAAACCATAGCCGGCCTATCCGGAGCCGATGACGGTGAAGCTCTCGGGTGCCATTATCCTCTTTGGAGGCGTCTTCGTTGAGCCTTGGCTTTGCCCCACATCACGGTCGGATTTCTCTAGGTGAGAACCTTGACCTTTGATGGATCGAGCAACGGCGTCAACTTGGTGTCGCTCCCCTTCCTAGAGGCGTTGCTTCTGATACTTCGGCGTTCTCTTGCTCCTCATTCTGTGGTTACATGTGGTTGGCGCTACACTTGGGTAGTCAATTGGTGGGGGTTCCAGTGGTGTCTGCTGGCGGCACCCTCCGTTCTTCATTTATTCGAGACGAAGATCTGAAGGCATCAACTTTTATCTTTATTTGGTGTAGTCATGCTCCTCTTGTTTTGGGTGTCGTTTTGCTTGTATTGTAAGCTGGTAACCCAACGTCGTTCGTGTGTGTTCAAATTGTGTTGTAATTCTGGCTGGTTGAGGGTTTTGTTAATTTAAATTCGAACTTTTTGAGCCTTCTGTTTTTTTAGGGATTTTGAGCCTTCTATTTAATAATGTTCGATCAGATTATTCTGCCTAAATTAGAAAGTTTCTCAGTCAACCGGTACTGGAAAGACACAGGCGATCAGGTGGCGGCGTAAAACCCATCTAGGGTTTCGTCCCTCTCGTCGGCGACGCTGCCGGTCCGCTCCGCCTCCGGTAGCCTTGGGGCCTTGGAGGTGTGGCGGACCGCAGCCTCTCGCCGGCGGGAAGGTTTTAGTTCTTCGTTTAGTTTGTTCTCGGTGTCTTCTTCAGGATGGTGAGGCGGCGGCTACTTCCTGAAGTCAGAATAAGGTCCTCCCCGTCCTATCCTCGCTCCGGTGGTGCATCTAGCGTCGGCGGAGGGCATGTGGAGTTGTGTGTCCGGCGGATCTCCCGAGATCCGGTCGTCTCTCGTGTTCGATTGTGTGGTTTTAGGTCAGTCTCTTCCGATCTACAGTTGTCATCATTGGCGATGGTTGCTGCTCTGGTGCGCTGGTTCTTTGGGGCCTTAGCACGACGACTTCCCGTCTGTCTACTACAACAAGCTCTACTACAACAAGCTTTGCCTGGCTCCGGTGATGGAGGGGCGAGGACAGCGGCGCGCCTTCGGCTCGTGCTAGTATCTGTAGTCGTCGCTAGGTGGTCCAATGACCTTTTTGTAATTTTTATTACTTTTAGGCATGTTTGTACTACTGTTGATGATTATTAATAGATCGGTGGAATTTTCGCAAAAAGATTATTGTGCCTAAATTAAGGTGCCAGAATAAGAGTATTCTTTTGTCAACCTATAAAATATGGGTTCCGCTTCAGGTTTTTTTTTTTAGTGGATGGTTCCGCTTCAGGTGGTCCGCCCCTCTGAAACTAACCAACAACTATAAAACACAAAAAGGCTGAAATTTACTGCGAAGAGCATGACGGAAAAATATACTGACAATGAAATTACTGACGAAAAAGAAATTAGACTCCAACTTGGTGTCGGTTTAGAGTCCTTTCTCAAGTAACGTCGTGTTTCACTCACGTACGCACCGACATATAAGGATTTTTGCGTATCTCCGACTAGGTCGATCTCAAACATTGTTCAGCCGAGAAGAAAAATCTCGCGACAATGGCTTTGCCGGATGACATGGTGACGGAGGTCCTCTCCTACCTGCCGGCCAAGTCCGTCAGCCGCTTTCACGCCGTCTCGCGATCATGGCGCGCCGCTCTCTCGTCGGCGCCGTTCATCGAGCTCCACCGCCGGCGAGCGAACAAGCCAGGCGAGCTCAAGCTCTTGTTCGTCCGAGAGAAAAAACTCTACAACCGTCCGGCCTATTTCTACACCTGGCAGCCCGGTGGCGCGGTGAGGAAGCTCACCCCCTACAAATTCCACTTCCCGCTCCTTCTAACCAAGCATCTCCATGGCCTCGTCCTAGTCCACACCGTCGAAGGCTACCACGTCTGCAACCCTTCCACCGGTGCATCCCTAGCTCTTCCTGACAGCCAGCTGCCGGCCAAGATGATTCGCCGGCCGACATGGAGAACCCCGCTGCCGTGCTACAATGCCGTAGCCTATGGGCTCGGCTACTGCTCGGCAACCAAGCTGTACAAGGTAGTACGTGTGTTCAGCTCCGGCGACGAACACGCTGGCAAGATTGGCCCCAACTGCTGCGAGGTCTTGGTCCTCGGGGCGCTGCTGTACTGGAGGCCTAGCGCCAGGCAGCCTCCCGCGTGCTTCGTCAAAGACTGGGGCTCGGGCTCGGTCGTCTTCGTGAACGGGCGTCTGCACTTCCTCAGCCGCGACGGCGGCATCATCGCTTTCCATGTCAGCCGCGAGACCTTCTGCTCGGTGGAGCCACCGCCCAATTCAAGTCGTGCTGTGATCAAACTGACGGAGCTAGATGGGTGCTTATGCGTCTTCCATGGAAATTTCGATTATGGAGACCCATACGAAGTATGGCTGCTCACAAACTACAAGCAACAACGGTGGAAGAAGATTTGCCGCTTTGATCCAAACACTTGGACGGAATCCGAGTGGCAGCAGCTGGTTTCCTCCTGGATAGCTCCAGTTGCAATGTATACCCGAGAAAACAAGCAAAAGAAGATTATGCTTGTCACGGGTACTTGCAAGGTGTTTGCGGTGGACATCCCTAATGGCAGCGCACCGGAGATCCTGTTCAGCTTTGAGGAGGCGGTCACCGACGGCTATGATGTCTACGATTTGCCAGGATCGGGTCTGTTTGAGGAGAGCCTCGTCCCCGTGGGGCGCACCATTGAGGAGATGGTCCTCTCGTCATCAACGACCAAAGCTTGGTTTCACATCCTCAAGCGGATGTCAACGCGAAAAGTTTCAGACTTGAGCTTGGTCTGCAGGGAATGGCGTGCAATTATCAAGGATGATTATTTCATTCGGTCGCACCTCATCCATGCAAACTTGAATAAGAGACCTCGGATCCTGACTATCGTGAATACCCGCTTCGGCCGGTATTGGGATTTGGAGGATGGCACCAATGCCGGTGGAGTAGACTTGCAATCTCCTCATCTTGTATGTTCTCAGCCATGTCATGGTCTCAACGCAGGAAGCAGTGGTTCTCGGAGCTTTGTGTGCAACCCGATCATGGGTTACTGTGAGAGCATAGAGTCTAGCCTTTTTCGAGATGGCATTTTCTTTGCCGGCCAAACAGGGCTGGGTTACGACTCGGAGACTAACAAGCACGCGCTAATGCTAATCGCCTATACAGAGATCAACTTTTTTACACGTGAGTATCGACTTGAATGCAAGTTGCGGTATGTGAAAGACGAATACAAACAATGTCGCTCAGTAGACCCTCCTCCTAGACCAATCGCTGACATGACACCCACCCACGTAGATGGCAAGATCTTCTGGGTGGTAGAGCCAAACCTCGGACCAATTTCTCTAGATTGTGAGATCGTGTCATTTGATGTCAAGAAAGAGGAATTTGAGGTTATACAAGGGCCCCCATGCATCAGCAACGGAAGTGTGCCTATGTCCATCCTGGAGCTCCGTGGTGCGCTATGCATGTCTTGTTCAGATAATAGCAAGAATGTGATCGACATTTGGATGATGAAGGAAGTTGCCACCTGGTCGGTGGAATATCATATAGAGCTAGAAGAGTTCTCACCGGAGTATTCATCCGAGAGGACTACACCCTTGGCCATTGATCCAAACAATGGAAGGATTTTGCTCAGCACCGGTTGGTCATTGGGCTACTATGACCCCAAGACGGAGACAATGGAGACCATCTATAGTGTTGGCATGCGGCACGATGACTTGAGGTTCTGCCCTATTATTTGCCACGAAAGTTTAGTCAGCACGATTTGATTGTTCGAATCATTCCTAATGTATATCTAATGTTCTGTCCGTGAGTGGATTAGTTTGCCAATATATCTCTCTTGCTTGTAGTTGTAGGGTGCAAAAAGAGGAGACAGTCACATGCCTCTTGTATCTCCTTCCTTTTGGTCTTAGTAGTCCCTGTCATTTATCTTTTGTTGAAACCCATTCGACTGTAGAGAAGCCATTAATTCTGTATATTAGTATTTTCACCATACTAATATATTTTTTATCGGGAAAGATAATTTGGCCTAGTGATTCTGGTTGAATTTAAGAGCAAGTACAATAAGACTTAGTCAGCCGGCTATAGGGATTAAAATAATATATTTATGTCTAGTTGGAGGAGAGAGAATGTAAGTGGGTTCTTATGCAAAAGCTAGCTCTATAGCACGTGCTTCTAGGCAAGTTGTGTGAATTAAAGATAGGTCATCCATTAATAAAGTAGTACATTTTTATAGCCAAGTATTGTACTTATTGGCTACATATTAGCTATAGATGATATGACATCTTACTTATAGCCAACAACCGGCTATACTATTGAAATTGCTCTAAGTAATCCCTAGTGGTTCATCAAGTTTTTTATTATTCTGTCATATCTTTGAGCTAAAAGGTTAAAGCCACCCGAACCTCTAAAACATGAATAAACATATATGCCTCTTGTTGACACCATGCATCGAGCTCCACCATCGGAGAGCGATTGGGTTACAACTGAGAGAATAACAAGCATGTGCTAATGATATAAGAACAGGTGTACCAGGGGCAGAGCTAGAGAAAAATAACACTGGTGCACAACTTCAACCTGCATATTATAAATTTTGCAAGTAAAAATTACCAGCTCTCTCACTAGAAGGAAAATAGCTATAGGTAGAAACTTACTAGTCGTCAAGAGATAATCAATTGTACAGTATAACATGTTATTTTGCATTATCTAATCACATGCAATACCTAAGATTAAATAGTCGTATCAACCATTGCATGTTCCCTTAGCCTCGTGCCCATGCGACTTCAAGCAAAGTCGCGTCCGTTCCTCTCGCTCCGCATTGCTACGTATTCTTTTCTTGAATGACATGACACAAAGTACGTATTCTGATCCATACGTGCACGTGCGACATCGCTAGCTGCATACACTCATGTACATACTTACAGATGAATCAAGCGCTTAACAACGTCGTAAACATACCATCTCCTCGCTAGCTAGTTGGAATTAATGCAACAACAACTAACAAATCAAAACAAAAGGAGAATCCACCCCGGGTAAACCTCGAGGATGTCACCCCTAATTAAACTGGATAAGTATCGAGGTCCGCTTAGTATGGACGTTGGTGTAGCTATAACTTTAGGGATTTCTATTTTCGTGCCCCTGCTTCGTTAGTTGTACTCAGTTTTCCTCAGCTCGTTAGTTTTTCCTCAGCTTTCCCCTCCCTCTAGTTTGAAACCCCTCGAAGACGCGGGTTGCCGTCAGGTCAGAGGCCTTACCGTTACCATTAATCTGATGGGTGGGGCTGCACAGAGGTGGGGCTGCATAGAGGGCAGTTCCTCTCTGACCGTCTCGTGCTGACGGGTAGCCATCCATCTACCGTTGACGCGTGGATTGTTTTATTTCCTGATTGTATACACGGTGCTGCCAATGACAAATTGGGCCGCTCTATGGGGCTGCCGCAGCCAATGACCAGTGGGTCGTCTATTTATTTATAGAAAATTATATTGCCGCTCTGTGGGGCCTCCGCAGCCAATGACCGCTGTGGCAGGTGACTATTTTCGCAGCTTAATCTAAAGTGACTCTTATGCTAAACATTGTGCATCCCGACGTTGACCTAGCAGTGGCGGCGAGCATAGCCGTTCTGACCATGCCGATATCGGCATCGGCATCGGCATCGTTTGGAGGATGTGGTGCTCGAATAATAGTGGAAATGCGACATTATCTTTTACATGTGCATAATATATAGAAAATAGTTAGATCTCTAAATCGATGCATATGAAGCTACATATATATTCTTGGTCATAATCCCCTTATCTAAAGGGGATGGATGCATGGCTTCACGTCGTCGTCGCTTTCATCGTCAGTATCTTCGTCGTCCGAGTAGTAGTACTTCCTGCACATTGTTTCGTCGAACATCTTCACTGTGAGCACATCATCGCCTTCATATTTGAAGTGTACGAAGCAGCCGAAATCCACACCGTGCGCGATGGCGAATTTCTCCCAGCCCTTGTCGAGGTACATCCGGCCTTGACCGTCAAATAGGACCTCCACGGTCCAGAGACGAGGACCACAGTCAGCTGCTCGCAGATACACCTTAGCTGGCTCCTGGCCGTCAAGATAGTCCGCAAACTTTTTTGGGAGAGCCTGCAAAGAGATCGAGCGCCGATCGTTTGAAATTAAAGGTTTTTTAGAACATGCCCATAATTAATCACATGCATCATATATGTGGGAACGCGTACGTACCTTCTTGACCAAAGGGTCTTCATAGACGATGATGAAGAACTCCTCTATGATCAATGGCAGTGTTGACGGTGGTGGTGGCAATGATGATGATCCACTTCCCCTTCCCCTTCCCCTTCCCCTTCCCCTTCCCCTTCCGGTCCGCGTCCGAGACGTGGAAGCCATGGCAATGGATCAAGTGTATGTGAACGAAGAAGAGAGAGGCAGAACCTATTGACACAAGGGATGGCCGTGTGGGTGTTTATAAGGGAGAGATGACCGTTGTAGGGGTTTACACAATAAAATAAGGAGGAGGTGAACGTTGGTGGGGGTTTACACAATAAATTAAGGAGGAGATGACCGTTGTGGGGGTTTACACAATAAATTGAGGAGGAGACGATCGTTGTGGGGGTATATATCTCAACAAAATTAAAAAGTAATGCGGACTATCTTGATGGAAATGGAACTTCGTGATATAGTTTATCATTTTACCGTGAAAAATAATGCCTAAAAGAAATGGTAATTTGTGATAGTTTATCATTTACCGTAATGGCTACAACAAATCGTTGATGGTTTATCATTTTTTGCGTGAAAAGTAATGGCTACAAGAAATGGGTGATGGTGTATCATTTATTGCGTGACAAGTAATGGCTACAACAAAATCGGTGATGGTTTATCGTTTTTTGCGTGAAAAGTAATGGCTACAAGAAATGTGTGATGGTGTATCATTTTTTGCGTGAAAAGTAATGTCTACAACAAAATCGGTGATGGTTTATCGTTTTTTTGCGTGAAAAGTAATGGCTACAAGAAATGGGTGATGGTGTATCATTTTGCGTGAAAAGTAATGGCTACAACAAAATCGGTGATGGTTTATCGTTTTTTGCGTGAAAAGTAATGGCTACAAGAAATGGGTGATGGTGTATCATTTTTTGCGTGAAAATTAATGGCTACAACAAAATCGGTGATGATTTATCGTTTTTTGCGTGAAAAGTAATGGCTACAACAAATCGGTGATGGTGTATCATTTTTTTGCGTGAAAAGTAATGGCTACAACAAATCGGTGATGGTTTATCATTTTTTGCGTGAAACGTAATGCCTAAAAAGAGTTTATAATTTAGCTCGTGAAAAATAATGCAGAAAACCAAACTTTGCGTGAAGCTAACCGACGACAGAGAGAGAGAGGGTGGTGGCCCCGACCAGAGAGAGAGATAGGGGTTATCCTGCCCGTTAGATCATACGATCAACGGTCGGCGGGCACGATCCGCGTGACATGGGCTAGACCAATCAGGGCAATGTTGGGCGTCTGTGAGAGTTTGTGAAGGGAGAGGGCAAAACTGAGTAGTATCAAGAAACCAAGGGCAAGTGAGTAGTAAACAGACTAAGGGATTCAAATATGAGATTTAAAAAATGGAAAATGCGTGTTTTGTACAATGAAACCCATCTTGGCCTACCTCAAACTATTTGCAATACAAATCTACATGAGTGTGAAAATTATGGCCTCATTCAGACAAAGTATGTTTTGGGGAAAGCTGTTTTGGGTAGGGCTTATTATGGAAAACCATGCACCTTCATAGCTACTAGGTGATTTGAGAAGTGGCAATTTGTGGTGAAACTTGATTTATCTATGATTTATCTATGATTTGAGAAGTGACAATTTGTGGTAAAGACTCAATGAGTAAGTGCCACTCTTTTTCGAAATTTTTTGCACATTAAATAACTCATTTAACTAGTTAATCCCATTTGTTGACTCTCTGTTAACCAGCCACTTGAGGGTAAAACTGAGTATATTGCACTAGCCAGTATTAGCACTCAAGGGGAAAACTGAGCACACAAAAAATGCTAGTATATGACTCGAGGGTATACCTGAGTATATCTAAATTTCCAGGGTTAGACCCGAGGACGCGTGTTGCGATGCAGAAGTGGAAGACGTGCCATTGTTGACGCGTGTCGCGGTGCAGACGTGCAAATAGTGGACGCGTAGGACGCGGGTCGGATTTAGGACGCGTAAGCCCCTCCCTCCCTCTGCACACAGTCGTCTCATTCTCGCTCACGCACGAAACCACCCCTCTCACGTCCCATCAACTTCTCCAAATCGAAAAAACCCCAACCGCCGTACGCACGCTACCCTGCCGGCGATGGAGAAGAAGAATGCGCCGGCGGTCGTCGCCTCCGAGCCCGTCGCCGCCGAGCCCGTCGCCGCCGAGCCCGTCGCCGCCGAGCGCGTCGCCGAGGGCGGCGCATCCAAGCGCGGCGCCTCCATGAACTGGGCCTCTCTCTCGGCTGATGGACCACTTCACAAGATCGGCGAATGCTTACTGGCGAACGAGGAGTACGCTGACACCTACTCTGCTATGAGGCAAGTCTGTAGAAATTGGCGCTCAGGTTTGCCTGAGCCCGACGTGCACCTGGATGAATGGATCATGCTAGACCACGCCCTTCCACGCGTCGCTGAGTTCACCTTCCTCCAACTCGGCACATCACGCTACGTCACCATAGATCTATCGGAAGTTCATACAAGGTTCAAATTCCTCCATATCTACCTTTTTATTTTCAATCTTAAACATCTTAGTGCTGAATGTTATCTTCATCAATATATTTTAGATACTACTTCGTCGGCTTTTGCCGTGGCGTCATCGTGCTTGCCCAGAAGAACCCGCCGCACAAGATACGGCTGCTGAACCCACTCACAAAGAAATCGAACACTATGTTTGAGGCGCAGATGCCATCTGTTTTTCTGAAATCAGTCGTTGTTATCAAATCCCCGGCTATGGTCTTCGTTGCCGCACATTACCCGCCGGAAATTGGTTGGGTCGATGAGAGCACTCCAACTAAGGATATAAATGAAGATTGGGGAGAAGGAAGATTTTCGATCAAGAACCATTGTTTGCGTTGCATTACCCCGTTCAATGGTGAACGCGTATGCGGTAGCTGCGGACAATTTTGAGATCGGAAGAATAGTGTGCACCAATGTACGGTTGCAGCAGCGCGAGCACCGTCAAGATGGAGACACTAATTTCATTTCCAGAACTTGGACGTCAGAAGTTCTACCTTGTGAAGTCGGATGGTGATCTGCTGCTTGTGTTGTTGGTCAGCGAGGCTTTGGCGGGCAAACCATTGGTGTACCGTGTGGACACTCAGAGCCGCTCTCTCCATCCGGTAAGTAACATTGGCAGTAATGCCTTCTTCGTGAATTATATCCGGTGTATCTCCGTCGACACCAGAGTGTACCCGACACTTCAATCTGGCAGCATCTACTACACGGATTTGGGTTATATCAGAGAGTACTCTCATGATACAAATGCCTGGGATGAGTGGCCACTACGTGTGGATAGAATAGGACTCTACGGTTTGAGAAATGAACACAGGCCATACCGTTTGGAGGATGTATTGGCCTCACACTGCAGACGGAAGGAGTTCAATGCATATTTCCTTGTGGTAATGCACGAATGGAGGGAGAAAGAAATATATGGGGAGGAATTAAGAACAAATTCATTCATCCTAGGGTCCCTATCCTAATCTTCTTGTTGTCCATACATTGCGTGCGTCTTGTATATTTTTCAGTTTAGTTTGTCGTTAGCATTAACAACGTTATTGGCTGCTTTTGGCTGCTGTATGCAGTTTATGTATTATACTTAGTTTTCTGATTATGCTGTTGTGAATTTATCATATACTAGCTTCTAGATTTGCTGCCATATTGGGCAAAAACGAGGGCCAAAAGGCATAAATAACCCCAGAGATTTGCTACTAGATTTGCTGCCATATTGAAGAAAGACAGAAATAGAAGCTTCTCTAGATTTGATACTAATTTAGTGAAAAATACAGAGAGAGAAAGAGGAGAAAAGGTGCTCTTAAAAATGCCAATTTGGGCCGAGAGAGACAAAACCCAGCTCCTGCTCACGTGCAACCAAACGCTTCTCGTCCTGTCCCACGCGGTCCCTTTCTACCAGCCCCACGCGACGCGGCCCCACGCGGCCCCACAGACGACGTGGCGCAACACGTCAGCACAGAACGTCCAAATAGACGGATTCCTTCCGTCTGAGCTCCTTCTGCGGGTTTCAGACATAAGCTTGGGGAAAACTGAGGAAAAACTAAGGGGCTGGGGAAAACTGAGTACAACTAACGAAGCGGGGGCACGAAAATAGAAATCCCATAAATCTAACTCACGGCTACAAACTGTCGTTCGGTTTCGATGAAGAACCGGTGGGTAGAAATTGCGGGGACCACCAGACACAGATCGTCAGAAATCGTGCCAGGAAGGGTAAACCCTACACCTATTGAATGGTGTCTTAACGTAAAAATCGACTCTCAATTCCGAAGTGGTACTTGTTTTTTCCGATAAAGGGAATATATTATCGATAGATACCAACTACATATAGTCTCTGCAACAACGTAATATCCTAATGATAGTATGCATACACACAACTAAAAAAAACTAAGAAAAGAAAAGTCCCGATACTTCAGCCCTAGCAGCATCACTACATCCACCACCAAAACATTCCAGGCTCTCCAAAAACGACGCCTCCAAGAAAGCAACAATGCACAAGCGCCGTCGTTGCCTGATCAAAAATCTTAGGTTTTCACCATGAGAATAGTTCACACTCCCAAAATAATGTCTTCAACCAGGCTATTGCCAGGCACAGTCAATTAAGACCAGACTTTGGATTTTCACCCTGAAAGGTAAGACTCTGGGATTCACCTGTGCTGCCGCCCCCACTTGCATATTGCTGCCGCAAAACCCAAAATACCAAGCAAATACCTCAACAACACAGAGACTCGAACCTCCACTGCTAGTCCTCTAATCGAGCCTTCATGATATTCTCCGCCTCTGATTTCACCATGAACTAGATTGTCATCTGATGACAACACAGAACAGAGCTTCGCGCCGCTCCCTCCAGAACCAAACGGGCGGAATAAAAGTATGTGAAAGATCGAGATGTCGCCTAGAGGGGGGGTGAATAGGCAATTAAAAACTCTTACAGATTTGTCTTGTAAGAATGCGGAATTAAACTAACGTTTAGTTTACAAGCACAAACCCTAAATATGCTAAGCTCAACTAAGTGTAACAATAGCAACTAGAGCTAAGCAAGATAGGCACAAGATATATGTAGCACAAGTGATAGCAAGATATATGTACTTCAAGCACGATGGCTATCACAAGGAAAGAGAGCTCGGGTATAGAAATAACCGAGGCACGCAGAGACGGGGATGTATTCCCATGTTCCCTTCCTTTGCAAGAAGGTACATCACGTTTGGAGGAGTGGAGGTCCCACGAAGGATTCCCCGCGCCACGAAGGCTCACCCTATTCTCCGAACCACACCCACGAAGGATAATGGTCCTTTCCTTATGGTTAGCTTTTCCTCCGCTCCGGAGATGGCAAGCTCCACAACCACTTCACAAGCTCCACGAAGGAGAAGACCGGGCCCCTTCACAATCTTCAACGAAGAGATCACCGGGGCACCAACCAAGCCAACTAGGAGGTCTCCCTCCAAGAGTAACAAGCTCACGGTCTATCACTCGAACTAATCATGGTGGAGAGCTCAATACTATGCAATGATGCAAAGCAAGAACACTAGAGGTGTCCAAGTCCTTCACACTCAAATCCCACCAAAGCAACGAATGCTAGGATGAGATTGGAGAGGAAGAACAATGGGGAAAGTCAACAAAAGACTCCAAGATCTAGATCCAAAGGGTTCCCCTCACTTAGAGGAGAAATAGATTGGTGGGGATTGTAGATCTAGATCTCCTCTCTTAGATCCCTCAAGAATGAGCAAGAATCATGGGGGGAATCAAGAGAGAGAGCAAGTTCTTCAAAGTCAATAATGGAGGAGAGAGAATGGGAAGAACTAGCTCAGCCCAAGGTGGAAGAAGGGCTATTTATAGCCCAAGAGCAAATATAACCGTTGGGGAAAAGTTGGGCTGAGTCAACCGTCGAGGAAGCCGGTTAACCGGGCCAGGGACCGGACCGTACGGTTCAGGACCCGGTCAGACCGGACCACCAACCGGGCCATCCGGTCCACAGAGCGGTCGATCGGGCCAGGGACCGGACCAGCCGGTCCAAATCTGGGCAGGGACCGGACCGAGACCGGAACTAGGAATTTACGCTCAGTAGTCCACCCGGAATGCATGAGTGTAGGATCCGGTTGGCTCCGGCGCCCGGCCGTGCACCCTGTCGACCGAGCGGTAGACCGGAACCGGCCGGCGCAGGGGCCGGTCCGACCGGGTCCATGACCGGGCCAGCAAGAAAGCATGTTATACAAAAACTGTGATAACTTTTGTGTCCGGACCCCGATTGACGTGAATCCAATTTGTTGGAAATATGGAGACTCCTCACAGAACATTTTAGATGATTTTAGAGAGGGAGTCTCCGAGTCGCGGTCTCCTCACATTGCACTTCGTGATGGTAAGGCTTGCCACTAACACCTTCCCCAGACCCCGCACAGTGCGGGAGCTCTCAGCACTAGGTACGTCCTTTTAGAGAGGGAGTCTCCCACCATCAAGAAACGGTGAAGACGTCCAAACTCGAAAACACAATAGAAGATGCATGCGGATTCCGTTTTCGATGAACTTGGGCTTGTTGTAAAGCTAGCAACAAGCTCAAGAACCTCTCATAGAGAAACACCAAGAAGCAATAGGGATATGCAAAGTATGCAAAGGATTGAGCTCCCTAAGACGATGTGATCAAGTTACCCAACCGAAAGCCCCTCTTGATAGTGCGGCTATCTATCCTATAATCCGGTCTCCCATCAACCACCTTGAGACCGGTAAAAGGAAAACCTAGCAAGGCTATACCTTTGCCTTGCGCATCCCGCTTGATCTTGATGATAACTCTTCAAGCTCTACTCAAGCCGGAATGCCACACTTGATCATTGTTACTTCGTGAAGACTCACAAATGCTCCCCCATAAACCATGATGGGAAAGCTCCATTGATGTACATCTTCACATGTCCCATTATCATCAAATGGATGGCAAGCTTCAAGCATATGATCCTCTTGAGATACTCTACTTGAACTTGCCCAACTCAATCTTGATGACGATCACCACTTGCCGTCATCCTCTCACGGTCATACCACGTGACTTCACGTGGCACATTCTTCATGCTTCATGTGTTGACTAAACTTGAATCTATTCTCCACTCTTTGTATTGGTCAACCTTGTATCTTCTCATGCTCTATGATCGATGATCTTGATGCCAATACACAAGGTGTATCTTTATCTTCATGGCATCCATACTCGAATCCAACTCATGGAATACAAGTAGTACCTATGGAATATTCCTTCATATAAACTCAATGAAAACATTAGTCCATAGAGGTTGTCATTAATTACCAAAACCACACATAGGGGCAATGTACCCTTACAGTATGGGTGCGCACGATCGAATACCCCCAGTCCAACAAACTTTAGGCATAAGGTGCACTGTTACATTTTCCGACGGAGCCTTCCGAAACTCAACACTCCGGCCAAATCCAGAAGAACATTCATAAGGAAGATCTTCGTCTTGGCGCGTGTTGTGGGTATACTTCATGGGTGTACCATCGACAGTGCCTAGATCCGGCAAGCCCGGGTGGCCCACAGACGGTGATGAGGCATGCGGCCCATCGGGCGGCCCAGTTGCTGTTGATCATGAAGGAAGAAGTCCAGCCCAGGATCAGCAGGCCGGATCCGCACCGACCTAGGAATGACCCGGATCCAGGGAGGCCCATGAGGAACCCGGATCCAGTACGACGTGTATGGAAGGCGGATCCGTGACGTGCACGGCAAGATATTGTACCGTAGCTAGGCTGTCTGTAATCCGGCTAGGACTCTCCGTGTAAACCCTAGATCCGTGCGCCTTTATAAGCCGGATCCCGGGAGCCCTAGAGGCACAACCACAACTCATTGTAACAACGCGAAAGCGCCCAGATAATTCCAGACAAGCAGCAGTAGGCCCTGTCATCGTGCAGGTGTTCCGAAGCTGGGTAACTCGCGTACCACCGTCCCGTGTGCACTCCGCCCTATGGCCCCTACTTCTTCTCCCCCTCGTGAGGATCCCTCCTCCGAGGTACCGTCGATTAGGCAACGACAGTTGGCGCCCACCGTGGGGCCTGTGGCGTCTGGAGGCCGGAACCGGGAGGGTTCCGCCATGGGAAGCTACGACGACACCATCGCTGTGGGGCGCGTCCTTTACGCCGGGAATCTGCCGATCGTCCCTCCGGATGAGTACTGGATTCCGGCTAGGACAAACCCCGTCAAGCTCTCCATCGTCCCAATTGGCGGCATTCACATCTTCATCGGGGAAACCGTCGATTCCGACGGAAACCCACTGGTAAGTAACGCAGACGCGACCGCCGCAGAGCTGGACGCTGTCGCGAAGATCCGATCTGAGATGCAGGAGCTTCCCAAGGAAGATTCCGCCTTGGATCTGAAAATTTCAAAGCCCACCCAATCCGCCCCTGAGCAGGAAACAAAGGTGGAAGACCAATGCAGATCCGCCTGGGTCTCCCAGGTGTTAGAAAAGCAGAGGTGCCACTTCGTTCACTTCTTGGCCCATACCGCCGGAACCGCCCCTCAAGAAGACGGAGCTGGTCCTGAGCAGGTAGAGGCACCGGAAAGCGGCGCAGATCCGGATCAGGCTCAGCTTGTCGGAGAAAGCGAAGCTCCGGTTGAAGAGTCGATTTTGGGCAATCTGAGCCCAATTTCCGGCGACACCCGTCCACGGAATCCGATGACTTCGTTCGCAAGATAAGGGAGTACGGATATGGCGATCAGCCTGAAGTCGACTCCGCCCAGCCCAAGCAGGTTCTCGCAACGGTAGCAGCGCTGGGACAAACTGGATCCGGAGACCAAGTCAGCCAATCTGACCCCCAACCATCCCATCAAGGATCTCCAATGTCCCGGGTGCGACCCCAAAGGGATTCTCCCTCGGAGGAAATCTTGTCAGCAGAAGAGGTGGCCGCACGAGCAGTTCTTAACACACCTATAACCCCGGGCGACGCCGCAGATCTGGAGGCCCTAGAGACCGCCAGAAAGGAAATGCTGGCCACAGCCAAGAGGCTCGCCGATACCGAAGCTGCGTTAAGGATAGGAAGGGCAGATCATGCAGCCTGGACGGAAAACTTCGAGAGACAGGATCGCGAGATTGCTGCCACACTCGAGCAGGTCAAGAGCATGAGGGCTGAGTGGGAGGTAAAGATGACCTATGCGCAGGCGGAGGCCGATCGAGTTGTTAGAGAAGCAATTCCGCCTCGCAGAATACCCTTCAACACGCCCGCAGATCACCACTACTGGAAACTCCAAAGGACAACATGCGAAAGCTGCGGAATTGCTGAAGAAGAAGGACGAAGAAGTTGACATCAACTATCTCCGAACACTTGTCGCTTCAAAGCAATGCAGCAGCAGAACAAGGCAGATACTTCGCGCAGTTGGAATCCAATCCGGATAATCGTGTATCTACCGCGCAGAAGGACGATGAATCGCACACCGGATCGTCGGAGCGCAGAAGAAGGGCCAGGGAGCACCCAAATCCGATCCCCGTTCCGTCGTACGCCTCCGTCGGATCCAAGGAAGGGAAAGGACGCGATGTACTCCGGAAGAGACAAATACCGCAACCCCTCACCTCCACCCAACGGTTACCCGCGACCCCCTCGCCGCCGTAGTCCAGCCGGAAACACCAGGCCCGTAGGGCATGGTGCGCTTGTTATCCGCGACAACGTGCCGCCAAGAAACGAACAGGGAGCGCTCGCCGGAACCTCGCCGGAATCAGAACAATGTTCATGAGCCCGAGCCCAGGAGGAGTCGGAATGAAGACCGCGGTCCAGAGCCTCGCCGGAACCGCGATCCAGAACCTCGTCGGAGCCGGGACCCAGAGCCTCGTCGGAGCCGTGACCCGGAGCCTCGCCGGAACGACCAGGGCAGCCAGCGCCAAGGCGAAGGCAGCCACAGGAGCCGGAGTCAGCACCAGGAAGGTCGAGGAGATTCAGATGGCGGAAGCAAGAAGTCAGACCGCCCACCTCGCAGGTCTCCCTCCCCACCACCTAGCGGTGGCGGCGGAGGTGGAGGCGGAGGCAATGGTCGGAGATCTCGCTCTCGCTCAAAGTCTCCTCGCCACGGCTCGCGCGACGCGCGGGACCGCCTTAACGAGTACAGAACCGACTACATTGGCCCGAAGTGCTTTGGCAGGATGATTCGAGAGGAACCAAAGCCAAGGATGAACCTCAAGCTACCCGGAAATCTGAAGCATTATGATGGCACCGAAAGGCCGGATACCTGGATCGAGGATTACTACAATGCTGTAACCTTCGCCGGAGGAACCCCTAACATCGCCTGCCGCATGCTCCAGTTGTACCTTGTAGGACCAGCCCGGATCTGGCTCAGTGACCTCGAGAAGAACTCCATCTTTTGCTGGTTCGACCTGAAGAACGCTTTTGAGAAACACTTCAGGGGCACCTACAAGAGACCTGCCACAACAAGCGACCTACAGGCTTGCATCCAGAAGAAGGGCGAAACATCAAGGAATTTCCTCACCCGATGGTTGGCATGCAGAAACGAGTGCGAGAACGTTGACAACCGCACAGCAATGCACGCCTTCATTGGGGGCTTGCAGCGAGGAGGATTGCTGCGACACAAGCTAACCTGCATGGTCAATGCAAATCAACTGACGTTGGATGACATGATCACCATCGCTAGCGATCACACTGCCGCCGATGACGACGCAGGCGGTGATCTCGCAGCCACGGCAATCCCCCCGCACCAACAAAAGAAGAACCGTGACAACGGCGGCAGCAGCAGCCATAAGCGCAAGAACCCTGATGACCAGAAGAGTGGCGGATCCGAGATGGTCGCCATGGCGTTTCAGCGCGGAGGTCCAGGAGGCGGAAGAGGACGCGGACGCGGTGGCGGAGCCGGCAGGGGTCAGCAGCATACCTCCGAGGTCACTGCTGCCGGATCCCGCGCACCGCAAACCTATGAGGAGTACAGAGACATGCCCTGCCTGGCCCATCTGGATCCGGTTACAGGGAAGTCCACTCATACCAACCGCAACTGCAAGTGGGTCAATGATCTAAAGAACGACCCGGAGGCCGGATACAAGCGCGCCCGGAAGCACCGCCCTCGCGGAAAAGGTGGCAAGGGCAAGAACAAGGATAAGGAGGACGATAGTTCCGAGGCGATGGATGAGGATGATAACTCGCCGGATCCCAAGGCAGGATCCGCAGGAAAATCCAACCCATTCGACAAAAAGAGCGTGGGGGCTTACCACACTTTCCTCGGAACCCCAACAGTACGCGCCTCCAAGTCAGCTACCCGGATCCTGAACGCCATAGTTCCGGCTGTGCCGCAGTACGTCAGGTGGTCGGAAATCCCGTGCACATTTGATCGGAAGGATCATCCCGCAATTGTGCCGAAGGAATGCTACGCCTTGGTTGTAAGTCCCCGCATCGATGGGTATGACTTCTCCAAGTGCCTCATGGATGGTGGAGCCAGCCTGAACATCATGTACCTGGAGACTCTAGAGCGGATGAACCTCACCAAGGAACAGCTCAAACACAGCACCACTGAGTTTCATGGCGTGGTTCCGGGTAAGAAGGCGAACTCCCTCGGCAGCATCACACTTCCCGTGGCTTTTGGCGATGTTCATAATTTCCGCGAAGAGAAGATCACGTTTGAAGTTGTGCCCTTCAAGAGCTCCTACCACGTCATCTTCGGCAGGCCCACCTACCACAAGTTCCACGCAAGAGCGTGCTACATCTACAACAAGCTCAAGATTCCGGGTCCTAAAGGTATGATTACCGTATCCGGAGACTACAAAAAGGCTCATGAGTGCGAGTTAGGCGAAGCCGCCTTCGCAGAGTCTGTGATATCCGGAGAAGAGCTGAAAGGCTACAGAGCCGCGGTGGATCCGACTGACATGCAGACCACCAAGAAGCAAATCTCCGAGCAGAAAACCTCCTTCAAGCCTTCGACAGAAACCAAGAAGCATGACCTCATCCCAGGTGACTCTTCCAAGCAGGTTTCAGTCGGAGCCAACATGGACCCCAAATAGGAAAGCGCGCTCGTCGAGTTCCTCCGCGCTAACATGGATATCTTCGCATGGCAACCTTCTGACATGTCCGGAGTACCTAGGGAACTCGACGAGCACTACCTCAACATAAATCCGGGGGCCAAACCAGTAAAGCAAGCTATGCGACGCTTTGGAGATAAGAAGCGCCGCGCCATAGGAATGGAACTAGCAAAGTTACTAGAAGCAGGTTTTGTAATAGAAGTTATCCATACCGATTGGGTCGCGAATCCCGTCCTTGTACCCAAAAAGAACACTGAAATACTAAGAATGTGCATCGATTACTCTGGCTTGAACAAACATTGCCCGAAGGATCCGTTCCCCTTGCCGCGCATTGACCAAGTCATTGATTCGACGGCGGGGGCGGAACTTCTGTGTTTTCTTGATGCGTATTCCGGGTATCATCAGATCCGGATGAAGGAATCCGACCAAAAGGCGACTTCATTCATTACCCCCTTTGGTACTTACTGCTATGTTACTATGCCTTTCGGTTTGAAAAATGCAGGTGCTACTTACCAACGTACGATGCAGCGGTGCTGAAGGACCAAATTGGCCGAACGTGCACGCTTACGTCGACGACATCGCGGTCATGACCCGGAAAGGATCCGACTTGATCAGCGATCTCACAGAAACCTTCGACAACCTCCGCAGGTACAAGATGATGTTGAATCCGCTGAAGTGCGTCTTTGGCGTGCCAGCCGGAAAACTCCTTGGCTTCATAGTCTCTCACAGAGGCATTGAGGTTAACCCGGAAAAGATCAAGGCAATCCTGTGCATCAAAAGGCCAACTTGTCTCAAGGATGTGCAACGACTAACTGGTTGTGTTGCTGCAATCAGTAGGTTTGTCAGCCGTCTTGGCGAGAAGGCACTACCTCTGTACAAGCTGCTGAAGAAAACAGACAAGTTTGTCTGGGATGATGCAGCCGATGCAGCTCTTCGAGGGTTGAAGGAAATACTTACCTCCCCTCCTATCTTGGCAGCTCCAGCAGAGTCAGAGCCAATGCTCCTTTACCTGGCAGCTACCAACAAGGTCATTAGCCTCGTCATCGTGGTGGAGCGAAAGGAAGAAGGTCATGAATATGACGTCCAGAGACCTGTCTACTACATTAGCGAGGTGCTGACGGAATCAAAACAGAGATATCCTCACTTTCAGAAGCTAGCTTATGGCGTGTTCCTAGGCAGCCGGAAGCTGAGGCATTATTTCCAAGAGCATCCCGTAACAGTCGTGAGCAAGGCTCCGCTGTCAACAATTCTCAACAACGCTGACGCAACAGGACGTACGGCTAAATGGGGCATCGAATTATCCGCCTTCGACATCGCTTACAAGCCAAGGACTGCGGTAAAATCTCAGGTTCTGGCAGATTTCGTTGCAGATTGGACAGAAGCTCCGGATGCAAGTCTGGAGCCAGAACCAGAAACATGGGTCATGCACTTCGACGGATCCAAGCAGCATCAAGGCTCAGGAGCCGGAGTCACCCTGAAGTCCCCTACCGGAGAAGAATTGCAGTATGTTCTGCAGATCCACTTCGAAGCTACCAACAACATGGCAGAATATGAGGCTCTACTACACGGTCTGCGCATTGCTAAGGAAATTGGGATCAAGCACATCATATGCTGTGGAGATTCCGACCTGGTGGCACAACAAGTAGCCGGAACCTGGAACGCCAGAAATTCCGTCATGGCGCCCTACAGAGACGAAGTTGACGAGATTGCCAAGAGCTTCCTCGGATACGAAGTCAAGTACGTCAGGAGAGACGATAACACAGCAGCAGACATGCTATCCAAGCTCGGATCCGGCAGGAAACCAATTCCGCCTGGCATTTTCCTGGAGCATCTCCGGATACCCTCAGTCAAGGGCGCTAACCCGGAAAACCCAGAGGTGGCAGTGTCTCCGGCTAGGGAAGTGATGGCTATCATTCCGGCTTGGACCCAGCCTTTCCTGGACTACCTCGTCGATCAGAAGTTGCCAGAGGACGAGGTCCTCGCACGACAGATCGTCAGGCGAGCACGAACCTACACAATAGTTGATGGACAGCTCTACAAACGAAGTGCAGCAGGGGTATTTCTTAAATGCGTCTCCAATCAAGATGGCATTGAAATCCTCAGAGAGATCCATGCAGGGGACTGCGGGCATCACGCCGCTCCCAGATCACTCGTTGCAAAAGCTTTTCGGTTAGGTTTCTATTGGCTTACAGCTAAAGAAGACGCTGATAAAATAGTCAAGACCTGCCGAGGTTGTCAGTACTACGCTACTCAGCCAAATGCTCCAGCCCAAGAGCTGAAGACCATACCTATCACCTGGCCATTTGCGGTCTGGGGGCTTGATATGGTTGGTAAGTTAAAAAAATCATCTCCTGGCGGTTTTGAGTACCTCCTGGTCGCTGTTGACAAGTTCAGCAAATGGATCGAGGCTAAGCCAGTGAGAAAAGCCGACGGTGCTACGGCACTAAAATTCGTCTGCAGCCTCGTGATGAGATTCGGCATCCCGCACAGTATAATCACAGATAATGGCACGAACTTTGCTCAAGGAGAATTGAGGGATTATTGTGAGACAATGGGGATACGACTGGACCTCGCATCTGTGGCTCATCCACAGTCCAATGGTCAGGTTGAAAGGGCTAACGGCCTAATATTATCAGGAATTAAACCACGCCTTGAAGGACCGCTGCGACGAGCAGCCGGAGCTTGGGCTGATGAGTTGGAGGCTGTTCTGTGGAGTTTACGAACTACCCCGAACAGATCAACAGGGTTTACCCCTTTTTTCCTGGTATACGGATCCGAAGCCGTACTTCCCTCCGACATCATCCACGATTCACCGCGAGTTTCCGCCTACAATGAAGAAACAGCTGACGAGGCCAGACAGCTATCTGTGGACCTGATCGAGGAAGCTCGGAACCTAGCAGACCAGAGATCCGCCATCTACCAGCAAAAGCTCCGACGTTATCACAGTCGTCGAGTTCGGAAACGCTCCTTCATGGCAGGAGACCTGGTCCTCCGCCTTCGACAGGTGAAAGACCATAAGCTGCAATCTCCATGGGAAGGACCCTTCGTCGTTAGCAAAGTGCTTCATAACGGGTCGTTCTACCTTGTTGATTTCCGCGAGCTAAGGGATAGACCTGCTAACTGGCACCGGAAACGCAAGCGTGAGGATCCGGATGACATCTACGATGAAACAGATCGCCCCTGGAATATCGCACAGCTACGTCCTTTCTACACTTAGCATATATTTTCCGAGTTATAAACTCTGTAATAGTTATACATGATCAATGAAATAAAGCTTCTGGTTCACTCTTTTGAGTCTTTTACCTCCTTTACTTGTTCATTTTAGATCGTGTATGTTTTTTCCGACTAAAACCGCAGAGCTGGATATTTCCGCCTAGGCGTGTATGAAAGTTGTGATTTTCAAAATCGTCCTTTAGGACGTAAGCTTAAGTTTTCTGATTAAGTTGTTATCTGTTGCGAACTCGTGGATTCCTAGTAGCGATCTCCGGCACCTATGCCCGGGGGCTTGTTTCCGCGGTTATGGACGGACTGCCATTGGGCTTCGCGCCGCGGCGAGCGTTTCCGGCTAAGGTTTTCCGGCTCGTGGAAGGTCAAGCGAGCAAGCCGGAAAATAGCGAAATCAGCACTTGCTTTCCGACATAAAACGAAACATGCGCATAATATTTAACGGATAGCAGGATAAGTTTTTCCGCCCCATGCATTATCGTTTCGTTCCTAGCTACTTAAGAATTTAGTCTTATTACAAACCCTCGCTGGGGCCAAAATGATGCAACTTTTTTCAATGTTTCAAACAGGAACTCTACTCGGAGTCCTCCTCTTCAGATTGCTGGTAGCTGGAGCCGTCGTCGCTGCCACCAGATCCGGCTTCAGAGTCTTCTCCAAAGTTTTCTCCGGAGTGCTCGCCGCTGGACCCGGATCCTTCCCCATAATACTCTGGCTCGCCCGCTTCCTCCGCTTCGGAAAAACCTTCTGGCAGATTGTGCTGCTTGTACCAGAACGAGAGATCTACAAGCCCGACCAACTTCCCTTCATAGGCTTCAGTTTCCGCGAGGAGGGCGCCCATGTCGGAACTCTCGGGGCTCCGCGTGCAGCTTGCGCCGCATTGAGTGAGGGGAAGAAAGCCTTGCAGGTGGCCAGGACTAAGGAGGCGGCTCCGCGCGCTGAAGAATTGTGCCAGTCCGTCATGAACTCCGGCACCTGTCGCATAAGTTTGGTCATTGTGTCGATGACACTGGTTTTGGCCTTCTTTAGCCGCAGAGCCGTGGCGATTCCGCGACAAGCCCCAAACAGCGCATCAATTGATTTCCGCGTTTTTTCGTACGCCTCCGTCCTCGTCAGATTTGAATCCTTAGTCCATTCAAAGCCAAGGCTCGCTGCGGAAGAAAGAGGATCAGTTCCGTCGAGAAAATATGCAAAGGTGGTCGGAGCAACGACGCGGAAAAATGCTTACGGAAGATAAGCTTGTCAATGGCTTCCGCCTCCGCTTCCGTGGCTTTGTTCTTGGCAATCGTGGAGAGCGCGCGGCCTTGGCTTCTCTCCGGCTTGTCGATCAGTTCCGCCTTCTCACGGGCGTGCTTCTCGGAGAGCTCCTTCCTCGCCTCGATCTCTTTGCTTGAAGATTCTTTCATGAAGCTTTGGAGGGACTCGTTCTCCGCCTCAAGCACCTTGACCTTGGCGGATAGTTCATCAAGCGAGGAATGCTTGGCAGTTTCTTCTGAAAGCAGAATTGAACATGTTATGCACCTTGAACAACTGTCAGCGCAAAACAAAAAGCGAAGATCCGGATCTCGTACCTTGAAGTCGGGTCTCAAGCAGCTGGATAGCCTTTCGGCTATTTTCCGCGTGTTCGCGCAGTCCCTCGATCTCCTTGATTTGCTCCGCACGTGAATGCGCAAATCTTCGTGCAGTTTCCGCGTGGACTGAGAAGCAGCAGAGAGAGTCGGATATTAAAATCTGGGGGGCTGGCAAAGATTTCGAAGACTTGGCGAAGATTTCAAATTTCCGCCTAACAGTACATTTTGAGAAGCATCGGCTAATACATGTTACACGGAACTATATCACCCAATGCTTGGGGGCTAGTATTACCTGCCGCACTTCCTTGTGCTTGACGAAAAATTCCTTCAGGCTGTCCTCCAGTTCCGCGAGATAACCCACCTCTTCCTCCGGCTTCCCCCATACCTTGTTCAGCATGGCGGAAACTTCCGCGTGACGCTCTGCGAGTGTAAGTTTTTGGAGGGATGGAGTTGGCTCGAGGTTGACGCGGGTCGCATTGGTAACTTGGAGGAGCTTGGCCTTTTGCTCTTGCTCCTCATCAGTAGGTCCCGCGAAAGCGGAACTTGGTTGATCTGGTGGAGGCACGGGTGAGGAGGTCCTCTGGGCGGAGTCGCCATGGTGGGCAGGGTCTTCCGGAAGGTCATCGAGGTCAATGATGTCCTTCGGATTTGGCTTGCTGGCAGATGAAGCCTTAGGCGGAACTTCCACCTCAGGAGTGATAGGGAAGGAAGCCGGAGATGGTTTGACTTTCTTCTTGATGACCCTTGGGGCCTTGGGAGGTTGGCTTCCGGAACTTCAGGAAAAGTATACAAATATAAGAGCAAGTGTTAAGCCAGAACTTGGGTCTCGGAAGAAAACGCTTACCCGGAAGGCTTGAAAAAGTGCTGGATGGCAGGCTGCCCCTTGTTGCTGGTATTGATCAACGCAAGGCTCTTCTTTTCCGCCTCAGCTTTCCGGGTAGCCGCGATGCTGAGAGTTTCGCGGGGGCGTTTCGCGTAAGGGCTGGAAGGGGCTGGTTTCTTCCTCTTCGCGGGACGTGGAGCTTCAGGAGCTTCCGCCTCTGACGTGGCCTCCGGATCCGCGTGGCCGGTGGATGGGACTCGGAGGAGATTTCCGAGCTCATTTTCCTCAAGCGCCTCGAGCTAGTTCAAAGTTACACTTAGCCAAAAGTTTGAAGAACAGCAATAAACCAAAGTCAAGACGACGTACCGCAGTCCCGGATCCCTCCGTGTGGATGTCTTTGTTGCATACGTGAACGTGGAGTTCACGTGGGATCTTGATGAGGACCCGGATCCTTTTGTCGATGGCGTCGGCGGAGAGGTTATCCTTGGTGGCGCGCATCGGATCGTCGCGCCCTGTGTATTCAAACATTAGGCGGTCCCGATGTTGCAGCGGCTGGATCCGCTTCGTGAACCACGAGAGGGTTAGGTCTTTTCCCGTCAGCCCCTCCTCCGTAAGCTTGCAGATCCGCCTGACAGCGCGGGTCAGCTGAGGCGAGTCGGAGAAGTGGGGGCAGTGCGTCCAAGACGGAAGCTCGGTGGCGGGGCAGTTCTTGAAAGGTGGTAGCTTCTTGTCGCTCGCAGGGTTGGAGACGTCCTTCAGATAGAAGAAGCCCCCAGACCAGTATCTCGCGGATTCGTGGCGGTCGGTGGGGGGGTAAACGCGGCCCGGGCGGATGATGAAGGTGACGGATCCGCAAGTCGCCAACTCGGAAGTTTGGCGGATCTTCTCCTTCTTGACAGAAAAATAGTATTGGAAGAGAGAGAGCTCTGGGGTTACCCGGAGGTGGCCTTCGCAGAGAGCAACGTGGTTGCTGATGGCGAGCACGCTGTTCCGAGATATGTTGTGAGGTTGGAGTCCGTACGTCTTCAGAATCTCCCGGAAGAAATCTGAAGGCGGAAACGAAAATCCGCGCTCCACCAGTGCCTTCGTCAGCACCATCTCGTTGTCCCTTGGAGCCGGAGTTGGTTCATTTGGAACTGTCCTCCAGCTTCCGGGTTGCAGGAAGCCCTCTGACTCGAGATTCTTTAACTCCATCTCGGTGGTGGTACAGGGCCACCATTTCCCCTTAGCTTCGGAGTCGCGCTTCCGAGCTTTTGATTTCTTGGCAGCCTCTTCTGTTTGCTGCTCCGACTGGCCCGCCTCGGAGTTTTTCTCCGGGTGAGCAGAGGTCCCCTCAGTCTCCTTGCCGGAATCCTTTGTAGGATCCAGCCTGATGGGAACAAAGGGAGGAGGGGCGGAGGAAATGGGCGTCGCCATGATCGGTTCCGAGCTCGGAGGCGGAGTCGTTGAAGACATCTGAAGAAAAAAGGTTGCCGGAAACTTTCCTTAGTCGGATCTCAATTCATCTTCCCCAAGTTCATCCCTACCAGCTACGGCGTGAAGTTTGAGCTCGAGGATTTACCGTAATGGCGCGTGCGGTGGTCGGGGTTGCCGGCGGCGAGTTTTTTCCGCGCGGTGGTTCGCCGGAGTTAAGAACACGAAGAACACTGCGGCGGAGGGCTCGCTCCGGCAATGCTCCGGCGACTTTCCGGCAGGTTCCGGCGCGGCGGAGAAGAGGCTCGCGGGCGGCGCTCGGAGGAGAGGTGAAAAGGGGGTGAATGGGGTGAGAAGGGGTCGACGGCTGATATTTATAGGCTGAGGGGATAAGATTCGTGTTCCGCATCCTGTGGTCGGAACGCAAGCGTCGCGCCGTTGGATGCGTGACACGTGTCCCAAACCCTAGCGGTAAAAATGGCTAGAGATAAGTTACCGCGCAAATCGCGCGAAAATGGCGCCAGAATTGGCGGAACCGTTTGAGTCTTTTAAGATTCCGGGTGATTGCGTGAAGATAAGTTGGCTCTTGTTCGCAAGCAGGGAGTAACCCGGAAATGTTCTTTGGAACGTCGATGGATGAAGTCCCGCAGGATGAGAGCATTTTCCGGCTATAAGTTGGAAAAAGAAGAAAATGCAAAGTTTGAGCTCTTCAAGTTTCTCCGCGTTGCCGACGATGCCGGAAACCTAAGAACAAGCATGGCGGAAACTGCTGGCGAAACTCGGAGAACTCTGGGGGCTACTGTTGTGGGTATACTTCATGGGTGTACCATCGACAGTGCCTAGATCCGGCAAGCCCGGGTGGCCCACAGACGGTGATGAGGCATGCGGCCCATCGGGCGGCCCGATTGCTTGTTGCTGATCATGAAGGAAGAAGTCCAGCCCAGGATCAGCAGGCCGGATCCGCACCGACCTAGGAATGACCCGGATCCAGGGAGGCCCATGAGGAACCCGGATCCAGTACGACGTGTATGGAAGGCGGATCCGTGACGTGCACGGCAAGATATTGTACCGTAGCTAGGCTGTCTGTAATCCGGCTAGGACTCTCCGTGTAAACCCTAGATCCGTGCGCCTTTATAAGCCGGATCCCGGGAGCCCTAGAGGCACAACCACAACTCATTGTAACAACGCGAAAGCGCCCAGATAATTCCAGACAAGCAGCAGTAGGCCCTGTCATCGTGCAGGTGTTCCGAAGCTGGGTAACTCGCGTACCACCGTCCCGTGTGCACTCCGCCCTATGGCCCCTACTTCTTCTCCCCCTCGTGAGGATCCCTCCTCCGAGGTACCGTCGATTAGGCAACGACAGCGCGAGAGGAACCGTAGGACCACCTCCTTTATTTGCAAGACTCGCAGGCCCCCATGCCGCCAGTCACCGACCAGCTGGACGACATCAGAGGAAAGGGCAGCACCGTGGACGTCTGTAGAACGCCGGCGAGACCAAGTCCACCGACATATCACACATTACCCACCCTGGTTGGATCTCACGGGCCCATATCGAAGCCCAAGTTGGCCTAGATCGAGGCTCGATCTGCCCCAGATGCGCGTCGTGCGCGCCGCCCATGCCCTCCTCCGGCGACCCACTTCCTCGCGTGGAGCACTGAAACGCCGCAGAGAAGCACGTCCCCTGCCCACCATTGATTCGATGGGACGGGTGTCGCCGCCGTCGCCGGTAATAGCGGTGGCCAGGATATCGGACTTTGGTGGTTGTTTTAGTGTTGCGGGAGGGAGTCTTCGGAGTTGCTCGGGAGGAGAGCGACTCGGGAGGAGCGTTTTAGCGGGAGTGGCACTTATTTTACAAACAATACTACACATTTTGGTTAGATTCGTGACTTATGATGCAAAAGACCCCACTCCGAGGAGAGATCTGTCCAGCTTTTGTAAGGACCTCGTCTGATTTTGGGTTGGTCATGCTACTATGACCTATTGTGACTCGGTGAAAACAAAACGGTGTACACTGCTAATACAAAGGAGGCCGACACATCTGAATTTTTGCCAAAACAGACCACCATGTCCATTTCATTGACAAAAAGGACCACCTGTGAATAGAAATGGCAAAAAGGACCACCTTCGGTGTGGCGACAGAGCCCCAGGCAACACGTGGAGGATATCGCCAGACCGACTGGCGGTAGGGACCTGCCGTCGCACGAGCTGGCCGCACGGTAGGCTCCAGCCCCGCCATTAGGCCACCGTTGACCGCCGCGGGCCATGCCGCCGCTGCACGGGGCGGCATGCTTGCGTGGCACATGCCGCCACACGTGGTGGAGGCAGCTCCTCGAGCGGGAATCCTTGCCGGCTGACCGACCGCGCCTGGTGCACTGATTAAGAGTAAAGCTGACTAAATAAACGGCGCTGATTCCGAGGCGATTGGAGACAAAATGCGTTGATTTTTATGTGACTTTAATGATTGTGATGATTCCCGCTCGCGAAAGTTTGCAACATTTTTATCAGTGGATACACTGCAATGTACAGAAGTTAGACTAAGTTTTATAACAATGGACAAACGGTGCTGATTTCGATAAGCAATGTGAAAGATGCTTGACTCTTCTTTATAAGCCTGAGTGTGTTTCGTCTGCGCGGAATCAGTCACTCACTCTTTCATGCTTTGCCTCTCCCTCTAAACTCTGACGCTTAGTGTACGGTGCAACACTCAGTCTCTCTCGCTCTAGCATCTTGCTCTGAACTCGTTTAGTGTACGATGCAGAATCAGATTGAGTTGCAGAGGACAGATCAAGGTGAGTGTATCATGCATGGTACTTTTATCATTCATATTTGTTGTAATTACCTTTGGAATGTCATTAGCGTGTGTAGTTAGAGAGAATGTGATTAGAGCATTTGTTATTTAAAAATTCGTATGACTGTGATTACACATGTAGTTAGTGAGTAGTTTATTTGTAGTTTATTTGCAAACAACATTGTAGAGTAGTATATTATGGTTGTCGCAACATAATAACGTGCCGCTAGCTGATGGGACGGTAGGTCCCTGCCGCCACGCTGCCCGGGTGGCATCCTCCACATGTCGCCTGGGGGCTCTGTCGCCACACCCCGGAGGTGGTCCTTTTTACTATTTTATTTACAGATGGTCCTTTTTGTCAATGAATTGGGTAGGGCGGTCTGTTTTGACAAAAAAAAATCGACACATCTAAGCCACCAGATGTGTAGCTGGCCAATCATATATTTAGTTTTAGTACGTACATACAGATGGCATTGAATTAATTCTGCAGCATGACCTTAATCAAGTTTCTTGTAACTAATCCATATATCAAAGAGAGGGCATGGTATATATATACTTGATTCCTATACAACTTCGGTTCACCGCAAGACTGTTAGAAATTCTGGTGTTCCGAAACATTATTATCGTATATTTCGCAGCACATATGTACTCTCATGGATGTAAATTTATTGCTCGCAAAAGAATATAGCTCACCTTTTCATTCTATTAACATGGTAGCTTGAAACTATAATTCTCTTCTTCATTGAGATCTTACCAAACTTGTGTGTGTGTGTGCCTTTCATCTTCAAGGAAGAATATTTAATGGTTATACAAACCCATTTTTAGCAAAGGGCTCTGTTCTTGTGCCTAACATGTGATCGAGGAAAATTATATATCGACCGTTTGCATTTTTGCATACTTGCCAACAGTTTAAAAGACCTAACAACACACATGAAACCTATATACCCAAGCGTAAAAAATCAATGCTCCAGAATTTACCTACAGCTAGGAAACAAAATCACAGAAATAAAAATGTGAATGGAGTCAAAGACTCTGAAAGCTAACGCTAAGTGTCTTTTTTTTCTCCAGTTTATGATTTTCTTGTTTTGGATTCAGGAGTTCACAAAGTGTTATTTTAGCAGGTCATCAACATATATGTGGATGCATGATAACCAAAAAAGAACATAAAAAACCATGAAAAGAGAACAGTACCATTTGGCTAACCTGCTAGCCTAGCACATGGTATGGTAGTACTGAAGTTTGAAAGCATATGGACTACACAATCTAATCAGTGGCAGAAAATAAAGACCATTGTTAATAAGTTTCGAAAAGCAGCGGTTTGGCTAGAGCGAAATAAACCTAGAAGGTAAACCTAAATGGGATAATTAGTAAACAAACTGATTAATGTCTTTGCCGGTGTGTATTTGATCTGGGCCTTATGTGAACAACAATGCACCCATCTATACCACTGATTCACCCTTTTCAGACAATCCGGGGTCCTGGAAGGTATGATACGCCTTCATGCCCGTGTGTTTCGGCTATATATATATTCATCCTTGCATTTCAAATTATACTATCACATCACGTACATGAATGTTCCAATTCCTCCTAGAGAGGGAAACTATGGTACTTACTTTAGAAAAATCCAGGGCGGGGGGGGGGGGGGCAGCAGCCCCCCTGAGTTAGACGTAGCTCTCCTACTGTACCTTATGGACTGTACTAGTTTGGGACTTCTGTTTTTTTTTTTGGAAATGCATATTTACATATACATGTGTGCGTACGGTTGACATGACTCCATTGGCAAAAATGGCTACTTTGAGATTCGAAAAAAGGTGCTATTCCTTTTGTGCTCAATCTACGATAAGTAATATGGGTCGGGGGAAGTAGATCGGTTTTGTTTGGTTGGGTCATATAGACCGATCGGAAATGTGGCAATGATCCTACAAGTCATAATTAATTAATTGTTTGCTATAGACATGTGCTAAGAGCATCTCTAACCGCTCACCAATATGGCTGTGGCCTGAGGAGGACCAAATTTGCGTCGCTGACGGCCGAAGTCAACTCTAACTGAAGCCCAAAAACGGTTAGAGGAGAGAAAATAAGAGACTGATCCCTAAAAAGAGAGGCGCCTATCCCATATTTTCTCCCCGCCCAACTCGGTCCCAAAAAATTGAGCTCCCACCGAGCGGCCGCCCCTCCTGCCCAAATTCGCCGCCCGTCATCGTCGGCGCCACCGATCTCCCTCCCCCGGGCAGAATGGCACCGAGACTCGTCCCCGCATGATCGCCAGAGTTTTCCGCCGGCAAATCGCCGCCCGATTCGACCCTCGCGATGTCGCCGATGCCGTAGAAGAGACTTGGCAATACCGGCGTGGTGCGGTCGGTGGCGATTCCAACCAAGGCCACCAGCAAGTCCTCTACTTTGGGCAAGCCGAACCTCCGCCAATGTTGAGCGGCCCGCAGTCGCGGAAGCCGGCGGCGGCGATGCAAGCACATTCACAGTCGTTGTGGACAAGAAGAAGAGGAAGGTCATGACGGCATCAACCTCGACGTCTACACGCAATGCCAAGGCGTCGTCGGCGTCGTCGACGACAACGCCTTCTCCCTTGGCCGTGGACGCCGCCGCAGCCCGTCCACGAGTCGCCGCCCGCGACATGGTCGACGAAATGCCCTAGTCTCAAGCAAGTGCGGTACGTCGAGATTGGGGTGGCCGAAGCAGCCGAGGACGTAGTGACAGAGGTGGCGGCGCCCAAAGACAAAGTCAAGGCCAAGAGCAAAAGATCCTCTATTTTGCTCCTCTATTTAGGGGATCGGATCTATCTGCCACAGTTTAGAGGAGTAAAAAATTTCTCCGCCATTTGCTCCTCTAAATTTAAAGCGATCAGTTAGAGATGCCCTAAGAAAACAACCTAGCTATGCCTCGGACAGAAGAATCACACAATCACAAGTTTGGTTGCTCCTATGCAAAAGAAATTTTGCTTGGCACCGAGGGTAATATATATGTGCATGACAGCATGAGAACATGGGGTAAAAGTGACGAGCTCTTCTCTTGACTCCATTCGAACGGTGCTCCTATACAAAATGAACATGTGCCTTGCCGAGTTTCCTACGGGCTTGTTTTGAGCGGAAGAAGCTGATGTTCTGAGTGTTGCTCTTTTTTCAACTTGTTGATCGGTTGTCTGGGTATAAATCAATGAATTGTAAGCACTAGCATTCGTCCTTGAAAAATTTGCCATCTCCGCGCCATCAAAAGGTCCAAGTTAAAATCAAAGGAAACCCTTCTATCTTGTACTACTGTTGTGTGCATGTGTGTACATGAAAAAAAGTTCGATGTGTAACTATTTATGTTTGTGTCCAAAATCTGCACACTAAGAAAGAAAACGTAGCAGATGAGAAAGAGAATGTTTCACAACGAGCAAGGAAAGCAAGAAAAAAGACTAGAATAACATAAATCAATCGACTATTACTTACCGCGTGATCGTCTTTACTTGAGCTAGTACTAGTAGCCAAACACTACACGAACAGACTATGAACCGCAACTCGATGGTAGCTAGTACTAGTAGCACACCTCTTTGTTTCGATTCGGTAGCTTCTTTTCGTGGAATTCTCAAAAAAGTTTAAACAAAAAGGCCTCATGGAAGGTGCAAAATAATTTTGGTTACAAAGAAGTAGCATATGTGCACATTCGTTACCTAGGTGAGAAGGAAATGCATAATGTACATGTTCTTTTTGCGAAAGAGCAGAAGCACGAATCTCCAACGCCGTTCGGTGACCAGGGTAAGCCCACGAAGCCCAACCGTAGGTGGAATCGCTGCGTTCAAAGTTGAGTCCTTCCAATTTTCTTCTGCCCAACTTCTATTTTCAAATCATATAGTATGTTTTTTCTTTCATACATTGCCGTTAGAAATATCATATTGGTAGTATTGGAATAGACGGACAGCCTTATATGATGAAGCAATCCATAAGCCCCATAGGACCACAATGATGGAGTCGAAGTTCCATAGGACCACGAAAACGGAGCCAAGAACAGTGACAGGGAGGAAGATGTAGCTAGAGAAAGTTTTCAATCTGAAAGAAACAAAGAAAATAGAGAGTTATCTCATTCTATGATGAAGCAATCCTAATTAAGCATAGACTCCATAAGTATATTTATATGGAAACCATGACATTTGGATGATGGGATATATATATGGACAGTAAGAAATGGAAAGATTTTTCAAATGAAAGGCCTACAGTCCAAAACTGGAAAAGAAAGCTAAAAGGAAGTTGTCGTTGGTTATCGGGAAAAGTGGAGAAATCAATATTGGATACAATTCTATTTATATCTCTTTATTTTTTATTTCACGTAAAATTGTAATTTTGATCTACTATATCAAATAAACAAAATACGCATTAGGGCACACATGCCTTAATATTTTTTCATGTAACAAAAGGTAACAAAAAAAACAGAGACATTGGCGTTGATGACGAACATGATCTAGACCAAGCTGGTGATGGTGATCATGACCAAGATGATGATGAAAGCGGAGCTGGAGATGATGACTGGGACGATACTGAAGATGGTGACATAGTCGGAGCTGGAGCCGGAGAGGACGACCGCGATCCAGAGGGATTCGGGGATAACGATGCCGATGCCGATGATAGCAACGAAGAAGGCATTGTGCATGTCCCGAATTGCGCGTTTTCCTGCAAGTATAACATTGGTTTAGTACAATGTACCGAAGAATAAATTGAGTATCAATATGTATTGCTCAAGGTTGTAACATAGTGCACAAAAAAAAAAGGAACGATAGCGTTGTAGTACCTTGCAGTAAGCTATGGTATCGCAGCCGCACTGGAGACGGCCGTTCGCCACGTCGGTCGCCAGGGGAGCGCCGCCGCCGCTGCTCCTCTGCACCGCAAGTCCAAGTCATCAGCATACATGTCATTCGTTTGATGCAACAGCCCATGAACATATGGAGAAGATAAGCAGGTGTGTACCATGTAGAAGTCGACGGCGATGAAGTTGGGCCATCGCTTGGCGGATGCGTCGTAGCAGGTCCTGAGCTGGGCGATGAGCGGGGAGGAGTTGTTGACGCAGGCCCAGCTCTGGCTCGGGTTCGTGGTGAAGAAGTTCACAAGCACCAGCGACTGCGCCTTGGAGTCCATGGCCCTCGACTCAGCCCTGCTCGCGCAAGAGCCCATCGCCAGACCATCGCTCCCGTCTGCAATTTGTACTCTCTTGCTACGAATTAATGGTGTGGAAAAGAAGAAGAATAAGAAATGATCCATGGCGATTGAGGTTGAGGCATGTACATTTTGTCTCGACGACGTAATTCCACACGTGGGCGACGCCATCGGAGCCCTCCCTGCCCTGCTTGGAGGTGAAGACGAGGAGGCGGTGGCCCTGGGCGACCATGTCCTTGAGCGTGGGCCAGTCGGCGCCGTTGCCGGGCATCTTGGCCGGCGGGAAGACGTACTTGGTGAGGCCGGCGGCGGCGAGCGCCTTGGAGAGGGAGCCCGGGGCGGAGTAGTCCTCCACGAACACGGTGATCACTTCGGCAGGGTTGGAGTCCAGGAAGGCCTGGATCTCCTTCAGCACCTTGGACGCAAGTTGCTGCACGTACGGACATCATGCGTGTGGCCGGTGATTGGCAATTTGGCATGCAGACATGGAGTTGGGGGGGATTTGGTTAATTACGTACGTATGCGGTGAAGTCGTAGCATTTGCCGGCGAAGGAGTGGCAGAGCCAGAGGTCGTTCTTGAAGTCGTACGTGTCCAGCATCAGCCCCCTCACACCGTTGTTGAGCTGGCCGGTGACGGAGTCCTCCTGGTTCGGCGGCGAGACGATGGGCGCGCCGGTGGCGGAGGGGGTGCCGGTGATGGCGAAGGAGTTGTGGGTGGTGAGCCACGAGTACCTGTTGAACGGCAGCCCCGTCCCCTGCAATCCATCCATGCATGCATAGATTATCCATCCGTCGTCGTCACGCGCGCCGACGTCCGACCGAACCATCAATCAAGAGAGGAACGTACGTGGATCTTGGGGTCGATGGGCGTGGTCCGGGAGCACACGGCGGGGCCCGACCCGGGGAGCGGGGAACAGGTGGCGCACCGCATCCCGCTGCCGCACGGCGAGCTCGCCGAGCACCCTTCGCCCACCAGCGCGGAGCCCGTGGCCGGCCTGGCGACGAAGGCGGTGGCGGTGGCGACGAGCAGCAGCAGGAGGCCGCGCCGTCTCGCGGCGTCGACGGCCATCATCGTGGCGAGAGACAGGGATGAGGGATGGTCGGGGCGACGTACGGCCGGCTGGAGATAATTGATCAGAACGTGCGCGGGCGACTGGACCGCGGAGGCCGGAGGCCACGGACGTCGTGTACGTACCAGGAATAGATACGACAGTTGTGTAAAGGTCGGCAGTTGACTGAGTGTCATTTTTTACTTTTTTAGTTTAACACAGAACGTGCGCATGAAGTGGGACCAGAGATTCTATGGTCGCCTTCGTCTCAAACTCAACGAAAACAATAGTTCCCTATTTCCATGTTTTAGCGGCGCTATTGCATATTTAGAATATGAAAGTTGCGCTATACACATTTAACTCGCTACGACACTCCTTCGCAAAAAAAAAAAAAACTCGCTATGACACTACTAATCTAGCTATTAGCGGTACTATGCGCGCGATTTTCCGTAGGGTTGTAACGTCACTATTTTTCGCAAGAAAACAGAGCAGTCAACTAGCCATTTTAGGCCTTTTCGCCCACGAGCTGCCAAAATCTGAGCCCCACTTAGTGGTGCGCCGGTGGTAACCAATATACCACCAGCGGCCCACTATAGTGGTAATCCGTCCACAACTACGGAACCACGTCGACACTTTCCACTCCTCCTCACACGACATGTACATGTTGAAGAAGAAGAGTCAATATTACAACAAGCAAGATCTACTGCAAAAAGAAAAAAAAAATCAGCCTAGGAAGAAGTTGCTGCTAGTTTTAAGTGATGATGACCTACAATTTTCGAGTTTTTCTTCTGAATCGGATTACAACCCCATGCATGCATTCTCCATGTAGTTCATCTCGTCTTCAGTAATTACTACTTTTGCTATGTTGTTGGCTCACTAGTTGTTTATCTGGACTATGCATGTTGGTTGGTTAGTTCTCTACTTGTTTTTCTTAAATCTTAATTCTTCATCTAGTTCTGGACTATGGTTGTTGAATCGTTGATGTTACTTGTTAAACTGTGACAAATATTTTATTTTTTATTGTGATTTAGACACTGTCAATTTGATTTGTTGATCATTGTGATCTCCACAATCTTTTAGCTACTGTAATCCTTAGTATAGTTGGTATATTTGTATTTTTATATTTTTTTTAAACGCTATTTTGTAAAATAGCATGCTACTTGCATGTTATAACATGGTATTCCGAAAGATCACGCTGTTTCATTTAGCGCGTAATTTTTTTGGTTGCTCATGCTTGAAAGGCTCCTTCTACGATATTGGGAGGACGGGTCTCGTGGAGGGAGGAGGAGGCGGCGCTCCTAAGCGTCTCCCTTTGCGACGCTAGCGATAGAGCGCCTCTATGAAATTTCCTAAATTTGTCCCACGCTCTCGCCGCCGTCCCGCGTGAGCTCGGGGTGTTCCGCTGATCGCCGTGCGAGAGCGCCGGTCGTTTGAACTTTGAGTATTAATTGTGTAATACATTACGGGTTATCAAGAGAACAGATCGTCTGGGTGGTGTAGTTGGTTATCACGTTAGTCTCACACACTAAAGGTCCCCAGTTCGAACCTGGGCTCAGACAAAAACTTTTTTTGCAGTTTTAACATTTTGAATACTCCCTTCCTTTTCAATGAACAAGTCATTTTGCAATTATTTTGACATTTTGTACTAGCAGGTTATTAACGTTCAGATTCAAAGGAACGCAAGCATGTCATAATGCTCGACTTCTTTCTTTAGTTCGCCACAAAGTACCCTATCATTTCAAGTTTTTTTTTTTTTTTTTGAAACGGGGGCAAAAGCTTTGCCCCAATCTATTAATTAAGAAGTAGAAGTTTTACAAGCAAGAGAAGCAAACATAGGTCCATACAAAAAAATAGAAACATCACTCTCGCGGCATCATTTCGCCCAATTTTTTGGCACCCGCTATAACCCACAGACGCCCTTCTTTCTTAATTTTGTCAAAAACAACTTGGGGCGGCGCATTCTTGGCTCGAAAAACCCTCGCGTTCCTCTCATTCCACACCTCCCATGATACCAACAAGGTGAGAGAAGCCATCGCCTTGTGTCCACCCGCCATCATGCTCCACCAAGCCACCATGTCCAGGTTTGCCCATTGCGCCGGTTGCAAATCATTTAGCCCCATCCACACCTTGATCAAGCCCCAAAGACGGGTAGTGTAGCGACAATGCATGAGAAGGTGGTCGATGGTTTCCGTGCACTGCTTGCAAAGAGGGCAAAGCCCACAGTTGGGCCAGCCGCGTTTAGTCAAACTGTCCGCCGTCCAAATCCTATTTTGGTTGGCCAACCAAGCGAAAAACTTCACCTTCGGGGGAGCCCAAGCCTTCCAAACCGTCTTATCCATAGATGATAGAGTTGCGCCCATGAACTGCAGCTCGTAAGCTGACTTCGCCGAGTATTGCCCATCCGGAGTTAGCTTCCAAACTATCTCATCCTCCTGCTCCAGGACAAGGCTGATGTTTGATATAAGGGTCCATAGGTCGATGAACTGGGAGAGGTGTTCCATGGTGAAAGAGCTCTCAAGGGCGATTTTTGTGACCCATGCGTCCTCACATAGCGCCTGCGAGACCTTCCAATTTTTTCTCTTTGAGATTGCAAAGATGAGCGGCGCAATGTCAATCGGTTTCCTCCCCTCGAGCCACGGAGCAAACCAAAAGGGTGTTTTCTTCCCATTCCCGAGGGTAATCGTCGTTGCCGCGTAGAAGATTTCCATATCATGGTCAGAGCAGGGGTTTCCGGAGCCCACCCATATCCTGGAGGGATCCTTCCATTCGAGCCAAGGCCAACGTAACCGCAGCGCCGTCGCGAACTTCTCCAAGTGGATACCCCAAGACCCCCCAGATTTTTGGGGCGGCAAACCTTTTCCCAATTAACCTTACATTTCGCCCCAGTAGTCGTTTCCTTTGCGGACCAAAGAAAAGCCCTCTTGATCTTGTTGATGAACTTCATGGTGCCCAATGGGATCGCGAGAGGCGTTAGGTAATAGATGGCCTGTGAGGTGATGACCGACTTCACCAAGGCAGCGCGACCCGCCGAGGAGATTAGTTTCCCGTTCCAGGTTAGCAGCTTACCCGCGCACTTATCCTCCAAGTTCTGCAGGTCCTGTCTCTTAAAGCTCCAGACGGAGAGCGGGAGGCCAAGGTATGTCATTGGGAAAGAAGAACGGTTAACCGGAAGCCCCGCGAGAATGTCATCAAGGCAAATATTCTGGCACCGGATTGGAACCACCGAGCTTTTCAGGAAGTTAGTGTGCAGCCCTGTAACCTCCCCAAAATTGTGAAGGATGGTCGCCAAGTTGGTAATATCATCCTTGTATGGCGCCACGAACACCGCAGCATCATCCACATACAGAGAGGTCCTGACTCTAGTGCCGCGGCCCCGAAGCCTATGGAGAAGGCCCTCCGTCGTGGCATTCTCCAAGATTTGAGAAAGCAGGTCAATGGCAAGGACGAAGAGCAAGGGCGAGAGGGGGTCTCCTTGCCGCAGGCCCCTACCATGGTTGATCGGCTCACCCACCACCCCGTTGAGAAGCACACGCGAAGTTGCCGTCACCAAGAGGGCCACCAGGAAGTCGAGCAGTTCACCAAATATAAATAACAATTCACATGACAGCCAATTGTTACATACTGTTTCCTCTTGCGAGAGCAGCGAGGTAAAAGGCTTTAGATTACTACCAAGACCTATCTATCTTATAAATATTCTCTTGAACATATTCTTCAGTCAGATTACATCGCGGGAGGCTTTTGTATATTTTATGGCCACGTTGAGCCATCTCAGACCTCCAGCAAATGAGCTTTGTCATTCACAATTGCGTCCGATCCTTCCCACAGCTCCCAAAGATCATTCCTCAACCATGACACGTACACAACAGGCCCAAGCGTCGAGGGCACCTGAGGCAAGAATTTCCATCAGAAAGAAGATCATGATAATACATGTAGCATTGCTGAAGCTAACTAGCAGGTCAGTGATTCGATGCTTGCAGACAAGCACAACCCAAGTCAGGAAAGCATGCTCGCTAGGACAAAGAAACAGTCATGTCTGAAAACCCAAGACTGTGCAGGCAGCACCTACCAGGTAGAGTAGAGCAGGCTGGGGAGACTGAGACAAGATCCCAGCTGCCAATGCGGTCACCAAGCCAACGCCATAACCTGTTAGCGCATACCATACATATTTCCGACGTTTCGAGGAGGGAGACATGTCTGAAGCAACAGCCATGTCTTTGCTCTTCCGGTGATCGAAAGAGAGTACAAGAGCTAGAAGCATCCCAGGAATGGCCTGCAGGTGTCACAGTAACAACAAATAGAACTGATTAAAATTAAATTATCACAAGTTGGTGTACAAGATCACCAAAAGCACGGGCAATGTGCATATGCTGAGATATTTTAACAGAAGGAGTACATCTGAGAATTGAGCCATGCAGCTTCATGTGAAGATGAATATGTTGATTAATCAATAAACAGCAGCGTATATAATGCTTATAGTACACTTAACCATACGATGATGCAACCTACAACAATGTAATACATTAACCGTATGATGACTGCAACATGCTTCAAGATATTCTAGGCTACCAATTTTTTTAGATCAGACATAGTTTTTTTTTATCACATGCTACCTCCGTTCCATAAAACAAGGCCTATAAATTTGGTCAAAGGTGAAAGCTTGCTAAGTTTGACCAAATATATACAACAAAATATTATCATTTACAATATTTGGTAAATACACTATAAAAATATACTGTTTGTTTATCTATTGATATTGATTTGATGTTGTATATATTCATATTTTATCTAAAAACATGGTCAAAGTTATGAAACATTGACTTCTGAATAAATTTGTATGCCTTGTTTTGCAGAATGGAAGGAGTAATATCATAGGCGATGTAGTCAGCAACTTCTAGGATTATAAAGTGCAAGCATGTGCTCGATTAATTTCCGACAAAAATTGATAATGGAGTGCCTATGTTTAGCTTGCTTCCTTGACCAACTACAACATGAGAAGTTCCACAAAAATAGAGAGCTAACTAAAGTTCACACTATTGATATTTATTGATAGCTAGCCATAAGGCTCGTCCTATTAAATCGAGAAGTTATTCATAAATTATATCCCTAAATCGTGAGTTCTATCTGGCCAAAACAATCAGTACACAATCCACAATCTACAAGTGATCTGCCAACTAACTTATAGTGGAAAATAAAACTGAGTACAGTGAAGCAAAATGGGGGATAGAGGGAGTAGCACAACACAAGTTTGAGACCTTCGAACGAGTACTATTTTTATGCAGGACTGAATGATGAGTATAAGAAACCATATTTGCATCAGTGGCAGTACAAGAATCACAACACCAAGTCTGTGGATGGAACATTGTAACATAAGTAACTTACCATGTCTCCAAGGCCAAGCATCATGTAGTCACCAGGAGTGCTACCTGGAACAATCCCACCCAGCAAATTCCTAGGGAACACAAGCTTCACCGGAAGCTCAATCTTCTTCGTAATCAGCTGCAGCCCAGGAAGGCTGAGCTTGTCTGCTACTGTGTGAACTGGGTTAGACGCCTTCTGAGTGGCAACAGAGACCATAACATTTGCTCCAAAAAACCTCTCTGAGAAGAAAACCCAGAAAACATCGTAGACAAACAGGCATACCAGAAGCAACGAACAGATCTTTATGTTTGGCAGCCTCACATGGCTGACAAATGCTATGCATATGGAAATCCCAAGTGCGTTATTCAGCAACCAATGGCCTGTTACCAGCCACACTGCCATCGTGCTTATACAGAACATCAGCAGCAATCCTTGCAATCGGGTAAATGACTTGGAGCAGCACCTCGACACGAAAGGATCCATTAGATTGAGCCGTGACTTGGCATAGGCGATGTATGGAGACAGGCAGAAGAAAAGCGCCATCACAGAGGCTACAGCGGTAAAGGCGGTGACGAGGTGCGATACAGACGAGAACAGATAGAACATCAGCAGCAGGCTGCATGAGCTTGCAAGCGGGATCATGAGAGCCTGGGATCGGTCCAGTGTGATGGACGCCTCTGAGAAGTCCAAGTTCCTCGCCATCTCCTTGCCATGGTCCAGAGCACGCGTTGCTGATGCGTAGACAACCGAAACAGCCGTCGCGATGAGGGCAAGCGACGCAGGCTCAAGCAAGTAGGACAGCTTCCACAGTGATTCCATTCTATGAAATATTACCAGCACCCCACCTTTATTTAATACTATGCCTTCCACCTGCTATGCCCAAACAGTAGACAGTGGTAAATAGCAAGTGGGATAGCAAAAATGTCATACAAATATAAAGCAGTTACACAATTCTTACTACTCTTTTCATAGAATTTGTTTGCAGTTGCACAATTTTTTCTCCATTTTTCAATCAGCAGTACACAAAATGAACAAAATTTTGACGGGGCCAGGGGAAAACTTAAAATCCGGTTTTTCTGAAAAATATAGTACTCTAACTGAGAGTAGCTTTTGGATAACAATCCTACCAATCAGGGGCGGATCTAGATGGCCTGCCGGGTGTACACCGGCACAGTCAGCAATTATCGATGCCAATGGGTTTCAGCAAATCACTGGATGGAAACAAGCTCATACCTCAAAACCAAGTGGCCCAAGATTGCGCGCCGGCGCGATGTTGCGACGATGAAGGCCGGATGGGGACAACGAAGCGCGCAAGGGGCGGGGGCGCTGAGGCTTCGGCGGCGGCGGTGGCGGTGGGGGTAAAGGTACGGCACGGCGGAAGCTGCCGGGAGATTTAGAGCCGCGTTGGTAGGTCAGGAGTCAGGTGGAAGAGGGAAGAAAGGTCGGATTCGAAAACCCTCCCCGCAAGAACACCTCTCCTGGCAGCGATGCGGGGACGCGCTGGGAAGTCGCCGGCGGCGGACCGAGAAGGTGGGTTGCCGACGGCGGCGGGTTCCCCTCGTGAGGTGATGTCGGGGGCAATCCTGTAATTCCGAGCGGGATGTAGCTCTGTATGTCCTCGCTCCTCGGTGCTCTCCTGACTGGTGGGGCCGATTGAACGGCGGGCCCCTTTCTGTGTGGAGAGACGCCAACTCTTCTTTTTCACTTTTCCTAATTTTCAGCTAGCTGAAAACCTATTTTGCCATAAGTCAGATCTTTGGTCGTTCACTCCAAACTTTGCTGTGTATTTCAACGCGCTCCAGGGTCTAGAGTTGATTTCTTCGGATCTTGCTCTGGCTTGGTTTTTTTTTCCATTATGGTTCATCTAAACCTAGCTTTCTTTATGGTTCACTCCAAACTTTTGCTCATTTCCCCCTTCCTCGTGTCTCTATCAAGAAGAGAGAGGCAGGCGACGAGGCAGATGCACAATCTCTCCCACGGCGCCGGTGGTAGCACCGGGGGATACCACAGGAGCGGGGAGACGGGAAGCATCTTCCACCGGAGTGAGCAGGAGGCCGAGTGGCGGGCTCTACCATGGCAAAAGATCACCGGATTTACGAGTCAGGATGGGTCTGCATGGGTCCTCCCCTTCTCCCGGCCCTCGCTGTGGGAGCGTTCGCACCTTTGTCCATCACCGGTGACGAGATGGCGGTGGTAGAGGTATCCACGCGCCGGATGGGGTCACGTGGGTGGCCCAACTCTCGGATCTCCACTTCAGCGTGCACCATGGTGTGCGCCTACGACTTCAGGCTTGCAATGTTATTGATGACAGCATTGTTAAAAACGGGTTGAAGTAGACGGCGTTGAAGGCGACGTTAGGCAGCACCGTCCGACTTACGGAAGACGACCCGTGATGAAGAGCTTGAGAAGTCGCGTAGAGCACTCCCCAAAAACCTAATTCGCCCTCTCCCGTACAGGATCGCAAAGGCGAGCGGTTCCCGAGACCCGCTCTCCGATGGAGTAGGCTAAGAAGGCGGCGCAAGCAGAGAGAAGTGGCAAAACCCTAACTTATGTATCAAATGTGTTTCTGCGGTAATTAGATGGGCAAGAGATTATATAGCTCTAGGAAACTCTAGGCAACATGGGCCACGCCCAGGTCACAAGTTTCGAGCCGCTTATAGGTAGCCCACGATCCGGGAGCGACCCGAATTGACTAACTGCGACGCGTCCGTCGAGGACTCTATTCGTTTTCCTAAACTGCAAAAAGAAAGGAAAGTCTCAGCTCGAGACTCAATCCACTCAACATGAGCATGGTGCGACGCGGCGTGTCGTGTCATGTCGAGTCGAGACGAGCAAGCAAGGAGGAGGAGCGCGCATGTACCACTCCTCTTCTCACTCACTTACTAGTGGTGGAACAACCCACCTTAAGGTGGTCTAACTTCCTCCCGATTTTCCATGTGGGACTAAACTTCCCACCTCTTGCCACTCCATTGTGAGCTTCCACCAACTTGGGCTCAAACTCACATGGGCTACCACATATGTGTGCTTTGAGATTTTATAGGGAAATCTGAAATCTTATATGAGCCACTCATATGGGCCCAAATATTTCAACATCCGCAACGGCGTCGAAGACGACGATGATGGGCCACATGATGGTGCCCGTCCCCATGGCGGCAACGATGGTTGACTCCGCCTGCTACAATATCCACTATGCGATCTCGCTGTCAGACTTGTGGTGCCTCCTCCTACAGCTCGGTGGCGGCGTCGTAGAGTGGACGATGTCCTGGCGGAGCCCTCCCCATGACCCTCCTCCTCAAGCTCGGCGAAGGTGTCCTGGCACCCTGGCGGAGCCTCCTACGACGGGCCTCGTCGTGCTAGGAGGTCGTCCTCCTCATACACCATGCCGACGACCAAGCCTGGGGCGCGGCTAGGATTTCGCGGCACGCGCGTAAAGACGTGGCCGAGCTCCACTGTGCGTAAACGGGAGAGGAGGAGGCGATAGTGCTAGACGTGGCTAGAAAGGGGCAGAGGACGACAAACCTGGGGCAAGATGCCTCTGGCAGAATGGGGAAGAGCTTGGAGTGGATGAGATAATGAGGAGAGGAACAGTGGGGGTAATCATGCGAGTGGTATGGCTAATAGGTCAAAGCGGTTCACTAAAAATGCTTCGCTCACCTAGTAGACAAAAAAGAACATCACACACCAAAGGAAAGAGACAACCAAAAATCTAAGAGGTCACCGGAACTACACACAAGAAAGTCAGTGCGTGAATCAACAAAAAAAAAAAAAGCATACATGTCAAACCAGGGTTAATCCCAAAAATAAATCACAATTAAGAAAAAAGATGTTTGTTAGTACTTAATTTCTCTTGCGGTAATATATGCATTATTCTATGAATCTGAGGTAGTACTACCAACACTTGGAGCAAAACGGCGTGGCCGGCCCGGTTTTCTCGGGTGTGGGTTTGGTTTGTGTTTTGAGAAGCGAACCGGGCTCATTTTTCTCCATTGAAAAGAAAACCCCAACCCAGCTTCGAGCCCTAATCCCCAACCTCCTCCCACGCCATGTCCACTCCTCGCGAAATCCACCGTCCGCCCGGTGGCCCTGGGGATTGCGAGGCGGCGGTGATCTTTGCTCATAACGGGGCATCTAGATCCGAAATCACCGGCGAACTACTCGACGCAGCCGATGCCTCCGTACGCGGTCAGCCACGGTACGTGTCTCTCTCCACCACTCGTTTTCTTTCCCCGGAATGATCTGGATTGTCTGTCGACGGGGAGTGATTCCTTGGGGAGGGAGGTTGGTGGATGATTATTCCACTCGATTCGGGCCGCCAGATACAACTTCGGGGTAGTATTATTTTTCTGGCCTCTATGCATGTTTTTCAGTAGGAGTTCTGTCGATTTGCCACAGACCCACAATACGATGCCAAGATAAATTGTTCTTCTACTCATCGAGATCTTTCCAGTTCAGGTGCGAGGAGGAGCGGCATGCTCGAGGCACTGCTGAGCTTGCATCTGCGCAACCGCTGCAAGAACAGGGGCCCTCCTTCACTGCCACTTCCTCGTCCTCCCTGCATCCGGAGACAGTCGCTCATGGCATTACTGATGTATCGCCAACATCAAGGCACTCTTCTACTGGGTCAACCTTCTGGGCCTGGCTAAGACAAGATTGGGGCTTGAAATTTTTCATCAGGGTTGATACCGAGGGATCTTTCCATACATACCCCCCTGTGGGTGGGCCATTTCAGAGCTTGCAGGAAGCTGAGGGTGCTATCGATCGCCATCTTCAGAGCCGCCGGGTTCAAAAAATGTAAGTTTATCGGCATCCTTCTTTGTAGATTTCCATCGATCCAGTTTGCACACATGTAATTGATTATATGCAATCAGGATTGTGCTTCTATGATGTAGGACCTTGTAGGTCGTTCAAGATTATCACAGTTTTGACAGCATGAATCAAGAAAATAACTTAGTTAGAATATAGAAAATCCGACAAGCTGATTTTTTCCAGCATACAGTATGTTTTAAATTCCTGTTCCGGAGCCAGTTAAAGTTAATGGACATACTTATTTTTGTAACTGTACTTGTCAGAGAGTTGTTAAATAGCGCATAAATCACAAGCATACCTATACCTGAAAGCTAACCAAGTATGTATAGATGCAGATCTGCTACTACTTTTTATGTAGGTATATTTTTTCTTAATTCTAATTTGTTATTAATAGTCAGGCATACTCCCACAACTCTGTTTCCTCGTATACTAACAGTGGTGATAACCAACACCATAATCTGGTAAAAACAGCGGGTAAAGAGGACTTTGGGTTGGGGATAAAATGAAAGGATGTACACCTTGAAAAATGCATCGAGGCCTTATAGGCATGTAAGAATTTTTCTTATTTTTGTTGATCATTGCTACAATTAGCTATGCTATAGCTAAATTGGGTTCTATTTGATCACTGTTCCACCTATCAAAACCTTCCACACAAATTTGTTTGCCCCTATGTCTGCCTGACAACAAATCATATGGAATGCTCTGATCTAAACTAGGTGCATGGAACAAGCTGGGGTTTCTCGAGTGGAGATGGCTATACGAACATGTCTTTACTGGCCTGATGGCACTAGGAAGAAGTGTTCCCAATCGCAAGCAATTGAGAGGTGCCATGAGGAAAGGCGACTATTTGCTCAAGTTTTAGTGGACAATTATAATAAGGATCACAATCTTGGGGTTTGCTCTCTCCCTCCCTCCCTCCTGCTGTCGCCCTGATACCAGGGTTGCATTTAGTCATTGACATATTCATGTGACAGCTACTGATCTGATCAATGCTTATGTTAGGATAATGCGTATGAACTAAAAGATATTGTGCATTACAAATTAATTGTTGAGAACTACCAAAGGTTGTACTATCATTTCAATTTCATTGCGAAGACTAGAGGAGCTGAAGATTGTGGCGTGGACAATCTATTCTTTGCTGAGGTCATGAGCATGCGACAAGGAGAACATGAAGATTTAGTGGTTAGCTGTTTCTGCATGGTTACGTCCAGCGATAATGGTATTTATACTCTTATCTTAGATTAAGTATTTTTCTAACACAACTTTGGGGTCGCACTAACTTGAAAATTTCTGGTATATACATTCGTAAATGTGTTTCTAGCTCTCATACATGATCTTTACTTTATTGACTTTTTTGTCTCGTGCATTATTGTTGAGCTTTACATCTTCGGTGTCTCAAATTGGTTCATGCAAAAGCAGCCATGTGCAATGACATGCACACACGCACAAGTTTTATTCAGCTATTATTATGTTACTGCCTGATTGTTTATTTGGAGTTAAATGACCCTTTTGAATAAAGGTCACTGCTATGGTTGCTTGAGTGATGGCGTTGTTGATATGAAGCACCCCAACGAAGCTAGTGCGTTCATTGGTGGTCACTTGGATACTCATATGCCATTGACGCGTAGTTTCAGAGAGTGGAGCGATGAAGATGTATGACGATTTACTTCCTGCAAGTTGTCAACATTCTTTTCATAACCTATCTTGCCTTGTTGTTAATTGTGCATATGTTTCTGCAGGAAGAAGTTGAAGAGGCTAGGATAAGACATATGTACAAGGTAATTCTTGTGTGGCATTTTCCTATTTGGAGTAACATGATATTGGTTTTATTTAATATATCGTTTCCTTGCCTTGTGTATGATGTTCTTTAGGGCCAAGAAAAATCAGGTTTTGTGAAGAAACTATTGAGCAAGCTCCCTCCAGATGTGAGACGAAGATGCATAAAAAAAAAAAGCTTAAGAGCAGTGAAATGAAGGTGCCATAAGAGTAAAAGAACAACGAGGGTAGGGTGATGGAGTGAAACCCCTTGCACTTTCTTATGACGGCCCAGTCATTGCGAGAAATCGTTTGGTTTGGGGATGATGGGAGATTGGCAGTCGTGAGGATGAAGATGAGGATGAGGCGGAGACGGGGTTGAAGATCCATAGATCAGGCCTCCCATCTACAACAAGTCGGCGATACATTTGTTTTACATGCCATCAGCTATGCGGCCGGGATGGAAATCAGGACTGCACTGGCGAGGAGGGTGCCTAGAGCCATGACCAACATCACCTTCAACGTCCCCTCCTCCGTGACCAACTACGGCACGGAGATTGGGATGAATCTGGGCGATGAGGATCCAGCCAACGTCTTATACATCTGAGAGGCCATCGGACTGAAACTGTTCAGGCGCAATGGGTTCCTTGCATGATCTATCAAGCTACAGAATGCACCGAAACTTCGAGTTCCATCAAGTAGCTCATCTGATCATGGAGTGGAGGCTGCTGATCGGAGTAATGTGGGCTAGTGAAGTGTTTCGTCACCTTGGACCAAGGGATATATACGACCATTTTCAAGCTCCAGAAGAAGGTGTTGGACTGCGGGAGGGAAGAGATTACCTCGTCATGGCCAACAGCGATGGCGATGGTGGAGAGGTGCTGAAGGCAATGCATGAATTGCATTGCATCCAGCTACCAAGCATGTTAAGTCACCTTGAAGACGTTTTTTTTTTTTTGCATGGACACATAATTTCAGCACCGGACAGATGCTGCACATGATTCCGTTCCATCATTGGACCAAACAAACAAAGCAGCTCACATCATTTTTTGTGGCCCAACTACGGATTACAGAGGAAATGTCTAGTTCTCCATCTCCACACTAACAACAGATTATTATTCTTCACCATTTCCCTTTGGCATAGCTTCACTAAGCCACTGGAAACTGGCTTCTTATTGTCCCGCCTCTACCATTAAAAAAACACTCTCATGAAAAATGCTCACCAACCAACCCGACATCCGCTCGAGGAATGCAAACTTACTCAATCTACCAATATTGGATGGACCCTACTCGTCCGTGACACACCCGCTTGAGGCTGGAGACACCAGCTTTATGTACTGCAACAATGAGAAGGAAATGGGAGATGTTCAGAAAAGATCAACACTGCACCATCAGGAATTGTGTTAAGAGTGCTTGCACTTCATGGTACCTTCCAAAGTGCCCCGCCGGTGACCTTGTGTGGCGGCGGGCTCCATTTCCTCCGCCTTTGTTCGAGCTGGTCTTCCGTCAAGTCGACATCAATTACTTTCTTGCTGACATCGATTGTGATTGTGTCGCCGTTCTCAACAAGACCAATTGGGCCTCCTTCCTGAAAACAGTTAGTTTGTGAATAACAGACCAACAAGATAGTTTATGCGGTCAAGTTTTCGATTCCCATATCTTGGACTGTACTACGTAATAAAAGTTGAGCCACAACCACAAGAGAAAAGCTGAAACATATGCAGTATAAATTAATCTTGCAGCCAATGGGAGTATACGATACAATACCTGTGATTCAGGACATATGTGGCCCACAACAAATCCATGTGATCCCCCAGAAAATCTACCATCGGTCAGCAGGGCACACTCCTGCAATCAAGATGGAGCAATAGCTAAATATTGATCAACTGTCACGAAAAACAACTATCAGGTTATCTGAAGATAGCAAGATAATTAACTTCATGGCATGAATCTTGGGCAGAGTTGTATATATCAACAGAAATAAAGAAGTTACATGAAGCACTAGCACTTGTAAAGATCAAATCAATGTCAAGATTTTGAAAAGAATGGCAATTGGTAATATGTTTAAGGAAGCCCAAGATTTGTTTGCCTTGATGTATCAACATTTCCAGTAGTTTTTTTTTTTTTTGCGAATGGGACACTGGCATTAAAAGAAACATTGGATAAAGTATGCTATTATCTAGGTGAGAACAAAAAAAAGCAGTGTTTTATGCTATCACAGTTATTAAGAGCAGATAAAAACTAAATGTACAATTCTGACAATGTCATGCCATGAGGTAAACATTACCTTCCCAAGACCAGCCCCCATTATTGCACTTGTTGGGGTCAACATTTCAGGCATCCCAGGTCCACCTTTTGGTCCTTCTCCTCGGATCACTACAACCTTTCCCTGTTTTAACCAGTATGGAAATGGTATGCTGCATCAGAGTATGCACAAGACATGCCCTAGTGAACTACTGCACTCCAGTATCATACTATCGTCTGCTGAAACACGAGTATTGGCATAACTAGATAAATCAAAACAGCAATTCCATGGAAAAGGGGAAAATATACAGTAAAGCTAGACTAGATAACTGACATATGAAACCTCCAACAGCACTAACAGATGAAAAGAGTAGTCGCCAAAATAATGTATGCACCGATTTTGTGGCGATGTCGTAGCGTTCTTCATGGCCAGATGCCCAAGCGATATACGTTCTAGAGAGAAAATAGCGTCTGCATTCTTCAGACCATGGGAGTAGATTCTTCACTATGTATACACAATCACTTGCTTTACGATTTTCTGTTTTTGTTTAGTGCCATGGCATGTACTTTTAGCACAGGATCAGATACTGAATACAGTCAGATGGTACAGACTCAATTTTTTGTGCTTCGGGATTCTAAATTGCAAAATGGTGTCAAAATCACATCTTCTGATTATGATCCTAGAAAGTTAATCATGTGTATTACCTTGAAATCTGCTGGGTTTTCAGATATAGCTGTAATCATGGATTCTTCGCCATCAAAAACAAGTGCAGGGCCTATAATTTGATTAATAACAGTTAAAAGCTGCACATCATGTAAAGCTTCCAAGGATTGAAAATGGAGGGAGCAAAAATCACCTGAGAAAAACAATCCCTCTTTGCCAGTTATTTTTGCTACAGAACCTTCTGGTGCAAGGTTGCCATAAAGTATTTGTATATGCCCAGTTGATTTGATAGGATTGTCGAGTGGTCGTATTATTTGCTGTGCCAAGTAACGTGTGCAAACATTAGTACTCAAGGAGTTGGAGAAAGCTGAAGAACTCAGAATTGAGATTTACCTGTCCTTCCGATAAAGGTGGGAATATCTTAGCATTTTCAGCTAGAGTTTTCCCAGTGACTAAGGGCAAGAAGAAGAAAAATGTTATTATCAAATAAAAAGGAGCTGCATGATGAATGATAATAGACTGTACTCACCAGTCAAACAATCCCCATCAAGAAGACCTTGCTCCAAGAGATAATGAATTACTGCAGGTGTTCCACCAATCTACAAGGCCAACACAGAGATAAATTATTTGCATGTGGCGTATGACTATGATTCTAACAAGAGTGTATAACAAACATGTGTCTTATGTTTCAGAATTTTAGTGATTATAACACGGAAATTTTAAACTGAACTCATGTGGTGTGGTGGTAAATGTGTAAAGCAAAGCAGTAAATGTGTACCTTATGTAGATCCTCCATGACATACTTTCCGCTAGGCTTAAGGTCTGCAAGGAAAGGAACTTGGTCGCTGACCTTCTGAAAATCATCAAGAGTTAATTGCAAACCTACAGACCTGAAAGGAGGAGGCAATTAGCATTTGTCTACCTAAGCAATTAAAAATGGACGAGAAGATGATAACCTACCGGGCAATAGCAATCAAATGTAGAACAGCATTAGTAGACCCACCAAGCGCCATGATAATAACCATTGCGTTCCTCAATGACTTCTCGGTTATAATGTCTCTAGGCTTCAAATCCATCTTTAACAATTCTAAGAGATACTTTCCGGCAAGACGGCATTCATCTAGCTTTAATGGATCTTCAGCAGGGGTTGAAGAGCTTTGATAAATAAAACATAGATGGAAAAAAAATTTAGTCAATATACAAAGTCAGATCAAAGTGAAATGATTTAAGAGGGACCCAATGTTTTGCCTAGAAGTAATAAGAAGTTTGAAGATATTATCTGCACCTGTATGGAAGGCTCATGCCCATTGTCTCAATCGCGGATGCCATTGTATTTGCTGTGTACATACCACCACATGCACCTGCCCCCGGGCATGAGTTGCGGAGCACATTCTTTCTTTCCTCGTCGCTGATTGATCCACTAACAAATTCTCCGTAGCTCTGCATAGCCATTAAGATAAGTAAGCATAAGGAGTGCATTGCTGCATACACAGGCACATGAAAATAAGAAACAGAGTTGATGAACAGTTCAAAGGTGACACACTTACCTGGAAAGCAGATACTATGTCGTATGAATTGCCCTGGAAGTGTCCAGGCTGCATTAACAAAACCTCAATGTCAGAATATTACCAGTAAAACAACACTGAATCAAGGCACACATTTAACAGATCATGAAACTGAATTCCAAACCCACAATTCAGTTAACAATTCAGATACATGGTCAGCCACACTGGACTGTGTTTCTAGCACACATAGCTTGATTTAGTTGTTACTTATGCACAGAACCATTTATAAGTCACAGAAACAGTTTAGTTTCATCACAGCTCAGAGTCACAGCTACAAACTGATCAAGCATATTACTGAAACAAAGAGCATTACTGCATCAGCAGTCAGTAGATTCGATAGCAAGAAAACAGAGGTCACATTACCTTGATAGTTCCACCATAAACCATGATACTTGGCCGATTAAGCCGCCCCATTGCCATTATTGTACCTGGCATCTGCAAAGCGAAGTGGCACTAAAATCAGACGCACAAACATCTCACATGACACCTTAGTAATACGAAAGGTGCATTCTGAATCTCTACTGGCACGAGTAGTTCAGACAGCAAGATAGCGACATGCTACTGAAGATTTTCAGAACACCCAATTGCTGTCGATTTGAGGTAAAGAATAGGAAAGCAGGAGAAGGGGAGGTCGGTGGGTGACAGACTCACGTTCTTGTCGCATCCAGGGATCGAGATGTTGGCGTCGTAGTGCTGGGCGCCCATGACGGTCTCGATGCTGTCGGCGATGAGGTCGCGCGACTGGAGGCTGTAGCACATGCCCCTGGTCCCCATGGAGATGGCGTCGCTGACCCCGACGGTGTTGAAGCGGAAGGCGACCATGCCGGCGTCGCGGACCCCCTCGCGTACGGCCTCGGCGAGGTGCAGCAGGTGCATGTTGCAGGTGTTGCCCTCGTACCAGACGGAGGAGACCCCGACCTGCGGCTTGCGGAGGTCGGCGTCGGTGAGGCCGACCCCGTAGAGCACGGCCTGCGACGCGCCCTGCGACTTGGGCTCCGTGATGCGCGCGCTGTACTTGTTGAGCTTGGGCTCGTCGGAGACGGGGGCGGCGGCGGCGCGGACCCGCGTGGCGAGGCGGCGGGCGGAGGCGGGGGTGGCGGCGGCGGCGGGGTGGGTGGGGGAGGTGAGCGCCATGGACTGCATGGCGGCGGCGGCGGCGGCGAGGTTTGGGGTGGGGTTTAGGGTTTTGGAATGGTGGCGGCGAGCGGGGGAGGAGGGAAAGAGGTGGAGATGGATATAGATTGGGACAAGTGGACGGCGGCGGCGGGAGGAGGACGACGACAGAAGCTGCACGATTTGTTTAACCTGGGGAGCTGGATTTGCCTGATTTGATGTTTGCTGTTAGTGTAATGCCAGCATTGCCATGGGCTGTCCAAACGGATGGCTCCGGTCCAGCTGCGCTACGCCTTGTCCTGTGTGCGATCGGTACGACACACGAAATCAATGGTAGGGATTTATAAAAAAAAAAAAAAAAAAAAAAATTGAAGCTGAACATGTTTCCTCACTGTGTATTTTTTTCATTTTATTAAATTGGAAAGAAATAGTTTTACAAGGTGATAGTTGATTGAGCAGAGCAACTAAGGGCATGTACAATGGGTGACGTCAGATTCATTTATGCCTGCCACATCAGATTTTCGCTTAATTAGTTGGAGAGAGAAGTAAGAAAGAGAAAATTGCCTACCTTTAGCTAAGGGATGATCACTTGTGAAATAAGAGAAGACTATGTTTTTCTTTTGTGCCACTTGTGTTTCCTTGGCCATACAATTTGCTAGTACTAAAATTAACTAATTCTCATTTATTGCAAGGGATGGAAATAAGAGATAATGCATTGTAACCCTTATATTTGTCGTCTTCTCTAGATGGCGTGCACTGCTAAGAGAAGATGTGCCTTCGCTACCATTGTGCATGCCCTAACAGAGGCCACAAGCCAAGAAAACAAAATCTATCTAAAGTTTGCTACCCAATTAGCTATGCCATGATAAGCTTTTTTCTTTGATTTGCGAACTAGGAGGGAAAGTTCCTCTTTAAGGGCTCCTTTGATTCAAAGGATTTGCATAGGAATTGTGTAGGATTTGGTTCCTATGGGAAAAATTCCTATACATGTTGTTTGATTCATAGGAACCTATCCTATAGGAAAAATTCCTATAGGAATCTTGTAGTGTAATTCCTATAGGAAAAAAGCATTAGCTCATATCTCATGGAAAAATTCCTTTGCTACAATCAAACAAACTTCATCTTCCTATAGGTTTCTAGTAGACATGTCATTCCAATCCTATACATTTCCTATTCCTATGCTTTTCCTATCCTTTAAATCAAAGGAGCCCTAAACAGCTTCCTACATCTGTAAACACTAGGAGTGACTGCCTTGAAGATGAAGTCATTGCGAGTACCCCAAATGGACCATGTGATCAACGTTATCATCTCTATGAAGAAAGGCTTGGAGATAGCAAGCTTAAGACTTGAAAGAGTTTCCTGGAGATGAAATTGACCCAAGGATGGAGGAATCCACAAGGGACAAAGATATTGCTAGCAAAGAACATCAAAAGGGCACTGGAAAAACAAATTGCCTCTTGTCTCAAGCTGATGCTGACCACATATAACACAAGAATAATCATTCATCGTGAAATTCTTTCTATGAAGCATAGCCCTAGTGTTCAGACGATTGTGAGTGGGCAGCCAAAAACACCTTATGCTTCTGTTGACAACAATCATTCCACATCCATTTGAGAGCAGGAACAGAACCCTCATATCCCATGAGAGTTTTATAAACTTGAGCAACTTTAAATGATGTAGGATTGCCTAAAATAGTCCATGAATCAAAGTCATTGCTTGGTATGAATTCATGTACCAGAGCCGGGAAAAGATCAAATGTACGATAGCTTTCTCAGATACTGGTAGATGGAATAGAGCACAAATAACAGTAATAGCTACAGGCCATACAATCTGCTAGTACTAAAATTAACTAATTCTCATTTATTGCAAGGGATGGAAATAAATAGAGAATTGTATTTCCTTGAGCAAAATTACAAATAGCTAGATGTTTGAATGTGGGCAAAATCTTTAAGTGGTCTCTCCACCAGGAAACAGATCTCTCTAGGCCTAGCAGATGACGGAGCAGAAGGATAGTACAATTCCCAAGCCAGCGACGTAGGGCGGATCAACATCTTTATAAAATTTATGCAGGTGCCTTATAAAAAAGGCAGCCATTCTACACAGCTAGGTTAAGCACTCCAAGGCCTCCCTGGTCCTTTGGCTTGCAGACATGATCCCAAACCTCCAAAGGAGGATTCTTTTTATTTTTCAAATACTTGTCTCTTCATAAACAATGTCTTCTATATTTATCCACCTTAGTCAGAATCTATTGCTCAATTTTGAGTGAGTAGAGATAAAACATAGGCAAAGAGGAAAGGACATAGTTGACCATTCTGAGTTTACTACCATAGTTAAATACATGGTGCAAGCAGGCAATCACATTTGAATACCCTGGATCAATGGCAAGAAGAACCTCTTCCTAGGCTTGGCTGTGCTTAGGGGCAACCCCAAATAAGTCAAAGGAAAGCACCCAATTGGCATTGGAGGGCAGCAGTTAATCCGGATGAAGGTGGCCGCAGACTTCCGCATGCCCGCTAAGCCGCGCCGCCAAAAAACCCGCCTCGTGGCGTCACGGACAACCTGCTACCCCAAAGTGGGCTTTGTGGCCTACGCGGTTGCGCCGCCGACGCCTACGCTTGTCGTCGTTGTTGTCCCTCCCTAGGATGCATCTCCCCGTCGTCCTCGAAGACACCTCAGCCAGCCGGCGCTGTCCCTGTTGCCTCCTGCGGATGGAGGAGGACAAGGAGGTACCGGGGCGGCGGGGAAGGGAGAGGAGATGCCACGGGTGGCGGGAACGGGGGAGGAGGTGCCGGGAGTGGTGGGGAAGGAGGAGGATATGCAGGAGCCGATTGCCCGTTCTCATGTGAGCCCGGCCGACAGCATGAATCTATGATGGATTATTACATGTTGTAGTCAATTCTTGCTAAGATGTACATGTCCTTCCTTGCATGCTGATCCATCTCTATATGCCCTTCCTCCATCTGGTAGTTGCTTGTTGAAATGCCCATGTGGTGCTAGGGGAACATTTTTATTTGGATTCTTATATACCTTGGTCAAAGAGATTCCCGTGTCTCGTTTTTTGTGTTGTCAATTGACCACACAATCATAGTGCAGCTCTTCCACTGACCTCAACCATGTTGGTTTACCCTGTTTTTTTTATTTGGTTCATTTTAAGTGACAAGGATGTTCAGTAATTTCATCCTTTGGAACCCATTGAAGTATTTTTTTCCCGGTGTATGTTAACCATCGATCTATTTGAAACCCCTTAGGAAAAATGACAACTGCAAATCAGGAAAGTTGTATGAGTACTCCACTGCATCTTTCTTAGATCCTGGAAATATTTACATAATTTTCTAAATACTCTTGCCAATGTATATATGCATGTGTATTCAGTAGCTGACTGTGATCATGTTCAATTCTTACCAGTGTTGTTTGGAGGCGGCCTTCCCCAAGAGGTGGTGTGTTTCCTACACCACGCTCCTCGTCTGCCGTAAGAAACCGACACACAAGGGCTCGATGCTCCTGCGAGCTAAGGTGAATCGCATCGTCTCGTACGACTCAGACAAAGATGTCATCGATGTACGCCCCCTACATGAAGGGGAGCTGATCTATCCGGGATCGGTGCTTCACTTCCCTTGCCACAAGGTTGATGTTGGCGAGTGCATTTTTCAACCTGATACCATCATTAAGAATGAGGATCTTCTTGTGTCCAGCCCAATTACTTGCCCTCAGGTAACCTATCATAGAGCCACATGGATTATATTTTGTGTACCTTTCTAGTCTGGTTACTAGTCAGGTTACTGATACGTCTCCAACGTATCTATAATTTCTTATGTTCCATGCTAGTTTTATGACAATACCTACATGTTTTATTCACACTTTATAATGTTTTTATGCATTTTCTGGGACTAACCTATTAACAAGATGCCACAGTGCCAGTCTTGTTTTCTGCTGTTTTTTATTTCAGAAAAGTTAGTTTACAAATATTCTCGGAATTGGACGAAACAAAAGCCCACGGCCCTATTTTCCACGGAATGTTCCAGAAGTCCGAAGAGGAGTCGAAGAAGGCCAGCAGGGGGCCCACACCATAAGGCGGCGTAGGGGGGCCCACTACCGCGCCAGCCTATGGGGAGGGAGCCCCCTGGCTCCCCCGACGCTGCCTCTCCGCCTATTTATTCCTTCGTCCGCGAAAACCCTAGTACCGAGAGCCAAAATACGAGAAAAGTTCCAGAGACACCGTCGCCGTCAACCCCATCTCGGGGGGTTCAGAAGATCTCCTCCGGCACCCTGCCGGAGAGGGGAATCATCACCGGAGGGCTCTACATCACCATGCCCGCCTCCGGACTGATGCGTGAGTAGTTCATCCTTGGACTATGGGTCCATAGCAGTAGCTAGATGGTTGTCTTCTCCTATTGTGCCATCATGTTTATATCTTGTGAGCTGCCTATCATGATCAAGATCATCTATTTGTAATGCTACATGTTGTGTTTGTTGGGATCCGATGAATATGGAATACTATGTCAAGTTGATTATTGATCTATCATATATGTTGTTTATGATCTTGCATGCTCTCCGTTGCTAGTAGAGGCTCTGGCCAAGTTGATACTTGTAACTCCAAGAGGGAGTATTTATGCTAGATAGTGGGTTCATGCCTCCATTGAATCTGGGACAGTGACAGAAAGTTCTAATGTTGTGGATGTGATGTTGCCACTAGGGATAAAACATCAATGCTTTGTCTAAGGATATTTGTATTGTTTACATTACGCACAGTACTTAATGCAATTGTCTGTTGTTTGCAACTTAATACTGGAAGGGGTGCGGATGCTAACCCGAAGGTGGACTTTTTAGGCATAGATGCATGCTGGATGGCGGTCTATGTTCTTTGTCGTAATGCCCTAAGTAAATCTCATAGTAGTCATCATGATATGTATGTGCATTGTTATGCCCTCTATATTTGTCAATTGCCCAACTGTAATTTGTTCACCCAACATGTTATTTATCTTATTGGAGAGACACCACTAGTAAACTGTGGATCCCGGTCCATTCTTTTACATCTGAAATACAACCTACTGCAATCATTGTTTTCTTTTGTTTTCTGCAAGCAAACATAATTTTCCACACCATACGTTTAATCCTTTGTTTTCAGCAAGGCGGTGAGATTGATACAAGTCAGATCCACACTCCGGAAACGTGAGAGAGTTCAAACTTCGAGGACAAAGTTTAGTTTAAGGGGTAGAGACTGTAATATCCCAGGTAATGGGGTTACAAAAATAGAGGAAACAGATGTGTGCATTGCATTCATGCATAGAAAATCTGGGGAATTTTCGCGCTTTAAAGTAAAACAGTCACAAGAATCAAGTTTCACTTGACCTTGGTGGAATTGAAGTAGCTCATCAAGTCAAGCGCTATAAACCTCAAAGTGACTTTGCTAAAACCTTGTTTTGGGTAGAGATGATTTGATCTAAGGGGTTAGATCAAATGGAACTAATAATCAACACAACAACACTTTACTCAATAATCAATTGCTTGATCCTATAAAAGATTATAATATGGTAATTCTTGCCATAGCATATGAACATCTATTCAATTACAAACCAAGTAACAATAAAATGGAGAAATCATTCTTCACTCATCTTTTCCATGCCTTAAACTAATCCTTGATCCTACCATGAACCTCATGGTAACCATTTCACTTCATTCTTGGAAACAAGACAAGGAGATAAACTCTAGAAATATATATTCCTCTCTACTACATATTAATATACATCAAACCTAGAGAAGTGAGAGGTCTATGTTACTTATTAGTGGATCAATGATAAACCTTTGATATGCATCCATGTATTCAAATAATCATCTTTAAGAGAAACCCTTGGATGTTATTCAAGACCATCCCTAGAGAGAGAACCCAAATATGTTAAACATAGATATTGAGATCACACCAACTTTTATGGAGCCTAACCTTAGGTTAGTATTAAAGTCCTTCCCCAAATGAGAGAGAGACCACTCATACCAATCTTATCTTTACATATTTAAGAATCAAGAACAACCTTGAGCTAAAGTATTAGGTTGCAAACCATTTCCTCTTGGAGTGGTGAGATAACCTAATATCAAGTGAAACAAGATTATATCCATGAATTGATAAAGTAAGAATGAGACTAATCCAACCAAGATAGCCAAGTGGAGTCTTAGCCTAGATACCTAAGAAGATATTAATAGTACACCCTAAACCCAAGAATAACTATTCATTTATGAGGGAGCTCAAGTTATGGTGTTACATTCAAGTTAGTGAGGCAACACTTGGATTTGAGGGAAAGAACTATCCATATACCCAGATGATTATATCATCATTCCCTGGAAAGAACCCTAAATAATATCTCAGGCATTCTCCTGGGATATAAACTAATGAGACAACCATAGTAGTCCCATTCAAGAAGGTAAATTAGAAGTAGTATACCCTAGTTGATCAAGACAATGCTTGATCATGGAAGTGAGAAACCTAATTAATGAGAGATACCTTAGGAAGCCAAACCTTGATCATTATAAATTGAGTGATGATCATAAACCCTAAGAACTTGAGGTAGAGGGATTAAGAACAAGTTGATTATGCCTAATCCATGATCATGCTCTTGAGGTATGTGAGGATAAGTTAAATCCTAATAGGATTAGTAGATGTTATTCACCACAAGAAATCAGAGGGAGGTAACTAGTAAGCAACCATATGCTTATATTCCAACCTTAACTTGTGAATCACTTGGTGATCATAAGTAGAATCCTACCACATCTATATTCCATAGATTTAAGAACCTAAGAAAACCTTAGAGTTAAACTCTATACTTTATATGGTGAGAAACCATACATCCATATGACCAAAGTTAACTATAAAAAGAACTATAACCAATTTAGTTACTTCAATGATGAATTAAGGATTCTAATAGAAGACCAATGGAATAAGATAGAACCCATTCTCAAATCCTTAGTAATTAGAGAAGCACATGAAATATTAAGCAAGTAACCACCTTATCATGGTTAGGGGAGATTAAACCCTAGCACATGCAATATGGTGTCATCTCATCTCTACACCCTAGAATTATATCTCAACCCTAGTTGTGAATCACTTGGGTGATTACAATTATAAAACCAGACCATAATTGAGATTCAAACCAATTACCATTTGGTGAATATCATTAGAACCTTAGAATTTCTCACAAACTAAATCTTAGGCTTTAATTATTGAACCTAAGATTAGCCTAGTGCTAAATACTATAATTAAAACCATATGTGTAGTGATCAACTATTTACCTTGGTAACCAAGATCAACCATGATGGAACAATACCTACCTTAGATACTTTCAAAGATATTGATAGTGTTAACCATAAAAGGGGGTTAGAATAGAAGTTCTAAAACCTTAATAAGTTGGTGATCACATAAAATCATATGTAAGTCATCCACTTCTCAAATGGGAACCAAGTCTTAATAATAACCTCTGAAATACTTTGAGTTGCAATTATCAACTCTCATAAATCCTAACAGAATTAATTCACAAGAAAAAGGAAATTAAAAATGAGAATTGAAACCCATGCCTTTTTGCTATTATGAACAAGCCACAACTATGCATTATAATCCAATACAAAATATTTGTTTCAATTAAAGAATGGTGTAATAGTCCTTGCACTACATCTCAATTCAATTAACATAACAAGAACCCTGCAATTCAAATTTGAATTTAAATCAGATTCAAATAGAAAAGATAAAACAGAAAATAGAAAATAGAAAAGAGGAGAAAAAGCATACCTGAACCTTACCTGGTCGTGGCAGCCCACCAGCAACCCAGCAGCACGGCCCAAACCGCAACCCATAAGCCAGCCCAGCAAACCACCGTACCCCTTCGCCAAAATATCTGAGAGAGGAGGTCGTCCTCATCTCTTCCTCGCGCATGGAGGCCACCACGACGCTGTGGCCAGCTTCTCCACTCTCGCTGGCGATCTCTGCTTCATCGACGACGTGACGAGGCTCGATTGAGCGCCTATAAAAACCCCAGCATGAACCCTAGCTCGGTTTTCTTCCTCCTCTGCTCGATTTGTCCCCAAACCCCGAACCCTAGCTGCTCAGACGTCGTCAATCGCCGTCGACTGGAGCAACCCTAAGCCTCGCCGTGACCACCGCTGAGATGGCCGTCCTCGACATGTTCGGCCTGCAAGAGGAATCGGCCCCGAGTGACCTGTAGCGCCGCCGTCGAGCTCGTCTTCTCCGACGTCGGGAGCAGTCGATTCCAGCGAACCAGGCCACGACAAGCCTCGCCGTCACGCGCGTCGTGATCCTGGTGAGCTCCTGAGTTCCCTAGCATGCCTAGCTCGCTCAATTGATCGCTGTAGCACCATTGCGCCGTTAACCCGTGAGCACTGCCGCCGTTCCTCGCCGCCGGGCACGCTCCGACGACCATACCGGAGCGGCGCCACCACTATGAGGTTCGCCTCGGCGTCCTCTTTCCAACAAGCACGAGCACGCCCTCGCGGGACCACGGGAACACCGGCGCCGTCCATCACTGGCCGCCGGCAGAGCACATGGTTGCCACATCGGCACCATGTGGCAGCCAACGTGGCATAGGCCCACTCGTCAGTGACCCTGGTTAGCTTAGGTTCGGGTACGTTTAGTATTTCGTTTGTCTAAATTCAATTTCATAAATTACTGCAACTTCAAACGAATTTAGAAAAATCAAATTAAGTCAGAAAAATATAAATGAGATATCAAAATTCTTAGAAAAGTAAACTCTATCCAATAAAAATATAATATGAAATTTTTATTTTTAATAAAAATTCAATTATTTAAGACTTGTTATTTAAGCCTTTTCTTTTTATTCTTAATTGAATTAAAAATTCAATAATTAGAAAAAGATTATAAAAGAAATAAAAACCAGTAAAGTAAATATAGAAAACATTAAAACTAATTTTCTTTAATGAGAACTTATTAAATCTTTATTAATAGGAATTAAACCCTAATTAATAATTACCTAATTATTAATTCTTGAAAATTAATAAAATACCAAATCCAATATTATTATTTCAAAGTTATTAATAACTTCAAATTTATTAATGAAGTTATTAACTTATGAACTAAATAATAATTATGCAACCCTAGTTCCATAAGGAAGAAAACTAGGAACTCATCATTTCATGTGCAAACCCAAAACCCTAATTCAACTAGAAACCCTAGTTCCCTTATTACATGTGAACCCTAAATTACTTCTAACCTAAACCCTAGGTTAGAACATGTGATTATGGTACCTTCTTTCAAAGCATAGAACCATAGTAGCAACTAAATACTTGTCTTGGCCACATAAAATGTAGAAGACCTATCACTAATATATGGGCATCCCATGTGTTCATCTTCATCGGACCTAAATAATCAAGTAGGGCCAACCAAGTGTAAACCCTAGATCCTATTACCAAAGCCATCATCCTTATTCATTCCTATTTAGCATCACACCAATGTGATGAACCTCAGGGGCAACTATGCCAAATCTTGAGCATTACCTAACCATATTCCACTAAACCCTACTAGTGTTGGATACTTATCAACCATCCTATTTAGGAGCCAATTATTCCTTACTTAATAGAACCAACAGTAAAACCTAGACCACCTCAACCCTAATTGATATACTTCTTATTACTCAAGAAGTATGTTCTTCGAAAGTTATTCTTTTGAAGAAAATAAGGAATCATCATAAACCCTGCTTATAAGGACCTATAAACCCTAGCCAGCTATCACTAGCAAGATAAACCACCCTTGACAACAACCATGTATAATGAATTGCTTAGGATGCCTAGGCTTATCTTAACCTTACAAGCCCTAGGTGTTGATGAATCCAACTTTGTTGGGATCCATCTAATACTTACTCCAGCAACTACATGAAACCATAGTCAACCATAGAAACCCAACCTAATTATCATACTTGTTCTTTATCAAAGAACATGTTCTTCAAAAGTTATTCTTTTAAAGTATATGATAATCAATCATAAACCATGCCATATAGTACTAAAACTGACAACTGTTCTTTACATGTTAACATTATGCCAATTATCATTCTTTATGTGCTCAATTGATTACTGTGCTTTATTATCTACCTGTTCATGATACCAAGTAATCACACCTGAATAAGAACCTTGTATGTGAATCACTCTAAAAGTACAACACACCCTAAACCAATCATTACAACTCACTGATCCTAAATCATCGGGGTTAGGTCACGCTTAGAGCGATTGCATCTCATTCTTATGCATTATTGCATCCTTGCCAATCTTTTATACATCGTCCTTACCGAACGATGATGCTATTTCAGAATTTGGAGTTATTACGTATCGAAGACCTTGCCTGCATAATCTTGCAGTCAAGAAAGGCAAGTTCATCACTTGCTCATGCCATTCGAGTATTTTTAACAAATTACTTGCAAAGTACTATGTTTATCACTATTGCATAAAAACCAAAACCACTATTTTCATAACTATGAATATGACTATGTGGTGGGCAATGGAACCATGGATTGTGTTGATATGGTGGAGGTTCCATTGCAAGGGTTTATATCCATCTAAGATTAAACAACAAATGTCGTCCAGTGATTCTTGTGCCGTAATACCCGTGTTAACCATAAGATATGGAGTGAGACGGAATAGTCAATCGTATTTCCACCTCTTGTACATCAACAGATGCTCTTACCGTAGCGGTTGTATCTTGCGGAGCAATTGGTGGGTGGGGAGCCCCTTCTAATTCCCCACGGTATAGTTGTTGCTTACCGTAGCGGTTGCTGCTTGCGGAACAATTGGTGGGTGGGGATCCCCTTCTAATTCCCCACGATAATGTGGTCTATGATGGGTTGCAGCTGCCGGCGAAGGAGTTTGGTTTGATCCCAGACTGTCGTCGTGGTCGGGGTCCGTCCTTAAGTGGTGTAAGTGGACTGACGAGGACCCAGGGTCGGGGTTTGCAACAAAGGGTGGGTGTGCGAGGTAGCGGAGGAATATGATTGGCTATGACCTTATACCGGGCCTCACACCAAAGGAAGTGTGGACGGGAAACTTGAGCCCGGTTGGCACCAAGGTTAAGATCTCTTATGGGTAAAGCAACACACCTCTGCAGAGTGTAATGAATCGTGACCTGTCACTCCCTGTTCCGGGATATGGAACTGCGAACGCTGCCGGAAAGGAGCTCCATGAAGTTCTAGTAAACCGGTGAAGGCTGACGGACATAGTTCTTCTGAATAAAAGCAACCTTTTTAAGAAATGGTTATGAAAACCTGCATTGGTATTAGACTTTTTGGTCTAATGCCGTAGCTAGTGCATTAAACACCTCTTTCCTATAATGAACTTGTTGAGTACGCTCGTACTCATCCCACTCTTAAATCCCCTGCTTAGATATGGAGGCATCGAAGGAGGATCTACAGTGCAACTCGAAGGCCGAGGATTCAACAACTACTTCAAGAGACAGGACCCTGTCAGAGGAGTCAGATACCACATCTAACAAGGAGAAAACCTAGTTTAGCCATAGAATGGAACTAGCTTCCTAAACCTAGCTCCTACTTAGCTAGAATCTTTTCATAGCCTCTATAGCTAGTCAAATACTCTACAAATAGAGTTCATGATAGGATTAGACTACGAGTCATTCTTCTGGAGTTTATTTGCAGATTTACCTCATTGTAAAGTAGGATGCTGTGATGATCTTATGTAATAGAGTCAATGTTGTAATTCTATAGACATGCCTTGGACCCGCATATGTTTCTGTTGTACCACTCTGAGCGATATAATACTAGTGGAACCGTGTTTCATTGGTGTTATATCAGACTTGCATACTACACCATGCAGTGGTATGCCGGGTCACCACAGTTGGTATCAGAGCAAATGCTTTGACCCTAGGATTAAAACCCTTTAAAGGAGACCTATAGGATTGGTAGTGTCTATAGGAAGTTGTCTTAGTTAAACCAAATATTCTTATGACTTGAGATGGGTATTCACTTGAGAATAATCCTGACACACTTGAGTCAAATTTCCCTATTTGTCCTTTCCTTAGTAAAGTTAGTTAACTAGTCCCAAACATATAGTACCCCTGAAGTCTTAAAACAATAGATGAGTAGATCACAGTTGGTATACAATATATGGTAGTCCAAAGAGAGGATACAACCATAAGGAAGATATCCTATTGGAAGATGTGTACCAACACCTGTCATGAATAAATAAGAGATATCCAGACATGCCATAGGAATACTATCAAGTGATAAAGATAATTAAAATATCCTATTAGAAGGTGTAAACCAATACAAGTAATGGGTAAGTAAATTATCTAGACATGTGAAACAATTGATAGTAAGTGATAACTATGAGTCATATGAGGTAGTATAGACCATGATGAGTCAATCATGGGAGGTAAGGAAGAGTGATAGGAATAATATATGTCTACTTACATGGTAGAGTTGCTAATCATATATGATTCACCTGAGAATCGTTATGTGATGGAATAGAACATCTTAAGTATACAAGAGGAGTACAATAAGAAGCCAGATGTTAAACAATAGTGTAAGAATTGTGTTCCAAAAATATGGGAAGTGTGCCAAGCACATCATGACCATATGCTTATGGTAGAAACGCTTAGAAGTATAGGAACTAGATCCTAATAAATATGTATTCAGAGTAACCATATTAGAACTAGTGGTATCATACAAAATAGTCCTCAATAGCACTTATATATGGTATAATACTTTGTTAGTACTTAACTTTAACTATCCTAGGCCACTTTGTTTCAAGTTTATCTCATTGCAAATGTGCAATTACGGTAAATGTTGAGATAAATAGTAGAAATCCACGTATTCGTGCTAAGTAACACGATATAAACCTATCTTATGTGGTGTTATATACTACACATCTCAGCCTGATGTTTAGAGATGTCATACTCAATTATTAAATTCAGGCTTATGATGGTGTGTATTATAAGCACAAAGCTGAATCTTCTTGGATTTTATTGGATTTTTATTGTTTGACTAGATCCATACATGAAGTTTGACTTTGGTATGCAAATGCATGTTGCAATATCAAGTTCTTACTTGATGCTATAGATCTAGAGGGTAATAGTATTCATGTGAGGAAGCGACGAATTCTGGAAGATTCTGAAGACAAAATGAAGGTTCATCAAAAGAAGGAAGCAAAATTGTGGGAAGCAACCACAATACTCCGAAGGAAGTGACAATCAACATTCATGCTTTACCTCAACAAAGGAGTACTTTAGTACATAAGAAGCATGAAGGTGATAAATATGATGATTATGGAGAAGTAGAAGTAGAACCATAGTCATTATGGAAGAGGGAATGCATGGGAAATCACTTAGGATACTATATTCATAGTGTCAGCTAGTGGTTTTCTTGCAAAATAAACCCTGAATGAAGGTAAATGATATATGAAATCATAACAGATATAAGAAGACCACAGTTGGTATCAGAGCACCACAGTAGGTATAGGATCAATACTGGAAGATAGAGTAGAAGATGTTGAAGGAGATATGCCCTAGAGGCAATAATAAAGTGGTTATTATTATATATCTTTATGTTTATGATAAATGTTTATATACCATGCTATAATTGTATTAACCGAAACATTGATACATGTGTGATATGTAAACAACAAAGAAGTCCCTAGTATGCCTCTTAACTAGCTTGTTGATTAATGGATGATTAGTTTCATAATCATGAACATTGGATGTTATTAATAACAAGGTTATATCATTATATGAATGATGTAATGGACACACCCAATTAAGCGTAGCATAAGATCACGTCATTAAGTTATTTGCTATAAGCTTTCGATACATAGTTACCTAGTCCTTATGACCATGAGATCATGTAAATCACTTATACCGGAAAGGTACTTTGATTACACCAAACGCCACTGCGTAAATGGGTGGTTATAAAGGTGGGATTAAGTATCCAGAAAGTATGAGTTGAGGCATATGGATCAACAGTGGGATTTGTCCATCCCGATGACGGATAGATATACTCTGGGCCCTCTCAGTGGAATGTCGTCTAATGTCTTGCAAGCATATGAATAAGTTCATAAGAGACCACATACCACGGTACGAGTAAAGAGTACTTGTCAGGAGACGAGGTTGAACAAGGTATAGAGTGATACCGATGATCAAACCTCGGACAAGTAAAATATCGCGTGACAAAGGGAATTGGTATCGTATGTGAATGGCTCATTCGATCACTAAAGTCATTGTTGAATATGTGGGAGCCATTATGGATCTCCAGATCCCGCTATTGGTTATTGGTCGGAGTGAGTACTCAACCATGTCCGCATAGTTCGCGAACCGTAGGGTGACACACTTAAAGTTGGATGTTGAAATGGTAGAACTTGAATATGGAATGGAGTTCGAATATTTGTTCGGAGTCCCGGATGAGATCCCGGACATCACGAGGAGTCCCGGAATGGTCCGGAGAATAAGATTCATATATAGGAAGTCATTTTATAAGATTTAAAATGATCCGGAAGGTTCTATGGAAGGTTCTAGAAGGTTCTAGAAAAGTCCGGAAGAAACCACCAAGGAAGGTGGAGTCCAGGAGGGACTCCACCTCCATGGCCGGCCAACCCTAGTGGGGGAGGAGTCCCAAGTGGACTCCCCTTATGGGGGCCGGCCACCCCCCCACATGGAAGGGGGGAATCCCACCTGGTGGGATTCCCACCTTGGGTAGGTTTCCCTATCACATGGAAGGTTTTGGGTTCGGGTCTTATTCGGAGACTTGTAGTCCAACACTTGGGGCTTCCACCTATATAATGAGGGGCCAAGGGGAGGGGGCCGGCCACCCAAGAACCACCAAGGTGGCCGCACCCCTTAGTGGCCGGCGCCCCCCTCTCCCAAACCCTAGCGGCCTCTCTCCTCCACCACATCCCGCACGCTTAGCGAAGCTCCGCCGGATTTCTCCACCACCACTGACACCACGCCGTCGTGCTGTCGGATTCAAGAGGAGCTACTACTTCTGCTGCCCGCTGGAATGGGAGGTGGACGTCGTCTTCATCAACAACCGAACGTGTGACCGAGTACGGAGGTGCTGCCCGTTCGTGGCACCGTGATCAAGATCTTCTACGCGCTTTTGCAAGCGGCAAGTGAACGTCTACCGCAGCAACAAGAGCCTCATCTTGTAGGCTTTGGAATCTCTTCAAGGGTGAGACTCGATAATCCCCTCGTTGCTACCGTCTTCTAGATTGCATCTTGGCTTGGATTGCGTGTTCGCGGTAGGAATTTTTTTGTTTTGTATGCAATGTTATCCTACAGTGGTATCAGAGCCTTGTCTATGCATAGATGGTTGCACGAGTAGAACACAATGGTTTTGTGGGCGTTGATGCTCTTGTTATCTTTAGTTTGAGTACTTTGCATCTTTGTGGCATAGTGGGAGGAAGCGGCTCGAACTAACTTTACATGACCGCGTTCATGAGACTTGTTCCTCGTTCGACATGCAACTTATATTGCATAAGAGGCTTTGCGGGTGTCTGTCTCTCCTACTATAGTGAAGATTCAATTTATTCTTCTATTGAAAACATTAGTATCAACGTTGTGGTTCATGTTCATAGGTAGATTAGATCTCTCTCGAAAACCCTAAACCACGTAAAATATGCAAACCAAATTAGAGATGTCTAACTTGTTTTTGCAGGGTTTGGTGATGTGATATGGCCATAATGTGATGATGAATATGTATGAGATGATCATTATTGTATTGTGGCAACCGGCAGGAGCCTTATGGTTGTCTTTAAATTTCATGTTGAGTAGTATTTCAAAGTAGTTGTAATAGTTGCTACATGGAGGATAATCATGAAGACGGCGCCATTGAACTTGACGCTACGCCGACGATGATGGAGATCATGCCCGAAGATGATGGAGATCATGTCTGTGCTTTGGAGATGAAGATCAAAGGCGCAAAGACAAAAGGGCCATATCATATCACATATGAACTGCATGTGATGTTAATCCTTTTATGCATCTTATTTTGCTTAGATCGCGACGGTAGCATTATAAGATGATCCCTCACTAAAATCTCAAGATAATAAAGTGTTCATCCTTAGTAGCACCGTTGCCAGGACTTGTCGTTTTGAAGCATCTCGTGATGATCGGGTGTGATAGAATCAACAAGTGCATACAACGGGTGCAAGACAGTTTTGCACATGCGGATACTAAGGTGGCCTTGACGAGCCTAGCATGTACATACATGGTCTCGGAACACGTGATACCGAAAGGTAGAGCATGAATCATATGGTTGATATGATGAACACTTTGAGTGTTCGCCATTGAAATCACACCTTGTCTCGTGATGATCGGACTTAGGTGCGGTGGATTTGGTTTGTGTGATCACTAAGACAATGCGAGGGATATTGTTTTGAGTGGGAGTTCACCTAGATTTTTAATTATGTTGAATTAAAATTTGAACTCAATTTGTCATAAACTTAGTCTAAACTTTTGCAAATATATGTTGTAGAGATGGCGTCCCCAATCAATTTTAACCAGTTCCTAGAGAAAGAAAAACTTAAGAGCAACGGTAGCAACTTCACCGACTGGTTCCGTCATGTGAGGATCTTCCTCTCTGGCGGAAATCTGCAATATGTGCTTGATGCACCGCTAGGTGACCCTCCTGCAGAAACTGAAACCGATGAAGTAAAAGCTGTTTACGAGACTCGGAAAACTCGGTACTCTCAAGTTCAGTGTGCCATCTGTGCGATGCGGAATCCGATCTTCAAAAACGTTTTGAGCACCACGATCCTCATGAGTTGATGAAAGAGCTGAAAGCTATTTTTGAGACTCATGCGGCCGTGGAATGCTATGAAGCATCGAAACATTTCTTCAGCTGTATGATGGAAGAAGGCAGCTCCGTTAGTGAGCACATGCTCGCCATGACCGGGCATGCGAAGAAACTCAGTGACTTGGGAATAGTGATTCCTAACAGACTGGGGATTAATCGTGTCCTTCAATCACTGCCACCAAGTTACAAGAACTTTGTGATGAACTACAATATGCAGAACATGAACAAGGAGTTACCTGAACTCTTTGGCATGCTAAAAGCTGCTGAGATTGAGATCAAGAAAGAGCACCAAGTGTTGATGGTCAACAAGACCACCAGTTTCAAGAAACAGGGCAGGTCTAAGGGAAAATTCAAGAAGGGTGGCAAGAAAGCTGCCACGCCTCCTGTGAAACCTAAGAACGGCCCTAAGCCTGATGCTGAGTGCTATTACTGCAAGGAGAAGGGACACTGGAAGCGCAATTGCTCCAAGTATCTGGCTGATCTGAAGAGCGGCCTTGTCAAGAAGAAGAAAGAAGGTATATCTGATATACATGTTATAGATGTTTATCTCACTGGTTCTCGTTCTAGTACCTGGGTATTTGATACTGGTTCGGTTGCTCATATTTGTAACTCGAAACAGGAACTAAAGAATAAACGAAGACTACTGAAAGATGAAGTAACGATGCGCGTTGGAAACGGATCCAAAGTCGATGTGATCGCTGTCGGCACACTTCCTCTACATCTACCTTCGGGATTAGGTTTAAGCCTAAATGATTGTTATTTTGTACCCGCGTTGAGCATGAACATTATATCTGGATCTTGTTTAATGCAAGACGGTTATTCATTCAAGTCTGAGAATAATGGTTGTTCTATTTTTATGAATAATATCTTTTATGGTCGAGCACCAGAAAAGAATGGCTTATTTCTGTTAGATCTCGATAGTAGTGATACGCATATACATAACATTGATGCTAAGCGAATTAAATTGAATGATAATTCTACTTATATGTGGCACTGTCATCTTGGTCATATTGGAGTGAAACGCATGAAGAAACTCCATACCGATGGATTACTTGAATCACTTCACTTTGAGTCACTTGATAGATGCGAAGCATGTCTAATGGAAAAAATGACTAAGACTCCATTTTCTGGTATGATGGAGCGAGCTACTGACTTATTGGAAATCATACATACCGATGTGTGCGGACCAATGAGTGTAGCATCGCGCGGTGGTTATCGTTATGTTCTGACCTTCACAGATGATCTGAGTAGATATGGGTATATCTATTTCATGAAACATAAATCCGAAACTTTCGAGAAGTTTAAGGAATTCCAAAGTGAAGTAGAAAATCAACGTAAAAAGAAGATTAAATTTCTACGATCTGATCGTGGAGGTGAATATCTGAGTTATGGGTTTGGCATGCATTTAAAGAAATGCGGAATACTTTCACAATTGACACCGCCGGGAACACCTCAACGAAACGGTGTGTCCGAACGTCGTAATCGAACTCTCTTAGATATGGTTCGTTCTATGATGTCTCTTACTGATTTGCTGTTATCTTTTTGGAGTTATGCATTAGAGACAGCCGCATTCACTTTAAATAGAGCACCATCAAAATCCGTAGAAACGACACCGTATGAATTATGGTTTAATAAGAAACCTAAGCTGTCTTTCCTGAAAATTTGGGGTTGCGAAGCCTATGTAAAGAAGTTACAACCGGACAAGCTAGAACCCAAAGCGGAGAAATGCGTCTTCATAGGATACCCTAAGGAAACTATAGGGTACACTTCCTATCACAAATCCGAAGGCAAAATCTTTGTTGCTAAGAACGGAACCTTTCTTGAGAAAGAATTTCTCACTAAAGAAGTGACTGGAAGAAAAGTAGATGTCAACACCCGGATTTTTAAGTCCGGATGCCTATTATGTCATACATCGCAATCCCAGGAATATTGTTGTTGCGAGGCATAGTAGTTAAGTATCACAGTCATCATTCATTACAAACCATAAGTCTTACAATTCAGAATCACATGATCCATATTACACGAATAGTTGATCTATCGATCAACGGACAAACACAAGTTCATAATTCATAGCGGAAGCGTAAGATACAAGGACTCTCTAGTCCACAGGCCAACGCTTGACGTTGGAAGACTCCTAGTTGTCGTAGGCGTCCTGCTGATCATCTCCTTGTTCATCTTCATACTCTGGCCATTTGAATAGCCAGGGACAAAGCCGTGAGTACTTTAAGTACTCACAAACTAATACTAATGTAAGTGCTAGACATTTCTAGTAGGGTTTGCTAAGCTCTAGTTTATTTGCAGAAAGCCAGTTTTAGTTCACAAGTATTAGAGAAAAGCTTTATTCAAGTGCTAACTAACTCAAGTGGGAACATTAGTGTCATTCCCACCATTCAAGTGGTGATTTCAATTCAATTCACCACAAGTCATTTCACCATCACCTTTCAACATCATTTTCAAAGATATGACATCGGAAACTGTATGGCCTTTCCAACCGTCCGTAACCGTGGACGCGGCTATTCGAATAGATTTACACTCTGCAGAGGTTGCACACTTGTGCCACAATTCATCCGTCGGGATTACCCCGAATCATCGTAACACAGTACGCGGATCATCAACCATAACCTTTCACTTATAAATCCTAGTATGAGCACCTCTCACCATGAGCTTGGCCTCCCAGTGAAGACCAATCACAACTCGGGAATCGCACAGGGCTTGGCCGTACAATTCACCTCAATTTCACATCATTTCTCAACAACGGAGGCAGCCTCAAGCGTAACCCCTATGACGTGTGTTCAGAGGGAACCCATACTAAGATACATAAACTTCCAGTTAGGCCCTACCCATAATCAGGTATTGTGGGGGTACTTAATAATTGGAAAGGTATCGCATTCAAACCAACATCGTTGTTTTATCAAAAATCACTATCTTCTCTTGGTCATATTCACCTTCAAAAATCATTCAATGGAATGCATCATCATTCCAAGGTTTCAAATTCATTTCAATTCACATTGTTCCCATCTAGAGTAGTCAAGTTTTATTTCATTAGCACTAGCTCTAAGTCATGAGGTGTGCTATCTTGCTTTGCTTGATTGAGACCACTTCACTACTCTAGTAACCATCCTTTACTTTGACCAAAGTTAACTATAAAAGTAACTCTTGGAAAACAACAAGTAAAACTTGTAAAGTAAAAACTTGGGATAGGCTTATGTAAGAAAAGATAGTATCTATGGTGCCTTTCCCCAAAGGGGCTTTGCACTTTGCAAGAATATTAGCTTGCCTTGGTAGTTCTCAAACTGTTCCTCCTCCTCCTCTTGGTAGCAACCTTCTTCTTCGGTGTACTCTCCGGTGCTAGCGTCTAAATTTGAATACGAGTATAATTACTCACTAATTCAATGGCTATTCCATGTATCACATATAAACACATAAACTATTCTATGCACACAAATACTTTAACTAGGGTGCATGGGTTGTGTTATTTAAATAGAATTCACTTCTTTGTATTTAATATGTAAATGATAGTTTCCATAGGGTTCTTGAGAAATAATTTCCTCTCATTGAAATCTTCTTAAGATTTAACTTCTCAAACCATCATATATGAACTTATATTGACCTAAGTCAAATGTTCATCATCATCATTTGAGAAAATGATTTAAATGGGGTAGATCACCCCATATCATTTAATACACTACATATGATTTAAATCTCAAGTAATTCATATAAGAGAGTTTGGACCAGGGGTCCAAACATCCCATGAATTCATGTGAGACAAGTTTAAATGAAGTATAAGACTCCACATAATTTACTTTAATAGTTTTGGACAATATCAACTAGTTAAACTAGCTATATTATCCATTAATTAAACTAGGGCATGATCATGCAAAGTGACCACACCATTTTATTGCATAAACAATTAGTGTAAGTCAAATGTGAGCTATTAGAGTTGGAATTAACTTAATATCTATTTTGGTTGATTTTTAATAATTATTTGAATAGGGAAAAGTCCCTACCTTATTCTTTTTATCAGATTAATTCTACAAGGAATCTGGTCATGGGACCAGTGGCATGTTGTAGATAATTTCACTAGCTTTCCAACAATATAAAGTTCATTAAATTTGGTTGAGCCAATTTGAATCTATTTATTTTCAAAGTGGAGGCAGTATTGGAATTATTTGAATTTGTTTAAATCCAGTTTGAATTAAAAGGCCGGCGGGAAAAACTAACTGGGCCAGATTCAAATTAAACGGCCCAAACCAGCCCACCACGCGACTGTGCCCGCGTGGGCTGCCTGACAGAGGGTCCCGCATGTCAGCGGCTCTTTAAACCCGAATCGGTACAGATCAACCAGAGACGTAGGATTAGAATCAGATCGAACGACTCGAGTTCATCGTCGTCTCCGACGAGAACCCGACGCTCTGGCGGCGGCGGTAGGGGGTCGGAGGGCTAACCAGAGCTCCAGCTAGGGATGGCAGTGTGCTCGGGGTAGATGTGGACGACGGCGAAGCTCCAGGTACAGGTGGCGTCGCCTGAGGTGGACTGGTTCGCCGGCGATTGCTGCAGAGCTTCCGCGGCGGCGAGCTCTCGATTGGCCTTGCTCCGGCGTGAATCAGTGTTATCACCAGGATTTGACCGAGTCAGAGGTGGGCCTCGATCAAGATAGACTCGAGGAATATACATGGAAGAAAAAACGTGAATCGGCCTGTTATGCAAAGTTTGGGCTAGTTGGCCCATGTATCTGTAATATAGTAGGATACGTGTCGTTTAGGAAAGTTTGTCTCGTGCACGGTGGGGATTATTCCCACGTTAGAAAGTCCCTTGGACTATAAATATGTATCTAGGGTTTATGAAATAAATGACAACCAACGTTCAACCACAAATCAATCTCGGCGCATCGCCAACTCCTTCGTCTCGAGGGTTTCTACCGGTAAGCATCATGCTGCCTAGATCGCATCTTGCGATCTAGGCAGCACAAGCTTTATGTTGTTCATGCGTTGCTCAGATCGAAGCCTTTTTGATGGCGAGCAACGTAGTTATCTTAGATATGTTAGGGTTAGCATTGTTCTTCGTATCATATGCTATCGTAGTGCAACCCTTGCATATCTAGCCGCCCTCACACCTACCTTAGGTGTGGGGGCGGCACCCCGCTTGATCTTTATTTAGTAGATCCGATCCGTTACGGTTGCTCCTTGTTCTTCAAGGATTAGTTTAATATCTGCAATAGTTAGGCCTTACAAAGGGTTGGAGGATCCAGCGGCACGTAGGGTGTCGTTTGCTAGTCCTAGACAGGATGTTCCGGGGATCAACCTCGTGTTGGTTTTTAGGCCTTGTCTAGGATCGGCTTACGATCACCGTGTGTGGCCGCGAGGCCCAATCGTGAGTAGGATGATCCGATTATGCGGTGAAAACCCTAAATCGTCGTAGATCGTATTAGCTTTATCTTGATCAAGCAGGACCACCATATATTCGTGCACCTCGTACGAATCATGGGTGGATCGGCTCCTTGAGCCGATTCACAGGATAACCTGAGAGCCGATCGAGGCTCGTATTTAATGTTTACGTGTATGCCATGCAAGAAACTAAGCGAGGCATCTCCATCACCTTCCTGACCAGGTATAGGTCAGGTGGCACGCCCTTGCATCAGCATCGAACGTGTGTACCAGAGGCTTTGCGGGCCGTCGCTCGGAGGGACCAGGGCCAGCCGCAGCCCTAAGTTGTTCCCGGCTCTACTGTGTTGCCCGTCGCTGCCCGCCGGTGGGTTTTGACCGCAACACATTCTGGCACGCCCGGTGGGACGAGCTTCTTCATCAACCACATCGCCATCTACATCTGAGATGGCGGACGGCACTCCAGTCACGTACGAGGATCTGACCGACGAGCTCAAGAAGAAGTATGACGAGGTCAAAGCAATCCTCGAGGCCGACCTCATCGGCTCTTTCCACAGAACCCGTTCACATGGCATCAGGTGGAAGGGGTTCTCGCCTAATGGTGCACTCGATGGGATAGACCTCTCTGCCCCGTCAGAAGAACGCACCAGGTCCCTACGTCAGGAGATCAACTACCTGGTGGCTCACTCGCTACACCGCCACTCTGAGAACCTGGTGAACACTTTGGAGCGTGTCGCTCTCCGGGTGATCCAGGAGATCATGAGGCACCGCACTCCGTCAGGACCAGCTCTCGGGACACACCAAGGAGAGATGCCACTCCAGTCCCGTCCACCGCTGCCATTTGCGTTGGCAGCACCAGAAGTGCCGAATTCACCGGCATTCGTCATCTACAAGATCGGTGGTGACCCTAGTGACTGCCAATTCTTGCATGAGGCGCCTAAGGAGATCCCTCACGGGTACATGTGCACGTATGTGCCAGATTGCGGTAACTGGGCGCTCACAAACCAGGCCGCGACATCAGGGACTTCTGGGAAAGCAGGAGGAACGTCAGCAACAGATCTTGAGAAGCAGACGTGGCTAACTAAATATGCCACCCCGACGAACCTCCAGAGCTCAGCTCCTGCAGTTGGCTCAGAGCTGGAAAAGCAAGCATGGCTGGCTAAGTACGCCACCCCGGCGAATCTTCAGAGTTCAACTCCTGCAGCCAGCACAGCGGATCAGATCAGTGCTATACTGAGAGACCAGTTCGGCATGGTGCCGAAAAGGAGGGCAATCGGCTATTCCAAGCCGTACCCCGACGAGTACGAGTTGATCCCGCTGCCACCTAAATATCGGCTCCCTGATTTCTCCAAATTCAGTGGATCAGATGGTTCCAGCTCCATCGAGCATGTGAGCCGATATTTGGCACAGCTAGGAACGGCCTCAGTGTCGGATCCACTACGCGTGAGGTTCTTCTCACAGTCCCTCACGGGATCGGCTTTCGGGTGGTACACCTCGTTGCCACCAGACTCGATCCGGACTTGGAAGCAGTTGGAAGAACAGTTCCATATGCAGTACCACTCAGAGGCTTCCGAGTCTGGCCTTGCCGATCTAGCACAAATACGTCAGAAGCGTGGAGAAACTGTGGTAGAATACATCCAGCGCTTCAGGAATCTTAGGAACCGATGTTATTCGGTTCGTGTGACTGAAAAGGAAGCAGTCGAGTTGGCAGTGGCGGGCCTAGCAGCGCCGCTCAAGGACATGGCCTCCCAAGCAGACTACCCCTCACTGGCGCACATGGTTCAGAAACTGTCGGCATATGAACAGCGCCACCCGGACTTGTACCAGGACAAATTCAAGCGTGCAGTAGTCCTGGTCGAGGCAGAGGAAGACGAAGTTTCTGCGGGAGATCAAGAGGTAGCAGTGGCTGAATGGACTCGGGGGGCAACCCCCGTGTCCTGCAAATGGGTGAAGCCACCAGGTCCGCCCAGGGGGTTTGATTTTGACGTGACCAAAACTGAGCAAATCTTCGACCTCCTGCTCAAGGAGAAGCAGTTGAAGATACCCGAAGGTCTCAAATTCCCCACGGTACAGGAGCTGAATGGAAAGCCATACTGCAAATGGCATAACTCGCTCTCCCATGCCACCAACGACTGCAGGGTGTGGCGTCAGCAGATCCAAATGGCGATAGAACAAGGACGTCTGATTTTCAACCAGTACGCCATGAAGGTCGACACCCAACCCTTCCCCGCCGTTAACATGGTGGAATGCACTTACCCTGAAGGTTGCCAGCCAGGATCCTCACTCAGCATCAACATGGTAGGACTTGGACACCACGCTGGCAAGGATGGAGACGAGGGCAGCTGCTCTCGTAGCAAGGACACAGAGGAGGCCGCTCCACGCGATCGGCTCCGTCATGATGGCAAGCGCTACGTCACAGAGGGAGAAGTGAAGAACTTAAGATATCAGCGACCCCTCTCTGATCACCTCCTCAACAAGTATGTGAGTCAGTATGACCAACGCCGATGATCCAGTGATGAAGACGAAAGAGATCGTCTGGCTAGGGAAGCCAGAAGACATCGTCGGCATGATCGCGATGAGGAGGAGTACGAGCGCCGTGCCAAGGAAAAGACAAGGGAGCAAGGCGACGAAGATATGCATTGGGACTACCCCTTCTTCAGACACTGCTGGGATTCAGGAATGAGCCGATTGCCCACAATCGGCAATTGCCCAGAATGCAGCCAGAAGAAGAAGGAGGCAGCCAACGTATCCGTGTTCAAACGTCTAGGGCCTCTCCCAACACAAAGCAAACGCGCTGAGTCCCCTCGGTTGGAAGATCTCGAGGATTCAGAAGACGAGGGAGAAGAAGAAGAAGACAGGTACCACCGTCCAAGGTGGTGCCCTGACGGACTCAGCCGTTCCCGAAAGCACAGGGTTCAGCGATTGCGCGGCTTGGAGGAAGCCGAGAGGTTATACCTGCATACGCTAAGGAAGGCGCGACCTGATCTGGCTGCGAAAGTTCAGCGAACCCTGGATGAAGAGGGTCGTCCACGGAAAATGGAGTGGCGCCCCAAGCAAAGGAGAGCCGATGATGATACATCGGCTGGCACAAATATGGTGTTCATCCTTCCTTCGGAGGTTAGCGCTCCAGGATTAAACGATGCACTCAAGGTGGACGACAGCGAGTGCATCGACATGACAAAGGATGAGGTTGGGATGGTCTTGTCCACCGGCCTGACCGTGTAGCAAGAATAAACCGATGAGCGAACGTGGCGAGGCCGGTCCTTGGGATCGGCCCCAAAGATCTATGAAGGAACATTACAAAACCTTCATTGAAGCACTTCGATCAATGTGGAGGCCGATCCCAGCAATCGGTCAAAAAAATTATCCTCACCACATGTTCTGCTTGGGCTCAACATCGATGTACTTGGCAGCAGTTTTACGTCGGCTGAGGAGTTAAGAAGAGGCAACTGTGATCATACCGGAGCCGACGTGCAAATGCAATGCCTTGGCTGAACTACAGAGCCGATATCTGCAGTTACCTGACAGATTCGACTCGGGGGGCACCTAAACCAGATGAACATGTGAGCATGTGCAGATAAACACATAAGCAGTGAAATATTGGGGGCCGATTAGAAAAATCGGCCAGTAAAAAAAAAATTTTTACAGCCGATGCAAGGGCATCGACTTTAGAACTAAGGAACAAAGCCGATGCACGGTCATCGACTCTAGTACAGTTACACAAGACCAAGACCTGCCGGCTATGTGCTCAACCCTTTGCGTCAGATAAGTTGTTGGTGCTTCATCTACAACATCGACGTTCAGCGGAAGAAAGCTGATCAATGAGGGCAAGCTCGATTGACTCTTCATGGTGGCTATCTCGGATTGCCAGATTGCCTAAGGTCAAAGCCTTTTGGTTTGACCTGTGCATCCTCGCTGGTATTCTCGCCTTGATTAAGGCTCGGGGGGCAGCTAAATTGGTAGATGCTCTGTTTTTGGAGCCAATTGGAGTTGCATCGGCTGACCCTGCATCGTGGTCTTCTCTGAAAGCAGTGAGGTGTTGCAGAAGAAGACTGCTAAAGCTACGGAGAGGAGCCGGAAAAGGAGGCCGTCGGCTTTTACAGGTTTTGGACCGTCCTGTTGCTGCAAGAAAGGGAAGGGACTGGATTCTCAGAATAGCCGATGAATGGTCATCGGCTATGGGATTGCGAAAATTTATGGTCAGGTATCAAATCGCAGTCTGAATTCGAGAAGCGCTAGGATGACGGTCTAATCGATATTTGAGTCTGGCTTCATGGGCGTCTAAGGGAAAAAGAATCCGATACGTTGCTATCGGTCTTGGTGTGGCAAGCGAAAGGATTGAAATTGGATTAATTGAAAGATGAATTGAAGGAACAATCTATCTATCTATCTATTATATAATTAAAACACAAGACAAATAACGGTTTAGATTTAGCACTTGAAAGGGAACGGCTCAGATTTAAAATTGCCATGCATAAAAAACCACGGAGCGTAACATGCAGTACCAACATATATTATTTTGGGCCCAAAAATCTGTCACGTTGCTCCCGTAATATTTGTTTCCGATTAGTTAAAATTAGTTATGATTCTATTAGGAAGGATAAACCCACCACTGCCATTAAAACAATAATAACGTGCCCGCTCAGATCGGTGCCTTTTACCTTTTTTCTACTGCCGTGACCGCCGCATCCTGGACTCATACCTAGAGAGCTCTACTTAGATCAATGGATATCACCCGACGTATAGTGCAGCGGCCGTCGTACTCCGATGGCCGCCGATGTATTCTAGCGTTTTCTCACGTACGCGTGCTGCCGCGGCCGTCGTATTCCGATCACCCTAGGTGCAGTGTCCTCAGGCATGCTACTGCTATGCCGTTGTATCTATTCCGATCGCCCTAGGTATGCTGCCACCGCTCCCAAGTTCTGTCTGAGGTTCCCTCTGCTCTTGTGCATGCAGGGCACGGTTAGTTTGCTTCCAATCTCATGCATACAGTATACACAGTGCAGGCAGCCATAATGGATAGATCGATCAATCCAACTAAGACTTGCATCGTGCACACCCTGCCGAACAGCCTAAGTGCCTAACGCCAGGTGAATAACGGTGAGATTTAATTTCCTTTTTGAGTGCTGCATCTACTTCTTCACAATACATCCTATATGGTCTAGAAATTTGTCACTTCGCTCTCTCGAGTCTCAACAACACAGAGTAAAACGGTGCATGGCGCTGTACATAATAGATAGAGCGATCAATCCAACTCAGTCCTGCATCGCGCCCACACAGCCGGACAGCCCAAAGCAAGGTAATCTATCGAAGCTTCAGTTTCCTTTTTGTTTGCTCCAACTACTTATTTACAATAGATCGACCTGTGTTGTGTATTTGTCAGCTGAGTTTCCCTGGGGCTCAGCTGAGTACTAAAAATAGTTATTGATTGAGATGAAACACTTTGTTTAGTAAGACATGTTAATATATACTGTAGTTGCATGCAAGAATCACAAGTATTTTGGTCATCGTTTGGGTTAAACAAAGGAAATGATTATGTCATAATTATAGCCAACTAAGTTGTATATAGCGGAACTCAAGAAGTGATCCTCGATCTCGACGGTCACCCATCCAACAACAGCAGAAGCACGTCTCGGAGGTGGTAGCGGCTATGGAGATACAAGCTTCATGCCTTCTCCGATGAGCTCAACAAAACCTCCGATGAGCTTGACGATAATGGTGAGACCTTTGACGATCCGACAGCAAAGTGCGGTACATACAGTGCCTTGCATGCGTGTACATAAACAGTCTACGTGCAAACTTGGTAGCTTCGGGGCGAGAATCAAACGAAAACATCCGAAGATCATGCGGTCGTTAGGATGGACAGTAACGATATGATGAGCAACCACAGAGCACACAATGGTACGGACCGGCACCTCCACGGTGGTTTGCATCAGCCGGGGCTCAGCTGAGTTTCCCTAGGGTCCCCTGCCATGAACTAAATATTCGTACGGAGTGCCCAATGCATCAAGTCCACTCAAGCAGGTACAGTTTTTCTTGAGATAACATGTGATGCATGCATTGTGATGATCTGACAAATGCATAAAAACTATATGCAAAAGGCTTATTTTTTAAGATAGAGTAACCGCTCTTTTTTTTACATACTTAATTTTACTTGGATGAAGAGCTAAATTTCGAAATCCGTTTCTTTTGCAGGATATCAACGCCATCAACATGAACTAAGAGTACAGTTCCGAAAAAAAAGCAGGAGTAATACCATCCACGCGCCTCGCTTTGCTTAGATGTTTCCATCTCAACAAGGATAGCACGGCTATTAACGCATAAATTTCTGATTCCATGAGATAAACATCCGAAGACCAAGTAAGTGTACATGCAGAGCTCAATTTCTACTTCAAGACTCTCATTAAATATATTTTTTATAATTACATCGGTAGGGGTGATAATATTCACAGCCATTCTGCAAGGACTAATATATTCATTGTTATTAATTTAATAGGCTAACACAATCTGCGCCATAAGAATATATACTCATATTACTTTTGGTCTAGATATCACTGATATAATTGGTGCAAATGTTGATGCCCATGAATATATTTTAGACTATAAATTGCTTGAGACCAGGCAATGTTGCTGAGTAGCCTCGCTCTCAGCTGTAGGATGTACATATTGAATCGAAATAAAATTTAGGATGTCTAAGCAGTAACATTTATCCACATCACTACTGGTGGTTGAAATAGGATTAGAGATGTATTATGGACAGAATGAGAAATGAACATATATTTGTCATTGCCAAGTGGCAAGCACATTATAACACAAACAAAAGGAAATACAATTCAACAAATTATATGAGACCGATCTAAGGTCGGATAACATATTTATCTGAGTAAATAAATAAAAATATAGTACATAGATCCGCACAAACTACCACATGCTCAGAAAATAATAATCCAGCTCATCAATAAATTTAAGACACCACTTTAATGCAATATCATATAAATTAATAACTAAAAATATTAGCATATATAAATTGAAATAAATATGATGGAAATGGTATAAATCCTAATCTAGCCGCGCGAGTGCGCGGGCAACCCCGCTAGTTTTCATTAATTCAAAGGAGCGGCTTTACAAGAAAGAGCCGATGGCTCTCAAAAGAAGGATCTGGTGCCTAGTGCACCGCTACTGCTAGTCCTACTCTACTAGTCGTCGCTGTCCTCATCGTCGCCGTCATCGGCGCTGCTCCCAGGAAGTTCCTCGTCGCTGCTGCCCCAGCCCTCGGCCGGAGCTGCGTCTTCCTCATCATCATCATCATCCTCGCTGTCCGCCCAAGAGCGGAAGCGCTTTGTCGGCGGGTACCCGATGGAGGAGGAGGATTCATCCTCCTCCTCTTCCTCCTCGTCATCATCATCGTCTTCGCTGTCCGCCCAAGCGCGGAATCGCTTGGCCGGCAGAAGCTTAGGGGGGAGGAGGGGCCGCCCTCCTCTTTTTCTTCTTCTTCCTCTACTTCTTTCCCCTTCCCGTCGGAGGAGGTGGGTTTCACCCAGGGATGGAGGTCATCTTCACTTTCGCTTATCAGCTCCCCTTCGATGAGGAACTTGAGGTCGTCTTCCCCATCGGTCAGAGGCAGGTCGCCGTCTGGTCCGTGATCGGAGTTCCACTCCGGCTCGCTCGAAGAGAAGGATTGGAGGGAGAGGCCGGAGGAGACAGAGGAAGAGGAAGACATTGCTACAGGGGGAGAGGGTTTTTGGGTGCCGATAGCTAGAACAGAGGAAGGGGATGAAGAGGGCTAATCGATCGGCACGGATAAATAATGAGGAGCCTGGTGGAGATTTAATGCCATTGCAGTTTCCGAGGAGGTGATGCTAAAGCTATCGAATTGCAGAGAAGCTGAGAAGACAGGACATCATGATGAAGGATGCTGCAACGGTTCTGCTCTGCCACGACATGACCCTTCGAAGGAAAAACAGAGTGGTTTTGAAATTATCATTACCAAAACCAGGGGGGCATGTGTTATCACCAGGATTTGACCGAGTCAGAGGTGGGCCGCGATCAAGATAGACTCGAGGAATATACATGGAAGAAAAAACGTGAATCGGCCTGTTATGCAAAGTTTGGGCTAGTTGGCCCGTGTATCTGTAATATAGTAGGATACGTGTCGTTTAGGAAAGTTTGTCTCGTGCACGGTGGGGATTATTCCCACGTTAGAAAGTCCCTTGGACTATAAATATGTATCTAGGGTTTATGAAATAAACAACAACCAACGTTCAACCACAAATCAATCTCGGCGCATCGCCAACTCCTTCGTCTCGAGGGTTTCTACCGGTAAGCATCATGCTGCCTAGATCGCATCTTGCGATCTAGGCAGCACAAGCTTTATGTTGTTCATGCGTTGCTCGTACTGAAGCCTTTTTGATGGCGAGCAACGTAGTTATCTTAGATATGTTAGGGTTAGCATTGTTCTTCGTATCATATGCTATCGTAGTGCAACCCTTGCATATCTAGCCGCCCTCACACCTACCTTAGGTGTGGGGGCGGCACCCCGCTTGATCTTTATTTAGTAGGTCCGATCCGTTACGGTTGCTCCTTGTTCTTCAAGGATTAGTTTAATATCTGCAATAGTTAGGCCTTACAAAGGGTTGGAGGATCCAGCGGCACGTAGGGTGTCGTTTGCTAGTCCTAGACAGGATGTTCCGGGGATCAACCTCGTGTTGGTTTTTAGGCCTTGTCTAGGATCGGCTTACGATCACTGTGCGTGGCCGCGAGGCCCAATCGTGAGTAGGATGATCCGATTATGCGGTGAAAACCCTAAATCGTCGTAGATCGTATTAGCTTTATCTTGATCAAGCAGGACCACCATATATTCGTGCACCTCGTACGAATCATGGGTGGATCGGCTCCTTGAGCCGATTCACAGGATAACCTGAGAGCCGATCGAGGCTCGTATTTAATGTTTACGTGTATGCCATGCAGGAAACTAAGCGAGGCATCTCCATCACCTTCCTGACCAGGTATAGGTCAGGTGGCACGCCCTTGCATCAGCATCGGACGTGTGTACCAGAGGCTTTGCGGGCCGTCGCTCGGAGGGACCAGGGCCAGCCGCAGCCCTAAGTTGTTCCCGGCTCTACTGTGTTGCCCGTCGCTGCCCGCCGGTGGGTTTTGACCGCAACAATCAGGTGAGTGGTGAGGTGGTTGAGAAGCTGTGAGAGGTGGGGAGTGTGGTGGTGTGCTTGGATCATCCAGGGGAGGTCTCCTTTTATAGCAGCGCATGGGTGCTGCGGGGCAGGGTGGTGGTCGACCATGGCGCGGGTTCTCCGGCGAGTGGTCGAGCTAGGCGAGGGTGCAGCGGTGCTCTACGTGTCCAGGCGAGGCTAATGGTGGTGACGGCGCGGTCGGGCGGCGTCAGAATAGTTCGCGTTGCTTCCATGTCGTGCGGCGGCAGTGGCGGGATCTTCTTCTCCGTCTACGGCGGCGGCGGTCCAGGGTCTGGTCGTGGCCATTGATGTCTACGGGTGCTTCTATTCTTGTAGACAGTGTTGGGCCTCCAAGAGCAGAGGTTTGTAGAACAGCAGCAAGTTTCCCTTAAGTGGATCACCCAAGGTTTATCGAACTCAGGGAGGAAGAGGTCAAAGATATCCCTCTCATGCAACCCTGCAACCACAAAGCAAGAAGTCTCTTGTGTCCCCAACACACCTAATAGGTGCACTAGTTCGGCGAAGAGATAGTGAAATACAGGTGGTATGAATAAGTATGAGCAGTAGCAACGGCACAAGAAAAGTGCTTGCTGGCGTGTAGTTGACGGTGGTAATATTGCAGACAGTAGAAACACAGTAAAACAGTAAACAAGCAGCGATAGCAGTATTTAGGAACAAGGCCTAGGGATTATACTTTCACTAGTGGACACTCTCAACATTGATCACATAACAGAATAAATAGATAGATGCTAAACTCTACACCCTCTTGTTGGATGATGAACACCACTAACTGTGTAGGATTACACGAACCCTCAATGCCGGAGTTAACAAGCTCCACAATATTCGATGTTCATATTTAAATAACCTTAGAGTGCATGACAGATCAACATAACCAAACCAAGTACTAACATAGCATGCACAGTGTCACCTTCACACTACGAAAGGAGGCATAGATCACATCAATACCATCATAGCAATAGTTAACTTCATAATCTACAAGAGATCACAATCATAGCCTACGCCAAGTACTACACGATGCACACACTGTCACCATTACACCGTGCAGGAGGAATAAACTACTTTAATAACATCACTAGAGTAGCACACAGATAAATTGTGATACAAAACACATTACAATCATAAAGAGATATAAATAAGCACTTCACTATGCCATTCATAACAGTGAATAAGTATTCTGTGAAATATAGCCTAAGAGACCCACACGGTGCACACACTGTCACCTTTACACACGTGGGACAAGGAGTCTCCGGAGATCACATAAGTAAAATCCACTTGACTAGCATAATGACATCTAGATTACAAGCATCATCATATGAATCTCAATCATGTAAGGCAGCTCATGAGATTATTGTATTGAAGTACATAGGGAGAGAGATTAACCACATAGCTACCGGTACAGCCCCGAGCCTCGATGGAGAACTACTCCCTCCTCATGGGAGACAGCAGCGTTGATGAAGATGGCGGTGGTGTCGATGGAGGAGCCTTCCGGGGGCACTTCCCCGTCTCGGCGGCGTGCCGGAACAGAGACTCCTGTCCCCCAGATCTTGGCTTCGCGATGGCGGCGGCTCTGGAAGGTTTCTCGTACCGTGGCTTTTCCGTCCCGAAGTTTTAGGTCGAGGACCCTTAAATAGGCGAAGAGGCGGCGTCGGAGGGTCGAAGAGGCGGTGAGATGGTAAGGCGGCGCGGCCAGGGCCTGGGCCACGCTGGCCTACCTCCTGGGCCCACCAGGGCTCCCCTCTGGCGACTCTCGGGTGTTCTGGAAGCTTCGTGGAAAAATAGGATGCTGGGCGTTGATTTCGTCCGATTCCGAGAATATTTCCTTACTAGGATTTCTGAAACCAAAAACAGCAGAAAACAGGAACTGGCCCTTCGGCATCTCGTCAATAGGTTAGTTCCGGAAAACGCATAATAATGACATAAAGTGTGCATAAAACATGTAGATATCATCAATAATGTGGCATGGAACATAAGAAATTATCGATACGTCGGAGACGTATCAGCATCCCCAAGCTTAGTTTCTGCTCGTGAAGCAGGTAAACGATAACAAAGATAATTTCTGGAGTGACATGCCATCATAACCTTGATCATACTATTGTAAGCACATGTAATGAATGCAGCGATCAAAACAATGGTAAATGACATGAGTAAACAAATGAATCATAAAGCAAAGACTTTTCATGAATAGTACTTTCAAGACAAGCATCAATAAGTCTTGCATAAGAGTTAACTCATAAAGCAATAATTCAAAGTAAAGGTATTGAAGCAACACAAAGGAAGATTAAGTTTCAGCGGTTGCTTTCAACTTGTAACATGTATATCTCATGGATATTGTCAACATAGAGTAATATAACAAGTGCAATATGCAAGTATGTAGGAATCAATGCACAGTTCACACAAGTGTTTGTTTCTTGAGATGGAGAGAAATAGGTGAACTGACTCAACATAAAAGAAAGGCCCTTCGCAGAGGGAAGCATTGATTGCTATATTTGTGCTAGAGCTTTGGTTTTGAAAACATATAGAGAGCATAAAAGTAAATTTTTGAGAAGTGTTTGTTGTTGTCAACGAATGGTAGTGGGCACTCTAACCCCCTTGCCAGACAAACCTTCAAAGAGCGGCTCCCATTTTATTTTATTTTTGTGTGGCACTCCTTCCAACCTTTCTTTCACAAACCATGGCTAACCGAATCCTCGGGTGCCTGCCAACAATCTCATACCATGAAGGAGTGCCTTTTTATTTTAGTTTTATTATGATGACACTCCTCCCCACCTTTGCTTTCTCAAGCCATGGCTAACCGAATCCTTCGGGTACCGTCCAACAATCACATACCATGGAGGAGTGTCTATTTTTTTGTTAATTAATTTGGGACTGGGAATCCCATTGCCAGCTCTTTTTGCAAAATTATTGGATAAGCGGATGAAGCCACTAGTCCATTGGTGAAAGTTGCCCAACAAGAATGAAAGATAAACACCGCATACTTCCTCATGAGCTATAAAACATTGACACAAATCAGAGGTAATAAATTTTGAATTGTTTAAAGGTAGCACTCAAGCAATTTACTTTGGAATGGCGGAGAAATACCATGTAGTAGGTAGGTATGGTGGACACAAATGGCATAGTGGTTGGCTCAAGGATTTTGGATGCATGAGAAGTATTCCCTCTCGATACAAGGCTTAGGCTAGCAAGGTTATTTGAAACAAACACAAGAATGAACCGGTGCAGCAAAACTCACATAAAAGACATATTGTAAACATTATAAGACTCTACACCGTCTTCCTTGTTGTTCAAACTCAATACTAGAAATTATCTAGACCTTAGAGAGACCAATTATGCAAACCAAAGTTTAGCATGCTCTATGTATTTCTTCATTAATGGGTGCAAAGTATATGATGCAAGAGCTTAAACATGAGCACAACAATTGCCAAGTATCACATTATCCAAGACATTTTAGAATTACTACATGTAGCATTTCCCGTTTCCAACCATATAACAATTAACGAAGCAGTTTCAACCTTCGCCATGAAAATTAAAAGCTAAGAACACATGTGTTAATATGAACCAGCGGAGCGTGTCTCTCTCCCACACAAGCATTTATTCAAACAAAAACAAAAGCATACAGACGCTCCAAGTAAAGTACATAAGATGTGACCGAATAAAAATATAGTTTCAAGAGAAGGAACCTGATAATTTGTCGATGAAGAAGGGGATGCCTTGGGCATCCCCAAGCTTAGACACTTGAGTCTTCTTGAAATATGCAGGGGTGAACCACCGGGGCATCCCCAAGCTTAGACCTTTCACTCTTCTTGATCACACTATATCATCCTCCTCTCTTGACCCTTGAAAACTTCCTCCACACCAAACTCGAAACAAACTCATTAGAGGGTTAGTGCATAATCAAAAACTCACATGTTCAGAGGTGACACAATCATTCTTAACACTTCTGGACATTCCCTAAAGCTACTGGAAGTTAATGGAACAATTTTTTTTTAAATCCATCCAACATAGCAAAAGAAGCAATGCGAAATAAAAGGCAGAATCTGTCAAAACAGAACAGTCCGTAAAGACGAATTTTATTGAGGCACCAGACTTGCTCAAATGAAAATGCTCAAATTGAATGAAAGTTGCGTACATATCTGAGGATCACTCACGTAGATTGGCATAATTTTCTGAGTTACCTACAGAGAATTTTGCCCAGATTCGTGACAGCAAAGAAATCTGTTTCTGCGCAGTAATCCAAATCTAGTATGAACCTTACTATCAAAGACTTTACTTGGCACAACAATGCACAAAACTAAGATAAGGAGAGGTTGCTACAGTAGTAAACAACTTCCAAGACACAAATATAAAACAAAAGTACTGTAGCAAAATAAACACATGGGTTATCTCCCAAGAAGTTCTTTCTTTAAAGCCATTAAGATGGGCTCAATAGTTTTAATGATGCACTCGCAAGAAATAGTATTTGAAGCAAAAGAGAGCATCAAGACGCAAATTCAAAACAAATTTAAGCCTAACATGCTTCCTATGAAAAGGAATCTTGTAAATAAATAAATTCAAGAAGCATAATGCAACAAGCATAGAAAGATAAAACAAGTGCAGCTTCAAAAATTTCAGCATATATAGAGGTGTTTTAGTAACATGAAAATTTCTACAACCATATTTTCCTCTCGCATAATAACTTTCAGTAACATCATGAGCAAACTCAACAATATAACTATTACATAAAGCATTCTTATCATGAGTCTCATGCATAAAATTATTACTCTCCACATAAGCATAATTAATTTTATTAGTTGTAGTGGGAGCAAATTCAACAAAGTAGCTATCATTATTATTCTCATCATCAAATATAGGAGGCATATTGTAATCATAATAAAATTTATCCTCCATAACAGGTGGCAACAAAAGACTACTATCATTATAATCATCATAAATAGGAGGCAAAGTATCATCAAAGTAAATTTTCTCCTCAATGCTTGGGGGACTAAAAAGATCATGCTCATCAAAACCAGCTTCCCCAAGCTTAGAATCTTCCATAGCATTAGCAACAATAGTGTTCAAAGCATTCCCATTAGCATGCATATAAAGTTCCATGGGTTTTTTAATTCTCTCTTCAAACACATCATGTCCTAATTCAAGATAAAGTTCATAAAGATCTCTCATATTTTTGTTGTTTTCCATTATGCCTAACTAGTGTAAACAAGAAACAAAAAGATGCAATTGCAGGATCTAAAGGAAATAGCTTCGAGCACAAACACAATGGCGCCAGAAAAGTTACATTTACAGGAACCGGAGTATGAGTGCCTTTTACCTTTCCTCCCCGGCAACGGCGCCAGAAAAGTGCTTGATGTCTACGGGTGCTTCTATTCTTGTAGACAGTGTTGGGCCTCCAAGAGCAGAGGTTTGTAGAACAGCAGCAAGTTTCCCTTAAGTGGATCACCCAAGGTTTATCGAACTCAGGGAGGAAGAGGTCAAAGATATCCCTCTCAGGCAACCCTGCAACCACAAAGCAAGAAGTCTCTTGTGTCCCCAACACACCTAATAGGTGCACTAGTTCGGCGAAGAGATAGTGAAATACAGGTGGTATGAATAAGTATGAGCAGTAGCAACGGCACCAGAAAAGTGCTTGCTGGCGTGTAGTTGACGGTGGTAATATTGCAGACAGTAGAAACACAGTAAAACAGTAAACAAGCAGCGATAGCAGTATTTAGGAACAAGGCCTAGGGATTATACTTTCACTAGTGGACACTCTCAACATTGATCACATAACAGAATAAATAGATAGATGCTAAACTCTACACCCTCTTGTTGGATGATGAACACCACTAACTGTGTAGGATTACACGAACCCTCAATGCCGGAGTTAACAAGCTCCACAATATTCGATGTTCATATTTAAATAACCTTAGAGTGCATGACAGATCAACATAACCAAACCAAGTACTAACATAGCATGCACAGTGTCACCTTCACACTACGAAAGGAGGCATAGATCACATCAATACCATCATAGCAATAGTTAACTTCATAATCTACAAGAGATCACAATCATAGCCTACGCCAAGTACTACACGATGCACACACTGTCACCATTACACCGTGCAGGAGGAATAAACTACTTTAATAACATCACTAGAGTAGCACACAGATAAATTGTGATACAAAACACATTGCAATCATAAAGAGATATAAATAAGCACTTCACTATGCCATTCATAACAGTGAATAAGTATTCTGTGAAATATAACCTAAGAGACCCACACGGTGCACACACTGTCACCTTTACACACGTGGGACAAGGAGTCTCCGGAGATCACATAAGTAAAATCCACTTGACTAGCATAATGACATCTAGATTACAAGCATCATCATATGAATCTCAATCATGTAAGGCAGCTCATGAGATTATTGTATTGAAGTACATAGGGAGAGAGATTAACCACATAGCTACCGGTACAGCCCCGAGCCTCGATGGAGAACTACTCCCTCCTCATGGGAGACAGCAGCGTTGATGAAGATGGCGGTGGTGTCGATGGAGGAGCCTTCCGGGGGCACTTCCCCGTCCCAGCGGCGTGCCGGAACAAAGACTCCTGTCCCCCAGATCTTGGCTTCGCGATGGCGGCGGCTCTGGAAGGTTTCTCGTACCGTGGCTTTTCCGTCCCGAAGTTTTAGGTCGAGGACCCTTAAATAGGCGAAGAGGCGGCGTCGGAGGGTCGAAGAGGCGGTGAGATGGTAAGGCGGGGCGGCCAGGGCCTGGGCCGCGCCGGCCTACCTCCTGGGCCCACCAGGGCTCCCCTCTGGCGACTCTCGGGTGTTCTGGAAGCTTCGTGGAAAAATAGGATGCTGGGCGTTGATTTCGTCCGATTCTGAGAATATTTCCTTACTAGGATTTCTGAAACCAAAAACAGCAGAAAACAGGAACTGGCCCTTCGGCATCTCGTCAATAGGTTAGTTCCGGAAAACGCATAATAATGACATAAAGTGTGCATAAAACATGTAGATATCATCAATAATGTGGCATGGAACATAAGAAATTATCGATACGTCGGAGACGTATCAGCCATGTCTGGCGGCGTCCAGGTGGCGAGGTGATGCTCAACGGCTAGTCAGCGGGGCCAGGGCGAGCGTGAGGTGGTGGCGCGGCGCGTGTCCAGAGCTTGTCCATGGCGTGCATGCGCGCGACACGAGCGGCGTCTGGGCGCGTTCTGGGCGCGCGTCGTCCGGCCAGTGTCGTCGTCGAGCTCGACCGTGGCGGTGCTAGGACGGCGTAGGAGAGCATGGTGGCGAGCTGTGGCACCAGGGTGAGGGCAGAGAAGCAATGGGAGAGAGGGGAGATCGTCGGGTTGGGCGACATGGCCGGCATGGCCATGCCGTAGCTGCCCTCCTCCTCTCCTTAGCCTTGCTATGCAGCACTTAGTGTTAGAGGGGACCAGGGGACCAAATGGTGTAGGTTGGGGTAGATTGGGTGGAGTAGAATCACTATAGCAAATAGTGTGTAATAGTGCCATATTTGGAAATTTGTAAATTTGTCCAAATTTGACTTAATTCAAAAGGTTGAACAATTTGAAATGTGTGTGTTTAGATAAGTTGTATTTGACCAGAGATGATTAGAGGTGGTGGTGGAATTGTAGAATTCAAGAATTTGCAAAATTGGCTAAGTTGGAGATTGTTGAGTATGTTAAAAAGTTGAATCTTTGGATGAGCATAGCTCTTGATCAAGAATGATTTTGGCATGGTGATCTTTACAGAAGTTGTTCACCTTGATGTTGACTTTGAAATGGTGCAAAGAGTTAGCAAGATTTGGTTTGAGAAAATTGAATGGCAATGGCTCAAAGTAGTGATCAGGCTATAAATTTCAGTTTTGACCATTATCATATGTGAGCTAGTTTTGCATTTAGAAAATATTTGAATTGTGATTCTTTGATTCCAAAGTTGTAATAAGTGTTTAGTAACATTATTCAACTACTGGTGAAGACCAAATTGGTCTAGGGTCAAAATTTATAAAAATGCCATAGAGCATAGGTGAGGGTTTTAGGGTTTTTCATTTATTGGATTTTCTTCCCTTTTGATTTATTTGGTTGGTGATCTTCATATGATCACACTAGGGTTTTAGGGTTTAGCAATTACAAGTAATAACAATCATCATGGCATATCACTCAAATGCACAAGTCCTATGCAGGGTACTATATGCAATTTAAAAAGTTTTTGTTTGTTTGAAATTTTGCTCTCTGGAATTCTCTAACTTTCTTTTTATTGAAATTTGGGGTGTTACAGTAGAACTCGATGAGATTGATGAATCTATACTCGTTGATCAGAGTAGCGCAGTACCGGAAACTGTTCCTGTACCGCCTGCACCGGCAACAGAGGAAGCTAATGATAATGATCATGAAACTTCGAACGAGGAAACTACTGAACCTCGCAGATCGACAAGGGAACGTGCCACTCCTGATTGGTATGATCCTTGTCTAAATGTCATGATTGTGGATAACAATGATGAGGACCCTGCGACGTATGAAGAAGCGATGATGAGCCCAGAATCCAACAAATGGCAAGAAGCCATGAAATCCGAAATGGGATCCATGTATGATAACAAAGTATGGACTTTAGTAGACTTACCTGATAGCTGAAAGGCTGTCGAGAATAAATGGATCTTCAAGAGAAAAACAGATGCTGATGCTAATATTACTGTCTATAAAGCTCGACTTGTCGCAAAGGGTTTCCGACAAATTCAAGGAGTTGACTACGATGAGACTTTCTCACCTGTAGCGAAGCTAAAATCTGTGAGGATTTTGTTAGCAATAGCTGCATTTTTCGATTATGAGATTTGGCAGATGGATGTCAAAACGGCGTTCCTTAATGGAGACATTGAGGAAGAGTTGTATATGGTACAACCCAAAGGTTTTGTCGATCCTAAAAATGCTGACAAAGTATGCAAACTTCAGCGTTCAATCTATGGACTGAAGCAAGCATCAAGAAGTTGGAACCGACGCTTTGATAAGGTGATCAAAGACTTCGGGTTTATACAGTGTCATGGAGAGGCCTGTATTTACAAGAAAGTGAGTGGGAGCTCTGTAGCATTTCTGATATTATATGTAGATGACATATTATTGATCGGGAATGATATAGAACTATTAAGCAGTGTAAAAGGTTATTTGAATAATAGTTTTTCAATGAAAGACCTTGGTGAAGCATCGTATATATTAGGCATCAAGATTTATAGAGATAGATCAAGACGCCTAATAGGGCTATCACAGAGTACATATCTGGACAAGATTCTAAAGAAGTTTAGAATGGACGAAAGTAAGAAAGGGTTCTTACCTATGTTACTGTGCAAGGTCTTGAGTAAGACTCAAGGACCGGCTACGGCAGAAGAAAGAGAAAGGATGAGTAATATCCCCTATGCCTCGGCAGTAGGATCTATCATGTATGCCATGCTATGTACTAGACCAGATATAGCACATGCTGTTAGTTTGACTAGCAGATATCAAAGTGATCCAGGAATGGAACACTGGACATCGGTCAAGAATATCCTGAAGTACTTGAAAAGAACTAAGGATATGTTTCTTTGTTATGGAGGTGACCAAGAGCTCGTTGTAAACGGTTACACCGATGCAAGTTGGAACACTGATCCTGATGACTCTAAGTCACAATCTGGGTACGTGTTTATATTGAATGGTGCTGCAGTAAGCTGGGCAAGCTCGAAGCAGTGCACGATGGCGAAGTCTTCAACAGAATCAGAGTACATAGCGGCTTCAGAGGCTTCATCAGAAGCGGTATGGATGAAGAGGTTCATTGTAGAGCTCGGTGTGGTTCCTAGTGCATTGGACCCATTAATCATCTACTGTGATAACATGGGTGCCATCGCCAATGCACAAGAGCCAAGGTCACACAAGAGGCTGAAGCATATCAAGCTGCGTTACCACTCGATTCGCGAGTACATCGAAGATGGAGAAGTAAAGATTTGCAAAGTACACACTGATCTGAATGTAGCAGATCCGTTGACTAAAGCTCTCCCTAGGGCAAAGTATGACCAACACCAGAATGCCATGGGTGTTAGGTGTAACACCCCAAATTTCAATAAAAAGAAAGTTAGAGAAATCCAGAAAGCAAAATTTCAAACCAACAAAAACTTTTCTATTTGCATATAGTACCATGCATAGGACTTGTGCATTTGAGTGATATGCCATGATGATTGCTTTTACTTGTATTTGATATGCTCTAAAACCCTAAGGTGATCATATGAAGATCACCAACCCAAATAAATCAAAGAGGAAGAAATTCCATAAAATGCAAAACCCTAAAAACCCTCACATATGCCCTATGGCATTTTTATAAATTTTGACCCTAGACCTATTTGGTCTTCACCATTAGTTGAGTAATGTTATTAAACACTTATTACAACTTTTGGAATCAAAGTTTCACAATTCAAATGGAATTCAAACACAAATCCCACTCACATATGATAATGGTCAATTTTGACAATTCTAGTCTGATCACCACTTTGAGCCCTTGCCATTCAATTTTCCCAAACCAATTCTTGCTAACTCTTTGCACCATTTCAAAGTCAACATCAAGGTGAACAACTTTGATGAAGATCACCATGCCAAAATCATCTTGGATCAAGAGCCATGCTCATCCAAAGTCCCAACTTTTTAACATATGCAACATTCCCCACTTAGCCATTTTGGCAAATTTTTGAATTCTAATTTTTCCACCACCACCTCAAAACCTCTCTGGTCATTTACAACTAATATCAACACTCACTTTTCAAACACATTCACCATTTGAATTATTTCAAATTTGGACAATTTTGTAAATTCCAAAATCGGGCACTATTTGCAACTATTGCAAATAGTGATTCTACACACCTAATCTACCCCAACTCTAATCTACCTTGTCCCCTGGTTCCCTCTAACAAATCAATGCCCAATAGAAACCCTAGCAAGGGAGCTAACCATGCATGGACATGGCCATGCCGGCCATGTCCCCGAGCCCGTCGACCTCCCTTCTCTCCCCTTGCACCACTGCCCTGGCCACCTCGCCACCGTGCGCCAACGCACCTCCTACGCCACCCTAGCATCGCCATTGTCACGCTCGAGGACGACACACGCCGGCTGACGCGCGCCCTGGACGCGCTCACCATGCCGGTGACGTCGCGCGTGGACATGCGCGCGGACGTCACAGTACACGCGCCGCGCAGCCACCTCGCTCACGCCCTGGACCCCCTGCGAGTACCTTGATCATCATCGTGACACCGCGACGCCGTTGGACACGCTCTCGACCACGACCCGCACCCGCCGTCGCCGGAGAAGCCAACCCTGGTCCGCCGCGGGCGCGACAGACGCGGAAGCGAGGCGACCAAACCAGCCACCCCCTACCCTACCTGTCGCCATCCAGAGGACCACCGTGACGCCAGGAACACCACCGCGCCCTCGCCTAACTCGCTAGACCGCCGGAGACGCCGCGCCCTTGTCGAGTTCGCCGCAGAGCCTCGGGCACTCGCTCGCCTGTAAAAGGAGGCCTCGCCTCGTCGATTTCTTCACACCAGCCGCCTCACCTCTTCTCACTCGACCGCCAGAACCACTCCACCGTCGACATTAGCCACTGACGCCGCCCAATTTCTACCTCACTGCTGCCAGACGCCGCGGAAGCTCGCCGACGATTGGAGCCACCTCAGGCGACGCCACCGGTACCTGGAGCTTCGCCGTCGTCCACATCTACCCCAAGCACACTGCCATACCTTGCTGGAGCCGCCGTAAGCTCTCCCACCCCCTACTACCGCCGCCGCACCGTCGGGTTCTCGTCAGAGACGACGATGAACCACGGCCCTCCGATCCCCTTCTAATCCAACGCCCCCCATTGATCGGTACCGCTTCGGCGTTTAAGAGCCGCTGACAGGCGGGACCCTCTGTCAGGCAGCCCGCGCGGCACTGGACCGTGGCTGGGCTGGCCTTGGGCCGTTTTTAAACCTTTGGGCCCAGTAGTTTTTCCCGCCGGCCTTTTAATTCAAACTAGATTTAATTAATTCCAAATAATTTGAATACTGCTGCCACTTTGAAATTCAATAGATTGAAATTGGCTAAACCAAATTTGATGAACTTTATATTGTTGGAAAGCTAGTGAAATTATCTACAACATGCCACTGGTCCCATGACCAGATTCTTTGTAGAATAAATGTGATAAAAATAACAAGACAGGGACTTTTCCCTATTCAAATAATTCTTAAAATTCAACCAAAATAGATATTAAGTTAATTCCAACTCTAATAGCTCACATTTGACTTACACTAATTGTTTATGCAATAAAATGGTGTGGTCACCTTGTATGATCATGCCATAGTTTAATGAATGGATATTATGGCTAGTTTAACTAGTGGATATTGTCCAAAACTATTAAAACAAATTATGTGGAGTCTTATACTTCATTTAAACTTGTCTCACATGAATTCATGGGATGTTTGGACCCCCGGTCCCAAACTCTCTTATATGAATTACTTGAGATTTAAATCATATGTAGTGATACTAAATGATATGAGGTGATCCACCTCATTTAAATCATTTTCCCAAATGATGATGATGAACATTTGACTTAGGTCAATATGAGTTCATCCATGATTGTTTGAGAAATTAAATCTTAAGAAGATTTCAATGAGAGGAAATTATTTCTCAAGAACCCTATGGAAACTATCATTTACATATAAAATACAAAGAAGTGAATTCTATTTAAACCCCACAACCCATGTACTCTAGTTCATTTATTTGTGTGCATAGAGTAGTTTGTGTGTTATATGTGATGTATGGAATAGCCATTGAATTAGTGAGTAATTATACTCGTATTCAAATTTAGACGGTAGCACCGGAGAGTACGCCGAAGAAGAAGGTTGCTACCAAGAGGAGGAGGAGGAACAGTTTGAGAACTACCAAGGCAAGCTAACATTCTTGCAAAGTGCAAAGCCCCTTGGGGCAAGGCACCATGTTTCTTATCTTTTCTTATATGAACCCATCCCAAGTTTTTTCTTTACAAGTTTTTACTTGTTTTCTAAATGAGTACTTTTATAGTTAACTTTGGTCAAAGTACAAGTTGATTTCTAGAGTAGTGAGTTAGTCTCTCCAAGCAAAGCAAGATAGCACCCCTCATGAATTAGAGCTAGTGCTAAGGAATTAAAACTTGACTACTCTAGATGGGAACAACGTGAATTTGAAGTGATTTTGAAACCTTGGAATGAAGATGCCTTCCATTGAATGATTCTTGAAGGTGATTGTGAACAAGAGAAGATGGTGATTTTTGATAAACAATGATGTTGGTTTGAATGCGATACCTTTCCAATTATTAAGTACCCCCACAATACCTGATTATGGGTAGGGCTTAACTGGAAGTTTATGCGTCTTAGTATGGGTTCCCTCTAAACAAGCGTCATCGGGGTTATGCCGAAAGCTGCCTCTACCACAAAAAGAAAGGATATGATATGATGCGAAATGAGGTGAATGTCCGGCCCAAGCCCTGTGCAGTTCCCAGGTTGACAGTTGGTCTTCACTGGGAGGCCAAGCTCATGGGGAGAGGTGCTCATACTAGGATTTGTAAGTGAAAGGTTATGGTTGATGATCCGCGTACTGTGTTACGATGATTCGGGGTAATCCCGACGGATGAAATCAAATGTTGTGGCACAAGTGTGCAACGTCTGCAGAGTGTAAACCTATTCGAATAGCCGCGTCCACGGTTACGGACGGTTGGAAAGGCCATACAGTTTCCGATGTCATATCTTTGAAAATGATGTTGAAAGGTGATGGTGAAATGACTGGTGGTGAATTGAATTGAAATCACCACTTGAATGGTGGGAATGACACTAATGTTGCCACTTGAGTTAGTTAGCACTTGAATAAGCTTTTTCTCAAACTTTGTGAACTAAAACTAGCTTTATGCAAATAAACTAGAGCTTAGCAACCCATACTAGAATGTCTAGCACTTACATTAGTATTAGTTTGCGAGTACTCAACGTACTCACGGCTTTGTCCCTGGCTATTCAAATGGCCAGAGTATGAAGATGACCAAGGAGATGACCAGCAGGACGCCTACGACAACTAAGCGCCTTCCGACGTCAAGCGTTGGCCTGTGGACTAGAGAGTCCTTGTATCTTACGCTTCCGCTATGTTGAACTATGAACTTGTGTTTGTTCGTTGATCAATAGATCAACTATTCGTGTAATATGGATCATGTGATTCCAAATTTGTAAGACTTATGGTTTGTAATGAATGATGACTGTGATACTTAACTATTATGCCTCGCAACAACAATATTCCTGGGATTGCGATGTATGACATAATAGGCATTCGGATTTAAAAATCCGGGTGTTGACAAGTTGGTATCAGAGCCATTGTTTGACCTTAGAAGACCTTAGTTAGAATGGGCGTTCTGAAAACCTTAGCTTTGAAATCAAATGAAAGAAACTATTTGTGAAAATTTACTACACTCTTGTCTTTGAGACTTTGCCAAAATTTGATGAATCATGTCTATCTTATTTGAATCAACTTAAAACCTTGCCACACTTTGCACTCTCTAACTTACTCATCCAATTCTCTTTCAGATGGCGCTGAATGAACCCATCAACACCAAGTTTTACCAGCTTGGGAACGGAGGAAGCTTGATCTTCGAGCACGACCTCAACGCCCTCTCTGACTTCCTTGGGCGCCCACACCCCGAGTTTCACGGGGTTCAGCTGGACGACATGCCCGGAGGAGAGTTGCAGTGGGTGATCACTGCCGACTTGAGGGGCAAGATGGAGCCTCCCACTTCGGAGAGGATCCTCTTCTCCTTCCGCGAGAGCAACTGGCTCGACGGACTCGCACGTGGTCTTCAGGAGGCACTTGCGCGCCTCTGTGGACAGAACGTGGTGAGCATCCTCGCCTCTCGCTACGCCCACCTTGTGAGGCGTGATGCCGCGGGAGTGCCCATGGAGCTGCAGCCGCACCCGGAGTTGAGGCACCATGCTGAGCACCTGGACTTCATGCTCTACCAGACTCAGAGGGACCTCGACGCCACTCGCGCTTACGCGAACCAGACCCACGCTCACATCACCGAGCAGGGTGAGGCGATCAAGCTACTCAACAACGACCGCAAGAGCCTTCGCCAGCAGCGTGCCAAGAAGGACGCTACGATTCGTCGCCTTCGCGCCCGGATCGCGTCACTTGAGGCCACTGTCAAGGCCCAGGAGGATCAGATTCGTCAGCTGGAGGATGACGATGGAGGCATCGACATTCAGGGAGGAGACGCCTTCCTGAGCGACGACAACGACTTTGAGGAGGACGAGAACACCGAGGAGGAGGATTACGAGTTCCTGGAGGCAGGACCCGACGACTACGTCCCGATCGATGTCGATGATGAGGAGTAGTTGCACTAGTTCACTTATAGTAGGTGTGAGTTGTATCCCGTCCATTGTATCGTAGCATGAGAATGGTTCTTAAAACCATTGGAGTATGTGTATAGTTTGTACTATGTGTTGCATGAATGAATGAATGTTATGTTTGTCATGAAAAGATTACAAGTTTTCAAATGTTTTTCAAACTTAACCAAAATGAACCATAGAATGTTCCCTCTTATCTCATAATCTTCTACATCTTTAGATGGCCCCTCCGAATCGCACCAACGACGCGATGCTGCAACTGCTGCAAACCATGACTAGCAGCACCGGTATCGTAGTTGAGCACGTCTCTGAAAAACTACCCAGAAAATTTACCTGCAACCAAAGTGTATCCAAGCCAACTCTGGATCAAATCAGGGTCGTTTGTCGCTACCCTGATGTGTTTCCGGATGATCTACCTGGTATGCCCCCGGATCGGGATATCGAGTTTATCATAGAGTTAATCCCCGGAACTGGACCCATCGCCCAGAGAGCTTACAGCATGAACGCAACCGAGCTTGTGGAGCTGAAGAAGCAAATAGATGACATGTTAGCCAAAGGTTTGATTAGACCAAGTGCATCCCCCTGGAGATCCCCCGTCTTGTTTGTCGACAAGAAGGATGGTGCAAATCGTTTATGCACGAACTATCGTAAGCTTAACGATGTCACCATCAAAAACAAATACCCCCTACCCAAGATCGAAGACTTGTTTGACCAACTCACCGGATCCCGAGTTTTCTCTAAGATTGATCTTAGAACTGGATACCATCAACTGAAGATCCGAGCCACCGACATTCCAAAAACTGCCTTTACCACCAGATATGGGTTGTATGAGTACAACGTCATGTCGTTTGGACTGACCAATGCCCCCGCTTATTTCATGAATCTCATGAATAAGATCTTCATGAACTTTTTGGACAAGTTTGTCGTTGTATTCATCGACGACATCCTCGTCTACTCCAAGTCCGAAGAGGAACATGAACAACATTTGGAGATTGTTCTAGAAACCCTTAGACAGCACAAGTTGTATGCCAAGTTTAGCAAGTGTGAGTTTTGGCTGGAAGAAGTTGGATTCCTGGGACACATCTTGTCTGCAGGAGGAATTGCCGTAGATCCCGCCAAAATCAAAACTGTTATGGAATGGCAAGCCCCAACCACACAAACCGAGGTCCGCGCTTTTCTTGGATTAGCCGGATACTACCGCAGATTTGTAGAAGGTTTTTCGAGCATCGCTCGACCAATGACCCAACTGCTGAAAAAGGACAGAAAGTTTGAGTGGACCGACAAATGTGAAGAGAGCTTTCAACAGCTCAAGAGTAGACTGACAACAGCCCCAATCCTGATCATGCCAGATATCGCAAAGCCCTTTGACGTATATTGCGACGCCTCCAAGACTGGACTTGGATGCGTGCTTATGCAAGAAGGCAAGGTTGTATCCTAACTTTCAAGACAACTCAAGCAACATGAACAGAACTACCCAACCCATGACCTCGAGCTTGCCGCCGTGGTCTTAGCCTTGAAAGTTTGGCGTCATTACCTCATGGGTAATCGATGCGAGATCTACTCCGACCACAAAAGCCTCAAATACATATTCACCCAGAAAGAGCTGAACATGAGACAACGCCGATGGATCGAATTGATCAAGGATTATGACATGGAGATTCACTACCACCCCGGCAAGGCCAATGTGGTAGCGGATGCTTTGAGTCGACTGCCGTGCCAGTTGAACTCCATGCTCGCAACCGAGCAGCCCAGCTTGCACCAAGAGTTTGAACAATTCAGACTTGAACTTGTTAGTGAAGGATTCCTAGCCAGCATAGAACTGCAACCCACCTTGGTTGGTCAGATCAAGGAAGCCCAGAAAGACAACGCTAGCATTGACGGAATCAAGAAACAGATAGCCGCAGGAAAAGCCCCCGGATTCACCGTAGACGAAGCCGGAGTGCTTTGGTACAAAGAACGTCTCTGCGTACCATCGGACTCTGACTTGAAACAAGTCATTCTGCAAGAAGCCCATGACACCCTTTATTCAATCCACCCCGGAGGTACCAAGATGTACCAGGACCTGAAAGAACAATTTTGGTGGCACGGGATGAAAAGAGAGATCGGTAGCTATATCGCTAAGTGTGACATCTGTCAGAGAGTCAAGGCAGAACATCAACGACCCGCCGGACTGTTACAACCCCTCCAGATTCCAGAATGGAAATTGGACTCCGTAGGAATGGACTTTATCACCGGACTGCCCAAATCCAGCAAAGGCAATGATTCAATATGGGTAGTGGTCGATAGATTGACCAAAGTCGCCCATTTCATCGCCGTCAAAACCACCTATCAAGGCCCAAAGTTAGCTGAACTTTACATCTCCAGAATAGTCGCTCTGCACGGAACCCCCAAATCGATAGTGTCAGATAGAGGATCACAGTTCACCTCAAGGTTACGCAGAAAGTGCATGAAGGACTAGGCACTCGCCTAAATTTCAGCACCGCCTATCACCCTCGGACCGACGGACAGATCGAGAGAGTAAACCAGATCTTGGAAGACATGCTTAGAGCATGCGTCTTGGAATACGGATCCAAGTGGGAAGACTGCCTACCTTACGCAGAATTCTCTTACAACAATAGTTACCAAGCCAGCCTACAGATGGCCCCCTTTGAAGCCTTGTACGGAAGGAAGTGCCGTACCCCCCTGAACTGGTCAGAAGCCGGAGAGAGCCAAGTTTTCGGCCCTGATGTTCTTCGTGAAGCCGAAGAGAAAGTCCACAAGATCCGAGAGTACCTCAAGACTGCGCAATCCAGACAGAAGAGCTACGCCGACAAGAGACGTCGGGAGATGACCTTTGAGATCGGAGACTTTGTCTATCTCAAAGTATCCCCCTTAAAGGAATGCAAAGGTTCCAACTGAAAGGAAAACTTGCACCCCGCTATGTCGGACCTTTCCAAGTCCTCAGCCACCGAGGTGAAGTATCTTATCAACTGGAGTTGCGTGAAGAAATGTCGGCGGTGCACGACGTGTTTCACATCTCACTTCTCCGGAAATGCCTGGAAGTCCCGGAGAAGACCGAAGTGTTCAAGAACATCGATCACCGATCGGTGGATATCAACAAGGATCTGACTTACCGCAAAGTGCCGATTCGCATTTTGGAAGAAGCTTACCGAACCACCCGCACCCGAAGCATCAAGTTTCTGAAGATCCAATGGAGCAATCATACCGAGGATGAAGCCACATGGGAACGCGAAGACTTCATGAAGAAGGAGTACCCAGATCTCTTTAGTACCTAACTTTCTTTTCGATCTCGGGACGAGATCTTTTGTAAGGGGGAAGGGTTTGTAACACCCCAAATTTCAATAAAAAGAAAGTTAGAGAAATCCAGAAAGCAAAATTTCAAACCAACAAAAACTTTTCTATTTGCAGATAGTACCATGCATAGGACTTGTGCATTTGAGTGATATGCCATGATGATTGCTTTTACTTGTATTTGATATGCTCTAAAACCCTAAGGTGATCATATGAAGATCACCAACCCAAATAAATCAAAGAGGAAGAAATTCCATAAAATGCAAAACCCTAAAAACCCTCACATATGCCCTATGGCATTTTTATAAATTTTGACCCTAGACCTATTTGGTCTTCACCATTAGTTGAGTAATGTTATTAAACACTTATTACAACTTTTGGAATCAAAGTTTCACAATTCAAATGGAATTCAAACACAAATCCCACTCACATATGATAATGGTCAATTTTGACAATTCTAGTCTGATCACCACTTTGAGCCCTTGCCATTCAATTTTCCCAAACCAATTCTTGCTAACTCTTTGCACCATTTCAAATTCAACATCAAGGTGAACAACTTTGATGAAGATCACCATGCCAAAATCATCTTGGATCAAGAGCCATGCTCATCCAAAGTCCCAACTTTTTAACATATGCAACATTCCCCACTTAGCCATTTTGGCAAATTTTTGAATTCTAATTTTTCCACCACCACCTCAAAACCTCTCTGGTCATTTACAACTAATATCAACACTCACTTTTCAAACACATTCACCATTTGAATTATTTCAAATTTGGACAATTTTGTAAATTCCAAAATCGGGCACTATTTGCAACTATTGCAAATAGTGATTCTACACACCTAATCTACCCCAACTCTAATCTACCTTGTCCCCTGGTTCCCTCTAACAAATCAATGCCCAATAGAAACCCTAGCAAGGGAGCTAACCATGCATGGACATGGCCATGCCGGCCATGTCCCCGAGCCCGTCGACCTCCCTTCTCTCCCCTTGCACCACTGCCCTGGCCACCTCGCCACCGTGCGCCAACGCACCTCCTACGCCACCCTAGCATCGCCATTGTCACGCTCGAGGACGACACACGCCGGCCGACGCGCGCCCTGGACGCGCTCACCATGCCGGTGACGTCGCGCGTGGACATGCGCGCAGACGTCACAGTACACGCGCCGCGCAGCCACCTCGCTCACGCCCTGGACCCCATGCGAGTACCTTGATCATCACCGTGACACCGCGACGCCGTTGGACACGCTCTCGACCACGACCCGCACCCGCCGTCGCCAGAGAAGCCAACCCTGGTCCGCCGCGGGCGCGACAGACGCGGAAGCGAGGCGACCAAACCAGCCACCCCTACCCTACCTGTCGCCATCCAGAGGACCACCGTGACGCCAGGAACACCACCGCGCCCTCACCTAACTCGCTAGACCGCCGGAGACGCCACGCCCTTGTCGAGTTCGCCGCAGAGCCTCGGGCACTCGCTCGCCTGTAAAAGGAGGCCTCGCCTCGTCGATTTCTTCACACCAGCCGCCTCACCTCTTCTCACTCGACCGCCAGAACCACTCCACCGTCGACATTAGCCACTGATGCCGCCCAATTTCTACCTCACTGCTGCCAGACGCCGCGGAAGCTCGCCGACGATTGGAGCCACCTCAGGCGACGCCACCGGTACCTGGAGCTTCGCCGTCGTCCACATCTACCCCAAGCACACTGCCATACCTTGCTGGAGCCGCCGTAAGCTCTCCCACCCCCTACTGCCGCCGCTGCACCGTCGGGTTCTCGTCGGAGACGACGATGAACCACGGCCCTCCGATCCCCTTCTAATCCAACGCCCCCCATTGATCGGTACCGCTTCGGCGTTTAAGAGCCGCTGACAGGCGGGACCCTCTGTCAGGCAGCCCGCGCGGCACTGGACCATGGCTGGGCTGGCCTTGGGCCGTTTTTAAACCTTTGGGCCCAGTAGTTTTTCCCGCCGGCCTTTTAATTCAAACTAGATTTAATTAATTCCAAATAATTTGAATACTGCTGCCACTTTGAAATTCAATAGATTGAAATTGGCTAAACCAAATTTGATGAACTTTATATTGTTGGAAAGCTAGTGAAATTATCTACAACATGCCACTGGTCCCATGACCAGATTCTTTGTAGAATAAATGTGATAAAAATAACAAGACAGGGACTTTTCCCTATTCAAATAATTCTTAAAATTCAACCAAAATAGATATTAATTTAATTCCAACTCTAATAGCTCACATTTGACTTACACTAATTGTTTATGCAATAAAATGGTGTGGTCACCTTGTATGATCATGCCATAGTTTAATGAATGGATATTATGGCTAGTTTAACTAGTGGATATTGTCCAAAACTATTAAAACAAATTATGTGGAGTCTTATACTTCATTTAAACTTGTCTCACATGAATTCATGGGATGTTTGGACCCCCGGTCCCAAACTCTCTTATATGAATTACTTGAGATTTAAATCATATGTAGTGATACTAAATGATATGAGGTGATCCACCTCATTTAAATCATTTTCCCAAATGATGATGATGAACATTTGACTTAGGTCAATATGAGTTCATCCATGATTGTTTGAGAAATTAAATCTTAAGAAGATTTCAATGAGAGGAAATTATTTCTCAAGAACCCTATGGAAACTATCATTTACATATAAAATACAAAGAAGTGAATTCTATTTAAACCCCACAACCCATGTACTCTAGTTCATTTATTTGTGTGCATAGAGTAGTTTGTGTGTTATATGTGATGTATGGAATAGCCATTGAATTAGTGAGTAATTATACTCGTATTCAAATTTAGACGGTAGCACCGGAGAGTACGCAGAAGAAGAAGGTTGCTACCAAGAGGAGGAGGAGGAACAGTTTGAGAACTACCAAGGCAAGCTAACATTCTTGCAAAGTGCAAAGCCCCTTGGGGCAAGGCACCATGTTTCTTATCTTTTCTTATATGAACCCATCCCAAGTTTTTTCTTTACAAGTTTTTACTTGTTTTCTAAATGAGTACTTTTATAGTTAACTTTGGTCAAAGTACAAGTTGATTTCTAGAGTAGTGAGTTAGTCTCTCCAAGCAAAGCAAGATAGCACCCCTCATGAATTAGAGCTAGTGCTAAGGAATTAAAACTTGACTACTCTAGATGGGAACAACGTGAATTTGAAGTGATTTTGAAACCTTGGAATGAAGATGCCTTCCATTGAATGATTTTTGAAGGTGATTGTGAACAAGAGAAGATGGTGATTTTTGATAAACAATGATGTTGGTTTGAATGCGATACCTTTACAATTATTAAGTACCCCCACAATACCTGATTATGGGTAGGGCTTAACTGGAAGTTTATGCGTCTTAGTATGGGTTCCCTCTAAACAAGCGTCATCGGGGTTATGCCGAAAGCTGCCTCTACCACAAAAAGAAAGGATATGATATGATGCGAAATGAGGTGAATGTCCGGCCCAAGCCCTGTGCAGTTCCCAGGTTGACAGTTGGTCTTCACTGGGAGGCCAAGCTCATGGGGAGAGGTGCTCATACTAGGATTTGTAAGTGAAAGGTTATGGTTGATGATCCGCGTACTGTGTTACGATGATTCGGGGTAATCCCGACGGATGAAATCAAATGTTGTGGCACAAGTGTGCAACCTCTGCAGAGTGTAAACCTATTCGAATAGCCGCGTCCACGGTTACAGATGGTTGGAAAGGCCATACAGTTTCCGATGTCTTATCTTTGAAAATGATGTTGAAAGGTGATGGTGAAATGACTGGTGGTGAATTGAATTGAAATCACCACTTGAATGGTGGGAATGACACTAATGTTGCCACTTGAGTTAGTTAGCACTTGAATAAGCTTTTTCTCAAACTTTGTGAACTAAAACTAGCTTTATGCAAATAAACTAGAGCTTAGCAACCCATACTAGAATGTCTAGCACTTACATTAGTATTAGTTTGCGAGTACTCAACGTACTCACGGCTTTGTCCCTGGCTATTCAAATGGCCAGAGTATGAAGATGACCAAGGAGATGACCAGCAGGACGCCTACGACAACTAAGCGCCTTCCGACGTCAAGCGTTGGCCTGTGGACTAGAGAGTCCTTGTATCTTACGCTTCCGCTATGTTGAACTATGAACTTGTGTTTGTTCGTTGATCAATAGATCAACTATTCGTGTAATATGGATCATGTGATTCCAAATTTGTAAGACTTATGGTTTGTAATGAATGATGACTATGATACTTAACTATTATGCCTCGCAACAACAATATTCCTGGGATTGCGATGTATGACATAATAGGCATTCGGACTTAAAAATCCGGGTGTTGACATTAGGTATATTACAATGTAATCTAGATTATTGACTCTAGTGCAAGTGGGAGACTGAAGGAGATATGCCCTAGAGGCAATAATAAAGTGGTTATTATTATATATCTTTATGTTTATGATAAATGTTTATATACCATGCTATAATTGTATTAACCAAAACATTGATACATGTGTGATATGTAAACAACAAAGAAGTCCCTAGTATGCCTCTTAACTAGCTTGTTGATTAATGGATGATTAGTTTCATAATCATGAACATTGGATGTTATTAATAACAAGGTTATATCATTATATGAATGATGTAATGGACACACCCAATTAAGCGTAGCATAAGATCACGTCATTAAGTTATTTGCTATAAGCTTTCGATACATAGTTACCTAGTCCTTATGACCATGAGATCATGTAAATCACTTATACCGGAAAGGTACTTTGATTACACCAAACGCCACTGCGTAAATGGGTGGTTATAAAGGTGGGATTAAGTATTGATACGTCTCCGACGTATCGATAATTTCTTGTGTTCCATGCCACATTATTGATGATATCTACATGTTTTATGCACACTTTATGTCATATTCGTGCATTTTCTGGAACTAACCTATTAACAAGATGCCGAAGTGCCGATTCTTTGTTTTACTGCTGTTTTTGGTTTCAGAAATCCTAGTAAAGAAATATTCTCGGAATTGGACGAAATCAACGCCCGTGGTCCTATTTTGCCACGAAGCTTCCGTAAGACCGAAGAGGAGACGAAGTGGGGCCACGAGGCGGCCAAACCCTAGGGCGGCGCGGCCTGGCCCTTGGCCGCGCCGACCTGTGGTGTGGGGCCCTCGTGTGGCCCCCTGACCTGCCCTTCCGCCTACTTAAAGCCTCCGTCGCGAAACCCCCAGTACCGAGAGCCACGATACGGAAAACCTTCCAGAGACGCCGCCGCCGCCAATCCCATCTCGGGGGATTCAGGAGATCGCCTCCGGCACCCTGCCGGAGAGGGTATTCATCTCCCGGAGGACTCTACGCCGCCATGGTCGCCTCCGGAGTGATGAGTGAGTAGTCTACCCCTGGACTATGGGTCCATAGCAGTAGCTAGATGGTTGTCTTCTCCCCATTGTGCTTAATTGTCGGGTCTTGTGAGCTGCCGAACATGATCAAGATCATCTATCTGTAATTCTATATGTTGTGTTTGTTGGGATCCGATGAATAGAGAATACTTGTTATGTTGATTATCAATTTATATCTATGTGTTGTTTATGATCTTGCATGCTGTCCGTTACTAGTAGATGCTCTGGCCAAGTAGATGCTTGTAACTCCAAGAGGGAGTATTTATGCTCGATAGTGGGTTCATGTCTCCGTGAATCTGGGGAAGTGACAGAAATCTCTAAGATTATGGATGTGCTGTTGCCACTAGGGATAAAACATTTGTGCTATGTTCGAGGATGTAGTTACTGATTACATTACGCGCAATACTTAATGCAATTGTCTGTTGTTTTCAACTTAATACTGGAGGGGGTTCGGATGATAACCTGAAGGTGGACTTTTTAGGCATAGATGCATGCTGGATAGCGGTCTATGTACTTTGTCGTAATGCCCAATTAAATCTCACTATACTCATCATAATATGTATGTGCATGGTCATGCCCTCTCTATTTGTCAATTGCCCAACTGTAATTTGTTCACCCAATATGCTGTTTATCTTATGGGAGAGACACCTCTAGTGAACTGTGGACCCCGGTCCTATTCTTTACATCGCATACAATCTACTGCAATACTGTTTTACTGTTTTCTGCAAACAATCATCTTCCACACAATACGGTTAATCCTTTGTTACAGCAAGCCGGTGAGATTGACAACCTCACTGTTTCGTTGGGGCAAAGTACTTTGGTTGTGTTGTGCAGGTTCCACGTTGGCGCCGGAATCTCTGGTGTTGCGCCGCACTACATCCCGCCGCCATCAACCTTCAACGTGCTTCTTGACTCCTACTGGTTCGATTAAACCTTGGTTTCTTACTGAGGGAAACTTGCCGCTGTGTGCATCACACCTTCCTCTTGGGGTTCCCAACGGGCGTGTCAACTACACGCATCAAGCAAATTTCTGGCGCCGTTGCCAGGGAGATCAAGACACGCTGCAAGGGGAGTCTCCACTTCCCAATCTCTTTACTTTGTTTTTGTCTTGCTTTATTTTATTTACTACTTTGTTTGCTGCATTATATCAAAACACAAAAAAATTAGTTGCTAGCTTTACTTTATTTACTGTCTTGCACTCTATATCAAAAACACAAAAAAAAATTAGTTACTTGCATTTACTTTATCTAGTTTGCTTTATTTACTGTTGCTAAAATGGGTACTCCTGAAAATACTAAGTTGTGTGACTTCACAACCACAAATAATAATGATTTCTTATGCACACCTATTGCTCCACCTGCTACTACAGCAGAATTCTTTGAAATTAAACCTGCTTTACTGAATCTTGTTATGCGAGAGCAATTTTATGGTGTTAGTTCTGATGATGCTGCTGCCCATCTTAATAATTTTGTTGAACTATGTGGAATGCAAAAGTATAAGGATGTAGATGGTGATATTATTAAATTGAAATTGTTTCCTTTCTCATTAAGAGGAAGAGCTAAAGATTGGTTGCTATCTCTGCCTAAGAATAGTATTGATTCCTGGACTAAATGCAAGGATGCTTTTATTGGTAGATATTATCCCCCTGCTAAAATTATATCTTTGAGGAGTAGCATAATGAATTTTAAACAATTAGATACTGAACATGTTGCACAAGCATGGGAAAGAATGAAATCTCTGGTTAAAAATTGCCCAACACATGGACTGACTACTTGGATGATCATCCAAACCTTCTATGCAGGACTAAATTTTTCTTCGCGGAATTTATTGGATTCAGCTGCTGGAGGTACCTTTATGTCCATCACTCTTGGTGAAGCAACAAAGCTTCTTGATAATATGATGATCAATTACTCTGAATGGCACACGGAAAGAGCTCCACAAGGTAAGAAGGTAAATTCTGTCGAAGAAACCTCTTCCTTGAGTGATAAGATTGATGCTATTATGTCTATGCTTGTGAATGATAGGACTAATGTTGATCCTAATAATGTTCCGTTAGCTTCATTGGTTGCACAAGAAGAACATGTTGATGTAAACTTCATTAAAAATAATAATTTCAACAACAATGCTTACCGGAACAATTCTAGTAACAACTATAGGCCATATCCTTATAATAATGGTAACGGTTATGCTAATTCTTATGGGAATTCTTACAATAATAATAGGAACACACCCCCTGGACTTGAAGCTATGCTTAAAGAATTTATTAGTACACAAACTGCCTTTAACAAATCTGTTGAGGAAAAACTCAATAAAATTGATATTCTCGCTTCTTAAGTCGATAGTCTTGCTTCTGATGTTGATCTTTTGAAATCGAAAGTTATGCCTAATAGGGATATTGAAAATAAAATTGTTACTACAGCAAATGCCATCCAAGTTAGAATTAATGAGAATATAAGATTAATGGCTGAATTGCGTGCTAGGTGGGATAGAGAAGAAAATGAAAAACTAGCTAAAGAGAAAAATGTAGCTAAAGTTTGGACTATTACCACCACAAGTAATGTTGATTCTTCACATGTTGCTGCACTTCCTACTATTAACGGTAAAATAATTGGTGTTGGCAATGTTTCTACTCCTAGTGCAAAGCGTACAAAACTGCCTGAAATTGCTAAAACTGCTGAAATTGCTTGTGATAAAACTGCTGAAATTTTTTCCAACATTGGGGATGATGATCCCATTGCTTTAGATTATAATGGTTTGAATTTTGATGATTGCCACATCTCTGAAGTTATAAAGTTCTTGCAAAAACTTGCTAAAAGTCCTAACGCTAGTGCTATAAATTTGGCTTTCACGCAACATATTACAAATGCTCTCATAAAAGCTAGAGAAGAGAAATTAGAGCGCGAAGCCTCTGTTCCTAGAAAGCTAGAGGATGGTTGGGAGCCCATCATTAAGATGAAGGTTAAAGATTTTGATTGTAATGCCTTATGTGATCTTGGTGCAAGTATTTCTGTTATGCCTAAGAAAATTTATAATATGCTTGACTTGCCACCGCTGAAAAATTGCTATTTGGATGTTAATCTTGCTGATCATTCTACAAAGAAACCTTTGGGGAAAGTTGATAATGTTTGCATTACCATTAACAATAACCTTGTCCCCGTTGATTTTGTTGTCTTGGATATTGAATGCAATGCATCTTGTCCCATTATATTGGGAAGACCTTTTCTTCGAACCGTTGGTGCTATCATTGATATGAAGGAAGGTAATATTAAATATCAATTTCCTCTCAAGAAAGGTATGGAACACTTCCCTAGAAAGAGAATGAAGTTACCTTTTGATTCTATTATTAGAACAAATTATGATGTTGACACTTCGTCTCTTGATAATACTTGATACACACTTTCTGCGCCTAGCTGAAAGGCGTTAAAGAAAAGCGCTTATGGGAGACAACCCATGGTTTTTAATACAGTAATTTTTTTTTATTTTGTGTCTTGGAAGTTGTTTACTACTGTAGCAACCTCTCCTTATCTTAGTTTTGTGTTTTGTTGTGCCAAGTAAAGTCGTTGATAGTAAAGTTCATACTAGATTTGGATTACTGCGCAGTTTCAGATTTCTTTGCTGTCACGAATTCCGACCTGCCTCCCTGTAGGTAGCTCAGAAAATTAAGCCAATTTACGTGCGTGATCCTCAGATATGTACGCAACTTTCATTCAATTTGAGCATTTTCATTTGAGCAAGTCTGGTGCCTCGATAAAATTCGTCAATATGAACTGTTCTGTTTTTGACAGATTCTGCCTTTTATTTCGCATTGCCTCTTTTGCTATGTTGGATGAATTTCTTTGATCCATTAATGTCCAGTAGCTTTATGCAATGTCCAGAAGTGTTAAGAATGATTGTGTCACCTCTGAACATGTTAATTTTTATTGTCCACTAACCCTCTAATGAGTTGTTTCGAGTTTGGTGTGGAGGAAGTTTTCAAGGATCAAGAGAGGAGTATGATGCAATATGATCAAGGAGAGTGAAAGCTCTAAGCTTGGGGATGCCCCGGTGGTTCACCCCTGCATATTCTAAGAAGACTCAAGCGTCTAAGCTTGGGGATGCCCAAGGCATCCCCTTCTTCATCGACAACATTATCAGGTTCCTCCCCTGAAACTATATTTTTATTCCATCACATCTTATGTGCTTTTCTTGGAGCGTCGGTTTGTTTTTGTTTTTTGTTTTGTTTGAATAAAATAGATCCTAGCATTCACTTTGTGGGAGAGAGACACGCTCCGCTGTTGCATATGGACAAGTATGTCCTTAGGCTTTACTCATAGTATTCATGGCGAAGTTTCTTCTTCGTTAAATTGTTATATGGTTGGAATTGGAAAATGCTACATGTAGTAATTCTAAAATGTCTTGAATAATTTGATACTTGGCAATTGTTGTGCTCATGTTTAAGCTCTTGCATCATATACTTTGCACCCATTAATGAAGAAACACCTAGAGCTTGCTAATTTGGTTTGCATATTTGGTCTCTCTAAAGTCTAGATAATATCTAGTATTGAGTTTTGAACAACAAGGAAGACGGTGTAGATTCTTATAATTTTTACAATATGTCTTTTATGTGAGTTTTGCTGCACCGGTTCATCCTTGTGTTTGTTTCAAATAACCTTGCTAGCCTAAACCTTGTATCGAGAGGGATTACTTCTCATGCATCCAAAATACTTGAGCCAACCACTATGCCATTTGTGTCCACCATACCTACCTACTACATGGTATTTCTCCGCCATTCCAAAGTAAATTGCTTGAGTGCTACCTTTAAAATTCCATCATTCGCCTTTACAATATATAGCTCATGGGACAAATAGCTTAAAAACTATTGTGGTATTGAATATGTACTTAAGCACTTTATCTCTTATTAAGTTGCTTGTTGTGCGATAACCATGTTTCTGGGGACGCCATCAGCTATTCTTTGTTGAATATCATGTGAGTTGCTATGCATGTCCGTCTTGTCTGAAGTAAGGGAGATCTACCACCTTATGGTTAAGCATGCATATTGTTAGAGAAGAACATTGGGCCGCTAACTAAAGCCATGATTCATGGTGGAAGTTTCAGTTTTGGACATATATCCTCAATCTCATATGAGAATAATAATTGTTGCCACATGCTTATGCATTAAAGAGGAGTCCATTATCTGTTGTCCATGTTGTCCCGGTATGGATGTCTAAGTTGAGAATAATCAAAAGCGAGAAATCCAAAATGCGAGCTTTCTCCTTAGACCTTTGTACAGGCGGCATGGAGGTACCCCATTGTGACACTTGGTTAAAACATGTGTATTGTGATGATCCGGTAGTCCAAGCTAATTAGGACAAGGTGCGGGCACTATTAGTATACTATGCATGAGGCTTGTAACTTGTAAGATATAATTTACATAACTCATATGCTTTATTACTACCGTTGACAAAATTGTTTCATGTTTTCAAAATAAAAGCTCTAGCACAAATATAGCAATCGATGCTTTTCCTCTATGGAGGACCATTCTTTTTACTTTTATGTTGAGTCAGTTCACCTATTTCTCTCCACCTCAAGAAGCAAACACTTGTGTGAACTGTGCATTGATTCCTACATACTTGCATATTGCACTTATTATATTACTCTATGTTGACGATTATCCATGAGATATACATGTTATAAGTTGAAAGCAACCGCTGAAACTTAATCTTCATTTGTGTTGCTTCAATACCTTTACTTTGATTTATTGCTTTATGAGTTAACTCTTATGCAAGACTTATTGATGCTTGTCTTGAAGTACTATTCATGAAAAGTCTTTGCTTTATGATTCACTTGTTTACTCATGTCATTACCATTGTTTTGATCGCTGCATTCATTACATATGTTTACAAATAGTATGATCAAGGTTATGATGGCATGTCACTCCAGAAATTATCTTTGTTATCGTTTTACCTGCTCGGGACGAGCGTAACTAAGCTTGGGGATGCTGATACGTCTCCGACGTATCGATAATTTCTTGTGTTCCATGCCACATTATTGATGATATCTACATGTTTTATGCACACTTTATGTCATATTCGTGCATTTTACGGAACTAACCTATTAACAAGATGCCGAAGTGCCGATTCTTTGTTTTGCTGTTTTTGGTTTCAGAAATCCTAGTAAAGAAATATTCTCGGAATTGGACGACATCAACGCCCAGGGTCCTATTTTGCCACGAAGCTTCCAGAAGACTGAAGAGGAGACGAAGTGGGGCCACGAGGCGGCCAAACCCTAGGGCGGCGCGGCCTGGCCCTTGGCCGCGCCGACCTGTGGTGTGGGGCCCTCGTGTGGCCCCCTGACCTGCCCTTCCGCCTACTTAAAGCCTCCATCGCGAAACCCCCAGTACCGAGAGCCACGATACGGAAAACCTTCCAGAGACGCCGCCGCCGCCAATCCCATCTCGGGATTCAGGAGATCGCCTCCGGCACCCTGCCGGAGAGGGGATTCATCTCCCGGAGGACTCTACGCCGCCATGGTCGCCTCCGGAGTGATGAGTGAGTAGTCTACCCCTGGACTATGGGTCCATAGCAGTAGCTAGATGGTTGTCTTCTCCCCATTGTGCTTAATTGTCGGGTCTGGTCAGCTGCCGAAGATGATCAAGATCATCTATCTGTAATTCTATATGTTGTGTTTGTTGGGATCCGATGAATAGAGAATACTTGTTATGTTGATTATCAATTTATATCTATGTGTTGTTTATGATCTTGCATGCTGTCCGTTACTAGTAGATGCTCTGGCCAAGTAGATGCTTGTAACTCCAAGAGGGAGTATTTATGCTCGATAGTGGGTTCATGTCTCCGTGAATCTGGGGAAGTGACAGAAATCTCTAAGATTATGGATGTGCTGTTGCCACTAGGGATAAAACATTGGTGCTATGTTCGAGGATGTAGTTACTGATTACATTACGCGCAATACTTAATGCAATTGTCTGTTGTTTTCAACTTAATACTGGAGGGGGTTCGGATGATAACCTGAAGGTGGACTTTTTAGGCATAGATGCATGCTGGATAGCGGTCTATGTACTTTGTCGTAATGCCCAATTAAATCTCACTATACTCATCATAATATGTATGTGCATGGTCATGCCCTCTCTATTTGTCAATTGCCCAATTGTAATTTGTTCACCCAACATGCTGTTTATCTTATGGGAGAGACACCTCTAGTGAACTGTGGACCCCGGTCCTATTCTTTACATCGCATACAATCTACTGCAATACTGTTTTACTGTTTTCTGCAAACAATCATCTTCCACACAATACGGTTAATCCTTTGTTACAGCAAGCCGGTGAGATTGACAACCTCACTGTTTCGTTGGGGCAAAGTACTTTGGTTGTGTTGTGCAGGTTCCACGTTGGCGCCGGAATCTCTGGTGTTGCGCCGCACTACATCCCGCCGCCATCAACCTTCAACGTGCTTCTTGACTCCTACTGGTTCGATTAAACCTTGGTTTCTTACTGAGGGAAACTTGCCGCTGTGCGCATCACACCTCCTCTTGGGGTTCCCAACGGACGTGTCAACTACACGCATCAAGTATCCGGAAAGTATGAGTTGAGGCATATGGATCAACAGTGGGATTTGTCCATCCCGATGACGGATAGATATACTCTGGGCCCTCTCGGTGGAATGTCGTCTAATGTCTTGCAAGCATATGAATAAGTTCATAAGAGACCACATACCACGGTACGAGTAAAGAGTACTTGTCAGGAGACGAGGTTGAACAAGGTATAGAGTGATACCGATGATCAAACCTCGGACAAGTAAAATATCGCGTGACAAAGGGAATTGGTATCGTATGTGAATGGCTCATTCGATCACTAAAGTCATCGTTGAATATGTGGGAGCCATTATGGATCTCCAGATCCCGCTATTGGTTATTGGTCGGAGTGAGTACTCAACCATGTCCGCATAGTTCGCGAACCGTAGGGTGACACACTTAAAGTTGGATGTTGAAATGGTAGAACTTGAATATGGAATGGAGTTCGAATATTTGTTCGGAGTCCCGGATGAGATCCCGGACATCACGAGGAGTCCCGGAATGGTCCGGAGAATAAGATTCATATATAGGAAGTCATTTTATAAGATTTAAAATGATCTGGAAGGTTCTATGGAAGGTTCTAGAAGGTTCTAGAAAAGTCCGGAAGAAACCACCAAGGAAGGTGGAGTCCAGGAGGGACTCCACCTCCATGGCCGGCCAACCCTAGTGGGGGAGGAGTCCCAAGTGGACTCCCCTTATGGGGGCCGGCCACCCCCCCCACATGGAAGGGGGGAATCCCACCCCAAGTGGGATTCCCACCTTGGGTAGGTTTCCCTATCACATGGAAGGTTTTGGGTTCGGGTCTTATTCGGAGACTTGTAGTCCAACACTTGGGGCTTCCACCTATATAATGAGGGGCCAAGGGGAGGGGGCCGGCCACCCAAGAACCACCAAGGTGGCCGCACCCCTTAGTGGCCGGCGCCCCCCTCTCCCAAACCCTAGCGGCCTCTCTCCTCCACCACATCCCGCACGCTTAGCGAAGCTCCGCCGGATTTCTCCACCACCACCGACACCACGCCGTCGTGCTATCGGATTCAAGAGGAGCTACTACTTCCGCTGCCCGCTGGAACGGGAGGTGGACGTCGTCTTCATCAACAACCGAACGTGTGACCGAGTACGGAGGTGCTGCCCGTTCGTGGCACCGTGATCAAGATCTTCTACGCGCTTTTGCAAGCGGCAAGTGAACGTCTACCGCAGCAACAAGAGCCTCATCTTGTAGGCTTTGGAATCTCTTCAAGGGTGAGACTCGATAATCCCCTCGTTGCTACCGTCTTCTAGATTGCATCTTGGCTTGGATTGCGTGTTCGCGGTAGGAAATTTTTTGTTTTCTATGCAACGTTATCCTACAGATGTCTCGTCCAGTTGATCAGAACCTATACTAGAAACCATTTTTAGATAACAAATAGCCACAATTGGTATCAAGTAGTCCGTAATTGGATTATCGGTACCAATAAGTTGTGAACAAATAAGATTTTATCAGCCAAATAGTTATGACCTATAATCATTTAGTCGAAGGATTAACATTGGATGTCCACAATTGAGTGGATACACCACAAACATTCTTCGCGAGACCTTATAAGAGTACAAACCATAAACTAGACCTAGACCAATATTCTCACCATAAGTACAATGGTTGGAAGAAAAGGAGTTTAAGACCATAAGAAAACTCTAAGGGGTAGAGTAAAGATTGAGATGGATGTACCACGACTCAATACTTTGAGTAAGATAGAAGAAGAAGATCTGAAATGAGAGGAAGTTCGATCTTATTTTCATAAGATTAATGAACACTACTTTCAGAAAGATGTCAGACCAGAAGTCGAGGTTCATACCTCGAGGAAGTAAGAAGTGGACTATAACTTGAGAAAGTGAGTAAAATTTACTCAGAAGTACGGAAGCTCAAGTAAGCTAAGTATAATGAAGTTGGACGAAGGAAATACCGTAGACCAATAAAGCCCAAGATGGTCAAAGAATGAAGAAGATTGAACATACCAATATCAAAGACTAATAGAATGATTCCTTTCATGGAACCTAAAGAACACAAAATAGTTATAGGTATCAACTATAAACCATGATTGGATGGACTAAATGAGTCTAATCCATTCTTAGAGGAATAAACCACCATGATCATTTCCATGTTAAGTACCTTACTTAGTACCATTATTGCAGTTTTGGTAGTAAGGGAAAACAAAGAACTATTTATCAATTAGGAGTATGTTGTTAAATTAGTCTTCAGTTGAGACTAGCAGCATCAGAATAAGTCCCAATCATTGAATCTTCAATAGGAAAAGAAACAAGATTATGATATTGAAAGAAATCATGGAATTGAAGTAAAGAACCATGGTTCAGAGACAAACCCTAATGGATTCCAGGAAGAATCTGGACAAGGGATATATTCAATTATATCTAGTGAGATCAATATGGAGTTCGAGAAAAGTTGCAGTCTATACAAGTCAGATCCACACTCCGGAAATGTGAGAGAGTTCAAACTTCGAGGACAAAGTTTAGTTTAAGGGGTAGAGACTGTAATATCCCAGGTAATGTGTCAACACACAGATTTTTAAGTCCGAATGCCTATTATGTCATACATCGCAATCCCAGGAATATTGTTGTTGCGAGGCATAATAGTTAAGTATCACAGTCATCATTCATTACAAACCATAAGTCTTACAAATTTGGAATCACATGATCCATATTACACGAATAGTTGATCTATTGATCAACGAACAATCACAAGTTCATAGTTCAACATAGCGGAAGCGTAAGATACAAGGACTCTCTAGTCCACAGGCCAACGCTTAACGTCAGAAGACTCCTAGTTGTCGTAGGCGTCCTGCTGGTCGTCTCCTTGTTCATCTTCATACTCTGGCCATTTGAATAGCCAGGGACAAAGCCGTGAGTACTTTAAGTACTCGCAAACTAATACTAATGTAAGTGCTAGACCTTCTAGTATGGTTCGCTAAGCTCTAGTTTATTTGCATAAAGCTAGTTTTAGTTCACAATATTTGAGAAATAGCTTATTCAAGTGCTAACTAACTCAAGTGGGAACATTAGTGTCATTCCCACCATTCAAGTGGTGATCTCAATTCAATTCACCACAAGTCATTTCACCATCACCTTTCAACATCATTTTCAAAGATATGACATCGGAAACTGTATGGCCTTTCCAACCGTCCGTAACCGTGGACGCGGCTATTCGAATAGGTTTACACTCTGCAGAGGTTGCACACTTGTGCCACAACATTTGATTTCATCCGTCGAGATTACCCCGAATCATCGTAACACAGTACGCGGATCATCAACCATAACCTTTCACTTACGAATCCTAGTATGAGCACCTCTCTCCATGAGCTTGGCCTCCCAGTGAAGACCAACTGTCAACTTGGGAACTGCACAGGGCTTGGCCGTACAATTCACCTCAATTTCAAATCATTTCTCAACAACGGAGGCAGCCTCAAGCGTAACCCCTATGACGTGTGTTCAGAGGGAACCCATACTAAGATGTATAAACTTCCAGTTAAGCCCTACCCATAATCAGGTATTGTGGGGGTACTTAATAATTGGAAAGGTATCGCATTCAAACCAATATCATTGTGTATCAAAAATCACCATCTTCTCTTGGTCATATTCACCTTCAAAAATCATTCAATGGAATGCATCTTCATTCCAAGGTTTCAAATTCATTTCAAATTCACATTGTTCCCATCTAGAGTAGTCAAGTTTTATTTCATTAGCACTAGCTCTAAATCATGAGGGGTGCTATCTTGCTTTGCTTGGAAGAGACTAACTCCACTACTCTAGTAACCAACTTGTACTTTGACCAAAGTTAACTATAGAAGTAACTCATTTAGAAAACAAGTAAAACTTGTAAAGTAAAAACTTGGGATAGGCTCATGTAGGAAAAGGTAAGAATCATGGTGCCTTGCCCCAAGGGGCTTTGCATTTTGCAAGAATATTAGCTTGCCTTGGTAGTTCTCAAACTGTTCCTCCTCCTCTTGGTAGCAACCTTCTTCTTCGGCGTACTCTCCGGTGCTACCGTCTAAATTTGAATACGAGTATAATTACTCACTAATTCAATGGCTATTCCATACATCACATATAAACACACAAACTATTCTATGCACACAAAATAATCTACTTAGGTGCATGGGTGGTGTTGTTTAAATAGAATTCACTTCTTTGTATTTAAAATGTAAATGATAGTTTCCATAGGGTTCTTTGAGAAATAATTTTCTCTCATTGAAATCTTCTTAAGATTTAATTTCTCAAACAATCATGTATGAACTCATATTGACCTAAGTCAAATGTTCATCATCATCATTTGGGAAAATGATTTAAATGAGGTAGATCACCTCATATCATTTAATATCACTACATATGATTTAAATCTCAAGTAATTCATATAAGAGAGTTTGGGACCAGGGGTACAAACATCCCATGAACTCATGTGAGACAAGTTTAAATGAAGTATAAAACTCCACATAATTTACTTTAATAGTTTTGGACAATATCAACTAGTTAAACTAGTCAAATGATCCATTAATTAAACCAGGGCATGATCATGCAAAGTGACCACACCATTTTATTGCAGAAACAATTAGTGTAAGTCAAATTTGAGCTATTAGAGTTGGAATTAACTTAATATCTATTTTGGTTGATTTTTAATAATTATTTGAATAGGGAAAAGTCCCTGCCTTGTTATTTTTATCACATTAAATCTACAAGGAATCTGGTCATGGGACCAGTGGCATGTTGTAGATAATTTCTCTAGCTTTCCAACAATATAAAGTTCATCAAATTTGGTTTAGCCAATTTAAATCTATTGAATTTCAAAGTGGCAGCAGTATTGAAATTCATTTGTAATTATTTAAACTGGATTTGAATTAATAGGCCGGCGGGAAAACTAATTGGGCTGAAAGATTTAAAAACGGCCCAAACCAACCCAGTCCAGCCCAACCACGGTCCACAGACGCGCGGCGCGCTGACAGGGTGGGGTCCGCGCGTCAGTGACTCACTAAACCCGAATCGGTATGGGCGAGTGTGGTGCGTTGGATTAGATCGAAATCTAACAGCCGTGGTTCATCGTCCCGCCGGCGAGAGAGGAGTTCACCGGCGGCTCAGGTAGGGGGTCGGAGGGCTTACGGTGGCTCCAGCTAGGGTTGGCAGTATGCGTGACGAAGTGGTGGACGACGGCGAAGCGGCTGGTAGCAGTGGCGGAGCTCGAGGTGGTCTGGTTCGCCGTCGATTTCTGCAGGGCTTCCGCGGCGGCTGACATAAGCATCCCAAATGGGCCTGCCGAATATAGTACCCGGGGTTTACTGAAGGCCCACTACCCGAAGAATAAGAAGACTCGAGAGCCCAAGATGTATTTAAGGGAAAGATAGAGTTGTAATAGGAAGTGTTACTTGTAATCTGGCGGGATGAGTTAGAAACCGTCCCGGACTCTGTAAACTTGTATAGCACGAATCCCTCGGCTCCACCTCCTATATAAAGGGGGAGTCGAGGGACGAAGAATCGATCGAATCATTATCTGCAAACCCTAGTTTTCATAATCGTCGAGTACTCTTCGGCTGAAACCTTCGAGATCTACTTACCCTCTACTTCCAACTAAACCCTAGCCTACAATCCATAGGCATTGACAAGTTGATACCTTGTCAATTGGCGCCGTCTGTGGGAACTAGAGGCGTAAGGAGCTGATCTCGATGGCACGCTCAAGATCTTCGACATCGTCAACCGCAAGCAACACAATGGATCGAGGTAAACAGATCGCTGCTGGTCTTGTCGATTTTGTTCCTCACCCACCCTCCCGTTTGGATGCATATGCGTATCTGGCGGAGCCCATGGAGATGACGTTCGGAAGGTTTCACTTTCGCGTCGAGAAGGAAGGATCGTATCGTGTCAAGATTCCGATTTCGTCGGGATCGTCGGTGGTCGATTCCGATTTTTCAAACTATGCATCGTCAATCGAGTCAGGAGAAGAAGAAACCTCGGCGACACGCTACGTCAGCACCAGAGCAAGAGAGAAACTTGCCAAGATCTTCAACGACATGTCGTTTGAGTCATCTGCGGACTCATATATAAGCGATGGCTCAAGCGATGTCGACAGTTACGACTTCATCGACAAATCTCTGACAGTGGGCAAGGTCTTCATCAATCTCAACGATGATGTCACCAAACCCAACGTAGATCTGAGTACAAAGTATCATCAGATTTGCGCCATTGAAGATCAAGAGGATACATCTGAGGCTTTCGACAGTCTGGGAAATCCATACGTCGATCCCTCCAACCTGCGACAAGGCCTGGGCAACAAATACGTCGGGCCAGAGCCGCGAGATAGAGTTCAACTTTCACAAGCAGCGTGGGACAGAGCTGCGAGAGCTATGAACGGCACAGAACCAATGGCTACCACAGCCACACCAGAAGAATTGCAAGTATATCAATATAGGCTCGCACGAGCTGCCAGGGAATTGGAAAAACAGACAGCTGAGTTGAACAGGAGGAAGGAGGCAGCTTCTGCATCCAGCAGGAGAAGGGCAGATCTAAGTCGACAATCTAGAACTACGGGTGATAGCCACCGGGAGGCGCGGAACAGAGCAAGATCAAGGCTACAACACATACCCGAAGCAGAAAGAGAGCACTTGGTCCAAAACCTCGACATGTCCTTTATGTCGATAGATACAAGAGGAAACATCATCCCTAAAACAGCAGAGGCTGGGTATATGGCGACACATGCTTTTATCCTTGCATCTAAACCACCTCCAGGTGATCCAAGGGAAACATTGTACAATATGGCGGTAGCAGGAGTTGGAGCTATGGGGACAGCGTTTGTGTCAACGCCTCCCGAAGGAGCGGCAAGGCAAAATAGTCCACGACCCGCAGCAGCAACAGCGGCAGCACCTGAAGGGCCAAGTGGAGCAAGAGACACAGCAGCACAAGCAAGAGTCGACAGAGCGCGGCAGAGCAGAAGGGATCATCGGCAATCCCCAGAACTTAACGACGAAGATATGTGCGGCTTACCATGCTTCACGAGGAGAGTCCGAAAAACTCGAGTCCCCTCAGGATTCAAGTTACCCGATAATTTCAAGAAGTTCGACGGCCTTCAAGATCCAGAGGATTGGCTAGTCGACTATCTGGAGACGGTGAAGCTGACAGGAGGAACTAGGGCAACAGCCATGCAAAGCATCCAAGTGCACTTGAGTGGAGCCGCACGATCGTGGATAAAGAAACTCGCTCCAGGATCCATCGACAGCTGGGAAAGTTTCGAGGACGTGTTCGTCAAGAACTTCAGATCCACGTGCAAAAAACCCGCATGGTTTGAGGAGTTGAGAGCATGTCGACAATTGCCAGATGAGCCCCTGAGACAGTACATCCCAAGGTGGACTATGATCAAAAACTCGGCAGAAAATATATCTGACGAGAGGGCAATAGATGCGTTTGTCGCAGGAGTCAGGCGTGGAGATTTTGTCGAGGACTTGGGAAGGACCAATCCAAAGACAGTATCCGCGTTAATGGAGATAGCAAATAAATGGGCAGATGGAGAAGACGCTGTCCACAACAAACGACACAGTTCGCCAGAGGAGGACCGTGGTCGAAACTATCAACCGAGGCGAAGATTTCCTCGGACGTGCAGAACTACGACGCTCCAGGACAAATTTCGGCAGGTTTTCGGACAAATACAGGAGGAAGCAACAGAGATGATTACCAGAGAAGCAGTGAACAGCGAGGTGATAACAGGGATGATTCACGCAACAGGCAAAATAGCGGGCCTAGGTTCCCAAGACCTTTCGTGTCCCCTGAAGACATGATGAACGGACCGTGCCAGATGCACTTTTTCCTCGACAAAGAACGGCAAAAGACAACGGGCACTTGCAGAAAGACTGTCGAAATTTTCAAGCAATGTTGCGGTATGCAGAGAACGCTAATGCGCGGGCAGCACAGAGAAATCCTCGAGAACCCAGAAGCGAGATTCACTTGCCGCCTCCTCCCGCGATTACAGACGACAATCGGCATCAGCTCAGAATAGCGGCAGCACCTGCACCACCACCTTATGTTGATCCTAACTCCAATGGAGCAGTGTCGATGATTCAGAAGGGAAGGCCGTCCAATAGAGCTCAGAAAGTAATTTCACGACAGGTGTTTATGGCAGAGAAAATGCCTCCACCAACAGTTGAGTACCTTAATTGGTCAGGACAAGATATCGGCTTCACAATAGCAGATCATCCGCAGCAAGTTCCTCGACCAGGGCAGTCAGCACTTATTTTGCCAGCAGTTATCGCGGGATTTGATGTCTCTCGAGTGTTCATAGACGGCGGCAGCAGCTTGAACCTTATGTATGCAGATACATTGAGAAAGATGAACATATCCTTAGCAAACTTAAAACCAACAGACACAAGGTTCCACGGCATCACACCGGAGAAACCAAGTTATCCATTGGGAAAGATCAACCTCGACGTTCAGTTTGGGACCCGAGAAAATTATAGAATCGAGAGGCTCGAGTTTGAAGTCGTGGATTTTCCGTCGCAATATCACGCTTTGTTGGGACGACCAGCATATGCTAGATTTATGGCGGTGCCACATTATACATACTTGTTGTGGAGGATGCCTGGACCAAAGGGACCAATCACAGTCAAAGGAAGCTTTGCCTTAGCCGATAAGTGCGACAAGGATTTCCACCGGTTGTCAGAAACTTTCGGGATGCAAGCTAAGTACTTGGTGTCAAAAAGCATGACTGATTATGACGTACTGCCAGACGTTGGAAGACCAAACAAAGAATCAACTTTCAGTACCGAGAAAAATTCAAAAGAGGTGCAGATTCACCCGACAGACCCAAAAAAGACGACATCTATCGCAAACGACATGGATATCGCATAGGAAAGCGCGCTCGTCGAGTTCCTCCGTGAGCACTGGAAAATCTTCGCATGGTGTCCAGCTGACATGCCAGGAGTACCCAGGGAACTTGCCGAGCACCACCTAAACTTGGATCCACTAGCGAGACCAATCAAACAACCTTTGCGGCGTTTTTCGGAACCAAACCGCAAAGCCATGCTGTCAGAAATCAATCGACTACAAGAAGCTGGTTTTATCAAAGAGATATTCACAGAAGCCACATGGGTAGCAAATCCTGTGTTGGTGCCGAAGAAAAACACTAAAGTCCTTCGCATGTGCGTCGACTTTACGTGTCTCAATAAACATTGTCCAAAGGATCACTTTCCCCTCCCGAGGATCGATCAAATTATCGACTCCACGGCTGGATGTGAACGTCTTTCCTTCCTGGATGCATATTCTGGTTATAACCAGATCAGATTGAAAGAAGAAGATGAAGTAAAGACCGCGTTTATTACACCTTACGGCGTGTTTTGCTACAGAACAATGCCCTTTGGTCTAAAAAATGCGGGAGCAACATATCAGAGGATGATGCAGAAGTGTTTGGCGACACAGATTGGGAAGAACGTGCAAGTATACATTGATGATGTCGTCATAACATCAAAAAAGGGGGCAACGCTGATCGAGGATCTCAAGGAAACCTTCGACAACCTTGATAAGTTTTGCCTCAAACTGAACCCGACGAAGTGTTCTTTCGGCGTCCCAGCAGGAGAACTTCTGGGGTTCCTAGTTTCAGCAAGAGGGATTGAAGCAAACCCCGATAAAATACAAGCTATCGTAACAATGAGGAAGCCAACAAAGTTGAAAGAAATACAACAGCTAACTGGGCGAGTCGCAGCTTTGAGCAGATTCGTCGCGAGGTTGGGAGAAAAAGCGTTGCCGTTCTACGCTTTGATAAAACAGGGAGACAAATTCCAGTGGAACGAAGAAGCCGACAGAGCTTTCGAGGATTTGAAGCGCACAATTTCGACACCACCAATTTTGGTGGCACCAAAAGAAAGGGAACCCCTCCTGCTGTATATCGCAGCCACACCTCAAGTGGTGAGCACGGTGTTAGTTGTCGAAAGGGAAGAAGAAGGAAAACTCCACGGCGTGCAGAGGCCAGTATACTTTGTTAGCGAAGTTTTATCGCCCTCAAAACAAAGGTATCCTCAGTACCAAAAGATAGCATATGGAGTGTTCACGACAGCACGAAAATTGCGCCACTATTTTTCGGCACATCCGATCGTAGTGGTCAATGAAGCTCCTTTGTCAAATATATTGAACAACCCAGAAGCTACTGGTCGTGTCTCCCTTTGGGGAATAGAACTTTCCCCTCGGGACATCACGTATGAAAAAAGAAAAGCAATCAAGTCGCAAGTTCTGCCGGACTTCATCGCAGAGTGGATGGAGTTGCAAAACACAGGACCCCCAGACTTATCGAGAACCTGGACCATGAACTTTGATGGGTCCAAGAGACTAGAAGGGGCGGGCGCAGGAGTAGTACTCATATCACCTGAAGGCGACAAGTTGAAGTACATCCTTCGAATGACGTTCCCTAACGCATCTAACAATGAAGCAGAATATGAGGCTCTCATACACGGGATGAAGATGGCGAAAGCCTGCGGTGCAACTCGACTAAAAATCTTTGGCGACTCACAGTTGGTGGCACAGCAAGTTATGAACCAGTGTCAATGATAGCATGATGGCATATAAGGAGGTGTACAACGAGCTCGAGAAGTTGTTCGATGGATGCGAAGTAAATCATATTAGTAGATTGAGCAACGACGAAGCCGACGTTCTTGCAAACATCGGATCACAATGCCTTGCAGTGCCGCCAGGTGTATTCTGGGAAGAGATAACAGAGAGATCCACTAAGTCGACAAAATCAAAAAAGAAGGAGAAGAAACCCTCGGGGGCTACCAAGGAAAAGCAAGAGGACGAAGAAGAAGATCAGGACCTGGTCATGGTGATACAGATACCGTGGATGCAACCGTACATATCATACATCCTCAGGAAAGAAATACCCGACGATCCAGTTGAGGCAAGGCGAGTAATTCGACGCTCCAAAGCTTTCACGGTGGTTAAGGGAGAATTGTATAAGCGAAGTATTTCGGGCGTCTTGCAAAGGTGCGTCACACCCGAAGAAGGAAGAATAATTCTGAAGGATGTACACGAAGGAATATGTGGCCACCACGCAAGTAGTCGAGCTATCGCAGCCAAGGTTTTTCGGGCAGGATTCTACTGGTTGACAGCAATCGAGGACGCCAAGGACATAGTAAGAACTTGCGATGCGTGTCAAAGGTTTGCCGCAAAACCCCACTCTCCAGCAGCAGAGCTAACACCAATACCATTGTCATGGCCCTTTGCTCAATGGGGACTTGATATGGTGGGCAAGTTACACAAATCTTGGCCAGGAGGAAAGGAGTACATGTTAGTAGCTGTCGACAAATTTACAAAGTGGATAGAAGCGAAGCCGATAAATTCACCAGACGGGGCATCCGCAGTAAAATTCGTAAAAGGCCTCGTCTTCAGATTTGGAGTGCCCCACAGCATCGTCACAGACAACGGCAGTAACTTCACATCCCATGAATTCAAAGATTATTGCGAAGAGGTGGGTATCAAGCTGAACTTTGCGTCAGTTGCACATCCTCAAACCAATGGGCAAGTCGAGAAAGCCAATGGCATCATCTGCAATGGCATCAAGAAGCGCTTATTAGGACCACTGGAAAAAGCTCGACATATCCGCCGTAAGAACTACCAAGCGTGTTGTGGAGCATCCGAACAACACCAAACACAAGAACGCAGAAACTCCGTTTTTCCCGGTTCATGGAGCAGAGGCAAGACTACCAAGCGAGATAGAGCACAACTCTCCACGTGTCGCTGAATATGATGAAGAAACGTCGAGAAGAGCGCTAGAAGACGATGTCGACGCACTTGATGAAGCCCGAGATGAAGTATTATCTCGGGTAACCAAATATCAACAGGACTTGAAGAATTACCACAGTCGACGTTTGCGGCCAAGATCTTTTCAGGTGGGAGACCTAGTTCTTCGGCTCACGCAAAAAAGTCATTAAAAACTTGAGTCACCATGGCTTGGCCCTTACATTGTCACGGAAGTAATCGGAGGAGGAGCATACAGGATAAAGGACAAGAAGACAGGGGTGGAGGAGCCAAACCCCTGGAACGTGGCGCAACTTAGGCGGTTCTACGCCTAGAGTCGAAATATAGTCCTTGTAAAACTTCAATGTACTGAAACGCCCGCGAGTTTTCAGACGCACTCTTTTCCTTTTTCGGGGCACCGAGTGGGGCCGGAGAAGGTTTTTAATGAGGCGGGCTCGCGGTGCTGCAATATAATAAAGATAGTAAAAATATAACCTTTCTTCTTTATCGACATGATCAAAGTCTTTGCTCCGACGAATTTCAATATAGTTCATCGACAAAAGAAAAGTCTTGCCTTGGTATTCAAATACCTCGTGAGTCAATAAAAATACAAAATAGTACTCAATAAAAAGCTCGGGGGCTCATATTCGCCATAAAAATATAAATGCCTTGGTTCAAAACCTCGCAAATATACAAATACAGTAAAGAGTCACCGAAACACTCGGGGGCTAGATAAACAGAGAAATATAATGATTGCTTTACAATATAGTCACGGATTACAAAGAAGAAATATCTACAAGAGGAAAATAACTAGTCTTGATTCAATATGTCATCAAGAGTAACTCTGTTTTCTTCAGGAGCAGCACCAAGAAAATCGGCGTAATGGCCATCGGCAAAAAAGTCGGCGTCCATCCGAAGAAGGTCCTCAATCATTTCTTCAGCTATAGGCGTAACCTTCGTGTTAATCCTGTCAACACCAACTCTTCGACGTTTTACCTTTTGATGAACTTTCGCGACAACTTGGGTAAGGTCAAGATTCGAGTGGCAGATCTGGAGCATGATAAGAGCAAATCTGGCGCCACTACCAGCTTGAGCTTTGACAAAATCGTGGATACTGCGAGCATCCTTGAACCTTTCCATCAATTCAGGAAGAGTTTTTGGTTGGACGTTTCGAGGAAACATGGAGTTGTAAACCATGGACAAGGTCTTGGTACAAAAGTCAAGGAAATCGCGAGTTTGAGAGGTGCGATCTTGAAATCTGACAATCTGGCGAGTCCTCTCTGGGGTAGCCCAAAACAAAGAACCATGGTCCAGGGAAAGATTAACAAGGAGGTTCGTCCTGGCATTTACCCTTTCTTCCTCGGCAGCAGCATCAGTAAAGGCACCTATCAAAACAACGGAGTGGAAACCTTTAAGAGACAATAGCATGAAGATGAAAGATATCAGAGGATGAAACAAGCATACCCGACATATCTGCACTGGCTTCATTCATTAATTCGAGCATGAAATTTTCTCGAGTAGTCGCCTTTTCAGCCTCGGAAGCAGCAATTTCCTTAGCAGCCACGGCCTCGCGAGCTTGCTGAAGAGCAACTTTTTCGGCTTCAGATGACTTACGAGATTGCTCCATCATCACAAGTGTTTGCTTCTTCGCATACTGAAGTTGCTGCCGAAGTTCATCCAGTTCTTGCGACAAGGTATCGTCGACAGGAGCAGTATCAGCAAAAGCTCCCTTCGCGCGAGAAGAAGGCGAAACATTGGAAGGAGCGGAAGATGGAGTATAGTTATCAAATATCAACTGAAATTTAAACAAGACAACATTAAACAACAAGCAAAGATAGAGTTTTTCATTAATTTCTTGGAATAATTACAAGGGCATTACAGTGGAGCTAAGGAAATACGTGTCGCCAAATGACTACTTTGGCGACAAGAGCAAAAGAAACAAAGAAAAACAGAGGCATGCAACTAGACCTCTGGCCTTGACGAGCTAGGAGTCGACGATGGCTTAATCCCGAGATAGGCCAAGATCTTCTTTGTGTTGGGCTTGGCCGCCTTAATCAGCGACTTCCACCTTGACTGCTCTATTTGCTCGGTGTCGCCAACTTTCATCCAGTCAATAGTCTGTCATCGTCACAAGAACCAACGCGATGTGTTCTCAACGGCAACCTTCATATTTTCTTGGCGCATCTTCAGTCCAAGGTCTTCCGGTGTATTGAACATCTTGGCAAGGTTGAGGAAAGTCGCAGGCTCCTCTTTCTTCGGGAAGAAGTAGGGGAACAATGCCGACAACACGGCGCTAGCATTCGACACACCTTCACGAATCTCGGACCCATGAAGCTCCAGATAGGAAAGTGCGTCAAGGACAGGGTCATTGACAGGATTCGTTAGATCAAAATCCTGGTTTGTTTGGGCTGTCAAGGAAACAAAGCATTAGTGAAAAGACAAGAAACAACGATTCTCATAAAAATAGAAGGGATCAGCAAACTTACTGAAAGTGCGGCGACTCGAGTTTTCAGTGCGCTTGAGGATTCCTTCTTCACGAGAAGCTTGCGCAGCTTTGTGCTCATCTAAGGCAGCTGTAGCATCCTCAAGTTTTTTCTGCAATTCCTCGACACCAGCAGCTTTCGCCTTGGCTTCATCAGCTTCGGTCTTGGCTTTGCTAGCAGCGAGGTCGGCTTTCTTGCGGGCCGCCTCACTTTGCTCAAGTTTTCGAGCAAGTGCGTCGGCGCGTTCGTTGGCCTCTGCAAGTTTCTCTGTCGAGATACGGAAAAGAGAGAGAAGAAAGATCAAAAATCGCGACAAGCAACAGGAGTAAAAAATCAAGGAAAAACAGCAGGTATCAAAGTCGTTACCTTCGGCTCTATTAGCATATTCACGGTACCCAATAAATTGGGAACCGATGCGGAGAAGATCCTTGATCATAGGCTGTTCAACGTGAACACAGCAAGAGAAACATCGGCATGAAAAAGAGAAAAGGTGTGAAAAAACAAAATAAGGAAAATATAGATGTCGACAAGCTTACATCATCTAGGAGCAGAGTCGACGAACTGCCCAACTGAGGGGCAGGTTCAACAATCTTTTCCACCCTTGTCCTTTTTGGTGAAGGAGCAAGGGGGCTTGACGGTGGAGTAGTGGTGACGACGTTTTGTTGAGGAGGCGACGTTTCTTCCCCTTCAACTAGCGTGTCTGAGGCAAGTACAGTACGCGACGTGCTTGTCCGAGGAGCCACGTCAGTAGTTGGTACTTCTTCTTCCTCATCACTGTTGACCAAAAAATCGGCAGCATAAAAAGCAAGACAAGATAAATATTTCGAGTACAAAAATAGGGAGAAATAAAGACGACTTACGAGCTGACGAGGGATTCAACATAAGGATCATAAGCTGCCTTCGGATGAGAAGGAACAACTTCTTCAGCCTTAGAGGTGCCAGAATCCTCGGCATCATTCCTTTTCCTTTTATTCCTTGGAGAAACAGCAGGAGGAAGGGATTGCGTCGATTCACTGGCTTCAGACTCAATTTCTTTGTCATGAGAAGCCGCAGATTTGTGAGAACCCGCGACTTCACTTTCAGGAACAGAAGAACCTTGAGTATCTTCGGCAACGATGGCCTGTTCTTCGACTTCTCCACCCTCAGGAAGAGGAGGAAGGGAAGTCATAGTAGGATGGTTCTGTAAAAATAGCGACAAAAGGAAAATTAAAGAGATGACAATACAATGAGAGGCAGAGAAAGTGCGAAACAGGATAAAAACTCGGGAAGACAAAATACCTCGGGGAGTGGATTGGTGGAGCTGTACGGTTCCACGCGACAAGAGGAAGGAATTGGGTCCTTGCCTAGGCGAGAAAGTCTTCGAACCAACTTCTCCAAGTCCTTGGTGGAAAGATCACCGGAGATTCTGTTGGCGTCATTTTTACCAGAATACGTCCAAAGGGGATTTTTGCGAGCTTGAAGAGGTTGCACTCTAATCCTAAGGAAGTAGGCAGTAATTTGAACGCCAGACAGTTCTTTGCCTCGAGTGTTTTGAAGCTGATGGATACGAGACATGAGTGCCTCTGTCGCCTTTTTCTCATCCTTGGAAGCTTCGGCATCCCAGGAACGGCGGCGCTGAATTCTGGCACTTCCGTCGAAAGGGATTATGTTGTGCTCAACGGAGTTGGCGCTTTCTTCGTGAATGTAGAGCCACTTTTTGCGCCATCCTTGGACAGAATCAGGAAACTTGACGTCGAAATAGTCGACATCAGTACGAACACAGATAACAACGCCACCTATGTTATAAGTGACGTTGTGGGAGCCATTGCGGCGGAGGCAGAAAATGCGTTTCCACAGAGCCCAATTGGGAGGGATTCCGAGGAAGCATTCGCAGAGCGTGATGAAAATAGAAATGTGAAGGATGGAATTAGGGGTCAACTGGTGCAGTTGAATCCCGTAAACGAAAAGAAGGCCGCGGAGGAAATCATGGATGGGGGTCGAAAGGCCGCGGATCAGGTGATCAACAAAACTAACCCGATACTCCATTGGAGGCTTGGGGTAGCTTTCTTCGCTGGGAAAGCGGATGGCGTCCTCCTTCTTCATGAGGCCGAGCCTCTTCAGCATGTTGGTGTCTTGGTTGGAGATTTTGGATCTCTCCCACTCAAGATCCTCGGCGGCCATCTTGGATTCCGGAGTGCTGTGGCGAGTCGACGCGCGCGGTGGCATCAACGGCAATGGGCAAAGCAATGTATGAGCGTGCGGAAGATCAGAGAGAGTTGGGCGCAGGGGAAGTTTTGCGAAGAGGAACAGATGAGCGGCGCAAGCGAGGGGATGAACGGAGGTTGAAGAAAGGTTTATATAAGAATTGGGTGAAGTAGTGTGCCGTTGGATGAAGAAATCGTGTGGTGAGAATAGATCTTCTAGATACAAGGGCAAAAAAGTATTTTTACTGAGATAGGCGTTACCGTACGTGCGCCAGAAAAAGCGGAGGACGTGTGTCCCCCACTTGCACGACGTGTCAACGAGGTGGAAGCAATGGACCCACAGGGCAGGAAAATCACGACTATTCGAGAAGGATGAAGTAAATTTGATTAAGGGAAGCATGTCGACAAGAAAAATAAAAGAAGATTGGCAACAGGAAGAATTATTCAATACTTCGGGAGCCTTTGATCAAAAACAAGTTTTTGCCCAAATGCTCGGGGACTACTTCGACAGAAAGTAAAATTTCGAGTATGGCAATATAGAAATTGCGGGAGCCTACAACCAAGCACAAGTCCTTGGCTGTAGCCTCGGGGGCTACTCCCATCGGGAGCGCTGTTCGCGCACCCGAGAGATAAAAAGAAGAAGAAGAAGAAGAAAGAGATCATATTGGGAAATAATGACAATATAGCGACAAGGTGGACTAAAATGTTGAGCCTACAACCAAGCACAAGTTCTTGGTTGTAGCCTCGGGGGCTACTCCCATCGGGAACGCTGTTCGCGTGCCCGATGAAATTAACAAAGGAAAAAATAGAAAAGCAAAGAGAGTATATTTCGAGTTATAATTAACTCTACATATACTCCCATCGGGAGAACAATATAAGTCATATTTGACTCGATAAAATGTGCCATTCCAACAGCCGGAAAAGCACTCGACAATATATTCTCAGAACGCCGAAGTTGCGATCAATTTCTGAATGCCGCAAATTTGCGAAGGTAAGACCCCAGATCCGTTCTGCTGGGCGTGGCATCGCCAAAGACTGCTCTCTGCTACTTTTATCCGTATCAACAGATACGAAGAAAAATCCTAACGGACGCGTTAGGTACCCGATAAATTTGACTGGGACTCGACAGAATGGTAAGACCTTAAGCGGCACCTGTCGACGTTTACACCAGTATCCCGAAATCATGTCCGGGGACGTGATTTTGAAGTAGGTTTTTGCGGATTGCCACTAGAGCAGTTAACTAGTACCTGATCCGTCAGATGAACTAGCCCCAACTACCAGTATCCCTGTACAATATAGAATTTTATGTGAAGAAATATAAAAAGTTAAAGCTTTCGAATAAAAATAAACAGTGGAGATTTTCCCTGACTCTACGATTCAAGCAAAATCTCGGGGGCTACTGACATAAGCATCCCAAATGGGCCTGCCGAATATAGTACCCGGGGTTTACTGAAGGCCCACTACCCGAAGAATAAGAAGACTCGAGAGCCCAAGATGTATTTAAGGGAAAGATAGAGTTGTAATAGGAAGTGTTACTTGTAATCTGGCGGGATGAGTTAGAAACCGTCCCGGACTCTGTAAACTTGTATAGCACGAATCCCTCGGCTCCACCTCCTATATAAAGGGGGAGTCGAGGGACGAAGAATCGATCGAATCATTATCTGCAAACCCTAGTTTTCATAATCGTCGAGTACTTTTCGGCTGAAACCTTCGAGATCTACTTACCCTCTACTTCCAACTAAACCCTAGCCTACAATCCATAGGCATTGACAAGTTGATACCTTGTCAGCGGCGATCTTGCAATTGGCCCTTCTCCGGCGTGAATCAGAGGAACGGTGGGGTGGTTGAGTGGCTGTGAGGGGTGGGGAGTCTGGTGGTGTGCTTGGATCAGCAAGGGGAGCTCTCCTTTTATAGCGTTGCTTGAGTGCTGCGGGGCAGGGTGGCGGTCGACCATGGCGCGGCGCTTCCGGTGGCTGGTCGAGCTAGGCGAGGGTGTAGCGGTGTTCTACGTGTCCAGGCGAGGCGAATGGCGGCGACAGCTCGGTCGGGGAGGGCCTGGTTGTGTCGCATTGCTTCCAGGTCTGTCGCGCCCGCGGCGGAGCAGGGTCTCCTTCTCCGGCGGCGGTGGGCGCCGGTCGTGGTCTGGCGGGTGTCTGGCGGCGTCCAGGTGTCGTGGTGATGCTCAAGGCGTCGAGAGCGGGTCCAGGGCGAGAGCGAGGTGGCGGCGCGGTGCGTGTACTGTGACGTCCGCGCGCATGTCCATGCGCGACGTCATCGGCATGGTGAGCGCGTCTAGGACGCGCGTCGTCCGGCGTGTGTCGTCGTCCTCCTCGACAACGGCGAGTGTAGGCGGCGCTAGGGTGGCGTGCTGGTGCGGTTTGGCAAGGTGGCCACGGCCAGGGAAGAAGAAAGGGAGGGGAGAGCTCGACGTGTGTGGCATGGCCGGCATGGCCATGCCCTAGCTTGCCCTCTCTCTCCCTAGCATGCTATTTGACATTAATTTGGTTTAAGGGGACCAGGGGACCATGTAGATTGTATTTGGAGTAGATTAGGTTGTGTAGATCACTATTTGCAATAGTTGCAAATAGTGCCCGATTTTGCAATTTGCAAAAATATCCAAATTTGAAATAATTCAAATGGTGAATCTTTTTGAAATGTGAGTGTTGATATAAGTTGTATTTGACCAGAGGTTATTAGAGGTGGTGGTGGAAAGTTAGAATTCAAGAAATGGCAAAAAATAGCTAAGTGGAGAATGTTCCATATGTTAAAAAGTTGTGACTTTGGATGAGCATGGCTCATGATCCAAGATGATTTTGGCATGATGATCTTTACCAAAGTTGTTCACCTTGATGTTGACTTTGAAATGGTGCAAAGAGTTAGCAAGATTTGGTTTGGGAAAATTGAATGGCAATGGCTCAAAGTAGTGATCAGACTATAATTGTCAATTTTGACCAATATCATATGTGAGCTAGTTTTGTGTTTGAATTTCATTTGAATTGTGATTCTTTGATTCCAAAAGTTGTAATAAGTGTTTAATAACATTATTCAACTATTGGTGAAGACCAAATAGGTCTAGGGTCAAAATTTATAAAAATGCCATAGGGCATATGTGAGGGTTTTTAGGGTTTTTCATTTACTGGATTTTCTCCTTCTTTGATTTATTTGGTTGGTGATCTTAATATGATCACATTAGGGTTTTAGAGCATATCAAATACAAGTAATAACAATCATCATGGCATATCACTCAAATGCACAAGTCCTATGCATGGTACTATATGCAAATTAAAAAGTTTTTGTTGGTTTGAAATTTTGCTTTCTGGAATTCTCTAACTTTCTTTTTATTGAAATTTGGGGTGTTACATAATGGGGTTACAAAAATAGAGGAAACAGATGTGTGCATTGCATTCATGCATAGAAAATATGGGGAATTTTCACGCTTTAAAGTAAAACAGTCACAGTAACTGAAGTTTCACTTGACCTTGGTGGAATTGAAGTAGCTCATCAAGTCAAGCGCTATAAACCTCAAAGTGACTTTGCTAAAACCTTGTTTTGGGTAGAGATGATTTGATCTAAGGGGTTAGATCAAATGGAACTAATAATCAACACAACAACACTTTACTCAATGATCAATTGCTTGATCCTATAAAAGATTATAATATGGTAATTCTTGCCATAGCATATGAACATCTATTCAATTACAAACCAAGTAACAATAAAATGGAGAAATCATTCTTCACTCATCTTTTCCATGCCTTAAACTAATCCTTGATCCTACCATGAACCTCATGGTAACCATTTCACTTCATTCTTGGAAACAAGACAAGGAGATAAACTCTAGAAATATATATTCCTCTCTACTACATATTAATATACATCAAACCTAGAGAAGTGAGAGGTCTATGTTACTTATTAGTGGATCAATGATAAACCTTGGATATGCATCCATGTATTCAAATAATCATCTTTAAGAGAAACCCTTGGATGTTATTCAAGACCATCCCTAGAGAGAGAACCCAAATATGTTAAACATAGATATTGAGATCACACCAACTTTTATGGAGCCTAACCTTAGGTTAGTATTAAAGTCCTTCCCCAAATGAGAGAGAGACCACTCATACCAATCTTATCTTTACATATTTAAGAATCAAGAACAACCTTGAGCTAAAGTATTAGGTTGCAAACCATTTCCTCTTGGAGTGGTGAGATAACCTAATATCAAGTGAAACAAGATTATATCCATGAATTGATAAAGTAAGAATGAGACTAATCCAACCAAGATAGCCAAGTGGAGTCTTAGCCTAGATACCTAAGAAGATATTAATAGTACACCCTAAACCCAAGAATAACTATTCATTTATGAGGGAGCTCAAGTTATGGTGTTACATTCAAGTTAGTGAGGCAACACTTGGATTTGAGGGAAAGAACTATCCATATACCCAGATGATTATATCATCATTCCCTGGAAAGAACCCTAAATAATATCTCAGGCATTCTCCTGGGATATAAACTAATGAGACAACCATAGTAGTCCCATTCAAGAAGGTAAATTAGAAGTAGTATACCCTAGTTGATCAAGACAATGCTTGATCATGGAAGTGAGAAACCTAATTAATGAGAGATACCTTAGGAAGCCAAACCTTTATCATTATAAATTGAGTGATGATCATAAATCCTAAGAACTTGAGGTAGAGAGATTAAGAACAAGTTGATTATGCCTAATCCATGATCATGCTCTTGAGGTATGTGAGGATAAGTTAAATCCTAATAGGATTAGTAGATGTTATTCACCACAAGAAATCAGAGGGAGGTAACTAGTAAGCAACCATATGCTTATATTCCAACCTTAACTTGTGAATCACTTGGTGATCATAAGTAGAATCCTACCACATCTATATTCCATAGATTTAAGAACCTAAGAAAACCTTACAGTTAAACTCTATACTTTATATGGTGAGAAACCATACATCCATATGACCAAAGTTAACTATAAAAAGAACTATAACCAATTTAGTTACTTCAATGATGAATTAAGGATTCTAATAGAAGACCAATGGAATAAGATAGAACCCATTCTCAAATCCTTAGTAATTAGAGAAGCACATGAAATATTAAGCAAGTAACCACCTTATCATGGTTAGGGGAGATTAAACCCTAGCACATGCAATATGGTGTCATCTCATCTCTACACCCTAGAATTATATCTCAACCATAGTTGTGAATCACTTGGGTGATTACAATTATAAAACCAGACCATAATTGAGATTCAAACCAATTACCATTAGGTGAATATCATTAGAACCTTAGAATTTCTCACAAACTAAATCTTAGGCTTCAATTATTGAACCTAAGATTAGCCTAGTGCTAAATACTATAATTAAAACCATATGTGTAGTGATCAACTATTTACCTTTGTAACCAAGATCAACCATGATGGAACAATACCTACCTTAGATACTTTCAAAGATATGATAGTGTTAACCTTAAAAGGGGGTTAGAATAGAAGTTCTAAAACCTTAATAAGTTGGTGATCACATAAAATCATATGTAAGTCATCCACTTCTCAAATGGGAACCAAGTCTTAATAATAACCTCTGAAATACTTTGAGTTGCAATTATCAACTCTCATAAATCCTAACAGAATTAATTCACAAGAAAAAGGAAATTAAAAATGAGAATTGAAACCCATGCCTTTTTGCTATTATGAACAAGCCACAACTATGCATTATAATCCAATACAAAATATTTGTTTCAATTAAAGAATGGTGTAATAGTCCTTGCACTACATCTCAATTCAATTAACATAACAAGAACCCTGCAATTCAAATTTGAATTTAAATCAGATTCAAATAGAAAAGATAAAACAGAAAAATAGAAAATAGAAAAGAGGAGAAAAAGCATACCTGAACCTTACCTGGTCGTGGCAGCCCACCAGCAACCCAGCAGCACGGCCCAAACCGCAGCCCATAAGCCAGCCCAGCAAACCACCGTACCCCTTCGCCAAAATATCTGAGAGAGGAGGTCGTCCTCATCTCTTCCTCGCGCATGGAGGCCACCACGACGCCGTGGCCAGCTTCTCCTCTCTCGCTGGCGATCTCTGCTTCATCGACGACGTGACGAGGCTCGTTTGAGCGCCTATAAAAACCCCAGCATGAACCCTAGCTCGGTTTTCTTCCTCCTCTGCTCGATTTGTCCCCAAACCCCGAACCCTAGCTGCTCAGACATCGTCAATCGCCGTCGACTGGAGCAACCCTAAGCCTCGCCGTGACCACCGCTGAGATCGCCGTCCTCGACATGTTCGACCTGCAAGAGGAATCGACCCCGAGTGACCTGTAGCGCCGCCGTCGAGCTTGTCTTCTCCGACGTTGGGAGCAGTCGATTCCGGCGAACCAGGCCACGGCATGCCTCGCCGTCATGCGCGTCGTGATCCTGGTGAGCTCCTGAGTTCCCCAGCATGCCTAGCTCGCTCAATTGATCGTTGTAGCACCGTCGCGCCGTTAACCCGTGAGCACTGCCGCCGTTCCTCGCCGCCGGGAACCCTCCGGCGACCATACCGGAGCGGCGCCACCACTATGAGGTTCGCCTCAGCGTCCTCTTTCCAACAAGCACGAGCACGCCCTCGCGGGACCACGGGAACACCGGCGCCGTCCATCACTGGCCGCTGGCAGAGCATATGGTTGCCACATCGGCACCATGTGGCAGCCAACGTGGCATAGGCCCACTCGTCAGTGACCCTGGTTAGCTTAGGTTCGGGTACGTTTAGTATTTCGTTTGTCTAAATTCAATTTCATAAATTACTGCAACTTCAAACGAATTTAGAAAAATCAAATTAAGTCAGAAAAATATAAATGAGATATCAAAATTCTTAGAAAAGTAAACTCTATCCAATAAAAATATAATATGAAATTTTTATTTTTAATAAAAATTCAATTATTTAATACTTGTTATTTAAGCCTTTTCTTTTTATTCTTAATTGAATTAAAAATTCAATAATTAGAAAAAGATTATAAAAGAAATAAAAACCAGTAAAGTAAATATAGAAAACATTAAAACTAATTTTCTTTAATGAGAACTTATTAAATCTTTATTAATAGGAATTAAACCCTAATTAATAATTATCTAATTATTAATTCTTGAAAATTAATAAAATACCAAATCCAATATTATTATTTCAAAGTTATTAATAACTTCAAATTTATTAATGAATTTATTAACTTATGAACTAAATAATAATTATGCAACCCTAGTTCCATAAGGAAGAAAACTAGGAACTCATCATTTCATGTGTAAACCCAAAACCCTAATTCAACTAGAAACCCTAGTTCCCTTATTACATGTGAACCCTAAATTACTTCTAACCTAAACCCTAGGTTAGAACATGTGATTATGGTACCTTCTTTCAAAGCATAGAACCATAGTAGCAACTAAATACTTGCCTTGGCCACATAAAATGTAGAAGACCTATCACTAATATATGGGCATCCCACGTGTTCATCTTCATCAGACCTAAATAATCAAGTAGGGCCAACCAAGTGTAAACCCTTGATCCTATTACCAAAGCCATCATCCTTATTCATTCCTATTTAGCATCACACCAATGTGATGAACCTCAGGGGCAACTATGCCAAATCTTGAGCATTACCTAACCATATTCAACTAAACCCTACTAGTGTTGGATACTTATCAACCATCCTATTTAGGAGCCAATTATTCCTTACTTAATAGAACCAACAGTAAAACCTAGACCACCTCAACCCTAATTGATATACTTCTTATTACTCAAGAAGTATGTTCTTCGAAAGTTATTCTTTTGAAGAAAATAAGGAATCATCATAAACCCTGCTTATAAGGACCTATAAACCCTAGCCAGCTATCACTAGCAAGATAAACCACCCTTGACAACAACCATGTATAATGAATTACTTAGGATGCCTAGGATTATCTTAACCTTACAAGCCCTAGGTGTTGATGAATCCAACTTTGTTGAGATCCATCTAATACTTACTCCAGCAACTACATGAAACCATAGTCAACCATAGAAACCCAACCTAATTATCATACTTGTTCTTTATCAAAGAACATGTTCTTCAAAAGTTATTCTTTTAAAGTATATGATAATCAATCATAAACCATGCCATATAGTACTAAAACTGACAACTGTTCTTTACATGTTAACATTATGCCAATTATCATTCTTTATGTGCTCAATTGATTACTATGCTTTATTATCTACCTGTTCATGGTACCAAGTAATCACACCTGAATAAGAACCTTGTATGTGAATCACTCTAAAAGTACAACACACCCTAAACCAATCATTACAACTCACTGATCCTAAATCATCGGGGTTAGGTCACGCTTAGAGCGATTGCATCTCATTCTTATGCATTATTGCATCCTTGCCAATCTTTTAAACATCGTCCTTACCGGACGATGATGCTATTTCAGAATTTGGAGTTATTACGTATCGAAGACCTTGCCTGCATAATCTTGCAGTCAAGAAAGGCAAGTTTATCACTTGCTCATGCCATTCTAGTATTTTTAACAAATTACTTAAAAAGTACTATGTTTATCACTATTGCATAAAAACCAAAACCACTATTTTCATAACTATGAATATGACTATGTGGTGGGCAATGGAACCATGGATTGTGTTGATATGGTGGAGGTTCCATTGCAAGGGTTTATATCCATCTAGGATTAAACAACAAATGTCGTCCAGTGATTCTTGTGCCGTAATACCCGTGTTAACCATAAGATCTGGAGTGGGACGGAATAGTCAATCGTATTTCCACCTCTTGTACATCAACGGATGCGCTTACCGTAGCGGTTGTATCTTGCGGAGCAATTGGTGGGTGGGGAGCCCCTTCTAATTCCCCACGGTATAGCTGTTGCTTACCGTAGCGGTTGCTGCTTGTGGAACAATTGGTGGGTGGGGATCCCCTTCTAATTCCCCATGGTAATGTGGTCTATGATGGGTTGCGGCTGCCGGCGAAGGAGTTTGGTTAGATCCCAGACTGTCGTCGTGGTCGGGGTCCGTCCTTAAGTGGTGTAAGTGGACCGACGAGGACCCAGGGTCGGGGTTTGCAACAAAGGGTGGGTGTGCGAGGTAGCGGAGGAATATGATTGGCTATGACCTTATACCGGGCCTGACACCAAAGGAAGTGTGGACGGGAAACTCGAGCCCGGTTGGCACCAAGGTTAAGATCTCTTATGGGTAAAGCAACACACCTCTGCAGAGTGTAATGAATCGTGACCTGTCACTCCCTGTTCCGGGATATGGAACTGCGAACGCTGCCGGAAAGGAGCTCCATGAAGTTCTAGTAAACCGGTGAAGGCTGACGGACATAGTTCTTCTGAATAAAAGCAACCTTTTTAAGAAATGGTTATGTAAACCTGCATTGGTATTAGACTTTCTGGTCTAATGCCGTAGCTAGTGCATTAAACACCTCTTTCCTATAATGAACTTGTTGAGTACGCTCGTACTCATCCCACTCTTAAATCCCCTGCTTAGATATGGAGGCATCGAAGGAGGATCTACAGTGCAACTCGAAGGCCGAGGATTCAACAACTACTTCAAGAGACAGGACCCTGTCAGAGGAGTCAGATACCACATCTAACAAGGAGAAAACCTAGTTTAGCCATAGAATGGAACTAGCTTCCTAAACCTAGCTCCTACTTAGCTAGAATCTATTCATAGCCTCTATAGCTAGTCAAATACTCTACAAATAGAGTTTGTGATAGGATTAGACTACGAGTCGTTCTTCTGGAGTTTATTTGCAGATTTACCTCATTGTAAAGTAGGAGGCTGTGATGATCTTATGTAACAGAGTCAATGTTGTAATTCTATAGACATGCCTTGGACCCGCATATGTTTCTATTGTACCACTCTGAGCGATATAATACTAGTGGAACGGTGTTTCATTGGTGTTATATCAGACTTGCATACTACACCATGCAGTGGTATGCCGGGTCACCACATTGCTCTACATGATTTCCCATTCTCAATTGTAGGATATGTTGGATTCCAGAAGTTTGTGAAGTCCTTGAACCCTCTATTCAAACTTGTTTGTAGAACAACCGTCAGAGATGATTGTTTGGAGTCTTTCAGAGAGGAAAGGTTAGCTTTAAGACAAATTATCTGCACTTCTGGTTGTCGTGTCTCTCTCACAGAAGACATGTGGACTTCGGTTTAGAGACTCGGATACCTATGTGTTACTTGCCACTACATAGACAACAGATGGAAGCTTCAGAAACGGATAATAAGGTTTGCTCTTGTGGAGTCGCTACATGACGGTCTTTAAATGTACAATCTAATGTTGAAGACTATTCAGTATTGGAACATTGAAGACAAGCAATGCAACATTACCTTGGATAACGCATCAGTCAATGGCTCTATGATAGATGATTTGAGAAATAATCTGTTCAAGAGGAATCTCTTGATTGGTGGCGTTGCAATTTTCCATATCAGGTGTGCTGCTCATGTGCTCAATCTAATTGTTCAAGATGGATTGCGAGTGATGGGTGGAATAATAGATAGCATCAGGGAATCTGTAAAGTACATCAGAAGCTCACAAGCCCGAGAGGAACTCTTTGACTTTGTAGTTGAGAAGCTAGGAATTGAGTGTACCAAGAAGCCCTCATTAGATGTTGCATCTAGGTGGAACTCAAGATATTTGATGATTGAGTCAGTTTTCCCCTACCAGGAAGCATTTGTGAAGTTAGGGAAACAAGATAAGCAATTTACATTTGCGCCTTCAGAAAAACATTGGGCTTTGGCTGAAGAACTCCGGAAGTTACTACAGACCTTCTTTGTAGCAACAAAGGTGGTGTCAGGTACAAAGTATCCTACATCAAACAGATATTTCCATGAAATATGGAATGTGAAGGTGTTGTCAGATAGACAAGCCAAGAATACGAATGTCATCATTGCATCAATGGTATATGAAATGCAGGAAATTTTTGATAAGTACCGGAAAGAATCCTATTTAGAAAATTGCATACCCCTTATCTTGGATCCAAGGTACAATCATGGGTTTGTTAAGTTTAGACTGGAACACGCTCTTGGAAAGAAGGATTCAGAACATCATATAGCAAAAGTGGACGAGGTCATGCATAAGCTCTTCGAAGAATATTCTATTCAAATTGGAGAATCTGCCGTTGATAGCTCAGAAGAAGAAGATGGCGTGGATGCAGTGCCAGAAGCTGAGAATCCTTTGGTTGATTGGGAATCCCATCACAATGTGCAAAAGAAACAGGTAGCATCAAAACTTGATAGGTACCTGAATGAAGATCTATTTCCCAAAAGGAAAGTGTTTGACATTTTGGGATGGTCGAAAATAAATGCATCTAAGTTTCCTATCCTATCTTGTATTGCACGGGACCTGCTAGTTGTCCAAGCGTCTACTGTGGTATCCGAACCATCATTTAGCATTGGTGGGAGAGTTGTTAGTGATTATAGGAGTAGGCTGAAAAGTGGTACAGTCAAGGGCATATGAATGGGCATATGAATCAACAAGCTTGTGTTTATAGTTAGGAATTTGGACGAAGCTGCACTAAGGAATACTCTGGTCATGTATTTTTCCTTGGGAGATTGAGGCTCGAACAACTATGCCGCGGTTAAATTAGGAATATGAGCAAGTACAAGGCTCTTATCTTTTTGGTGTGATGGTGTGATGTCTGCATCAGTGAACTTGTCCACTTTCACCCAGAGCAGTTAAAGTCTGAATTCTAGCATCATCAACATTGATAGGAATAAGATTTAACTTAGAATAATTAACCTTCATACCAAAGACTTGTAGAACACTAGGAAGTTTGCGGCGCGGCGCACGCCGCGCCCGTGTTGTTTACGGTAAGGCATTCTTTTTAAAAAACAATATGTTTTAGGTTTAAGAATGCGGGATTTCTTTACAAAAACAGCTGAAGAAACATCTAAAACTCGACCGCACCTCGGTATCAAGATCATTGGTTACACTTTTTTAGAAATAATAAAATATCTGGGTTGTTGAAGTACCGTGGAAGTGCATGTGAAATAGACGGTGAATGGTGGAGTGCTTTTGTCTCAAAATTGTTGGTTAAAAGATTGTAGAAATAAAACAATATCTGGGTTGTTGAAGTACCGCGGAAGTGCCGATGAAATAGGCTGCAAATGATGGAGTGCTTTTTTTCGGTGTTGCTGCAAAAGGAAATGGTAGTATTTCTCCGGCCGAAAGAGGCAATGGGTGATGGAGTAAATTTATCTTCTAAAGTTATCGTAGAAGAAGTTCATCCTAGGTGAAAATGTGACGGATGGTGGAGTAAGTATATTTTTTCGATGTTACCATAGAAGAACACAATATTATTTTCCCCGAGTAAAAGGGTTCTTTTTGAATCACCGTTGAAGAATTATTCACTACTAAAAAAATATTGGCGGGTAATTATTGTCTAGAACCACGGTTGAGGTTGAAGGTTCGTGTAAAAATTAGTACCCTTGTGCGTTGTTGCAAAATGAACTACGGAGAAATATGCGGCCTTAAATAATTAATAGTAGGCAATGTTCAAGATGTCTACTGAGAAATTGCTTTCTATAAAAATATAGGTAGTTGCCGCCTCGCGAAAAATTACTATCGAAACTAATTGAGGTTGAAATTACTATGTAGTTGCACCATTGCGGAATTATCGTCGCTGGAATATGCACCATAAAATATTGAAATACCAAAAGTCCCAAAAGAGAAAAAAACATATTGTAGCATATGCTACATGGCGCAGGCTGATTGAAACGGAAAGTTGTGCTGGAAAATAGCCATCGAGTAAATAAAAAGAGTTGGGAAAATACAACCGTTGATGCAGGCTAACTAACGTCAAAATGTTAGGGCCGAAAATATGTATTAAATCGAGTTGCATCAAATATTAAGGCCGGAAAGTTGTGCCATAAGATTACCATCAAGTATTTTTTTAAGGAGCTAAAAAATATACGGTATACGAAATATGGCTATAAAGACCTGTCAAGCAAAAATACCGGCAAGTAGTTTTAAAAGAAAGGACATAAAAATATTGCTGTAGATGTATGTAATTTTTTTGTTTGAGACGTGGACGTACATCCGGAAATTAAAGATAAAAAGTTGTTCCATGTAAAATTATATAATCCAAGAGTCTTAAAGAAGAAGGAAAAAAGGAAACAAAAGCACATTGTAGTAGTCCATGTGGCGGAGATTGATTGGATTAAAATAGTTGTCTAGAGTGCATCAACGTGGAGCACTGTGGTGCAAGCAAACCTCTTCAACTTTAATATATAGTACTAGGAAGTTTTGGCGCGGGGGCGCGGCGCCGCGCCCGTGCTGTTACCTTTTTTTTTCTATGTTGCAATAAACATAGTAGAGCAAGTGGTTATATCTGGCATACAGATAACACAGCAGGCAATTACACATAGTAGGAAGATGCTTTTAGATAGTTCTATACATGTAGAAGGCTAATCTGGATAATTATAGATGATCTTCTTGGTACATAATATTACATGATTACATGACTGCTGTAGCGTTTATCCCAGTGACAGTACGTAAGGTAGTTGCATTATACATGTAGCAATGAAATCTGTGAAGTGAAAAAAGACAACAATTTATGAAGATAATTACACCTTACCTGACCTTTTCTATGAGCTATAGCGTCAAACCTTATCTGAATCGCTACACACTTCTATAGTTTTGTCTTACTCTTTTGAGATATGCGTCGCTGAAGCCAAGCTGATAAAAGAGTAGATGGCAAACAATCTGGTGCAAAGCATAATAAATTACATGAAATGTGATGAAATCATTAGAATCTAAATTAAATCATGCCAAGATGCATCAAGAAATTCAGCTTTCATAATTGTCCTACATAGAACTTCAGTGCAATACAATAAAATACTATTTTACTGAAAAAATTGCAATCCAACCTAAATAGTCCCCATCTCACTTATCTATGATAAAATTGATTTTTCTAAATAAAAAATAAATCATGAGCACAGGAACAGGTCGGTACAAACAACTAAAAGAGGATAATCAAAACATAGTATTTATTCTTCTCTCAAAGCTGTCAAGAAAACAGTTAGCAGGGTAACAGAAGGATTTTACTTTTTTTTAGGGTAACAGAAGGATTTTACGCCCTGATTACCAATCCTTCTATGCATTTGTTTGTGAGGTGCGTCCAGAATAGTTTGCATTCATTTTTCTGGATACCAATGCAATCTAAATTTCCGTGTTAAGATTATACAGTATACCATCATGGTGTAGCCATCAGTGAAATAGTTCTCTGTGGCGCAGCGAGGGTAATTATGATGTGAAAAATAGAAGAGTGTAGTATTAAAAAAATCTCGAAACTTATAAGTATCAATGTCTGCTGGCAGACCATCTATAGTCTAAGGTAAAAAAAACACCACCTAAAATCACTTCCATATTGGTTACAGATCGTAGAGTGGCAAGCTCTGTTAGAAACCTCAAATATTGATTTACAGATTGTTAGTGCTCACACAAGAGCAAGCCGAGACACTCAGGCAAAACCATTACAGACTTCAAACATTTCAGGCCAAAAAACTCACACAGGAGTTCTTGGAACACCGCCATCTCGACGTTGGACATTCCTAGCCAAGTAGAGCACCTTCTGACAATGTGCCGATTCTCTTCTAAGTGAGAGAAAACAATAGGCAATAGGGAGAAGAGAATAATCATTCATGGTTCTTGAGGAGATGCGGCATAGTACATTTATACCTGCTACTGATTTCAGCTATTCAGAATACATACAGTTTTGAGAGCAGAGCATGTCGGCCTATTATGTATCCTGCACCAGAGTGATGAAATTTTGACACCCTTTACCTGCCGAAGCAATGTATGCAAGAACTGACATATACATACCATGTCAATACTGGGTACATGATAATTAAGGGGATGGTTATAATTATGACTTACACTGGATAGACAGTGAGTTCATACTCCTGCTGTAGTTCTATTAACATGAATAGAGGTAAAAATGTACCCTTTTTAGCTGCTGCAGCAATAGACCCTCAATTTTTTTCCTTCTCTTTTTCTCGTATGTGTAGCTTGTTTCCCTGGGTAAAAAAATTTGTATTATGTCAGATATTTATGTGTAAAAAGCTTGATATAAGTTATTTTGCAACTGAGGGAGTACATGATATTGCCTGCAAAGCAGTTAAGGCAGATGTATGCGCTCCCATTTGGGTATGTTTCTTTCTAGCAGTCTTAGCATGACAAATAACACCAATCATCAGGAGTGCTGACCTCTGTAATAACCACTTGTAGCTTGTATCGTTTTCCCTGCAAGTTTATTGGATTGCAAACCGGTGTGTACATTAGGATTGCAAATACTCAACTGATCTGAATTTGAACTTCTAAGCTCTCAGTGAAGAAAAAAAAATTGCCTCAACAGTCAACACCTCTAGCAACGTGTTTTATAAAATTCACTACTATTGAGCTGGTCCTACTTATCAAATTAACTACTATTGATAATAGCCTGGTGCCTTCTAATTATATCATCTACATCTATTCCCAATAGCATCGTACTCATGTCCTCCTATGAAGACGAATGAAATATTGCTAGTTCTGTTTACAAAGACTGAAGCAGCAAGAGTTAATATAACTGATTCATCTATTTACCAGACGAACCAGTGCACTCCCAATTTGTCAGAGCTGAGAGCTCCACGCCTCCACCTAAAACGAAGTTCTCCAATTTGGCACAGCTGCATGACACTTGGCAGATGCTGCAAACTTGCTTGTGTGTTCAGCAATAATGTGGGACTGAAATAGCAAACCTGGAATGGATCAAGAGGAGAATACCGTTGCGGTGAACTGGTGCTGTTGATCTGACTAAACTTTCTTTTAGACAAACCGACCTGACTGAACTTGAAATGGGTAATAAAAATTGACCAGATCAAGTCGATGGATTGAAATTTGAAATACCACCGGCTGGAGCCCCCGCGCCGATGGTTGCCGGACTCGACGCCACACTTGTGTTCCACGTGCTCGGTGGTGCCGGAGCAAGTATGAAACTCGTGTAGCTGAGCTGGTGTGGAGACACCGCCGCGTCGCCCGCAGCGCTCCCGCCTATCCTCTGTTTCCTGCTGCACAAAACGGGAAGGACGTAAGGCGAAGTCGTGGCTGAGGCGCGAAACAAGGGCGGGATGAACGACGACGGACGACCGACCGGCTAGACGCGGTGGCCGGTGGTAGCATCGGCAGTGGCCACCGCGCTGGGACACTCCAGCGGAGAGGAACACCATGACGCGCTCGCGACCGCCTTCGGCAACGGCGTGGCCGTGAGGAAGAGTACTTGACCGGAGGACGCGGAGATGATCCCCGCCGCCGCGCAAGTGGCCCACTTGCTTGAGCAGCCGCCGTCGAAGGGCTCCTGGTCACCTTGACCGCATTTATTGTGGGCCAGGTCTCGCCATGTCGGGCAGGTGGCCCATGAGCTCGATGCCATCGTCCCTTCGGCCTCGCCGGCATCTCCGGTGCCCTCTAGATCGACCGCGCAGCGCACGCTGCAGCTCTGCTCCCTTCTCGCTCCAAGAATAGCGGCGATGCGGATGAAGAGAGAGAAGGTGGGAGAGGTGGGGCTGGTGCTGGTCCGCTCCCTTGTGGTCAGTTTTCTGATGCGGTGGAGCTCTTCCATTGCATGATTGTTGGACACGTGGTTGGAGAACAATTTTAGCTTCTTTCTATTCAGATCGTTAAGCGGTGTATCTCTGCGGTGTGTCTCTTCGAAAATCGAGCACCGCTTTGACCAATTAAAACCAGTGGGGGAAGGGAAAGAAAATACACCGGAAAAGAGCCGGGAAAAAAGGAAACAAATCTAGTGGAAAGACCTACAACAACTGTTCATTCATGAACAGTAAAAACGTGTCATCCCTTCATTGGATAAAATTCTTTGGTGAACAGTTGTAGTAGTACTCAAATCACTGAGGTTTGAGCAAAGAGGGTTGGCTTTTATATAGGTTATAATAATAATAATGATCAGTAAGGTATGTTAGTTGCTAAACATCTGCTTGCATGAGGATAAGAGTATCACCTGCATAGTGAATAATAGAAAAAGAAGTAGAGCATTGTGGACTCAAAGGTCTTCGTAGCAACCCATATTTCATGGAAGCACTGATCATAGACTGGAGCACATCAGCTACAAGATCCAGGAATCCCATTAAGGAGAACAACAAAAGTAGCACTGTTAAGTAAGTGCTTGATCCAAATACACCATTGATTACTAAAAACTTTTGCATGCAACACATACATGATGAGGGAGTGATCCAAATTATCAAAAACCTTTTTAAAATCTAGCTTGAGGGTTACCACTTCTTTCTTAGATATGTGACAATGATGCATGTGCTCATAAGCCCAAGCCAAACAGTATTGAATTGTTCTAGACTTGATAAGCCCATACTGATTTGTATAGATCAACTATTGAATAACAAATTGTAGCCTATTGGCTAGCAACTTAGCTAAGAGGTTCAAGGTGCAATTCAACAAAGAAATGACCTCGTCTCCGATGAAGAAGAAGACAACAACACTGGAAATTAGGGTTTTTAAAATTGCTTTCTATGTAAAATATGTTTGAATGAACGAATTATTATTTATCAATTGTGGCATGTTTTTATACTTTATTAGATTAAGTCTATTTTTGTGTATGCGGTCAGCGGGCCAAATGGTCAGCGTGGGCCGAATGGGTCGTGCGATGTGCACTGTGGCAATTTATCTACAGACCGATCTAAACGAACAAAATGGGACAATTTCGATCACCGATTTGGATCACACTTCCGTAGATGCCTTGAAGGGTACCACTACATAAAGACCAACCTTCGCAAAGGGAAGCTGGACTAGCAAATGTCTGCCACGTGGCAGCTGCCTCCCGCACGGACCCTCCGGCGCGTACGCTCGATCGTAAGTACAGCTAGCAGATTCTTTTTTTTTTCAAAACACACAGATGACTAAGTATAAAAAAGACACTACGTATAACGCACGAGTATAGTTGTGTACAACACACAAGTATAGTTGCGAATAACACACGAGTACAGTTACACACATGGGCGAGTACAAGTACAATCAAACACACGAGTAGGTACAGTCGCGCACACGAGCAGGTACAATCGCGCACACGAGCAGGTACAGTCACGCACATGAGTAAGTACAAGTATAGAAGTACAGCCGCACGCACGAATAGGTAAAGTCGCGCACACGACCAGAAAGTCGCACACACGAGTAAGTACAGGTTCGCGTACACGAGCAAATATAATTATCGAGTAAAGGGAAAAAACTACACTAAATGAACTACGGAGTAGAAAGAGAAGTACTTATTAGTTGAAACACGAGTACAGTTAGGTACACAACACGAGTACATCCTTATTGGTATTGGAAGTACGAAAAAAAGGTATCTCGAAACCTATCAACATGAGATCTGATTTTAAAGATCTCGACGTGAGGAACTCAAAAATGAAAACGGTTCGTCATTTGAACTTACGGTTCTCAAGATATTTTATTTTCAAAAAATGAATCTAGAAAAAAAAGGAAAAGCTGACCCTCCTCTATCTTCTCTCCCCTCCATCATCCCCATGTTGCTTCCCCTTGTGACACTTGGTGAGCAAAGAGATCATTTTCTACCAAAATTCTGGCACCACAACACGCCATGTGTCACATATGGAGAGACTTTTAGAACTTCGTGCCTTGAACAGCTCGCTCTCCACCTCGTTTTTATTTATTTATTATTAGAACAACCTCGTGTTTTATCTGTTTCGCTCAGATGGGCCGTTCCGGTGTGTATAGCTGGACTGGGCTGTCTGCCGATGGGCCGTGCATGACCGTGGCGGTCGGGTCCATCCGTCGGCGACCTGGTGCTATTCATAGGCTGCGCTTAAGCTGCAAAAAAACGGGCTTGCGGTTTTGTTGACCTTGCAACCAGTAACCTCCTTACCCTCGCCGGCTCGCCAGCGTCGTCGATCCGCCGGCCGCCGGCCGCCGTCTGCCGTCTCCCTCTGTCCATCTCCATGGCGACGGCGGCCGTTTCGCCCCCCGCGCCCAAACCCGAGGCTCCAACTCCGTCCGACGACCTCCCTAGGTCAGTCACGCGGTCCCTCTCGCTCGCTCGCTCGGGCCGCTGCCCCCCACCCCCTCCTCTTTACTTGCCGTCCTTTCCTATTTGGGTAAAATTCTCGCCGGTGCCTTCGCATAAGTTCTATCTACAGATTCTTGGGACGATTGGAGACACGGTGGTACTCGAGTCTCCGGACTAAATTGTAACCTTGTTAGACTAAATTCTACTCTGATCTTGGCTGGACCTTCGATACACTATGTTAGATGCAAGAAAGATGCGTGCTTGGGCTTGGCTTGAGAATTTGCTGCCACGTATTCCTGCATCATATATCTCCACTATGTAGAAATTTCCTTTGTGTGGTGCGTGACGCGAACTTCCTTTTCTGTCGAATTCTGCAGGTCACGCGAGGCAGTTTCATGGGATCCCCAAGGTACCATCTCTCTGTGTGGAAGCTCTCCTTAGCAAAGTTAGCATAGCAAACGAAAGATTCTGTTCAATGCCCATCCCTCATGTTCTGGTAATGATGGTGGAGAACAATGCGGTCATGTAATTCCTCGTGTCGAATGATCGCTTAGAACTGTACAGTCTCTGAGATGCAGTTCGAAAGAAAATCCCGTTAGAAGATCGGTCGGTCATGAACCCCAATGCTATCCATTCTATCCGGCGGTAAAGTACAGGCAGACACGTGTTGTATCCTTTGAGTTAAAAGATGAATCCGATAACATAGACTAAAGTAGCTCGTTAAATCTCGTAGGACACAACGGGTGATAGTAGGTTTGTTGTGTAGGTTTTTTTATTTCTCTACTATTTCCCTTTGGCCAAGTTATTCTGCAGTAACTTTTTTTTTTGTCGCTTCCGACGACTTCCCAAGTAACATTAATTCGCATGCAGTTGGGGTGATGTCTCTTACCATGCTTGCCGCCAGTGATTTGGCCTTTCAGCTCCATGATTTGATATTCCCATGGGCATTGAAGATGATAATGTGTGATTTCAATTTTGGATTTCATGCAGCGCTATGCAAGCATGCAGAAACCTGCGAGCTGGAGGCGGAGGCCTTCTTTATTGATCCTGCTCTACTTCCAACTCTAGAAGGTCTACTTCTCGAACTGTATGAAATCTTGCGCCCAAAGCCAGCCGACTATGAGCAGCGGCGTACTATGATAGACGTCTTCAACAAAATCGCCAAAGATATTTTTGGTACGAGGTGTTTCTGTCCACTGAACTTGCTCTCATTTTGAATTATACGCCTATGGTCGGACCCACCTTGGGGTCTCTGTACGCAGCCTTTCCTTGCAATTTCTACAAGAGGCTGTTTCCTCGACTCGAACCTGTGACCTCCTGGTCACAAGGCAACAGCTTTACCGCTGCGCCAAGGATCGACTATGTAAAATGAGAAATTTTATAGACAGATATACCAATTGAAAATATCACTTTCATGCATGGTTGTAGAACACCTATGATATATAGATCACATGGCACATGCACATATGCAATTAGATGAGTTCACAGGTAGTCAGACAACAGTGCAAATTTCTAAGTAATAGTGTCTATTATTTCAGACACCTGCTAGTTAAGATGAATATATTTCACCAGTGGCGAAGCCAGCAGCAAAAACCTATGGGGTCAAACTGCTTAGGTATCAAGGATCAATACACAAATTTCTATGAATTGAAAGGGTGTTAAGGAAATATACACTACAGCTTGTACACAGGGCCGAGCCAACAGATGTGCCAACTGTGCAGCCCGCACAGGGCCCAAAATATTTAGGGGCCCGAAATTTCCGTATGGGCCTATATACCCTTATAGGCTTGGCATGCCATTAGAATGAGTGATGTTCAAAAATATCTGATTCAAGGCATGCCAACCTCACAAAGGCCACTGCAGTCTGGATGCTGCCGCCGGACTGCCGGACACACTGTCGTGACTCTGGAATGTGAGCCCACGTTTGTGGCTGTTTTGCGATTTTATTCCACGGACTCTCACCTATTTATTGACATTATTAAACCCTATATTATTTGTTCGCGTGATGTTTAAAGGCATGAATAGGAAAAACTTGAAACTAAAAATAAAAAAACATTGACGATTTTGAACTGTTTGTTAGACTTAGACATAACAAACGCTATTTTAAAAATAAGATAAATCTTCATATGAGCGGTACTTGATTATTTTTTTAAACCTCGTCAAAAAATATTTAGTACATCTTCAGCAATTTTTCTCTCTCATATGAAATGTTTTTGATCCTTGCAAATATTTCCTTGCTTTTACATCTTGCGGACACTTATTGTGTGCCTCGATTTTCTTTTAACTATATGAACATTTTTTTTCCTCTTGCGCACATTTATATTAAACACAGTGAACATTTATTTTGTATATGTGCAAACATTTCTCTACCATATGAACCATTATTTTTAAAAGTTCTATTTTTCTAATTGTACTAGAAAATATGCCTGTGCTTTGCAAGGGCCCAATCCAAAGTTTGGCACAGGGTCCCGTATTTTGCCGGCCCGGCCCTGCTTGTACATAGTGCCGCCACTGGATTTCACCATGTACCTCTTCTGGATAGCTTATGCCTAAAGTGTCAAACTTCTTATGGATTAGTTAACTCTAACAGTGGAAATTCCTAAGTAACAATGTCCGTTCTTCTTTGTGGTAGTTTGTTAATTGATTCTAGCACTTGATCTCCAAAATCCAGATATCAATTTTACTTGGGAGGTTTCGTCTCCGTCTGAATATTTGAAATGTGCATCATGGTGTGACCTAATTGATTGATGCTTCCTTTCAGGTGAAACAAATGGCTTTCCAGTTGTAGAAGCGTTTGGGTCATTCACGATGGATCTATTTACTGCTAAAAGTGACCTCGACCTCTCTGTCAACTTTAGCAATGATATGGATGGGCAATTTGCTCGCTTTGATCAGATTTCAGTTATTAGGAAGTTGACAAAAGTTCTACGTAAGCATCAAAGTAAGTATTGTCTTAAGCAGAATTTTCTTCAGATCTCTCCTAACATTTCATTTTCTGTGGTTCAGGTTCATTAAAAACACAATCTTAAATTGATATTCCATTTATTCTAGAAAATTGTGTATTTGGAACTAATATATTTGAACAAGGGATTAAACTGGACTGGCACATCAATCATTCTTGAAGTGGCCATAAAATTTAATTAAGTGCATAACTACAGAAGTAGTTGTAAGACTGCAGAAGTAGTTGTAAGGGAACTGGTCATGCAATAAACAGAAACTAATATTCTACTTAGCTTGCACCGGCATATGCAGATAACAGTCAATGATGCAATTCAACATTTATAGTAAGTACTGACACATATGTACTAAAACGTGCATATTAGAGTTGTTTTGAAAGGAAAGCTAAGAATACTAATGTATGGGATTAAAAACCTTAGTTTGATGCCTACCCGAGTTTTAGATTTGGCCCTGCAAATGTTAAATCTGGATTCTCCACGAAAGCCAAAGTGTTCTAAATGCCATACAAAGTGGTTATATGACTGCTATTGCGAGTTGGGAGCAGTCAGCAGTGCTTAATTGTGTGGGCACTTGTAGAAGTAGGGACACTGGACGAGTGGATGTGAGAAGTGGGTATCTTGAAGCTAATAGTGTATGTGTGTTATGAAAATATCTCAAGCTGGTTTGCTCCGTTCTGTCAGCTGATCTGTATTGTTGATTGAGGTGTGACTACAGTTTTGTTGATTGAGGTGTTTTTAAAATATTATTTTTGTTTCTGAAATGGTCAATTTGTGAGGAGGTGATTTTGGAGGGTGTCTGTGGAACTCTCCCAATTCCAATTAACGTTCAAATTTGTAATTTTGTACACCCTGTGTTTTCTCTCTATAAACTGTAAGATAGGCCATGTACCAAATATGTAGAATTGAAAGAGTTTAATTGGTTATCTTGCATGCTCCATTCGAAGTGATGCTGCAGTGCATTTACAATTTAATAACATCAGCACTGCTCTGTTTGATGTCAGCAAATTGTTCACGACAAATACGTATTTGGCATGTGATCAACTGCTTAGTAGAAGCTTTTAGTTGCTAATGTTAATGTGTTCCTTGTTTCTTATCTTTATTTTAATTTCAGGCAGTGGTCGTTGTTATGGTGTTTTACCTATTATAAGTGCTAAAGTCCCCGTGCTGAAGGTTACTGATAAGGGAACTGGGGTTGAGTGTGATATTTCTGTCGAAAACAAAGATGGCATGTCACGATCAGAGATATTTAAACTTGTTTCATCGATTGATGAAAGATTTCAGATACTTTGTTTTCTGGTATTGCAATCCTCTGTCTTGATGTTCGTTTTTTTGGGGAATCTAAGTAGCATGAAATTCCCCTTAAAAGTTACGTATGTAAAAGATATGGCAATGACTTTTCTGTTTATTCTGCAGATGAAGTTCTGGGCTAAGACACATAATGTAAATTGTCCCAAAGATGGAACAATGAGCTCAATGGCAATTATCTCCTTAGTTGCTTTCCATTTACAGGTAAAGTGGGGTTGTTACTTCGGTTTGATTTTCTGTCAAACTTAATGGTCAGGAGTAGTTTGGATGTTAGTTATACGATACTTCTGTTAGAGGGGCTCAGGCTGAGATTTAATACTTAAGCTCTTTTTCTGTTTGAACAAAGATAAATACGTGAACTTATTCTTTGTAAATGTGAAGTGCAGACTCGGCATCCTCCAATATTACCTGCATTTTCTGGCTTATTGAAAGGTACTCCCTCCATTGAAGTACACATGTTATTCTTTTTTTGGCTCTTTGCTACTACATTTTCTGGCATCATGTTTCTATCATCTGATTTCTGGTTAAAGTATTAATTAAACATACAGTAAGATAATTTCTGTCCTTTTTAGATGGTACAGACATTGCAAGTATTCAGAAGAACGTTGTGCTATTGGGGGGGTTTGGGAGCCGTAATAAAGAATCTGTTGCTGAACTATTTGTATCACTAATGAGTAAAGTGAGTCACTTTAAAGTTTTGCTTCGAGTAATTATGGGATGATATCATACTGCAACAGCCAACATGTAGCTCTTGATCCTCACACTCACAGATACTTGTGGCCTATCTCATGCAGCTTCTAGCAGTGGAGGGTTTATGGGAACATGGGCTCTGTGCCAGCAATTTTGACGGATGCTGGATCTCAAAGACCTGGGGAAGAGGAGTTGGTAGCTTGACCGTAAGTTTCCTATGAATCCGGGCGCCAAATTCTGCAGAGCATTGTTTATTAAATACAGCCTTTTTTGCAGGTTGAAGACTTCTTGGACCGGTCTCAGAATTTTGCCAGAGCGGTAGGGAAGGCTGAGCTGCGAACCATCCATGGATGCCTAAGGAAAACTGTTTCCAAATTGAGTGATTTCTTTAAGGGTAACATTGACGCGCCGACACTGAAGATCCGTATATTCGGTGCGCTAAATCAGGAGGATGTCCCAGCCAGGCAGCCCAGTCTGAAACCTGGTAAGAGCAAGAGGAAGATGGACTCGCAACATGAGAAGCAGAAAAAGAAAGGGAAGCACACTGCACAACCTCGCCGTTCTGCTACTGGCGCTACTCCAAAGTTACCAACTCCCGCTGTTGTGTTCCCGCTACCTGGCCATTATGCTCCTATTTTACCAACTCCCACTGTGTTGATGCCCCTTCCTCCTGTGCATCAAGTGGGTTCCTCCCAACCAATTTATCAGTTTGGCCCCCTACCCCAGCAGCATCCATTTCCTCCTTCTCGGTTTGCTTACGGGTCACCACAAGCGCATCTGCATCCAGGTGTTCATATGATAGGCCAGCCACAAGGGAGTTTCATCCACCCGAATCCCGGGGCTCGACGGCATCAGCATTCCCCGCATATGCTTGCTTCTCTGCTAAATCATGGGGCGATTAATGGGTCATCTCACCCCTATGGTTTCAACGGGGCTCCTCAGATCCAGTATGATGGCAATGGCAGGCTGTTACCTTACGGAATCAATCCGAATTATTACCGGGGGGCATGACAGGCGTGACTTTCGGGGGAGGTCGATGTAGCTAGCTAGCTAATTGGTGGAAATGTTGTTGTTGTTGTTGTTGATCTGTTGTAGCATGCGCATTGCCATTCACATAGCAGTTTTGTTTTTGAATGGAGTGTAAGGCTGAAAAGGCATGGAAAACAGAAAGCGAAACGGCTTTAGGTTCTTCTGCGCTGGGTGGATTGTATGGTTATTCTAGACTTAGTTACTGCTGAAATCTTGAGAAATTGTTGATTGGCAGGATGGATGAAACTGTTAACTGTTTTGTAGTCCATATATATTTGTTTTGAATGAATGTGGTGGATTTTGGAGGAACTCTGCAGCGATGATGTTAAGGCGCCAGCATGGTAGATGTTGCTATATATCATCATCGTCGTCGTCATCACAGTCGTCACATCTTTATTGCAGACAATATAGATATCGCCAAGGATTAATACGCTGTTGCAACATTTGCTGTTGATCGATCGGGCATCTGAAGACGACACAAGACTGGTCGCATCTGCCCTAGCTAGCTAGCATCTTGTTGGTATCAGATGCAGAAACCTAGGCACTAGGCAGTATGTGAAACAAGTAACCGGCTGCTCGATCCCGTCGATGAATTCCGCCCATTGTATGCATGGTCCGGCCGCCCCCGGTAAGCCCCTGGTAAGTGATGGGCCGGGGGTGACGACGATGACGACGAGAGAACCTCACGAGAATTAATGCGAGAGAGATAGATTCAGTTCATCTCACATAGCCCAAAACACGGCGCTTTCCAGCGAAAGGGATCGATGCGTCTCCCACTTGGCTAATGGAAATGCATAATATTGTGAGAGCACCCCGAGCGATCCTGGTATATGTTGCAAAACGTATACTCCTAATTTGGTCTCCTGAAAACGATGCGAGGAAACGCACGCACGCAGGATGCATGAGCAGTTATGTAGCCACTCACAGTCTCACAGCAGCAGACAAACAACATGAATGATGCAACGTAAGTAGACACACACCCGTGCAGTGTCTTGCTAGTAGCTACAAGCCTCAACTTGCTGGGATAACTTTTTGGCTTTTGGCTTTGGCAAAAGCCACCAAAAGCACCTAAATAGGTGCTTTTTTTGGCTTTTGGATTTTGGAAGCCAAAAACAAAGATCCTATTCTTTTGGCTTCCAAAACCCAAAAGCCAAAAGCCAAAAAAAGCCACAACAAACACCCCCTTAGATACGACACATGCCTATGTTTGTCACTGCTGGCTTGCCTCCGGCTTGTCATGAGAACAGATCCTTCACTCCTTCAGGTACTGATATCTTTAGACTAATTAACCTTTTTTCTGGTTTGGGTAGAGCATAAGCTACATGAGTATTTAGTTAGGCATAAGTACATTGCATCCAACGATATGCAAGAATCCAGCAGATGCAAAAGGATAAGATCAAACGAATGTTGAGCGGCTGTGTGCATCTCAGATTCTCAGCTATGCATAGGCCGACTATTGATCGAGAAAACTTGTTACATTGGTTGCGGTCCTACTCGCTGTCATTTTCCAATCACCGGGTTGCCTCATACGAGTCTTACATGTTTGGACATTCATTAAAAATACTCCATCTGTTCAATATTTTTTTGTCATGGTTTTAGTTTAAATATGTTTCATTCTATACGACACAACAAGAATTAGCTAGAGAACAGAGGAATTAATTACTCCCTCCAATGAAAAGATGTCAAAGACTTTTTCAAATTTGGATGTATCTATACACTAAAGCTAGATACATCCAAATTTAGTCAAACTTCGGACATATATTTATGGTCAGAGGTAGTACTATCTTTCATCATAGATGATCACTAGTTTCACTCAGAACATCCGCACCTATGGCTGGTCTCAAGAACACAATTTGTCCCAAAAAAAAAACATATATATACATTAAGAGAAATACACACATGCTTATTTGTCACTTAAGGCTTGCCTCTGGCTTGTCATGAGAAAATAGTCTCTTTATTTGACTAATTAACTTGGTTTTTATGGCACATCAGCTACATATATATGTGTATACTTTTAGTTAGGTATACTGTGTTACATCAAAGCATGCAACGAGTCCTGTACATGCAGGCGGCCGGACAAGATCAGCTTAGCTTAGCTAGCTAGCTGAGGACCAATGAAGCTGGTTATTGGTGCTCCTTGCATCATTTCTTTATCTGGCTGCGTTGTACTGCACGTTTCGACATTCATTAAGAACTACGTTTACCACGGACTATCGATCGATCGACCAGTCTTCTCGTTCTGAAGATCCGCACCTACGGGCTCAGGAACATAATTTTCCCCAAAAAGTAGATATACTATATTAATGTTGAGATGGACAGCATGTTCTCTTGTTTTCTTTTCCACATGAAGAAAAAGGCCACCGAAAGCAAATGATACGTTAATGTCCGATGACAAGCTTGCTAGCTAGCACGCACACTCAGGCGCGAACGTACATACGTGTAGGGCGCAGATGCGGCGCTGCAAAGGCGTTTCACAGCCACCACAAGTTGGCTATGCATGCACGGACCCACCCAATTATACCTGCCACACGTGTCGCTTCAGTCAACTTATTGTGTGCTCGATCGTTCCAATGAACGCATATATGCAGATATGCTCGATCCACCACAGAATGGCTGCGGACTGAAGCAATCAACGGCATGATTGGATGGCTGGACCAATTTAATATCACAACTTTATCGCATAATATATATCACCTTCCTCAATATTATCATCTTTTAAAATATACATGACCTCATCAACAAATCATAACCACCATGATACCTCAAAGCAGTAGCACTACGAGTATAGTGCCTACGCAGGCAGGTCCTCCTGCCATTTTCATCCTAGTGTAGATGCTACACTTCGGGAGAGCTGGAGTCTGCCGATGGTCGCCAGCCGTCAGCACAGCACGGAAGGCCGTCGGCACAGGCTGTGCCGACAGTGACCGTCGGCGCAGCATCGTCGGCATAGTTTTGGTCGGGGACTGCCCAATCACCATCGGCACAGACTGGCCGTCGGCACAGATTGCTTGTGCCGACGGTGTTTCAAAATTTTCAAATTTATTTTTAGAAAAAATATTCAAATTACGTTTCTTGATTTTTTTTCCAATTTTTTTCTTATTCTTTTTTACTTGATAATCTTTCACAATCACACTTAGTACACCTAATCTTAGGTTAAATTACACTTGTAGCCAAACTTCACCCAACCTCACACTATTCCCACCCCAACACGCTTAACTCCTTGGTTCTCTTCGGATGAGCTTCCAAGATAGAAATGACACCTTATTGTTAATACTACCATATGAATCATATTAACCCTTTGACCGTGATGTCACACCTCTATATTTTTGAATTCTAAACAATTACTTAAGTAAACAACAATGAATATATATAAATAATAATAATATAGAATTTGAAAAACAATTAAATGATTTTATTTTTTGTCTTTTTATTTAATATGGAATAATTAATATCAGTAAATGCGAATTTGGCAAATAATATGTCTAAATTGATCAGAAAAATGAGAGGAATACAAATATGACATCCATATCATATTTGAACCTACAAAGTTAATTTACCCCAAAATCATGAGCATTAGATCAAGTACCTCTAGTTTAAATCTGATTGACTTTATCGGAAATGAGGTGGGAAACGGCCTCAGCATGACATAGTTTGCCGAAACGAGGTCATATTTGGCACGTGTGTGGGCCCTAGGATGGGAAGCAATACCCCGGACGCGGATTTCTAATCCGACCCACGAGCGACCATCTTTTCATTTTTAGCATGCCCAAACGGTTTTTATTTGTGAAGCAGCTACATGGGGCACATTTTAGTATAACGTGAAACCTCCGTGCGATGATAGTAGACCACATATGCACCACCTATCACATGAGATGTGCAAGTGTTAGTTTTTTGGGAACCCATGCGGCTTCCGGCGGTGTCCTGCCGAATTCGCTGGAAACTGACCGGATTTGAACTAGGAGTCAACTATCCATCGCTGCAGAAATTCCGGAAAAAATGTTTTTAGTTCTACGACGCATCATTATATATTCTAATTTTTGTCCGTTTAGTTTGTTCGTGAATGGGTGCACCCGCACGCCCGGTACGGCGATACCGCATGCCCCGGGGGCCCTGTTTTGGTCAGATGGCAATTTGAATGAAGTCAAAAAATCCCACGGAGCTACGTGGCATCATTTTATATGTCATAGTAACTATTCCATTTTTCAAAGGGATTTCTATTTTCGTGCCCCTGGTTCCTTAGTTGTGCTCAGTTTTCCCCAGCCTCTTAACTTTTTCTCAGTTTTCTCCTCCCTCTAGTTTGAAACCCCTCGGACGGGAGGGTTGCCGTCAGGTCAGAGGCCTTACCGTTACCGTTAATCTGACGGGTGGGGCTGCACAGAGGTGGGGCTGCACAGAGGGCAGTTCCTCTCTGACCGTCTCGTGCTGACGGGTAGCCATCCATTTGTCGCTGACGCGTGGGCCGTTTTATTTCCTGATTGTATACGCGGTGCTGCCAATGACAAATGGGCCCGCTCTATAGGGCTGCCGCAGCCAATGACCAGTGGGGTCGTCTATTTTTCAAGAAAATACATATATAACCGCTCTGTGTGGCTGCCGCAGCCAATGACCAGTGGGGTCGTCTATTTTTCAGGAAAAGACATATATTACCGCTCTGTGGGGCTGCCGCAGCCAATGACCAGTGTGGTCTTCTATTTATTTAGAGAAAATCATATATTCCGCTCTGTGGGGCCTCCGCAGCCAATGACCGCTGGGGTCGTCTATTTATTTAGAGAATATCATATAGAGCCGCTATGTGGGGCCGCCTCAGCCAATGGCAGGTGACTATTTTCGCAGCTTAATCTAAAGTGAATCTTATACTAAACATGGTGCTTCCCGACGGTGACCTAGCAGTGGCGGCGAGCATAGCCGTTCTGACCATGCCGATATCGGCATCATTTGGAGGCTGTGGTGCTCGAATCATGGTGGAAATTGCGATATAATTTTTTAAATGCATAATATATAGGAAAATAGCTAGATCTCTAAATCGATGCATATGAAGCTACATATATATTCTTGGTCATAATCCCCTTATCTAAAGGGGATGGATGCATGGTTTCACGTCGTCGTCGCTTTCATCGTCAGTATCTTTGTCGTCCGAGTAGTAGTACTTCCTGCACATTGTTTCGTCGAACACCTTCACTGTGAGCACATCATCGCCTTCATATTTGAAGTGTACGAAGCAGCCGAAATCCACACCGTGCGCGATGGCGAAATTCTCCCAGCCCTTGTCGAGGTACATCCGGCCTTGACCGTCAAATAGGACCTCCACGGTCCAGAGACGAGGACCACAGTCAGCTGCTCGCAGATACACCTTAGCTGGCTCCTGGCCATCAAGATAGTCCGCAAACTTTTTTGGGAGTGCCTGCAAAGAGATCGAGCGCCGATCCGTTTGAAATTAAAGGTTTTTTTTAGAACATGCCCATAATTAATCACATGCATCATATATGTGGAAACGCGGACGTACCTTCTTGACCAAAGGGTCTTCATAGACGACGATGAAGAACTCCTCTATGATCAATGGCAGTGTTGACGGTGGTGGTGGCAATGATGATGATCCACCACCCCGGCCGCCCCTTCCCCTTCCCCTTCCGGTCCGCGTCCGAGACGTAGAAGCCATGGCAATGGATTAAGTGTATGTGAACGAAGAAGAGAGAGGCAAAACCTATTGACACAAGGGATAGCCGTTGTGGGTGTTTATAAGGGAGAGATGACCGTTGTAGGGGTTTACACAATAAATTAAGGAGGAGGTGACCGTCGTGGGGGTTTACACAATAAATTAAGGAGGACATGATCGTTGTGGGGGTAGTCATCTAGGTTTTGTGTTTAGTCAAACTTCCCTTTAAACTTTGACCACATATATAGGAAAAAGTAGTAGCATTTATGACACTAATTTAGTATCCCGAGATTTGTTTTGAAATGTAGTTTCAAATTATACCAAAATCTCATCATATATTTGACTTAGTACAAAAGCTAAAAGTACACTTATTTGTGGACGGAGGGAGTATATCTCAACAAAAAAGTAATGCGGACTATCTTGACGGAAATGGAACATCGTGATATAGTTTATCATTTTACCGTAAAAAGTAATGCCTAAAAGAAATGGTAATTCATGATAGTTTATCATTTTACCGTAATGGCTACAAGAAATCGGTGATTGTTCATCATTTTTTGCGTGGAAAGTAATGGCTACAAGAAATGGGTGATGGTGTATCATTTTTTGCGTGGAAAGTAATGGCTACAACAAATTGGTGATGGTGTATCATTTTTTGCGTGAAAAGTAATGGCTACAATAAATGGGTGATGGTGTATCATTTTTTGCGTGAAAAGTACAAATCGGTGATGGTTTATCATTTTTTGCGTGAAAAATAATACCTAAAAGAGTTTATAATTTAGCTCGTGAAAAATAATACAGAAAAGCAAACTTTAGCGTACTGGGTAACCGCCCTTTAGCATACATAGAGGGTGGAAGCTAACCGCCGACAGAGAGAGAGAGGGTGGTGGCCCCGACCAGAGAGAGATAGGGGTTATCCTGCCCGTTAAATCATACGATCAACGGTCGGCGGGCACGATCCGCGTGACATGGGCTAGACCAATTAGGACAATATTGGGCGTCTGTGAGAATTTGTGAAGGGAGAGGGCAAAACTGAGTAGTATCAAGAAACCAAGGGCAAGTGAGTAGTAAACAGACTAAGGGATTCAAATATGAGATTTAAAAAACGAAAAATGTGTGTTTTGTACAATGAAACCCATCTTGGCCTACCTCAAACTATTTGCAATACAAATATACATGAGTGTGAAAATTATGGCCTCATTCAGACAAAGTATGTTTTGGGAAAGCTGTTTTGGGTAGGGCTTATTGTGGAAAACCATGCACCTTCATAGCTACTAGATGATTTGAGAAGTGGCAATTTGTGGTAAAACTTGATTTATCTATGATTTGAGAAGTGGCAACTTGTGGTAAAGACTCAATGAGTAAGTGCCACTCTTTTTAGGTTTTTTTGCACATTAAATAACTCATTTAACTAGTTAATCCCATTTGTTGACTCTCTGTTGACCAGCCACTTGAGGGTAAAACTGAGTATATTGCACTAGCCAGTATTAGCACCCAAGGGGAAAATTGAGCACACAAAAAATGCTAGTATATGACTCGAGGGTATACCTAAGTATATCTAGATTTCCAAGGTTAGACTCGAGGACGCGTGTTGCGGTGCAGAAGTGGAAGACGTGCCATTGTTGACGCGTGTCGCGGTGCAAACATGCACTAGTGGACACGTAGGACGCGGGTCGCATTTAGGACGCGTAAGCCCCTCTCTCCCTCCCTCTGCACACAGTACGTCTCATTCTCGCTCACGCACGAAACCACGCCTCTCACGTTCCATCAACTTCTCCAAATCGAAGGAAAAACCCCAATCGCCGTACGAGCCCTGCCGGCGATGGAGAAGAAGAATGCGCCGGCGGTCAACGCCCCCCGAGCCCGTCGCCTCCGAGCCCGTCGCGTCCGAGCCCATCGCTGCCGAGCCCGTCGCCGCCGAGCCCGTCGCATCCGAGCCCCGTCGCCTCCGAGCCCGTCGCCGCTGAGCCCGTCGCCTCCGAGCCCATCGCCCCCCGAGCCCATCGCCTTCAAGCCCTTCGCCGCCGAGCCCGTCGCCTCCGAGGGCGGCGCATCCAAGCGTGGCGCCTCCGTGAGCTGGGCCTCTCTCATGGGTGACGGACCACTTCACAAGATTGGCGAATGCTTATTGGCGAATGAGGAGTACGTGGACGCCTACTCTGCTATGAGGCAAGTATGTAGAAATTGGCGCTCAGGTTTACCTGAGCCCGACGTGCACCTGCACGAATGGATCATGGTAGACCACGCCCTTCCACGCGCCGCTGAGTTCACCTTCCTCCAACTCGGCACATCCCGCTACGTCACCATAGATCTATCGGAAGTTCGTGCAAGGTTCAAATTCCTCCAAATTCCTCCATATCTATAGGGTTAATCTATTCTTATTTTCAATCTTAGTGCTGAATGCTATCTTCATCAATATATTTTAGATACTACTTCGTCGGCTTTTGCTGTGGTGTCATCGTGCTTGCCCAGAAGAACCCGCCGCACAAGATACGGCTTCTGAACCCACTCACAAAGGCATCGAACACTATGTTTGAGGCGCAGATGCCATCTGTTTTTCTGAATTCAGTCTCTGTAATCAAATCCCCGACTATGGTCTTCGTTTGCTCACATTACCCGAACAAAATTAGTTGGGTCGATGAGAGCACTCCAACTAAGGATATATATGAAGATTGGGGAGATGGTAGTTTTTCAATGGAGAACCATGGTTTGCGTTGCATTACCCCGTTCAATGGTGAACTGTATGCAATAGCTGTGGATAATTTTGAGTTCGGAAGAATAGTATGCACCAATGTACAGTTGTAGCAGCGCGCGAGCACTGTCAAGATGGAGACACTAATTTAATTTCCACAACTTAGAAATGACAAGTTCTATCTTGTGAAGTCGGATGGTGATCTGCTGCTTGTGTTGTTGGACAACATGCTTTTGGAGGACCAGCCATTGGTGTACCGTGTGGACACTCAGAGCCGCTCTCTCCATCCGGTCAGTAACATTAGCAGTCATGCCTTCTTAGTGCATTATATCCGGTGTATCTCCATCGACACCAGAGTGCACCCGACACTTCTACCTGGCTGCATCTACTACGCCGATTTGGGTTATATCAGAGAGTACATTCATGATACAAAGGCCTGGGATGAGTGGCCACGATATGTGGATAGAATGGGAAACTACGGTCTGAGGAATGAACACAGGCCATACCGTCTGGAGGATGTATTGGCCGCACACTGCAGACGGAAGGAGTTCAATGAATATTTCCTTGGGATAATGCACGAATGGGGCGACGAAGAAATATATGAGCAATGAGGAATCTTCTAGCTGGCCATACATTGCGTGCATCTTGTATTTTTTTCATCTTAGTTTGTCGTGAACATTAACAATGTTATTGGCTGCTTTTGGCTGATGTATGCAGTTTATGTATTATACTTAGTTTTCTGATTATGCTGCTGTGAATTTATCATATACTAGCTTCTAGATTTGCTGCCATATTGGGAAAAAAACGAGGGTCAAAAGGCAGAAATAGAAGCTTCTCTAGATTTCATACTAATTTGGTGAAAAAGACAGAGAGAGAAAGAGGGAAAAATGTGCTCTTAAAAGGGAAAATGCCAATTTGGGCCGAGAGAGACAAAACTCAGCTCCTGCTCACGTGCAACCAAACGCTATCTCGTCCTATCCCACAAGGTCCCTTTCTACCAGCTCCACGCGACGAGGGCCCACACGACGCGGCCCCACACGTCAGCACGGAACGGTCAACTTAACGGGAATCCTGCCGTCTGAGCTGCTTCTGCGGGTTTCAAACAAGGACTTGGGGAAAACTGAGGAAAAACTAAGGAGCTGAGAAAAACTGAGCACAACTAAGGAACCGAGTGCACGAAAATAGAAATCTCTTTTTCAAAACTGGGATATGGCAATTAGTTTGAAAAACCCTTCACGAAAAAGGCTATCACATCCGGAGTTCTATGGATTTCAGGGGAAATGAGGTGGGAAACGGCCTCAACATGACATAGTTTACCGAAACGAGGTCATATTTGGCATATGTGTGGGCCCTAGGATGGTAAGCAATACCCCGGGCGCGGATTTCTAATCCGACCCACGAGCGATCATTTTTTATTTTTGGCGTGTGTGAAAGCCATGAAACCTCGAACATTATAGCTCATTTCTAAGAAGATTTGTTTAGGTATTTGAAATATTCCATTTTTGATATTTTTCTATGATATATCTTGTTTTTTGCAAAATTTGATATATTATACTTATTTTTTCTCAATTAGAATGATTTAGTTATGCTTTTCTGAAGACTGCCTTGGAGAAATAGAAAAAAGCTATGCCGATGGTATAACCGTCGGCACAGGTATGTAGTGAAAAATAAAAGGAAAAAAATGTTGTACCGACGGCCAGACTGGTCCTGTGCCGACGGCCAGAACTGTGCCGACGGTGACCGTCGGCACCTCCAGCCTGTACCGACGGCCAATTTAACGCCGACGGCCATCCTTGTCGCCGCACTCCGGAGGCTCCTGTGCCGACGGCCCCAACATTTTGCCGTCGACACATCGCATCGGCGTACAACAATTCTCCCGTAGTGCTACCTTAAGCTTTGTTGTTCGCAAGGTACTCTACAGCCTTGTAAACGTGGATCAAAGAGTTGGCCAGTCTGAATATACTTAGATGTGAAGATTGTTTTCATCTAAGCTAAGCTAGCATAGTACAAACTTCTTCACATATTCATTGTGCTTAGGGTTCTCCTGAGACCGAGAAGACAACGTGTTAGTTCATATATCAATATATAAGCTATGAACATGTGAAACCAAAAAAAGTAGTATGCTATCTAGTCATGAGGTGCTTCATCAACATTTAATCATTCGTTATAATGGCCATGGTCTCCTGACAGCGTGTGACTCCTTCAAATTATCTGAGCTTGCACACCATGCTCGACTACTGTCTCCGCTTTTTCATGTGGTTGAAAAGCCGAGTAGTGGTGATTGTAATTGAAATAAAGTAAAGAACCCATTGCAAATGATTTGTAGGTATCTTTCCCAGAAGTCGTTCTTACACCTGCCTGTTGTCCAAGAGCTCAAAAATCCTATTTAGGATGACATACCGTTGCAGGTTTGCGAACATACGTAGCTAAGTCCTAGACAATATTGGGAGGCTGCATCGAAGACATGTTATGCTTCATTGAGGGAGCAAATAGATCCAAAGAACTATGTGACATGATGTCCTACAGTAGTAACATCGTAAGAATGCAACTAAAATCTTACATTGATCATCCCTAATTACAACTATAGTTTGTACGATAAGCATGCAAATGAACAAACTTTTATTGCATGATGTCACGCTTAAGGAGCTTCTTGGTTCAAGAAAGAACACTACCATGTGTACAAGTGATCCTCGAACCAACAATCACCCTTAATCGTATACTATAGAGCTATGAAAATCACGTACTACACAAGCAATCTATATATAGCATGCAACTAAAGAACAATGCTAAGCATGAAAATTGCTAGAAAGTACAATGTTAATCATGCAAATCGTCAGCAGATCACCGAAATAGAGAATCACTATCAACAAGAACCATCAGATTCATCCACATCTACCCATATCTAGCACATTCTTACATATCTAAGCTACACCATCAAGGGATAGAGGTTTGCTTAATTACAAGCACCAGAAGAAGCATCCAACACATAGCTCGGTGAAGAGAGGGAAGCCGGATGGCCGCTAACGACCGTTGTTCCCATGCACGTGGGTGAACTCGGTTAATAAACTCCTTCCATCTCCATGGAACTCGAAAGAGTGATGACCTCAAAAGGGAGGGGGTGGTGGATTTGGATTTGGGATTTGGGCGGTGAGAGTGGCACATCTAATTAGGGAGCTATTTTTTTTTGCGGACGTTGACCTTATTTTCGATGCAGCGCACGAGCTCGCACCATCTCCATGGGATGCATCAGCTCCTAAGGCGTGTTCTCGAAATTGGCTCTACCCTTTTATGTGAGCCAATTTTTCCATGCCACTGTGTCTGCGCGTGTGCACATGTTGTTCGGCAAACGGGGAAGAAAGAAGTTAAATCACGAGGAAGAGGTGAGGAAGAAAGAACATAAGGTTGGGTGGCTGGGGCACCACGCTACACCGCAAGAGCTGTCCAGATGCACCATGCCCGCGGTAACCCGTGTAGGAGCTGGTTTGATCGGCAACAAATATTTCTGAACGGAGAAAGTATATGACATTGTATGTGGTACATTATGAAACTACTTTTAGTGATACCAATTTATAAATACACCGATTTACTATTTCCCCCCAAAAAAATCATCAATTATAATATTTTTATTAAAGATAAAAGATATATATATATATATATATATATATATATATATATATATATATATATATATATATATATATATATATATATATATATATATATATATATATATATATATATATATATATATATATATAAGGGTATCTCCAGCGGCGCGACGCAAACGGACGCTGAGCGACCGTTTTCGTCCGTCGTGACCGGAAATGCGTCTGGGACCTGCTCCAGCGGGGCGACGCAAAGTGATCGGGCCGTGCGCGGAGACGCAAACCTGGCCCAAATATGCGCCAGGTTTGCGTCTCATGACGCTCGGCGGTCGCGGAATGTGTCCGCGTTGGGTACATCCGGGCCCGGTCGGCAGTGACTAGGTAAGCAAAAGATTTTTTTCATTACTATTGATTAGCCAAAAGGACCATCTTTACAGAGATGGTTAGTCGAGTTAACCTCAAACTACAACGACCGTACCTACTCGCCGTCGCGCGGCCTACACCGGCCTCGGTTACTCGCAGTCGCGCGCCCTACTACTGGCCGCCGGAAGGGCTGGCGGCGTCATCGAAGCGGGAGCGCTTCGCGCACTCCACGCACCGCGCACGCCGGCGACTGGACATCTCGTCCTGCCTCCTGCGGCGTTCGACGGCCTCGGCCAGGGCGCTGTCCCACAGGCCCGTCGCCAGGGACTCCTCCGTCGCTGCCCGGGCCTCCTCCTCTTCCGCCACCGCTGGACCGCCGCCTCCGCCGCCCGGGGCTCCTGGTCCGCCGCCGCCTGGACCGCCGCCGCGTCCTCGTTCGCCTAGACCGCCCCCTGGACCGCCGCCATGTCAGCGATAAAGCGGGCCCTGTGCCTAGCCGCCGTCGCCACCGCTTCGTCCCTGGCGGCGATGGCGGCCTCCAGCTCGCGGTTCTCCTGCTCGACCCGCGCGGGAGAAGGGCCCCTACGCTGGAGCGAGTCCAGGTCGGAGCACATTAACCCCCGAGCCATGGCCATCGCATAGCTGTGGGCTTCCTCCTCCTCCACCCAAGCCTGACGGCGCTGGGCGTCCCCAGCCAGGGACTCGAAGGACGCGAGCAGAATCCGCTACTCGCCGGCGCACTCGAAGCGCATGGGCACGGGGACGTCGTCGTCCGCGATGTCGTGGATGACGGCGTCGGCCGGAGGGGCCGCGATGGCCGCCCGCGCTGATACGCGTACAGCACGCGTCCGTTGGGAACCCCAAGAGGAAGATGTGATGCGTACAGCGGCAAGTTTTCCCTCAGTATGAAACCAAGGTTTATCGAACCAGTAGGAGCCAAGAAGCACGTTGAAGGTTGATGGCGGTGAGATGTAGTGCGGCGCAACACCAGGGATTCCGGCGCCAACGTGGAACCTGCACAACACAAACCAAGTACTTTGCCCCAACGAAACAGCGAGGTTGTCAATCTCACCGGCTTGCTGTAACAAAGGATTAGATGTATAGTGTGGATGATGATTGTTTGCAGAAAACAGTAGAACAAGTATTGCAGTAGATTGTATTTCAGTATAGAGAATTGGACCGGGGTCCACAGTTCACTAGAGGTGTCTCTCCCATAAGATAAACAGCATGTTGGGTGAACAAATTACAGTTGGGCAATTGACAAATAGAGAGGGCATGACCATGCACATACATATTATGATGAGTATTGTGAGATTTAATTGGGAATTACGACAAAGTACATAGACCGCTATCCAGCATGCATCTATGCCTAAAAAGTCCACCTTCAGGTTATCATCCGAACCCCTTCCAGTATTAAGTTGAAAACAACAGACAATTGCATTAAGTATTGCGCGTAATGTAATCAATAACTACATCCTCGGACATAGCATCAATGTTTTATCCCTAGTGGCAACAACACATCCATAACCTTAGAGGTTTCTCTCACTCCCCCAGATTCACGGAGACATGAACCCACTATCGAGCATAAATACTCCCTCTTGGAGTTACTAGCATCAACTTGGCCAGAGCATCTACTAATAACGGAGAGCATGCAAGATCATAAACAACACATAGATATAAATTGATAATCAACATAACATAGTATTCTCTATTCATCGAATCCCAACAAACACAACATATAGAATTACAGATAGATGATCTTGATCATGTTCGGCAGCTCACAAGATCCGACAATGAAGCATAATGAGGAGAAGACAACCATCTAGCTACTGCTATGGACCCATAGTTCAGGGGTAGACTACTCACACATCACTCCGGAGGCGACCATGGTGGCGTAGAGTCCTCCGGGAGATGATTCCCCTCTCCGGCAGGGTGCCGGAGGCGATCTCCTGAATCCCCCGAGATGGGATTGGCGGCGGCGGCGTCTCTGGAAGGTTTTCCGTATCGTGGCTCTCGGTACTGGGGGTTTCGCGACGAAGGCTATTTGTAGGCGGAAGGGTAGGTCAGGGGGCGTCGCGAGGGGCCCAGGAGACAGGTCGGCGCGGCCAAGGGTGGGGCCGCGCTGCCCTACCCCCTACACTACAAGAAAAGTTGCCATGGCCGACGAAGTTGAAGTCGCGCCGTGGTTGCTGGTGTACCATGGCCGACGATTTTGGGTCCCTCCGTGGTGCATGTCAAAACTTTTTTTTTCTCGTTTTTGAGGCCACCTAGCCCGACGAAAGCGGCCAAAACGTCGCGTATGGTGGCCCGGGACGTGGTGCATCTCGAAATCTCGGGTTCGCCGGCCGAGTCAACGCAAATCCGCACCGCCGAGGGATGTAGGGCCCAGATGGCAGCCTCTCTGGCATTGTTTTTTTTCTAGATCGCGCCATCTCGTTCAACGTTCTCCGATCGAGCCGTTTACGATGCAGGATCATGGGTCCCGCATGTCATCCTCTATGAACCAAAATTCTTTCTATTCTTGGATTTTTTGACCCCACGATTTACGGCTACTTCCTTTTCTTTTGATCCCTTGCCGCCTTGGAAACGTTGAGACCGCTGCTTGCTAAATGGGACCCGCATGTCATCCTCTATGTGCAATCAACTTTCTTTTCTTGGAGTTTTTTTGGCACCTCAAATTTGGTCACTTGCCTTTTTCTTTCGATCCCTGCCGCCTCTCAAACGGTGATACCGCTGCGTTAACCTGGGACCCGCATGTCATCCTCTATGTACTATAAAAGTTTCTTTTCTTGAATTATTTTTGGCACCTCATATTTGGGCACTTGCCTTTTTCTTTCGATCCCCGCCGCCTCTCAAACGGTGATACCGCTTTCTTGCTAAATGGGACCCGCATGTCATCCTCTATGTACTATAAAACTTTCTTTTCTTGAATTATTTTTGGCTCCTCATATTTTTTCACTTGCCTTTTTCTTTCGATCCCCTGCCACCTCTCAAACGGTGATACCGCTGCTGCTAAATGGGACCCGCATGTCATCCTCTATGTACTATAAAACTTTCTTTTCTTGAATTATTTTTGGCTCCTGATATTTTTTCACTTGCCTTTTTCTTTCGATCTCATGCCACGTTTGAAACGTTGAGGAACCTGCAGGCTCATGGGACCCGCATGTCATCCTCTATGTACAATAAAAGTTCATTTTCTTGGTTTTTTTTCACCCTCTGATTTTTGGCAATTTCTTTTTTGTTTTGATCCCCTGCCGCCTCTCAAACGGTGATACCGCTGCTGCTAAATGGGACCCGCATGTCATCCTCTATGTACTATAAAACTTTCTTTTCTTGGATTATTTTTGGCACCTCATATTTGTTCACTTGCCTTTTTCTTTCGGTCCCCTGCCACCTCTCAAACAGTGAGACCGCTGCAGCTAAATGGGACCCGCATGTCATCCTCTATGAGCAATCAACTTTCTTTTCTTGGAGTTTTTTTTGGCACCTCATATTTGGGCACTTGCCTTTTTTTCTTTCGATCCCCTGCCGCCTCTCAAACGGTGATACCGCTGCTGCTAAATGGGACCCGCATGTCATCCTCTATGTACTATAAAACTTTCTTTTCTTGGATTTTTTTTGGCACCTCATATTTGGTCACTTGACTTTTTCTTTCGATCCCTCACGCCTCTCAAACGGTTGATACTGCTGCTAAATGGGACCCGCATGTCATCCTCTACGTAATATTAAACTTTCTTTTCTTGGATTTTTTTGGCACCTCATATTTGGTCACTTGACTTTTTCTTTCGATCCCCTGCCGCCTCTCAAACAGTGATACCGCTGCTGCTAAATGGGACCCGCATGTCATCCTCTATGTACTATAAATTTTCTTTTCTTGGATTATTTTTGGCACCTCATATTTGGTCACTTGCCATTTTCTTTCGATCCCCTGCCGCCTTTGAAACGTTGAGTAAGCTGCTGGCTCATGGGTCCCGCATGTCATCCTCTACGAACAATAAAAGTTTCCTTTCTTGGAGTTATTTTTGACCCCTAATTTCTGGCTATTTGCCTTTTTCTTTTGATCCTGCCCCCTTTGAAACGATGAGGACCATTGTTGGCCAGGTCGGTCCCACATGTCATCCTCTATGAACAATAAAAGTTTCCTTTGGTGGATTTATTTTTTACCCCTAATTAATTTACGGCTATTTCCTTTTTTCTTTGATCCCCCGCCTTGGAAACGTTGAGGATCTTGCTGCCTCATCGGTCCCGCATGTCATCCTCTCGTAACGATAAATGTTTTCTTTTCTTGGATTTTTTTACCAACTGATTTTTGGTTTTTTTTATTTTCGATCCCACGCCTTTGAAACGTTGACGACGCCGCTGGCTCATGGGTCCACGATGTCACCTCGCCGTACAAGAAACATGTGATATCTTGATTATTTTGCAGACAATAAACAGTGTATTTCGCTCTGAGCTATTGCAAACGGATAAATTAAATCTTTATTTTTACAACTTATATCTTGATTCTCCTTGTTTTTTGTTTTGGCGAAGCATAGGACTTTCCTGTTTTTTTTTTGAGAAAAATCCGAACTTTCATGTTCTGGAGTGGGCTGAAATTGTACGAGTCAAAAGGCCCAGAAGGATAGTTCGAAAGCCCGGATGTCCGAGATCCAGCCCAATTGAAATCTTTCTTTTCTTGGATTTTTTCACCCCCGATTTCTGGCTACTTCATTTTTCTTTTGGTCTGTGCCGCCTTGGAAACGTTGAGACCGCTCGCAAAATGGGACCCGCATGTCATCCTCTATGTACAATAAAGTTTCTTTTCTTGGATTATTTTTGGCTCTGATATTTGGTCACTTGCCTTTTTCTTTCGATCTCATGCCACGTTTGAAACGTTGAGGAATCTGGCTCATGGGACCCGCATGTCATCCTCTATGTACAATAAAAGTTTGATTTCTTGGATTTTTTCACCCTACTGATTTTTGGCTTTTTCCTTTTTCTTTTGTTCCCCTGCGGCCTTTGAAACGTTTAGTAAGGCTGTGGCTCATAGGTCCCACATGTCACTTTGTATGAACGATAAAGCTTTCCTTTCTTGGAGTTTTTTTGACCCCTAATTTACGGCTACTTTCATTTTCTTTTGATCTCAAGCCGCATTTGAAACGTTGGGACCATTGCCGCACAATGGGACCCGCATGTCATCCTGTATGTACAATCAAGTTTTTTTTTGGATTATTTTTGGCTCCTGATATTTGGTCACTTGCCTTTTTCTTTCGATCTCATGCCACGTTTGAAACGTTGAGGAACCTCCGGCTCATGGGACCCGCATGTCATCCTCTATGTGCTATAAAACTTTTCTTTGTTGGATTTTTTTACCCTCTCGATTTTTGGCTTGCCTTTTTCTTTTGATCCCCTCTCGCCCCCTTTGAAACGTTGAGTAAGGCTGCTGGCTCAAGGGACCCGCATGTCATCCTCTATGTCCATCAACTTTCTTTTCTTGGATTTTTTTGACCACCTAATTACTAGCTACTTTCTTTTTCTTTTGATCTCAAGCCGCATTTCAAACATTGAGACCGTTCTTGCAAAATTGGACCCACATGTCATCCTCTATGTACAATAAATCTTGGATTATTTTTGGCTCTGATATTGGGTCACTTGCCTTTTCTTTCGATCTCATGCCGCCTTTGAAACGTTGAGTAAGCTGCTGGCTCATGGGTCCCGCATGTCATCCTCTATGAACAATAAAAGTTTCCTTTCTTGGAGTTATTTTTGACCCCTAATTTCAGGCTATTTGCCTTTTTCTTTTCATCCCCTGCCCCCTTTGAAACGATGAGGACGCTGTTGGCAGGTCGGTCCCACATGTCATCCTCAATGAACAATAAAAGTTTCCTTTGGTGGATTTATTTTTGACCCCTAATTAATTTCTCGGCTATTTCCTTTTATTCTTTTGATCCCTGGCGCCTTGGAATCGTTAAGGATGCTGTCGCCTCATGGGTCCCGCATGTCATCCTCTCGTAAAGGTTAATGTTTCTTTTCTTGGATTTTGTTTACCAACTGATTTTTGGCTTTTTTTCTTCTTTCGATCTCTGCCGCCTTTAAAACGTTGACGACGCCGCTGGCTCACGGGTCCCACATGTCAGCCTCTATAAACAATAAACGTTGAGGATCTGCTGCCTCATGGGTCCCGCAGTCATCCTCTCGTAATGATAAATGTTTTCTTTTCTTGGATTTTTACCAACTTATTTTTGGTTTTTTTATTTTCGATCCCCCGCCGCATTTGAAACGTTGACGACGCTTTCTGGCTCATGGGTCCCCGATGTCAGCCTCCCGTACAAGAAACATGTGATATCTTATTTTGAGACAATAAACATTGTATTTCGCTCCGAGCTATTGCAAACTGATAAATTAAATCTTTATATTTACATAAAAAAACTTATATGTTGAATCTCCTTGTTTTTTGTTTTTGCGAAGCATAGGACTTTCCTGTTTTTTTTTAGAAAAATCCGAACTTTCCTGTTTTGGAGTGGGCTGAAATTGTACGAGTTAAAAGGCCCAGCATGATAGTTCGAAGGCCCAGATGTCCAGATGCAGCCCAATTGAAATCTTTCTTTTCTTGGATTTCTGGCTACTTCAATTTTCTTTTGGTCCTGTGCCGCCTTGGAAGCGTTGAGACCGCTGCTACAAAATGGGACCCGCATGTCATCCTCTATGTACTATAAAACTTTCTTTTCTTGGATTTTTTTTGGCACCTCATATTTGGTCACTTGCCTTTTTCTTTCGATCGCCCGCCGCCTCTCAAACGTTGATATTGCTGCTAAATGGGACCCGCATGTCATCCTCTATGTACATTCAAGTTTCTTTTCTTGGATTATTTTTGGCTCTTGATATTTGGTCACTTGCCTTTTTCTTTCGATCTCATGCCACGTTTGAAACGTTGAGGAACTCTTGCTAAATGGGACCCGCATGTCATCCTCTATGTGTTATAAAAGTTTATTTTCTTGGATTTTTTTTCACCCTCTGATTTTTGGCTATTTCCTTTTTCTTTTCATCCCCTGCCGCCTTGGAAACGTTGAGTAAGCTGCTGGCTCATGGGACCCACATGTCATCCTCTATGTCCATCAACTTTCTTTTCTTGGATTTTTTTGAGCCCCTAATTTCTAGCTACTTTCTTTTTCTTTTGATCTCAAGACGCATTTGAAACATTGAGACCGCTGCTGCAAAATGGGACCCGCATGTCATCCTCTATGTACAATAAATCTTGGATTATTTTTGGCTCCTGATATTTGGTCACTTGCCTTTTTTTTTGATCACCGCCGCCTTTGAAACGTTGAGGATTCCGCTGGCTCATGGGTCCCACATGTCAGCCTCTATGAACAATAAAGTTTCTTTTCTTGGATTATCTTTGGCTCTGATATTTTGTCACTTGCCTTTTTCTTTCGATCTCATGCCGCCTCTCGAAACGTGGAGTAACCTTCTTGGCTCATGGGTCCCGCATGTCATCCTCTACGAACAATAAAAGTTTCCTTTCTTGGAGTTATTTTTGACCCCTAATTTCTGGCTATTTGCCTTTTTCTTTTGATCCCCTACCCCCTTTGAAACGATGAGGACGCTGTTGGCAGGTCGGTCCCACATGTCATGCTCTATGAACAATAAAGGTTTCCTTTGGTGGATTTATTTTTGACCCCTAATTAATTTCTGGCTATTTCCTTTTTTTCTTTTGATCCCCTGTCGCTTCTCAAACGGTGATACCGCTGATGCTAAATGGGACCCGCATGTCATCCTCTATGTACTATAAAACTTTCTTTTCTTGGATTTTTTGGCACCTCATATTTGGTCACTTGCCTTTTTCTTTCGATCGCCCGCCGCCTCTCAAACGTTGATATTGCCGCTAAATGGGACCCGCATGTCATCCTCTATGTACAATAAAGTTTCTTTTCTTGGATTATCTTTGGCTCCTGATATTTGGTCACTTGCCTTTTTCTTTCGATCTCATGCCGACTTTGAAACGTTGAGGCTGCTGGCTCATGGGTCCCGCATGTCATCCTCTATGAACAATAAAAGTTTCCTTTGTTGGATTTATTTTTTACCCTACTTAATTTCTGGCTATTTCCTTTTTCTTTTGATCCCCTGCCGCCTTGGAATAGTTGAGGATGTTGCTGCCTCATGGGTCCCGCATGTCATCCCCTCAGAAAGGTAAATGTTTCTTTTCTTGGTTTTGTTTACCAACTGATTTTTGGCTTATTTTTTCTTTCGATCTCCTGCCGCCTTTAAAATGTTGACGACGCTGCTGGCTCATGGGTCCCTGATGTCAGCCTCCCCATACAAGAAACATGTGATATCTTGATTATTTTGCAGACAATAAACAGTGTATTTCGCTCTGAGCTATTGCAAAGGGATAAATTAAATCTTTGTTTTTACATAAACAAACTTATATGTTGAATCTCCTTGTTTTTTGTTTTTGCCAAGCATTGGACTTTCCTGTTTTGGAGTGGGCTTAAATTGTACGAGTCAAAAGGCTTCCAACACGATAGTTCGAAGGCCCAGATGTCCAGATGCAGCCCAATTGAAATCTTTCTTTTCATGGATTTTTTGACACCACGATTTACGGCTACTTCCTTTTTCTTTTGATCTGTGCACTTTGGAAACTATGAGACCGCTATTGCAAAATGGGACCCACATGTCATCCTCTATGTACAATAAAAGTTTCTTTTTGTGGATTATTTTTGGCTCCTGATATTTGGTCACTTGCCTTTTTTCTTTCGATCCCGTGCAAAATGGGACCCGCATGTCGTCCTCTATTTACAAAAAAAGTTTCCTTTCTTGGAGTTATTTTTTACCCTAATTTGTGGCTACTTCCTTTTTTTTTGATCCTGCCGCCTTTGAAACGTTGAGGACTCTGTGGCTCATGGGCCCCACATGTCACCTCTCGTGAACAATAAACCTTTCCTCTCGTGAACACTAGCATTGACGAACTGAATGTGAACATGCGTTACAGGCTTTTTTTAGTAAATTTTGTCAACCAATTGCTAGCTTCTGTATATATCACTAGTAGTACATACATCGCGAAAGCATTAGAATATTAGACCATGTTCACAAGAATAACATCAAGTCTGAACTACATTAACAGAGTGATAAAATATATTGTTCAGACCAGTACAAAATATAGGGAGTTAAACTAACACTATGCAGAAATTGGCCCATCTCTTGCATATATCCCTCTAGCAAAGGGATCAGCCACTGACAAGTCATGTACCAACCAGCTAAGAACACCGTCCGAGCTGAACTTATCTAAGGATGGTAAATATCCAAACTGAAAATCAACATCTCTATAAGCGGTGTTCTTCGTGTCTAGTCGCTTGAACTGGGTATCCCACCAGATCTTCTTGTGATGATATCTTACACCAAAATTCATTACTTTGAGCATTCTAGTGTTACTGTATAAAGAACACGGAGACAATAACATCATTTCTCCTTCCTCGGTAGTCGTAAATCGAAATTTCTTTGAGGTGGAGATCAAGGCATTCAATGGGACAGTGGCTCATTATGCAACACATGAACCTTATTGCCGGTTCTATAAAGCGCAAAGAAGTCAAATTAAGTAGTCGAGTACAATAACAAAGTACTTCATAGCTATCAACTAATGAATATCTCAGGTGAGTTGAATCATGTGTTAATTGAGGACCGTGGAACAACATAATCCCCGACACGTTCCAATTTGATAGATGCACTTTTACATCTGTTATTGTCATTGTAAAGTTGGGGAAAGGTTACCAACATGGGAAACTCCAATCCGCAACTAGTTGCGGGTGCACCCCATTTTTCTTTTGACACTTCCAAGTTTCCAAAAAAAATGTAAACTAAAAGTCTGGACATACATTGTGTTCTATCATGTGCTTCTGTGAAGTTTCATCCAAAAATATGATAATATGTGATCTACACAAAAAAAGAACAAATGATGTGTAAATAGTAAGTCACACTATTTACATATGTCTTCTCTTTTTTACACAGATCACATATTATCATGTGTTTATATGAAACTTCACAGATGCACAAGATACAACACATTGTATGACAAGAAGTTTAGTTTTGAACCAACATAATATAACTCCATTGTGGATGTTCTTCTAGTACAATTGTTCAACTGATCTAGGCTAATAATAGGTTAACTCCATGTAACTCTACAGTTTTTGCTCATAGTGGTAAACAGTTAACAACAACGAATTTACCTGGATATATAGCTTCTCCGTGCAGGGAAAGCATCTAAGAAATGCAAGTAGTTGATCCAGACGAGGGCCGTCAGATTTTAGAACCAAGTTCTTCATGCCTGAGAGAATTTTCCAAGCTTATGGGCATCATCCTCTACAGGACAATGGTACATATGCCAAAAAAAAATAACAAAAATGTGAGTTAATTCAACAAGAAGAAGGCTGTTCTACCAAAAAGTTTATGCGTCCAATAACAAGTTGGCAGCCAGGGTACGATGCAAAGCCCAACACCATCAACTTTGGTGCGTTGGCGACCTGGATTAGTAGTGGAAAATCATCAACGCATATGACCAATCTCTCGAGGCAAGATGCATCCATAATTTGCACCGTGTCTAACTGAATAAGTTCGGTGGTGTTGCGTTTCCAATAGCTAGCCACACTAATTGTACGAAGATTTGGCATTTGAATGTTGAGTTGGGTGAACCCGTGGACCCCCTCAAGGTGAAGTGCCTCGAGCACAATACAGCGGGTGAACAGGCGGTCGATGTTCGTCGCCTTACAGATGTAGACGTCATAGAGCAAGAGCCTTTTGAGTTGGGGGAAAAGAAGCATGGAGTTGGCATGAATCTCGGGCAAATAGCAAGTAGAAATGCTGACAATGCGCAGCGTGGGCGCGCAGCGGAACGCGGACAGCGGGAAGGAGCGCATCACTGTTCCAGCATCAAATCTGAGGTTCTCGACGCAAGATAGGGTGCTGGACCAGAACCAGCTGTCGAGCGTGGTGTCGACCTTGCAAGTGGTTCTGAAGGGGTCGATTGACACGCTTCTGGCGGGGCCAGGGTGAGCGGCGAGGATACTGGAGACCGCGGCGATGCGTTTGTGGTTTTGCTTGGCGAGTTGGTCGTCGATCTCGAGGTTAAGTGGGACGGAGTGCCAGAGGTGGCGCCACCGTTTGGAGACCAAGGTTGTGCTTACAGCGGATATAGTGGGCAGGTGGGAGATGATGATGTGGAGAATCTGGTCCGGTAGGCGGCTGATGAGGTCGTTGTCGCCGACGAGGAGGTTAAGTGGGACGGAGCGCCAGAGGTGGCGCCACCGTTTGGAGAGCAATGTTGTCCTTACAGCGGATATCATGGGCAGGAGGGAGATGATGATGTGCAGCATCTCGTCGGGGAGGCGGCTGATGAGGTCGAGGCTCGACGGAGGCTCTTCCCGATCTGGCTCGACCCGCCTTCGGGAGTTGAGCGGCTCCGTCTCCATTTGACACGGCGGCGACACACGCAACGCCGCAGTCGTCTGCTCGAAGTGTGTAGCAGGTAGCGGAGCGGATCTGCTGGGCAGGGGAATAGGCGCAGCGGCGGTGGTGAGGACAGAAAGGTACTCGGCGGTGGATTTACCTGGATGGCGGATGCAAGACCCCTTGCGGTCTAGGTAGGAGACGGCAAGCGCTATGCAAGGAACTATTGCGGCGGGCGGCCAGCCGGGGTGCCTGAGGAGAGAAAGGTATACTACTACTAATGATGCGGTGCGGCGTTTGCGTCTCCCTTCCCCACGCGTGCAGCCTTCACATTTCACAAGACGTGCGAGTTTTTCAACAGAGATTATCAAGTGGAGAGACTTTCCCAATGCAATTGTCTCTCCACTTGATAATCACTCTTGAAAACACCGAGAAGATGGCGGTGAAGAAGACGGAGAGGCAAGGAAAAAAACAATATGAATTGAAATCAAATATAATACGGGCGTTCCTTCTCTCTCTGGTCTCTGCTGCACTTATCGCACTTCGTGGTGCAGGCGTGTGACCCGAGAAGAAGCTAATGTACTGTATAGCCGTCCCTTGCACGCCGTGTAGCTGTATTTTGTCTCGTCAAATCAGCTCGGGACAGTTTCAGCAGAGTTTTTTCTTGCCATGATCATAATAGGCGAACATTACCACGGGCACACGGTAGTGCACATCCAGCTTCTACTACTCAATCCTCCATATGCTGCACAAACCACCACTTTAACTTTTTCTTCGCAGTTTTCATGATTTTTAGTAGTTTCCACCATGTGGTGGTCTAATCTGTTGCAATTTTTACCACTTGGTCATCTGATCAGTTATTTTGTCATGTCGATAGCAAAATCAACAAGTGGATGCCAACTTTTTTGAAGGGCTACTCTCTAAAACACAGTTTGCATTATGGCATGTTTGGTATTTTCCCTAGGTAGTACATCCAAAAAAAATTGACTACATGCTTTTATTTGCCTATTTTAAGCACCTTTTACCATGATTTCAAATTTAGGTCAAACTCACGGGGGCCATAGGATGCACGGCATTTATTTGGCAATTGTTTCAGTATGGCCAACTAGTTAGGCCTCCTTTGGTTCATAGGAAAAGGAAAATCATAGAATTGGGATGTCATGTCTACTTGAATCCTATGGGAATCGTGCTCCTTTGATTCATATGATTGTCATAGGAATTATGTTGGATTTGGTTCTTATGGGAAAAATTCCTATACAAGTCATTTGATTCATAGGAACTATTCATATAGGAATCTTGTAGTGCAAATCTTATAGGAAAAAACCATTAGCTAATACCTCATGGAAAAGTTCCTTTGCCACAATCAAAGACACATCATGCCGAAGTTTTGTTCTAGGACATGGACACGTTCAAACTAATCATGGTAATAGATGATACAACATCGCACACATAAATAGACGACATGTCTAAAATCATACATTTTTTGAACACAGAAATGTCCCGAAGGACCTGGCGACACTGCTTTTATATTATGATGATGACGGTGGGATTACAGACTGCAATCTAGGAGGACCCTCCAAGTAAAAGGAAACTACAGACAAGACATCCAAAAGTACAAAAAGAACTCTAGTTCTAGAAAAGGAAACTCCATCCGGTCCTTCTCCACCGAGCTCAGATTAGCCTCAAAGCGCGATCATCTTCTCCATCGAGACCGGCAAGATCAACCACCTACCGTCTCGTTGGCGCATGCGGGCACGTCGCCTCATGTTGAAAGTATTCGAGCAAGTCGCCGCTCATGTCACAACCATCGTTGCTGCAATCCACCTTAAACAAGGAGGCAAATCTACTTAAATCCTCATCCTCTTCGTAGATGTCGTCGCAGTTCGGGCACACGAGACTGGGCAGGTTTCTTAAGCAGCTTCCGCATGCAATGTGATGTCCCTCCCCCATGCGAATGCACCGCTTAATACAAGGAAATTTACATGTTGTTGGCCCAAAGAAAAATACAGTGGGTGGGACCTAGTGAAGAAAGTACTAACCCGGTATAGTGGACGTCGTGCGATTTGAGAGCACAAACCGCAGATGAACATTCTTCTCACCACATTCTTTTCCATAACACATTCACGGGAAAAGTCCATGCTTTCAGATGGAGGACTTTCACCTTGGAAGACGCCCGGCATCCCGGCACGCGCCACCAGGGCAGGTTCCTAGCGCGGTATCGCATGCAACCTTCTTGCACGAACAGCACTACTTAATACAAGGAAATTAACACATTTGTTAGCCCAAATTAAAATACATCTTGATGAACCTAGTGAAGAAAGTACTAACCCGCCAAAATGGAGGTTGTGCGGATTGAGAGCACAAACCGCAGGTGAGCAGTCTTCTCAATTTAGCATCGTCGACAAAAGCTCTAAAGCTACCAGGGGGAACCTCCATGCCCAACGATTCTAAATGGGAATATGAATTTAGAGGATGTGAAGGAGATAGGGATAGAGGGTCGTAGTCTTCGACTTGTATAGTATATATAGGCGAGGGAATTGCAGATTCCACCAAGGAACGAGATCCAGTGACTTCACTGGCGACTTGTACGTGAGTCATTCGATCAAGATCCAACGCACATGGTTGATCCAAATTTTAAACTTAAAATTAAACTCAATTTTCAAATGAAGTAAAACTTTACCAGAATACTTAAGAAAGATATATATCTTACTGTAATGTTTTAGATTTTTTTCGAGCAACTTAAAATGTGACTACAAATTCTGGATCAACTGTGTCCGTTGGATCTTGATCCGATGGCTCATGTACGTAAAGTTGCATTTTGGAGTAAGTAAAGTCACTGGCCTCAAGTTCCACCACCTCATACTTCGTATGTTGCACAAAAACACCATTTGGAAGGATATTTTGCGGTTTCCACCATGTACTGCTCCAATCTATTGTGATTTCACCACTTAATCTTCTAATCAACCAATTATACTGGTAAATATTCTCTTACTTTGCATCTTAAACATTTCCCTGACTTTTAGTCCCTGAACGCGCGCTAGTACACTCAATAAAGACAGAGAGAGAGAGACGCTGAGGAGGACTTTGAGTTCTAGTACCTCACCTGCCCGAAATAAGTACGCTGGCAGCCTGACCTGCCCTAAGTACGTCCGGTCAAATCGATGCCTTGCCTTGCACGCCGTCTGCGCGCATCCATGTCTTCCCGATGAAATTGTTAGTCCAATAAAATCGGAAATTTAATTCGGCTATTGGGCGGATATGCTACCTCGACCCAAAAACACATATTTTTAATTTTCAAAAAATTCTAACAAAAAAATCCGCATGTACTTCTCGATAATCTATGTGTGTTCGTGTAGTTTCGTGAAAAGCCGATATTTTTTGTGGTTGATGTAAGAAGATAAAAGCAAGTACTCCATATTACAAACAACTTTATTTTTAGCAATAAATTTTATCTTTTTTACATAGCCCAAACGACAATTTTGTTTTTTATGGAAAGACTTTATGCGCTCTTAGCATGTGAAGATGAAAAGATTAATTTTTTGTTTGGAATTTTTTTACATTTCAAAATATATAGATGTTGCAGTTCAAACTAAAGGGAGCATACGCAACCAGGAGCCAAAACATCCTCCCCCAAAAAATATGATTTGTTTTCTATTTGCGACGCTTCCGCGATGCCTATCACATGTCTGTATAGCCGCAGCTAGCACCATCGAGCACGCCCCAATGCTCTGTGTATTGTCTTGTCAATTCAATGGTCAAGGTAATCTGACCAAAAGATACGTCTTGGAGTACGTGTGCGCCTTATTCCTTGAAATGGAGGTAGTGTGGCCCAAATGCGAAAAGTGTTACTCCTCCTATTCTAGTATACCATACTACGTATTACTCAAAACAAGTTAGAAGTTATGTCAAGTATGACTAGTGCAAATAAACCCTCTGGCATTAAGAGTATGTTAGAAGTTCGGATCATGATGAACAAGTTAAATGTAATCTTCAAAACGTACAGCTATGTCAAGTATGACTAGTGCAAATAAACCCTCTGGCATTAAGAGAAACATCAAATAGTACAAAACACCTGAACAAAAACGAAATTACAACAAAATCCTTGAGATGCCCTTCGTCTTCAACCTCCAGGACCGTGTCGACAGCACCATGGCCGACACTAATCCAACCCAGAAGCCGTAATCCTAGGATAAGCAAGCTCGGAAGGTAGGTGGCCACGGAAGCTCTAGCACGTACCAATTCAGCACGCGCGAGGGCCCGCCCAGCATCTCAATCGGCACGGTGTGAAGCCAGTCCTCGTCTCGAGCTCTCTCGAAGCGTGAGAGCTCGCCGGATTCTCTGTCGAGAGCAAGAATGAAGTTTCCGAGCCCACCGAACACGTACCACTGGAAGAAACGGGCGTTGCACCCCACAAAGAGGATATCAAACGAGCTGTGTGCGTGGCGTGGAGAGGCACGATGGCGCCGGAGGAGGTCCAAGTGTGGCCACCGGGGCCAGGCGAGAACACGCAGGTCTTGCAGATGCCGTCATGATAGATCAGGCACGTCACCCCGTAATTTGTGCATCGATGCGCGCCGCAGCGTCCTCGCCATGGAGGGCGGCGCCCAGGAACAAGCTTACGAATGTTGTGTGCGAAACAGCAGGGGGTGGAGGGACCGTCACGTGCGACCTGCCAGGGGGATCGCAGACGACGAGACGTGAAGGCTGCTCGAAAGGCTTTCCGTGTTCGGTGTGGTCGAAGTCCGCAAGGAGTAGGAGGCCGCCCCGAGAGTCGGCGAGCTCCAAACTGAGGTCGCCGTTTGGCGCCCGTGGGAGGAAGTCGAGCGCGAGATTATTTGCGGCGACCCCGGCCCAACATGACGAGGAAGAGGGAATGAAGTGGGGCAGCAAGCCAGACGGCCGATAGTGACAATGGGAGAAGCTGATGTGGTAGTGGCCGGCGACTATGGAGGATGGCGCACCGTGGCGAGCGGAGAGGACACGAAAGTCCTCCGCCACGATGACCTTGCGCCAGCTCCTGCAGGCGAACGTGGCGCGGACGAGATCCAGAGGCGAGGTGAGGCGCAGGAACACCAGCCCGAGAAGTTCATCCGGGATGGCGTCACCCTTGTCCTCCTGCCCGAACTTCCTCTGAGCATTCTTCCAGCGGGGGCGGCTGTGCCCCATCTCCGGCTGGACCTAGCTCGCGTACGGGGGCGAGGTGTGCTGTAGGGAGGAAGCTAGGGAAGTAGCGAGGCGGCCGGCTTGGTAGAGACTAGAGGAGTTAAGGAGGAGACTTATGTACTGAAAAAGTTCCGTGGAATCAAATTCCTATATTGGTTAATTACATGCAAGGATGAGCAGAGTAGTTGGTTGTGTAATTGAGACGAGATTACGAGCTTGATCCCCACACACGAACCACATCGTAAAGCTTCATGAAAGACAAATAGGAAAACAACAAAATTGTGTGGCACAACAGTTGCTTTCTCCAAGTTCCTATAGAGGGAGTACTATGAACATATTCAAACTAGACAAATCATGTATCCCCTAACCCCTAAAACTCAGTCTTATGAAATCTAGCATAAAGAGATCGAAGTCGTTTTGGGTTTCAAACATGGAAATTTCAAGAACATCCCAAAAGCTTCATTTTAGAGTGACTAAGAAGGATCCATGCTTACCTTTTCATTTTCATGTTTTAAACTTGTTTAAATCATGGTCAAACCTAGGATTTGACCAAGATTCAAATGGGCCTAAAAATTCAGAAAAAATCAAAAGAATGAAAAACCAAAGCACATATATAGCATTCTTATGTCATATATATAGTAAGCATTCAAGTTGATAAACAAGGTCTAGACATATATATTCAAACCAGAAAAATCATGTATATATCTACCCCTAAAACCCTAAACTCTGTCTTATGAAGTCAATCATGAAGAGAAGTGGTTTTGGGTTTCAAACATGGAAATTTCAAGAACCTCCCGAAAGCTTCATTTTAGAGTGACTAAGAAGGATCCAGGCTTATCTTTTCATTTCATGTTTTAAACTTGTTTAAATCCTGGTCAAACCTAGGATTTGATGAAGATACAAATGGGTGGGCACAATATTCAAAAAAACAGAAAAATGAAAAACCAAATCACATTGTCTTCTTATGACATATCGTAAGCATTCAAGTTGATAAACAAGGTATAGATATATCCAAACCAGACAAATCATGTATCTACCCCCTGTCGATCTTATGAATTCTAGCATGAAGGAAGTCGTTTCGGTTTCAAACATGGAAATTTCAAGAACATCCCAAAAGCTTCCATTTTAGAGTGACTAAGAAGGATACAGACTTCCTTTTTTATTTTCATGTTTTAAACTTGTTTAAATCTTGGTCAAACCAAGGATTTGACCAAGATTCAAATGGGCCTAAAAATTTAGAAAAAATCAAAAGAGAATGAAAAACCAAAGCACATAGCATTCTTATGTCATATGTATAGTAAGCATTCAAGTTGATAAACAAGGTCTAGACATATTCAAACCAGAAAAATCATGTATATATCTACCCCTAAAACCCTAAACTCTGTCTTATGAAGTCAATCATGAAGAGAAGTGGTTTTGGGTTTCAAACATGAAAATTTCAAGAACCTCCCAAAAGATTTATTTTAGAGTGACTAATAAGGATCCATGCTTACCTTTTCATTTTCATAATTTAAACTTGTTTAAATCTTTGTCAAACCTAGGATTTGACCAAGATTCAAATATATGGGCATAAAATTCAAAAAAATCAGAAAAATAAAAAACAAAAGCATATAGTCTTCTTATGTCATATAGTAAGCATTCAAGTTGATAAATTAACAAGGTTTGGACATATTCAAACCATACAAATCATGTATCTACCCCCTAACCCTAAACTCAGTCGATCTTATGAAGTCTAGCATGAAGAGATGTCGTTTTGGGTTTCAAACATGGAAATTTCAAGAACATCCCAAAAGCTTCATTTTAGAGTGACTAAGAAGGATCCAGGCTTACTTATTCGTTTTCACGTGTTAAACTTGTCTAAATCTTGGTCAAACCTAGGATTTGACCAAGATTCAAATCTGTGAGAAAATTAAAAAAATCAGAAAAATGAAAACCAAAGTACATAGTCTTCTTATGTCATATAGTAAGCATATTCAAGTTGATAAACAAGGTTTGAACCTTGATCTCAGAGTAGTCGGGCAAAACCCTAGTTTAACCTATTTAATTATAGATTCGTAGGTTGATTTTTCTACCTTTTTATTATTACTATGCAGCACATGTGTGTTTGCCCGTCGAGTGAAACTCGGAGGAAGAGGGATCACTCGGAAGGAGAGAAGAAGGGAGAGCATTATGGTGTCTCCCCTTTTTCGGGTGATGATGTTGACTTTTGTGCAGGGTTTGTCAGTGAGCAGGAGGTGCGAGCGAGCGAGCGAGCGAGGCCGAGAATGAGAGAGATTTGTTTTTTGTGAGAGGGACAACCGAAGGATCCGAAGGACCCACAGACTTCCAATACGCATCCTGATGCGACTTCTCTTGACAAAGAAGATGGCTGGGAGTTTGCGTACCTATTGCACGTGACTTGTGCTCACTGAAGTGTGGGACCTCACGCGTGGGCACCACACGTAAGTGATAGACCTGTTGGTGTAAAAACTCGGTTGATTATTATAGTGCATTAGAACAAAGTTTCCTATGGATTCAAGGGTAGGAAATCCAAGTTAACTCATTTACATGACATTATTTTTCTTATATCATATAGTAAGCATTAAAGTTGATAAACAATGTCTAGACATATTCAAACCAGACAAATCATGTATCTATACCCCTAACCCCTAAACTCTGTCTTATGAAGTCAAGCATGTGAAGAGATGTGGTTTCGGGTTTCAAACATGGAAATTTCAAAAACCTCCCAAAAGCTTCATTTTATAGTGCCTAAGAAGGATACATGCTTCCCTTTTCATTTTCATGTTTTAAACTTGTTTTAATTATCTTGGTCAAACCTAGGATTTGACGAAGATACAAATGGGTGGGCACAAAATTCAAAAAAATCAGAAAAATGGAAAACCAAATCACATAGTCTTCTTATGTCATATCGTAAGCATTCAAGTTGATAAACAAGGTCTAAATATATCCAAACCAGGACAAATCATGTATCTACCCCTGTCGATCTTATGAAGTCTAGCATGAAGGGAAGTCGTTTTGGGTTTCAAACATGGAAATTTCAAGAACATCCCAAAAGCTTCATTTTAGAGTAAATAAGAAGGATACAGACTTCCCTTTTCATTTTCATGTTTTAAACTTGTTTAAATCTTGGTCAAACCAAGGATTTGACCAAGATTCAAATGGCCCTAAAAAATTCAGAAAAAAATCAAAAGAATGAAAAACCAAAGCACATAGCATTCTTATGTCATATGTATAGTAAGCATTCATGTTGATAAACAAGGTCTAGACATATATATTCAAACCAGAAAAATCATGTATATATCTACCCCTAAAACCCAAATTAAACTCAGTCAATCATGAAGAGAAGTGGTTTTGGGTTTCAAACATGGAAATTTCAAGAACCTCCCAAAAGCTTCATTTTAGAGTGACTAAGAAGGATCCAGGCTTACTTATTCGTTTTCACGTGTTAAACTTGTCTAAATCTTGGTCAAACCTAGGATTTGACCAAGATATGATTCAAATGCACAGAAAATTAAAAAAATCAGAAAAAATGAAAAACCAAAGTACATCATATTCAAACCATACAAATCATGTATCTATACCCCCTAACCCTAAACTTTGTCTTATGAAGTCATGCATGAAGAGAAGTGGTTTTGGGTTTCAAACATGGAAATTTCAAAAACCTCCCAAAAACTTCATTTTAAAGTGACTGAGAAGGTTACATGCTTCCCTTTTCATTTTCATGTTTTAAACTTGTTTAAATTATCTTGGTCAAACCTAGGATTTCATGAAGATACAAATGGGTGGGCACAATATTCAAAAAAATCATAAAAATGAAAAACCAAATCACATTGTCTTGTTATGTCATATCGTAAGCATTCAAGTTGATAAACAAGGTCTAGATATATCCAAACCAGACAAATCATGTATCTACCCCTTGTCGATCTTATGAAGTCTAGCATGAAGGGAAGTCATTTTCGGTTTCAAACATGGAAATTTCAAGAACATCCCAAAAGCTTCCATTTTAGAGTGACTAAGAAGGATACAGACTTCCCTTTTCATTTTCATGTTTTAAACTTGTTTAAATCCTTGTCAAACCAAAGATTTGACCAAGATTCAAATGGGGGCCTAAAAATTTAGAAAAAAAATCAAAAGAGAATGAAAAACCAAAGCACATAGCATTCTTATGTCATATGTATAGTAAGCATTCAAGTTGATAAACCAGGTCTAGACATATATATTCAAACCAGAAAAATCATGTATATATCTACCCCTAAAACCCTAAACTCCGTCTTATGAAGTCAATCATGAAGAGAAGTGGTTTTGGGTTTCAAACATGGAAATTTCAAGAACCTCCTGAAAGCTTCATTTTAGAGTGACTAAGAAGGATCCAGGCTTATCTTTTCATTTCATGTTTTAAACTTGTTTAAATCCTGGTCAAACCTAGGATTTGATGAAGATACAAATGGGTGGGCACAATATTCAAAAAAATCAGAAAAATGAAAAACCAAATCACATTGTCTTCTTATGTCATATCGTAAGCATTCAAGTTGATAAACAAGGTCTAGATATATCCAAACCAGACAAATCATGTATCTACCCCCTGTCGATCTTATGAAGTCTAGCATGAAGGGAAGTCGTTTTCGGTTTCAAACATGGAAATTTCAAGAACATCCCAAAAGCTTCCATTTTAGAGTGACTAAGAAGGATACAGACTTCCTTTTTTATTTTCATGTTTTAAACTTGTTTAAATCTTGGTCAAACCAAGGATTTGACCAAGATTCAAATGGGCCTAAAAATTTAGAAAAAAATCAAAAGAGAATGAAAAACCAAAGCACATAGCATTCTTATGTCATATGTATAGTAAGCATTCAAGTTGATAAACAAGGTCTAGACATATTCAAACCAGAAAAATCATGTATATATCTACCCCTAAAACCCTAAACTCTGTCTTATGAAGTCAATCATGAAGAGAAGTGGTTTTGGGTTTCAAACATGGAAATTTCAAGAACCTCCCAAAAGATTTATTTTAGAGTGACTAATAAGGATCCATGCTTACCTTTTCATTTTCATAATTTAAACTTGTTTAAATCTTTGTCAAACCTAGGATTTGACCAAGATTCAAATATATGGGCATAAAATAAAAAAAAAATCAGAAAAATGAAAAACAAAAGCATATAGTCTTCTTATGTCATATAGTAAGCATTCAAGTTGATAAATTAACAAGGTTTGGACATATTCAAACCATACAAATCATGTATCTACCCCCTAACCCTAAACTCAGTCGATCTTATGAAGTCTAGCATGAAGAGAGGTCGTTTTGGGTTTCAAACATGGAAATTTCAAGAACATCCCAAAAGCTTCATTTTAGAGTGACTAAGAAGGATCCAGGCTTACTTATTCGTTTTCACGTGTTAAACTTGTCTAAATCTTGGTCAAACCTAGGATTTGACCAAGATTCAAATGCGCAGAAAATTAAAAAAATCAGAAAAATGAAAACCAAAGTACATAGTCTTCTTATGTCATATAGTAAGCATTCAAGTTGATAAACAAGGTCTAGACATATTCAAACCAGAAAAATCATGTATATATCTACCCCTAAAACCCTAAACTCTGTCTTCATGCTTGAAACCCAAAACCACCTCTCTTCATGCTTGACTACATAAGACAAAGTTTAGGGGTTAATTAGGGGGTAGATACATGATTTGCATAGGTTGAATATGTCTAGACCTTGTTTCTCAACTTTAATGCTTAGTACTATATGACATAAGAAGCTTTTGAGATGTTCTTGAAATTTCCATGTTTGAAACCCAAAACGACTTCTCTTCATGCATGCTAGACTTCATAAGATCGACCAAGTTTAGGGTTAGGGGGTAGAGATACATTATTTGTCTGGTTTGAATATGTCCAAACCTTGTTTATCAACTTGAATGCTTACTATATGACATAAGAAGACTATATGCTTTTGTTTTTCCTTTTTCTGAGTTTTTTTTTTGAATTTAATGCCGATTTGAATCTCTTTAATTGTCAGATCCTAGGTTTGACAAATTAAGATTTAAACAAGTTTAAAATATGAAAATGAAAAGGTAAGCATGGATCCTTCTTAGTCACTCTAAAATGAAGCTTTTGGGAGGTTTTTGAAATTTCCATGTTTCAAACCGAAAACCACTTCTCTTCATGCTTGACTTCATAAGACAAAGTTTAGGGTTAGGGGGTAGATACATGATTTGTCTGGTTTGGATATATCTAGACCTTGTTTATCAACTTGAATGCTTACGATATGACATAAGAAGACTATGTGATTTGGTTTTTCATTTTTTCTGATTTTTTTGAATTTTGTGCCCACCCATTTGTATCTTGGTCAAATCCTAGGTTTGATAATAATTTAAACAAGTTTAAAACATGAAAATGAAAAGGGAAGCATGTATCCTTCTTAGTCACTCTAAAATGAAGTTTTTGGGAGGTTTTTGAAATTTCCATGTTTGAAACCCAAAACCACTTCTCTTCATGCTTGACTTCATAAGACAGAGTTTAAGGGTTAGGGGGTAGATACATGATTTGTCTGGTTTGAATATGTCTAGACCTTGTTTATCAACTTTAATGCTTACTATATGACATAAGAAGACTATGTGATTTAGTTTTTCATTTTTTGTTTTTATTTTATTTTTCTGCCCATTTGAATCTTGTTGGTCAAATCCTAGGTTTGACCAAGATTTAGACAAGTTTAACACGTGAAAACGAATAAGTAAGCCTGGATCCTTCTTAGTCACTCCAAAATGTACCAATTGATAGATGTGTTAACTTTGCTTCATGGAAAAAATAATGTCATGTAATTAAATGAGTTAACTTGGATTTCCTACGCTTGAATCCATAGGAAACTTTGTTCTATGCACTATAATAATCAACCGAGTTTTTACACCAACAGGTCTGTCACTTACGTGTGGTGCCCACGCGTGAGGTCCCACACTTCAGTGAGCACAAGTCACGTGCAATAGGTACGCAAACTCCCAGCCATCTTCTTTGTCAAGAGAAGACGCATCAGGATGCGTATTGGAAGTCTCTGGGTCCTTCAGGATCCTTCGGTTGTCCCTCTCACACAAAAAAAACAAATCTCTCTCATTCTCGGCCTCGCTCGACTCGCTCGCTCGCACCTCCCTGCTCACTGACAAACCCTGCACAATAGTCAACATCGTCACCCGAAAAAGGGGAGACACCATAATGCTCCTAGGTTTGAACAAGATTTAAACAAGTTTAAAACATGAAAATAAAATGGTAAGCATGGATCCTTCTTAGTCTCCCTAAAATGAATCTTTTTTTTTTTGAAATTTCCATGTTTCAAACCCAAAACCGCCACTTCTCTTTCATGCTTGACTTCATAAGACAGAGTTTAGGGTTAGGGGTAGATATATATACATGATTTTTCTGGTTTGAATATGTCTAGACCTTGTTTATCATCTTGAATGCTAGCTTACTATATGGCATAAGAATGCTATGTGCTTTGGTTTTTCATTCTTTTGATTTTTTCTGAAGAATCTTGGTCAAATCCTAGGTTTGACCAAGATTTAAACAAGTTTAAAACATGAAAATGAGAAGGGAAGCCTGTATCATCCTTCTTATTAATTAGTCACTCTAAAATGAAGCTTTTGGGAGGTTTTTGAAATTTCCATGTTTGAAACCCAAAACCACCTCTCTTCATGCTTGACTACATAAGACAAAGTTTAGGGGTTAATTAGGGGGTAGATACATGATTTGCATAGGTTGAATATGTCTAGACCTTGTTTCTCAACTTTAATGCTTAGTACTATATGACATAAGAAGCTTTTGAGATGTTCTTGAAATTTCCATGTTTGAAACCCAAAACGACTTCTCTTCATGCTAGACTTCAGAAGATCGACCAAGTTTAGGGTTAGGGGGTAGAGATACATTATTTGTCTGGTTTGAATATGTCCAAACCTTGTTTATCAACTTGAATGCTTACTATATGACATAAGAAGACTATATGCTTTTGTTTTTCCTTTTTCTCGAGTTTTTTTGAATTTAATGCCGATTTGAATCTCTTTGTCAGATCCTAGGTTTGACAAATTAAGATTTAAACAAGTTTAAAATATGAAAATGAAAAGGTAAGCATGGATCCTTCCTAGTCACTCTAAAATGAAGCTTTTGGGAAGTTTTTGAAATTTCCATGTTTCAAACCGAAAACCACTTCTCTTCATGCTTGACTTCATAAGACAGAGTTTAGGGTTAGGGGGTAGATACATGATTTGTCTGGTTTGGATATATCTAGACCTTGTTTATCAACTTGAATGCTTACGATATGACATAAGAAGACTATGTGATTTGGTTTTTCATTTTTTCTGATTTTTTGAATTTTGTGCCCACCCATTTGTATCTTGGTCAAATCCTAGGTTTGACCAAGATTTAAACAAGTTTAAATCATGAAAATGAAAAGGTAAGCATGGATCCTTCTTACTCACTCTAAAATGAAACTTTTGGGAGGTTTTTGAAATTTCCATGTTTGAATCTTTTGGTCAAATCCTAGGTTTGACCAAGATTTAAACAAGTTTAAAACATGAAAATGAAAAGCGAAGCGTGTATCCTTCTTAGTCACTCTAAAATGAAGCTTCTGGGAGGTTTTTGAAATTTCCATGTTTGAAACCCAAAACCACTTCTCTTCATGCTTGACTTCATAAGACATAGTTTAGGGGTTAGGGGGTATAGATACATGATTTGTCTGGTTTGAATATGTCTAGACCTTGTTTATCAACTTTAATGCTTACTATATGACATAAGAAGACTATGTGCTTTGGTTTTTCATTTTTCTGTTTTTTTGAATTTTCCGCCCATTTGAATCTCTGTCAAATCCTAGGTTTGACCAAGATTTAGACAAGTTTAACACGTGAAAACGAATAAGTAAGCCTGGATCCTTCTTAGTCACTCCAAAATGTACCAATTGATAGATGTGTTAACTTTGCTTAATGGAAAAAATAATGTCATGTAAATGAGTTAACTTGGATTTCCTACCCTTGAATCCATAGGAAACTTTGCTCTAATGCACTATACTAATCAACCGAGTTTTTACACCAACAGGTCTGTCACTTACGTGTGGTGCCCATGTGTGGGGTCCCACACTTCAGTGAGCACAGGTCACGTGCAATAGGTACGCAAACTCCCAGCCATTTTCTTTGTCAAGAGAAGACGCATCAGGATGCGTATTGGAAGTCTCTGGGTCCTTCAGGATCCTTCGGTTGTCCCTCTCACAAAAAAAAACAAATCTCTCTCATTCTCGGCCTCGCTCGACTCGCTCGCTCGCTCGCTCGCACCTCCTGCTCACTGACAAACCCTGCACAAAAGTCAACATCATCACCCGAAAAAGGGGAGACACCATAATGCTCTCCCTTCTTCTCTCCTTCCGAGTGATCCCTCTTCCTCCGAGTTTCACTCGACGGGCAAACACACATGTGCTGCATAGTAATAATAAAAATGTAGAAAAATCAACCTACGAATCTATAATTAAATAGGTTAAACTAGGGTTTTGCCCAAGATTACTACGAGATCAAGTTCAAAAATCCAACTACGGGGTTCGAACAACCCCATTTCTAATCCAAGAATTTTTCGACCTCATCCAAATGGCCTCAAACTATAGGGTTAATTAGCATCTAGTGCAATATGTGTGAACATGTATGCACTATGTGTGCTATAACTTGTATGTCTTTCAAATTTGAACCAAATTTGAATAAGTTTGAAATATTTGAAATGGGGCTTTTGGCTTAAACGTTTGAAACCGAAAACGACTTCTCTTCATGCTAGACTTCATAAGACCGAGTTTAGGGTTAGGGGGTAGATATATGATTTGTCTGGTTTGAATATGTCTAAACCTTGTTTATCAACTTAAATGCTTACTATATGACATAAGAAGACTATGTGCTTTTGTTTTTCATTTTTCTAATTTTTTTGAATTTTATGCCCATTTGAATCTTGGTCAAATCCTAGGTTTGACCAAGATTTAAACAAGTTTCAAACATGAAAATGAAAACGTAAGCCTGGATCCTTCTTAGTCACTCTAAAATGAAGCTTCTGGGAGGTTTTTGAAATTTCCATGTTTGAAACCCAAAACCACTTCTCTTCATGCTTGACTTCATAAGACAGAGTTTAATTAGGGGTTAGGGGTATAGATACATGATTTGTCTGGTTTGAATATGTCTAGATCGACCTTGTTTAACAACTTGAATGCTTATTATATGACATAATAAGACTATGTACTTTGGTGTCATTTTTTTTCATTTTTTTAATTTTCTGCCCATTTGAATCTTGGTCAAATCCTAGGTTTGAACAAGATTTAAACAAGTTTAAAACATGAAAATAAAATGGTAAGCATGGATCCTTCTTATTCTCCCTAAAATGAAGCTTTTGGGTTTTTTTTGAAATTTCCATGTTTCAAACCCAAAACCGCCACTTCTCTTTCATGCTTGACTTCATAAGACAGAGTTTAGGGTTAGGGGTAGATATATACATGATTTTTATGGTTTGAATATGTCTAGACCTTTTTTGTCAACTTTAATGCTTACTATATGACATAAGAAAACTATGTGCTTTGGTTTTTCATTTTTCTGATTTTTTATATTTTGATGCCCATTTGAATCTTGTCAAATCCTAGATTTGACCAAGATAATTTAAACAAGTTTAAAACATGAAAATGAAAAGGGAAGCATGTATCGTTCTTAGTCACTCTAAAATGAAGTTTTTGGGAGGTTTTTGAAATTTCCATGTAGGAAACCCAAAACCACTTCTCTTCATGCATGATTGACTTCATAAGACAGAGTTTAGGGTTAGGGGTAGATATATACATGATTTTTATGGTTTGAATATGTCTAGAACTTGTTTATCAACTTGAATGCTTACTATATGACATAAGAATGCTATGTGCTTTGGTTTTTATTTTTCTATTTTTTTGAATTTTATACCCATATATTTGAATCTTTGTGAAATCCTAGGTTTGACCAGGATTTAAACAAGTTTAGAACATGAAAATGAAAAGGTAAGCCTGGATCCTTCTTAGTCACACTCTAAAATGAAGCTTTTGGGAGGTTCTTGAAATTTCCATGTTTGAAACCCAAAACCACTTCTCTTCATGATTGACTTAATAAGACAGAGTTTAGGGTTAGGGGTAGATACATGATTTTCCTTGTTTGAATATGTCTAGACCTCGTTTATCAACTTAATTAATTGAATGCTTACTATATGACATAAGAAGACCTTGATTTTTCAATTTTTTTGATTTTTTTGATTTTTGATGCCCATTTGAATCTTGGTCAAATCATAGGTTTGACCAAGATTTGAACAAGTTTAAATCATGAATATGAAAAATTAACCATCTATCCTTCTTAGTCACTCCAAAATGTAGCTCTTGGGAGGGTTTTTGAAATTTCCATGTTTGAAACAAAAAACCACTTCTCTTCATGCATGCTTGACTTCATAAAGATAGAGTTTAGGGTTAGGGGTAGATATATACATGATTTTCTGGTTTGAATATGTTTAGACCTTGTTTATCAACTTGAATGCTTACTATATGACATGCAAAGACTTGCTTTGGTTTTTGATTTTGTTTAATTTTGAATTTTTATGCCCATTTAAATCTTGGTCAAATCCTAGGTTTGACCATGACTTAAACAAGTTTAAAACATGAATATGTAAAAGTAAGCATGTATCCTTCTTAGTCACTCCAAAATGAAGCTCTTAATTAAGAGGGTTTTTGAAATTTCCATGTTTGAAACCAAAAACCACTTATCTTCACATGCATGCTTGACTTTATAAGACAGAGTTTAGGGTTAGGGGTAGATACATGATTTTTCAGGTTTAATATGTCTAGACCTTGTTTATCAACTTAATTGAATGCGCGCATACTATATGACATAAGAAGACCTTGGTATTCATTTTATTTGAATTTTTATGCCCATTTGAATCTTGGTCAAATCCTAGGTTTGACCAAGATTTGAACAAGTTTAAAACATGAATATGAATAGGTAAGCATGCATGTATGCTTCTCAGTCACTCCAAAATGAAGCTCTTGGAAGGGTTTTTGAAATTTCCATGTTTGAAACCAAAAACCACATCTCTTCATGCTTGACTTCATAAGACAGAGTTTAGGGTTAGGGGTAGCCACATACATGATTTTTCTGGTTTGAATATGTCTAAACCTTGTTTATCAACTTAATTGTATGCTTATTATATGACATAAGAAGACTATGTGCATTGGGGTTCATTTTTTTATCCCCATTTGTTGAATCTTGGTCAAATCCTAGGTTTGACCAAGATTTAAACAAGTTTAAAACATGAATAATATGAAAAGTAACCTGCATCGATCCTTCTTAGCCACTCCAAAATGAAGCTCGTGGGAGGTTTTTGAAATTTCCATGATTTTTCTGGTTTGAATATGTCTAGACCTTGTTTATCAACTTGAATGCTTACTATATGACATACACAGACTATGTGCTTTGGTTTTTGATTTTTTTTTGAATTCTTATGCCCATTTGAATCTTCGTCAAATCCTAGGTTTGGCCATGACTTAAACAAGTTTAAGACATGAATATGACAAAGTAATCATGTATCCTTCTTAGTCACCCCAAAATGAAGCTCTTGGGAGGGTTTTTAAAATTTCCATGTTTGAAACGAAAAACCACTTCTCTTCACCATGCATGCTTGACTTCATAAGACAGAGTTTAGGGTTAGGGGGTAGATACATGATTTTTCAGGTTTAATACGTCTAGACCTTGTTTATCAACTTAATTGAATGCTTACTATATGACATAAGAAGACCTTGGTTTTTCAAATTTTTTTTGAATTTTTATGCCCATTTGAATCTTGGTCAAATCCTAGGTTTGACCAAGATTTGAACAAGTTTAAAACATGAATATAAAAAAGTAAGCATATATGCTTCTTAGTCACTCCAAAATGAAGCTCTTGGGAGGGTTTTCGAAATTTCCATGTTTGAAACCAAAAACCACATCTCTTCATGCTTGACTTCATAAGATAGAGTTTAGGGTTAGGGGGTAGATACATGATTTTTCTGGTTTGAGTATGTCTAGACCTTGTTTATCAACTTAATTGAATGCTTACTATATGACATAAGAAGACTATGTGCCTTGGTGTTTCATTTATTTTGATTTATTTTGAATTTTATGCCCATTTTTATGCCCATTTAAACAAGTTTAAATCATGAATATGAAAAATTAGTCACTCCAAAATGTAGCTCTTGAGAGGGTTTTTGAAATTTCCATGTTTGAAACCAAAAACCACTTCTCTTCATGCATGCTTTGACTTCATAAGACAGAGTTTAGGGTTTGGGGTAGACAAAGACGCGCCGACGCGTGGACGAAATTTATTCTCTGTCCCCCTGACATGCACTTGCCAGTGTCTTCAACAGTCTGACACGAGCAGTGAAGCTTTTATGGAGCCCAGCGGAGAGGGGCTCCATTTCTCGAGCGGTAGCGAGGTGACATGGTGACATGCACCATATCACCATGTGACATGCGGCCTAAATCCAAATTTAAACATTGCGAAAAAATCTGAAAAAAATCATGCACGTTCACAGCTCATATTAAGATAACCCCTAAAAATTTCAGATCAAAATTCGAAACATACATCGAGAAACAAAAAAGAGAAACTCAGATGTGAATAGTCTACAGAGAAACTCAGATTTGAATTCGGGAACTATTCATGACAGATTTCTCTTTTTTGTTTCTCGATGTATGTTTCGAATTTTGACTTGAATTTTTTAGGGGTTATCTTAATATCTATGAACATGCATGATTTTTTTCAGATTTGTTCGCAGTGTTCAAATTTGAATTTAAACCGCATGTCACACGGTGACATGCAATAGGTGCATGTCACCTGATCTGCGGTGACGCTGGGGCTAAAAAGAAGACCTTTCCACCTCATTTCCTCCACTCTTTCACATATTTTAGCTTCTATTTATGCGGTGCCGTGGAGGTGGGGGTCTGGTCGTCACCCTCCTCCTCCCCACCTCATTTCCTCCACTGTCTCGCAACTCCTTGATCTACTACTCCTATCCATATACATGCCACTCAAATGGATGTATTTGTAGATACATCCATTTTAGTGGCAGTTAATATGGACCGGAGGAAGTACTAATAATATGAGGCATGTTTTTGAGCTGGCCCTGTTTAGTAGAGTTTACATTTGAGAGTTACATCTTTCTACCACCATTATTTTTGATTTAGCTTGTCTTTTGTGCCCACCATTTTATCGAGCAGGGTTAATGCAAGATCCATAGCAAACTAGCTTCTCATGACATTTTTTGGCGGAGTGCATCTTCTCATGGCGAGCTAGCGACTTTGCCACTAGACTTTTTTTGTTGAACTAGTACATTTAATGGATTTTCCCATTTTATTTGTGCACAAGCTATGAGCCGCCCGCAATTCAGCACCATATATTGGCGGGATTTTCTAGTTCAATTGTTTTGTACTAGGATATTAGCAGGATGCTATCTTCTAGGGCTTTCATTTCCCCTATATCTAGCCCCACCCACGGACAAGCAAGGGCCTCTCTCCCTACCTCGCACCTAGTCCGTCTCGCTCCCTCTCAGTCCTCCATCCGTAGCCGACATCCACCGCGCCGGAGCCAGCTCAGCGACGCCGTCAACCACACTCCGTCCGCTTCGTCGGATCGCTTCCCGACTCACCGGTTCATCTTACCGGCTGGCGAGATCGGTACACAAAGCGCCACCATGATCCACCGAACCAAAATGAACGGCCAACGCGCCACCTCCCCAGTCGACCAAGGTTGAACACTTTGTCCGGCAGCTTTTGTTATGTATTTGATTTCCGAGACTAGTTTATTGCTTGCTTCCACTGCTTGTTATTAGCATCTGTTTTTTTGTAATGCCTGCTAGATATTCCCCTCGAGAATGCCTACGAAGAATCTCGGAGGCAAAATATCTTGCAGAATAAGATAATTGCAGCCAAGCTCGGCATACTGTGGAATGGGACAAAATCACCGCACCCCAAGTCGTTGCCAAGATTTTTCACCCGTGTGATGTGCCGCCAAAAGGACGATTCCGTGGGGCATTCTTGAAGAAGGTATTTAGCCGCACCGCTCAAATTTCATATGTGTTTTTTGCTGATTGATTTGATGAACTTTGATTTGCAGCAGCTAGCCACTGCTCATGTTCCTAACAAAGACAGTGAGCGCGCAAAGTGATGCGGACATTGGTAGAAAGGAGGCGGGATTTGGTCCTATTGTTCTAGCAAGCAATCATTTGAGGGGCCGCCTAGGATCAGCACATCCGGATCCTCCCGAGCTCAACATTAAGGAGGTAATTTTATAATAGTGTTTTAAACATGACATAATCTAATGTCTTGAAAGAGATCAAACTGTCAACTCGGAGTGGAGTGGTATAGATGGTAGAGATATAGATATAGATTTCAGATTTCCTAATTTTTCTTGAAAATAGGGTCGCCGGCCTCTGCATCCAAATGATGCACCCACCCTTTTATTGCAATGTTTTAGACTCCATTTAAGGTTTAGAAACTCATGGGTTGCTCAAAGTGGTGACATGAATCAACCAACATATTTCCTTTTAATCTGGCCGATTGATTTTATGCATGGCAAATCGCAGAAGCAAGTGATTGCTCATGTCCCCGCCAAGCAGCATTGTAGCACAGATGTCGAGTTCCGGTTGATGCAAACGTTTGTAGGAACAAACAGAAGGATGTGGCAATGGGGCAGCTAAGCTTATGCGTCTTAACAAGGACGTGGAGGTGGCCACTTGGCGGAACAAAGAAATGAACCGAGGATGGAATTCTACAATTCAAGATGGCCTACATGTCGTTGCATGATCTGCAGAAGCTAGTGGTCGGCAACTTGGTTACCGCTTTGGCTGATGCAGATGTCCATGAGATCAAGCGGACGATCTTGGAACAGGTGAAAGCACGAGCAGAAACTCGCACTCATCTTTGCAGGTAGATGATTTTCAAAGGGTGATGCAAGAGCCGCTATATGAATAGATTGTTGTTTTCGGTTGATGATGTCCCTGGTTCTTTTGTTTACTTATGTGCCTGGTAGTACTTAGGGGAACTAGCTTGTACAAGTAATTTTTTTCCGATAAAGTTGTACAAGTAAATGGCACATGCTTCGCATGTTTGACCAATTAAGTTAAAAAGCTTCACAAAATCCTGCGTCGAAGTTGTTTCACTAAAAAAAAGAGCTCTCACGTGCAAGGCACGTGTAATTTACTAGTATATACTAGTACTAGTAGAGATGGTACACCTAGACATTAGAGATTTGTTTGTTTTAAAGATATTTTTAATTGTGTACAAGATGGAAAATATAACTTTAGGGCATCCACAATGTTGCTATTGCCAAATCTGATACGATGGTGAATTTGGCTTTGGTGTGAAATATAGCAATAGCTCCACAATGTAGTGGTTCCAAATATTTATAACGTGGGACCCACCATCAAGCTAAAACAACACATAAAGCCAATATGGAACTACTCTCACAATGTAGGGAACTAGTTCCAAATGCCAAAAGTGAAATTTGGCATCGGAGCACCTACTTGCTCCGGTTCCTTGTTTTTCTGGTTTTGGAACTACCTCTACAATGTATGGAACTAGTTCCAAAAGCCAAAAATCAAATATGGAACCACTTTTGGCTACACGTTGTGGATGCTCTTAGCAAATTCCTAGTATTTTTCATGGTCGATGTAAAAAAGTATTTTTCATGGTTGATGTAAAAAAACAAGTTTTTTCATGGTCGATGTAAAAAAAGAGAGAAAACATGTCTCATAAAAAGCCTTATGGTTAGCACATTTTTTTTTTACGGAGTAACTCTTTTTTACATAGCCCAAATTACTATTCGATTTTCCATTGAAATATTTTATGTGTATAAAGCAAGCGAAGAAGTACACATGCATTTTTCGTTTTATTCTTTTTTGACATTTCAAAATGTATAGAAGATGAATTTCGAAATAAAGAGATCATATGCACCCAAGAACCAACAAGCATATCCCCTTGACCCCGAACATACTAGGGCCCTTTTGTTGTGGCTTTTTTTTTGCCTTTTTGGCTTTTGGATTTTGGAAGCCAAAAACAAATATTATATTCTTTTGGCTTCCAAAATCCAAAAGCCAAAAGCCACACCAAAAGGACCCTCGCCTTCGAACCTGGGATTTCTTAGGCTAGGGTTCCACAGCTTTTCCACCAACCATTAATAATTTCAACTCGCCCCAAAATTCCCGCGAAATCCCCCTCCCGCTTCCAAAATTCAAAGCGATGTGAAATAAGTATGTTGTCGATCTTATCCCCCGGACCGCTCAATTCAGACCTATCACGGCGGCGCCGAACCCCGCATCTCTCTCTCACGCTTCCACCTGCATGACCCACCGGATCATCTCACACGCCGGCGCCGCCCACCGTCCCACTCCCACACCAGCACTATCGCCTTCTCATCGGCCACCGTAGTGACCGACGACGTTCCGCCGTCTCCCTTGCTTTTTAGCAAGCCGGAGTAGCTTCCACCTCCCCCACCCCCACCGACGATCACTGTACCATACGAGCTCCTCCGTAGCCGACTTCCACCACCGCCTTGTCAGCGACAGTCACCATCGCCGGGTTCTCGTATCTTAATCCCCTACTCCTTCCGTCCACCGGACTGGAGAGATGGGCTCCTCCATGGTCCACGGCAGGAAACCAAAGCGTACACGCGCCCACTTCCAAGAAGGTTGATATGGCCGCATTCGTTATGCATGTGATTTCGAAAAGTATTTTTTTGCTTACTTGCACCGCCATCGCATTAGCATTTTTTTTGTAATGCATGCTAGATATTATTGCAATACAGAAGAATGAATTAAAAGAGAAACGGATACGGAATATATGTAGAAGATATGCAAGCCGTGTGGGCACAAGCATTTGTAACGCTATTGCCTCTAGTGCAAACCTGAACAAAATCGGAGAAGAACCCTTTCCCCTCCCCAAAGATAAAGAACAATGTTATGATTCACAATTTGATCTCTTGAGCCTCTTGGAGAGCCGACTCAGAAGATGCCTTGCACGACCATTCTCCTCAACCCCACCAGGTGATTTCTGTGTTTTTACTTTGAGATATCTGTTGCAATTTCCATGTGTTGTATACTTGTATCCTGAATCCCACCAAACATGTTCACATGCCACCTCTAGGTCTCCTTAATGCATCATATATATGTTTCAGCATGCACGTCATCCTTTACTGTTCTTCATTCTATCCCATTTACATATCATCATATATGGGACTTCTGTAGACTGAAATATCGTTTATGTGTGCTAGGAATCTGCAGCTTCAAGTAAGAATTTCGCAGGAACCACCAATGAGAGGAAGACCATTCAATATGCACCTGAATCGGTGATAGAACAGTGCAACCAAAAAGAAACCTGCTTCGCTACTAGACAGGTCTCGCGATTCATGGCACTAGTTGAAGAAAATAACGAAAATGCTAAGAGTACTGAAATAAAAACGTGGTGAACACCCCAAGCGGTTGAATCAGCCACATTGTTACCAATCCAGTCAACCGGCGACAATCGGCAGCAGAACCAGTTTCCACAAGAACTTCTCAGCCACAATTGGCAGCGTAACCAGTTTCCACAAAGAACTTCTCAGCCACAATTGGCGGCAGAACCGATTTCCACAAAGCAACTTCTCAACAACAATTGGCAGCAGAACCAGTTTCCACGGCAACTTCTCACCACAATTGGGATCACAGAGCTGTGGTAGGAAATACTGCCCAAGGACACACTATACTGTACCCCACCGGTGACACAACCACAAGCGGCCAAACATCGTTAGCACAACATCAACAAGCTGTTGATGATCTCCCACCGACCCATATTAGTCCCGCCATAGACAACTCCCACGAGGATGAGCCCCACACCGAAGAAGGTACATTTTCCAATGCTTATAGTTTCATTCTCCGTTATAAAGTTATACTTTATAGATAAATAAATATATATATATATAAATATATATATATATATATATCTACCTTGATAGCTTGATGTAATGCTTAACTTTGTAGTTGCACCACGATCAAGAAAAACGAGGCCCAACAGTAGGGAAAATGTTCGTAGCTAAGCTTGTCGGGATGGAATCAAGATTTCGCCTTTCATCTATCGTAGGTGGCAGAAGGCCACTGGACCCAGAAGAATCTTGTAAATTAGCATCGGATGTAGGAATTTTCGTCAGGAATGAAATTCCTATCTTCCCAACATGGAAAGAGCACGTAGACACCTCTGCGCATTTTGAAAAATTAGTGCACAAAGTTACACGTAAGTCATCTTTCTCTTGGTAATGTTACTCATACTAGTATACCACATTGGCACGTCCCGTTCCTTCTAGCTTGTTGTTGGCTCTATGTATATCGCACCAACGGTTTATATTGTTGTGAACAGTTAAGGTTTGAGTTCGATGAGTACCAAGAGGAAGTAAAGCATGTTCTCAACAGTCTATTCTCAGACTGTCTGCGCCAGTATCGCAGCAGGCTAAAGAAGAAATACTTCACTGGAAAGATTACTGGGAGTGTTCCAACTATATCTCCTTTTAAGCAAATGACCGACAAACGGTGGGGAGATCTTGTGAAGCACTGGTCTGATCCAAAGAATATGATATGATTTGTAAGATCGAGACCAGATCACATCTTGGATTCTTATTTATAGCGAGTGTCTCACTAGTCTCCTTTTTGCAGAATTTGGCTAAACAGAATCAGAAAAACCGCGGTAAACTACTTTTACCTAGCCGTACGGGATCTCGTAACCTTATAGTGCACATTCGGCAAAAAGTAAGGACATGTTGTTTTATACTGCTATTTAGAAATATTTTAGTAAAAGATCATGCAGAGTATATACACCAGTGTGCAGCTTATATTATGATCCTCCATTTCAACCACGTTATTCGATTTATAAATGGTAGTACTAAAATGCAGATGTTACATAATGCAAGTAAAAGGGAACCAAACAAAGAGATGACTCTGCCAGAGATTTTTGAAGCATGCCAGAAGAACAAACTTGAAGTGATTGGAGAAGTCGCACAGAGTGTTCTTGTAAGTCTTCTAAAAGATTGAAATTTTGTGACGACTCACATCCCAACTTGTAGGAGTAGTAAAGTACATGTCAATATGATATTATATATGTTTATTAAAATTCATGTGATGTGAATCTGACATGCCAAATCGTAGGAATAAAAGTAGGTCATACACATGATAAATCTACTATCGAAGTTTCTCTGTAGTAACTATCATGTTTACACATGTGTACGAACTGAATTTTTTGCAGGAAGATATGAAATTAGAGATGGCAAAACCCGGTAAAAACGGTCTGGAAAAAACCGATGAAGAATGTGTGAAGGCATTTTCTATGGCAATAAAAAAGAAAGGCATTGCCAAAAACACTTTCTTACGGAATGCTGGACTGCTGAAGTGCAAGTCCATGTCCAAGTCAAAGTATTTGCATGCTCAAGTTCTAGAGGAGCAACTCCAAGTAGAACGAGCTGCATCACCGCGCTAAGACTAGAAGTCGACAATTTTAGAACGATAGCAAGCATAGAAGGAGGCCCTACTGGAGCAGGTTAGGAATGCTAGTAAGTAGTAAGAAGAGTATCTGCTAGATAATTGGAGATGAACGGGGACGATGACAGTCATTACCTTCGTCTTGTAAAATGGTTCCTTAGTCTGAGCATATTTCGTAGGTGCATTTATCTGCAATTGCTATGATCTTGGTGGTCGTTTCCTTGTTGTGATGTGGATTTTTTTTTGAACCGGAACCCTGCTGATTGTTAATATTATAAGTGGATTGCCTAGCCCTTTCCATCAGTTCTGACTTGTGGTTCCGTTGGCTCGTGGATGAAGCTTGACATGGTATCAGAGCCCATAGTCTCAAGTTCGGACTTTTGGTCGCGTTGGCTAGTGCATTAAAGCTTGACACTGATGATTTTCTGTGATCCATTGATTTCCATTTTCTACATATAGCCCAGGTCTAGAAGCTTGTCAACTGGTCTGGTTCATTCATCGCTGTATTGAGTGCAATGAACGGAATAAAGGTGCTTCTCCTTTGTGTTGTGCCGCAACACAACACTGTTCCTCGCTTCGTACAAAGTAGTTGTGAACAAAGATACTTATGTATGCTACCAAATTTCGACTCCATATAATCAATAGCTTAACAACCGTCTAATTCAAAATCTCAACACCGTAGCATATACCTCCTGCCTATCGAATACAATTATTTCACACATCGAAATATTTTGTACGCGTTTTGAATTGGAGAACATGGGAACCGACTTTGGTTTACGATTATGACTTGATGTGACCCTAGGCCCTGGATTCCCGGAAAGGTATGTATGTGTAAAAACAAAGAGATTACGAAGTGCTAATTCCCTTTTTTTGTAAGTCCCGGTGGCATTGACACTCCTTTCTTACTTGCTATATTTTTGGGTGTTTATATATAATAGAGAATTACCACTTATTGTCGAACCCGTTAGATTTTGGGCAATAATTGTTACGTGGCTGCTTCTTAATTAAAGTTTATCATGTCATGTAGATGGATTTGTGAAAGATGCAGCGGGTCGTTCTTCAGATCGTCTACATGGGATTCCCATCTAGATGTATGTTCATGGTTTCATGGAGTACTTCAGCTCATAGCAGCCACATACGATCCTCGCAAGATTTGCATTTTTTTGACCTTGCAAGATTTGCATTCAATGTATCGCCAAGGCGCGTCCGTGAGAACTCTAGAAACATCTTCGTCGACTCGTTTTGGCGCGCGCAGTTCCGAGCGAATCCAATGAATTTTGACCGTTCTCTTAAAAAGGAACTTTGACCGTTGGATCAAGCGTTGGAGAACCGATGTGCCAACGGCCAATAATTATGATCGTGGTAACCGATTTTCAACGTGATGATGAATTGATGTGACATTTGGCCGTACTAGTACGGTCTCATATTTTGTATTACTTAGTACTTGGACTGTGGCCAAATTCGAAATCTCATTCCAAATGCAAAACTTCCCGCCCGAAAAATACAAATATTTCACACGCTTCTAACTTCCCATTCTACCCTCGTAAAGATGACAACAATGTCCATGTATAAATCGGTTGGTGGGGGGTCTACCCGTCATTTTTTTTTTCGATCACCACCTCCCTAGCTCCGGAAACCCCCGAAAAAAAAAATTCATTTCCCTCACTCTCTCCTCTCGAGACCACCCACCGGAACTTCCCAAGTCCCTCTCTCTCCCACCTCCACGGCCACCGCACCGGAACATCCCCGCCGGACTTCCCCGGCCTACCCAAGGCCTCGCGATCCTCGTCATCCGCCGTTCCGCCGGAGCCGCTTCATCGACGCCGTCATCAACCGGACCGGATCATCCCTGCCGAACCTCGAAACCATATACTCATCCAGCAGTCTACCGCGATCGTTTCACCTGCGGTATCGTCCACCCCACCGGAGCCGCTTCACCGGATCCGTCGTCCACCGCATCGGATCTAGCTCACCGACACCACCGTGCATTAACCGGATCCGCTTCACCGGCGCCGTGCATGATCTAAACTCTTCTACTGTCGTTTTTCTATTGCTTGCCCGCAAGTTCTTGTTTAATCTTGGGAACCTGTTTGTGCTAACGACGCGCCGTTACGTTTTTGCAGATGAGATGAGTAACCATGAAGTGTAATGGCCGTCTCTCCAACCCCAAGTAGCACATGTAGCGTACTTCATCACCGGATCTATCAACCCCAGGAAGATCTGCTTGTGACTCCCCACGAGTGCTTCTCCTAATGTAAGTCCCTTGTTTTAGCGCCATGTTCGGGGTTCGGATGCTTGTTTGTCCGAAGCTCTTTTAGTTCATTCCTAGCTATGACCGTAACACCTTGCTATTTTTTACTTCATTGCTAACTTTAAGCGATTGAACATTTTGGTTTGCATTCCTCGCTCCGTAGATGTAGCCATCATAACTTCTATCTTGCTCATCGTTGTTACAAAAATTATAGGTATTATAGTAACATCCTGCTATTATTTAGTTCATGGCCAATTTTAAGTAATTGCACATGTTGGTTCGCATTCCCCGCTCTATAGCTTTTGGCATCGTAACTTCTATATTTGGTTTACATTCCACTGCTTTGTAGATCTAGCCATCATAACTTTATCTTGCTCAGCCGTTGTTACAAAATTTATAGCCTCGCTACTATGTTGTTTGTGCCAATTTTTTACTCCATGAACATGTTGGATTGCATTCCCTGTACTACAGGTGATGCCATTTTTTGTATCTAGTTCATTGTAAGCTAACAAAGTAAGGACTTAGTTTGGCATGCTATCACTCTGCTATCTAGCCTGTAGTACAAATATACTTGTCATACTACTAGATAATAATTTTGCGTGCCATCTTGTTCTTCAAAAGCTGCATTATTGACTTGTTTCTCTCGACTTGGCATGACGCTCACATATGGAAAGCTGAACATATTGGTTTGCATTCCCTCTTATACAAGTTCACAGTGATCCCACTATATTACGTATCTGGTCCATCCTAAGCTCCAAAGATTAACTATCCTCTATGTGTTGCTCATTACAAGTTTATATCCCGAAACATCTTGATTTGCATCCCCTTCACCATAAGTTCGGGAGTATTATTTAGTTCACGGCCAAAATGAAGTAATTGCACTTGGCACATGTGGGTTCCCAGTCCCTCCGCTTCAGCGCCTGCCATCGGAACTGCGAATTTTGGATTACAGGCCCTGTCTGTAGATGTAGCCATCATAACTGCATCGTGCTCAGCCGTAGTTACAAAATTTATAGCCTGCTACTATGTTGTTCATGCCAATTTTGTACTCCCCGAACATGTTGGTTTGCATGGGACTCGACGTAGTAAGTCTCATTGTTTCATTCTAACATGCTGTTATATTGGTCGTTGGTATGCGGCATGCACTCTTTGTTTGCTTATTGTGCGCATTACAATGATCTTGTTATAACGACGAAATGATGAGTTCCAAATTCTTTGGCAAACAATATTGTAGTGTCTTTGCCTTTCCATTGTTGCTTTGTCTTAACTTGTAATGTCTTTGTTTCAGTATATAGGTGCCGCATGGACAACTTAAAAGATTGCCTGATCGCTTCATTGTATTGCTAGGTTTAATTACCATTCAATTTCTCTGGGTTACGTAATATTTTTTCAATGCCTTGCGGTGATGTAATATTTAGTTAGTTTTTATAGTTCTTTCGCGCATTTTTCTTTGGTGCTTGTGGTAAGTGAGGCTATCCGACGTAAATCAATGCTGCGTAAATATTCTCGATCTAAATCACGAATTCCCATCCCTTAAACGGCCCAATTAAGCGAAATCACATATGTGCCTCGCCCGCAAAATCCTAAAGCGCCTATTATGTCTAGGCATATAAACAACAACTAAACGGGCCGGCCCACTTACTTATTGGGCCAGCCCATTTGATTTACGGTGGACCCCACACTCTAATTGGGCTGGCCCACTTGCTTTAAGGTGGACCCCACCCACTACTGGGCCGGCCCACTAATTAGTTGGGCTAGCCCAATTGCTTTTGTGGTGGACCCCACATACTAAATGGGCCGGCCCTTTAAGAGGAAAGTGGGACCCACCTGTGTTTTTGGCCCGGCCCACTATCTTGTTGGGCCGGCCCACTTGCTATATGGTGGACCCCACATACTAAATGGGCCGGCCCTTTAACAGAAAGTGGGGCCCACTGTGCTTTTGGCCCGCCCACTATCTTGTTGGGCCGCCCACTTGCTATATGGTGGACCCCACATACTAAATGGGCCGCCCTTTAATAGGAAAGTGGGACCCACTGTTTTGGCCCGGCCCACAATCTTGTTGGGCCGGCCCACTTGCTATATGGTGGACCCCACATACTAAATGGGCCAGCCCTTTAAGCTGGAAAGTGGGACCCACTGTGTTTTTGGCCCGCCCACTATCTTGTTGGGCCGCCCACTTGCTATATGGTGGACCCCACATACTAAATGGGCTGGCCCTTTAACAGAAAGTGGGACCCACCTATGCTTTTGGCCCGACCCATCGGCTTGTTGGGCCAGCCCATTTGATCAAATGTGGACCCCACGTACTAAATGGGCCTACCGATAGCAGGAAAGTGGGACCCACATGCTAATTGGGCCGGCCCAATAACTTCTTGGGCCGGCCCAGTTGCTTTAATGTGGACCCCACTTTGTAAATGGGCCGGCCCGATACCAGGAAAGTGGGTCCCACATGTCTTGTGGGCCGGCCCTTTTGCCTGTTGACCGGTCAAACGAGTGCATTCGGCCCGGCCCACATGCTTAGTGGGCCGGCCCATTAAAGTTTTGACCAGTCAACCTTAGAGGTTAGGCCCGGCCCACGTAACTAATGGACCAGCCCAGCTATATAGTTGACCGGTCAAACTAAGTCAGCTGGCTCGGCCCGCAAACTTAATGGGCCGGCCCGCTTAAGACGTGGCAGGCCTCGTGTGGGCCTACCATCTACCACGGGGTTTCAGCCGGTTAACGCCGTTAATCGCGATTAACGGCGTCGGCCACGTGTCGATTGCATGACGTCGCAGATCAACGGGCTCCCGGAAACACTTGGGCAACGGTCCGATTTTCCGTGGCGGAAGGGCGCCCAAGCGCGACGGACCGAAAAAATCGTCGTAGGACTTTGCCTGACGCAGTTTCGACAACAGAACCCATATCGTCGGGTTAGGCCCATAGGCGACGAAAAATGCCCCTTAGTTGACGATTTTGGGACGTTGTCTATCAGAACTTTTCTTGTAGTGCTGGCCACCTCGTGGCCCCACTTCGTTGACTCTTCGGTCTTCTGGAAGCTTCGTGGCAAAATAGGCCCCTGGGCGTTGATTTCGTCCAATTCCGAGAATATTTCCTTACTAGGATTTCTGAAACCAAAAACGACTTGACAAAGAATCGGCTCTTCGGCATCTTGTTAATAGGTTAGTTCCAGAAAATGCATAAATATGACATAAAGTGTGCATAAAACATGTAGATATCATCAATAATGTGGCATGGAACATAAGAAATTATCGATACGTCGGAGACGTATCAGCATCCCCAAGCTTAGTTTCTGCTCGTCCCGAGCAGGTAAACGATAACAAAGATAATTTCTGGAGTGACATGCCATCATAACCTTGATCATACTATTGTAATCATATGTAATGAATGCAGCGATCAAAACAATGTAAATGACATGAGTAAACAACTGAATCATATAGCAAAGACTTTTCATGAATAGTACTTCAAACAAGCATCAATAAGTCTTGCATAAGAGTTAACTCATAAAGCAATAATTCAAAGTAAAGATATTGAAGCAACACAAAGAAAGATGAAGTTTCAGCGGTTGCTTTCAACTTATAACATGTATATCTCATGGGTATTGTCAATGTAAAGTAATATAACAAGTGTAATATGCAAGTATGTAGGAATCAATGCACAGTTCACACAAGTGTTTGCTTCTTGAGGTGGAGAGAGATAGGTGAACTGACTCAACAATAAAAGTAAAAGAAAGGCCCTTCAAAGAGCAAATCATCGATTGCTATATTTGTGCTAGAGCTTTGGTTTTGAAAACAAGAAACAATTTTGTCAACGGTAGTAATAAAGCATATGTGTTATGTAAATTATATCTTACAAGTTGCAAGCCTCATGCATAGTATACTAATAGTGCCCGCACCTTGTCCTAATTAGCTCGGATTACCTGGATTATCATCGCAATGCACATGTTTTAACCAAGTGTCACAAAGGGGTACCTCTATGTCGCCTGTACAAAGGTCTAAGGAGAAAGCTCGCATCGGATTTCTCGCTATTGATTATTCTCAACTTAGACATCCATACCGGGACAACATAGACAACAGATAATGGACTCCTCTTTTATGCATAAGCATTCAACAACAATTAATTTTCTCATATGAGATTGAGGATATTTGTCCAAAACTGAAACTTCCACCATGGATCATGGCTTTAGTTAGCGGCCCAATGTTCTTCTCTAACATTATGCAACGCTCTAACCATTCTAGCGGTAAATCTCCATTACTTCAGACAAGACGAACATGCATAGAAACTCACATGATATTCAACAAAGAGTAGTTGATGGCGTCCCCAGGGACATGGTTATCGCACAACAAGCAACTTAATAAGAGATAAAGTGCATAAGTACATATTCAATACCACAATAGTTTTTAGGCTATTTGTCCCATGAGCTATATATTGTAAAGGTAGAGGATAGAAATTTTAAAGGTAGCACTCAAGCAATTTACTTTGGAATGGCGGAGAAATACCATGTAGTAGGTAGGTATGGTGGACACAAATGGCATAGTGGTTGGCTCAAGTATTTGGATGCATGAGAAGTATTCCCTCTCGATACAAGGTTTAGGCTAGCAAGGCTATTTGAAACAAATACAAGGATGAACCGGTGCAGCAAAACTCACATAAAAGACATATTGAAAACATTATAAGACTCTACACCGTCTTCCTTGTTGTTCAAACTCAATACTAGAAATTATCTAGACCTTAGAGAGATTAATTATGCAAACCAAATTTTAGCATGCTCTATGTATTTCTTCATTAATAGGTGCAAAGTATATGATGCAAGAGCTTAAACATGAGCACAACAATTGCCAAGTATCACATTTATCCAAGACATTATAGCAATTACTACATGTATCATTTTCCAATTACAACCATGTAACAGTTTAACGAAGAAGAAACTTCGCCATGAATATTATGAGTAAAGCCTAAGGACATATTTGTCCATATGCAACAGCGGAGCGTGTCTCTCTCCCACACAAAGAATGCTAGGATCCATTATATTCAAACAAAACAAAAACAAAAACAAACCGACGCTCCAAGCAAAGCACATAAGATGTGACGGAATAAAAATATAGTTTCAGGGGAGGAACCTGATAATGTTGTCGATGAAGAAGGGGATGCCTTGGGCATCCCCAAGCTTAGACGCTTGAGTCTTCTTGATATATGCAGGGGTGAACCACCGGGGCATCCCCAAGCTTAGAGCTTTCACTCTCCTTGATCATGTTGTATCATCTCCCTCTCTTGATCCTTGAAAACTTCCTCCACACCAAACTCGAAACAACTCATTAGAGGGTTAGTGCACAATCAAAATATACATGTTCAGAGGTGACATAATCATTCTTAACACTTCTGGACATTTCACAAAGCTACTGAAAGTCAATGGAATCGAAAAATCCATCGAACATAACAAAACAGGCAATGCGAAATAAAAGGCAGAATCTGTCAAAACAGAACAGTTCGTAATGACGAATTTTATTGAGGCACCAGACTTGCTCAAATGAAAATGCTCAAATTGAATGAAAGTTGCGTACATATCTGAGGATCATTCACGTAAATTGGCATAATTTTCTGAGTTACCTACAGATAATTTTGCCCAGATTCATGACAGCAAAGAAATCTGTTTCTGCGCAGTAATCCAAATCTAGTATGAACCTTACTATCAACGACTTTACTTGGCACAACAAAACACTAAACTAAGATAAGGAGAGGTTGCTACAGTAGTAAACAACTTCCAAGACTCAAAATAAAAACAAAGTACTGTGGTAAAAACATGGGTTGTCTCCCATAAGCGCTTTTCTTTAACGCCTTTCAGCTAGGCGCAGAAAGTGTGCATCAAGTATTATCAAGAGACGAAGTGTCAACATCATAATTAGTTCTAATAATAGAATCAAAAGGTAACTTCATTCTCTTTCTAGGTAAGTGTTCCATACCTTTCTTGAGAGGAAATTGATATTTAATATTACCTTCCTTCATATCAATGATAGCACCAACAGTTCGAAGAAAAGGTCTTCCCAATATAACGGGACAAGATGCATTGCATTCAATATCCAAGACAACAAAATCAACGGGGACAAGGTTATTGTTAACGGTAATGCGAACATTATCAACTTTCCCCAAAGGTTTCTTTGTAGAATGATCAACAAGATTAACATCCAAATAACAATTTTTCAGCGGTGGCAAGTCAAGCATATTATAAATTTTCTTAGGCATAACAGAAATACTTGCACCAAGATCACATAAAGCATTACAATCAAAGTCATTGACCTTCATTTTAATGATGGGCTCCCAACCATCCTCGAGCTTCCTAGGAATAGAAGCTTCGCGTTCTAGTTTCTCTTCTCTAGCTTTTATGAGAGCATTTGTAATATGTTTCGTGAAAGCCAAATTTATAGCACTAGCATTAGGACTCTTAGCAAGTTTTTGTAAGAACTTTATAACTTCAGAGATGTGGCAATCATCAAAATTCAAACCATTATAATCTAAAGCAATGGGATCATCATCCCCAATGTTGGAAAAAATTTCAGCAGTTTTATCACAGCTTTCAAATAGCTTTAGCAGCTTTCAGCAAGCTTTTTCGCGCTTTGCATTAGAAGTGGAAACATTGCTAACACCAATTATTTTATTATTATTAGTAGGAGGTGCAGCAACTTGTGTAGCGTTAGCATTGCTAGTGGTGGTAATAGTCCAAACTTTAGCTATCTTATCTTCTTTTTCATTTTCTTCTCTTTCCCACCTAGCACGTAATTCGGCCATCAATCTTATATTCTCATTAATTCTAACTTGGATGGAATTTGCTGTAGTAACAATTTTATGATTATGATTTTCATGAGGCATAACTTTCGATTTTAAAAGATCAACATCAGCAGCAAGACTATCGACTTTAGAAGCAAGTATATCAATTTTCCCAAGCTTTTCTTCAACAGATTTGTTAAAAGCAGTTTGTGTACTAATAAATTCTTTAAGCATAGCTTCAAGTCCAGGGGGTGTGTTCCTATTATTGTTGTAAGAATTCCCATAAGAATTACCATAGCCGTTGCCATTATTATAAGGATATGGCCTATAGTTGTTACTAGAATTGTTCCGGTAAGCATTGTTGTTGAAATTATTATTTTTAATGTAGTTGACATCAACATGTTCTTCTTGGGCAACCAATAAAGCTAACGGAACATTATTATGATCAACATTTGTCCTATCATTCACAAGCATAGACATAATAGCATCAATCTTATCACTCAAGGAAGAGGTTTCTTCGATAGAATTTACCTTCTTACCTTGTGGAGCTCTTTCCGTGTGCCATTCAGAGTAATTAATCATCATATTATCAAGAAGCTTTGTTGCTTCACCAAGAGTGATGGACATAAAGGTACCTCCAGCAGCTGAATCCAATAGGTTCCGTGAAGAAAAATTCAGTCCTGCATAAAAGGTTTGGATGATCATCCAAGTAGTCAGTCCATGGGTTGGGCAATTTTTAACCAAAGATTTCATTCTTTCCCATGCTTGTGCAACATGCTCAGTATCCAATTGTTTAAAATTCATTATGCTACTCCTCAAAGATATAATTTTAGCAGGGGGATAATATCTACCAATAAAAGCATCCTTGCATTTAGTCCATGAATCAATACTATTCTTAGGCAGAGATAGCAACCAATCTTTAGCTCTTCCTCTTAATGAGAAAGGGAACAATTTTAATTTTATAATGTCACCATTGATGTCTACTTCCCCCTCCTTTCCTGTAGACAGTGTTGGGCCTCCAAGAGCAGAGGTTTGTAGAACAGCAGCAAGTTTTCCCTTAAGTGGATACCCAAGGTTTATCGAACTCAGGGAGGAAGAGGTCAAAGATATCCCTCTCATGCAACCCTGCAACCACAAAGCAAGAAGTCTCTTGTGTCCCCAACACACCTAATAGGTGCACTAGTTCGGCGAAGAGATAATGAAATACAGGTGGTATGAATAAGTATGAGCAGTAGCAACGGTGCCAGAAAATAGCTTGCTGGCGTGTAGTTGATGGTGGTAGTATTGCAAAGATAGTAACACAAGAAAACAAGAAACAAACAGCGATAGCGATTTAGGAACAAGGCCTAGGGATTACACTTTCACTAGTGGACACTCTCAACATTGATCACATAACAGAATAGATAAATGCATACTCTACACTCTTGTTGGATGATGAACGCATTGCGTAGGATTACACGAACCCTCAATGCCGGAGTTAACAAGCTCCACAATTTGTTCATATTTAAGTAACCTTATAGTGTAAGATAGATCAACATAACCAGATAGATCACATCAATACCATCATAATGATAATTAACTCCACAATCTACAAGAGATCATGATCATAGCCTACGACAAGAACCACACGGTGCACATACTAGTCACCTTTACACACGTGCAGGAGGAATAGAACTACTTTAATAACATCACTAGAGTAGCACATAGATGAATTGTGATACAAAACTCATATGAATCTCAATCATGTAAAGCAGCTCATGAGATCATTGTATTGAAGTACATGAAGAGAGATTAACCACATAGCTACCGGTACAGCCCCGAGCCTCGATGGAGAACTACTCCCTCCTCATGGGAGTAGCAGCGGTGATGAAGATGGCGGTGGAGATGGCAGCGGTGTCGATGGAGAAGCCTTCCGGGGGCACTTCCCCGTCCCGGCAGGGTGCCGGAACAGAGTTCTATCCCCCGAATTGGAGTTTCGCGACGGTGGCGGCGCCCCTGGAGTCTTTCTAGAGTTTCGTCAATTGGTACTGCGTTTTTAGGTCGAAAGGGGTTATATAGGCGAAGAGGCGGCACAGGAGGGCTGACAGGGCGGCCTCACCCTAGGCCGGCGCGGCCAGACCCTGGCCCGCGCGGCCCTATGGTGTGGGGCCCCCCTGGCTCCTCTCCGACTCTTCTTCGGTGTTCTGGAGCCTTCCGGGAAAAATAGGAGGTTTGGCGTTGATTTCGTCCAATTCCGATAATATTGCCCGAACAGCCTTTCTGGAACCAAAAACAGCAGAAAACAGAACTGGCACTGTGGCATCTTGTTAATAGGTTAGTTCCGGAAAATGCATGAAAATGATATAAAGTGTGAACAAAACATGTTGGTATTGTCATAAAACAAGCATGGAACATCGGAAATTATAGATACGTTGGAGACGTATCAGCATCCCCAAGCTTAGTTCCTACTCGTCCTCGAGTAGGTAAACGATAAAAGATAATTTCTGAGGTGACATGCTACCAACATAATCTTAATCATACCACTGTAAAGCATATGAGATGAATGCAGCGATTCGAAACAATGTAAATGCAATGAGTAAACAATTGAATCATATAGCAAAGACTTTTCATGAATAGTACTTTCGAGATAAGCATCAACAAGTCTTGCATAAGAGTTACTCATAAAGCAATAAATTCTTAGTAAAGGTATTGAAGCAACACAATGGAAGATTAAGTTTCAGCGGTTGCTTTCAACTTGTAACATGTATATCTCATAGATAGTTGTCAATGCAGAGCAATATAACAAATGCAATAAGCAAGTATGTAAGAATCAATGCACAGTTCACACAAATGTTTGCTTCTTGAGGTAGAGAGAGATAGGTAAACTGACTCAACAATAAAAGTAAAAGAATGGTCCTTCAAAGAGGAAAGCATCGATTGCTATATTTGTGCTAGAGCTTTGGTTTTGAAAACATATAGAGATCATAAAAAGTAAAGTTTTGAGAGGTGTTTGTTGTTGTCAACGAATGGTAATGGGTACACTAACTACCTCGCCAACCGGACTTCCAAGAGCGGCTCCCATGAATTATTTTATTTTTGGGTGGCACTCCTTCCAACCTTTCTTTCACAAACCATGGCTAACCGAATCCTCGGGTGCCTGCCAACAATCTCATACCATGAAGGAGTGCCTTTTTATTTTAGTTTTATTATGATGATGACACTCCTCCCAACCTTTGCTTACACAAGCCATGGCTAACCGAATCCTTCGGGTGCCGTCCAACAATCACATACCATGGAGGAGTGTCTATTTTTTTTTTTGTTAATTAATTTGGGACTGGGAATCCCATTGCCAGCTCTTTTTGCAAAATTATTGGATAAGCGGATGTGCCACTAGTCCATATGAGAGTCCGTCAAAAGTAAATGACAAGGTTGAAAGCTAAACACCACATACTTCCTCATGAGCTATAAAACATTGACACAAATCAGAGGTGATAAATTTTGAGTTGTTTAAAGGTAGCACTCAAGCAATTTACTTGGGAATGGCAGGAAATACCACATAGTAGGTAGGTATGGTGGACACAAATGGCATAGTGTTGTTTGGCTCAAGGATTTGGATGCATGAGAAGTATTCCCTCTCGATACAAGGTTTAGGCTAGCAAGGTTGTTTGAAGCAAACACAAGCATGAACTAGTACAGCAAAACTCACATAAAAGACATATTACAAGCATTATAAAACTATACATCGTCTTCCTTGTTGTTCAAACATCTTACTAGAAAATATCTAGACTCTAGAGAAACCACTCATGCAAACCAAATTTTAACAAGCTCTATGTATTTCTTCACTAATAGGTGCAAAGTATATGATGCAAGAGCTTGAACAAGAGCACAACAATTGCCAAGTATCACATTACCCAAGACATTATAGCAATTACTACATGTAGCATTTTCCAATTCCAGCCATATAACAATTAACGAAGCAGTTTCAACCTTCGTCATGAATATTATGAGCTAAGAACACATGTGTTCATACGAACCAGCGGAGCGTGTCTCTCTCCCACACAAGCATTTATTCAAACACAAACAAAAACAAAAGCACACAGACGCTCCAAGTAAAGCACATAAGATGTGACCGAATAAAAATGTAGTTTCAAGAGAAGGAACCTGATAATTTGTCGATGAAGAAGGGGATGCCTTGGACAACCCCAAGCTTAGACGCTTGAGTCTTCTTAGAATATGCAGGGGTGAACCACCGGGGCATCCCCAAGCTTAGAGCTTTCACTCTCCTTGATCATGGTATATCATCCTCCTCTCTTGACCCTTGAAAACTTCCTCCACACCAAACTCGAAACAACTCATTAGAGGGTTAGTGCACAATAAAAATTAACATGTTCAGAGGTGACACAATCATTCTTAACACTTCTGGACATTGCATAATGCTACTGGACATTAGTGGATCAAAGAAATTCATCCAACATAGCAAAAGAGGCAATGCGAAATAAAAGGCAGAATCTGTCAAAACAGAACAGTTCGTATTGACGAATTTTAAAATGGCACCAGACTTGCTCAAATGAAAATGCTCAAATTGAATGAAAGTTGTGTACATATCTGAGGATCATGCACGTAAATTGGCTTAATTTTCTGAGCTACCTATAGGGAGGTGGACCCAGATTCGTGACAGCAAAGAAATCTGGAACTGCGCAGTAATCCAAATCTAGTACTTACTTTTCTATCAACGGCTTTACTTGGCACAACAAAACACAAAACTAAGATAAGGAGAGGTTGCTACAGTAGTAAACAACTTCCAAGACACAAATATAAAACAAAGTACTGTAGCAAAATAACACATGGGTTATCTCCCAAGAAGTTCTTTCTTTATAGCCATTAAGATGGGCTCAGCAGTTTTAATAATCCATTCGCGGGATATAGTATTTGAAGCAAAAGAGAGCTTCAAGAGGCAAATTCAAAACAAATTTAAGTCTAACATGCTTCCTATGAAGAGGAATCTTGTACACAAATGAATTCATGAAGAACAAAGTGACAAGCATAAGAGGATAAAACACGAGTAACTTCAAGATTCTCGACATAAAGAGGGGAAACTTAATATTATTGAAATGCATATAACCATATTTCCCTCTCTCATAATAACTTTCAGTAGCATCATTGATGAAATCCACAATATACCCATCACTTAAAACATTCTTATCATGGTTCATATGCATAGAAGTATCATTAAATTTGGCATAAGAAGAGTTATTCTCATTAATAGTAATTGGAGCAAGATTATTATCAAGAATTTGAACATGGTAAACAAGTTGCCTATTAAGGGAATTGTTTTTGGTAATCCAATCATGACTATGACAAGTTTCATAAGGATAGTTAGAACCTATATCGTAGCATTCTTTATAATAATCATTAGAGATCGGAGGCATAGTGTCATCATAAGAAATAGAATAGTTATCCTTCACAATCGGTTTATCTGTGTCCACACCATTATTGTTATTAGAAGGAGATGTATCAAGAACATAATGACCAGTAGCTAAAGGATTTGCAAACACCTTTTCCCCAAGCTTAGAGCTTTCTATATCATTATGGGAGGAAGCATGGATAGCACTGACACTATGGCAATTATTATCATCATCATTTTCAGAATTAATTTCCCAGAGATTTGCAATATCAAAAGTAGTGTGCTCATTCAAATCATGATTGCTAATGTATGTAAAGGGCATAGGAAGATCATCATATTCAGGTTCATTATCACAATAATCATTAGGAGCAACATACTTACGGTTACCTATTGTTATCTCATATACGCGGGGATATGATGTTACCTCTTTCTTTTTATTCCCCTTCTTCTTCTTCTTCTTCTTCTTCTTCTTCGTTCCCTTCTTCTTCTTTTTCTCTTCCTTCTCCTCGTTCCCTTCTTCAGGAAGAAAAGGCTTGAAGGGTGGCTTGTCCACATAACCTGATTTACTTTCAGAAACAATAGAAGAAACTTGGGAGGATCCCTCCTTTTCGTTAATTAGTTGAAAACACACAGCGGTCCTATCATATTTTGGCAAGGTGTCATCTTCTAAAATATTTTGTATGTAAGTATTTGTATGGCTATTATCAATGCAATAAGAAAAACACCCATGCAGGACATCATCAATATCAAGATCACTCATATGTAACAAAGAGATTTTTCTCGACAGTTCTTCACACCCCAAAAATAAAGTAAGTTCATCATGCTGATTAGGAGTAATTTCATCATCACAATACAAATTTGCAGCACTCATTGGGTTCAAATTATCATTGGAGGAGCATTGAAAATTAAAATGACCCACTTCATGGCAAACTTCACAAATAAAAGGATAGAGGGCGCAAACTTTTTTACCAAGATCATCTAGAGCCCTAAACCACTTTCTAGTTTTTTCATTAGCATGATGGATACAATATTCATCTTTGATTTGATTAATTCCACAAGGTCTATGTATTCCACAAAAATTAACATGCTTATAGGAAATGGCATTCTTAGGAGTTTGAGCATGCTTATTGCAATAATTAACAACAATTTCATTCTTCATGCAATCCTCTTTAAAAGGTTCATGATACTTATCAAAATTGTTTTTAGGCAATTCAAAATGAGAAGCAAAGGCTTTATAAAGATTTGCAGCAACTTGAGAGTCAAGACCATAAGTAGCACTCATATTTCGAAATTTATCGGTATCCATAAAAGCTTCAATGCATTCATAATCATAATTTATACCTGACTCTTTACCTTCATTGTTCTCCCATCCTTCAGCGTTGTCCTCAATCCGATCAAGAAGATCCCACCTAGCTTCAACCTCCTTGCTTGTGAAAGATCCCTCCGAACACGCGTCCAGATAGTCCTTGTGTTGTCCTGAAAGCCTCGCATAAAAATTGTTAACAATAACATTACGGGGGAGCTCATGAATGGGACATTTGAGCATTAGTGATTTCAATCTCCCCCACGCTTGAGAAATACTCTCTCCATCACGAGGATAAAAGTTATAAATATAATTCCTATCAATATGCACTTCATGCGGAGGATAAAATTTAGAATAAAAGAGAGATGCAATTTCCTCCCAACCAAGAGAATGCCTATTCTCCAACAATGTATACCAATGCGCTGCTTTACCAGACAGCGAAACAGAGAATAGCTTCTTCCTCACTTCATCCATAGAGATACCTGCACACTTGAATAACCCACATAATTCGTGCAAGAACAGTAAATGATCTCTAGGATGGACAGTTCCATCCCCTTTATAGTGGTTGTCCATAACACGTTCAATAATTTTCATGGGTATTTTATACGGAATACTTTCAGCAGGTGGATTTAAAATATCAGAAGCATTATTAGAGTTATCGCATATGGGAGATAAAGCATTATCAGAACAAATTTTCTCCCCTAAAGATGGGAAGCTAAAAAGACCACAAAAACTAGCTTCCCCAAGCTTAGACTTCTTCATAGCATTAGCAGTAATTGCATTCATACTAATAACATCGCTACTAGCATGCAAATAAGGTTCCATAGGTTTTTTAATTTTCGCATCAAACAATTCTAAATCAGGAAAAAGATTAAAAAGCTCACTAATTTTTTTGTTGTTTTCCATTATGCCTAACTAGTGTAAACAAGAAACAAAAAGTTGCAATTGCAGGATCTAAAGGAAATAGCTTCGAGCACAAACACAATGGCGCCAGAAAAGTACTTTACCTGGAACCGGAGTATGAGTGCCTTTTACCTTTCCTCCCCGGCAACGGCGCAGTAAAAGTGCTTGATGTCTACTTCCCTCCTTTCCTGTAGACAGTGTTGGGCCTCCAAGAGCAGAGGTTTGTAGAACAGCAGCAAGTTTTCCCTTAAGTGGATACCCAAGGTTTATCGAACTCAGGGAGGAAGAGGTCAAAGATATCCCTCTCATGCAAGAAGTCTCTTGTGTCCCCAACACACCTAATAGGTGCACTAGTTCGGCGAAGAGATAATGAAATACAGGTGGTATGAATAAGTATGAGCAGTAGCAACGGTGCCAGAAAATAGCTTGCTGGCGTGTAGTTGATGGTGGTAGTATTGCAGCAGTAGTAACACAAGAAACAAGAAAACAAACAGCGATAGCGTATTTAGGAACAAGGCCTAGGGATTACACTTTCACTAGTGGACACTCTCAACATTGATCACATAACAGAATAGATAAATGCATACTCTACACTCTTGTTGGATGATGAACGCATTGCGTAGGATTACACGAACCCTCAATGCCGGAGTTAACAAGCTCCACAATTTGTTCATATTTAAGTAACCTTATAGTGTAAGATAGATCAACATAACCAGATAGATCACATCAATACCATCATAATGATAATTAACTCCACAATCTACAAGAGATCATGATCATAGCCTACGACAAGAACCACACGGTGCACACACTAGTCACCTTTACACACGTGCAGGAGGAATAGAACTACTTTAATAACATCACTAGAGTAGCACATAGATGAATTGTGATACAAAACTCATATGAATCTCAATCATGTAAAGCAGCTCATGAGATCATTGTATTGAAGTACATGAAGAGAGATTAACCACATAGCTACCGGTACAGCCCCGAGCCTCGATGGAGAACTACTCCCTCCTCATGGGAGTAGCAGCGGTGATGAAGATGGCGGTGGAGATGGCAGCGGTGTCGATGGAGAAGCCTTCCGGGGGCACTTCCCCGTCCCGGCAGGTGCCGAACAGAGTTCTGTCCCCCGAATTGGAGTTTCGCGACGGTGGCGGCGCCCCTGGAGTCTTTCTGGAGTTTCGTCAATTGGTACTGCGTTTTTAGGTCGAAAGGGGTTATATAGGCGAAGAGGCGGCGCAGGAGGGCTGACAGGGCGGCCTCACCCTAGGCCGGCGCGGCCAGACCCTGGCCCGCGCGGCCCTATGGTGTGGGGCCCCCCTGGCTCCTCTCCGACTCTTCTTCGGTGTTCTGGAGCCTTCCGGGAAAAATAGGAGGTTTGGCGTTGATTTCGTCCAATTCCGAGAATATTGCCCGAACAGCCTTTCTGGAACCAAAAACAGCAGAAAACAGGAACTGGCACTGTGGCATCTTGTTAATAGGTTAGTTCCGGAAAATGCATGAAAATGATATAAAGTGTGAACAAAACATGTTGGTATTGTCATAAAACAAGCATGGAACATCGGAAATTATAGATACGTTGGAGACGTATCAACCATCTACATCTTTATACTTTTGCATTTCACATAGTTCAACAAAATTATTGAGATGGGCAGCAGCATCATCAGAACTAACACCAGAGAATTGCTCTTGCATAACAAGATTTAGTAAAGCAGGTTTAATTTCAAAGAATTCTGCTGTAGTAGCAGGTGGAGCAATAGGTGTGCATAAGAAATCATTATTATTTGTGGTTGTGAAGTCACACAACTTAGTATTTTCAGGAGTACCCATTTTAGCAATAGTAAATAAAGCAAACTAGATAAAGTAAATGCTAGTAACTAATTTTTTTGTGTTTTTGATATAGCAAACAAGATAGCAAATAAAGTAAAACTAGCAACTAATTTTTTTTGTATTTTTGATTTAGTGCAGCAAACAAAGTAGTAGATAAAACTAAGCAAGACAAAAACAAAGTAAAGAGATTGCGATGTGGAGACTCCCCTTGCAGCGTGTCTTGATCTCCCCGGCAACGGTGCCAGAAAAAGATTTGATGGCGTGTAGTTGACGTGGGAGTTAGAAATCTTGTTCCTTCACGTCCCCGGCAACGACGCCAGAAAAAGAGCTTGATACGCGTACAGCACGCATCCGTTGGGAACCCCAAGAGGAAGGTGTGATGCGTACAGCGGCAAGTTTTCCCTCAGTATGAAACCAAGGTTTATCGAACCAGTAGGAGCCAAGAAGCACGTTGAAGGTTGATGGCGGCGAGATGTAGTGCGGCACAACACCAGGGATTCCGGCGCCAACGTGGAACCTGCACAACACAAACCAAGTACTTTGCCCCAACGAAACAGCGAGGTTGTCAATCTCACCGGCTTGCTGTAACAAAGGATTAGATGTATAGTGTGGATGATGATTGTTTGCAGAAAATAGTAGAACAAGTATTGCAGTAGATTGTATTTCAGTATAGAGAATTGGACCGGGGTCCACAGTTCACTAGAGGTGTCTCTCCCATAAGATAAACAGCATGTTGTGTGAACAAATTACAGTTGGGCAATTGACAAATAGAGAGGGCATGACCATGCACATACATATTATGATGAGTATTGTGAGATTTAATTGGGCATTACGACAAAGTACATAGACCGCTATCCAGCATGCATCTATGCCTAAAAAGTCCACCTTCAGGTTATCATCCGAACCCCTTCCAGTATTAAGTTGAAAACAACAGACAATTGCATTAAGTATTGCGCGTAATGTAATCAATAACTACATCCTCGGATATAGCATCAATGTTTTATCCCTAGTGGCAACAGCACATGCATAACCTTAGAGGTTTCTCTCACTCCCCCAGATTCACGGAGACATGAACCCACTATCGAGCATAAATACTCCCTCTTGGAGTTACTAGCATCAACTTGGCCAGAGCATCTACTAATAACGGAGAGCATGCAAGATCATAAACAACACATAGATATAAATTGATAATCAACATAACATAGTATTCTCTATTCATCGAATCCCAACAAACACAACATATAGAATTACAGATAGATGATCTTGATCATGTTCGGCAGCTCACAAGATCCGACAATGAAGCATAATGAGGAGAAGACAACCATCTAGCTACTGCTATGGACCCATAGTCCAGGGGTAGACTACTCACACATCACTCCGGAGGCGACCATGGCGGCGTAGAGTCCTCCGGGAGATGATTCCCCTCCCCGGCAGGGTGCCGGAGGCGATCTCCTGAATCCCCCGAGATTGGATTGGTGGCGGCGGCGTCTTTGGAAGGTTTTCCGTATCGTGGCTCCTTGCATCCGGGGGTTTCGCGACGAAGGCTATTTGTAGGCGGAAGGGTAGGTCGGGGGCATCGCGAGGGCCCAGAGACAGGTCGGCGCAGCCAAGGTGGGGCCGCGCCGCCTACCCCCGGCCACCTCGTGGCCCCACTTCGTTGACTCTTCGGTCTTCCGGAAGCTTCGTGGCAAAATAGGCCCCGGGCGTTGATTTCGTCCAATTCCGAGAATATTTCCTTGCTAGGATTTCGAAACCAAAACAGCAGAAAACAAAGAATCGGCTCTTCGGCATCTTGTTAATAGGTTAGTTCCAGAAAATGCATAAATATGACATAAAGTGTGCATAAAACATGTAGATATCATCAATAATGTGGCATGGAACACAAGAAATTATCGATACGTCGGAGACGTCTCACGCGCCTCCGCGAGCTCGGCCCTGGCGTCGGCGAGCTCGGCCATGGTGTTGGCGATCTCCGCCCTGGTCGCCGCGAGGCGCCCTTCCGCGCGCTCTGCCGCCTCCGCCTCCGCGACCTCCGCCTCCGCTGCCGCCACCTCCAAGTCCAGCTGCTGGGCCTCAACGCCGGCGGCGGCTACCTCCTCCTCCTCCTCCTCCGGGTGGAGCTGGCGGCACATGTGAACAACGTGCTCCCAATTCATGTGGTCGGTCATGGATGGATGGTAGCTTGAGGTGTGCTCGTCGCCTCCGCCGGTGTCCACCATATATAGCCACGGCGGGACGGGAAACGGCGTTGGCGTGCAGGGCGTTTCCCGCGCGCGCGAAACGCCGACGAAACTTGCCAATATATTGGGCAAGCGCGGGAACGATCGTCGTCGCGCGGGAACAGCTAATCGCCGGCGGCAGTCCTCGACGGGACGTAAAACGCCATTAGCGAGCTTGACGCTGTCCCCGGTCAAAAAATGTGTCGGCACCGCTGGAGATACCCAAGACGCAAACGATCGCCCTGGGCCACATCGCGTCCGCGGGCCGACGTAAACGGACATTTCGAAACGTCCGAAATGCGTCGATCCGCTGGAGATGCCCTAAATACCCTTATTTATGGACGGAGGAGTAGAGGAATATGCCAATGGCCGAAAATTGAAGCAACCAAGCCACCGACTGATCTGGCATGCATGCAAGCTCTCTTGGATATATATATAGCTACAGTTTTGTCGGTTTTGCTAATTGAGTTGGCCACGTCACCATGTCTGCGTACGTGCACGTGTTGTTCGGGCATGCCCAATGCATTGCCCTAGAGGTACTGCCTCACAACTTTAGTTAGGTTCGGGTGGTCCAAAGTAGGTTCGGATGAGGAGGTAGCCTCTTCATCAGGAGGCAGCCTATTCAGCCATAAAGTGAAAACTGAGGGAAAATGTGTGAGAGAAAGAGAAAACCCAAAGCAGCTTTTGAGAGAAAGAAATATTTATGGGACCATAACATGGTATGCATATGTCAAAAGTTTTATCCAAGCCTAGTTGGACAGCTGCCTCCATTGCTCATGCCCTTCCGCTGAAGCAAAGCAGCAGCACTCACGGTGATGGGGAGCAAAAGCGTGCCTACCTCGATCATCCATCCTTGATCTCCTTTCCAGGCTGTCCATGCATCTCATATCAACTCAGATCAGACGCAGAAATCATCGCTGGATCGACATCGATCGGTAGCCACGTCATTGCCTTTTCCCTGTGTTTTGGCGCCAAACGACACTTGTCGATCAGCGTACCACTGCGCTGCAAGATCTCCCCGACACAAAATCCCGAGACGGAATATATTCAGGCCCATCGGCCTGGCCAGACCACCAGACGTAGTACGTACGATCGTACGTCCTCTCGATGTCAGGTGTTGTCTTCGAAGCGAAAGCTGGTTTCTGCAATTGTTGCATGCCCAGATGTTTGGGGATAATGGAGTATGTATACTCCAACTGCTATGTTTTCTCCCGCCGAAGTCCCTCCATCCCTGGCCTCCTAACATGTCAACTATGTCAGAAATTTGTCAAAATTCGAATGTATCTAGATACTATTTAATATTTAGATAAATTTAATGTTTAAATAATTCTTAAACTAGTTTTATAGGACAGAGGTAGTAGGATATTTTTTCTTCTACGTATTCGTTATTGGTTGCAATTGAGGTTTCCGCTTGCAAGTGGATTGGTGAGAAAAAAGTGGATCACACTAAGAACAAAATATTCACATAATACAAATAATGTTCACTACAACATCTTAGTGGGGATGACATCACCTGAAAAAGAATTAAGCTAACTCTCGGTCGAATAAGAATTCGCTAGACGCACCAATCAGTTAATTATGAGTTTAATTTAGTTATTTATCAAAACCGACTAATAAATAAGTATTTTATAAACCAATAGTAAAAGTTATCCAATACTAGCAACTCGATTCCACATAATTATGAAAGAATGTGAAGATCCCTAGAACTCTTTCCTGCACTTTGATTGAGCAAAATACACATCTTCGCTAGCTAGGTTAGGCACCCCATTGTTAGTTTTGAGTTACCATTGTTAGTGTCGCCTGATAAATATATACATATACATATTTCTAAGTGCACTATGTTATACTACCTCTTAAGAGTTTATACTTGTTAATTGCAACTTTATATTGTTGTGGTATACACAAAACATTGCTCCTTGACATTATCAGTATGCATAACCCGCCAAGCCGAGCGTCTGCACGTGTCAATCTACGTCTCCCCTTGCTTATTGCACATTTGAATCATGGGTGGTTGTGGTGGCTCATGGCTAAGTACATTCTAGTGCACCTTCTCTTCTGTACTACGAAATTTCATTGAAATCAATATGGAGTAGGTTGTAATATGGAGTAGTGAAAGAGCAAAGTCTCCACTCCGCTTAGTTTTGTATGTTTGTTGACAACGAGATAATTTTTTACCGTGTGCTAAGTGTGTAGGTTTATCCAAAGAAGCACAAGACAGTCAAAAACCTATCAAAAGCTAGAAGATTGACATTGATGAACTTAATCTACAATGTGCCTTAGTATGTAGGTTTTTCAGGTTTTTGTGTGTGTCTCAGAGTAATGGTGAAGATAGAGCCTCGGAATTCTGGTTGTCATATGCTTTGTAGCGGTGGAAGTTCCGGTCACCAAGGGGGCATAAATTCTGGCCAGTCTAGGCTGGAATCTCCAGCCCTGCCTCGCGAGAGTGGTACAACCCCAGTTTGGCCAATTCTGGACAAGAGCTTCACTCTTTGATTCCTCCCGGATATTAGGCCATGGTGGTTCGACCAGCCCTGGCATATTATCCCTTGATCGTACCAACTTGGCAAGAATGGCCTGACCAGCCGAAATGAAGGGGGCCGAATCTCCGACCCTTCAGGTGCTATTTTGCACCAGAGATTCCACCCCTCCCACTGAAACATTTGGCCCTACGATTGTTCAATAACTAGAAATCAATTGAGGGCGATAAATAGCCACCCCTTCTTTCACAAGGAGGGTATCATAGATTTTCTCTCTTCTCCATTACTTTAGAGCTTTAAGGTGGTGCATCTCCCTCTCTAGCCAATCAAATCACCCCATCTTTGGGAAATCTAAGGAGGAGGGCCCAACCTACCTTTTGGCCAAAGGAATTTGAATTTTCTTTTGATTCCACTGTGGAACTTGTAACCCTATGTCTTCATAGTGGAGACCCATGTGAAGAGAGCATCTTGAGAGATTATTTAGTGTTGTACAAGGTTTAAGATGTTGTTGGGAGCCTCCAATTGAGTTGTGGAGTCGTGTCTTAACCTTGTGAAGGTTTGGTACCCACCTCGACAAGAACCACTTAGTGGAGAAATGGACTCGTCTTTGTGGTAGGTTCACCGAAGAAGAAGGTGAGGCCTTTGTGGTGTTGGTGGCTTTTGTGGCGCCACACCTCTCTAAAGTAGACGTACTTCCCCTAAAAAGGAAGAAACTACGGGAAACAAATATCGCATCTTGTGTCTTGTTGGAGGTTAGCTCTTTCATTTACCTTTCCCGTTGTGTTACTTGTTTCCATTGATTTCCTTTATGCTGGTATCATCTAGGTTGTTCACTTTATATTATAAAACTTTATCTTGTTGCTTAAAGCCTAAAACTTGAAAAACCCTAAAAAGTTACGTTAGCGCATATTTACTCCCTTTAGTCTCCACTACATATCTTTCAAGTAGGTTCTTTTTTTGGTGTCAATATGGAGTAGGTTCAAACTCGTTGTAGTTAGGTTCAAATAACGTTATATTATGGAACAAAGGGAATATAATATGGATGCGACTAATTTTCAGTCAGGTGAAGTCATCGAATCATAAGTTGCAGCTCACTTTTAGCACGAATCAAAACTAACGGTTCCCGAATATTTTTAGTGCAAATTAACTTGCAACAAAAAATCTCTTAGTTGCAACCAAACTTGTAACTCAAGTACACGAATCCCGATGCACATATGATGGTGTAAGACTCGTTTGAGAACTAAGTTAGTTCTCAGCTATCTAAAGAACTAGCAAACCTATATAATATATATGTTGCGTATCATTTGAGTTTATGTTTCCTCTTGTTCGTACATTGCACTTTTTTTTGGAACAGGGAAGGGGCCTAAAAGGCTCAGAAACTACATTAATTAGCGGTGATGACAATACAAGTTACAACAAGGCCCTCATGAGATAGGGAAATTCAAACGAGGCCTACAAAGATTTGCATAAAAGCTATCGAGTCCATTGTCTTCATCACCACTAGTGTGGCTTGACCTACGACCACTTGGCCCACGAAGAGCTTGCTCCGCCATGTGGAGGTTGAAAAGCCTCCATAGAAGGAGGTTGAGGATGCACCGGCGTGTGGATTGGCCGCCATCTTAGTCAAAGAACCTTGGCCTAGCCTTTCCGTTGTGGAGGCTTGATCCATCATGCAGCTTCAAAAATTATCCCCGGATCTCCAAATGCCGTCACAACAACCCACCTTACGCCTCCATGTCGGCCGAAACGAGCGAGCTCAAATTGAACAAGAGCACCAACCCTAGGTGTGCTTATTTAAGGAGACGCCGACACCAGTTCCTCTTCCTCTAGTCGCACGCAACACCTCGCCACCACAACAAGCAGAAACAGGAGCCAACACTCACAACTCGATTGCATCAACGACATGCTCCAATCTTACGACATAAAGCTAGACCTAGCCATGCATGAAGGCAAACCCTAGCCTAAACCTAGGCTACAACTGCAAAAAGGGAGGGGACCCTCACCCACTCAACACCGGCTGTTGCCGAAGAGGAGGGGAGGAGGGGCTAGTGGGCCCGGTCTAAAAGAACAGACCTAGCCATCGGTGACACGCTCCAGTCTTACGGCTTAAAGCCAGACCTAGCCATGAAGGCAAACCCTAGCCTAAACCTAAGCTATTGTAAAAAGGGAGGGGACCCTCACCGACTCAACGCCGGCCATCGCCGGAGAGGACATGGGGAGGGGCCAGTCAGCCCAATCTAAAAGAACCGAGAGAGGTGGGGGATCGGGGAGACGGGAGCGGTGGCGAGAGAAAGGAGACACCGACGCCACTTCCTCCGGTTGCACGTAACACCTCGCCACCACAACGAGCAGAAACAACGAGCAAGTGTGCTCGGCCTAAAAGAACAGAGATAGGTGGGGATATGAGACGAGAGAGGTGGTGAAAAAAAGGAGACGGCTCCAAAAACACATTTGTAACCAACCATGTGCTTAGAACTTGAAAATGAGTAGTCTAGTAGTTGAAAATCTGTGTTGTGTTGACACGATGAACTCAAATATTATTTGGCAACAGAGCTTCGTCGCACCTTCGTGCTGTCATCGTGACGGGGTGCATGCCCATTGATTGCTGCAGGTGACCCAAGGAACCATGAATACAAAACCTGGAGCGAGGTCAAGGTGCATGCACATACTACACGTGCCCGCTGAAACGGTGTTCGTCTGACATGGCACGCGCGCGCCGTTACCACCGAGTAAACTGGTCAACCCAATGCGCGCGATTGCTCCTCACTCTCGATGCTCTGCTCCCTCCATGTCCGCTCTCTTGACTAGTCTAGCTATATATACACACGGCTCACCGTGCTCCACTCCGCACCACGCCATTCATGTGCACCGCTTGCTAGCCCGACAAGCTACAGCGCGCGTTACCAATTATATCGGCCATGGCCATCGTTGGCTTGCCAAATACTGCCGGCGATCTCTTGCGGCAGCATGGCAAGACCAGAGGCGCCGTCCACGACGACGACGACGACGACTACTGCCTCAAGGGCGTCAGGCACCTCTCCGACGCCGGCATTACCCGCCTCCCCGGCAGGTACGTCCTGCCCGCCTGCGACCGCCCCGGCCGGAGCGCCGGCGCCGCCCCCGCCAGCGCCAGGGTCAAGCTCCCCGTCGTGGACCTCGCGCGGCTCCGCGTCCCGTCCGAGCGCGACGGCGTGCTACGGACGCTCTACGCGGCATGCCGCGACTACGGCTTCTTCCACCTGGTCAACCACGGCGTGGGCGCCCAGTCCGTCGCCGCGATGCTGGGCGTGGGGGCGCGCTTCTTCGAGCTCCCCTTCCCGGAGCGCGCCCGCTACATGTCGCCCGACGTGCGCGCCCCCGTGCGGTACGGGACCAGCTTCAACCAGGCCAACGACGCCGTGCTCTGCTGGCGCGACTTCCTCAAGCTCTCCTGCGCGCCGCCGCTCGGGGACGTGGTGCCGTCCTGGCCCGACTCGCCGGCCGACCTCAGGGATGTGGCGGCCGCGTACGCGGAGGCGAGCCAGAGGGTGTTCGTGGAGGTCGTGGGGGCGGCCATGGAGGCCATGGGGATCAGTGGAGCCGAGGACGGCGTGATGGAGGAGCTGACGTCCGCGGGGTCGCAGATGATGACGGTGAACTGCTACCCGGCGTGCCCGCAGCCGGAGCTCACGCTGGGGATGCCGCCGCACTCCGACTACGGGTTCCTCACGCTGGTGCTCCAGGACGAGGTGGAGGGCCTCCAGGTCATGCACGACGGCGAGTGGCTCACCGTCGACCCCGTCCCGGGCTCCTTCGTCGTCAACGTCGGCGACCACTTCGAGGTACTTAATTACACCACTACTGCTACGTACTTCAAATCATACTATACCTGGCTGGCAGCATCGGACGTACGGCAAGCCGAATCCTTACTTGCTCGTACAATCCTGTACGTACGTCGTCCACATGGAATTGACCTACCTAGGATGTCAACTTATTTCAGCGCGCTAGCCACCATTGGCATGTCTGAAAGGGCATCGATCGCTACATGTCAGGATTCAGTCAAACCAGAATACACCAAACCAAAATGAAATATATATTTATAGTTGTACATCCTGGCCCAACAATTAAGGGGGTCAACGTACTCGAGAACTCAAACTAAACTTTGTGGTAGGAAGACAACTGTTTAGTATAGAATTCGATAGTGATGCCAAAGGACGATGATTGATTGATCTTTATGCAAGTCAACCAAGTTGAGCCACCTAGGTGATGCCTGTGTATTCCGTCCCATAATAAGTGGACTTAGATTTATTCACATTCATATATATCTAGACACGTTTTAGATGTAGATATATACGAATTCAGGTAAATTTAAGTAACATATTATATAGGTTGTATATATGTATATATACTTTAGGTTATCCTACCACTAGGTATTAATACTGTCTTAATTAATGGGAAGTAGTATTAGCCAACTATATATAAACACCGCACAAGCGGTTCACATGCTATGCATAGATACTTCTTCCGATCCATTATACTTGTGGTAGTTTTAGGTGATATTTAAACTGAAACCACGACTTGATTGGACAAAATATTAAATATTTGTGGAACCATGAAGAACCCTCATTTTAGCATTGTTGTCGATAAAGAAATGAACTTAGACATCACAAAATTAAACATATATCTTAACAAAACAATAGCAATACTGCATGCTGCAGCTACTCAGTCTGATCTTCTTTTAGAGCAAATACTTAGCTTGATCTTAAGCATAGAGTATCTAGCATACAGATACACATGCCCAACTGCAGTCCTCGGGATCTCTCAATTACTTTTACAATGAAAATTCACCTTTTACAGTTACTTTTGTAATAAAAGCTGACAGATTAATTGCTTTTGGCGTGCAGATATACAGCAACGGCCGGTATAAGAGCGTGCTGCACCGTGTGTGCGTCAACTCGACGCGGCCGCGGATCTCGGTGGCGTCGTTCCACAGCGTGGGGGCGCAGCGGGTGGTCGGGCCGGCGCCCGAGCTCATCGACGAGAAACGCGGCGGCGAACCACGGCGGTACATGGACACCGACTTCACCACCTTCCTTGCCTACCTCGCCTCCGCCGAGGGCAAGCACAAGAACTTCCTGCAATCAAGGAGGCTCGACTGACACTGACTTTTTGTTGCCTCTCGACCACGATTGGATTGACTTCGAGCGCAAACGTCATGTATTGCTCCTGTAGTAAAGGGTAAAAAGTCATGGTAAAAAAGTCAGCAACACCCCGGCCGAATGGACCGTCTAGCTGTGACTACTCCATGGCCTCCGTGCAAATTGGAGTATGTTTCCAGCTCGCGCTTGGTGTTGACTTGTACAGTTCCTGATGATTTCCCAGGTGCAGTCTGAATTGTATGTCATCGAAGATGTATCAATTGATGCACGCACTTGCATTCATCCCAATTTCCAACTCTTAATTAACGGCAGACAAATGTTCACATCAGCAAGGGAGAGAAAACTGGAGAGAGGAGTTCAACGTGTGTTAGGATTAATTAGCCATATTTAGGCGAAGTAGACAGCTAGTGTTGTATTGAGAATATTTTATGGAAATTTTCGATAAGAAGCATATATTAATATCGCGGAGATACCAATTACACTCAGCCTCTGCAACAATATCATGCCCTAATGGCATAAAGGATGCACACAGACAAAAGAAAAGAGAAAAATTACAGAAAAATAAAACTCCCGCTATAGAGATCGAGAACTTGAAACAACGACACTAACACCACTAAAACAACACCGGAAGATCAGTTTCTCCATAAACGACGCATTCAAGAAGAAAATAGTGCCCAAACGATGTCATCGCCCGATTATAGATCTTAGGTTTTCACCCTGAAGAAAATCCTCTCAAAACAATGCCTTCAACAAAAACATTGCTAGCCACAACCAATTAAGGCCAGACATTGGACTTCCGCCCTGAGAGATAGAACTCCGGCCACCACCGGAACTGCAGCCTATGGGGTCACCCCCGCCGACCAACGCCATGGCAGGCACGGAGCCGAGATCCGACCATCGTGTTGCATGCGTAGCCACAACGGCCGCCTCCTCCACCGCGAGATCCCGGGACCGCCGCCACGGCCGCGCCCAGCTCGCCCCGATGTTGCACCGGCGACTAGCGCCTCCGACGAGCCCGGCACGAAGACCTCCACCACACATCCATGCCTCCATGGCAGCTCGCCCCCACAGCCTTCGGCGGAAAGGGCGTTGTCGCCACCGCGTCGTAAGGAGATGGAGGGGCGGCAACGGCGGTGGGATGTGGCCGGAAAGGGGAGCCCGCCGGTGGCGGCTAGGGTTTCCCCGTGTCGCCCCGTGCGGGAGCGACGCGGGGTCAGGGTCGGCTATTATATTCTCCCCATTTTTTCCCAATATTTTATGGAATAATCCACTTAGAAGTTAGAATCCTAGCGTTGTCCATACGCGTTCATCTTAGAACCATCGCCGTGTCTTTCCGAAAAGGCACAAGTACTTGTAACCGGCAGTATAAAGCGCTGCTCAGAACCTATATACGTTAGCACTCAATAAAGATTACTCATTCATCTTCAATCTCTCTTTCTTTTCACCGTTATCATCACAATAAAGAATGGGCCCTCATAAGGTTCCAGGACTTTAAGTCTGTTGTTGCATATAACTCTGCCGTGCATAGTTTAAGTCCAAAGTGAGATTTGGCACCAAGAAAGTTTTGGATGAAAACTTAGTAGAGAAAACCTTATGTACCTTCCACCCCTCGATGAGGATATTGCAACAACAATATCATCAACACAAATACAAAAAAAGTATGATGACCTTATATACACATTACTTCATGCCAAGAAGTATGATGAACTTATCATAAAAATTACAATGCTCGCTCGATGGGTGCATACCGATCCCTGAAGCACATGATAATGCTTATTTTACTAATAAATCTTGAAACTAGATCTTACAAAAATTTGAGGGAAAGTGGAAGAAAAACAATGGTCAAAGGACCAATAATGTCAATCTAAGGGGCAAGGTCATTTGAAGAAAAATGATCAAAATGGTAACTCTTAAGTTTGTGAAAGGTGTGGATGTGCAAATCATCGTGCTAACAAATGTCATATTCCCACGCACCTCGTGGATCTATTCATGAAGTATGGAGGAAAAGGGGAGAAAATTCATGGAAATAAAGTTCAAGCTCACTTCAATGACATACAAGACAACCCTCAAGCTGGTCCTTCTTAATGTGATATTGAATAATTCAAGCGAAATGGCAACATCATCCTCGATGAAGATATGCTTGTGGATTAGACCCAATATATTTTTGGAGAACTCAATTAATCTCCATATATAATTGATGACATTTAGCCATTTAAATAGCACAACATGTTATATATTGTATAATAATAAGTAGAATAAGGTCTTTCAGATTATATGTATTGTATTGTGTGAATTAGACATAATATTGTCATGTATTTATATTTGAGATTTAAAATATAAATACTATGTATACAATTACACGAATACAATAAATTTATTCTAAAATGGTCTTTCTGTTTTTATAAATTTCATGGGAAATAATTCGATGGAAGAAGAATTTCTTTTAGTGGATAGCGCTACCACTAACACAAATTTAAGGGAAACAAAATACTTCTAAACTCTTAATAAGAGAAAGGAAGATGTTATGACCATAACCAGGAGTAACAAAGCAATGATTGGTTCAGGAAGTGCCACATTCACACTTTAACATAGGTATGACTAGCATGCATGTTGAATAAAGTACCCTGGTTATATAAAGAGGACATGAAGCCCACGGACCCGAAGCTTTGGAAGCCCAGAAGCCCAGAGATCTTCGGATAAGGAAAGTAGAGTTGTAGTAGGAATCTTGTACCAACATAGGAAAGGACCAATGCGCCTCGGGTAATTTGTAACTTGCACGACACGAAAAGCCTCGGCTCCACCTCCTATCTAAAGGGGATCCGAGGGAGAAATGAGGGATCAAAATCTTTGCCACCAGAACCATCGTAACTTTGAGTCGAGCTTCTTTGTCGACTGAACCTTCGAGATCTACTTGACATCTATTTCTTACAAAACCCTAAGTCTATAATCTGTAGGTATTGACAAGTTAATCTCTCGCCAATTGGCGCATCAGTGGCTGCCTTTTCTTTGGCTGTAGCCTCTGCGTCCCAAGACTTGCACCTCTGGATATCTTCGGAAGCATCAAAGGGAGCAAGGCCATAATCTGGGAAAGACGAAGATTCATCCTTGACGTAAAGCCACTTCTTGCGCCAGCCTTGGACGGAGTCAGCAAACTTCAAATCAAAATATCCGACTTCTGGCCGGACGCAGATGCACACACCACCTTTTTTGTAGATGGAGTTCATCGAGTTGTTGCGGCGGAGGTAAAAGATGCGTTTCCACATGCCCCAGTGAGGGTGGATGCCCATGAAGCATTCGCAGAGGGTGACAAAGATAGAGATGTGGAGGAGAGAGTTAGGGGTTAGCTGGTGCAGCTGAATCCCATAGATAAAAAGGAGGCCGCGGAGGAACTCATGAACGGGAATGGAAAAGCCGCGGATGAGGAAATCGACAAATGTTACCTGGAAACCTGAAGGAGGATGAGGGGAACTTTTATCCCCTGGCATCCTCATCGCCTCCTTGTTGAGCAGGCCCATCCTCTTGAGCAGCCGCTTGTCCTGCGCGGAGATCTTGGACCTCTCCCATCCGGAGATCTTGTTCTTTTCCACGCGTTCTGATGTGGGCATTACCCTTCGGGTAACAAACATAATGCTACCTCCTACGGCCCAACCAGGGGCCCATGAAGATTGCCCAACAACCAAGGTGGGTTGATGTCTACGCACGCTTCTATTCCTGTAGACAGTGTTGGGCCTCCAAGAGCAGAGGTTTGTAGAACAGCAGCAAGTTTCCCTTAAGTGAATCACCCAAGGTTTATCGAACTCAGGGAGGTAGAGGTCAGAGATATCCCTCTCAAGCAACCCTGCAATTACGATACAAGAAGTCTCTTGTGTCCCCAACACACCTAATACACTTGTCAGATGTATAGGTGCACTAGTTCGGCGAAGAGATAGTAAAACACAGGTGGTATAGATGGTGGTAATATTGCAGGAAGTAAAGATGCAGTAAAACAGTAAACAAGCGATGTTTGCAGTATTTGGAAACAAGGCCTAGGGATCATACTTTCACTAGTGGACACTCTCAACATTGATCACATAACAAATAAATAACTTCTCCTCACTTGTGCTACATACACTCTCTTGTTGGATGACAAACACCATTCATTGTGTAGGGCTACAAGAGCTCCCTCAAGCCGGAGTTAACAAGCGCCACAACATTCGGTGTTCATATTTAAGTAACCTTTAGAGCATAATAGATCATTGCAATTTAGACCGAGTACTAACATAGCATACACACCGTCACCTTTATGCTATGAAAGGGGGAATAGATCACATCAATACTATCATAGTAATAGTTAACTCCATAATCTACAAGAGATTACAATCATAACCTACGCCAAGAACTACATGATGCACACACCGTCACCTTTACATCATGAAGTAGGAATAGACTACTTTAATAACATCACTAGAGTAGCACATAGATTAATAGTGATACAAAGCTCATCATATGGATCTCAATTATGCAAGGCAATTCATGAGATCATTGTATTGGGGTACATGAGAGAGAGATTAACCACATAGCTACCGGTAGAGCCCTCAGCCTCGATGGAGAACTACTCCCTCCTCATCATGGGAGACAGCAGCGTTGATGAAGATGGCGGTGGTGTCGATGGAGATGCCTTCCGGGGGCAATTCCCCGTCCCGGCGGCGTGCCGGAACAGAGACTTCTGTCCCCCGAACTTGGCTTCGCGATGGCGGCGGCTGCGTAACTTTTCTCGTCCCGTGGCTTATTCCTCTCGAAGTTTTAGGTCACGAAGGCTTATATGGGCGAAGAGGCGGAGTCGGAGGGGCCCTGGGGCCGCCAGACCATAGGGGGGCGCGCCCCCCTGGCCGCGCCGCCATGTGGGGTGGGCCCCCTGGCTCCCCTCTGGCCCCTCTTCGGTGCTCTGGAAGCTTCCGGGAAAAATAAGATATTGGGCGTTGATTTCGTCCGATTCCGAGAATATTTCCTTTCTAGGATTTCTGAAACCAAAAACAGCAGAAAACAGCAACTGGCTCTTTGGCATCTCGTTAATAGGTTAGTGCCGGAAAATGCATCAAAACGATATAAAGTATGAATAAAACATGTAGATATTGTCATAAAACTAGCATGAAACATAAGAAATTATAGATACGTTGGAGACGTATCAAGCATCCCCAAGCTTAGTTCCTACTCGCCCTCGAGTAGGTAAACGATAACAAGGATAATTTCTGAAGTGACATGCGATCATAATCTTGATCAATACTATTGTGAGCATATGAGATGAATGCAGCGATTCGAATCAATGGTAAAGACAATGAGTAAACAACTGAATCATATAGCAAAGACTTTTCATGAATAGTACTTTCAAGACAAGCATCAATAAGACTTGCATAAGAATTAACTCATAAGCAATAAATTCTTAGTAGAAAGCTTTGAAGCAACACAAAGGAAGATATAAGTTTCAGCGGTTGCTTTCAACTTCAACATGTATATCTCACGGATAATTGTCAACATAAAGCAATATAACAAGTGCAATAGGTAAACATGTAAGAATCAATGCACACAGTTGACACAAGTGTTTGCTTCTAAGATAGAAAGAAGTGGGTAAACTGACACAACATAAAGTAAAAGAATGGCCCTTCGCAGAGGGAAGCATGGATTACTATTTTTGTGCTAGAGCTTTTCATTTTGAAAACATAGAAACAATTTTGTCAACGGTAGTAATAATTCATACGTGTTATGTATAAGACATCCTATAAGTTGCAAGCCTCATGCATAGAATACCAATAGTGCTCGCACCTTGTCCTAATTAGCTTGGATTAACACGGATTATCATTGCATATCATATGTTTCAACCAAGTGTCACAAAGGGGTACCTCTATGCCGCCTGTACAAAGGTCCAAAGAGAAAGTTCGCATTGGATTTCTCGCTTTTGATTATTCTCAACTTAGACATCCATACCGAGACAACATAGACAATAGATAATGGACTCCTTTTTAATGCATAAGCATTCAACAACAGATAATATTCTCATAAGAGATTGAGGATTGATGTCCAAACTGAAACTTCCACCATGATTCATGGCTTTAGTTACCGGCCCAATGTTCTTCTCTAACAATATGCATACTCAAACCATTTGATCATGAAAATCGCCCTTACTTCAGACAAGACGAACATGCATAGCAACTCACATGATATCCAACAAAGGTGTAATAGTTGATGGCGTCCCCAGAAACATGGTTACCGCTCAACAAGCAACTTATAAGAAATAAGATACATAGCAACATATTCAATACCACAATAGTTTTTAAGGCTATTTTACCATGAGCTATGTATTGTAAAGGAAAAGAATAGAATTTTAAAGGTAGCACTCAAGTAATGTACTTTGGAATGGCAGAGAAATACCATGTAGTAGGTAAGTATGGTGGACACAAATGGCATAGTTTTTGGCTCAAGGATTTGGATGCACGAGAAGTAATCCCTCTCAATACAAGGCTTAGGCTAGCAAGGTTGTTTGAAGCAAACTCAAGTATAAACCGGTACAACAAAACTTACATAAGAACATATTGCAAGCATTATAAGACTCTACACTGTCTTCCTTGTTGTTCAAACACCTTAACCAGAAAATATCTAGACTGAGAGAGACCAATCATGCAAACCAAATTTTAACAAGCTCTATGTAGTTCTTCATTAATAGGTGCAAAGTACATGATGCAAGAGCTTAAACATGATCTATATGAGCACAACAATTTCCAAGTATCAAATTATTCAAGATATTATACCAATTACCACATGAAGCATTTTCTGTTTCCAACCAAATAGCAATTAACGAAGCGGTTTGATAACCCACAAGTATAGGGGATCGTAGCAGTCTTCGCGAGTAGTAAAACCCAATTTATTGATTCGACACAAGGGGAGACAAAGAATACTTGAAAGACTTAACAACGGAGTTGTCAATTCAGTTGCACCTGGAAACAGACTTGCTCGCAAGAGTTTATCAGTAGTAACAATTTTATAGCAGTAGCAGTAGTGAAATAACAGCAGCAGGGTAACAGAGACAACAGTAGTGATTATAGTAAACAGCAGGATTAAAATACTGTAGGCACGGGGACGGATAACGGGCGTTGCATGGATGAGAGAAACTCATGTAACAATCAAAGCAGGGGCATTTGCAGATAATAATAAAACGGTATCCAAGTACTAATCAATCAATATGCATGTGTTCCATATATAGTCGTACGTGCTCGCAATGAGAAACTTGCACAACATCTTTTGTCCTACCAGCCGGTGGCAGCCGGGCCTCAAGGGAATCTACTGGATATTAAGGTACTCCTTTTAATAGAGTACCGGAGCAAAGCATTAACACTCCGTGAACACATGTGATCCTCACATCACTACCATCCCCTCCGGTTGTCCCAATTTCTGTCACTTCGGGGCCATTGGTTCCGGACAGCGACATGTGTATACAACTTGCAGGTAAGATCATAAACAACGAATATCTTCATGAATCAATAACATGTTCAGATCTGAGATCATGGCACTCGGGCCCTAGTGACAAGCATTAAGCATAACAAGCTGCAACAATATCATAAAAGTAACATCTACGGATACTAGGCACCATGCCCTAACAATCTTATGACTATTACATGACCAATCTCATCCAATCCCTACCATCCCCTTCAGCCTACAGCGGGGGAATTACTCACACATGGATGGGGGAAACATGGTTGGTCGATGGAGAGGCGTCGGTGGTGATGGTGGCGATGATCTCCTCCAATTCCCCGTCCCGGTGGAGTGCCAGAACGGAGACTTCTGGCTCCCGAGACGGAGTTTCGCGATGTGGCGGCGTTCTGGAGGGTTTCTGGCGACTTCGACTTCTTCCCGTGCGTTTTTAGGTCGAGGCCGATAAGTAGTCCGAAGGAGGGCGTCAGAGGCCGGCCGAGGGGGCCACACGCTAGGGCCGCGCGCCCCCCTCCTGGGCCGCGCCGCCCTAGGGTGTGGGTCCCTCGGGCCTCCACCTGACTTGCCCTTCTGGCTGCGTGAGTCTTCTGGAAAAATAGGACCTTTCGTATAAATTCCGAGGATTTTCCTGAAAGTTGGATTTCTGCACAAAAACGAGACACCAGAACAGTTCTACTGAAAACAGCGTTAGTCCGCGTTAGTTGCATCCAAAATACACAAATTAGAGGCAAAACAATAGCAAAAGTGTTCGGGAAAGTAGATACGTTTTGGACGTATCAACTCCCCCCCAGCTTAGCTTATTGCTTGTCCTCAAGCAATTCAGTTAACAACTGAGCGATAAAAGAACTTTCACGAACACATTTGTTAATATGATGTAAATATTCTCATGCTATGGCTAACACTTAGGCAGTTCATAATAAGATACATGCAAATAAGATCATCTAATAGCTATGTCAATCATGGAAAGGTATCAACAATTAATAATAAGCATCATGAATCATGCATATAAGCAGGATTGCAATGTTCATAAAAGAGTATGATAGAGTGGTATCTCGCTTGCCCATATTTGATCAGCAAAACATAAATGCTCAGGCACCTCTGAAGTTCATAGAAAGACTAGAAATAGTGATTGTCAAAGATAAAAGCATCAAAGTTATACCACAATCAATCATATTTTGAGACAAGTATATTATACTAAGAATGACAGTTGTGCTCTCAAGAAAGTGCTCAAAGAAAGGATGGAGACACAACATAAAAGTAAAAGATTTACCCTTCACAGAGGGAAGCAGGGATTAACATGCGCTAGAGCTTTTCATTTTTTTTAAAACAGGAGTAAAATTGTTTTGAGAGGTGTTTGTTGTTGTCAACGAATGGTAATGGGTACACCAACTACCTCGCCAACCGGACTTCCAAGAGCGGCTCCCATGAAGGACGTTATCTCTACCAGCAAGGTAGATCATCCCTCTTCTCTTTTGTTTACACACGTATTTTAGTTTTATTATGGGTGACACTCCCCCCAACCTTTGCTTATACAAGCCATGGCTAACCGAATCCTCGGGTGCCTTCCATCAATCACATACCATGGAGGAGTGTCTATTTGCAAAATTAAGTTGCTTACTGATGGATCAGAGCAAAACATGTGAAGAGAATTATTAATGAAGTTTGATTAATCGGGGCTGGGAACCCCATTGCCAGCTCTTTTTGCAAAATTATTGGATAAGCGGATGTGCCACTAGTCCATAATGAAAGTCCGTCAAGAGTAAATGACAAGGTTGAAAGTTAAACACCACATACTTCCTCATGAGCTATGAAACATTAACACAAATTGAGAAGCATTTTGAAGGTTTTAAAGGTAGCGCATGAGAATTTACTTGGAATGGTTTGAAATGCCATGCATAGGTATTTATGGTGGACACTTTGGAACAACTTGGTTTTCAGGGGTTTGGAAGCACGAGCAGCGTTCCCGCTCAGTACAAGTGAAGGCTAGCAATAGACTAGGGAGCGACAAATCAAGAGAGCAGTAACTGTCATAATCATGCTTGCGGCAAAATAGATTAACTGAGGCATAAAAGTGATACAAGAACTCTGAGGCAATGTAAATCATTGAGGCTTAATTGACTTTTGTTCAGTCATATGCATGCGTGAGCATGTGCCAAGTTAATTCAAACGAATTATTCAGAGGAGGATACCACAATATCATACCTATTTATGAATAAAACAATGCAAGCAAACATTCATGACATGCTACTCATATTAATAGATTGGAGCTAAACATGAGAGATCATGAACTACTAGACTTTCTTAAATGACATATACCTCACATGAACCAACCAAGCATGCTCACATGGATGAGTATATGTACAAAAATGAAAACAAATAGAGTTCATACCAGCCTCTCACCACAATCAGATTGTCGTAGATCGTCATTATTGCTTTTTCACTTGTGTAGCTTGAATAATATGGAATGAAAACCACGCTCCAGCCACCGAAGACCATTGAACTCATAAAGAACTTTACAAAACCAAAGAATAACAGCAAATATTTTTGGTGTTTTCAAATTTGGACACAAGAACAAAAGGAAACAAGCAAACAAAGCAAAATCTTTTTGGGTTTTCTTATAGCAAACTAGCAATAGCAAATAAAGCAAGACAAATGCAAGAAACCAAGATAAACAAATGGTGAAGAGAAACAACAGAAATATTTTTGGTCTTTTTGTGTTTTAGGAAAGAAACAAAGCAAGAACAAGAAAATGAAAACTAAAAGAAACACAGAAAAGCAGGATGGCAGAAATCTGCCAAAACCTGGCAGCAGTACAGAAATCGATTTTTACAAAAATCTTCCGTTGCTCAGATCGAAAAGTGTTCAACTAATGAAAGTTAGATAACAACCTGGGGAACATGCACAAAAATTGGCAGCTCAAAATAACGTTCTGGCTGTGCGAACAAATTTTTTTAGTAACAGTCCAGAATCTGTTTTCAGGCAGCACTTCCCCAAATATCATCTCCCTCTCATTAGAAAACCACTCAAAGAAACTAAACAAGTATGTACAAGTATCCAGCAACCATAATATGCAAAGAATGAGTGATGCCGATATACCTCCCCCCAAGCTTAGGCTTTTGCCTAAGTGGAGATCAATCCCATGGTGCCCATGAAGAAGCACCTTCGTAGTACGAAGATGGATCATATTCCGGGTATGTGCTAGAAGAAGCACCCGGATACGTGACGGTGTAGTCGTAGGAGGGCTCGGCGTCCTCGGAGTCATGCTGCTGGTGGAAGCCTTGTATCTTCAATTGCTCATCCACCTCCTCCTTAGAGCGCGACCATGGTTTCCTGTCAATACTAAACAAATCTGGCTGTGGCAAAAGGATTTCCCTCTCTTCCCCGTCAGCAAACAATATTCTATAGACAATATTATCTAAACTAGAGTCGGCGGTAACAAATTGGTGACTCTTCATAGCAGCAATATCGAGCCTCATAGGGGTTATTTTTACATCAGTAGGGTCAAGAGGAAGATCTAAATATGCTAAAATGCGCGAAGCAATAACTCCTCCAAATATAGGCCCCTTGTTAGACAAGTGGCGAGCAACAAGAGCACCAAGATGATAAGGCGTGTCCCCAGTGAGTGCAGCAATTAAGAAACCAAGGTGATAGCTAGATATGTTGCTAGTATTCTCCCTACCAAGAATGCTAGTACCAATGTAATAAGCAAAATACTTAATGGCGGGGAGTTGAATGTTTCTTATCTTGCCACGCTGAATGGTGCGACAATCATCATTGGTGATCCCTCGATAGAGCTCCAACAATTCCCTTGGGTTGTCCTCGATCTTCCTTGCGGTACCTACAGGGACAATACCCAATGCAGCACAAAAGTTTTCTAACTTCATAGTAATAGGTTTACCATAGATCTTGAATGAAACTGTCGGGTGAAAGTGCTTATTGTTGAACTTGAAGCTCTCCACAAAGATCTTAGTGAGCGTGTAGTATTGCTCACTCTCATCTCCCACATAGGTGGTTAAACCCGCCTTACCGACAAGGGTCAAGAAATCATCCAATAACCCTGCATTTCTCAAAAAGTCATAGCATGGGAAGGATGAAGCATTAGGGGCTCCATTGTCCTCTTCGGGTGCGAAGCTTGGTGCGATGAGGTCCTCATTATAGGATTGCCTGAATCGGGTGGATGACCTCGAGGGCCTCCCCGTGCTTGTTGTCTCCCCTTGGAACACTTCTCCAAAGTTATAATTATCCATCTTCCTTTTCTAAAAAATTTCAACAATCATTATAAAATTTGATTTGGTGTCATATAATTGAGGAAAACTACCATAGGAACTTGCTAGAGTACTAAACATGCATCAAAACGAATTTCTACCACTTAGAACAAGCATGCAAGCTCACTAAACATGTTACCTACAGCAGCAAAATATTCAAGATATACTCCACCAAACAAAATTCTACTTGGATAATCGGAGGAGTCACATACCGGAGAGCAAATGTGCCAAATTTCAGACAGAAATCTGAGCTAAGCAAAGAGATCGAGAAATCTGGAGCTCTTGAGCAAAAACGCGAGTGAGAGGAACCTGGTGCGAGTTTTTTCGGGAGAGAGAAGAATGTGGGAGGAAGAGATGCTGAAGTGGGGCAAAGGGGGACCCACACGCCAGGGTGGCGCGCCCCCCTTGCAGGCCGCGCCGACCTGTGGGGTGCCACCCTGGGGTGCCCCACTGGTCATCCCCAGGTGCTCCCAGGTGCCTCGACGAAAAATAGGACCAACGGTATAATTTTTTTGAATTTTTGAAAACTTTGAAAAATGCACATTTCTGGGTATTAAGTTTATTATTACTGGCGAGGAATTTTTTTGAAATCTCTAATTAACTAAGGAACTTTGCAAAATAAAAGTGCTACAGCAACTAGAGCAAATGGAGGAAGAAAGAGATGTTGTTTACCTCCTCCATGCATATAAAAAGTATTTGTTAACAAGGTTGATCAAGTCTTGCCACCAAATAAATTTTACATAGCATAAGAAGAAATAAACCTCAAATCAATCATGTTACCTTGAATTGTATTGATATGGATCCAATCACAAGAGTTTGATATTCTTATTTAGGCTCATATATAGGACAATCGATAATTCCAACTTTGATAGTTCTCACATTAGAAATAGTATTAACTCCACATGCTTTCTCAATCCTCTTGGGAAAATAAACAGTATGCTCCTTGTCATCAATATTGAAAGTAACTTTTCCTTTATTGCAATCAATAACAGCCCCTGCGGTGTTAAGAAAAGGTCTCCCAAGAATAATAGACATATTATCATCTTCAGGCATTTCCAACACAACAAAATCAGTTAATATCAAGCAGTTATTAGTAACTTGAACAGGAACATCCTCACATATACCAACAGGAATAGCAGTAGATTTATCAGCCATTTGCAAAGATATATCAGTAGGTATCAACTTATCTAAGTAAAGTCTCTTATAAAGAGAAAAAGGCATAACACTAACACCGGCTCCCAAGTCACATAGAGCAGTTTTAACATAATTATTCTTAATAGAACAAGGAATAGTAGGTATACCTGGGTCGCCCAACTTCTTTGGAACTTTGCCATTGAAAGAGTAATTAGCAAGCATAGTGGAAATTTCCTCATTAGGAATTTTCCTTTTGTTAGACACAATATCTTTCATATACTTTGAATAAGGAGGCAATTTAATAGCATCAGTCAAAGGGATTTGCAAGAATAAAGGTTTCATCCAATCACAAAATTTATTATAGTGTTCTTCTTCCTTTGATTTTAGTTTCTTAGCAGGAAAAGGCATTTGCTTTTGACCCCAAGGTTCTCTTTCATTACCATGTTTCTCAGCAATAAAATCTTCTTTAGTGTACTTTTTATTTTTAGCATGCTTTTCAGGTTCTTCTTCAACATCTTCTTTATCAGAAGCATCATTCTTATCATTATCTTTATCATGTTCATTACCACTTTCAGTTTCAGCATCAGAAATAGAAATACTATTAGGATCATTAACAGGTTCAGAGGATTCTACAACATTCTTATGTTTATTTTTCTTTTTCTTAGATGGAGCACTAGTTTTAGTTCGTTGAGAATCTTGTTCAACTCTTTTGGGATGCCCCTCAGGATATAGAGGATCCTGGGTAGAAACACCACCTCTAGTTGTTACTTCATAAGCATGTTTTTCTTTAGAATTATTTCCCAACAAGTCATTTTGCACTTTAGTGAGTTGATCAATTTGAGTTTGAACCATATGAAAATGTTTAACAAGCATCTTAACATCATTGGAGGTTCTCTCTACAATACCATGCAATTCACTAATAGCTCGAGAATTTTCCATTAAATGATTCTCTACTCTCATATTAAAATTTTCTTGCTTAACAATATAATTATCAAACTCATCTAAGCATTGTGCAGGAGGTTTCGAATACGGAATATCTTCCCTAGTAAAGCGTTGAAGGGAGTTTACCTCAATCATGGATGAAGGGGGAATTATCTCACATAAATCTTCTATAGGAGGTAAATTCTTCACATCTTCAGGTTTAATACCCTTCTCCTTAAGAGACTTCTTAGCTTCCCTCATATCTTCATCATTTAATTTAATCATACCCCTCTTCTTCAATATTGGTGTCGGGGTTGGTTCAGGTGTAGACCAATCATCATGATTCCGGCCTATTTTAGCCAATAATTCTTCAAATATTGCCTGAGTTCTTTTCCTGAAAACACAACCAGCACAACTATCCAGGTATGCCCTAGACTCAATGGTTAGTCCACTATAAAATATATCAAGTAAATCATGCTTTTCCAAATCATGATCAAGCCGAGCTCTAATAAGAGAGCAAAATCTCGCCCAAGCCTCAGGCAATTTCTCTCCATCTTCCTGGTCAAAATTATAAATTCTCTGCAAAGCAATATGTTGAGCACTAGCAGGAAAGTATTTACGGAAGAAAACATCAAGCAATTCTTTTGGACTTTTAATAGAATCAGGTGGCAAACTATTATACCAAGTTTTAGCGTCATCCTTTAATGAGAATGGAAAGATTTTAGCAACAAAGTAAGTACGCTTCTTAACATCATCAGAAAATAAGCTACTTAGAGTAGATAACTCAATCATGTGTTCAACAGCACTTTCTTTTTCAGTACCACAAAAGGGTGTTTTCTCAACAATAGCTATATGAGATAGATCAAGAGAAAAATCATAATCTTTATCCTTAATGTTTATAGGAGATGTGGCAAATTTAGGATCAGGAGACAGTTTATATCTAACAGCATGTTCTGCAAGCAACTTTTTAATTTTTCTTGCATCAGTAGTAGCATTGCATTTTTCAATAAAATCATCATCAAGTTCCACATAATCTTCATCAGGATCATCACTAGAATAATCAAGTTCAGGTGAATTAACAGGTGTAGTAGCATTAGGAGTTTCAGTATTTTCAATTTGTCTAGACCTAGCAATTGTAGCATCTAGAAAAGATCCCAATGAACCACTATCATCAAGCACAGCAGAAGCATCATCAATATTATAAGAATTTTTAGATTCAGCAGAAGTACGAGCATGTGAAGCATGTGGCGGTGAAACAAGTTTATCAATCACAGATGGTGAATCAAGAGCAGCAGAGGTACTCAGAGTTGTACCTTTTCTTGTAGTGGATGGTAATATGGTGACTTTAGGATCGCGAGGTTTACACATGATGGAGAATTTGCAGCGAACAATATCAATCCAAGTGAACTTCCAAATAAAGCTGTGCTCCCCGGCAACGGCGCCAGAAAACAGTCTTGATAACCCACAAGTATAGGGGATCGCAGCAGTCTTCGCGGGTAGTAAAACCCAATTTATTGATTCAACACAAGGGGAGACAAAGAATACTTGAAAGCCTTAACAACGGAGTTGTCAATTCAGTTGCACCTGGAAACAGACTTGCTCGCAAGAGTTTATCAGTAGTAACAGTTTTATAGCAGTAGCAGTAGTGAAATAACAGCAGCAGAGTAACAGAGACAACAGTAGTGATTATAGTAAACAACAGGATTAAAATACTGTAGGCACGGGGACGGATAACGGGCGTTGCATGGATGAGAGAAACTCATGTAACAATCAAAGCAGGGGCATTTGCAGATAATAATAAAACGGTATCCAAGTATTAATCAATCAATAGGCATGTGTTCCATATATAGTCGTACGTGCTCGCAATGAGAAACTTGCACAACATCTTTTGTCCTACCAGCCGGTGGCAGCCGGGCCTCAAGGGAATCTACTGGATATTAAGGTACTCCTTTTAATAGAGTACCGGAGCAAAGCATTAACACTTCGTGAACACATGTGATCCTCACATCACTACCATCCCCTCCGGTTGTCCCAATTTCTGTCACTTCGGGGCCATTGGTTCCGGACAGTGACATGTGTATACAACTTGCAGGTAAGATCATAAACAACGAATATCTTCATGAATCAATAACATGTTCAGATCTGAGATCATGGCACTCGGGCCCTAGTGACAAGCATTAAGCATAACAAGCTGCAACAATATCATAAAAGTAACATCTACGGATACTAGGCACCATGCCCTAACAATCTTATGACTATTACATGACCAATCTCATCCAATCCCTACCATCCCCTTCAGCCTACAGCGGGGGAATTACTCACACATGGATGGGGGAAACATGGCTGGTCGATGGAGAGGCGTCGGTGGTGATGGTGGCGATGATCTCCTCCAATTCCCCGTCCCGGCGGAGTGCCAGAACGGAGACTTCTGGCTCCCGAGACGGAGTTTCGCGATGTGGCGGCGTTCTGGAGGGTTTTTGGCGACTTCGACTTCTTCCCGTGCGTTTTTAGGTCGAGGCCGATAAGTAGTCCGAAGGAGGGCGTCAGAGGCCGGCCGAGGGGGCCACACGCTAGGGCCGCGCGCCCCCCTCCTGGGCCGCGCCGCCCTAGGGTGTGGGGCCCTCGGGCCTCCACCTGACTTGCCCTTCTGGCTCCGTGAGTCTTCTGGAAAAATAGGACCTTTCGTATAAATTCCGAGGATTTTCCTGAAAGTTGGATTTCTGCACAAAAACGAGACACCAGAACAGTTCTGCTGAAAACAGCGTTAGTCCGCGTTAGTTGCATCCAAAATAGACAAATTAGAGGCAAAACAATAGCAAAAGTGTTCGGGAAAGTAGATACGTTTTGGACGTATCACGGTTTTCAACTCCACCATGAACATTAAAAGTAAAAGCGAAGAACACTAGTGTTCATATGAAAAAGCGGAGCGTGTCTCTCTCCCACACAAGCATGAATTTATTCATAAAATGAAAATAACAAAACGAAATAAAAGCACACAGACGCTCCAAGTAAAGTACACAAGATGTGATGGAATAAAAATATAGTTTCACTAGAGGTGACCTGATAAGTTATCGATGAAGAAGGGGATGCCTTGGGCATCCCCAAGCTTAGATGCTTGATTCTTCTTGAAATATGCAGGGATGAACCACGGGGGCATCCCCAAGCTTAGACTTTTCACTCTTCTTGATCATAGTATATCATCCTCCTCTCTTGACCCTTGAAAACTTCCTCCACACCAAACTCGAAACAAACTCATTAGAGGGTTAGTGCATAATCAAAAATTCACATGTTCAGAGGTAATACAATCATTCTTAACACTTCTGGACGTTGCCCAAAGCTACTGGAAGTTAATGGAACAAAGAAATCCATTCAACATAGCAAAAGAGGCAATGCGAAATAAAAGGCAGAATCTGTCAAAACAGAACAGTCCGTAAAGACGAATTTTTCTGGGGCACTAAACTTGCTCAGATGAAAAAGCTCAAATTGAATGAAAGTTGCATACATATCTGAGGATCACTCACGTAAATTGGCAGATTTTTCTGAGTTACCTACAGACGGGGCTACTCAATTTCGTGACAGTAAGAAATCTGTTTCTGCGCAGTAATCCAAATCTAGTATCAACCTTACTATCAAAGACTTTACTTGGCACAACAATGCAATAAAATAAAGATAAGGAGAGGTTGCTACAGTAGTAACAACTTCCAAGACACAACAAAACAGTAGCAAAAAATAAAAACATGGGTTATCTCCCAAGAAGTGCTTTCTTTATAGCCATTAAGATGGGCTCAGTGATTTTAATGATGCACTCGCAAGAAATAAGAGTTGAAGCAAAAGAGAGCATCAAGAAGCAAATTCAAAACACATTTAAGCTTAACCCACTTCCTATGAAAAGGAATCTTGTACACAAATAAATTCATGAAGAACAAAGTGACAAGCATAGGAAGATAAAACAAGAGTAACTTCAAGATTCTCAACATAATGAGGGGAAACTTAATATTATTAAGATGCATGTAACCATGTTTCCCTCTCTCATAATAACTTTCAGTAGCATCATGAACAAATTCAACAATATAACTATCACATGAAACATTCTTATCATGAGCTACATGCATAAAATTATTACTCTCCACATAAGCATAATCAATTTTATTAGTAATAGTGGGAGTAAAACTACCATAACCATCATTGTAATCATCATAAATTGCAGGCATGGTATGATCATAATAACCTTTATCCTCCATAGTAGGTGGCACCAAAATACCACTATCATTATAATCATCATAAATAGGAGGTAAAGTATCATCAAAGAAAATTTTCTCCTCAAAACTTGGGGGACTAAAAATATCATGCTCATCAAAACCAGCTTCCCCAAGCTTAGAATTTTCCATAGCATTAGCAACAATGGTGTTCAAAGCATTCATACTAATAACATTCCCATTAGCATGCATATAAAGTTCCATGGGGTTTTTAATTCTCTCTTCAAACACACCGTGTCCTAATTCAAGATAAAGTTCATAAAGATCTCTCATTTTGTTGTTGTTTTCCATTAAGCCTAACTAGTGAAAACAAGAAACAAAAAGATATAATTGCAGGATCTAAAGGAAATACCTTCGAGCACTCACACACCGGCAACAGTGCTAGGAAATAGCTTAGTAGTCGGAGGATGTGAATACCTTTTACCTTACCTCTCCGGCAACAGCGCCAGAAAATAGCTTGATGTCTACGCACGCTTCTATTCCTGTAGACAGTGTTGGGCCTCCAAGAGCAGAGGTTTGTACAACAACAGCAAGTTTCCCTTAAGTGAATCACCCAAGGTTTATCGAACTCAGGGAGGTAGAGGTCAGAGATATCCCTCTCAAGCAACCCTGCAATTACGATACAAGAAGTCTCTTGTGTCCCCAACACACCTAATACACTTGTCAGATGTATAGGTGCACTAGTTCGGCGAAGAGATAGTAAAACACAGGTGGTATAGATGGTGGTAATATTGCAGGAAGTAAAGATGCAAAGAAACAAGAAAACAAGCGATGTTTGCAGTATTTGGAAACAAGGCCTAGGGATCATACTTTCACTAGTGGACACTCTCAACATTGATCACATAACAAATAAATAACTTCTCCTCACTTGTGCTACATACACTCTCTTGTTGGATGACAAACACCATTCATTGTGTAGGGCTACAAGAGCTCCCTCAAGCCGGAGTTAACAAGCGCCACAACATTCAGTGTTCATATTTAAGTAACCTTTAGAGCATAATAGATCATTGCAATTTAGACCGAGTACTAACATAGCATACACACCGTCACCTTTATGCTATGAAAGGGGGAATAGATCACATCAATACTATCATAGTAATAGTTAACTCCATAATCTACAAGAGATTACAATCATAACCTACGCCAAGAACTACATGATGCACACACCGTCACCTTTACATCATGAAGGAGGAATAGACTACTTTAATAACATCACTAGAGTAGCACATAGATTAATAGTGATACAAAGCTCATCATATGGATCTCAATTATGCAAGGCAATTCATGAGATCATTGTATTGGGGTACATGAGAGAGAGATTAACCACATAGCTACCGGTAGAGCTCTCAGCCTCGATGGAGAACTACTCCCTCCTCATCATGGGAGATAGCAGCGTTGATGAAGATGGCGGTGGTGTCGATGGAGATGCCTTCCGGGGGCAATTCCCCATCCCGGCGGCGTGCCAGAACAGAGACTTCTGTCCCCCAAACTTGGCTTCGCGATGGCGGCGGCTGCGTAACTTTTCTCGTCCCGTGGCTTATTCCTCTCGAAGTTTTAGGTCACGAAGGCTTATATGGGCGAAGAGGCGGAGTCGGAGGGGCCCTGGGGCAGCCAGACCATAGGGGGGCACGCCCCCCCTTGGCCGCGCCGCCATGTGGGGTGGGCCCCCTGGCTCCCCTCTGGCCCCTCTTCGGTGCTCTGGAAGCTTCCGGGAAAAATAAGATATTGGGCGTTGATTTCGTCCGATTCCGAGAATATTTCCTTTCTAGGATTTCTGAAACCAAAAGTAGCAGAAAACAGCAACTGGCTCTTCGGCATCTCGTTAATAGGTTAGTGCCGGAAAATGCATCAAAACGATATAAAGTATGAATAAAACATGTAGATATTGTCATAAAACTAGCATGGAACGTAAGAAATTATAGATACGTTGGAGATGTATCATGGGCCAATACGTCAATTCCAGAAAAGAAGATTCTCCCGAAGAAGGATTCTTGATGAACAAGGCAAGAAGATGTTAAAGAAGAAAATATTAGAAGTAGAACTCTTTGTAACCTAGTCATACCCGAACAGAACTCGCGAGACCTGGCCTGCAATATAAGGGCCAGGAGAGGGTCAGCCAAAAAACACAACTACAACAGATAGATTCACCATAAGTCTAGAGCTAGGTCCTTAGAATCTTAGCCTCTCGACGAGATCAACAACCATAGCCTTCGGCTACCCCATTGTAACCCGTGATACGTCCCCAACGTATCGATAATTTCTTGTGTTCCATGCCACATTATTGATGTTATCTACATGTTTTATGCACACTTTATGTCATATTCGTGCATTTTCTGGAACTAACCTATTAACAAGATGCCGAAGTGCCAGTTGCTGTTTTCTGCTGTTTTTGGTTTCAGAAATCCTAGTAACGAAATATTCTCGGAATTGGACGAAATCAACGCCCAGGGTCCTATTTTGCCACGAAGCTTCCAGAAGACCGAAGAGGAGACGAAGTGGGGCCACGAGGTGGCCAAACCCTAGGGCGGCGCGGCCTGGCCCTTGGCCGCGCGGCCCTATGGTGTGGGGCCCTCGTGTGGCCCCCTGACCTGCCCTTCCGCCTACTTAAAGCCTCCGTCGCGAAACCCCCAGTACCGAGAGCCAGGATACGGAAAACCATACTGAGACGCCACCGCCGCCAATCGCATCTCGGGGGATTCAGGAGATCGCCTCCGGCACCCTGCCGGAGAGGGGAATCATCTCCCGGAGGACTCTACGCCGCCATGGTCGCCTCCGGAGTGATGTGTGAGTAGTCTACCCCTGGACTATGGGTCCATAGCAGTAGCTAGATGGTTGTCTTCTCCCCATTGTGCTTCATTGTCGGATCTTGTGAGCTGCCTAACATGATCAAGATCATCTATCTGTAATTCTATATGTTGCGTTTGTTGGGATCCGATGAATAGAGAATACTTGTTATGTTGATTATCAAAGTTATGTCTATGTGTTGTTTATGATCTTGCATGCTCTCCGTTACTAGTAGATGCTCTGGCCAAGTAGATGCTTGTAACTCCAAGAGGGAGTATTTATGCTCGATAGTGGGTTCATGTCTCCGTGAATCTGGGGAAGTGACAGAAATCTCTAAGATTATGGATGTGCTGTTGCCACTAGGGATAAAACATTGATGCTATGTCTAAGGATGTAGTTATTGATTACATTACGCGCAATACTTAATGCAATTGTCTGTTGTTAGCAACTTAATACTGGAGGGGGTTCGGATGATAACCTGAAGGTGGACTTTTTAGGCATAGATGCATGCTGGATAGCGGTCTATGTACTTTGTCGTAATGCCCAATTAAATCTCACAATACTCATCATAATATGTATGTGCATGGTCATGCCCTCTCTATTTGTCAATTGCCCAACTGTAATTTGTTCACCCAACATGCTGTTTATGGGAGAGACACCTCTAGTGAACTGTGGACCCCGGTCCAATTCTCTATACTGAAATACACCCTATCGTAATCTTGTTCTACTGTTTTCTCGCAAACAATCGTCATCCACACTATACATCTAATCCTTTGTTACAGCAAGCCGGTGAGATTGACAACCTCACTCAAGCTTTCGTTGGGGCAAAGTACTTTGGTTGTGTTGTGCAGAGTTCCACGTTGGCGCTGTAATCCCCGGTGTTGCGCCGCACTACATCCCGCCGCCATCAACCTTCAACGTGCTTCTTGGCTCCTACTGGTTCGATAAACCTTGGTTTCATACTGAGGGAAAACTTGCCGCTGTACGCATCACACCTTCCTCTTGGGGTTCCCAACGGACGCGTGTTGTACGCGTATCAAGCTCTTTTTCTGGCGCCGTTGCCGGGGAGATCAAGACACGCTGCAAGGGGAGTCTCCACTTCCCAATCTCTTTACTTTGTTTTTGTCTTGCTTAGTTTTATTTACTACTTTGTTTGCTGCACTAAATCAAAATACAAAAAAAAAATTAGTTGCTAGTTTTACTTTATTTGCTATCTTGTTTGCTATATCAAAAACACAAAAAAATTAGTTACTTGCATTTACTAGTTTACTTTATTTACTGTCTTGCACTCTATATTAAAAATACAAAAAAAATTAGTTACTTTTGTTACCATGTCTAGCTCTGAACCTGTTACTTCTTCGCCTGAAGAATTAGTCTTCACTTTTAAACAAGGGGATGAGGAGAGTTTTAAGGATGCTTGGTCTAGAATTTTTACTTCTTATCGTAAAATTGAACCTCAAATGACTCTAAGTTTGCTCCTTAGTAATTTTTATTTTGGTCTTATGATTCGCTATAGATATGCCTTGGATACTTTAGTGGGAGGAGATTTCCTTCATTACAATGGGGATCAAGCTTTTAATGCCATAAAGAAGTTGGTTGCATCACATGATTCAGCTAATAACTTTGATTCAGCCCTTATTAGCATTTATAATAGATTAAACAATCTCGAGATAAGTACATCTCGCCTGGATGACAACTATCACCATGTTCGTAATCGTCTTGAACAAGTTTTAGTGAACTCTAAACCTTCATTATGGGATCCTACTGTTAAAATTGTTATCGGTGATCAAACTCTTCGTGCCAACTGTGATATTATGTCTGAATTTTGCCTTATACCTGAGAGCATTTATAAATCTTTGAAACTTTGGGGAGTTGATGAAGGAGGAGAAGAAATAACTCTCATTGATAACTCTGTTATAATTCCTAAGGGAATAGCCGCAGGTGTGCATACAACCATTCTTGGAAGAACAATATCCATTGATTATCTTGTTATTGAATGTGTAGGGACAGGAAAAATCACACTCGGAAGATCCCTGCTAAAACTATTGGGAGCAGTCATAGATGTGGGAGAAGGCATCCTGGATTTCACCTCTATACCGGGGGGGAATCATACATTTCCTAAATCAAAGAGAAAGAAAAACAACAAGAAAGGTAAGGGTAAAGCCCAAGGTAAGAATGATGCACCACCCTCCGATAATACTTGATACACACTTTCTGCGCCTAGCTGAAAGGCGTTAAAGAAAAGCGTTTATGGGAGACAACCCATGTTTTTACTACAGTAATTTGTTTTTATTTTGTGTCTTGGAAGTTGTTTACTACTGTAGCAACCTCTCCTTATCTTAGTTTAGTGTTTTGTTGTGCCAAGTAAAGTCTTTGATAGTAAAGTTCATACTAGATTTGGATTACTGCGCAGTTTCAGATTTCTTTGCTGTCACGAATCTGGGCAAAATTCTCTGTAGGTAACTCAGAAAATTATGCCAATTTACGTGAGTGATCCTCAGATATGTACGCAACTTTCATTCAATTTGAGCATTTTCATTTGAGCAAGTCTGGTGCCATTTTAAAATTCGTCAATATGAACTGTTCTGTTTTGACAGATTCTGCCTTTTATTTCGTATTGCCTCTTTTGCTATGTTGGATGAATTTCTTTGATCCATTAATGTCCAGTAGCTTTATGCAATGTCCAGAAGTGTTAAGAATGATTATGTCACCTCTGAACATGTTAATTTTTATTGTGCACTAACCCTCTAATGAGTTGTTCTAAGTTTGGTGTGGAGGAAGTTTTCAAGGATCAAGAGAGGAGTATGATGCAATATGATCAAGGAGAGTGAAAGCTCTAAGCTTGGGGATGCCCCGGTGGTTCACCCCTGCATATATCAAGAAGACTCAAGCGTCTAAGCTTGGGGATGCCCAAGGCATCCCCTTCTTCATCGACAACATTATCAGGTTCCTCCCCTGAAACTATATTTTTATTCCATCACATCTTATGTGCTTTTCTTGGAGCGTCAGTTTGTTTTTGTTTTTTTTTGTTTTGTTTGAATAAAATGGATCCTAGCATTCACTTTGTGGGAGAGAGACACGCTCCGCTGTAGCATATGGACAAGTATGTCCTTAGTTTCTACTCATAGTATTCATGGTGAAGTTTCTTCTTCGTTAAATTGTTATATGGTTGGAATTGGAAAATGATACATGTAGTAAATTGCTATAATGTCTTGGATAATGTGATACTTGGCAATTGTTGTGCTCATGTTTAAGCTCTTGCATCATATACTTTGCACCCATTAATGAAGAAATACATAGAGCATGCTAAAATTTGATTTGCATATTTGGTCTCTCTAAGGTCTAGATAATTTCTAGTATTGAGTTTGAACAACAAGGAAGATGGTGTAGAGTCTTATAATGTTTACAATATGTCTTTTATGTGAGTTTTTCTGCACCGGTTCATCCTTGTGTTTGTTTCAAATAGCCTTGCTAGCCTAAAACTTGTATCGAGAGGGAATACTTCTCATGCATCCAAAATACTTGAGCCAACCACTATGCCATTTGTGTCCACCATACCTACCTACTACATGGTATTTCTCCGCCATTCCAAAGTAAATTGCTTGAGTGCTACCTTTAAAATTCCATCATTCACCTTTGCAATATATAGCTCATGGGACAAATAGCTTAAAAACTATTGTGGTATTGAATATGTACTTATGCACTTTATCTCTTATTAAGTTGCTTGTTGTGCGATAACCATGTTTCTGGGGACGCCATCAACTATTCTTTGTTGAATATCATGTGAGTTGCTATGCATGTCCGTCTTGTCTGAAGTAAGAGAGATCTACCACCTTATGGTTAAGCATGCATATTGTTAGAGAAGAACATTGGGCCACTAACTAAAGCCATGATCCATGGTGGAAGTTTCAGTTTTGGACATATATCCTCAATCTCATATGAGAAAATTATTAATTGTTGTTACATGCTTATGCATAAAAGAGGAGTCCATTATCTGTTGTCTATGTTGTCCCGGTATGGATGTCTAAGTTGAGAATAATCAATAGCGAGAAATCCAATGCGAGCTTTCTCCTTAGACCTTTGTACAGGCGGCACAGAGGTACCCCTTTGTGACACTTGGTCAAAACATGTGTATTGCGATGATCCGGTAGTCCAAGCTAATTAGGACAAGGTGCGGGCACTATTAGTATACTATGCATGAGGCTTGCAACTTGTAAGATATAATTTACATGACACATATGCTTTATTACTACCGTTGACAAAATTGTTTCATGTTTTCAAAATCAAAGCTCTAGCACAAATATAGCAATCGATGTTTTTCCTCTATGGAGGACCATTCTTTTACTTTCATTGTTGAGTCAGTTCACCTATTTCTCTCCACCTCAAGAAGCAAACACTTGTGTGAACTGTGCATTGATTCCTACATATTTGCATATTGCACTTATTATATTACTCTATGTTGACAAATATCCATGAGATATACATGTTACAAGTTGAAAGCAACCGCTGAAACTTAATCTTCCTTTGTGTTGCTTCAATGCCTTTACTTTGAATTATTGCTTTATGAGTTAACTCTTATGCAAGACTTATTGATGCTTGTATGACAGTACTATTCATGAAAAGTCTTTGCTATATGATTCACTTGTTTACTCATGTCATATACATTGTTTTGATCGCTGCATTCGCTACATATGCTTTACAAATAGTATGATCAAGGTTATGATGGCATGTCACTCCAGAAATTATCTTTGTTATCGTTTTACTCCGCTTCGGGACGAGCAGAACTAAGCTTGGGGATGCTGATACGTCTCCAACGTATCGATAATTTCTTGTGTTCCATGCCACATTATTGATGTTATCTACATGTTTTATGCACACTTTATGTCATATTCGTGCATTTTCTGGAACTAACCTATTAACAAGATGCCGAAGTGCCGATTCTGTTTTCTGCTGTTTTTGGTTTCAGAAATCCTAGTAACGAAATATTCTCGGAATTGGACGAAATCAACGCCCAGGGTCCTATTTTGCCACGAAGCTTCCAGAAGACCGAAGAGGAGACGAAGTGGGGCCACGAGGTGGCCAAACCCTAGGGCGGCGCGGCCTGGCCCTTGGCCGCGCGGCCCTATGGTGTGGGGCCCTCGTGTGGCCCCCTGACCTGCCCTTCCGCCTACTTAAAGCCTCCGTCGCGAAACCCCCAGTACCGAGAGCCACGATACGGAAAACCTTACTGAGATGCCGCCGCCGCCAATCCCATCTCGGGGGATTCAGGAGATCGCCTCCGGCACCCTGCCGGAGAGGGGAATCATCTCCCGGAGGACTCTACGCCGCCATGGTCGCCTCCGGAGTGATGTGTGAGTAGTCTACCCCTGGACTATGGGTCCATAGCAGTAGCTAGATGGTTGTCTTCTCCCCATTGTGCTTCATTGTCGGATCTTGTGAGCTGCCTAACATGATCAAGATCATCTATCTGTAATTCTATATGTTGCGTTTGTTGGGATCCGATGAATAGAGAATACTTGTTATGTTGATTATCAAAGTTATGTCTATGTGTTGTTTATGATCTTGCATGCTCTCCGTTACTAGTAGATGCTCTGGCCAAGTAGATGCTTGTAACTCCAAGAGGGAGTATTTATGCTCGATAGTGGGTTCATGTCTCCGTGAATCTGGGGAAGTGACAGAAATCTCTAAGATTATGGATGTGCTGTTGCCACTAGGGATAAAACATTGATGCTATGTCTAAGGATGTAGTTATTGATTACATTACGCGCAATACTTAATGCAATTGTCTGTTGTTAGCAACTTAATACTGGAGGGGGTTCGGATGATAACCTGAAGGTGGACTTTTTAGGCATAGATGCATGCTGGATAGCGGTCTATGTACTTTGTCGTAATGCCCAAATCTCACAATACTCATCATAATATGTATGTGCATGGTCATGCCCTCTCTATTTGTCAATTGCCCAACTGTAATTTGTTCACCCAACATGCTGTTTATGGGAGAGACACCTCTAGTGAACTGTGGACCCCAGTCCAATTCTCTATACTGAAATACAATCTACTGCAATACTATTCTACTGTTTTTCTGCAAACAATCGTCATCCACACTATAATCTAATCCTTTGTTACAGCAAGCCGGTGAGATTGACAACCTCACTGTTTCGTTGGGGCAAAGTACTTTGGTTGTGTTGTGCAGGTTCCACGTTGGCGCCGGAATCCCTGGTGTTGCGCCGCACTACATCCCGCCGCCATCAACCTTCAACGTGCTTCTTGGCTCCTACTGGTTCGATAAACCTTGGTTTCATACTGAGGGAAAACTTGCCGCTGTACGCATCACACCTTCCTCTTGGGGTTCCCAACAGACGCGTGTTGTACGCGTATCAACCCGATATATTCGATAATCAAGATCAGACAAGCATGAAGTAAGGGTTTTACCTCATCGAGGGCCCCGAACCTGGGTAAATCTCTCCCCCTGTCTGTTTGGCATCCGATGTCTCGTGTCAGCCTGCAGGATTCCGTGAACCATAAGCCCCTAAAGGTGGGCATTGCTGGGGAGCATCCTGATACGTCTCCAACGTATCGATAATTTCTTATGTTCCATGCCACATTATTGATGATATCTACATGTTTTATGCACACTTTATGTCTCCGGAACTAACCTATTGACAAGATGCCGAAGGGCCAGTTGCTGTTTTCTGCTGTTTTTGGTTTCAGAAATCCTAGTAAGGAAATATTCTCGGAATCAGACGAAATCAACGCCCAGCATCTTAGAATCCCCGGAAGCATCCAGAACACCCGAGAGTCGCCAGAGGGGGGCCACAGGGGCCCCAGATGATAGGCCGGCGCGGCCCAGGCCCTGGCCGCGCCGCCTTATGGTGTCGTCGCCTCGTTGACCTCCTGACGCCGCCTCTTCGCCTATATAAAGCCCCTGGACCTAAAACCTCGATACGAAAAAAGCCACGGTACGAGAAACCTTCCAGAGCCGCCGCCATCGCGAATCCAAGATCTGGGGGACAGGAGTCTCTGTTCCGGCACGCCGCCGGGACGGGGAAGTGCCCCCGGAAGGCTTCTCCATCGACACCACCGCCATCTTCATCAACGCTGCTGTCTCCCATGAGGAGGGAGTAGTTCTCCATCGAGGCTCGGGGCTGTACCGGTAGCTATGTGGTTAATCTCTCCCTATGTACTTCAATACAATAATCTCATGAGCTGCCTTACATGATTGAGATTCATATGATGATGCTTGTAATCTAGATGTCGTTATGCTAGTCAAGTGAATTTTACTTATGTGATCTCCGGAGACTCCTTGTCCCACGTGTGTAAAGGTGACAGTGTGTGCACCGTGTGGGTCTCTTAGGCTATATTTCGCAGAATACTTATTCACTGTTATGAATGGCATAGTGAAGTGCTTATTTATATCTCTTTATGATTGCAATGTGTTTTGTATCACAATTTATCTATGTGCTACTCTAGTGATGTTATTAAAGTAGTTTTATTCCTCCTACACGGTGTAATGGTGACAGTGTGTGCATCCGTGTTAGTACTTGGCGTAGGCTATAATTATGATCTCTTGTAGATTATGAAGTTAACTACTGCTATGATGGTATTGATGTGATCTATTCCTCCTACATAGTGTGAAGGTGACAGTGTGCATGCTATGTTAGTACTTGGTTTAGTCGTATTGATCTTTCATGCACTCTAAGGTTATTTAAATATGAACATTGAATTGTGGAGCTTGTTAACTCCGGCATTGAGGGTTCGTGTAATCCTACGCAATGGTGTTCATCATCCAACAAGAGTGTAGAGTATGCATTTATCTATTCTGTTATGTGATCAATGTTGAGAGTGTCCACTAGTGAAAGTCTGATCCCTAGGCCTTGTTCCTAAATACTGCTATCGCTGCTTGTTTACTGTTTTACTGTGTTACTACTACTGCGTTACTACTGCTTGTTTACTGTCCTGGGCAAAGCACTTTTCTGGTGCCGTTGCTACTTATTCATACCACCTGTATTTCACTATCTCTTCGCCGAACTAGTGCACCTATTTGGTGTGTTGGGGACACAAGAGACTTCTTTCTTTGTGGTTGCAGGGTTGCATGAGAGGGATATCTTTGACCTCTTCCTCCCTGAGTTCGATAAACCTTGGGTGATCCACTTAAGGGAAAACTTGCTGCTGTTCTACAAACCTCTGCTCTTGGAGGCCCAACACTGTCTACAGGAAAAGGAGGGGGCGTACACATCAAGCTATTTTCTGGCGCCGTTGCCGGGGAGGAAAGGTAAAAGGCACTCATACTCCGGTCCCAGGTAATAAGTACTTTTCTGTTGCCGTTGTGTGTGCGCTCGAAGCTATTTCCTTTAGATCCTGCAATTGCATCTTTTTGTTTCTTGTTTACACTAGTTTGGCATAATGGACAACAATGAGCTTCTTATTCTATTTCCTGATTTAAGACATGGATGGTTTGATGCGAAAATTAAAAAACCTATGGAACATATTAGTATGAACGCTTTGAACACCATTGTTGCTAATGATATGGAAAATTCTAAGCTTGGGGAAGCTGGCTTTGATGAGCATGATATTTTTAGTCCCCCAAGCATTGAGGAGAAAATTTACTTTGATGATACTTTGCCTCCTATTTATGATGATTATAATGATATTGGTCTTTTAGTACACTTTGTTATGGAGGATAAATTTGATTATGATTACAATATGCCTCCTATATTTGATGATGAGAATAATAATGATAGCTACTTTGTTGAATTTGCTCCCACTACAACTAATAAAATTGATTATGCTTATGTGGAGAGTAATGATACTTTTATGCATGTGAATAAGAATGCATTATGTGATACTTATATTGTTGCGTTTGTTCATGATGCCTCTGAAAATTATTATGAGAGAGGAAAATATGGTTGTAGAAATTTTCATGTTACTAAAACACCTCTCTATTTGCTGAAATTTTTGAAGCTACACTTGTTCTATCTTCCTATGCTTGTTACTTTGCTCTTCATGAACTTGTTTATTTACAAGATTCCTTTTCATAGGAAGCATGTTAGGCTTAAATTTGTTTTGAATTTGCTTTTTGATGCTCTCTTTTGCTTCAACTACTATTTCTTGCGAGTGCATCATTAAAACTGCTGAGCCCATCTTAATGGCTATAAACAAAGCACTTCTTGGGAGATAACCCATGTGTTTATTTTGCTGCAGTACTTTTGTTTTATATTTGTGTCTTGGAAGTTGTTACTACTGTAGCAACCTCTCCTTATCTTAATTTTGGTGCATTGTTGTGCCAAGTAAAGTCTTTGATAGTAAGGTTCATACTAGATTTGGATTACTGCGCAGAAACAGATTTCTTTGCTGTCACGAATTTCGACCTGCCTCTCTGTAGGTAGCTCATAAAAATATGCCAATTTACGTGCGTGATCCTCAGATATGTACGCAACTTTCATTCAATTTGGGCATTTTCATTTGAGCAAGTCTGGTACCACTTTAAAATTCGTCTTTACGAACTGTTCTGTTTTGACAGATTCTGCCTTTTATTTCGCATTGCCTCTTTTGCTGTGTTGGATGGATTTCTTTGTTCCATTGACTTCCAGTAGCTTTGGGCAATGTCCAGAAGTGTTAAGAATGATTGTGTCACCTCTGAACATGTGAATTTTTATTATGCACTAACCCTCTAATGAGTTTGTTTTGAGTTTGGTGTGGAGGAAGTTTTCAAGGGTCAAGAGAGGAGGATGATATACTATGATCAAGAAGAGTGAAAAGTCTAAGCTTGGGGATGCCCCCGTGGTTCATCCCTGCATATTTCAAGAAGACTCAAGCATCTAAGCTTGGGGATGCCCAAGGCACCCCCTTCTTCATCGACAAATTTATCAGGTTCCTCCCTTGAAACTATATTTTTATTCAGTCACATCTTATGTACTTTACATGGAGCATCTGTGTGCATTTGTTTGTTTGAATAAATGCTTGTGTGGGAGAGAGACACGCTCCGCTGGTTCATATGAACACATGTGTTCTTAGCTTTTAATTTTCATGGCGAAGGTTAAAACTGCTTCGTTAATTGTTATGGTTGGAAACAGAAAATGCCGCATGTGGTAAATGGTATAATGTCTTGAATAACTTGATACTTGGCAATTGTTGTGCTCATATAGATCATGTTTAAGCTCTTGCATCATGTACTTTGCACCTATTAATGAAGAACTACATAGAGCTTGTTAAAATTTGGTTTGCATGATTGGTCTCTCTAAGTCTAGATATTTTCTGGTTAAGGTGTTTGAACAACAAGGAAGACGATGTAAAGTCTTATAATGCTTACAATATGTTCATATGTGAGTCTCGCTGCACCGTTTTATACTTGAGTTTGCTTCAAACAACCTTGCTAGCCTAGCCTTGTATTGAGAGGAATTCTTCTCGTGCATCCAAATCCTTGAGCCAAAAACTATGCCATTTGTGTCCACCATACCTACCTACTACATGGTATTTCTCCGCCATTCCAAAGTAAATTGCTTGAGTGCTATCTTTAAACAATTCAAAAGTTATTACCTCTTATTTGTGTCAATGTTTTATAGCTCATGAGGAAGTATGTGGTGTTTATCTTTCAATCTTGTTGGGCAACTTTCACCAATGGACTAGTGGCTTCATCCACTTATCCAATAATTTTGCAAAAAAGAGCTGGCAATGGGATTCCCAGTCCCAAATTAATTAACAAAAATAGACACTCCTCCATGGTATGTGATTGTTGGACGGCACCCGAAGGATTCGGTTAGCCATGGCTTGAGAAAGCAAAGGTGGGGAGGAGTGTCATCATAATAAAACTAAAATAAAAAGGCACTCCTTCATGGTATGAGATTGTTGGAAGGCACACGAGGATTCGGTTAGCCATGGTTTGTGAAAGAAAGGTTGGAAGGAGTGTCACACAAAAATAAAATAAAATGGGAGCCGCTCTTTGAAGGTTTGTCTGGCAAGGGGGTTAGAGTACCCGCTACCATTCGTTGACAACAACTTACACCTCTCAAAACTTTATTTTTATGCTCTCTTTATGTTTTCAAAATCAAAGATCTAGCACAAATATAGCAATCGATGCTTTCCTCTTTGAAGGACCATTCTTTTACTTTTATGTTGAGTCAGTTCACCTATCTCTCTCCACCTCAAGAAGCAAACATTTGTGTGAACTGTGCATTGATTCCTACATACTTGCATATTGCATTTGTTATATTGCTTTGCATTGACAACTATCCATGAGATATACATGTTATAAGTTGAAAGCAACCGCTGAAACTTCATCTTCCTTTGTGTTGCTTCAATGCCTCTACTTTGAATTATTGCTTTATGAGTTAACTCTTATGCAAGACTTATTGATGCTTGTCTTTAAGTACTATTCATGAAAAGTCTTTGCTTTATGATTCATTTGTTTACTCATGTCATTACCATTGTTTTGGATTGCTGCATTCATTACATGTGTTTACAATAGTATGATCAAGGTTATGATGGCATGTCACTCCAGAAATTATCTTTGTTATCGCCACTGCCGGGACGAGCAGAAACTAAGCTTGGGGATGCTGATACGTCTCCGACGTATCGATAATTTCTTAGGTTCCATGCCACATTATTGATGATATCTACATGTTTTATGCACACTTTATGTCATATTTATGCGTTTTCCGGAACTAACCTATTGACAAGATGCCGAAGGGCCGCCATCAAGTCTGCTATTTTTGGTTTCAGAAATCCTAGTAAGGAAATATTCTCGGAATCGGACGAAATCAACGCCCTGCATCTTAGAATCCCCGGAAGCATCCAGAACACCCGAGAGTCGCCAGAGGGGGGCCACAGGGGCCCCAGATGATAGGCCGGCGCGGCCCAGGCCCTGGCCGCGCCGCCTTATGGTGTCGTCGCCTCGTTGACCTCTGATGACCCACAAGTATAGGGGGTGTATCGTAGTATTTTCGATAAGTAAGAATGTCGATCCCAACGAGGAGCAGAAGGTGTTGACAAGCAGTTTCGATGAAGGATTCACTGTAAATGCTCACAGACAAGTATTCAGGGGGTTTTGATGTAACAGTTGAATAAAGTACGAGTAAGTAAAGTGCGAGAGTAACAATTGCAGCGAGTGGCCCAATCCTTTTTAGCACAAAGGACAAGGCGGTTTGTTTACTTATAATGACCAAACGTTCTCGAGGACACACGGGATTTTAGTCTAGTGCTTTCGCTACATACGGCTAAATAATCTTCATTGTTATGATAAGTGTTGTGTGGGTGAACCTATGCTAATGTACCGCCCTTCCTAGGACTAATACATACTTGTGATTATACCCCTTGCAAGCATCCGCAACTACAAGAAAGTAATTAAGAATAAATCTAACCACAGCCTTAAACTCTGAGATCCTGCTATCCCTCCTGCATCGATATACCAACGGGGGTTTAGGTTTCTGTCACTCCGGCAACCCCGCAATTGGCAAACGAGTACAAGATGCATTCCCCTAGGCCCATAAATGGTGAAGTGTCATGTAGTCGACGTTCACATGACACCACTAGAAGAATAACACCACAACTTAAATATCATACCATTGAATATTACTCAACCATAGTTCACTACTAGCATTTAGACTTCACCCATGTCCTCAAGAACTAAACGAACTACTCACGAGACATCATATGGAACATGATCAGAGGTGATATGATGATGAATAACAATCTGAACATAAACTTGGTTCAATGGTTTCACTCAATAGCATCAACAACAAGTAGAGATCGATACCGGGAGAGTTTCCCCTATCAAACAATCAAGATCAAACCCAAATTGCTACGGCGGTGACGGTGTCCAGCGGTGGAGATGGCGGTGATGATGGTGAAGATGATGATGATGGTGATGGAGATGATGTCCAGCTCGATGACGGTGACGATGGCGTCGATTTCCTCCGGAGGGAATTTCCGGCGGATTCCTGCCCGCCGGAGAGCTCTTTTCTCTCTCGGTGTTCTCCGCCCCGCAGAGGCGGCTGTAACTCTTCGCGAGGTACCCTCTGTGGCTTAGGTTTTCGGGACGAAGGGTTTCGCGAAGAAAAGGAGGCGAAAGGGGCTGTGGGGCCCCCACACCACATGGTGGCGCGGCCAGGCCATGGGCCGCGCCGCCCTATGGTCTGGCCCCACCTTGGGCCTTCTCAGCTCCCCCTTCTGGCTTCCTTCGTCATCTGGAAAAATAGGATTTTTGGTATAATTTCCTTCCACAGTTGATCTTCCGAAATATTGCGTTCTGACGGTGCTTTTTCCAGCAGAATCCTGGCTCCGGTGCTTGATCCTCCAATAATGATGAAACATGCAAAATAGATGAAATAACATAAGTATTGTATCCAAATATGAAATATATCAATGAATAACAGCAAATTATGATATAAAATAGTGATGCAAATTGGACGTATCAACTCCCCCCAAGCTTAGACTTCGCTTGTCCCCAAGCGAAACTGAGCTCGGTAAACAGGACCGCATGTTTATGGAGTGAAGAGTCGATAAATAAAATACGGACAAGAAGCATCATATTCATTCGCACAAGACATTATAGTAAACAACTTCCTCATATAACTCAACTTGAAACAAGTATAAGGTAATCACAAATAAAGGTGCATAAGAAATCATAGTTGGTGATGGCAAACTTCGTTCTTGGTCAGAGAACAATTAACAGATTATATTTATCTCATTGAGCAGCGCTCTCATGTTAAAGTTTATAAGGCACAACTTGCATACTCAATCATAATGGTCTCCTCATGATCATTGATAACTTGCAAAGCTATATTCATTCAGATAAAACTTGTACTAAACAAGGAAGAATAAAAGACATGATGAAGCAAATCACAATATAATGGTTTGATCACGACTACTCAAATGCTTGCTTGAGATGGAGGGAAATAGGTTTACTGACTCAACATAAAGTAAAAGACAGGCCCTTCGCAGAGGGAAGCAGGGATTAAATCATGTGCTAGAGCTTTTTCAGTTTTGCAATCATATAAAGAGAATAAAAGTAACATTTTGAGAGGTGTTTGTTGTTGTCAACGACTGGTAGTGGGTACTCTAACCCCCTTGCCAGACAACCTCCTAAGAGCGGCTCCCATATTATTTTCATTTTATGTGGCACTCCTTCCAACCTTTCTTTCACAAACCATGGCTAACCGAATCCTCGGGTGCCTGCCAACAATCTCATACCATGAAGGAGTGCCTTTTTATTTTAGTTTTATTATGATGATGACACTCCCCCCAACCTTTGCTTACAAAAGCCATGGCTAACCGAATCCTTCGGGTGCCGTCCATCAATCACATACCATGGAGGAGTGTCTATTTAGTTTAATTAATTTGGGACTGGGAATCCCATTGCCAGCTCTTTTTGCAAAATTATTGGATAAGCGGATGAAGCCACTAGTCCATTGGTGAAAGTCGCCCAACAAGATTGAAAGATAAAACACCACATACTTCCTCATGAGCTATAAAACATTGACACAAATAAGAGATACTAAGTTTTGAATTGTTTAAAGGTAGCACATGAAGTATTTACTTGGAATGGCAGAAAATACCATATAGTAGGTAGGTATGGTGGACACAAATGGCATAGGTTTGGGTTAAGGTTTGGATGCACGAGAAGTATTCCCTCTCAGTACAAGTCTTTGGCTAGCAAGGTTAATTAGCAAGCATAAGAGTCGAGGGAAACAAACAAATATACATGTGATAGAAACAATCATGCATCTTCCTTGTAAGCACAAACAATTTTAACTTTAGAATAATAAGCTATGAACTAACAAGAAAGAAAGACAATGAAACAACTACATGTATTTCTCTTTTCTACTTAAACCTCAAAGTGTTGTTGCTATTGACCAATGCTAAGTTTGCCAAAACCAAATAGATTTATTCAATGCTCCCAAAGTGATACCAATACTAACAACAAGATAAATCATATAATAGAGATTGCAAACTAAAATAAGATGTGCAATATGTAAATGATAAGACTTCTCATTAATATTCCATAACGATAACTCACACCAAGGGATACATAGACAACCAACTAAAGGAGAGACACTTCCAAACTGCAACCCATCTTATACGATAACTTCCCTACTCATGATATGACACTACTTGACAATAAAAAGTAAAAGGTAGTGATGATGTGATACCGCGGCACTCCCCCAAGCTTGGAACAAACCAAGGGGATGCCAATACCGATGATGAATTACTCCTTTGGCGATGATGGTGATGAACTCCTCCCGCGCTTCTGCGTAACTCCTTCAACTTCAGTTTCTCAGCTTGGCAATTCTGCACTAAGACTCGAAGAGATTCATTGTTATCTGAAGTTGGCGATGATGACCTTGTGATGTGAATCGAGTGGTATTCCAGCATTCTTCGGAGGCGGCAATTCTCCTCCTGGAGTATCTCCACTTCTCTTCTTAGAGCCCGATATTGATCACAAAACTCATCGGTAGTTCGTAGAACTTCTTCCAACACAGGGAAGGAGTCGAGGCTAAGAGCGGGTGGTAAAGATCCCTGCAAGTTATGAGAAAAAGAACGTCGAGTGTCAACAGATCCCACCAAGATTTGCTTGCTCCCAACGGCTTGCTGCTCTTGTCCTGATGGCACCCTCTTCACTTCTTCGTCCGAAAGCCCCTTGCCCTTGTTCTTGGAGACCATGGTGCTTCTAAACTGAAAACAGATCCTGGCAGAAACAGCTCGAAACAAAACACGTCGAGAAAATGATATACGGACCTCCAGGGGTCCGGGGGATTATATAGCAAAAATTTTCACGACAAAAGGAAAGTACCAGATCGAACCAGAGTCGGAAAGGGGAGACGAGGCGGCCAGACCATAGGTCGGCGCGGGCCCAGGTCAGGCTGCGCCGGCCTATGGTGGCACGCCCTCGTGCGTCCTTTCCACTCCGTTTCGAACTCGTAATTTTTCATATTTTCCAAAAACAGCGAAAATATTGTTCGGAAGGTAAATTGCGTACTTTTCATTACCAGTACTGTTACCTATTCAAAGTCGGGTTCTGGCGGCCTGTCAATTTGCCCTTTGATGAAAGCCTCCGGTGTTTCCACTTGAATAATATCAACATCAACATTATAAGAATCACCCGAGATATAATGCTTGAGTCTTTGTCCATTCACCACTTGCGTAGCATTGCCTTGGAGAGAGCTAATTTTGATTGCTCCTGAACGATACACCTCCTCGACAACATATGGTCCTTCCCATTTCGAGAGTAATTTCCCTGCAAAGAATCTGAGACGAGACCGATACAATAGGACTTTATCCCCAACATTAAATTCTCTTTTAATAATCCTTCTATCATGCCATTTTTTAACTTTCTCTTTAAAGAGTTTAGCATTTTCATAAGCTTCACTTCTCCATTCATCTAGAGAACTCAATTGCAACAACCTCTTATTACCGGCAAGTTTAGGATCTTTATTTAATTCTCTAACAGCCCAATAAGCTTTGTGCTCTAGTTCTAAAGGTAAATGACAAGCTTTCCCATAAACCATTTTATAAGGTGACATTCCCATGGGATTTTTATAAGCAGTTCTATAAGCCCATAGTGCATCCTTCAATTTACTAGCCCAATTCTTTCTAGTTTTATTAACACTTTTCCCAAAATAGATTTAATCTCTCTATTTGATAATTCTACTTGACCACTAGTTTGAGGATGATAAGCGGAAGCAATTCTATGATTAATACCATACCTAGCAAGAGTTTTTCTAAAACCTCCATGAATAAAATGAGAACCTCCATCAGTCATAATATATCTAGGCACTCCAAATCTAGGAAAAATAATATCTAATAGCATTCTTAAAGAGGTCTCACCATCAGCACTTTTTGTAGGTATGGCTTCCACCCATTTAGTAACATAATCAACAGCAACAAGTATATGAGTGTTACCTTCTGAAGACGGAAAAGGTCCCATGAAGTCAAATCCCCAACAATCAAACGGTTCAATAACAAGAGTATAATTCATAGGCATTTCATTACGTCTGGAGATATTACCAACCCTTTGGCATTCATCACAAGATAAAATAAACTTTCTCGCATCTTTGAAGAGAGTTGGCCAATAAAAACCTGATTGTAGAACCTTTTGCGCGGTTCTTTCTCCGGCGTGATGTCCTCCATAAGCACTACCATGACATTTACTCAATATCTCCTGTTGTTCATATTCGGGAACACATCTTCGCATAATACCATCCACTCCTTCTTTATATAAGTGTGGGTCATCCCAAAAATAATGCCTCAAATCATAAAAGAATTTCCTCCTTTGCTGAGCTGAAAAGGTTGGAGGCAAGTACTTGGAAACAATAAAGTTAGCATAATCAGCATACCAAGGACTGTCTCGCGAGCTCACCTTTATTACAGCCAATTGTTCATTTGGAAAACTATCATTAACAGGAACAGGATCATAAGCAATATTTTCCAATCTAGACAAATTATCAGCAACAGGATTATCAGCACCTTTCCTATCTACAATATGTAAATCAAATTCTTGCAAAAGAAGTACCCATCTAATAAGCCTCGGCTTAGCATCTTTCTTTGTCATAAGGTATCTAATTGCAGCATGATCAGTATGAATCGTAACTTTTGAATCAACAATATAAGATCTAAATTTATCACAAGCAAAGACTACAGCTAATAATTCTTTTTCAGTTGTAGCATAATTTCTTTGAGCAGCATCAAGAGTTTTACTAGCATAACGAATAACATTCAGTTTTTTATCTACTCGCTATCCAAGAACAAATACTTACAAAGAAAATCACTAGCATCACACATAATTTCAAATGGTAAGTTCCAATCAGGAGGTTCAACTATAGGAGCAGTTGTTAAGGCTTTCTTAAGAGTTTCAAAAGCTTCCTTACAATCATCATCAAAAACAAAAGGTACATCTTTTCGAAGAAGATTAGTAAGAGGCTTTGAAATCTTGGAGAAATCTTTAATAAATCTCCTATAAAACCCAGCATGACCAAGAATACTACGAATACCTTTAACATCCCTCGGATAGGGCATCTTCTCAATTGCTTCAACTTTACCTCTATCAACTTCAATACCTTTCTCAGAAATTTTATGTCCCAATACAATTCCTTCATTAACCATAAAGTGGCATTTCTCCCAATTAAGAACAAGGTTAGTTTCTTCACATCTCTGCAAAACTTTATCAAGGTTTCGCAAGCAACTATCAAAAGAATTCCCATAGACGGAAAAATCATCCATGAATACCTCTACAATACTCTCGCAAAAACCATGAAAAATAGCAGACATGCATCTTTGAAAAGTAGCAGGAGCATTACATAAACCAAAAGGCATGCGTCTATAAGCATAAGTTCCATAGGGACAAGTAAAAGTGGTTTTCTCTTGATCTTTAGTTTTAGCAGCAATTTGTGAAAACCCAGAATAACCATCAAGAAAGCAAAAATGAGTATTTTTAGACAACCTTTCTAGCATTTGATCAATAAATGGTAAAGGGTAATGATCTGTCTTAGTAACTTTATTAACTTTTCGAAAATCAATGCACATTCTATACCCTACAACTACTCTTTGAGGGATGAGCTCATCATTATCATTAGGCACAACAGTCATTCCTCCTTTCTTGGGAACGCAATGCACAGGACTAACCCATCTACTATCAGCAATAGGATATATAATACCAGCTTCAAGAAGTCTTAATACCTCATTCCTTACCACTTCCTTCATCTTCGGAATTAGACGACGCTGATGTTCAACAACAGGCTTTGCATCATCTTCCATATTAATAGCATGTTGGCAAATAGAAGGAGAAATTCCTTTCAAATCATCAAGAGTATAGCCAATAGCTCCTCGGTGTTTCTTCAATATTTCCAATAACCTTTCTTCCTCAATCTCTGAAAGCTTAGAACTAATAATAACAGGATATATTTTCTTATCATCAATATGAGCATATTTAAGATTATCAAGCAAAGGCTTTAATTCAAAAACAGGATCTTCCTTTGGTGGCGGCGTTGTACCCAGATCTTCCACCGGTAAATCATGCTTGAGAATAGGTTGGCGAAGAAAAATTTCCTCAAGCTCATCTCTTTCTTTCCTAAAAACTTCACTCTCGCTATCCTCCAAATGTTGCTGCAAAGGATTATTAGGAACAAGAACAATAGATGCACATTGCTCCATTTTAAAATCATCACTAGGCAAATCAGCTTTATAAGGAGTTTTGGTAAATTTAGAGAAGTTAAACTCATAAGATGCACCAGCAAATTTAGTCAAAATTTTCTCTTTCTTGCAATCTATAATAGCCCCACAAGTATTTAGAAAAGGTCTACCAAAAATAATAGGACAATAATCACTAGCAGCAGAACCAAGTACCAAAAAGTCAGCAGGATATTTAATCTTACCGCATAAAACTTCCACATCTCGAACAATACCAATTGGAGAAATAGTTTCTCTATTAGCCAGCTGAATAACCACATCAATATCTTCAAGTTCACAAGAATCAATTTCGTGCATAATCTCCGTGTAAAGCTCATAAGGAATAGCACTAACACTTGCACCAATATCACATAATCCATAATAGCAATGATCACCAATTCTAACAGATAGCATAGGAACACTAACTTGTTTGGGTTTATTAGGATGTGAAACAATATTAGAAGCATCTTCACAGAAAATAATATGACCATCCTCCACATTTTCAGTCACAAGATCTTTAACTATTGCAACAGCAGGTTCAACTTTTATTTGTTCTTCAGGTTCTACAGGTTTCTTTTCACTTTTATGAACCGCACTATTTATAACAGAGTACTCCTTCATTTTAGCAGGGAAAGGAGTTTTTTCAATATAAGCTTCAGGAATAACATGATCAGCAGTTTCAACTACAACGCATTTATTAATAGATGAATCAATTTTATCTTTATACGGTTCATGATACTTATCAAAATTCTTCTTAGGCAATTCATAATGAGAGGCAAAAGCTTTATAAAGATTTGCAGCAACTTGAGAATCAAGACCATATGTAGCACTCATATTACGAAATTTATCAGTATCCATAAAAGCTTCAATGCATTTATAATCATAAATTATACCTGATTCTCTATCCTTGTCAAGAAAACCTTCAGTATTTTCTTGGATCCGATCAAGAAGGTCCCTTTTAAACTCTTCTTTGTTGCGTGTAAATGATCCAGAACAAGAAGTATCCAGCAAGGTCTTGTCTTGAAAAGAAAGTCTTGCATAGAAATTATCAATAATAACATTACCAGGAAGCTCATGAATGGGGCATTTGAGCATTAAAGACTTCAATTTCCCCCAAGCTTGGGCAATACTCTCTCCATCATGAGGCCAAAAATTATATATGCGATTCCGATCCTTGTGAATCTCACTTGGAGGATAGAACTTAGAATAAAACCGGGGCACAATATCATTCCATTCAAGAGAATCCCCATTATCCAGTAATTTATACCAATGCGCCGCCTTACCAGACAGCGATAAAGAGAATAGTTTCTTCCTCACTTCATCCATAGCAATACCTGCACACTTGAATAAACCGCATAATTCATGTAAGAACAATAAATGATCTCCAGGGTGGACAGTTCCATCCCCTTCATAGCGGTTATCCATAACACGTTCAATAATTTTCATAGGTATTTTATATGGTATCACTTCCTCACCTGGCGCCTCATCCACTACCGTTGCAGTAGTAGTAGATTTCCCAAATAGAAATTGAAGAGAAGATCTCTCCATAATAACTTATAGCAGCAGGCAGAAATAAAATCAGCACAAACCGTAAAGGTTTTCCTTACCAATTCCACTTACCAATAGCGCTTCACTCCCCGGCAACGGCGCCAGAAAATAGTCTTGATGACCCACAAGTATAGGGGGTGTATCGTAGTATTTTCGATAAGTAAGAATGTCAATCCCAACGAGGAGCAGAAGGTGTTGACAAGCAGTTTCGATGAAGGATTCACTGTAAATGCTCACAGACAAGTATTCAGGGGGTTTTGATGTAACAGTTGAATAAAGTACGAGTAAGTAAAGTGCGAGAGTAACAATTGCAGCGAGTGGCCCAATCCTTTTTAGCACAAAGGACAAGGCGGTTTGTTTACTTATAATGACCAAACGTTCTCGAGGACACACGGGATTTTAGTCTAGTGCTTTCGCTACATACGGCTAAATAATCTTCATTGTTATGATAAGTGTTGTGTGGGTGAACCTATGCTAATGTACCGCCCTTCCTAGGACTAATACATACTTGTGATTATACCCCTTGCAAGCATCCGCAACTACAAGAAAGTAATTAAGAATAAATCTAACCACAGCCTTAAACTCTGAGATCCTGCTATCCCTCCTGCATCGATATACCAACGGGGGTTTAGGTTTCTGTCACTCCGGCAACCCCGCAATTGGCAAACGAGTACAAGATGCATTCCCCTAGGCCCATAAATGGTGAAGTGTCATGTAGTCGACGTTCACATGACACCACTAGAAGAATAACACCACAACTTAAATATCATACCATTGAATATTACTCAACCATAGTTCACTACTAGCATTTAGACTTCACCCATGTCCTCAAGAACTAAACGAACTACTCACGAGACATCATATGGAACATGATCAGAGGTGATATGATGATGAATAACAATCTGAACATAAACTTGGTTCAATGGTTTCACTCAATAGCATCAACAACAAGTAGAGATCGATACCGGGAGAGTTTCCCCTATCAAACAATCAAGATCAAACCCAAATTGCTATGGCGGTGACGGTGTCCAGCGGTGGAGATGGCGGTGATGATGGTGAAGATGATGATGATGGTGATGGAGATGATGTCCAGCTCGATGACGGTGACGATGGCGTCGATTTCCTGCCCGCCGGAGAGCTCTTTTCTCTCTGGTGTTCTCCGCCCCGCAGAGGCGGCTGTAACTCTTCGCGAGGTACCCTCTGTGGCTTAGGTTTTCGGGACGAAGGGTTTCGCGAAGAAAAGGAGGCGAAAGGGGCTGTGGGGCCCCCACACCACATGGTGGCGCGGCCAGGCCATGGGCCGCGCCGCCCTATGGTCTGGCCCCACCTTGGGCCTTCTCAGCTCCCCCTTCTGGCTTCCTTCGTCATCTGGAAAAATAGGATTTTTGGTATAATTTCCTTCCACAGTTGATCTTCCGAAATATTGCGTTCTGACGGTGATCCTCCAATAATGATGAAACATGCAAAATAGATGAAATAACATAAGTATTGTATCCAAATATGAAATATATCAATGAATAACAGCAAATTATGATATAAAATAGTGATGCAAATTGGACGTATCAACCTCCTGACGCCGCCTCTTCGCCTATATAAAGCCCCTGGACCTAAAACCTCGATACAAAAAAAGCCACGGTACGAGAAACCTTCCAGAGCCGCCGCCATCGCGAAGCCAAGATCTGGGGGACAGGAGTCTCTGTTCCGGCACGCCGCCGGGACGGGGAAGTGCCCCCGGAAGGCTTCTCCATCGACACCACCGCCATCTTCATCAACGCTACTGTCTCCCATGAGGAGGGAGTAGTTCTCCATCGAGGCTCGGGGCTGTACCGGTAGCTATGTGGTTAATCTCTCCCTATGTACTTCAATACAATAATCTCATGAGCTGCCTTACATGATTGAGATTCATATGATGATGCTTGTAATCTAGATGTCGTTATGCTAGTCAAGTGAATTTTACTTATGTGATCTCCGGAGACTCCTTGTCCCACGTGTGTAAAGGTGACAGTGTGTGCACCGTGTGGGTCTCTTAGGCTATATTTTGCAGAATACTTATTCACTGTTATGAATGGCATAGTGAAGTGCTTATTTATATCTCTTTATGATTGCAATGTGTTTTGTATCACAATTTATCTATGTGCTACTCTAGTGATGTTATTAAAGTAGTTTTATTCCTCCTGCACGGTGTAATGGTGACTGATGACCCACAAGTATAGGGGATCGCAATAGTCTTCGCGGGTAGTATAACCCAATTTATTGATTCGACACAAGGGGAGACAAAGAACACTTGGAAGCCTTAACAACGGAGTTGTCAATTCAGCTGCACCTGGAAACAGACTTGCTCGCAAGAGTTTATCAGTAGTAACAGTTTTATAGCAGATAGCGTAGTGAAATAACAAGAGAGAGTAACAGAGACAGCAGTAGTGATTTTAGTAAACAGCAGGATTAAAATACTGTAGGCACGGGGACGGATGACGGGCGTTGCATGGATGAGAGAAACTCATGTAACAATCATAGCAGGGCATTTGCAGATAATAATAAAACGGTGTCCAAGTACAAAGCAATCAATAGGCATGTGTTCCAATTATAGTCGTACGTGCTCGCAATGAGAAACTTGCACAACATCTTTTGTCCTACCAGCCGGTGGCAGCCGGGCCTCAAGGGAAACTACTGGATATTAAGGTACTCCTTTTAATAGAGTACCGGAGCAAAGCATTAACACTCCGTGAACACATGTGATCCTCACATCGCTACCATTCCCTCCGGTTGTCCCGATTGCCACTGGGCCATCGGTTCCGGACAGCGACATGTGTATACAACTTGCAGGTAAGATCAATAAACAATGAATATCATGATGAAACAATAACATGTTCAGATCTGAGATCATGGCACTCGGGCCCTAGTGACAAGCATTAAGCATAACAAGTTGCAACAATATCATCAAAGTACCAATTACGGACACTAGGCACTATGCCCTAACAATCTTATGCTATTACATGACCAATCTCATCCAATCCCTACCATCCCCTTCGGCCTACAGCGGGGGAATTACTCACACATGGATGGGGGAAACATGGCTGGTTGATGTAGAGGCGTTGGCGGTGATGGCGGCGATGATCTCCTCCAATTCCCCGTCCCGGCGGAGTGCCGTAACGGAGACTCTCGGCTCCCGCGACGGAGTTTTGCGATGTGGCGGCGTTCTGGAGGGTTTCTGGCGACTTCGACTTCTCCCTGTGCGTTTTTAGGTCGAGGCCAATAAATAGTCCGAAGGAGGGCGTCGGAGGCCGACCGAGGGGGCCACACCACATGGCCGCGCGGCCCCCCCTGGGCCGCGCCGCCCTATGGTGTGGGGCCCTCGGGCCTCCACCTGAGTTGTCCTTCTGGCTCCGTCAGTATTCTTGGAAAATAGGGCCTTCTGCATAAATTCCGAGGATTTTCCCGAAAGTTGGATTTCTGCACAAAAATGAGACACTAGAACAGTTCTGCTGAAAACAGCGTTAGTCCGTGTTAGCTGTATCCAAAATACACAAATTAGAGGCAAAACAATAGCAAAAGTGTTCGGGAAAGTAGATACGTTTTGGACGTATCAACTCCCCCCAAGCTTAGCTTATTGCTTGTCCTCAAGCAATTCAGTTAACAACTGAGCGATAAAAGAACTTTCACGAACACATTTGCTCATATGATGTATATATTCTCGTGCTATGGCTAATACTTAAGCAGTTCATAATGAGATACATGCAAATAAGATCATCTAACAGCTATGTCAATCATGGAGAGGTACCAACAATTAATAATAAGCATCATGAATCATGAATGTAAGCAGGATTGCAATGTTCATAAGAGAGTATGATAAAGTGGTATCTCGCTTGCCTGTATTTGATTGGCAAAACATAAATGCACGGGCACCTCTGGAGTTCATAGAAAGACTAGAAGTAGTGATTGTCGAAGATAAAAGCATCAAAGTTATACCACAATCAATCATATTTTGAGACAAGCATATTATACTAAGAATGACAGTTGTGCTCTCAAGATAGTGCTCAAATAAATAATGGAGACACAACATAAAAGTAAAAGATTGACCCTTCGTAGAGGGAAGCAGGGATTAACATGCGCTAGAGCTTTTCATTTTTATAAAGACAGGAGTAAAATTATTTTGAGAGGTGTTTGTTGTTGTCAACGAATGGTAATGGGTACACCAACTACCTCGCCAACCGGACTTCCAAGAGCGGCTCCCATGAATTATTTGCATATTTATGTGGCACTCCTTCCAACCTTTCTTACACAAACCATGGCTAACCGAATCCTCGGGTGCCTGCCAACAATCTCATACCATGAAGGAGTGCCTTTTTATTTTAGTTTTATTATGATGATGACACTCCCCCCAACCTTTGCTTACACAAGCCATGGCTAACCGAATCCTTCGGGTGCCGTCCAACAATCACAAATCATGGAGGAGTGTCTATTTAAGTTAATTAATTCGGGACTGGGAATCCCATTGCCAGCTCTTTTTGCAAAATTATTGGATAAGCGGATGTGCCACTAGTCCATATGAGAGTCCGTCAAAAGCAAATGACAAGGTTGAAAGCTAAACACCACATACTTCCTCATGAGCTATGAAACATAAACACAAATTGAGAAGCATTTTGAAGGTTTTAAAGGTAGCGCATGAGAATTTACTTGGAATGGTTTGAAATGCCATGCATAGGTATTTATGGTGGACACTCTGGAATAACTTGGTTTTCAGGCGTTTGGAAGCACGAGCAGCGTTCCCGCTCAGTACAAGTGAAGGCTAGCAATAGACTAGGGAGCGACAAATCAAGAGAGCGATGCTTGTCATAATCATGCTTGCGGCAAAATAAATTAACGGAGGCATAAAAGTGATACAAGAACTCTGAAGCAATATAGATCATCGAGGCTTAATTGACTTTTTGTTCAGTCATATGCATGCGTGAGCATGTGCCAAGTCGATATAAATGAATTATTCAGAGGAGGATACCACAATGCCATACTTACTTATGAATAAAACAATGCAAGCAAACATCCATGACATGCTACTCATATTAATAGATTGGAGCTAAACATGAGAGATCATAAACTACTAGACTTTCTCAAATAACATATACCTCACATGAACCAACTAAGCATGCTCACATGGATGAGTATATGTACAAAAATGAAAACAAATAGAGTTCATACCAGCCTCTCACCACAATCCAATTGTCGTAGATCGTCATTATTGCCTTTCACTTGTGCAGCTTGGATAATATGAAATGAAAACCACGCTCCAGCCACCGAAGACCATTGAAATCATAAAGAACTTTACAAAATCAAAGAAGAACAGCAAATATTTTTGGTGTTTTCGAATTTGAGAACAAGAACAAGAGGAAACAAGCAAACAAAGCAAAATCTTTTTGGGTTTTCTTATAGCAAACTAGCAATAGCAAATAAAGCGAAACAAATGCAAGAAACCAAAACAAACAAATGGTGAAGAGAAACAACAGAAATATTTTTGGTCTTTTTGTGTTTTGGAAAGGAAACAAAGCAAAAACAAGAAATAGCAAACTAAAAGAAACACAGAAAAGCGAGATGGCAGAAATCTGCCAAAACCTGACAGCAGTACAGAAATCAATTTTTACAAAAATCTTACGTTGCGCAGCTCGAAAAGTGTTCAACTAATGAAAGTTAGATAACAACCTGGGGAACCTGCACAAAAATTGGCAGCTCAAAATAACGTTCTGGCTGTGCGCACGAATTTTTCTAGTAACAGTCCAGAATCTGTTTTCAGGCAGCACTTCCCCAAATATCATCTTCCTCTCATTAGAAAACCACTCAAACGAACAAAACAAATATGTACAAGTATCCAGCAATCATAATATGCAAAGAATGAGTGATGCCGGTATACCTCCCCCCAAGCTTAGGCTTTTGGCCTAAGTGGAGTTCAATCCCATCGAGACCATGAGGTAGTATCTCCGTAGTATGACGAAGATGGATCGTATTCCAGGTATGTGCTAGAAGAAGCACCCGGATACGTGACGGTGTAGTCGTGGGAGGCCTCAGCGTCCTCGGAGTCATGCTGCTGGTGGAAGTCTTGTATCTTCATATGTTCATCCACCTCCTCCTTAGTGCACGACCATGATTGCCTGTCAATACTGAACAAACCTGGTTGGGGAAGAGGGATTTCCTTCTTATCCCCGTCAGCAAACAACATTCTATAGACCATATTATCTAAAGTAGAATCAGTGGTAACAAAATGATGACTCTTTATAGCAGCAATATCGAGTCGCCTAGGGGCCAATGGCACATCATTAGGATCAAGAGGAAGCCTTAGATATGTTAAAATGCGCAGTGCAATAGTTCCTCCAAAAATAGGCCCTCTATTAGACAGGCGGCGAGCAATAAGAGAACCAAGGTGATAAGATGTCCGACCAGTAAGTGCAATATTCAAGAAAGCAAGATGGTAACTAGAAATATTGCTAGTGTTCTCCCTACCAAGAATGCTAGTAGCAATGTAGTATGCAAAATACTTAATGGCGGGGAGTTGAATGTTCCTTGTCTTGCCACGCTGAATGGTGCGACAATCATCATCGGTAATCCCTCGATAGAGCTCCAACAAGTCCCGGGGGTTGTCATCAATCCTACTTGCTGTACCTACAGGGGCAATATCCAATGCACGACAAAAATCGTCCAATTCCATAGTAACAGGATTACCATAGATCTTGAATGCAACTGTCGGCTCATATTGCTTGTTGTGGAACTTGAAGCTCTCAACGAAGATTTTGGTGAGCATGTAGTATTGCTCCCTTTCGTCTTCCACGTAGGTGGCTAAGCCCGCCCTGTTGACCAGGGTGAAGAAATCCTCCAATATCCCTGCATTCCTCAGAAAATCATAGCATGGAAAAGACGAAGCATTAGGAGCCCCGTTGTCCTCTTCGGGCGCAAAGCTAGGCGCGATGATATCCTCGTTGTACGATCGCCTAAGCCGGGTGGCGGCCCTAGAAGGTCTCCCGGTGCTGGTTGTTCCTTTCTTGAACAACTCTCCAAAGTTGAACTTCTTCATCTCTTCTCTGAAATTTTCAACAAGTGATATAAAATTTGATTTGATGATATATAATTGAGGGAAACTACCATAGGAACTTGCTAGAGTACTAATCATGCATCAAAACTAGTTTATACAACTTAGAACAAGCATGCAAGCTCACTAAACATGTTACCTACAGCAACAAAATATTCAAGATATACTCAACCAAACAAAATTCTACTTGGATAGGCGGAGGAGTCACATACCGAAGAGCAAATGTGCCAAATTTCAGACAGAAATCTAGGCTGAGCAAAGAGATCGAGAAATCTGGAGCTCTTGAGCAAAAACGCGAGTGAGAGGAACCTGGTGCGAGTTTTTTCGGGAGAGAGAAGATGCTGGGAGAAAGAGATGAAGTAGTGGGGCAAGGAGGGGCCCACACCACAGGGTGGCGCGCCCCCCTCCTTGGCCGCGCCGGCCTATGGTGTGGCACCCTGTGGTGCCCCACAGGTCATCCTCTGGTGCCCCCAGGTGCCTCGTCGAAAAATAGGACCAACGGTATAATTTTTGTGAATTTTTGAAAACTTTGAAAAATGCACATTTCTGGGTATTTAGTTTATTATTACTGGCCAGGAAAATTTTGAAATCTCCAATTAACTAAGGAACTTTACAAATTAAAAATGCTACAGCAACTAGAGCAAGTGGAGGAAGAAAGAGATGTTGTTTACCTCCTCTATGCATATAAAAAGTATTTGTTAACAAGGTTGATCAAGTCTTGCCACCAAATAAATTTTACATAACATAAGAAGAAATAAACCTCAAATCAATCATGTTACCTTGAATTGTATTGATATGGATCCAATCACGAGGGTTTGATATTCTTCCTTAGGCTCATATATAGGACAATCAATAGTTCCCACTTTGATAGTTCTCACATTAAAAATAGTATTGACTCCACATACTTTATCAATCTTCTTGGGGAAATAAACGGTATGCTCCTTATCATCAACATTGAAAGTATCCTTTCCTTTATTGCAATCAATAACAGCCCCTGCGGTGTTAAGAAAAGGTCTCCCAAGAATAATAGATATATTATCATCTTCAGGCATTTCCAACACAACAAAATCAGTTAATATCAAGCAGTTAGTAGTAACTTGAACAGGAACATCCTCACATATACCAACAGGAATAGCAGTAGATTTATCAGCCATTTGCAAAGATATATCAGTAGGTATCAACTTATCTAAGTAAAGTCTCTTATAAAGAGAAAAAGGCATAACACTAACACCGGCTCCCAAATCACATAGAGCAGTTTTAACATAATTATTCTTGATAGAACAAGGAATAGTAGGTATACCTGGGTCGCCCAACTTCTTTGGAACTTTGCCATTGAAAGAGTAATTAGCAAGCATAGTGGAAATTTCCTCATTGGGGATTTTCCTTTTGTTAGTAACAATATCTTTCATATACTTTGAATAAGGAGGCAATTTAATAGCATCAGTCAATGGGATTTGCAAGAATAAAGGTTTCATCCAATCGCAAAATTTATTATAGTGTTCTTCTTCCTTTGATTTTAGTTTCTTAGCAGGAAAAGGCATTTGCTTTTGCACCCAAGGTTCTCTTTCATTACCATGTTTCTCAGCAATAAAATCTTCTTTAGTGTACTTTTTATTTTTAGCATGCTTTTCAGGTTCATCTTCTACCTCTTCTTTATCAGAAGCATCATTCTTATCATTATCTTTATCATGTTCATTACCACTTTCAGTTTCAGCATCAGAAATAGAAATACTATTAGGATCATTAACAGGTTCAGAGGATTCTACAACATTTTTATGTTTCTTCTTCTTTTTCTTCTTAGAAGGAGCACTAGGTTCAATGCGTTGAGAATCTTGTTCAATTCTTTTGGGATGCCCTTCAGGATATAGAGGATCCTGGGTAGAAACACCACCTCTAGTTGTTACTTCATAAGCATGTTTCTCTTTAGAATTATTCCCTAACAAGTCATTTTGCACTTTAGTGAGTTGATCAATTTGAGTTTGAACCATATGAAAATGTTTAACAAGCATCTTAACATCATTGGAGGTTCTCTCTACAATATCATGCAATTCACTAATAGCTCGAGAATTTTCCATTAAATGATTCTCTACTCTCATATTAAAATTTTCTTGTTTAACAATATAATTATCAAACTCATCTAAGCATTGTGCAGGAGGTTTCGAATACGGAATATCTTCCCTAGTAAAGCGTTGAAGGGAGTTTACCTCAATCATGGATGAAGGGGGAATTATCTCACATATATCTTCTATGGGAGGAAGATTCTTCACATCTTCAGATTTAATACCTTTCTCCTTGAGAGACTTCTTGGCTTCCCTCATATCTTCATCATTCAATTTAATTAAACCCCTCTTCTTTAATATTGGCGTTGGAGTTGGTTCAGGCGTAGTCCAATCATCATGATTCCGGCCTATTTTAGCCAATAATTCTTCAGCGTCATCCGGAGTTCTTTTCCTGAAAACACAACCAGCACAACTATCCAGGTATGCCCTAGACTCAATGGTTAGTCCACTATAAAATATATCAAGTAAATCATGCTTTTCCAAATCATGATCAGGCCGAGCTCTAATAAGAGAGCAAAATCTTGCCCAAGCCTCAGGCAATTTCTCTCCATCTTCCTGGTTAAAATTATAAATTCTCTGCAAAGCAATATGTTGAGCACTAGCAGGAAAGTATTTACGGAAGAAAACATCAAGCAATTCTTTTGGACTTTTAATAGAATTAGGTGGCAAACTATTATACCAAGTTTTAGCGTCATCCTTTAATGAGAATGGAAAGATTTTAGCAACAAAGTAAGTACGCATCTTGACATCATCAGAAAACAAGCTACTTAGAGTAGATAACTCAATCATGTGTTCAACAACACTCTCTTTTTCAGTACCACAAAAGGGTGTTTTCTCAACAATAGCTATATGAGATAGATCAAGAGAAAAATCATAATCTTTATCCTTAATGTTTATAGGAGATGTGGCAAACTTAGGATCAGGAGACAGTTTATATCTAACAGCATGTTCTGCAAGCAACTTTTTAATTTTTCTTGCATCAGTAGTAGCATTGCATTTTTCAATAAAATCATCATTAAGCTCCACATAATCTTCATCAGGATCATCACTAAAATAATCAAGTTCAGGTGAATTAACAGGTGTAGTAGCATTAAGAGTTTCAGTATTTTCAATTTGTCTAGACCTAGCAATTGTAGCATCTAGAAAGGATCCCAATGAACCACTATCATCAAGCACAGCAGAAATATTATCAATATTATGAGAGTTTTCAGATTCAGCAGAAGTACCCACATGTGAAGCATGTGGCGGTGAAACAAGTTTATCAATCACAGATGGTGAATCAAGTGTAGCGGAGGTATTCAGAATTGTACCTTTTCTTGTAGTGGATGGTAATATGGCGACCTTAGTATCGCGAGGTTTACCCATGATGGAGAATTTGCAGCGAACAATATTAATCCAAGTGAACTTCCAAATAAAGCTATGCTCCCCGGCAACGGCGCCAGAAAATAGTCTTGATGACCCACAAGTATAGGGGATCGCAACAGTCTTCGCGGGTAGTATAACCCAATTTATTGATTCGACACAAGGGGAGACAAAGAACACTTGGAAGCCTTAACAAATGGAGTTGTCAATTCAGCTGCACTGAAACAGACTTGCTCGCAAGAGTTTATCAAGAGTAACAGTTTTATAGCAAAGAGTGAGTGAAATAACAAAGAGCAGAGTAACAGAGACAGCAGTAGTGATTTTAGTAAACAGCAGGATTAAAATACTGTAGGCACGGGGACGGATGACGGGCGTTGCATGGATGAGAGAAACTCATGTAACAATCATAGCAGGGCATTTGCAGATAATAATAAAACGGTGTCCAAGTACAAAGCAATCAATAGGCATGTGTTCCAATTATAGTCGTACGTGCTCGCAATGAGAAACTTGCACAACATCTTTTGTCCTACCAGCCGGTGGCAGCCGGGCCTCAAGGGAAACTACTGGATATTAAGGTACTCCTTTTAATAGAGTACCGGAGCAAAGCATTAACACTCCGTGAACACATGTGATCCTCACATCGCTACCATTCCCTCCGATTGTCCCGATTTCTGTCACTTCGGGGCCATCGGTTCCGGACAGCGACATGTGTATACAACTTGCAGGTAAGATCAATAAACAATGAATATCATGATGAAACAATAACATGTTCAGATCTGAGATCATGGCACTCGGGCCCTAGTGACAAGCATTAAGCATAACAAGTTGCAACAATATCATCAAAGTACCAATTACGGACACTAGGCACTATGCCCTAACAATCTTATGCTATTACATGACCAATCTCATCCAATCCCTACCATCCCCTTCGGCCTACAGCGGGGGAATTACTCACACATGGATGGGGGAAACATGGCTGGTTGATGTAGAGGCGTTGGCGGTGATGGCGGCGATGATCTCCTCCAATTCCCCGTCCCGGCGGAGTGCCAGAACGGAGACTTCTGGCTCCCGCGACGGAGTTTTGCGATGTGGCGGCGTTCTGGAGGGTTTCTGGCGACTTCGACTTCTCCCTGTGCGTTTTTAGGTCGAGGCCGATAAATAGTCCGAAGGAGGGCGTCGGAGGCCGACCGAGGGGGCCACACCACATGGCCGCGCGGGCCCCCCCTGGGCCGCGCCGCCCTATGGTGTGGGGCCCTCGGGCCTCCACCTGAGTTGTCCTTCTGGCTCCGTCAGTATTCTTGGAAAATAGGGCCTTCTGCATAAATTCCGAGGATTTTCCCGAAAGTTGGATTTCTGCACAAAAACGAGACACCAGAACAGTTCTGCTGAAAACAGCGTTAGTCCGTATTAGTTGTGTCCAAAATACACAAATTAGAGGCAAAACAATAGCAAAAGTGTTCGGGAAAGTAGATACGTTTTGGACGCATCAGTGACAGTGTGTGCATCCGTGTTAGTACTTGGCGTAGGCTATGATTATGATCTCTTGTAGATTATGAAGTTAACTATTGCTATGATGGTATTGATGTGATCTATTCCTCCTACATAGTGTGAAGGTGACAGTGTGCATGCTATGTTAGTACTTGGTTTAGTCGTATTGATCTTTCATGCACTCTAAGGTTATTTAAATATGAACATTGAATTGTGGAGCTTGTTAACTCCGGCATTGAGGGTTCGTGTAATCCTACGCAATGGTGTTCATCATCCAACAAGAGTGTAGAGTATGCATTTATCTATTCTGTTATGTGATCAATGTTGAGAGTGTCCACTAGTGAAAGTCTGATCCCTAGGCCTTGTTCCTAAATACTGCTATCGCTGCTTGTTTACTGTTTTACTGTGTTACTACTGCTGCGTTACTACTGCTTGTTTACTGTCCTGGGCAAAGCACTTTTCTGGTGCCGTTGCTACTTATTCATACCACCTGTATTTCACTATCTCTTCGCCGAACTAGTGCACCTATTTGGTGTGTTGGGGACACAAGAGACTTCTTGCTTTGTGGTTGCAGGGTTGCATGAGAGGGATATCTTTGACCTCTTCCTCCCTGAGTTCGATAAACCTTGGGTGATCCACTTAAGGGAAAACTTGCTGTTGTTCTACAAACCTCTGCTCTTGGAGGCCCAACACTGTCTACAGGAAAAGGAGGGGGCGTAGACATCACATCCTCGTCAATTGGCAACGTCTGTGGGGAAACTGTCGGCACAAGGCGCGTCATCGGCTGCTCCATTCACATCAGCAACGTTCGTGCTGGCATTTCCAACACCTTCAAGCCCGAAGAATTCGGTTCGCTGAGGATCCTTCGAGTTCACTCCGAGGCATCGAAACGTTGCGTCCAACTCCTTTGAATTACGTGGCGGCATGGACGCAACGTTTGGCGGTATCCACTTCATCGTCGATTCCGGAGGGTTCCTTCGACTTCCAGGTTTAGGTACACCAGGCTCATTAAGGACTTCGGCTCCAAAAATCGTTGTCCCACCGATAGCTCCAGTGGGTTTGCCATATTCATCTGGTAACAGCAACCAAAATAGTCGAAGAAATTTCGGTAGCAGACAGGAGCAACGGAAGAGGAGAAGGGATCTCCGTTGTGAAGCAGATGGACGAGCTACAAGTCGCCTTCGTCAGTGTGGCGAAGGATGTTACAGTGCGTAATTAAACAAAAATCGCAGCCGTGCACCTTACCCGCCAGCTGCGGAACAGCTTGTCGCTCCGTGTTACTTCCGTACTTACATTGACCCAAAAGACAACATTGAGAAGGCTACGCATCTACTTAAAGATTGTCGGTAGTTCCTTGATATTCAGAAGCTATGCGAAGAGCTAGGGTCCGGTTCGGAAGCAAAGGCGCGTTCGGCGGAAGGAAGAACGGCCGCTTACGATTATCCTCAACAACAACAGTATGTGCCAGACGAAGATATCTACATACCTACCAAAGTATACCGTGCATCTCGAGGGAAAGTGAACATGATTCACAAAACCAGCGTTTCAAAAAGGGAGTCCAAGAAGTTTTCGCGGGAGATAAAGTTTGCAGAAGTGTATATGGCAACAGTACCTGACTATATCGATTGGTCAGATCAGAACATCATGTTCAGCAGGGCAGATCATCCGATAGCCGTTCCAAGGCCCGGTCACGCTGCCCTAGTCCTTGAAGCGCAGATCAGAGGATACAATATGAGCAAAGAGTTCATGTATGGATGAAGTGGCCTAAATCTTTTGTTTGCAAGCACAATGAAAGAAATGAGATTGACAACTGATATGTTAAAAGAATTTGACACTGGCTTCCACGACATCATCCCGACCCGACCCGCATATCCCCTTGGAAAGATTTCGTTGGACATTGTCTTTAGCACACCCAACAACTTGAGGAAGGAGAAACTCGAGTTCGAGGTGGTAGATTGGGAATCACAGTACCACGCCATCCTCGGCAGGCCAGCGTTTGCCAAATTTATGGCAGTTCCTCATTACGCGTATTTGAATCTAAAGATGCTAGGAAATAACGGGACACCAATAACTATTCACAGAAGTTTTTCACGCTCTGGTAACTGTGACAAAGATTTCCAGAAGATTGCCTCCAAGTTCGGAGTCAGGGAAGAACTCAATGCACTTGATGGACTCACCGATCATACACAACTACCTGCCGATAATCGGAACAGAAAGTCCAATGAGTTTGACGTAGCCAAGGAAGCAAAGAAGCATCAAGTGCACCCCTCTGACCCGAAGAAAACAATCAATCATCGACAGATCTTACTGTCACATAGGAAAGTGCGCTCATCGAGTTCCTCCATGAGCGCTAGAAAATATTTGCATGGGAGCCATCTGACATGCCAGGTATTCCCAGGAAACTCGCTGAGCACGCCCTCAATGTTGACCTCAAAGCCAAACCTATACAGCAGACATTACGCCATTTCTCAGAACCAAAAAGAAAAGCTATTGGAGAAGAAGTTAATCGGCTTCGCAAAGCCGGGTTTATTCGAGAGCTCAAAGAAGCCGAATGGGTAGCCAACCCAGTCGTGGTGCCAAAGATAGATACGACAACACTTCGTATGTGCATCGACTTCACGAGCCTCAACAAGCATTGCGGAAGGATCATTTCCCGTTGCCACGCATCGATCAAATAATCAACTCCACAACAGGCTGCGATCGCCTGTGCTTTCTTGATGCTTATTCAGGATATAATTAGATCAAACTCAAAAAAGAAGACCCGGAATTAACAACATTCATTACACCGCATGGTGTCTACTGCTACAACGTTATGACTTTTAGACTAAAAATGCAGGTGCAAGCTATCAACGGTGCATGCAAGCCTGCCTCGGGGAGCAGATTGGCCAAAATATCGAGGTTTGTATCGACGACATCATCGTCAAAACCAGAAATTCCGCCACACTTATCGACAATATGAGAGAAACTTCCGACAACCTTGAACGATATAAAATCAAGCTGAACCCGAAGAAATGCTTCTTCGGGGTACCAGGAGGCCAAGTACTCGGGTACTTTATTTCAGCCAGAGGAACATAGGCTAATCCTTTGAAGATTAAAGCTGTCCTTGACATGGAGCCACCAAAAACTCTACAGCAAGTGCAACAGCTGGCAGGACGGGCAGCAGCTCTTAGTAGATTTATTGCAAAGCTAGGAGAAAATGCCCTGCCTTTCTATCAGTTGATGAAGAAGTCAGAAAAATTCGAGTGGACAGCAGAGGCACAAGATGCTTTCGACAATCTGAAGAAGGTTTTGTCGACTTCTCCGGTCCTCATTACTCCATGAGACAGGGAGTCGATGTTACTCTATATCGCGGCAACCAGTCGAGTCGTCAGCACTATGCTTGTTGTCGAGCGCGCGGAAGAAGGAAAATTTCATGGGGTACAACGTCCAGTTTATTACCTCAGCGAAGTACTTACACCAGCAAAACAACGGTATCCACATTGCCAGAAATTGGCATATGTCGTATGGATGATAGCACAAAAGCAGAGGCATTACTTCGCCGAGCACCCGATTGTTGTTGTCACTGAAGCCCCATTGAAGAATATACTCACCAATCCAGATGCTACAGGTCGTGTATCTCAGTGGGGCATTGAGATAGCTCCACATGATATTTCTTACATCAATCGAACATCCATCAAGTCTCAGGTCCTCCCAGATTTCTTTGTCGATTGGATTCAGTCGCAAACTCCCGCTGCACCTGATATGCCAGGTTCTTGGACTATGTACTTTGATGGTTCAAAACGAAGCACAGGCGCAGGAGCAGGAGTAGTGCTAATTTCACCGCAAGGAGACAAGATGAGGTATGTGCTGAGAATGAATTTCTCGCTGCCGACAAACAATGAAGCAGAATGCAAAGCATTATTGCACGGCATGCGTATGGTTAAGGCATGTGGAGCTACTTGGTTGGACATTTATGGAGATTCAAATCTTGTGGTTCAGCAGTCGATGAATTTATGCGACACCATTAGCGACAACATGATTGCTTATCGCCAAATGTGTCAATCGATGGAAGCCAAGTTTGAAGGTTGCGAGTTAAAACATATCGGCAGAGCTAGCAACGAGGAAGCAGATGCTTTGGCAAATATCGGTTCTACATGCTCTTCAATCACAGAGTCTTTTATTAAGTAATTACTCAACAGTCTATTAAAGTAAAAAACTTCGGCACCCCCTGAAAAATCGGCTGCTGACTCGGGGGCAGCGCCCCAGGACGCTGTCGAAGAAATTACTGGTGGACCCAAACAACAAGTTCTTCTCCTCGAGCCTTTGTGGACTGAGCATTTTTTGGCGTACTTAATGGAGTAGCGGCTGCCAATGATCCAACGGAAGCCAGACTTATTGTACGACGATCTAAAGCATTTACTATAGTGGATGGCGACCTATATAAATGGAGTATTTCTGGCATCTTCCAACGGTGCATTGTCATTAACGATGGAAATGCCCTATTGCAAGAGATACATGAATGAACATGCGGCCATCATGCAAGCAATGGAGCACTTGTGGCCAAAGCTTTCAGAGCTAGGTTTTATTAGCCAATAGCAGTAGCTGATGCAAGAGACTTAGTTCGGAAGTGCGACCCTTGCCAATGTTTTGCACCAAAACCACAAGCACCTGCTATGGATCTCATGACAATACCTCTGGCATGACCTTTTGCGCAGTGGGGACTTGATCAAGTTGGTCCAATGCCAAAGTCATCACCGGGCGGTCATACCCATCTATTGGTAGCAGTCAATAAATTCACCAAGTGGATTGAGGCCATACCAGTCAGCAATCAGACAGCCAAAACGACTGTCAAGTTCTTCAAAGGAATCACCTGTCATTTTGGTGTGCCTCACAACATCATCACAGACAATGGAACCAACTTTGATTCGAAGGAGTTTCATGAATTTTGTAACAGTAATGACATCAAGCTCAAATTTGCTTCGGTTTCACATCCCCAAACCAATGGACAAGTGGAAAGGATCAACGGCTTAATATGTGATGGAATTAAAAAATGTCTCATAGGCGCATCTGGAGCTTGGGTCGAGGAGTTACCATCAATACTTTGGAGTATGCGGACTACATAGAATAGATCAACGCAATATACTCCCTTCTTCCTTGTATAGGGAGCCGAAGTTGTTCTACCTGCCGACGTTCGCTTCGAAGCACCTCGGGTGGCCGCATATAAAGAGAAACCATCGGTTCAGGCATTACAAGACGCTGTGGACCTTGTCGATGAGGCTCGAGATATTTCCCTGGCAAGAACAGCAGAATATCAGTAGGCCATACGGAATTACCACAGTCGAAGGGTGCGCACTTGAAGTTTCGACGTCGGTGATCTAGTACTACGATTAAAGCAGAAATGACATCTGAAGCTTGAATCTCCATGGGAAGGACCATACATCGTCACTGAAGTAATCTCAGGAGGATCTTATCGTCTCAGGAATATTACAACAGGAAAAGATGTTGAGAACCCATGGAACGTTGCACAATTACGACGATTTTATGTGTAGGACTCAACCTTTTTACTGCCTCTTTTATTTCTTCCTTTTACAATAAGGCTTCTTAGCCACTATTGGAGCAATGTATACCCCAGTTACATACTATGAATAAAACTTCTGGTTCAGCTTATATGATTACCTTCTCACCCGAACAAATGTTCAGGCTCTTTTTATCGGCTACTACTACTCCCATCGGGAGCTCTGGTTAAACAGCATGTCATGGCTTACCCAACAATACTCGGGAGTTGCAAGGTTTATTACAATTTTATCATTTACTATTACTCTCATCGGGAGCTCTGGTTATCGACGTACCACGGTTTTTCCGGCAATACTCGAAGGCTGTAGTTCTTATCATGGTTTTGTCAAGAGCCTCAAGGAACATGCGAGTGCTGTAATTGACGAGAATCTTCATACAAAAATAGTTCCAGCAAAGCCTCAAGGAGCATGCGAGCGCTGCAATTGGTGGAAACAATGCAACATATGAAAGGCTCACGCCGGTGCATCGCGTTATGAAGCCGAATAAGCGCATAGTTTCTTCGTTTACTCAAAGAATGTCACCGTTACGAACATACATGCGACCCTGCAAAAATTGCGATTACTACAGGGTCATCGAGTGAGCAAACTGACATGATCCTTCAGTTGCCTTCGACAAAATAATAAATGGTTTCGACTGGGCTTATGGTTCATCGATTCACTATGATGTTAAAAAAGAACATCAACGGCATAGGATGTTGAAAAAGAGCATCATTCCTTACAACGCAAGTTTCTCTTAAAAAAGAAGAGTGATTTATTTCATAATAATTACAAAGGCACACTATGTGCAAGGATAATCAAAAATTTCTATCATGATAAGGTTCCCTGGTCTGCTTGTTTCTTCAAATCTCTTTCAGTATCTGCCTCCATCCTAGAGATAATGATATGAGCAGGATGTCTAGCCACGGGGTAGTACCGATCGAGTTTTACATTAGCATTGGCTATGGATTCTAAATCCAAGGTCGGGTGACAAGCTAACGCCGAAGCAAATGCCAGTTCGGCTCCAACAATAATTTCTTTGCGCACTAAAGATCGAATTCTGGCAGGAGTTTTGAATCGACTAAACAAAGACGATAGAGTCTCGGGTGCTGGATCCAAAGGAAACATGGTCCTCCATACCATGGTCAGATGAGCATGGTACTTATCAAAGTAGTAATGTACCTTCTCAACCCGATACTCGAACTTCGCCACAATTACGGCCTTTGCTCTATCCGACCATAATGCACACTTCGGGTGTGACATATCGGTCATCGCCGCAATCTTCTCATGGATTTGCTCCTGGATGAACGAAGTCTGACTCGGCGGAGGAGATGAGCCCTAACGACCTCAGCTTGTTTTCATTGCGCTTGGAGATGGTGGACGCCGCCCAATCGAGGTTGGCGGCAGCGCCCGTTTTGCGCGATGTGGTGGAGTCCTTGCCCTTAGCAGCGGCTGCACCAACACCGGAACTGCCGGTCGTCCTCCTATTGCCCATGGTCGCTTGAGAGTCCTTGGTTGCAGAAGTAATGGCAAAGTGGAAGTAGAGTAAGAAGATGAGCAGTATGGGAGGCATAAAAGGTTAAAACCAAAACGCTCCTGCTCTTATAGTAAAAAATGACCAAGGATCGTGGCCGTTAAATTTGCATTTTGGGGAAGTGGGCGAGAATCCAATCATACACGTGTCACAAAGGGAGAGCAACCGGTGGCCCATTACCCCCACTACGCATGACAAACGAGGAAACGCCTCGGTCAACGCACAAGGATCGGTCATTTCCTAACTGACGGCACAAAAGTAGGGTGGGGCCATTAAGTCTTTCCTGCCAATCGAGCTGTCGTAGAGGCCACGTCACTGATGATGTTACCAAAAGTATTGACTCCTCATAGAACATCCGAAGTAATCTGAAAGATCATGTTGCTTGACTTGAGTCTACGCACGATTGCAAGCATCCGTCTCTAGACTCAGGGGCTACTCCCATCAGGAGCGATGGACGCGCACCCGATAAAAACTATTGAAGACGAAGGAATATAGACCCAAAGATTTTAAGAGATTCAGGATCGAGCCCGGGGACTTGATTCTGAGTAGGATAACGTTGCTTTGCCATCGGCAGTTAACCAGCATCAATTCATCGAGTAAAGCTGGGCACGTTACTCCAATCCCTTACGTAATATCATCTTACATGACTTCACTCGAAGTTTTGAAGGACCCGATATAGAAAAAGGTATTGGATGATTACGACAACTTGAAGAAAACATCGGCATCAGAATCTTCGAGTAGTACAACTTGAGTCTACACACGGTTGCAAGCATCCGTGCCTAGACTCGGGGGCTACTCCCATCGGGAGCGCTAGACGCGCACCTGATAAAAATGTGCTTTCGACTTCAAAATGTTAAAAAGTATCAAGTCCTTTCGGCAGTTATGGACATTCGATAGAAGACAATTTTAGTCACTGCCCGAAGTTTTATTTCGGCCAGTCACTCGGGGGCTACTGATGTGGGCATTATCCTTCAGGTAACCAACATAATGCTACCTCCTACGGCTCAACCAGGGGCCCATGAAGATTGGCCAACAACCAAGGTGGGCCAATACGTCGGTTCCAGAAAAGGAGATTCACCCGAAGAAGGATTCTTGACGAACAAGGCAAGAAGACGTTAAAGAAGGAAAGATTAGAAGTAGAACTCTTTGTAACCAAGTCGTACCCGAATATAACTCTCGATACATGGCCTGCAATATAAGGGTCAGGAGAGGGTCTGCCGAGAAACACAACTACAACATATAGATTCACCGCAAGTCTAGAGCTAGGTCCTTAGAATCTTAGCCCCTCGACGAGATCAACAACCACATCCTTCGAATACCCCATTGTAACCCGATATATTCGATAATCAAGATCAGACAAGCATGAAGTAAGGGTTTTACCTCATCGATGGCCCCGAACCTGGGTATATCTCTCTCCCTGTCTGTTTGGTATCCGATGTCTCGTGTCAGCCTGCAGGATTCCGTCAACCCTAAGCCCCTAAAGGTGGGCATTGCCAGGGAGCACCCTCTTCACATCGTCGGTGCTAGGGGCGTGGTTCTTGCAGAGCTTGGTTCGTGGAGGCATGCTGGATGCGCGGTGGAGCAAAGAGAGGAAGCAGAGGATGAGTGCGCGAGGTGCTCGAGGAGGAAGAAGAAGAGAGGCAAGAGAAAATGTTCGGCGCAGCGAAGAGGGAAAAGTGAGGAGTAGGATAAAATTTATATGTGGAATACGATGAGCCGTTGGATGAAAAGGAAAGGATCCTAAGCCTTACGCGTGCTCCTATGGTAAATGGTCTTTACGCTTTATTTTTACCAGGAGGATGTTACTGCGCGCGTGCCGGGAATATCGGAGGACGTGCGCGCCCCACTTGCACGACGTGGAGGACGTGCAGTAGTTTGGACCCACAAAATAGTGGTATACCAGCAGTCTTATCTTCGCAAGGTAGTTTGGACACATGGCTATCGTCAGCAGCGACGTCATAGTATTGAAAAAACTCCGAGAGGCGGAGCAAAATAGTTGGAAGAAAAATTCTAGAGCTGAAACAATACATAGCTGGAAGAAAAGTTCGGGAGCCTATGTCCAGATGCAAGCACCTGTTCATATGCTCGGGGGCTACTCTTATCAGAAGTAATATATATATACTTCTGCTAAGATAACGTGATGTAGGTAAAAATATAGAGTTGATCAAATAACAAAAGTTGAGCCTACAACCAAGTGCAAACACTCGGCTGTAGCCTCGGGGGCTACTCCCATCAGGAGCGCTGGTCACACACCCGATGAAATATAGAGAAGAGGAGAAGGCAAACTAATAAGTCAATGTAGAGTTGAAGTCGAAGAACTTCTTTCATACATCTTCGAGTTTCATATAACTCATCATGTACTCCCATCGGGAGGTCAGGATAATGTTTCACGGGTCAACTCGATAAAGTAAAGAATTCCAGCAGCCGAACAAATGCGCTCGACAATATATTCTCAGAACGCGTCCGCCGCGGTAAAAACTCTGAAGGTAAGACCCCAGGATCCGTCCTGTGTGGCGTGGCATCGCACCCTAATGCACTCTCCCACTTTATCCGCATCAACAGATGCAAAGAAAAATCCCGACGGACGCTTTAGGTACTCGATAAAATATAGCTGGGATTCGATTCACAATAAGTCATTAAGCGGCACGTGTCGAATTACGCCAGTATCTCGGGTTCGAGTCCAGGGACTTGAGCTTGAAGTAGGTTTATGCGGGTTTGCCACACGAGCAATTAACTGGTACTTGATCCGTCAGAAGAACCAGCCTCATTTTCCGTTATCCCTGTATAAAATAGACATTGAGCGAAATATTCGTTATGATTCGAAAGTTTTGCTAAATAAACATATGATTCGGTTTTACGATGGATATTTTACTCGACTCTACGATTGAAGAAAAATCTCGGGGGTTACTGATATAGGTATGCCTAGCAGGCATGTCGAATAAAGTACCCTGGTTATATAAAGAGGACATGAAGCCTACGGACCCGAAGCTTTGGAGGCCCAGAAGCCCAGAGATCTTCGGATAAGGAAAGTAGAGTTGTAGTAGGAATCTTGTACCAACATAGGAAATGCCCAATGCGCCTTGGGTAATTTGTTACTTGTACGACACGAAAAGCCTCGGCTCCACCTTCTATATAAAGGGGAGCCGAGGGAGAAACGAGGGATCGTAATCTTTGCCACCAGAACCACCGTAACGTTGAGTCGAGCATCTTTGTCGGCTGAACCTTCGAGATCTACTTGCCCTCTACTTCTTACGAAACCCTAAGTCTACAATCTGTAGGCATTGCCGAGTTAATCCCTCGTCACACTTCCTATAGGTATTACTATTGTAATTCATAATGCACTCATCCTGAATCCACAAGAATGTGTATGGCTCGGTAGAATAAATAATCATATCCAGACATCATGTTGTATTGGTTCATTACTCATTGGAATCACCAACCATTATCTATGATGAAGATAATGTTGCATGTGTTACTCAAATGTGTTTGGGATACATTAAACGTAATATGACAAAACATATTGCTCCAAAATTGCTCTTTCGCAATGAATTATGGAAAAATGGAGACATTAATGTTTTGCAAACAAAATCATGTGACAATCTTGCAGATTTTTCCACTAATTCTTTACCAATGGCTTCATTTTAGAATTTTATCCATGGCATTGGTATGAGACGACTACGAAATTTGCAAAGTTTAGGGGTAGAAATTTCCTAGAGCTGAACTTACAATAAATAAATATTGTACTTTTTTCCTAACGAGTTCTCCAATAGATTTCTTATTTTAATGAGACAATTAGTATAACAATGGTACATCAAATTTCTATATTTTCTCCTTATAGTTTCCCACAGGATTTTGGAGGAGAAAAGTAAATGCAAGATCGAAGATTCTTGAAATTTGAAGAATAAGGACTATGGAAACTTTCTACCACCCAGGACGCTACAATTTCAAAACATTGAAGATTTCAAAGGCTGTGTTTGTCCAAGGGGGGGTAGTATTAATTAGCATATGTTTAGGCTAAGTAGACAATTAGTGTTGTATTGAGAATATTTATGGAATGTTCCACTTAGTAATTAGAATCATGATGTTATCGATACACTGCCATCTTTGAATCGTCATTGTGCCCTTCCGAAGAGACACGAGTACTTGTAACTGATAGTGTAAAGCGTCGGTTCAAAACTTATATAGGCGAGCAGTACATCAATAAAGATCACTCATTCACTTTGGATATCTGTTCTTCTCACAACGCACTAACATAATACCCTACGTAGAATAAAAACCATATTGCACATCGCCTACGTGGATTTTGTTGAAAGTACTCTAGCTTGATTAAATAATATGCATTACATTAGTTAAGAATTTAATATCAGCTACGGTGGATAGCAGTGTTCGAGGATATAAAAATGTTGTCATGACAAATATGAGCCAAACCCATCATGACACCATTCAACATTGGTCACAAAATTGAATACATGCATCAAAATATAAAAATATACTATGCACATGGTATTTCATTAATACATGATGAGGTTCGTACCCTAGAGATGTGTCCGGCCGCATCCAAACCAGCCTTCCAGTGGTACGAGTATGCCCTAGATGTGGTGGGCTTCCAACGGTTGGAGATGGATGAAGCCTCGTTCGATGCCACTGCGGCAGAGACATCCTATGTAGCCTGTATGATTATCAATGATGAAGAAGTCCATGCAAAGCTCACTCCTCAGCTCTTGGAAGAGGATCTCAACAAACTGGTTGATTAGAAGTGGTGTTGGCGAGTGCGCTAGATTAGTGAATTTGATTTCACAATCGTGTCCCCCAGCGCATCTAACCTGCACATTTGCAAGGGAGGATGTGGAGTCACTCTCCCATTCAATAATGTGAAGGTCATATTTGTTGATCTGAAAGCTCTAGTTACTCTTTCAAAAATCTGGGTTTTTTCTCTCGGATTTTCCGGATTGCCTTCACAAGCCGGAGTTGGTCATGGAAGCTACTGAAATCATCGGGTGCCCCCGTATGGTCAATGGTCAATGAGGATTACCTGTCCATGGCGAGGCATGTCCACATTTTGTTCCACTCTCAGGCCCCATACAAGATCCCCAATTTGTGCTCCTTTTCAACAATATGCAAGGCTTTGAGATTGGCATGGCCTCTGAGCCAGTGATCTGGGTGGATCAAGGGCCCAACCCCCGGCCTCACCCTAAGAACTACCACAATGACGATGAAGATGATGAAACCCAGGATCACGGCAGGTCGGGTCCTCACTAGAAGTGCGGCAGATTGAGGGAGAAGATCAAGGATCAACATAAGGAAGTATCAAGGAAAGAGCCTAGGGCAGAAGATGCTCAGCATGATGGACAATAAAAGGTTCTGATGGCCAAGGCCGCTCTGCAGAATGATGCACCTTCACAGTACACCATTCTGAAGGGCTACTTGAAGGTGGCAGGCAAGAAACCTTTTGGCAGGCAGTCCGTGAGTAGTAGCAGTGTGCCCCTTACCTCTGTGAAGGACCACTCAAAAGCTTGCCTCCGTGCCCGGTAAGATCAAAGTTCATTTGATGCCTTTCAATAAGTATAGACCCAATATCTCCATGGATGATGCTTTTGAGGATATGTATATGTTGTATCAAGGTACATTTGATGAGGTTTGCACATTCCTTCCCCATCCTTTTGTCCTCTCAGGAACCATCCCCTGTTGGGACATCTCTTGCCTCGCCATCCATTCTTAGAACGTGCAAGCTTGGGCTGAGGATCGCAAGGAGATGGGGTGGGAGAGCCCCAGGGCTAGGAGTATGACAACCTCTCGCTGCCTCCTGCATTGCTACGATGAAGAAAAAGCAGGACCAAGAAGTTGATGACCCGCTGGTAGCTCCCTTTGGCAGTAAGACTATCGCGGGGCCGCTGTCGATGCCCATGTCCTAGATCACCTCCTCCTTGACTTTGATCTCTGGCATGCACACACAGCAGTACGCAGGGCGACAACGCGGACGCGGAATCTATTATGCAGAAGGCCATCCATAAGGTGACAGTCTGGACAGGTACCACTCCGACCCCTCCTAGTTCATCGTTCGTGGTGTTTACACCTCTGCTCGATTCTCACTTTCTGAAAGTATCTTACGATAGTGCTATTATTTTTTATGATTCCTTTGGTTCTCCAAGTGAACATATCTAAATAATTTATGCAAAAGAAGTGGCATAAGCCTTGTTAATTACCTCAAGCTATGTTTGGCATCAACTCTCACCCATCAAGAAGGGGCCAGTGTGGCCACTTCCTCTGCAATGACTCATGCGACTAAAAATGAAATGACAATGATCATATCCCTCTAGTGGTGCTTGTAGCATGTGCCAATAAATGTAAAACTGCGGCCTAGGTGTTGGGTCCACAGACTAACTTAAGGGATACCCTAGCCCGCCAAGCACGGGCTCGTTCAATTGGTACAAAATGAGGGCCTTGGGGATGAACTATATGGGGCTTCAACAGGAAGCTCCATCACTCCAAGCTACGGGATTATCTTAAAAATGAGAGGATTAACATCTTATGTATGCAAGAAACCACACGACATAGCTTCGCTGATCATTAACTCTAGAGTTTGGAACTTTGTAATAAGTTCCATTGGAGCTGGGCACCGTCTGATGGACGTCATGAGGTATGCTCCGTCAGGGACATCATTATGAAAGTGGGAACCATTGATCAAGACCACTTCTTTATTGCTGCGTTGGTTTATCATTGTGCAACCAAATTAAAAATCGAGTTCATTGGGGTCTATGGCAGCTCTATGGCCCGGCCGATCACTCTAAGGCTGTGTTTGGTTCTGCTTTTCTAACCTGATTTTAGTGTTTGAAAGTCAAAAGCCAACCAAATGAGTATTTTTTCACAACTAATTATTGAAAGCTAGCAGAATTTTGCAGTGTATTTTCCGCAGCAGCCTCGCCAGGGGCTTTCACCGCGGTGGAAACCAAAAACCATTGGAAATTACCCACCTCTTCCACTAACAAGTGGATATCGTTTCGCTTGTTTTTCTTTTTTCTACCGAGCTATATGATTCACTTTCGCTTTCACCGAGGATACGCACCGCACATAGGACACCAGGACTTCAGCGCCGCCCTCCGGTAGCCCCACTCAGGAGACGCTCTGCCGCACCTGCTCCAATCCTCCACCGCCACCCGTTCTCTACGCTGCAGCCCACCGCCCGTTCTGGTACCCAGTTCCTGTGTCGGCTCCTGTTTGGCCGCTAGCCTCCCTCTAATCTGTTCCTTCTTCATCTGCCCCTAATCAAGCCTGGCATACCTCGTCGGTTAGTGGTATAACACGTCGCCAGAGAACATATCTAGTAATACCGCACCTTATTTGATACCATGATACCACTCTTTAAAATTTAAATTTTAAATGTCAAAAAAACCAAAACCAAAATTTGGGGTGTTCACAAGATGCGTGTCTACATGCCCTGTAACTTTCATAACCAAATTCAAAATACCTTAAGAGAAACCAAAGTGAGAAATCAAGCATGAATCGTGTTACATAAAGACAAAAACACAAAATGCAACTATTCACATATCATTTATCTTTTTTTATTTCTTTTGGTGCATTTTAAATTTAGTTATGAAAAATCTCGAGAACGTAAACACACAACTTATCAACAGCCACAAATTTGTTTCAATTTTTTTGACACTTACAATTTAAATTTTATGAAATGGTATCATAGTATCATGTAAGACGTGATATCATTAGATATTTTCCCCACGTCACCGGAATCGTCCTCCACCACCTACCGCGAGATCCAAATGTTTTCTCCACGCTACTGCTTCACCGGCCTGCGCGTGGCGACGGACGGGAGAGAGCCACACCTTTGAGTCCCCGACCAGGAAGTTGTCAAATGTCAACTGCCCTACTTTTTTTTCGATAAAGGGAATATATTAATATCAAGAGATACCAATTACACCCAGCCTCTGTAACAACTAACAACGCACCACCCAAATGGCACTACGGATGCACACAATCAAAAAAGGAAAAGAAAACTAAGAAACAAAAGTCCCGCTACAGTATCTCGGGCCTAACAACAGCAATACATCCACCGCCATGACAACACCCGAATTACAGACTCTCCAAAAAACGACGCCTCCAAGAAGGGAACAGTGCTCAAACACCGTCGTCGCCCGATCAAAAATCTTCGGTTTTCACCCTGAAGATAGTCTCCGCTCTCAAAACAATGCCTCCACCAAGGTCACTGCCAGGCACAACCAGTTAAGGCCAGACCTTAGGTTTTCACCCTGAAAGGTAGGACTCTGCGCTTCACCTGTGTTGTCGCCCCCACTTTCATACCGCTGCTGTGAAGCCCGGACACCAAGCAAGCCCCTCAACAGCGCGGAGACTTGAACCTCCCTTAGCTAGTCCTCCCCTCCGGCCTTCATGAAATTCACTTCTTCCGACTTTCATCATGGATCCGTAGTCACTTGATGTCAACACAGAAAAAGAGCTTCGTGCCGCTCCCTCCAGAACCAAACGGTCGGAATAAACGCATGGGTGCGCACGACCGAATATCTCCGATCCAGCAAACTCCAGGCAAAGCACTGTTACATTCGCTGGCGGAGCCTTCCGGAACTCAACCCTCCGGCCAGATCACGAGTCCAGGCCTCCGGTAGGTCCTCCACTTCACGCAAGAGAGGCCCTAGGACCGCCGCCTTTATTCAGGTCGGACCCCCACGTCGGCGACCATCCCGGGCTGGCCAACCCAACCCTCCACCGGCAACACCATCGCTGGCTTCCATGCACCTCCAACTCACCGCCGGATGGCGGTGATAGATCAAAAATCCACCACCACCAACCGCAGGCCGACCCTCTCCGGCGAAGAAGAGGCCACCTCCTCCGTCGAACCCAAGGCTGCTGCACCGACGAGAGGCGGGGGTTGATGGCATGGCGCAGACCGAGGGCCTGGCCGCCGCCCACCACCAACCCCTGCCGGAGTGCTGCGGGAAGCCGACGAGAGGAGGGAGACCGCAGCGCCGCCCATCCCAACCGCGCCGGCCGGTCCGCCAGGGGACAGCCGACGGGAGGAGGGCCGCCGCCGTCGTCGCCCATCCCACGCGCGCCTGCTCCGCCATGCATCGAGGAGGTGGGATCCGGCCGCCGTTCTCCACGCAGCGACGAGGAAGGGCCCCCGCCGCCGCCACGCCCCGAGGGACTTTGCCCCGGCGGCGCTACCGGCGGCGGTGGAGGGTGGGGTGTGGGAGAGATTAGGGTTGGGGGCGGCCTGTTGGGGTCAACTGCCCTACTAGCTAGCTAGCTCTCTTCTTCTCGCTGTGGATCGAATCAAGGCTGAGCAGAGTATGTGCGCTCTCACGATAGATAACAGAGGAATGAATAAGTGAAGCTGGCTCGTATTCTTGTGACTTGAAGCCTGTTTGCTAATCGTGGCGAGTGATGGATCATGGATACATGTTCTTAAATGTACATACAACTTACGAACCAAATCTCAATGGAGTTAGAGATATTTGAACATTTGGGATAAACATAAAGGAATCTCATGAATCAAATTTTCACTGGAAAATATTTATTCGTGGGGGTGGGAGGGGTGACTTCACATTATTCATGGGGAAACGGGGACGAAACAACAATAACATCAATTGGCCATGGCTCCTAGAGCTCTCGTTTCACTTGGACCAAGAAACAAAATAACCTGGTCAGGAGTGTCTGATGGCAAAAATCTGTGTGTACCAGTTCGTTGGGATTTCAAGTTCTGTGTACCAATTCATTGGGACTCCAAGTGTAGAGTGTTATAGCAAGTGTATTTTCCCCACAAGAGTGTCTCGAGGGTTTATATCGAACTCTCGGGGAATTGGCTCAGAAGTTGAATTTTTCTTTCTCATCTAGCAACCTGTAAAATAAAGTTCTTGCCTTGTGTCTCCAACTTTACTGTGTGGTTGTCAAGCACAATGTTTCGTATTAGTAATAGAAAATACAAGTAACAAATAAAATAAAGTAAAGTAAAAAACTTAAGTAAACTAAGTAAAAACAAGTAAAGACTAATGCTGTGTTTGGTTGCAATGAATTGAGCTCTGAATTGAATTGGCAATGGAAAACCAAATCAACCAATTAAATGGAATACCACAAAGAGTGTTTGGATGCGCGTGGTATTTAGCTATAGAATTCATGTTTCAATGGAATACCAAATCCTGTTTGGATGTCACATGTGTGAAAATGAGAGTATTTTTCACTTTGAACAATATAACCTCTATAATATAAATGAAAATATCACAAAATGGATACATAATGTCTCACAAATAGCACAATGTGGATAATTATGTCTTACAAATAGCATAAAGTGGACAATCATGCTTACAAATAGTAGAAAGTTGATACATTATACCTCACAAATATCACAAAGTGGATACATTATGCGTCAAACAATCCATAAACATGAAACTTCTTCTGGCCGCATCACTTCTTCTCCTCAATTTCTGCAAAATCGAAATAAAAATTGCTCTCAGATGTGTGTGTCTACGGTTACACAGGGAAGGCTGCCGGTCGACCTCCAATTCTGGCCACCGCCACACACAGAGGAGAGGGGAGGCCGCCGGTTGACCACCTCCCGCCGGTCAACCACTTCCCGCCGCCGGTCTTCCATCTCCCGCTGTCGTTCAGCTACAGCTAGGGTTCAGGGCGCGTGGGGAGGGGGCCGCCAGGGGGATGGGGAGAGGGCGGGCGGAGGAAGGGCAGCGGCGGCCGGAAGGAGAAACAGATGGGGAGAGGGCGGGCGGAGGAGCTTACCTGGCGGCGCTGCCGGGTCGCCTGCAGCAGCCATCGACGGGAGCGAGTCTCCCCAGTTCTCGCTCGCACTTGAGTTCTCGGGAGAGACCGATTCTGAGGGAATACGGAGCTTGTGACCTCTGAATCGTGCTACGTGTTATTTTGGCCCGTGGGAGGGTAAGCTCGGAATTGGCCCATGATTCCAGAACCCAATACCTAACACATCCAAACAGCAGAATTGGGGCCTCAATTCTAGATTCCCAAATACCAAGCCCAATTCTGTGCATCCAAACAGGGCATAAGGGTATTTGAGTTTTGTGTGTGTGTATGCAGAGATAGTATTTTTTCGTATTTTTGTATTAAATAATAGTAGACAATATAAAGCAAGGCAAATGTATTGGAAAGGTGTTTCTAGTGATTTAAAATGAACCGGATTCATGTGTTTACTGGTCTACTATTTTTAAGTTGTAGTGGACACTAACAATTCAACAATGACATAATATTAATGGAACTTCAATATGCGTTTGATCATTCATATGGGCATTACATCGTAACATAGAGATGATGCAATACATCCCTCCTATACTCCTCAAGAAAGGAAAAACTCCAAGCAATCTTGAATTAAGAATCAACAAAGTATAGCCTTAAGCAATATGATATAATGTTCGAATATGAAATATGCTACCTTGGACAAACAAGATTATCACAATGCCACATGATAAACATAGCACATGTATTCACTTTATTCCTAGTGAGGCAACAAAAGAAAGGTAAATACCATTGTAGATCATGAATTTGTTGTTACTATTCAATCAACACCACCATGCTACTCCATGTACATACTTTTCTCCATACATGTTCTTGCATACACGTTGGATCACAACAAACACTTAAGAACGGGGTAAATGATATGTAATTATCAATACATCTCAAACATAATAGATTCCAATCTGATAGACTTGGGTGCGAGCTAAAGGGGCTTTCGAAGTATCATGGAGGTTGCCCATGTTGTTGGTCAACAACGTCGCTTTGTTGTATCTCTTGGATGGTTGGTTTCTTCATCTACGTTGGAGCGCCCTCATATCTGCTCCGCTTGTAGCAGTCACGATATCTTCTCTCTTGGAAATGTGAGAGGCTTCTCTAGTCTTCTTGCAGTGGTGTGTATCAAGATTGATTCTTGGTTGTTTTCGCATACTTAGTGAACTTGTCCCTCTGGTGTGAGTGGGCGTGACCCTCTGCTGGTGTTTGTTATGTGGTTCTCGTCCGATGCTTGCTAATTAACTCGTCACCTTTTTCTTAATTAATAATAAATAGTAAAGCAATGCTTTTTTTAATTGGGTGTAATAATTGCTGCTGCGAGATTGATGGCCGGTCGAGTATATGCTGATGTGGCTTTGTCGTTTGAGCTTTGGCTGGGCTGCTGTCAAAAATCTTTGTACTCAATTTTGATTTTAGTAACATATAAGCTGAGCTATCTGAATTTGTCCAAAAAAAGACATAGTCAGCGAATGCTTAAAAGCTGGTTTATCCCAAACAATTCGTAGACAGGAATTGTCACATACTCCCTCCGTTTGGTAATGCATGGCGTTTAAACAGGCTAGATTAGCTAGCTAAAACGTTTTACATTTGTAAACAGAGAGAGTACATGCGTGTCTTTTCCATTTTCAATATATGGATGCAAGTACGTTGTAATAGTACGTATACCTATGTGCGACATGCATACACGATTAATGTAGAGTTTGCAAAGTCATTAGCCAAGTAGAAATGTGCACGTATTTGTGGACAAAGGAAATCGTCCGTTCAAAAGAGAAAGAAGACAACAAAATGATAATTGGACAGTTTCAACGTACCCGGGCCGTGACGATAAGTAGAGGAGGGTTTAATTGTCCGTTGATGTCAACAAGATAATATATTGTAGCGTGTGATAACACATCTATACTCTAGGTTTTCCTAGCTAGTTTGTCTGGTCCGGCCTGGTGCAATTTTATGTGTGACGACCCAAATTCAGGGCGTTGACAAATGTATGTGCATGGGCGTACTACGTGGATACTTCCATATAGTCCATCTAGATCGATCGAGAGGTGTACAGCTGTGTGACAATTTTTCTTCAAAAATCCCATCAACCCATTAATAATCATTACTAGTAGTATAAACAACTCAAAAAATAATGAAAATTACAAGAAAATATTTGGACCACCCAGTGATGACTAGGCACTAGTGGGAGTCGAAGGCGTGGTGTCGGCCTCGCCCCTCCATCGAGTCGGACAAAACTTGTCGTAGTAGAGCTGGTGTAATCGACATACGAAAAGTCTCCCCAAACAGACCATCACACCAGAGCAACAACCATCGTTAATGATGACAACCGTAGATTGGAAAAAACTAATCAAAAACCATAGCAACGAACACAAAATTCGACCAGATTCCATGAGATCCATCGCGTACATGACTCTACGCGTCCTCCGCCAATGCTAGAGGCACCACTGGAGCAAGGATAGGACGAGAAGGGGACCTTATTCTGACTTCAAGATGTAGCCATCGTCTCACCATTTTTTAAAAATACTAAAGATAACTTAAACGAAAAGCACGAAACTCCTTTCAACAAAGCATCGTAGTCCGTCACACCTCCAAAATTACAAGACCATCGAAGACGGACCGGACCAACAGGGCCGCCAACGAGAGGAACAAAAATGCTAGATGTGTTTACTTTGGCCACCTCATCGCCTTTGTCCCTGGACTGACGTCCCCTCTTTTACTTCATCGTCTTAATTATCCGGGAGTGTAAAACTTGCAGCTGTGTGACACTTTGCTGAGTATTTCAGTGACCAATCAGTTCGATGAAGAGATGTTTCTCGTGCAAGTTTGTAAGTACTCGTGTACATGTATCAGCTTGTTGTTGTTAGTTTAGCGGTGGAAATGTGTAAGGGAGGTCAACGATATCCTAGTTTAACGAGTCAACTAAGCATGCACGTATTGTTATTCCATAGGTAGTATTCGAAGAGATACTTGAGGTTTAGTTTTTATTAGGCGTGTGTGCGTTATGATTGGATGAAAAGTAGTACGTATGCTCTTCGTATTTCTCGAATAAACTACACTGCTCTTGTTTGTTCGGAAGGTAGACCACGTATACTCAAGTATGATATCGTCAAACGGTTCACGAACCTGCTGTGATCTTATTTCTGGTCAACCTTGCTAGTTTTTGCACTTTGACGTAGCAAATACTAATATTGTTTCAATTTTTAAAAAGGAGAGGTTCGATGGAGAAGAAATATGAATTACTCCACAAACCAAGCCCAAAATAAATAGGGTCACGGACACCTATACGCGCATGTACAGTTAGTGTGTTGAACACACGGGCCGGTTGTGGTTGGCCCACTGGCTTATGAGGAGGAGACATATACACGAACTTGTAAGTCTCAAAAAAAAAAAAAAAAAAACGAACTTGTCAAACTGAAACCAAGCAAGGCATGCACGTACATCTCCTCATCGATGGCTGAGTATAAACAATGTACTAAGTTATGGAAGACATAAGGTCCCGAGCAAGCTCAGAGTGTTCCTTTGGCAACTCACCCATCAATCTATTCCTAGAAGTTCAGCTCGCCATCATTGAAACATGCCCCCTTCACCTGTATGCACATTTTGTCTGCCCGTTGAAGATGATTATCAACACCTCTCTGTTGAACTATTGATGGCAAGAAGTGTATGGGTACTACTTGATGAAGAACTTGTTGAGCATATTTCAGTTAACCAGTGGTGGTGTAAGAAAAGATTTCCTTCCTTATTGAGTCGCTATTGCATAAACAAGTTATCTAAGTTGGTGAGACTCTCTGGCCTATATGGACGGTGAGAATGAAGGCAATCCACGAAGCTATTTTTAAGAGCTCCTTCTCTAACTTTATATTCATTGGTAACTTCTCACTAGTACAGAGTCCATTGTCACTGATGGGCTTAAACCCCTGTGCCGACAGGCTAGTCGTCCGTCACCTCGATCTTGTCAGAAATGACTCCAAATCACTGACATGTTTATTGGACCCGTGAGAGCTATAGAGCTCCGTTGGCGGGAGTCTTCTCCATGGGCCTACTGGAGGGTTCATCTCTGATATGCACATTTTAAGCGTCTGCCAGTACTATGGAGAAAATTAGGAGTTTTCGGAAATTTTTCTGGTTTCTTACTGATGGGCGGTCTGTTAATCGCTCTTCAGGTGTGTTGTGGTTCCGCGGAGGTTCCTGTCGTCCCTCCATGCCTTTGCAAAGAGCTGAAACTTGAACTTAGGAGTAGGTTTCCCTCAAAGAACTGTGCTAGCGGTGCAGCCCCCTCTGTACTGCCTCTCAGTAGAAGTCTATATATATGAAAAGGGAAACTAGTGCTAGGGCTGATAGAGATGTGCATCACTAAGGATGACAATTTTATCCATAGGTATGGGTACCCGTGGGTACTGTACCCGTGTGGGCACGGTATGTGCACACTTTTATACCCCTAGGTACTACCTTTTTCCTACCTGTTAAGTAACGTGTAGGATACATGTCTAGTCTTGTACCTGTCGTATACCCATACCCTGCCCATTTATACCGACACTTGAACTTATATTATGTTATCATAAATTGTCAATATATCGTGTGACTCGTGCACTTTTGTTGATTTATGAGTTATGAGTCTGATACGGTGATTTGTAAATTTTGATAATTAGCATTACTCAACTAGTTGAGTTGACATGATTTATTTTTGTGTCAAATGTGCTATCGATGAATCTAAAATTATAAATAACTTGTGTACTATTTTATCTACCCATTGGGTACCCAATGGTTACGGGTACTCTTCGGGTATGGGCATAGGTAATGTTTCATACCCTTGGGTACGGGTATGGGTATAATTTTATACCTGCTAACTATACGGGTATTGGTATATTATTTCTCTACCCTGTCTGTACCCTACCCATTGCCATCCTTACGCATCACATACATATTTTACTAGTTGACCGCCAGTGATTGAAATCTCAAAAATTTGTTTTTTTATACCGTTAATATGGAAAAAAAATTAACGTCTTAGTGTTTCATTAGTATTTGATGTTAATGTATCTAGGGCTTTGGCTTTGTTTTGAACATCGTTTTTACTGTTTTTAGTGGCTTAGCCTTGTTACTGCGTTGAAAATATATGTATCTACTAACCAAGGTCTTAACATATCAGAACTATGGGTGGATGTTTTGGTCAACTATAAGATCTGAGATAATTTTGTTAGTTTCCGTTGCTGACCATAAGATCATACAAAATACGAGGTAACACGCGGGGGGGGGGGGGGGGGGGGGATACCACCGGCACACCAAATTAGCTGTGCGCCGAAGGAAGGGCAACGACTTTGCCTTGGTCGGAACCTGGGCGACCCTTACCCCCGCCCCACTAACACGCAAGAATATAGCCGTGTGCCCCCAGTAGGGGGGTAACAGCTCTGCCTTGGCAGGACCTGGGCGGTAATATAGTACCAGCATACCAGTTTTTTTGGCGCGCATATGGTAGCTTGGGGCCTATAAGACTTTTCCTAGTAGTGCTACTTAGAAAGATGTGTGGTCGCGACTTCGTGAAGATGAAATAAAGTCCCCCGTCTAGTCTTCGTTTTGGTGATGCATTTGACATCACCGAAAGAAGTGTGGAGGTTTGTATCCAACAGATCTTGCTAAATTTGGTTTGTGTTCCTTCCGATCTACACATTTCTTCATCGACGATGCTAGACACGTCAAGGGAGCTTGTTCAAATGTTTTCCGTTCTCGTCCCAACATTTGTAACTATGTCGAATGAGAATTAATTTAGTTCTCGATTTGCACAAATCATAAAGAAAATATGGTTCTTGCAGTCCCATTTACAACCGAAAAATCTCAGATGCAACCCAACTTACAACCCATTACCCATAGATACACAAATCACAATGCAATCAGTTAAGTGAGCACTATCTTAGAACTAAGCGAATCTGTATATTATGTTCTAGTATTATATTTGTAACGAAGGAGGTGTTTCTTTGCCCATCGACTTACTTTAATCAGCATGATGAAATACTTTTACTAGAGGCCCAGAGCAGGCTTCTTCCCACCTTCGTCATGTCTTTCTGACGGGGTGCATATGCATGCGTAATGCATATAATACTAATATACAATACTTGAAAAGTTGAAATGAAGGAGTGATGAATTAACAAAAGATACCCAGGGTCAAGATGCATGCACATACACGTGGCAGCCCTTAACGTTCTAGCTGACATGGAATACCTGATGTTGCATTAATGAACCAATCAGCACAAACTAGTCAATGGAATGCGACGCGCATGTGGTCGATGCTCTACTTCATCTCCGGCCTCTACCCTCTACCTCTAGTACGTCTAGCTATAAATACACAGCTCTCCGTGCTCCATGTCGCACACCACCCATTGATGTGCATAGCTTGATAAACCAACAAGCTACAACTCATACATAGTGTTGGCCATGGCGATCGTTGGCTTGACGGATGCCGGCGACCACCACCTGCCTCACCATGTCAAGAGCAGAGCCGTCGACGACGAAGCAGCCGCGGCCGACTACTGCCTCAAAGGCGTCAGGCACTTATCCGATGCCGGCATTACCAGGCTTCCCGGCAGGTACGTCCTGCCGGCCTCCGACCGCCCCGGCGCCTCCGTCTGCATAAGCAGCGGCGGCAACGCGAGGGTGAAGCTCCCCGTCGTGGACCTCGCTCGTCTCCGCGTGCCCACGGAGCGCGCCGCCGTGCTGTCGACGATCTACACCGCGTGCCGCGACTACGGCTTCTTCCAGGTGGTGAACCACGGCGTAGACTCCGAGGCCATCGCCGGGATGCTGGACGTGGCTGCGCGCTTCTTCGAGCTCCCCTTCCCGGAACGCGCGCGGCACATGTCGCCGGACGTGCGCGCGCCGGTGCGGTACGGCACGAGTTTCAACCAGGCCAACGACGCCGTCCTCTGCTGGCGTGACTTCCTCAAGCTCTCCTGCGTGCCGACGGTAGAGGACGTCGTGCCGTCGTGGCCTGACTCGCCTGCCGACCTCAGGGAGGTGGCGGCCGCGTACGCGGAGGCGAGCCGGAGGGTGTTCGTGGAAGTCGTGGAGGCGGCGCTGGAGGCTTTGGGGATCGGAGATGGTGAAGATGGCGTGATGGAGGAGCTGGCCACGGCTGGGTCGCAGATGATGACGGTGAACTGCTACCCGGCGTGCCCGCAGCCGGAGCTCACGCTGGGGATGCCACCGCACTCTGACTATGGGTTCTTCACGCTTGTGCTCCAGGACGACGTGGAGGGGCTACAGGTCATGCACGACGGCGAGTGGTTCACCGTCGACCCCGTCCCGGGCTCCTTCGTCGTCAACGTCGGCGACCACTTCGAGGTACTACTTACACTACTACTGCCATTTCAATTCGTACTGTATATCTCGTACCAATGGACGTACGACAAGCCGACTTGTACGTCCACATGGAATTGACCTTGTTAGGAAGTCGACTTATTTCAGCTAGCTCCCATTTGGCATGTTTGAAAGGGCGTCGATCCTGGTCACGATCTAGTCGAGCCAAAACAAAAATATAGTTGTACTACATATACTGGCCCAACAATTAAGGAGGTCAAAATTCTCGAGAAATCAAACTAAACTATGTGATCGGAAGACACAGTTCACAGTATAATACAATTTGATAGTGATGCCAAATGACGATGATTGATTGGTTTTTATGCCAGTCAACCAAGTTGAGCCACCTAGCTAGCTCCAACGCCAGTGCATCACCTGCAGTATCGTGCTGCTGGGTGTATATATATAGTTATATACATATATGTATTGGTACTTTAGCTTATCCTACCAGTAGGTATCAATATTGTATGTATGGAGTATTTAGCCAGCTGACACACCCCACGCGCATGCGCGTACGCTTCACATGATGCGTACAACTACTAATTAACAGCGATTTTTCGGAGCCACGAGACGAGACCACATGCATGTTACGTCGTTGTTTATAATGATATGAAGATTATGAACTTAGATGTGACAAAACTGAACACATCTTCGCAAAATAATACTGCATCCACAGCTGCTCAGGCTGATCTTAAGCATAGAGTATCTAGTAATAGTATACAGATATCATGCCAAGTACTGCACTACTTCGGATTTCTCAATAATTTTGTAACTAAAACTGAAGTAATAATTGACAGATGATATTTTTTGGTGTGCAGATATACAGCAACGGTCGGTATAAGAGCGTGCTTCACCGGGTGCGCGTGAACTCGACGCGGCCTCGCATCTCGGTGGCGTCGTTCCACAGCGTGGGGACGGAGCGGGTGGTCGGGCCGGCGGCGGAGCTCGTCGACGAGGAGCGCGGCGGCGAAGCGCGGCGGTACATGGACACCGACTTCGCGACCTTCCTCGCCTACCTCGCCTCCGCCGAGGGGAAGCACAAGAACTTCTTGCAGTCAAGGAGACTCGCCTGACGTCGGACTTTTGATCCTCCCTCGATCGCGACTGTGGATTGACTTTGCGTGCGGGATGTATTGCCGTAGGAAATCAAGGGTATACGTAGAAGTCAGCACCCCGGCAAGCCCTGTTAGCGACGCTTGGCTGGTATTCTGCGTTTCCAGCTAGCTAGCTTGGCGCTGACTTTGTACAATTCCTGCTGTTTTTCTACGTAAAACCTATTATGTGTCATCGAAGATGTACTGGATGCACGCAACATGCATGCTTATTAGGGTTTTTCTTTGTGTGGCAAGAGTCATCTATATATCCACCAGTTGACCGTAATCAAGTGTCAACGCGCTGGCAGAAAACCATCGTGCCAATAAAGGAAACGGCTAATTTGCAAAGTGTCAAAAAAATTGTGATGTTGGACTCTGGAAAACGTCTTTACCAAAATCGAGTGTCAAAGAAAACACTCGGCAAACCTCTACATGTCCATGTGTTTGTTTACACTTGGCAAAATAATTTTTAAAAATTATTTTTTTGCTTTTTTTTGTAAAATTGTAAATTATGATATAAGCCACCACTTCTTGAGTTGAATTTTTTTTCACTCGGTAAAGACTACTTTACCTAGTGTCAAAGGAAGAAGCTAAAAAAACCCGTCTTTATTGAGTTATATTTCCTTTTGCCAAGTATCCATGGCACTCGGCAAATCTTGTTGCACCACCGTATCTGTAGTTCTTGGCTATTTCCACAAGAGATTAAGGAAAAGATTGTCTAATAAGTATCTAACTGGATTTCAATCACGATGTCCATCGGATTTTTATCCTTATAAGTGTCGTGTAAGAAAAGACAGCAAAAAAAAAACAATCATCACAAAACGGGCCAAATATCTGAAAATGACGCCGTCTTGAAATCAGCTAGCTCCAAGTTAGAAAAGTTTAAAAGAAAATATCGTTGCTGCTAACTTTACTAATTAATCTCAGCTAGTGTGGATGTCAAAATTCATGGATAAAAGAACACTAGCACCAAAAAATAGCATACAAGTCCGTTTACATGCGGTCAATGGTGACAAAACACTATATTAGAAAAACAGTAATGCTACACATGTGGCAAATTCTTACGAGATTTTGTTACGGGTTGTTGCGTCGATCACACAGCTGCTGTGGAATTTTCTAGAGTTTCCGCGGGAGTTTCATCCAATGACTCAATTCGACAACGTGTATGTTAATTTCTTTTATAACGAGCCACCCGTAAAGGTAGTCTTACTGTCAGAAAAATAAAAATTAAAGAACAAAATTGAACATAAGGCTCTTAGAATAATCAAGTACTCAGAATTATGACAAATTGAAGAGGGGTCCATCCAGTTTAACCATATTATGTCATGTGTCTAAATTTTATAGTTGTGTCGATAAGTCGATACATGGCAATGGTCCACCGAGGGATGCTAAGGAAGGTGGCATGCACGATGTGGCGAACGATATAGCCTTTTTAGATAGGAAAGTAACATGTGTTGTGTTGAAATGTCTATAACTTTAGATTTGGTCTTACCAAATGATAGATGGTGATTTATGGTGTTTACATCTTTAAGGTACAAGCATGGAGCCATAGGCATGTTACTTGCCTCGAGGTGAAACCCTAGAGTTCATCTTCAGCAGATGAATCTGGTGACGATCACGTGCGATTCATCTACCATATGAGTGGTCACTTTCACGATTGTGCCATCTTGCCTCCTATTGTTGCATAAACATTAAACATTGTTATTGGGTGTAAGATCTCTTGATAGACCTATGTTCAGTGTTTGCACTGACAATGCCTAGGCATAATTTTATATTTCCAACGTTTTGTCTTTGCATGTCTTTTTTAATTTGTTTTATCAAGTTTTTGGCCTTTTAGCTTGCATGTTAAGATGTACGTACTTTTGATTTCGTGCAACCATAGGTGGTGAAAGGGTGAGGATAATGGGACATTTATGTTATATAAGAGAAATAATAGAATATTAGAATATTAACCATATCATGTCTTATTGGCACATAATCATTAGGAGACACAAGAAAAATCTAAATTTCATTGAAATCATGGCTTTCGAGTTTTTCTTCCATGACCCATTCGTTCATTGTAAATATGTTGGGTCATGTACAATTCTTGAAATACAGAGATATAGTCATGAATTTTTTTGATCTCCCCTCTAAATGTAGTCTTGGGGTGGGGTCAATTGCTGCGGAATATCACATAGTTATGTTATGAATGCTTGATTAGTAAACATTATTTTTGTAGATGATCAAAAGCCACAAAAGAACTCCTCGCACTAGTACAGAATATGCTATCACACATGTTTAAAATGGCCCAACGCACATAGTAAATCTTACCATCACTATGTAAAGGTGGGCGATGCTATTCTACAACGCATATGGGGCATTCTTTCACACATGTTCTTTTTCCCATAATCATTTAAGATTTGAAGGTCCATCACAGATATTTTGTTCCACCTGATTCGAAGGTCCATAACATATGTTCTTGTAAAAACGCATACGATGCATTTTTAAGCAGTCGTATGTTTTTACATCAGATGGCACACATTCATATTAACCAGCCAAATGCTTTCTGCAAGCATCTCATATGCTTATCTATGCAAGAAGCATCATTCAGTTGTACCCAATAGCTCATAACTTAAAATTTCATGCAAATACATTAGCAAAACTCATGTCTATTTGATTGTATATTTCATACACCACATGTATACATGTATTTCAATATAGATTCACTTCCTGGCTATACATGTTCTTAGTTACGTAGTGTTCTTCATGAGAGAGTTATGTGTGCAATGAGAACCTTCAGTGTAGCCTATGGATTGGATTGCTTCTCAACGATTTACATAGAAATGCGGAAGTGATCAGTAGAATGATTAAAGTTAAATAGATCAATTTTGTTGCATTGACACAAATGCTTACTAGTATCCTTAGGGATGTTTCATCATAAAAAAGATCCTTATGAGAAGGATATCGTCCAATTCATTAAGATACTGCACAAAAAGATCTTTAGAGTTAGAATATATATATACCGAACACATGATAACTAGAGTTAAACTAGTCAAATACAAATGGAATATGTTCTTACTTAGAAAGGAAAGGAGCATAATTGACTCTATTGGCCCTAATATTCTAATCAAATTCTTATGCAGTGTCGCCAAAATATCATTAGTGTGATTTAGTTAACACGAAAATCCGGTCATACATATAAACATATAGATCAAACTATACACTATAACATATACACAACATGTAACATATAGATCTAACAATCTAATCCTAGCATACAATATAACATATAGATCAAGATAGCTTACACATCAGATCACAAATCACCCATCCCTAACAATGTTCTAATGAATCCGGACTTACTAACTATGATAATGAGTAAAAAAACTGAACTCACCGATCCTAACACAATATTCTAATGAAATCAACCTTGCTAATTGTGTTACACATTATGATGTGGGCATTACCCATTCGGGTACTCAACATTAGACTACCTCCTCTGGCCTAACCAGGGGCCCATGAAGATTTCCCAATAGCCAATGTGGGCCTATGCGTCGATTCCAGCAAAGGAGACATGCTCAAAGAAAGATTCTTGATGAACACGGCAAGAACATGTCGTACAAGGAAAGACTATAGATCTCGTTGTAACCTAGTCGAATCCAGATAGAACTCTTCAGACCTGGCTTGATATATAAAGGCCAGGAGAGGGTCTGTCGAGGACACAACTTCAATACATAGAACCACCGCAAGTTAGAGCTAGAAACCTAGCAACCTTGCCTCCTGGCGAGTTGATCAACACAGCCTATTGGCTACCCCATTGTAACCCAATATTCGATAATCAAGATTAGACAAGAAAGAAGTAAGGGTTTTACCTCATCGAGGGTCCCGAACCTGGGTAAATCTCTCTTCCCGTTTGTTTGGTATCCGATGTCTCGTGCTAGCCTGCAGGATTTCGTCAACCATAAGCCTCTCATGGTGGGCATTGCCGGGGAGCACCCTCGACAATTGGCGTTGTCTATGGGAACCCTGTTGGCACAAGGCACTTCATCGGCTGCTTCGATCGTGTCGACTACGACTCCACTGGCATCACCGACATCATCGCCGACTCCTTCATCTCCAAACTCGGGGAACTCGATTCGTTTCGGGCCCATTGAGTTCAGCTTGCACATCGATTCGTCGCGCTCGGCTTTCTCAGGCCTGCACGGCGGGTTAGATATGACGTTCGGGAACGTCCACTACTGCGTAGACGCTGAGGGCATTCTTCGGCTGCCTGAGCCATTTGCCCCTAGCACATCAAGGACCGTGGCTTCATCGACTGCGCAAATCACATTCGATCTATAGGCTACGTTGTCAACATCGACTCCAACATCCTCGCCATCGACATCTCCACGTCGTTCCATATCATCCATGACCGTCGGATTCGATGATTCTGCGTCATCGGATCTGACGTCGTACTATTGCCTCAACTGCGACACTAGGCACGAGCTAGGCTCGGAGGACACGCCTTTCATCTGCAGCGCCAAGTACTCATTCGACGAAGAAAGTATTGACAACATCGCCAGGGTAGCCACCTGGAAAGTGGCGCATCACCAAATTTACGCCATCCTCAATCCCGTTAACGGAGAAGGACCTTCCGAAGGTGAATATACCCCCACACGTTAATCGTGGTGGATGCCGCAACGTTGAAACCAGTGTCAGCAACGATGATAGCGCTTACACCATCATGGAGGAAGAGTGGGAGATTGCTCGCAATGTTGTAGCCAATAACACTCGAGTTCCCTCTTGAAAGTGCATGGAGCCCCCATGTGTGGTTTTGGTAATTAATGACAATCCCTATGGACTAATGTTTGCATTGAGTTATATTTGTAGGCGTTGTCCATAGGCAATTCTTGAACCATATGCTGGCTTCAAGGTTGCAAGAAGAAGAATTTGATGAAGGATATCAAGTGTCAAGTATGTCTTGAAGATGAAGATGAAGTGAGCCCTCAAGTTACTTCAAGACATCAACATGATGAAGAATGAAGTGCAAGTTCAAGATGAGCCATCTCGAAGAGATCCTTTGCTTGAGTCTTGCCATCCACATGGTGGTCATGGTTAAGTGAAGATGCGCCGAAGAAGAAGCTCTCCCATGATGGTTTATGGGGGAGCAATCTACAAGACTTCGTTAAGCAAGCACAAGCAAGAAAGGCGTTCCATCTTGTTGAGGTCAAGATCGTCGTCATCAAGCTCAAGTGGAATGCGCAAGTATAAGGTTTGCTCTTGATAGGGTTTCTTTCTCACCGGTCTCATAGTGTAGTTGGAGACCGGTTTATAGTTTAGTTGCCGTACTATCAAGAGGGCTCTCGAGTGAGTAACTCGATCGTATCGTTCGGAGAGAGCTCAAACCTTTGCATCCTTGCATCATCTTTCTTGGTTGTTATTTGGACCTTATCCATGTGATGTTTTAGAGCTTGTGCTTATTCTCATGACAAGCTCTAGTTCATCGAAAACGGATTTCGCATAGATCACTTGTTGCGTTTTCGAGTTTGATTCATCATCTTTGTTGGTTGTTATTTGGATCTTATCCATGTGATGATTTAGAGCTTGTGCTTATTCTCCTGACAAGCTCTAGTTCATCAAGAATGGTTTTTGCACGGGCAACTTGTTGCATTTTCGAGATTGGAGGTTTTACCGGTATGTCTTTTTTAGATAGGTAAAACCTTTCATCATTTGTTTCTATCCTCCCTTGTTGAAATATGATGGTTTCCTACATGATCTTGTAGAGCTTGTTCCTAGCTTCAAAACAAGCCCAAGATCATCAAAATCGGAGTCCGGATGCTAAAGTTATGCCCGTTTTAGTTTTGGTGTTTCTGCAGTTTTGCCAGGCCGGATTTTTCAGAAATATCTGGGGCGGATTATCCGGGCCGGATATTCCCCCGAAATCGACTAAGGACCAGAAGAAAAGCAGCTCTGGACAGGGGTCGGATTTTTGGCCGGATTTTTACCTGGTTTTGTCCCTGAGGCCGGATAATCCGGCCCTTACTTAGGCCGGATTATCCGGTCCTGCTTTTGCCCAACGGCTCGATTTTCTTGGGGGGTATAAATACCCCCCTTCTTCCTCCTTGGGCTGTGGCTTCTCTCACTCTCTCTCTCCTCCATTGTTGAACTAGAGAAGCTTGCACTATCTCTCAATCCCTCCATGATTCTTGCCCCCATTTGAGGGAAAAGAGAGAGGAGATCTAGATCTACATTTCTACCAATCAAATCCATCTCTTTGTGAGTGGAACTCTCTAGATCTTGATCTTGGTGTTCTTTGTGAATTCCTTTGTTCTTCCTCTCTTATTCCCCCAATAGCTTTTGCAGCTTTGTTGGAATTTGAGAGAGAAGGACTTGAGCATCTTTGTGGTGTTCTTGCCATTGCATTTGGTGCATCGGTTTGAGTTCTCCACGGTGATTCGTGGTGGTGAAAGCAAGAAGGTTGTTACTCTTGGGTTCTTGGAACCCTAGACGGATTCTAGGCCTTTGTGGCGGTTTGTTGGGAGCCTCCAATTAAGTTGTGGATGTGTGCCCCAATCTTTGTGTAAGGCCCGGTTTCCGCCTCGAAGGAAATCCCTTAGTGGAACCGTGACCTAGGCCTTTGTGGCGAGGGTCACCGGAGATTTAGGTGAGGCGCCTTCGTGGCGTTCGGTGTGTGGTGTGAGTACCGCATCTTGGGGTGAGGCCTTTGTGGCGTTGGTGTGCATCGAGCAACCACACCTCAAGGTGAGCCTCTTGTGGCGTTCGGGAGCACTAAGCCACCGCACCTCTCCAACGGAGATTAGCACTCGCAAGAGTGTGAACTTCGGGATAAATCATCGTCTCCCGCATGCCTCGGTTATCTCTATACCCGAGCTCTTTACTTATGCACTTTATCTTGTGATAGCCATCGTGCTTGAAGTTATATATACCTTGCTATCTCATACTTGCTTGTATTACTTAGCATAAGTTGTTGGTGCACATAGGTGAACCTTTGCTTAGAATAAGTTGTTGGTGCACATAGGTGAACCATAGTATATAGGCTTTGGGCTTGACAAAGTAAACGCTAGTTTTATTCCGCATTTGTTAAGCCCATCTCGTAAAAGTTTTAAACCGCCTATTCACCCCCCTCTAGGCGACATCCGTATCCTTTCAATTGGTATCAGAGCAAGGTCTCTCATTCTTAGGCTTCACCGCCTTGAGAGTAAAGATGTCGGTTAGGGGATTAGCGCACAATAACTTGTTTATATTTGATGGCACAAATTATGATCTATGGAAAATTTATGTGCTTAAAATCTTACGGGGAATGTCCCCGGACATGGAGCGATATCTTGGCATGGGTTTTTCTTCTCCTAAGGATCCTCAAAATTTATCTCTTGAGGAGGAGAAAAACTCTTGCCTCGATGCTCTTGCTTCTCATGTGTTTTCCATTGTTGTGAGCAATGTAGTTACTTCGTCAATCATGCCTTTTGGGAGCTCTCATGAATTATGGACAAATCTTCAAGACAAATATGTTGTGTCCAATATTATTGAGGATGATTGTATTGCTTCCACTTCCGGCCGTGATGAGTTCTCATCTTCATCCACTTCACCAAAGTGTGTCAAGACACAAGGTAATGATATGGTGAGTGGTGATGAAAATTGCAATGTTGATATTGAGCTTACTATTGATGATTCTTCATCTCTATCTCATTGCAATGCTTCATCTATGGACTCAAACACATCTAGCACTAGAAATGATTTACATGCTTGTGTTGATAGTCCTTGCATATCATGTGTAAGTTGCTTGAATAAATCTAATGATGATATGCTTGCATTATCTTGTGGCCATGATAAAAATGCTTCTATTTCCTCTAGTTGTTGTGTGTCTAACAATGTAGAGGAAACCAAAGATTCTATTGGTCAAGACAAGATCTTGAAAGGAGCCTCAAGTAACTCCTCATCTTTATCTCACGGTCCTCATGTATGTCTTATGGCCAAGGGTTCCACGGTACCTCTGATGTCTACGCCCCCTCCTTTTCCTGTAGACAGTGTTGGGCCTCCAAGAGAAGAGGTTTGTAGAACAGCAGCAAGTTTTCCCTTAAGTGGATCACCCAAGGTTTATCGAACTCAGGGAGGAAGAGGTCAAAGATATCCCTCTCATGCAACCCTGCAACCACATAGCAAGAAGTCTCTTGTGTCCCCAACACACCTAATAGGTGCACTAGTCCGGCGAAGAGATAGTGAAATACAGGTGGTATGAATAAGTAGTAGCAACGGCACCAGAAAAGTGCTTTGCCCAGGACAGTAAACAAGCAGCGATAGCAGTATTTAGGAACAAGGCCTAGGGATTAGACTTTCACTAGTGGACACTCTCAACTTTGATCACATAACAGAATAGATAAATGCATACTCTACACTCTCTTGTTGGATGATGAACACCATTGCGTAGGATTACACGAACCCTCAATGCCGGAGTTAACAAGCTCCACAATTCAATGTTCATATTTAAATAACCTTAGAGTGCATGAAAGATCAACACGACTAAACCAAGTACTAACATAGCATGCACACTGTCACCTTCACACTATGTAGGAGGAATAGATCACATCAATACCATCATAGCAATAGTTAACTTCATAATCTACAAGAGCTCATAATCATAGCCTACGCCAAGTACTAACACGGATGCACACACTGTCACCATTACACCGTGCAGGAGGAATAAAACTACTTTAATAACATCACTAGAGTAGCACATAGATAAATTGTGATACAAAACACATTGCAATCATAAAGAGATATAAATAAGCACTTCACTATGCCATTCATAACAGTGAATAAGTATTCTGTGAAATATAGCCTAAGAGACCCACACGGTGCACACACTGTCACCTTTACACACGTGGGACAAGGAGTCTCCGGAGATCACATAAGTAAAATTCACTTGACTAGCATAACAACATCTAGATTACAAGCATCATCATATGAATCTCAATCATGTAAGGCAGCTCATGAGATTATTGTATTGAAGTACATAGGAGAGAGATGAACCACATAGCTACGGGTACAGCCCCGAGCCTCGATGGAGAACTACTCCCTCCTCATGGGAGACAGCAGCGGTGATGAAGATGGCGGTGGTGTCGATGGAGGAGCCTTCCGGGGGCACTTCCCCGTCCCGGCGGCGTGCCGGAATAGAGACTCCTGTCCCCCAGATCTTGGCTTCGCGATGGCGGCGGCTCTGGATGGTTTCTCGTACCGTGGCTTTTCCGTATCGAGGTTTTAGGTCGAGGGGCTTTATATAGGCGAAGAGGCGGCGTCAGGAGGTCGAAGGGGTGCCGACACTATAGGAGGGCGCGGGCCCCCCCTTGGCCGCGCCGGCCTAGGGTTTGGTGGGCCTGTGCCCCCTCTCTGGCGGTTCTCGTGTGTTCTGGATGCTTCCGGGCAAAATAGGAACCTGGGCGTTGATTTCGTCCAATTCCGAGAATATTTCGTTACTAGGATTTCTGAAACCAAAAACAGCAGAAACAGAACCGCACTTCGGCATCTTGTTAATAGGTTAGTTCCAGAAAATGCACGAATATGACATAAAATGTGCATATAACATGTAGATATCATCAATAATGTGGCATGGAACATAAGAAATTATCGATACGTCGGAGACGTATCAGCATCCCCAAGCTTAGTTTCTTCTCGTCCCGAGCAGGTAAACGATAACAAAGATAATTTCTGGAGTGACATGCCATCATAACCTTGATCATACTATTTGTAAGCATATGTAGTGAATGCAGCGATCAAAACAATGTAAATGACATGAGTAAACAAGTGAATCATATGGCAAAGACTTTTCATGAATAGTACTTCAAGACAAGCATCAATAAGTCTTGCATAAGAGTTAACTCATAAAGCAATAATTCAAAGTAAAGGCATTGAAGCAACACAATGGAAGATTAAGTTTCAGCGGTTGCTTTCAACTTGTAACATGCATATCTCATGGATAGTTGTCAATGCAAAGCAATATAACAAGTGCAATAAGCAAGTATGTAAGAATCAATGCACAGTTCACACAAATGTTTGCTTCTTGAGGTGGAGAGAGATAGGTGAACTGACTCAACAATAAAAGTAAAAGAAAGGTCCTTCAAAGAGGAAAGCATTGATTGCTATATTTGTGCTAGAGCTTTTATTTTGAAAACATAAAGAGAGCATAAAAATAAAGTTTTGAGAGGTGTATGTTGTTGTCAACGAATGGTAGCGGGTACTCTAACCCCCTTGCCAGACAAACCTTCAAAGAGCGGCTCCCATGAATTATTTTTATTTTTGTGTGGCACTCCTTCCAACCTTTCTTTCACAAACCATGGCTAACCGAATCCTCGGGTGCCTGCCAACAATCTCATACCATGAAGGAGTGCCTTTTTATTTTAGTTTTATTATGATGACACTCCTCCCAACCTTTGCTTACACAAGCCATGGCTAACCGAATCCTTCGGGTGCCGTCCAACAATCACATACCATGGAGGAGTGTCTATTTTTATTAATTAATTTGGGACTGGGAATCCCATTGCCAGCTCTTTTTGCAAAATTATTGGATAAGCGGATGAAGCCACTAGTCCATTGGTGAAAGTTGCCCAACAAGATTGAAAGATAAACACCACATACTTCCTAATGAGCTATAAAACATTGACACAAATCAGAGGTAATAAATTTTGAATTGTTTAAAGGTAGCACTCAAGCAATTTACTTTGGAATAGCGGAAAAATACCATGTAGTAGGTAGGTATGGTGGACACAAATGGCATAGTGGTTGGCTCAAGGATTTTGGATGCATGAGAAGTATTCCCTCTCGATACAAGGCTTAGGCTAGCAAGGTTGTTTGAAGCAAACACAAGTATGAACTAGTACAGCAAAACTTACATAAAAGACATATTACAAGCATTATAAGACTATACACCGTCTTCCTTGTTGTTCAAACTCAATACTAGAAATTATCTAGACCTTTAGAGAGACCAAATATGCAAACCAAATTTTAGCATGCTCTATGTATTTCTTCATTAATAGGTGCAAAGTATATGATGCAAGAGCTTAAACATGAGCACAACAATTGCCAAGTATCACATTATCCAAGACATTTTAGCAATTACTACATGTATCATTTTCCGTTTCCAACCATATAACAATTAACGAAGCAGTTTCAACCTTCGCCGTGAACATTAAAAGCTAAGAACACATGTGTTCATATGAACCAGCGGAGCGTGTCTCTCTCCCACACAAGCATTTATTCAAACAAAAACAAAAACAAAAGCACACAGACGCTCCAAGTAAAGTACATAAGATGTGACCGAATAAAAATATAGTTTCAGGGGAGGAACCTGATAATTTGTCGATGAAGAAGGGGATGCCTTGGGCATCCCCAAGCTTAGATGCTTGAGTCTTCTTGAAATATGCAGGGATGAACCACCGGGGCATCCCCAAGCTTAGACTTTTCACTCTTCTTGATCATAGTATATCATCCTCCTCTCTTGACCCTTGAAAACTTCCTCCACACCAAACTCGAAACAAACTCATTAGAGGGTTAGTGCATAATCAAAAACTCACATGTTCAGAGGTGACACAATCATTCTTAACACTTCTGGACATTGCCTAAAGCTACTGGAAGTCAATGGAACAAAGAAATCCATCCCACATAGCAAAAGAAGCAATGCGAAATAAAAGGCAGAATCTGTCAAAACAGAACAGTCCGTAAAGACGAATTTTATTGAGGCACCAGACTTGCTCAAATGAAAATGTTCAAATTGAATGAAAGTTGCGTACATATCTGAGGATCACTCACGTAAATTGGCATAATTTTCTGAGTTAACTACAGAGAATTTTGCCCAGATTCGTGACAGCAAGAAATCTCTTTCTGCGCAGTAATCCAAATCTAGTATGAACCTTACTATCAAAGACTTTACTTGGCACAACAATGCAACAAAACTAAGATAAGGAGAGGTTGCTACAGTAGTAAACAACTTCCAAGACTCAAAATAAAAACAAAGTACTGTAGTAAAAACATGGGTTGTCTCCCATAAGCGCTTTTCTTTAACGCCTTTCAGCTACTGCGCCTAGCTGAAAGGCGTTAAAGAAAAACGCTTATGGGAGACAACCCATGTTTTTACTACAGTACTTTGTTTTTATTTTGAGTCTTGGAAGTTTTTTACTACTGTAGCAACCTATCCTTATCTTAGTTTAGTGTTTTGTTGTGCCAAGTAAAGTCGTTGATAGTAAAGTTCATACTAGATTTGGATTACTGCGCAGAAACAGATTTCTTTGCTGTCACGAATCTGGGCTGTTTTCTCTGTAGGTAACTCATAAAATTATGCCAATTTACGTGAGTGATCCTCAGATATGTACGTAACTTTCATTCAATTTCAGCATTTTCATTTGAGCAAGTCTGGTGCCTCGATAAAATTCGTCAATACGAACTGTTCTGTTTTGACAGATTCTGCCTTTTATTTCGCATTGCCAGTTTTGTTATGTTCGATGGATATTTCGATTCCATTGACTTTCAGTAGCTTTGTGCAATGTCCAGAAGTGTTAATAATGATTATGTCACCTCTGAACATGTTAATTTTTATTGTCCACTAATCCTCTAATGAGTTGTTCTAAGTTTGGTGTGGAGGAAGTTTTCAAGGATCAAGAGAGGAGTATGATGCAACATGATCAAGGAGAGTGAAAGCTCTAAGCTTGGGGATGCCCCGGTGGTTCACCCCTGCATATTCTAAGAAGACTCAAGCGTCTAAGCTTGGGGATGCCTGGGCATCCCCTTCTTCATCGACAACATTATCAGGTTCCTCCCCTGAAACTATATTTTTATTCCATCACATCTTATGTGCTTTTCTTGGAGCGTCGGTTTGTTTTTGTTTTTGTTTTTGTTTTGTTTGAATAAAATGGATCCTAGCATTCACTTTGTGGGAGAGAGACACGCTCCGCTGTAGCATATGGACAAGTATGTCCTTAGGCTCTACTCATAGTATTCATGGCGAAGTTTCTTCTTCGTTAAATTGTTATATGGTTGGAATTGGAAAATGATACATGTAGTAAATTGCTATAATGTTTTGGGTAATGTGATACTTGGCAATTGTTGTGCTCATGTTTAAGCTCTTGCATCATATACTTTGCACCCATTAATGAAGAAATACATAGAGCATGCTAAAATTTGGTTTGCATATTTGGTTTCTCTAAAGTCTAGATAATTTCTAGTATTGAGTTTGAACAACAAGGAAGACGGTGTAGAGTCTTATAATGTTTACAATATGTCTTTTATGTGAGTTTTGCTGCACCGGTTCATCCTTGTGTTTGTTTCAAATAACCTTGCTAGCCTAAACCTTGTATCGAGAGGGATTACTTCTCATGCATCCAAAATCCTTGAGCCAACCACTATGCCATTTGTGTCCACCATACCTACCTACTACATGGTATTTCTCCGCCATTCCAAAGTAAAATGCTTGAGTGCTACCTTTAAAATTCCATCATTCACCTTTGCAATATATAGCTCATGGGACAAATAGCTTAAAAACTATTGTGGTATTGAATATGTACTTATGCACTTTATCTCTTATTAAGTTGCTTGTTGTGCGATAACCATGTTCACTGGGGACGCCATCAACTACTCTTTGTTGAATTTCATGTGAGTTGCTATGCATGTTCGTCTTGTCTGAAGTAAGAGAGATCTACCACCTTATGGTTAAGCATGCATATTGTTAGAGAAGAACATTGGGCCGCTAACTAAAGCCATGATCCATGGTGGAAGTTTCAGTTTTGGACATATATCCTCAATCTCATATGAGAAAATTATTAATTGTTGTTACATGCTTATGCATAAAAGAGGAGTCCATTATCTGTTGTCTATGTTGTCCCGGTATGGATGTCTAAGTTGAGAATAATCAATAGCGAGAAATCCAATGCGAGCTTTCTCCTTAGACCTTTGTATAGGCGGCATAGAGGTACCCCTTTGCGACACTTGGTCAAAACATGTGCATTGCGATGATCCGGTAGTCCAAGCTAATTAGGACAAGGTGCGGGCACTATTAGTATACTATGCATGAGGCTTGCAACTTGTAAGATATAATTTACATGATACATATGCTTTATTACTACCGTTGACAAAATTGTTTCATGTTTTCAAAATCAAAGCTCTAGCACAAATATAGCAATCGATGCTTTTCCTCTATGGAGGACCATTCTTTTACTTTTATTGTTGAGTCAGTTCACCTATTTCTCTCCACCTCAAGAAGCAAACACTTGTGTGAACTGTGCATTGATTCCTACATACTTGCATATTGCACTTATTATATTACTCTATGTTGACAATATCCATGAGATATACATGTTATAAGTTGAAAGCAACCGCTGAAACTTAATCTTCCTTTGTGTTGCTTCAATACCTTTACTTTGAATTATTGCTTTATGAGTTAACTCTTATGCAAGACTTATTGATGCTTGTCTTGAAGTGCTATTCATGAAAAGTCTTTGCTATATGATTCACTTGTTTACTCATGTCATTTACATTGTTTTGATCGCTGCATTCACTACATATGCTTTACAAATAGTATGATCAAGGTTATGATGGCATGTCACTCCAGAAATTATCTTTGTTATCGTTTTACCTGCTCGGGACGAGCAGAACTAAGCTTGGGGATGCTGATACGTCTCCGACGTATCGATAATTTCTTGTGTTCCATGCCACATTATTGATGATATCTACATGTTTTATGTACACTTTATGTCATATTCGTGCATTTTCTGGAACTAACCTATTAACAAGATGCCGAAGTGCCGATTCTTGTTTCTGCTGTTTTTGGTTTCAGAAATCCTAGTAACGAAATATTCTCGGAATTGGACGAAATCAACGCCCAGGGTCCTATTTCGCCACGAAGCTTCCAGAAGACCGAAGAGGAGACGAAGTGGGGCCACGAGGCACCCAAACCCTAGGGCGGCGCGGCCTGCCCCTTGGCCGCGCCGACCTGTATTGTGGGGCCCTCGTGTGGCCCCCTGACCTGCCCTTCCGCCTACTTAAAGCCTCCGTCGCGAAACCCCCAGTACCGAGAGCCACGATACGGAAAACCTTACTGAGACGCCGCCGCCGCCAATCCCATCTCGGGGGATTCAGGAGATCGCCTACGGCACCCTGCCGGAGAGGGGAATCATCTCCCGGAGGACTCTACGCCGCCATGGTCGCCTCCGGAGTGATGTGTGAGTAGTCTACCCCTGGACTATGGGTCCATAGCAGTAGCTAGATGGTTGTCTTCTCCCCATTGTGCTTAAATTGTCGGGTCTTGTGAGCTGCCTAACATGATCAAGATCATCTATCTGTAATTCTATATGTTGCGTTTGTTGGGATCCGATGAATAGAGAATACTTGTTATGTTGATTATCAAAGTTATGTCTATGTGTTGTTTATGATCTTGCATGCTCTCCGTTACTAGTAGATGCTCTGGCCAAGTAGATGCTTGTAACTCCAAGAGGGAGTATTTATGCTCGATAGTGGGTTCATGTCTCCGTGAATCTGGGGAAGTGACAGAAATCTCTAAGATTATGGATGTGCTGTTGCCACTAGGGATAAAACATTGGTGCTATGTTCGAGGACGTAGTTACTGATTACATTACGCGCAATACTTAATGCAATTGTCTGTTGTTAGCAACTTAATACTGGAGGGGGTTCGGATGATAACCTGAAGGTGGACTTTTTAGGCATAGATGCATGCTGGATAGCGGTCTATGTACTTTGTCGTAATGCCCAATTAAATCTCACAATACTCATCATAATATGTATGTGCATGGTCATGCCCTCTTTATTTGTCAATTTCCCAACTGTAATTTGTTCACCCAACATGCTGTTTATCTTATGGGAGAGACACCTCTAGTGAACTGTGGACCCCGGTCCAATTCTCTATACTGAAATACAATCTACTGCAATACTTGTTCTACTGTTTTCTGCAAACAATCATCATCCACACTATACATCTAATCCTTTGTTACAGCAAGCCGGTGAGATTGACAACCTCGCTGTTTCGTTGGGGCAAAGTACTTTGGTTGTGTTGTGCAGGTTCCACGTTGGCGCCGGAATCTCTGGTGTTGCGCCACACTACATCCCGCCGCCATCAACCTTCAACGTGCTTCTTGGCTCCTACTGGTTCGATAAACCTTGGTTTCATACTGAGGGAAAACTTGCCGCTGTACGCATCACACCTTCCTCTTGGGGTTCCCAACGGACGCGTGCTGTACGCGTATCACCTAACTAGTGTAAACAAGAAACAAAAAGTTGCAATTGCAGGATCTAAAGGAAATAGCTTCGAGCACAAACACAATGGCGCCAGAAAAGTACTTTACCTGGAACCGAAGTATGAGTGCCTTTTACCTTTCCTCCCCGGCAACGGCGCCAGAAAATAGCTTGATGTCTACGCCCCCTCCTTTTCCTGTAGACAGTGTTGGGCCTCCAAGAGCAGAGGTTTGTAGAACAGCAGCAAGTTTTCCCTTAAGTGGATCACCCAAGGTTTATCGAACTCAGGGAGGAAGAGGTCAAAGATATCCCTCTCATGCAACCCTGCAACCACAAAGCAAGAAGTCTCTTGTGTCCCCAACACACCTAATAGGTGCACTAGTCCGGCGAAGAGATAGTGAAATACAGGTGGTATGAATAAGTAGTAGCAACGGCACCAGAAAAGTGCTTTGCCGAGGACAGTAAACAAGCAGCGATAGCAGTATTTAGGAACAAGGCCTAGGGATTAGAATTTCACTAGTGGACACTCTCAACTTTGATCACATAACAGAATAGATAAATGCATACTCTACACTCTCTTGTTGGATGATGAACACCATTGCGTAGGATTACACGAACCCTCAATGCCGGAGTTAACAAGCTCCACAATTCAATGTTCATATTTAAATAACCTTAGAGTGCATGAAAGATCAACACGACTAAACCAAGTACTAACATAGCATGCACACTGTCACCTTCACACTATGTAGGAGGAATAGATCACATCAATACCATCATAGCAATAGTTAACTTCATAATCTACAAGAGATCATAATCATAGCCTACGCCAAGTACTAACACGGATGCACACACTGTCACCATTACACCGTGCAGGAGGAATAAAACTACTTTAATAACATCACTAGAGTAGCACATAGATAAATTGTGATACAAAACACATTGCAATCATAAAGAGATATAAATAAGCACTTCACTATGCCATTCATAACAGTGAATAAGTATTCTGTGAAATATAGCCTAAGAGACCCACACGGTGCACACACTGTCACCTTTACACACGTGGGACAAGGAGTCTCCGGAGATCACATAAGTAAAATTCACTTGACTAGCATAATGACATCTAGATTACAAGCATCACCATATGAATCTCAATCATGTAAGGCAGCTCATGAGATTATTGTATTGAAGTACATAGGAGAGAGATGAACCACATAGCTACCGGTACAGCCCCGAGCCTTGATGGAGAACTACTCCCTCCTCATGGGAGATAGCAGCGGTGATGAAGATGGCGGTGGTGTCGATGGAGGAGCCTTCCGGGGGCACTTCCCCGTCCCGGCGGCGTGCCGGAACAGAGACTCCTGTCCCCCAGATATTGGCTTCGCGATGGCGGCGGCTCTGGATGGTTTCTCGTACCGTGGCTTTTCCGTATCGAGGTTTTAGGTCGAGGGGCTTTATATAGGCGAAGAGGCGGCGTCAGGAGGTCGAAGGGGAGCCGACACTATAGGGGGGCGCAGGCCCCCCCTTGGCCGCGCCGGCCTAGGGTTTGGTGGGCCTGTGCCCCCTCTCTGGCGGTTCTCGTGTGTTCTGGATGCTTCCGGGCAAAATAGGAACCTGGGCGTTGATTTCGTCCAATTCCGGGAATATTTCGTTACTAGGATTTCTGAAACCAAAAACAGCAGAAAACAGGAACTGGCACTTCGGCATCTTGTTAATAGGTTAGTTCCAGAAAATGCACGAATATGACATAAAATGTGCATATAACATGTAGATATCATCAATAATGTGGCATGGAACATAAGAAATTATCGATACGTCGGAGACGTATCAACCTCCTACCATGGAACCTAATATGTCTCGTGGTGATAAGGATGAGGATGAATATGAAGAAGAAGATTGGGTTGTCTCTCTACGCGATAAGTGTAAGAGTGTATTCAAGGTTCTATGCAAAGATAAAATTGCTAGCTCTCACTTCTTTGAAATCTTGACTACCGCTATTGAGAGCCAAAAACTTATTTGGATGCATGAGAACACCATTGATAAAATGGGTGCTCTTGAACGTGAGTATGCCAATGATGTGGCATCCCTAAAGGATGAACTTGAAGAAGAACAAACCACCAAGGAAGCTCTTGAGGAAACCTTTGCTCTAGAATTGTCTAGAGAAAAGGAAACCCATGATAAAGCTCTTGAGGTGGCAAATGAACTAAAGCTAAAAAATGATAAGCTTGTGTTTGTTAATGCTAAACTCCTTGAGGATTTTGAGCAACTCAAAAAGGGCTCAAGGGTTATTGAGAGTGCGCTCACCAAACTCACCGAGTCGCATGAGCAACTTAAAGCTTCTTATATAAAAGTGCATGACAACTTGCCTTCTCCCACTTCTATTAATAATGATGCTTGTGCTACTAACTCTACTTCTTGTGAAGCATCTATCTTGAAGGAGAATGTTGAGCTAAGGGCTCAACTTAAATTGCTAACTAGCAATTATGGGAAATTGGAAGAAAATCATGGAAAGCTTTCTAGCTCCTATGAGGATCTTCTAGCCTCTCATGATAGGCTAAAGTTAGCTCATGAGGCTATAATATCTAAGGCAACACCTTATGAGCGTCATGTGGGTACTAGCACTACTACTCAAAATGTTATATTGCCATGTGCTAGTTCTTGTAATTCATCCACTCATAATATTGCTAAATCTTGTGATGAATTATCTTCCTTGCCTTGTTGCTCTAACAATGAAGGTTCTACTTCCTCTAGTACTTGTGTTGTTACTAACCATATAGAGGAAATCAAAGAGCTCAAGGCCCAAGTCTCTTCTTTGAAGAACGACTTGGTAAAGGGTCATGAAGGGAAATGCAAACTTGACAAGATGTTGAGTGTGCAACAATCCCCCAATGACAAGAGTGGACTTGGATTCAACTCCAACAACAAGAACAAGTCCAAGAACAACAATAAGAAGAAGGGCCAAGTACAAGTCAAAGACCCGGCCAAGATTGTTTGCTTCATGTGCAAAATTGAAGGGCATCATGTTAGATCTTGCCCTTTGAAGAAGAAGCAAAAAGGGAAGCGGCCTCAAGCTCAAACTCATATTCAACCTCAAGTTGAAGAAATGCCACTTCCCAAGAAGAATCAAGCCAATGCTCCCATTGTGGAGAAATCTAGTGAGAAGAAGGAGAAGAAAAGAACTTGCTACATATGCCGTGAGAAGGGCCACATCTCCTCCTTTTGCACTATTGGTACCTCATCCAACTCTATCACCATTGATGATGTTTATTCTCTTCGTAAGGATGAGGGTGGCAATGTGTTTGCCAAATTTGTTGGTGCTCAAAGTGGTGTCAAGAAAAGAACCATTTGGGTTGCCAAGCCTATTGTGACTAACCTCTTAGGACCCAACTTTGTTGGGGACCAACAATCCAAAACTTGATCAATAGTTGCTTGTTGGAGGGCATTGGAGACTTGGCTACATCATGAAGAATTAAGGGATCTTCATCATTTATATTATATCAAGCCAAGTCTTTTGATTATCTTGCTACTATCATATATCCAATGTTCCTCCTTGCGGTAACATGTTTTCAACTCATTTATATTGAAAGTTACTCGCCCCTTTGCATGTGTTAGTTTTGTTCCTAACATGTGTTTGTATATGTTGTGCTTCCTAATAGTTTTGCTTGAGAAATCAAGTCTATGCATTGTTGGGTTGCACATCATGTATTTGTGTTTGAGTTGGAGCCACTTTGCATCTTGTTGAATCTTATATGGCTCTTATGAGCGATTAATGGACTATCCCATTTTGGGGGAGTGATATTCCTTTGGGAATTTCATGATCCTAAACAATGTGTGTACATGAGGAATATCACTTAGAATTGATATTGCGAGATTATCTAGTCGCTATGTGGTATGTCATCTTCATGAGAAATTCAAATTCTAATGTCCATTAATATCTCTAGTTGGATATTATTTGCCTCTTGTGAAAATAAATTCCTTATCACATTATGGGGGAGTAATAAGCTTTGTGCATATTACAAGCCTAGAAAATGTGAACATTTGAGGTTGTGTCACATAGAATTGATACCGTAAATTATCTCTCTCCTATGTGGCATGTTTGCTCAAACAAGCTCCAATTTGCTTAAATGGCTTCATTGCTAATATCTTTGTGAATCTTATTTGTGAAAGTTTTTCTTGGCATGGTTTTTCACAACGTGTCCCTCAATACATTTTTGGAAAACCATGTGCTTCAAGTCATACTATTAATTGCTTTGCATGTTGGTATGAATACTATTAATTGCTTTGCATGTTGGTATGAATACTATTAATTGCTTTGCATGTTGGTATGACTAAATGAAGCAATCAAGAAACTATCTTTGCATGATGGTTAACTCTTATCTTTTACCATATGCTTTATTCGTTGTAAATATGATCTTATGTATACTTACAAACTACCACCGGGAAATATTTCCTAATACCTCTTGTCCTAGGACAATTGGTAATCAATTATGAGGTAGATATTTATTGATCATATCTACATTGGCTCTTGTATTTATATTGCCTTATTTATTGCCATGAATTTGTTGTGCTTTGACTCCCATGTGTCTTCCTTCCATCTTATGGATCTAAGTTGTCTATTCAAACTTTCTTAGCATTGTTAGAAGATATAGGTAGCGTGATGATCCTAGTTTTGTGCATTTTGTATTCATATAAAAAATCCTAGATAATGCACCAATCTTGGGGGAGCTCTTCTATATTTATTAGAATGCTTAACATCTCTTGATCTTTATCAAAAATTTGGTTTTGTAAGACATAAAATTTTCTTTTTGGTACTTTGTGCCATCATAAAAAGTTTCGAGGGTTCGGTTTATTTGTTAGAACCTTGCTCTCTTGGGAGTTGGTTATCTCATTCCTTTGTGTTTAGGTTTAATTAGCTTCTTATAATGAGATAAGTCTTTGGAGTCAATCTTGTATTGATTTGATTCTTTGATATAATTTGGACAACCATTGTCTCTTGGTTTATTTGGTGTTTTGTTCAAATTGTATCTTCCTTTGGTTATTGAAAGTATTGTGCATGCATATTTAATATATGTATATCTTATGGCATGTGTCACTTTCTTTGATCCAATATATAGGGTAAACTCCATCAAATCCTAATTTGGTTAAGATGTGCAGGAAATTCAATTTCATATCTATATGCACATAGAATTGTGGAGTTTGTCCTATATGTTGTAGTGTCTAACTACTTCGGACCCAATTAGTTTGGGGACCATTTTGTACTTACCTTTGTGTTAGGTACAATGGATATGCATTGAATGCTTGTCTCACTCTTGGAAAGAAGTGGTGACTCAATGGTAACTTGAGGCAAGCTAGGATGGTTAACGAACACATATCTACTACATCCACACCAATGTTATCTCGGTAACAAGTATCTTCTCATGCATACTTTTCTTGTATCCAACCTTATGGTTGCATCTTGGCATGAATCTCTTGATTTGCAAATATTGTGCTTCTTGCAAAAGTCTTAATGAAACCTCTTTATTGTGAATGTGAGTAATTTGAGATGAGTGGATTTGTTGGGAAGTATTTTAAATCATGCTCATGATTCATCCATCCCAACTATGCCTATCTAGCAATTTTATTGCATACCAATTCCTCAAGGCTCTCACATGTGCAATATAGATGAAAGTGAAAATTTAGTTATTTCTTTTGGTATCCACGTTTGTGATACTTTTTGACTTTCTCAATGCATCCCAACTATCTTCTTTCCCTTGTTGATATTTGTGATGTATTTTAGATGTTTGTGGTTGAAGTTCATGAATGTACAATAAGATAAAATTGAGCCTTTGGCCATGCTATTAAGCAAAAATTCTTATTGGTATATTGCATGACTTCGTCTTGGATATCATGCTATATTTGTTGCGTATCTATTTTGTGTGTGCATGTTTCTTTGTGGATAAATATCTTTGTGATATTGCCCACTTAGAGAAACTTATACACATAAGAGATGATACATCTCCTTTTGATATCTTATTTATTTATTGCGTGTTGATTGGTCATGCTAAGCAATATAATTCATTGAAGACTATGATGATGCTTTTTGCTCATCCTTTTAATAGTCTTATAATATGCTTTATCATGCCTTTCACATATCCTCTTGGCTGAACCTTTTATTATGATGCCTCTTACTTGTTGCTCAACCATTTGTTTGTTGCAAGTGTTAAGCTTATTTTTCTATCTATGATCTATTGAAAATGTTTGTGTTTTAAATGATAATGAGGGAGTGAGGATTCCATGTTATGCATATTGTATTCAAATGCAACATTTTATTTTATGCATGTACCTTGGGGAGCTTCCTCATTTGATTTAGAGCACTATCTTGTGGTGATCACTAGAGTTTGATTCACTTGGTATCTTTTGTTTTTGAATGATATTATGGGAGTGATGATTCCATGTTTGTGCACTTTATACTCCAATGCAAATTGTCTAGTTTTGTGCACAAACCTTGGGGGAGCTTCCTCATATTATTTAGAGCAATCTTCTTGATCTTATCATAATATCTATCTTTGTTTTGGTATCTTCTTTGTGGTTCATTTGGTTGCTTGCTTCATTTGTCGAAGCTTCTTGATTTTGTTATCTTTTTGCAATCTTTGATCCTATCTATAGTGTGATTCCTTCCGAATATTCGTCATTGGATATGTGCATTTGATTCCACTCAAATTATGAGAAATGCACACGCTATGGAGGAACTCTCACTATATTGGCCTTCTAAATTTTTCACCCATTTCGGCAATTGGTGCCAATGGGGGAGAAGTTTGGAGGGTTTAAGGGAATTTGGTTATGTCTTTGCTTTGTGCTTAAGCATGTGCCTTTATTGCATTGCATCTTGTTGCTTTGCATAGTTGAATATTTAGAGGAAACTCCACTAGGCTTTTAATGCCAATATATGCAATGAAAGTCAAGATCATTCACACATGCATATATTATGGGGGAGTTTTCTCTATATATTCAACTTATTTGTTACTTCAATTCCTTATATAAACCCTCTCAAAGCGATTGTCATCAATTACCAAAATGGGGGAGATTGAAAGTGCATGGAGCCCCCATGTGTGGTTTTGGTAATTAATGACAATCCCTATGGACTAATGTTTGCATTGAGTTATATTTGTAGGAGTTGTCCATAGGCAATTCTTGAACCATATGTTGGCTTCAAGGTTGCAAGAAGAAGAATTTGATGAAGGATATGAAGTGTCAAGTATGTCTTGAAGATGAAGATGAAGTGAGCCCTCAAGTTACTTCAAGACATCAACATGATGAAGAATGAAGTGCAAGTTCAAGATGAGCCATCTCGAAGAGATCCTTTGCTTGAGTCTTGCCATCCACATGGTGGTCATGGTTAAGTGAAGATGCGCCGAAGAAGAAGCTCTCCCATGATGGTTTATGGGGGAGCAATCTACAAGACTTCGTTAAGCAAGCACAAGCAAGAAAGGCGTTCCATCTTGTTGAGGTCAAGATCGTCGTCATCAAGCTCAAGTGGAATGCGCAAGTATAAGGTTTGCTCTTGATAGGGTTTCTTTCTCACCGGTCTCATAGTGTAGTTGGAGACCGGTTTATAGTTTAGTTGCCGTACTATCAAGAGGGCTCTCGAGTGAGTAACTCGATCGTATCGTTCGGAGAGAGCTCAAACCTTTGGATCCTTGCATCATCTTTCTTGGTTGTTATTTGGACCTTATCCATGTGATGTTTTAGAGCTTGTGCTTATTCTCATGACAAGCTCTAGTTCATCGAAAACGGATTTCGCATAGATCACTTGTTGCGTTTTCGAGTTTGATTCATCATCTTTCTTGGTTGTTATTTGGATCTTATCCATGTGATGATTTAGAGCTTGTGCTTATTCTCATGACAAGCTCTAGTTCATCAAGAATGGTTTTTGCACGGGCAACTTGTTGCATTTTCGAGATTGGAGGTTTTACCGGTATGTCTTTTTTAGATAGGTCAAACCTTTCATCATTTGTTTCTATCCTACCTTGTTGGACTATGATGGTTTCCTGCATGATCTTGTAGAGCTTGTTCCTAGCTTCAAAACAAGCCCAAGATCATCAAAATCGGAGTCCGGATGCTAAAGTTATGCCCGTTTTAGTTTTGGTGTTTCTGCAGTTTTGCCAGGCCGGATTTTTCAGAAATATCCGGGGCGGATTATCCGGGCCGGATATTTCGGAAATATCCGGCCCCCCCGAAATCGACTAAGGACCAGAAGAAAAGCAACTCTGGACAGGGGCCAGATTTTTACCTGGTTTTGTCCCTGAGGCCGGATAATCCGGCCCCCGGATAATCCGGCCCTTACTTAGGCCGGATTATCCGGTCCTGGTTTTGCCCAACGGCTCGATTTTCTTGGGGGGGTATAAATACCCCCCTTCTTCCTCCTTGGGCTGTGGCTTCTCTCACTCTCTCTCTCCTCCATTGTTGAACTAGAGAAGCTTGCACTATCTCTCAATCCCTCCATGATTCTTGCCCCCATTTGAGGGAAAAGAGAGAGGAGATCTAGATCTACATTTCTACCAATCAAATCCATCTCTTTGTGAGTGGAACTCTCTAGATCTTGATCTTGGTGTTCTTTGTGAATTCCTTTGTTCTTCCTCTCTTATTCCCCCAATAGCTTTTGTAGCTTTGTTGGAATTTGAGAGAGAAGGACTTGAGCATCTTTGTGGTGTTCTTGCCATTGCATTTGGTGCATCGGTTTGAGTTCTCCATGGTGATTCGTGGTGGTGAAAGCAAGAAGGTTGTTACTCTTGGGTTCTTGGAACCCTAGACGGATTCTAGGCCTTTGTGGCGGTTTGTTGGGAGCCTCCAATTAAGTTGTGGATGTGTGCCCCAATCTTTGTGTAAGGCCCGGTTTCCGCCTCGAAGGAAATCCCTTAGTGGAACCGTGACCTAGGCCTTTGTGGCGAGGGTCACCGGAGATTTAGGTGAAGCGCCTTCGTGGCGTTCGGTGTGTGGTGTGAGTACCGCATCTTGGGGTGAGGCCTTTGTGGCGTTGGTGTGCATCGAGCAACCACACCTCAAGGTGAGCCTCTTGTGGCGTTCGGGAGCACTAAGCCACCGCACCTCTCCAACGGAGATTAGCACTCGCAAGAGTGTGAACTTCGGGATAAATCATCGTCTCCCGCGTGCCTCGGTTATCTCTATACCCGAGCTCTTTACTTATGCACTTTATCTTGTGATAGCCATCGTGCTTGAAGTTATATATATCTTGCTATCTCATACTTGCTTGTATTACTTAGCATAAGTTGTTGGTGCACATAGGTGAACCTTTGCTTAGAATAAGTTGTTGGTGCACATAGGTGAACCATAGTATATAGGCTTTGGGCTTGACAAAGTAAACGCTAGTTTTATTCCGCATTTGATAAGCCCATCTCGTAAAAGTTTTAAACCGCCTATTCACCCCCCCTCTAGGCGACATCTGTATCCTTTCACCTCTGGAGTCTCGGCAGGAACCCTTGATGTCTACGCACGCTTCTATTCCTGTAGACAGTGTTGGGCCTCCAAAAGCAGAGGTTTGTAGAACAGCACCAAGTTTGCCTTAAGTGAATCACTGATACGCGTACAGCACGCGTCCGTTGGGAACCCCAAGAGGAAGGTGTGATGCGTACAGCGGCAAGTTTTCCCTCAGTATGAAACCAAGGTTTATCGAACCAGTTGGAGCCAAGAAGCACGTTGAAGGTTGATGGCGGCGAGATGTAGTGCGGCCCAACACCAGGGATTTCGGCGCCAACGTGGAACCTGCACAACACAAACCAAGTACTTTGCCCCAACGAAACAGCGAGGTTGTCAATCTCACCGGCTTGCTGTAACAAAGGATTAGATGTATAGTGTGGATGATGATCATTTGCAGAAAAACAGTAGAACAGTATTGCAGTAGATTGTATTTCAGTAAAGAGAATTGGACCGGGGTCCACAGTTCACTAGAGGTGTCTCTCCCATAAGATAAACAGCATGTTGGGTGAACAAATTACAGTTGGGCAATTGACAAATAAAGAGGGCATGACCATGCACATACATATTATGATGAGTATTGTGAGATTTAATTGGGCATTACGACAAAGTACATAGACCGCTATCCAGCATGCATCTATGCCTAAAAAGTCCACCTTCAGGTTATCATCCGAACCCCCTCCAGTATTAAGTTGCTAACAACAGACAATTGCATTAAGTATTGCGCGTAATGTAATCAGTAACTACATCCTCGAACATAGCACCAATGTTTTATCCCTAATGGCAACAGCACATCCATAATCTTAGAGGTTTCTGTCACTCCCCCAGATTCACGGAGACATGAACCCACTATCGAGCATAAATACTCCCTCTTGGAGTTACAAGCATCTACTTGACCAGAGCATCTACTAGTAACGGAGAGCATGCAAGATCATAAACAACACATAGATATAAATTGATAATCAACATAACATGGTATTCTCTATTCATCGGATCCCAACAAACACAACATATAGAATTACAGATAGATGATCTTGATCATGTTCGGCAGCTCACAAGACCCGACAATTAAGCACAATGGGGAGAAGACAACCATCTAGCTACTGCTATGGACCCATAGTCCAGGGGTAGACTACTCACACATCACTCCGGAGGCGACCATGGCGGCGTAGAGTCCTCCGGGAGATGATTCCCCTCTCCGGCAGGGTGCTGGAGGCGATCTCCTGAATCCCCCGAGATGGGATTGGCGGCGGCGGCGTCTCTGGAAGGTTTTCCGTATCGTGGCTCTCGGTACTGGGGGTTTCGCGACGAAGGCTATTTGTAGGCGGAAGGGCAGGTCAAGGGGCGTCACGAGGGGCCCACACCCTAGGTCGGCGCGGCCAGGGCTTGGGCCGCGCCGCCCTATGGTGCCGCCACCTCGTGGCCCCACTTCGTCTCCTCTTCGGTCTTCTGGAAGCTTCGTGGCAAAATAGGACCCTGGGCGTTGATTTCGTCCAATTCCGAGAATATTTCCTTACTAGGATTTCTGAAACCAAAAACAAGAAACAAAGAATCGGCACTTCGGCATCTTGTTAATAGGTTAGTTCCAGAAAATGCACGAATATGACATAAAGTGTGCATAAAACATGTAGATATCATCAATAATGTGGCATGGAACATAAGAAATTATCGATACGTCGGAGACATATCAGCATCCCCAAGCTTAGTTCCTGCTCGTCCCGAGCAGGTAAATGATAAACAAAGATAATTTCTGGAGTGACATGCCATCATAACCTTGATCATACTATTTGTAAAGCATATGAGCTGAGATCAAATCATTCAAAGCAAGTATCTATATTGACATAAGAGATGATAATGCAAGAGTTAGACAAGCTAAAAGTTTTCATGAACTATTGCTTTAAAGACATGCAACCGTACAAAGTTCATTAAAGATGTATTAAGTATTCAGCATAGAAGTTCTATCCTTCATTCCAAGCATCAAGTAAATTTTCACAACATAAGAAGGATTCAGTCAAGTAAACATAAACATGAACGTCATGAATCAACTGTTTCGAAGTCTACTCAACCGGTGAGCGCAAGCATTTGGTATTAGCACCAGGATGTTATGGCATAAAGAACGTTAATGGGGGTTGATACGTCCAATTTGCATCACTATTTTATATCATAATTTGCTGTTATTCATTGATATATTTCATATTGGGACACAATACTTATGTTATTTCATCTATTTTGCATGTTTCATCATCATTGGAGGATCAAGCACCGGAGCCAGGATTCTGCTGGAAAAAGCACCGTCAGAACGCAATATTTCGGAAGATCAACTGTGGGAGGAAATTATACCAAAAATCCTATTTTTCAAGATGACGAAGGAAGCCAGAAGGAGGAGCCAGGAGGACCCAGGGTGGGCCCACACCCTAGGGCGGCGCGGCCCATGCCCTGGCCGCGCCGCCATGTGGTTTGGGGGGCCCACGACCCCTTTCGCCTCCTTTTCTTCGCGAAATCCTTCGTCCCGAAAACCTAAGCCACAGAGGGTACCTCGCGAAGAGTTACAGCCGCCTCTGCGGGGCGGAGAACACCAGAGAAAAAAGAGCTCTCCGGCGGGCAGGAATCCGCCGGGGAAATTCCCTCCGGGAGGGGGAAATCGACGCCATCGTCACCGTCATCGAGCTGGACATCATCGCCATCACCATCATCATCATCTCCACCATCATCACCGCCGTCATCACCGCTGGACACCGTCACCGCCGTAGCAATTTGGGTTTGATCTTGATTGTTTGATAGGGGAAACTCTCCCGGTATCGATTTCTACTTGTTGTTGATGCTATTGAGTGAAACCATTGAACCAAGTTTATGTTCAGATTGTTATTCATCATCATATCACCTCTGATCATGTTCCGTATGATGTCTCGTGAGTAGTTCGTTTAGTTCTTGAGGACATGGGTGAAGTCTAAATGTTAGTAGTGAACTATGGTTGAGTAATATTCAATGGTGTGATATTTAAGTTGTGGTGTTATTCTTCTAGTGGTGTCATGTGAACGTCGACTACATGACACTTCACCATTTATGGGCCTAGGGGAATGCATCTTGTATTCGTTTGCTAATTGCGGGGTTGCCGGAGTGACAGAAACCTAAACCCCCGTTGGTATATCGATGCAGGAGGGATCGCAGGATCTCAGAGTTTAAGGCTGTGGTTAGATTTATTCTTAATTACTTTCTTGTAGTTGCGGATGCTTGCAAGGGGTATAATCACAAGGATGTATTAGTCCTAGGAAGGGCGGTACATTAGCATAGGTTCACCCACACAACACTTATCATAACAATGAAGATTATTTAGCCGTATGTAGCGAAAGCACTAGACTAAAATCCCGTGTGTCCTCGAGAACATTTGGTCATTATAAGTAAACAAACCGGCTTGTCCTTTGTGCTAAAAAGGATTGGGCCACTCGCTGCAAATATTACTCTCGCACTTTACTTACTCGTACTTTATTCAACTGTTACATCAAAACCCCCTGAATACTTGTCTGTGAGCATTTACAGTGAATCCTTCATCGAAACTGCTTGTCAACACCTTCTGCTCCTCGTTGGGATCGACATTCTTACTTATCGAAAATACTACGATACACCCCCTATACTTGTGGGTCATCAAGACTATTTTCTGGCGCCGTTGCCGGGGAGTGAAGCGCTATTGGTAAGTGGAATTGGTAAGGAAAACCTTTACTGTTGTGCTGATTTTATTTCTGCCTGCTATAAGTCATTATGGAGAGATCTTCTCTTCAATTTTTATTTGGGAAATCTACTACTACTGCAACGGTAGTGGATGAGGCGCCAGGTGAGGAAGTAATACCATATAAAATACCTATGAAAATTATTGAACGTGTTATGGATAACCGCTATGAAGGGGATGGAACTGTCCATCCCGGTGATCATTTACTGTTTTTGCATGAATTATGCGGGTTATTCAAATGTGCAGGTATTGCTATGGATGAAGTGAGGAAGAAACTATTCTCTCTATCGCTGTCTGGTAAGGCGGCGCATTGGTATAAATTACTGGATAATGGGGATTCTCTTGAATGGAATGATATTGTGCCCCGGTTTTATTCTAAGTTCTATCCTCCAAGTGAAATTCATAAGGATCGGAATCGCATATATAATTTTTGGCCTCATGATGGAGAGAGTATTGCCCAAGCTTAGGGGAGATTGAAGTCTTTAATGCTCAAATGCCCCATTCATGAGCTTCCTGGTAATGTTATTATTGATAATTTCTATGCAAGACTTTCTTTTCAAGACAAGACCTTGCTGGATACTTCTTGTTCTGGATCATTTACACGCAACAAAGAAGAGTTTAAAAGGGACCTTCTTGATCGGATCCAAGAAAATACTGAAGGTTGGGAGAACGACAAGGATAGAGAATCAGGTATAATTTATGATTATAAATGCATTGAAGCTTTTATGGATATTGATAAATTTCGTAATATGAGTGCTACATATGGTCTTGATTCTCAAGTTGCTGCAAATCTTTATAAAGCTTTTGCTTCTCATTATGAATTGCCAAAGAAGAATTTTGATAAGTATCATGAACCGTATAAAGATAAAATTGATTCATCTATTAATAAATGTGTTGTAGTTGAAACTGCTGATCATGTTATTCCTGAAGTTTATATTGAAAAAACTCCTTTCCCTGCTAAAATGAAGGAGTACTCTGTTATAAATAGTGCGGTTCATAAAAGTGAAAAGAAACCTGTAGAACCTGAAGAACAAATAAAAGTTGAACCTGCTGTTGCAATAATTAAAGATCTTGTGACTGAAAATGTGGAGGATGGTCATATTATTTTCTGTGAAGATGCTTCTAATATTGTTTCACATCCTAATAAACCCAAACAAGCTAGTGTTCCTATGCTATCTGTTAGAATTGGTGATCATTGCTATTATGGATTATGTGATATTGGTGCAAGTGTTAGTGCTATTCCGTATGAGCTTTACACGGAGATTATGCACGAAATTGATTCTTGTGAACTTGAAGATATTGATGTGGTTATTCAGCTGGCTAATAGAGAAACTATTTCTCCAATTGGTATTGTTCGAGATGTGGAAGTTTTATGCGGTAAGATTAAATATCCTGCTGACTTTTTGGTACTTGGTTCATTGCTAGTGATTATTGTCCTATTATTTTTGGTAGACCTTTTCTAAATACTTGTGGAGCTATTATAGATTGCAAGAAAGAGAAAATTTTGACTAAATTTGCTGGTGAATCTTATGAGTTTAACTTCTCTAAATTTACTAAAACTCCTTATAAAGCTGATTTGCCTAGTAATGATTTTAAAATGGAGCAGTGTGCATCTATTGTTCTTGTTCCTAACAATCCTTTGCAGCAACATTTGGAGGATAGCGAGAGTGAAGTTTTTAGGAAAGAAAGAGATGAGCTTGAGGAAATTTTTCTTCGCCAACCTATTCTCAAGCATGATTTACCGGTGGAAGATTTGGGTACAACACCGCCACCAAAGGAAGATCCTGTTTTTGATTTAAAGCCTTTGCCTGATAACCTTAAATATGCTCATATTGATGATAAGAAAATATATCCTGTTATTATTAGTTCTAAGCTTTCAGAGATTGAGGAAGAAAGGTTATTGGAAATATTGAAGAAGCACCGAGGAGCTATTGGCTACACTCTTGATGATTTAAAAGGGATTTCTCCTTCTATTTGCCAACATGCTATTAATATGGAAGATGATGCAAAGCCTGTTGTTGAACATCAGCGTCGTCTAATTCCGAAGATGAAGGAAGTGGTAAGGAATGAGGTATTACGACTTCTTGAAGCTGGTATTATATATCCTATTGCTGATAGTAGATGGGTTAGTCCTGTGCATTGCGTTCCCAAGAAAGGAGGAATGACTGTTGTGCCTAATGATAATGATGAGCTCATCCCTCAAAGAGTAGTTGTAGGGTATAGAATGTGCATTGATTTTCGAAAAGTTAATAAAGTTACTAAGAAAGATCATTACCCTTTACCATTTATTGATCAAATGCTAGAAAGATTGTCTAAAAATACTCATTTTTGCTTTCTTGATGGTTATTCTTGGTTTTCACAACTTGTCATTAAAGCTAAAGATCAAGAGAAAACCACTTTTACTTGTCCTTATGGAACTTATGCTTATAGACGCATGCCTTTTGGTTTATGTAATGCTCCTGCTACTTTTCAAAGATGCATGTCTGCTATTTTTCATGGTTTTTGTGAAAGTATTGTAGAGGTATTCATGGATGATTTTTCCGTCTATGGGAATTCTTTTGATAGTTGCTTGCGAAACCTTGATAAAGTTTTGCAGAGATGTGAAGAAACTAACCTTGTTCTTAATTGGGAGAAATGCCACTTTATGGTTAATGAAGGAATTGTATTGGGACATAAAATTTCTGAGAGAGGTATTGAAGTTGATAGAGCTAAAGTTGAAGCAATTGAGAAGATGCCCTATCCTAGGGATGTTAAAGGTATTCGTAGTGTTCTTGGTCATGCTGGGTTTTATAGGAGGTTTATTAAAGATTTCTCCAAGATTTCAAAACCTCTTACTAATCTTCTTCAAAAAGATGTACCATTTGTTTTTGATGATAATTGTAAGGAAGCTTTTGAAACTCTAAAGAAAGCCTTAACAACTGCTCCTATAGTTGAACCTCCTGATTGGAACTTACCATTTGAAATTATGTGTGATGCTAGTGATTTTGCTGTAGGCGCTGTTCTTGGACAGCGAGTAGATAAAAAACTGAATGTTATTCATTATGCTAGTAAAACTCTTGATGCTGCTCAAAGAAATTATGCTACAACTGAAAAAGAATTATTAGCTGTAGTCTTTGCTTGTGATAAATTTAGATCTTATATTGTTGATTCAAAGGTTACTATTCATACTGATCATGCTGCAATTAGATACCTAATGACAAAGAAAGATGCTAAGCCGAGGCTTATTAGATGGGTACTTCTTTTGCAAGAATTTGATTTACATATAGTGGATAGGAAAGGTGCTGATAATCCTGTTGCTGATAATTTGTCTAGATTGGAAAATATTGCTTATGATCCTGTTCCTGTTAATGATAGTTTTCCAAATGAACAATTGGCTGTAATAAAGGTGAACTCGCGAGACAGTCCTTGGTATGCTGATTATGCTAACTTTATTGTTTCCAAGTACTTGCCTCCAACCTTTTCAGCTCAAAGAAAGGAGGAAATTCTTTTATGACTTGAGGCATTATTTCTGGGATGACCCACACTTATATAAAGAAGGAGTGGATGGTATTATGCGAAGATGTGTTCCCGAATATGAACAACAGGAGATATTGAGTAAATGTCATGGTAGTGCTTATGGAGGACATCACGCCGGAGAAAGAACCGCGCAAAAGGTCCTACAATCAGGTTTTTATTGGCCAACTCTTTTCAAGGATGCGAGAAAGTTTATTTTATCTTGTGATGAATGCCAAAGGGTTGGTAATATCTCCAGACGCAATGAAATGCCTATGAATTATACTCTTGTTATTGAACCGTTTGATTGTTGGGGATTTGACTTCATGGGACCTTTTCCATCTTCGGAAGGTAACACTCACATACTTGTTGCTGTTGATTATGTTACTAAATGGGTGGAAGCTATACCTACAAAAAGTGCTGATGGTGAGACCTCTTTAAGAATGCTTTTAGATATTATTTTTCCTAGATTTGGAGTACCTAGATATATTATGGTGATGGAGGTTCTCATTTTATTCATGGAGGTTTTAGAAAAACTCTTGCTAAGTATGGTATTAATCATAGAATTGCTTCCGCTTATCATCCTCAAACTAGTGGTCAAGTGGAATTATCAAATAGAGAAATTAAATCTATTTTGGGAAAGACCGTTAATAAAACTAGAAAAAATTGGGCTAGTAAATTGAAGGATGCACTATGGGCTTATAGAACTGCTTATAAAAATCCCATGGGAATGTCACCTTATAAAATGGTTTATGGGAAAGCTTGTCATTTACCTTTAGAACTAGAGCACAAAGCTTATTGGGCTGTTAGAGAATTAAATAAAGATCCTAAACTTGCCGGTGATAAGAGGTTGTTGCAATTAAGTTCTCTAGATGAATGGAGAAGTGAAGCTTATGAAAATGCTAAACTCTTTAAAGAGAAAGTTAAAAAATGGCATGATAGGAGGATTATCAAAAGAGAATTTAATATTGGGGATAAAGTCCTATTGTATCGGTCTCGTCTCAGATTCTTTGCAGGGAAATTACTCTCGAAATGGGAAGGACCGTATGTTGTCGAGGAGGTGTATCGTTCAGGAGCAATCAAAATTAGCTCTCTCCAAGGCAATGCCACGCAAGTGGTGAATGGACAAAGACTCAAGCATTATATCTCAGGTGATTCTTATAATGTTGATGTTGATATTATTCAAGTGGAAACACCGGAAGCTTTCATCAAAGGGCAAATTGACAGTCCGCCAGAACTCGACTTTGAATAGGTAACAGTACTGGTAATGAAAAGTACGCAATTTACTTTCCGAACAATATTTTTGCTGTTTTTGGAAAATATGAAAAATTACGAGTTCGAAACGGAGTGGAAAGGACGCACGAGGGGGCGCCACCATAGGCCGGCGCGGCCAAGCCTGGGCCCGCGCCGACCTATGGTTTGGCCGCCCCGTCGCTCCTTTCCGACTCTGGTTCGATCTGGTACTTTCCTTGTGTCGCGAAAAATTTTGCTATATAATCCCCCGGACCCCTGGAGGTCCGTATATCGTGTTCTCGACGTGTTTTGTTTCGAGTTGTTTCTGCCAGGAATTATTTCAGATCTAGAGCCATCATGTCCTCGTCGGAAACTCCGAAGGACAGCTCCCGCAAGGATATTGGCAACTTGTACATGGAGGAGCTGAAGATGCACCCAAAGGAGTTGATGCTCGTCGAGGGAGAACTGCAGATCAAGGATGTTCAGGGTCCTAAAGGAGAAGGAAGCTTGGAAGACAGGATGGAGAAGCTAGAACAAGAGGTTTTCGAATACAAGAAGATGGCTGAGCGTGAGGTGGATATCTTCCACAGGATTGTGTCTGAACTCATTGCTGAACATGAGAAGGAAACTGCAAAGCTTTGGAGCGACATCCTCTCACTTCACGACACCACCAACAAGCTCCAAGCACAACTCTACGACGTTCAGAATCAGAACTGTGAGTATGAAAACAGGTTTAAATACATAAGCCGTGCTGCTAGTTTCAGGATCCCCGAGACCAAGATGTCGTTTCTTGATGGAGAGCCTCTTCCTTGGAAGTTTGATGACGGGAATTCATCACCACCATCTCCGCAGGAGTAATTCATCATCGGTATTGGCATCCCCTTGGTTTGTTCCAAGCTTGGGGGAGTGCCGCGGTATCACATTATCACTACCTTTTACTTTTATTTGTCAAGTAGTGTCATATCATGAGTAGGGAAGTTATCATATAAGATGGGCTGCAGTTGGAAGTATCTCTCTTTAGTTGTCTATGTATCCCTTGGTGTGAGTTATCGTTATGGAATATTAATGAGAAGTCTTATCATTTACATATTGCACATCTTATTCTAGTTTGCAATCTCTATTATATGATTTACCTTGTTGTTAGTATTGGTATCACTTTGGGAGCATTGAATAAATATATTTGGTTTTGGCAAACTTAGCATTGGTCAATAGCAACAACATTTTGAAGTTTAAGTAGAAAAGAGAAATACATGTAGATGTTTCATTGTCTTTCTTGTTAGCTCATAGCTTATTATTCTGAAGTTAAGATTGTTTGTGCTTACAAGGAAGATGCATGATTGTTTCTATCATATGTATATTTGTTTGTTTCCCTCGACTCTTATGCTTGCTAATTAACCTTGCTAGCCAAAGACCAGATCGAGAGGGAATACTTCTCGTGCATCCAAACCTTAACCCAAACCTATGTCATTTGTGTCCACCATACCTACCTACTACATGGTATTTTCTGCCATTCCAAGTAAATACTTCATGTGCTACCTTTAAACAATTCAAAACTTAGTATCTCTTATTTGTGTCAATGTTTCATAGCTCATGAGGAAGTATGTGGTGTTTTATCTTTCAATCTTGTTGGGCAACTTCCACCAATGGACTAGTGGTTTCATCCGCTTATCCAATAACTTTGCAAAAAGAGCTGGCAATGGGATTCCCAGTCCCAAATTAATTAAACTAAATAGACACTCCTCCATGGTATGTGATTGATGGACGGCACCCGAAGGATTCGGTTAGCCATGGCTTGTGTAAGCAAAGGTTGGGGGGAGTGTCATCGTCATCATAAAGCTAAAATAAAAAGGCACTCCTTCATGGTATGAGATTGTTGGCAGGCACCCGAGGATTCGGTTAGCCATGGTTTGTGAAAGAAAGGTTGGAAGGAGTGCCACACAAAATGAAAATAATATGGGAGCCGCTCTTTGGAGGTTGTTTGGCAAGGGGGTTAGAGTACCCGCTACCAGTCGTTGACAACAACAAACACCTTTCAAAATGTTACTTTTATTCTCTTTATATGATTGCAAAACTGAAAAAGCTCTAGCACATGATTTAATCCCTGCTTCCCTCTGCGAAGGGCCTGTCTTTTACTTTATGTTGAGTCAAGAACCTATTTCCCTCCATCTCAAGCAAGCATTTGAGTAGTTGTGATCAAACCATTATATTGTGATTTGCTTCATCATGTCTTTTATTCTTCCTTGTTTAGTACAAGTTTTATCTGAATGAATATAGCTTTGCACGTTATCAATGATTATGAAGAGACCATTATGATTGAGTATGCAAGTTGTGCCTTATAAACTTTAACATGAGAGCGCTGCTCAATGAGATAAGTATAATCTGTTAATTGTTCTCTGACCAAGAACGAAGTTTGCCATCACCAATTATGATTTCTTATGCACCTTTACTTGTGATTACCTTATACTTGTTTCAAGATGAGTTATAAGAGGTTGTTTACTATAATGTCCTGTGTGAATGAATATGATGCTTCTTGTCCGTATTTTATTTATCGACTCTTCACTCCATAAACATGTGGTCCTGTCTATCGAGTTCAGTTTCGCTTGGGGACAAGCGAAGTCTAAGCTTGGGGGGAGTTGATACGTCCAATTTGCATCACTATTTTATATCATAATTTGCTATTATTCATTGATATATTTCATATTGGGACACAATACTTATGTTATTTCATCTATTTTGCATGTTTCATCATCATTGGAGGATCAAGCACCGGAGCCAGGATTCTGCTGGAAAAAGCACCGTCAGAATGCAATATTTCGGAAGATCAACTGTGGGAGGAAATTATACCAAAAATCCTATTTTTCAAGATGACGAAGGAAGCCAGAAGGAGGAGCCAGGAGGACCCAGGGTGGGCCCACACCCTAGGGAGGCGCGGCCCATGCCCTGGCCGCGCCGCCATGTGGTTTGGGGGGCCCACGACCCCTTTCGCCTCCTTTTCTTCGCGAAATCCTTCGTCCCGAAAACCTAAGCCACAGAGGGTACCTCGCGAAGAGTTACAGCCGCCTCTGCGGGGCGGAGAACACCAGAGAAAAAAGAGCTCTCCGGCGGGCAGGAATCCGCCGGGGAAATTCCCTCCGGGAGGGGGAAATCGACGCCATCGTCACCGTCATCGAGCTGGACATCATCGCCATCACCATCATCATCATCTCCACCATCATCACCGCCGTCATCACCGCTGGACACCGTCACCGCCGTAGCAATTTGGGTTTGATCTTGATTGTTTGATAGGGGAAACTCTCCCGGTATCGATTTCTACTTGTTGTTGATGCTATTGAGTGAAACCATTGAACCAAGTTTATGTTCAGATTGTTATTCATCATCATATCACCTCTGATCATGTTCCGTATGATGTCTCGTGAGTAGTTCGTTTAGTTCTTGAGGACATGGGTGAAGTCTAAATGTTAGTAGTGAACTATGGTTGAGTAATATTCAATGGTGTGATATTTAAGTTGTGGTGTTATTCTTCTAGTGGTGTCATGTGAACGTCGACTACATGACACTTCACCATTTATGGGCCTAGGGGAATGCATCTTGTATTCGTTTGCTAATTGCGGGGTTGCCGGAGTGACAGAAACCTAAACCCCCGTTGGTATATCGATGCAGGAGGGATCGCAGGATCTCAGAGTTTAAGGCTGTGGTTAGATTTATTCTTAATTACTTTCTTGTAGTTGCGGATGCTTGCAAGGGGTATAATCACAAGGATGTATTAGTCCTAGGAAGGGCGGTACATTAGCATAGGTTCACCCACACAACACTTATGTGGCACCCCCGGGATCAGGGTTAGACAAATACCAGATCTTCGTCTGACATAAGCCTAACCTAGAGCTCGAGAGACTACAGTGAGAGAATCGGTAACACAACAGTGACTCTACGACTCAAAAAGGTAATACAAGCTCATAACTGAGCGAAGAACCAAAGTATTACAAGCAGAGGTCAACGACACGACATTACATCAATCAACGGAAGCGAAGTTATGCTATTAGACATAGCAAGATAGCAAAAGGCCTAAGAGGCCAGGAGCATAACGGCGACGTCCCAGCCCATAGATTCCGAGGCTGCCACACAGGAACCCCAAGCTACTCGTCGATGTCGACATAGAAACCACCATCTGTCGGAGCAACTTCTTCTGAAACAAAAGCATGCAAAGCTGAGTACAGGGACTCAGCAAGACTTAGTACAACCTTTTAGCAAAGCGGGTATGCGGGCTTTCTGTAGAGCTTCTTTTGCGTAAAGCCTATTTTCCTTTAATAAACAAGAGGGAGAAGAAGTTCGACTACTCAGAACCTTTTAAAAGAGATAAGTGAGCGATATCTCTAGCTCTACTGATCATCATATTGTATCCACCAATCTTCATCATCTCGAACCACTATCCTCGGATTACCCCCTCAACACCCGAAGAAGGTATCCGTAAACACACATTGTTTGCCAAGTTTTACGATTAGGTTAAAGTTCTCTATGATCTCCACGTCCTTTCCCAAGTCGTCCGTAACCGTGGACACGGCTTTTCGAAAAGATTTAACCCTGCAGGGGTGCACAACTTTACCCACACGTACCAGCCGACTCTTAATGCCAGATCATAAGCTCTCTTCCTTGGAAAGCCGGCAGAGGGTGGCTGACCACGACCTTTACCTTGCTGCCGCCGAGACCATGAGTCACGCGCTAAGGATTGTTCCGCCGTAACGGGTCAAGTCCCGAAGTCGGTCCTTAACGATGTGAGGCGAGGTGGGTTTCCCCAGGGACTCTAACCCCAGCCACCACGGCCACGCTTACCTACCTGTATGCTATGCACCTTTTCACAAACATTTTTGATGCATATGTCCAAATAACGCGCAAACTATGTGACTCATGGAATCTACTAGGCAAGTTAGTGAGTCGAGAGGGTACCATAATAGGGCCTCGTGTGGTTGTACGCTCAGTCTTGGTTCAAGAGGCGAGAACTCGGTTCCTAGGGTCGGCAGAAACGAAACAACCCACCACATCCCAATGTGGCCTCTCGTCTGAGCCTTTAATCATGTTTATTAACATCTCTATACTTACCACGTCAACCTGTCATGCTATTTTCATTTCATTGTAAGGCTCCAGTCCGAAGACCGGAGTTGCAGCGTAACAAACTAAGCATGTCTAAGCATAAAGATATAAAGGCTCTAGCGATGCACACATGCCAAACCTAGTTATGCTAGGAGCAGTGGATCAGGGTATATGAGGCTACAAGGGTGGAACATGCTATAGATAGGATAACTCTACCTATCGATAAAAGACAGTTGAATCGTATGCAATATGTAGGAACCAGAGTAAAAGCATTTCAAAATCATATATGAACCAGGCTAGGGCTTGCCTTTGTCCCTGACAAACCAAAGTGGATCTTCGATAGTCTTGTACTTGACTTGTTTGTCGGAGGATAGGAATTGATCATCACTGTTGTTGATCTTCGTCGTCTCAGACTCGTGATTTATCGGTCGCGAAGAAGCGAATACTAGAAATAGAGAAATAGCATTCAATACATGGCATCGATGCAATGCGCATACAAGGATGATGATATGGCATGTGAAAGTTATTGAAACTAACCCTATTGCATCATTGTCAAATTAAATGGAATTTCGAATGCATAAAACATTGCATTTCGATGACTTCCATAAAGTGGTATTTCGTTATTCTAACAAAATTGTTAATTGAAGTTGCTTAACTATGCATGATGATAGCATAAGTAGATAGGTTTCATTTTTCTGAACATTTTGACATATTATACACATTTTTCTGATTTAAAATGAAATAGTTATGAATTTTACAAGTTTTATTCATTTTAAATCATTTCTGAAAATCTCGGAAATTATTAAAAATCTGACAGACTTGGACCCACATGTCATGGATTTACTCTTTTTCTAAATTATTTACGAAAATAATAAAAATCTGACAGGGGGCCCCACCTGTCATATTATTATTATTTACTGAAATGAATTTCAGAAAACAGGAAAAGGCTTTATGGCATCGGCATGACGTCGTGATGACGTCATCCACGGCCATGAGCTCCAGATTGAGCTCGGCCGGATTTCAATCCGCCGATTTGGCGGTCGCGGGGATGCGCGCGATGGGGGGAATGGTGCGGCTCGACGTGGCGGACCATCTGGTGGCGGCGCCGCCCAGAATAGGCCACCGGAGCAGGGCCGGCGGCGAGCTGTTGCGGTGGCCGGGGCAGGTGTGCGACGCGGCGGCGAACCAGAGGCGGAGGGAGAGGGTGGAGGGGCTGGGGAGGATGACGAGCTCACCCTGGAGCCGGTGGGCTTGTCGGCGAGGGCGGGGGAGGTCGGCAGCGCCGGCATCGGGCCAATTTCTGGCCGCCGGACGCAGAGAAGAAGGGGGCGCCGGGGTCGATTGGAGGCTTCCCCGGTCGATTCCTTCGGCCAGGAGATGGAGGAGGACACGGCGGTGCTGATGGAGTGCTCACTGGGGCTCGGGGATGGCCGGAGCTGTGGGGCAAGGTGGTGGCCGGCGGGCTAGGGTTCGGCCTGCGCGTGCGGAAGAGAGCCAGAGAGAGGGGGAAGAAGAGAGTGGCGGGCTAGGGTTGCTTGGCGGCGGCGGAGGGGAAGTTATAGGCCGCCGGGGACGGCGGCGAGGATCTTGGCGCCGGCGACAGCGTCGGCGGGCGACACGCAGCTGCTTCCCGAACGGAGGTTGGGGATGAGTTTGCCATTTTGCACATAACCCCCTGGGGTCAGGGTGGGCTGAAATGGGTTCTTGGTTGGGCCGCTTGTTGTTGGGCTGCTGGCGCTGGAGAGAGGAAGATGAGAGTTGGGCTGCGCCCAACTAGGTAAGGGAGGTTTTTCTCTCTTTTGCAAAATCTGTTTTTATTTTTGTTTTTCAAACTCTTTTGCAATTTGAGATCTGTTTGAAAATGCAAACTTTTGAAACTTCCAACATAGCAAATGTACTTTTTAACAAAGCACAAATGCAAGGTATTTTAGTTTGAAACACTTTGAGCAACTGAAAATAGAGGGACAAATTTGCACAAGATTAGGGTTTTCCAAATTATTTCTTTTGTGCATTGTTCTTAGTAAAATATAATGATGCAAATGATGCACAGTCAACCCTAATTAGGTTTTATTAAAACAGGGATGTTACAGATCTATCCCCCTTAAAAGAATCTCGTCCCGAGATTCCAAGGTAAGAATAGAGAAGGTAACAAGGACTACACCGGTCTTCAATGATCTTGTCGATACCATGATGGTCTTCCTGCTTGAAGAGGTTGATCCACGATATCACGAAGAAGTTGATCCACAACACCATGAAGAGGTTGATCTTTAACACTATGAAGAGCTCTTCATTTTGCTTTCTTCACCCTAAAGAGAAGAGGGAATGACACTAGATGGTGGATCTTCACAAAGATCGAGTATCTCATGGTCAACCCATGGAAGGAGTGTTCAAGAACAACTCTTGAGTTAACAAACATGAAACACGTCAAAGTAACGGAGGAGACGAAAGAAGTTTCAAATTTTGGTGGGCAATTGCTCCACGCTTGACAAGAATACGAAGGGATAAAGTAGCGAAGAGTTAAACTGCCTTGAATACCATAACGAGACACTCTTAGGGAGGGCGACTCATAGAAGCAAGAATGATTATCCAACGAGAGCAACTTTGGAATTCAAAATCATAGTCACTCTTTTGGCAAGGATACATGAAACGATTGAAAATCTACTCAAAAGGCTGGGGCCTAGATGACTGACGAATTCACACAACGTGTGAATTGATTAGAACTTCAGGTACCAACCAAAAGGAAGGGAAAAGCACTGGCTAGTGAGGTGTGAAGGATCACCTGGGGAGTGAAATTTCTCCTCTCGGAGTGGTTGTCACAGGAGAAATGGTTTCGAAGGATTGACCGAGAAACATTTAACAACTTTGCTTCTATTGTTCTCCTTGATGTTCTAGACACCAATATCAGGCTTCGAATAGCCTTCAATAGGTCATCAAGTGAAGGTCGGACTTCGGAATTGAAAAGACATCATAAGGGCAACTTCTAGAATAAGTCACATAAGATCCTTATGGAGAATGGTTATTCTTGTTGTTTCAAGAGACTATGGCCTTAGATCTTCCGGCTAATTGTGTTAACCACGACATCAATCTTGCCGGATTTACAAAGAGACCTATGTCATGAATCCTTGAGAAATACTAACCATTGTTGCCGCTTGAGATTCAGCTTAGGTTAGGTATAAAGATATTTCAAACTCGGAATGTATGAATAGAACGTTTGCAACAGTTACCACAAAGGTAAAGACACTAGATTCTCAAGATACAGACTACAATATCAAGCTCCAAAAGATTGAGCTAGATTGTGTAATCCATGTGGTTGTGATTGCCAAGAGGCAATTGCGTGCACATGAGCTTGCAATGTAACACAATTGAGTCCTGGTGGGGACATCAAAGAATATATCAAAGATATTAAGCTTCTTCTCTTTCTTGAACAAACCAGTCAGTGGCTTGGTGTGCATAGAGAAACGTTTCAAGGAATGGAGGTAACAACCTTCCATCTCAATAATACTTCGCACATGCCTGAACGACTTGTGATGATTCCCGAGGATAACAAAGGGAACTCGACTCAGATCCACGGCGACATCTTTCAGCAAGTGCACGTGAACTAGAGAAGGTCACTTCCAACATCCAGAACACATACATCATGATATCACGAATATGGTTCTCAAAAGCTTCCAACATTAGTGCCAACTGTTCAATATGAATCTCTTTAAACATGGAGGAAATAAGAATGTCATCGATGGGCTCAATAACAAACTTATCAAGATACTCCAATGAGAAACTCATATTTTACATGAACGAGGCAGAAATATTGGTCAGACCAAAGGACATGAAGTTATACTCAGACGAGACACCATGAGTATAAAGATCATCAAGATAATCCTTGGAACTGGGTTTGATTTGACGATAGCCCAAGCTCAAACCAAATATGGGGAGGATGGAATATCCACAAAGGAGATACTTCCTTACTTCAACATGAACGAAACTAGACATCCCTTTAAGAAGAGTCAAGTCGGATAGAGCCCTTGTCTTTCAACTCTCCAAGTTATTGTTTAAGCTCAACCGACTAGTCCAGGATATCCAGTACGGTTTCTTGGAGAAATAGTGATTCAGAGAACCAACGTACTCACGACTTGATAACACGGTCATGTGACAACATGACGATACCTCTAGAAAGACATCCAGAATATCACGAACCACCGATATATCACTGAGTTAGAGAGGGGATCTTGGTTTACAAAGCAACCGATGGGGTCTTGAGAGCTTTGGCATAACCTAACTCTTTGACCAAAATGGTGCGCCTAAACAAGTGGACTTGGCAGCACAATCAAACTTCGCTTAGTAATTGGCGAACCAATCATGCTAAGAATGACACAAACATCCTTGGATCCCAAAGCAATAACAATTGCTAAGAATCTCAGATGGCCACATCAATATGCAAACCCCAACATTCCCAAGCATAGACAGCTCGGAGAAAGGGTGATTAAAGACGTGCAAGAGAACCACTTCATCAATAAGGTCATAATACACAACACGACCTCATGATATGGAAGATGGTGATACTCCAAGGTTGAACAGAACAGAAGCTAACGAGGCCTCTTAATCTGCGGATTAAACACTTTGACCAAGTCTTAGCAACGGACGAGGTACTGAAGTTTGTTTCTCCTGACATACCAAAATGGAAGTTCTTGATGAACCACAAGAGTAATATACACTGGAGACACCAATGCACATTTACACTTGGCTTCTAACTAACAGACAAAGGTCGAAAAGTAACTAATGAAGAAGAACACGATCAGGATCAGAATTTCTGAGAGGTAGATGCACAAGTTAACACTCTTGGGAAACTCATGCTGAAAAAGGGAGGTGTAGCAGAGTCACGTGCATAGATAAGGGACTCACAAAGATCACTCTTGTCATGATCCATTTGTTTCAGTGAAAGAATCTCTGCGATAGCTAGTGGAAGGGAAAGATCTTTATTGTCGTAGTTCAACACGACAATAAACACAAGCTTGAAGGATAGCTTAATTTTAATTTAGCCATCCCGATGTAATGTTTGAACATTAACACCAGTGTTCAATGGCATGGATCTTGGGTTAAAGGCCAGCTTCATGAACTAAGATTCATATAGAATCCAGCACAATCGGGGACCTTCGGTTCAAGTCCAAGGGCTTAAAAACCGAGAAAGGAGTAACTACTAGTTGAGTGACACAGAGGACACTACGATGTAGTAATCACAGTGTAGCTTCTAGAAGCAATGCATAGCTTCCGAAGTACCAAGCAAATAGAAAGGAGGCATTCAAGGCGAAAGGAAATCTCGAAGCCTAGAATAGAAGGATGTGGAACCCACAAAATAGAGAGATCATGATGGAAAGAAATCTCTCTATCAGAACAAAGGAGGATGGACAGAACACACTCGACTCTAGAGAACTCTGCACTAGGTCAACTAATTTAGGAACGGCATGCCTTCGAGGCACCTATGTTTGAAATACTAGAAACGATAGGAAAACTTTCAAAACAACACAAGGTAAGGCACCTTAGAATTAGAGCGATACCAGATAAGGAGTAAAAAGAAGCCTATTCAGATTTTCGCAAATACTTTTAGCTTTCAAATAGTTTGCACAACAACTAGACTCAACATCGACCAGTGAACAAGGGTTTCCTACAGGCAGTCCTGCTCTGATACCAAAACCTGTGGCACCCCCGGGATCAGGGTTAGACAAATACCAGATCTTCGTCTGACATAAGCCTAACCTAGAGCTCGAGAGACTACAGTGAGAGAATCGGTAACACAACAGTGACTCTACGACTCAAAAAGGTAATACAAGCTCATAACTGAGCGAAGAACCAAAGTATTACAAGCAGAGGTCACTGACCTGACATTACATCAATCAACGGAAGCGAAGTTATGCTATTAGACATAGCAAGATAGCAAAAGGCCTAAGAGGCCAGGAGCATAACGGCGACGTCCCAGCCCATAGATTCCAGGCTGCCACCTGGGAACCCCAAGCTACTCGTCGATGTCGACATAGAAACCACCATCTGTCGGAGCAACTTCTTCTGAAACAAAAGCATGCAAAGCTGAGTACAGGGACTCAGCAAGACTTAGTACAACCTTTTAGCAAAGCGGGTATGCGGGCTTTCTGTAGAGCTTCTTTTGCGTAAAGCCTATTTTCCTTTAATAAACAAGAGGGAGAAGAAGTTCGACTACTCAGAACCTTTTAAAAGAGATAAGTGAGCGATATCTCTAGCTCTACTGATCATCATATTGTATCCACCAATCTTCATCATCTCGAACCACTATCCTCGGATTACCCCCTCAACACCCGAAGAAGGTATCCGTAAACACACATTGTTTGCCAAGTTTTACGATTAGGTTAAAGTTCTCTATGATCTCCACGTCCTTTCCCAAGTCGTCCGTAACCGTGGACACGGCTTTTCGAAAAGATTTAACCCTGCAGGGGTGCACAACTTTACCCACACGTACCAGCCGACTCTTAATGCCAGATCATAAGCTCTCTTCCTTGGAAAGCCGGCAGAGGGTGGCTGACCACGACCTTTACCTTGCTGCCGCCGAGACCATGAGTCACGCGCTAAGGATTGTTCCGCCGTAACGGGTCAAGTCCCGAAGTCGGTCCTTAACGATGTGAGGCGAGGTGGGTTTCCCCAGGGACTCTAACCCCAGCCACCACGGCCACGCTTACCTACCTGTATGCTATGCACCTTTTCACAAACATTTTTGATGCATATGTCCAAATAACGCGCAAACTATGTGACTCATGGAATCTACTAGGCAAGTTAGTGAGTCGAGAGGGTACCATAATAGGGCCTCGTGTGGTTGTACGCTCAGTCTTGGTTCAAGAGGCGAGAACTCGGTTCCTAGGGTCGGCAGAAACGAAACAACCCACCACATCCCAATGTGGCCTCTCGTCTGAGCCTTTAATCATGTTTATTAACATCTCTATACTTACCACGTCAACCTTGTCATGCTATTTTCATTTCATTGTAAGGCTCCAAATCAAGACCGGAGTTGCAGCGTAACAAACTAAGCATGTCTAAGCATAAAGATATAAAGGCTCTAGCGATGCACACATGCCAAACCTAGTTATGCTAGGAGCAGTGGATCAGGGTATATGAGGCTACAAGGGTGGAACATGCTATAGATAGGATAACTCTACCTATCGATAAAAGACAGTTGAATCATATGCAATATGTAGGAACCAGAGTAAAAGCATTTCAAAATCATATATGAACCATGCTAGGGCTTGCCTTTGTCCCTGACAAACCAAAGTGGATCTTCGATAGTCTTGTACTTGACTTGTTTGTCAGAGGATAGGAATTGATCATCACTGTTGTTGATCTTCGTCGTCTCAGACTCGTGATTTATCGGTCGCGAAGAAGCGAATACTAGAAATAGAGAAATAGCATTCAATACATGGCATCGATGCAATGCGCATACAAGGATGATGATATGGCATGTGAAAGTTATTGAAACTAACCCTATTGCATCATTGTCAAATTAAATGGAATTTCGAATGCATAAAACATTGCATTTCGATGACTTCCATAAAGTGGTATTTCGTTATTCTAACAAAATTGTTAATTGAAGTTGCTTAACTATGCATGATGATAGCATAAGTAGATAGGTTTCATTTTTCTGAACATTTTGACATATTATACACATTTTTCTGATTTAAAATGAAATAGTTATGAATTTCACAAGTTTTATTCATTTTAAATCATTTCTGAAAATCTCAGAAATTATTAAAAATCTGACAGACTTGGACCCACATGTCATGGATTTACTCTTTTTCTAAATTATTTACGAAAATAATAAAAATCTGACAGGGGGCCCCACCTGTCATATTATTATTATTTACTGAAATGAATTTCAGAAAACAGGAAAAGGCTTTATGGCATCGGCATGACGTCATGATGACGTCATCCACGGCCATGAGCTCCAGATTGAGCTCGGCCGGATTTCAATCCGCCGATTTGGCGGTCGCGGGGATGCGCGCGATGGGGGGAATGGTGCGGCTCGACGTGGCGGACCATCTGGTGGCGGCGCCGCCCAGAATAGGCCACCGGAGCAGGGCCGGCGGCGAGCTGTTGCGGTGGCCGGGGCAGGTGTGCGACGCGGCGACGAACCAGAGGCGGAGGGAGAGGGTGGAGGGGCTGGGGAGGATGACGAGCTCACCCTGGAGCCGGTGGGCTTGTCGGCGAGGGCGGGGGAGGTCGGCAGCGCCGGCATCGGGCCAATTTCTGGCCGCCGGACGCAGAGAAGAAGGGGGCGCCGGGGTCGATTGGAGGCTTCCCCGGTCGATTCCTTCGGCCAGGAGATGGAGGAGGACACGGCGGTGCTGATGGAGTGCTCACTGGGGCTCGGGGATGGCCGGAGCTGTGGGGCAAGGTGGTGGCCGGCGGGCTAGGGTTCGGCCTGCGCGTGCGGAAGAGAGCCAGAGAGAGGGGGAAGAAGAGAGTGGCGGGCTAGGGTTGCTTGGCGGCGGCGGAGGGGAAGTTATAGGCCGCCGGGGACGGCAGCGAGGATCTTGGCGCCGGCGACAGCGTCGGCGGGCGACACGCAGCTGCTTCCCGAACGGAGGTTGGGGATGAGTTTGCCATTTTGCACATAACCCCCTGGGGTCAGGGTGGGCTGAAATGGGTTGCTGACTGGGCCGCTTGTTGGGCTGCTGGCGCTGGAGAGAGGAAGATGAGAGTTGGGCTGCGCCCAACTAGGTAAGGGAGGTTTTTCTCTCTTTTGCAAAATCTGTTTTTATTTTTATTTTTCAAACTCTTTTGCAATTTGAGATCTGTTTGAAAATGCAAACTTTTGAAACTTCCAACATAGCAAATGTACTTTTTAACAAAGCACAAATGCAAGGTATTTTAGTTTGAAACACTTTGAGCAACTGAAAATAGAGGGACAAATTTGCACAAGATTAGGGTTTTCCAAATTATTTCTTTTGTGCATTGTTCTTAGTAAAATATAATGATGCAAATGATGCACAGTCAACCCTAATTAGGTTTTATTAAAACAGGGATGTTACAACTTATCATAACAATGAAGATTATTTAGCCGTATGTAGCGAAAGCACTAGACTAAAATCCCGTGTGTCCTCGAGAACGTTTGGTCATTATAAGTAAACAAACCGGCTTGTCCTTTGTGCTAAAAAGGATTGGGCCACTCGCTGCAAATATTACTCTCGCACTTTACTTACTCGTACTTTATTCAACTGTTACATCAAAACCCCCTGAATACTTGTCTGTGAGCATTTACAGTGAATCCTTCATCGAAACTGCTTGTCAACACCTTCTGCTCCTCGTTGGGATCGACATTCTTACTTATCGAAAATACTACGATACACCCCCTATACTTGTGGGTCATCAGGGGTTTGGAAGGCCAAATAGAAGAAAGGCTTGCAAAGCTGTAAATGACCATTAGACAAGAGGAAGCCTTATGATCGAAGCTATGCAAGGAGTAGTGATTGCCATGCAACGGATGCACATAGAGCTATATGTGTATGAAAGCTCTCCAATGGAACTAGTGGGGGTGCATCCAACTTGGTTGCTCACGAAGACCTAGAGCACTTTTGAGGAGGCTCATCATTGGAATATACAACCCAAGTTCTATAGTGTAAATTCCCCACATAGTTATACTAGTAAAATATGAAAACTCTCTCATATGAATGTAGGTGCTGAACATGAGCACAAATGATGACTATGAATAATGCGGGTGCTAAAACATGAGCACAAGTGTGGATAAAAGATAGTAATGCTGCCCCCCTTTTTTCTTTATTCTCTTTTTTTTTCTTTTTTCTTTTTTTTCTTTCTTTTCATTTTTTTCCTTCTTCTCTTTTTTTTTCTTTTTGATGGCCTCCACGGCTCTTTTCATTTTTAGGGGCAACATCCTAATATGACAACACACTTTTTGGTACAAATAACTCATAATGAATGAAACATGATGTATGAAACTGTATGCCTCTGCTAGTATAGCAGGATGTGCAATGATCTAGCGTAACATGGGTGAACCACACATCAGCTGTATATGATCATGCAAAGCAATATATAAATAATAAATGACAACATGGCATGTAATGTAAAAAATGGATGTTGCATGGCAATATATCTCGGAACAGCTATGGAAATGCTGTGGTAGGTAGGTATGGTGGCTGTTTTGAGGAGACGTATGGGCTTATGTGTAGGAGAACAAGAGAAAGTTCTCCCACTGGTTTGGATGTACCGACGAAGTATGCAAAATTCTCAATGTGAGCAAAAGGCAATGCACAGTACCGAAGAGGCTAGCAAATTTGGATGGTGGAAGTGCCAAAAACCGTAGCTTAACATTAGTCAAAAAGAACTCACAAGCTTATTGCAAACAACTAGCAGGTTCATCATTAAGAGCATGATTAAAATTTACTCCAAGGAGGGCCGTTCACGGTGGCACAAGTACCCCGCTAGCTCCCTCGACCTTCAGCACAACTTAGTTATTACGATGAACTCTCAGACATGGAAAGCTATCAAGTCCAACTACGCCTTCAACTATTTAAATAGAGTTTGTAGTACGGCACAAGCTTAAAGACAACAATCCACTACTAATTTTAACTCATTTATCCAGCAAGCCTTACCATATAAATATCTCAAAACATTTGCAAAGAATCAAGTTATCAAAGCTCAATGTTCTACAAGTATTTTATTATACACTACCACATGCAACATTTCCCGTTTCCAACCATACAACAATTTAACGAAGAAGAAACTTTGCCATGAATATTATGAGTAAAGCCTAAGGACATACTTGTCCATATGCTACAGCGGAGCGTGTCTCTCTCCCACACAGTGAATGCTAGGATCCATTTTATTCAAACAAAACAAAAACAAAAACAAACCGACGCTCCAAGAAAAGCACATAAGCTGTGATGGAATAAAAATATAGTTTCAGGGGAGGAACCTGATAATGTTGTCGATAAAGAAGGGGATGCCTTGGGCATCCCCAAGCTTAGACGCTTGAGTCTTCTTGATATATGCAGGGGTGAACCACTGGGGCATCCCCAAGCTTAGAGCTTTCACTCTCCTTGATCATGTTGTATCATCTCCCTCTCTTGATCCTTGAAAACTTCCTCCACACCAAACTTAGAACAACTCATTAGAGGGTTAGTGCACAATCGAAATATACATGTTCAGAGGTGACATAATCATTCTTAACACTTCTGGACATTGCACAAAGCTACTGAAATTCAATGGAATCGAAATATCCATCGAACATAACAAAACTGGCAATGCGAAATAAAAGGCAGAATCTGTCAAAACAGAACAGTTCGTATTGACGAATTTTATCGAGGCACCAGACTTGCTCAAATGAAAATGCTCAAATTGAATGAAAGTTGCGTACATATCTGAGGATCACTCACGTAAATTGGCATAATTTTCTGAGTTACCTACAGAGAATTTTGCCCAGATTCGTGACAGCAAAGAAATCTGTTTCTGCGCAGTAATCCAAATCTAGTATGAACTTTACTATCAACCACTTTACTTGGCACAACAAAACACTAAACTAAGATAAGGAGAGGTTGCTACAGTAGTAAACAACTTCCAATACACAAAATAAAAACAAAGTACTGTAGTAAAAACACATGGGTTGTCTCCCATAAGCGCTTTTCTTTAACGCCTTTCAGCTAGGCGCAGAAAGTGTGTATCAAGTATTATCAAGAGACGAAGTGTCAACATCATAATTTGTTCTAATAATAGAATCAAAAGGTAACTTCATTCTCTTTCTAGGGAAGTGTTCCATACCTTTCTTGAGAGGAAATTGATATTTTATATTACCTTCCTTCATATCAATGATAGCACCAACAGTTCGAAGAAAAGGTCTTCCCAATATAATGGGACAAGATGCATTGCATTCAATATCCAAGACAACAAAATCAACGGGGACAAGGTTATTGTTAACGGTAATGCGAACATTATCAACTTTCCCCAAAGGTTTCTTTGTAGAATGATCAGCAAGATTAACATCCAAATAACAATTTTTCAGCGGTGGCAAGTCAAGCATATTATAGATTTTCTTAGGCATAACGGAAATACTTGCACCAAGATCACATAAAGCATTACAATCAAAATCTTTAACCTTCATCTTAATGATGGGCTCCCAACCATCCTCTAGCTTTCTAGGAATAGAGGCTTCGCGCTCTAGTTTCTCTTCTCTAGCTTTTATGAGAGCATTTGTAATATGTTTCGTGAAAGACAAATTTATAGCACTAGCATTAGGACTTTTAGCAAGTTTTTGCAAGAACTTTATAACTTCAGAGATGTGGCAATCATCAAAATTCAAACCATTATAATCTAAAGCAATGGGATCATCATCCCCAATGTTGGAAAAAATTTCAGCAGTTCTATCACAGGCAGTTTCAGCAGTTTTAGCAGTTTCAGGCAGTTTCTCGCGCTTTGCATTAGAAGTGGAAACATTGCTAACACCAATTCTTTTATTATTAATAGTAGGAGGTGAAGCAACATGTGTAGCATTAGCATTACTAGTGGTGGTAATAGTCCAAACTTTAGCTATATTATCTTCTTTTTCGTTTTCTTCTTTTTCCCACCTAGCACGCAATTCGGCCATCAATCTTATATTCTCATTAATTCTAATTTGGATGGCATTTGCTGTAGTAACAATTTTATTATTATAATTCTCATTAGGCATAACTTTCGATTTCAAAAGATCAACGTCAGCAGCAAGACTATCAACTTTAGAAGCAAGTATATCAATTTTCCCAAGCTTTTCTTCAACAGATTTGTTAAAAGCAGTTTGTGTACTAATAAATTCTTTAAGCATGGCTTCAAGTCCAGGGGGTGAATTCCTATTATTGTTGTAAGAATTACCATAGCCGTTGCCATTATTATAAGGATATGGCCTATAGTTGTTACTAGAATTGTTCCAGTAAGCATTGTTGTTGAAATTACTATTTTTAATGAAGTTTACATCAACATGTTCTTCTTGTGCAACCAATGAAGCTAACGGAACATTATTAGGATCAACATTTGTCCTATCATTCACAAGCATAGACATAATAGCATCAATCTTATCACTCAAGGAAGGGGTTTCTTCGACAGAATTTACCTTCTTACCTTGTGGAGCTCTTTCCGTGTGCCATTCAGAGTAGTTGATCATCATATTATCAAGAAACTTTGTTGCTTCACCAAGAGTGATGGACATAAAGGTACCTCCAGTAGCTGAATCCAATAGGTTCCGCGAAGAAAAATTCAGTCCTGCATAAAAGGTTTGGATGATCATCCAAGTAGTCAGTCCATGGGTTGGGCAATTTTTAATCAAAGATTTCATTCTTTCCCATGCTTGTGCAACATGTTCAGTATCCAATTGTTTAAAATTCATTATGCTACTCCTCAAAGATATAATTTTAGCAGGGGGATAATATCTACCAATAAAAGCATCCTTGCATTTAGTCCATGAATCAATACTATTCTTAGGCAGAGATAGCAACCAATCTTTAGCTCTTCCTCTTAATGAGAAAGGGAACAATTTTAATTTTATAATGTCACCATCTACATCTTTATACTTTTGCATTTCACATAGTTCAACAAAATTATTGAGATGGGCAGCAGCATCATCAGAACTAACACCAGAAAATTGCTCTCGCATAACAAGATTTAGTAAAGCAGGTTTAATTTCAAAGAATTCTGTTGTAGTAGCAGGTGGAGCAATAGGTGTGCATAAGAAATCATTATTATTTGTGGTTGTGAAGTCACACAACTTAGTATTTTCAGGAGTACCCATTTTAGCAACAGTAAATAAAGCAAACTAGATAAAGTAAATGCAAGTAACTAATTTTTTTGTGTTTTTGATATAGCAAACAAGATAGCAAATAAAGTAAAAAACTAGCAACTAATTTTTTTGTATTTTGATTTAGTGCAGCAAACAAAGTAGTAAATAAAACTAAGCAAGACAAAAAACAAAGTAAAGAGATTGCGATGTGGAGACTCCCCTTGCAGCGTGTCTTGATCTCCCCGGCAACGGCGCCAGAAAAAGATCTTGATACGCGTACAGCACGCGTCCGTTGGGAACCCCAAGAGGAAGGTGTGATGCGTACAGCGGCAAGTTTTCCCTCAGTATGAAACCAAGGTTTATCGAACCAGTAGGAGCCAAGAAGCACGTTGAAGGTTGATGGCGGCGAGATGTAGTGCGGCGCAACACCAGGGATTCCGGCCCCAACGTGGAACCTGCACAACACAAACCAAGTACTTTGCCCCAACGAAACAGCGAGGTTGTCAATCTCACCGGCTTGCTGTAACAAAGGATTAGATGTATAGTGTGGATGATGATCGTTTGCAGAAAAACAGTAGAACAGTATTGCAGTAGATTGTATTTCAGTAAAGAGAATTGGACCGGGGTCCACAGTTCACTAGAGGTGTCTCTCCCATAAGATAAACAGCATGTTGGGTGAACAAATTACAGTTGGGCAATTGACAAATAAAGAGGGCATGACCATGCACATACATATTATGATGAGTATTGTGAGATTTAATTGGGCATTACGACAAAGTACATAGACCGCTATCCAGCATGCATCTATGCCTAAAAAGTCCACCTTCAAAGTTATCATCCGAACCCCTCCAGTATTAAGTTGCTAACAACAGACAATTGCATTAAGTATTGCGCGTAATGTAATCAGTAACTACATCCTCGAACATAGCACCAATGTTTTATCCCTAGTGGCAACAGCACATCCATAATCTTAGAGGTTTCTGTCACTCCCCGCATTCACGGAGACATGAACCCACTATCGAGCATAAATACTCCCTCTTGGAGTTACAAGCATCTACTTGGCCAGAGCATCTACTAGTAACGGAGAGCATGCAAGATCATAAACAACACATAGATATAAATTGATAATCAACATAACATGGTATTCTCTATTCATCGGATCCCAACAAACACAACATATAGAATTACAGATAGATGATCTTAATCATGTTCGGCAGCTCACAAGACCCGACAGTTAAGCACAATGGGGAGAAGACAACCATCTAGCTACTGCTATGGACCCATAGTCCAGGGGTAGACTACTCACACATCACTCCGGAGGCGACCATGGCGGCGTAGAGTCCTCCGGGAGATGATTCCCCTCTCCGGCAGGGTGCCGGAGGCGATCTCTGAATCCCGAGATGGGATTGGCGGCGGCGGCGTCTCGGAAGGTTTTCCGTATCGTGGCTCTCGGTACTGGGGGTTTCGCGACGAAGGCTATTTGTAGGCGGAAGGGCAGGTCAAGGGGCGTCACGAGGGGCCCACACCCTAGGTCGGCGCGGCCAGGGCTTGGGCCGCGCCGCCCTATGGTGTCGCCACCTCGTGGCCCCACTTCGTCTCCTCTTCGGTCTTCTGGAAGCTTCGTGGCAAAATAGGACCCTGGGCGTTGATTTCGTCCAATTCCGAGAATATTTCCTTACTAGGATTTCTGAAACCAAAAACAGCAGAAAACAGCAACTGACACTTCGGCATCTTGTTAATAGGTTAGTTCCAGAAAATGCACGAATATGACATAAAGTGTGCATAAAACATGTAGATATCATCAATAATGTGGCATGGAACATAAGAAATTATCGATACGTCGGAGACGTATCAATCACCCAAGGTTTATTGAACTCAGGGAGGTAGAGGTCAAAGATATCCCTCTCAAGCAACCCTGCAATCTGAAATAAAAATGGCAGCAAGCGAACATGTAGCAGAACTTGTTGGAAACGGTGTTTCAATGCTTAGAAACAAGGCCTAGGGATCATACTTTCACTAGTGGACACTCTCAACAATGATCACATAACTGAATAAATAAATGCTACTCTCAAACACTCTCTTGTTGGATAACAAACACCATTCATTGTGTAGGGCTGCAAAAGCACACCTCAAGCCGGAGTAAACAAGCTCCACAACGTCATAAAGGAATCACACACGATGCGCACACTGTCACCATCACACCGTGGAGAGTGACTCCGGAGTTCATATTAAAGTAACCTCTAGAGTGCATAATAGACAAGAGCAACATCTACATATTCAACTAGATTACAAAGCTCATGATCACATAAAGATCACACCATGGGAGAGAGAGATGAACCACATAGCTACCGGTAGAGCCCTCAGCCTCGGGGGAGAACTACTCCCTCCTCATCATGGGAGACAGCAACTGCGATGAAGATGGTGATGGAGTCGATGGAGATGGCTCCGAGGGCAATTCCCCGTCCCGGCGGCGTGCCGGAACAGAGACTTCTGTCCCCCGAACTTGGCTTCGCGATGGCGGCGGCTACGTAACTTTTCGTGGAGGAAGACCGGGGCCCCTAGGGTTTTTAATTCTGGGAGAATATATAGGCGAAGGGGCAGCGTCGGAGGAGCCAGGGGGTGGCCTCCCCACACCTGGGCGCGGCAGTGGGCCTAGACGCGCTGCCCTATGGGGTGGCCCCCCTGCTGGCCTTCTCCGACTCTTCTTCGATCTTCTGGAACACTCCGTGGAAAATAGGGCTGTGGGCTTTTGTTTCGTCCAATTCCGAGAATATTTCCTGTGTAGAATTTCTGAAACCAAAAACAGCAGAAAACATGATCTGACGCTTCGGAAAATGCATAAAAATGATATAAAGTATGAATAAAACATGTAGGTATTGTCATACAACTAGCATTGAAAATAAGAAATTATAGATACGTTGGAGACGTATCAAGCATCCCCAAGCTTAGTTCCTACTCGCCCTCGACTAGGTAAACGATAAAAAGGATAATTTCTGAAGTGACATGCTATCAACATAATCTTGATCAATACTATTGTAAAGCATATGAGATGAATGAAGTGACTCAAAGCAATGGTTTATAGTTTGCTAACAAAAAGATAATGACTAAACAACTGAATCATATAGCAAAAACTTTTCATGAATAGTACTTTCAAGACAAGCATCAAAAAGTCTTGCATAAGAGTTAACTCATAAAGCAATAGATTCTTAATAGAAGGTTTTGAAGCAACACAAAGGAAGATTTAAGTTTCAGCAATTGCTTTCAAATTTCAACATGTATATCTCATGGATAATTGTCAACACAAAGTAATATGATGAGTGCAATAAGCAAGCATGTAAAAATCAATGCACATAGTTGACACAAGTGTTTGCTTCTAAGATAGAAAGAAGTAGGTAAACTGACTCAACATAAAGTAAAAGAAAGGCCCTTCGCAGAAGGAAGCAGGGATTAAATCATGTGCTAGAGCTTTTCAAGTTTTGAAATCATATAGAGAGCATAAAAGTAAAGTTTTGAGAGGTGTTTGTTGTTGTCAACGAATGGTAGTGGGCACTCTATCCCCCTTGTCAAACAGACTTTCAAAGAGCGGCTCCCATGAAGGACGTTATCTCTACCAGCAAGGTAGATCATCCTTCTTCTCTTTTGTTTACACATGTACTTTAGTTTTATTTAGAGATGACACTCCTCCCAACCTTTTTCTTTCACAAGCCATGGCTAACCGAATCCTTGGGTGCCTTCCAACATTTCACATACCATGGAGGAGTGTCTATTTGCAAAATTAAGTTTCTTACTAATGAATCAGGGCAAAACATGTGAAGAGAATTATTAATGAAAGTTAATTAATTGGGGTTGGGAACCCCGTTGCCAGCTCTTTTTGCAAAATTATTGGATAAGCGGATGTGCCACTAGTTCATTGGTGAAAGTCCGCCCAACAAGATTGAAAGATAAAACACCACATACTTCCTCATGAGCTATAAAACATTGACACAAATAAGAGATGATAACTTTTGAATTGTTTAAAGGTAGCACATGAAGTATTTACTTGGAATGTCAGAAAAATACCACATAGTAGGTAGTTATGGTGGACACAAATGGCATAAGTTTTGGCTCAAGATTTTGGATGCACGAGAAGTATTCCCTCTCAGTACAAGGCTTTGGCTAGCAAGGTTGTTTGAAGCAAACACAAGTATGAACCGGTACAGCAAAACTTACATAAGAACATATTGCAAGCATTATAAGAGTCTACAGTGTCTTCCTTGTTGCTCAAACACTTTTACCAGAAAATATCTAGACCTTAGAGAGACCAATCATGCAAACCAAATTTCAACAAGCTCTACGGTAGTTCTCCACTAATAGATTTAAACTAGATGATGTAAGAGCTTAAACATGATCTACTTGAGAGCTCAAAACAATTGCCAAGTATCAAATTATAGTCCCTGCCTGAAGCTTTACTTTGGCCAGTCACTCAGGGGGCTACTGATGTGGGCATTACCCTTCGGGTACTCAAATTTAGACTACCTCCTCTGGCCTAACCAGGGGTCCATGAAGATTTCCCAATAGCCAAGGTGGGCCTATGCATCGGTTCCAGCGAAGGAGACCTGCTCAAAGAAAGATTCCTGACGAAGAAGGCAAGAAGATGTCGTACAAGGAAAGACTAGAATAGATCTCACGGTAACCTAGTCGAATCCGGATAGAACTCTCGAGACCTGGCCTGATATATAAAGACCAGGAGAGGGCCTGTTGATAACCCACAAGTATAGGGGATCGCAGCAGTCTTCGCGGGAAGTAAATCCCAATTTATTGATTCGACACAAGGGGAGACAAAGAATACTTGAAAGCCTTAACAGCGGAGTTGTCAATTCAGCTGCACCTGGAAACAGACTTGCTCACAAGAGTTTATCAGTAGTAACCGTTTTATAGCAGTAGCAGTAGTGAAATAACAGCAGCAGAGTAACAGAGACAGCAGTAGTGATTATAGTAAACAGCAGGATTAAAATACTGTAGGCACGGGGACGGATAACGGGCGTTGCATGGATGAGAGAAACTCATGTAACAATCATAGCAGGGCATTTGCAGATAATAATAAAATGGTGTCCAAGTACAAATCAATCAATAGGCATGTGTTCCATATATAGTCGTACGTGCTCGCAATGAGAAACTTGCACAACATCTTTTGTCCTACCAACCGGTGGCAGCCGGGCCTCAAGGGAATCTACTGGATATTAAGGTACTCCTTTTAATAGAGTACCGGAGCAAAGCATTAACACTCCGTGAACACATGTGATCCTCACATCACTACCATCCCCTCCGGTTGTCCCAATTTCTGTCACTTCGGGGCCTCGGGTTCCGGACAGCGACATGTGTATACAACTTGCAGGTAAGATCATAAAACAATGAATATCATGATGAAACAATAACATGTTCAGATCTGAGATCATGGCACTCGGGCCCTAGTGACAAGCATTAAGCATAACAAGTTGCAACAATATCATCAAAGTACCAATTACGAACACTAGGCACTATGCCCTAACAATCTTATGCTATTACATGACCAATCTCATCCAATCCCTACCATCCTCTTCGGCCTACAGCGGGGGAATTACTCACACATGGATGGGGGAAACATGGCTGGTTGATGAAGAGGCGTCGGTGATGATGATGGCGATGATCTCCTCCAATTCCCCGTCCCGGCGGAGTGCCAGAACGGAGACTTCTGGCTCCCGAGACGGAGTTTCGCGATGTGGCGGCGTTCTGGAGGGTTTCTGGCGACTTCGACTTCTTCCCGTGCGTTTTTAGGTCGAAGGCAATAAGTAGTCCGAAGGAGGGCGTCGGGGGCCGACCGAGGCCGCCACACACTAGGGCCGCGCGGGCCCCTCCTGGGCCGCGCCGGCCTAGTGTGTGGGGCCCTCGGGCCCCCACCTGGCTTGCCCTTCTGGCTCCGCCAATATTCTGGGAAAATAGGACCTTCCGCATAAATTCTGAGGATTTTCCTGAAAGTTGGATTTCTGCATAAAAACGAGACACCAGAACAGTTCTGCTGAAAACAGCATTAGTCCGTGTTAGTTGTATCCAAAACACACAAATTAGAGGCAAAACAATAGCAAAAGTGTTCGGGAAAGTAGATACGTTTTGGACGTATCAACTCCCCCCAAGCTTAGCTTATTGCTTGTCCTCAAGCAATTCAGTTAACAACTGAGCGATAAAAGAACTTTCACGAACACATTTGTTCATATGATGTAAATATTCTCATGCTATGGCTAACACTTGGGCAGCTCATAATAAGATACATGCAAATAAGATCATCTAATAGCTATGTCAATCATGGAAAGGTACCAACAATTAATAATAAGCATCATGAATCATGTATATAAGCAGGATTGCAATGTTCATAAGAGAGTATGATAAAGTGGTATCTCGCTTGCCCATATTGGATCAGCAAAACATAAATGCTCAGGCACCTCTGAAGTTCATAGAAAGACTAGAAGTAGTGATTGTCAAAGATGAAAGCATCAAAGTTATACCACAATCAATCATATTTTGAGACAAGCATATTATACTAAGAATGACAGTTGTGCTCTCAAGATAGTGCTCAAAGAAAGAATGGAGACACAACATAAAAGTAAAAGATTGACCCTTCGCAGAGGGAAGCAGGGATTAACATGCGCTAGAGCTTTTCATTTTTAAAACAGGAGTAAAATTATTTTGAGAGGTGTTTGTTGTTGTCAACGAATGGTAATGGGTACACCAACTACCTCTCCAACCGGACTTCCAAGAGCAGCTCCCATGAATTATTTTTGTGTTTATGTGGCACTCCTTCCAACCTTTCTTTCACAAACCATGGCTAACCGAATCCACGGGTGCCTGCCAACAATCTCATGCCCTGAAGGAGTGCCTTTTTATTTTAGTTTTATTATGATGACACTCCCCCCAACCTTTGCTTACACAATCCATGGCTAACCGAATCCTTCGGGTGCCGTCCAACAATCACATACCATGGAGGAGTGTCTATTTAGGTTAATTAATTTGGGACTGAGAATCCCATTGCCAGCTCTTTTTGCAAAATTATCGGATAAGCGGATGTGCCACTAGTCCATAATGAAAGTCCGTCAAGAGTAAATGACAAGGTTGAAAGTTAAACACCACATACTTCCTCATGAGCTATGAAACATTAACACAAATTGAGAAGCATTTTGAAGGTTTTAAAGGTAGCGCATGAGAATTTACTTGGAATGGTTTGAAATGCCATGCATAGGTATTTATGGTGGACACTTTGGAACAACTTGGTTTTCAGGTGTTTGGAAGCACGAGCAGCGTTCCCGCTCAGTACAAGTGAAGGCTAGCAATAGACTGGGGAGCGACAAATCAAGAGAGCAGTCACTGTCATAATCATGCTTGCGGCAAAATAAATTAACTGAGGCATAAAAGTGATACAAGAACTCTGAAGCAATGTAAATCATCGAGGCTTAATTGACTTTTGTTCAGTCATATGCATGCGTGAGCATGTGCCAAGTTGATATAAATGAATTATTCAGAGGAGGATACCACAATGCCATACCTACTTATGAATAAAACAATGCAAGCAAACATCCATGACATGCTACTCATATTAATAAATTGGAGCTAAACATGAGAGATCATGAACTACTAGACTTTCTCAAATGACATATACCTCACATGAACCAACTAAGCATGCTCACATGGATGAGTATATGTACAAAAATGAAAACAAATAGAGTTCATACCAGCCTCTCACCACAATCCAATTGTCGTAGATCGTCATTATTGCCTTTCACTTGTGTAGCTTGGATAATATGAAATGAAAACCACGCTCCAGCCACCGAAGACCATTGAACTCAAAATGAACTTTACAAACCAAAGAAGAACAGAAAATATTTTTGGAGTTTTCGAATTGGAAACAAGAACAAAAGGAAACACGCAAACAAAGCAAAATCTTTTTTGATTTTCTTATAGCAAACCAACAATAGCAAATAAAGCAAAATAAATGCAAGAAACCAAAGTAAACAAATGATGGAGAGAAACAACAGAAATATTTTTGGTCTTTTTGTGTTTTAGGAAAGAAACAAAGCAAGAACAAGAAATGGCAAACTAGAAGAGTCACATAAACACAAAGCAGCAGAAATTCGTCAAACTTGACAGCAGTACAGTACTCGATTTTTAAGAAATTCTTCCACTGCTCAAATCGAAAAGTGTTCAACTAATGAAAGTTAGATAACAACCTGGGGAACATGCACAAAAATTGGCTTCGCAAAATACAGTTCTGGCTATTTTTGAGAATTTTTTCGGTAACAGTCCAGAATCTGTTTTCAGGCAGCACTTCCCCAAATATCATCTCCCTCTCATTAGAAAACCACTCAGACAAACTAAACAAGTATATACAAGTATTCAGCAACCATAATATGCAAAGAATGAGTGATGCCGGTATACCTCCCCCCAAGCTTAGGCTTTTGGCCTAAGTGGAGTTCAATCCCATGGTGTCCAGGAGGTAGCATCTCCGTAGTACGACGAAGATGGATCATATTCCGGGTATGTGCTAGAGGAAGCACCCGGATACGTGACGGTGTAGTCGTAGGAGGGCTCGGCGTCCTCGGAGTCATGCTGCTGGTGGAAGCCTTGTATCTTCAGTTTCTCCTCCACCTCCTCCTTAGAGCGCGATCATGGTTTCCTGTCAATACTGAACAAATCTGTCTGGGGCAAGGGAATTTCCTTCTCATCCTCGTCAGCAAACAACATTCTATAGACTAAATTATCTGAAGTGGAATCAGCGGTAACAAAATGATGGCTCTTCATTGCAGCAATATCAAGCCTCCTAGGAGTTAATGGCACATCATTAGAGTCAAGAGGAAGTTGTAAATGTGCTAAAATGCGCGATGCAATGGTTCCTCCAAAAATAGGCCCCCTGTTAGACAAGCGGCGAGCAATAAGAGAACCTAGATGATAAGGTGTCCCTCGAGTAAGTGTAGCAATTAAGAAAGCAAGATGGTAGCTAGAAATATTGCTAGTGTTCTCCCTACCAAGAATGCTAGTAGCAATGTAATAGGCAAAATACTTAATGGCGGGGAATTGGATGTTCCTTATCTTGCCACGCTGAATGGCGCGACAATCATCATTGGCGATCCCTCGATAGAGCTCCAACAAGACCCTGGGGTTGTCCTCAATCCTCCTTGATGTACCTACAGGGGCAATATCCAATGCAACACAAAATTCTTCCAATTCCATAGTAATAGGATTACCATAAATCTTGAATGCAACTGTCGGGCCATAGTGCTTGTTGTGGAACTTGAAGCTCTCGACAAAGATTTTGGTGAGCATGTAGTATTGCTCCCTTTCATCTCCCACGTAGGCGGCTAAACCCGCCCTGTTGACGAGGGTGAAGAAATCATCCAACAACCCTGCATTACTCAGAAAATCATAACATGGGAAAGATGAAGCATTAGGAGCCCCATTGTCTTCTTCGGGTGCGAAGCTTGGCGCGATGACATCCTCATTGTAGGATCGCCTGAATCGGGTGGCGGTCCTAGAGGGCCTTCCGGTGCTGGTTGTCTCTCTCGCAAACACTTCTCCAAAGTTAAAATTATCCATCTTCCTTTTCGGAGAGCAAATGTGCCAAATTTCAGACAGAAATCTGGGCTGAGCAAAGAGATCGAAAAATCCTGAGCTCTTGAGCAAAAACGCGAGTGAGAGAAAGCTGGTGTCGATTTTTTTCGGGAGAGAGAAGAGTCTGGGAGGAAGAGATGCTAAAGTGGGGCAAAGGGGGACCCACACACCAGGGTGGCGCGCCCCCCTTGCTGGCCGCGCCGGCCTGTGGGGTGCCACCCTGGGGTGCCCCACTGGTCGTCCCCAGGTGCTCCCAGGTGCATTTTCGAAAAATAGGACCAACGGTATAATTTTTGTGAATTTTTGAAAACTTTGAAAAATGCACATTTCTGGGCATTAAGTTTATTATTACTGGCCAGGAAATTTTTTGAAATCTCTAATTAACTAAGGAACTTTGCAAATCAAAAGTGCTACAGCAAGTAAAGCAAGTGGAGGGAGAAAGAGATGTTGTTTACCTCCTCTATGCATATAAAAAGTATTTGTTAACAAGGTTGATCAAGTCTTGCCACCAAATAAATTTTACATAGCATATGAAGAAATAAACCTCAAATCAATCATGCTACCTTAAATTGTATTGATATGGATCCAATCATAAGACTTTGATATCCTTCTTTAGGCTCAAATATAGGACAATCAATAGTTCCAACTTTGATAGTTCTCACATTAGAAATAGTATTAACTCCACATACTTTATCAATCCTCTTGGGGAAATAGACGGTATGCTCCTTATCATCAACATTGAAAGTAACCTTTCCTTTGTTGCAATCAATAATAGCCCCTGCGGTGTTAAGAAAAGGTCTCCCAAGAATAATAGACATATTATCATCTTCAGGCATTTCCAACACAACAAAATCAGTTAATATCAAGCAGTTATTAGTAACTTGAACAGGAACATCCTCACATATACCAACAGGAATAGCAGTAGATTTATCAGCCATTTGCAAAGATATATTAGTAGGTATCAACTTATCTAAATAAAGTCTCTTATAAAGAGAAAAAGGCATAACACTAACACCGGCTCCCAAGTCACATAGAGCAGTTTTAACATAATTATTCTTAATAGAACAAGGAATAGTAGGTATACCTGGATCACCCAACTTCTTTGGCACTTTGCCATTGAAAGAGTAATTAGCAAGCATAGTGGAAATCTCCTCATTGGGGATTTTCCTTTTGTTAGTAACAATATCTTTCATATACTTTGAATAAGGAGGCAATTTAATAGCATCAGTCAAAGGGATTTGCAAGAATAAAGGTTTCATCCAATCACAAAATTTATTATAGTGTTCTTCTTCCTTTGATTTTAGTTTCTTAGCAGGAAAAGGCATTGGCTTTTGCACCCAAGGTTCCCTTTCATTACCATGTTTCTTAGCAATAAAATCTTCTTTAGTATACTTTTTATTTTTAGCATGCTTTTCAGGTTCATCTTCAACCTCTTCTTTATCAGAAGCATCATTCTTATCATTATCATTACCACTATTATGTTCATTACCACTTTCAGTTTCAGCATCAGAAATAGAAATACTATTAGGATCATTAACAGGTTCAGAGGATTCTACAACCTTTTTATGTTTCTTCTTCTTTTTCTTAGAAGGAGCACTAGGTTCAATTCGTTGAGAATCTTGTTCAATTCTTTTGGGATGCCCTTCAGGATATAGAGGATCCTGGGTAGAGACACCACCTCTAGTTGTTACTTCATAAGCATGTTTCTCTTTAGAATTATTTTTTAACAAGTCACTTTGCACTTTAGTGAGTTGATCAATTTGAGTTTGAACCATTTGAAAATGTTTAACAAGCATCTTAACATCATTGGAGGTTCTCTCCACAATATCATGAAAATTGCTAATAGCTTGAGAATTTTCCATTAGATGATTCTCTACTCTCATATTAAAATTTTCTTGCTTAACAATATAATTATCAAACTCATCTAAGCATTGAGCAGGAGGTTTTGAATACGGAATATCTTCCCTAGTAAAGCGTTGAAGGGAGTTTACCTCAATCATGGATGAAGGGGGAATTATCTCACATATATCTTCTATGGGAGGTAGATTCTTCACATCTTCGGATTTAATACCTTTCTCCTTGAGAGACTTCTTGGCTTCCCTCATATCTTCATCATTCAATTTAATTAAACCCCTCTTCTTCAATATTGGCGTTGGAGTTGGTTCAGGTGTAGTCCAATCATCATGATTCCGGCCTATTTTAGCCAATAATTCTTCACTTAAATCTGGAGTTCTTTTCTGAAAACACAACCAGCACAACTATCCAAATATGCTCTAGACTCAATGGTTAGTCCACTATAAAATATATCAAGTAGATCATTCTTTTCTAAATCATGTCCAGGTCGAGCTCTGATAAGAGAACAAAATCTTGCCCAAGCCTCAGGCAATTTCTCTTCATCTCCCTGGTCAAATCTATAAATTTTCTGTAAAGCAATATGTTGAGCACTAGCAGGAAAGTATTTTCGAAAGAAAACATCACGCAAATCAGTTGGACTTTTAATAGAACCAGGAGGCAAATTATTATACCAAGTTTTAGCATCATCCTTTAATGAGAAAGGAAAAATTTTAGCGACAAAGTAAGTACGCATCTTGACATCATCAGAAAACAAGCTACTCATAGAAGAAAGTTCAATCATGTGTTCTACAGCACTTTCTTTTTCAGTACCACAAAAGGGTGTTTTCTCTACAATAGCTATATGAGATAGATCAAGAGAAAAATCATAATCTTTATCCTTAATGCATATAGGAGATGTGGCAAATTTAGGATCAGGAGATAACTTATGTCTAACAGTATATTGTGTGAGAAACTTTTTAATTTTTCTTGCATCTGCAGTAGCATTGCATCTATTAATAAAATCATCATTAAGCTCCACATAATCTTCATCAGGATCATCACTAGAATAATCAAGTTCGGGTGAATTAACAGGTGTAGTAGCATTTTCATTGGGAGTTTCAGCATTTTCAATTTGTCTAGACCTAGCAATTGTAGCATCTAGAAAGGATCCCAATGAACCACTATCTTCAAGCACAATAGAAACATTATCAATATTATGAGAGTTTTCAGATTCAGCAGAAGTACCAGCAAGTGAAGCTTGCGGCGGTGAAACCAGTTGACTTATCACAGATGGTGAATCAAGAGTAGCAGAGGTACTCAGAGTTGTACCTTTTCTTGTAGTGGATGGTAATATGGCGACTTTAGGATCGCGAGTTTTACCCATGGTGGAGAATTTGCAGCGAACAATATCAATCCAAGTGAACTTCCAAATAAAGATATGCTCCCCGGCAACAGCGCCAGAAAACAGTCTTGATAACCCACAAGTATAGGGGATCGCAGCAGTCTTCGCGGCAAGTAAATCCCAATTTATTGATTCGACACAAGGGGAGACAAAGAATACTTGAAAGCCTTAACAGCGGAGTTGTCAATTCAGCTGCACCTGGAAACAGACTTGCTCGCAAGAGTTTATCAGTAGTAACAGTTTTATAGCGAGCGATAGTGAAATAACAAAGCGAGTAACGAGACACGGTAGTGATTATAGTAAACAGCAGGATTAAAATACTGTAGGCACGGGGACGGATAACCGGCGTTGCATGGATGAGAGAAACTCATGTAACAATCATAGCAGGGCATTTGCAGATAATAATAAAACGGTGTCCAAGTACAAAGCAATCAATAGGCATGTGTTCCATATATAGCCGTACGTGCTCGCAATGAGAAACTTGCACAACATCTTTTGTCCTACCAGCCGGTGGCAGCCGGGCCTCAAGGGAATCTACTGGATATTAAGGTACTCCTTTTAATAGAGTACCGGAGCAAAGCATTAACACTCCGTGAACACATGTGATCCTCACATCACTACCATCCCCTCCGGTTGTCCCAATTTCTGTCACTTCGGGGCCTCGGGTTCCGAACAGCGACATGTGTATATAACTTGCAGGTAAGATCATAAAACAATGAATATCATGATGAAACAATAACATGTTCAGATCTGAGATCATGGCACTCGGGCCCTAGTGACAAGCATTAAGCATAACAAGTTGCAACAATATCATCAAAGTACCAATTACGGACACTAGGCACTATGCCCTAACAATCTTATGCTATTACATGACCAATCTCATCCAATCCCTACCATCCCCTTCGGCCTACATCGGGGGAATTACTCACACATGGATGGGGGAAACATGGCTGGTTGATGAAGAGGCGTCGGTGATGATGATGGCGATGATCTCCTCCAATTCCCCGTCCCGGTGGAGTGCCAGAACGGAGACTTCTGGCTCCCGAGACGGAGTTTCGCGATGTGGCGGCGTTCTGGAGGGTTTCTGGCGACTTCGACTTCTTCCCGTGCGTTTTTAGGTCAAAGGCAATAAGTAGTCCGAAGGAGGGCGTCGGGGGCCGACCGAGGCCGCCACACACTAGGGCCGTGATACGTCTCCAACGTATCCATAATTTCTGATGTTCCATGCTTGTTTTATGACAATACTTACATGTTTTGCTTGCACTTTATAATGTTTTTATGCGTTTTCCGGAACTAACCTATTAACAAGATGCCACAGTGCCAGTTCCTGTTTTCTGCTATTTTTGGTTCCAGAAAGGTTGTTCGGGCAATATTCTCGGAATTGGACGAAATCAACGCCAAAGATCTTATTTTTCCCGGAAGCATCCAGAACACCGAAGAAGAGTCGGAGGAGAGCCAGGGGGCCACCAGGAGGGTGGGCCGCGCGGGCCACACCTAGGCCGCGCCCCCCTATGGGGAGGCCACCTTGTCGACCCTCCTGCGCCGCCTCTTCGCCTATTTAACCCCTTTCGACCTAAAAACGCAGTACCGATTGACGAAACTCCAGAAAGACTCCAGGGGCGCCGCCGCCATCGCGAAACTCCAATTCGGGGGACAGAACTCTCTGTTCCGGCACCCTGCCGGGATGGGGAAGTGCCCCCGGAAGCCATCTCCATCGACGCCACCGCCTCCATCATGCTCCGTGAGTAGTTCCCCCATGGACTACGGGTTCTAGCAGTAGCTAGTTGGTATACTCTCCTCCATGTACTTCAATACAATGATCTCATGAGCTGCCTTACATGATTGAGATTCATCTGATGTAATCGGTGTTGTGTTTGTTGGGATCCGATGGATGATACATTACGATTAGTCTATCTATAAAGTTTGTGAAGTTATTGTTGCTGCAATCTTGTTATTCTTAATGCTTGTCACTAGGGCCCGAGTGGCATGATCTTAGATTTAAGCTCTATACTTATTGCTTAGATTGTATCTACAAGTTGTATGCACATGTCGCTGTCCGGAACCAATGGCCCCGAAGTGACAAGAATCGGGACAACCGGAGGGGATGGCGGTGATGTGAGGGACACATGTTTTCACGGAGTGTTAATGCTTTGCTCCGGTGCTCTATTAAAAGGAGTACCTTAATATCCAGTAGATTCCCTTGAGGCCCGGCTGCCACCGGCTGGTAGGACAAAAGATGTTGTGCAAGTTTCTCATTGCGAGCACGTACGACTATATACGGAAAACATGCCTACATAATTAATAATCTTGATATTCTTTCTTTATGTTTTGATTCCTATCAATTTCCCAACTGTAATTTGTTCACCCAACACTTGTCACTTGTTATTGGAGAGTTACCACTAGTGTAGATCGCTGGGAACCCCGGTCCATCTCTCATCATCATATACTTGTTCTATATGTCATTGGAAGTAGTATCAACTATTTTCTGGTGCCATTGCTCTCATATTGCTATTACTGCTGCTGTGTTACTATTGCTACTGCTCTCATATTACTGCTACTTTCACATCACCCCTGTTACTAGTGCTTTTCCAGGTGCAGCTGAATTGACAACTCAGTTGTTAAGGCTTATAAGTATTCTTTACCTCCCCTTGTGTCGAATCAATAAATTTGGGTTTTACTTCCCTCGAAGACTGCTGCAATCCCCTATACTCGTGGGTTATCAGGCCGCGCGGGCCCCTCCTGGGCCGCGCTGGCCTAGTGTGTGGGGCCCTCGGGCCCCCACCTGGCTTGCCCTTCTGGCTCCGCCAATATTCTGGGAAAATAGGACCTTCCGCATAAATTCCGAGGATTTTCCTGAAAGTTGGATTTCTGCATAAAAACGAGACACCAGAACAGTTCTGCTGAAAACAGCGTTAGTCCGCGTTAGTTGTATCCAAAACACACAAATTAGAGGCAAAACAATAGCAAAAGTGTTCAGGAAAGTAGATACGTTTTGGACGTATCACCTGTCGAGGACACAACTTCAATACGTAGAAGCACCGTAAGTTAGAGCTAGAAACCAAGAAACCTTCCCTCCCGGCGAGTTGATCAACACAGCCTATAGGCTACCCCACGATATATTCGATAATCAAGGTCAAACAAGCAGAAAGTAAGGGTTTTACCTCATCGAGGGCCCCGAACCTGGGCAAATCACTCTCCCCGTTTGTTTGGTATCCAATATCTCATGCTAGCCTGCATGATTCCGTCAAACCTAAGTCCCTTATGGTGGGCATTGCCGGGGAGCACCCTCAACACATCAGATTCGTAGTACACTTAAATAAAAATGCATGAGAAAAACGGTATTACTCCGATGGGAGACACATGTATACAGTCAAGCTGGTAAGGGCAAGCTGGCATGACTGGCATCATCGGTGTTTGACCACCCAGCTTGGCCGACACAAACGACGAAGAAGTCAATGGCATGGTCATCTGCAGTCCAGCGTGCGAGGGCTTCAGAAGCTAGCTAGCCTCCGCCTCGCCGATCAGGTGACTCCGTAGGAGCAAGGTGTATCATGCATGTTCGTAAATCTGGAGTGGTGGCTCTGTGGAGCGAGTTTAGATAGGACCCTGCTGGTCCTTATACATCCAAAAAGATGGCAGGGTTGTGTTTCATGGGCCCAACCCAATTTCACACACGATTTACATATGTAAAACTGTATGTGTTGAAACATCATCGCACATAGTTCGTAGGTGGAACGTTCTATCGCACACGAGTACATCACACCTGCACCTCCACCCGCTTCATACATGAGTTATCAATGAAAAGTTGCTTGCATTACATTGCACACATAAGCGTTACACCTGCGCGCAATCTTTCTCTTCCTCATTCGCAACTATTTGGACATAAAAGGGAGCAAATCGGATACACATACATCATTCACAGTTCATCTTAGATCATGAGATTGGAACAATTATCAAACATGGTTTCCCTTCCTTTTACAAAAGACCATCAATAATATTTGAGTACCGGTCGAAAGGGCACCAATCAAACATGGTTTCATTTCCTATTCCAACAAAACCGGCTTCAACTTCACATTAAATACATATATAGGGCCTAATAAAACTGTATATAAGTATACTAAACATCATCCTCGTCGCTAGAGGAGATGTTGATGATGTTGATGCCATTGTTGGTGTTTGATGCCTTTGCATCATCTATGGCCACGCCCTCTCCACCTCGTGATGATCATCTTCTTCCTCCCGCTGCGCCAACGCTATGGACTCCTCCACCACCATATGCTCCTCCAGGCCCGCCTCCTGCTTCCCGGCCAACTCCTCCTCCTCTGGAGTGTGGTCCTCCTGCGCTAGGGCCCGGTCCTCCTCCGAGTCAGATCTCATGAGGTCGATGATGTTTCCCCCAACACTGATGTGATGTGAGGAATGCTCCTCCAGTCTGACGGCATGAGGTTGACGTAACCTAGAGTGGACCCGCATGGAGGCATGGTACAAATGTTGGGATGTCGCATGCGAGAAGAGTGAGGAACACATTTTGTACGCACGGATGTAAACGGTGTGAAGCTTTTCAGTTCAAATTTTGAACGAAAACAGTGAACTTGAGGGAATATTTCATGACCAAAATATTCACAAACGATTTTCTATAGATTCAACGCATGTGATACATATCAGAAACCTCGTGTGATACTTATCATCGAATACAATTTTCTTACAAGAAAGCGTGTGCGATCTTCTGCGTCCTCCAAATTCCTTTCACCTTCGTCGTCGTTGGAGGACCGGCTGAGCAGGCACCTCCGGTCATGAAGGAGGAGGACCGGTCAGAGTATGAGGGGTAGGACCTAGCTTGTTGTCAGTCCGCAGGAGGGACTCCTCCTCCTTCGTGACCACTAGTGCCTGCTCAACATGGCGACGATGTACCGGTGAGCGCTGCCAGACGCAAGAGAGGCACGCGGTCTTGAAGGAGGTCACCACCATGTCGAAATGTTGTGTGTCTACCATCATGGTGGTGTGTGCCAACATGGCGGTGCTGGGGGGCTTTATGTAGGGCGGCCGAAGAAAGCCGAGTCATAGGCGACGTGTATATGGCACGCAGGAGGAAGGCGAAGCGGCTACGCACGTCGACAGAATACCAGGAAGCAATACACACGACTTTTTATTTATTAGCTTTTGGGATAAGTAGAAGAAAACGAGGCATGCCCATTCAAGAATTAAATTGTCACAAAATTTTTACACACCCTACCAAATCCAGCAAATGTTTGCGATGGTGGGTCTATACGTGAAACATAGAAAGAAAGCAAAAGAAATGTTTGGCATTCGAGCAGAGAAACAAAACTTATCACAGAGCAGGTGTTCTAGTACATATGTTAAGCCGACCTGTATGACGTTTGTTCAAAAATCAGACGTGGTCAGCAAAACCTTCAAGTGGTATTAGCAAAACAATGGGCAGCAAAAACAAAACTATAAGCAACTACGTAGCTATAGTAGCTACTTGCGACTTATGCCACAAAACAAGATAAAATAATTCGCAGCAGTCAACAGCCAGAGGAAAACGGACACGTACTTTTGGACAAAAAAATTAAATAAGATAACTTGGACAGTTTCAACTCCGGCCGTGACGACAGTTAGGCCAAAGTGTTTAATTATCCGTTGACGTCAACAGGATAATATGTAGAAGAATATCCTAGCGTTTGACGATAACATATAGACTCTGGGTTTTCCTACCTAGTTTGTTTTGATCTGGCGCAGTTGTGTGTGTGACGAGCCAAATCCATAGCATGCATGCCTACGTGGGTATATCTCCACATTGATCGCAGTGCCAGCTGTGTGTGTGGCACCTAGCTAGCTGACCTCAGTGGCCAATCAGCTCGATGACGTGACATCTCATTCAGATTCGCAAGTACAATGTATCAGCTTGTTTTTTGCTTCTACATAAATATTTATTAGCCAGGTCAACGATTACTTAGCTTAATTACTCAACTAAGTAGGCAAGTATATCATGTCCAAGTTGTATACCTTTTGTTAGGCATGTGCTAGGAAAAAATATAAGCACTGCATATTCTTGAATAAACTAATCTATTGTACCATGATTGGAAACTAAAGTCGTATGTACTTACAGGTAAGAATTCGTCAAATGGTGCACTAGTATCTGCCCTGATTTTATTTCTGGTCAAACCTTTGTTATTTGCACTCCGATGTAGAAAATCATACGGAATGTTCTGAATAAAAAACAATGTTGGAGTCACAGACATCAACACATCCATATATAGCCTGTGTTAAGCCCATAGGCTAGTTTTCGCTGGCCCAACAATCAACAAGTAGATGCCCAAAACTTTATCAAATATTAAGGCAAAACTTCCACCGAAACCATTTCATTTTTTTCGATAAAATAAAATAGTTTCGGTGAAAGTTTTTTTTATGTAGATAATTTTTTAATTTCACATGTATAGCTCTCTTATGGGTTAGGTGCTTGAGGGAGAAGGTCCCATCAAGTTGCCTTGGTTGCACATACGAGCGCGCCGCCTGCCTGCTCAGGATGCGTGGAGTTAGCAACCATTGATTTATCATCCAATGATGATAGTGGAGAGTGGACTCCTCGACTCCTTTTGTAAGGATTAGTTATACCCATCAATGAGCCAAAGAAATAGGCCTTCTACTTGAAGACTCATATGTTGACTAAAAGAATCTATTGGCATTGCAGCCCTAAGGACAAAACAAAAAGGTTGGCACAAATATGTTGATGCCAACATAAATGTCCCACTGAAGAATGTCTGTTACCACCAACGAACACTACTAGAAAACATGCCTTTCGTTCGGAGCTGCCCGAAGCATTAGTCCCGGTCGTGTTTTGATCCGGGACTAATGTGAACATTAGTCCCGGTTCGTAACGAGACCTTTAGTCCTGCTTGGAGACACCAACCAGAACTCAAGAGTTGGCGGGCTGTCACTGGTGCGAAAACCACTAGTTTCGGTTGGTGTTAAAAACCGGGACTAAAGGGTTGGAGACACCAACCCGAACTCAAAAAATAAAAATATCCATGTGTTATGTCATCTAGTTGCAATAGAAAATAACAAACATGAATTTCGACTTTTTTTGCAAAATTGCGTTATGTATCGGTAAAAAGGGACTTCTGGTTGCATACAAAATCAAAAAAAAAAAAACGTTTAATATATAAAAAATGTATCTAGATGAAAAATTACATTTGATTTCATATGGAATTACCCAGTTAGCCAATTTTTAGATTCTCAAACTGCCAAAGGAAAGTTTGAATTTTTTTAGGTTTTAGGTTTTGCAAAAAAAAAAAAATTAAATTTTTATTGTTATTTATTATTCAAGATTATTATTACTGTCATTACTTTTGCTTATTAAAATAATTATTTTGAATTCAAACAATAAATAAGTGTGACATCGTGAACATGTTAGTCGGATTGATATGATACTAGTATCAATAACGTGCGCGCAGAGCACTTGGAAGCGGGACAGAAGAAACTGAGAAGTTAAGCGTGCTAGTGCTGGAGAAGTCTGAAAAAATAGAAAATATGAGGGAGTGGAAAAAAATAGAAACAAAAAATAGCCATCATGGCCTTTAGTCCCGATTGATATTACAAACCAGGACTAAAAGTCATTCACCGCAGCGTGCGGCCGCAACCCACGTGGAGAGGTCCCGATTCGCAACACAACCGAGACTAGAGGGTGGGGAGGCCTTTAGTCCCGGTTCACAACACAACCGAGACTAAGGGAGGGGGGGGGGGGGCTCTTTACTAAAGGCCCTTACCAACCTGGACTAAAGCCTTGTTTTCTAGTAGTAGAAGCTATGATGAAATGTGTGTGGAATGTGTGTGGGGGGGGGGGGGGGGGGGGGACTAAAGTTAGTATACTCATATGCCCATATAAAGGGCACGGCCCACTAGTGTGTTTCCCTAGTCCTCAACCATGCAATGCTTGAAACTTGACGTCGATTAGGCACACTTATGTGAAAACCCTCAGTCATCCTTGACCTGCCCGTCTCTCCTCGCGAAGGAAAAAAGAGGCGTCTCCTCCTAAGAGTGTCGTCTCCTCCTGAGATACACCATCATCTCTATCGTCAAGCACCGGATGGTACTCGCTCGGGTGGAACTGTTCCAAATGGATCTCCAGACCACCATTGTGTGGTATCTGCTCCCCGGATAGGGCCAAGGGCGGCAGAGGAGGAGGGGAGGGGGAGGCACACGAGAGAAAAAGGACTATAAGGTGAGTCATCCGATGCTATCTCGAGAGCCCGTGCCGGGGTCGGTGGCGAAAGCGATCCCAGCTCGCATAAGGTAAAAACTCTAGCATTAGTTTAGCTCTCATTAGATATATGTACTTAGTCATAGTTAACTCTATTTTAGTTTATCTTAGGTGTCATTTTCTTATTTTAATTAACTATTTTATACTGCTTTGCTTCGTTTGGGTTCTAAATTTTTCTTAACATTGCATTGTTTAAGTTTAATTTTAAATTTTGGTTTGTTTAGGTTCTAACTTTGTTTCGAAATGGGGCATAAGCATCCGCCCAATGTATCAACTATTAATTGATACACACAACCTGATCTATAACGATGTTCAAATAGCACTCAGTTTATAACTCAATGATCGGGCCAATACATATAAACCATCAGAAAAGAGAAAATAGAAAACATGTACAGGATATGACTTTTCTAAAGGATTCGGTTCTAACTTTCTTTTAAAGTGCATAGTTTTAGTATAGCTGCCAATTTGCTCTACTTAGGTTCTAACTCAATCCATTGTTTTAGTTTAGTTATTATATTTCTCTATATATTTTGGTCTAACTTATGCTTAAAAGGCATTATTTCAGTTTATTTATTAATTTTTCTTTGTTTCCACGGCTAAGTTGGGATATTTAGACTCATAATTCTTGGCATTCCTCTTTATCTGCACTCTTTTTTTCGAAATGGGGAAAATATCGCCCCAGCTTCTGCATCCAAAAGCAGACGACTTTTTTTATTAGATTATTCACAACACCTTACAAGAGCAATACAAAAGATCAAACTCGAAGCCACCTCGCTAAACCTACAGAGGGATGAAGGGGGTGACAATTCACCAACTCATATCATCCAAAAACCAAACGTCTTCCTAGGCCGCCCAATAGCAGATGAGAAGCACATCTAGTCAAGCAGACTCTCAGCATACGCAAACCCACACGCCATAGAAGTTGCTACCGCCGTCTTTCTCGACTCCATCTTCAAGAGAGATCATCGCATTGATCATGCCACGACGCCAGATGACTCCACAATCATGCGCGTGTCCATCACACTGCATCCGTCCCGAGACACAACTGCACCATGCCGTGGTGACTCGAAGACGCCGACACAGCAAAAACACACCGCTCCACCTCAGCACCACCTTTGCTCCAAAAAAGATACCCCCAACAGGGAGAACGGCGTTGCGCGCCGCCATCGTCCGATCCGGGAGACCCGGGTCTAGGGTTCCCCCTGGAGCAGCCCAGGCGAAGAACACGGACTGCAGAGACAATGCCTTCAACAAGGTAACGACGAAACGCGCCGCCATCATCCTCCATGACCAAAGTCCGTGCCGGATTTCACCGGTAGCTGCGCCTCGCCATCGGGAGCTAGGCGACAGATCGCAAGATCCGCCACTGCTAGCCACACAACTAGCTGATCTCCCCCGGCGAGAGAGGAGACCACCACCGCGGTGCCGCGGTTAGCGGCACCTGACGCCCGCCACCTGCCACTAGATCGACGCCGTCACCTCCATCGCCATCCAGGGCCACCGCCCTTGATGTCGTGGTCCCAATCTTTGAGGAGGAGAGCATGAGATCCACCCGCCTGGCGATGCCGAGGCGAGGAAGGAGGAGAAGACCACAACGACCCCATCATCGCCAGGATCTGGGGCCGCACCACCGCCTCCATCATCGCCCTCCCGATGAGGCCGCGGCGAGGAAACGGAGGAGAGGCCGCGCCGCCATGTCCAAGGCCGCGCCACCGCCCCAATCACCGCCCGCCCGACGAGGCCGTGGTGAAGGCGGGATGAGAGGTCGCGCCGCCGTCGACCGGCAGGGAACGAGACCATCCCCCAGCACGAAGGCGTGCCTCCTACCGCCGCACCAGGGGACCACGCGTGGATCCCCGCCGCCTCCATCACCGGCCGCGTCACGCTTCGCCGGCGGCAGCCTCAGGGCACGGCGAGGGGAAGGGAGGGAGGTGGGGAAGGCGTCAGCGGCGGGAGGCTAGGGTTCCGCCCCCGAGTCGCCTGGAGGGGGACGACCCGAGGGGGTACGAGTCCCAGCAATTCCTCTTTTTCCAGCTAGATTTTACTACGATTGAGTTCTAATTTAGCCTTCGTGATATGTATTTATTCACTCTTACTCATTTAGAGTCCAAATATAGTGCATAGTAATTGTGTATGCTATTCAAATAATTTAAATCCCCTTTGTTTGCATCATATAGTTTTGGCTCGCTTTACGGACCTCTTCTCCATTGACATGGAATGGTTTGACTCGTCGCTATGTACTAGTGAATGGTGGCAACCAATCTCCACCGCTGCCGCTCTACTTGGCGTCGACTTCCCTCCATGTGCAACAGGGCACCTCCTCCGAGCGACAACATCTTTAGCACTATCTCGGAGGGTGAAATTAGATGATCCTTAATATTTTGGTGTATTGCCATAGTCCTTTATAGGGTATATATAGAAGTATATGGTGGAGAGATACTTGGAGTACAAGATAATCTCGAGTCCTGGTAGGCTGGTACAACTCTAAGCCCTACACATATACATATCCTCAGTGGCAGAGCCACCTTAAGTCTATGTAGTCCATTGACTACACATGTTTTGAGCAAAACCTTAGAAATCACACAAAAATTGATGCATAAATTGAGGAAATAATACAAGATTTAGAGATTTAATATACTTGACATCTGCATATCCTAACATCCCCCTCACCCTAGTTGTAGCGGGAGTGAAGCAGACGATTGCGACTTGATTTGAAGGATCGTGCTTCCATCCTCTTCTCCTTCTTGTGATCATCGACGTCCCCTTCTGGTGTCTTCTCTTCCCTCCCGCAATCACAGTGGGAGTGTCATGGACGCAAGTGATGACGCGAACGCTGTTGACTAGAGTTGTTTGCCGATGTATAGTGACCTTGCCATTGATGTCGATGTCGATGTCAAGCTAGCCGAATATGATGTAGCCCTGGCCAACTGTTCCCTTCTAAGGTAGTTGGCCAATGATCTGAACATTCTAGACTCCATTCTGAATGCTACCCTACAATTCTTCACGTGCCCCTAACCGAACTTTTTCCTCTCAAGTTAGCACCGGTGTATGACGTTTCTCCTTTTCTCTCCCTAGCTCCCCTAGAACCCAACATATATAGTGCATGCAAAATGAACACCATCATATCATCGTCCTCCTCATCCCTCCTCTTCCTAATGTGATCCCTTATCGTCATATGCATAGCAAAACTATATATACTTTTTTAGTTTCCAAGTTAAACAACCAAATCACTTAATTGTAACATAAAACAGGAATTACCCAAGGAAAATATAACAATCAAGAACTTGTAGAATTCATAAATGAAGCCAAAATAATGAGTTATCTCAACTAGGAATACTAATTAATATCTGAATACAATAATAAGATCCAAATAAAGGTTGTCATCTTGTCTTGTATCTCTACCTGTTTGACATACCACTGATTTATACCGGATGTTATACCCGAAAAAACAACTAGAATCATTTTTTGCCAGTGAAGTAGAAGCACTTTTAAGCACCCAAGTTACTTAGCAGCATTTTTTTTTTACTTAACAAGATATAACTAGAATCCCAAATACCACTACAGGAAAAGAACATATTTATTGGACAACTAGAACCACAGAGCTATCTTCATGTCTTTCGGGAGGAGCAATTACATTGCAGGGCTATGCCCGTTCAGCAGTCTACATGCTAGAGATCACGCTTGTAGTAGCAACCCACAACTATTTGTTCAGTAAATCCAAATGGCTGCCAACATATTTTCTCGTTTCTTCTCATATAAATTGCAGGCTTCAGTAGCAATGTAGAAGGATCAAACTAAAAATCTAAAGGAGCTAAAACATGTTCTAATTTCATGGTCTAGAGCTGGATTCTTCAGGTGTGTGTGGCTTCAGTCCAGCGCAACATGACAACACCAAACGGACGACCTAGACAAGCTATGACAGACAAGAGACATGGATGCAGATGCACGTAATAAAATGGCGAAACTGAACAAAGAAGCCAAGGCTAGGGCAAGCGGAAAAAAGCGGTCGCTTAAGCGCGATCAAGCAGAGAGATACCACATCGATTAGGGCCGAAGCGACTAATTAAGCGCTAGGCGCGATTAATCATGACACATTTTTTAAATCGTGATCAGGCACACGTGAGCATTGAAAAAGCAATCCTGAAGCGTTATGTGCGGTAACTTTTGAGCCCACAGAAAATTACCGAGACGCGGTAACTTTTGGCACGAGCGCGGGTCTAGCACGGGAAATAGCGCGCCCAATCTGGCTATAAAACCATCATACATACATCTCCTCTTAATTGCGATGTACATCACTATCGAAGCCACCGGCGGCAGAACTGCTCCTCCGCGTCTGGCATGTTCCTGCTGCAAGCAATTCCTGGCCGTTCCGTTGTCTCCCCCGACCTGAAATTTAACCTAAAATTCCTGATTTTTGCTAGTTTTCGGCCTTCTCGTTGACTAAGTCAAGAATGCTTTAGCACCGCTTAAGCACGCACTAAATGCATAAGCTCTGAGCGGAAGGACACCGCACCGATCCGCTTTCCCGAAGCTTGAAAGAAACAATCAAACACATCTTGACTATAAAGTTGTGAGCTAGGTTGGCTCCTCCCGCGGTGGTTGGGGTCGCCTGCTACCCGCAGCACCCGCAACCGCTCAATGCTTCGGCAGCAGGACATCCTTGATGTGCCACCCTGCCTGCTATCTGCCGCCCACAGCTCTTCAACTGCCTGGTCGCACATCGTCCTCGACGTTCTGGTCTCCTACTATCTCAAGAACCCTAAACCTAGATAGTGGGGAGGACATGAGGTGCCGAGTCCTATGATGAGTCACTCAGATGGGGTTTTTTCCACGGGTTGGGACACAATGTTTTGATCCACCGCGAAAAGGACAGGATCGGAAGGGTTTGGGCCGGGACAAGCTCGAAGTCAGGTGTAACCCAACACGTGGTTTTAAATGGGCCGGGATTAAATCTCAGTCGGGCCTATTCACGTAGATAGATATGGACTGGGCCACATTCCCCACTGGGTGGGGGCTAACCGAATGAGGCCTAGAAAAGCGGAAAGCCGGCCACCGGCGCCGCCCTCCCTCCTCTGCTCCGTCTCTGTGCCCCGCCGCTTCCCTCTACTCCGTCCTGGTGGTGTGGATTGGACCGGCGACGGGATTCGGGGAGCTCACGGCTGCGCCCCCCAGCAATGTTGTAGCGCCTCTTCTCCCATCACCACCGTGGGCACTCTTCCTCTCAGAAACGTCAGGCAGCTCTTCCTCTTCGTATCCCCCAAACCCTGGCCCCTCTTGCTCTGATTTGCTCACTTCGTGGTTGCTGCCCCAATGGAACACTCCTTCTAAACCAGTTATCGCTGACATTGCTTCCTTTCGCAGGTTGCCTTAAGATGAGAGCTACATTTTGCTTGCTGCAAGTGAGGAGGTCTGTAATTGCCTCTACCTGGTTGGTTGGCTAGACATTTTCGAGTTTGTAATCTTCGAATAACTGACTTTTCCACTGGAATCTACAAGGGGTGCATTCGGTTCTAGGGATTCATTGGCCCTGGTGGTCATGCCTTTTTTTGGTGAGTTCCTGTGCCAATCTGTATGAGGTTTTGTTTCAGTCTTTGCTTCCTGTCAATTATGTTTCTATTGATCGTACGCCTCACACTTTTTCGAGCTTTCATTGTTTTTTTCTAATTAGGATGCTATTTGTGCTTACAATCTTATTTTTCGGGTGATTGCCTTAATGCATACACTTTAAAAACAACCCGTACTGACCAAAGTACACTTTCACCCGGTATTTTTCTTACGCAAAACCTATATGAGTTCAATTTTCAAAAAATAAAGTTTCCAAGATAAACCATGAGAGTAAATAATATTGTTAACATAACTTCCAAGAATCGAAAAAAATCACACAGCCATCTAAATATATGTGGCATTTTCTAGAATAACATAGAAAGTTCAAAACCTTCTGATCAGAGAGAACATATCCGATGATACCGTGCAGGTAGTAATTAATGCACTTTTGTTTCCGAGAAAGCCATAGAGATATTGTTTAGACTGCTCATAGTGGGAGTAACATTTTCTAAGCCTTGTTTGGTGTATATATGAACTACAAACATGGTGTAGATACACATAATGTGAATGTAAAGCACAAAAACAGTGCTTGAGGATATGAAGAAGAGCAACAAAGGCATGCGTGTATGTTATCTGAAGCCTGTAACGCTGCAGAATCTCATGAAGCCCATACCAGAAAGACCTCACAATTCAGATGCACCAGAACTTTGCCAATTTAATCAAAATCTGGGAGAGCATCAATGGGTGAGTAATCGGCTCACCCTCCTGCAAGAAGTTGAAAAGCAAAGAGTGAAATCTATCTGTTCTGAAAATCTAATTTAGACAGAAATAGTCTTCGTTTCCCGAAAAACTGAGATCTTTGTCTCTTGTCTAGGAATAGGAATCCACATCAACCATCCAAAAGCAATGACGGTGCATCTTGTTTGCTTCGTTTTGCCCAGAAACAAGAAAGACATGACATGATAGAAAGAAAATAAAATTTGGCACACAGTATGTCAGATAACTGGCATGCTAAAATATCCGAGATGGTAACACGCAAAATACAGCTAGACGAGTTGGACTATAACACTAGGGAAATCTTGTCACATGCAGAACTTGTAGCTCAGCTATTACTAGGATTGCAACATGCAATATTCAGCCTGTTTTTCGTTTTTCATCACTTTAGATTTGATTGTCGGTAAAAGCGCTGTTCATATATGAGGAACTTGATTTGTTTACCTTCACCAAGCCTGGAAGCTGCAGTAGATGGATCAGTGTGCCCTGATCTGAGTGTCACTGGCAGTTACATTTTTCCTTGTCACTTATTCTCTGGAGCTGCTTTGATTGACAACAAAGGGGATGATGTGTGCGTTGTGTTTTTTCAGTTGTGGCGTGCTTGCATCTTATTCCTCCTTCTGAACTTGCATCTACTTATGCCAAGTTGAACTCCAACAGTGAGTCACCATTCATAAAGGAAGAGACTGGGCATTCTAGCTGCCAGCAATCTGCATGTATGTGCCTTTTCATTTCTCTAAAAATAGAAAAAATGTGCAAATATATTCTTTAGTTGATAAAATATATCTATATGGTTTAAACACATTATCTTCTTTATTGAGTTTTTTTTTTCAATCTGTTGAGCCCCTTAAGTCTCTACCTAAAATTGTTTGTTCATATATTCTAACTTTGCAACATTTCCATGGTTTGGATGGCATGTGCGTTCTGGATGATTCAGTAATTTGTTTACAAGCGTATTTTGTGCAGACTCCATATGCACTTGATCTTATATATCATATAATGACAGATCACTTCTATCTTTTGATCTTGCAGTAAGGATATATGTTTTAACCCACTGTGCTGTTTCAGTATTTCAGATTACTGATAGCAATATTTGTTTCTGTAGCATGGTATAAAGAGGATGCATGATATCCCATCATTTTCTAGATCTTAGGGAAAGCTGAGCCGTATACCCTGTTGAACAGAAATGTTGTTCTGAAACCAACAAATGGATAAGAGTCATCTCCTGTAAGACTATGATGGAAACACAAATACCCCTTGAATTCCTTTTAACATTTGGCAGATGCTGGACTTAATCTTGTACTGCTTATACAACTGTAATGTCGCCAAAAGATAAGTGGCGAGGAAATGTTTCAGACTTTTTGTATTGCATGTAACTATTGTGGTAGATATTCATATGTGGTGCTGTTATGCATCTTCTGGCTCAAGGGAAAATTGGGATTTCGGGTATTGAAGAATTCATTTTGTTACCCCCTGGTTTTAGGTACCAAACGTTGAATGCAGTTTGCAGTGCCTGATTCGGTTCTGATGCTGAACTGTTATTATGTGATATTTGTCAGGGCTTCATCCTTTCCGTAGTACCACTGCACCTGCAACGCTCATGCCCACCATGAAGGGGTGGACTCATGCAGCCAAAGTGTACGCCCTCTCTTGTTTTATGCACCCTCCCCTATTGGCAGGAATCCATTTTAGTTTTCTCTGTTTCAGATTCTTTTCCCCTTCTTTTCCTCAAATACGAAGGTATTGTGGAAGATGTCCAGTTGAGAGCCCAAATGAATGAGTGGATTGAAGGTATACTTCAATGTTTTCTTCTAATGCATGGTTTTCCTTTATTTCATTACTAATGCTTTGCTTGGGATTTTTTCTTCAACATCGGAGCCTCAACTAGACAGGATATGAAGATCCCCTTTACAGTCTGCAAGATGAGGTTTTGTGCCTCAGATTTAATTGTATTCCTAACTTCGAGCTCATTGCGATCCTAGCTGCAAGATAAATCAGTTTGAGTCATTAATGCACATTTTCTGCAACAACCATATTGTGGGTTGCAGCATCAAGTACCAGTTTTACGTGGTAAAAAAATTCCAATAGAGCAAACATAGGTTTTAGTTTTCAGTACGGTTCATTTCCACTTTCTCTTTTGCCTAGCTTCCACGTCTTCCACTGATCCATAATTCATCTCCGGTCAGCTTCCGTGGCTTGTGTGGATCACGATCACGGTAGTAGTGCTGTTTGATAAAGGATGCAAAATGGGGCTGCTGTTCTTTCTTTTCTTTTCTTGACTTGGGATTGGTTTGGTATTGCACGTTTTTGCCCTTACATGTTCAGATTTGTTTGGTCCTTGTGCTCGTTGGTTATTAGCCAGTTGCTGGAAAAGCTGTGCTAAGCTAACATCTTGACATGGTTGACTCCACTGAAATAATGATTTCAGTTAGAACTCATAGCTCTTACAGTTTACACTTAACTTTGCTTTGGGACTAATAAGTCAGTATGCATGCTCCAATGGGAAAGAAGAAAAGATCATAGAATCTAGCATTACCATGTAAACAGGAATTTATGCTTACTGAAATAGGTTTCAGGAACAATAGCTTGCTTCATGTACAAATGATCTCATACTTAGTTTGTGTAGCAATTCTGTGAAGTCTCTATCTACATCAGGCAATTTCTATCAGACGCTTATGCTTTGTATGCCCCCAAAATATATCTTTTTTTTAGAAACAGGATAATATGGTATGCCATCAGTAGTTTAGTGGTCAATGTTCTTCTCTGTATAGCCTCAGTTCTCGCTGTCACAGGGGCAAAACAAAACTGGCAGTACCTTTCGTATGATAGTTTCTCAGGACAGGAAATGGACGGTATGGAAGACAAATTTTGTGCCATGTGTAAAAAAGACAAATTTTTTTGCTAAAATAATCCGTTTCTCGAGACAAATTTATCATTTCTTACACAGGGTACAAAAAAATGTCGGTTTTATGTGAAACTTTATCTGCGCACATAGAACATGCCCCTTTACATGCGAAAATTGTTTTCCTAATTTTTTTAACTTTTTTGAATAGTACCTGGTGCATATGCACCCGGGATCAGTTTTGAGTTTCCGGTCATAACTCCATATTACATTGGATGAAGTGATGATTTAAATTTAATGGTGGTTGCTCGGAGGCCGCCGTGAGTATAATTTGGAGAGTGTTAGCACCTTGTAGCTTTATTGTATTTATTATTTACCTTTTTTCGAATTTAGTTAGAGATGAAAACTAAACCACAATTTTACAGAGAACCCTCTTCTGCTCCAAAAAAAACATCATTGCTCTTCAGATGGTTAATAGGATGAAATGAAGTTCCACGGTTTGGTTTATTTTATTTTTATTTCTAAGAACTGATGTTTATTACCAAACGTGTCTAAGAAACAGTATACGTACCAAACTTATCTTCTATCAATGAACTGAAATGCAAAGCTTTTGCAGTTTCTTGAAAAAAATATCCATTCCTGCAATCTACATGAGCCACACCAATCCATAATTACCAGATTTACATTTGGTTTTCCCATTTAGAGTACATTTTGTTGAAAAGTACTTACTTTTTTTTGTTGATAATTGAGGTACAGCTTTTTCAAGAAAACAACCTGTAAGGTGTTCTTAATGATATGGAAGAAAGGACTAAATGGCTGGTCATTGAGGTAGAATTTACATGCTTAGATTTCAGTGGTTACTAGCACATCAAGATCTTAAGTAACCATCCATGAGAAAGAAAATGAACTTTGTGTCTGCTCAAAGGAGCAGTGATAGCTGCTTTCACATGCTGGCATATGCCTATGTTCAAACCTGCAGTTCAAATACTTCACCATGAAACGATGTAGCATTTGTTCGATAGTTCTGTGAGGTTTACAAAATTTATACTGTTTATATCAATACTAGCAGAGAAATTATACGTACGAGTTTAGTGGGTTGCTTTGCAGTTGGATGAGCTTGATATTGACAATCCGTCACTCTTGCTCAGAGAGCCACTACGAAGCATCTCGTGTGTGAAGAAGCTTAGAATTGTTGGTGGACCTGAACTGAGACACTAATTACCTGAGGAGTGGTTGCTGCAAAACCAGGCACTTAAAGAACTAGAAGTGTCTGATGCTTCTCATCTGATATGCCTGGCCCCACAATTGGCAAATATGAGCTCCATTGAATCCTTCCATATGTCCAATGCGAAATTGATCCAGAGTTTACCTGGCATGCCTATTTCTCTGTAGTATCTACAAATAAACAGTTGCCACCCTGAGCTAAAGAAGAGGTGTAGAAAGAACGGCGGACTTGACGAGATTGCACATATCTGTAACGTAAACATTAGCTAAGACATGCCAAAAGATTATGATGCATGCGCATACAACATCTCAATTATACTAGCTCGATCAGTCTAAAGCTCGAACTCGCTGACTGGCCACGTAGCACCGGACGGGCGCGAGGCCGATCGACACGGCGACACGACCGCGCGCGCTCCAGGTCGTGCTCCACCCGCACGTTCATCTGGTGTTGGTGCCCGATCACGTGCACCTGGATGTCCGCGTTGCCCAACATCAGGCACCACACGGCCTCGTCACCGCTCCGCCGTGACCTCGTACAACAGCCTCTCCCCGGCGGCGGATCGGCGCGCTGCCGTGAGAAGACGTCGATCGCGAGCGCGCCGTCAGACGATGACCCGTCCGCGTAGGAGAGCGACACGTGGCACCGGCGCAACAGGCTGGCGGCGACGGTAGGGCACGGCCGTCACCGCAGCTGGCCGAGGCGCACCCAGAGCAGCTGCCGCTCGGGCGGACGACGGACGGCGGGCTATTTTCTTCTTGCGCATCGGTCCAGCGCCGGGCTGGAAACCTTCAACGGCGCGTGCTGCGTCGCTGCAGAGGAAATGACGAGCCGACGCGCGCGGTGCTAGTTGGATCGAGAATCTAGGCCCTTCCTGGTGGCGTCGGCGTCCACCACCCCACCGATCTCATATTCGGCCACGAGATCTTCAGCGCCTTCTCCAAATTAACCTGAGCGTCTCCACGGCCTCGACCATCGTAGGCCTGCAGCACAACCCTGCACTCCGCCACTTTCAGTTTAAGGGAGCACGGCATGCATGGCAGTCTCGACCACAGCATGGACGACATCCTCAAGTCGGCCACTTGGTCCATGGAAGCACTCCAACGAGAACAAGCTGGTTTGATGATGTTCCACCGGCCTTCAAGGGAGCGGTAGGATCTGTCGGCCATACTCTTGGTGCGAGGCTTCAGCTGGTGGTAGAGATCCTCGATGCGCTGCCAATAGCGCTTGCCGCCTTGGTCCACTCCGGTGCACGCATCCATCCCGACCTTACTCCAAGCACGGACCAAGATCGCGTCTTCAATCTCGGTGTAGTTCGAGGTGCGTGGCCTCGGCGTCGTGGAAGAACCGGCGGCAGCCGGATCAACCTCAACCACCTCCTCGTCATCGACCGCTTCGTCACCGTCATCCTCCACCTGATCATCATCAATCCCTTCGACATAGTCCTCCCCATCGAACGCACCGATGCCGGCGTGCAAGTCCACCGCGGATTCGTTGAGCATGTCCATGTATGATGTTGTGGACTCAACATCGAACACCTTGTCTACGTCAATGGAGGGTGGCGGCGGCGCGGGCGTCGCCGCAGACGGAACGAAGGGAGGAGGGGTCGTGTTCTTGGAGGGCGGTGGAGGCGCGAGGCCGATGCGGCTGATTGCCTTTGTCTTCACCTTGCTCGGCGGAGCACCCCTCGGCCCGACCGCCTTCGTCTTCGTCATGCCCCCCTTCTTGGCAGCTCCGGCAGTCAGAGCCGGCGGAGCTGCGGCTGCCGCAGGCGCTTCAAAGAACTGGTTCAGAATCCTCTTCCTCTTCAACGGGATGGTGGCGGAGATTGATAACCCACAAGTATAGGGGATCGCAACAGTCTTCGAGGGAAGTAAAACCCAATTTATTGATTCGACACAAGGGGAGACAAAGAATACTTGAAAGCCTTAACAGCGGAGTTGTCAATTCAGCTGCACCTGGAAACAGACTTGCTCGCAAGAGTTTATCAGTAGTAACAGTTTTATAGCAGTAGCAGTAGTGAAATAACAGCAGCAGAGTAACAAAGACATCAGTAGTGATTATAGTAAACAGCAGGATTAAAATACTGTAGGCACAGGGATGGATGAACGGGCGTTGCATGGATGAGAGAAACTCATGTAACAATCAAAGCAGGGCATTTGCAGATAATAATAAAACGGTATCCAAGTACTAATCAATCAATAGGCATGTGTTCCATATTTAGTCGTACGTGCTCGCAATGAGAAACTTGCACAACATCTTTTGTCCTACCAGCCGGTGGCAGTCGGGCCTCTAGGGAATCTACTGGAAATTAAGGTACTCCTTTTAATAGAGCACCGGAGCAAAGCATTAACACTCCATGAACACATGTGATCCTCATATCACCGCCTTCCCCTTCAGTTGTCCCAATTTCTGTCACTTTGGGGCCTCGGGTTCCGGACAACAATACGTGTATACAACTCGCAGGTAAGATCATAAAGCAATGAATATCATCATGAATTGATAACATGTTCAGATCTGAGATCATGGCACTCGGGCCCTAGTGACAAGCATTAAGCATAACAAGTTGCAACAATATCATAAAAGTACCAATTACGGATACTAGGCACTATGCCCTAACAATCTTATGCTATTACATGACCAATCTCATCCAATCCCTACCATCCCCTTCAGCCTACAGCGGGGGAATTACTCACACATGGATGGGGGAAACATGGCTGGTCGATGGAGAGGCGTCGGTGGTGATGATGGCGATGATCTCCTCCAATTCCCCATCCCGGCGGAGTGCCAGAACGGAGTTTCTGGTCCCGAGACGGAGTTTCGCGATGGTGGCGGCGTACTGGATGTCTTCTGGTGATTTCGTCTAACCCCCCGTGCGTTTTTAGGTCGAAGGCGTTAAGTAGTACAGAGGAGGGCGTCGGGGGCCAGCCGAGGCGGCCACACAATAGGGCGGCGCGCCCCCCTCCTGGGCCGCGCCGGCCTAGCGTGTGGGGGCCTCGGGCCTCCACCCGGCTTGCCCTTCTGGCTCCGTAATTCTTCTGGAAAAATAAGACCTTTGGCATAAATTCCGAGGATTTTCCTGAAAGTTGGATTTCTGCACAAAAACGAGACACCAGAGCAGTTCTGCTGAAAACAGCATTAGTCCGTGTTAGTTGCATCCAAAATACACAAATTAGAGGCAAAACAATAGCAAAAGTGTTCGGGAAAGTAGATACGTTTTGGACGTATCAGAGATCATGGCCGACACGTCGCCGGTATTTGGCGGACCTCCGACGGGGACATCAACCACCGCGGCCGAAGCTAGTGCACCGCCGACGGTCCGCGGGCCTTGCGGAGGATCCATGGCAGCGAGATCCGGCCGCATCGTTGTCGGGAGGAGATCGGGCGGCGGTGGCGGCGGTTGGGTTTTGCTGAAACCCTTCGCGCATAGTGGAGGGGAGGATACTGGTTTGGCCCTCTATTCCCGCTCCCACCCCGCATAGGTAGGGGGCGAAGAGCCGCCCCGTAGCCAAAACTGGGAAAATTCGATACGGGGGGCTGATTTACGGGGTCTGCTAGACGGCCGGGTAGAGTCCAACCCCATATTTCGACGGTTATTATACGGATTTGGCCCTTTTAAGGGGTTTGTTAGACATGCTCTTAGGGACTGAATCATTTAGGCCCGCACCTACGTACCCAAACCCAACCGATTACTCACAGGACCTAGACCATAACTATAGCTGAGCATTTCTCGGGCCTCGGGCTGGGCCGAACAAGGCCCGACGCGGAAAATCTCGACCCAGGCCTGGCCCGGCCCGACCGTCGGGCTGAAAAAATGGGCCCGGGTCAAGGCCCATCACAAAGAAAGCCCGTTGGGCCTCGGGCCTCGAGCCGGGCCGCTTCACTAAATTGCACAAAATGATGGCCCAGGCACGGCCCATGCTAACCATCGGGCCAAAAAATTAGGCCCAGGCCCGGCCCGGAGGCATGGTCGGGTCAGGCTTAGCCCGGGAATTTCGGGCCAGGCTGATCGGGCCGGGCTACCCATGGCCAGGTATAACCGTAACCAAATGTTTCCAGGCGGAGCCGATTAAAATCCGAATCCTCAAATATTTTAACCGGTTAAGCAAGAACCATTCTCAGGTTTGTGTCCAAGCAAGTATCGTAGTAAAATTTAGCCGATACAGGACGAAATGAAACAGTTCGCTAATCTTTACTTGATGTTGGGATGTAGGAGTATATAAGTTTGCTCCAAAGCCATGGAACCATGATTTGGGTACATAGATGCTAAGAGAGATGGAACAATTTTGACACATTCAGCTTGACTAGGTTGCAAATACTTGATAAAGGATTGATGCATACTGAAACAATTCAAAATTTCTAGTACGCTGTTTAAAAAAGATCAGTTATTGTTTTTTTTTGAAGCTTTCACCGGGGGGAGAGAATCCCCACCTGAATATATTGCATCAAAAGAGCATTACAAGACCAGGCACTTGCCCACCCGTGAGGGTTGACATTGGTCAGGATACATTATTTGTTACAGAAAAAGAAAAAGGAGATGACATATGCACTTGGTAAGCGCTATCTAGTCCTACAAGCACGGCACCATCACCAGGAGACAAGCAGAAGCACTGGCTGAGGAGTGGCATTGAACTCCGTCGAAGGGTATCACAATTCCGAGTCTTTGTAGATGCTGCGCGACTCGCATGCTTAGCAGCCATCCAGAAGCTGGTGGATTGGAGCAAATGCAGGTCAACGAGTGTCGTCGGTTTGTGCGAAGGGCCTTGATCCACCGAGAATACATTTCAGTCACGAAGCTCGCTGGCGAAATCATTGCCATCACTACGAGGAGTTTCTGTCAATGCCTTCGAAGGGCTTTGCAAGACCGAGATTCCACCACACTTCACGAACCTTGACCAGCAGCTCTGCCAAAGGGATAAACTGAATCACTAGCGAAGAAGGGCACGTACGCTGACGAACGGGATTGATCAACCGAGACTGTACCGGTAACACGAAGCTCAGCACAAGGGCAGTGGCCATCGCCTTCAGACGGAGGCAATCTTGCAGGACAGACAGGCAGCTAGAGGTCAAGTGCTGCCGCTGAGCTTCCACAGCAGAACAGGGAGCCAACGTGATGTGAGCCATCTTGCACGAAGAGACCACTCGAAGCTTGCACAGCAGAACAGAGAGTGAACATAGATGATGATTAGATGGTGTATGGCAGCACTGCAACGTGAACCGCCTCCGGAATTCCAACAACCAACACCACGCAGCTGCAGCAACCATCCAGCCATGAGCAGATCCGAGCAACCACAGAGGGGGCAGACTCCAGCACGACGCCTTCAAGAAGGATAGTGACACTCAAAAGCGACACCGTCGCTAAGATTTCGCTCGGAGATTTTTTGTCCCCAAGATGGGCAGCCGGCATGGGCGAGTAGGAACAAAGGGTCCATGGCAACGCCTTCGGCGAGGATAGCGGCGCCCGTGGGCGTCGCCGCTGCCAGCATCGACGATAGTCGAGTGATAACCCACAAGTATAGGGGATCGCAACAGTCTTCGAGGGAAGTAAAACCCAAATTTATTGATTCGACACAAGGGGAGGTAAAGAATACTTATAAGCCTTAACAACTGAGTTGTCAATTCAGCTGCACCTGGAAAAGCACTAGTAACAGGGGTTATGTGAAAGCAGCAGTAATATGAGAGCAGTAGTAACAGTAACACAGCAACAGTAGCAGTAATATGAGAGCAATGGCACCAGAAAATAGTTGATACTACTTCCAATGTCATGTAGAACGAGTATATGATGATGAGAGATGGACCGGGGTCCCCAGCTATCTACACTAGTGGTAACTCTCCAATAACAAGTGTTGGGTGAACAAATTACAGTTGGGCAATTGATAGGATTGAAATAGCATTAAGACAGAACATCAAGATTATTAATCATGTAGGCATGTTTTCCATATATAGTCATACGTGCTCGCAATGAGAAACTTGTACAACATCTTTTGTCCTACCAGCCGGTGGTAGCCGGGCCTCTAGGGAATCTAGTGGAAATTAAGGTACTCCTTTTAATAGAGCACCGGAGCAAAGCATTAACACTCCGTGAAAACATGTGATCCTCATATCTAAGTCTTCCCCTCCAGTTGTCCCAATTTCTGTCACTTTGGGGCCTTTGGTTCCGGACATAGACATGTGCATACAACTTGTAGATACAATCTAAGCAATAAGTATAGAGCTTAAATCTAAGATCATGCCACTCGGGCCCTAGTGACAAGCATTAAACACAACAAGATTGCAGCAATAATAACTTCACAAACTTTATAGATAGACTAATCATAATGTAACAATCTATCAGATCCCGACAAACACAACACCGATTACATCAGATGAATCTCAATCATGTAAGGCAGCTCATGAGATCATTGTATTAAAGTACATGGGGGAGAGAATACCAACTAGCTACAGGTAGAACCCGTAGTCCATGGGGGAACTACTCACGGAGCATGATGGAGGCGGTGGCGTTGATGGAGATGGCTTCCGGGGGCACTTCCCCGTCCCGGCAGGGTGCCGGAACAGAGACTTCTGTCCCCCGAATTGGAGTTTCGCGATGGTGGCGGCGCCCCTGGAGTCTTTCTGGAGTTTCGTCAATTCCGAGAATATTGCCTGAACAGCCTTTCTGGAACCAAAAACAACAGAAAACAGCAACTGGCCCTTCGGCATCTCGTTAATAGGTTAGTTCCGGAAAATACATAAAAACATTATAAAGTGCAAGCAAAACATGTAAGTATTGTCATAAAACAAGCATGGAACATCAGAAATTATAGGTACGTTGGAGACGTATCAGCATCCCCAAGCTTAGTTCCTGCTCGCCCTCGAGTAGGTAAACGATAAAAAAGAGTAATTTCTATAGTGACATGCTACTTACATAATCTTGATCATACTATTATAAAGCATATGAGATGAATTCAGTGACTCAAGGCAATGATCTATAGTTGCTAACAAATAGATAACATATAGCAAAACTTTTCATGAATAGTACTTTCAAGACAAGCATCAAATGTCTCGCATAAGAGTTAACTCATAAAGCAATAAATTCAAAGTAAAGGTATTGAAGCAACACAGAGGAAGATTTAAGTTTTAGCAAATGCTTTCAACTTTCAACATGTATATCTCATGGATAATGGTCAACACAAAGTAATATGATGAATGCAAATAAGCAAGTATGTAAGAATGAATGCACAGTTGACACAAGTGTTTGCTTCTAAGATGGAAGGAAGTAGGTAAACTGACTCAACATAAAGTAAAAGATAGGCCCTTCGCAGAGCGAAGGAGGGATTAAATCATGTGCTAGAGCTTTTTAAGTTTTGAAATCATATAGAGAGTATAAAAGTAAAGTTTTGTGAGGTGTTTGTTGTTGTCAACGAATGGTAGTGGGCACTCTAACTACCTCATCAACCAGACTCTCAAGAGCGGCTCCCATGAAGGACGTTATCTCTACTAGCAAGGTAGATCATCCCTCTTCTCTTTTGTTTACACATGTATTTTAGTTTTATTTATGGTTGACACTCCTCCCAACCTTTTGCTTTCACAAGCCATGGCTAACCGCCTTCCAACATTCACATACCATGAAGGAGTGTCTATTTGCAAAATTAAGTTGCTTACTGATAGATCAGGGCAAAGCATGTGAAGAGAATTATTAATGCAAGTTAATTAATTGGGGCTGGGAACCCCATTGCCAGCTCCTTTTGCAAAATTATTGGATAAGCGGATGAAGCCACTAGTCCATTGTGAAAGTCTGTCAAAAGTAAATGACAAGATCGAAAGATAAACACCACATACTTCCTCATGAGCTATAAAATATTGACACAAATAAGAGATAATAACTTTTGAATTGTTTAAAGGTAGCACATGAAGTATTTACTTGGAATGGCAGGAAATACCACATAGTAGGTAGATATGGTGGACACAAATGACATAGGTTTTGGCTCAAGGTTTTGGATGCACGAGAAGCATTTCCTCTCAGTACAAGGCTTTGGCTAGCAAGGTTGTTTGAAGCAAACACAAGTATGAACCGGTACAGCAAGACTTACATAAGAACATATTGCAAGCATTATAAAACTCTACACTGTCTTCCTTGTTGCTCAAATACTTTTACCAGAAAATATCTAGACCTTAGAGAGACCAATCATGCAAACCAATTTCAACAAGCTCTACGGTATTTCTCCACTAATAGGTTTAAACTACATGATGCAAGAGCTTAATCATGATCTACTTTGAGAGCTCAAAACAATTGCCAAGTATCAAATTATCCAAGACAATATGAAGCATTTTCTGTTTCCAACCAAATATCAATAAGTGCAATAGCTTCCAACTTTTACCATTGAACATTAAAAGTAAGAGCAAAGAACACAAGTGTTCATATGAAAAAGCGGAGCGTGTCTCTCTCCCAAACAAGGATTGCTAGGATCCGAATTTATTCAATCATAAACAAAAATAAAAAAACACAGACGCTCCAAGTAAGGCACATAAGATGTGACCGAATAAAAATATAGTTTCAATAGAAGAAACCTGATAAGTTGATGAAGAAGGGGATGCCTTGGGCATCCCCAAGCTTAGACTCTTGAGTCTTCTTGAAATATGCAGGGATGAACCACGGGGGCATCCCCAAGCTTAGGCTTTTCACTCTTCTTGATCATATATCATCCTCCTCTCTTGACCCTTGAAAACTTCCTTCACACCAAACTTCTCATAAACTTCATTAGAGGGGTTAGTACTCAAAAAAAAACTTTAATCCACTTTAGCCCTGTAGTAACACATTGCAAGAACTCAATAAAACATTAGCTACAGCTCTCCACGTCTAGAAAGCCTCACTTAAAGTCCACAAGAGACAATGCAAAAAAACAGAGACAGAATCTGTCAAAACAGAACAGCCAGTAAACACGAATTTTTAAGAGGTACTTCCGTTGCTCAAATCAGAAAACTCAAAACTAATGAAAGTTGCGTACATATCTGAGGAACACGCACGTAAATTGGCAGATTTTTCTGAGTTACCTACAGAGAGCCCTGCCCAAATTCGTGACAGATAGAAATCTGTTTCTGCGCAGAAATCCAAATCTAGCATCAACCTTCTATTAGAGACTTCACTTGGCACAACATTGCAATAAAATAAAGATAAGGAGAGGTTGCTACAGTAGTAACAACTTCCAAGACACAACAAAACAGTAGCAAAATAAAGACATGGGTTATCTCCCAAGAAGTTCTTTCTTTATAGCCATTAAGATGGGCTCAGCAATTTTAATGATGAACTCGTAAGGAATAAGAGTTGAAGCAAAAGAGAGCATCAAAAAGCAAATTCAAAACACATTTAAGTCTAACCCACTTCCTATGCATAGGAATCTTGTACACAAATAAATTTATGAAGAACAAAGTAACAAGCATAGCAAGATAAAACAAGAGTAACTTCAAAAATTTCAGCATATAGAGAGGTGTTTAGTACCATGCAAATTTCTACAACCATATTTTCCTCTCTCATAATAATTTTCAGTAGCTTCATGAATAAACTCAACAATATAACTATCACATGCAGCATACTTTTCATGATCCACAAACACATAATTTTTATCAAGTTCAAAAATAGTGGGATTAAAACTTTCAAACCCACTTTTATCAATAATATAACAAGATGATTGATCAATCTCAAAAGATATGGGACTCCTAGATAAAGTCAAGACTTCTCCAATCCCATTTTCGTTAGTAGTACAATTAATATTATCAAGTAACATAGGACCATCATCTAGAGATTTATCATAAACATTTGCTAAGCAAAACTCTTTAGTACCATGCATTTCGACATCAGGCACAAACAAAGCATTATCATAAGATTTATCAAAGTAGCATGGATTATCATAAATGACAGTAGCATAATTATTCTCACAAGTTTTACTCATAGGGAATATTTCAAGAGAATCCACAGGAATATAACATTCATCCTCCTTTGGTAAGCATGGAGGACAATCAAATAATGTAAAAGATAAAGAGTTACTCTCATTAGAAGGTTGGCATGGGTAGCTAATCCATTCTTCCTCCTTTGGTTCATCACTCTCCTCTTCTTTTTCATCCAATGAGCTTTCAGGTTCATCACTCTCCTCCTCTTTTTCATCCAATGAGCTTTCAGGTTCATCAATTTCTTCTTCTACTGGTTCCTGCAAATTGTGAGTGCATTCTTGTGCATTAATGAGTCTCTCGTTATAATCAATGATATAAGGATTATTGCTGTAACTTTCTATGCAAAAATTAAGGATAGAAGAGACATAATCTTTAAGGTCCTTACAAACAGCACAAGTTTCATAATTTTTAGACATGAATGATTCGATCTCAGAAGCTCCCATAAACAAAACAAATTGTTCTACTTCTTCGAACCCAAAATGAATATAGCTATTCCAATTATAGCTCTTAATTAAAACTTTCTCACTAAAACCACATTGAAATTTAAGATGTTTAGTATCCTGTTTAGAGCAACAGTTTATATCATGGCGTTTAAGCAAGATTTTAGCAATTGTATTCAATTTTTCTATCACAGCACTCATAACTTTTCCCGTTCTTGATTCTCTATAATTATTATATAATTCAATAAGCTCCAGATAGGTTATAGGTTCTCCCATAATAGCAGTTTTTAATTTTTAGGTTTTTCAAATTTTTATGGATTTTTGGGTATATAGGAAAAATAAAACAAAACAAACTAAACAAAAGTAAACTAAGCAAAATAATACTAGACAGAAATAAACTAAGCACAAATAAACTAGACAGAAGTAAACTAAGTAAAACAAAATAAAATAAAACAGAGAGAGAGGTAGAGTGTACTCCCCAGGTGAACTTATGAGTAGAGCTATGCCTCCCTGGCAACGGCGCCAGAAAATAGTCTTGATAACCCACAAGTATAGGGGATCGCAACAGTCTTCGAGGGAAGTAAAACCCAAATTTATTGATTCGACACAAGGGGAGGTAAAGAATACTTATAAGCCTTAACAACTGAGTTGTCAATTCAGCTGCACCTGGAAAAGCACTAGTAACAAGGGTGATGTGAAAGCAGCAGTAATATGAGAGCAGAGTAATGTGAACACAACAGCAGTAGCAGTAATATGAGAGCAATGGCACCAGAAAATAGTTGATACTACTTCCAATGTCATGTAGAACGAGTATATGATGATGAGAGATGGACCGGGGTTCCCAGCTATCTACACTAGTGGTAACTCTCCAATAACAAGTGTTGGGTGAACAAATTACAGTTGGACAATTGATAGGATTGAAATAGCATTAAGACAGAATATCAAGATTATTAATCATGTAGGCATGTTTCCCATATATAGTCATACGTGCTCGCAATGAGAAACTTGTACAACATCTTTTGTCCTACCAGCCGGTGGCAGCCGGGCCTCTAGGGAATCTAGTGGAAATTAAGGTACCCCTTTTAATAGAGCACCGGAGCAAAGCATTAACACTTCGTGAAAACATGTGATCCTCATATCTAAGCCTTCCCCTCCAGTTGTCCCAATTTCTGTCACTTTGGGGCCTTTGGTTCCGGACATAGACATGTGCATACAACTTGTAGATACAATCTAAGCAATAAGTATAGAGCTTAAATCTAAGATCATGCCACTCGGGCCCTAGTGACAAGCATTAAACACAACAAGATTGCAGCAACAATAACTTCACAAACTTTATAGATAGACTAATCATAATGTAACAATCCATCAGATCCCGACAAACACAACACTGATTACATCAGATGAATCTCAATCATGTAAGGCAGCTCATGAGATCATTGTATTAAAGTACATGGGGGAGAGAATACCAACTAGCTACAGCTAGAACCCGTAGTCCATGGGAGAACTACTCACGGAGCATGATGGAGGCGGTGGCGTCGATGGAGATGGCTTCCGGGGGCACTTCCCCGTCCCGGCAGGGTGCCGGAACAGAGACTTCTCTCCCCCGAATTGGAGTTTCGCGATGGTGGCAGCGCCCCTGGAGTATTTCTGGAGTTTCGTCAATTCCGAGAATATTGCCCGAACAGCCTTTCTGGAACCAAAAACAACAGAAAACAGCAACTGGCCCTTCGGCATCTCGTTAATAGGTTAGTTCCAGAAAATGCATAAAAACATTATAAAGTGCAAGCAAAACATGTAAGTATTGTCATAAAACAAGCATGGAACATCAGAAATTATAGGTACGTTAGAGACGTATCATCGAGCTGGGATTTCTCCCGGACCTTGAACCTACAGCGGACAGCAAGCAGAGCAGGGCAGAGCCGACGAACCTCCAAAGCGCCCTTAGATGAGACGGCCAAGAAGACAGTCCTCGGCAGCGGCGGTCAGAGGCGCTGCACCCGATACTCACAGACCTCACCAGATGGAAGATGACAGAGTCGAGCAGCAGGGGACCGAGGTGGTGCAGATTCACTCGGCGTGGATGAAGCGCATCGCACGGCAGTGCACCACCAGGCGTGTAGGAGCAGCAGAGTCCAGGGAGGTCTGCAACTGCAGAAGCAGTCAGCAGCCTCCGAGCCGCAGCAGGCCTTGAGGGGCAGCACGTCGGCACCGTCGATGCTTGCGAGAGGATGGACAAGCCGCGCGCACGGCCGGAGGCCGTCCCAAGCCTCGTGCAGGCGCAAGGTGGAGGACGGTGCGAGGACGGGGGATGTGCTGGTCGTTCGTCGTCGCTAGCACAGCCGATGGAGGCCGTGCGCGCCCCCTGCACGAGGGTAGAGCAGCCCCTGGATGTGGCGCCAGCGCGGAGCGTAGCAGATGCGGCCGGGGGTCGCCGTCGGACGGTAGGTGGAGCGGCGCCCGCCCGATGGAGTAGCACAAGCGCCCGCACGTACCGGGTGAGCCGCACGGGACTCGACCGCGAAGCAGGGCCGCCTACCGCCGACGCAGATGACCCCAGACGGGCGGACGGCACGGAGAAAGCAGATCGGGATCTTGGGCGAAAATGGGTGGGACTTTGGGCTGGAAGTTTGGATTTTTGGGGAGACTAACCGGAGGAACCCCCGCCGCCGCCATCCGCCGATGGACGGCCTCCTCCGGCAGCGGCGAGGGTTGAGGGGGAGGTGTTGCGGTGGGTTTTTTTGGGTGGCTGCGCGGGTCGCCTCGGAGTCGCCTGTGGGCGACCCGGAGGCGTTAGGGTTTCAATGCGTCAGACCCGGAGCCAAGATCAGTTATTGTTATTTTATTTTTAGTAAGAATTCGATATACTGAAAGAGGTGGAAATTCTCAGTTGAAAGTCGTCATACTGATAATTTTCTGAATATGTAAGCCAAGGAAATTAGATGCCCTTGGGTATTTTATGCTTGGAAACTGGCCAAACAAGTATGTATAGGAGGAGATGCCCTTGTTGTGACTGGGCGCCTCAGCTTCGGTCCAAGAGCTCGGTCATGGATTTTGAAAAGAGATTACCCAAAATAGTGTGTTTTGCTGATGACATCCTTGCCAGCAGACATAATACAAAGCAGCTCTTCCACAAAAAACATGGGAAGCTGGCCTATCCGCCCAGGTGTTCCAGGGAGGAAGAGGCGACGCAATTTTATTGATTGTTGGTTACGTGCAGCTTATCAATCCGGCAGGGCTAATCCATGTCACCCCGACGTAAAACGACAACACTAACCCTAAAGCATGTTCTTCCTCACTCCACCTCCCTCATCTCCAATGAATTGATGTTGGCCGAATCGTCTGCCTCAAATTGCCGCATCCACCATGGCGTACCACCTCGTCTCTCCCTCTAAGCCAACTTCTTCTTGAGCATTGGAAACGCAAGCTCCCCCGCACTCTAAAGTTGTTGGCGACTCACAAAGAAACCATAAAATTTGGAATCGCCTCCACCACGGCCAATCGTGTCCTTAATGGCTCTAGCTCAATCATGATTTGCCTCACATTCTCTGTCTCGGCCCTATGTCGAGCTCTATCTCTCGGAGGGCGCTCATTGAGGAGGAAAAAAATGATGTGAGGAGTAGGAAAGGAGGGATGCGTGGAGAAGGAGAACACGTGTGCGAATATAAAGGCCAAAGTCGGTGGGCCCCACCAATGAAGCGTGGAACATTGTGGATTAGACGTGTGCGCGGTTACCCATACAAGAGCAATCTCGTTATCAATCAACTGAAGAAATGAGATCAAATTAGAACAGAGAGCAAGATCAAGTGATTGGTCGATGCTTGGGCGACTAGAGACACAATTAATCCTTTCCCGGGACGTTTAAGGTGATCGTGCCGGAATCCGGACATTAGACTTCTTGGAGCATAGATGCTAATAGGAAAAAGTCCATTTCAAACCCTGAATTTGTAGAGGTTCGGCGGATCAAACCCTCAAGTCGAAATCCCTGTCGTTTGCACCCTAAACTTACTATTCCCGGTCTAAATCAAACCCTGGAGCCATTTGGAGCACCGGGAATGCACTGATCCCGGCTGGGATTACAACCTACTCTCACTGACAGTGGAACCCAATTGTAATATTCATATGTCTCCTCCGGCTGGGATTACAAGCTTCTCGCCGTGCCGTCCGCTGTCGCCGACCTCGCCACCGTCCACCGTGCCACCGTCGAGGCCGTCGAGGACTTCCAGCGCCGGGAGGCCGCCAGCGGCCCTTTCGCCGCCGAGGAGCCCACCTCCAGCGATTCTTCGGCAGCATCCACGCCTGACAATGCCGGTTCGTTGAGGACGTCGGAACCTCCCGCCCATGGAGTGCTCGATGGCAGCGATATGTTCAGGCTTGACTTATTCCGGGAAATCGACCTGGGCTCGTACTACATGAGCCTGGCGGAGGCCCTGCTCATGGACCCGCCGCCGCTGGCCACCGCCAACAGCTCGTCCTGGGACAACGGAGACTGCGGCGACGGTGCAGCCGATTTCTCGCTTTGGAGCTACTAGCTAGTGTCGATAACTTTCCCCCACTGATTTTGTACTCTGCTTTGACTCTAGTTTTTTTCTCTGCAAAGTTCTTTTGCAAGTAAATTGAAGCTGATTCAAATCCAGAACTGAACTATGAAAACAATTTGGTTCCTCATAATTGGTCTGCCACCCCGACTCAGATTCTTCTCTTCCTGAAACGTACATGTGATTTCAAACAATAAAAGCAACATGAAAAAGGACAAATCAAAGCACCTACATATTCTTCTGGTTGAGACATCCTCAGGCCGTACCTAGGAATTTGGAGGCCCTGTGCAAAATCTAATACTCGGCCCCGCATGGTAGAAATATTCCACTCTTAGCCTACATCACTGAATTTGGTGATTTAAGTTTTCACGGGTATACTTTCATAATTGTTAATTCTATTGAAATATAGCCAAAAATATCTTAATTATGTAAAAAAATTGAACCTATTCTTATCTGAATATTTTGATCAAAAGGTAATTATTTTAGTATATGCGAATGTTTCAAAATTTCGTTGAAATTTCATCTAGGATCAGTAATTTTGTTGAGTAGAGGAGTAACTGATTGGCTGGTTGGGCAATTACTACTGGCCTGTTGGGTCTTAACGCTATAAAGCATGTAAATTACAGTACGTACATTCTCTTAAATAATGCACTTAGCAGAAATTTGGAGGCCCTAATCAGGTGGAGGCCCTGTGCAAGTGCACACTCTGCACTTGCTTGCAGTACGGGCTTGCATCCTGCAAAGGATTCCAGAAAAAGGAAGTGTTCTTTCATGTTCCATGACCTTAACAGGCAAAGCAGAACCAGAGGAGAGGAAGGTAACTTTCACGGATCAGTTGATGCGGAGGTGATCCAAAGTGCGGACGAGAGAGATGAATATGACAGTTGGGTAGCTTGTAATCCCAGCCGGGATCGGTTCATTCCTGGTGCTCCAAACAGCTTCAGGGTTTGATTTAGACCGGGATTAGTAAGTTTAGGGTGCAAACGACAGGGATTTCGACTTCAAGGTTTGATCCACCGAACCTCTACAAATTCAGGGTTTAAAATGGACTTTTTCCATGCTAATAGAGATGGAACAATTTTGACACATTCACCTTGAGTAGGTTGCAAATACTAGTGATAAGGGATTTGCGCAGACTGAAATAATTCAAAATTTCCATTACGCTGTTTAAAAAAGGTTAGTTACTGTTATTTCCTTTTTGGTAAGAATTCCATATACCGAAAGAGGTTGAAATTCTCAGTTGAGAGTCGTCATACTAATAATTTTCTAAAATGTCAGCAAAGGAAATGAGATGCCCTTGGGCCTTGTATGCTTGGCAACTGGCCAAACCAGTATGTATGGGAGGAGATTCCCTTGATGTGATTGGGAACCTCAGCTTCCGCCCAAGAGCCGGTCATGGATTTTGAAAAGAGATTATCCAAAATTGGGTGCTTTGTTGATGACGTCCTTGCCAGCAGACATAATGCAAAGCAGCTCTTGCACAAAAAACATGGGAAGCTGGCCTATCCGCCCAGGTGTTCCAGGGAGGAAGAGGCGACACAATTTTATTGCTTGTTGGTTACGTGATGCTTATCAGTCCGGCAGGGCTAATCCATGTCACCCTGACGTAAAACGACAACACTAACCCTAAAGCTAGTTCTTCCTTGCTCCATGATGAGCGCAGATTGCACACCGTTGGGGAACCCCAAGAGGAAGGTATGATGAGCACAACAGCAAGTTTTCCCTCACTAAGAAACCAAGGTTTAATCGACCAGTAGGAGAAAGGTGTGACTTCTGAAGGTGTTGCTAGCTGACTTGTGGCAGGACACACTACCAGCGTCAGTAACAATGTGGAACCTGCACAGAACACAATCAAAATACTTTGCTGCAACTTACAGTGAGGTTGTCAATCTCACCGGTTTTGCTGAACACAAAGGATTAAATGTATAGTGTGGAAAGATATGTTTATTTGCAGCAGAATTAAAGAGAATAGTGTTTGTAGTAAGTAAACAGAACATGATGATTTTATGAGTGTAAAAGAAAGGACCGGGGTCCACAGTTCACTAGAGGTGTCTCTCCATAAAGATAAATAGCATGCTGGGTGAACAAATTACAGCTGGGAAATTGAGAGAATAAAGACCATACATGATAAGATTATTACTATGAGATTTGTTTGGGCATTACAACATAATACATAGACCATAATCCAACTGCGTCTATGACTAATAATTCACCTTCAGGTTATCGTCTGAAGCTCTTCCAGTATTAATTTGCAAGCAAGAGATTATCGCATTAAGCAATGTGTGTAAACTAAACAATAGAATTATCCTTAGATAAAACATTTTTGTTTTATCCCTAGTAGCAAAAACACACCTACAATCTTAGAAGTTATTGTCACTCTTCCAGAAAACTAGAGGCATGAACCCACTGTCGAGCATAAATACTCCCTCTTGAAGTCACAAGCATTTACTTGGCCAAAGTATCTACTAGCAACGGAAAGCATGCAAGATCACAAATAACATATGAAAAGTATATATAAACAATCTCAACATAGTATTCAATATTCATCCGATCCCAGCAAACACAACATGTAGCATTACATAAAGATGATCTTGATCATGATAGGCAGCTCACAAGATCTAAACATGAGGCTCAAATTGGAGAAGACAACCATCTAGCTACTGCTATGGACCCGTAGTCAGAACATATATAAATTGGTGTAAAACAAGCATGGAGCATCAAAAATTATATATACGTTGGCGACGTATCAAGCATCCCCAAGCTTAAATCCTGCTCGTCCTCGAGTAGGTAAGTGATAAAAAAAATTGAGGTGACATGAAGCCAACATATTCTTGATCAAGTTTTTGTAAAGCATTGTGAGCTGAGATCAAAGTACTCTAAACATATGCATGATAGATATAATTCTAACAATAGAACTTAGCAACTATGTTATAATATGAAAATTAACTCAAACAAAGGATCGTGAATAATTGTGCACTGAAAGTAACTATTTGTTTATTAGCATAGAGAAAACATAGCAAAGTGGTACTCAGCTTGTCCTTTATGGAATAGAAAAACATAAATGCCAGGACACCTTTAAAGTTCAAAGGATTACTAGATACAAGTAATTTGAGAACAAGTAATACCATAATCATGAATCAATCAATAATAATTTTGGGACTATGCACATTATACTCAGAATGATAACTATGCTCTCTTAATTGGTGCATAAAGCAAGAAGATGAAGACTCAACATAAAAGTAAAAGAAAGGTTCCTTCGTAAAAGGAAGCAAGATTAACAAGTTTTATAAACCTTCCAAAAATTATGGTACTCATTAGGTTTGAGCTCTCATTACCCTATCATAAGCATCTTGAATGATTAATGTTAATGTGAGGGCAAATATGAGTTATATGCTTGACAAATCACAAGTTAAAAATCTCATGCCCCTTGAATACGAGTACCTAAACTTCATGCTACTCAACTTAGGTCCCAAATAAGTTCTTGTCATTGTAAGCATACATGCATCATTGAGAACGACAACGGGGTACCTCCTGCCCCATGATATAGGAGCATTACCATACCAGAATGACAAGACAAACAGACAATGAGCATCTTCGCAATCCATTTATTTACTATGTGCATAGCTTTTTACTGAAGATGCTTCACAGAATGCTCACTATGGTTCGCTGTAAATTTCCACCATGAATGATGCTTGGCTTAAGTTGGCCGCCCATGCGTTTCTGTAACACATATACAAACTCCATGAACTTACAAGTTTCTATTTTATTTCACACCGCTAGGCATCCATAAACAAAAGAACATGATATCAACTAAATAGGAATAAGTGCAATGTTGAAAGCGTGCCCCATGAAAGCATGGTTGTGCTAACTTCCAACCCGTAATTTGCAAGCATATAATCTTCATAAGATAGTTACAATGATTTAGATTTATTAAGTGCAAGAAAGTAAATGTGCCATCAAGTTCGTGAGAGCTTTACTAACTAATTTTCTCATGACAAGCTTTAATTTGGAATATAGATAAAAACATGATGAATATACTTGGAATAGCAATAATGCTAGTAGGTAGATATGGTGGACACAATTGGCAAACTTTGGTTTCTGGTGGTTGGATGCACGAGTAGAGTTCATACTCAGTACAGGCGAAGGCTAGCAAAGACTGGGAGCGACCAACTAAGAGAGCAATAATGGCCATAATCACGCATAGGGACAAAACATTATTAATCAAAGCATAAAGTGATATTACAAGTCAAAAACTAAATTATCATAGAGGCTTCAGTTGACTGGTTAGTAGCCATAACATGATGTAAACATGTGCCAAGTCAACCCAATAAAGCATCAAAGGAGAATACCACAATATTATGCTTTGTATGATGGAAAAAACACATGATTCTTTCAATGGCACATTATGCACTCTCAGCTATTTGAGACAAGTCATGCTACAACAATAACTACTAAGATATGATAAGAATAAGATTCAACATGACATGTCAAATTCTATGCCACAGTCTAGACAAGCTTCCATTTGCATCACTGTAAACATGAAACATTTTACTCGTCTCCAACACCAATCAACTTATTTGAAACAACTCTCATAGATAATAATCAATAAAGACAAGCTCTGAACAAAATACGAGTGGAAAACAAAGAGCTAAACGTAGTACTAGCAAACTAGAACACTCGCAAAACAATAACATCGAAAACTAGCGTGTTCTGTGCAATTAAAATGGAGTGTGTCATTCTTCAAAACAAATATGCTGGGATCCAACCATATGCTACAACAAACAAAAAAAACTAAAAGCAAAAAAAAGACACTCCAAGAATAACACATAGCATATGAAGCAATAAAAATATAGCGTCTAGAAAGATGATCTCATGCTTTGTTAATGAAGAGGGGATGCCTTGGGTATCCCCAAGCTTTGACGATTGTACCTCTTGGATATTTCTGGGGGTGACAGGGGCATCCCCAATCTTGAGCTTTTATCCATACTTCATCTCATTACATCATTCTTCTCTCCCTACACTTGAAAACTTCCTTGATACAAAACTTCACACAATTCTTATTAGCAACATTAGTGCAATCAAAATAATAAATCCACTTGGGTCCAATTCTAACATATATCAAACATCCATGAAAACGTTAGCTACTGTAGCAACTTCTTCAAAAATCTCTTTCCTCAAAAGAACTCAAAAAGAAAGAGATTAAGAGGCAAATGCAAATAGTGACAGAAATCTATCAAAACAGAACAACGGGTAAAGATCGATTTTTTTCAAAACTCTTATGTTGCTCAGATCGAAAAGTGTTCAACTAACGGAAGTTAGATAATAACCTGGAACATATGATCAAAAATTGGCAGATCAATAAGACGTTTTGGCTAGGAAGACGAATGTTTTTGGTAAAAGCACATAATCTGTTTCACGATAGCAACTTCTCCAAATCTTAGTTTCTCCCTATTAGAGGTTATTCTTGGTACAAAAACGAAATAAAAAGGATAAGGAGAGGTTATTACAGAGGTAAAAACTTCCAAAACTCAACAAAAGAAAAATTACAGAAATAAAATATGGGTTATCTCCCAAGAGTGCTTTTCTTTAACGCCTTTCAGCTAGGCTCAGTAATTTGAGAAGATATGCTCACATACAAAATATGAATTGAAGCAAAAGAGAGCATCAACGAGCAAACATGAAACACATTTAAGTCTATGCATAGGAATCTTGTAAGAAAATAAATCAAAGAAGCACATAGTAACAAGCATGGGTAGGTAAAACAAGAGCAACTTGGGAACTTTTAATATAAAAAGAGGTGTTTTAGTAACTTGAAAATTCCAACAACCATATTTTCCTCCCTCATAATAATTTTCAGTAGCATCATGAACAAACTCAACAACAAATATCACATAAAAAATTCTTATCATGAGCCACATGAATAAAATAATTATTTCTCTCCACATAAGCATATTCATTCTTATTAATTGTAGTGGGAGAAAATTCAACAAAATAGCTATCATTATTGTTCTCATCACCATAATCGTCAGATATAGGAGACATATTGTAATCATAATTAATTTTCTCCTCAATAGTAGGTGGCCTGAAAATATCATATTCATCATTGTAATCATCATAGAAAATTTTCTCCTCTAAAGTTGGGGAACTAAAAAGATCATTTTCATAAAAACTAGCTTCCCCAAGCTTAGACTTTTCTATAGCATTAGCAATAATGATTTTCAAAGAATTCATACTAATAATATTGCTATTAGCATGCAAATAAAGTTCCATAGGTTTTTAAATTTTCTCTTCAAACACTTCATGTCCTAGCTCAAGATAAATACTATAAAGCTCTCTAATTTTGTTGTTGTTTTCCATTAAGCCTAACTAGTGAAAAACAAGAAACATCAACATGGGAGGTGAGCATGGAATAAAGTAAGAAAAACAATAACAAAATAGAGAGATTGGAGATGAGAGACTTCCCTTGCAGAAATCTTCTTTCTCCCGACAATGGCGCCAGAAAAGTAGCTTGATGAGTGTAGATTGCACACTGTTGGGGAACCCCAAGAGGAAGGTATGATGAGCACAGTAGCAAGTTTTCCCTCAGTAAGAAACCAAAGTTTAATCGACCATTAGGAGAAAGGCGCGACTTCTGAAGGTGTTGCTAGCTGACCTTTGGCAGGGTGCACTACCAGCATCAGCAACAACGTGGAACCTACACACAACACAACCAAAATATTTTTCCATACCTTACAGTGAGGTTGTCAATCTCACCGGTTTTGCTGAACACAAAGGATTAAATGTATAGTGTGGAAAGATATGTTTGTTTGCAGCGGAATTAAAGCGAACAGTGTTTGCAGTAAGTAAACATAATTGGATGATTTTATCAGTGTAAAAGAAAGGACCGGGGTGAACAAATGTGTCTCCATAAAGATAAATAACATGCTGGGTGAACAAATTACAGCTGGGCAATTGACAGAATAAATGTAGGATAACGTTGCATAGAAAACAAAAAATTTCCTACCACGAACACGAAATCCAAGCCAAGATGCAATCTAGAAGACGGTAGCAACGAGGGGATTATCGAGTCTCACCCTTGAAGAGATTCCAAAGCCTACAAGAGGAGGCTCTTGTTGCTGCGGTAGACGTTCACTTGCCGCTTGCAAAAGCGCGTAGAAGATCTTGATCACGATCGGTTCCGGCGCCACGAACGGGCAGCACCTCCGTACTCGGTCACACGTTCGGTTGTTGATGAAGACGACGTCCACCCCCCCGTTCCAGCGGGCAGCGGAAGTAGTAGCTCCTCTTGAATCCGACAGCACGACGGCGTGGTGTCGGTGGCGGTGGAGAAGTCCGGCGGAGCTTCGCTAAGCTACGCGGGAGATATGGAGGAGAGGGGGGCGGCTAGGGTTTGGGAGGGGGTGGCCGGCCACTTCAAGGGGGGCGGCCAGCTTGTGGTCTTGGGGTGGCCGGCCCCCTCCCTTGGCCCCTCATTATATAGGTGGATTCCCAAGAGTTGGTCTCCAAGTCTTCGAATAAGACCCGAACCAAAAACTTCCCATAAGAGGGGGAAACCTAGCCAAGCTAGGACTCCCACCAAAGGTGGGATTTCCACCTCCCATATGGGGGGGTGGCTGGCCCCCCATGTGGACTCCACCTTCCTTGGTGGTTTCTTCCGGACTTTTCTAGAACCTTCTAGAACCTTCCATAGAACCTTCCGCGACATTTTAATTCACATAAAATGACATCCTATATATGAATCTTATTCTCCGGACCATTCCGGAACTCCTCGTGATGTCCGGGATCTCATCCGGGACTCCGAACAAATATTCGAACTCCATTCCATATTCAATTTCTACCATTTCAACATCCAACTTTAAGTGTGTCACCCTACGGTTCGTGAACTATGCGGACATGGTTGAGTACTCACTCCGACCAATAGCCAATAGCGGGATCTGGAGATCCATAATGGCTCCCACATATTCAACGATGACTTTAAGTGATCGAATGAACCATTCACATATAATACCAATTCCCTTTGTCACGCGATATTTTACTTGTCCGAGGTTTGATCTTCGGTATCACTTTATACCTTGTTCAACCTCGTCTCCTGACAAGTACTCTTTACTCGTACCGTGGTATGTGGTCTCTTATGAACTTATTCATATGCTTGCAAGACATTAGACGACATTCCACCGAGAGGGCCCAGAGTATATCTATCCGTCATCGGGATGGACAAATCCCACTGTTGATCCATATGCTTCAACTCATACTTTCCGGATACTTAATCCCACCTTTATAGCCACCCATTTACGCAGTGGTGTTTGGTGTAATCAAAGTACCTTTCCGGTATAAGTGATTTATATGATCTCATGGTCATAAGGACTAGGTAACTATGTATCGAAAGCTTATAGCAAATAACTTAATGACGAGATCTTATGCTACGCTTAATTGGGTGTGTCCATTACATCATTCATATAATGATATAACCTTGTTATTAATAACATCCAATGTTCATGATTATGAAACTAATCATCCATTAATCAACAAGCTAGTTTAAGAGGCATACTAGGGACTTCTTGTTTGTCTACATATCACACATGTACTAATGTTTCGGTTAATACAATTATAGCATGATATATAAACATTTATCATAAACATAAAGATATAAATAATAACCACTTTATTATTGCCTCTAGGGCATATCTCCTTCAGTCTCCCACTTGCACTAGAGTCAATAATCTATATTACATTGTAATATACCTAACACCCATGGCATTCTGGTGTTGGTCATGCTTTGCCCTAGGGAGAGCTTTAGTCAACGGATCTGCTACATTCAGATCAGTGTGTATTTTGCAAATCTTTACTTCTCCATCTTCGATGTACTCGCGAATCGAGTGGTAACGCAGCTTGATATGCTTCAGCCTCTTGTGTGACCTTGGTTCTTGTGCATTGGCGATGGCACCCATGTTGTCACAATATATGACTAGTGGGTCCAATGCACTAGGAACCACACCGAGCTCTATAATGAACCTCTTCATCCATACCGCTGCTGATGAAGCCTCTGAAGCCGCTATGTACTCCGATTCTGTTGAGGATTTCACCACCGTGCACTGCTTCGAGCTTGCCCAGCTTACTGCAGCACCATTCAATATAAACACGTACCCAGATTGTGACTTAGAGTCATCAGGATCAGTGTTCCAACTTGCATCGGTGTAACTTGTTACAACGAGCTCTTGGTCACCTCCATAACAAAGAAACATATCCTTAGTTCTTTTCAAGTACTTCAGGATATTCTTGACCGCTTTCCAGTGTTCCATTCCTGGATCACTTTGATATCTGCTAGTCAAACTAACAGCATGTGCTATATCCGGTCTTGTACATAGCATGGCATACATGATAGAGCCTACTGCCGAGGCATAGGGGATCTGACTCATCCTTTCTCTTTCTTCTGCCGTAGCCGGACCTTGAGTCTTACTCAAGACCTTGCACAGTAACATAGGTAAGAATCCTTTCTTACTTTCGTCCATTCTAAACTTCTTTAGAATCTTGTCCGTGTATGTACCTTTGTGATAGCCCTATTAGACGTCTTGATCTATCTCTATAAATCTTGATGCCTAATATATATGATGCTTCACCAAGGTCTTTCATTGAAAAACTATTATTCAAATAACCCTTTACATCGCTTTGCTTAATAGTTCTATATCATTCCCAATCAATAATATGTCATCTACATATAATATCAGGAATGCTACAGAGATCCCACTCACTTTCTTGTAAATACAGGCCTCTCCATGACACTGTATAAACCCGAAGTCTTTGATCACCTTATCAAAGCGTCGGTTCCAACTTCTCGATGCTTGCTTCAGTCCATAAATTGAACGCTGAAGTTTGCATACTTTGTCAGCATTTTTAGGATCGACAAAACCTTTGGGTTGTACCATATACAACTCTTCCTCAATGTCTCCATTAAGGAACGCCGTTTTGACATCCATCTGCCAAATCTCATAATCGAAAAATGCAGCTATTGCTAACAAAATCCTCACAGATTTTAGCTTCGCTACAGGTGAGAAAGTCTCATCGTAGTCAACTCCTTGAATTTGTCGGAAACCCTTTGCGACAAGTCGAGCTTTATAGATAGTAATATTACCATCAGCATCTGTTTTTCTCTTGAAGATCCATTTATTCTCAACAGCCTTTCGGCTATCAGGTAAGTCTACCAAAGTCCATACTTTGTTATCATACATGGATCCCATTTCGGATTTCATGGCTTCTTGCCATTTGTTGGAATCTGGGCTCATCATCGCTTCTTCATACGTCACAGGGTCCTCATCATTGTTATCCACAATCATGACATTTAGACAAGGATCATACCAATCAGGAGTGGCACATTCCCTTCTCGATCTGCGAGGTTCAGTAGTTTCCTCGTTCGAAGTTTCATGATCATTATCATTAGCTTCCTCTGTTGTCGGTGTAAGCGGTACTGGTACAACTTCCAGATCGCGCTACTCTGATCAACGAGTATAGATTCATCAATCTCATCGAAGTTCTACTTTTCTTCCAGTCACTTCTTTAGTGAGAAATTCTTTCTCAAGAAAGGTTCCGTTCTTAGCAACAAAGATTTTGCCTTCGGATCTGTGATAGAAAGTGTACCCTATAGTTTCCTTAGGGTATCCTATGAAGACGCATTTCTCCGCTTTGGGTTCTAGCTTGTCCGGTTGTAACTTCTTTACATAGGCTTCGCAACCCCAAACTTTCAGGAACGACAGCTTAGGTTTCTTATTAAACCATAATTCATACGGTGTCGTTTCTACGGATTTTGATGGTGCTCTATTTAAAGTGAATGCGGCTGTCTCTAATGCATAACTCCAAAATGATAACGGCAAATCAGTAAGAGACATCATAGAACGAACCATATCTAAGAGAGTTCGATTACGACGTTCGGACACACCGTTACGTTGTGGTGTTCCCGGCGGTGTCAATTGTGAAAGTATTCCGCATTTCTTTAAATGCACGCCAAACTCATAACTCAGATATTCACCTCCGCGATCAGATCGTAGAAATTTAATCTTCTTGTTACGTTGATTTTCTACTTCACTTTGGAATTCCTTAAACTTCTCAAAAGTCTCGGATTTATGTTTCATGAAATAGATATACCCATATCTACTCAGATCATCTGTGAAGGTTAGAACATAACGATAACCACCGCGCGATGCTACACTCATTGGTCCGCACACATCGGTATGTATGATTTCCAATAAGTCAGATGGCTCGCTCCATAATACCAGAGAATGGAGTCTTAGTCATTTTTCCCATTAGACATGCTTCGCATCTATCAAGTGACTCAAAGTCAAGTGATTCAAGTAATCCATCGATATGGAGTTTCTTCATGCGTTTCACTCCAATATGACCAAGACGAGTGCCACATATAAGTAGAATTATCATTCAATTTAATTCGCTTAGCATCAATGTTATGTATATGTGTATCACTACTATCGAGATCTAACAGAAATAAGCCATTCTTTTCAGGTGCTCGACCATAAAAGATATTATTCATAAAAATAGAACAACCATTATTCTCAGACTTGAATGAATAACCTTCTTGCATTAAACAAGATCCAGATATAATGTTCATGCTCAACGCGGGTACAAAATAACAATTATTGAGGCTTAAAACTAATCCCGAAGGTAGATGTAGAGGAAGTGTGCCGACAACGATCACATCGACTTTGGATCCATTTCCAACGCGCATGGTCACTTCATCCTTTAGTAGTCTTCGTTTATTCTTTAGTTCCTATTTCGAGTTACAAATATGAGCAACCGAACCGGTATCAAATACCCGGGTACTAGTACGAGAACCGATAAGATAAACATCTATAACATGTATATCAGATATACCTTCTTTCTTCTTCTTGACAAGGCCGCTCTTCAGATCCGCCAAATACTTGGAGCAATTACGCTTCCGGTGTCCCTTCTCCTTGCGATAATAGCACTCAGCATCGGGCTTAGGGCCAGTCTTAGGTTTCACAGGAGGCGTGGCAGCTTTCTTGCCACTCTTCCTGTTCTTGCCTTTAGACTTGCCCTGTTTCTTGAAGCTGGTGGTCTTGTTGACCATCAACACTTGGTGCTCTTTCTTGATCTCAATCTCAGCAGATTTTAGCATGGAGAAGAGTTCAGGTAACTCTTTGTTCATGTTCTGCATATTGTAGTTCATCACAAAGTTCTTGTAACTAGGTGGCAGTGATTGAAGGACACGATTAATCCCCAGTCTATTAGGAATCACTATTCCCAAGTCACTGAGTTTCTTCGCATGCCCGGTCATGGCGAGCATGTGCTCACTAACGGAGCTGCCTTCTTCCATCATGCAGCTGAAGAAGTGTTTCGATGCTTCATAGCATTCCACGCCGCATGAGTCTCAAATATAGTCTTCAACTCATTGATCAACTCATGTGGATCGTGGTGCTCAAAACGTTTTGAAGATCGTCTTCCGTACCGCATAAGATGGCACACTCGAACTTGAGAGTACCGAGTTTTCCGAGTTGCGTAAACAGCTTTTACTTCATCGGTTTCAGTTTACTGCGGGAGGGTCACCTAGCGGTGCATCAAGCACATAGTGCAGATTTCCGCCATTGAGGAAAAGCCTCACCTGACGGAGCCCGTCAGTGAAGTTGCTACCGTTGCTCTTAAGCTTTTCTTTCTCTAGGAACTGGTTAAAATTGATTGGGGACGCCATATCTACAACATATTTGCAATAGTTTAGACTAATGTTTATGACAAATTGAGTTCAAATTTTAATTCAATATAATTAAAAACTAGGTGAACTCCCACTCAAAACAATATCCCTCGCATTGTCTTAGTGATCACACGAACCAAATCCACCGCACCTAAGTCCGATCATCACGAGACAAGGTGTGATTTCAATGGCGAACATTCAAAGTGTTCATCATATCAATCATATGATTCATGCTCTACCTTTCGGTATCACGTGTTCCGAGACCATAATGTCAGACATGCTAGGCTCGTCAAGGCCACCTTAGTATCCGCATGTGCAAAGCGGCTTGCACCCGTTGTATGCACTTGTTGATTCTATCACACCCGATCATCACGAGATGCTTCGAAACGACAAGTCTTGGCAACGGTGCTACTAAGGATGAACACTTTATTATCTTGAGATTTTAGTGAGAGGGATCATCTTATAATGCTACCGTCGCGATCTAAGCAAAATAAGATGCATAAAAGGATTAACATCACATGCAGTTCATATGTGATATGATATGGCCCCTTTGTCTTTGCGCCTTTGATCTTCATCTCCAAAGCACGGACATGATCTCCATCATCAACGGGCATGATCTCCATCATCGTCGGCGAAGCACCAAGGTCAATGGCGCCGTCTTCATGATTGTCCTCCATGTAGCAACTATTACAACTACTTTGAAAAACTACTCAACATGAAATTTAAAGACAACCATAAGGCTCCTGCCGGTTGCCACAATACAATAATGATCATCTCATACATAGTCATCATCACATTATGGCCATATCACATCACCAAACCCTGCAAAAACAAGTTAGACGTTCTCTAATTTGGTTTGCATATTTTACGTGGTTTAGGGTTTTCGAGTAAGATCCAATCTACCTACGAACATGAACCACAACGGTGATACTAGTGTTGTCAATAGAAGAATAAATTGAATCTTTACTATAGTAGGAGAGACAGACACCCGCAAAGCCACTTATGCAATACAAGTTGCATGTCGAGCATGGAGCAAATCTCATGAACGCGGTCATGTAAAGTTAGCCCGAGCCGCTTCATCCCACTATGCCACAAAGATGCAAAGTACTCAACTAAAGATAACAAAAGCATCAACGCCCACAAACCATTGTGTTCTACTCGTGCAACCATCTATGCATAGACACGGCTCTGATACCACTGTAGGATAACGTTGCATAGAAAACAAAAAATTTCCTACCGCGAACACGAAATCCAAGCCAAGATGCAATCTAGAAGACGGTAGCAACGAGGGGATTATCGAGTCTCGCCCTTGAAGAGATTCCAAAGCCTACAAGAGGAGGCTCTTGTTGCTGCGGTAGACGTTCACTTGCCGCTTGCAAAAGCGCGTAGAAGATCTTGATCACGATCGGTTCCGGCGCCACGAACGGGCAGCACCTCCGTACTCGGTCACACGTTCGGTTGTTGATGAAGACGACGTCCACCTCCCCGTTCCAGCGGGCAGCGGAAGTAGTAGCTCCTCTTGAATCCGACAGCACGACGGCGTGGTGTCGGTGGCGGTGGAGAAGTCCGGCGGAGTTTCGCTAAGCTACGCGGGAGATATGGAGGAGAGGGGGGCGGCTAGGGTTTGGGAGGGGGTGGCCGGCCACTTCAAGGGGGGCGGCCAGCTTGTGGTCTTGGGGTGGCCGGCCCCCTCCCTTGGCCCCTCATTATATAGGTGGATTCCCAAGAGTTGGTCTCCAAGTCTTCGAATAAGACCCGAACCAAAAACTTCCCATAAGAGGGGGAAACCTAGCCAAGCTAGGACTCCCACCAAAGGTGGGATTTCCACCTCCCATATGGGGGGGTGGCCGGCCCCCTAAGGGGGAGTCCACTTGGGACTCCTCCCCCACTAGGGTTGGCCGGACATGGAGGTGGAGTCCCATGTGGACTCCACCTTCCTTGGTGGTTTCTTCCGGACTTTTCTAGAACCTTCTAGAACCTTCCATAGAACCTTCCGCGACATTTTAATTCACATAAAATGACATCCTATATATGAATCTTATTCTCCGGACCATTCCGGAACTCCTCGTGATGTCCGGAGTATCTACTAGCAACGGAGAGCATGCAAGATCACAAATAACATATGATAAGTATATATAATCGATCTCAACATAGTATTCAATATTCATCGGAACCTAGCAAACACAACATGTAGCATTACATAAAGATGATCTTGATCATGATAGGAATCTCACAAGATCTAAACGTGAGGAACAAATTGGAGAAGACAACCATCTAGCTATTGCTATGGACCCGTAGTCCAGGGACGAACTAATCATGCATCACTTCAGAGGTGGGCATGGCGATGTAGTGGCCTCAGGTGATGATCTCCCTCTCCGGCAGGGTGCCGGGAAGAGCTTCAGAACCCTCCCGAGCTAGGGTCGGCGATGGTGGCTACGACGGAACTTTTCGTGGATGGAAGCTCGGGTGTTTAGGTTTTCCTCGAGATCGTGAATAAATTGGCGGAAGGGCGAGGTCGGTGGACGCCTGAGAGGCCCACACCACCCCTTGGGGCGGGCCACCACTGGCCGTGCCAAGGCCTGGTGTGGTTGCCCTGTGGCGCCTCTTCGTCTCTCCTCCGGACTTCGTCTTCGTTACGGAAAAATATGATCTTCGACTTTTGTTTCGTCCAATTCCGAGAATATTTCCTGCAAACCTTTTTGAAATACAAAACAGCAGAAAACAGGAAACTGGCACTGTGGCATCTTATCAATAGGTTAGTGTCGGAAAATGTATAAAAGTGCAACGAAGTGTAATCGAAACATATATAAATTGGTGTAAAACAAGCATGTAGCATCAAAAATTATAGATACTTTTGCGACGTATCACTCCACCTCCCTCATCTCCGATGAACTGATGTTGGCCGAATCGTCTGCCTCAAATTGCCACCTCCACCATGGCGTACCACCTCATCCCTCCCTCTAAGCCAACTTCTTCTTGACTGTTGGCGACCCAAACACCCCCGCACTCTAAAGTTGTTGGCGACTCACAAAGAAACCATAAAGTTTGGAATCGCCTCCACCACAACCAATCGTGCCCTCGTGGCTCTAGCTCAATCATGACATGCCTCACATTCTCTGTCTCAGCCCTATGTCGAGCGCAGTCTCTCAAAGGGCGCTCATTGAGGAGGAACAAAATGATGTGAGGAGTAGGAAAGGAGGGATGCGTGGAGAATGAGAGCACATGTGCGGATATAATAAGGCCAAAGTCGGTGGGCCGCACCAATGAAGCGTGGCATATTGTGCATTAGACGTGTGCGCGGTTACCCATGAAAGAGCAATCTCGTTATCAATCAACAGAAGAAAAGGAGATCAAAATAGAACAGAAAGCAAGATCAAGTGATTGGTCGATGCTTGGGCGACTAGAGACACAATTAATCCTTTCCCAGGATGTTTAAGGTGATCGTGCCGGAATCCGGACATTAGATTTCTTGGAGCATAGATGCTAGCAGAGATGGAATTTTTTTGACACATTCAGCTTGAGTAAGTTGCAAATACTACTTGATAAAGGATTGGTGCAGACCAAAACAATTCAAAATTTCCATTAAGCTATTTAAAAAACATCAGTTATTGTTATGTCCTTTTTTGTAAGTATTCCATATACCGAAAGAGGTGGAAGTCCTCAGTTCAGAGTCATCATACTGATAATTTTCTGAAGATGTCAGCCATGGAAATGAGATGCCCTTGGGCCTTGTATGCTTGGAAACTGGCCAAACAAGTATGTATGGGAGGAGATGCCCTTGATGTGACTGGTCACCTCAGCTTTGGTCCAAGATCTGATCATGGATTTTGAAAATAAATTACCCAAAATAGGGTGCTTTGCTGATGACGGCCTTGCCAGTAGACATAATGCAAAGCAGCTCTTGCACAAAAAACATGGGAAGCTGGCATATCAGCCCAGGTGTTCCAGGGAGGTAGAGGCGATTAGGACAATGTAAAAAGTGAAATAATGGAAATATTTGATGATTTGTTTGAGCATAATATTGATTTAGATAGAATCGATTATGGTTTTATTACCTTGATACCAAAAACTGAAGAGTCTGGTACAATCCAGAAGTTCAGGCCAATCTGCTTGCTCTAGGTGTTCTTGTGATCGGAAAAGTTGTGACAAATGGGACATTCAGTGTGAAAGTCAATGATGAGGTGGGTCCCTATTTCACTAGCCAAAAGAGAGTTAGACAAGGGTGTCTATTTGCACCTTTTTTTTATTCAACATGGCAGCTAAAAGTTTGGCTAAGATGATTCAGTTAGCTCAGCTCAATGGGTTAATCACTGGGCTTGCTAGTGAGAGCGGCGATTTTAAAGGTGCCGGTAGGTGTAGGTGTTACATCTACCGTCCACTCTGTGCTTTGAGATTGGTGAGACTTTTGACATTTGTCTAATATAAAACTAATAATTGAAACACAAGTGAAACTTTTTTGAAACTAAAGTGATACATGGAAAATATTGTGAAACAGTCTGACAAAAAGTGAAACGGATGACATCATTGCTGACGTCACTGCGGTTTGTTTCACAAAAATATTAGTGTTTCAGTTATGTTTCAATTATGTTTCAAATTTGTTTCACAATTTTGGGAAAAAAATGGTCAGCACATGGCTGATGTCACTCCGATAGGTACCAGCTCCTGTAAAAACAAGTTTTCGGCTTGCTAGTAATCTGGTTGATAAGGGGGTTGCTATGCTCCAATATGTTGATGACACAATTCTTTTGTTACAAGATGATCTGCAGCAAGCAAGAAATTTGAAACTCTACATTTTTGAGTCCATGTCTGGTCTGAAGGTAAACTTTGAGAAGAGTGAAGTTATGCTAATTCTTGATGATGATCCCAAGGCTCAATGCTTTTATGATTTGTTTAACTATCAAAAAGGCTCTTGGTCAATTAAATATATGGGCACACCTATTTGTGCTAGAAGACCCACTGTTGCTGAGATGGGTTTCCTGGGTGAAAGAACTAAGAAAAAATGAGTGATTTGGTTGGCAATAACATGTCCATTGGAAGGAGATTTATTATGATTAATGCATGTTTATCAAGCATTGCAGTGTACCAAATGTCCATGAGATTGTTGCATAAGACAGACATTGAAGAAATTGATGAACCCATTAGAACTTTCTTCTAGGCTGGAAGTCCTAACAAGAGAAAATATCATTTTGTGAGATGGAAATGGATCTGTAAGCCAAGAAAGAAAGGAGGGATGGGTTTGAAGGACTTGTATAAGTTTAATATTAGCCTGATGTGTAAATGGTGGTGGAAATTGGAGAATGAAAATGGCCCTTTGCAGGATTTTATGAGGAACAAGTATCTTAGAGGGTCTGGTGTTTTCTTTGCAAAACACAGACCTGGTGATTCTCCTTTGTGGGCTGACATGCTCCAGATAAAAAAAATACCTGCGAGGGAGCAGAATGCAGGTTGGCAATGGGAGGATGACCGGTTTTTTGGGTGATTCTTGGTGTGGGTAAGCCCCTTGAAAGATATGTTTCCTGCCATATACAATATCTGCAATGAACAAGATATCTCAGTGGCATCTGCTGCTGGTTTGGACTGGAATTTTATCTCCAGGAGGTGGATGACTCATGATCTTGCTAAGGAAGAACCATTCTCAGGTTTAAAGTATCGCACTAAAATTTAGCCAATACAGGAGGTAACGAAACAGTTCGTTTCTCTTCACTTGATGTTGGCATGTACCTAAGTTTGCTCGAAAGCCTTGGAACCATGGTTTGGGTGCATAGATGCTAACAGATATGGAACCATTTTGACATATTCAGCTTGAGTAGGTTGCAAATACTACTTGTCTGGAAACCCAGGATCGTAAATGGATTCGGGATAAAGGATTGGTGCAGACCGAAACAATTCAAAATTTCCAGTACGCTGTTTAAAAAAAATATCAGTAACTTTTTTTCTTTTTTGGTAAGATTCCATATACCGAAAGAGGTGGAAATTCTCAGTTGAGAGTCATGATACTAATAATTTTTTGAAGATGTCAGCCAAGGAAATGAGATGTCATTGGGCCTTCGACGCTTGGCAACTGGACAAACAAGTATGTATGGGAGGAGATTCCCTTGATGTGACTGGATGCCTCAGCTTCGGTCCAAGAGCCGGTCATGTATTTTGAAAATAAATTACCCGAAATAGGGTGCTTTGCTAATGACGGCCTTGCAAGCAGACATAATGCAAAGCATCTCTTGCATAAAAACATGGGAAGCTAGCTGGCCTATCGACCCAGGTGTTCCAGGGTGGAAGAGGCAACACAATTTTAGCTTATCAATCCAGCAGGGCTAATCCCTGTCACCCCAACATAAAACGATAACACTAACCCTAAAGCCAGTTCTTCTGTTCTCCACCTCCCTCATCTCCGGTGAACCGATTTAGCCGAATCATCTGCCTCAACCGCATGAGGAAGGCGTTGCTCCCGTGATGCCCCGACCACCTCAAAGTGCCACCTCCACCAAGGCGTACCACCTCGTCTCTCCCTCTAAGCCAACTTCTTCTTGAGCGTTGGCGACCACTCACCCCCGCACTCTAAAGTTGTTGGCGACTCACAAAGAAACCCTAAGGTTTGGAATCGCCTCCACCACGGCCAATTGTGTCCTCGGCGGCTCTAGCTCAATCATTGCAGGCCTCGCATTCTTCGTCCCGACCCTATGTCGAGCTCTGCCTCTTGGAGGGTGCTCGTTGAGGAGGAACAAAATGATGTGAGGAGTAGGAAAGGAGGGATGCATGGAGAATGAGAGCACATGTGGGGATATAATAAGGCTAAAGTCGGTGGGCCCCACCAATAAGTGTGGCACATTGTGGATGTCCGCGCGGTTAACCATGAAAGAGCAATCTTGTTATCAATGAACTGAAAAAAGGAGATCAAAATAGGACAGAGAGCAAGATCAAGTTATTGGTTGATGCTTGGGCAACTAGAGACACAAGTAATCCTTTCCAGCGACATTTAAGGTGATCGTACCGGAATCCATTGATTAGGTTTCTTGGAGCATATACTACCTCCCAACACCCAATTATTTTGGATCACTGGCCCGTGCCCTAATGTCTTAAAGCGTACACCATAATTGTTTTATAGGGGATGCAGATAAAAATTTGCTTGGTTTGCTAATTTTCTCTAAGCATAGCACGCTGAGGAACGTATGAAGACGCCCCACTAATGTCAACATCAAAGTACTACCAGATGGGAGCTAAAAAGCTTTTTGGGATAGGAGCTTGTGTGGGTCCCTCGACTATTGCTGGTTGCCATATGCTCTGGCCATCCTCTGGTAATCCTAGCAAATTTGCTCATGCTCGCTGTCATGTGTCATTGTCTCCATTCATTCACCATATCTTTCGTGGCAATCTCTCCCAATAGTTTATGCTGTGTTTTGTGGTTGGTGTTGCGGGTAGCGGTGAGTGGTTCGTGGGTGGTGGCTTGATGATGCGATAATGCTTAATCTCCCACTTGGCATCCTTGTTTGTCCCTGTTCAAGTGTGCTCAGGGCGAGCTTATCTACCTCTCGATAGTGCGGCACCTTCCCATCATGTGAGAAAGCACGGTGATTTCTTTGGAAGTGGAACCTTGCAAAAATTGACCCTGGAGTTTGACTATGGCATGGGTTTCATTTGTGGCGTTATTAACCGACTCTATTTCCTCTCCAGTCGGATCACGGGGCTTGGCAAGGGCCTCAATATTTAGGTTGTGCTTTTATCTTTATATTTTACACTGCTTGTTGTTTTGAGCGTACGTGGGCACGGGCAGCCCGGCTCGAGGCCTGGCCAGAAGCCCTGCCCAAAATTCCTTTGGGTCTGGAACTAAAAATGTTGACCCATTGGCTGGGCTGGGATTTGGTTGTGCAAAATGGTGAAATAAAGAAGTGGCCTGGCCTGTGGCCCATGGTCCACTAGCCTGACGAGCTTTGAAGCTTTTGGTCGGGCCAAGGCCTAGTTTTTTCATCTTGGGCCTTTCTTTGGCCCGTGGATGAGCTTTGAAGTTTTTGGTCGGGCATGGGCCTAGTTTTTTCATCTCGGCCTTTCTTTAGCCCGGCCTAGAGAGGTAGAGCCTGGACCGGCGCAACGTATGCCCATGTATAGTTTTCGGTGGCGCATGTATACTGTTTTTCATCACTATGTCCACTCTAGCCATTTGTGCTATACATTTAAAGCCAGCCACTTGGTACCTTGTGTTTCAAAAAACAATTCAAAATTTCCAGTACACTGCTTCTAAAAAGATCGATATTGTCCTTTTCTCCTTTGAAGAGATGTTGTGATGTTGGCAGTGGAGCGTGGGTATCAAAAAGTGATCTTTGAAACTGATTGTACTGAGCTGCTCAAGCACTGAAACAACCGGACTTTTGATATATAGATCAGCGATTGCCGATTCTTGTTGAGATTGATGAGTTAGTTGATGATTTTAGTTCTTTATGTGTTTGTTTTTTCCATCGCGAGGCTAACCAAGCGGCTCACTGTTGCGCAAAGTATGCATCAATCCAGGCGAGATCGTTTTGTTGGGGACTGAGCCACCGGCTTTTTTAGTTCACAGCCTAGAGGCTGATTGTAATCCTGTGTTGATTTATTAATAAAGAGCACCACCTCAAAAAAAACTTCATCTCATGGCGGAAGAGGTAGAAATTCTCAGTTGAGAGTCATACTGATAATTTTCTGAAGATATTGCCAAAGAAATGAGATGTCCTTGGGCCTTGGCCAGCAGATGTTCACCTCAGCTTCAGTCCAAGAGCCAGCCATCGAGTCTGAAAATAAATTACCTGAAATAGATTACCTGGCCATGCATGCACGGTGCTTTGCTTTGGATTGTTCGGTTACTGATTACGGCCTTGCCAGTGGATATAAAACATGGGAATCTATGCCTAGCCGCCCAGGTGGTCGAGGGAGGAAGAGGCAGAGCATTTTGATTTCCTAATGAGGATAACGAGGAAGATCAATGCAAATATACCATGCTTGTTGGTCAGATGTGTCTTACAATTGGGCGAGGCTAACCCGTGTCACCCGACGTGGTTATTTAGCACGACAAGGTCATCGTTGGCTAACCCTAAGCAGCCAATTAAGCCTAGTTCTTTCCTCCTCCGCATCCACCGCCTCCGATGAACTGATATTGACCGAACCATCTGCCTCAACCACATGCATGAGGTGTTGGTCTCGTGCCAGCCGTCCCTCCCACCTCAAATTGCCACCTCCACCAGGGTGCACTACCCCGTCTCTCCCTCTAAGCGCCTAGCCGCCAAACTTCTTCTTCAGTGTTTGTGGTGGGCATGCCCTTTCGGGTACCCATTATTGCTATACCTGATGCGACCTATTATGGAGGTGGATTAGCACAAAAACTCGATAAAGTTGGACCCAAATGTAATATTGAGTTGGAGTACAAGAAAGAGGACTCTTAGAAGGCCCAAGAAGGCAACTCCAACACGTAGTCGACTAGGACTCTAGTAAACCCTAGCCTGATTGCGTGTACAAAGCCAAGCAGGGGTACCCTTTAGACAGATCATATGATATGAAAACATAGATCGCAACAAAGACAAGATAGACACAACTCCGCCTACGGCAGATCCATGTAACACAAATATTATCATATACTGGATTACTAGCAGGACGTAGCGATCCTCCACCGTGGAGACGTGAACCTGGGTACATCGTGTTCCTACTCTCGCTCCCGGAATCTCCATCGTCGTCTTCTCCCCGAAAACCTAAGTCCATATCCATGGCATTGCCGAGGTCACCCCTCGTCAGCGTTGGCGACCCACACCCCTGCACTCTGAAGTTTTTGGCAACCCACAATGCAACCCTAAGGTTTGGAATTGTCTTTTCCATGGCCAATTGTGTCCTCGGTGTCTCTAGATCACTCACTTTCTCTGTTCAGGCCCTCCGTGGTGTCGCATGCTATGACAAGCTCTGTCTCTCTCGAAGAATACTTGTTGAGGAGGAACACCATGATATGAGGAGCAGGAGAAGGGAGGAGCGTGAAGAATAAGAGCACATGCAGGGATAGGATAAGACCAAAGTCGTTGGGAGCCACCAATGAAATTTAGTGAATTGTGGATTAGATGTGCGTGCGGTTACCCATGAATGAGCACTCATGTTAGGGCATGTACAATACTTGATATGGTCTCCGTCTATAGCAGCTCTCCATGTCATCTTTAGACAGCATTGAAGACGGCTTATATAACGGGTTGTCTTTTTAATTGTCTATTCGGTTTCAGACAGAGACAACTGCCCACGTATGTGTCTACCCAAATCCCCAATAGGAACGAATGAACAGACAAAGACATCATTCGGTTTACAGACACCCTCCGTACAATGGCAATAAGCCATCAATAGCAACCGATTTTCCAGGGTTATAGATCGTCAGACCCATTCTCTCTCGTACCTCTCTCTCCTCCACGTCATCCAATATCCTATGTGGCACCCACTACAGATAGTTGGCGGTGTATTGTTGTACATGCCCTTATCAATCAACTCGAGAAAGGAGATCAAAACGGGGCAGAGAGCAAGACAGAGTGATTGGTCGATGCTTCGGGAAGAAGCGACACAATTAATCCTTTCCGAATACAATTAAGGTGATCGTGCCGGAATCCAGACATTAGGTTTCTTGGAGCATATACTACAAATTAATTCAGATCACTAGGGAGTGCCTTAAAGTCCTAGAGTGAAGAACATAATTATTTTTAGGGGATGCAGACCACAATTGCTTGGTTGGTTAATTTGCTGTAAGTATAGCACATTGAGCTCCATATGAAGAAAGGCCCACTAATGAAAACATGAAAGTGGTACCAGATGGGAGTAAAAATGATTTCTAGGATAGGAGCTTGTGTGGGTCCCCCAACTGGTGTTAGTTGCCCATATGCTCTGGCCGGCCGTGCGGCTGCACAGGGTGTGTGTGTGGTCTTGTCTCATTCAGTAATGAGCATGTGAGTTGGCAATCATTAACGAAGAGTGGATTCCTTGCCTCCTTTAGTCGGGAGTACTTACTTCTATCATCATCATAAACCCTTTGGCAATCTGGATTGCGGATGTCATCTTATATCTTCACGTTTAGCACAGGTCTTGACATCCACGACACTCGGTCATTCATATTATTATTTTAAATAACATTTTCCGTGGCCCGTGTAGAAAGCCAATTCCGCAGCTTTGGAAATTGCTATTTACAATGTGATTTTTGTTTTCTTTCCTCTAAATAATGCACCACATATGCCTTTTTTTCATGCAAATACGTAGACATGCCAAACACAACAGCACATGCATTGAGAAAAAATACTCAAATTGTTTGTACTCCTTTTTTTGCGAATAGAACCTTGGAAGTCGCAGAACGGATCAAGAAGACCACATCCGTCCCGGGGGCGAAGAAGAAGAAATAACCGCCGATGAAGCTCCATGGAGATCCGGAGATCCCCCCAGCCAGAAGTCCTCGAGAACCACACTACTCCCACAAACTTCTCGACGTCGCCGCCGAGATGGGGCTGAAGCCGGGGAGACTTTATTGGAGAAGACGCTACCGCCGCCATCTGAGCGCCACCACACCAAACCTTAACCCTAAAACCGAAAAAATGGAGCCCTCCCATCGATGGAGACCGAGATCCAGCCCGCATCCATGGCCCGAAGGCCACATAATAGGGCCGATCGGTGGCGCCGACGGGAGGCAGTCGGGAACAGAAGCCGCCTTCTTGATCACCTGTGAGAGGAGACGTACGGATTGTTTGTACTCTTTTAAACAACTTTAAAAAAATATTGTTCAGACCGGATGCAGCAACGCCACCCTCGCATAAAACGTTTATATAAAATACATGGAGAGAGGTTGTCGATCAATGGCATGATCAAAATTTCTATACAATACACCTAAGAGAACAAGAAAGTATATAAAAGTGTAATAATAGGCATTGCCTCGAGTTTATTCAGATTTTCTTTGGGGTGAAAACCCACGATCTAATGATCACGCGACCTCCTTCCTGTACACGTCCTCCTTGGAGAACTTTTTTACAGTTCGGGCGTGGCTATTGGTGGTGGTAGTAGTTTATGCTTCTTCATTGACCAGTTCAGCAGGGTTATTTTCTTTTCTTTTGGCAGTGTGCGTCCAGTGGCGGACCTAGAGCCAAAATTACGTGGTGTTATCTAAATGACCACACATAATTTTTCACTAGGATGCATTGGCGCGGCGGCACGCCGCGCCCGTGGTAGCACCTTTTTAGCATGGGCGTGGTTAACTTTCGTAGTTGTTTTGAGTGTTTGCGGAACGGTGACAATTGAGAAATATAGTAGGATAAATTTCTGATACCGATCTAGATATTTGTTTGAAGTAAGATAAGCTAGGTGATATAAAGGGATGATCTAAGAAAGAGGATAATATTTACACTGGATTAAATGGTGGATAGTACGTGTTAGACGATGCCGACGCATATTCACACCGGACTGAGAGACAGGATGCCTATACATGTTCCTGCTGGAGTGAGCCAAACTGCATTGGTGCGAATTCCTACTGGACTGAACCAAACAATGTTGATGTTTATTCATACGGCACTGAGCCAGACAACAGGGATATATACATGTTCCTACTGGATTGCATTGTACAGTGGATAGAGTTGCATGGGGATAGATTGTCAAGTGGTTTTAGTCTACACGCTTGTCCCTGGAAAAGTGAGAACATATCAACGATGGCAGCGTTGTTGCTCCGTGTCTAGGGCTGCACAGGAAAGTCGAGAGCCAGGATGAGCTCGACTTGTTCATCGGAAGGAACCTAGGGCTCGGGCTCATGGCCGCGTACAATTCTGCAAGAATTTCACAGCTGTAAATAAACAAATAAATTTGAAAGAAGTACATCCATTTTTATTGCTGACTATTCATTGCTAACGTAGATAGATCTTATTTTTCAATTAAATGCACCACAATAAGATAACTGCATGTTTATCCTGAAACTCATTTTGTCTTCGCAAATCATGTTTGTTAGACTGAAATAAGCATTCTTATTTTACACACAAGGAAATTGATATATTTATTATAGAATCATAATTTACTTTTGGAGAAATGCTATAGCTATCGCAGAAACACAATTAGAAGGTACATTTATTTAAAAAAATTGAATAATCATTTTGGAAAATCTGATAGGCATCACACAAAAAAATTGTTGGGATTTTATTAACAGAATTTAAGAATCAGTGCAAGCAAATTTATCAATGGATTTAGAGTGGTTTATCATATCTGAAATTATAATTTTGATTTTAACATTTGAAACACATACACATAATATACACAAATTACACGCGGACCCTATCCTTTTCTCACACAGGGTGATCCGGAGACATGCATCAGCATCACAGTCTCACACGCACGAATGGTTTTTTCTGATACATTGGACTATAGGTCTATAGCACACTACATTGAAAAGAAGGGCATTGTCCGCCTGTACAGATAGGCCCCTTAAAAAGAATAGAAAGACCAAACAACCCAGGAGCAATCCTTTGCCAAACCGCGACACAAACACATAGCACTCATGGTTCCGACATCTGTTTGTAAAAAAAAAAAAGTCACCTCCGTTCCCCTTTCTCCTTGCTCTCTCCTGAGGCTACTGCCCCCGAGTCTGCTCCTCGATTCCGTCCGCCGGAGCTGCCAATTGACACAGGCGAGCACAAAATCGTACTCTCTGTAGCTTGCACCGCAGATTCGTTCCCGCCAACATGGCCTTCTGCCTTTACTCGCAGCCTATGTGCCCCTGTATGTCCTGCGCCCGTTGCTCAGAGGAAAGCAGTCACACATCGGCGGCGGCAGCAGGTGGGCAGAAGCTGAGGGGCAGCGGAGCCAGAACTGGAGCTCGATCTGCCACCGTGGCATCCTCAGTGATGGTAACTGCGGCCATCCATCGGCCATGGAGTCGCTGACTGCCTGACTCCCTAGGCGCAGTGGCTGCAGCAGGCTTGCACTTGCAGGTACACCACCCTGCTTGCACTTCTAACTTTTAGTTTTCTTAGATGGCGCTTCTAACTTCTTTATTATGTGCTTGATCTATCATCCGTTGGTCCCGAATGTATGTGTTCATGTGCTGCCCCTTTCTTTGCATTTTCTAAACGTTAGGATATGATTAATTAGTTGTAGCTACCTGCTTGGTGTACGCTTTATTTAGTAGTTGAGAAAAGGGCTAGATGGGTTGTGTGATGCGCATGAGGGTGGACATCATGATCTGCTTGCATATAGAACTGTAGATCATATAAGTCAATGCCATTGTTATTAAAAACTTGTGAACTGTAAGTCCATTGATGAATGCTTTTAGTACCCATTCTCATCACTTGGTAACACTTGAACAACTAAGCAAGTGCTCTGTTCGGATCTTGAAATTAATTAACAAAAAATGGCAAGAATCTGCTAGAACTGACATTTTCTGTTCCTTAATGCCAAAAGTCCAGAACTACAATTCTTATCTATGCAATAGCATAGATTTAGAAAAACCTGGCGACTGTCTGTGCTACTATTTTTGAGTGTCCAATATCTTGTCTAGATTTGTAAAAAGAACAAAGAGGTAAAATCAGGCAGGAAGCTTTGCACAGAGAACAAAATATGACATTAGTTCACATTTGTATGGGAAATATAGGTGTTGTGATAGAGAACTATGTTAGCTTCGATACCTATGGAGGAAGATATTATTGAAGTGAAATATCATTAGCCTGTGTGCTGCCTATTTAGCCTAGTTCCACTTTCTTCAAAATTTTCTTTTATGTCATAATGTATGTGCTCCTGATGGTTCCAATCAATCGTATATCACGACTGAAACGGAAATCTTAACTTGAGTATCTTTGGTACTGCATGTTGTAAAGTATTGTGTAGGTACATGGCTATTTTCCCACTTCTTGTTTCGTATTTGGGGCACAATTAATTAAGAACTATGGCTAAGAGTAGCTGACTAAATGATGCCGTGCGTGTCACCGTGACCAGGGAAAGCCAGTCGGAAGGGAATAAATAAATAAAAGCCATGCGTCTATGTGTCGCCAATGCTTACTTTCCACCGTGAAAGGAGGAAAAGCAAGGTCACCAAACAATCTGATGTCCCCGTAATTATGAAGTTCCACTACTTCTGTGAATTCTAAGAACACATGGAAACAAAAATTTCAAAACTTGATCATTGGAAAAAAATCTTGAGCTTTTTTGTAGATAGGTAATGTAGTCTAACTGGGTGAACAGACCAAAGTCCCTATAAAATATTATATAATGGACTAATGGAAGCTTAAATGGGCACAAACTGCATTGTTCAGTTAGTAAGTCAATGGTAGGTAATTATGCTGCAAGAAAAAAATGCACCTTCTTTGACTTCAGATCGTTTAAGTTCAACGCAATTTCTTCGAGCATAGGCAGTGGTTACATGTAAACTCCCCGGAAAAGTTAACCCCAGGATTAGCCTGGTCAGTACTGAGTAGTATCAAGGAGGCTGATGACCTATGTTATAAATACAATACTTCCTTATATTCAAACATAAATATTACTACACATGACCAAGAACATCAGATAATTATGAATAGAGCTTCTATGTTGGAGACAAATAAAAATTAGAGAGAACTGAAAATGATAGTCAAAAGTAGTCTTTACTGGCCTCTCAACACATGTGATTGGCTTAGATATCAGTTTATCCTTGTACATAAATGCTCTCTAAAATCCCACTATTATAAACAGATATATAAAAGGTTATGCTATGAAAAATATTAAAAAGGCTGCCTACTAAGCATTACCTACATATCGTGTTGCATCCTGTTTGCCAGTATTGCAATAGTAAAATTCTCCAATGAAATGGATGCCATGACATGTACTCCTCCCGATCCAGAATAAGTGTCCGGGTTTTAGTTCATTTCTGGATAAATTTGAACTAAAACTCCAACACTTATTATGGATCAGAGGGAGTAGATCAGTTTGGCACTTGATATTGGCAATTTTGATACTGGCAATCATATGTTGGTCTCAAGATTGTTGATGCACATGTATCTGTATGAACAGTAAAATCAAAGGATACCTTGCAAAATCTCCCTGAAAATCATCTTGTCATCAGTAATTAATCTTGAATGTCTTCTTGTAAATTCATGACAGTTCGGCCTATCATTGACCCCATATTTTCCACCGCTGCCTTCTATAATACTATGTTGAAGAATAACAATGCCTGAGACAGAAATACCTCTAAAACTAACTCTCTATCACCAAAAGATAGGAAATCCACAAAAAAATATTAGTGGCATCTTAATTGACTGGCAGCAACTGCTAACATGATTTGAGTCAAGAAACTAATAATAGCATGCTTTTGCAGCTTGTAGCAATGGGCTACAAAAAAGAATTCACTGCTCGCTGAAAACGCACAATTAAGTTGTAGGGTTCCCACTTTGGAAATCCAAAGGTCTCTTAATACAAAGATACTATCTTTGCTTACACTACGTGATATTTGAAGAATAATGAACTAATTACCTTTCTAGAGCCGCTTAAATCATTAGTGAATGAAAATTTTGTGAAATAAGAAGCTCTATAGGGGCACAAAATTACAGAAGATAACACAATGGTTTCTATAAATAAACCAAATCAAAAAAATCTCAACCATCTGAAGATAAATGATTCAGTGTGAAACTTAACTACACAACTTAGCATCTAACCTTGCTGTTAGGGTTGGGGTTCAAGATGTGTATTCTTCTGTGACAGAACGATTGGAATAAAGAACCTCAATTGTACATGATACAGATTCCACCAATTTCTCAAGTTCAACATAGTGCAGAGAAAGATTAGAACCATGCATCCTCTTGGCGAACCGACCGCAAATGAACAAAGTAGTGAACCCACAACTATATTATTAATAATACATATAAGCTCATATAACTATTTTATTAGTAGTACATATAAGCTTGAACTGGCATATATCCTTTTTCCTATAAACAGGGGAAAATTCAAAGTAATACCCATGATAGACTGGAATAACATGTACGATAGCATCCTCAGTGACAAAGATGAATTACATCAACACATAGCTAGCATTTAATAAGAATTTCCAATTTTCAAAAAAGAATGTTTTATATCAAGCAGAGGAACTACCTGCATGAAATTCGCAGAGAATTATCCAGCATATAAGGTATGTGACCATGGCACCCTAACCCCACCTCTTTGCTTTTTCAACAGTTTCCGTTCCTGCTTGCTCTTATGGAGGGTCTACACTTTTCCTTTCTTCCTTGTAATTTGTTCACTTGCATGGAGGCCCAGAAAGGATATTTAGGTTTGGCAAAATAAAGAAAATCTGTTGTACTTTACAGCATGAATAAGAGTTGTTGATTGACCACTCAGACCACGAGGTCACCAAGGAGAAGGGAGAGTAGCTAGCTTTTCATGTAAGAACCAATGGCTTGGTTGGTTGCTGGTTACGCCTTGCTCCTGTGCAAACAAATCGTTTTGGCCTTCTGAATAAGCTGATTCTAAAGACTTCTCATATCATATGAAATAAAGACTCTAATTTCCAAAAAAAAAATGCCCAGAAGCTCATATGTCCCTGTTTTTTCATTCTTATTTGTATACAGGGACCGAGAAAGACCCAAGAAAATGGCAACTTACTGAATCGTTTCGTTGCTGGCAGAGAAGATGAAGCCGGACCTCCTTAGCTGGCCACTGCTGCCTCCAACTTATGGGAGGGTGTTGGAGGCCGTGTAGTGACGCACTAAGGTGTTGCCCATGGCCAAGTCGACGCGGATGGCGGTGTGGGATATCTCCCCATGGCGCCCTCCATGAGTGTGAGATTGCCGGCGGCACTGTGCGAAGAGCCCTGCACGGAGCCCAAGTCCTCGCCGAAGTGGCTGAGGCGCACGTACAGCAGGAGGAGGCAGGGATCATAGCGGCGCACAGCGGCCGCTCCATCGGCGACGATGCACACACCCTTCCTCCGCTTAAATCCACCAGAAAAAACCTGGAAGAGGAGGGCGCCGAGGCCTCCACCACGCCGCCATCTTCCTAGGGAAGGAGAGGATAGCCCCGAGCCCTTCCTCCACGGCGGCTGTAGAGGAAGACGCCGAGGGGCTCGTTGTGCCGCCATCTGCCTCGGGAAGAAGAGGAGAACCCCGAGCTCATCCTCCACAGCGGCTCAAGAGGAGAGTGCCGAGGTCCCCACCGCGCCGACATCTGCCTTGGGAAGGAGAGGAGAGCCTCGAGCTCTTCCTCCACGATGGTTGAAGAGGAGGGCACCAGGTCCCCACTGCGCCGCCATCTGCCCCGGGAGCTCTTCCTCGACGCCGTCGGCCGCCTCGGTAGGTGGCATGGTGGCCAGAGAGGGAGAAGAGGACGACGACAATAGGGAAAGATGTGAGGAAGAAAATTGGGGCAAAACGACCCCTGGAATTGTTCGATGGTGGGGATCGTGGGGCGCCGCTTTGACCGAATCAACCAGAAGGCAATGGATGTAACCAGGAGCGATCCGTGAAAAGAGGAAGGAGAGAGGCAATAACCGGTAGCCGGTTTCCTATCCATCCAAGGAAAAAAAAAGATGCAAAAAGATTACCTGAGTGGATCACGGAAGGGGCAAAATAAATAGGTACGTGTCAACCAACAATGGAAGGAATAAATAGCATATCTACAGTGCCTCAGTTGTGCAGATTGCGTGAAATCAGCTGTCCTTTATATAGTGTATAATTTCGAGTATGGGGTCACTCACTATAAATACATGTAATATATCAAAGGAAAGTGATTTGGACCCGGTGTCCTCTGACACCTGGTGGCTGAACCTAGGTACGCCCGTGTGCATCCTTATGTCTTTGTCATTTTACGGTTGCATAGGCTAGTAATAGTTGATATATGTTGGATAATTAGGCACAATTTCCATGATTAATTCCAGAATATAAAACATGATAGCAGCAACTACTAACATGTGAAACTCAAACATACTAGATGCATTAATCAACATGAGTAGCAGCAGCGCAAACGGTAAAGCATCCATCGCTAAACAGATCGAGATATGTCGCACGTACCGATCTGGTGGAGGTGGCGGTGGAGGTGTAGCAGATGATGTCGCAACAGTAACGTTGTTGATGACAACGTTGTTGACGACAACGTTGTTGACGACGGGGACGACGGGTCGAAGTAGACGGCGTTGAAGACGACGGTAGGCAGCACCGCTCGACTTGGACGGAAGGCGACCCGTGATGAAGAGCTTGAGCAGTCGCGCACAGCGCTTCCCAAAAACCTAATTCGCCCTCTCCCGTACAGGATCGCAAGGACGAGTGGTTCCGGAGTCCTGCTCTCCCGTTCACCGATGCACGTCGGCTCGCGGGATGGAGTAGGCTACGATGGCGGCTCAAGCAGAGAGAGGTGGAAACCCTAACTCGTGTATTGGATGTGTTTCTGCGGTAGCCGGGCAGGAGATTATATAGGCTCGGGAAATCCTAGGCAACGTGGGCCACGCCCACGTCGCACGAACGTTTCGAGTCGGTTACAGATAGCCCACGATCCGGGAGCGACCCGAACCGACTAACTGCGACGCGTCCGTCTAGGACTCTGTTCGTTTTCCTGAGCTGCAAAAAGTAAGGAAAGTCTCGGCTCGAGGCTCAATCCACTCACCACGAGCGCGGCGCGCGTCGTGTCGTGTCGAGTCGAGACGAGACGAGCGAGCGAGGAGGAGGAGGAGGAGCGCGCGTGTAGCACTCCTATTCTCACTCACTTACTAGTGGTGGAACAACCCACCTTATAAGGTGGTCTAACTTCCTCCCAACTTTCCATGTGGGACTAAACTTCCCACCTCTTGCCACTCCCTAGTGAGCAGCCACCAACTTGGGCTCAAACTCACAAGGCTGCCACTATGTGGGCTTTGAGATTTATAGGAAAAACTGAAATCTAATTTGGGCCACTAAAAGTGGGCCCAATATTTCAACAATCCCCCACCAGATCTCAAATCCCATTTAGAGATTTACCAATACTCGCTGCTTGTTTATATACCAGTGTTTCAGCGGAGACTGTTAAGTTGAACTTCCGCCTAGAACCTTAAGCTACATCCACTCACACTTGAACAATGGACTAAGCCTTGAATTGCAAGTTTTGCGTGAACAGGGTTTCACTCAAAGTCATGACCAGTACATGGCTGCCAGTAGCCTACCCCGCAGGTGAAACATATGCGTCATACTTCATGGTCTCTTCATGAGTTTACTAGAGATCACCCAAATCTCATAGATTGCGACGTTTAACAATCGGACTCATATAGGTGTGTTATTTCAAGAATGCTCTGTAGGACAGCATCTTTGCTAAAATAGCCAACATAAACACATTAAGGCTTGTTGCCAACCTGCCTTACAGCAACTGAGAGTTGTGCATCTTCACATAGAGAGGGTTACATAATACTCTCCTCAATTAAACCACTAGTTTGTTCTTCCCAGGTCCTAATTCACGGGATCTCCGATCACAAAGGTTGGGTTACCACTATGGCGTAACATCAACGGGTCTCAAACCCATCTCCTCGATGCACTTTCTATCACATTACGTGATAGTCCCTTTGTAAAGGGATCTGCGAGGTTTTTGTCTGTTTGAATATATGTAACGATTATTATTCGGAGTTTCGCAATTTCTGACAAACTTCAAACGTCTCTTGACGTGTCTTGATGACTTCGCGTTATCCTTAGAATTGTTCACTTTGACAATTACGGTTTGATTGTCACAATTCAAAAGGATTGCCGGAGCAGGTTTTTCAACCACGAGCAAGTCCATCAAGAGCTCACGCAACCATTACGATTCAACAGTGGTTGTGTCTAAAGCGATAAGTTCTGCTTCCATAGTTGACCTCGTCAATATGGTTTGCTTACAAGATCTCCATGACAACTGCGCCACCTCCAAAGGTAAATACATACCCACTTGTGGCGTACGAGATCAGCTACATCGAGATCCAATTCGAATCTCTATATCCTTCAAGCACGGTGGGTGCCCTGAATAGTGAATCCCATAACTCATTGTACCACATAGGTAGCGCATGACCCTATCAAGTGCATGCCAATGATCGGTACCGGGTTTGACATGAACCTACTCAACTTGCTAACGACAAAAGAGATGTCGGGTCTACTCGCGCCGCTAAGTACATGAGTGAGCCAACGATCCGAGAATATCTCAATTGATCTATGGCAATCCTCCGGTTCTTGCGTAGTGTCACACTGGGATCATAAGGTGTTGAAGAAGGCTTGCTATCAATATAGCCGAACCAGGCTCAAGATCTTCTCAACATAATGGGATTGCGTTAGAGTAATCCCACTCTCGTTCTTAATCAGCTTGATGTTGAGAATCACATCGGCTTCTCCCAGGATCTTTCATATCAAAGCTCTTTGACAAGAAAGACTTGGCCTCGTGTATTACTTTCATGTTTGTACTAAAGATCAGAATATCATCCACATACAAACATAGTATAACACCTTCGCCCCCACCATGGCGATAGTAAACGCACTTGTCAGCCTCATTGACAACAAAGCCTACAGAAGTTAAAGTTCTGTCAAACTTCTCATGCCATTGCTTAGGTGCTTGTTTTAGGCCATATAAAGATTTCAGCGACTTGCACACCTTTCTTTCTTCACCTTTTACTACAAACCCATCGGTGATCCATATAGATTTCCTCTTCCAACTCTCCATTAAGGAAAGCTGTCTTTACGTCCATTTGATGAACGATAAGACCATAGGAGGCAGCCATGGATAGTAGTACTCGAATGGTGGTAAGTCTAGCGACAGGTGAATAGGTGTCGAAGTAATCTTCGCCTTCTCTCTGTGTGTAGCCTTTCGCTACAAGCCGTGCCTTGTACTTTTCAATAGTACCATCGGTCTTAGCTTCTTCTTGAACACCCATTTGCGACCCTGCGGCTTGCATCCATGGGAGTCGTTCGACAACTCCCAAGTTCCATTAGAAAGAATCGAGTCCATCTCATTATGGACAGCTTCTTTCCGATCATCTGCATCACGGAGATGCATATGCCTCCGCAATGGACGTGGGAGTATCATCCACAAGGTACACAATGAAATCATCACCAAAGGATTTTTCAATCCTTCGTCTCTTGCTCCGTTTAGGAGCTTCATTGTCATCCTTCTGATTAACATTCTCATGTGATTGTTCAAAATACTCATTAGATGTCTTGGACTCAGAATTATCTCGCAGAAATTCTAGCAATGCTATGCATATCTTTCATAGGAAACATATTCTCAAAAAATGTTGCATCACGAGATTCCATAATAGTATCAACATGCATATCAGGTACCTCGGATTGAACTACTAAAAATCTATATCCTACACTCCGCGGAGCATAACCTAGAAAGATACAATCCATTGTCTTTGGTCCAAGTTTGCGCTTCTTAGTAATTGGAATATTGACTTTCGCCAAACATCCCCATGTGCGCAAATACGAAAGTGATGGTTTTCTCCCAGCCCACTCCTCGTAAGGGGTTTTATCTTTATTCTTGTTAGGAACTCTATTCAGGACATGACATGAAGTCAGCAAAGCCTCCCCCACCATGCCTTTGATAAACCAGCGGTGGCTAACATGGAATTCACCAAGTCGGTCGGCGTGCGGTTTTTCCTCTCGGCAACCCCGTTTGATTGGGGTGAATAGGGAGGCGTCCTCTCATGAATAATGCCATGTTCCTCACAGAATTCATCAAAGATTTTAGGAAAATATTCTCCACCACGATCCGACCTAAGACGCTTGATCTTTCTCTCTAGTTGATTTTCAACTTCGGCTTTATAAATTTTAAAGTAGTCTAAAGCTTCATCTTTAGTTCGCAACAAATAAACATAGCAGAATCTAGTCGCATCATCAATCAATGTCATGAAATATCTCTTTCCACCTTTTGTCAACACACCATTCATCTCGCATAGATCAGAATGTATGAGTTCTAGAAGTGCGAGTTTCTCTCCTCGGCCGCCTTGTGAGGCTTCCGAGGTTGCTTTGATTGCACACAACTATGGCACTTAGAACCTTTGGCAATGGTGAAATTCGGAATTAAACTTAAACTGGATAGCCGAGACATTAAACCAAAATTAATGTGACATAAACGAGAATGCCAAACACTGGTATCATCACTAACATTGCCACAAATATGGTTCACGGACTTATTACTGAAATCGAGAAGCGAAAAGCGGAACAAGCCTCCGCACTCATAGCCTTTACCAATAAATTGTCCAAACTTGGAAACAACTACTTTATTCGACTCTAAAACAACCTTAAACCCATCTCTGCATAGAAGGGAGCCGCTAACGAGATTCTTGTTCATAGTAGGGACATCTTGCACGTTCCTCGGTGCACGATCTTCCCGAAGTGAACTTGAGATCTACCGTGCCAACACCACGAACGAAGCATGTGACCCATTCCCCATCAAGACGGAAGAATCCCGGGCGACCTGGTAAGAAGTGAACATGGATATGTCGCACACACATGAACATTAGCACTGTATCAATCCACCAACATGGAGATTGAAATACCGAAAGAACGATAAAGAGATTACCGTACCCATCGGCATTGCTAGCGGTCACCGTGTTGACTTGCCTCCCCTTTTTCTTGCGGTCCGCCCTATCTGGACAGTCCTTAGAAAAATGGCCAGCCTCTCCACAGGTAAAGCGGCTGCAGATCTGCTTTGTTTATCATCTTCTTCTTCTTGAAGGTTGTAGTCTTCATAGGCTTATTGAAGGAGGGCTTGTTATTCCCTTTGTTCTTGCTTGTAGGGTTTCTTCGCACCATGTTGGCGCTAGATGACCCTCTCCTTTCTCGGTATTATCCTTAGCCCGAGCTTTCTCCTCAACATCAAGAGACGCTATCAGATTTTCAACCGATATCTCTGTCTCTTGTGTTTGAGGGTTGTGGCAAAGTTCCTCCATGAAGGGGGCAACTTAGCAATGATGCATCCACCACAAACTTGTCGGGTAAGGCACACTTAAGGAGTTCGAGCTCTTTCGCAATGCACCGTATCTCATGAGCTTGTTCGACTTCTGAACGGTTGTTTACCATCCTGATGTCATGGAAGCTCTCCATGATGTACGATTCATTGCTGCATCGGTTGCCGAATTTAGCATTCAAGTGCATCCCAGCTCTTTACCATCTGTTATGTGCATGTACACATCACACGGACGATCGGCAAGAATACTCGAACGCATCCGACGAAGAGAGTATTGTTTTCCTTGAACTTGTTACGATCTTGGTCAGATATAGTTCCTTCAGGTAAACCATCACTAACTTCGAACACTTTCACATGAGTAAGCCAGAGCGTGGCCTTAACCTGCCACCTCTTAAAGTGCACACCGGTAAACTTATCCGGCCTCAGTGCATCAGCAAAACCAGCCATTGTTAACTCAGGAAATTGCCTACAATTAGGTTTTTGGATTGTTGGATAATTAGGCACAATTTCCATGATTAATTCCAGAATATAAAACATGATAGCAGCAACTACTAACATGTGAAACTAAAACATACTAGATGCATTAATCAACATGAGTAGCAGCAGCGCAAACGGTAAAGCATCCATCGCTAAACAGATCGAGATATGTCGCACGTACCGATCTGGTGGAGGTGGCGGTGGAGGTGTAGCAGATGATGTCGCAGCAGTAACGTTGTTGATGACAACTGATATGGATATCCGGGCCTGGTACTCTAGGACAGCCATTGATATGATATTTGGGTCTAAGGTTGTACCAGTAGTTTATTATAATCTTGTTATTAGGAGATAATAATGTAGCCAGGTCATGCTGTGGGCCATCTAGGGTTTTAATAGAGTCTGTTTGACTTGGGCCTGTCCAAGTCGAACTAGGTTAGGCCCAATAGGGGGGCCGGCCGGCCAGCTCTCCCTCTCATATAAGGATATGGCACGTCTAGGGTTAGGGTAGTTCAAGTTTAGTCTAAAAGATTAGGGTTTCCCTATTGCGTGTGATCACGTGTATCATCCCTCCGGGGGTACGGCGCTGCCGTTATCTATTATATCCGCTGCGAAGGTTCTTGTGTTCATCAAGGATTGTCTAGCTCTTGGTTTGAGGCGGTCGTTCATCGATCCGTTGCCTGCTGGATTCGTTCCCTCTTCTCCAGGCTGCGTTCATCGCGTTGTTGGGAGGATTCTCTACCCCAGGTTCTCGCTGTGAAAGATCGGGCATCAACTAAGGAGGATCCAGTGGGTCGATACCGTATCATCTGGTATCAGATTTCTGGGTTGCTCACGGCGAGGTGTTGTTGATCGATCTCTTTGATCGGTTTGCATCGGAGAAGATTAGCTCTAAGATCGGAGGAGTTTGGCTCTCGGTCGAAGGAGGTTGGTTTGGTGAAGTTTGGAGGTCATCCATGACTGTTTCGGAGGTCAAAATCGCGAAAAATCGCGACCAGAATCGGGAAGAAGACGAAATTTCGCGACCAGGAAAAACTTCGTATGAAATCCGGTCAACCGGGCCGATGTGGCCGGGCTGCTCGGCGTAGAACCCGGTCGGCCAAGCGGCAAACCGGGAAGTTCGCAAAAATTCGTCCGGTTGTGTTCGGTGCGATGCATCCGGTTGGCGACCGGTCAACCGGGCCCGTGACCGGGCAGGCCGGTCTGGAGGCCGGTCTAACCGGGCCCTGGGCCGGACGGGCTCAGGCTACTGCGGTTTTTCCTCCGGCGGTTTCTCCTATTGCTGCGGTGGATTCTCCAGTGATGCGGGCTCATGTTGCTGATGTTGTTCCGTCTACAAAAGGGTTAGCTGATGCTATCGCTGTTCTTGCATTGTCTTCCGACGATAAGCTTGGCATACGGTGTTCGCGTGACATGAAATCTAGTAAAGTTTTCAATGACTATCTGGATTGCTTGAAGGGAGAACAACGTCCGCCATCCAGTCTTCGTTGGTATCTACACCCTCTTGCGACAGTTCAGGAGTATGAAGATTGGGAGAGGAACATGGAGTTGGGTTTTGCTCGATGTCGCACATACAAAAAGAAGTTCAATAGTTCTTATGCATTCTATCTTGCTATCCGGCGTGTGGACGAGGCATTGGAACGTGATTGGCAGGATGCGGTGGAGAGAGGTGAATTTGCTGAAATTTGGGAAGATTACAAAATTTTTCTTCGTAGTGGTTTCGTATTACCATATGTGGAGGAGAGTGTGCAGCCGTCCAAAGTTGTGCATACAATGAAGGAAGTGGACAAGTGCATAGTTCCTATTCAGGAGGTTGTCCCACTACCAACGATCATCGAGGACAAGGTGATATCTTCGAAGAGATGAAACCTGGCTCGATACCAAGAGCACTACTGTGGCTGTTGAGGATGATGTACCATTGAGCGGGCTGAATATGCAACTCAAGAAGGTACAAGATGATGCTTGCAAGACAGTTGACAAGGTTCAGCGGTGGAGTTTGTTTCAGACTCAGTGTATTATCAAGGGCAAGGCTTGCAAGTTGATGATTGATGGTGGTAGCTGTACTAATGGCATTAGCAAGGCGATGGTGGCAGCATTGGGGTTGTCTACATGGCGTCTTCCTGAACCTAAACGTCTTGAGTGGTTGAATAGCTGTGGTATGCTAAAGATTACTCAAAAGGTGCGTGTGCCATTTACAGTTGATGATTATGTTGATGAGATCGATTGCGATGTGTTGCCATTGGAGGTGTGTGGATTGCTACTTGGGCGTCCTTGGCAGTATGATCGCAATGTGACACATGTCAAGGCGAGCAAATACATATTCTTTTATGCATGGTGGCAGACAGCGGACTTTGAAGCCTATGGGTGATGATCATATCAAGTCCGATGTGGAGTTAGTGGTGCGTAAAGAGAAGTTGCACAAGCCTAAAGTGCAGCAAGAAGTGCATGATGTTCCGACCATTGATGTTGGTGTTGTTTCAGCCATGCCTGTAGATGACAAGACGATTCTTGTTGGTGACAAGCCGGATGAAGCTACACTTGTTGTTGATGTGGATGTTGCGGCATGTGCTACGATTCCGGTTGTGTTGATGCCAAAGATATCTGATCGATGATATTTGTGCGATGATACTTCAAGACATATGGCGCTGATGCGCGTGGGAGGAGTGGGAGGCGAGAAGGTTCGAGAAACCAGTGTTGATGGGGTTTCCGCCCGGTGCCAGGGCCGGCCGACCGGCTCCAGGACCGGCCGGGCCGGTCAGCCGACCGGTCAACCGGCGCCCAGACCGGCTGTGGCGCAGCGTGTCAGTGGAGACAGTGGGCAGCGGCACTACCGTGCTAGGAGTACTGCAGTCCAGTTTTCCGCGACACCGCGGATGCATCGAGGCAAGGATGGATGTGTGAGACATTTATGTGGCCCAGGCATTACACAACTTATGCAGGGTCATGTTCAGCGACACAGGGTTCCATCAAGACCTCAGAAGAAGAAGGAATTGGCGCCAATGTCCAAGCTCATGTGGAGAAGAAAGGAGGCGCCAAGTGCTGTATCAAGTCGAGAAGGCCGCGAGGGAGGATGTGGTGTGGAAGGCAAGCAAGACTTGAGGACGGCGAGGACGTGTCATGTTCATATCACGTCACCTTTTTCCAGAAGACCCTCACGCGTTGGGGACAACGCTTCTTGAAGAAGGGGAGAGATGATATGGATATCCGGGCCTGGTACTCTAGGACAGCCATTGATATGATATTTGGGTCTAAGGTTGTACCAGTAGTTTATTATAATCTTGTTATTAGGAGATAATAATGTAGCCAGGTCATGTTGTGGGCCATCTAGGGTTTTAATAGAGTCTGTTTGACTTGGGCCTGTCCAAGTCGAACTAGGTTAGGCCCAATAGGGGGGCCGGCCGGCCAGCTCTCCCTCTCATATAAGGAGATGGCACGTCTAGGGTTAGGGTAGTTCAAGTTTAGTCTAAAAGATTAGGGTTTCCCTATTGCGTGTGATCACGTGTATCATCCCTCCGGGGGTACGGCGCTGCCGTTATCTATTATATCCGCTGCGAAGGTTCTTGTGTTCATCAAGGATTATCTAGCTCTTGGTTTGAGGCGGTCGTTCATCGATCCGTTGCCTGCTGGATTCGTTCCCTCTTCTCCAGGCTGCGTTCATCGCGTTGTTGGGAGGATTCTCTACCCCAGGTTCTCGCTGTGAAAGATCGGGCATCAACTAAGGAGGATCCAGTGGGTCGCTACCGTACATTGTTGACGACGGGGACGACGGGTCGAAGTAGACGGCGTTGAAGACGACGGTAGGCAGCACCGCCCGACTTGGACGGAAGGCGACCCGTGATGAAGAGCTTGAGCAGTCGCGCAGAGCGCTTCCCAAAAACCTAATTCGCCCTCTCCCGTACAGGATCGCAAGGACGAGTGGTTCCGGAGACCTGCTCTCCCGTTCGCCGATGCACGTCGGCTCGCGGGATGGAGTAGGCTACGATGGCGGCTCAAGCAGAGAGAGGTGGAAACCCTAACTCGTGTATTGGATGTGTTTCTGCGGTAGCCGGGCAGGAGATTATATAGGCTCGGGAAACCGTAGGCAACGTGGGCCACGCCCACGTCGCACGAACGTTTCGAGTCGGTTACAGATAGCCCACAATCCGGGAGCGACCCGAAAGTCTCGGCTTGAGGCTCAATCCACTCACCACGAGCGCGGCGCGTGTCGTGTCGTGTCGTGTCGTGTCGTGTCGTGTCGAGTCGAGACGAGCGAGGAGGAGGAGCGCGCGTGTAGCACTCCTATTCTCACTCACTTACTAGTGGTGGAACAACCCACCTTATAAGGTGGTCTAACTTCCTCCCAACTTTCCATGTGGGACTAAACTTCCCACCTCTTGCCACTCCCTAGTGAGCTGCCACCAACTTGGGCTCAAACTCACAAGGCTGCCACTATGTGGGCTTTGAGATTTATAGGAAAAACTGAAATCTAATTTGGGCCACTAAAAGTGGGCCCAATATTTCAACAATATATGCTTGGTATTAAAAAAAATTTATTGCCGCTAGAAATAATGAAAAATATTGGACCCTAGGTTGCTCCACAAGCAACAGATAATGGATACTATCATATAGTGTACACTAATGCAATCCATCGATGCTACAAAGTCGCTTTGTAAATTGTACCAACAATCTCAATTAAATTTGATACCCTCATTTTCCACCCAAAGGTCCAGAATTCATGGGTTCAACCGATGCATAGATACGTTCTCGGGTTAGGAAGTGGTGCGCCAAAAAATACCACTTTTATCAGATGTCTTCTTAAAAATCATAAAATTTATTTTGATTTTTTTGGAATAACAAGATCATTGGAGCTCGGGAGCCAAAAAATACCACTTTTATCCGATGTCTTCTTACATAGGATCTTATTATGTTTGCCCGGCAGATTTCAAAGTTCTAATGCCCATAACACTTCCTTCCTTCCTCCACGAGGTGTGGGACATGGCTATTGCATTTCATCAGCAAGATAGCCCCACGCAACATTTTATTTTTCAATATAGACAAGCTTTAAATAGATATTTATACTACTTCTACTATAATTCCCCATCACCAAAAATATGCAAAATCACAGTCGAGGACATCTTCACCATTTGAGACCTGATGGGCATATCCTTAAAGAGCTCTAAGCTCCCAGGGTTGTGAGCCCCTGGGAGTGATCGACAGAGTCTCGCTATCATGGGCTCTACTAGAAGCAATTTAGCGATTGGCTCTGGTTGATTTTTCGGGTCGGTTTGGGTTTGAGAGGCGGTTAGATGGAAATAGGCACACACCATCACTACAGGAAAATCAGGCGCTGCCGTGCAGCATATCATTGCCGTGAGGCACCGCACGGCAAAGAATTCTTTGCCGTGCGCCGCAATAGGCACGCACGGCAAAGAATATGTTCACGGCAAAGTTACAGGGTGGCGCACGGCAAAGATAAAGAGCACGGCAACCTCACCCATGCCGCACGGCAACGTTCCCTCGCACGGCAAAGTTCCTCAAACACGCACGGCAAAGAAACCATGACGGCAAAGCCAACAGAGGCCGCACGGCAAAGAAACTGTGCTCGGCAAAGGACTGGGACATTGCCGTGGGCTTCCCTTTGCCGTGCGGCCAGATAAAATGCACGGCAAAGACGCCTTTGCCGTGCACTCCTTCTTTGCCGTGCGCCATACTTCATTTTATTTGTTTTTCTTTCTATTTTATTTCATCTAATACTTATATTTATTTTTTTATTAGTTTTACTTTTTGATGACTATTTATTAGTGTTACTTAAGACAATGTGCAATACAAAATTAGTCTCCATGCTCATCCCCCACAAATATCAGGGTTCCGGTGCTCGGCGGCCGTCCCCCTCCTTCCCCCAAAAGCAAGCGGGACGGCGGGTCTACCCCGTTGATTTCTCCGCGAGGGTGCACAATGTACTTTTTCATTCTCTTAGGTTTGTTAGGGTAGGTTTTAGGTCCAGTTGCAAGTTTTGGTTGCATTTCGGTGCTCAGGGGGTCATTCCCCCTAAAGCATTTGTCTGTGGGCCCCAGGATGGTCTACCCCCTAGATTTCTCCGCGAGGTTCCACCAATATACCTTTTCATAGGTTTAGGTTTGTTTAGTCCATGGACATATGGAAAACCATGTGTGGCACCCTTTGGCACAGTCTAGCCCCGATATACCCGCGGCGGGACACTTCACCGTACACGTCCGGGAATACGGTAAGTGTTATCGCCCGAAGGTGAGGGATGTCGACCGGGGATCCATGCCATGCACCATTTGGTGAATTACACCTAGCATCACACTTTGACACATATCATAGGTCCACATGCAAGGTTTGGTGGGGTTCGGTGCTCGGCGGTCGTTCTCCCCCTCCTCCCCCAAAACAGCGGAACGCGTGCCCGGCGGGTCTACCCCTAGATTTCTCCGCGAGGGTGCACCAATGTAACTTTTCATTCTTTTAGGTTTGTTTAGTACATATACACATGGAGAACCAAAGATTGGGACCCTTTGGCACATATACCAGCCTAGAGCCATTATCACACGATCGACGGTGTGCTGGTCTCTTGGTTAGGGTTAGGTGTAGGGTTAGGGCTAGGGTTTAGGGGCTAGGGCTAGGGTTTAGGTTAAAGGGAAAGTATTTATGGTTAGGTATAGGTTTAGGGTTTAGGGTTAGGGTTTATGATGCATGGTTCTGCAGCTACGGCGTCGTGGTTTAGGGATTTAGAGGGGTTTAGGGCTCGAAGCCTCCCGATTTAGGGTTTAGGGTTTAGGGGAGCTACTTTTGCACCATTAGACCTTGCATCACACTTTGACACATATCATAGGTCCACATGCAAGGTTTGGTGGGGTTCGGTGCTCGGCGGTCGTTATCCCCTCCTCCCCCCAAAACAATGGAACGCGTGCCCTGCGGGTCTACCCCCTAGATTTCTCCGCGCGAGGGTGCACCAATGTAACTTTTCATTGGTTTAGGTTTGTTTAGTACATGTACAGATGGACAACCAAGTGTTGCACCCTTTGGCACAGTCTAGCCCCCGATATACCCGCGGCGGGACACTTGAGCGTACACGTCCGGGAATACGTTAAGTGTTATCGCCCGAAGGTGAGGAATGTCAGACCGGGGATCCATGCCATGCACCATTTTGTGAATCACACCTTGCATCACACTTTGACACATAGAATAGGTCCACATGCAAGGTTTGGTGGGGTTCCAGGTGCTCCGGCGGTCGTTATCCCCTCCTCCCCCCAAAACAATGGAACGTGTGCCCCGGCGGGTCTACCCCTAGATTTCTCCGCGCGAGGGTGCACCAATGTAACTTTTCATTCTTTTAGGTTTGTTTAGTACATATACACATGTAGAACCAAAGATTGGGACCCTTTGGCACATATACCCAGCCTAGAGCCATTATCACACGATCGACGGTGTGCTGGTCTCTTGGTTAGGGTTAGGTGTAGGGTTAGGGCTAGGGTTTAGGGGCTAGGGCTAGGGTTTAGGTTAAAAGGAAAGTATTTATGGTTAGGTATAGGTTTAGGGTTTAGGGTTAGGGTTTATGATGCATGGTTCTGCAGCTCGGCGTCGTGGTTTAGGGATTTAGAGGGGTTTAGGGCTCGAAGCCTCCCGATTTAGGGTTTAGGGTTTAGGGGAGCTACTTTTGCACCATTAGACCTTGCATCACACTTTGACACATATCATAGGTCCACATGCAAGGTTTGGTGGGGTTCGGTGCTCCGGCGGTCGTTATCCCCTCCTCCCCCCAAAACAATGGAACGCGTGCCTGGCGGGTCTACCCCTAGATTTCTCCGCGAGAGGGTGCACCAATGTAACTTTTCATAGGTTTAGGTTTGTTTAGTACATGTACAAATGGACAACCATGTGTGGCACCCATTGGCACAGTCTAGCCCCGATATACCCAGCGGGACACTTCAACAGACACGTCCAGAACTGTAAGTGTTATCGCCGAAGGTGAGGAATGTCGACCGGGGATCCATGCCATGCACCATTTTGTGAATCATACCTTGCATCACACTTTGACACATATCATAGGTCGACATGCAAGGTTTGGTGGGGGTCCGGTGCTCCGGCGGTCGTTATCCCCCTCCTCCCCCCAAAACAAATGAACGCGTGCCCGGCGGGTCTACCCCCTAGATTTCTCCGCGCGAGGGTGCACCAATGTAACTTTTCATAGGTTTAGGTTTGTTTAGTCCATGGACATATGGAAAACCATGTGTGGCACCCTTTGGCACAGTCCAGCCCCCGATATACCCGGCGGGACACTTCGCCGTACACGTCCAGGAATCTGTTAAGTGTTATCGCCCGAAGGTGAGGAATGTCAGACCGGGGATCCATGCCATGCACCATTTTGTGAATCACACCTTGCATCACACTTTGACACATAGAATATAGGTCCACATGCAAGGTTTGGTGGGGTTCCGGTGCTCGGCGGTCGTTATCCCCTCCTCCCCCAAAACAATGGAACGTGTGCCCAGTGGTCTACCCCTAGATTTCTCCGCGCGAGGGTGCACCAATGTAACTTTTCATTCCTTTATGTTTGTTTAGTACATATACACATGGAGAACCAAAGATTGGGACCCTTTGGCACATATACCGGCTAGAGCCATTATCACACGATCGACAGTGTGCAGGTCTCTTGGTTAGGGTTAGGTGTAGGGTTAGGGCTAGGGTTTAGGGGCTAGGGCTAGGGTTTAGGTTAAAGGGAAAGTATTTATGGTTAGGTATAGGTTTAGGGTTTAGGGTTAGGGTTTATGATGCATGGTTACGCAGACTCAGGCGTCGTGGTTTAGGGATTTAGAGGGGTTTAGGGCTCGACGCCTCCCCATATGAGGGTTTAGGGTTTAGGGGAGCTACTTTTGCACCATGAGACCTTGCATCACACTTTGACACATATCATAGGTCCACATGCAAGGTTTGGTGGGGTTCCGGTGCTCCGGCGGTCGTTATCCCCCTCCTCCCCCAAAACAATGGAACGCGTGCCCCGGGTCTACCCCCTAGATTTCTCCGCGCGAGGGTGCACCAATGTAACTTTTCATAGGTTTAGGTTTGTTTAGTCCATGGACATATGGAAAACCATGTGTGGCACCCTTTGGCACAGTCTAGCCCCGATATACCCGCGGCGGGACACTTGGCGTACACGTCCAGAATACGGTAAGTGTTATCGCCGAAGGTGAGGAATGTCGACCGGGATCCATGCCATGCACCATTTTGTGAATCACACCTTGCATCACACTTTGACACATAGAATATAGGTCCACATGCAAGGTTTGGTGGGGTTCCGGTGCTCCGGCGGTCGTTATCCCCCTCCTCCCCCCAAAACAATGAACGTGTGCCCAGTGGTCTACCCCCTAGATTTCTCCGCGAGGGTGCACCAATGTAACTTTTCATTCCTTTATGTTTGTTTAGTACATATACACATGGAGAACCAAAGATTGGGACCCTTTGGCACATATACCAAATAGCCTAGAGCCATTATCACACGATCGACGGTGTGCCTGGTCTACTGGTTAGGGTTAGGTGTAGGGTTAGGGCTAGGGTTTAGGGGCTAGGGCTAGGGTTTAGGTTAAAGGGTAAGTATTTATGGTTAGGTATAGGTTTAGGGTTTAGGGTTAGGGTTAGGGTTTATGATGCATGGTTCTGCGACTCACGTCGTGGTTTAGGGATTTAGAGGGGTTTAGGGCTCGAAGCCTCCCGGTTTAGGGTTTAGGGTTTAGGGGAGCTACTTTTGCACCATTACACCTAGCATCACACTTTGACACATATCATAGGTCCACATGCAAGTTTTGGTGGGGTTCCGGTGCTCCGGCGGTCGTTATCCCCCTCCTCCCCCCAAAACAGCGGAACGTGTGCTCCGGCGGATTTATGGTTAAGTATTAATGTGTTAGGATTTAGGGTTAGGGTTTAGGGTTAGGGTTATGATTTAGGGTTATATGATTTAGGGTTAGGGTTATGATTAATGTGGCTAGATCAATGGGTTAGGATTTAGGGTTAGGGTTAGGGTTATGGTTAATCACACATTTCTTGAAAAACATGAAACATATAGTATTAAATAATACACATTTTGAAAAACAAGTTTAATATAATTTACAAATAAAACTTAATGTTATTGATAATTTACAAATAAAATTCTTAGTGTTATAGAAGTGGTAAAAAAATGCTTTGTCGTGCGCAGCGCATTAAAGAATTCTGCCAAGACGGCAAAGGCCGCCATGCGCACGGCAAAGAGTGCCCGCACGGCAAAGGCCCTTTGCCGCACGGCAAAGAACGGCGCACGGCAAAGTGTGGGGATAAGGTACCTGGTCGGGGCACCTGAGCCACAAACGCATCGACCTCGCCCTTCACTGCATCCACGCCGCGCCGCCTCGCCCGCATCCACGCCACCCCGCGCCGCCCATCGCCGCTTCTCCCGGCCGCCGCGCGCCCACGCACACCGCCACCCCTCCCCGCCGGCTGCCGCCGACCACGGACACCACCGCCCCTCCCCAACCATCGCCGCCGACCACGCACGCCGCCATTCCCCGTCGCGCCGCTGCTGCTTCCCCGCCCTCCCCCCGCCGGCTGCTGCTGCTCCCTCCCCACCGCTGCTGCTCCCCACCCCCACCCCCACCCCGGCCCAGCTAGGGAGCGAGGTCCCGCCGCCGCCCCCGCCGCTGCTCCGATTCCTGGCGGGATACGGAGGTCCTCCACCCTGCGCCTCGACCCGACGGCCTCCGACCCGAAACGACGACCTCTTGCCCATTCCGCCAATCTGCCAATCTCTGCAGCAAGGTGTGTTTGTGTGTTCCCGACCCGACGGGTTGTTTGTGTGTTACATTGAAATGAACGCTGCTAGATGTAGATAAATTTGAAAATCTGTGAGCTATTTGTGTGATATTTTGACATGAGCTGGTATTTTATTCATATCATGCATGAAGTTAAAATACTTTGCCTTATGCCTTTACATGGATCAAGATAAGACACGTAAAGCACATTGAGATGCATTGATTTTGTGAAATTTGCATACACGAGCGTACGGAAAAATTTAGGTCTCGGTAGGTCAAAATTAGGGCCATTTAGCAAATAGGAATTTGAGGCAGAATTTAGTCTTGACTTGAATGACTAATTTATTTTTCTCGCTATGCAGACGATGTTTCGAGGTGGACACAGGGGCCGGCGTTGTCGGGGTGCTTGAGGAGCGTTGCCGGAGGGTCATTGGTCTTCTTCGCCGCCGTTTGGTCACGCTTCGAGGGTGAGAATCCGTTCGCCTCTCTTGTACCTAGGTTTTTTCTTTATGTCTAGATCACCAAGTCTGTCGCGATACCTAGGCGTCTCTTCCCGACCGTAAGGGTTACGCGGATAAATATGCATTAGTGGTCTCCCCGGCCATTTCACAATCGGCTTGCCGACTATCGATGACATGGTCGTAGACGATGAACAAGAAGACGCGGGCATGGATGGAGACAATGCAGAAGATGAAGCTGAGGATGTCTGTGCCCCGGAAGACCTGAGTTTGCTCGAGGCGTTCAAAGCAGGGATTGACCTCGATGCAGATGGACCACCTCCAGGTTTCATTGATGATTATTGGTTCGCCGAGCCTGATGACGATGAGGAGACACGCGGTCCAATCACGGATGGCGACACAAAGCACGATCTATGTAGTATTAATTGTGAGGCTAGCCTATTTGTAATAACTCCGTGTAATAGAGATTGTCTAGCTAGGTTATTTGTAAGAACTCCGTGCTATATTTGAGAGAACTCTATGGTAGCTATTTGTTGCTTCCACTAATTAATTAATGTTCATCCTTTTGCATTATTTGTTGCTTTCATTAATGTTCATCTACTTATATTTCTGTTGCTTTCACTAATATTTATCTCTTTACAATATTGCGTACTAATAAACCACTCTCTTCATTTGTGTTTGCAGGTGATTGAAGCATGCCGCCAAAAAAAAGGGGTGGCGGTCTTAAAAAGAAGCTCAAGGACTTGGTAGGTGTAGGGACTTCGAGGCGGGGCCCCCACCTAGCCCCCTCCTAGCCCCCTCCCCGTCGCTCCCACAGGGCGGCCGCGTAGGAAGAATGCGACGCGGGTACTCACTCCTAGTCCTAGCCCCCCTCCCGCAGCCGATGATGATGACGAGGAGGAGGAGGTGGGTGGGGAGGACCAGGAGGAGGAGGTGGGTGGGGAGGACCAGGAGGAGGAGGGGGGTGGGGAGGACCAGAGGAGGAGGGGGACGAGGAGGACCTCTCGGAGGATGAGGGGTTGGGGAACTTAGTGTTCGATCTGATCCAAGCCTAGAGTGGTGTGAGCGGAGGATTACGATGCGTTCCGGCTTTGGAGAGGCCGAGGCCACGTGATAGGAAGCCATATCGGCGTGGGATAACACAGCTCCCCTCGCCGAGAAGGCGGCGCTACTGAGGCACGTTGTTCTTGTGCCCTATGGAAGGAGGTACATGTTATTTTTGGCATTTCGTTATCGCAATTTTGTCATTATCAAAATTATTATCACATACATATTGATGTTGTCGTTTCATGGTGCAGCTCGTTCAGTTTGAAGACCCGACGCAGAGACCGCCACGTGGGTACTCGAACATCCTTGGGGGCCTACTTAGGTGGTATTTCCACAGGGATAGTCAACTTCCCTACCGGTGGGCTGCGACGTAGCTTGGAGGTGGGCGCACTACATGCCTCGCGGAAGATCCTCTTGGCCGCGGCACCGCGGCGGATATGGTTGTTGCCAAATTCTCGGGTACGTGACTTTTGACTTCTTACCATTCATACACTCTCCTTGGTTCACAATAATTGCACTAATGCCCCTTGTTTTACCTATGTGCATGGTTGCGAAATACTTCAAGAGGGCCGAGGGCAAGGAGAATGCGTGCGATGATGTCCTACACCGGCTTGCAAGGAAGAGGGTGGCGGCATGCACTACGAGGCACGTATTCAATGCGTCCGCGATCGGGCACGCCGACCGCTTCGTCCACATGAGTAAGGAGGACGCTCGCGACACGCTCATGCGGCCGTGGCGATACTTGCAGGTATTTGCATTTATGTGTTATTGATTTCTTTATCGCCATGTAGTTTATTTTACCATAATGGGTTTATCTTGTGCATGTAGAACCCTCCTCAAGACGTCGGCAACGACGATAGGTGCTTTCGTGCGATGGTCATGTGGTGGACATGCCCCGGTACCTCAAGAAGCACGAGGAGGGCAAGGCGAAGCGGGCAGAGATGCGAGGTGGATCGCATATCCAAGGCGGCATCCCCATCTCTCTTCACTGCGAAGGAGGTGAGCAAATTAATGGTTCCTTCATTCTTTGAATTCATGTTATATATTTGTTAACTCCGCAAGGGTGTGTCACTTCACTCAATTACATGTTCTCTTTTGCGGGAAGTCGGGACGGAGCGAAGCCTAACGTCTTTGCCGTGCTAAAGAAGATGAAGCAAAGGAAGACGCACGATCCTCGAGACGGGGTCCTTGTGGGTTAACCCGCAATCCGAGACCCGAGTGCACGGCGTATGTCTCCAAGTTCAAGCGAAGCACGGCGAGGACGCCAATCCAGAGGCCGAGGACTTTGACCCGAGGTCGCGGTGCTTGCGGGAGAAGGCTTGAAGCATGGCCGCCTATGGTTTGGTGACGGGTGCGTCGACCCGGCCGAGGGTTCCCTCTCTCCGCGAGATCCGTCGTGGTCGTAAGAGCGGCCAGCCCGAGGTAGAGCCCCGGCCACGGGCTTCGGATCTAGTGTCGAGCGGTTACGGGTATGTTCTTCCTCGGGTCTCTACATTTCCTTTACATGCTTTCCATTGAAATGTTAATGACATCGCGGCAACACAACGTAGGAGGAGATGGCAGCGAAGGAGCAAAGGCCTGTGAGCAAAGGCGCGAGATGGAGCAGCAGATTCTGCGGTACCCGGCAGCAGCAGACACGGATGATGCAAATAGATGCAACAAGAAGCGAGATGATGCGGCGGCAGCGAGCACGGATGAGCTGGCTCATGAGCCGACGGCTCTGTCTTCTCCACCGGGGAGTATTCTGCTCCTCCACCTTACTCCATGCCGTGGATGCCGCCACCGCCCACTCGAGCCCGGGGACACCTCTCACCGTGAACAACTTGAACATCATCGGAGCATGAACCGCGGTGAGTCCTCTTGTGCACAACCCGGTACTTGTACTTGTTCAAGTGTTCAATATGCAAATGCAAATGTTCATTCCATCAACCTTATAGATTATATGTCACAAGGAAATGACGATGAGGCCGGCGGAAGCGGAGGAGGACAAGGTTGATGGCATGGTCTTCGTGCACTTTGTCGGATTGTATGCTTGTAATGGATTGTAATATTGGACATTGCACTATGGACTCTATGTAACTTGTGTGGATGGACTATGGACTCTATGTAATGCATGAATATGTGTGTTTGATGTATTTGTGGTGTTCCCGTAGTGTTTGGTGATGTTATGTTGAAGATTATATGAGTATATGCTTTATTGTCAATTGCTATATTTGAAATGCGGGGAATAAGCAAAAAACAGCAAAAAATTGAAAAAAACAGGGCCCTTTGCCGTGCGTGTGCACACGGCAAAGGACATTTGGTCACTTTGCGGTGTGAACCCGCACGGCAAAGGGGCCACGTGGCGACCTGTAGACCTGGGAGGTCCTGGGGGTGTCTTTGCAAAGCACTTTGCCGTGCGAGGCGGCAAGACGGCAAAGCGTGCGCACGGCACAGAGCAGCCGCACGGCAACGTATGCGCGCCGCACGGCAAAGTGTTGGCCGCACGGCAACGCACGTGCGACGGCAAAGCATCCAGCGACGGCAACGCTTGATGCCGCGACGGCCTGATTTTAGGCGCACGGCGAAGAATCGAGCGACGGCAGAGGGCTTTGCCGTGCGAGCGAGCTGCGACGGCAACGTTGGCTTTGCCGTCGCTACCTTTGCCGGGCAAACTTTACCGTGCGCACGCGCACGGCAAAGCCTTTGCCGTGCGTATAGGTGTCTTTGCCGTGCAAAGTGGCGCACGGCAACGCCCTGTTCTCCCGTAGTGCATGTAGGCACGGCGGGCGGTAGCACAATCCAATCCAACAGCTCAATCTGAATCCCCATCCACTCTCCTCTTCCGCGATGAGGAAGGCGGGGACGCGCCGGAGCCTTGAGGAGCGCGCGGACGGTGCCGGAGCTACAGGAGGATGCCGCGGCCCTCGCCGTGTATCGCGCCGCCGGATGAGGGCGCTGCAGTGGCGTTGGACGGGTCGTCCGCCTCTGTAGGGCTAGGTCTCCTATCTCGACCCTGCCAAGATCGACAAGGTGTGCGTTCTGTCCCCTCCACCATTCTCTCTCACACAACTAGATTTGATCTTCGAGGATGAACCATATTATCTCCAAAATGCCTTCAGCGGCATGGGTCGTCGTACGCGGTGGTTCCCGTTTTGTTTCTGTATAGGCTGACTATGCGGTGCGCTTTGCCGTGGCGGATGTTCTAGAGGTGGGCTCGGGCGTGGCTGCGGTTTGCGTTTTCTTATTGATCTGGGGGCAGATGGGGACGTGTTTAGTTGTAAATTTAGTTAGATTGGTGTGATTATGGGTTTCTTATGGCAAAGTGACAACTGTTATCTGGTTTGGGTTAGCTGTGGACAGTGGTGGCTCCTGTATCTTTTACTTACGCGATGTTGCGATTGCTCGCTTTTCAGTCGCGTTGTCGTTTGGCTAGGTGATGCATCCATGGCGTGCCCGTGGGCGGGTGTGACCTATGCTTTGGCTGGAAGGGGTTTGCATGGTGTTTCCTCAGCGTGCTTCTCTTGGAATTCTATTTTGGTTGTTAAGTTTGTTCAGGTGAGTTTGTTTCGGATGGAAGGCTGGTAGCACCCAGAGGGGCATCGTGGTCTGATAGCCTGGTGTAATGTTTGATGCATGCTCAAGTTTTGTTTTCAGTTGTGTTTTTTTCAGCTGGGTACCTTTGCTTGTGTTTGACAGCTTGTTTGTGCGCTATGTCTTGTGGCATTGGAGTGGATGCCTCTGTCCCAACACCTTGCTCTGTCCTCTGAAATATTGCTTTAACCCCAAGTATAGGAATCTGCGAAAAGCTAGCTGTTTAATTGAGGATTCAATTCCATATCATGACTACACCTACAAAAGCTAGAAGCTTATGCAAGTTTTGGGAAACCCCTGCCCTGCTATCCTTCTATCGAAATCTGGGTGGAATGAGAAATCCATTCTTGTTTATATCCAGAAAGTAAGAGGAAACATTGAGTGTTGGGAGCTTAATTTAGTGGTTTCTCTTAGGTCTCTATTTGGATAAGTAAAATGAGGGCTTCTTCAATGTATCTACCACACATTGTTGTTGGTTGTCCCGTGAGCGCTTAATTTAGCGCTTCTTCACTGATATGGATAGTCACACCTCACACGTTAGGCAAAACAGTGTAGTGGTTGGGCCAGGTAGCTTGCAGCTAATGGTTTCAGAACAGTAGTTCTTGAGGGGCATTTAATTATTAATATCTAAACCTATATATTGTATGCAACGTTTGTTTAATTTCCATGGTACAGTTAGGTGCCAGATGGGAGCAGTAATAAAGAAATGGGAGTAGCTACCTAATATAATTTCATTAACTTATTTGAAGTTCTCAACCATTCTTTCGTGTCTTTGCTAGCCGCAAATCAATAGTTCAACATTTGCCGAACAGTCGCAGTTCTTTTTTTGTAGAATGCTAGAGATGGAAAAAAATTATATTGTTTTTGTAGTTATGGGAGTAAAGAAGGATTTCTCATGCATACTTTTGAGGTAGCGTTTCAATGCAGAGAGTGGCCTTACTAATCTGGTACATTTACATGCCTGACAAAGGCCGCGGTATGGATGCCTTCCCCGGTGATGCAGTTCATTCATCACTGTTTCGAGGCACTGAAAGCGAAAACTTTAAAAGGACTACATTATTTTGGAACAGTGATAATGATTACAACCGCAAGATACGTGCCGAGCATGTTTCACTGTGATTTTGGTAATTCAAAATAGTTTGAAACACAAGCTTAGTTCAAAATTCAGTCCAGCTGCCGTCATAATTCTTTTCATGTAAGCATGTTTTGCCTAAGGTAATTCTCTAGCTTAGTTCAGTGATAGTCTAGCTTTCATGATATTTTTTTCTTTAATCATCTTTACCTGTCTGCAAAGCGCTAAGCCTAACTATTGTATTTGCTTTTTCATGCAAAACCAAGTGTAAAGTATGTGAGCAATATGGTTGGAGCATTTACCTTTCTCGGCCGATTGTCCGTCGATTTGTTGTATCACAGATGGTACACAATACTGGCTTCTAATTTACATGTGTGTTTGTAGGGAGGATGCAGGCATAATATGTAGGTTTAGCACCCAAGACTTAACTGATTTCATTTCATGGTGGCCTGGTGCAGGATGTGGCATGATGCTGTGTGAGGTAGGAGTGGATCATCTAAGGTAACATAGGCCTCCCCAACACTTGCTTCATCCTAATTCTTAGCCGTCTTTGCCATTTCTTTTGCGATTATGGTTGCATTATAGCATGTTCATTTGGCGCCAAAATGCGCTTGGAGTATCAATTTTACCATCCAACTCATTTTTGTGCTCAAAATTTTCTATTTTACAATTCCTGGTTTGTACTGTGTAAACAAGAAGAACGAAGATGCACTTACCTGTGATGTATTTACAAGCAGCGGCAGTAACCAGAATCTGAAAAAAAATCTTTGTACCTTTTATTGTTTCGTTTATAAGTAATCACATTTAGAGATTTGTTCCAAGAAACAACATGAAATATATTATTACTGCACATAAATACAGACTCAAACATTCTATAGCGGGGGTTCTCTCCTATTGATTCCTTTGAATTTTATTAAATTACACCAGTTTGCGATGCTTATTTATAATTTTTTTATGAAATCTATTTGGTTTTCTTTTGTTGTGTTAAATAGTTACACCTCTTGAGTATATTATAATGTATGTATTATGATCTATATCAGGTTAGAAAAGCAGGTTGAGCAATGTAGATAAATTCCATCGTTGTATTACTATGTTCTTTAAACAAAAAACTTCTGATTAGTAGTTTCGTTTACCTTACTTATAATGACACAAATGCAGAAGACGATATGTATAGGGAAGTTCAAATTATTATATTTCAAGAGCGTATAGTGTTCAATATTGTTTGGTGCATCTACTGTATAAACTGCTGCAGATAAATTTGTACAAATTTGTATGTATGTTCGTCCAATAAAAAAAATGAGATTACTGATATTGTTTCGTATTTTCCGCGTGTGTTGTATGGACTGATATCTCAGTCCTGCCTTTATGATTAATTGCAGTGCACCTGGAATCGCAACTAATGGTGCGCTTTACTTCTCCACATGGTTTGGGTGCATGTACCATGTTGTTAGAGCATCCATGACGCAAGGCGCTTACCTAGGCGCTGAAGTAATTAGTAGTATAAATAGAACAAAATCAATTATGTAGCAAATTACGTATCACTGCAGCGCTGGGCTCTTATTTGCGGTGCTAATTCCGCCTATCCTTCCACACCACAAGCCAGGGAAAGCACCCGTCAAAAAAAAAAAAAAAAAAAAAAAACAAGCCAGGGAAAGCAAGATAGCGTCGGTGCCATCTTTTTGCATCAATCGGGATTGAAGGCATCAACCGCCAATCATCCAAGATTCTGATCACCCTTTTTAGCACCGTGTTGCGGCTGCTCTTAGAGGCTTGTGATAGTTTACTTGTTCACACGTTGCATGTGCAAAGAATTGAGAGAGTTGGTTGCTATGCTGGGCTACCATGATGTCGATCGCCAACTCATATCATCTCTTCGACTCTTCCCCACCGACCACATGACCCCCTATCAGCCACCTCTTCTCCTTCCTCTCCATATGTGGCTCTTTTTGTATTGACCCGAATGGCTGCCGCTAGAATAACATGTTTCTTCTCTTGAAACACATAAGGGCCACTACTAATATTGTTTGGTGCATCTACTTATAAACTGACGCACATGCATTAATGTTGACTTACAAAATCGATCTCACTATGTATTTTTTTCAAAGGGAAACTCACTATGTATGGGAAAGAGAAAAAGAACGCCAAGAAGAAAAACGGTGCAGCAACGCGCGCCAGGTCCTTCTAGTAGTAAGTGTTTTGCGGTGTCCCCAAAATCACAGTTATTGCATTTTTGCCTCCCAATGTGTTCTCTATGTATGAATCACTAGGATGTCGAATAAGAACCTCTCCACGCATGAATTGCAAGAGCTATAAGAACCAAGCAATGCTTTGTTAAACACTATTTTATCAAGCACATAACTATTCACCACCCCCACATCAAAATAAACACATATCCTCGACTACAGGAAAAACGCTATGCATCACAGCAAGCATTGTAGTTAACATCATACAAGCATATCATGTTATCGTATGTGGAGAACTTTATGCACAAACAATTGTTAGGGAAATATGCTTGTTGTATTACCAGGGGGCCAAAGGCCACAATATATAGTACATGTACAGGTGCACATATGCAGAAAGCCCCCTAACATATGGGGAAACTACAATATACAGATATATACATCTAACACCCCCCCTCAAACTCATGGTGGATCCACAACACTGAGTTTGGAGAGTAAGAAATCATGCTGCGCTCGAGTCTGGGCCTTCGTAAAGAAATTCGCCAACTGCAAATCTGAAGGCACATAATGAACCGCAACAACATCATCCTGCACCTGAGCACGTGTGTAAAAAGCATCAACACCAATATGCTTGGTCAGCTCATGCTTGACCGGATCACGTGCAATACTGATAGCACCTGTACTGTCAGACAAAAGTGGAGTGGGTGTCGTAACAGAGACCCCAAAATCTGCAAGCAACCACCGTAACCAGGTCACCTCAGCAATCAACAAAGCCATAGCCCGCAACTCAGCCTCAACACTCGAACGAGAAACTGCGACCTGTTTCTTCGTCTTCCAAGCAACAAGCGAACCACCAAGAAACACACAGTAAGCAGAAAGTGAACGACGATCCGTAGGATCACTCGCCCACGTAGCATCCGAGTAGCACTGGAGCTGGAGAGAGCTGGAATGGGGAAAGAAAAGGCGACGAGTGATCGTGCCACGAAGATAACGAAGAACACGGAGGAGATGACTATAGTTAACAGTGGTAGGAGCGGAGACAAACTGACTCAGAATATGAACAGGATAAGAAATATCAGGACGAGTGACAGCAAGACAAACAAGACTCCCAACAAGATGGCGATAACGAGTGGGATCAGGAAGAGGATCACCATCAGTAGGACGAAGCTTAACATTAAGCTCCATAGGAGTATCAACCGTGCGCTCATCCCCAAGAGCAGCACGAGCAAGAAGATCCTGAATGTACTTTTCCTGAGAGATAGAAAAGCCATCAGAAGTGGAGGAAACCTCAATGCCAAGAAAATAGCGAAGAGGACCAAGATCAGTCATAAGAAACTGATCGCGAAGACGAGCCTTAACGAAGGCAATATACTCAGGATCATCACCAGTAATGATCATATCATCAACATAGAGAAGAAGAAGAGTACGTCCACGAGGAGAAGTGTGAACAAAAAGTGCTGGATCATGAAGACTAGGAGAGAAACCAGCAGCAGTCACCACAGAGGCGAAGCGCTCAAACCAGGCACGAGGGGCCTGTTTGAGACCATAGAGAGAACGTCGAAGACGACACACCATCCCATCAGGAATAGAATACCCAGGAGGAGGCAGCATGTAAACCTCCTCACTCAACTCGCCATTAAGAAAAGCATTCTGAACATCAAGCTGGGAGACAGACCAGCGGCGAACAGAAGCAACAGCAAGAAGGGTACGCACAGTAGTCATATGAGCCACAGGGGCAAAAGTCTCGTCATAGTCACGGCCGTGCTCCTGCTGAAAACCACGAGCCACAAGACGCGCTTTATAGCGCTCAAGAGATCCATCAGAGCGAGTCTTAATTTTATAGACCCACTTACACGTGATGGGACGAACACCAGAAGGGGGAGAAACAAGATCCCAAGTGCCAGTGCGCTCAAGCGCAGCGATCTCCTCAGCCATGGCAAGCTGCCATTCAGGATGACGCTCGGCATCCCGATAAGAAGTCGGCTCGGAAACGATAGAGAGACCATACTGACTAGGAGAGTAACGAACTGGAGCACGATGCTGACGAATAGGCCGTGAAGGGGGAAGCTCATCTGCAGAAGACAAGTCATCAGAAGAAGAGGAAGAAGGGACACCATCGGAAGGAGCCGAAGCCGGAGAATGAGGAGTACTAGGTGTACTAGACGAACGAGAGGATGGCGCCGAAGGGGGCGCATCAGAAGTAGGAGGGAGGGGAGGAGGGACAGCAGGGGGTGCATCCGGAAAAAGAAGAAAAGAGATATCATCCACCGGGTAAGTACCCGAGGTGGGGCGAGGATAGAAGGGACGCGTCTCATCAAACGTGACGTCACGAGAGATGCGCATCCGACGACCAACGGGGTCCCAACAGCGATAGCCCTTATGCTCATCACTGTATCCGAGAAAAACACACTCAACAGACTGAGCGGTCAGTTTGGTGCGTTCGCGAGGAGGCAGAAGGACATAGCAGACGCAACCAAATGAACGGAGAGTCGAGTAGTCTGGAGAAACACCAGAGAGACGCTCGAGAGGAATGCCACCCTGTAGAGCAGCGGAAGGCTGAATGTTAATGAGGTGGGCCGACGTAGCGACAGCCTCAGCCCAGAAATGTGGCGGAAGAGAAGAAGCAATCATCATAGCACGGGTGGTCTCAAGAAGATGACGATGCTTACGCTCGGCGACGCCATTTTGAGCATGCGCGTCGGGACAAGAAAACTGAGCGAGGGTGCCCTCCTCAGCAAGGACACCACGAAGGTGCTGGGAGATATACTCACCAGCGGAATCAGCATGGAACACGCGAATGGGTGAGGAATACTGAGTGCGGATCATGGCCGCAAAACGCTGATAAATAGAGAGCACCTCACTGTGAGAGCGCATGAAAAACACCCAGGTGTACCGTGAAAAATCATCAATGAATAAGATATAGTATCGATGGCCCCTTTCGAAGCGAAGGGATCCGGACCCCAAATATCTGAATGGACTAAATCGAACGGTCGCTGAGAGACAGACACACTAGTAGGATAGGGAAGCTGAATCTGTTTGCCTAACCTACAACCCTGATAGTGTAACGACCCATCTCCAGAGACAGACCCCAGAAGGCCACGATGAACCAAAGACGACGGGCGAGAGTCACAAAGGTGACCAAGACGATGATGTCACTGCTGAAAAGAGCCGGTGACAGAGGCAACAACCGGAGGAGAACTGGCAGATGAAGTGGCAGCGGAAGGAACACGAAGCCAGTCTAACTCCCAAAGCCCCGGAGACTTACGGCTACGAGGGCCAGCTCCAACCAGGGCCTGTGTGCGACGATCCTGAACCGCACAAGACTCAGCGTCAAGAATGACGCGACAACCAGAATCGGTGAGCTGGCTAGCAGAGAAAAGGTTCATCTGAAGGCGAGGAACATGAGAAACATCAGGGACAGAGAAAGAGGGAGTAGAAAGGGTGCCTCTACTAGAAATAGGAATAGAGGTACCATCAGCCGTGACAACACGGACAGGAGAAATAAGAGACCGAAGAGCAGACAGAATAGAGGACTCAGAGGTCATATGAAAGGAAGCTCCAGAATCCAGATACCACGGAGACGTACCTGACTGTGTAGAAAGTGGTGGTCGCGCGATGCGGAAGAGCCGATCCACAGAACCAGCGCCCGGCGAGGAAGAGTTTGTAGTAGCGAGCAGACCACGAAGACCCCTGAGAATGTCCTGATCAGAGAGTGCAACTGCAGAAGATCCTGAAGAGCCAGCCTGCTGACGATCCTGGAACTGCGGACGTAAACTGGGATCCCGCGTCCAGCATGTGGAGGAAGTGTGTCCAACCTTGCCACAGTAGGTGCAATGAGGACGAGGGCGGAGACTCGGACCGCGAGGCTGCTGACGTAAACTGGAATCCCAAGCATCAAGCAGGCAGTGAAGCTGCGCTATCTCATGCGCAGAGAGGGGCGCGACTGGAGAGGAGCTATCACCCACAAGCACAGAGGCCACCAAAGGGGGCGACAGAGAGCAACACGCCGATGAAGACAGAGTCGGCAAAGCGCGGTCATAACTGATACGTCTCCAACGTACTTATAATTTCTGATGTTCCATGCTTGTTTTATGACAATACTTACATGTTTTGCTTGCACTTTATAATGTTTTTAAGCATTTTCCGGAACTAACCTATTAACGAGATGCCGAAGGGCCAGTTGCTGTTTTCTGTTGTTTTTGGTTCCAGAAAGGCTGTTCGGGCAATATTCTCGGAATTCGACGAAACGAAGACCCAGCATCTTATTTTTCCCGGAACCTTCCAGAAAGTCAAAGGGGGACCAGAGGGGAGCCCTGGGGGCCCCACACGTGTGGCCGGCGCGGCCCAGGAGGGGGGCGCGCCGCCCTAGTGTGAGGTGGCCCCGTGGCCCCTCCGACTCCAACTCTTCGCCTATTTAAGCCGTCCTGACCTAAAACTTCGAGACCAATTTACGAAACTCCAGAAAGACTTCAGGGGCGCCGCCACCATCGTGAAACTCCAATTCGGGGGACAGAAGTCTCTGTTCCGGCACCCTGCCGGGACGGGGAAGTGCCCCCGGAAGCCATCTCCATCGATGCCACCGCCTCCATCATGCTCCGTGAGTAGTTCCCCCATGGACTACGGGTTCTAGCTGTAGCTAGTTGGTATTCTCTCCCCCATGTACTTCAATACAATGATCTCATGAGCTGCCTTACATGATTGAGATTCATCTGATGTAATCGGTGTTGTGTTTGTTGGGATCCGATGGATTGTTACATTATGATTAGTCTATCTATAAAGTTTGTGAAGTTATTGTTGCTGCAATCTTGTTGTGTTTAATGCTTGTCACTAGGGCCCGAGTGGCATGATCTTAGATTTAAGCTCTATACTTATTGCTTAGATTGTATCTACAAGTTGTATGCACATGTCTATGTCCGGAACCAAAGGCCCCAAAGTGGCAGAAATTGGGACAACTGGCGGGGAAGGCTTAGATATGAGGATCACATGTTTTCACGGAGTGTTAATGCTTTGCTCCGGTGCTCTATTAAAAGGAGTGCCTTAATTTCTAGTAGATTCCCTAGAGGCCCGGCTGGTAGGACAAAAGATGTTGTACAAGTTTCTCATTGCGAGCACGTATGACTATATATGGGAAACATGCCTACATGATTAATAATCTTGATGTTCTGTCTTAATGCTATTTCAATCCTATCAATTGCCCAACTGTAATTTGTTCACCCAACACTTGTTATTGGAGAGTCACCACTAGTGTAGATAGCTGGGAACCCCGGTCCATCTCTCATCATCATATACTCGTTCTACATGACATTGGAAGTAGTATCAACTATTTTCTGGTGCCATTGCTCTCATATTATCGCTATCGCTGTGTTACTGTTACTACTGCTCTCATATTACTGCTGCTTTCACATCACCCCTGTTACTAGTGCTTTTCCAGGTGCAGCTGAATTGACAACTCAGTTGTTAAGGCTTATAAGTATTCTTTACCTCCCCTTGTGTCGAATCAATAAATTTGGGTTTTACTTCCCGCGAAGACTGTTGCGATCCCCTATACTTGTGGGTTATCAATAACCACGTGAAGAGGCCGCGAAAGTCGATGTAGAGCGGCAGGCCGACGTCGACGAAGTCGACGAAGCGCGGCCATAACCGCGAGAAGAGGCCACAAAAGTCGAGGTAGAGCGGCGGGCCGACGTAGACGAAGTCGGCGAAGCGCGGGCAGAACCGCATGAAGAGGCCGCAAAAGTCGATGTAGAGCGGCAGGCCGAGGGAGACAAAATTGGCGAAGCGCGGCCAGAGCCGCGGGAAGAGGCCGCGAAAGTCGGTATAGAGCGGCGAGGCGACGTAGACGGAGTCGGTGAAGCGCGGGCAGAGCCGCGTGAAGAGGCCGCAAACGGCGACGAAGAATGGCTAGCCGTTATACACGGAGGCAGCGGACAAAGACCAAGTACCGAAGGGAGGCCCAAAGATAAGGCGGGATCAGCGGAAGAAGACATCGGAGAACAACAGCCGTCGACAGTAATTTTTTTTCGCTCCTTTTTTTTAACGGGCCGGCGCTCCAAGGAGATCGAACGAGGGAGGGCGTCGGGCGGCGTCCTGGCGCTCGAGATCGAGCGAGGCGAGGGCGTCGGGCGGCGCTGGAGATCGATTACTGGCGCTTAGAGCGGGTGCTGGAGGCGGCCGAGCGGGGCTGGAGGCGGCCGGTTGATTCCTGGCGCTCGAGAGATCAGGAGATCAGGAGATCGGGTGAGGCGGCCAGCGTCGGGCGAGAGCAGAGGGAGATCGGCAGCAGCCACACGCGGGCGGGCGGAGAGCAGCCAATCAGAGAGCAGCAGCGGGCGGAATCTGGAGGGCGGGCGGAATCGGGAGGATGAGCGGACGGGGACGAGAACGGCCACACGACGGCCGGGAAAAAGAGGTCTGTACGGAGAGGAGAGAGGAGGATCAATTTCGCTCTGATACCATGTTAGGGAAATATGTTTGTTGTATTACCAGGGGGCCAAAGGCCACAATATATATTACATGTACAGATGCACATATGCAGAAAGCCCCCTAACATATGAGAAAACTACAATATACAGATATATACATCTAACAGCAATGAGGTTCCTTCAGATGATTCAGTCAGTTTCTTAACACCATTCAGATTGTCTACAAACTCTGATACATGTTGGCGAAATACAGAACCATGGTACTAAGAACTAACATATGTAATAAACCACAAATACTTTTCCATATGCTATCAATCATCCAATTCTGAGTCACAATACGTGTTCCATGTCCACTCATGCATGCAACGACCTCTGCATAAATGACAATCGTTTCCCCAAAATATAGAGTATTAAGTATGTGTCATACAAAATTATATAATATCCAGGACATAACCTATAAGCTTTAGAAGCAATGTACGAACAACCTAAGCTCCAGTTCAAAAAAAAAAAAAAAAAAAAGAACAACCTATGCATCCATGACTAAACATATAATAGTAGGGGCTATCACAATATAATAGTGATGCCGGGTTGTCGATGCAGTCTTAGACGCGGTCGATGTCATCATCGCTGTCATGTCGTAGGACGCGGACAATGTCAGCGTCGTTGTCGATGTCGATGATGACCATGATGATGTAGACCTTGGCGGTGATATGTCGGCGATGAAGCAGCAGGCGTTTCGCTCATGATTTTCGCTTGAAGGCGTCCCTCGCGGTGACGATGATGTCAATGCCATGTTGTCGAAGAAGTCGATGAAGTCCACACCGGCTTGTGTGTGGTTGATGTCGCTTGTCGAGAATGTGCTCGACGAAGATCTCTTTATTGTACGGCAGATGTCGTGATGTTCAGCGAAATGGTGTCGGTGCAGGCAAGTCCGGCTCCGTAATCTCCTGAAGATGCAGCGGCACTATAGATGGTGTGTCGCGATGCAGGAGATCGCCCTGGCGTGATCGGTGCCGTGTTGAGAGTGGAGACGCGGGTGAGCTGATGAAGATTGAACCTTGGCCTTGACGCACAAGGATGGCGCGATGCAAGCAATGGTCATCCAGCTCATTCGTACTATGCGTCTATGCCTGTATGCATCCGTTTATTTTGAGTAAATTACATAAAACTATCACAACTAGCACATTAGCCCTCGCAAATGCGAGGGCATCACTTTAATATATTAAAAGTATTTTTTTCATCTTATGCATATATTTTGTTCTTTTGGTTATATCTTGTACTTAGAAAAAACACGACCGTTCAAACATGGATAGGTCCATACATATATAACTTTGACTTTATGTTTATGAAGTTGCGATTAGGTTGATATATAAGGAAGAAAAAAAAATTAACATTTTCTTAAGAAAAATCTACCGATGTGGATCTAATTTTCTCATTAACGGATTTGTTGTGGACGTATAAGAGCACAGACGAAACTAATGCCAATGCACACCTCCGGTAGATCGATTGTTTGGTCAATAACATATTTCTACAACTATAAACCCCTCAATAATTAAAAAATATATCCACATTATATCGTTCTTCAATCAAGGTGACCACATGTATTTTTTGTGTTTCATGTAATATTACTACGTGACCAATATCATAGGTCCAACCTCTTGAGCAATTGTCCCTTCCATTGTGTAATTTAATATTTTAACAGCATGTGCTTTTAAGTTGAATTCACTCCATTAAATGGTTAGGCTGGTGCCAATGCACCACCCCACTCTCACCCGCCACGTCAGCTTTTTCCCTCACTCTCACCCCACTCTCACCCCACGGTGCCAGTGCACGGGCTATAGTACCAGCTCTCACTTCTCTCTCCTCCACATCAGCTTTTCTCTCTCCGCGACATCAGCATTTCTTTTTGAGATTACAACATTAAAAATAATGCAAGAAAATTATTTTATTGAACTAAAATTGTTACCGATTACATCATAAAAAAATTACATAAAAATTTGCACTAAAAAGGTTTGCAACAATGTTGCCAATGTGGTTGTTTGCTCTATTTAAATTTTTGTGCAAAAAGCCCCTCAAAATTTGGCTCAAAACACCCTAAAATGCCAAATCCTACCATGTTTTTATTTTTCCTAAGCAAATCCTAAAGTCCAGGGGGTTTTCTGCAAAACCCCCTTTGTCTTCTTCTCCACGCACGCAGCCAAGCTGCTGCTTGTCGACGTCTGCGCCGCCGGTCTCCGCCGCTCGCCGGCGATTCCGGCCCCCCCCTCTCTCTCTCGCCCCGCCTCTCGCCCCCCTCTGCCAGCGCGCCGCCCCGCCTCTCGCCCCGCTCTCGCCCCCCTATCGCCTCCAACGCGGGCGGGAGCGGGCGATACCACCGGGCGCCCCCACCGTCACCTGCCGCTCTCGTCCCGCCCCTCTCCCGCCCGCCTCCCGCCCCGCGCCGGGCGATACCGCCCCGCCTATCGCCCGCAATGGCACCAGCCTTAGGAGGGAAGTGGTAACCCCAGACCATCAAGGATAAAACCCTAAGTTTGACGTTTTGGTGTCTCGTAGAGATGAAATATTCTATTAGTAGAGGCGACGTTTTCATTGATAAAGAGTGTGTGGTGACTTTGTCAGTCTCAAGACCCATCGGCTTAGTTTCTCAAACTCGATCTCGCGATGGTGCTCACATGGGTAGGATGTGACTGCGTTCATAGGGATAAGTGTTTGTACATATTACAATTTTTTGTGTATGTACTATACATTTTTGAAAATGACACACAAAAATCCAAAGATGTTTATCATACAAAACAAATAATATTTGTGTTGGCAATTGTAAGAGTTAATATTGTACACTTTCAAAATCCTCTAAATATAAATATTAGTGAGACCCGCTTGTTCTTTTGTAGGCACATAATACATTGAAGGCATGCTCTACAATGTGTATGTCTATCGTTGTGTTTCACGTGTAATACTAAGAGCTAGTTCTAAAAAATAAACTTTAGGCCCCCAAAAAATATATATATGTAGTAAAGGTGGACGTTGTTCCCTTGTGTTCACTTAAACTACACGCATTGGTTTTTTTTATATCAACAATAAGTAGGAGAGAGGGACTCTTATCTCCTCTTTTATTTGAACTACACGGACATAAGACTTTTATTTTTGTGTGTGGCGGCTTTTGTACATGAATGATTGCAGTCTGTGCTATGTGAAACTGAGATGACTAATTATTCTCATTATATCTTAGGCATAAATTTCAGATCCAACACTTCAAAAAATTAAGATGATGTGGATTTTCCTGGTGGCGCGTCTAGCTATTTACGAATTTAGACAAATTCGTCATACTTTTTTTCGAACTGATGTTAATATATTATAAGTTTAAATCATAGTAAATTTTTCAGAAAATTGATCATATTTTGAGCTTTCTATCTAAAATACCAGTTTTACCGTGCAAAGAACTCGGCTATTTTATGGAGGTAGCAAGGCAGCCCAATTTTTTTTAATGAATCTAGCTAGCAACGTTTGGGGTATGTATCGATCGGATTTCCTGGCAAATTTCCTTCCGTTCCTTTGAGTGGTTATGTGCAATGAAAGGAAAATTTTAATGGGATACAATGGACAGCAAAGGAAACAAAGGAATGACCATCTAGGATAGAAAATATTGGGATTTGTTGGGAGGATGGTATCTTTCTTACGGGCTAGCAATGAAACAGATATGGAAAGCAAAGTCATATTATTTTAGCATAGGTGGATTAATTTGGTGTCTCTAAAACAACCTTATTTTGCTTTTAGTATATAATAGATTCGAGTTAGGGTAACAACTCAGTACCTTTTTGCTACGGAGTAATTTTTTCAAAAATGTACTAACTTTGAAACTGTCGACTGATAACAGCAGAGGGCACACTGCCAGCGCTAACTAGGACAAGGAAAATGCTTACGATCCGGCGACCGATCGATGGCGCGGGATCGGTCGTCCTCGCTCGCAGGCTCGCGGGTCCTTCATGGGCCTTATTTTGGCCCATATTCTCTTGCTTGCATTTATCACCACGTGACAAGCTGGGCTTTGATTATAAAAGCAAGGGCCCGCGCCGCCGCTGTAGATCACCACGCCGCTGTCCCAACCTTACTATTATTGTAAATGCCCAAAAGAATTATTGTTTTTGTTGTTAATATTATTGTAAATACATCTGTGATTTGTTGTAAATATATTTTTTCCCATGTATTTTTTTAGTGTTGGAACTGTTTTCTTGTTGTAAATGAGAGTATTGTTGTGAATACCCATTTTTTGTTGGTTTTATTGTTAATATATTGATGCTTTGTTGTAAATATATTTTTGGCATGTGATTTTTTAGTGTTGGAGTATTGTTGTGAACACCCAAAATTTTTATTGGTTTTGTTGTTTATTATTGTTGTAAATATATTGGTGATTTGTTGTACATATATTTTTAGTTGTAATGGTATTTTTTGTGAATATATTGGTGAATTTTGTTAACTCTGCTGATGATTTTTGCTGTAACCAAATCTGTCGTGAAAAATATTGTTCTTTAAACTTTTTGTAACAATACTTTTCAAAAATATTACGTCAATTATGTTGTAATATTACATATATTTTGTACGCGGGAGAGAGGATTTTGTTGTAATACTCTTCACATTTAGGGGAAATCAAGAGTATGGCTAGGCCCAAAGGGATATGCCCAGTCATTTTAAAGTGGAGTAGCTGGACTGCGGATTGATTTCCATAAAATAGAGGGTGGTAAATGTAAAACTACATTTAAACTAATTCTGGACATCGGATCTCGATCGGACGGCGCGGAAACAACCGATTTTGGATCCAATCGGTTGGCCGACGCTGAGCGTTTGCCCCGCCCCAGCGGGGTCAAACAAATACGCGGACACGAACGCAAAGCAAATTTTCCTCGGCGGCGAGTCACGGGCCGAACATGAGACATATGGAGACAAAATACAGAGCCACATGCCACAGCAGACCAGAAACAATACCCCTACGAGACCCATATGATTTGCAAACTAGACCCCACGCAGCCATTGTTAACCAGCGCCAAATTACCTAGCACGTGAACCAGCGACACTATTCACATGCACGGATCTACGGCGCAGATACGCGTGCGCGGAGCGCACCTGCGCTGAAAAACCACTCTCTTCCTAATATCATCGCCCACCGGCAGCACCTGTAGCTCTATGCGGCACCAGACTGCCAACCCTGATGGATAACTAGCTGGCTATTGGAACACCGCCGCTAGATATGGATACGCGCATGAGCGCACCATTGCATGCAGAGGAAGAAACCTGCATGCCCGCCGCCGCCCGCCGCCATGGAACATGTGCATGATACGATCTCAAGGATGATACCTAGCAGCCGATGGGTATCTATCTAACGGATATATGGTAGGTGTACTTTTTGTTGTTAGATTTCACATGTGCGTTGGCTTGTATGTGCTTGATAAATCTCCACCATTCCTAAATCTTAGTTTTAGGGTGATAATTTTTTTGTATTGCTCTTGTAAGATGTTGCGAATAATCTAATAAAAAAAAGTTGTGTGCATCTCTTGGATGCAGAAGTTGGGGCGATTTTTTCCCCATTTCAAAAAAATAATTCTTCACCATTGGTTGGTTGTTGTTTTAATAATATAATAGATAGATAAGAAACCAAATAGGATGTCAAACATCAGCACTGGTTTTTCTGTTAATATATGCACTCTGGGGATAGATGCAAATTAGCACCATGAAGCCTCAGTCCTGAAACATAATTATTTTTAAGTGAGCTTTGGTTGGTTATTATGTTCAATGGAACAAGAAGAATTTTGTAAACCACTCGCAGATCCATCTATTGTGGGCACTCCAGGTTACCTACAACCTACTTGGGCCATTTCCTTCTCGTACTCATTCAGTTTCGTTGACAACCTTGTTTGCAGCCCTATGCCCATAGCTAACCTAAGATGCGACCACACGACATGACCCCCTCTGTTTGCTTTGGATAGATACTGTGTCCCTGTTACCAACTACTATCTCCGTCCCAGTTCATAGGGCTTATATGTATCTCTAGGTTCTCAATTTAGCCAACATAGTATTAGGTATACAATATAAAAATTGATTATTAGAATCAGAGCATTCTTTGACTGTGTTTTGGAAGCCATTTTGGGTTCTAACCCTTCCCAAGCTATACCATATACTTATGTCAAATATAAAGCTTGTAACTAATATTGATTTGCAAGTTACAATGTCGGCTATTGTAAACCAAATCAGAGAAACTAATGCTTTCTTGTCCTTTCTACGATGCATGCTTTCTTAGC